>NC_090939.1:217289166-219789166 GCF_040938575.1 Ambystoma mexicanum | reverse complement strand
TGTTGTGAAGTCCAGGCCAAACTGGCTGGAGCCTTCCCAGTGACTGTATGTTGTGGGTACACCCTGTGGGTGGGACCTGGGTGAATGGAGTGTGTGACCAATATACACTTCTTGTTGTGGATGTCTGGTTTCTGGTATGAGAGACAAAGACTGAGACAGCCCTGCCCAAAACGGGCATGAATGCATTGTGTAGTGTTGAATGGCTGGGTACTTGTCCCAATCCACATTCCTTGTTGTGAGTGTCTGAGAGGGAGGTGCATGGCCTGAATGCACAGTATGCCTGATTGGCTGACTGACTGCATGAATGCCCTTCTGTGTGATTGGCTGCCGAGTGTGACCCAGCAGTGTGGATGAGGGACAGAAAAGTATATCTGCAGACCTCTCACCACTGGAAATTGTTCAGAAGCTGAGTTAACACTTGAAGAGTAACTGGAACTGCCTATCCTCGACGCCCAGCTGGAAGAAGAAGAACTGCTGCTGCATTTCCTTTGACCCGATCCGAAAGCCGTCGAGTTCGTCGAGGACTGATTCGAGAGAGGACCTGGTTAGGCACCCTCTTCCCGTTCTCCGAAGGACCATCAAGAACAGCTAACCTTCGCCGAAGCTCCCTGAAAGTCAGACCCTCTAAAGGCTGCCGACCGGAGACGGGGACCGCCGAGGAGAGCAAAGTGAAGCACCCGGACATCGAGGCCGTCGAAGTCCATTGCCGTCGACCAGGGTTCGGAGTATCGCCGTAAACGATGGAAGCCCGTCAAAAAGCTGTGTTGCCCAGAAGAAGGGGCCGCTTGACGCCGTGCCGTCGACGACCGGAGCCGCGCGCTCCTTTGCCTAAGACTGTTGAATCGAAGGACTTGTCTGCCCCGTCGCCTGCTTTAATCCGCCGGTGGGTTTCCCGCCATCCAAAGACCACAAAGACTGGACGACTCAAGGCCCTTGTCGGGCCACAATTCTTCAGAAACTCTTTGCGGTCCTGAACTATCAATCGCCAAGGTGCCCCGCACACCTCATCCTTGCAGGATGTCGCCGACGAGCACCGCTGTGGTCTCGGGACCCTCGAACTTTTCATCGACGCCAAGTTCACCTTCTTCAACGCCTTTCGACGATCCGTGGCACCTGCTTAAAAGGGAGTCACTCAAGAAGGATCCATCGACACCTCTTCGAAGATCTCTGCTCTACCAGGTACATTGGGGGGTAGAAACATTATAGAAGGAAATAAGACTTATAGAACAATATATGGACTGGGCTTGTGTTATATCTTTATTTTACAGGTTGCCCAGGTGGGGGGGGGATCTCCACACAGAACTGTCTCTAGTGGTAGGGCCCAGTATTCTGCCAATTGTTCTAACCAACTGCTTTCCTCCTATGTCTATTGTTGGTTGCCTTTATTAAGTGATCTGTGTGACATTTGACCAGAGTATAGTTGATGCACTTTAATGAGAAATGATCATAATTGTGGTACCACTTTAGAACTGTATATATTTACCATTGTTGATTTTCGGAGCACAAAGCGAGTTATTGTGATAGTGTACATAACCTTGAATATTAATTATACAAAGACTGTGTTTTAACTAAAACAGTGTGTGGACATTCCTTCCTTTGTGGGGGCTTGGGGACTAAACTGCACTTAAGAACCAGCTTTCATCACCTCCTGAGAAGCTAGGCCTTGATTGCTCGTCCATTGCTACCGTAATAGAGAATCTTGGTGGGGTCCTCTGTGCCTCTCCTCTACCATATAGAGAGCAGAAGTATAGACCCCCCCCCTCCAGTCTTTACAATGACCACCTCAGCAGGGGCTGTGGTAGGTGTAGGGGTAGGGAAAATCATGTTCCTGTCACAGGCAACAACCCCTGTAGTAGGCAGCTGCTCTCAATTGCCAACACAGGAGAGGTTTACCAATGTCACATACATTTTTTTTATTAAATTGTTTTGGCTTGTAGATCAACCCTTTCATCTTATAACAAGATCGTATATAACTCTTACTTAATATCATCATATTCACATAGCGTCAATTCAAGTCTTTCATATTAAGGTTGTACATTTTGCTTCATTATCCTGATTCCATTGTCCTTATTGTTTCTCATGCAAGCTGAGTGCTTTCCATGATCTTATTCCAGAATGAAACAACTGCGAAAATCATTTTATTTTCATTTCCCCGAGAGAATTTGGGCCCATCTCTCTTCGGGGGACAGTTGTGTTTGATTATTAATGAACCATCCTCTGCATAGGTTTCTTTTTTCCGTTAATGCGGGGCAAATCATAATATGTTGCAAGCTTTCAATTGTCTCTTTGTCGCTGCAAACCGGAATTTTGTGGTTCTCTGGAATTATTTTCCTTGCTGCCATAATTTCACGCGTCGGTAAGATATTTAACCGCAATCTCATTAAAGTATTTTGTATGTTATACGATGGAAATGTCTTTAGGTACCATGGCAGCTTGTTAAGTGATCTGATGTCAAATTGGCAAGTGAGATCATGCTGGTATGTGGCTTTCGTGACATTCGTCTGTATCCAATCATTGTCCGCAATTCTCTTTTTTGCCTTTTGCGGTCTGTTGAGCAGCATATCCAATGAAATGTCGGCTGCTTCTCTTTTGGCGTCTACAGATTTTTTCCAGACAGCCAGTGGTTGTTCATTGTTTCTGTTTTTTCTGCATCAGAACATTTCAAGTGCTGGTACGTATGTGTCACTCATTATTTTCCCAAATAAATTTGAGTTGTTTCCATACTACAGTTAAGGCCAAGGATTGAAGAGTGAGCTCAGAGCATATATGTGGCATTGGAAACAAGGCTGGTAATGCCAATACTTTCCTCCAGAAGATGCGATGCCTTCTGGTTGTTAGCAGGTCAAATTTTCGATATTTATCATTGTTTCTGCTCCATACGTTAGGATTGCCATCACTTATTGTCTATAAAAAGTTATTTATGGAGTCAGAGAAAACTTTCCGAATTTCCGGTGAAGTATTTTGGCTTGTCGCGCTAGCGATAGCGCTTTAACTTTAAGATGCTGAAACCATTCTTTCTCCGTTGAGGATTGTGTTAGCCATACTCCAAGGTAGTTGACCTTTACTTGTTGTAGTTTTTGCTTCCCGATGAAAAAAAGGGAAATTTGCTCTTTTCGTTTGTTGCACCTCGCCAGGGGCATGATTTTATTTTTTTGTAGATTGATTTCAAGCTGGTTTTTAATCATATATTCTTCTAGTTTATTTAGTGCTATCTGTAGCCCTCTTGGGGTTTTGGCTAATAGTACAATATCATCTGCATACATGATGCACGATATTCTTGTGTTGTTAAGTTTCGGTGGATTCATCAACGAAGTGTAAATATTTTCTTGGAAATCAGCTGTGAATAAATTTTAAAGTGTGGCTGCCAATGGGCAGCCTTGTTTCAGGCCATTGCATGTCTTTATAGAGTCTGTAAGAATTCCGTCCCTGGACATTCTAATTCTGATGGTTGTATTTTCATATAAAAGTTTGATAGGTTCTAGGATGTTACTCTGACAGCCCCATAAACGTAATTTATTCCACAGAATAAATCGGGATTAGACTTGCTTGCTTCCACGATGATGGAATGTTGTTGGTCTTTTGAATTAGCCTGAATATGCCGTCACATATTGGGTTCTGCTTAATGATCACGCTAGAGAGGCCATCGGGGCCTGGCGCTCTTGATGGGTTTAGACTCTGTATATCGGCAAGCTCCCAGTCAAATTGCCATTTTTGATCCTTCACTTGCTGTGTATACTCGTTTTGAGTTGTCTGTGGTCTATATAAATCAGTGAAATATTCCGTCCAGCAGGCCCCAGGTACATTGACAATCATTGAGTCTGGTATGGACGTCTGACCATTTAACAGGGACCACAGCTGCTTCGTATTTCTATTTTTCAGGGTTTGTAGCATCTTTTCTGCGTCCTCTTGTTGGAGGCTCACTCTGTTATTTCTCAGCCAGTTTTTATGTCGTTGCTTAGCCAATCTGATTTGGTTAAATTTGTCACAAAGATTCTGCCTTATTATCCGTTTTAGATTCCGCCTCAGTTCCTTATTCTTCTCTACCAACTTGGGGTTATATGCATGGATACGTTTGCATGTGGCAGTTAGTTTTATTTTCATAGGTTTCATAAGGATAAAGCAGCCATTTGTAGTTCATTTTCTGTGCGTCTTCCATCTTAGAATTCAGTAGGATGCTCGGTAGCTTTTCTAGCATACTTTGTTTTATTCTTAGTCTATTCCTACCATTGCTGATCTCCATTGGTGGTTCCCTTCGACATATATATGTAGTCAATTGTTGCAGTTGTCCTCTCTCGCGCCCAGGATTCCAGGGGACGACCAGTAGTTATACCTATACTGTCAGACCTGAACATGTTCCTGTTTGCTACTTCTTTGTTCCAGTTTTTTGGCTTGAGAATGTAGCTTGTATTCTTCAAGGTTAACACCGTCAGTATCACAGAGTTGTATATTTAGATCACCACAGATAATGAATTATATGTCAATGCATTTTGTCTTGGCTTGATCAATTGCTGAAAAAACTATCGATGAAAATTTCCTCTGTCATGGACATGGGATTGCAATACAGATTCATTATGCCCCATGTTTCTGATTTAGTTGCGATGGACTTCAGCGTCATGTTCTTCATGCTAGGTCTCATTTGTTTGACAATCGTTAGTTGTGCCCAGGTGTGCAGATTTTCAGTTTTTCAATGTTTCCCTTATTTTTAACCATTGTCAAAAGTCCAGCCGATGGACAACCTTTTTTCTTTGAATTGCTGGATTCATTAACACGAAATATCCATTGCAAACCGGTTGCTCAGATAGCCAAGATTCTTATGTACAAACTAAGTTATGGTTATTGAGCTCATGGTCTGTTGTCCGAAATAAATATCTGTGTCCATGTGTGTTCCAGGAGCAGAGCGAGATCGTCGGGGCTTCTCTTTGTTTAATTGTTACCTATTTTGTTTATACATCTCATGATCATTAGTTGATGTATAATCCATTTGTCTCCGTATACCGTGATTTGTGTGCACCACGTATTGCATTTATATGCGGTTGTCCACATGGCTCACACTCTCGATCTAGCTCCTCCTTCGGTTGTACTCGCGTGACCTTGTCTTGAGCTCATCGGAGTTGTGGTTCGCGCAAGAATTTGGACTCAGGTGGCCATTGGCATTTGACTTGTCAGGTTGATTCACATCGGTTGTGGTGTTTCCTTCGCTCTGCGTGAGTTCAATTACTAGTTAGAGAAATAGTTTCTTGTTTTCCATCGTTAAGCAGAGCGTTTTAGCGGCTGTAAAGTCTATCCAAACTTGGTCCATAATTGCATCATCAATGAATTGTATGGTTTGTATGGCTTTTGATGTTATGTCTTTCATTTCAGGTATGACATGGAATAGCCACAGGACATTTGTTCTGTTCAATATTAAATCGTCACATTGCGTCACCATTCTTCATAGTTTTATCCTATGTACCTTTCCTTTTGATTTTTTTTATGGGTCAACAAAAGTGAGGAGTTTGAGTATCGTTTCACAGTCGTTGTTTGGGATAGCTCTCGGTATCTTTCTCATTGCCTGCTGATTTAGTGGCATATACCTATCATGTGAGCTTTCATGTTGCATTATCCTTTCAAATTCCTCTGACGATTCTGTTAGATCATCTTCAAACTCTGAGTTCGATATGTCGTTGAGCGTTAGATCAATTCTTGAGGCATCTTGGGAGAGACCTTTGTCGCATTGATCTATGATAATTGAATCTTGACTCATTTGTATTTGCGCTTCCTCTGATTGGTCATTCTCTTCTTCCATATGTATTGACATATCCATCAGCTCTTCTATTGTTATATTTTCATGACTGTTTTCAGTTGTGTTTTCACTCGCTTTTGAGTTCCTGTCTACGATCATTTTCTGCTGTGATGGCTTGTGCTTATGCTGGATCTTCTTTAGTTTATTCCCTTGACTCTCCTTTGCTGTAAGTGTTAGATTTTGCAGAAACACACACAAATCTGTCTGCCTTTTTTTTGGGTTAGACCCTGTTTTTTGGTTGCTTTTACCATTGCAGGTTTGTTTCCCTTAGTGAAAATCCCATAGGCTTCTGGCCCTTTATTATTCATCTTTGTTCTCTCGTTATTCTCCGTGATTAGATGGTCTTCGTTTTGCATCTTCGTTGTTTTGTTGTTCTTTGGTTGTTGATTCACTTCATCATTCAGATCGATTAGATTCTCATCAATGGCGTGTTGGAAGTTAGTTCCGTTCCTGGGCGTTATTTCCACCCTTGGATTTGTCTTGGATGGTATGATATCGTCATCACATATCCTGCTTGACAAGGTGCCATTTCCCTGGTTATAATTTGACGAGGCCTTTGTGGTAGTTTTCTGCTGTATGTTATTTGATGTCATCATTGTGATCAGAGCGTGCGGCAGGTTCGTTTTTTTTTACCCCGTCGCTTCTTGCAATATCAAATAGCCTTGATTGCCACATTAGGCAAGCTTGGGCTTCTTTCTCAAGGAGTTATTGTATTTTATTCATGCATGTTTCTGAATAAATTCTTTAGAATGAATTAGTGCAAGCAGGGTCGCTTGATCCTTGATAGTCTCCACTAGCGCCTCTTGAATTTTCATATATGGAATCAAGGACTGTGATGTAGTTGTGATTAACATATTTTGGAGGTCGAGCATTGACGTTGGAATTGAAGCCATATCGTGGTTGGAAACTGTCTCACATCTGCATCTGTTTTGGGGGTGAGTTCATCATCTTGGTGAAACATTCCAGTGTCATTGTGGCACATTCCGTGCATCTGTTTCTCTTTTTTAATGTCACTTGCATGGTTATGCCTAGGTCTCGGTTCGCTGTGGTCTTGTTCTCTGCTGGTTGGTCGATCGGAGACCGATATTTCTGTGGAAAATGGCATCCCTGTATACTGTCTCTTCCCGAAAACATCCCTTCTTTTTTCATAATTCTTCATTAGATTCTCGATTTCTAATATGTCTAATGACAGTCGAGCTGCTTTTGGGTTTAGCTGTGCAGGGTTCCTTTCTGATGGTAATTGGGAGTGCCTTCTGCTCTCGTATAATGATTGTCATTTCCTTCTGGCTATTTTTGCTTTATCTTTTTGGGTTAGTTCTGGTGTATTCATTCCCCGTTTCAATTGCTGCTCCCGTTGATTACCAGTATCCTGTCCGTTAGAATTGTCCAGCAGTTGTACATCCAAAGACGGTTCAACTGGAGGGGAGACCGTCTTGGCCGTTGCATCAATCATTGATGGGAGTTTGCTTTCCAAAACGCAATCTGTACATTCAAGTTCCTTTGCCTTAGATAGTTTGTTTGCGCTGTGCATTGGAATAACTAACTGCTGGTGTCTGCTTGCTGTTTTGTTATAGTGTTACAGCTATCAGCGCTGTACTTTCTCTTTCGGTAATCGGAATCATTATTTCTTCATGATTATCCTTCTCTTCTGTCATTATATGTGGTTGTTGTCTCTCTGTTTTGTGCGGGGTTAATTGCCCAGTATTTCCTTTTCCAGCACACATTTGCGGCGGCTTTTGACAACTTTCGGGGCTCGCTTTGCTGTGGTGACTTGAGACGACTTTCGTTAGCATGGTTGTCATGTCGTTGGTTCAGTGAGCTCTGCTGTGCGGCCTCATGTCTATCTTGGTCATTGATGTTTCGTATAGCCATGCCTGGAGTTGCCATGGTCTTTGTGCATAGCCTTGTCTGCGGCGGTGTCATTTCCCGCTGTCAGTCACTGTTTGCTTGTGTTAACTTTTCTTCTTATAGGTCACCATAGGACTTTTGCTTCCAGTTTCCGTACCAACAGACAAACCTTTTTGACGGAAGGTCTTTATGACTGCCTAGCCTTTGTACTTGCCAGTCATGCACGTCACGTTCTTTCTTTTGGTCGTGGCAGAGTAACTTGCGGGCCGGCCCAGTTCCGGGAGTTTTACTGTCACTCCATATTGCCGGCTACGTCCCGCCTTGTTTCTGCACCTAGTTGCCTGGGAGAGGTATCAGGATTCAAGATAAGGAAAGGTGGGTAATGAAAATTAGTTCTCGTGCATGGGTTTGAAGTCCGTAGCTTGGGCAGAGGTTGTAGAAGCTCTTTGATCTTTGCAGCGACGCTTTACTCATTACTCATATGCGTATGCGCAGGGAACAGAGTACTCATTAGGGTATGCGCGGGTGGATCAAAGGCTAGTATAGCCCGCAGTCTCCACCGGCGCCCTAAGGCACGGGTTTATGAGGTGACTGTGCAGTGTCAAGCAATCCTTTTTTCGCTTTCTTATGATTTTTGGGGGGATAAATCTGGAATACAGTTAAGTTCTTCACTAATAATACTGTTTCCCCAGATGAAGCTTACCTCTCTCAGTGAGGTTTTTTGAGGTTCCCGCTGATCTGTTGGCCGCCGGTTTGAAGATAAGCGGAGGGGGCTACACGGGCCTTTATCCCGTCCAGGCCCTGACTGCCCAGACTGTCACACTCACGACCGAACTCTGCGGCCCGCTCTGCGGACTGGAGCAGATTAAAAAGGTACAGGGCTCTTCCTCCAGCAACTATGGAGAGCGTAGAAAAACTGTTCAAAGCAGTGCAGCAAGAGAGTGGACTGCCCAGACTGTGTCACACTCATGACTGCACTTTTATATTGATAGTCCACTGCTCATACCATCCATTAAACCTTGGTGAGTATTAAAAGACATGTACCTTGTATAACACATCAATACATAGTAGTTCAAATAGATGCCCCACACTACATACTCATGTTCAATGTCATCTGATATCACTCAGTAATGGACATTCAATTTATGTATCTTACACTCTCATATAAAAATACATCTTTTTAATTATAAGAAATATGTAATAAAGAAACATCATTGTTATCACTATACACAACACACTTAGAGGCCAATTACAATGGTTCAGCTTTTCCTTTAATAGTTTATTGCATTCTACCACAAATCAAGACTGAGACTGATCAATCTTCTCAAAGAAATGAACCCTTTATTTGCCATGGGTATTTCCCCCCAGTGCCATGGCCTTTTTTGGCGATTCTGGTATGTGGCTGTTAGGCAGAAACCTGTGCAGTTCCCTCTGGGACCACTGCAAAAGATTTAAGACTACAGGTGTTTGGCAGTAAACCCACTTGGTAGCAGTCTGTACCACACAGATTCACTTGGTAGCTGTGGCTGAGCAGTCAGACTTCCCTTAAGAAGAGTTAGGCAGTATACAGAGTATTCACAATAGGTCAAAAGAACACAGTAGAACAAGTAAACACTGACCAGGGCTTGGTGTAAAAGAGATATAATTATTTATTTAAAACCACTTCTAGAAAAACACACAGGCACTAATAGTAAGCAATTCAAAAACACGGTCACTAAAAGATATACACTCCCTTAGAAGAATATTAGACAAGTCTTAAGTAAAGCCCCACTTATTTTCAGACAGCGGTGAGCGCTTAACGCAGATGGCACTCTAATAATTTGTTTTAAAAGGGAGAGAAAAGCAGAGAATAAATTGAAACAGGTCCCAACACTTTTACAAGAACACAACAAGAGAGGAAGGCAAAGTAAAACCGTGAAGTTAGAGTTCAGTAGGCTGGATCCACTTTAAGAGGATCAACCAAAATGTGTCCAAGGTCACACGGTTGCAGTGCACAAAAGTTTTGAAAAGGTTCAAAAAGAGTTAGACCAAAGAAAGGGACCAGTTAGAAGGTCAAGGCGGCCAGCCCAGTCCAGAAGGTTAAGGGGTTATTATTACCTTGTAGCAATCTTTAGGAAGGGAGGCCTGGCAGACACGGTCCCTTAAAGTGGTGAGACTACTCCAGCGGGGGCAGTTGTTCCTGGCAGCGGATGCAAGTCGGTGCTTCGTCCGGGGGAAGAGAGGATCTCGTTGGGGAGGAAGACAGGAGTCTGTTGCACTGCCAGGGAAGAAACCAGCCGCGGAGTTTCTCAGGTAAAAGGAGCGGTCCTTTGATTCGCGGTCCAGTGGTAAGTGGCTATCCGGTTGCCGGGGTGCTTGGCACGGGCAAATCGACCACAAGCCGGTCTGGGGTGCGAAGAGAAGAAGCTAAACTGGTTGTGCCCACCAGTCAGGGGAAGAAGCCTCTCCAGCCGGGAGATCTTCTCTGTCGTCGGGAAGTGGCGAGTTGGTTCCGCAGGGCTCCACCGGTGGTGTCGTCGTGGTAGGTCGGCTCAGCTTCTCCCTCGTCGGATTCTCAGGTCCTGTGGCGACTTCTGAAGTTCCAGTCCCAAAGCCCTGCTTTTATGCAGCACACCCCCATTCACTCAGCCTAGCTGTCAATCAAACATGCTAAGTGGTGAGCCGGCTTGGGCCAATCACACAAGACTGCGACTTGAGTTACCAAGGTAACTCAGTCCAGGGTGCCTAAACCCCCTCCCACACCCCCTGTGGTTCCCAGACAGAGTGGCACCACTTTTGGAGGCTTCTGTGGAGAAGCCCGCCAAAAAGTGGAACAAAAGGCTCGACTTGGGTTGGAGTCACAGAAGAGAACACAAATGCCATTTTAGAATCGAGCCCTGGCAAAAAATACCAACCGGCGAATTAATATTAAATAAATAAACCGGCGGTATGTTCGAGGCTATGAGAATTAAATAATTAAAGTTGGTAGCCTCGAACAATGGGAAAATCCCATAGGGATATATTCGCGGTCGAATATAAAAAGTAGTATCCACTGCCACCAGCCAAAACTCGATCGGGGGGACGGAGACGTGCCCCCTCGACTAACAGACCCCGGGGCAATCGAATTGCCCCGACCAGTACGTCCACAATATGATGGTTTGTACTGGTTTCTGTTAATAATTTGGGACTAGTAAAGCCAATGGTGACTTTACATGCTCTGGGAGACTGTAGTAAGTGCCAGGGTATGGAGTCTATGGTGGGGTGTCACTATGACACCCCTGTGTCACTGCACGGAGGGTGCTGTGTAACACACATAGTAAAACACATGAGACCCTATGGAGTAAAGGACCCCATAGCCCACAAAACACATTAACAGTCAAAGGAACACCATAAATCATGTCCAAGAGTGGGAGAAAAAAAAGAGTCTCACTCTTGGCAGGAGAAAAAAACAAACTCCAGAAATCCAGCAAAGCTGCTGGGGGACTCACTAGGTTAGGAAATTCAGCCTAAAGAGAGAATTCTCCCTAACAGTGGCCATTCAATGCCTTGTAACTTTGTTTTTACATGAGATATCTCAGCCAAATTTGGCCCCTTTTTTCCCCCCCATGTAGTCGGTTGTAACGCCACCTAGGAATGCTAGGTTGCTGTAGGGGGGGTGAGAGAAAATAACCAAAAAGGGCGGAAATTTTGTATTTTTTCAAAAAATGCGAATAAAATGATGTACAAAGAAGCCTGTGGTTTTTTCCTTGTAAGAGCTAGGAACAAATAGTTTGCTGTGATGAATTCCCCAATTTCCTGGCTTTCAAGAACAGGTTGGACCCGTGCGCAGAACAGCTTCTGGCGACCCACGCAAGGCAACAGCCCGGACTCTGGGTATCCCGTAGAAGGTTTGAAATGGGGGGGACTGAGGTGACACTGCACGACAGAGGCAGTGCAGAGCCCGCTGTGGAGAGGGAGAAAGACGTACTGCGCCCAGCACCCCCATGATGACCATGGCCCATGAGCGTGACATGGAGTATGAAGACAATGCACAGAGGAACATTAGAGCGGGCACACAAGTATACTAGAGAATCCAGCCATGCTCAGTTACTGCCCTGCAGAGAGCTCTACAACCCCAAGGCAGGCTGATCAGGACACAACCCCCAACTCCCAAGCAGACCCGCAATCTGGGCCTCTGGACCTCTCCCAACAAGCGAAGGGAACGCACCAACTGTTAGAGAGAATTCTCTGTTTAGGCTGAATTTCCTAACCTAGTGAGTCCCCCAGCAGCTTTGCTGGATTTCTGGAGTTTGTTTTTTTCTCCTGCCAAGAGTGAGACTCTTTTACCCTCACTCTTGGACATGATTTGAGTGTGTTTCTTTTAATCTAGAAGTGTTTAATGGGCTATGGGGTCTTTTACTCCATAGGGCTTCATGTGTTTTTGTGATGTGTGTTACACAGCACCCTCAGTGCAGTGACACAGGGGAGTCATAGTGACCCCCCAGTATAGACTCCATACCCTGGGACTGACTACTGTCTCCCAGGGCATGTAAAGTCACCATTGACTTTACTAGTCTTAAATTCTGAACAGAACCAGTACAAACCATCATATTGCAGGCGTACTGGCTGGGGCAATTCGATTGCCCCAGGGTCTGTTAGTCGAGGGGGCACGTCTCCATCCCCCCTGATCGAGTTTTGGCTGGTGGCACTGGATACTACTTTTTATATTCAACCGCGAATATTTTCCTATGGGATTTCCCATTGTTTTAGGCTACTACCTTTATTTAATTATTTACGGTAGCCTCGAACATACCGCTGGGTTATTTAATTAATATTAATTCTCCGGTTGGTATTTTCTGCCAAAACTTGATTCTAAAATGGCGTTTGTGTTCTCTTCTGTGACTCCAACCCAAGTCGAGCCCTTTGTTTCACTTTTTGGCGGGCTTCTCCACAGAAGCCCTCCAAAGTGGTGCCATTCTGTCTGGGGTACTTAGGAGGGGTGGAGGGAAATTTAGGCACCCTGGACTGAGTTGCCTAGGCAACTCAAATCGCACTCCATCCTGATTGGCCCAAGTGGTGAGCCGGCCGGCTCACTACTTAGCATGTTTGAGTGACAGCTAGGCTGAGTGAATGGGGGTTTGCTGCATAAAAGCAGGGCTTTGGGGACTGGAACTTCAGAAGTCGCCACAGGACCTAAGAATCCGACGAGGGAGAAGCTGAGCCAACCTGCCACGACACCACCACCGGTGGAGCCCTGCTGGACTGCCTCACCACTTTTCCCAACGACAGAGGAGATCTCCCGCCGAAGAGTCTTCTTCCTTTGACAGGTGGGGATAACCAGTTTCACCGTCTTTTCGCTTTCCCGACGTACCTTGTGGCCGCCTTGCCCGTGCCAAGCACCCCGGCAACCAGGATACCACGTTTTACCACGACCGCGAAACAAAGGTACCACCTTTAACCGGAAAACTCAGCGGCTGGTTTCTGCCCTGGTAGTGCAACGACCTTCATCTTTCCTCCAAGTCGAGATCTTCTCTTCCCCTGGACGACGACGCAACTTGCACCCACTACCAGGAAAAACTGCCACCGCTGGAGGATCCTTCCCACTTAAGGTACCGTGTCCCGCCTGGCTTCCCTTGCTACCGACTGTACGGGGTAGATTTAGCCCCCGGCTTTCGAACCTGGGACACCCTGGCTAAACTTTCCTAAAGCCTCTCTAAACTCTTTTTGAACCCTCTGCAAAACTTTCTAAGCCTAGTGTAACTGTGTGATCTTGGGCGCATTTGTGCTCTGCTCTCTCTAAGAGTGGGCCCAGGCTTTGGACTTGGGCTCACCAGTGACTTTTGCTCTTCTGCCTTGCTAATAGTGTTCCTGAATCTTAGAGTGGTGTACCTTTCCATGTTCTGTCTTTTTCCCTCCCTTTCTCACAAACTTATTGGAGTGCAATCTAGTTAAGCGCTCACCTCTGTATGAAAATAAGTGGTGTTTTACTGTGACTTATCTGATAAGGAAAAAGGGGTGTATATATTACAATAGTAACTGTGTTTAGAATATTTTACAATAAGAGTGCTGGAGTGTTTCAAACTGTGTGTTTTTAAATAAATAATTATATACTTTGATACCAAAGCTCTGGTCAGTGTTTGCTTGTATTATTGTATCTGAGTGCCTATTGTGTATACTTTGCATACTGCCTCACTCTTCTTGAGGGAAGTCTGACTGTTCAGCCACAGCTACCAGGTAAATCTGGGTGGTGCAGACCGCTACCAAGTGGGTTTACTGCCAACACCTGTAGTCTTACATCTTTTGCAGTGTTCCCTAAGGGAACTGCACAGGTTTCTGCCTAACACCAACAATGGTGAGCATATGGATGGGCGCACAACGTGGATCCATATAAACTGGGAGCACAGAGCAACATGTTGCATAAGAGGGGACACCTGAGCAAGGGCGTGCTTGAATGTTACAGTCTCACCAAAATAGAAAGGGAAACGAAGCGCACACCCCTGGCGAGTAAAAGTAGTTTAAAAAAAACAAAAAGCCCTGGAACGTCATGCAGTAAGAGGTACAAACTGACCCAGCCGGAGTGTACCAGAGCTGTGGAGCTCAACACAGGTCCAGGAGACACAGATACATAAAATAAAAAAATAAAAAAGCAAACCAGCCCATTACTGGTGTGACTGAGCAACTGGGACTAGAAGGACCTGGGAGACAGGGGATGCAAGCAGGAGCGAGGTAAAGACGGACTTGCAAAACACTGGCAAGGGTCCTCTGACATAAGTGTACTGCCAGGGCACCTTATGGTGCAGAACGTATTGGAAGACAGAAGGTAAAGTGCTGGATCACGATCGTCACATACACCTGAGCCCCACATATCTAGTGGAAGCGCCGGGCCTCACAGAAAATACGTGGAGGGGGAGAAATTGACAATCGATCAAAGCGATCCCTGCCGGTGCACTAATGGGCTGAACTAACCCAAAACAGTAAGATAACCCTCGGCGGCGGTCTGATGCACTGAAGGGTGCCAGGATGGCTTCAAAATTACCAAAATCAAAAGGAAAACAAGCAACGATGGATGACTTTAATAAGACACCCCAAGCAACAGAAGGGGCCAGGAAGAAGGACAGAAATACGCAATTGGACACAGCGCCAGAGAGAAGTGACCAGCAAATTGCAGACCTGAAGGTGGCCTGGGAAACCAAGCTGGAGGCAGCCATGGTGGATCTTAAAACATCACTGGACCTCAAAATTGGAGTGGTGCAAGAGGATGTGAACATTCTGCGACAGGATGTTAGAAAAGTGGCGGAACGCACTGGCAAACTGGAAAATGCGGTAAGCTACAACACAGGGGCCTGCAAAACGCATGCCTCGGATATCCACATACTGCGACAGCAAGTGTGCAACCTGGAAAGCAGAGCAGAGGAAGCCGAAGGATGGGCCCGCATAAATAATATATGCATAGTTGGGCTCCCGGAAGGCGAGGAAGGCCCAAACCCCATGAAATATATAGAGACAATGTTGCTGCAGGAGATACAGGGAGGAGAACTCACCCAGGGGTTCGAAGTGGAGAGAGCGCATAGGGCCCTCACTAGAAGACCACCACCAGGTGCCCCTCCTAGACCAATAATCGCCAAGATTCTGAATTATAATACTTTAGCATTTAATTTAGCATTTATATAGTGCTACGAACCCTCTGGTATCTGAGTGCTGCTTATTATTACCCACGGTGTGTGGTGCTCATTTATCAACCTCGGAAGGATGAAAGGCTGAGTTTGGCCCAGCCGGGATTCGAACCTGCATTAGCAGGCCCTGCACAAATGTCAAAGCGAGCGCTCTACTCACTGTGCCACTTGATCGAGACAGGGAGAAGATCCTAGAATTCTTCCGCAAAGGAGGCACAATACACAGGGCGACAGCATCCATCACGGCATACCCAAACTATACGCTCCAGGTACAGAGGAAACGGCTGAACATTGGAACTGTGAAGATGCTGTGAGATGCAGGCTATAGGTACATGCTGATGTACCCAGCTAGGCTGAATGTGCTCCACAAGAATAGGGCCCTATTCTTTGCAACACCAGAGGAAGTGACAGAGTGGCTGGACGGCCAGAGTTGTCCGGACGAGACAGACCAGCAGAAGGCGGATTGACTACAGAAGTGAAGCAGTGTCGCCGAGAACCGAGGTGCTGTATGACCTGAGACAATGGGACTAGAATATAAGACAGAGCACACAGAGACGTAATAGAGCATTCTAGGCCCAACATAAGGGATTAGCATGCGCAACACACTGAGCATAAAGCAGGAACAAAGTGAACCCGCTTTTACCCCCCAATAGTTTAGATTAGATAGGCTACCGATAGAGTGGTAGCCGCCCTGCTGAGTTCCTAGTACCGGCTAGCCGAGACAGGACTAAATGCGGGATCGCCTGAGTTCCAGGGGTGGAGCTGGGCAACAGTTGGGACGGGTGGGGGGGAGTTGAGGGCATTGTTGGGGGAGTTTAAGTGTTATGGGTTGGGAGTAGTAGCTAGGATAAAGGGGAGGGACAGTTTGAAGTTGGGGAACGAGCCTACTTACACGAGCGATTGCCTTCAAATAAGATCTGGAGACTTGCAAAGGGAGGAGCGGGATGTGATTGGATTATGGGGGACCTTAAACTAACCACTTGGAATGTTAGAGGGCTCAATAGCTACCTAAAAAGGAATAAGGTTATGATGTACCTGCCGAGACTGAAAATAGATATAGCCCTAATACAAGAGACTCACCTCACAAAAGAAAAATTAAAGGTGATCCGGAAGAAGTGGAAGGGGACCGTTGTCGGTGCAACATATTCTGCTTACGCTAGAGGGGTGATCACCTGGGTAGCACTGCACGTCCCATTCCAGTTACTACAGTCCACAGTGGAAGCAGATGGGAGGATGGTTGCAATAAGGGGGTTGGTGGAAAATAAAGAAATATGCATCATAAATACATATGCCCCGAATCAGGACACAGTGGCATATTTTAAAACCCTGTACCACAAAATGAGCATGTATTTAGGGAGGGCAGTGATTTGGGAGGGTGACTAACTGTACACTAAACCCGAAAGTAGATAGATAAGATAACAAAATAGACAGACCCACCCCAGCTGCTATGGTGTTGCAGACACTGCTGACGGATTTCAGGTTCGAGGACGCATGGAGGCTGCGCCACCCGCAGGACAGACAGTATTCACATTACTCAGCCCCACAAAATGTGCACACTAGGCTAGATTATAAGTTTGCCACACAGGAGCTAATGGCAGAAATAGTAGAGACAGAATACAAAGCGAGGGTCCTATCAGACCACTCGCCATTGGTCCCAATATTGCAATACCGACCCTCAAGAGCAAGGATACCAACGTGGCGCCTCAGAGCTGAGGCATTAAAAGATACAATGTTCATGGAGGACTTAAGAGAAGAAATAATAAATTACTTTGAGACCAATACCGGCAGTGTTGAGTCGGCTGGCACGCTATGGGAAGCCTTCAAAGTGGTAGTGAGGGGGGTAGCCATAGCTAAGTCCAAGGGGCTACAAGAAGCGATATTAACAGAACTACAGGAAGCGGAAAAAGAGCTAGAAACAGCGCTGAGCAGAGAGGGTAACACCAAGGAAGATACTGAAACCATACTAAGGCTGCAACAGAAATGTGCAGGACACTGGGAGAGACTATGCAATCTAAATTATAAAAAGTATGTAGAAAGACAACATGCAGGAGGAGATAAACCAGGGAGGGTGTTGGCATGGTTATATAAAAGCGAGACTCCCAGACCTACAATTAGAGCAGTAACGAAGGAGGATGGACGTATAGTGGACACCCAAGAGGGCGTGAATCGTGAATTCCTAGAGTACTATCAACAATTGTATGGGGATGAAGGGGGAAGTGATTGCAGAGAAATAAGGGAAACACTGGAGGACATAGGCATGCCACGAATCAGCGCAGAGGAGCGAGAGGATTTAGATGCCCCGATAACCTTGGAGGAGCTAGAAGAGGTGGTAAAGCAGCTACCCACCTGCAAGAACCCGGGGGCCGATGGACTCCCTAGTCAATTTTATAAAATGTATAGAAACGAGGTGCTACCCCCACTATTGGCAATGCTAAATGAGGCATACGAAACAGGAAGGTTGCCAGAGTCCCTGAGGGAGGTGATTATCATACCGCTCCCTAAACCTAATAAGCCTGGCAAGGATTGTGGATCTTTCAGACCGCTGTCAATGCTTAATCAAGATAGCAAAATGCTCACGGCGGTTCTAGCAAACAGAATGAGATGGATCATTACTAAACTAATACACCCCGATCAGACTGGCTATGTGCCAAACAGGAATATATCCAATAACCTTAGACGACTTCACCGAGTCATAGAACACACGAAAGGGGACGCGGGTGAAATTGCAATTGTATCGTTGGATGCAATAAAAGCCTTTGATTCAGTCAAATGGCCTTGGCTGATTGCAGCCCTGTCCAGTTATGGGATAGGGTCTGGATATCTTAAATGGGTCAAACTGCTATATAGCGCACCGCTGGTCAGGGTTAAAACGGGAGCAATAACATCGGAGAGGTGGCAACTCAGTAGGGGTACTAAACAGGGATGCCCATGGTCCCCTATGCTGTATATCTTAGCACTAGAGCCCTTGGTGATATATCTAAGGCAACAGTATGACATAATAGGAATTAACATAAAAGGGGAGCTGCACTTAGTCTCCTTGTACGCTGACGATATGCTGTTGTACTTGCGATACCCAAAAGAAAACCTCCAATATGTTTTGGAAGTGATGGAGCGATTTGCGTCGCTATCTGGCATAGCGGTGAACCCCAAAAAATCATGTATATTTCCGCTGGGTAGGTATGTAGGGATCCCGTGGGATCAATTACCAGTTCTACAAATACCCTGGGAGGTAACCACGTTCAGATATCTCGGGATAGACATTTACCATACGGGGGAGGCAGAGCACCAACATAATACTGAGAAAGCGGTCAGGAGTATCGAAAATACTATGAAACTCTGGGTAAAGCTCCCCTTGGCGATGATGGGAAGAGGGGCAATGCTGAAAATGGTAGTGCTGCTGAGATTGTTGCATTATTTCGGGAACATACCATATCCGATACCAAGGCGATTTTTTGCTAGGGTACATAGCATATGTAGGGAATTTCTCTGGCACGGGACGAGGAACAGAATTGCCCTTTGGAAGTTACAAAATTCGTATGATAAGGGGGGAATAAAACTGCCAAACTATGAGATCTACTATTTAGCGAGCCAACTACAATATGTGGCAAAGTGGCTATCAGAAGATCCAACCTCAAAATCTAGGTTGTTTAGACAGGAATGTGGCCCATTCTTCCTGAAAGAAATGATATGGTTGCCCAAATCAGATATGAAGGAGCACTCAGATGATGAAACTGGGATGGAATATATGGCATAGGGCCTGTCAGATAATGGAGAACCCAGCCCCATGGTCCCCGTAAGTGGCACTTGTCGCATTGACGGGAAATCAAGGCGGTAGTGCTAATACCTCTGGATTTAAGGGTCCGCCGAACTGGGGGGAAATCCGCCGAAAATTTGCGCTATTACCGCCGGCGGGAAATCCGCCGGCGGTAAGAGCGCGAAAATTCCCCATTGAGCCCAATGGGGAATGGGGCATTCCCGAATGGGCTCAATGGGGAATGAGGAATCACTTTACTACCGAACTCGTGATCCGGTGCTATTAGCGCTGGGGAGTTCCGCGGTAGGGCTATTACCGCCGGTGGTAATACCGCCGGCGGTAACGGCCAAGTCGTGATCAGGCCCATGGTCCGAAATAGTATTAGAGGAGCAACCGGACTCCGTCATAGAAATGATATATGATATAGCAGAAGGAGGGCACGAGATATCCAGGATATATGAGCTGGTGATGTCCAAAGTGGGGAAGGAAGTGGTACAACTGAGACAGGACTGGGAGGAATAAGTGGGTACCCCTATGAGTGATGGGACGTGGGAGCGGGCCCAAGGGAACCATAAGAAAGTGTCAAGGAATGCAAGACTACAGCAAATACAACTGTATATAACCCACAGGGCTTATATGACACCCCAGAGGATAGCTAAATTCAAAAACGTAGAATGACAAACATGCCCTAAATGCAGCGAGGAAAATGCCGGGATGACGCATATGTTCTGGGCATGCCCAGAAATGTAGAAATTTTGGGGAGAAGTAGCCCACAAATTAGAAGAAAAAGGGATTAAGATAATTGTTGAAATAGCATGGGCATGTCTGGTAGGGGGGTTTCCCAGATCACGTAAACTTAAACATGCAAGTAAACTAAAAGATTTGGCATATATACTTACGAAATGTCGAATTGCCATAGACCAAGGATGAAAATATGGTGGAAAGACCTTCAAAAATGGGCAGAAGCTGAAACTGCAGTATGGCAGGTAGCTAGTAACACTGGAGGGGAGGAAGAAGCAGAAACCCCGACAGCCTGTAAACATTTAATAGCCACACTGTTTGGGCCCACTCAGAACGGGTCGAGCGACCAGGACCCAGAAGAGAACACAGTCGAGGGAATCCGGTATTCTGTATTTGGACTCAGACTTGTCAAGGACAATTCTCTGTCCTTCAATAGCATTTAGGGATTTTGCCAGTGACTGTATTTTTAACTGTCTATACTAGTGCACTTGACCAGTCAAGGATAATTCTCTGCCCTTTACTTGCAATTAGGAATTTTGCCAGAAACTGTATTTTTGGCTCTCCGCACCCTTCTTGTGCACAGCATGACCCAGGGCATGGCCCTGTCCTTCATAATGGAACTGCAGAAGGCCTGAATTCTATAGTTCGCAGTGTTCGCTATCTATGTTTTTGTTTTGCGAGCACATTGGCTGCCTTCCAGGAATGGACTTCCATAGCAGTTAACAGACATTGGGCCTCATTACACGGTAGGCGGTAAGGGTTTACCGGTACCGGTATTTTACTGGTACCGGTAAACCCTTACCGCCTTACCACGAGGTCCCTTTGCGGGTTGGGGAATTTAACGCCTGCTTTTTGCAGGCGGTAAAAACCAACCCGCAAAGGGACCAGGGAGCTAATTACGGTACTGCAATTTGCGGTACCGTAATTAGCGCCTTCCCCATTCCCATAGAGCCCTATGGGGCAAAAATGGGAATGGGGAAGGGCAATGGTGGAAGGGGGAATTACCGCCCCGCCAACCTTGGAATAGGGCGGTAATTCCCCTTTCCACCAAGGCGGTGCCGGTATTTTACCGGCATGAACCATGGCGCTAATGGCGCCATGGTTCACTGCCATCTGTGTAATGAGGCCCATTGTTTATACAATCAGAAGGTGAAAAGAAAAACTCTACTGTACTTCATCGCAACATGGAAAAGCAAATCTTGCGGCTTACGTTTCACTAAATATAAACGGGTTTACATCACCCTGTGCACTGTAGCAAGAAGGCCTGCATTACACTAAGCATAAATGCGTTTACTTGGCACAAGCAGAAGGCCTAGTCTGCGTCTCAGACCACATGCCAATTTAAGCATGGCGATACTTTGCTTTCCACAAAGCAACCCCCCCTACTCAGGGGTAAACGCTTTTCTTAGGAGACAGCAGCATCACCCATGGACTTCAAGAAAGACGCTGTGAAGAATCGTTACCTGGACGTGGAGGAATCCTGTCTCTGGAAGTGGTGAGGCGAGGAATGGGGATCTAGTCTTCCCCTCTACCTCTTCACCCATCTGATAGAAGGAACCAAACTCCACACTTAACCTGCATTAGTGTGTTTATAGTATTCACAAATCAACTATGTGTTAAGATCCCCTTCTGTACCAAGAAACTCTCAGTACTATTATTAAAAAGGAGGACCTTAATCACCCCTCTACAGTACAGGTTGATAATCCGGATATCAACATCTTTCCCATATCTAACAACCAGCATAGACTTTGGGGAGAGACAACCATGCGTATATTCTGGCAGTGGCACTTCCTAACCTGTGCAGATAAAAGGCACATCCCCGAGATGGTATATCCACTGCGTCTGTCATATACATTTCATGCTGCTAAGCCTGGGGTGACTCAGGTGGGGAACGGAGCTATATGTTTGGGGTGTACCAGTTTTCAGTAAAGGGCGGGGCATACTTCCATAACAGTCTTTGGCCATCACACTCACCACATATCAAGAAGCCCACTGGAATGCACAAAAACATAGACTTGGGAACTGGTTCACAGGAGTTTATTTACAAAAATGGCAGATAATGAATTGGAAAACAAGAAAGTGATAAACCAAGACAAAGGCTCCAAGTTGGAGTTTGATGCCTTTCATGTCACAGGGGCGTTGCAGATTTTCCATGGGTTCCAAAACCCTTAAAAGTTTCTCGTATGTTGTTGGAGGTTTTGCACAGGTTCCCGAACCCTGATGAGTATCTTAACAGCACTTCTCCAGATAAGTTGTCTCCTTGACTAGACAATAATATAACAGTAGCTTCTCCATCAGGGTGAGATAGAGCTAGGAGTTGCTTCTCTACTTCCCGACACCCCATGTATCCTCATGGCTGGTCCCCCCTTCTTCCACAAAGCTCAGACCACCCCTCCATTTGGTCACACCTACTAATCCTTTGCCTGAATCTTGTTCCTCCTCCTGAGCCTGTCTTGGTTGAACCCAGCACTCTCGGGCCCTTCTATTCTGGATAGCTATGGGCTTTCCCACTTCCCACTTATGTCTGGCTGCTACTGTGAAGGATTCCCCAAAGAATGTTGCAACCTCCTCCCCAATTTCTGATGTTGCCACCTTTCTCCTTCTCTATATCTTCCACACCTCCTGATGTTATCATTGCCACCTCCTTCTGTTCTGTTACATCTCCACTTGCTGATGCTAACTCCTCTTCCTCCACTGCACCACCTACAATTCCCGATCTCACCTCTGCCTCCTTTATACCACTTTTGTGTCTTGAACTTACCTCCTCTTCTTTCATCCCCTTTAGTCAGCTGCACTTACTTCATGCTCCTCAAATCACTCTACAATGCTCCCCTACTTCCTGACACAACCTCCTCCAACAACTCACAGTGGATGACTGGGGTCTGAGTTTTATATCGCTCTCCCCCTCCTCCGGGGTGTTTGGTTTTTTGTTCAGGGTCTGCATGTATGTCCTGTAATTGGGGCAGGGTTGGATTTGGCTGCTCCTCCTGGGCACACCTGGCCTCACTTTGGGTTTAAGAGTCTGGACCAAGCTTTCGCTGGCCTAGTTGCCATTGTATATGCCACTGTCCCTTTCCTATGTTCCCGCCCCATCTCCAAACACTGTGTGCAAAGGACCAGAGATGACTGTTTCCTCAGTGTAGGAATGGTATGCTTGAAAAACAGGAGTAAGTTGTTTAGACCCTCTGAATGGCTAGAGAACGCTAAGCTACTATGAATTGGTAACATTGTATCTTCGGATATGGAACACTTTGCTAGGAGACAATGAATTGCTAAGTTTCTCTCACATGCAGGAATGCCAGAGGTTGGAAAGTCGCAAAACATTATATCAAGGGTTGGTCTCCAGAGCTCACGGTGCAACTCGCTGGGGTATTGAAGTGGCTCCTCGGACACTACTCGTTGGATTCCAAAAGTAGAATTGAAAGCACTGTAGATAGAACATATTCATATAAAAGTTTTAGCACCCAATTGAAGTTGGTACTCCAGCAAGCGCTGCAAATGTGTGAATGAAAGTGGACATTGCAAATCAGAGGAGTCTGCTTTTGCTTTCTAGGACTTGACATTGCTTAGTTGGTTTAAGGCTTGTTCAGTTGGCAAGAGGGGTCCTGGTGACTGTGCCCTGCAACGCAAAGTGGACAAAAGCAAGTTGATATGTGCATCCATTTCATTTATTCTCTAGGCCCATCATCCAATGGTTACGGGAGGTTCCTGGCCCCCTGAATCATCCCCTGGTCACCAGAGCCAGGCAGGGGACCTCATCACAGATCTGACAGCATTGCGTACACGCAAGGTTTCTCTCAGGCTGGCAAGGTTCCCTTTGAGGCTCCAAGAATTTAACTGCAAGGGTCAATTCAAATCCGGTCAGCGCGATGTCATGGCTGACTGCTGTGCCTACTGGTTGATGATGGCGCAGGCCCCAAAATTGGTATCATCATAGTAAAAGGCAATATCTATGGGTTCACATGAGATGCATCATTAAAGAAGAGTGGTTCGATTAAGGCTGCAAGATCTTATCCTCAGGAAGGTCAATGTATTCAGAAATAGTGGAGCATAGCTGCTTACAACTCTGCAAAGCAAAGGGGGAAACTTTGGTGCAGAATGGTATACTATGATGGGCTGTCAACAGAAGGGTGTCAAAGGGATAGGTACTTTGCTGGGCTGATCAACTTGTACCACCCATAGGCATAAAACAAATGACTACAGGGTGCTCACCAGGGGCACCCAGGTATCACTATTTCATAAGGAAGGGTAAGTAGAAACACGAAGTGGCTCACTGTAGACTAACAGAGCAAGTTGTGCCACCATGTCCGATCTGTCAGATAACTGACAATGCCCTGGCCACCAGACAAGCCCCTTCACCCTGTGAGCATTCCATTCCAAAAGGTCCTTGGTGCAAATTGTCAATTAATCGTGTGAGTCCTTATAACAAGCAGCCAACAAATTAACCTTTTGTCATCATGCTCTTCAGTCATTCTTCAATGTGTCTGGAAGTAAAATGTGTTAGTTCAATATAGTATGTCCCCCGTCATCGAGATCCTCAACTATCGTTTTTGGAGACAAGGGGAGTGGGAGACACTACTTTATTAGATTAAATGACGGCCTTCCTTAGATTGAGAGGAATCCATTATTGCACCAATGCACTGTGCCTTTCTTTGACCACAAGTCTGGTCTTTCAATGTCGATGAAATGCATATTTTCCTCAATGGAGGTGCGGTCTCATCCATTCCAATTCTTAAATTCAAATTACAGCTTACTCGATGTTCCCTGTGTACTGACAGTGGAAGCTTTCTGCCTCTATGCTGTGGGTTATATACGTGTCTGCTTACAGTCTGATCAGTACTGCAGAAATATTAATCCATATGTGTATTGAGGCTCCTTTTACTTGTTTCATGTGCCAGTATAGTTTTGTTTGACTATTCGCTAGCAAGGGGCGAGAGGCTACAAACTCAAGATTGCAGCCTTATTGGAATGTCCATCATATCCTCCATTCCTAAAAACTTTGTGACTCACCATCGTGGAGCTGTCCCACCTCTCCGTGGTGGGCTATTTTCTTTTGAGGAATCCACTCCATCTTCCATCTTTTCTGCTCCTCGTTTATTCATGAATAATCCTCTGCAGGATTGAGTTAGCACTCTGATACTGAAGGCTTGGTGATACATCAAAAACTGCGAGTTGTGACTGTTGGTTGTGTGGGAGGAAGTTCATTTTGGACTGTGAGAGATTAGTTTGGGACTTGTGGGAGACAGCAGGATAGACCTCTGAGCGAAATGGGCAAGGACTCTGGCCCCCGCCCCAGTCAACACTCTAATGAAAGCCTGAAACATTCGTTGCTCTGACTTCGACAGGTAAATGTTGCACCAGGCCACTGAGCATAGCACCAGAGCATGTTAGAGTATGGTTTGAGGCATCGGTCCGCAGAATGCTGCTAATCAACATACTAAGTAAGGTGAAATGGGGGAATGTGGTCCTCACGTTTTAAGCTGTCCTTCCATTGAAGTTTAAGTTCCTGCCTCCCAAACGTTTAAGCAGGTTAAAGAAAAGTTAGAGTTTCCACACTGCCCATTTCCTTCATCTGCCAACTCACAGATGCTTGTTTTGTTCCCCGTGGGGTACAATGTTTCTACGATAGAAAGAGAGAGAGACGGATGGAATTGGGAGCTAGAGATATGGGACCGGTCTGCAAATGGCAAGTGGTATGAGTGCAGAGTTGCAGCATTTGCTTTGTAAAGCCTTCTCCTGCCTTCTCCCGACTACCCAACTCCCTTCCAAGATCATCTACCACCTTACACTACACAACCAAACCCCCCCCAAAGAAGGCCACCATAGGGCTAGCTGTTAGCACATCAAAACTACCCGAACCACAACTATGCTCGCCTCTTTAGCCTTGCTGCAATCTCCCACATCAGCTGCTAACCAGACCCAAAGCGCAGTTGTCCATCGGATCTTGTGCTCTTCTGTATGGACAACATGTGCCACAGTTTCTTCTGCCAAACCCATTAGGGGGCAGATTGGGACTCAGGAACCGGGACATCCGACCGGCCACCATCAACACCACAGGTTTTGCATCTGCCTTTCCTACTGTCCCACTAATGAACCTCACCCCCCTTTTCTCTGACAGAGCCAAGCACAGTGATGCTACCAACAGTGGCAGACAGGGCTATACAAGACCACCTACATTACAGATCTTTATACCGCCTCACTGTCATTTGTTTTTGCCTGTTCATTAAGGTGAAGGGTATCTCAAATCCCTGGTATCCCTAGTTGCAGACACCATCTGCTGAGGATCTGTGCCATCTCACAAAGGATTGTGATATCATGAACGTTTTTCAAAACAATTTCTTGTTGCTGTTTTTTCTGCAAAACTTTGCTACTTCATTCATTGTATATTCCAGTTACTGATGGTAAGGAACTGAGTTTAAGCTTCCCTGAAATTAGTAATTTGATTGATTGATGATCGGCAATATCCCAACATATTCATTTGCCATATAACTAATCTCTACTACAGTAGTTTACATCATCTTTGCAATTTCAACTAATCTGTTCCTCAATGAATGGGGCAATCTTTATTATGCGCTTCAAAACAGTTACTCAAGATTTAATCCTCCGATCTCTGCGCCTCCTTGTCTGTTTTATTTTGTCACTCAAGGTTTTTAGTGTGAGTTAATGATGACATTAACCATATGGACGAGGAATTTACTTGTCTGTGTGTATTTTCCTTTTATTTCAGGGGTGACTTCTCTAACAGCTAACAGAGTTGCATGCCTGGTAGCATTGGAGTTTCCCTTATTCTAGTTAGGTGAAAGGGGTGGTTAGTGGAGTTGTATTGTGCTGCATATGTATTCAGAGTACAGAGCCCATCCGGATTTCTGCCACCATTTCTCTGCGCAATTTAGGTGCTTATTTGGGCGTCGTTACACTTCTGTGCCCTTTAGATGATTTGTGAAAAAAAAACAATCCTGTGTTATTAGGAGGACCATGCCTCAAAGCCCCTTTCTACTGTTAATGAGCAGATGCCATGCTGTTCTTCCATCAGTGATTTCAAAGGGGGCTCCTGCTAAGTTCTTGTTAATACCATCAATCTCTTCTTGCAATATATCATGTCTTGGAAGGGGGGTTTAAAGGATTATCTGTGGTTTTAGGAGATGGGTCCTTGTTAATCTTTCCAAGGTACTTGTACTTTCAATTATGTTATTTTCTTTGTTGCGTATATAATTTGAACCTGTACGGAGCACAAACTGCTTTGGATTTTTAACTCTGTTTGATTAGGATGTATTTTCCCATTTCAATACTGCTACAGGGGATCCGTGGGATTCCTCCATGGTTCTCTTTAACACCCATTTCTGGTGTCCATGGTATTGGCAACTGTAATTTGTAGGGGTTGAATTTTTCGATTACAAATCATGAGACCTTAACTCCTTCAGAGTAGATACCGTTTTTACTTTCTCAACTTTAACGTTTTGGGCTTCAATTTTCTACAGGCTGCTTAATGAGTTTCTGAACGATCCCTTGGTTTGCAATGGCTGCACACTCAGTTTGTCTATCCACAAAAATTCATGATAATAGGACAGGCAACACTTAAAGGGTGTCTATTCCAGGAGGCCACAACTCTAAAGTGAAGAGAATGTTATAATTAACCAAAATAATTATAAGCATTCCCAAGTAGGACTTCATCAATGTTGAATTGTCTTGAATCTTGAAGTCCTGTTTTGATGTTCCACAGAGGAAGTCAAACTACAATTTACGTTTGCTGGTTGCAGCTTAAACAAGATAGAAGCTTCATTTAAAATCTTCCCCCTTGCTCTTCGCTGCCAAAACCCCATGGAGGAAAACGGAAGATGGTAAGTAAAGGGACACAAATGGGCTGAGTATCAATGTCATACTGGCATCTGGTTTGTTATATGCTTATCTCGATGCACACTTCAAAATGTAGTAAAAGTGCATAATATTCCAGATCCACCAATCGAGGGCGGACTAAGCACAGCATGTGAATCTAAAACTGATTCACGCTACAAAAAACATGCTCTCTATTAGTGGATTTATTTTGCCTCAGCATGTATACAAAGGCCTGTAGTGTCCTGGATCAAAGTAGACACATGAAGGACTCAGGAAGCACGAAGGACCAGGTGAGAACAAAAAGAAGTGTACTTTATTGTTACTGGTATCAGTATAGAAGGTTAGACAGGAGAGTAAGTAATGTACATCCTTCCAGTGTAGCTCCCATCCTGAATATCCTTCCCTAAAAGCCAGACCTGGAATCTACATACCCCTAGGTTCCACAGTACATTCCACACACTTAACTAATGCATTCAAGATACTACACACCTCCCTACCCTAACATATGCAAATAAAACGTAGCATTCATTCACACTTACACGCACTTCACTCACATCCGTACACGCACTGAGAGGGACTTTGCATCCTAAAATGACAACCCACTGCAACATATACCAGCACACCCGAGACAGCCTACCCACTCTCTCAACCAATAGCAGAAAACGTATTCACCACCTATCTAAGCCTGCCACATTCAGATCCCAGGCCTGCAATGCTCAAGCACAAACCTGCTCTATATGGAGCAAATCAATCTATGCTCATAACCATCTGCATATACTTATTCTCCTTTTATCTGTGTCTTCAACCCCCAGATCTCGAGCCTTCCACGCTCAAGCATAAACCTGCAAGTCGGGGTCTGCAAACCCTGACCTCTGGTCTGCTGCACAAACATAACCTTACTGAACATCTAAAGAACCCGTCACACGCCCAGCCATGACAGCATGTATGAAACCACTGATGAACATGCAACAAAGATATACCAACTAACTTGCATACACAGTTTTAAAGCTTGCACCACAAAGAGAGATCTCCCTGAACAGATAAAAGAAATGAAACGGATAGAAAAAGCAACTCATAAGACAGAGGTCACATGAAACAGACGTAGCTGCGGAGAAGCAGCACATTGTATAACAGACAAACAATGGACGATTAAAAAAACTCACAAGTTTGCATCTAAGTTGGAAAAAAACTTAACTTGTGATGCACAACACCCACTCTACACTTCTAGGTGCACCTTCCATTGTGCTTAATTTTAGTGCTAAATACTTCAAAAAAATCTTTTTACTAGCGCATACACCACATCAATAAGCTTCTACACTTTGTGCTAAAAAACGAAAAACACTAACACAGGTCCTATACCTTTAGTGCTAGAAAGCTACAATACCCACAAAGCTTCTACACCTTTTGTGCTAGACAATTTCAATACTCACTCCTACATGCACCAATATCATATACCCTCTGTGTTTAAATGCTAGATGGCATCCACCCATGCCTCGCCTCATTCTGCGCACAAGTCGAAACAATTGAATTACTCTTCATGGCATACAACCTTGCTCATGACTAACACAATCGCCATCTATAAAGGTAACAATCTGAAGACATTAAGTCCAAACCATTTCGCTCATCTTGAACACCTACTCATTTATCTTAAGAACTTTAACACTTTCAGTGCTACACTGTTCAACTCCATTAACCCTAATCAGCAATAACTTGACTGCTACCGAGTGGTGGCAATCACTTACTCATGTTAACACTTACACATCCTATATTTCAACTCACCCAGGGTGACTGGTTCATCAACCAACCAATGCACACATACAACATATTTCACTCCAATGCAAAACATTTAACTCGAGCATTGGAAATATTTGCACATGGTGAACATTTTCTTAACGTTCCTGCACTTCCCAAAGGTACTGGTGATCATGCACTACCTTTAGTACTTGCGTATTACCCGAAAGCAGTGGTGATCAGGCACTACTTTCAAGCAATGCGATGTTAATGTTGAATCTCTACAAACATTCCAGCATCTCCTTTCCTAAATGTTGAAGGAATGGACACAATGTGTGCTATCAGCAACACTTGAGTGTATGTTCACAAAAGTCTTTGGCAAATGGGGCATGCAAGGCCCGGAGCAGGTGAAAAGTTAAAGTAATTGATCCAATTTCCCTATCTTGCTATAAAATCAGTTTTCAACAATCACCAGCTTACACTGGTATAACTTTACTTTACATTAGGGCTGAACTTGTAATTGAACATGTAAGAACTTACCGCAAGTCTCCACCCGCACTAACTGCAGTTCAATGCTTTTGATGGCAACTTCTGAACTTTCAACAACAAGCTCCCCGGTCAGCGGCTGCATGATAATGCAGTTGGTAGAGTTCAAATGGCCCCGAATGAGGAACCTGGGGAGCGAGGCTCTCTGAGGAAAGAGGGGATAATGATCAAGCAGGCAATGCAAACAAAGCTCTGAAGTACACGTTGTTTGCACATGCAATACAAACTGTTTACAAATACAAGTGCATCACACATGGTACCTTTTACTAACATGGGCCCTTAACTGGTGATTGCTATTGTAATTTAACATTTGATACAAGCTTTATTATAGCTATAGTAGTGCATTTAAATATTCTCAGTGCAGTTTTTTGGTGCCGTTGTCAGGAAGAACAATAATATGCATGCACCAAGCGAAGCACCTTGAAGCACTGCTTTGCCGCTGCGGACTGGTCTACTGGATTGGACTCCCTCTTTGAACTGCTTCCTGACTTGGCGGTATGCTACTGCCAAACTACTTTACAACATAACAGAAGTATTATATTTCCCTTTACATCTTGTAGAACAGCTTTAAATACTCATACTCTGTTCTACTTTACTTTTTAGCTGCTCTGAACGAGCAAATTGTGAAGCCACGCCCCCTCTAAACAGGAAGCTATAACTGTCGAGGGGCACGCACACCATCGCCCGTGCAACAAGCAGAGCTCTGCCATTAAGCCACGGTCGTCGGGCGGCGGTGCTTCCGGGTGCCTCTGCACAACAAATTCCTGTGCTTTCTTCCATCTGTACATCACTCAAATCATCTGGCCATATTTCTTCTTCGTTTTCTTATGAATGGGAAGAAAGCTTTATACACTAAAACCTGATATGCCTTCTTGTATTCCATTTTCTGAAATCACTAAAATGCCAAAGCCCTGTGTTAATCTTATTCGAAGTGTGCTGGGAAATAACCTCCCTGCTGAATCGTCACCGGCAGCTAATCAAGTCATTTCGGTCAACTCTTTGAGGAGTGGTAAGCGAAAGACTATGTTTTCTGAAAAGAAACTGACTAGCATCGGAAAAAACTCCAGCTGCAATGACGTTGAACACAACATTGAAACAACTGCATTTAACCTTTGCCGCCTCCAATTCTCAAGTATCAGATGTTCTTGCAGGAAATAACTCAATTATTTCAGCAGGCTTCATCTGTACACCAAGCGAATCTGCTGCCTTGAAAGAACCTGTTAAAGACTCAATTGAATTGCAGGCTGAGCCTATAAGCAGCGCACAGACATCAATCAACTAGCGCGTTAGAGAGCGAAACTGACGCTAATCAAATCGCTCCAACAGCGTCAATATTGTTGGATTGTTGGATAGAGACGATCATATCTCTTTGAATTCTGTTTACCCTTTGTCGCCCATATCTTTTGGAATAGATGTCTCTTACCAGCATAGAACTATTAAAAATGAGCAAAATCTTTTGATTGTATCCGAGCATAATAATTTGTATGATTTATCACAATCGGACATTTTCTCCTTTAATAATTTATCAAAACCTGACTCTGCTCCCATGTCTTTTTATGAAGCACCAACAGAGAGACGGCCGGAAAAATATAAACCTTACGTGCCTTTCCCTCTTCTAATCCCTTGCTCATTAATCGAAATCACTTTCAATGCCATGAACATGACCATCTTGTCCTTGGCTAAGCTTTATGAAACACGGAGTACTAAGATAGATGCTCAAACGTTACAAATTAATAAAGGTTCTTGCGTGGCAAGCAAAACGTGTGTTTAGACCCTAACCAGCTTAGAAATTACTGTCGGAGTCGAATGCAATTAATATCTTGCAAAATAATGATAGTCTGCTGATTAAAAATAACAAACCAAATGGCTCGAATGAAATGAGTTTACTTAATCACAATATATCTTTTTGTGAGCAATGTCCGGTTCCTTTAATGGAAAAAATGATTGGCCCTTCTGAAAAAGAAACTACACATCAGCCCAGTGCAGATGCTATAGAAAAAGTCAATACTGATGCTGTAAGCAGAAATTTAAGCTCTAACCTTACAAAAACTAAACCGACTTATACAATGTTTACACCTACTAATCAAATAAATGATAAGAGTTGTAAAAAAACGACCTGTAATATAGAAAAGCAAGCAAAACAGATGAAAAAAAACAAAAGTTATAAATCGTTACAGAAAATGATTACGAATCCGAAAAAAACACAAACAGGCATCTGATACAATTATAAAAAAATATTTGAATATAACTCAAACTAAAGAAATAATGAGAGAAATAAGGAAATCACCTGTGCAAGATTATGGCCCTTTAGATAACTTAATACCTGCTGCAGCCGATAAAGAGCTCTATGAGCCTACAATACCTTTAGACGCAGGTGTGCAAACCAATATCACAAAATGCAGCAACTATGCGTGCTGAGATACGTAAAGAAGTTGACAAATACATGGTGACTCAAAGAAAACCAGTGCCTGTAATATTGCAAGAAGCCACCTCAAACAAATTACTTAATCCCATTGTTTCATGTATTAAACCTGCTACTATAGAGTCTTCCGGAAATTCCTTGAATGTTTGTCAGAAAGTATGCTCTTCTTTATCCTCAAATAGCATTGCTTCTAAAAATCTAAATGGTGTGAATTGTATAGCCGATTGCTCTCAAGAAACTAATCGCACTAATTTACCAATCAGGCTGTTGAAAATGATATGTCTCAAATCCCTAAACATCAAAATTTAGTGATCAATTCAGTAGGTCACACTGAGGCGTGTGTCTCTAACCCTAACACACACTCTGGTATAGAGAAATACTACAATGCCTCCTCCTCAGTTGGATTTAATGCAGCTGAAACACGTGATTCACCTGGACCCAATTTACCCAGTCATAACCACTTAAAAAACTAATTTAGAACAGTCTTATAGCTTAATTATAAGATGCCGACCGACACTATTTCCCAGCTATGATCTTAATAGAGCCAGCATATTAGCTATTTTTGCTGAGATTCCGAGTTTAGAGGATTTATGTTCTCTAGATATAAACCGAATTGACTTCCTCAGCCATGATAAACTATCAGAATCGAAACTATGGATCTCATCAAGACTAGTCTTGAATACTATATTGCTGGCAAAAGCAGAATTTTATCAGATGGGATTTGAGATTATATATGATGTGCCAGCTGTAGCGAGAGTGCCCACAACATCTTTCAAAGCAGTGAGATCATATCCTGACCGAACTTCAGATATGTCCAAGACTACAACTTTTTGTCAATCTGATTTATTAAGGCATAATTGAGCTGCTAACAAAGAGCAAGTGCCTTGTTGCTGTTGCTCGAATAGAGCCTAACTAAATGTAAATATAATCAAAAAGTGAGTGAGTTTAGCAAGCTGGAATACCAGAGGATATACTCGTCTATTAAATAACTTGCATACATTTGACTTGGTTCTATTGCAAGAGACATGGCTTTCAGACACACCTACTTGGGATAACCATTACATACTTCTCCACGCAGCTATTCGACCGACCAAGGGCAGACCGATGTCTGGCCTGACGATAGCAGCAAAAATTAACTCGGGACTTGTGATTGAGCCCTGGTGTGCCCCAAATGCATTCATGGAAATGGTTAAAGTTCAAAATCAAAATGTTATAATCGCACTTATACATTTATATTGGAACCCTAAGGGCATAACAATGATCAGTTCTTTATGGATTTAAATAAGTTATTTGAACTTCTCAACACTGCACCTAAAATCTCTCAAATCATTCTAGTGGGTGATTTGAATTTACATTGTTGGAAGCCATCTTAAAGGTACTCTAAAAATCAACAATAGCAAAACAAGATTTTGCTGGTCAGAGAATTCCCTACGTAGTCTCAATGATTTTCTTCTCTCGATCAATGAGAACCGATTCAGACAGCTATTTCAACAAGGGCTACAATTTAAGGAATTATTACAACTATATAAGACCAATAATACCGTAAAAAAAAGAATATTCAATAATATTCTTATTGTCAACCCCTTGGTGAAGAAGCAAAAGTCTTGGTTCCGACGAGAGAAAAGAAGGACCATGTGTCTTCCTCTAGAACAAAGATTTGCTATTCTGAGGTTGATCAAGACAAGATACTGAAACTGGATGCGGGCTCATAGTGCCATCATTTATCAGAAAGGTGGCGAAGCCATGCTGCAGGCTATGGCTAACTAAAATACCACTCAAATCTGGACCTTACTAAACCAAATGACATCACAATCTCAACTGGCAACCCAAATAAACGGGGTCTCTGAAAATCGGTGGATGACCTATTTCTCAGATTTATATACCCTTACGATAAACAAATTCAGCAAATCTGCTAACTTTATTGACAGCCCTTTTCATCTGGTTTTTGACAAAGACGCTATAGTCCAACTTATCAAAAAGATAAGCAGATCAAGGACCCGGGGCTCTCGAATCTGATGCTAAAAGAACACCCGGAATTGTGGGCTGAAATTCTATTGAATTTGTTTACTCATGTAAATCTGTTAAACAGTACTCCAGACTCCTGGGCACATTCAATAACTGTGCCAATATTTAAGAAGGGCGATCAGAAAATTCCATCTAATTATAGACTGATCGCCCTTCTTGATGTGCCCGGGAAGATCTATGCCTGCTTGGTTCTTCGTGCCCTAAATGCTTGGACATTAGAGTCTTATCATTGTGACCCCCATGAAAATGGGGTTGTTGCTGGATTGGGTACTGCTATTAACATCATGAATGCTTTGAAGTCATACTGTAGCTCCATTTAGCAACCACTCTTTACGTCGACTTTCGAACGGCGTTCGATCCTATTGACAGAAACCTGCTCTTTCAAAAGTTGGAAAATAGACATTGTCCTCCGTCTCTCTTGACTCATTTATATTTTACATACGAACACTAGCATGCAAGTATGTTTAACATTAGAAGGTCTGTTATCAGCTTCTTTCCCAACTTTTACGGGACTTGAGCAGGGATGCATTTTTGCATCTATTTTATTCAATTTTTGTATACTTGATTTTAAAGATATTTTCAACCACCATTCAGTCAGATGCTCCATAACTAGGTCCACATCCAGTTCTGTGGATACTATACGCGGATGACCTCATGCTTTTGGCAAAAACTCAAAGTGGTCTACAAACATCACTAAATGCACTAAGTCGGTATGCGCGAGAAAACCAATTGGTAATCAATCAGGAGAAGACACAAGCAATGCGATGCGGAAAAAACGAAATCTTGTAATACAAAAACCTTCACATGGACTCAACAAGATATTGTTTTGACAGAAGTTGGTCAATATAAATATTTAGCAATTAATATAAACAATTTAAGTAACGATAGACGGTACTTTGACAATATTAACTCAAAACGTATGCCACTCTCCACGCAAGCTCGTATAATATTGTACAAATATGGCAAATTCTCATGTGGCTCAGCTCTAACTTTTTATAGACAAAAAGCCGTAACTGTACTAATATACGGTGTAGAGAGCAAATATCCACAAAATCAGTCTTTTTGGGATAAAAAGGAAGGAAAATTTTGGAGAAGGGCATTCAACTAGCCAAATTGTGCACCAATATCCCTAATTAGGTTCGAATTAGGACTCCCTTCCTTATATGTGATTACTATGTGGAAGCTATGAAGCCTATTGAGAACATGTGTGATGAATGAATATAGGAAAAATGTATTTTATAAATTAGCAAGTTATCGTCTGATGGAGAAATGGAGAAATCATTTATAATGCCCTATCAGAGTATCATATTTCTATAGAACTCTTAATTCAGAATCCAGATTGTACACAAACAAAACTGTACCAAATGGATTGGATAAACACCTTGCACAAATGTGGACAATATCGGACTTTAGTAGCACTTGGTTTGCACAAAAACAATTGTATGATACAGAACCTTATATGCTAACATTTTCGTCTGCTAGATCTAGGAACTTATATCTTAGATTCAGATTCAATTTAGTCCACTTGAAAGACATTATGGCATGTAGAAGCATAATAACTGAAGAAGATAACTTTTGCCGCTTTTGCAAGGATAAAAACCAAAAAGAAACCTTAGAACACTTAATTGCTGAATGTGTGAAATTAAAGGATAAACGTTGCTCGCATTTTAAACGACATTTTATTGGTTTCGAGATACTGCATACAGAAGTATTATGGACTCAAATTTTTAGTACTAAGCTGACATCTGTGAGAATAGCTACCGTTCAATTTCTTGAATTTCTAGATTTAGAGAATTCATATGAACAATAATGAAAGATGAACAAAGCTTAAGAATCTTCTTTTAATAATATTAATTGTACATTTTAGAATATTTGTGAATGTAATGAGTCTTGTCTTTTAATAATTTAATGAATTTAGTTTGCTAATTGTTTAATAATCTGCTTATGTGAATATTATGAAATAGTTTTTACATTTTTTGTGACATTGAAAGGTAGTTTATACAGCCGATACAATAAAAAATAATGGAAACATAATGCTTGGATAGAACCTATACAGGAGTGAGGTGCACACAATTCAGAAGAAACTTTAAAAAAGGGTAAATGCCCATGTATAGGTTTTCTTTCTGTATTGAGTGATGTTTACTTGCTAGTCATGTCCTCCATAGTAATTTTCTTCAGTGAAATAATTTGAATATGCTCAATCTTCTTACGTGTAATATTCTTAGGTTCAAAAACACTTGCTCAGTGTTTCCCGATCAGTCTTCAGAAGCGTATTTATGGCTGTGCATATTTATAATCAATGCAGTGTATACGCCAGGCACCATTATGCTAGTATGATTCTCAGTGGTTATGCAATGCATCTATTGGCTCTATGTTCACTGTTGAGGGTATCTTACGTAAGCTTGACTTCCTACTAAATTTGTATACATGGTCCTGAGAACTCCCACCTGAAACACGTTGATGCTTCCGATTAGAAAAAAGGAGAGGCATCGCCTAATGCAGGCAGCTCTTTAATAATGCAGCTCTTGGCTGAACAGGCTACCTGAGGAGGTCAGCCTATCTGAGGCTAGTCGTGGGAAGCTCTGACAGGGTCAAGGCTTGGGAGATCTTTTTGGAGACTGCCAAGGTTCGGCCCTGGTTAGCCCTGGCCCATTCAAAGTCCTGGCCCCGTTTATGCTACTAGAGCAGCAGCGGCTGTGCGTGAACATAGATACTGAACTCAGACCCTGCAGGGAATCACACTGACTAGAAAGGTGCAACCAGCCAACATGCCAATGATTAATTAATGGGATCACTACCATTGTTAATGAGTAGGAAGACGCAATTGGCCACCAGGATGTGAGCACTTAATATTACACTAAAGTCTTTCACAGCTTCATCTGTAGCCTTGCTGTAATCTGCTAGTGTAATTTAGGAAAACCTGCAATTCAAACATACTTCACCATTTGCATGCTTGGGAGGCAACAGGCATGTTGGAATTTCCACAGCAATTTGTGACACATTCTGAAGCTAGGCTACTTAAAAGGAAACTAAACAGCAGGTGTTTGAAGTGCAGGAGAAAATGCAGTTGTTGCACAGCTACAGTTCCCACTTGGATGCATCTCCACTGACTCTTTGAAAAGGATCCAGACCAGTGTGGGAGAAAGTGTAGATGTTGCACAGCTATCCTCCGCAAGAACGCATCTAACAGTTACACAAAGAACAACCCACTCTTTGCAAAGGATCCAGTCCGTGTGGAAGTGCAGTTGTTGCAGTGGTGTCCTGGGCCATCGCCGTGCCTCTTCAAGATTAGCGGCTTGACGGTAAGTATTTTACACTTTGACTGGGTAACACTATGTTCGACACTAAAACTTGCTGTTACAATCTGAGAAGTGGTCTGGTCGATTCAAACAAACCTGTGAAATCTGTCACATCTCCTACCCCAATTCAGTCAATCAAAATAAAACAGCCAAGGGTAATAGTTCCACAACTAGCAACACTGACCGCCCTTTCGGCTACTAATGAAGTGAGTAAAATAACTAAATTATTTTCCAACCGTGAAAACCGATTCATCTGTGACTAACCAGAATAGTTAGGCGATGCAGCTCCACCTACACAACCAATCTATTAATATGCTGGTCGATCGCACCTGCACTGAAGAGGTAATGGTTCCCCAGATCAATCAAAACTCTTTTCTTGAACTATGGAGCAGCTTGGAGACTGAAGCATGCTCGCACAATGCAACTTCTCTCTCTGAAACACCGGAACCCATCTGCAACTTGGAACCAACTTTCTTACCTACTGAAAGGAGCCATAGCGATGCCTATAAAGAGGTAGGGGGCAACTATTGTTCTTCGCCTGCCAGCCCGAACTGCTAGGTCACATCCCTTTTGCACGAGACCACAAGGAGTAGCTTGGGTCTGGAGGGTTGCCCAGAGCAATGCCAGAGGTCAAGATTTATTCTAAACCTTCCAGCCATCAACTCTGTTGTTTTGCTATTGTCACCCCGAGTGGGAAGGGTATGCCCAGACGTGGGTCCCTTGCCTGCTGGGCCTAGAGACCCAAGCTACTCCTCACTGATGAAGCCCAACAAGGCTGAAACATGTCTGGGGATGCTTGTGGTCTCGTGCAAAAGGGTTGTGACCTAGCAGTTCGGGTTGGACTATCCCTTTGGGGGTGTGACCAAGCCCGATTTGCATATGGTTTTTCCAATTTTGTAATGGCTTGGCAGGCGAAGAACGATGGTCTGGGGGGTTGCCCAGAGCAATGCCAGAGGTCAAGATTTATTCTAAACCTTCCAGCCATCAACTCTTTTGTTTAGCCCATGAAAGGACCCAAATTACAACCTAACGGGACCTAAATCAATTTTATTAGAGAACAATATCCAAGTGGCATTGAAATTGTCTCCTTCCATTCCTCCATAGGATAACGATGAGGTTCAATGACTCCAAAATGCGACAACCCTCTGTTTATTTAATTCAATAGTAAGAGGAAAAAAAGCCACACAAAAATAAAGTGAAGCAGCCAACCATCTCGCAAAAACCTAGTCGCAGCAACTCGAGGAAATTCCTCAGAGGTTAAAATATTGACTCAAACAAAGTTATGGCTTTATCAGGTGACGATATTCCAGATTCTACATCTACCGAAAAAAATCCAAAACAAAAAGTGTAAGAAAACAAACTCTAAAAAGGAGTCTACTGCAGGGCCCTCTAAGTTTCCCAATGTGGAGGGTGATCTTGTTACATCCAATATGAATCCATCAATCCTCCCATATTTGAAAACGTTGCCCTCTGCTGAATTACAAAAGCAAGTGTGCATCAGGAATTACGATTAACGATATACAATTAGAGGATGAGTTGCGAGATGGCTTGTACGCCAATCAACTACGAATCAATGGCAATTTATCTACTCAGAGGTGAATAACCAATCCAATCAAAGGTCAAGTTGGCTGCAGAATTAAGTACTGCTCTTGAGCGACCTTCAGAAAGACTGCTCCTGGGAACAAGTGGTACCGTCAATACCAGATTGAACCAGCTTTTAATAAGGTTTGTTAAAAATTGACATGGTTGGTTTACCGACCTTTAAACCGCGCTGATTCTATTTAGTAGATTAGTTTCCTAGTGATTATGTTTGTGGAGGTATTTAAAGAGCTTGTATAAACAGGTGTCTAGTTTATTGAGACAGCATAAACTGAACTGTTTTTATGTTACTTACACAGCCATATACATCATATCTTGCGAGATTCGTGTTAGTAAGTGATAAGTACAAACTTCTGTTTCAACATGATGTTTTTGACTCCTGTTCATGGCAATATAGCGAAAAGAGCAATTGTTACAGATTAAGGCCTAGATGGGAACACAGGGAGTAAGTATCTTTCCAGCTCTCAGTCTCATGCTGAAGTCCAGAGAAGCTGCCAGTCCCAGAACCTCCAGCTAAACACATTCCAAAGTCTTACAAACATTATTGTAAACAGAGCAGGTTATAGAATAACCTGGTCGCCAGAGTTAGGAACGCCAGGCTACAGCTAATCCAATTGTACATTACACAAAGGGCATATCTCACACCTGAAGCTATAGCAAAATTTAAAGGAGCCAAGGGTCGTGTGTGTGCCAAATGTAATGAAGAAAATGCAGGATTGATTCATTTGTTTTGGGGTTGTCGAGTGATACAGGCCTTTTGGGGGGAGGGTGACGAGTAAAGTAGCTCGAGGGGATATTACTTTGGATATCCAATCCCCGGATGCCTGCATGTTGGGCCCGTTTAAGAGAAACGCGAAACAGAAACACTGGCAAAGATGAAAGACCTTATTTACATACTAGCTAAACTCAGCATAGTAATGCGATGGAAAGCTACCACAGAGCCAAGCATTGAAAGATGGTGGGAAGATCTGCGGAAGCGGTCAATGGCGGAAACAGGGATGCGGTGCGGGGGGGGGGACAGCAGGAACTTGGAACGGACATTTTCCAATGAATTGCATTGACTGTGACATTGTTTGATCAACAAGAGACTGATGGTGCTACCCAAGGGACACAAGAAGAAATTGGGGACAGTGTGGTAGAATGAATAAAAGTTAGAACAATGAACAGACAATGGGACGGGGAGGGGTTGGGTAGTTTAAGGGGAACAATTTGAAACAAGTATGAAGCACATGATTATGTAATTATTGTTGGTTATGGTTTGTTGTGGTTGTGAAAATGAATAAAACATTTAAAAAAAGAAATAAGAAAAAAAATACCTAGTCACCATACAGTGCCAACGTTTTCCAAGCAGTTATTCTGTGAAACAAAATTAATGCCATTTCGTGTCTTATGACCGCCGGTGACACTCTTCTTGGCATTTTATTTTTCAACAATACATTTTATTAAGCATTTCAACAAAGGCATACATGTACACTGACATCAACATGGCATTTAGTTAAGCAATTAGTTATTAACCTGGGTCCTCAAACCGTGTCACAGTCCACTACAGGATAGACGACATTAGGGGGTGAGGGGGATTGCTCCATTTCGCCGTGTCTCTGTATATTGTTTTTGGTTACTTCTACATCTCAGTTCCTCTATCTGTGTTATAGTACGGATCGCTTTGCAGCCTGCGTGTTAGCGGGGTCTTCTGGTGAGAGCTGGGTAGCTTTCTGAGTAGTCCATAAGTGGTGCCCACGTGTCTTCTTGGTATTGTTAAGACCAGTCACCAGAATAGGCCTTCTAATATTGTCCAATTTTGCCATGGGAATGATAGCTGCGCTTCCGCCCCATATGTCAGTATAGGGACCATTTCATCCTGTAAAAATCTAAGACTGGTTGAATCGTGAACTTACCATATTTCTTATCGAATGCCATGGCCTGTTGTGCTGCAAGGGTTTTTACCCGTGACCTCAGTTCTAACTGTCTGGGCTGGTCTTCCATACTTGGACTTCTAGAGATTCCCAGATAGACAGTCTCATTAACTACTGGGAGCTCAACCTGGTTCAGAGTCCATCTGAACAAGTTCTTTTGCCTTCCCTTCATTTGTTTGAACATCATAATATTGGACTTTCCCTCATTGAATTGTAACCCATTTTGGAGGATATATTCATGAAGACTGGCCAGTCTTCTCTGTAATCCGATTGGTTTCAGATCAATCAGCACCAGATCGTCGGCATAGAGCATCCATGCCAAGGGGACTCTATTGACTCAAAGGGGTCCGGGTGGGTGGGGGGGCACTAACGCTGTTCAAGAATTCGTGTAAATCGGAGAGGAAAAGACCGAACAGCGTTGGGGCTAGAGCCTCGTTTTAATACTTCAGTGATGGAATTTCTCTTGATAGCATGCCCTCAGTATTAGCTGGACTTTGGTGGTCATATAAAGTGCTTTTATTGCTCGAAGTAAATGAGAAGGGCAAATTCCAGTTTGCCATTTTCTCCCCTGAGATGTTCTCTTTTAGCGTTGTCAAATGCCTTTTTGAGGTGAATAAATGCCAAGTATATTTTAGTTTCGTTTTTGATTGACATTAGTTTCAAGAGATTGATCAGGAATAAGTTGCAGTCTGTTCCAATATCCTTGGTAAAGGCAGAATGTTGCTGATCTTGCCTTTTTGCCTCCATTATCCATGCCTGAAGATGTTTCAATATCATGGCTGCAAAGTGCTTGCCTAGAACGTCTAGCAAGGCAATTGGCCGATAATTGTTTGGGTCTGATCAGTTTCCTTTCTTATAAATTGTGACTACTATGGGTTTTTTTTTTTATTTTTTTTTTTTATGGGTCTGGTATCTCTCTCTTCCTCAAGGCATCCTCAAACAGTCTAGGAATGAACAGTATCCACGCTGCAGGATCAGCTTTTTAGAGATCTATAGGACACGCTGTCTGGGCCAGGGGGGTCGCTCTATTTGCTTTTTTATTAGGGCTTCCAAGTCCATCTCATCAAAAAGGTATGATCCAGTTTCGTCCTGGTTCTGGCATTAGATCTTGTTTTGATGTTTCACTGGATACACATTCTGGTAAAAGAGTACCCAGTTCTCTTCCATCACTGCATTTGTCAATATTGCATCCTGAGCTGTTGAGGTCTTATTTATTAGTTGCCATATGCCTCTGATTTTTCTTGATGCCATTGATCTAAGCATTGACTCTGCATCAGTCTGATTTAATTGTGCTCAGTACACAATTTGCCGATTTTTACACTTTTGCTTTCTTTTCCTTAAGGCTTCTGTTTTCCACTCTGGGGTATACATCTCGAGTTTTTCAGAGATCAGATCTTAATAGCGATTTCTTTTCAGGAAAGAGCCTCATCCTCTATATGCTTGTGTATTATTCTGCTTTTCCCAGATGTATTGGACGAAACCTTGAGGGGGAGATAGTTTACTCCATCCTACTGCTCATTCTGCATAACGTACCTAAGCGGAAGTTTGTTAGTACCATTCAAAGGACTGTAGATTCGATTTCTTCGTTCAGATATTGCTATGCCCTTATGAGGAGAACTTTTTTATTATTTGTGCCAGTTTTATGTCCATTGTCAGTTTCAAAAGCGAATGATCGCTTTTTGTTGTTTTGATTACTTTTAAGTATTTTGCATGGTTTCTGGTGTCCTGGCAAACAAAGAAGAATTCTAAAGTCTTTGACTTTGTTCCATTTGACCAGGTGGGTCTTACTCGAGAGTCCCCAGTTGTTTGTCCATTCAGCATATGGAGATTCCCAAGTTCCATGGCCATTGACCAAGCTGCTGCTCTTGACTTGAACGTGCTATCAAAATATACTGGGTCGTTTTCATAGAAATGTTTTTTAGTTCTCATGTACCTCTACACTCCTTTTTACAACTTCAAAGATCTATCCTGATGGGAAGGAAAATTGGCCTTGATGACATTGAATATATTATCAATAAAACCAAAAACGAAAAGGCAGGGTGGGATGGTCAACTGTGTCAAACGCAGCTGACAGATCTAATAGGACAACCGCGTCGACACCACCATGATCCACCAGGCGAGCCAGGCCATCCATCACTGCGTGAAGGACAGATTCAGTTCCCCTACCAGGCCGAAAACCCAATTGAAAAGGATCAAAATAAGAAGAGGATTCGAGAAACGTAGAAAGCAGAGTAGAGACCAGGGCTTCCAGCAATTTCCTGAGAAAGGGCAGTAATGATATGGGGCGATAATTGGCCAGTACCTCTGGGTCAAGCAAAGGTTTTTTCAATAACGGGTTCACAAGTGCATGTTTAAGTGTGTGGGGAATCACTCCATCCGTGAAAGAGGCCTTTACTGCAGCAGTAATATGGGAGATGATGGCCTTCGAATTTTCCTTCAACAGAGCCAGGAGAATGGCATCAGTCGGGGAGGCAGATTCTAGACGTTGAGCAGCTGCCAAGATGTCAGGTTCTGCAAAAATAGGGAAGAAAGATCAAGACCCCAGAACCAAAGAGGGCTCAGTAGAAGCATAGGCAGCCGATGAAGGTGTCGCTCCATTATTAATATTAGCGCCGGATGGAAGAGATCTTAGATAAACAGAAGGCAGAGAGAGAATCGCAGAGAGCTTGAGAAGGGGTAGATGTACAGATGAGGGCAGCACCTAGTTAAAATAAATTAATGATGGCTGAAATATGAGCTGTGGACAGCATGTGCTTGCAGTGCCTGTGTCTTCTAATGTCACAGATCTCTCATTGACAGGCTTGCACGTGGGAATCCGATAGATCCCTTTTGCCGTCGTCATCACTGAAGACACTGATGCTGCCATCACTGGAAGCACCTTCAACGTCCATGGCGGCTTTGGCCTGCATGGCGTGGCGTGGTGGGCCCAGCGCTTGATTTGCAGACCTTTAAGTTTTGGGTTTAAAGAGCTTGCAGGCTTTGCAGTGGCCCTCGTTGTGGTCCCTTGGAAGACAAATAGCACACCGAGTGCGAGTCCTTCCAGGGAAATATTTTATTGCATGTAGGGCAAAATTGAAAAGGTGTATTTTCCATTTTGAATTGGAAAGGCAGCTTGGTGAGTAAAGTGGGAAGAAGGGGAAATATGCATTCTCGTATTTCAACTAAGATATGAACCACCCCCCACTCTCCCTACTGTGAGGGCCGAGGCCCGGGGCGGCCTTCCGAGGCCGTGTGGAAGTTCGTCGAGGCAAGTTCTGCAGCCGACGAAGGAAGTCCTCGAAACCGTTGCTGAAGTTGTTGTAAGGAACGGCTAAGACCGGACAGAAAGAGTAACTAGCTCTAATCTTTTGTTATAATAAATGGCGTTAGCCAGAAAGGAACTCTGCTTTCAGAGTCCAACAATGATGACGGAAAAAAAACAATCTCATGGACCTCGACGCGCTAAAGACCATGGGTACAGTGGACGTCACACTAGGGATAGTATTTACTGGCATGACCTGTCGATGTCCCTTTTCGAGTTTCAAAAACAACAACTGTAATACTCTGCAGCTTCCACTAGATGTCGGCCTATGCACAGCATGTGATCTAAGCAGATTCCCCAAGCCACAGAAATACATATTTATATATTGCATACATTACTCACCCTAATCGTATTTCTGATGCTTGAATCTGCTTAGATCACATGTAGGCCGACATCTAGCGTTAGTACGGAGTATTACAAGATTTGTTTTCGAAACTCGCAAAGGGACGTTGACTGGGCGTGTTAGTAATACTATCCCTAGTGTGACCCCTTCTGTACCCTTGGTCCTTCACGCATCCAGGTCGCTCATATTGTTTTGTTTCTGGCATGAGGTTGCATGAAGTGTGGCGAGAGTACAGAGATAAGAAAGCAGAAAAGTAGAGCTAAAACATCTATGCACTTTTGACAACAGGAGGGGAGGAAGCGTGGGCGCATGTGAATCTAAGCAGATACAAGCATCAGAAATACTATTATGGTGAGTAATGTATGCATTCTGAGGCTTGTGCATATGCATAGATTAGCGAGCAGTACCTGGAGAAGGAGGTGGGTTGTAAGAAGGTACCATGGCAAATAGAGATTTTAGCAGTGCTTGTCGCACCAGTGAGTCTTTCGAGTGTGTGTCAATGCATGTATGGAGCTCCATGTACCTGCTTTGCAAATTGTGTCAAAGGGAACATTTGCAATACATGCTAGAGTAGCTCTTGTACCTGTTAGAGCGAGCTCTTGGTGTAAAGGGTAGTTTTCTTTGATAGTGAGTAGCAAAGCTATATGCACTCAACTATCCATTTGGAGATAGCGTTCTTTGAAATGTGATCTCCTTCCCTACCAGGTGCTATGGAAACAAAGAGCAGGTCTGTTTTCCTTAGAGGTTTGGTTTTCTTTATGTTAATGTTAAAGATAATTTATACTGCGCACTATCACCATCAGAGTGGTCCCCTGGCGGATCTGAAAAGGATGGAGTGTGGGGTGGGTTAGCAGGGCATAGCAGGAAGAGTTAGCAGTAGAGCGAGAGTTGTGATGTCCTGTTGACAGCTTCAGTTCGGTTTGCACCGTTCGCTGAGTTCGAGTTGCGATTACGGCTCAGTAGATTCCCATGTGCTGTTGTGCGGGACTATGTATATGTTGTTTGTTTTGTTGTTGCAGTGTAGTCATGTGCATGTGGATTGCTGTGCAGAGAAGGGGTTGTGTTTGTTTAGTGTTTAAGAGGTGCGTGTGAAAATTGAGGTTTTCGGGTTGGGTTAGTGGGGCTTTTCTTACCGCGTTGGTTCGGACTTCTGTGCTCAGCGTCTATGCCTGTGCTGTGCATTTGTAGCGGTTCATTAGCCGGGTTCCTCGCATGGTGGTGGCTTTCCTCTTTAGCTGTCTAGCGGTCTATGGTAATGAGGTGGTGAACGCCTCCCCACATCCGTGGATAGAGATGGATATAGTTGAATGGTTTGCTCTTAGGTTGCCATGGGTGTGCCTACCCTTGCCTCCCCCCAGCCGCTGGTGCAGGGTCCCCACCTCCCGAGGAAGGTGCTTTAAGGCCTCCAGGGTTCCAGTTAATTAGGTAATGCTCCTCTCTCTGCAGCTATCGTGTGCGTCCCTGGGGTGATGTCTAGAGTGGGGTTACTGTTCGGGGGTGGGTGTTTTCTCATGTCCCTCCATGGCTTCTTCCTTCCATATGTGCTTGCTGCAGCGTGTTCTATTTCCAGTGGTGTCTCAGTCCTAGTCGTTTCCTTCTAATTCTGAGCCAAAAAGCCAGGTTTTAAGTAGTTTTCTGAATTTCTGGTAATCCTTCGTATTGCGCATTTCTTTTGAGAGGGTGTTCCAAGTTTTTGCTTTTGTAGGAATTCTGCTCCTTGGTCATGGATTGCTCTGTGCGTTATGCACATTGTTTTGAACACGATTCGTTATTTCATTGGCACCAATGTAGCATTTTTAGCACTGGGGTGGTGTGTTCCCTTTGCAGTAGTCTAAGGAGCAGTCTGGCTGCTGCATTTTGGATATGTTGCAGTTTCTTTAGCAGACGTTCCGGCATTCCGAGGCATAGTCTTGGTATAGTCTTGGCATAGTCTATTCTGGACATGAGGGAGATGATGGTGAGTGTTTTATGGGTCAAGGAGAGGAATGCCTGGATCCTTTTTTACTGTGTGCAGGAGGAAGAAGTATTTCTTGATTATTACATTTACTTGAGGTTCAAGTGTTAGTTCGTTGTCCATTAGGACTCCAAAGTTTTGGACTGTTTTCGATGGCGCCAGTGCTGTTCTTAGTTCTTTGCGCCATGGGATGTAGTGGTTGTTTTCCTGGTACTTAGGTACAACCATTATTTTATTTAGGTAGATACTGAAGAGCAGAGGGGATATGGACGATCCCTGTGGTACTCCACAGTTGGTTTTCCTTGGAGTGGATTTAAAAGGTTTATGTAGTACAAGACAGTCTGCCTTACATCTAAAGTATGGAGGCTTATTTCAGCTGAGTTAGATGGTTTGGTTTTAGAAGAAAATGTAGGTGGTTCAATGGACTGGTTAACATGGAACTTGGATTTGAATTACGGTGAGAATCTAGGGTGTGTCTTTATGGATGACAATGAAAGGGTCTTGTACTGATAGTGCGTGTAGCTCACTAACTCGTCTTATCGAGGTGATAGCTACTAGAAAGGCAGTTGTGTAAGATAAGTGTTTTAGGCTGGCTGGCCTTGTGCATAGACTTAAAAGGTGGACCCATGAGCTTTGAGAGTACATCAATAAGGTCCCAACCCAGTGGAGGGTTTGAAATGGGAGGGTATAGTATCTTTACTCCTTAAATGAATGCTTTGATAACCGGTACCTTTCACCAAGACACCTTGTTTTGAGAAGTTGTCATGATGCCTGCCCCCGGAAGACCAGACCAGGCCCAGCAGCCCCGGAAGCAGGCATCATGCCACTTGGAGCATGCCCAAAAGCCCCAGTTAGGGGCTGTTTGGGTACAGTCCTGGCGCCTATGGCGCCAGGCTCATAAAGATAAAGTCAGTCCTGGCGCCATGGGCGCCAGGCTCATTATTGATAACTTACCTGAAGCAGACCATGCTGCATACTCACCTGAGGCAGACCATGCTGCATGAAGACTCAAGCCAAATGAGGCTTAGGAGGGACTATTTTACTGAAGGGACTATTTTGTTACTTGGGTGGGGCTGTGGAAGAATACTTACCTGGATCTTCTTCCAAGGCTATTTAAACCACGCCCGGACAGCCACACATGCTTCGCGTTATTCTGCTTGCTGCAGCCTAACGCTCACCGTGTTTTCAGCAGCTCCAGTCTTCAGCCACGCCCGCTTCAGTCCTGGGACTCCTGAAACAAGAAGACAAAAAGGATAAAGGTTAGAACAGGAGTTTTAACTTTAATCCTTACCTGAATCCTGATCCATTTCACCACAGAACTGAAAGACAGAAGTCTTTGAAGCATCGCTTCGCATTCCTACGGCGCCGCACTGAACTCACCTGCTTGGCGGTACTTCAGCATTCCATCACGCTCTCTCCATCTCGCGGCCGCCCTCCGACACCTAAGGAGACAAAGACAGCAAGGTGAGCAAGGGGACTCTCTAAGGCCATACAAGCTACCCCAAGGACTTACCTGATTTACCACGGGAGGTGCTCACCTCATTTCGGGTCGGCGCAGTCAACTCTGCTTTATCGCCGTACCCCGGCCCCTAAGGGGAGAAAGCAAGGACAATACCAGTTACCCCCCACAAAACTTACCTGATTTACCACAGGGGTCTCAGCTCATCTCGGGTCGGCACAGTCAACTCTGCTTCATCGCCGTACCCCGGCCCCTAAGGGGAAAAACACAATAGACTTACCTGAATCTTACCGAGTGCCATTTGGAAATCTTCGAGTGGATTAATCGGCAACTTGCAAGGAATCGGACAGAGTGAAGAGCAGACATTTGAACTCTTATGAACAATTGGACTTTAGAGTCAATACTGGAACTCACCAATTCCTCTACGCCAGTGAAGTAACTGGTCATCAAACGCGCCCCTGCGGTCGACGCAGGATGGAGAGCTCATCCTTCCAAACCATCAGGTGAGACTAAGGAGGGGACATCAAGAGTGATCAGTGGGAAGACAACGGGAGTGGGGAAGGTGGGTTGACACTCAATTCCACGGGTGGTTAATTCCTCTTCTCCTTTGCAGAAGAATATTCTTGCGAGCCAGACAAACTAGGCTGAGCGGGCCAGTCCAGTCAGTCATCTCGGCGCTACACGTCACGCTGGTGGAAATAACAGCGGCCCAGTTCCGGTCGACGCCCCCGTGGGAACCAGGTGAGCGTAACAGAAGTAATGTAGGCGGACAGGGCGACTAGGTATACTTTGATGGAATTAAATACTAAACCAGAGTCTAGTAGGTAAAGCATATAGTGGAGAATGTTAGATGGTGAAGATTTAATTGGGTTTAGGTTTTGTGATCTGCACCAGACGACAAACCTTTTCCACTTGTTGAAGTAATAGTGTCTAGTGTTGGGTTTCCGTGCTTCTTTGAGGCTATCCATACACCTTTGAGGAAAATTGAAGTGCCCAAACCCTATGAGCTCAGGAGCCAATCTGCCAAGTTCATAGACTGAGGGTGCTGATGGTGTTGTCCCCTCGTGCTGGGAAAGCATCTTGAAGTGGCACAGAAGCTTGATTGGTTTGCACATTGCTAGTTTGAGTAGGTGTGGAAACCTCTTGCCCACATAGGAGCAATTAAGATCAGAATGGCTTGCTCCTAGTGCATCTTGTGCACTATTCTGCTGAGGAGTGGTGTCAGTAGAAAAGCTTAAGTAAATTTCCCTGACCAACACATCCACAGGGCGTTCCCCTTGGACCCTGGTGGGGGAAACCTAGATGCAAAGTCTGGGCATTGTGCGTTTAGGTTTGTTGCAAAAAAAATCTTCCGGTGGATGACCCCCCAGTGAGAAGATTATGTATGAGGTCCTTGTGGATCTGCCAGTCCTTTTCCTCGGCAAGAGGACTTCTGCTCAGAGTGTCTGCTAAAGCATTGAGTTCCCCTGGACCGTGTTGAGAAACTAGGAATATGTACCGCATGAGTGCCCACTTCCACATTTTTCTGAGATAGCGTGGACAGACTTAGAGAGTGTGTGCCTCCTGTGAAGGCATGAGGATGTAAGACATATCCAACAGATTCAATATTGAAAATAAAACACTTTATTAACTTAAATGTCAAGATGGACAAAGGCCTAACTTGCCATACGCTCAGGTGGGATTTACTTACCTAAATTAACTAAGGAAAGTCTGAGTCAAAGAGTTCAATTTACAAGTCTGTGTGTGTGTGTATGTGTGTCCAAAGCCTCAACTTGCCCTCACAACTACATATATACAATGTGCAGGGATGTCAGCAACCAAAGAAAGTGTTCGAAATAAGTTTCTGTGCTTCTTCCAGCTTGCAGCTTCCATTCAACTCCCTTCCCGAAGTGTAAGATAGTTCCACACAAAGTCTCAAAGTTTTACCTTTCTTAAGTTCAGGATGGTACAGTTTTATACAATCCTTGCGTTTCCCTTCCCCAAGGTCCAACTAACACAACTAATCCAAGTAACACAATTCAAATCTTAGCCAAATATTCACGACAGCTTATATCCTGCCCACTAGATATGATGCCAGGTTACAAACTTCTCCTTAAACTCACAGCACACCACAAAACCACCATAAACAACCTCATTGTCTACAGACAACAACCAAATATTGCTAACCACCCTGAACTAGACATTCCACTTATCATCACTCCCATCCTTAAGCCAAATACCAATTTTATCTTAGGTGACCTCAGCCTGGGATGAAACTACCTATCAGATCAGAAAGCTACTGCCTTCACTATGGCCCTCAAGGAAATGCATTTTACACAGATTGTCAACACCCCCACCCATTCCAAAGGCAGAATTCTAGACTGGATCCTAACACTCAATCTAGTCTTATAGCTTGAATCAATCACCGAAATCATCTGGTCAGACCACCACCTAATATGTTTTGATGTACTGTCCACAAAAAAGCCAACCACACCCCACTCCACTCCACTCCACTCCACTCCACTCCACTCCACTCCACTCCACTCCCCATTTCAGTGAGAAATACTGTCATGACCCTTGCCCCTGGCCCTCACTGGCAAGTCAGCCTTCCAGTTAGGGCCAGGTCAAAGGCCTTGAAACCTCATCCAAGACTCTCTTGGAGTCAGTCCTGGCGCCTTTGGCGCCAGGCTCATAACCATCATAATGACCAACATTAGAATGGGACTATTTACTTGGGACTATTTAACCTGGGGGGGGTTCAGCCAACATGGAGGCACACACATTGTTCAGTTACAAAGAACTGAGCTATGCGGTCTAGTCTTTTGGGTGTGGCAGGCCTGGGGCTACTTTACCTGGACTACTTTGGGTGTGGCAGGCCTGGGACTATTTTACCTGGACTACTTTACCAGAGACTATTTAAACCACACCCAAACAGCAGAACATGCTTTGCGTTATTCTGCTGTGGGCAGCATAACGCTCACCGTGTCCAGTTCTTTGATGCCAGCTTACCTGAAACCAAGGACCTGCAGAGAGAGAAACAACACTACAAAACCTACCTGGAACAGTATCCGGTCTTCAATCCATCAATGACTTCAGTTCCACTCACCTGAAGGTACGAACTCCATCATCCGGCACCACATGCATCCTGGAATACCATAACCTGGAAAGAGGAGAAAGAAAGACAGCATTAGTAAGCATTTACTCACGTTTCCTCCCGAATGAAGAAAGCCACGCAATTCTTACCTGGGTAGTCATCTCCTGGTCAGTATCATTGCTGGAACATTTCGGCGCTCGGCGAGGAACATCGAAACCTGCAAGGAGAGAAAAGACACAGGTTAGCAATATAAAAGGCGAAACAGGGACACGCATCGCGCATTACTCACTGGACAGCATCGCGCACACCGCGCTTTCGCCTACCGGCCCATGCTCATCTTCAAACTGCATGACAACACCAAAATACCTTTCCATATCTAAAAGGAAAGAAGCAAGACATTATAATTCGAACTAAGAGGAACATAAGAACTGCATATAAAGACTGTAAAGCAGCAAATCTACGGAGTCGCAGCAGGCCTGGATTCCCACAGGGGGGCTTGCACCAGTGAAGTAACTTGGTCGCTGCTCACCCCCCCACATCTACGCGCCCCTGCCACGAGGAGCAGGACAGAGAATCCACCTCTTACAATATTAAGGTGAGGATAAGGCCCAAGGGGGAGGAAGGAGCTGAGACCAAGGGAGGTGGGAAAACGAAGACAATCTGGTATTGAATCCAGCTCTCCTATATTGCAGACCCAACTTTAACCAGAGGCCTCACTAAGGACCGGGAGAGGGTTCAATAGTGCAAATCAGTGCGTAGCAAAAATACCCACAAATTGACAACAGAAAATCTCGTCCCTATCCTGGCTGATGCACTCAAGGCCCACCCACCAACAAACACCAACCCAGATAGCATTTCCACGACTTACCACTCATGCTTGAAAGCCACCATCGACGTAGTAGCCTCGCTCACTACGAAAATACCCCGATCTGCCAAACAATCCAACTTCTGGTTCAATGAAGAGCTCAGGACACTGCGTCGCAGCAAAAGATCACTTGAGCACCAACACAAAAAAATCTTCAACGATCGCCCTAACCAATAGACTTCTAGCAGCTAACAAAAACGACAAACGAGCAGCGATAGCCCATACAGCCAACTCACTTTATACTTACATACACAACGCCTCCTCCAATACCAAAGAACTGTTATGCCATTCTTAGAGAACTGGAAACCACAACACCATGCACCATCCCTGCCTCCTCTAGCAAATCTTGGTGTACCACCTTCCAGAACGCACTTAACACAAAAATACACACTCTTCAACAGAAAATACCAAAAAAAAGGAATCTATTGGGCAGTAAAAGCACCCTGTCCACACTACCTGACGACGGTGTTGGAAACACAGCCCCTCAATTCAAATTCGCCACTGTCACCATAGACCAGGTCCTCAACACCATCACCACCCTGAAACCATCTAACTGCAAAAGGGATAGCTTCCCTGCCAGATTAGTTAAACTATGTGTCCCCACACTAGCACCCAACATTACCAACTTTATCAATGCCTCTTTCACCACAAACTGAGTCCCTGCCAACATCAAAGAAGCCTGGGTCACACCACTTCTCAAGAAACATTCACTCGACCCGGACACACCTACTACTACCGACCCATCCCGTGGTCCCCTTCGGATTAAAAATAAAATAGCGTACACCCAAGTCAAGATTATCCAGAAACAAACCACCTACTAGGATCCAGACAATATGGCTTCCGACCGTAACAGTACAGAAACGGCCCTACTAGATCTCAAAATTCAGATGGACTCCCTAAAAGACTCAAGCAAACTATGCATCCTCCTTCTACTGGACCTATCTGCTGCGTTGATCTGGTTGACCACGACAAACTATGTACAGTGCTATCAGAAAATTTCAATTTCACTCCTGATGCCACCCTCTGGGTTAAGTCCTTTCTATCAGAACGCACCTCAAGAGTGGCCATAGGCGATGAGGCTGCTGATCCTATCCCAGTACCCCTTGGGGTACCCCAAGGCTCCTGCCTTTCACCCACCCTTTACAACGCATACACTAAACTCCTGTTTGCTGCTCTTGACACCATGGGCGTTAGTTACACCAACTTTGCAGGCGACACACAGATACTAATCCCTATTACAGGCAACCATGATCTAGATACCACAAACATCAACAATATCTATGCCATCATTCAAAACTGGATGTCCGTTAACAGCTTGTGTCTAAACAACGAAAAAACAGATCCTCATTGTAGGCGCCCTTCCCGACTAAAAACCCTCCACTACGACTACTCATCCATTGCCATTGACGGAACACCCATCCCAGTTCTCAAACAGGTAAAACACTGGGAGTATATCTAGATACCAACCAATCTTATCATGACCAAACATATCAGTGCCCTCTCCTCTGCTACAGCATGCACAGCCAAACTCTTTGCACTCAGCCGCCAATTTCTCACCCCACAAAATTGTCTCACCTTAATCCTGAGCCCTCATACTCTCAAAACTGGACTATGGTAACATCCTCCTGCTAGGAACTACAAACATCAACTTAGCCAAACTACAACTTCTTCAAAACAAAGCCCTACGGGAAGCAGTAGGACTAAAAAGAAATGACCATATCTCCCATATTAGGAGAGGAGTGCACTGGCTACCCATTCAAGCTAGAATCCTTTATAAGACACGGATCATCACACACACAAATGTATCTCAAATGATGCACCTGCCTACCGCAACAAATGTGTCTCCCAGAAAATGTCATGAAGACCCCTCTGATCAGGTTTGAGTACTCACCTATTTGTCCCAAGATTCAAGTGTTCTAGGGCGGTGGGAGCCAGCTTCCCAGTCGCTGCGCCCAAGATCTGGAATTCCCTTCCCATGCACATCAGAAATGAGCCCTCTCATCAACGTTTTAAGAAACACATCAAGACTTGGCTTTTCAACAAATTCTAACCATTAGCATAGCCCCCAATGCTGCTGTAATATTTTGTAAATAATTGTATTAGAAGAACTTACCTGTACCTTGACAAGTACTTCCTGTTCTGTAAATTAACTCTGTCATCAATTATTATATATGTGTTGAACTGTGTAACCAGATAAGCATTCCTTGTAACTGACGCTGTGATACCTCCAGGTTTGGGCATGTAACAAATACCATAAATAAATGAATCAAAATAAATATTAACAAACTTGAGGCTCCGTCCTCAAGTTAACACAGGTAGTTATTCAAGTGTGATGGTTCCCTTCCCCAAGACTTTGATTTCCTCACAAAAATGTCCTTCAATGGATATTCATGCCATTTGAAGCTTTCCTCAGCTCAGTATCAATATGCCCTTTCCTTGGCTCAATTTGAAAGTTCCATTCAATTCAAGATCACACAAACATCAGTTTTGATTAATTGTGAGATTCTGATCACTTTAAAATTCACCATGTATTAGATTCGTTCAATTTAGAATTCAATATATAATAGATGTGCTTAGTTTCAAAGTTCTGTTCACTTTGCATTTCAAAATGGTAGATTTGCTTAATTTCAAAGATCCGTTCACTTTGGAATTCAATTTTCTGTAATTTACTTAATTTGAAAAGTATTTATTCAGTTCAGTATTCAATTAACATTAATGGGGCTTAAGAGGCCTTTTCGATTCAGCCCGATGTTAACACAGTTCAGCATTCATTTATTTGTTTTCAACTGAAATGGCCAGCACTTGGAGACTAACGAAAACGTGCTCCCTGAGAGACGCGACCACTCCGATACAAAATATTTGTTAACAATGGTAATGTTCCAACCTTCGTGCACCGGGTTTCTTGTTTGCTAGAAACTCACTGGTCGCCTTGACAGCTCTTCCAGCAGCAAGGGACATACAGCCTTTGGTTCTAGCTCCCAGGGGTCCAAATGCTGCCCCAGAGAAACTGCTGTGTTGGTGGCTTCACACAGGGGAACAAGCATTTGTGATGCATGAGAAAGGGATAGCCTCTCAACGCAGCTTCATTCCCAACACTTAGTCTGCTCCACGGAGCCCCAGCTCCCACGCCACGCTGCCTGGGACTCTCTCTGCCTCAGTCCCCAGCGTCTCATAATCTACAAGGTCGACCGGTTTTGAGGACTGTAGCTAGTGATCTCATCTTCTTCAGCCCCAATTATTCTGATAGCTGCATAGCTCTGGCGTCTGTCCGCATTAGCGGATTATACGGCCACCTCCGTCTCCTCTACCGGCTGGTCGGAGATACTCAACAGTAAGTAGATGGCGGATGTACCGCAGACTCGGTCAGTCAGTGTTTGGCCATGCCATAATGAGCTGTATTCCTCATATCTGTGTGGATTTGTGCACTGTATCACTGGCATGTATGTTCCTCTGCCAGTTGGTCGAAGATACTCAACAGCAGGTAAATGGAGGGTGTATCGCACACTCGGTCAGCCAGTACTTGGCTGTGTCGAAGTGGGCTTTATTCCTCGCATCTGTGTAGAGTCCTGCGCCGTATCACTGGCGTGTGTGTTCCTCGCTGCTGCCATCCAGGAACACATCTACCTACTGTTGAGTATACCCCAACCAGCCGGTAGAGGGGACGGAGCTTGTACTAGTGTTAGCGAAACAACCACTAGGTCATCCAACTGACCGCTTGTCTGAGACCATTGTTTTGCTAACCACTCCTGCATTGGGAACATGCATAGTCGCATGTGTGGAACTAGGTAGATGCATGAGGCCATCATCCCAAGCAAGCGCATTGCCTTGCGTACGATTATCTGGTGACCGGCTAGATAATGAGGTACCTGAAACAACATGTTTTGTACACTCTCTTTTGAGGGGAAGACTAAGTCGTCTTGAGTTTATGATCACTCCCAGGAATTGTAATACTTGAATGAGGACGAGACTTGGTTTATTCCCGTTGATAGACAATCCTAATTGGAACAGTAGAGCGATTGTTCTTTGGTTGATGTATTTGCATATTTGTGGAGTCTTTCCTGTTATCAGCCAGTCATCTATATAAGCATACACTGGGATAGAGAATTGAGAGATGCAACCTCCTGGAGTAGTATGGGAGGGGACCTGAAGTAGGGCATCATTGTTTGGAGGTAGTGGAGCCTCTGGTGGAGGAGGCCCAACCTCTACTCCTGGGTCTTTTGTAGCCTCTTTGAAAACCACAGGGGGACTGTCCCTGGGAGTTACCCCCCAAAGGAGACTTGTTTCCCCGACCGTAGTTAAAGGAGCGTTGTGGGCCTTGTCCATGGAAGAATCATCTAGTGTTGAATGTCCCTCTTTGGACTAGTGATTTTAAGGTGTCATATTCTTTTTTGGCACTTTTCAGTGAATCCTCAACTGCCTTGCCAAATAAGGCATTTGGCTCGATGGGCAAATTAAGTAATGAGGCCTGCGCTTCCAGCTTGAAGCCTGACAGCCTTAACCAGGCCTGGCGCTTCATTAGAGTGCCTTCAGCTTTGATGCTGCCTGCATTGTCAGCGGCATCTAAATTATTCTTTAGAATGCAATTGGCCACTTGCTTGCCCTCTGAAATTGTCTTTTTAAGCTGAGATTTGAGTGGCTCAGGGACGACTTCTATCTGCTGTTCTAACGAGACTCACATATGGCAGCCATAACTAGCCAGAAGTGTGGTATTATTGGCGATTCTGGTTTGATAGGCAGCTGAGGATACCACCTTTCTGCTGAAGATATACATCTTTTTACTTTCTTTGTCAGGTGGTGCCTCAGTGGAAGCCAGTGGTGTGCCTGCTCTCTTCCTGGTCATGGTGACGACAAAGGAGTTGGGTTTTAATTGACCTCTGATGTACAGTGGGTCGTTAGGGGCTAGCCTGAACACATTTTCAATGCAGGGGTTGACCGATCTTGTGAGGATCAGTGTTAGGTGGGAAGGCTGAATACGCCTTTGACCGGCTGAAGGAGGGGAATTAATTGTGTTGCGGACTTCTTGTCTCCCAGAATGTCCTCCACAAAATACTTGTCCTTTTGGGCCTTTTGAGTATCCATTTTGAAGTTTTGTGCGGCCCTCATGAGCAGCTTGTTATACTGGAGCGGATTACCTACAGGTGAGTCAGGCACTGGCTGATCTTGATTGTCTTGTGACCGGATGACGTAGTTATCAGGGTCGTCATCGTCGTATTATCGGTCCTGGTCCAGACTATACTGGTCACCCTGGGAACCTGGCTCTTGAGAGTCTGAGGGGTCCACAATATATAGATCCTGTGAGGGACTTTGGAATTGCGAGGGACCCAGAGTTTGGCTGCTGGGCTGGGAAGGGTCTATTCGTGGCACCTTAGAGGGTGGTTCACCCCTGGCTACCCTCTCCCCCTGTGCAGAGCCCTGAGGGCTTGTAAACTCTTCAGGGTGACGGTCCATTAAGTCCACAAAACAGGATATCCCCCTCAACACCCTGTCAAAGCTTTCAGGTGTCCACTCAGTGGACCTAGCAGAGACAGAAGGGGCAGGAGTGACTTTAAGGGGTGTATGTTCCTTGTAACTCAAAACCCCTGATAGGGTGTCTTTAAAAGGAGTACAGCAACTATCCTGAGAGGGAGGGGGCTGAGATGACGTAACCGTCAACATTTCTGAGGTTTTTGACTTCTTGGGCTTTAAAAGCGTTACCGGGACATGTTTTTTGAATAATTCCTACTTTTTTGACATGTTAGAAGAGGGCGAAGGTTTCGGATTTCAACGCCTGGTGTTCGGCATGCGAAAGGAAGGCCTTTTTAGCCGTGGTGTCTGAAACAGGCCTGGTCGGCGCTTGTTTTGAAGACCTGTCGTGCAGCGAACGCGATTGTGATGGCCCAGAGGACAGAAATTATCTGGAAGACTTCTCCTTCGACACCGCGTGGCAATGAACGGTCAACAACGTGGTCAGCCTTCAGCCGTGGGATATGTCTTTAGTGCATTGTGGTGTGGTGTGAGTGTGTGCTTGTGCTGCCGGGTATTTTCTCCGTAACAGGACCGGTGGCCTGCTTAATCAAGTCAGGGGCTTGCACATAGAATTCTCCTAAACCCCTATCGCCTTCGGCGTCACTTAGGACGTTGCCATCGCTGGATTCAGACATGCAGTCTATGGAGGCCTCGGCCTGCATGGCGTGGGCGGCCCAGCATTTATTTCGATGGTCCTTTTAAAGTCTTTGGACGGAAGAGCTTGCAAGATTTCCAATTCTTTTCGGGTTGGTCCCTTGGAAGACAGTGGTTGCACACCTTGTGCGTGTCTTTCCAGGGATACTTCCGATTTCAAGATAGATAGAATGTAAAAGGCATGTTTTCCATAGTTGGTAGGAACGGCAGCACAGCGATGAATGGGAAAAGAAGGAGTCAGATGAGGCATTCTCTAAAAAATAAAGAAGTGTATGACCTCCCCTGACTCTCCCTACTGTAATGGGCTGACCATGTTGTGCCATCCATGCTTGTATTACTGAGTAGATTTCGTTAAGGGTTTTGCTGTCAGTTGCATAGTCTCCAGAGATGGGAATGAGTATCTGGGTGTCGTCCGCATAGTTGGTATACGTGAACCCCAAATAGTCAAGGATATCGAATAGGGGCTTCGTAAAGACATAGAGCGTGGGGACAACAAGAAACTTGCGGAACCCCACAAAGTACCGGAGAAGGTACAGCAGAGTCAGTAGGAGAGAAGACCCTCATAGTTCTGTTCGCCAAGAAGGAGCTGATCCAAGATGTGGCTGAGTCGGAGAAATGTGCTGCAGATTTCAGATGGTGGCACAGCGTTTGGTGGTTGAGTGCTAGTTTACCATCGTCTTTTAATTTTTAATACTTGAATTTGGGTGGTGAGATCTATCAAGGCAGTTTCCGTGCCGTGTCTTGGTCGAAAACCGGATTGCCTTAATCCCAATAGATTGTTAGATTCTAGATACGCCTGTATTTGCAGGTAGGCTGCTCTATCCAATATTTTTAATAGAAAGGGTACCATTGTTATCGGTCTATAGTTAAATGGGTTGGCAGGGTCAAGAGTCGTTTTTTTGATTAGAGGAATGACCCAAGCGTCAAGTTATCAGGCACTACTCCAGTTTTGAAGGAGGCATTGATAAGGTTAGTGATAAATGGGGCAAGGTCATGTGCTGCTGCTTTGATGATCAGAGCGGGGCAGGCGTCACCTTGGCAATTCGAAAGTTTGAGTTTCCTAATAATGTTTTCCACTTCCCAAATTGACAGGGGTGAGAAACTAAATGGTTTACAGGTAAGCTCAAAGGTGGAGGTCTTATTAGGATATTGTTTATATTCAGGGTCAGAGAATAGCGAGCATTTTTTTGCGTTAATTTTAGATTGTAGCAGAGCTATTTTATCTAGTAACGCCTTCTGGATGTTAGTACACCATGATGCATCTGTGATACATTTGTCAACAGGGGCGATAGGAGATTCTAGTTCTTTTAGGATCTTAAAAAGTTCTATTTGTATTTGATTCTGCTTGTATGATCTTTTGTTGTAATTGTCCTTTTTTGCAAGTATAATGGCCTCTTAGTAGTTAGCAGATGCTAGGGTTAGCTCATTCTTATTAGTTACTGAAGGGCACTTTTTCCAATGCGCTTCTGCAGTTCTCTTAGTTTTACGCAGTTTTCTTAGATGCGCAGTGAACCACAAATTCAGATGATGTTGTAGTTTAGGTTTTCGCACTTTTAGTGGGGCGATGGTATTCAAAGCTTTAAGTATTGCCTGATTGTAAGTGTCCACTAGGACTGTGGGGTCAGAGGTGGCAGTATTGTAGAGAAGGGGGAGTAATAAAGGGAGGAGTTTGTCGGGCGTAATGACTTTCTTGTTCCTAGTGTGGGTGGCTGGGGCAATGATTGGTACAGGACGTTGTGTGGTGGCTTCGATGGAGAAGGTTATTTTATGATGATCAGACCAAATACATGGTTCGTTGGATAGAAGATCAATGGTGCAATTAAGGTTGGCGAGCCAGTCCAGAGTTCTTCCTTTAATATGTGTGGGCTCATGAATGATGTGGGTGTGACCAGGGTCAGATAGGGTATTGGCTAGTTCAAGGGCGTTAGTGTTCATGGGGTCGTTAAGACCAAGATTAAAATCCCCAAGTAGGATACATTGAAAGTTGGGTTTGGTATTGGTAGATATCAGGGATACAATATCCTCAGTGAATGTGGAGATAGGTCCAGGAGGTCGGTGGATAAGGTGCACTGTTGCTGTGTGGTTGGGTGATAATGGTAGTTTGATAAACAAGGATTCAGCAGAAGGGATTTGTAGGTCCTGAATGTCGTTAGGTATTGCTAGAGCTAGTGAAGGCCCAGAAGCTGCATTTAACCAGGTTTCTGTAACCGCAAGGAGATCAAGCTTTTCTGAGGTTATAAAGTCAGCAATGTCCAGTGCATGGGCAGGGAGGGACCTAGCATTCACCAAGGCTGCTTTGAAGGTGTCCTTTGCAGGGGTTTTCTGTGGTGGTGGGGGTGTGTCATGTGGAATGATAAGAGTCAGATTAGTGTATGGTTCATTGGCCTGATTGGCTGGGATGTTATGCCGACGCAGGTGTTTATTTCTCTTGAAAAGGTGGGGCTGAGTAGTTTTAGTCCACAGTCGAGCTCCTAATCTGAAGTTTCTGAATGTGATGCTCGGGTGATAGGAGCGTGGTGTGGTTTGAGCATGCTTGCTTGTGATAATGTTGCACGGTAAGGGTGAAGTGTTATAAAGCTTTGAATATGAGCACCGTTTTAGTGGGGTGGCTCTGGAGTTTAGTCTAAGGTTTCTATTAGTAATAGAACAGGGTTGATTCGGTGTTGGTCTAGTACCAAAGTGGTGTATCCAAAGTGCCGGATCATACAGATATGGGTTAGCACAAACCATAGTATTAAACCACAAGGTGTGGGTGATAGTTACCTCCGGTGTGGGGGTGGGCGTGTAGTGGCCAGTATGTACGCGAGACTGGGGTGTCCAACGTCTAGAGTAGGTGTACAGTATGTGAAGGAGGGTAGTTAGGCACCAGTACATAATGGAGGTATGAGGTGCCTGTAGGCGAGTATTGTGATTGATCAGGTACTCAGAGTGTACGGATCAGATTGGAACGCTAACTAATACGACACAGTCAGGCTTAGAGGCAGATTAGCTAGGGCTTGTGAAAACTAATTGGTAATGGTATAGAGCAGATCTATAGGGCGGCACCTAGTTTCAGAATAGTACATCTAAGCTAAGAAGCAATGGGGCAAAATCTAGGTTCAAAATGATGCACTTGGCAGAAAGCGGTGGGGCAGCACCTCGGCTTGATGTGGTACACTTAAGCAGCAATGCACTAGGTAACGCCTAGATTCACAGTAGATCACAAGCTAAAACAGCAGTAGGGCAACGCCTTGGTTCAATTAACACATTTGGCTAAGATGCAGTGGAACGATGCCTAGGTTCAAGATAAAAGCAATTGACTAAAATGCAATGGGCAGCGCCTAGATTCAGATAAAAGCAAATGACTAAAATGCAATGGGCAGCGCCTAGATTCAAGATAAAAGCAAATGACTAAAATGCAATGGGCAGTACCTATATTTAGGATAAAGCAATTGGCTGAGATGCAGGGGGCAGCATCTGGGCAAAGAACACATAGGCAATAAAGGCACATCTAGATTCAAAGTTCACAATAGCGGCTAGAAATGCAGTGTGCAAGAATCAAGCAGTGTATATATATTCCATAACCTATTTGTGCTGCATAACAAAATATATGATTATCACTTTTCACTCTGTATTGTACCTGGGAACACGTACTTTGGTGAGGGTTGTGTCCGTTATAAGCACAGAGCAGTGGACAATTAAAACGCCCAATAGGTGGTTTATCAAGTACATTGGAGTGCTACTAGCAACAAGTTAATACAAGTACGGCAGTAGCACCATAATAGTAAATAGCGGGCTCGCTCGCATGCATCATGACTATTGGGTCAATGCAGGTTACAATGGGTACAATAGATTATAGTTGCATGATGATAGCCTGTGAGGACCATGTGCAGCCCGGGCGGGCAGGCTTTAAGCTGGAGTGGGCTGCCTCGTGGGAGCGTTCGGTGCAGCTGTAGGGCAAGTACTACGCTGAGACCATAAGGCAGCGGTGGATTAACACCACTAACATATCGGGGATTGGTATGAGTAGATTTCTCCACGCAATGTGTGGCTTTCGGCGAGAAAGTAGTGTTACCTTGTTATTTGGCGTTTCTAGCCGCGCCCCTCCGCGGACAGCCGCAGACAGCCAGCCAGCCTTAGATGTCGGGCCTTTGATGGGCGGGCCTGCCGGCTCTCGCCTTGCGGTTCTTCCGGAGACTAAATGAGGGTTGGGTGGCCAATGGGGTTGCGGCGGCGTCTGTGGGAGTGTGTTGCTCCGGTCGCTTAGGCAACCGGAGTAATAAAGAACGAAGGCGGCCACTTTGGTAGGCCTCGTGGGTCGCCGAGTTGGCCTCAAGCAATACGAACGTAGATGTCAAGCAGAAGAGTGCAATCTGCACAAATGTGCTGGACTACTCAAAAGTGCCCGGGTCTGCTCTTGAGTGGTTCAACAGCAGCCAACTAGACTTCGAGTTGCTGTCTTTGCGGGACATACAAGGTTCAAATGGGCGAATCAGTGTTGAGCTGGTTCAAAGTGCAGCTCTGTGTGGTCTGAAGGCGGTCTGAGCGATGCAGTTCAGTGAGCCCACTAGGATCCGACCGAAAGCTGAGCAAGTTTGAGGCAATGGTTATCACTGGGTTGAGTAGGCGAGTGACACCGCTTTCACCGGTTTGAGTCAAGGTATGGTGCAGTTGTATGCTGTGACCTGGGTAGTTTGATTAGTAGTTTAAAGTGGCATCCATTCGAAGTAGTCTGCAGCAGGGAGATGGTGTTTGAGTCAAACATGTGAAGAAGAAGCGCCAAAGGCAGATGGATAGTTCTTCATAATGATCACAATACTGATTTTGGATCATCCGAGTTGCAGACTTAAATGAAACCTCTGTCTGTCATGACTTTTCAGTCAGTGCAACTGCAACCTTTGAAACTGATCTGTGCCACTGAAGAGCAGGATCAGCAAATTAAGAGACTGATGCAGCAGAGGACAGGTGTACACTATGCTTTTGGCACAGAGCTGCTGAAAAGGGGGTCTGTTTACCAGATCACCCTTTCTCAGATAGATTACCCACATCATTTTATTAATAAAAATCAAAACGCTTTGGGTTTTAAACCCTTACCAGATGCCAATCCTTCACAAATATATAATCGTACCAAGAACCAGGTGTACACATCGCACCACAAAACAACTGGCTTCACATGTTTCAGAGCTGTAACATCCTAGGTTTATTGAGGGCTCAACAGCAGAGCTAAGCATGTATTATGCAATACGCCTTTACAAATGGACAAAAGCTAAGGCAATTGCTGCATTACTGATCCAATGTCAGTGATAAAGGAAACTGGTTTATGCAGCGCTGCCAGCAGAAGCAGTGTGTGCAGAGGTCAGTTGTGATAGTGATTTAGGACTGGCTGGCTGTTGTATCAAAAGCAGTGATTAAATCCATATTTCAAGTGGTGCTCATCTGTACATGGAGAAGCTTTATTCAGGGAAACCATGAGGAGCATGATGGCAGCAAATCTCCCAGGAAATGCATCACTAATGTGTATGTGGAGAATTTAAGTACCTCTATCGTTTGTGGTAACATAAATCAACTTTATGAAAGCCGGTCTGCCTTGCTCGCTGCAGCAGCTTAGGTTCTCAGAAGAAAGTGTTAAACAATAATCAGAATCAAACACCCTTGCTCAATTTCCCTGGCATACACTGCCTCTCCTAAAGAGGTTTTGGGAAACAAACATATGGATGGCAAGTAAATAGTAGAAGAGGGCGGCCGACGCGCGGTAAACAACAACATGGTTAATAAGGTTTGCCATTGTGCTAAAAACACTACAGAAACAGGATAGGAGGACTGGTGTTTGGTCACCTCCTGCCAAGACTATGTGTTGTGCATGCAGCCAGTGAGGATTTGTGGATCTGTCAGTGTGCCCACACTTTTATGCAAATGGAACACTTCCCAAATTTGAAAGATCTAGAGATCATGTGCTACACAAGGATCTGGCACTGTTAGGCTGTAGAAGTAACAGGGGTGCACAGGTGCACATAGACACATTGGTTACCTCCAAAAGTAGAAGGTAACCCTAAGTAAATGATTTTCCAGGGACAGTCTAAGATGTCTGACCCTTGATCCCAATTTGACCAGATACCCAAAAGTGTCCCAGATTTTTGCTGATATTTACCAATTATCCACAGATTCGGAGGACAGTGCCTTCCATTGGTCAGGGGCAAAGGTCAAAAAGTGAGTTATGGCCCTACATGGCCCAGGGATGGCAAAGGGGCAAGTCTATGAAAGCCAGTGGGAAGTGGGAAAGCTCTTTAGGACACAGCATCGGAAATATGGACTGAAAATATATTTGTGAACAAACTAGAAATGTCCTATGAATTAAAACATAAGATAAGTTACTCCATTTCAAATGTATCCTTCAAGCAATAACACCCCTAAAAAAATAAAAATATTCAATCCAACCTCCCAAGGTGCATGCCAGTGGTGTAAATCACATGATACAGACTTCCTACATATGACCTGGCACTGCCCAGGGCTAGCCTCATAATGGGTAAAAATATAGAGAACCCTCAGGGACCTTACGAACCAATGTGATGGTCTTACTAGGCCTCACTTGCAGCTCCCAGAGACGTGGCCGCAGGTTTTTGGGCTTAGCACTATTAATTGCCAAACGCTGTGTGGCAAAGGCCTGGTGGTCACAGCAAACCGCTATAGCAGATGATTGGCTGAAGGATATTACAGAGAAATGGTAATTCCTCTGGCTCGTCCAAAGGATTATTGGTCCCTCTTCTGATCATATCTCCTTTGTGATGCAGATACTGAGTAGGCACAATAGCCTACACGGGAGCGGCTAAGCTATACTAGCTGATACATATATATATTTAAATGACTGGTTAAATGGTTTCCCAGGATGTGTGTGGCACAGTGCGTTGGGTATATGATTTAAGCGCTGGTCTATGCTGTACCCTGTGTAGCTCTACTGGGAAGATATTATTGTTTGTGAAGTAATAGCCCAAGCTTGCCGATATGCCTACCTGATTCTTTAATGCTCATTCTTTTGTATTCAACACTGAAAATTGAAAAATATGTTTAAAAAAGAAAAGTGAGTTATGTGTTTAGCATCTAGTGCCAGCCTCTACTACCCCCCAGCCAAGGCATAGGGGGATGGTCTTTGGTGGCCCTTTGAACCTGCAATGCTCCCAATTCTGGACTTCTTCCCTTTGCATGTCCTACACATGTCCTTGTAGTAAAGATCAGTGGCTTCATAGTCATGCGTTGCTTACTTTTCTCCCTCAGCTCGGTCATATATAACCCTTTTGTTGGTATTAACTTCATCTTCTATGACAGATTGTGTACCTTTTCTTTCCCACTCTGATCATATTTCGGCTTCCACTGCACTTCCAAAATCACATTCATACTGGTCCAATTCTCTCCATCTTGGCTTAGTACCCAGCTGCAACAACTCCAATTCCTGTGAATTTATCTGCCCTTTGCTGCTCTATTCATATCATCTCTCATTGTTCTGCACTGGCCTCAGATTAAGCAGGGAGTGCAGTTCAAGTCCCTGTGTTCTGTCGATAATAGTCTATCTAATGCTGCCCCTTCCTTTTAGATCTAAACATATCAAGGTTTCCTCCACATGTAGAAGTCTTCACTCAACCAATCAGATGGCTGGCTGTATACAGAGTTGAATAGGCCAGGAAAGGCGGGTGCTCTTTTCCTGTTCTTGCTTACACTTGTTCTTGAACCCCCCTTCAGCTAGGTTTTTTTTCGCCCAACCTTGTTTTTCGAAGCAAACTTAAAATATGGATTATTACGTTAACATTTGGACATTATCTGAAGCAAGCGCTGAGGAAACACATCAGTGTACACAAGCACTACAAGAATAGAATAGGGTCGAAAGACTGCCTTCCAATGATCGGAGGCTGCATAATGGTAGGCATTAGGAGCTGGCACTGTATGCATGCACGTGCAGCTACATGGGCACTGGCTTCCGACCAGCACCTAACAGTTTAAAGTGCATGTCCCGTTCCATCTGGTTAAACTCTCATCCCCAGCTGCCAGAAAACCACATTTTAAAGAGCGGTAGATCAGGAAGTCCTGCACCTCTCTGTCCTAGACACTGTCTTTACCTGAATCTTTGTCACCAAGGCTTCTACCTTCTTACCCTACAGCTTCAACACACGCCTGTATCACTTTCAGTCCACAGATCCTGCTTGCATGTTCTAAATCACTAGCCTTTCCTTAAATCACACTGACATCTTTTTATGTAATGTAATTTTTGAAAAACAGAGGGAAAGCATATGAAAGAAATCAATTGTCAAAATTCATATCTACTGTTGGAAATATACTGCAGGCTGCATCTGTTTCAGCATAAAACATGTCCAGCCTAAGTGCAGCTTCCAAAGCCAGTATCACTTTTGTGATTAAGCCCCCTGCCTGTGGGGAAGACACAGCCACAATATGGCCCTAAGGTCCCCCGATGGTGACCCAAAGAGCCATTTGTGTCTTGAAATGCAGGCCAAGGCAAGAAAACCCCATAAGGTGGAGGGAGCTGTGATCTGCTTGCAGGCAAACACAAACCAGAGTCACATGTGAGGGCACCCCTACTCCTTTTGCTTTTACACCTTTATTTTTTGGATTTTCTAATTTATTTTGGTGGTAAGATGGACTTCTGGTCAAGTCCTCCCGCAACTCCATCCTTTTTTAAAAAAATTTCTTTTAATTGTTTTTTTTACACAAGTATACATCTTGGGTCATCCATAAGGCACCCAGCCCCAGGGGTGCTTTTAAAGCATCCCCTCTATGTCTTAGGGTGATTATATAAATGTACATTTGTTTTAGGTAGTAGGCTCATGGCAGTTAAGATTTAGTTTTGACTTCACCAGGGGGACAATTTAGCCCAATGTACCTTAACGTTAAAAAAAATAATAATTAAAATGTATTTTATTTGCATTTCTTACTTAGTACACAAATACAAACGTTCCCCTCTCTCCCCCCTGAACTCCCTTTAAACCCCCCCCTTCCCACCCTCTCCACCCATTTTGTGAAATAGCCCCATCTCTAGTGACGAGTATACTACCGTCAACTGTGTTCTCGAGCTCTTCACTCATCTGCCTCCAACTCCCTCAGGATCAGTCGCTTCTCCAAGCAACGAGTTGGTGGTAGATCTCCTTCTTCGGCAGGGGCCTCCCTCTGGAACAGCCTCCCTGAAACTGGAGGAGAATCATCTCCGGTTCCCGGAAGCACCTCAAAACCTTTCTCTTTGCCTCTACTTTTTCTCCTCTCCCCTGCTGACTTGCTGTCTGATACTGAAACTGCACTGGTTACCCGGCCACCCTCTGATCCCGGGCCCAGGTCCCTTCTCCCGCCACTCGCACACCTGCACTGCCTGCCTGGCAACCCCTGCACTTTGGGACTGCTTTTCTGTACACCTACAGTCCTAGTACCAGCACGTGACACCAGATGTCTGCACTTACCCTTGCACTTGCCACCTGCTGGCCGTACTTTTACTTATCGTTTATTCTATTATCCCATGTACTGCACTGTCCCCCCCCGCACTTCCTCCTTCCCATGCACTTGTATGATCTGAATGACACCTGGCCTAGTAGGATTGTTGTCTGTCTTCCCTCTGTTCCCCCTCCCTTGCCTCGTTGCGCCTTGAAACACTTGTGTATAGGCGCGTTATAAATGCCATATCATATGTATCAACTTTTCTTAGTAGCTCAAGCAATGCCTAATACGCGCAGTCTCTGCGAACAGTACATTACATTGTAGTCCTTATGTAAAATGTCTAACACCTCTTTCCAGTCATTGGAAAAAGCAGTGTTGTTCCCCCTGTATTGAGTACATCATCCATTCCATCGCTAGAAAATTCCAAACTTTGGTGAACCATTCCGGGATGTGTAGGGGTTCTTTCATTTTCCATTTTAGAGCGATCGCTAACATTGCAGTCAATTGCAGTATTACATATGCCTTCTGCGTAGCTTTTGTTTGCTGCCTAAAGTCCTCTTCCATCAGCATTAAAAAGGCATGTATGCGGTGATCTTACCTTTTTGCAAGGGAAACATTTCTATCCTGTGTTCATTCACTGCTTTCCAATACGGAGTCAACACTGGGCAGCTCCACCATACACGTTCCCATTGCCCCACCCCACTGCAATCCCTACAACATTTATCCGACAATGATAGTTTAATTTGCCCCAAGCGAGCTGGGGTATAGTGCAGTTGCACCATTATTTTGTACCCAAATTCTCTGATCTGTATTGATCTGGTGAGTTTGGGGATTATTTCCCACAGATTTACCCAATCTAGGTGTGAGATCTCTTCCCCCAGGGTTGTTTGCCAGCGTTTTGTTTGTTTGTTTATTATTTATAGCGCACACCTCACTCTGAGGTATCTGGGCGCAATACAAGACAGCTTGGAAAACGTGTATACATGAGTATATCAAGACATGGCAAAGGTACATAGTTGCATATCGGCAAAGTACATGGAGCAAAGCCTCCTTATGGGAGGCAGGACGATGCTTACATTGTATACATATGACTGTATGAGGTAATCATAAGAAGGAAATACAGCATTTGAATTGACTAAAGAAAGAGTCATAAGTGCAGGTAGATAGTCATGGAATGGCTTTCTTACTGATCACCAACAGATGCAGTCGGGGCATCATTGTTAAGGAGCCATTTTTTAGTGTTAGATCTGAAGCTGTGGAAGGGTTGGTATGTCCGTAGGTTGAGCAGGAGGGCATTCCAGGCTGTGGCCGCTTGAACGGGGAAGCTGGAGCCTCCAGCTCTCTTCAGGTTAAAGCGAGGTGTGATGATTCAGCCAGAGTTTGCTGATATGGTCGGTCTAGAGGAGGTTTTTGGGATGATTTTGGTCTTTTAGGTATTGAGGGGTGTTAAGGATTTCAATCAGGCGACACACACCTTGGTCTCGGCCTAGTATGCAGCGCACGACTGAAATGCTTATCTTTTCATATTGCTTCAATGGTTCACCACTCATTTCACACCCCCTTTGCAAATACCCAGTGTCACAATGGACCATGAACCAGGCTGGTTGGTAAAATACAATATTTATTTATTTTAAAATTCAAAAGAAATCATACACTTTTTAATATGGGGCAGCAATCACCAATGGGGTGATAATTACAATGAGAATGTGAACAAATGCACTGGATTTAACCTTCTAGTGAAACAGATACACAGCACAGTAGAATAGGAGCACTTTTTGGTTTGGGAAAGATCGCACCCAAGTCAGGATTTCCCCCTGCAATGTTCCCTTAACCCACAAATCGGAATACAAATCTGACCTTCCCTTCCCAAATAGGGGAGAGAAACGGATTTCAAACCCCATGCAATGTTATAAAATAACACTCGGAAATGGACAAACAAATAATGAATGAGTGTTAAAAACCTTGAAGCAAATATAATACCTCACTAAAGCAACAATGCAGAGACACTAACACTCACAAAGAATGGATTACCAAAAGCATACAGTTCAAAAATGAGTGGAAAGTCATGTATGAAAATTGCATTTTTTTTCATTACTGCCTAAAATTAACCAAACGGTTTTTAATAAAAACGGGTGAAATACACTTATTTGGAGTGCAGTTCTTTGGTTGGGGTGTAGCTACAGGTACAAGATGGAAGTGAAAGTAAGTCTCTAGCTCGTAAATTGAGTAAGCTATACAAGATATAAAAAGGTGTGCTTTGAGTAAAATGGAGCGGTGAAAAAGGAAAGGAAATCAGTTGGGACAAGAACAGTTTTACACTAGAGTATTCAGGCTAGGCCACCAAAGAGGGACACAGTAAGCTCCAGTGTTGATTTGCGAGTTCAACCCCATCAACCCAGCACCCAACCCTGGCGGAACCAGTCCGATCACTCGAAATAGGATTAATGGTTTAGGATTTACACAAGACAAAATTACTAAAGAGATGGAGCTAGCACTAGAAATCAAGGGCAGGGTTGCAAGAATGATTGTGACGGTTTAAACAAGGTATCAGGATAAGGATGGGATGACTTGGAGAGTGGGATAAGGACAAAGACAAGATAGGTTTAGATGGGGTGGCAATTGGACTCGCAGTCCACTTTTTAGTTTTTGGATTTGGGACAGTCAACGGTTCTGGTCACTACACAGCAGGGCACCTGGCAAACAGCTGGGCAGTTCTGGTCAACGGATGGCACTGGACTAGAAGGGCAATTCTGGTGACTGGATACTAAAGATCAGCTGGATGGCAGGATGCATGCAGTTAGTGGTATCAGGATGCTTTCTAAAAACACCACAGCTTTCCCCTTTGGTTGTTTGGGAATTTTAGTGGGTTTTCAGATCTGGGCCTTGCTGGAGCAGGTTCAGCAATGCTTGGGTTTTGCAGTGGGCCCTGGAGTAGGGTCAGCAATGCTTTGGCCTTGTAGTTGGGATCCGTAGTCTGGATGGATGAAACAGGAACGCAGTGCAGGAACGTCAGGGAGAGAGAGAGAGAAAGAGAAAGAGAGAAAGAGAGAAAGAGAGGGAGAGGCAGAGAGGGAGGGAGAGAGAGAGAGAGAGAGACAGAGAGAGAGAGAGAGCGAGAGAGAGAGAGGGTGTGTCAGGGACTCTTATTTATAATGCCTAGTGATATCATCAGAGTGTATGACTGGGGCAGGCTTAACTAAACACGCCTCTAACAATGGGAATGGGCAAGGGTGATAGTCTCGCCTCACTCTCAGTTGGTTGGATTTCAGGAAAATGATGTCAGATTTATGAGATGAACTTTACAATGTCCAAAAACCTCCCATAGTTACTTTAACTAAAATCCGATTTTGCCACAAACATACATTTATACAATTGCAATCTCTTAGCAAATTATATATATAGGTTACATATTGTGCGCAGTACATTGCAGTCCAATCCTCCAGTCCGTGAAACCTTGTTTCGCCCTTCTACCAGTTTTTCGCACTTTTCAATGGCATTTATATTACTCAAAATTCTATGACTTGATACATGGGTGTGGATTCTCATAAGGGATGTATGTACAAACCATTTGCATTTAAAACATTAATTATTTTCTTGTAATCCGCCATACATCGCCATTTCTGTCCCCAAGGTGTCCCCAAGGTGTCAATGAATTCTACCAAGTCTTAAAATAAAGCCCAAAAATTCACTCTACACTGCAAAATGTTTACAAAGTCTTGCTGCAGAGATAAAAGGCTTTAAAGTTTCTTTATGAAATAGTCTTTGGAAACAAATGTAGTCACTGGATCATTTTTTTCCTTCCTTCAACTGTAACCAACTGTCATTTCCTTCAAAGCAAGGTGGGGGTTTCTCAGCCTGATTGAAGGTTTTACTGCCCCTTCACAAATTCCTTGCCCTAGGAGTCCCATTGTCAGTGGGCTGGCTTAGGCAAGATTCTTTCCAACCCCGTAATCATCATTCAGGTGTTCGTATCTGCTGAGAGTTTATGGTGTGGCTCTCTTCCTTAAGGGGAAGTTTCAGGGCTGTCAACTGGAATAACTGGTTTTTGGGAGCTTGCAAATTCAGCCCATGTGTTTAAAATCTTTATTTTCTTATTTTGGGTCCTGATTTAAACAAACCTGTAAAATAAAATAGCCCATGTGTGCGTTATCACCAACAACAAACCCCTTTACATTGCTAAATAAGGCAAGCTTTCATTCAACAATTTCCCTTTTAAACAGGCCATTTTTTTTCTTCAGTTTGCAAAGGCCCATTTTTACATGTGTCATGAAAAGCTAGCACTTCTTTCTTTAATTCGGTTTGGCTGCTCCATCAGATTCCCACACTGTCTTTCCAGCCAGTCATTTTCTTGAAAGCAGGAATTTTGTCTGAAGCACAGATATATTGAAAGTGACCTGACTCGGAGAGTTAGACTCTCTTTGAACTGCTGAGCTTTGGATACTTTTGGAAAGAAATAAACGCGTGTTCCCGTGCGAGGGAAACATGAAGATCCTTGTTGATTTCTCTCAGAGTAGGTTTGACGGGGCCTGTCATTCAGAAATTATGCCTGGTTTTGCTGAGGCACAAGGAAATATCCTCGGCATGGCAGGGCCTTTTTCATCACAGTAGTTTCAGAAATAACAGATGGAATTAGCATCAAAGCCGCATTTTTAAAGGGTGAAAAAGTTTCATTTTGAAGGGGAATTTTTGGTTTTTAGCAAAGCAGTGCTGCCTTTTTACTTGATTCCATCTATCTGGCCGATTCATGGAATTAATGTGCGCCGAAAATTCCGGCGCAGAGGTGCCAAAACGTGCGAATTGCAGTGCAAGTGCGAAAATTGCAGGGAAACCAGCGCACATCGATTCATGGAAGTCTGTGTGCGAGAATAATATTGAATGTGCGCTGAAAAAGTACGCACGCACGCCGGCGCACAGGTCATCCAACGGCGTGCGCCACGGCCACAGCGAAATCGCACATAGCGCGGCGCACATAACAAAAGTGGGCGGAACACGGGGCGTAACACTCGGAATGAGGAACAACGCGTGAAAATATGGGCGTCACAGGGGAAGTACAGGAGGTAAGTGCGCGGAACGCCCACACGCTCGCCTACAACTCGTACTCATGGAATCAAATAGGGCAAACCAGCACACGGGCAAAGACGCGCACAGGGCCAAACAAGTCCGCCACAAGAAAGCAGGCGGTAGCGTCCCTGCGCCTGAAATAAATGTGCGCCAAAATGTGCGCTAACAAAAAGCACCTATATACAGCTATGATGAATGATCCATACTGTGGCCCTCTAGGACAAATGAGGTGCAAAGGGGTACGCGACAAACACGGACACCCGCTGTGTGAAAAATAGCGTGTGCGTGTATTTCAGGGTGCGCGGGAAGTTCCACACGCGATTGTCCTTGGTACGTGTATTCCGGGGTGCCCGTGAAGTTTCACACGCGATTTCAGCAGGGTATGTGTATTCCAAGGTGCGCGGGAAGTCTCACACGCAAATTTGCAGGGTACGTGTATTTCGGGGTGCGCATGAAGTTCCACACACGATTTCAGCAGGGTACGTGCACTTCGGGTGCGCGGGAAGTTCCACACGCGAATCCAGCAGCATGTATTTCGGGGGTGCCGCGGAGTACTACACGTGAATTGGCCATGTGGGTCCTCCCAGGTGTTCCCTCTACACCCTCCATGGCCCCTGCAGGCAGCCCACACCACAGGGGACTATCCTGCACCCCTGCACATGTCCAGCAGGCAGCCCATCCACAATGGCCATGCCCCCCCAGCCAACCCACATGTCACCTTGCACTATTGCCCACCAACGCATGTCTCCCAGCACCCCCACCCGCCAGCAGTCAGGGGCACCCTCCACCAGGCCCCCACTCATGTCTCCCTGCACCCCCACGCCCCAGCATCCAGGGGCACCCTCCACCAGGCCCCCACTCATGCCCAACTCATGTCTCCCTGCACCCCCACCCCCCAGCATTCAGGGGCACCCTCCACCAGGCCCCCACTCATGTCTCCCAGTGCCCCCACCCCCCAGCATCCAGGGGCACCTGCCAGCAGGCCCCCACTCATGTCCAACCCATGTCCCCCTGCACCCCCACCCCCCATTAGTCAGGGGCACCCTCCACCAGGCCCCCACACGTCTCCCAGCACCCCCACCCCCCAGCAGTCAGGGGCACCCTCCACCAGGCTCCCACTCATGTCTCCCTGCACCCCCAGCATCCAGGGGCACCCTCCACCAGGCCCCCACTCATGTCCCCCTGCACCCCCAGCCCCCAGCATCCAGGGACACCCTCCACCAGGCCCCCACTCATGTCTCCCAGCACCCCCACCCCCCGGCATCCAGGGGCACCCTCCACCAGGCCCCCACACATGTCTCCCAGCACCCCCACCCCCAACAGTCAGGGGCACCCTCCACTAGGCCCCCACTCATGTCCCCCTGCACCCCCACCCCCCAGCATCCAGTGGCACCCTCCACCAGGCCCCCACTCATGTCTCCCAGCACCCCCACTCCCCAGCATCCATGGGCACCCTCCACCAGGCCCCCACACATGTCTCCCAGCACCCCCACCCCCCAGCAGTCAGGGGCACCCTCCACCAGGCCCCCACACATGTCTCCCAGCACCCCCACCCCCCAGCAGTCAGGGGCACCCTCCACTAGGCCCCCACTCATGTCCCCCTGCACCCCCACCCCCCAGAATCCAGGGGCACCCTCCACCAGGCCCCCACTTATGTCTCCCAGCACCCTCGCCCCCCAGCAGTCAGGGGCAACCTCCACCAAGCCCCCACTCATGTCTCCTAGCACCCCCACACCCCCAGCATCCAGGGGCACCCTCCACCAGGCCCCCACACATGTCTCCCAGCCCCCCCACCCCCCAGCAGTCAGGGGCACCCTCCACCAGGCCCCCACACATGTCTCCCAGCACCCTCACCCCCCAGCAGTGCGATTGGCCTGGGTACGTGTATTTCAGGGGTGCGCGGGTAGTTTAACACGCGATTTCAGCAGGGTACGTGTATTACGGGGTTCGCGTGAACTTCCACACGCGACATCAGCAGGGTACGTGTATTACGGAGTTCGCGTGAACTTCCACGCGCGACTGGGCCTGGGAGAGTGGGGTACGTGTATTCCTGGGGTGGGCGGGAAGATTTACATGCGACTGGGCCCGGGAGAGCGTGTTACGTGTATTCCTGGGGTGGGCAGGAAGATTTACACGGTCGCCTACAATGCGCCAAAAAAGACGGTCCAATCCGGAAACACGTACGCCAGCATGAAGCAGGCGCACGTCGACCCACGCAGCATAAAAGTGTGCGCAAACAACAAACAAGCTCAGGCGCCAGGATGAATATACCGTTCCTAGCAGCAGTGGCCGTGGGATACCGCAGGAGGAGGAGGAGGATAGTCAGGGCCAGAATCTTTACACCCAGAACCAGCCTTTTTGGTATGCCCGATGACCAAGTGTATGGGAGGTACAGGTTTCCACCTCACATAATAGTCGACCTGGTCAGTGAGTGGGAGGATGACCTCACATTACCCACCCTGTGCTCCCAAGCACTCAGCCCCCTGGAGAAGGTCCTCAATGTACTGCACTTCTTGGCTAGCGGATCATTTCATCTGAGAAGTGCAATAGTGGGGGGGGTGTCACAAGCCACGCAGTCACGGTGCCTACACTAGGTGTTGGCCATCATCACTGCACGCCCATCAGTCCGCAGGCACATATACCTGTCCAGAACACCTGCAGAAAGGCAGGCTGTCATCCAGGATTTCTACGGGGTGGCACAATTCCCCAAAGTGCTAGGTGCCATTGATTGCACCCATGTGGCTCGACGTCCCCCCAGGGCATCTGAGCACATCTATAGAAACCGCAAGCACTGGCATTCCATCAACGTCCAGGTAGTATGTGATGCCAAGGGAATCATTACCTCAGTATATGCCAACTATCCAGGGTCAACCCACGACAGCTTCATTTACAGGATGTCAACCCTAAACCGGGACATGGAAGCTGGGCGGCATGGCGATGCATGACTGCTTGGTGAGTATAAATGCCACAGCACACGCATGCATGTCAGATACAGAGTAATGTCACTACCCCACTAATGATACCCATCACCACCTCCCCAGGGGACAGTGCCTACCCTCTGAGCACCCACATGATGACACCAATTCAGAACCCCATCACGCCTCCAGAGGTAAGATACAACACAGCCCATATTGCAACCCGGGGCATAGTGGAGCGCACATTCGGAGTGCTCAAGTCACGCTTTCGCTCCCTTGACCGTTCTGGCGGGCAGCTGTTATACGCTCCCCCGGTAGTGTGCAGGATCATAGTGGCAGCATGTGTCCTGCACAATGTTGCAACACGCCGGGGCCTGGCTGTGGACATAGTGGTGCCCCCACATCCCCAACCACATGCACGCCCGCTGCGCATGGGAGGGAAAAGGGCACGGGGTGAGGCAGCCCGTACGCAGCTGGTGGCTAATTACTTCACTTAGAAATCACACCCCTGTGGAGTGCACACAGCCCTGGCACATACCATCTGACAATGAATGACGACTCAATCTGACAATTATGATGAATGAAGGGACAGTCAACTGTCAGAACCATAGCAGCCTGAGATTGTTCACCTGGAAGTGTCACAATGTGTGCATCCCTACCTACACAAACACCACCAATGCAGTGTCATCAAAAGACACACTTCTATGCAACAAAAATGAATACCCACTTGCAAAATACAACATGAGAACAGTGCCATGTCACCCAACCCCTCCCCGGCACCGCCACACAACACACCATGGCATGTCATGCTATGTGAGAGCAAACAAAGTAATCCCCACACCATGACACAAGTGTCACAAAGTACATTGTCCCTAATGGAAACTGGCCACACATGAAATGCTCACAGTAATGCAGGACCAACAACACACATTACCAAATATTTAGCAATAATACAAATCACCTACACAACCTCAAACCTACCATAAACATGACAGTACGGATTTAAAAAATTGGTAGTCTCACTACCTGATAATGCCAGCACTTCGACCACTTCCAACTGTACAGTGTTAGCGCCACGCAAAAGTGTAGGTGCACTGCTTACAACATGGACTACATTTCCAAAGTAGACCGCCTTGTGAAGACATGAGGAATGGACCTGCAAATTAGGAGGATGAGATGGATGCAGAGGCACATATCAATACACCATGCAGCGTACAATACAACAACAATATGCACTAGGAATGTATACACAGTATTGACTACAGACTGCCCACACAGCAAATGGGAGTTCAACGTCACTATTTAAGTCAATGTCACTTGGGCACACCCTTTGCAAGCCCATGGAAATGGGAAGCAGGAGGGGTGTGTGTCACACAAACCCAAGCATCTAACCCAAATTCAGGACAAGCCTGCATGTGCCCAGCCACAATACAGCGTATGCCCACGGGAGCCACACAAGGCAACACACTGTAAAAAAAATCAAAAATCAAAAATGGCCATGTATGGGCCAGTGGGGTGGTGGGGGAGGCCACCCAGCAGGTCCGAGGACAGGGTGCACACCAAAACCCACCTGTGTGGATTTTGGGAGAAAATAAACACCTCTATGGGCTCATGGCCTGCACGGCTACCCTATTGTGAGAGAATCGCTGCTGTCGCTCTCCTCACCCTCTGCAGCTGCATCAGGAGGTGGTGGTGGTACTATGGGAGGCAGCCCACGCAAAGCCCTAGTCTGGTCCTCCATGGCAGCAAGCATGCGGGTGTGGAAGGTCTGGTTCTGGAGGATAATCGTGCGGAGGTCCCCATGCAACAACTCACGGGATGCCCGGACCTCCTCCCTAGTTGCCTGCCTCTCAGCTGAGAGCGTACGTGTGAGCCGCTGCAGCTGCTGTTCTGTCCTCGTGTCAGTTGAAGCCTCAAGCTCAACAAGAGTCACCCTGAGCTGACGGAGTCCCACCCTCAGGGCTTCCCTGTGGCCCTGGGACTCAATAGAAAGGGCTTCCCGCAGAGTCTCCAGCGCCGCCCGTCTGTCCCTGTTGGACGCCAACATGTCCTCCCTGTGTGACTGGCAAATGGAGTCTGTTGCCTGCTGTAGTTGTTCCATCAGCCTTTCTTGGGGGACAATGGAAGTGGCCACCCTATCCATGGCCTGAGCCATCATCTCAGATGATGCTGCCTGTTTGTTTGCCATACCCTATATGGATTGCTCCCATGCGGCATTGCCAGGTGGCGTACGGCCACCGCGTCGGCGGGCACCACACCTGTCTGGGGCAAGGCGAACTGCGCCTTGTTGTGCCGGCACTGCCTGAGGCTGCAGGACTGCATTCCCCCTCTGATCTGCTGGCCCAGGATCAGATGTTGCTGAGTGTGACCCTGCATCCGTAACCACCAAAGGCGGACCTACCAACACTGACATCCCCATTGAGGGTTCTACCCCTGGTGCAGGTGGGTTGGACAGTACAGAATCCCTCCCAGAAACACTTACCTGCGACGGCACATACGTCTCATCATCCGAATCGACACCTGAATAGAGCTCGGGGGAGGCGCACCCAGAGACACCCCTCGAGAGAATGGTCTGCAGCAAGTGGGGGTTCTCACCCACCACCACACCACGTCCCTCACTGGTGCCTGGTCGGGCCTGAGACCCCCTCCTGGGTCTTCACCATCTCCACAACCCCAGCAGTATGAAGTGCGTCATCCCCTGCAAAGACATGAAAGAAAAGAAATGGGAACAGGCATTAGCACCATGGCACACAATTAGGGCTGAGAAGCAACAGAACCAGTACTTCATTGACACATGTCCCACATGACTATAACCCTCCCATGCATGCACCGTCACTGCGTATGAAGGGGAGGAAAATGGCACACATTGATGACACCAAGATAGAAGACCAACACATTTGCTGCATGCTGGCTAGCAGTGCCATCACACATTGGCCTGTGATTGGCATGTCCAATACACATACATGACACATGCCATCACACAGATGGCATGTACCATAGCCATGTCACACATGTGACGATAGGACTGAGAAATGCCTAGTGAAAGTGGTGGAATGCAAACAATCAGCCTGAATGAACACAGAATAATACGCAACAATGTTGTGGCAAGATGACACTTCAAGGGCAACTGGCGTGAGGTTGGGCTAAATGTCTACTGTTGCCAGAAGGGATACTGCAATACCCAAATCCTGATACGCAGAATGTATTGGATGAAGCACATGGGTGACCCAAACCACTCAGGCACACACCCCCTCACCTGGCACTCAATCAGAAGCCCTCACACACACACCATGCACATGGATGACACACACATGCATGTGCACTCACCGGACAATGCCTCGTAATCTGGCAGGTCTCCCACGCCTTGGATCTGTCCCTCCGTGACATAGGTCCCAGCAACATACTCATGTGGAGTGAGTTCAATGTCCTCTGCTGGAGACCCACTTCCAGTCACTAGAGTAACGGCATGACTTGAGGCCAGCTTTTTCTTTGCCCTGCGCTTCAAGTCATTCCAGCGCTTGTAGCAATCATTAGCTGTGCGCCTCACGAATCCAAGGGCACTTATAATGTCCGCGATGGTCTGCCAGTGTGCCAGACGTTGTGCAGGTGTGGTCTTGCATCCTGCAGTAATCACCATTTCGCTGTCATGTGCGGACACATACTCCACAAGTGCATCAAGTTCGGCCTGATTGAAGCTGGGCTTCCTTGGCGGGCCTGACTGTGTAGCCGTGTCGGGTGCATCAGCCTGTATTGGACGAGCACTCTTCCTCTTCCGCTTGGAAGGTGGTGGGGATCCTGAGTGTCCTACGCCGCTCTGGACACTAGGGGCAGGAGCCCCGGTGGACTGTGGACTAGGAGTGTGGGAATGAACACTCACCATGGGACTTGGTGCAGGCATTAGCTGAAGTGTGATGTAGTCAGGGGGAACGTCAGCAGGATGGACTGGGACCGACACTGTCCTGGCTGGAAGACTCAGAGCTGGGGTGGATGGAGCCGCAGCTGCCCCTGCAGCCTCCCCACCCTGCCTACTCGGGACAGCAGATGACATAGCTGCCCCTGATCCACGTGGCCTGGTGACACCAACGTGCACCGCCACACGTGGCCTAGACCTGCTGACCTGGAAGTCAGCCATGGAGTCACCCTGTGCCAGGTCTGGTGCCACAATGGGCTGGTCCAACAAGGGCTGAACCGGGGGGGGGGCATGGGTGTCCCTGACTGGTCATCCACACATGGGGGACTAGGGGCACCCTGCAAGTCCCGGCCACGTCCCCTACCATATCCACCAAGCCCACCTCTTGAGGCTCGGCCACCTTTGCCACCCTTACCGTGTGCTCGCCTTCCAAACATGGCACTGATGTTGTTGTGCGTATGGGAGTTGCAGTAAACTATTGTCCTCGGCGATTGGGGGTCAAAGGGGTAGGGTACTAGATGGAATTCGTACCCTAGTGCTCTAGCAAGGCTGAGCCCTGGGGGAAGATGACGGGTCACGCAATGCACAGGCACCCCAAAAAAGGGAGATAATGTGCACGCAACCCCTCCTAGACCACGTGCGTGGAAAAATAAACCTGCATTACGCTGTGGCACCCAGAAACACAAAAATGAACGTATGCATGTCACACGCAGCCTAGAATGACCTCTGAAGGGGTACGCGACACACGGGGCAAGCACAGATGTTAAATACGTGCGCGACTCACCGTCTGCCTGGAAAAATAGCGTCACAGACGCGCATACGCGCTGAGGCCCTTTCCACCAATTACACGCTATGACAATCTGATGTGCATATTTTTTCTACGCGCCATGGAAAAAGCACGTGCGCGTAACGTCATAGACGCGCCTACACGCTGGGCGCCTTTGGGCCAATGAATTCGCATACGTGTGCTTACGCACTTACGCGCTAAGGGCCTTTCCTCGAATTACACGCAGACGTGCTGGATTTTCACGTGCCAAATCACTCCGTATCAAGCTGGCCACGCGTAAGCACACGGAAGACCACGCTTCTGCCCAGAAGGCCGAATTACTGCCCCCCAGAGCCCCGAGCACGCTCCCACCTGCCATCTGCTGCTGCCTGACTGCCTGCTGCCCACGTGCCCTGCCATTTGCTGCCTGCACATCAGCTTGGGGGGGGCTTCGTTGTTGTGACCACCCCTGCTGAAACCGAAGACTCCCGACTGGGATTCCATCGCTCCACAGACCAGCCCCAGGACCCAGTTGCCTACCCACTCCTGCCTCTGGGGCTGTCATGTCGGGCACTGCAACATCTGGCACCACTAGCAACCCCCGGCCAGAGAGGCAGAGGGGCACCAGCTTCACTGCCACCGAAGTTGGTGTCCTGGTGGAGCAAGTCCTGGGGCAGTATGATGCCCTCTTCGGAAGTTTGCGCGCCAACAAGGAAGGACGGACTCGGATCTGGACGGACATCGTGACTGCCATCAACGCGAAGGGGGTGGCAGTCCGACTATTCCATCATGTCAAGAAGCGCTGGGAGGACTTCAGGTCCAGGACCCTCAACAAGGCCCGGCGCCTCTTGAAGCCAGCGGATGCTAAGGGGCGCCGGGGACACTTGTCGGAAGATCAGATGAGGGTCCTGGAACGCATATCCCCAGCGCTCCACGTCCAGGTCCTTGAGAGCCAGACCCGCCTGGAGTCGAGCGGTAAGTGTACATGCATCCTGATTGTAAGCTGTGCGTGTGGTGTTGTGCCAGTAGTGTGCAGGTTGCACATGTGTTTTTATGGGGCCAAGTATGGGGGGGGTGTACAGGGCTGTGAGGCTAACACATGCAAGGGCTCTCATGTGTGAGACATGGATGGTGCTTGTGTGTGTAGGCTTGCATGCCAAATGCAGATGTGTGGGCACACATGTTTGAATGAATGTGTATGTAAGTAGGCATGTTCGTGATGTCACACATGGATGTTGGTTTCAGCTGCATGTATCTGCACTGTGTACATGTGCGTGTATTTGACAAGGGTGCAACAGTGATGCTACATGGGTGCATGTGACACTGGGATGTGGAAGACTGATTGGCAGATGTGACATGGATGCCGATCTCAACACTGCGACAGTTGGCAGAGGTGTACACATGCATGCAAGTGTGGTGGTGTGTGTGCATGTTTAGTGCACTCCCTGTGTTGCATGCGATGTCTGGCTCACCTTTGCCTGCTCATGCTGTTGTATGTGTATGGATGGTGCTGGCTGTTGCGATATGGCTGTGGTATGGCTCATGTGTGCGAGTTGAAATGACGTGTGTTGGCGATTGTGATGCCATGTCTGAGGTTTGCCAATGCCACTCATGTACAACTGTCATGTGTGTATGTGTCCATTGTACAGTGCCCTGATGCCTGTGTTTTATTTCTCCCTGTCTGCAGCGTCAACTGATGAAGAGGGCGGAGAAGGTGCTGTGGAGCACAGTGGCAGGGATCGCACCGCCAGCCGGAGACGCAAGGCCCGGCTCCCCTCCCAGGTTGTCATCTCGTCGGGGAGTGAGGAGTCCGGTGCCGCGTCCCAGGCCACAGCTGCCGGGGGGAGGTCCAAGAGGCGGAGGTCGGAGTTGGACTCCTCGGCAGCAGAAGGGGCACCTGGGACCCCACAGGGCCCAATTGGGGAAGATGGCACGGAGTCATCCAGGTTGGTGGGGGGTTTGGTGGAGGAGGAGGCCGTGCAAGCGACAGACGGGGTCTGGAGGTGGGGATTCCACTGGTGCTAGTGGTGCAGTGCAGGACCAGAGACAAGAGGCAGTACAGGCCGCCGCGGAGGTGCCTGTGTGCAAACCTGTCCCTGATCCTGTCACTGCATCATCTTGCACCAGCAGGGATGCCTACGTCCAGACCCGTTTTCAGACAGGGGATGAGCTTACAAAAACTGGCCTTCCTCTGCCTGCGGACGTGGCTATCCAGGTCCGGGTTGAGCCTGTCCTGACTGGTGTGGTGTTGCGTCAACGGGCCATGCGAGGTGACCTGCAGTCTTTTCATGAGGAGACTGCATGTCATCTCGAATGGCTCGTTGACCGCGTCGGCCTACTGGGACAGGTCAGCCAGGCCGGATTCCTCCGTTTGCTGGAGCTTGTTCCGACCCCCTCCTCAACTGAACACCCTATGCGCCAGTCGTCCTCTGTGCCATCTTTCCACCCATTTGTCACCTGGGTGCCCTGTGGAGCTGCCTCTGACGGTGCGGCCAGGCTGGTGGAGGACACATCCCTGCCACAGTCGGGAGTCGAACGTCCAGCAGTGGTGGCCACATCAACGACTGCACCCCGGCGGGTGGAGGATGTGCAGGCAGCAGGAGCCAGGGCACGGGCACAGGCACAGCAGCAGCAGCAACGAGGTGGGAGCCATGATGGCTCGGGGCCTTCGACATCGGAGGGGCAGGCATCGGCCGGAGGGCAGGAGGACCCAGGATAGGAAGTGTCTTCCGTGTGGCAGTGGTTGGGCCACGCCATAGATGCGGAGCGGCAGCGGGCGGAAGAGGCACGGCTCACGATGGTCAGGGCGATTAACTCCATGCGGAGGGCCCTGAGGCGGGCCGAGTGTCTCGAGGCAATCCGCAGGGAGTTGGAGGAGAACATATCGTCATCCCTGCGGACCCTCAGGGCCATGGAAGAAGACCGCCTCCGGGACATTGAGCAGGAGTTCGATGCTGCTCTGGCCCGGAACATCCAGAAGTGAGCCGTCGGACTAGCACGCTGCGCATGTAAATAGTTCTTTAGTGTTAAGTTTCCTTTCGGTTTTGTTTTGTTTTGTTTTGGGGCGCGTGGACAATGCCCCAACTTCTTGTATATAGTTCTTCATTAGGTAGGATTTTATTTTATAGGTTTCATTTAAAGGATTGGGCACATGGACCCTGGATGTTCACTTTGTACATAGTTTGACAATGGATTTGGATTGTTGATTTTTTTTTCCCATGGATCAATGGTTTTTTATTATTTTTGCACCTTGGATTTCTTTTCTCAGACTGACACTTTGGAGACTTGCTTTTGGATTGCTTTTTATTTGGATTTCATGCATCTTTTTCATTTATTGGACATGCTGGATTTCATTTATTATTTCCATTTTCTTCTGTTCCATTTCATTGCCTTGCTTTTCTGTTTAATACATTATCATTTGGTACTTCAATGTGTGGTATTCTCTCTTTGGTTTCATGCATGTCACAATGTGTGTTTTATCATTCACATGCTGTCATTGTGTGGGTTTGACGGATATATGTTGATGTGCAGACTAGCCATTTGGGATGCATCATGTGGTGGTGATTTCTTTGTGGGGTGGATGTCATACCTGGTCGTGGGTTCGGACTGGGGTGGCATGGCAGTGTATTGAGCGGGCATGGGGGGCCATGATTATGGATCGTCATGAGGTGTTGGGGGGACATGTATGGGGGCCTGCTGGCAGGTGCCCTGCACTGCTGGGGGGGTGTGGGTGCAGGGGGACATGAGTGGGGGCCTGGTGGAGGGTGCCCTGCACTGCTGGGGGGTGGGGGTGCTGGCAGACATGAGTGGGGGCTTGCTGGCAGGTGCTCTGCACTGATGGGGGGTGGGGGTGCTGGGAAACATGAGTGGGGGCCTGCTGGCAGGTGCCCTGCACTGCTGGGGGGTGGGGGAGCAGGGGGACATGTGTGGGGGCCTGGTGGAGGGTGCCCCTGACTGCTGGGGGGTGGGGATGCAGGGGGACATGAGTGGGGGCCTGGTGGAGGGTGCCCCTGACTGCTGGGGGGTGGGGATGCAGGGGGACATGAGTGGGGGCCTGGTGGAGGGTGCCCCTGACTGCTGGGGGGTGGGGATGCAGGGGGACATGAGTTGGACATGAGTGGGGGCCTGGTGGAGGGTGCCCCTGACTGCTGGGGGGTGGGGATGCAGGGGGACATGAGTGGGGGCCTGGTGGAGGGTGCCCCTGACTGCTGGGGGGGTGGGGGTGCTGGGAGACATCTGTGGGGGCCTGGTGGAGGGTGCCCCTGACTGCTGGGGGGTGGGGGTGCTGGGAGACATGAGTGGGGGCCTGCTGGCAGGTGCCCTGCACTGCTGGGGGGTGGAGGTGCAGGGGGACATGAGTGGGGGCCTGGTGGAGGGTGTCCTGCACTGCTGGGGGGTGGGGGTGCTGGGAGACATGAGTGGGGGCCTGCTGGCAGGTGCCCTGCACTGCTGGGGGTGCTGGGAGACATGTGTGGGGGCCTGGTGGAGGGTGCCCCTGACTGCTGGGGGTGGGGGTGCAGGGGGACATGTGTTGGACATGAGTGGGGCCTGGTGGAGGGTGCCCCTGACTCCTGGGGGCGCTGGGAGACATGTGTGGGGGCCTGGTGGAGGGTGCCCTGCACTGCTGCTGCTGAGGGGTGGGGGTGCAGGGGGACATGAGTTGGACATGTGTGGGGGCCTGCTGGCAGGTGCCCCACAGTGCTGGGGGGTGGGGGTGCAGGGGGACATGGGTTGGACATGAGTGGGGGCCTGGTGGAGGGTGCCCCTGACTGCTGGGGGTGGGGGTGCTGGGAGACATGTGTGGGTGTCTGGTAGAGGGTGCTCTGCACTGCTGGGCGGTGGGGGTGCAGGGGGACAAGAGTTGGACATGTGTGGGGGCCTGCTGGCAGGTGCCCCACAGTGCTGGGAGACATGCGTTGTTGATCAGTAGTGCAAGGTGACATGTGGCTTGGCTGGGGGGCATGCCCATGGTGGATGGGCTGCCTGCGGGACATGAGCAGCGGTGCAGGGTAGTCCCCTGTGGTGTGGGCTGCCTGCAGGGGCTGTGGAGGGTGTAGAGGGAACACCTGAAATACACGTACCCCACTGTAATCGCATGTGAGACTTCCCGCGCACCCCGAAATACACGTACCCAGGGCAATCGCGTGTGGAATTTCCCGCGCACCCCTGAAATACACGTGCCCTGATGGAATCGCGTGTGAAACTTCCCGCGCACCCCTGGAATACACGTACCCAGGACAATCGCGTGTGGAACTTCCCGCGCACCCCTGGAATACACATACCCTGCTGAATTCGCATGTGAAACTTCCCGTGCACCCCTGAAATACACGTACCCTGCTGAATTCGCGTGTGAAACTTCCCGCGCACCCCGAAATACACGTACCCAGGCCAATCGCGTGTGGATCTTCCCGGCACCCCGAAATACACGTGCCCTGATGGAATCGCGTGTGAAACTTCACGCGCACCCCTGAAATACACGTACCCTGTTGGGATCGCGTGTGAAACTTCCCGCGAACCCCTGAAATACACGTTCCCCGCTTGGCGTTTGCTGTTTGGCAGCCCTGTAAACTGGTCCAGGGTAAGTGCAGACATTTGCAATGAATTGGGAATTTTGATGGATTTTCCTTGCGCGAGGACGTTCTTGGGGGCGTAACTGGCACTGCTGCAGGGTCGCTGCGCCACGGCTGGTTTGGAGGCTAAAATCCATGAATACGCTGTGCGATGAAATGGATTTTATTGCACGCGGCTGGCGCAGTGTATCGCACGGGGACACTGTGCGCCAGCCGCGTGCGCCACTTTTGTGCGAAATTCTATGAATTACCCTGTATATGTTTCAGAACACACTGGCACGCTCCTTCAGTGTGTCCTCTTGTTCCATCCTGCCTGAAGTGTGCTTGGCAGGACGGTGCAGCCATCTTTTTGTTGCTGCAAAAACGCAGTTTTGAGGTCCTGGTGCGCACAGGAACCAGCGCAGCCATTTGCTGTTTCTTGCGCAAATGCAGCTTGGTGATGTGGTGAAATACTGTTGAGTGGGTCAATATATCCCATAGGGGCGGCATTGTTAAGGCATTTGTGGGAGATGGAGACGAGTTTAAAGTAAATTCTGTCCCGTATGGATAACTATTTGTGGCTTTGTCTTATTTTGAAAATGTGATCTTTCCTTGGAATACTCAAGGCGTTATTTTGTAGGGTTTGTAGTTTGTTTATCACTTGCTTCTTAGCTCCTGCATATAATGCGTTGCAGTAATCAAGTTTAGACAAGATTAGTGCTCGAGCTAGTGTGATGCGGCCGTTTGTAGATAAGTAGGCTTTACAGGCATGGATAAGCTTACAAGTGGAAGCTGTGGCCAAGGCAGTGGCGTTAACTTGTTTCATCAAATTCAGGGTGGAATCGATATAAAAACCACAGGTTTCAGTTTCTCTGGCAGTTATGATCATGTTGCTGTCTATGTTAAAGGACACATATTTGGGATTTAGTTTGTTGAGGGAGGTGGACGCACCTAAAATGAGAATTTCGGTCTTCACGTCATTCGGGCAGAGACTGTGGGTAGCCATCCATGCCTGAATGACGAGGTAAATATTGTTGAGTAAGGCATTGTCAGTGTCATAGTGGCCGGATAATGGTATCAGTATCTGGGTGTCATCTGCATAGTTGGTGTAGATGACACCCAGGCGGTCCAAGATTTTGAAAAGAGGTTTGGTAAAAACATTATATAATGTAGGGGAGATGCAGGAGACTTGTGGCACTCCACAGGTGATGGGTATAGGGTCGGCAGAATAAGAAGGAGAGAAAACTCTCATTGTTCTATTATTTAGGAAGGACTTGATCCAATTTGCAGCCTCTTGTGAGAAGTTGCCTGAGGATCTCAGATGTTCACAAAGTATGTTGTGGTCCACCAAGTCAAAGGCGGCAGAGAGGTCAAGCAGGAGGAGTAGTGAGCATTGTCCGTTATCTTTTATGAGGTCAATTTGTGTTTTCAAGTCAATTAAGACTGTTTCTGTTCGGTGAAGCCAGATGGACTAAAGCCAGATTGTCTAAGCCCTAGAAGGTTGTTAGTCCCAAGTTAAGTCTGGATTTGGACGTAGGCTGCCTTGTCGATAATTTTCAGTAAGAAGGGGACCATGGCTATTGGTCTCTAGTTAGTAGGGATGGTGGGGTCAAGGGAAGCTTTTTTTTAGTAAAGGGAGTACCCAAGCGCCTTTGAGGTTGGTAGGAACTTGGAATGATTTGAAGGATGAGTTTATTATCCTCGTGATAAAAGGGGCGAGATCTCTAGCTGCATCTTTTATAATTTGTGCCGGGCAGATGACACTTTGGCATCGACAAGGTTTCAGAGAGGCAATAATTATTTCGACCTCAGGTGAGGTAACTTGGGCGAATTTGAATTCTTGTAAAGTATTGAGGGCAGATATTATTACCGGTTTCTGAGAGGAATCAGTAGTGTTGATGTTACGTCGTTTTGTGGCAATCTTATTTTGAAGAGTGGCAATTTTGTTGGCCAGGGCATTTTGGATGCCAGTGCACCAATCTTTGTTTTTTGGGTGAGAATAGTCAGGGGCTAAAGGGGATTCTAGCTCTCTTAGAATTCCGAATAGTTCCTTGATACTGGAACTGGCGTTCTGAATCCTGTCGTTGTATGCTTCCTATTTAGTTCTAATAATCTCTGCTTTGTATAAAGTGGATATTTCAGCAACTTTATCGTTGTTCTCTTTGGTAGGCAAGTTTTTCCTGGTAGTTTCTCATTTCCTCTTTTCAGTTCAGAGGGTTTTCAGGTGTGGGGTAAACCAAGTGTTGAGGTGGGCTTTAGGTTTGCTTTTGCAGAGTTTCAATGGGGCGATGGAATCTAAGGCCTTGGTCAAGGTGTTGTTAACAAGATTGATTAGTTCTTCTGGGTCTTCAGTCGTGGTACAGTTCATTATTGGGATCATGATCGGAGTTAGTTTCTCAGCTGTGATGTTGCGCTTGTTCCTAGGTTCCTAGGTGGCGGTAAAGTCTTAGTTTTGGTGGGAGGTCGGGCAACATTAATGGTGAAGGTAATCAGAGAGTGGTAAGTCCATGCCTGGGGTTTGATGGCAGTTATTGTGGTGGCGCAGTTATGGTCAGCCAGCCAGTCTAACGTTCGTCCTTTCACATGTGTAGGTTGGATGATTCTTTGCGTAAAGTTAAGTTCACTCAAGGATTCTTCTAATGACTTAGCAGCCTGGTCATTAGGGTTGGTCAGGCCTAGGTTGAAGTCACCTAGGACTAAGATTTGTGACGCAGGTTTGGTATTGTCTGAGAGCAGTGTGATGATATCATCCTCAAAGTCTCCAGTAGGACCCGGAGGCCTGTATATAAGGTGGAGCGTAAGGGTGCTAGTATGGGAGGTTGTTAATTTAACTGTGAGGAGTTCACATGACTTGAGCATAGGGGTGGACGAGGGTCTGAGTGCCACGAGCTGAGGGCACGAGCTATGAAGGCAACCCCTCCGCCTTTTGGGCTTTCCCTATCCGCTAGGATAATGGTATAGTAGTCAGGAATTGCAAGCATTAGCGAGGGACCTGCAGCAGCATGGAGCCAGGTTTCAGATAATGCCTTGCCTAGTTCTAGACGTGCCTTTACTTATGTAAATTCACAATAAGAGCGTTGTCCCCCAGATCTGATGTTACAAAACTTTCTAGAGGTGTTAACTCTCTTACCGCTGCGGCCTGAACCGGTGGGGCGAGAATCCAGTGTCTCACTTGAAAATATTGAAATCTGGATTTTTCATATAGGCCCAGCTCTTGCTTACATTGTGTAAATGGTTTAACCTCCTCCCCCTGAAACATATCAATAGGATTTACACAGCCTGCCCGTTTCCATTCCTTGAATGCATTAGGCTCTTGGGCCGGGATAAATTGCGGCTTAAAGAATACAGGGGTGAGTGGGGAGGGATATGTTGTCCAAATATACTTTTTAACTGCTACGTCCCATGTTTCCTCTGTGACACCCGTTTCCCAGATTCTGACATGCTCCGGTCAGATTACTCCCAATGACTGTTGAAATAATTCTGTGTTATAGACCTCAAGGATCGGCCACTATATTCCTGGATAATATGTACACATTCTTAGGGATGGAAGCTAGTACACAATCTAAGATCCTTATACTGGCAGATCTAAATAATGACTGTAAACATCTAACAGATATATTGGATTCTCATAATCTTTGTATTGTTTCTACTCTTCCTACCCATTTAAGTGGCGACTGCTTAGAGCCAATTTTTATCACAAGGGATTACACTGCAAGACCTACATGTTGAACCCATGAGCTGGTCGGACCACTTTATGGTCCGGTTCACATGGTCTAGAGAAGTAAATACTGTTGGAAGTAATACACTTCCTATTTTAGAACCTCAGCGTCGGAAGAAATATCTACATTGTATCTCCAACAATTATCTTTTGAATGGTACCTGCAGTATGTGTGAAGGTGAAATAGGGACGCACATCTATACGAGGCTAATGCGACAACTTCAAGCAAACTGTGATACCATCGCACATGTTAAAGCCTTAATATTAACATTGAGTATTAGGAATCAGTCGTTTGACAAAAAACGTAAGTGTCATCAAGCAGCTTATAAGAAAGCGGAAAAAAAGTGGCTTATGACCAGAGTCCCTGCAGATCATTTAATAGCCAAGCAGGCTTTAAAAAAGTACAAAAATGTAATTGTACAGGAAAAAGCACAGAGCCTTCCAAAACAAATAAACCTATCAGTCAATAGACATAAAGAGCTATTTTCAGCTTAAGATCTATTTCTAACCCAAGTTGTATAAACTCTAGTATGTCTCCATCTCAGAAGATGGCAAATGACTTTAATACCTTCTTCCTCGATAACAAACAGATTAGAACTGACATTGATGGTCATGTAAATATGACCTTGTCATTAAACTAGAGTCCAGGGTAGAGAGGAAGAGACTCACCCAGACCCAGCAGAGTTTAACTTTACCTCGGTTGATAAAGAAGTTATTGAAAAACTACTGTTACATCTCAAACCAACTCATTTGTTTTATGATCCAATCCCAGCATATCTGGCATAAAAACATGGCCAGGCTTTGAGTGGACCTATCCAACCATTTATAAATGCCTTATTGGATCAGGGCTATGTTCCAGGGGAGTTAAAAAAAATCTTATTTGACACCATTGTTGAAAAAACCAACCCTAAATCCTAAGGTCCTGCCAAACTATTGTCTTATCTCAGGATTGTTATGGCCAACAAACATCCTTGAAAAAGATGTTACTTCACAGCTTCAAGATCATTTGGAAGCCAATAAAATCCTGGATGTCCATCAGTCAGGATTTAGGCCGGGACATGGGAGAGAGACTGCCTTGGTAAAAGTTTGGGATGATCTACTTGGAAACGCAGACAGGTGGTGGTGGGGGGGGGGGGCATCAGCATGCTAGTCATGGTAGACCTGTCTGCGGCTTTCGATACTTTGGACTATAATATACTTAGTTCTAGGTTAACATCTCTTGCACATGTATCTGGAAAAGCACTGAAGTGGTTTACTTCTTTTCTTACTAAACGATTTTAACAGGTTAAGACTGGAAAGTATGTTTCTGAAAAGCTGGCGGTACCTTGGGGTGTGCCGCAGGGCTCATCTTTGTCACCTGTCTTGTTTAATGTGTGTATACTTCCATTGCTCAAAAACTTTGCAGAATTTGATCTCCAATACCACTCATATGCAGACGATACCCAGAGGTATGCAAGTCTAAAAGAACCATTGTAGTCAACAGAGCGCATCCTACGGTGCACAGAAAGAATCAGTCTCTGGATGGTTGAAAATAAACTCCAGCTGAATCCCAGTAAGATGGAAATAATTACATTTGTATAAAAAAACCAACTGGGAAATATTCTTCCCCATACTACCATGTCCAACTCTTTTTGGAATCGCTTCCAAATTCAGACTGAGAAATCTAGGCTGTATCTGGCAATCCAATTTGGATTGCAATTTACAGGTAAACCAGATTATTTAGTCTGTATATTATTAGCTGAAGATTTTGAAACCAATTCTTCCATGACCGGGCTGTGGTGGTAGGCACTCTTGTTATTGCCAGGCTGGCCTACTGCAATGCACTTTTGGTAGGCAGTCCAAAATACAAACTAAAGCGCCTTGCAGTGGCCCAAAACTCAGCTGTACATTTGATCTTCTCCTTGCCCTGGAAATCTCCAGTCTCTGATTTCTGTAAAAGACGTCACTGGTTACCGGTTGAGCGGTGGATTCAATTGAAACTACTGTGTCTCGTGTTCAGGTGCATCCATGAACTGGCACCGGTATATCTGTCAACTAAGATGAATATCTATAAACCTACACGGTGCCTGCGATCTTTGGATCAGGGCTTGTTGATGATTCCCTCTTCTAAAACTACTTTGGGTGATGGGCACTTCTTGGTGGCGGTGCCCGGGACTGGAATCTGCTTCCCTCTCATCTTCGGCAGATTGAATCTATAGCTGTTTTCAGGAAGAAATTGAAAACATATCTGTTCATATAAATGTGTACAATCTCACTATATGGTTATGCTACTCAGTAATATGATTTGATTTAATCTATGGAAACGCACATTACAAATTCTTAACATAAAATATATCCCTTGCGTGTATGTTACCCGGGTGGTCTTTTTTTGGAAGCCATAATACTACCCGGAGTCTTGCCCCCCCCCCCAATGCCTGTTCCATCTGTATCCATCTTTTCTCCGACTCACCCATAGACCATTCTTTAATCACCCTTATTTGGGCTGCGCAATTGGGAAGTCCCATCCTGCCCCTCTACGTTGGAAGCATTAGTGTACTTAGTGCGACGAGCAGGGTTTTATTCTGCCATATGAATGCAGAAATAGCTCTAGGTATTCTGCGAAAAAAATATATAGGTACCCTAACCAGTAGTGCTTGGAAGAGGTATAAAGCTTTGGGGAGGGTGACCATTTTTATTGAATGTATTCTACACAACCATGAGATGGTAAGGGGATCCCACCTCTTTAACTGCTCCTCTATTACGTTTAACATTCTGGGATAGTTGGCTGTGTATAAACCTTTAAGTGTAGAGGTTATTACCACCCCAAGTAATTTAATTCCAGCCGGTACCCATCCAATTGCATAAGTTCATGTAGGTCCCGCATTTCCAAAGGTGACAAAGAAGTTTAAGATCTCGGATTTGGCTACATTAATCTTTAATCCTGCCACCTTGCCAAAGTTCTCTAGTTCCAGGGTGGCCGTGTGCAATGAGTTAGCTCGGTCTGTTACCATAAGTAACATGTCATCAGCATATGCCATGATTTTATGGGAAATGCAGCTGAAATGTATCCCCTTTATATCCTTTGTCTGTCGAAATGTTGCCAATAGTGGTTCTAAAGGGAGTGTATATATCAGGGTTGACAGTGGGCAACCTTGTTTGGTTAGCCATTTTAAATAAATAAGAGGGGGATATATGGTAGTTTATTGATAACCGTGCGGTTGGGTTATTATAATTTGCTTTGATCATGCTTATGAATTTCGGTCCGAAATTACCATTCCACACGGTCCAAAGCTTTTTCACTGTCGATAGAGACAAGCACTGCTGGGATCTGCTTCTTTTCCACTTTCTCCAAAATATGGCACACTCTCCGGATATTGTCATGCGTCTGCCTATGTTTTATGAAGCCTGTTTGGTCAGGGTCAATAAGGGAAGGTATGAGATCCACTAAGAGGTTAGCCAGCACCTTGGTAAAAAAAATTGTGCATCTATAGTAAGGCTATTGGGCAATACGACCCACAATTAGTTAAATCTTTGCCAGGTTTTGGGAAAATAATTATTTTCGCCTCATACATGGAATGGGAAATTTGGCCTGTGTCTGTGAAGGAGTTATATAATTTGGTCAACGTAGGAGTTAATAAACTGCTAAATGTTTTGTAGAACCTAGCCTGGAAGCCATCTGGACCTGTTGATCTATTCATGGGAAGATCCCAGATAACAGGGAATACCTCATCCTGAGTTCTAGGTGCTTCCAATAACTGACCGTCTGTCAGTGTCAGTTGAGGAAGGGTAACCGACTCTAAATATTCTTTTTGCGAATGTATAACAAATTAGAGTAGAAGGAGTGAAATTGCTGGAGAGATAAGCTCCCCCGAGGGCAGTTTAATTTGTTGAATAATCCTTGATGCTGCTCTCTGGCGAAGCTTACTTGCCAATAGATGGTCCATTTTATTGGCTTTTATATAATATTTTTGTTTTAAATAAAGTAGGGCTTTTTCTGCTTTCCTAGTTGTGTGAAGGTTTAATTTCCCAGCCACAGTCCTTAACTTCTTCAATGTCAATGGACCCGAATTCGTCCCCATTTTCTTCAAAATGTGTGCTAATTCCCCCTCTAAGTTCTAAAGCTATACTCGGCTTACGTCTGTTGGCCTCTGCTGCTATGAGAAACCCTCTCAGTGTTGCCTTAAAGGCGTCCCAAATGGTGTTCATTGAACTCTCGCCTCCTGGTGTAGCTAAAAAAAAAATCCTGTATTTGCCAAGCAATATCTTCCTTAACCACCTGGTCTTGTAGTAATGCTAGCAGGAATATCCATGACCATAGTTTGTCTTTTTTGGGATTTTGAGATCTACTGTGATTGGGGCGTGATCTGAAAGGGCAATTGTGTGAGTCATAATTTCCGAGATTGATCTGAGAAGTGAGGTGGAAATCTATGCATAATCTATCCGGGAGAATTATCGGTGTACGTGGGAGTAGAATGTGTATCCCTTTTCTTCCTCCTTCAAGGTAAGCCAAGCATTTACTATAGATAGATCTATGAATTTCTTTTTCAAGGATACCAATGGAAAAGGTGTAACATATCTTGTTAACCTGCTGCAATCTCGGTCCGGATCCTAAGCTATATTAAACTCCCCCAGTATCAGTAATTCACCTTCTATAAATGCTTCCAGTTGCCACAAAATGGAGTTGGGTGGTATACCGACTGGGATACTGCCCAGCTTTATTTGTTTACCGCCTACCCGTCCGGCGGTATTACTGCCAGATCATGGTTGGGTGGTAAACGTTATTCCCCATTGGGCCCAATGGGGAATTTTCGGTGAAATTACCGCTGGCAGTATTACTGTGCAGTAATTGCACTAAAAATCAGCATTTTTCCAGCGTGTTTACCCCGAGCTCTGAGCTGGGGTTAAACACGACATACACATGATTGACCCTTAAATGTGGCGGTAACACCATTACCACCACATTTAAGGGCTACCGCCCAACTCGTGATGAGGTACAATGTATTTTGACCTGCATTTGGGGCATATATTGAAGCTACCGTCATTTTCACAGCCATTAACTTTAAAATCGCAAATACAAATCTGCCCTCCTTATGGAGCTTCGTACTGACAACCTGGATCTGCGATCCTTGTTTTATGGCTATTAGGACACCTGCAACTTTACTGTCAGCTGTTGCATGTAGAATAATCGGGTATTGTCGTAAGCATAGTTTACCCTTAGCCGGCTTCCGGATGCAGGTTTCTTGGAGCGCCACCAAGTCCGGATGGTTGTTGACGCCTCAAGAAGAACTCAACTTTCCTACGCTTCTGTGGGGTATTAAGGCCCCTCAAATTCGGAGATAAGCATTTGAATTGCATTCTGTGTTGGTTTTACACCTTGACCTTGATACATCAGAGCATATTCCTATCACAACATCAAAATGATTGGTCTACAAAATGGGCCCTTAACTCTTTATTCCCCCCTCCCTTATTAACTTCTTAACATCGCTACTTATTTTGTTAACAATACCCTCTCCCCACCCTCTTCCCTGCCCTTGAAAAGTTCCCTGGTGTGAGGCACAGTACCTATTGTATCCCAGGGCCATCTCCCCCAGTTGCGACTCAGCCTTCATCCCAGGGCTATATGCGGAGAGTCCTAGCTTCCCCAGATACGAGTCCAAGATGTTGCGGACCGTCCGATCTGCTTGTCGTTCTTTACTTTGGCCAAATTCATGCTTCAAAAAGAAGTTGTTGAGAATAGTGACCTCAGCGGCATAGAGTACCGGAATTGTGGGATGGGCCTCTTAGTCAAGCTCTTCAGTCTTCTTTTTGAGGGCCTCTGTGTGATTCCCCTTGTGTCGATTCTTGGAAGTCCATTCTCCTGCTTTGAAACTCGCCATCTGCTGCTCTGATGTAGCCTGTGCCTCTTCTGGGAGTGTCCTCCTCGATGTGTAGTAGCTCCATACCTTGATGTGATCCTTTGTTGTCTACAATCCAGGTTAAAGATTAATCTGAAGGGAAAGGTCCATCTGTACCCGATTACACGTGTCTGAAGGGTCTTTACCACATTGTACACGTCCCTGCGCTTTTTGAGGGTCAACCGGGACAGATCCTGGTACAGCTGAATCGCTGTTCCATTGTGTGTGATCTTAGCGCCCTTAATATTTCTTCTTTTTGTGGGTAAAGTGCACAGGTTACCAGTACATCACAGGGGCGGGCACATGGTTCTGACCTCTTGGGTCCCTTTCTGTGAACCCTGTTCAGTAGAATGTTTGTGGGGTCATTTTCAGGTATAATGTCTGCAAATATATGAATGACTGTTTCTTTCAGATCTGAGTCCAACATTGTTTCTGGAAGATTCTTTATTCGAATGTTGGAGCGCCCTGAGCGATTCTCATGGTCTTCGTACTGCAATTACAGGGTGTGTCCTTCTTGCATGTTCTTCTAAAGCGATGTACGATTGCCTGCTCCCCTCCGTCAATTCCTGAATTGTTGAAGTCTACCCTTTCTGATAGAGTGGACATTTCTTTGCTGAAATCAGAGCGTGCCCCTCTTATTTCCGAAGTAAATGTCGAGAACTGTTGCTGAAAACAGGAGGCAAATTTGTCTTGAAATTCCTGAAAGCTTTTCAAAAAGTCATCCTTGGATGTTGCCATATTTGTTGCTCCCAGTTGTATTTCCAGCTGGTCTTGGGTTTTTGGTTTGACTAACGGCACAGTCAGGCTTTTGTTTTTTGCCCAAAGTGATTCCAGGGATTTGGGTTGTTTTTTCTGAGAGTCAGTTTGTCCCAGTTGAGTGAGCTTCTTCCTTGTGCCAGACATAGGTCTTTTGTTATGAGATAAGGATGTATTTGTTTCTGTGGAAAGGGGCCAACCTTTAATGCGCCGTGCATTTGACTTCTCTCAGTGGGAATGCAGGTGCCCGTACTGCTGGCCCTCCAAGGATATGCAGTGCTTTCCAAGGTGCATCCAGTCCTCTGCTTCCTGAATAACCCTTTTCCCATGGGCAAATATGCTGTGAAGTATATATGGTCCCCTTGGAGCACTGTACATTATTAAAGTGCCATACTGTAGGCCTGTCGCTTTAGAATGCAGCACATGCTTACCGCAAAAATCAGGAGAAATTATACCCGTTTCCGGTCAGGAGGTTGACCACTTTCGGACCTTTACAGCTGGGAGCTGTTTCGTGTGGCTGTGTTGCGGGAGATCTTTCCCACTGCCTGTTTTTTTCTCTGTCCCTTCCCGGCCCTCGCCTCTGCATTTGTCTCTGTGCTTTCCATGGACTTGGCTTGACTTGCCCCCAGCCTGCTGTGGTTCCGTCTAGGATTGAAAATTGTGCCCGTGTGGGAGACGTTCCACTGGGGGGGGGCATCTGATTGCAGGATATGTAGGGCGGGGCTCGCTTTGCTCTGCACACACTGTCTTGTTTCTCCACCACATCTCGATGTTGCTTGGGTGGGGGATTGATGTGGTCCTTTCCTGATGTCAGTAGTGTACGAAGGGGGCCGCCTTGGTCTTTATATCTCGACTTAGCCGTTTTTCTTCGGGCGGAGCGATCACTAGCACGTCCTTTCTACTCGGCAGCCATCTTGGATCTCATGTTTCTTTTTTAAGTCCTACTCTTTGACATTTTGTTTAAGGTGCTTTCGTTGTTCAGGAAAACCACCAGACAGCCCCAAAAATGGCTGTTCGTCCCACGTGTTAACTTTTTGAGCTCAACATGGCAGCATCCACAGCGGTTTGAACTGGTTTAGACCGGTTCCTGTTCCTGGGCAGGCCATTACATTTCCTTTGGGTCCGGGTTTTTGGCAACTTTTGGGGATAAACAGATTGGCTGGCCACCAAAACCTTTGTTTTAAATCCTTGAATGGGATTGTGGGCTGACAGAAGCCAGCACCTGTGAGTGACGGGATATATAGTGGAAATGGCTGGATGCAGTGGTATGGGCGTGTCTCTGATTTTTTTATTGGCTGCTTGAGTGTCCTTCCTGAATTTTCCTCATACTGCTAGTAGTTCTCATTTGCTAATGCCAGGTCATCGACCCGGGGACTGTTTTTAGGTCATTTTACCACATTTTACCACCAGGGTCAGTTGCCTTGGTTTTGGAAACTGGCAGCCTGGAAGGGTGTTAGAAGTCCAATACCCCAACTCATCTGCTTGACTGGACCATCTCTGGTCGCCACCACCATTGTCCTGCTGCAGGGGCCGACTTTGCTGCTGTGCCAGCCACATTTGACTGCTGAGCTGTCGGACTATGCTCTGTGCAGATTTAGCCATCCTCCTGGGGACATCTTAGTCGCTAATTTCACTTCTGGATGATAGGTAATACTCTGGTGAAGAATAATTGTTCTTTCTTTGGACTGTCAGTGTCCCCGGTGACTCAGGGTTCAAGACCTGCAGTAACCAGGTTTTTCATTTCACCCTGTAGAAAAAAGCCTTTACTTATCTGGTTGCTCTACTTTCCTGAAACTGTCTTTTCAGGAACCAACACTGTAAGCACCTACCTCTAAGGCCCTTAATTGCTGGGTTATACAAGATACCCACTGAATCCTGTACTCCACCTGGGTCTCCACAGGTGTCCCCCAAGGGGTTAATTGCTTTCTTGTGTGTACCCATGGGAAGTAACTGGGGTGTATCTGGCTTTTCAGCATACCCACAGGGGTAATTGAGTTCTCCACCAAGCTCGGATTTTTAGAGATTTTCCCTTATTTGTCAAGGTATTTTAAAAATCTGTATGCTACACTGCTGCATAGGATATACACTGTTTCGCTACTCGTTCCCTCCTGGGTGTGTAATATACCCTTCTGGGCCTAGGGACTATTTAAATAATTTGTATACACCGAAGGCCCTCTAAATATAGAAGAACATCTCCACTGCTTACCAGAGTTTTTTCAGAATAAAATGCCACATACTGGCAGAAAAGAGGGACTAGATTTCCACCTTCATCAGGATGCTTTGCGTGGAGTCGGGGTAGGGGTCTCTGGCTCATCAGCTCTGGTCTGGGTCACTCTGTACCACCTGTTTCAGCACCTTGATACCTCCTGGTGAGGTGAATATGTGTGCTTAACAAATACAGTACCATACCATACGAGGTAGCCTCATAGCTTGCAGGAGATGGAGAGAACATCTGTATGCCCAAGGCCACAAAGGAATGCAAATGACAGATGGCCTTAATATAATCACAGGACATGTCCCAATCAGGAGACAACCAGAGCGCTATAACACAGTTGCAATTCATGTTACCATGGGAATCGAGAACAGGCTTTACAAGGCAGCCAGGATATTGAGGGTCTGTCACACCTAGGGAAAGCTTGCAGGAGGACAGCAGCAGTCCCCAAGGGTTGTGGGGACTGACGGGATCCTTGAAAAGCTGACAAGAGGAGAGCAGCAGATCCTGGCAGAGCCCTGCCCTGGAGATTGAGTGAGTAGAGCAAGAGGACAAAGATCCTTGGAGAGAAGGGGGAGTGTATCTCAAATGTACTTAGATTTATTTTTATTTATATGGGGCATGAGACCGGCCCATGGGCATAGTAGGGAAAACAGTATAAACATACGCACATAAAACACAACAAGAGTTTGAAAAGCAGCACTGTATCCGGGCTTAGGCAGTTGGTCAGCAGAACATAATTGTTTTTAGCCCCTGTTTGAACTTCATAAGAGACTGGCACCGTCTCAGGTCCGGGGGTAATGCATTTCAGCTTGTGCGAGGAGCATAAGTAAAGGATACCTGAGCCGCAAGATACAGCTTGGCCCAAAGGGGTGAGCAACAGGGCCATATTGTTAGATCTCAGGGTCCTTCTGGCTGGCAGGCAAGACAATTGGACAAATAGGCTGGGCTAGTTCCGTACTAATATTTGTGCATGATGCACAGAGTGCGAAAAGAGATTCTGCTACCTATAGGGAGCCAGTGCAGTGCTCTCATGGCTTCTGAGATGTGATCCTCCTAGTCATTCCTTCTACCACCCTGACAGCATTATTCTGAATGATCTGGAGACAAATGATTTCCCCTTTGTTTATGCCTTGTAGCAGGCTCTAGCCGTAGTCTAGTTTGGCTCCAATAATCATCCGGGCAATCGACACAGTTTTCACGGGACAGAAAGGGTCACAGCTGTACAGTTTTAAATAGTAGGAGGTGGATGAAACAAGGTAACTTACATGTGCCTTCATGTTAAGCTCCTGCTCAATCACCATTCTCAATGTTTTAACTTTGGGGAGAATAGTGATAACACAGCCAGTAATAGGAAACTCATTGTAGCCTTGGCTCAATTTTCTTAAACGTGCGGCTGTGCCCACAATCATAATCTCTGTTTTGGCATCATTGAGCGCAAGACCATTGTCCATCATCCAGTTTTGTATTATGCAGTATACTGTGTTGGCAGCCTCAGTGTCTCTGAGGTAATCTCCCAAGAGGGGATGAGACACTGAGTATCGTCAGCATAATTTGTATACAGCACCCCTTGGGCATCCAGTAGCTCAAATAATGGCATGGTAAATATACTAAAGAGGGCCAGCGACAAGCACAACCCCTGTGGGACACCACAGGTCAACACACCCTCATCAGCCTTGTGATAACCCGCAAATATTCTAGCCGTGCGACCCGTCAAGAAGGAATCCACCCACCTTGCCGCTGAGGATGAGAAGTGGGTGAAGTGCATGAGCCTGGTGACCAACATACTGTGGGCCAACAAGTCAAAGAGCACTGAGAGATCGATGAGCATAAGAAGTGCTGTGCACCCACTGTCCAATATTTCCATCACAGTGAACTTAAGATCGAGCAAGGCGGATTCTGTAATATGCACCTTGCAGAACCCTGACTGCCTCTGGCAGTCAAAGGCAGAGCATGCAACATTTCAAGAGGGGAATAGTAGGAGTGCCGAGGAGCAAGGAGGTCCTGTTTGGGTGGAGACAGAGAAGGGGATTGTTGTGGACCACAGACACAGAGAGGTATCATCTTGGAGGACAGAGTGAGGGGTGCCATTTGCAAGGGGAACAAAGCTCTGATGCAAGAGAGCAGCTGTTTAGGGAAAGAGTCAGGTTAGGCTATTGGGGGGTTGAAGGAGGAGTGGGAAATCTGACTGCAGAAGAAGGAGAGCACTAAAGAAGGAGGCCGGAAGAAACAATACCACCTGAGAGAGGGATGAGCAAGAGATTGATTGGGAGAGACTAGCGGAGAGGCTGCTTGGTAGAGTTGGCTGGAAGTTGATTGTGGAGGCAGGAAAGAGTTATGCCGTAGAAGAGAGAAACCATCTGGAAAGAGCTGAAGAGAGTTGGCCGCTAGTAAGGAGGCTAGAGCTAGACCATCTAAGGTGGGAAAGAGAAGGAGAGACCCATTTCCTATTTAGCAAGCATTGAGAGATTGCACAGTAACACGTTGGTCCAAAAAAGTGCATGCAGGCGGGCAGAGGAATGAAACTTCAACTCTATATCAGGGATCAGGAAGACCAATTGTAGCTCAGGCAGGAGGAGAAGACATCCAGAAAGAGCACCATATCGGAATGTGGGTGAAAGTCAAAAGTAGGGCCATGCTTATCTGCTGAACCCCACCAGCAGGGCCAAAGCCAGCGGCAAGCACCAGCCATTTGTTTTGCCTGACGGAAGGATGGCTATGATTCTATACCAAGCTCCAGCAAAGCACTTCAGTCAGTCAGCAGATTGGTGGACCTCCAAAACATCTGTCTGCCTAGGAGCTGCAGATCTGTGACCTGGGGGAAACCAACAGAACAAGGGCAGCTATATTTTTGGCTGCTAATCTAAAAAAAAGAATGTTGGAAAAAATAAAAAAAAGCCATATCAACACACTGTTATTAATAACCAGATGACAGAATACATAATTACCTCTTTGACATTTTGTAAGGTCTCTGGTGTAATTGTGAAGTCTACTGGGCTTGCCGTTAACTTTCCCTTCTGAGGCTGAAACAAACAGAAATAGGATTAAAACAAGTAACAAACACTGGAAATTTAAATTCATTACTTTTGGAAAAAAGGGCATAGGCTTGAAAGAGCAATGAATACAGTGTATGTGTGGCGTGAGATCAATTCTTTAAAAACAGTTCAATCAATAGCATTTCAGCATGCCGAAGAAGTGGAAAGGAGCTAAAAACCTAAATAGCACCATCTCTGCTTATTCAGTATTACTTCAAATAGAATCGTTGCTGTACAGGTCTTTTGATCTCATTTATGGAAGTTACCCAGTTGTAAAAGCATACTAATATCTTCCCTTTCATTGCTCCCATCCTTTTGAGTGCCTTTGGTGGTGCCTTGGAGTGTGACTTAAAGAACAGTTGTCCTGTTCTGTGTTTTGGGCATTAGGATAGGCCACAAGAAGTGTGTTGGGGCCCAGCCCAACTAAAATTATTCCAGCAGGTATGTGGTGAAAATGTCAATGACTAAAGCATCAATACCAAACATATCACTCACTATTCAATTGGTTTCATGTACTGAGACAATGAAAAATAGTGCAAACACATACAGATTCCATCACATGAGACAGTTGTAACTTTTTAGGTGACAAAATCTACTGCTGTTCCTCCCATTAATGAGCATCGGGACGGGGCATTTATAAGGGAGAGAAGAAAACAAAAATAACTGCTGGCAGATTAAGTAGAGACTGAGAATTAAAAAAAAGAAAGGTGGGTCCCGGGGATAGGGAGATCTTAAATTCTAAATATATCTATATATATATATCTATCTATCTATATTACACAGCCACGGTAGTGGCCGTGTAGTTATGGTTACGTTTCTGTTTCCATAGGAAGAGCACGTTTTGGGCGGCTTATAACTCAGCTCTCCCTGGACGAATCCTCACCAAACTTTGCACAAAAAGTATATTGGCCACTCTGAATTGTTTTGCAAAGTTTGGTGAGGATTCGTTCAGGGGCGGAAAAGTTATAGGGGGGGTCCCAAAACGTATTTTTTTCTCCATAGACTGAATGGGGGAAAACCTTTGCGCACGGCTACAGGCCAAACCGCTGGACGGATTTTCACCAAATTTGTGGCAGGGGCAGGAGCTTGGCCCGAAAGCGTGCTTTTGTAAATTTGGTGACCACCCGTCCAGTAGTTTCCTTTAAAACGACCAAAAAGTATGTCTGAAAAAATTAGTGATATCTATGTCCGTTCCGCGGTCACACTTCCGTGTTCGCTCCGTGGACAAGAAATGGATTGGCTAATCTGTAGCGTCATGTCCGCGGACATGTGACGCATTCACTGATTGGTTGTGGAACAGCGTGAAGTGCGTCAGATTCTTTCGCTGCGTCCGCCATTTTTTGTTCATGTTTTGTTGTACGGCGGTAACACATAAAACAAGACACTATTGCACTTCTTTCACTTATAAAATACTGTTTCGGAAGGTGAGCGTTAATGAGGGTGGGATGGGATACGGAAGCAGAAAGTCAAGCAGTGGTGCTTTAGTGCCACCAAAGCCATACGGTAAATTGGAAGTTCATGCTCAATATATGGCCAAGAGTTACTGCGTCTCAGTTAAAATGTATTTAGAATACTATTGCAGTCATACTGTCGTCCTACAGTTTTAAATATGATCCAGCCACCTGCACTGTTTGATGGAAACAGGGGTTCTGCACGTGTATGGGAGTCGCGGTTCTCATGAATGGATTCTCATATGTTGTTGTGAAGTGAGAATGTATTTGCATTCTGAGTGAAGGTCACTTGATGTGCTTTTTACGTTGCGAGCTCGGTAGGCCCAGGTTTTTTGACCTTGAGCAAAAGGGAAAAATAAGCAACATTGCAGGGAGTGAAAGTTTGCAAAAAAATACCATTTGATAAGGTTATGTTTTAAAAACCTTTGTAAGGCACATGAAATATCAGTTCACGCTGAATCTTTGGTGAAAATAGATTGCTGTCTTGCTTTATCTAAAACCAATGGAGGCGGTAAATATCATGCGAGTTAAATTTTGACGACTCTACACCGGACCAACTTTAAATTTGTTTTTAGCAGAACAATAATTTTGACAATATAACTGAAGTATTATCTCACTGTGCAGTTCTCATTTTTTTTCACTTACGAAGAGTGCAGATTGTCCGCGTTTGCAAGCTATGGCTAGACTTACACTTGTTCAACGCCACTATTTCTGCTTTAAAATGTCATGTTTGACCACATCGCTTTGTGTAGCAATTTGCACGTTGTTTTAGTCTTTTTTGTAATGACGAGATGTAATTTTTTGTTACTTGGACATTACTTTTGGCTTTGTAACTGAAGTAACATCTTTCTGTGTAGGTGTCATTTTTTTAAAACTTATGGAGAGTGCAGATTTTCGGCGTTTGTAGCCTGTCACTAGATTTAGCCATGTTCAACGCTAATATTTCCTTAAAAGGTCCTGTACGAGCACTTCGATTTGTGTATTAGTTTCCACGTTATTCTGTTCTGTTTTGAAATTGTTTGCTGAAGGCTGGGTATTGATACGTACTTTCTCTTACGTTTTCCAACCAGCTATATCCTGCCTCACTGTGCGTGTCATGGATTCCAGATGCTGGGTGGTGGTTTCTTTGGACGCCAGATGCAACTGATCGTTACCGACTACCTGTCAGTCTCAATTTTGTGGGATGATAGCCCCGGACCCTTGTGTCCGTACGCTGAAGTGGCCATAAGGAGTAACATTACATGTTTTATGGTGGTGTAGGCCAAAGGTCATGGCAATGTCTTGGAAATCACTGTGCGAACAAAGCAGTTGCTTTATTGAAAACGCATACTTTGTGTATGGGAAAAGAGCAACGTGTGACTCACCATGACATTTTTGCTGACGCACATAGAGACAATGTTACAATTTCATTGAAAATGGGCAAAGTCCAATGGTCTTGGACAGTTTCTTGTGAAATAAAACTACTTTACAAACTCTAAAATGTTAATGTTTTATTTTAAATACCAGTGTATTATTTCAAAATGCCACGTGCTACGTTGTAAATTGCTGTATGTTAATTTTCAGGTTCTGCGTCACGGCACAAAGTTTTGCTTTTTGCAGGCTGCCATGGTAAGCGAACAGGGCCCATGTATGGAACAACCGCCTTCCCTTTCTATGGTGGCCATCTTGAAAAATGATTTTTTATGCGGCGGGATGGATTATAACCAGAAATCCTATTTTTTAGTAGCACACGTTAGTGCTTTGCAAATCTAGATAGTTAATGGAAAATGTTATTACGTCTATGTCCTTTACCGAGAAATATAAGGTAGATGGAGTGCATCCCATTTTTAAAAAAAATATATGTTTACATGAAAGGTGGTTCTTTAAAGAACAGTTACTTAGTTTACGGATGGCGTTTTTTTTTGGTAGGACAGCTAATAAGGAAATTTGCGAACGGCAATGAGGAAAGAGGCATCAAACAGTAATATGCGGGGGTAGGTGGACTGCTAAAAATGTTTTGCGTTTGTTATTTGAAAGGTAGGGGCAGTGTTTCTCATGCTCCTTCATTACAGCAGTGGTGCTGTTTCGTTGGGAAGAAGGGTTGTCTTTAGCTGATGTTGTTTTCAGATAAGTAGACCTTTTGATAAAAGTATGTAATTTGTACTACAATGCTAATGGCGGACTACTAATACGTGTTGGAGCTGTGCAAGGGAAATGTTGAAGGTGGAACTTTCCTACATCAATATAAAATATATTTCCACACTGTCCACGAGGCATACATCTTATTGTGAAGTGTGTACGGATTCTCGGACACGTCACCGTGCTGTACGCCAGCATATGGTCATGTGGTATTCTACGTAAGGTGTGTCATTAAGTCAGAAGTCACTTTACACTATGGTTACGTGCCAATACTAAAAATCGATAACCTTTAGCAAAAAAATGTTCTTAAAGATGTGGTATGGTTAAGTTGCCTACTACAAACCTGTGAAATTCAATAAAAAATCTTTGTTAAAGGGACATTATGGTTAAGTTGCACTAATAAAAACCTATGACATTCAGTCGAAAAACGTTGTTGAAGGGACGTTATGGTTCCAAGTAAAATCTAAAAACCCTTGAAATTCACCAGTTATGGTAAGCTAAGCAACCATAACTCACGTCACCACCGTGCCCTGCCAAGACTAACACCCAGGACATCAATGATGACATGACAAATATCATTGATGACGTCACTGATGACATCACATGTGCATTTACTTTTCATACAAGGGGTTGTGAATGTAATGTTGGCAAAAAATTAGATGCCTGGTACCTGGTGGCGTAATCTTGGCATTGGGTTAGATATAGGAGGGTGAATCCTTTTCACTCCCTCCATGAAGGCTTTAATAACTGGAACTTTCCACCATGACACCTTATGTTGAGACGTAGTGTAGGCGGAGAGTGCAGATAGGTAAACCTTAATAGAATTAAAGACTACACCTGAGTTCAACAAGTGAGTCAGGTATAGAACAATCTGTGTGGGAGAGCAGTCAACAGGGTTGATGCTCTTGGACTTACACCAGATGACGAACCGTTCCCACTTTCTAGAGTAGCAGTAACGAGTGTTCGGTTTCCTTGCTTCTCCGAGAATATCCATGCATCTCTGAGGGAGCTGCAAATGACCAAATTCTATGACCTTAGGAGCCAGGCTGCCAAGTTCAGAGTCTGTGGGCATGGGTGCAGTGTTTGGCCCCTGTCCTGTGACAGCATGTTGAACGGGCAGGGTAGTTTCACTGGAGGAGACAGTGACATCTCCATTAGATGAGAGAACCAATGTTGGCGGGCCCACATGGGGGCCAGCAGTATCCTGGTAACTGGTTCCTGGTGCATCGTGTGCACTTTTTTGTTGAGAAGGGGGGGGGGGTCGGGGGAAAAGCGTAGACAAATTTCCCTGACCATGTTATCCAGAGACCGTTCCCCTTGGAGCGGTTCTGGGAGTACCTGGTGGCGTAATCTTGGCATTGGGTGTTCTCCAGAGTTGCGAACAAGTCGATCTCTGGGAAGCCCCATTCTGCGAAAACGTTGGAGACTATGTCTATGTGTAGTCGCCATTCGTACTCTGCGGGCAGAGGGAAGTCTCTGCTGAGTTCGTCTGCCAGAAGATTGAGTTCCCCTGCTGAGATAACAGGAACATGTGTTTGAGAGCCCACTTCCAGCTGTTCTGGGACAGCTTGGACAGTCCTGGAGAGTGAGTGCCCCCTTGCTTGTTCGGGTAGTACATGGCCGTGGTGCTGTCTGTGAGGATCAGCATTGATTTCCCTTGCAGGTGTGTCTGGAAAGCCTTCAGTGCTTTGAAGACCGCCAGTAGTTCCAGCAAGTTTATGTGTTTGGACGCCACACTCGGAGTCCAAACTCAGTGTGCAGTCTGATGGGATAGGTAAGCCCCCCCCTATCCTGTGAGGGATGCGTCTGTGGTTAGAGTGGCTTCCACTGCGGGGTTGCGAAAGGTATTTGAGAAGCATGTTTCGTAAGAATCCCCCGTTGTGAGCCAGTCATCGAGGTAAGGGTAGACTGGAATGAACAATCTGCGCAGGTGTGCCACTGCCAGTACCTTCGTGAATACCCTTGGCGCTGAAGCTATGCCAAAGGGTAGCACTTTGAACTGATAGTATTTGCCTTCTATCATGAACCTGAGGTTATTTCCTGTGCGCTGGCAGCATTGAAATACGAAAGCATGCATCTTTCATGTCCACTGTTGCCATGTAATCCCCCTGTGTGAGCAGGGGGATTACCTCCTGCAAAGTCACCATACAAAATTTCTGAGGTTTTATGAATTTGTTTGCTGGGCGCAGATCTAGTACAGGGCGCATGGTTAAATCCTTTTTGGGTACAAGGAAGTACACTGAATAAATGCCCTCCTTTACCTGCGATAGAGGCATGACCTCTATTGCTCCTTTTTCCAGCAGCAGTTCGACTTCCTGAAGAAGGATGGAGAGGTGTTCCGGTGATAGGCGTCTTCCCCTTGGGGGTCTGAAAGTTGGGGACCGACTGAATTCGATGCAGTAACTCTGGGCTATTGTTGACAGTACCCAGCGGTCTGTGGCAATTCCCTCCCATGCTTGTAGGAATGATGTTAACCGGCCCCCGACCGGAGATACATGGGAGGGGACCCGAACTTTTGGGTCATTTGGTGTTGGTAGCCGGGGGAGCCTCTAGGAGTGGAGCCACGACCTCTTCCCTTGCCACGACGTTGTCCTCTCTGAGCTGTTCCCCGAGGGGAGGACCAGTTGCCGGCTGAGGAGTATTCTTGTTGTTGTTGATTTTGTCGTTGGCCACGAAAAAAGCGCCCGTTTCCATAATCTCGCTTATTAGAAGGTCTTGTGATTTGGTCCACAGTCTTGAAACCTGAGTTTCATAGCCAAGCATGACGCTTAAGAAGTACACCCTGGACTAGTGACCGGCCAGCTGTTTCTGAAGCATCTAAGGTGTTCTTGATGATGATTTGGTTTACCCGAGTACCTTCTGTCACAATGGCTAACAAGCGGGTTCGAAAGGGCTCCGGGGCTTCTTGTAGGCCTTCGCGCAACAATCCCAATTGGGCATCAGCATAGCTTGCCACCAAAGTATTGTTGTTGGCAATCCGCATGGCAAAAGCTGCCGAGGATGTAATCCTTTTTCCCAAGGCATAAAGCTTCTTCCCCTCTTTGTCTGGGGGTGCTTCGCTAGTAGATAGCGGAACTCCCGCCCTTTTCCTCATGCTGGTTACAACAAGGGAATCAGGTATGGAGTGACCCCTAATAAATAAGGGATCAGAAGGTGAGGGGCTAAAAAGCATCACTATTCTTGGGTTGACCCTTCGAACCAATGCAGGTGTAGTTAAAGAGGGAAAGAGGCGTTTCTTGACTGAGGCAAGAAGGGGTATGGCCTGGCTAGTAGGCGGCTTTTCCTTAATTATTTTCTCCACAAAATCTACTTCTGGGGTAATTTCCCTTGTGTCAATTTCAAAATGTGCTGCCGCCTTGCGCAGCATTGCATTGAAAGTGGGTTGATCATCCACCGGTGAAGGGTCTCTGACCGGTGTGGTCTGAGGAGAGGGCAGATCTAAAAGGGTCTGTAGATGCCCCAGGTGACTGCCAGGGCTGTGGTTAACACATGTCTGGGTCTTCCTCAAAGTCCCCTACAGGGTCTTGTAGATCCTCAGTATTTAGGAATTATTCATCTTCCTGAAAATGTGAATCCTCTTCAGTGAGGTCATATGTATCAATTTCTTCCTCAAGTGGGTCAAAGAGTCTTGGAAATTTGGCCCTAGGTTCTTCATGGAGTACCTCTATTGGCCTTTTGGGTGTAATATGTTCTGAGGTGGACATAAACCTATCTAGTCTGTCCATACACGATTCAAATCTTTCCCTAGTCCACTGGGATAACCCTGAACGGTCTAGTGGCGGAAAGGTCTGCTCATCCGCCTCTATGTGTCGAGATCCTTCCCATAGCGTGGAGGATATACCCCCTTTGCCCTCTGAGAACCCTTCTCGGGGGCCCGGCACTGGGGATGTATCTCTGGGTTTTCCCTTCGACGTGGGGGGAGGTTCCGGCGTACCCTGCGTAGAATTCTGTCTCTCTGACCTTGTGAGTGGGCTTCGGTGACTCTTTCACCACCCGTTTCTGAGTGTCCTTGGAGACTATTCTAGCTAGCTTTCCACAACTAGTTTGTCCGTTGAGGACTGGTCGTGAATGGTTTTCGGCGGTGCCGGAACCTTATCGTCGACGGATGCTCTCTTACGAGGCGTTTCGACTGACGTTTTGGTGGTAACGCCCTTAGTTGCGGACGGCCCAGTCGTTACACGCGTATGTGTCTGCAGGGAGGGTTGGCGGCCCTTACGGTCAGCGGAGGCTGCTGGTAGATTCGGCGTCTCCGTTGGCACTGGGGCCTTCTTCGACTTACTCGAGGAATAACCATGGGTTGTGTGTTTAGATTTGACTTTTTTTCGTGTGCGTCGGCGTCGCCGGGGTGTACGTCCCCATAAGTAGGGCCGGAGCCGAACTTTTCGGGGCCGGGGACAGACGTGGTGGAGCTCCACAGAGAGGTCGACAACCTCCGTTACGGAGGTAGTGTTATCACTATCCCCCCTCATCACATTCGGCGGCAGCCGCCGCGGGTGAGAATCAGCCTTCGACATGCCGTAGGCTGCCCAGCTTTTGACCCTGCGTTCCTTCAAAGTTTTTGGACGAAGGAGTTTACAGGCTGCACAGCCGGCCTCGTTGTGGTTGCGGGGTGAGCAGCGGTTACACTGCTTATGCTTGTCCTTCCACGGGAATTTGCCGTTACAAGGGCAAAATCTAAAAGGAGTCCTCTCCATAGCTGAGGATGTAATAAGTAATAACGGCCCCGAAGGAAAGGGGGGAGAAAAGGAAAGGCATTCTATAAGAAAACAGAAATGTCCACAACAACCCCCACTCTCCCTACTGTGTAGGCCGGGCCACGTAATCGGCAGCGCCGATACGATCGCCTCCGTCGAAACCATTGCCGTCGAAGATCTTGAATCGGCGGGGAAGTTGATTGGCCGTCGAAAGAGGGCTGGAGGCGGTTGGATTAAACAACAACTGGCAAATCGACCAAAGGTCGAATAAATGGTAATGGCAATGTCTCTTACAAGCTCCGCATAAGGTGACCAGTATTCTGGGTGGAAAAAAACAATCTGAGGGACCTCGACGCGTGAGGGATTTTGGGTACACTACACGTCACTATAGGGATAGTATTACAGACACGCCTATGTCGACGTCCCCTTTTCGACTTTCGAAAAACAAAATGCAATACTCCGCAGTGACCACTGGATGTCGGACTATGCACAGCATGTGATTCTAAGCAGATTAACAAACATCAGAAACATATATACACATGATAAATTACTCAACGTAATCGTATTTCTAATGCTTTTATCTGCTTAGATTCACATGCTGTGCATAGGCCGACATCTAGTGGAAGCTGCAGAGTATTAGTTTGTTTTTCGAAACTGGAAAAGGGGTGTCGAACTAGGGCGTGCCAGTAATGCTATCCCTAGTGTGACGTCCACTGTACCCATGATCCCTCACGCGTGTAGGACCCTCAGATTGTATTTTTTCTGACATGAAGTAGCATGAGGAGTAGCGTGAGTACAGAGTATCCAAGCAGATAAATAGATAAGACTACAAGCATCCATGCACCTTCTCTCAGAGTGGAGGAAGGGCGGCGCATGTGAATCTAAGCAGATACAAGCATCAGAAGAGGTTACTCTCTTACCTGGTAACGTTCTTTCGATGGGATGGTCCGACGACGTATTCCATATCTATGACAGTAATCACCACAGCTGTGCTGCTTCGGAAAATCTTCGGCGTCTGTGTCCTGCGTCGATGACGTCGATACACTGTCCTCGAGGGCCTCCGTCGAGCCGACATTACCGGATGTTATAAATAGGACACAAAACACCCGTAGCCTCAGTAGTTTTTTTCCCCAGAACGTGTGGCACTAGACCACTGCCAGTATGACCACAGAAAGCCTTGCGGAAACGTAAACTGCAATCGCATAAGAAATTCTGTAGTGGGACAGGTAGGGAGGGAGCGATATGGAATACGCCGTCGGACCATCCCATCGAAAGAACGTTACAAGGTAAGAGAGTAACTTGTTCTTCGAGGGGATTGGGTCCTTTGACGTATTCCATAGCTATGACAGACTCCCAAAGCAGTACCAATGTATGGAGGAGGGAAAAGAATTTAGAATATAGAAATTTAGAATGCCCAATCAAATTGCAGAGTAAAGGACAGCCTTGCCAAAGGCCAGATCCTGCCCATGGATAGAATCTAGGGAGTAGTGTCGTACAAAAGTATGGGCCGAAGCCCACGTGGCTGCTTCACAGATGTTACGAATAGGAACCCCCCCTATGCAGGGCAGTAGAGGCAGCCATACCCTTAGTCGAATGGGCCCGTAAGCCTACCGGAGGGTCTTTACCCACCAAGCGGTAACATTCAGAAATTGCCAAGATAATCCATCTAGACAAAGTCCCAAACGCCTTCCAGCGCAACCAATAAAGAGCCGATTGTCCACTCTGACCCGGGACATGCGTGAAACGTAGAAACTTAAAGCTCTTCTAGGATCCAACCTATGGAGCCTATCCTCTTCCTTACCAGGATGCGGAGGAGGATCAAATGCCGGAAGAATGACCTTCTGGTTTAAATGAAATTCCGACACCACTTTCAGAAGAAAGGAAGGACGAACTCTAAGTACAACCCTGCCCTTATGAAACAGTGAAGGGTGGCTTAACTGAAAGTGCCTGCAACTCACTCACTCTGCGAGCGGAAGTGACCGCAACTAAAAATACAGTTTTACGGGTCAACAGTCTCAAAGGACAAGAATGTAAAGGCTCAAAAGGAGCACCCATTAGGAATTTCAGAACAAGGTTCAAATCCCAATCAGGCACCTGGAAAGGTGACGACGGAAACACATTAGTGAGTCCTTTGAGAAACTGAGAAATTAAAGGAATTTTGAAATAAAAACACTCCTCAGACGAACGCTTAAATATGGACAGCGCTGTTAGGGAGAATTCACATTTATGGCCAATTTCCCTCACCTAGTGAGTCCCCCAGCAACTTTGCTGGACTTCTGGAGTTTATTTTTTTTCCCACTCGGTGAGCTTTTCCCCCACTGTTACCTGTGTTTTGCTATGTGTTTCTACCTGTTTCTTTGCGATTGTGGGCCTGGAGTACACCACTTCAATAGCCCCCTTCTTTGTGTGTGTCACCCAGCACCTTCTGTGCAGTGGCACAGGATTGTCATTCAGACTCCCCCGACTCCATTTCTGAGGCGACTACCGTCCCCCAGAAAAGGGTAAAGTTACCATTAACTTTACTTAGTCAATCTACCACATATCCAGTACACCCCATCTTCCATGGAATACTGTATATAGCCTCGAAAATAAACCTGCTTGACCAAATTGTCTTTCTTTTGGCTCCGGTTGGATTTATTTGTCATTTCTTTTTGTTAAAGTCCTTCTTGTGTTTTACTTTGCGCAGCAAACTAGGTTTGCCTTCTTTGTTCACTGTCTTGGCGAGCTTCTGCTCTGAAGCCTTCCACCAGGCGCCTGGGTGTCTAGGTGGGCTAAATCTGAGGGGGGGTGTAGTCACCCCCTGCACAGGGGGTCCCAGGAAACCCAAGTTGCACTTTGCTATGATTGGCTGAGGCGGTTGTCTAGGCTGGACAACCCCCCTGCTGGGTAATTGACAGCCAGGCTGTGTGAATGGGGGTTTTGTGCCTAAAAGGCAGGTCTCTTGGGCTAGAAGTCAGAGAGTTGCCACTGGAACTACAAGGAACCGAAGAGGAGCTGAGGGAACGACGGCTGCTGCAACTTCCCCGTCCCGGTGAAGCCCTGATGCAGTCCTGAGCTATCTTCCCTTCAACGACTAAGAGAAGATCCAGTCCGGAGTCTTCTTCCCTTGAGCTTGGTGGTGATAACCAGCTCATCTTCCACAGCCAGAGGATCCTCTTCTTTGGTCGAAATCGCTGCACGCTGCTGTAGTGGTCCGGATAGCCATCTGAAGAGCCTCTCCTGTTTTTAAGGAGCACACCTTGTATTCCTCGTCGCTGCTGCCGGCCTCATCCCTGTGTGGTGCAGACCCCCTTCAGACGCCCTCCTTCACAACGAAGCTCCAGGAACCGTGGGTCTGTGGGAAACCAACAGGAACAACTGCCAGGTCACCAGCTGCACCATTGGAATAAGGTACTATGTTCTGCTTGAGGAAACTGGGTGAACCCCTTTTCTTCATCTCCAAGGCTTGCCCTTGTCTTCCCTCCTTCTTATAACTTTTACTTCCGAACATTGACAATATCGAAGTACGTTTGGCTATGTTGAATCATGAAGTAACCACAAAGGAGAGTTTAAAGTCAATTACCTGCCGTTTACGCCCAATTATTGTAACACTCAAAAAACAGTAGGCTAAATAATTATAAAGTTATTCCTGTGGCCAGGTCCCTAGCCAAACACTTAAATGACCCACTCTGTGAATAATCTTGTGCCAAGCGAGTCTGTTCCCTAGTTGGTGCTGCTGGGCCGACTACAAATGGTGTCGAGATCTGTCCCTATTCTCTCTAAAACACTTTCCTGGTGTCTAATACGTGCACACAGAGTGGAGATCGATTCCTTTATGTTTAATTTGTCGCCCCCAAGGTGTGTGTCTTATCATAAAAACAAAACAACTGATTCTATGGATGGTTGCCAATAAAAAAAGATTTAAAACAAAGGGAAGAAAAAGAAAAACTGTATTTTTCGCCAAACCAAAGATAGGTGAAACAATACGTGTGGATAACAATTTCTTGTAACAAGCCCTCTATTTTCTTTGTAAGGGAATTGAGGTCTGGGTTATCCACCAGACCAATTAAACAGTCAACCGGTTTCAGCGGGATTCTCAAGTTGCCGCTTTCTTCAGGACGAATACTTTTTTTCAATTCTTGTATTCTCAACACTATCTTCAGCACTGTGAAGTATTAGAGGGTGTCTTCTAGGGTCCAAAACTGGATAGGGTAAATAATTCCTGATCCTATATGGACAAAGACAAGAGAGACAATGGGGCTAATATCAGTCTCAAGTACTATCATAATCTATTAAAAATGAAGAATACTGGTGACTCTACCTACTCGAGATAATGTTTTTCATACCTCTGTGGCAGAGTCCCAGAATCTGTAATGCGCTGTATGTCTCGAATAGTTTCTACTGCAGCTAGATGTCTTAGCTGTTGACTCTTATGTGGAGAGGGTCTGTTCTGTTGTCTCTCCTCACTCCTATACCCTGTAGTTAAAAAATAGAAAAAGGACATATAGGTGTTCTTAAATTTCCACAACTACTTGTTCGCACTTTTCCATGAGTGGACACCTCCCAGCAGCTAATTCTCCTTTTTCGTCTATGGCGTTGCTATTTTTCAAAATGTCTCCTCGTGGGGAGTGTCCTATTTTCATCTTTTTTTAAAAGCTCAAGGTTCGTTTTGGGTCGTATCGAGATTCCCCCATATGGTTGGGATTTGTTAATTTCTAGATATATTTAACTTCGTAGTCTTGGAGCCTTCGTTATATAAAGCTTGTCCCCAGAGTGTGTGGGGCCCCAAACTGGCTTTTGCAGGGTCAAAAGCATGTTTTATTGCTGCTTACCTCCAAGTGCTGGTCTGTCCGTTTCCAATCGTGTCCGGTACTGCGCCATCTTGTTTATTGTATGTTTTTATTTCTGAGTCACGGGCACATGATCATCGGTACTGCATCACGTGATCGCGGAATCGCGTCACGTGTGCGTGATCCGACTGCAGTAATTCGCTAGAAAGATGTGTTTCGTGTGGATTGGTAGACCGCAGTATCGATTAGGTTATGTCACTACAATTCCGAATCCATATCTAAAGATGCCGCTTCGGCCGCACCTATGCAGACGTGTGGTACGGGGTTGCTTGGGAATTGTAGTGCATCAATATCCTGTCATGCGATCGGGTTACATCACGTGTACATGGCTGGGTCGCAATTGTAACTGCGGGACTGTAGTACGTACATTGAACGGGCTACAGTTCCAGCAGGAAAGAGTGTTATTTTTGAGTTCAAGACGCCGCTATGGCCGCAGTTACTTGGGAATTGTAGTTTCTATTCCACATGGACTACAATTGTGGCAATTAGACACCTTTATTTTGTCTATATTAGGATGATATTAAACCCTTCGGGAAATGATGGAATCGGTGTCTACCTGTTGGGGTTTGTTTCTAGGGATAGGCAACTTGATGAACCCAACATTATAGGACCGCCAAAGTTTGCCAGCAAATCTCCTCATTTAGGCCAACCAAGTGGCTACGGGTTCTGTATATCATCTGTTGTTCTCTTTTTAATAAGAGGGCCGTGATATTGCCGCCTCTTTTAGGTACTCTCACTTTCTCTATCATAGTCCACATAATATCATCTTCAGTATGGTGTTTCTCAAGCAAAGAGGCCGTTCTTTTTTGGGTCCTGATGTTTGAACGATGCTCCCCAATACGTGTCTTTATGGCCCTTGTTGTCATGCCAATGTATTTTTTATTGCAGGGGCATTGTATGAGGTACACTAAATTGGTGGTGTTACAATTGGTCAGATTTCTCTGTTCCTAAGGGTACTTCCAGCCTATGTCTATGGTTGTAGTGCGTTGTGTGTATTTACACACAGTGCAAGTTCCACACGGTGTGTGGCCCTGGGGTCTCGATGAATTCCAGAGAGTGTTTGTGCCAGCAATGCGAGATGGTTCTTTGTAAGTATGTACCAGTGAATCTCTAAAGGTTTTTTCTCCTCCTTATGGCAAACTGTGGTTCTGGTAGTTGCTTTCCGTCTATATTGAGTATGTGCCAAGCCTTCCGAATTTCTTTCTTCAAGCGATTAATTATAGGCGAATGACTAAATACCGCTGTAATGGTTTCGTCATTTCTTTTTCTCCTCCCATGTTGGTTGAGGGTTATTTCTCTTGGTATGTTTCTTGCCCGCTTCTTTGCTTGTTTGATGATTTTATAAGGGTAGCTCCTCTCCAATAAATTATTCGAGAGCCTTGTTGCTTGTGTATCATATTCAACTCTCGAGGTACAGTTCCTCCTAAATCGGAGAAACTGCCCAAAGGGTAAGTTCTCTTTCAGGGACCTTTGATGAAAACTGTTGTAGTCCAAAAGAGAGTTTCTGTCAGTGGGTTTTGGAAAAACCGTAGTCTCAAATGTCTGGCCTGTCCTGGTAATTTTCAGGTCAAGGAACGTGGCTGAGGTTTTACTCGCCTCCGAGGTGAATTTGAGGAAAGGGTTCAGTCCGTTAATCCACTCTATGAAGTTATTTAGAGTGGCATTGTCTCCATTGAAAAGTAAAAAGACATCGTCAATATATCGACGCCAACTTATTAGATTGGTTGCAAAAGGATTCGTCTCTGGGAATATGTCATGCCTGCGCCATGGGCGCATACATTGGCGATCAATATGGACAAATTGTTATTCATTTATCTACAGAAAACTCCTGGATCAACCGCTATTCACTACTTGGACTTTATTTCCCATTTGCAAGACTTTGGTGCTTTTTTATTTTTCCCAGAAAACTACACTTACCATAATGCACTTGGCTATAATCATCCATTCCTGGCTATTCCTATTTTTCTTCATCAGAACTACAATCCCCAGAAGCCCTAGGGATTTGCTCTGCTTCCACCAGCTCAGGAACAGAGAGGGAGGTGGCCGATTGTCTGCAGGTGTGCTGAGCCAGGTGCAACCAATTAGCCTGCCTCTGTGCTGGGCTGGGCAGTATAAAGGCTGCTGCCTGCGAGAGCTCAGTCTCTTGCATTGAGTGTCCTTCCGGCACCTTATTTGCTTCGAGCTACAAACTTTGTATGCTGTTTCCTGATTTCACCTGCTCTTTGTTCCAGTGCCCTGGTGGGCTCCTGCCTTGCAGCCTGCTACACCCTGCTGCCTACAGCCCTAGCCTTTTGGGCTCCCTGCCTAAGCCCTGCTCTTCCAGGCTCCTGCCTTGCAGCTGATCACGCTCTGCTGCCTTCCAGCCTCCGCCCTTGCCCTGCCGGGCTCTCCACATTGCAGCCGATCACGCTCTGCTGCCTTCCAGCCTCCGCCCTTGCCCTGCCGGTCTCTCCACATTGCAGCCGATCACGCTCTGCTGCCTTCCAGCCTCCGCCCTTGCCCTGCCGGGCTCTCCACATTGCAGCCGATCACGCTCTGCTGCCTTCCAACCTCCGCCCTTGCCCTGCCGGGCTCTCTACATTGCAGCTGATCACGCTCTGCTGCTTTCCAGCCGCGGCCCTTGTCCTCTGGGCTCCCTGCTCTGCAGCCTGCCTCACTCCGGCTGCCTTCAGCCCTTGTCCTCTGGGCTCCCTGCTCTGCAGCCTGCCTCACTCCGGCTGCCTTCAGCCCTTGTCCCCTGGGCTCCCTGCTCTGCAGCCTGCCTCACTCCGGCTGCCTTCAGCCGTTGTCCTCTGGGCTCCCTGCTCTGCAGCCTGCCTCACTCCGGCTGCCTTCAGCCCTTGTCCTCTGGGCTCCCTGCTCTGCAGCCTGCCTCACTCCGGCTGCCTTCAGCCCTTGTCCTCTGGGCTCCCTGCTCTGCAGCCTGCCTCACTCCGGCTGCCTACAGCCCTTGTCCTCTGGGCTCCCTGCTCTGCAGCCTGCCTCACTCCGGCTGCCTATAGCCCTTGTCCTCAGGGCTTCCTACTTTGCAGCTTATCACGCTCCGCTGCCTACTACCTACCTTTTTCCGCTGGGTTCTCGGCCTAGCAGCCCTCTACAGTCCTCTGCAACCTTCTACGGTCAGCGGCCCTGCCCCTCAGGGCCCACTCCTTGCTGCCCGGCCCTTCTGGGTTCCTTGCCGTGCAGCCTGCTTTACTCTGCTGCCCTAAGCCCTTTTCCTCTGGGCTCTCTACCTTACAGCCCTGCTCCTGTGGGCTTGCTCATTGCTTTCCTGCTCCTCTGAGCTCTCAACCTTGTTCCTTACTGTCCTCTGCTATCCTATCCTGTTACACGACTTTCCCTTCATTTCCTTCTGCTAGTTTGCTATCAACCCCCTTTTCCTGGATTTGTCTGTAAGTATCTTCTCTTGTACTGTTTGTAGACCCTTTTGTACAGAGCTTGTCTGTTGGTTCCCATCAGTCAACCTCTGCCCCTTCCCTTGTCTCGTTTCTACATTACAGACACCCATAGCTGCTGTTCCAAGCCATGAGCAAACAGCGTGGGCCTCTGTTATAGCAAACTGTGCAGAAGGCTAGAGTTTTTTCCTAAGGTTCGTGGAATACTCTTTTCCTATATCTGCATACACCCCAAGAGGGAATTCATTCTGTACCTTTTTCCTTGCTACTCTTGCCTACTCTTCGTTCTCTTTCCTTTCAGCTGTGTGTGTACTTAATCTGTCCACTTTATTTTGGCACAACCACCCAAACCCTTTCTGGGTGTCCTGTGCCACTCTTAATAGAGTGCCATCCCTGACAGAATATATGTTTTTCTTCAAAATTGGCAATGTATAAGTTCGCTAACATGGTGCAAATGTGGCGCCCATGGCTGTTCCGGCTGTCTGTTCGTAAAAACTGTCTCCATTCATGAAGTAGTTCTTAGTTAGGGCTATTTCTGCCAATTGCATGATCAATGTCACAGGCATGTCCAGTGTTTTAGTTCGTAATACACTTTCGATGACCCTCAATGTTTCTCCTTGAGGGATTTTAGAGTATAGTGACTCTATATCCATGGTTACTATGTAGATGTCATCACTTTCCAGGACAAGACTGTCTAAATAGACCAAGACAGCTGTGGTATCTTTAACATAGGAGCGCATTTTGCTGACTTCTTCTCTCAGAAAGAAGTCAGTAAATTGCGAGAGAGGTTCTAGGATGGAGCCAATCCCGGATACGATAGGGCGTCCAGGTGTTGGGTGGACGGCTTTATGTATTTTGGGTAGTGCATAAAAGGCAGGGCGACTGGGATATTTTGGAGTCAAAAAAGCTGATTATTTTATACTTGTATGTCCCTCTGCCTCTGCTTCTTCGATAATCGGATTAATCAGATTCCTGAGCCGCTCTGTCGGGTCACTCCCAAGTTTTCTGTATGTAGTCTGATCATCTATTAGGGTGTTCAACATTCTGTCATAATCTATTTTGTCCATGATCACGATGGCTCCCCCTTTGTCAGCGGGTTTTATGATTATATCTGTGTTCATTTTCAATTCCTTTAGAGCTAGGTCTTTGAGTTTGGTCAAGTTGTGATAAGTTCCCGAGTTGTCTTCTGCCTCAATTTCGTAGAGTTTTTTGAGAATCAGCTTTTCAAAAGTCTGTGACTCTACACTTATGCTATGTGATGGAGGATAATATGATTTATTATGTAGTCCTGTCACATCTGTCGCTCCACTATGTGTGTTCTCCGCGAAAAATTGTTTAAGTCGAATCTTTCTCATCAGTTGTGTAATTTCAATTCTCGTCTGAAATGGATCATGGAGAGATGTAGGAACAAACGAAAGGCCTTTCTGTAATACACTCAATTGGGTGTGCAAGGGGGTGAAGGTGGATAAATTGACCACCAGAGATTTTCTCTCAGGTTTTAGGGGTTGTATTGTGGGATGGTGTTCTGTTGGTACCACCCTTTCCCTCTGTTCCCAGTGTCCCTGGGTGATTGGTTCGGCCACCATCCTCTGGCTCTGCCACGTCCTCTCGGGGCCTAAAAACCTCTAATACTTCACAGTGCTGAAGATAGTGTTGAGAATACAAGAATTGAAAAAAGTATTCGTCCTGAAGAAAGCGGCAACTTGAGAATCCCGCTGAAACTGGTGGACTGTTTAATTGGTCTGGTGGATAACCCAGACCTCAATTCCCTTACAAAGAAAATAGAGGGCTTGTTACAAGAAATTGAAATTGTTATCCACACGTATTGTTTCACCTATCTTTGGTTTGGCGAAAAATACCGTTTTTTTTTTCCCTTTGTTTTAAATCTTTTTCTATTGGCAACCATCCATAGAATCAGTTGTTTTGTTTTTATGATAAGACACACACCTTGGGGGCGACAAATTAAACAAAGGAATCGACCTCCACTCTGTGTGCACGTATTAGACACCAGGAAAGTGTTTTAGAGAGAATAGGGACAGATCTCGACACCATTTGTAGTCGGCCCAGCAGAACCACCTCAGCAGAGCTTTTGAGTTCTTGGAAGAAGGCCGGTAGCTCAATGGACTGGTTAACATGGAATTTTGAAATGAACTTAGGTGAGAACCTAGGGTGAGTTTGTAGAACCAGTTTATCCTTATGAACAGTAAAGAAAGGATCCTGCACTGACAGAGCCTGAATTTCACTGACCCTTCTTATGGATGTAATGGCTACTAAGAAGGCAGTCTTATAAGTCAGGTGTTTCAGACTAGCTTTATGCATGGGTTCAAAGGGAGGTCCCATGAGTTTACTAAGCACCACATTAAAGTCCCACCCTGGTGGTGGGTTAGAAATTGGAGGGTTTGACAACTGGCACCTTCCACCATGACAGCTTGTTATGGGAGGTGGTGTAGGCCGACAGCGCCACCAGGTGTACCTTGAGTGAATTAAATACCAACCCTGCATCCAGTAAGTGGTGCATGTAGGTGACAATATTGGAAGGAGTGCAATCAACTGGGTTGATTTGTTTATTCTGGCACCAAATAACAAATCTTATCCGCTTATCAAAGTAACAGTGTCTTGTGTTCGGGTTCCTTGATTCTTTTAAGATATCCATGCATCTCTGTGGTAAATTGAGATGGCCAAACTCTATGATTTCAGGAGCCATGCTGCCAAGTTCATCGAGTTGGGTTGAGGATGTACTGTTTGTCCTCTGTGCTGGGAGAGTAGGTTGTACCAGCACGGGAGTCTGATGGGTTCGCACACCGCCAGTTTGCGCAGGTGCAGAACCACGGTTGTCTCGCCCACATGGGAGCAACTAGGATGAACATCATCGATTCCCTGTGTATCTTGTTGACCAACTTCCTCATCAGAGGGGTTAGTGGAAAAGCGTAGGCAAACATTCCTGACCAGTTCATCCATAGGGCGTTCCACTTGGAGCCTGGCTGGGGAAATCTGGATGCGAATCCAGGGCATTGTCTGTTTTCGCTTGTGGCAAATAGGTCTATAGTGGGGGAAACCCCACTGTGAGAAAAGGTCTCCTACGACTTCTTGGTGTAGACACCATTCGTGTTCTTCTGGGAGGGGGTCTCTGCTCAAAGCGTCCGCTAGTGAATTGAGATCCCCTGGAACATGTTGAGACGACAGGTAAATGTGCCGTCTGAGTGCCCATATCCAAATTTTCAGGGCAAGCCTGGGCAGATTTGGCGAACGAGTGCCCCCCCCCCCCGTTTGTTTATGTAAAACATTGCGGTCGTGCTGTCCGTTAGGATCTGCACTGACAGGTTCTATAGGTGGAGTTTGAACGCTCAAAGCGCTCTGAAGGCTGCCAGAAGCTCTAGCATGTTGATGTGATTCTTGGCCACTGTGTGAGACCAGAGACCCTGAGCTGTGTGGTGAAGGAGGTGTGCGCCCCACCCTGACAGAGACGCGTCTGTAGTGACTACGGCCTGTAATTCTGGATCGTAAAAGGGTTTCCCCTTTTGAAGGTTCTCTCTTGTCCACCAGCGAAGAGTCTGTACTAGTGTTGGCAAAACGGCCACTAGATCGTCCCACTGACCATTTGCCTGAGATCACTGTTTTGCCAACCATTCCTGCATGGGTCGCATGCGCAGGCACGCATGGAGAACCAGGTAAATGCATGACGCCATCATGCCTAGCAAACACATCGCTTTGCGAACCCTTATCTGGCGACCGGCCTGATATTGAGGAATTTGCAGTAATAGATTCCGAATTCTTTCCTCTGATGGAAAGGCTCGTAGGAACTGTTTGGAGGTGCTTGGCACCAGGCTTCATTTTTTCTCGTTGATTGAGAAGCCCAATTGGAGAGGAGGTTGATCATTCTTTGAATGTTGGATCTGCAAACTACGGGGGTTTCCCCTGATAAGCAAGTCGTCCAGGTAAGGGTACACTGGGATTGCCTCCCTGCATAGGTGCGCCACCACCACCGCCAGTACCTTGGTGAATACCCTTGAAGCAAAGGCTATACCGAAAAGCAGATGGGGGCGTGGCCTGGAGCTCATGGCGAGTGGAAGCTGAGTCGCCGTGCTCCGGCCGAGGCGCCGTATCCTGATCCTTTTGCCTGCCTAAAATTGCACCTGAGACGGAAAGAACCGGTTCCGAGGGAAGGGGAACCGACCCCAGACACGTTACTGTGGTCTTCCCCTGGACTCGGACCTCCAAACCCATGGATTCTTCCCGATAAAGGTCCCCCCCCCGGCGGGACCCAAGATGGCTGCCATCTTTGAAGCGGATGTCGCAGGAGAACGCTAGCCGCCTTTGCAGCGAAACCGACTTATAAACTGCTGCTGCGACTGAATCGGGGGAGAAGAGACTCTACCTCCACCCGGGTCCGAACCTCTGCTGCGGGGAGCCAACTGGGAGCTCCCGACCGAGGAGACCGGGCCCGTGCCCTGGACTACGGCACCGAGAGAGGCTGCGCCGACCCCCCGGTGCGGGGAGCCCTGCCATCAACAGCAGAAGAAGGTGGAGGTGAGGAGAGCGCTGGGCGAGGGCATAAACCAATTGAACATGTGCCACTGTATATTCCTCCGAGAACTTGATCACTGACTCTGCGTATACCGGACCACCCTGCTTCCGGAACCATAAGCTCCCCAATCTCGCCCACCGTCATTCACCTCCACACGACCGAGTGGCGCCTCTCACCATGGCGGCCAGGAACAAGACGAAGGCAAGCACCATGGACACGTATGTGTCCGCTAAAGTAAAAACTCCTCCGCAGCCATGCACTTCCACTCCCGAACCTCCCCGAGCAAAACCGGCAGACTCTCCCGAAAATCAAGCTCAAGTGCTGGAGGCAATTGCATCACTGCGCGCATTTATAGATTCCAGAATCGGGGAGTTCAAATCCGAGCTACAACTCATGCGCCAGGATGCCTGCAACCTGACAGAAAGAGTAACCTCCGCCGAATCAACCATAAAGGAGACGTCGGGAGATACAGCAGAGCTGAAAGCTAAGGTGCTGGACTTAGAACAGAAGGTGCTCACACTCAAGGCCAGGGCTGAGGAGGCAGAGGGCTGAGCCAGACGCGCCAACAACAGAATACTGGGGGTACCGGAGGGGAGTGAGGGCCCGAACCCGACGGCCTATATAGAATCCCTGATACAACAGGAGGTGGGCGCTGGAAAGCTGACGCAAGGATTTTCGATTGAAGGGCGCACAGATCACTACAGAAGAGACCCCCGCCGGGCTCACACCCTCGCCCTATAATTGCTAAAGTTCTCAACTTCCAGGATAGAGAGATCATCCTCCGACACTCCAGAGAGGAGGGCCCCATTGAACGCGGGAGCTCGAAGATCACGATCTACCCCGATTACACCCCGAAAGTCCAACGGGAGAGGAACTCATTTGTGCCGATTAAAGCCCGACTCAGGCAACTGAACCTGAAGTATATGTTGCTATACCCCTCCAGACTGAAAGTGATCCACAAGGGCAGGGCGATCTTCTTGGAATCCCCGGCAGCTGCAAACATGTGGCTAGAAGACAACAATCTAGCTGCAGATAAAGACCCTCAACCCACTAAAAACTGAAGAACCCCCCGCGCCTGAGACATCGAAGATGCCGTGACTCATAAACCCAACTCGGACGTAAGGCAAATGACCTAAGAGAAAGTAAAATCACCCAACAGTTAGCAATGATGATGCGGCCCTCGCTCGGCCCACGCCAGGCACAGGGCCCCACCCCCCACGAACAGTACAGGACAGGCCAGTTGCCTGACCGACCTCCCTTGTGCCCGACATCCGGATGGGTCCTGACGGTACGAGAGCGCCTGAGCACCAGCGAGACCTTGTCGTTGCTGGGCGCACCAGTTACAGTTTTGTTAATTGTTTTTGTTCACACCACAGTCCTCAGAATATCAGCGGAGCGGAAACATGGGACCGGAGGCCCTTGGGGGCGGCGGAAGAGAAAACACCAGAACCCAGAGGGAAAGCCGCACCACCTGGAGAAGGGCCGCCCCGTGAAGACAGGGGCGACAGGGAAGATGAAACTAAGACACAAGCCCAATGGCACTCCAACTTAAGGTGATGACGTGGAATGTGAGGGGCATGGGCACGTACCTGAGAAGGAACCGGATCCACTCCTACCTGCGTAGGAAAAAGGTGTCAGTAGCGATGCTTCAAGAAACCCACCTCACGGAAGAAACCACGGCCAAATTATCCGATAGATGGGGAGGTATAGGGAAAGGGGCGCCATACTCCAAATTCGCCAGAGGAGTGTTTACGTGGGTGAGCCCGACTGTGCCCTTCCACCTACTGGGCTATGAAGCCAATAAAGAGGGCAGATACCTAATATTATGGGGTACCATTGAATCCATGCCAATCTGCATGGTGAACTCATACTTTCCGCAACACAGAATACCCGCACACCTTGCAACGCTCAGTGCCAAAATGATTCCTCGGAGAGAGAGTGCTTTCATATGGGGTGGCGACTTCAACTCCATCAGGAACGGTGCTGTGGACAGATCAGACCCCCCCGTCTCTCAAATAGCCCTGCATCCAACGCGCTAAACACTGCAATAGAACAGCTCGACCTAGTGGACATCTGGAGGGAACAACACCGCACCGAGAGGTGCTACTCCTATTATTCTGCCCCGCACAAGGTCCACACGAGAATAGACTATCTGTTCATAGATCGTGAGCTGGCTCAACAAGTGGACGACACACTCTACCTAGGCAGAACCATATCCGATCACTCACCGCTGATCATGCAATGGGCCCCTAGAGGACACAGACCGCCTATCCCGCTATGGAGAATGCCACCCGCAGCACTCACAGACCACGCATTTAGGGAGGAACTTGGCACCAAACTTGAGGAATACCTAGACATTAACACAGGCTCAGTGTCAAGCTGGAGCACACTATGGGAGGCCATGAAGGTTGTAACAAGGGGTGAAGTTATATCAGGTGCCGGTGGTATCCGTAAGCACCTGAGACTGGAACTGGAGGAACTGGAGAACAAGATCACCCACCTGGAATCCGAAATCAACATCATGCCGGACGCCGAAATAGAACTGAAGGGCACCCGGGAGGAGTGCCTTTTGGCCTGGAACAGACTGTCCAAATTTGACTACACGACCTACATAGCCAGAGCTCACAAAGAAGCGGATAAGCCTGGTAGAATGTTGGCCTGGCTATGTAAGCGCGAGTTCCCAAGACACCTCCCAACTGAAATAACCGATGAAAGGGGGATAACTCACCGGACGCAGCGAGACATTAACTCAGCTTTTGCGGCCTTCTACTCCAGATTGTATGCCCACGACACCAAAATACCAGTGGACGACATAAAGGCCACACTGGCTGAGATTGAGCTCCCAAGACTGACGGAGGCCCAAAGAGAGTTACTGGACGCGGAAATCACTACAGAGGACGTGACGGACACGATTAAATCGCTGACCACCTGCAAAACCCCCGGGAACGATGGGCTCCCGCCTGAATTTTACAAAGCGTACGAAGCGACCCTTACTCCGACACTCCACAAGGTGTATATGGAGGCGTATGAAAACGGAAACTTACCCAACTCCATGAAAGAGACAATTATCATCCCTATACTCAAACCCAACAAACCCGCCAACAACTGTGAATCATACCGCCCAATGGCCATGCTAAACTATGACTGCAAGATCCTGACCACAATCCTGGCTAAGAGGCTGGCGAGGATGATTGGAACCCTGATTCATGAGGACCAGAATGGTTTTGTGCCAGCACGCAACACCACCGCGAACCTGAGGAGGCTCCAACACATCATGGCAGAGACCTATGATCGGGACGAGGACCTAGCAGTACTCTCCTTGGATGCCATAAAAGCCTTCGATTCCATCTACTGGGAGTGGCTGATCGAAGCGCTAAAAGAATTCGGCTTTGGCGAGAGCTTTGTAAAGTGGGTCGAGGTATTGTATAACACGCCGGCAGCGAGAGTGAAGACTGGTAAGACGTTGTCCGAAGCCTGGCCGATATAGCGGGGCACGCGGGAAGGATGCCCGCTATCCCCAATGTTATACATACTGGGCCTGGAGCCAGTGGCTGCCTATTTCAGGACACAACACTTCGACGCGGGCATTGGACTGGGCAGTGATCACGCCATAATATCCATGTATGCGGACAACGTCCTTCTGTACCTGAATAACACCCAGCTCAATGCACAAGTCGCGTTGGACATCCTCGACAACTATGCCCGATACTCTGGAATAACATTTAGCAAACTAAAGTCGTGTGCGTTCCCACTGGCCAGACTCAGGGGTCTGGATAAGCCCGACCTCCCAGATGTCGGGATACAATGGCAACCAGAACAGTTTAAATACCTGGGAATCGAGGTGTGTCATACCCCAGCGCTCACGCACAAACAACACAGAAAAAGCAGTAAGAGCCCTCCGCAAATCTATGAACTTCTGGTCGAAGTTACCACTGGCAGTGATGGGTAGAGCGGCAATAGTCAAGATGATAGTTCTCCCCCGTTTCTTATACCACTTCACGAATGTATGCTTCTACATCAGACTTCCCTTCTTCAAAAAACTAGACTCTCTAATCAAGGACTTCATATGGGGGTCGTCCAGACACAAGATCTCCCTGCCCACACTCACGCTCCCGCACCGCCGAACTGCCCCTGGTGCGGAAATGACAAAGCGGACATGATCCATATGTTTTGGACCTGCACCAAAACAGTGAATTTCTGGTCCATGGTGGAACGTACCTGCACCGAAGCGGGACTCACGAGATATGAGTGGAACCCAAAGGAATGCCTACTGGGAGCCCATCCCAGACTTAGCAAATACAAACCCCTGGTCAAACTAATGGACCTAGCCTGCATTCTCGCAAAAAGGTCCATAGCAATGGCATGGAAATCCCCAAGGGGCCCAAGGCACGGACGTTGGCTTAGGGACCTGGAAAAGTGGACGGAGGCAGAGACCAGGGCCTGGCAGGATGGAATCCGCTCAAACGATGATGACTCCAACGACACCCTAGACTCATGGAAGACCCTGGTGCGCGACATCCAATTTGCCTCCGACCACAAACCCCCCTGAGCTTTCACCCCTACTAGAGACTTGCTTGTGACTTACCCCCAAGAATGGTCAACCTGATAACCCGGCCCCTGTGACCTTGGGTGTGCCGCACACCAGCCCCTCTCCCCCCGCCACAATTACGAACAATATATTGAGCTACGAAGACTGTGGTAGTTAATTAGTTAATTTGACTTAGTTTGTTGTGTTACCGTTTGATGGTTGTGTTGTATTTATATAAATGCCAATAAAATACTTAAAAAAAAAAAATACCAAAAAGCAGCACCTTGAACTGGTAGTGCTGACTGTCCACCTTGAAGCGCAAGAATCTTCTGTGCGCTGGGAACATGGAAATATGAAAATAGGCATCTTTCATGTCCAATGTTGCCATGTAATCTCTTCTCTTTAGTAGGGGGATTACCTCTTGGAGAGTAGTCATGAGAAATTTTTGAGGCTTGACATACTTGTTTGCAGGGCGTAAGTCTAATACTGGGCGCATTGTTAGATCTTTTTTTGGCACAAGGAAGTAAGTTGAATAAATACCCTTGTTTACCTGGTTTCCCGGGACGAGTTCTATCGCGTCCTTTGCAAGAAGAATGACAATCTCCTTGAGGAGGATTCTTTGGTGCTCCAAGGAGTGTATTTTCTGTCTTGGAGGATGGTCGCGGGGGCATTCCAACAGTTCGATACAGTATCCCGCAGACACTGTGGACAGCACCCATCTGTCCGAAGTGATCCCTTCCCGTGCGTGGGTGAAGGTGGAAATGCACCCCCCTACTGGGGATGCATTGGAAGAGACCCGGAGCAGAATGTCACTGTTTGTTGGGGGGTGTAGTGCCTCTACCTGGGCTGCCTCTCCCCCTACCACGGCCCCTCTTTTGACCTCTGGCAAAACCCTGTAAAGTCTGTTGGTTGCCTCCCCACGATGCTCCTTGCCCTTGAAAGTAATTAGGCCCTCTCTGGCAATTTTGGCTGCGAGAGCGACGAAAATTATTATTCCCTCGTTGGTTCTTGGGTTTATTAGTTAATTGTCCAAGGGACTTTAGGGTATCGTATTTGTCCTTGGCTGTTTTGAGTGCCTCCTCCACCGTTTTCCCAAACAAGACATTTGGTTCCACTGGCATGTCGATTAGTGTGGCTTGGGTCTCGGGTTTAAACCCCGACTGCCTCAGCCAAGCGTGTCTCTTGATGACTGTGCTCTCTGTGATGAGCTGGCCTGCATGGTCTGCTGCGTCAAAAGTCGCCTTGCGAATGCATCCTGACACAGATCTCCCTTCCGACGCAATCTGGGCCAACTGGCCCTTTAGAAGTTCAGGTGCGGAGGCAAAGAGGGCAGCTACCTATTCCCATTGGTGACAGTTGTAACTTGCCAGCAGAGTGGTGGTATTAGCAATTCTTGCCTGGTAAGCGGAAGTGGGAGCCACTTTCCTTCCTAGCCCATATATCTTTTTGCTCTCCTTGTCTGAGGGAGCTTCAGAGGATGCTAGAGGTGTCCCTGCCCCGTTCCTGGTGGTTGTAACCACCAATGAGTCGGGTTTAAGCTGACCCCTTATATAAAGTGGGTGGGAGGGAGAGGCCCTGAATAATTTCTCTATTCTTGGGTTAACGGCCCGGGTCAGATTAGGGGCGAGCAGAGAGGGGTCAATTCTGCGTTGAATAGATTTCAGAATTGGTATGGCTTGGGCAATGGATTTTCTATTCCCCATAATTTGCTCTACAAAGTCCCTCTCTTCTTGAGCCCCTTCAGTGTTTATCTGAAAGTGGTCTGCAGCTCTAGCTAAGACCGCGTTCAGCAATGTCCGATTGTCCACAGGTGAGTCATTCTCCGGTGGGTCCTTGGGAATAGGGGAGTCGAGACTATAGGCCTCTGCCTCGTCTTCCTCCTCCTCATCCTGGTCCTCATCGTCTCCATAATATTCCACCCCTGCCAGGTCGTCCAGTGTTTGTATGTCTGGATCTTCACCAAACTGATAAGGTTCAATAGTGAGTGGGTCAGAAATCAGGCCCTGAACTGGAGTCTCAGTATGGGGTCTCTTACTAGGTGGTTGAGGGTCTTTGGATCCAGAAGGAGCAGAGGTAGCAGGGGTATTCCGATAGCTCAGGAAGTAATCCGAGTTTTTCTCGTAAACATTCGCCATAAAAGACATTCTCCTCACCACTCTGTAGATGTCTTCAGAGCTCCTTTCTTTGGAACTGTGAATGACCACTTCCTGCTGTGGTTCCTCTTCTATTCCCATATCCTGGGGAGTGGGAGGGACAACTTTAGGCCTAGTGACAGGGTTAGGGGTCTTGGACATCTCAGAAGAGTTGTGTTTCTCCTTCTGGACCTGGTGTTCAGAAGCTTTTTTCTGTTTGTCCCCTTTCCCATGTTTAGAGGCATGTTTCCCTGACTCTTTGGCTTTCCCTGAATGTTTTGGCGCCTGGCGTCGAGATTCGGAGGCGAGTACAAGAGGTTCTGGAGTTTTAGAGGAGGGATGTCGAGACTCAGAGGAAGACGTAGAACAAACTGCCGGAGTCGACTTTGAACGTGCTGTTTGGGGGTAGAGGTCGGATTTGTCTTCTGACGAACATACCTCTGTGACCTTAGGTAGCGTGGCACTCTTAGCAATCAAAGATGGTTGCTGCGTGACATGGGGCGACCGTGACCTGGAGCGCCCACAGGACACCGATTCTGCAGACCGCTCTCTCTGTGCCTTTTTCTGCCGATCACTTGACACGCGAGTCGAGTGTCGGGTGGGGTTAGTGTGCTTAGATGAAGGTGTGTGGGTAGCGATCTTGCTGCCGGGTGTGGTACCCATAACTGCCCCGCTGGACAGTCCTCCGAGGTCGGGGCTTGTGCTTGGGTGTCTAACGACACCCCTGTGCCCTCGCTGTCTGATACAGCAGCGTTGCTGCCATCACTGAAGGAACCCACAGCGTCTATGGCCTCCAGCTGCCTGGAGTAATGGGCCCATCGTTTGGTGGAGCGGTCCTTAAGTGTTTTAGCTTTAAAGAGCTTACACGCACTGCAATTTGCTTCGGGGTGGTCCCTAGGCAGACACAGATTACAGGTGTTATGCTTTTTTACCCAAGGGAACCTACGGTTGCACTTGGGGCATAATTTAAATGTAGTACTCTCCATATTTTAATATATGGCAGCGGGCGAGTGTATGTAGGAAAATAAACGAGTGAGTATGTCCACCCCCCACTCTCCCTACTTGCAGGGCCGAGGCCAGAGGCCAGAGGCCTTCCAAGGCCCCGGCCGAGGCCAGAGGCCTTCCGAGACCCAAAGTCTGTCGTGCAGTCTCGACGGCTGCTCGTTCTCCAGTACTGGCGTCGATCTTCGCAGTCTCGACGTGGGATTTGAGGAACAGGAATTTTAGGTTAATTTATGATAAATGGCTGAAAGCCAGGGAACTCTGCAACTATGCTTCCGACAAGTATGGTGGAAAAAAACAATCTTAGGGTCCTACACGCATGAGGGATCATGGGTACAGTGGACGTCACACTAGGGATAGTATTACTGGCACGCCCTAGTTCGACGCCCCTTTTCGAGTTTCGAAAAACAAACTGTAATACTCCGCAGCTTCCACTAGATGACAGCCTATGCACAGCATGTGATCTAAACAGATTCCACAAGCCTCAGAAATTATATATATGTATATATATATATATATATATGATACATTACTCACCGTAATCGTATTTCTGATGCTTGTATCTGCTTAGATTCACATGCTGTGCATAGGCCGATATCTAATGGAAGCTGCGGAGTATTACAGTTTGTTTTTCGAAACTCGAAAAATTGGGCGTCGACACAGGGCGTGCCAGTAATACTATCCCTAGTGTGACGTCCACTGTACTCATGATCCCTCACGCGTCTAGGACCCTCAGATTGTATTTTTTCTGACATGAGGTAGCATGAGGAGTAGCGAGAGTACAGATGATCCAAGCAGATAGAAGATAGATAAGATAAGACTACAAGCATCCATGCGCCTTCTCTCAGAGGGGAGGAAGGGTGGGTCGCATGTGAATCTAAGCAGATACAAGCATCAGAAATATGATTACGGTGAGTAATGTATCCCTTCTGAGGCTTGTGGAATCTGCTTAGATCACATGCTGTGCATAGATTAGCGAGCAGTGTTAGAAGGAGGTGGGATTTGAGAAGGGTCTTGAGCAAATAAATGTCTTAGAACCGCTTGTCCCACTTGAATATCTGTCTTGGAATGGGTGTCAATGCAGTAATGCTGAGTAAAAGTGTGAATAGAGCTCCAAGTAGCTGCTTTGCAAATGGTGTCAAGGGGAACATTTGCAATGAAAGCCAGAGTGGCTCCAATGCCTCTTGTCGAGTGGGCTCTGGGCGTAAAAGGCAAAGTTTTGTCAGAAAGAGAGTAACACAACTGGATACAGTTGACAATCCACTTGGAGATGGCACCCTTAGAGACGCGATCTCGCTCTTTGCCTGTGGCTACGGAGACAAACAGTTGATTTGTTTTCCTAAGCGGTCTGGTCTTGTTTACATAGTAAAGGACCGCCCTACGCACATCTACGGTGTGTAGTTTAACCTCAGCCGAGCTTTGTGGGTTTTGGAAGAAAGCCGGATGCTCGATGGACTGGTTTACATGGAATTTGGAAATAAACTTAGGTGAGAACCTAGGGTGTGTCCGTAAAACCAGTTTATCCTTATGAATAATAAAGAAAGGATCCTGCACTGACAGAGCCTGAATTTCACTGACCCTTCTTATGGATGTAATGTCTACTAAGAAGGCAGTCTTATAGGTCAGGTGTTTGAGACTTGTCTTATGCATGGGCTCGAATGGGGGGGCCCATGAGTTTAGATAGCACCACGTTCAGGTCCCATCCTGGTGGTGGGTTAGATATAGGAGAATGAAGTCTCTTTACTCCCTCCATGAAGGCTTTAACCACGGGTACCTTCCACCAAGACACCTTGCTATGTGAGGTGGTGTACGCTGCCAGTGCTGCCAGGTGTACCTTTAGTGAGTTGAAAACCAACTCTGCGTCCAGCAGCATGTATGTCACGATTGTGGAAGGAGTGCAATCAACTGGGTTGATTTGTTTATACTGGCACCAGATAACGAATCTCTTCCATTTGTCGAAGTAGCAATGCCTTGGTGTTTGGTTTCCTAGACTCTTTTAGGATGTCCATTCACCTCTGTGGTAAATTGAGATGTCCAAACTCTATGACCTCAGGAGCCATGCTGCTAGGTTCATGGAGTTGGGTTGAGGATGCACCTTCTGACCTTGGTGCTGGGACAAAAGGTTGTACCAGCCCGGGAGTTTGATGGGATCGCACAGCGAGAGTCTGCGTAGGTGTGGAAACCACGGTTGTCTCGCCCACATGGGAGCAACTAGCACGAGCGTCATCGACTCTCTGTTCATCTTGTTCACCACCTTCCTGATGAGAGGAGTTGGTGGAAAAGCGTACGCAAACATCCCTGGCCAGTTCATCCACAGGGCGTTCCCCAGGGAGTCTGGTTGGGGAAACCTGGATGCGAATCCTGGGCACTGTCTGTTTTCGCTTGTGGCGAATAGGTCTATAGTGGGGAAACCCCACTGAGAGAAGAGATCTTCTACGATATCTCTGTGTAGACACCATTCGTGTTCCTCCGGAAGGGGATCTCTGCTCAAAGCGTCCGCTAGAGAATTGAGATCCCCTGTAACATGTTGAGATGACAGAAAGATGTTCCGTCTGAGTGCCCATATCCAAATTTTCTGGGCAAGTATGGACAGATTTGGCGAACGAGTCCCTCCTTGCTTGTTCAGGTAGAACATGGCTGTCGTGCTGTCCGTCCAGATCTGCACCGACAGGTTCAATAGGTGGGGCTCGAATGCTTGAAGTGCTCTGAAAACTGTCAGAAGCTCTAGCAGGTTGATGTGATTCTTGGCCACTGTGTGAGACCAGAGACCCTGAGCTGTGTGGTGGAGATGGTGAGCTCCCCATCCTGTCAGGCATGCGTCCGTCGTGACTACCGCCTGTATCTCGGGATCGTAAAAGGGTTTCCGCTTGGATAGATTGTTTCTTGTCCACCAGTGGAGGCTTTGTACAAGTGTTGGCGAAATGACCACTAGATCGTCCCACTGACCACTTGCCTGGAACCACAGTTTCGCCAACCATTCTTGCATGGGACGCATGCGCAGGCGTGCGTGGGGGACCAGGTAAATACATGACGCCATCATGCCCAGCAAATGGATTGCTTTGCGTACTGTTATCTGGCGACCGGTTTGATATTGCGGAATTTGCAGTAGTATATTCCGAATTCTTTCCTCTGAAGGAAAAGCCAACCCCTCTTGAGTATTAAAACAGCTCCTAGGAACTGCTTGGAGGTGCTGGGCACCAGACTTGATTTTTTCTCGTTTATTGAGAAGCCCAATTCGAAGAGGAGGTCGATAGTTCTTTGAATGTTTGTCCTGCAAATTACTGGGGTCTCCCCCGTGATGAGCCAGTCGTCCAGATAAGGGTACACTGGGATTGCCTCCCTGCGTAGGTGTGCCGCCGCCAGTACCTTGGTGAATACCCTTGGAGCCGAGGCTATCCCGAAGGGCAGTACCTTGAACTGGTAGTGCTGACTGTCCAGCTTGAAGCGCAAATATTTTCTGTGCGCTGGGAACATGGAAATATGAAAATAGGCATCTTTCATATCCAATGTTGCCATGTAATCCCCCTTTTTTAGGAGGGGAATTACCTCTTGGAGAGTAGTCATGCGAAATTTCTGGGGCTTGACATACTTGTTTGCAGGCCGTAAGTCCAATACTGGGCGCATTGTCAAATCTTTTTTTGGCACAAGGAAGTAAGTTGAATAAATACCCTTGTTTACCTGGTGTCCCGGGACGAGTTCTATCGCGTCCTTTGCGAGAAGAATTTCGATCTCTTCGAGTAGGATCTTCTGGTGGTCTAAGGAATGTATTCTTTGTCGTGGAGGGTGGTTTCGGGGACGCTCTAGGAGTTCTATGCAGTATCCTGCGGACACTGTGGACAGCACCCATCTGTCTGATGTGATCCCTTTCCAAGCTTGGGTGAAGATGGAAATGCGTCCCCCTACTGGGGATGCGTGAGAAGGGACCCTGAACGGAGCGTCACTGTTTTGGTGGAGGCGTGCCCCCCTCCTTTATTGGGACTGCCTCTACCCCTACCACGACCTCTTTTGTTACCCCTGCCATAATTCTGGGTAGACTGCTGGTTAGGTGTTCCATGTAGTACCCTGGCCTTGGGAATAGTTAGAGCCTCTTTGGGAGTTTTGTCCGCGAGGCCGACGAAAATTGCCATTCCCTCTCTGGTTAGGGGGTTTGTTGGTTAGTTGCCCTAGGGACTTGAGTGTCTCGTACTCGTCCTTGGCATTCTTTAGTGTGTCCTCGACCACCTTTCCAAACAATAGATCCGGCTCCACCGGCTTATCTATCAATGATGCTTGGGTCTCGGCCTTGAAACCAGACTGTCGCAGCCAAGCATGCCTCTTGATGACCGTGCTTTCAGCAATTAATCTGCCGGCGTTATCCGCGGCATCGAAGGTTGATTTTAAAATGCAACCTGATACGGCTCTCCCCTCGGCCGAAACTCGTGCCAATTGGCTTTTTAAGGGTTCTGGGGCGGAGTCTATGAGAGCCGCGACTTCTTCCCATTGATGGCAGTTGTAACTAGCCAGCAGGGTGGTGGAATTTGCAATCCTTGCCTGGTAGGCGTAAGTGGAGGCTACTTTCATGCCCAAGCCATAAATCTTCTTGCTCTCCTTGTCGGGGGGAGCTTCAGACGATGACAAGGGTGTTCCCGCCCTCTTACGGGTGTTTGTAACAACCAGGGAGTCCGGTTTGAGATGTCCCCTTATGTATAGTGGGTCAGATTAGGCTGCCCTGAAAAGCTTTTCAATTCTGGGGTTTACTGCCCTAGTGAGATTGGGGTTAACAAGGGAAGGGTCTAACCTCCTTTGTATTGACTTAAGGATAGGGATGGCCTGAGCAACAGGTCTCCTCTCTCCCACCAGTTCCACTGCAAAGTCCCTCTCTTCCTGAGCACCTTGGGTGTCAATGTGGAAGTGCTGTGCCGCTCTGGACAGGACCTCATTCAGGAGAGGTTGGTTGTCGACCGGGGAGTCGGTAACCGCGGGCTCTTTCTCTACTGGGGAATCTACCCTGTATGTATCTGCGTCGTCCTCTTCCTCCTCCTCCTCTTGGTCCTCATCATCCCCGTAATAGCCTGTCCCAGTTTGTTCTTCGAACATGCCCACGTCTGGATCCTCAACAAAGGATGGATCTTCCTGGTATTGAGAATAGGGCTGTATATAGAAGGGGTTTGAAGCTAGAGTTAGTGCTTCACCCCGGGACTTCCTACTTGGGGGTATTGGATCCTTTGAGCCTGAGGGAGATGCCCCTTCTGGTGTATAAGAGAGAAAGTGTTCCGGGTTCTTGGCATAGAAACCTGCCAATGATGACATCCTTGACATTACTCTGTCTATATCCTCACTGGACCATTCCTTTGAACTGGGAATAACTCTTTCCTGGAGTGCTTTCTCTGTTTTATCCTGACTAGACCTACTGGTTTGAACAGGGGTCTTAGGGACAACAGATTGAGATTTGTCCTGGCTAGACCTACTGGCCTGAACAGGGGCCTTAAGGACAGGGGTTTGAGACTTGTCCGTCTGTTTAGGTGGAGTAGAATGTAGTTTAGGAGAGGAAGTAGGCTGGGACTGCTTACTTCGTTGTTTTCCCCCCTCCCCATGGGTGGAAGAGTGCTTCCCCGACTTTTGGGCCCTATCAGAGCTTTTCGATGCATGGCATCGAAATTCGGGGGTAGAGTCCCTGTCTCTGGAGAGTGTAAGGGATTCGGTAGCAGCCTTGCCGCTGCCTGCAGACGCCGACTCCTGGAGTGCGGCTTGGGGGTAGAGGTCGGCGTCGTCCTCCGACGACCGAACCTCAGTCACTAAGGGGAGCGAGGCACTTTTAGCAACAGTGGAGGGTTGCTTGGTGTCATGAGGCGATCTCGAACGCGAACGCCCAGAGGACACCGACTCGGTGGACCGTTCTCTACGTGCCTCTTGCCGAGAACTCGATGTGCGCGTCGAGTCTCGGTTGGACTTCTGTTTGCTGGAAGTGGTGTGGGTAGCGCTCGTGTCGCCAGGGGTCTTCCCCATAGCTGCCCTGCCGGACAACCTTCCGAGGTCGGGGACTTGCGCTTGGCTGTCCATCGACGCCACATTGCCCTCGCCGTCCGAAAGTACGGCGTTGCTGCCATCGCTGAAGGCACCCTCCGCGGCCGTGGCCTCTTGTCGCCTGGCGTGGTGGGCCCAACTCTTTGTTGAACAGTCCTTAAGGGTCTTCGGTTTAAACTGACTGCACGCTCTGCAATTCGCCTCGGGGTGGTCCCTCGGCAAGCAGAGGCTACACGTGGCGTGTCTGTCAACCCAAGGATACTTGCGGTTGCACTTGGGGCAAAATTGAAAGGGGGTACCCTCCATACGCACCCTATGGCAGTGGGCTGGGAGTGTAGGAATATAAGTAATGTACCTATATTAAACAGAGTGTAGGATATGTGCCACCCCCCACACTCCCTACTTGCAGGGCCGAGTCCAGAGGACTTCCGAGGCCCGGGCCGAGGCCAGAGGCCGTCCCAGGCCCAAATCCGTCGCTGTAGTCCGACGGTTGAATTTTCTCCGATCCGGCGTCGATGTTCAGAGACTCGACGTAGAGGTGGAATAAACGGGGAAATATATAACAATATTAGCAAAATCTGACTAAGTCAGGGAACTCTGCTCAGTGCTTCCGACCAGCATGGCGGAAAAAAACAATCTGAGGGTCCTAGACGCGTGAGGGATCATGGGTACAGTGGACGTCACACTAGGGATAGTATTACTGGCACGCCCTGTGTCGACGCCCAATTTTCGAGTTTCGAAAAACAAACTAATACTCCGCAGCTTCCACTAGATGTCGGCCTATGCACAGCATGTGATCTAAGCAGATTCCACAAGCCTCAGAAATATATATATATATATATATATATATATATATATATATATATATATATATATATATATTTATTTGAGTCAGGTTTTTTTATTCTCTGACTCAACACAGTAGAGATTGCTTCTCACCTGGAGTGCGGATTTCGTGTATATGTCTACATGGAGCGTTCCATGTCACAAACCAGCACCGGGCTTACATATATTTTGGCGCGCGTCTTTTTTTACATTCGCTACTGTAAACTGCCCCGCTGCCACTGGTGACAGATTGTCCAGTGGAGTTTGACATTGGCACCCGCTAGAGTTTGGAGCGGTCTTGCCCTTTCCCTGGGCTGCATGACGTGTGCCGAAGGACGCACAGATTTCAGTCGTAAGGTAGGTGAATCCTCAGTTTCCATTTGTTTCTCTAGTTGGTGGCATTGTGCCCGTCTACTATCTCCACACCAGATTTTCTGTGCTTGACCACCCCACCTCTATTTCAGAGGAGGAAGTTGGTATATGGGCCGAGTTAACTCCACATCCTAACAATATAATTTGTCATACGTTGTGCTTAGTGACAATTTTCAACATGCAGGATGCCTGGGTGGCAGCCCGCTTTCTTCAGGCCAAAGACTTATTTAATGAACAACAGGATGCACCCTCAGCCACCCCTGTTGCTGGTACTAAAAAGAGAGACACCAATGTGGGTAAGGAGATAATGCTCCTAAAAGACATTGAAAAATTACGAAAAAAAGAAATCTCCAAGTGGTTGGAAGAACATTCACTACAAAATTACCTGGATATTGGCCGTGTACCTCACGGCCTCCGTATAATGACGACAGCCTGATCGTTTGAAGATCAGGATCCACAGATGCTTGAGGAGTGGGGTGGAGCCAGCAAACATTGTTCAGAGCAGTTTTTGACCATTTTGGTAAAACATGCCAAACAAGATCGCACTGCAGCGCTTCAACAGTTGGAAACAACAGAAACTGAATTAACTGCTATACCAAGTAAAGAAGAGGGGAAGAAATTGCCTATCAGAATTGAAGAAGGCTTAATTGCATATGAGGATGATAACAACGGAAACATAGAAAGTTCATGAGGGCCAAAATTGATTATGAGTCAGGAAGGGTCTTCACCTTTGCTAAATGTTTGGACTCACTACGAAAAATTCCTGACACTAAATCATTGCCAGCCTTACCTTCTGAAATGGGGACTCTCTCTTCCAAATCTGATGTCTCGGCTTCAGAGAATGATGAGCCAATGATTAAATTGAATTTTCTAGAAGAGATGTGGCTCCTGTGTCAAGACGGAAAAAATCAAAAACGAGGCAGGGGGCGCGGCAATGGCAGCGGGAGAGGACAAGAAATTCTGGAAGGAAGAACACCCGCAGAGGCCAGCGTGGGAAACAGCTTAAAAGTGGATCAGCAGAGACAAATGCGCTCTGGGGCCAAACTTCAAAACAGAACACCATGAAACTTTGCCAAATTATTAACCTTTCCTAGCATGTGCTCACAAAACCACAACAATCACTCCTCTCATTAGGACTTAACTTCTGCCCGACTATGAGTTTTGATTATGTCCATTCACGCCTTGACTTTGATCAATTCTTTCGCAAAATAAAGTTTAAAAAGTTCTTTGCCTCCAATCCAGCTGTAATGAAACCATCTCAAGTACGAACAGGACGTACCGATTTGCGTATTTCAGATGTTCCATCATTAGTGGATTTGGCTTGCCTGGATGATGTTTCCTTTGATCCTTCCTACCTTAACCTATCTGATGTTGACATCAATCCTAAATAGGATGTTCGCGCCAAACTAAAAAATAAATCCAGATTTAACCCACAGTTTTCAGTGGGGGGCTGTATTGAGGCCTTCCATGATCTGTGTGTTGATGATCTAAGATCACTACGCAAGCAATCTGTTGGTCTTAAACAAAATCTAACTGCTGCTCAACGTTTAGCAATTGTTGAATTACAAAATGTGTCTAATGTTGTAATTAAACCGGCCGTCAAAGGCTCTAACATTGTAATTCAGAATCGGAGTGACTACATATCAGAAGCTAATAGACAACTACGAGATAGTCTGTGTTATTATGAGCTGCCAACAATCCATTTTCTGAAATATATTCTGATTTGGTTTCTCTTTGTGCCGAGTGGGTGGAAAAAAGCTTACTCGAGTAGGATTTAGTAAAATTTCTGGTTCCCTCAAGCTGCACTATTCCTACTATCTATTTTCTACCCAAGACGCATAAATCCTTGACTCCTCCTCCTGGGAGACCAATTGTGACTTTATGTGGCTCACTGTTTGAGCATTTGGCACAGTTCATCGATGAGACTCTGATTTTATTTGTCTCAGTATTACCTTCCTACCTGCGAGATATCAAAGATTTTTTACAGCACGTTACTGATACACCGTGTGAGGATGGTTTTATTTTGCCCACACTTGATCTGGTTTCTCTGTATACCTCGATTGACCATAACGTGGGCATGGCAGCTTGTAAACATTTCCTGGATACCCGATCATTGAATTTATTGGGCCATAGTACCATGATCCTCGAAATGTTTTTTTGTTTGAAGGTTCTTTTTTTCGACAGGTTAGAGGTACTGCGATGGGTAGTATCTTTGCTCCCTCTTATGCTAATTTGACCATGGGGTGGTGGGATGAAACCTTTCTGTCTGATTGAATTTCTTTCAGTTTTCTAACACAGATTGTGTCATGGTGGCGGTACACGATGTTTTTATAATCTGGAACGGCACTGAAGTTGACTGGTTATCATTTGTCACAAGTATCAACAATAATTAGGTTAACTTGAAGTCTACGAAATGCCATAGTTATCATGAAATTGTATATCTTGATGTCATCGTTACCCTTGATACTCTGGGTATCCATAAATCCCTGTACAAAAAATCCTCGAACACTGGCCTTCCACTGCATGCCAGTAGCTGCCACCCACCATTTTGCAAAAAGAGTATTCCATATCACGAATGTATTCGCTTTCGCCGCAATTGCACCGATATTAAACAATTTGACAGGTGCTGTGCTCTGGCTGCCATGGACTTTTTAATACAAGGCTGTGAGAAAAAAACAATTGAATCTGCCTATATGAGGGCACATGGTCTCTCTAGGGATAAACTTTTATATGGCACAAGTTCCAACAAATCAACCAACAATGATGATCTCAGTTTGATTGTGACCTATGACGATGCCTCTTCGAAAGTTCGCAGTATTGTCCAGAAGCATTGGCGTGTACTCATTTTGGAAAAAGATCTGTGTCCTCTGCTTTCTGCACATCCAACATTAACTTATAAACGAGTACCCTCTCTTAAAGACAGATTGGTTTCAAATTTCTTGCCCCACCCTTACAAAATAATTATTTTTCTAACTGGATGTCTGGTGTTCCGTAGGGTTTTACCAAGTGCTATAAATGTAAGGTGTGTGCTCGTGCAACGGTGCAAAAGTCTTTCAAACATCCAATCACTGATGTCATCTATGAAATAAAACATTCTATTAATTGGGACACTGCATTTGTAGTTTGTTTTTTCATGTCCGTGCTCGAAATGGTACGTAGGCAGTACCACCTGCAAACTCAAACAGAATTCTCCAGCATTTGAGAGCTATAAAAAATACTGACTCTACGTATCCTATGGCAAAACATTTTAAGCAGGATCCTGGCAATGATTTCCGTCTTTTGACCTTTTTGGAGTGGCACATGTTCCCATACATCAAAGAGGCGGCGACCGGACTTTGAACTTATGACAGTTAGAAACTAAGTTTATTCTTGATTTTGACACCAAAACCCACAATGGTCATAATATAGATGAGGAACTCTATACCTTTCTTCGAGTATAAATACCTGCTCTTGTCTCACTGGTCCCTTATATAATTAGATCTATCCTGTATTTCATGCCCTTTACATTGGGTTTTTTTATTTTTTCCCTTTTCGTTTAGGTTCTCTTTGGCCACTGTCTGCGTTTTTTGCTTTTTTACTAAGGAAAAATCACGTTTCTTTGGGCTGCCACTACTGCTTAGCTTTGTGTGGGATCTTTGTTTTATTTCTCATCTTTTGAAGGTTGAAGTTTACATTGTCGTCTTCTCTTCCCCCTTTTTTTCCCCTTGGGTTTCCTTTTGAGCTCTTTTGTGCTCGACTTTCCAAATGCATGCATTTTGTCGCTGGAGCATTTCTGTAATGCAGTGCATTAATTGTCAATGATGAGGTTTGTTTTTAACATCATTTATCATTCTGTAAACCTTAGCAGAAATTGTGAACATTTTGTTGAGCAGCGATTAGCACATCAGTGAATTAACTTGATGCACTCATGAGGTTTTCCTGACAGATATATTTAACTGTTTGCACTTGCATGTCAGTTTGTCTTTTTGACTTGGTTATATATAATTTTAAATAATTTGTTATTATGATATCTTGCATTTGATTACGGATTTGCTCAACTGTGAGGCGCTTTCATTTTTACAGTCATATGCTAGTCATTTCCGGTCTTCCTTTATTGTGCAATAATTGATTTTGAATGCTGCTAGCGGTCTGCTGTTTTTATGCACTATGCACTTTACTATTCTACCCTTCATTTTTTAAAATAATGTGATGTTTCAAAAGCAATGATTGCACTGATGCACTATGCTACACTTTACCATGTATGCTGCTAGTTTTAAAACGTGATAACAAATCTGCACGTTATTTTCGAAATGCTGCTATCCACTATCAATACAGGTTTGTGGATGTATTTGGAAACCCGTATGAATTTGATGCCGAGCTGAGCTGGGATTGACATGAGTGGACAAATGTGGGTGTTTAGCCAGTTAACGCAGTGCAGAGAAGGGTCCGGTTTAAAATACATTTTATGTTTCCTGTGTATTATCACCCAAACGGAATACTGAATTGCTTACGATGCGAGTCAGGTTTTTTTTAATTCTCTGACTCAACACAGTGGAGATTGCTTCTCGCCGGGAGTGCGGTTTGGAGTCCTTCTTTTTTTCATATATATATATATATATATATATGTCAACATTTGTTTGTGGCGGGATTTGTGGCGAAGCATTGTTCCTTATACAATTCCACACAGTTTCACCAATCTGCACCACATTTTGCATAGTTACCTGTTAGGACCCTCCGGATATTGCTGGCTCCATGACATTTTGACACCCCACCCCTTTTTCTGGATTTTGGCACCTTCACACATGAGACTGGTCCAGACACGAAGAACAAAACCGAGGTTCAGGACCTAGGATGCACGGTTTCCAAGATATTTGCACCACAATGCACAACAACGAACTGGGTGAGATGAAAGGTGGGGAGAGAGCACCCAGGTCGCAGTGTGTATCAGCACACAAACTCTCGCCAACATCTGCTCTGGGGTATGTCAGCCAGCCACACATGCCCATTCTCAGTGCAGTTTACTTCAGGGTGCAAAGCACATGAAGCGATAAGCGAATCGGAACAACAACCTACAGGATCGGTGTTATCATGTTGTCTACAGAACCCGTTCAGCAAACGGGTACTTCCGCTAGTAACTAAATAAATAAATAAATAATACCCTTAGGAAAAAAGTTCAATGGAAGGGAATACATTTAAAAAATGATAGACTGATATTTGTTTTCAACTTCTGTAACATGCAACTCTCCATCCAACCACCCCTGCTATAAGAGTCCTATCCTGCAACCCTGGCACAAAGCCCCTGTAATTTGCATAGTTATCTGACTAGGTTACCTGACTTTGAACCTTGTGAGGCCTCAACAGAGACGCAAACTCTGTATGTGTTCAATGAGGGACCTTAGGCTCTATGTGGATGGGGTACAATCTATTCTTTCAGCAGGGAGTCTCCTGGCGCGCACGCACATGCATGCGTTTGTGTGTGTGTGTGTCAGTCTTTTGTGGTTTTAAGGAGTGTGTCGAATTCAGATGTTAAAGGCTATGTGATGGGACGGGAGAGAACATGGCCACCTGGCATCACTACCTGCTTTATGATGCAGCGCACGGAGGAGGTACAGAGAGAATCCGGAGTCGATTCGCAGTCTAGGGGTGTCAGACAATCACAGGACCATTGTCAAACCCAAAGGCAAGACACTGCAAGTCACTCAAGTTCGCCAGCACCCCTAAGCTGTGTGCAATATCTATGGCAATCAAAAAACAAGGGTAACCAGAAAGTGAGCAGGGGAAACTATAGCAAGCAAGAGAAGCCAGTCATCTAAAGAAATACTTAGTAGCACTGAAACACCCACCAAATTATGAGTCGTCGCCCAACCCTGAAAAGAATACAACAATACAAAGGAATGTGCACAGCACTACTGGTAGTGCACACGTCTGCAAAGGTCTTCTACAAAAATGCCATCATCTGCGAGACCACAAACCCTTCAGTAAGAGAGACCCATTCAAAGTGGATGCCTCCTTTATTGGACGTGTGAGCGGCCCTGGTCTCTGTGGACAAACCAAATCAAGCATTTCAGACAGAGGGACTGAGGAAGAGTAACAGCAGATCCCCGCTCATGCAAGGCTTTGTGAGCCAGGATGAAAAAGGTTTGCTTGTGGCCAGAACAAAACAGATCTGGAATGTTGCCACAACATTTTAGCAGAAGATTGGGCCCTTAGGATATGAACATGGCAGTGCAACACCACAGGAATGATCCAAGATGGTAAACCTCCCTGATAAGAGTCAGTTCTGTGGAGCCACTCTCGTGCATCCAAGTCAATTAGTCATCTGGATAATTAGTAGCTGCATCCAGAGTGAGAAGTCCCCACGCTAGGAGTGCATTACACATTTAGCGTCTTACAGACAGCTAAAGGTAAACACTCAATTATTCGTCCTGCAGCTGGACGTCACCAAGGTCTAAAAGAACTAAGCCCATAAGGGCAGGTGTGCAAGTTAGTGATTGGAAGCAAAGGGAGGGGAAGAATATAAAATCGATGCTGCAAGGTGGTTGAAAGAGTTCAGGTGGGGCAGAACAGAAGGAAGAGAAGGAGATGGTGCAGGAGGAAGAGCACACTCATTAAGGGGAGCTCAATGGAGAAACATCTAAGAGAATGCAGACAAGTAGACGAGAGGAGGTGGAGGATGGAGAAAGGCAAGAAGAGGCAAAGAAGGTGACATCTACAAGAGAAGAAGGCCATGAGGGGAGAGGAGAAAAAAGATGAGACATCAAGAGGGAAGGAAGGAGGCAACATCTAAGAAAAAGGAGTTGGGCGGAAAAACAGGTGGGGAGAGGGCATGTTGAAAGGTAAGGAAAGATAGGGGAAGGAAAGTAAAGAGGACATGGTGACAGCTGACTAGGCACAGAAGAAAAGGAAGAAGCAGAGTCAACAAGAGCTAACAGGAACAGGAGGATGAGAAAGACAGAGCACTGCAAGCCATTGAGTCAGAAAGGAGCATGAACAAGTCAGTGACTGGCGATGAGGAGGGAGAGCAAGATCAGAAGGAGGGAGAGGCTCCTGAGAGGAGGAGTAGAAGGCTGGAAGAAAAGGTTTGGTGTGGGTGGAGATTGTGGCAGAGTATGCCAACAGCACAAAAGAGACTGCAGGTTCCAATAAAGGCCTTGCAGCGATCTTGTCCAAGGTCTCCAGTTGTGTGAAACCAGGCCGCAAGCTGTGGAACCTGTGACCCAGAGATTCTGGAAAGTTCCACAGAAGAGAGCAACGAGCTCAACAAAAGTAAAGACATCAACCAGAAAAAACAAGACCATCGGCCAGGGAAGCAGTGAGGGTCTACTGTCATTTAGTACGTTTGATTGGCTCATCGTTGTATTTTATGTTTCCCATTACCCCGTTTCAAGTCCAACCCAATCCGCAGCTTTCTATTTGGGCGAGGTCCCCATGGCAACTTACAATTTGGAACTGAAGTGCTACTGCCTTAGAGACGGGTAAGTCAATGTCTTGGACACTGTCCTAGGGTATATATGTAAAATGGGGCAATTCAGTTTCTCAGCCCCTTTCTCCGTTTTATTTTTGTAACCGACAGCCGAGTACAGAAGTTCATCAGAGAGCAAAGCCGCCTTTCAAATAGGCATTCATGCAATGAAAACGTTTTGTCTTATAATACGTTCAATCAATAGAGGCGACATCTTTTAAGCATCAAGCTATTTTCTCTACAATTTAGAGACCTAGTGTCTTTCTAACTAATTGGGTTTCTATACACTTCTTTGCCCTCCAGAACCTATTCCATGTTCCAGATAAAGTGATTTTCATTTGGGCACTTCATTTGCGCCTATGGAGGTCCAAAACCCTCCTAAATTAAGAACCAATACCGCTCGCAATATAGAGGGTAAGTCTTTCCCAAGGCAAATGCCTTTTTTCACATCCCAATGGGTTTCTCCAATGCAAGCCCAGTCACCAAAAAGGTAGTTCGATGTCCTAACTTATGCTTTTGATTTTTGGTGGAGGAATCTCAAGTCACTTTTTTCTTCTTTTCCTTTTATGCATGAGTTGTATGTTTTAATAAATGATCACAGTGGTGCTGTGATTTCATCACACCATGCAGTGATCTGAATTGTACGCTTTCTTGTCACCTCCGATATCCCCTTTTAGGGACCTCACCTTATGTATTTAAATGGTGAGCTCTCCATCCTGCGTGGATTGTAGGGGCGCCTTTGATGCCAGTTATTTCACTGGTTTGAAGGCGTGGGAGAGTTCCTGAGAGTATTGACTCTGAGGTTTCCTGGCAAAGTTTGTTAAGTATCCAGTTCATAGAGTTCAATATGTCCGATGATTCACTCTTGTCCCCCCGTCCTTCCTTGTCTTGCAACTAAGATCGTGAGAAGATACCTGAGCGCCACCAACTGCCACGAGGGGTAAGAGTCTGTATTACCCGGCGCCGTCCGGTAAATGTTGCCAGTGTTTAACGTGTTGTTTTCTCTCCCTTTGCTGGTGCGGCACTTGAAGATGTGGAGAGTTATAGAATAATGCCTCCGGTGGTAATCAGGTAAGTCTATGATAAGTGTTTTATTTGTTGGTTTTCTCGGATCACCTTGATGTTTTCTTTTGTCCCTCAGGTGCTGGAGTTCGGCGAAGAAATGATGGAGGCAGCGCCGAATTGAACGATGCTGCGAGGACTGGTAAGTATGGCGCGGCGCTGCAGCTGGAGATGCGACACGTACAGAAATGATGTTCTTTCCAGGTCCAGAGGCGAGATGGATCCGAAATCAGGCGAGGAATTCGAAATAGTTTGTTTTCTAATCTTGTCCTTTTCTTTCCTCTTGGTTTTAGGAGCTCGAGATTCGAGGCGGGCGTGGCAGAAGACTGGATGCAGACTGCAGGCACGGTGAGCGTTACGCTGCTGGATGCAGGATAACGCGAAGCGTGTGCTGTTGTTAGGGTGTGGTTTAAATAGCCTCCAAAGTAGTTCCAGGTAAGAAGTTCCCTAGAACCACGCCCGAGTAAAAAATAGTCCCTGTAGAAAAATAGTCTCATCCAGGCCTCACGTTGGCTTGGACTCACTAGCAGCATGGTCTGCATCAGGTAAGTAAAGTCTATGAGCCTGGCACCTATGGCGCCAGGACTGATTTCCATGATGAGCCTGTCGCCTAAGGCTGTTGGGGTTTTAATAAGTATCTGGATGCCTGCTCCCGGAGCTGATGGGCTTGGTCCCGATGCCCTGGGGTAGGCGTCATGACAGGTGGAGTACAAACCATCAAGCCGCCGAAACATACAGCCAGCTGTTGAACACCCGCAATATACAATAGTGTGGGGACACAGCCTTTATTGGATCAGCTGTGCCCTACGCAGACCCCCTGTCCCATGGCTTTGTCCTTAGACCTTATAATGGTCATTTGAGAGGTTTAGCTTAACTAGGAAGGGCTATAGTGACAGGATTGAGTGGTTCAATTAAAAGACCAACCTGCATAAGGACGTGCCTAGCACTTGCTTGCACCATCATCCCGCTTTTGTTTGAAACCAGTCATGTGTTTATGTTTAATATTTATTAATGATGTATATATTGTTTGTCTATTATGCTTCAAAAATAACAGAGGTATATGTGTGTAACCATACACAGTGAGTAAATACTCTGTTGAAATTAAATAAAAACCTACATATTGTAAGTAAAAAAAACTTAAGTTGTTTCTCATCTGTTCCACATTAAGTTATGTAATATTCCATTGAAACTTCACCAAAGAAGTTTTCATAATTTATTCCTGAATAAGTAAATTTGTTTGCCTGATAGTGCAATTCTCTTTGTTTTCAACCCAATCCATTAGCACTTTGTTTTACAAAAATAACATTTTCTCTCTGATCGACCCTCCCAGGTTCAACTCGGGTCCTTCCTCTCCTCCATCGCCATCTCTACCTGTGATGTTCCCAGGGGTCTAACCTCTCTCCATGGCTGTTCAACCAATACATGGCACTTCTTGCCCACCGCATTGCCGCGCTCTGCCCCAACTTCCAGTGCTATGCGAATGACACTGAGCTCATTTTCAGGATACCCTCAGCCACCTCTTCTCCCTCCCTCATCTCCGACTGTCCGCCATACAGGAGTGGTGTGCCGCCAATGAGCTCTGCCTTAATGCCAGTAAGACTGAGATTCTCCTCATCGGCACACCCACACTCTCCTTTCCTGTCACTCTCTGGCCGCCCTCTCTTGGCCCTCTCCCTGCTCCCACCTGTGAGGCTAAAAACCTTGGGGTCATCTTTGACTCCACACTCTCCTTCTCTCCTCACATCTCTGACGTCTCTAAGAAGTCGCACTACCAGCTGCACCTCCTCAGAGGTATTCTTCCTTTCTTCTCCTTCCCCCCAGAAACTCACTGTCTCCAGAGCTCTGGTTCTCTCTAGGCTGGACTATTGCAACAGCCTCTTTCTAAATCTGCCTGCTTCTACTCTCCGCCCTCTGCAACGCACCCAGAACCAGACTGCGAGACTTGTCCTTGGCCTCAAGCCCAGGGATCGTATCTCTCCAGGACTGAAATCTCTGCACTGGCTCCCAGTGGCTGCAGGGATTAAGTTCAAAACCCTCTGCATTGTCCACAAGGCCTTCTGGTGCCTCGGGCCTCAATACCTTCAACTCTCTCTTCCTAAATATCTTCCTTCTCGAGCTCTTCGCTCATCCGCCTCCAAATCCCACAGGGTCAGTCGCTTCTCCAAGCAACGAGTTGGTGGTAGATCTCTTTCTTCAGCTGTGGCCTCCCTCTGGAACAGCCTCCCTGCCCCCCTGAAACTTGCGGAGAACCATCTCCGGTTCCGGAAGCACCTCAAAACCTTTCTTTCTGCTTTTTCTCCTCCTCTCCCCTGCTGATTTCCTGGCTGATACTGAAACTGCACTGGTTTACCTGGACACCCTCTGACCTCGGGCCCAGGTCCCCTCCTTTGCCAGTCGCACTCCTGCATTGCCCTCCTGGCAACCCCCGCACTTGGGAACTGTTTTTCTGTATCCCTATTGTCCCACTACCAGCACTTGACACCTGATACATGCTCTTACCCTTGCCCTTGCCTTGTTAGCCGTACCTTAGCATTGTACTATTGTTATTTATTCTATCTTCCCATGTACTGCACTGTCCCCTCCCCTTCCCCCTGCACTTTCCCCTCTCCCCCTTCCCATGCACTTGCTCGATCTGAAGGACACCTGGCCTAGTAGGATCATTGTCTGTCTTCCCTCTGTCCCCCTCCTTTGCCTCGTCGCGCCTTGAAACACTTGTGTATAGGCACGTTATAAATGCACTCTCATATCAAAGAACTTGTCAAGTTGGGCTCTGTGTTGTATATTGCGACCTCCTCCATGAGAGGGGGTGCTCTTATCGCAGGGGTGTCAGTTGCAAGAGCCCTTGTGTAAAATACATTAGCGTTCAACGGCTAGGAATTATTCAAAAGAGTGAGTTAATTAAAAAGGAGCAAGGCCGTACTTCTCATGGCTTTTGCTTGTCTTCTAAAACAAGGATTGCAGATGCCAAGGCCAGCTATCATTAGTTTGCGAACGGTTTCTGGGATTCAACTCTGCATCCACGCTGGACATGTAGGCCTTTGATTGGGTGCCTCCAGACTGGATGAATGGATGGATACAGCCCTGTAACGAGGCCTTGTTTCCCTTACCAAGTTTATTTCCCCATGAATGTGGCGGGCTAGTTCCATTACCATATAGAACATTGGGAGAAGATATGCAGCATGGAAGTAGATGTCAAGTTTGGAGCTTGATGTAAAGAAGCCCTGCTTAAACCTGTAACTTCCCAAGACCCTTCTGAAAGCAAAGCACTGCTCTGGCACAGACAGTACCAGGCTTCACTCTACCAAGGCCAAGCTTGAGCCCCCTGCACCAAGCTTGGTCCTTCCTTCCCTTGACCTGGTGGAACTAGGTGAGTGGCAAATCCCAATATCCCAGCCTTCAGGAATTCCTGTTGCCTTCTCTCTGTGCAGATATTGACACGAAAAGACGAGGGCACCAAATGCACGAAGCACCGAACAATCTGTGCTGCTATACAGCCTCTACAAGGCTTCCCAGGATTGGCTGCAGCCATCCTATTTACCTCGTTTCCATTCGCCGGCAGGCGAGAAGCCTGCCCGCCCTCTAAGGCAGAACCTCAAAGGCTCACTACCTGTCCCGAGCCTGTCACTAGCCGGTCATGCTGTCTGCCAGTACCCCTGCTCAACAGCCATATCTAAGGTAACACACATAACGCCTTCTTTGCCTTAATGCATTGCCTCTACATGCCCATTCCCATGTCACACTGCCAATGAGCCCGGAAGTTCGCCGTCATTCCCACCGGCAACGCACACTAGGCCATAACCACTACAGCCAGAATGGCCACCTAAAGGTTACAGCTACATCTTTCACCGATTTTGAACTACGCTGTCACATGCCCTAACCTGCTCACTATGCCATTTGCAAACTTGGGGACCTTTCTCATTGCTCATCTGCCTTGTCTGCTGCCAATCGCTCTCACCGGCCTCCGGAACTGGCCCATTGAACTCACTGGCCTCCCGATTGCGTTACCGCTTCCTGCCTCGTTATTGTGCTCCGTGTCCTGTTATTAGCGTACTGTTACGGCTACCTGCAACCTTCGATCTGATTGAGCCGATTTTGATTTCACTGCATTGTTCTTACCTGCCTGATTGTGACCACCTTTACCCTTTGTGAACGTGTGCTCTGTGCACTACTCTGACTACTCGATCATACTATGTATCGCACATTTGACCTGCCTCACTGTCTTCCCTAAACACCTGCTTGCATATACATCTCCAGAACTAGTGTGTACCGCCTACTACGTATTGATTGTGTGTATATTGCTTCTCTGCGCTTGTGCCTTGCGCTTTGCCTCCAGTTTACAACCGGAATGTCCCTACACTCACACGGCACTGTGCCCACCCGACTGGCCTCGCCTAACCTACCCTCGAAAATGTGCATGCTGTGCACTGTTTTTTTTCCCCACCATGTGATCACGTCATACTGCCCAGTCTAATCTCCACATCATGCTTCATCTGACATTTGCTACTGTGTGTTTTTCTATGGCGGTCCAACTGTGTACATATTACATCTTGTGCACCTATGCCCTGTGTAATGATCAGGTCTCGATTGATATTATTATGTGTGCCGGTGCACTGATTGAGCGTATGGTACCCCCGTGCATATGTGCTTGTAATTTGCATGCGTGCGTTTAAATCACCTCTTCTCCACTATTCCCTCCTGCCTCCCTCTGGGCCCTTGATCATAAGTGCTATGGGTAATGTTTCTCACCTTATCGTGTCACAAGGCCTAGCTAAACTACCTGTTAGGGAGAATTCTCTCTTTAGGCTGAATTTCCTAACCTAGTGAGTCCCCCAGCAGCTTTGCTGGATGTCTGGAGTTTGTTTTTTTCTCCGGCCAAGAGTGAGACTCTTTTTCTCCCACTCTTGGACATGATTTATGGTGTTCCTTTGACTGTTAATGTGTTTTATGGGCTATGGGGTCCTTTACTCCATAGGGTCTCATGTGTTTTTACTATGTGTGTTACACAGCACCCTCCGTGCCGTAACACAGGGGTGTCATAGTGACACCCCACCATAGACTCCATACCCTGGGACTGACTACTGTCTCCCAAGGCATGTAAAGTCACCATTGGCTTTACTAGTCCCAAATTATTAACAGAAACCAGTACAAACCATCATATTGTGGACATACTGGTCAGGGCAATTCGATTTCCCCGGGGTCTGTTAGTCGAGGGGGCACGTCTCCGTCCCCCCTGATCGAGTTTTGGCTGGTGGCAGTGGAAACTACTTTTTGTATTCGACCGCAAATATTTCCCTATGGGATTTTCCCATTGTTCGAGGCTACCAACTTTAATTATTTAATTCTCATAGCCTCGAACATACCGCCGGTTTATTTATTTAATATTAATTCGCCGGTTGGTATTTATTGCCAAGACTCGATTCAAAAATGGCCTTTGTGATCTCTTCTATGACTCCAACCCAAGTCGAGCCCTTTGTTCCACTTTTTGGCAGGCTTCTCCACAGAAGCCTCCAAAAGTGGTGCCACTCTGTCTGGGTACCACAGGGGGTGTGGGAGGGGGTTTAGGCACCCTGGACTGAGTTACCTTGGTAACTCAAGTCGCACTCTTGTGTGATTGGCCCAAGTGGTGAGCCGGCCGGCTCACCACTTAGCATGTTTGATTGACAGCTAGGCTGAGTGAATGGGGGTATGCTACATAAAAGCAGGGCTTTGGGGACCGGAACTTCAGAAGTCGCCACAGGACCTGAGAATCCGACGAGGGAGAAGCTGAGCCGACCTACCACGACGACACCACCGGTGGAACCCTGCAGAACCGACTCACCACTTCCCGACGACAGAGAAGATCTCCCTGCTGGAGAGGCTTCTTCCCCTGACTAGTGGGCACTACCAGTTTACCTTCTTTCTTCGCACCCCAGACCGGTTTGTGGTCGAACTGCCTGTGCCAAGCACCCCAGCGGCCGGATAGCCACTCACCACTGAACCGCGAATCAACGGACCGCTCCTTTTACCTGAGAAACTCTGCAGCTGGTTTTTTCCCTGGCAGTGCAACGGACTCCTGTCTTCCTCCCCGACAAGATCCTCTCTTCCCCCGGACGAAGCACCGACTTGCATCCGCTGCCAGGAACAACTGCCCCCGCTGGAGTGTTCTCACCACTTTAAGGTACCGTGTCCGCCAGGCATCCCTTTCTAAAGATTGCTACAAGGTAATAATAACCCCTTAATCGCTGGCCGCCTTGACCCTCTAACTGGTCCCTCTCTTTGATCCAACTCCTTTTTGAACCGTTACAAGACTTTTGTGCACTGCAACCGTGTGACCTTGGACACATTTCGTTTGGACCCTCTTAAGCGGATCCGGCCTACTGACTCTGAATTCCTAATGTTACTTTGCCTTCCTCCCTTGTTGTGTTCGTGAAAAAGTGTTGGGATCTGTTTCAATTTATTCTCTGCTTTTCTCTCCCTTTTAAAACGAATTATTAGAGTGCCATCTGCGTTAAGCGCTCACCGCTGTCTGAAAATAAGTGGGGCTTTACTTAAGACTTGTCTAATATTCTTTTAAGGGAGTGTATATCTTTTAGTGACCGTGTTTTTGAAGTGCTTACTATTAGTGCCTGTGTGTTTTTCTAGATGTGGTTTTAAATAAATAATTATATCTCTTTTACACCAAGCCCTGGTCAGTGTTTACTTGTTCTATTGTGTTCTCTTGACCTATTGTGAATACTCTGTACACTGCCTAACTCTTCTTGAGGGAAGTCTGACTGCTCAGCCACAGCTACCAAGCGAATCTGTGTGGTACAGACTGCTACCAAGTGGGTTTACTGCCAAACACCTGTAGTATTAAATCTTTTGCAGTGGTCCCAGAGAGAACTGCACAGGTTTCTGCCTAACACTACCTCAAGGGTCTCATTTGACAATTGACCTTCCCAAATTGTCCGGAACTTTTGACCTTGATTGCGCGCCTTGACCACCTCCTTTAGTACTTGCAGTGGACATATTATACCTCCTGTCAAACATGTTATTCCAAAGAATGTCATATTGAATAATGATGGCCACCACACTCTGCACTGAAGAACACTAACAGGGTCACTCCACCTGAGGTTGAACCACTCCCACCCAGTTTCCCAAATTTGGCAGCAGACAGCCCTAGTTTTGTCCAACCTAAATTTCTCTGTGATACAGGTCCAGGAGCCTATGCTACTCTCCCATGTACTATTAATGACAAAAACTTTAAACTCTGTGCGAGGCTTACCAAACTGTACGAACCACTCACAAGATCACTACCACCGATAAATAAGAAAACTAATTGCCACGCCAGCAGGAAGCTTAATAATATTAACCGGTCTATGTCTTCAGCTGCTCCTTGCGCCACTGCCAGTACGACTATGACTCACAATACTAAGCTAACTGTCCCAAACTTATCAACGCTTCGCCACGCGACATCTAAAATGAAACACTCCCTTAAAGGAGCACTCCTAAATGTGAGATCCCTTGTTGCCCATGCTACGGACATCGCCGACCTAATAGAAAAAAACCTAGACTTCCTTGCTATAACGGAGTCCTGGTTACATAATGCCGCAGGACCCTTGCTTATGTTAGCCATCCCAGATGGATACACGATATCCAGACAAGATAGAGACGGAACCCGAGGTGGAGGAATCGCTATTATTTCCAGAGCGAGCCTATAACTGAGATTAGCCCCCCCACAAACCTTGCAATCTTGTGAAATCCTCATTGCCAAACTCCCTCTAATGAACTCCCAGTGACTCACTATCCATCTACTTTACAGACCACCTTGCCCCCTTGGATCATTCGAGGAAGATATGCACAGCATACTAGCCAATAACTTGAAAACAACTTCTCAACTACTATTACTAGGCGACTTTAATCTAGGCTTTAATGATCCAGCGGATAAGTACGCCTCTGAAATAGCTAATATCCTTACTATATTAGGACTATCACAAAAAGTTAACAAACCTACCCTTTGTAAAGGTAGAACTTTAGACTGGGTAGCTGATCATAACTGCACAGCCACTATTACCTATATCACGCCACAACTGTGGACAGACCACTCATTAGTGTCCTTCACACTATCAACCACCAGATCTCCATTTATGGCCCCACAACCGGCGCCACCCTGCCTGACTAGAAACAAAAAGAATATTACAGTGGGCAAAGTGATCCCTGCTATTCTCCCGACTCTTAACTCATTGGCTGATAATTTAGACCCCAGTACACTGGTCCATGAATATAACAAAATCATGCTTACCACACTGGACAACATTGCCCCACTTAAATTGAGAGCAAGCAAACCAAAAGCCCACCTAAACAAGTGGTTCAATCCACAATTAAAGGATTTACTCATTTTAAAAAGGAAGTGTGAAACTGCCTGGAGAGTATGTCCTTCCAATGAAAACAAAGGCAAGTTAACTACTATCTCTATGCATTACAAAAATGAAGTCTGCATGGCAAAACAAATGTATTGCCAAATCCAACTCAAGTATGAAGGAACTGTTCAATATATTAAAAGAACTAGAGTCCCCGATTCCCATACCTGACATATGCATCAAAAATAAGACTTGGTATTCAGATATCCAACATGCACTAGCCAACAAAATAAATACACTCCAAAATAAAATGTTTAAAAAAAGATGCACTGAATTTACAGCATCCTTCAAACATCCGTCTACCCAGTGATATACCTACGGCCCAGAACACCAGATTCTGTTTCACTAAAACCACTAATCTAGAGGTAGAGAAAACTATCTCATCTCTTAAATCATCCAATTGCAAAGGTGACATCTGCCCAGCTCAGATCATAAAAGATGCTGTAGAGATCTGTCGCCATTTATTTCCAAATTGATTAATGCCTCTGGCACCATTCCTGCCAACCTTAAACAATCCTGGGTACCCCCACTCCTGAAAAAAGCAAACTCTAGATCCACTTATTCCCACTAATTACCACCCGATCACGACGGTACCATTTTTACTTAAAATACTTGACAAAGTCGCATATAACCAGATACAAAAATAACTTGAACTGCACAAGCTCCTGGGAGCGAGACAATCCGGTTTTCACCCATTACATTGGACGGAAACTACCTTGATCGACCTAAAAACACAGGTTGATGAGCTGAGCGACAGCCCTTTTCCTATTACTTGATCTCTCAGCTGCATTTGGCCTAGTGGATCACAAGGTCCTATGCAGACACTTGGACTCAGCAGCTCACTTTTCTACACAGGTTATAAGATGGATAGAATCCTTCCTGAGCGAGAGGACCATGAGGGTGTTTTCCCAATCGGCAGCGGCGGACCCTACCTCCATCCAGTGTGGTGTACCTCAGGGCTGCTCTGTCTCCCCTACCCTATACAATATATTCACCAAACCTTTGTTCGATGATCTGGACCTTCTGGGTATCACCTACAATAACTATGCAGATGATACACAGATTCTCCTCCCTCTTTCCGGGGATCATGGCAAGGACCTGGCGCTGGTGAACAGGGTCTATCTCATCATCCAGGAATGGATTGCTACCCACGGTTTATGCCTGAATGAGGATGAGAGAGTTGATAATCCTGGGTACTCACACTAACATCAATAAACTAGGCCATGAATACTCCTCATTCACCATCAATGGAAACATTATCAGAGTAACTAAGGAGGTAAAAACCCTTGGTTTCTACCTTGATTCAACTATGTCCTTTGACAAACAAGTAAAATCGCTGGCCTCTACCACTGCTTACACCTGTAAATTTTTTAGAGCTGGTAGGCCATTACTCTCAAATGACAGTTGCATGATCCTGGCAAGAGTGCTAATACTCTCCAAGCTAGATTATTGCAATGCCCTCTACAGTGGTGCTAACAAAGCCACTATCCAGAGGCTACAAATCCTTCAAAACAATGCCTTAAGAGCTGCACTACGCATAAATAAGAGTACATATTTCTACTCCTACGTCCCATCCCCTTTCCTCCATACTTATGGGACATCTCTCCGTCCTGTGGGACGGGACCGGAGCACTTTGTAAAAAGCACCCAAAAATGTTTTTCAAAAATGTGTCCTTCCTCTCCTTCTTGCGCGGGGCCCGGCTAGCGGCCGTAACCCCGCCCACCTTGGCTCTGCCCTGCGCATCGCCCATCAGTCCTTTTCTTCGCTCATTCGGGACTGGACGTACTTGCATCCTCGGAAGATTTTCTTCCTTTTTTCCTCTCTGGCTCTCGCTAGCGATCGTGTACTAGTCTGTCTATGTCGTTCAAACTAGACTTTCCAGATTGTTCATCGTGCCACCGTCGTTTCGCGAGGGCGGATCCCCATCCTCTTAGCTTAGAGTGTTTGGGTCCGGATCACCGTTGGGACTCCTGTTTTTACTGCGACTCCCTTTCGGTCCGGGCACTTCAACGTCGGTTGGAGCGGTGGGAGTAGGTGTTCTGACAAACTCCTCCTTCGCATTTACAGGCATTCATCGACGAGAAGAAACAACATCGGTAAGTTCTTTACTTTTCAGAGCACCCCAGCCGGGGGATACCTTTCCAGGTTCCTCTCGGGATGGGGGGCCGTTGATCGCTCTGTCACCGGGGTTCACCCTGAGGTTCCTGTTGGGCCTAATAATTGTACCAGAGTTTTCTCTGAGGGTCTCCGTAAGGGGACTGTGGATACCGGAGCCCGCTCTGAGGCCCCTCCTTAGGGGCCAGTTTGTAGACCCAGTTCTACTGAATCGTGGGATACCGGAGCTCGCTCTGAGGCCTCTCTGTTGGCTTCCCTCAAAAATAAGACCGGGGTGAGCCCTGAGGCCTTGGTGGGGCTTGCTGTCACCGAACGGATGTTCGAGGCCCACGCAGATAAGGCTGTCACCGGACGTGGGTCCGAGGTCACTCTTTCAGAGGCTAAAGCTACCAACATTCCTGAGAGGCCTGACAAGGCCTTGCCGGTGAAGGCTGTTTCTCACCGTTCCTGCTCTTGCGGCGACACCAGATCTGTTGAGGGGGCAAAGAAGGAAAGTTCTTCTTTCACCGGTAGTGCCAAGGCCCTTCCTGGGAAGGGTTATTTGGCAGTTGGTATGTCGCAGAAACATTCCAGGCCTCATAGTACCGGCTCTGCCGAGATTCCTTATGTTAAGGCTAAAGTTAAGACCCCTGATCCATCGACGGGGACCCCTGCCTCACTTCCTCACGTGCTGCAGTTCCCCTCAGGCGATGACAAAATGGCGCCCGTTCCCGCCACGACCGCGGCGGCCATTTTGGGTGCTATCCCTACAACTACGCCATCGGCCTCAGGTGTAGGGTTTGGTTCCTTGGGTGACCATAGAGTCCCTTGAGCGCATCCTTATTGGCCAGTTTATGATTGGAACGCCCGGATGCCTCTTCCACACAATGTTTCGTTGCCTGTGGGGTCGGGGCCTTTGATTTACGTAGACACGTCGGTGGAGGGGCCAGTTTGGCACCCGTCCCAGTTACGTCCCTGGACTTGTCCACCTCATGAGATGCCTCCTCAGGTTCCAAAGCAGTCCGCGGAGGATGCCTTTTTCGGTAAATTTCAAACGCTCATGCGTACCGACCCCATGAGGGAATATTTCAAAGGGCTTTATAGGGAGATATGTCCGCCCGCGCCTCCGGCCCCACCCGTTCCTCTGGTGGTTCCGCTGGCGCCTCCCTTCCCTACGGTGCCTTCCCCGACTCTTCCGCCTTTGCCCCCATTGTCCCCCGTGGACAAGGCAGCGCCCAACATGGCTCAGCAGGATCCTGACCTGTCGGATGACGTGCTAGGCGATCAGGACAACGAGGACTTGCCCCGCTCTGTTAGAGCTTTTCATGACCGGGTACTGGACATGATGGGCTTCTTAGATGTTCCGGTGCCCGAGGCACCCGCTCCGCAGGAGGGCGTGCTTTCTGGGGCGTTCACCCTATCTCCTTTGGAGCGTACCGGCCTGTTCTTGCAGAAGGACGTGCTGGCCGAGGACCGCAGGTTATGGGAAAAGCCACACTCTGGACTTTTCGTCAATAAGAAAATTGACGCGAGATACAGGCTGAATTCTTCGGAAGAGGTGGCCCCGTCATCTTGTCCGCCCCCCTCCTCCACAGTGGTGGCTGCGGCCACTTTGCAGTCCAGGCCTGCAGCATCCTCTTCCACCACGGCTACGCAGGTTCTGGGAAAGGAGAACAAGCTCCTTAACTCCCTTGGGAGAAAAATCTTTGCCAACTCGGCCTTGCAGCTCAGGCAGGCCAATGCCGAACTGGTGTTAGCGGGGGCTAATTTGCGGATGTGGAAAGATCTGTCGGAGTTTGAGGAATTCATCCCGGTCGAGAAGTTGGAGACTTTAAGGGTGGTTTATCTGACGCCAGGGTCTTGGCCCAGGATCTCCTGGAGGCTGCGGCTCATCACGTAGACACCTTGGTCGGGGCCTTATGCTGGGGGTTGATACCTCACGGCAGGCGTGGCTGCATGCCACCAAATTCTCAAAAGAAGTGCAGGACAAGGTGTTGGACCTTCCGTTCGATGGTAAGCTCTTTCATTCTACAACGGATGTAGAGCTCACCAAGACGAAGGATAGCACTCAGACAGCTAAGTCCTTGTCGGTCCTTGTTAAGGCCCCTTTCAAAACCCAGAGACCGTTGTCCCAAAGCCGACCCTCCTCTGGCTTTAGGGGCTTCCTCGACTGGAAATCTCACAGAATGGATACCCCTTCAGGGAATAACCATCGTAGGCAACAACGGACTCGGTTTTTCTCCCGCTCCTCAGCCTCCTCCTCAGGTTCAGGTTGTAACACCAATGAAAAACCTACTAAATGAGGGTTCTCCGCGCTCGCACGAGACCCCGGTGGGAGGATGCATTGCGTCTCATTGGGAGGCGTGGCAGACCATCACCGAAGACAGATGGGTCTTGTCCGTCGCTCGAGCCGGCTTACGCTTACCCGTACCACCTACCCCACCCCTCAACCCTCCTTTTCAGCTGTCGGGCTCGTCCTCCCTCAAAGCCGAGGCTTAGAGCTGTGGAACCCGTTCCCCTCGGGGAGAGAGGGGAGGGCTTCTACTCCCGGCTGTTTACGGTGCCCAAACCCAACCAGGCTGGCCTGCGCACCATCCTAGACCTTTCCCAGTTCAATCTTTTCCTACCCCAAGAGAAATTCAAGATGATCACGCCCAGCCAGATACGGTCCTCCTTGCAGATGGGCAATTAGCTCAGTGTGGTGGATCTTCAGGATGCATATCCTGATTTGGAACCCACACAGGAGATATCTCTGTTTCTCTTTGGGAGAGGAGCACTTCCAGTTTCGAGTGCTTCCTTTTGGCCTCAGCTCGGCGCCGCGTGTCTTCACAAAGATGATGTTGGTGATTGCGGCCTATCTTCGTCTGCAGGGTATCCATGTGTATCCGTATTTGGACGATTGGCTCTTACGCAGCCCTTGTCCGTTGAAAGCAGCGGGCAATCTTCAGTCTCTCCTTCAGCTCCTGTTCCATCTTGGGCTGTCGGTGAACTGGCGGAAATCTTCCATGACGGTCTCGCAGGACTTGATTTTCCTGGGTTTTCACTGGAACACGATCGACTGCAGAGTGTACCTGACCGGGGACAGGATGGCGGATCTGTTAGCCACGTGTCAGATGTTTGCGCAGTCGGAGAGCATGTCGGCCTGGTGGTTCCTCGTGCATGTTGGCTCTTCCTCTTGCTCGTCTCAAGATGAGGTGGACCCAAATGGCTCTTCGGAGTTCTTGGCGTCAGGCTGTGGACCCGGATTCCAAACTGATAATGATTCCGGCATCCATGAGAGTGGACCTGGAGTGGTGGTCATCTCTCAGCAACCTGTCGGTGGGTGCGGGGTTTCAGGACCCTGCCCCTACGGTGACGATCACGACGGACTCTTCCCTCCTGGGGTGGGGTGCGACGTTAGATCTTCAGGTCTCGGATCTCTGGTCGCCTCAGGACAAGCTCCTCCACATAAATCATCTACAGCTTATGGCGATCTTCCTAGCGCTCACGGCGTTCAGACCGATCATTGCCAACAAGGTGGTCCGCATACGTACGGACAATGCGGTGTCGATGTATTACATCTACAAGCAAGGGGGAACCAAGTCTCCCCCCCTCGTGGACCTGTCCATCCAGATTTGGGAGTGGGCCATGCTTCATGGTGTCTGGCTGCTTGCAGTGCACATCCCTGGCCAGCTGAATGTCACAGCGGATGCCCTCAGCCGGCGGACAGTGGTCAGCTACGAGTGGGAGTTGAAGGCGGAGGTCCTCTCATGGATCTTCTTGCGTTGGGGCACACAAGAAGCTTCCTCAGTATGCCTCCAGAGGGGGGCTGGGAGCCACCTCTCTGGGGGATGCTCTCGAGATTCCATGGCACAACATGAGAGCTTACGCCTTCCCGCCTCTGCCTCTAGTCCATCAGGCAATTTGGAAGCTGAAGAACTCGGTGAACTTTTCCCTCCTACTCATAGCCCCGTGGTGGCCGGCCAGGTTTTGATTCTCAGAACTTCAACACCTGTCGATGTGTCCGGTTACCAGTGACCCAGGATCTTCTTCATCAGGGGGAACAGCAGATGTGGCACCCCTCCCCACAATCGCTCAGCTTGGCGGCATGGTGCCCGAGTTCAAGTCTTTAGAACATCTTAACTTGTCTGCGGATAACATGCGTATTATCCAGGCAGCAGGGCAACCCTCGACTAGGTCCCAATACAGAAGTAAATGGTTCAGGTTCTGTCATTGGTGTTTGGGAAACTGGTTGGACCCAAGGGAGGCTACGGTTGATATGGTGCTGTCCTTCGTATCCTTCCTAGCAGAGTCGGGTGTTCACGTTCTATCATGCAGGACTTACCTTTCAGCGGTCTTTGCTTATCTTTCTACGGACCAATGTTCTTACTCTTTGTGTAATCCAGTGGTTAAGAGGCATTTTGCAGGCTTGACACGCCTCTACCCTCCAGTTCGTACTCCGCACCCGCCGTGGGATCTAAATGTAGTCCTCACGGCGTTGTGCCATTAGCCTTTTGAACCCATGGCCACAGTGGACCTCAAGTACCTATCCTGCAAAGTGTACTTTTTGGTCGCCGTTACGTCAGCAAGGTGGGTGAGTGAGCTCCAGGCCCTGTCGGTGGAGCATCCCTTCTTGGTCTTTCACAAGGATAAGGTAGTCCTACGGACAAATCCTGCTTTCCTGCCGAAGGTGGTAACTGAATTCCATCTGAACCAGTCGATCTCCCTTCTGGTCTTTTGTCCGAACTCTACCTCAGAGGCAGAAAGGGTTCTGCATTGTCTCGATGTCAGAAGGGCTCTTAAGTTCTATCTGGACAGAAGATCCGAGTTTAGGAGTTCTTCTCAACTATTTGTGACTTTTGGTAACCCTCAGGGTAAGCAGGCGTCTAAGGTGACTATTTCCCGGTGGATCGCTGCCTGCATTACAGTGTCTTTCACCATCCAAGGGCTGAAACATCCTAAAGGTATTCATGCACACCTGGTGTGGGGCAAAGCAGCCGCTGTTGCTTTTCAGAAATATGTCCCCTGGGAGTCCATTGCTAGTGCAGCTACTTGGGCCTCTCCATCTGCTTTCTGTAAGCATTATTGTCTTGACATGAGCTCAAGAGCTGATGCTCAGTTTGGTCAGGCTGTGCTGAAGAACCTTTTTCAGTAATGGGCATTTCCATTCACCGGTAATTCCTGTTAGGAGTGCTTGGGAATCTCCCATAAGTATGGAGGAAAGGGGACGGGACGTAGGAGTATAACCAGGTTACTCACCGTAGTGACCACCTTACTCCTAGTCCATAGTCCCCTTTCCTCCATAGGCCCACCCGCTGACCCCTCTAATAAGGTTCCTCTGTTATTGCTAATAGGTCTTTGACCTAGCGATAGAAAAGGACTGATGCGCGAAGAAAAGAGAAAAAGAGGAAGGACACATTTTTGATGCTTTTTACAAAGTGCTCCGGTCCCGTCCCACAGGACGGAGAGATGTCCCATAAGTATGGAGGAAAGGGGACTATGGACTAGGAGTAAGGTGGTCACTACGGTGAGTAACCTGGTTATTCTATCAGACGTCAACATAAATGGCTTTCGACCCATAATAAAATACTGTTACAAATGGTCTCCTTGACCCATAAAGCACGAAATAATGTGGCCCCTAGCTACCTAGTAGACAAACTAAATATAAGAAATTCTATTAGACCGACTAGAGCTAGTAATGCCAACTGCCTTATGGTACCGAGATTTAGACTTACTAAGACTGGAGGTAGCAGCTTTCCTCTGAAGGCGGCCAAACTCTGGAACTCCCTGCCCCACGAGTTTAGAGTAGACCAACTATATCCACATTTTAGAAAGAACTATATCAACTTGCTCAACTCTACTGACTACTAGCCATACTATTGTATGTCTGGGCTGCCTTAGTTCTTTCTCGCAGTCTAGTGAAATGGAGAATCTAACCTGTTTATAACTTGTACATTTGTAGCTATACTGTGAGATACTGCTATATTGCCTTTGTAATTTTTCCTGTAAATACAATGTGTCATACTGTGAAACATGCTGTAACCCTGTAAGCTTTGTACATTCTTACTGCTGCGCCCTGTTACCTACGGGTTTGGTGCGCATTAGAAATAAATAAACAAAACAAACACCAGCGACTAACATCATCTGAGATGTGTGGATGCTCAAGGTCCAGAACTGAACTTGGCTACAAAGAAATACCCCAAGTTAATCTAGGTTGTATGGATGAGAGTAATCCAGATGGTGGAGAACCAGGGAAAATACTGTCTTGTATAAGAACTGGGTCCCCCATGTTGTTTATACTATCTCCAAGGGGCAAGGGCTTACCTCCAGTGTTGATATTGACTGCTGTGTGAATCCCTACTTCAATGTGTGTTATGCGTTGTCAAAGATTGAAGGATCAACAAAGGACCTTAGATTAATTTAAAGATTGAACAAAAATATATTTTGTCCATACAAAGGGAGGCTTGGAGTTTGGAAAACCAAAAGGTGGCTAAAACTCCCGGAAAGCATATGAAGCTTCAGAATCAAAATAATAAGTGCAAAGATGGCTGAAAGACCAGAGATAGGATCCTGATAAGACGATAGTCCTAATTCTAGAATTCCTCTTAAACAATAGTTTGTGCTAAGGGTGAACCTTCCATATACAAGTTTTGAATAACAGTCCTCAAGGGTGAGGGCTTCCAATACCGGCCGGGCAGCTGCTAGTCCTTCTGGGAAGAGGATAGTGTAAACCTTCTTGGTCTGTCCTGGGGCGATTTTTAGGCAGTTGACATAGTTCCCAGAGGAGGGCGATGCATGGATGAGGCCCAGTAGCAGACTAATCCCTCCAGAGTCAGGCCATGTTTTGGGTGTCTAGTGAGCATTTGTGGCTTTGGTTCTAGAGCTAACTCTGACTATGGTTCTTAAGGAGTTTTCCTGGCTCGGGTTAGCCCTCCTGGTTCCGATTCTCTGTCCCTTTTAAAAGGCCAACTTCTCCCTTGCAATCCTTCCTCCTATTGTCTCCTGGTGTCTCCCCTCTAATGATTTCCTATCCCTTCGCTTACCTCCTTCCACCACTATGCGGCACACTCTCTCTGCTCACATCCACACTGGTTCCTCGTCTCCAAATGCCCACATTTTGGCGTGGCTATGCCTCACCTTATACTCAGGTTTTCTTGGAAACTGTGTTACTAGTGTTTCTGTTGGAGTACAAATGGATCTGCATTCTAACTCCCAGCCGCTACCCATGTGTGTCCACTGGTGCCTTAATTAGAATAATTGGTCTGCAGCTCCATAAGCCAAGTCAATAAGCATTGGGTCCACTATTTTGGAAACAGGCAGCCCTTATATGATGGCCCTCTTATTCTAAAATTGTCCTCTCCAGCTGGTATTGTTCTCACCAGCTTTCCACAGTCCAATACGTGTAGGTCTTTATGGTGTTTGATGCTCTCCTTGTTGCCACAAATGGCAAGTGATTTTGTCTCTGCAGGCTATGCTTGAACATATGCTCTAGTCTACCTCTGAATGCCCGTGAGAAGAAATCACGAACTATGCTTAAGCACAATTGGGACTCTGCAACAGTGGGTTTCATCTGAATTGTCTTTGAGGAACACGACTACATAAACCAATACTTGTAACCGCAAGCTATTTTGAGCTCTCATTTAGATAGCCGTTCCACAAAAAGGTACCGATCAGATCTGTTCCTTTGCTTACTTTCAGTTAACAGAAACAAGGACTTTTAACTTAACATGAGTGTCTAGTTTTATCCTAATTGCACAAGAGGTGCTTTTTACCTTCTGGAAACAATGTGAGTCCATCAGCGAGCTAATCTATGGGTTCACTTCCATTGTGTACTAATGCATGCCATTACACAGTACCATTAAGCCCTTTGCTGGAACTACAGTTTACAAAATAATATAGCAATCACCTCTGCATCAGGGGCCAGACATGGCCGGTAACAGCCCGCCAGCCCGAGCAAAGGCAGGCAAAGCGAAGGCTTTGGAGAGGGCTGTGGGCAGTTACCACCCATATCTGCCTCTGACAAGGGGGCAATAGCTATTTGCACCCCGGGTGCAAATCATTTATTTTTGGCTATTAGGTGTCGCTGCCTATAAGCCGAAACATTTATCACGTGAAATAGAGATAGGAGACAGAGGCCATGTGAGGAGGGTGTGAGAAACCTGAAGGTGTCTCCCTAGCTAGTCCCCAGGGATCTGTCATCCAGGTGGCCAGGACACGGCCATCGCTATTGGATCCAGTTCCTGGTGGTGGACCATTGAGGGAGGATCACCGGATGGGGGATCTTTGGGGAGTGGCAGTGGGACACCGACGGGGGAGACGCGGTATCCCCCTTCTTTCAACACCTTCTCCCCAATCCTACCACTTGGACATTCCAAAGCACTGCCCCCTCAACCCCTTTTCCAACACGAACACCTTCGCACAACGGACTAACACCAGAGCCGTTTACCTGACATGTCCCAATACAAGGGTCAGGCAAAGTCAGGCAATTGACAAGAATCACACACCCGACAGCCTGTTCCTTTCCCCCCAGGGATAAAAGGTGGAGCAAGAGAGCACAGTACGGGCAAGGCAGACCGCACGACGAGACAGCTATCCAGACCCAGCCCTTCAAGAGGAGGAGAAAGGCGGTAAATATTGAGAGGCTGATGAGGAGAGACACAACCTTGCCCTTTTCGACAAAACCCAGCTACACCTCCGCAATCGGAATCGTAAGACCGAGGACAATAGCCCAAGTGTGCTGCAACAGATGCAGACGGTACATGGAGCATGTCTACGCTGATAGGCAGGAGCGAGGGAAGCTCCAGCTACTGTGGTACCGGCCTTGACTCAAGATACGAGGACAAGCCAAGCAGTTCATAACAGCCGGTGAGTTGAAGGGAGAGCCAATAAGAAACAGGCTGTGGTGAATGAAAGTGGCAAAGTGAGAGTTTCAAAGAACTGTAAAAAAGTAAAGTGGAGACAAGCTGCAGGAGGGGACTGGCACAACGTGGGTGCTGCTCCGAGAAACCCTGGTCAGTCCCCATCTGAGTGAAACTACAGATTCCAGAAGGCCATAGGAGAGCCGTCAACATAGGTCAAAGTGGTCATACAAGAGGTCAAGCAAAATCCATGTACAGTCGAAAGCTTCTGACCTAAGAACTGAAGAGGAAGTAAGGGAAGCAAATCCCGCTTCGTGAGAAAGCAAGGGAAGTGAATCCTGTAAACATTGAAAACAAATGTGAAGTTGGCAAGAGTGAACCCGGGAAAAAGGGATGCTGACGAAGAGGGGGCAAAGACTAAAGTCCCAAGAAACAATGTGTTGAAAAGAGTGAACCCGACCGAGGGATGTCCACTTGAACTGTTTAAAAAGACATTAAGATTTGCGAAGCAATTAGTATTGCAAGACAAGGGGAAGGGAATCGCCCCCTTGTTATTGGGGATCCAAGCCCAGCCGCGGGAGATCCAGGGGTGGAAAGCTATCACCCAAAGTATACGTGAAGCAGAACGTTATGCTTGTTTGTTGGATTTATCAGGCCTTGAAGGCAAGAGACGTTTTAATGCAAAAATACTTTACTATCGAAGAACCTGCTAGCTAGAACGGAACCGTCGGCTCGTGCTGAGAAAGCTCGAACGTGTGGTGTGCTCCAAAGTCCCACCTTGTCCCGTGCTAAAAACGTGGGGAATGGTAATCTCTAGGCAATCACATCTGGACGTATTATTTGAACACTGTTTCCTTTATTTCGATACCCTATCCCACACTCTCTGTAATTAGTTGGAAGGAATTGGCAATATTTTTTGTCTTTTTAGACTAGGCCCTTTGACAACGCCACTAGGACGGCCTTATTTTTCATTTGATGATTAACGCTTGCTCCCATCTTAGATTTAGATTTGGCATGGGCATTTTTCCACCCTGCATACATTCTTCAATAAACACCCTTGAACTGTGATCACCTGTGTCTGTCTTTACTGTTGCCACCATGAGTTCCTTACAAGGGGCACATAACCTGTGGGTGTTTGGCTATTTGCACACCTATGGACTACCCATGGCCATGCTTGCCCCTATATCCATTGCCACCTACTAGATGCCCAACTCTGCACAGAAGACACCCCCTCTTGGATCTCAGAGTTCTGCTTTGTGCTTTCTGAGCAGCCTTCTGAAAGGTAATGCCTTATTTGCAGCTATAATCCGGCTGCTGGTGTACTAAAACTGTCCTAACAAAGTGTCTCTTCAGTCACTTGATTTATTAGAGAGCTGGAGTTGATTGGTGTTCCGCTGGCAATAAACTGAGAAGGGCTTCCCTACTGCTTATGTTGGGTGTCTTTGCTCTACATTATTTGAATGCTGCCCTAGGGCCCTGAAGGTTACCAAATGACTGCTCTTATTTGAAGTATGCACAATACAATGCAAATCTCAAGTGTATTGTTTGCTATCTTTAATGAACTGCTATGCAGTAAAGTTCTGCATATATTTTGAGAATGTGGGCACAGGTTGCAGAATGTACAAATGTCAAAAATGTATACAACATCTTGGTTGCTAGAAAAGATCAGTGGGTTTGGCACTTGCTGAAGGACAATGCATGGAACCTCTAGCTGGGCGTTGCACTACAGGGGAAACATGTTAATGAGGGTTGTCGTGACGCTGTATTTTGCAGCACTATGCAGATGGATCAGATTGCAGCATGTGTCCAAGTTCACAGGGAGGGGTCCGAGGTAAATCAGGGTGACAATAAACGGTGGTATTTGTTTTCAGTCTTACACTTCTTCACTCTGCAAATAATCTGATTTAGGCTTATATTGTACGGACAGGAGTTCATTTAGCACATTTAACTTATATGGTCTGGGTTGAAGGAAGCTTTGTAATTCTTACACTAGGTCTTGTTCTTCGGGTGGGGGTTCTGCTGTCTGACAGCGGGAGTACAATACATTCCCGGATTCTCTGTTAGTTGAGAGGCATCTGTTATAATAACCTAGTCAGTGGGATTTAGAATGAAGGGAAGGTATGCCTACTGGGGATGCATTGATAATGAAGCATACCATCATGTACTACCAGGTGTTTTGTCTGAATTTGTGGGAGCAAAGCTGTGTGATGTTATTAATCCAAGACGACCACCATTACAAATACTAATTTCGTTTTTGAGCTGTAACTGCTTTTCGGATGGTTCTATGAAAAAAATATAAGCAGGGTTTTTGTAAAACATGATCAAAGGAATAGAAAAGTTCATATAAGGAATTTTTTGATTCCTTTTACTATTTGCGAGATATGGACTCGTAAACTGCTAATTCATCGCAAACCTTCGACTGTATGCACAGCACACCATACCAGCTGTATGACTGATTGTTGTGCACATAAAAACGTACATAGTAGGAGAATATTGATAATTTGCCTTCTCCCACCTGAATTGTGATGGCTCTGGGAGATTCAGGTGTTGTTGATCAGCGCATCGCCACTCCATCGCCTGGTAAGGAGTCCTTAAGATGTATGGTGTATTAGAGAGGATCTTGTTGGCGGCACATTTTTTTAAAAATCTTTTTTTGTGAGAATCCACCAACGCAGTTGACCAATGTCCAAAATCTTTGTTCCTGGCGAGTAGACTTGACAAATGAATCGTTCCATCAATCATTTATCTGCCTTCTTAAATTCTTCTAGACATCCAAATCTTCCCAAAGTTTCAAAGATTTGTTTTTTTGAAGTCTTGAAAACATTCCAGATAGATAGGTTTTCTTTCTTCGTAAAGCACCCGGTAACATCACACCCTGAAAGAGCATGAAGGCCTAATAATGCCTGCACTTTTGTAGGCCCCAAGAAGGAGCACACACGTTTGAGATCTATACATCTTCTATTAATTACACCTCCTGTGACAAACATGCTGTCAGATGGGAAAAACAGTGACCACCACAGTGAAAGAGCAAAAACATCACTATCAGGTGAAAGAAAAAATGTGGAGGGTAGTAGCAGGAAGACCGGATACATAAAGGGAGTGAAGAATTATTTTTGTGTCTGCCTCCTCATGTGTGCTTTGACTCCAACATCATTTCCATCTGATAATTTAGCTTAATTTCTCCAAATGGCTATTAGGCTTCTTTTTATCCTCTGTGCATGCAGAAATGCTTTATTTGAGAGATAAACTTAACTGATCTTTAGTTTCAGTATGCAATAGGAGGGTTCTCATGAAAATTGTTTCAATATTTGTAGAAACTGTGATTTTGTACTCAACAGGTGTTGTTTTTCCTGCTCTTTTCCTTCGCATGGAGTTCATTTTCTAGGTAGGTATCCATTTATTTATTGCATTTGATTCCCTTGGGTATCACGGCGTAGGTTACATATATCCTCGTTTTCATGTCAGGGTTACATACATTTTGTTTTACTGAGGTGGAACAATCATATATACAGCTTGGTTATCATTTGACTTTGCGGTTAGCTAATGATACTGAGAGGGGTGACCCACTCCATTGAAGAACTGGTGCAGGATTATTAGTATTTGTTGAATAGCCATGTTTTGAGAGGTTTTTTAAACTTAGGTAAGGAAGTTTCGTTGGACAGGTGAGGGGCGAGTGAGTTCCAGATGCAGTGGGCTGCAATGGGTAAACTGGCGTAACCTGCTCTTGTGGTGGTGAAGCGTGGAATGAGTAACTGGATGTTAACATTGGATCTGAGTGTTCTGGGCAGGGTTTTGCGTGTAATGCAGCTATGGAGGTACGTGGGAGCAGCATCAAATATGCATTTGTGGGTAGCGGTTAATGTTTTGTGGAGGATTCTTGCGTGCACTGGGAGCCAATGTGCGTCTCTTCTGTGTTGTGTGATGTGTTCACTTCTCTTGATGCCCAGTGCTGCTCTAAGGGCTTTATTTTGTAGAAGTTGGAGTTTGTTTAGGTATTTTTTTGAAGTGCCTAACAACAAGATGTTGCAATAGTCTATTTTGGTTAGGATGAGGGCTCTTGCCAGAGTTAGGCAGTTGTCCGTAGATAGGAGAGGCCTGCTTAGAGTGAGGAGTTTGGCGGTGTAGGCCGTCGAGGAGGCGAGACCGCTAATGTGATTGTTCATCGTGAGGTTGGAGTCGAGGTGTACTCCTAGTGTTTTGACTTTGTGGGAGATGGTGATGGGTGTGCCATCAATCACTATGGAGGTGTAGTCTGGATGGAGTTTGCCGAGTCTGGTCGGAGAACCGATTATGAGGATCTCAGTTTTTTCTCCATTAAGGCACAGGCTGTTATTCACCATCCAGTTTTGTATATGGGAATAGATAGTATTGATAGTGGCCGTGTCCTGTTCCAGGTTGCCTGTGATGGGGATAAGGATCTGTGTATCGTCAGCAAAGTTTGTGTAAATTACTCCGATAGCATTAAGTGCAGCAAAGAGTAATTTGCGTTGTATAGAGTGGGAGAGAGACAGGCGCCTTGTGGTACTCCTAGTGGCACCGGGATGGGGTCCTCTGCAACTTCCCCTAGGGTGACTCTTGAAGTACGGTCGGAGAGGAAGGATTTTATCCGGGCAGTGGCCTTCTGGGAGAAATGGAAGTTGGTGGAAAGGGTTTGGCATAGTTTGTCATGATCGACCAAATCAAACGCTGCTGAGAGGTCTAAGAGTAGTAAGATGCACAATTTACCAGAGTATCGAATACTAAATTAGTTTCATCAGGTTCTATTTTCTTATTGAATTTAATTAAGGTCCTGGCATGTCTTCACATATGAAGGTTTCTGCAGTGCTTGGAATTCTGCCATTCCGTCAAGAGCAGCTGCTGAAGAGGTTTGCTCTGGTACATATACTCTGTCCTCAGTAACAAATGAGGAGACATACGTCATGTTATCAACCTCTGTATGTTGTTCCTCTTGCTTTTATTTGCATCTAAAATCTTTGTGCTTCTTAAGTTGAACATTGACAGAGGTAGTGCAGAAAATTCATAATTATTCAAGCATTCCTGTAGAGCAATGTCAGTTCGACTTCGTGAAGCAATCGGCAAACGTGTGATCAAAAAATGATCTGCCTTCACCTACCCTATGGTGTACTTTGGTGTACAACTTTGGGCCCGATTCACAGAAGTGTTTTATAATGGAACAATCCCATAGGATAACGCTCTGTGAATCAGGCCCTTTGTGTTCACTTTTACACAGCTGAAGGTTCTCTTTCTTCACTTGTGCCCACGGGCTACAATTTTCTGATTCAATCCTGGCTTAAGCTGTTGTACATTTGGCAACCTTTTTTTCTTCAAAAACTGCCTTTGTCGAGATGTCCAGTTCTTTTCCATCATAATTCACAGGGTTAGTCAATGTCATGTTCGAGCTTTAGATCTGTTGATCAACTTACTTTTGGTGAGTTGCTTTGGGTGCTGTTAGGTAGTGATGTTTTGACTGTTCTTAATCTGCGATTTCTAGAATTTCTTTTGCTTCTGTAGAGATGGGTATGCATTACAAATAAATAAACAAACAGCCTTGACAGCTCAGGAGAGGCTAAAAAGAATCATGCTAGAGCCAGTTTCTTTTCAGTAATATTAACCACACCACCAAGTACTTTCATTGCGCTGTTTTGATGTTCAGAGCTTCATCTGAACCTTTGTGTTACTTGCTACCCAATTTTCTTTCTAAAACTCACTCCACGAGTCCGGGTGTTTGCTTTCAAGCCGTTTCATTTCTGCTAAGTACCATGCTATCATACTTTAGTGGTTTATCAACTTGAGGGTGAAACAGTAGTTAAACTCTTCAAATGATGCAAGGTGTAAATCCCAGTTTGCAGTTCTGACGGATCTGATAAATGAAAGCATTGTGTCCACCATATGAATGTACTGAAGAGTAACTCGTAGTGTTGGTTTTTCATGATTCTATAGCCTCAAACGCTTCCATTTTGAACATCACATTCAAATTTGTCAAAACTGTCGCAACGTAATCATGGACTGATTTTGTTTCTTGCGAATCATCCAGTAGTAAACCTTTGAGTAACTTCTTAAACTGAGGTTCCATCCTTGACCTTGATTTCAACAAACTCTTTGTAGAAGTCATCGATAATGCATTTTAAAAGAGTAAGCCTTAGTGATGTGTGTACTTCAACTGCTCGCCTTACACACTTCCCTGATAGAATCTTTTTTTTAGAATTTCCCATATTTATTGCTGATCTTCGCCATTTGTGGTGCAAGCATAATGGCTTTCTTTTAAAAAAAAAAATCAAATTTTGTTGTCATTTTTATGAAGACAACACAGGTTAGCAGTTAAGCATTCCCCTATAACCAAAACATTTAAACCATTCCACCCCTCCCCTCATGCTTTGAAATTGTAATTGTCCCTGAAAAGTTCAGACACAAGACAATCTCTCCTTTTCAGTCAGGCTTCTTCTGGGTACGCTTTTACGCAAAAAGGGAGAACCTTCTCAGCAACTCCCCATGATGTGCTCTGATCACCGTAACCTTCCCTCGTGGCAGGCATTCCCCTTCCCTCCCTCACCTCTCTAACCATTCTTCAACCCCGTCGATCTAACCGCCCATATTTTTCAAAGAAGGGGAGCCAGAAACCCTCAATATCAGACCTTGACTCATCCATGAGGTGAGTGAGATACTCCATATCGTATATAGCACAAATCTTCGAGACCCACTCCTTTTCCTCCAGGATTTGTGAGTTTTTCCACAATTGGGCCAGGCAGCATCTCGCTGCCACCAACAAGATCTGAAACATATGCCCCTGCTCCATTTCAACCTCCTCCTCTGTGCCTACGCCAAAGAGAATAAGCCATGGTGAGGGCTCCCTCCGATTCCAGTCGACCTTTCGGGCAACTCCACCAAATGTGTATGTAATCCCCTTTTTCCCTGCAGCACTTCCAGCAGCATGAGTCATATCCCTCCCTCATTCGGGCGATTCTCGTTGGGGGGTAGTGCCATCTATTAAGTAATTTCAAGGCTTGGTGTCTATACTGGAGTGATGTTGTGGAGCGAGAAGCCCTCCTGCACATCTGAGCCCACAAAGTATCTTCGATATCCCTGCCCAGATCCTGTCCCCATTTAACTCTCGAAGGGAGGAGGTCCCTCGGATGCGCCAGGAAAAGTTGCCTTTACAATCCAGCTATCAACCCCCTGGATCCCTTTTGTGTGATCAAGAACTTCTCAAAGCTCGTCAAGTCACTTCTTAGATGCTCTAGAGGCGTGGTCGTGGCATTGCAGATAAGACCTTTGATGTGTGGGAGGCTTCCATCCCCATGGAGCATATCATTTACTACCGCCATCTGGCTGGCCCAATAATATGACTGCATTCTGGGCAGTCCAACCCCTCCTTCCCAGATAGACCTTTGGAGCGTGGCAAGAGCAATTTCCGAAGGGTGCACTCGATTTTGTGGAATTCTCGCTGGTGGATGTATAATGGAGCGTTTTGCAGGATATATAAGAATTTAGGAAGAGCTATCATTTTGAACAGGGCCGCTCTGCCCATCAGCGTTAGTGGCAAGGAGATTCAATGGCGAGTATCTTCTGCAAATCTTGTTACCAGGGGGGAGAGGTTCAGGGCTGTGTATTCAGTAAGATGCTTTGTGATACGCATCCCCAGATATTTGAACTGTTCCCTCTCAATCTGGTAAGGGCCAGCCTCTAGGTTTGCCATTGAGGTGTCTCCTATAGGGAAGAGGATGGATTTGGACCAGTTCACACGTAATCCGCTGAATGCCCCATATTGCACTAACAGATGCAGGACTCTGGGGCAGGAGTTGCTCCGGTCCTTCAGATAGATGAGCAGGTCATCCGCATAGCGATTGCGAAAATCATGGCCGACAGTGGTCAGTCCTGTCTCGTGCCCCTCCCCAGATTGAAGAGGTCCGAACGCCAGCCATTGACTCTGGTCCTGGCCACCGGGGATTCGTACAACAGGCGCACCCACTTCATGAAGTTCTCACCGAAGCCCATGCGGTGCATTATGATCCAGATGGCCTCCCATCTCACCGAATCGAAGGCCTTTTCAAAGTCAATTGCTAGTAGGGCTAGTGGGTCCCGTATGCTGTTGGCCCTTTCCAGGGCTGAATATAGCTTGTGGAGGTTCATACGAGTTGATCTCTGTGGCATGAAGCCGCACTGGTCCGGATGTATCAGGGAGGGAATAACCTGTTGCAGACGGTCCGCAAGTAATTTCGCCAGTATTTTGGTCTCGCTATTGATGAGTGAAATGGGCCTGTATGAACTGCATCTTTCCGGGGGCTTGTCCGGCTTGGGTATCACTATTAATGTTGCTTCTCGCAGATCTGGTGGGAGAATGCCCTTTTCTAGCGCATGTTGATACATTTGGAGTAGTTAGGGGGCCACCACATTGGTTCCCACCTTTCACCATAGCTCAACCGGGAAGCCATTAGGTACTGGGGATTTACTGGCTTGGAGGCCCGACATGGCACTTAGGATCTCATCTTCCGTGATCTCCCTCTCCAGCAGTTGCAGTTGCGTCTCATTTAAGGTGGGGATGTCAATTTGGTCCATGATCGTGACGTCCATCTGTGTCGTGGGTTTTCTGTACAGCTCAGCGTAGTATTCCGCAAAGCCTTGGCTTATTTACTGATCCGTCACCCCTGCGTTCGACCCTCCTGTGTCGAGCCTTCAGACATGACTGCGTCCCTGCTCCTTCCTTTCCAGCCAAGCCAGCATCTCGCCAGCCTTGTCACCTGTTTCAAAGAGTCTTGCACGCATTGCAGTATGCGCTTGTTTCGCATTGTCCATAGCTATGTTTTGCAGCCTTTTCTGTGCTAGTAGCAACGTCCGATTAGAGGCCGGTGTGTCCTCAATTATGTGCCTCTCCTCTGCCTGCTTAACCTGTTCGGCTTCAAGTGTCTTGCTCCAGTGCTGTCTTTTTTTTTGCGGTCGTCCACGATATTAGTTCACCTCTTAACACCGTCTTGTAGGCCTCCCACAGTGTTCCTGGGTTCATTGCCGTCTGTGCATTGAGCTCGAATATGTATTGGTGGTCTCCTGTAGCCTGTCCACAAGCTCGGGGTCACCCAGGTAGTAGCTAATCAGGTGCCAGCTCGGCAGCGGAATCCGCCTGGATGTTATGCGTGTCAATTCTAGCGGGGAGTGGTCAGAGATGCCTCTGGGAAGTATGTTTATTTCTTGCACCATATGTAGATCAGTTGCTGGTGTGAAGAGATAATCTAGCCTGGAGAGCGAGGCATGTGCTCCTGAGTGGAAGGAGTATGCTCTCGTGTCTGGGTGGAGTTCTCTCCATACATCACATAGGCCTAGTGCGTTGGCAAACGTGGCAAGTCTGGTGGGAACATTGGGGTTTCTATTCCGCAAGTGTGATCTGTCCAGGGTTACATTCATGACTTCATTAAAGTCACCTCCCAGTATCATGAGGTTAGAAGTGTCGTTTGCGATTAACGGGGCAATGTCAGTAAGTAGTGGCTCTAGTAGAGTTGGGGGTGCATAGGTGGCTATCAGTGCTATGGAGTGATCCCATAGCTTGCCTGCCACATATACCTATCTGCCACCTGTGTCATGGGTTACCGTCGTAAGGTGGAAGGGGAGGTTTTTGTGTACCAGGATCATGACGCCTCTTGAGCCATCGTGAAACCTGAGTGGAGTGTCAGCTTGTAGTTTGTATGTCTGAATAGGGTACAGTCTGTGCCCGCAAGATGGGTCTCAAGACAGGAACACTATGTCAGCACCCCGCCTGTTTAGAAATTGCTGCACCAACCGGCGCTTGACTGCATTGCCCAGACCATTAACGTTCCATGTTATAAGCCTCAGTGTTCTGAGAGCGTCGCTACTACCGCTATGTGATGCCATGGGTGCTTGTGAAAGTCACTGCCTGTGTTGCCACTGACGGTGTTATGCGCCAGCTGCGAATAGGCCCGTGGGTTAACACAGTCTTATCTAGCCATATTATCTTGTACGTTTGACAGGTCCCGTCTGTAACTAAACTTAACAAATCCTCAACCCCCCTCCCCATACTCCTCCCAACTAGAAGCATCGGTTGCCCGAACAAAAAACCCATGGTATCAACTGGACACCCTACATGCGTTTAACTTAACTTCAAGTGCAGGTGGCCTCCCCCTGCCTGGATCCCCAGGGGGAGGGAGCCCTCCCCTGGGGGTGTGACCAGGGGGGAGCCGCCACGTATAATAAACGTGGAGTTTGTTACGCTATCGGGAGGGGGCTATCCTTGTGTCGCGGTCTTGGGGCATACCGCGGCCGCATCAGGTAAGTGCGTGTAGCCTGCTGTTGCACGTGTGTGTGTGTGTGTGTGTGTGTGTGTGTGTGTGTGTAGACAAATGATTCAGTAGTTCAACCTGGGTGACCCAACGGGATCTCGGGCTTCCGGCAGGCGATGAGGCAGTGGTCAGCCCCCCTGATCTTCTGGTGGGTCTTGCGCTGGTGGTCGACAGGCCTCTCACTGTTGGTCTGGTGGAGGCCTTCTGTTCCTCCCCCTGTTGTCGCTGGGGGTCGACCAGTCTCTGTTTATGTTTTGTTCAGCCCAGCGCCAAGCCTCCTTGGGATCATTGAAGTGGACTGTTGTCCCTTTGTGATAAATCTTGAGTTGCGCAGGGAAGAGCAGGCCATGCCTCACTCCCATTGTTTGCAGTTGTTTTTTGAGGTGGTCGAAGGATTGCCTCGCCCGCCTTTTGCACTTCCCTGGTGTAGTCGGGGAAAAAAGGCAATTTTGGAGCCATTGAATGTGATGGCCCCTTTTGCGCGTGCATGTTGCAGTAAGGCATCACGATCCCTGTAGTTTAAGAACTTTTCAATTACAGTGCGTGGAGGTGCGCCGGGCGGAGGTCTGCCTGTAGGTACTCTGTGTGCCCTCTCTATGGAAAAGAACTTGGAGAAGGCATCTGGCTCATACAGGTCAGTCAGCCACTGTTCTAGAAAGGGTTCCATGCAGGGGCCTTCGGCCTTCTCGGGTATGCCGAGTATGCGCACATTGTTACGTCTAGATTTGCCTTCTCCATCTTCAATTCTGTCCTCCAGTACCTTCAGTTTGGTTGTGTCATTTTGGAGCTGCTGTTGCATGTTATGCATTCTATCCTCTGTATTGGATATGTAATGTTCAGCTTCCCCGGTGCGTGCCGTTAGTTTTTGGAGATCGTGTCGGAGGAGGGATACATCCATACTTATCCCATCCATTTTCTGCTCCATTGATGTGCGGGAGTCGGCTATCGCAGCCATAATGTCCTTCAATGAAATTCCCTGGTCAGTTTCCATCTCGTCCGCGGATTGCAGGTGGAGGTCTGACGCCTGGGGCAGAGGGATAGTGTATTGATCCATCCTGCTTTGTGTGGGGAGTTTCCTTGACTTGTCTTTCCCCATGGTACCAATATCACTAGCTGCGTATGGTTCTGCGTGCTTGGCCTTTTGTAGGTGTTATCGTCTCACTGCGTGCTGTATTCGTGCTCTGACCGCACCCTATAGGCGTTGTGAGGACCACAGCTTCAGCTAGTCTGGGAGCGGTCCGCGTATTCCAGCTATCCCGGCCACTACTCCTACTTCGGGTACGGCCCCCTCACGTCTAGCCCTTCTTCAATAATGCAAATTGAGGCTGGTTCGGTGCATTTGCTGCAGGGAGGCCTGGCGATGCGTGGGTTGGTGCTACCCCGCGGAGTCCGCTCCTGATGATGTTCCACTGCAACACTGCTAACTATATGGGGGAGCGGTGGCCCTCCAGGGTCTAGATACAGCATGAATTTGTGGGCCGGTGTGGGCTATTTGGCTCGATCAGTATTAGCACTTCACCCCCACTCCGGGGGGATTCTGTGCCACGGGCCCACACAGGCCCACGCCCTCAGGGAGCCTATTTCCATTTTTTGTGGCTGCACACCTCCAGTCTAGTGCCGCGTATGTGCTGTTAGGTTTGCGGTGCCTGCAAAGTTCGCCAGTAGACGGGGCCGTGTGGGCTCTAGCGGCTCACCCCAGCCCTCCACCTCTCCCCCGAGCTGTCTTGTTCGCCGTCGCCACTGGGAGCAGGGCTCGGGCAGGGATACTCACCCACGCCTCCCAGCCGCACTGGTTCTTATTCTCCCTCGGTGGCGCGCAGGCTTGCCTCACACGCTGGGCCCCTCGGGAGGTACGTCCCTCGTTCTCGAGTAGCAGCGCTGTCGGCGGGCGTCCCGGGCATCCCACGCGAGTGGATACGCGCCCCACCCTCATATCCGCACGGGTCCGCTGTAGTCAGCCAGTTGGGAGGGGACACAGCCGGAGCCTCACTGGGACCGCACTCTTCCTCCGATGTAGTCTGCGGATCAGTAACAGGCTGGGTTCCGTTGCAGCGTGGCCTCACTGCTCCGCTTCAGTGCGTTGGTCCGTGCGCGCCGGCAGCCATTTTTGAGGCTGGATGTCGTACGCCTCCAAACTTCTTGTGGTCGTTTCTCTTGAAAACGGCTGCGGTTTCCTCTGCTCTACACCTCGTGTGTGCCCAAGGGTGTCCGACACCACACGGAGGAGTTATCAGCTCTTATGTCGTCGAATTTCAGGCGATTTTACCAGGATGTTTGTTGCGGTCACGGGAGCCGAGGAGACCTACGTCTTTCTCATCCCGCGGCTAGCCACCTCCAGATTGACTTTAAACCCTGACAGCTTCACATAGTGTTCCAGGCTCTCCAACAAAGGAGGGACCAAGTGAGAAGGCCTAGTAACGTAGAGCAGGGCGTCATCCGCAAAGAGACTGACCTTACAATCAACCCTGCCTACCGTGACACCTCTAATCTCTGCATTGTCCATGATTGATGCCGCCCATGGCTCCATTACAAACGCGTAAATCAACGGAAAGAGGGCATCCCCGACATGTACCACGCCATAATGGAAAGGATGATGACAATCCCGTTGACCACCACCCTAGCTGTAGGCTCTGAATACAGGGCCTCTATCCAACCCATCCACCTGGGACCCATCCCCAGGGACACAGAAACCTTGCCCATGAAGGCCCCGCTCACCAAGTCAAAAGCCTTCTCAGCGTCAAGGGACAGCAAGAGCACCCCCTCCTCCCCTGCCCCCGGCGTGTTGCCTTCTGCATGCTGTCCACTCCCTGTCTATGTAACACGAAGCCTACCTGATCCTGGTGAATCAGTCGGGAGAGGTGAGATTCCAAGCGCGTCGCTATGATTCTGGTAAAGACCCTTGCATCCAAGTTGAGAAGGGAAATCGGCCTATATGAGGCACAATTCACTAAGCCTTCCCAGGTTTTGGGATGACTGCTATTAAGACCTGGAGGAAAGTTGGTGGTATCGTACCCTGCCCCACTATAGAATTAAACAATTTGGTCAGGGGCGCCGCCAGCAAGGTTTGATATTGCTTATACATTTTTTTTTTTTTTAATTGCCCGTGAAGCCGTCATCCCCCAGAGCTTTTCCTGTCTTCAACCTTTGAATGGCCCCCAAAACCTCCTCCCTGGTTACCTCCCCCTCCAGCGCCTTGCTCTCCTTCCTTGTGAGCCTGGGGAGATTCCGGAAGGCCAGGTACTGCTGGATTTCTTCCACCGATAGCTCTGGCGGCCTAGCATGTAGCTCCCTATAAAATTCTGCAAAGTAGGCTGCAATATCAGTTCCCCCGTTCCTCACCCGTCCCCCTGCATCCCACACTCCCACTAACCTCTTTTCTGCCCTGCAACCCCTCAGTCTGTTCGCCAGTAAGGTCCCCACTGTGTCTCCCCTTTCAAAGTACTTCTGTCGGGTGTATCTTATATTCTTCGCAGCCTCCCCCATAAGGACCGTGTGGAGTTCCTGCCTCTTAACCCTCATCTCTCCCAATAGAGCCACCCTGTCTGCTTCCCGTTGAGTCAGGTGGGAGTGCAGCATTTTCAATTCTTCTCTGAGCTTGCTTTCAATCAGCCCCCTTTCGCGCTTCGTACAGGCCGCCTCCGCGATGAGTAATCCCCGAAAGATGGCTTGGCCGCCTCTCACACTGTTGCCATACTTGCCTCCCCGTTATCATTAATGCCAAAGTAAACCCATATCTCCCTTCCCAAAATATCCCTCAACACCCAATCTGTCAGCAGGGTGTCATTGCACCTCCATCGAAAACCCCGGCGTAGCTCGGGGAGCCGCCAGTTCACCACCACAAGCTCATGATCCGACCATGTGATCGCCTTCACTCTGGGTACCCCTCGCTGCTCACTCGGGATCAGGAGGAAGTCAATCCTTGTATACGTCTGGTGCGGGGGAGAGAAGAACGTATGACCTCCCGGGCCTGGCCATCTTTTCCGCCAGACATCCACCCAGAAGTGGTCCTACAGGAGATCCCTCAAGGCCACACTATCCCTGGTGGTCCCTTTCGTGCCTGTCCCTTTTGCCGATCACCTGTCCAACCTGGGGTCCAATATCAAATTGAAGTCTCCCCCCCGTAACATTGCACCTTCCGCCCATCAATTACCTTAAACACCTGGCGCAGGAACCCCACCTGTCCCACATTCGGTGCATACAGTGTAGCGAGCATAATCCGTACACCCCTGTGCATGCCTTTTATGCCCAGGAACCGTCTCCCAAATCTCCTCTTAACCTGAATCTCTGTCAAGTGGAAGGAACTACCAAGCAATATACCACCCCCCCCCTTCCTTCGTGGAAGTCTTGTGGGAGGCCCAGAAGTTCCTACCACACTCTTTACCTTTTATCGGTGACTCCGCCCCCTGCCTGTAGTGGGTTTCTTGAAGGAAAATAACCAGCAATCTTTGTTTGCGGAACATATTACTAGTCAGTGACCTTTTGTTTTGAGAGTTCAATCCCTCTACTTTCAGCATACCTACCGCCACTTCAGCCATACCCCATCTTTACCCTTCGCCCGTTACTCCTAGCATGTCCTATGAGGTACAAGATCTCCTTAGCATATGAATTTCTGTGCATGAGGTTCCCCACCCTAACCCACACCGCCTCCCATCCCAACCCTACCCACCCTCCCCTAACCTGGGTCGAGGTGTCCGATCCCATACCCACATCTTACTGGGTACAGTTATCGAATAACCCAGGACCTGTTCACTCCCTTGAACATCATGTTGAACAGCCCTTACATACCCCCGCTTACCAAACTAGCTGGGGGAAACAATACCCACCTCCAACTTCTAAATTGAACAGTGAACGAAGTCACCCAACTCCCAGTCCCCACCCCTTTCATTAACCGCATGCTCACCATCTGCACCGCCTTTCTCAAATTTTGGCAACTGTATTCCCCATCACTCCGGCGGCCGGAGAAAAACCTCCCCCAAACTCGGTCAGCCTCCCTTGAGGCCCCTAAAATGGTTCAGGAGCCATCCATGAAAACGGCAAAAAGCCAGTGTCGGATTGGCGTTGCCCCCTTTCAAGCATCATCGTTCCAAGGAGGGGTTGCGGGGGGTGTTATGTTTCTAGTATTTTCAGACTCCTTTTGTCCTGTGCTTTCCTCGTGCCGATTCCATGCCCCAGGGCCTCTGGTCCTGGTCCACCCCATGGCCGCTGCTTCCTGAAGCAGGCACCTCCCAGTGGCCCACCAAGTCCTCCATGACTCACATGTCCTCTATCACCAGACCAGATAGTGTCGCTCACCCTCCCATTCAAACACCAGTGAGAAGGGGTAGCCCCAGCGGTACCTCCCCCCCTTCTCTTTCAGCCATCCAGTGAGGGTCCCACACTTCTTTCGCCTCAAGAGTGCATGGCCCGAGTGGTCCTGCAAAAGGGCCACCAAGTAGTGGCCATTGTGCACTTCTTTCATGTGTTTCGCTTGTTCCAGAATCCTCATTCTGTCCCTGTAGTAATGCATACGTGCCAGGACTGAATGCATCCGCGGGTCCCCCCCCCCCCGGCCCTGTGCACCCTGTCCATTATAACCGTTTCACCTTACCCGGAGCCTAGGACTATCTGTATTATCTCCTGTACCTTTTGTTCCAAGCCTACCAGGGTCTCTGCCTCTGCTTCCAGTAGTCCAAAGATCCTCAGATTGTTCCGTCTCTCCCGGATTTTAAAGTCATCTACCTTGAGGCAGAGCTCCTCCTCGCATCTTTCCATTTCCATGAAGCGTGCCTCCATCTGCGTTTCCAGGAGGCCCGAGGATGCTGGATTAGCCTCGACTCCATCCATTATATCCTCAATGGTAACCACCTTGGCCGATAGGTCTGCCAGTCTTACCTCTATGTCCGCCCTCATGCTCCTAATCTCCTCCAGGATAGTCTGTATGTCACTCTTAATCCAGCCAAGTTCAGCTGGGGGTGGAGCTGTACCCCTGACCCCTCCGGCCTCCGCCATGGTGTCTTTGCTTTGAAAGTGGAACCTTGCCAGGGCCCCCTGTTAGGGATAATTCTCATTCAATGGCTAATTTCCCTAACCTAGTGAGTCCCCCAGCAGCTTTGCTGGATTTCTGGAGTTTATTTTTTCCACTTGGTAAGAGTGTGAGCTTTTCCCCCACTCTTACCCATGTTTTGCCATGTATATATTTCATCTGTTTTTGTGATTGTGGACTCTGGAGTACACCTATGGACTAAGCGCCCAACTACCTGATGCACCAAACCATCATGCCCGACTTATCCGCCAACCTTGCTTCTTAACACGGCGGGCCTCATCCACGGCTCATGCCCATTCCAAGGTTCGTACTATCTCCATGTCCTTGGAAATCCAAGTTACCCGGTTGACTCAATTGGCCCTGTTGGCCAGGGGTCCGGCCGCATACACAATGCTGCCTACCCCGCCAGTTAAAAGATTGGCCCCCCGTTGGGGGCCCCTGTTAAAACCCCAAGAGCAGGACAATTCACTCTTAGCCCTCACCTATGGCGACGGATGACAGCCTAACCCCAGGACCATCCCACCGGCGCAATCCACAGAAGGGACACAGGTTCTTGAGCATCAGACATTACAATGCCTTTCCCTAAATGTCAACAGGCTGAATTCCCCACGAAACGCAAATCGATACTACAAAAGTTGCAAAACGATGGGGCCGGAGTGGCCTTGCTTCAGGAAACCCACCTCCTCCCAGCAGACTTTGGGCGCCTTCGCTCACGCCTATTTCCCCATCAATTCTTTACTTCAGGAGGAACCAAGAGGGGAGGCACAGCGATTCTTTTCAGCAAAGACTTAAACCCCCAGATCTTGGACTCAATCTCATGCCCTGAAGGCTGCTTTGTGGCGGTTAAATGCATCTTAATGGGGGACCTCTTCACCTTGGTCTCAGTCTACGCCCCCAACTCGGGCCAAGCAGACTTCTACGACGCTCTGGGCGCCTCCCTCACGGGATTCACGGAGGGCCAAACAGTGATGGGGGGGTCTTCAACGGGGTGCCAGATCCCACCAAAGACAAATCCCACCCCCCCACCGCGGGAGACTTCACACTGGCCCTCAGCCTCCTACATCTGTTCAGAACCCTGGATGCGATAGACGCATGGCAGGTGCTCCACCCTACCGAAAGGGATTTTTCCTTTTTCTCCCATATCCACCGAACGTTTGAGGATCGACCTCCTCTTAACCTCGCCCCAGACACTCTCATATGTAAATGAGGTCTCCATCGGCTTAAGAATTTTGTCAGACCATGCACCAATAATCATGGAACTTCGAACCCAAAACCCCAGAGCCAATCCTGCACGCAGATGGTCACTCTACGACCCGATTCTTAACAACATGCTGGTCAGGGACAGAATCGCAACCACTATCAAAAACTTCCTCGAGGAAAACATGGTCACAAACACCTCCCCCGCTAACAATTGGGATGCCATGAAAGCTGTGATCAGGGGTGCCCTGATAGCACAAGGGGCGGCCTTCCACCGGAATCGCCGACAAGCCCGGCTAGCCCTCGAGGAGGAACTGCAAGTAGCAGAGGAGGCGCAGAAGAGGAAGGGGTGGTCCCCCAAAACGCAGCGTGCGATCCGCACAGCCAGCAAGAAACTTGAAGCCCACTACGCGGAACACACAGCACAACTAATGGCCAAGACCTGACAACTCTATTACGCCAAGAACAATAAAGCTAACAAATTCCTCGTAGCCAAACTGGCCAAAGCAAGGCGTTCCAATACGATTGCGGGGCTGTGCGACCCACAAGGGAGGATGCACTACCCTGAGCAGGAGAAACAACAGCTGGCCACAGATCACATCACCCAAGTAATGACTGCACCCTCACGAGACCGGGCTGCACAGAGGGAATACCTGCGGGGAGCGGCCCTGCCTCAGCTGCCTGCCGCAATGAGAGAGAGCCTACAGGCCCCAATCACTGCCGAGGAGGTCGACGAAGCCATCAAGTCCCTTAAAGCTCGGACTCTGGGCCCAGACGGTTTCCCCCAAGATTTTACAAGATCTTCAAACTCCAATTAATCCCCACCATGGTGATGCTCTCCAACTCATTCAAGGAGACAGGCGCGGTGACCCCCTCCATGCAGGAATCTACGACGATCCTCCTCCCCAAGCCAGGGAAAGACCCGAGAAACCCAGCTTCACACAGACCAATCGCTCTGATGAATATAGACGCAAACCTCTACTCGAAGATCCTGGCCAATCGCCTATCGCACATTCTCCCGACTATAATTCACCCTGACGAAACAGGCTTCATTCGGAAAAGAGCGGCGGGGGACAACATCAGGCGAACCCTGAACCTGGTCGAAATAGCCCACCGGCGCTCCCAGGGCCTTGCGCTGATGGCCCTAGATGCTACTAAAGCATCCGACAGAGTGGATTGGTCATTCATGGAGCTTACCTTGGAAGCCTTTGCCTTCGCCCCAACCATCCGAGCTATGATAATGGCCAACTATAAATCACCCAAAACCCTCCTGAGGATCAATGGAGCCTTATCTACCCCAATTCCTATGACCTGCGGGACAAGGCAGGGCTGCCCACTGTCACCCCTTCTCTTTGCGCCAACAATGGAACCCTTTGCCCATAGAGTCAGACGGAACAAGCTCATTAGAGGCCCTCAAGTAGGGCCATCACAACACAAAATCGCGTTATACGCCGATGACGTCCTACTGTCGCTCTCAGAACCCATTATCTCGGCAGAACACGCCCTGGGCGAATTGCCAAAATTTGGGAAGGTCACTGGCTTTGTAGTTAACTTCGCTAAATCGGTGACCCTGGGCGTTGGCCTCCAGTGGGAGGATCGAGAAGCCCTGTCCAGGCTGTGCCCAATCGCTTGGAAGAAACGATCTATTCCCTACTTGGGAGTCCACATCACGGCGGTCCTGCGAGACACATACCAGGGCAACTTCCCCAGACTGTTCCGGGAACTGGAGGGGGACCTAAAACGCTGGGCCACTCAGGAAATCTCGCTAATGGGCCAGATCACAGCTGCTAAGATTAACTTACTCCCAAGATTCCTCTACGTGTGTTCCTCCCTTGCAGTGGCGATCCCGATCCCTTCCCTTGAGTACTGCACAAAATACTGCCAATGTGCCCCTCCCAGAACTGGATTCAAGGCCATACATGAAGCCTCACCAATGCTTTCTACAGGTAGTCCAAGAACCTTTTCTCTATTGGAAAGCCCTCCCTTCCCTATAAGACAGCAAATTCCGCTCGCTTTCCCAAGTGGCATATCTCATTTTCGGGCACTGTATTAGTTAGTAGACAGGATAACCCCCCTGCCCCCCTTGGTACAAACAGCATCCAGAAGGTCCTATTTAGGTGCAAGCATGTTGTATGTAGAGGTGCTGCACTGATAAACCAAAAAACTGCATTCAATTCAAATAAATTCTCCATAGCACACCAATTGTTGCTAGGGAGGCGGGCGGGAGGTGGGGGGCGGGGCAGGTCAGTCAAAGAAAGCACATGGGTTTTGCTTTCTGTAACAGCTGCATTCCCTGTTGCTGAAGAGAGGAATGCAGTTTACAGCTCCCACCACCTTCCCAGACGCCACCATGTGCATTTCTGGAGTATTTCTTTACTCCAATGGTAAATACGGATTTCAAAGTCCCACTTTCTACACCGGGTGTAGATCAAATCTTGGCGCAAACTCACCCCTTTCGCTCCACTGTAAGGATTAGGGAGGCTTTGGGGAATGCAGTTTAACATGAAGCCACTTGGCATCTTCCCTTAAAATGCCAAAAGTCTCCTCAGAGTGGCACATCCCCACACACCTTCAGATGAAGACGGGCATTGCTCTCCTCAGGTGGGTGCGAATATTGGATTTCACCACACTTTCTAGGGAAGTGCATTCAATTTCTTTCACAAATGCATCATTAGTGGATTTAAGGAGTGTACCTTTTATTCAGACAATGAGATGAGGGCACAAACTTGAAGTGTTGGTGCTGATGTTGCAGGGTGAGACCGTAACATTGGTGACCAGTGTGGGAAGCTGGCACTGGTCTGCAATACGACAAACTGTCGGGGTGGGTGGAAAGCTCACTAGTGGGCAGTGTGAGAACTTTGCACTGGCGAGCGGTGCAGGTACCCAACGTTAATAGACAGTGTAAGACTGCTTGGCAGGAAGAAAGTCTTAAATGTAATGGTTATCGCAAACTTAATTCTATCTTTTCAAGTTAATAGGTGTCAGTTTTCTCCATCTTTGTACTACACGTTTTCAGTTTTGGCAATTAGGTGGCAATGAAGCTCCCTATGTAAGCCAAACCATTGAAATGGAGTACAGAGGGTAAGGAAATGGTATGTGAGGAGGCAGTGTGAGAAGCCTATGGGTATTCTCCCATCAAGACCCTGAGATCACTCTATTCCGGTGGCCAGGGGAGCGACGTCACTCTTGGATCCCAACCCTGTGGGTGGACGAGCGAGGGAGGATCATCTGTGTTGGGGAATTCGAAGTTGCCTTCGTGCAAATACCCCAGGCGAGATGCAGTATTCTGACAGGGCGTCAAAAGAGGAGGAGGAACTCGCAAGCGCCTTCATGGGATACGCCGATTCCCATCACCCTAATCCAGTTTCACATTCCCGAATTCCTATCCAGTTATCAATTGCCCAAAGTGGGGAAGGAAAAAAAAAACTAAAACAAAGCCAGGAGTCTGAAGTTAATATCCAGACCCCTTCTACCAACTTAAATCACAGGGACCATCCAAACTCATGCTTGCATCAGCCATCAGGGATATAGAAGGGGGCAACCATCCCCTTTAGGGAAAACCAGGCTACAGGATTTCCCCAAGTCCATTGCTGATTCCCTGACAGAAGAGGGGGAAATAGATCTATCCTCCAAAACCCTTCCATCACCCCCTCCCTATTTCCAACCAACATGGTGAAAGTAAGGGAAACCTACTGTAGAAAGAACTCAAGTTGTCCCACTAATAGTCCGGCAGGGTCAAGCATTTAATAATGACCATTCACACCTGACTCCACTTGACTGTTTTAGCAACTATAAAAGGTGAGGTTTTCCACAAGAAGGTGAGCGAGCTGGGGATGCTGTCAGGACCCGAGAAGCCAAGGAGTAGAGAGCAGCAAGAGTAAAAGCCTGGAGGACAACGGCGTGCCCAGTGTTTGTGAGGGACTTCAGCATGGCTAGGGAGCCGTGCCTCGAAGCAGTTGGTGTAAGGCAGCCTGCATCCTGCTGGTGGCATTTGGGAGAATGCTCGTTCCCTTGGGACGTGTGCCGGTCCCCAGGGTGTTTGAGGGGCAGGTGGTGATATCCTGACCTCAGACCTGTGCATCCAGAGGAACCGCTTGTCAACGCAACACTACCCGGTAAGAAAGAGAGTTTGACTGAAGCGGAACAGGAGAAAGAAAGTTTTAAAGCAGCATGCAGCGGGAAGGTTTGAAAGTGCACAAAGTACAAAGCATACAGGCGAAGAGAAATAGATGGAAGAAAAGGTGCACTAGCGCCATAGAAGAAAAGGAGAAGCAAAAGAAAGACATGTAAAGAGGGCAAAGCATGTACGATGAAGACAAGTGCAAAGCTTATACATTAAAGAGGACAGTGTGTCAAGCGTGCAGGAAGTACGAGAAAGAAACGGACACGTGCAAGAGTGCACAGTGAAACAAAAAGGATGTGAGGTGCGCAAGAGGCATGATAAGAAAGGGAAGGAAAGTGCAAGAGTGCACTGTGGAGCAAAAGGAATAGCAAAGGAAAGGTGCAAGTGTGCACGAGTAAGAAGCCAAAAAAAAGAAGGGGTGCAGGAAGCACCTGAAGGTGAAAGGTTTAAAAAAAGAGCAAGGAATAAAGAGGGGTTGCAGATCAGAGGGATCACGCCTAGGGAGAGCAAAGAACCAGGTTGTTTCGAAAGTCTCTGATTGAGCCCCACAAGTGAAGTATGTGTTAAAGAACTGTGTTTAAAAGGGAAAGGTACATCCTGACAAGTTGAATTTGTGTTGGAAACTGGAAGGGACCTGAGCTTGGGGAAAGGAACTCTGAGAGGCCTAATCAAGTTGGAGACTTATTGTTTTGTAGTGTTGAAAGGATTGAAGCTTGGGAAGGGAACCCTGAGGAGCTTCAAAAGGAACTGTGTTCTATTTCTTTTGTGGTGTTTGTTAGGCAGAATCTTGTGCAGTTCCCTTTGGGAGCACTACAGAAGATTAAGACTACAGGTATATGCAATAAATCCCCTTTGGTATCAGTCTGTACCACAAAGATTTAGTTGGTAGCTGTGGCTAAGCAGTCAGACTTATCTCAAGAGGGAAATGAGCAGTATTCAGGGTTTAGACATTAGGGCTTCAGTACTATGGAACAAGGAAACACTGACCAAAGCATTGTATCAAAAAGAATATATACATTTATTTTACACACTCTGATGTTCACACACAAATCACTATTATTAAAGCAAGTTAAATCAGTCGGGAAAAGTATACACAACTCCCTATTTAAAAATTGTAGACAAGTTTGAGCAAGAGTGAAAACTGAGCAAATCGGCACAGTGACCAAGCAGAAATGGCACTCTAACAATTTCTCAAAAGGGAGGGAAAGGACAAGTTATACAGGTTTAGACTCTTTAACACACCAGCAACACTTCCCAAGTAGATTGTAAACAGTTAGGCAAGGCAATACTTTAGCATATGCAATACTGAGGTGAAAACCGAGCAAAATGGCACTTCACAAGTTTAAAAAGGGGAAGAAAAAAGGTGGTTATAAGAGTTAGGTGCACCAACACATTTCTACGTGAGAAGCAATCTAGAGAAGGCAGTTGTAACAGATTTAGCCAGAGTCAATAGGCCTGTGCCAGAGTCAATAGTACAAGGCAAGGTGCCCAGGATCAAACTGTTCTAGTAGCTGCAGTCAAGTCTTTGTTTAACGATTTGAAAAGGCGGTTGCAGAAGCTGAAAGACAATGTTAGATGATAGGGGCGGCCAACCCAGTAGGTAAGTAAAGGATTTAAAACAACTTTAGCGATACCCAACTAAACGAGAGGCCTGGCGGAACAATGTACCTTTAAAGTGGAAGAGGCTCCTGCGGTGGCGGTAGTTCCTGGCAGTTCCTGCAGTTCAGAAGATCCAGCAGAGGAAGAGAGACTCTCGTCGTGGAGGAAGGTTAGAGTTACTGCACTGCCCAGGGATGAAACCAGCCGCGGTGCTGCTAAAACGAATAAAAGGTACGCTCTTTTAAATCGCGGTCGTGGTGGACGGGTGCCTGGCTATCCGGTCTACGAGTGCAGGGCACTGGCGATTCGACCAAAGCAGGTCCTGGAAGGCTATTGGCGAACTGGTTGGCCCCACCAGCTCAAGGAAAGAAGACTCTTCCAGAGGAAGATCTTCTCAAGTCGTTGGGAGAAAAGTAGTGAGGATCTGCAGCAGGGCTTCACCGGTGGTTCAGTCGTTGCAAATGTCTTCGGCTTCTCTCCTCTTCGGTTACTTAGTTCCAGTGGCGATGTCTTGTCCTCCAGTCCTCAGGACCCTGCTTTTATGCAGCAAGACCCCCATTCATACAGCCTAGCTGTCACTCTCACAGTGGGGTGGCTCTCCTGGCGGCAGAACCCCCGAGCCTATCAGGGCAGAGAGCGACTTGGGTTGCGTAGGCAACCCTGTCCTGGGTGCCTATTCCCCCTCCCACACATCCTGTCTACCCCAGACTCAGTGGCGCCGAGAGGAGGGCTTCTGTGCAGAAACCCGCTAAAAGGACGAACAAAGGATCCCCGACCCGGGTTAAGATTTCAGAGAAAGACACGAGAAATAATAATTATTAAAGTTCTGGCAATAAAAACCTACCAGAGTAAAGTTAATATTAAAATAAACCGGCGGTATGTTAGAGGCTGGCAGAAAAAGTGGTAGCCTAGAACAATGGGAAAATCCCATAGGGAAATATTTGCGGTCGAATATTTACGGTAGTAACCACTGCCACCAGCCAGAAACATTTGAGAGAGGGGCTATACGGTACCCCCTCGAAAATGAACACTAGGGGAAAACTATTAACCCTTTCCAGTACTTCCATAGTAAGATGGGTTGTACTGGTTTAGTTCATAATATTGACTTGTAAAGTCAATGGGGAATTTACATGCCCTGGGAGACAGTAGTCGGTCCCAGGGTATGGAGTCTATGTTCGGGGGTCGCTACGACACCCCTGTGGTACGACACGGATGGTGCTGTGTACCACACATGTTAAAAAGATGATTCCTATGAGGGTGAGAAAAACCCCATAGACTATAAGCACACAAGATAGCCTAAAACATACACTAGCAATCTGTCTAAGAGTGGGAAAAAAGGGTCTCATTCTTAGCAGGAGAAAAAATAAACCCTTCAAATCCAGCAAAGTTGCTGGGGGACTCTACAGGTAAGGGAAATTAGCCTTAGATGAGAATTCTCCCTAACAGTGTTTGTAACTTGAACAAGTTGAAGCTTGGGAAAGGGAACCCCAAGGAATCCAAAGACACTGAAGGCATTTGAGAATATTGCAAGAGTTCTGTGTAGAAGGTTTTACGAACAGCCCTTTTTTATTGAACTCATTTTTGTGGCATTGACTAAGCTACACCTGGCTAAAAGACCACCTGAAACAAATTTTGGTTTACCATTTTCTATTGAACCACTATTTTCCTTATTAATGACTACCAATCACATGTTTGTAAAGAGTGAGGGAAAGCACAGGTTTAGACAGACAGACATTTATTTGGGATTAGACATTGACAGCCTTTAGAAACATCAGTTAAGGGAACCATCCCTTTAGAGTTAGGGCCAGTTAGGTATTACACCAATCCAGGAACCTTACTAAACAAAGGTTTTGAAACAAACACTTTTGAGTCTGTGTCTCTCTTGATACCATGCCCGTCTCATAGCACACACAGCTTGTGGGTGAAGTTTGGATATTTACCCACCCATTGGCCGTCTATTACCATGCCAACCCCCATGGCCATTCCCACCCACTACCTACCCCTAGACAACCAAAACATATCTTCCTGGGATGTCTTTGATGAAGCTCTCTTAAGCGATAACATCAAACCTTTCCCTATAAGGGCCTGCCAATGTTATATCAAAGTAGTCTTCTGAGAGTGTGTGGCACGTAAAAGCAACTGGTCATGCATAAAGTTCCCAAAGTACTTCTCAGGGAGAATGAAAACGTTAGGGAAAGAAATCTGAAGGGGTAAAACGGGTTCCAAGAGTCAGGAGAGGATCTGCTACGATGAACAAAGCTGTTCCTGACTTCGAGAGGTCTTTAGGAAGAGGATACTACCCAAGCCAAAGAGAAGGCCAAAGTTAACCTTCAATGCATAAATGCGTTTGGATCAACAAAGGACCACCGATAAGTGACTTCACTACTCACTGCCCTTAGCTTGGTTTTAGTCCAGACTTGGCAGGTCTAGAGGGGGTCATCAGAGGTTCAGTTTCCTGCCCTTGGTTCAGCTTGCAGATGAACAGTCACTGCGGGTGCGGATACAGGACTGGTTTGGGACAGGTGCTTATTTGTTAGTTTTATTTTTTGTATAGTGCACAAAGCCCTCTGGCATCTCGGCGCTTAATTTAGGACAAAGGTTACAGTAATAATACAATAAGTGTAGGTGAAGGCAGAGGGTAAATGCATACATGGGGAGTTCATCTCTAGGGAGGAACTTTGACAAAATATATAGTACAGGATAGCTAGCACATAAGTACATAGATGGAGAGTTTGCCTCTTGTAGGGAACTTAAACAGTTACATATAGGTCAAATCAGGCAGTGGCTAAAATATATAATAGGAAAGTACGCCTCTTATAGGGTGCTTTGGCAGTTACATATTATGGGACAAGTCAGGCAGAGGATAAAGAATGTACTGGGAATGTTCACCTTTTATAGGGAACTTCAGCAAGTAGATAACCATACAAGTCAAGTCAGGCAAAGAAGGAAAGGCCTATGAATAAAAAAAAAAAAAATAGGTTTAGCTGTAGTCAGGTATAACAGTGATTGTAGATTGGGGAATGTATGCATACTGTACTTATTACGTGAGGCAGATCGCAAGTCAAGGCAGAACGGTAAGGGATGTATAACACGAGCAATGGCAACAGAGGGCAAACTTTGCATTTAAGAGGAAACAGTATGAGTTACGGTAGCCACCTGTTGGAGGGCGAAATTAAGTACTGCAGCAAAAACAAAGGCGATAGTAACTGTATAGGAGCTGCAACTCTTGATTCGGATGAGGAACGAAGAAAATACCTATGGAGAAGATCTGAGGGCACAAGAAGGAATGCAGGAGAACCGCCTCCAGCGACAGTCACTGTCGCAAAGTGACAAGAGAGCACCGAACTCTGACAGTGTGACACAGCCTCTTATCAGCAGAAGGGTGCTTTGTTGGATAAGATGGGATTCCCCAATGTTTTGCGTCGAAACTCGAAACAGAGACACTCCTGCACGACAACCGAGGATTACGCTGGACAGTCCACTGGATGGCCCAGGAACACTTGCTAACAGGTTCACTTGCAGGGTTACCAGGAGACGTTGAGAGTGATTGTTGCCATCACTCCAAAAGGTTCAAAGCACCTTTGCACGTCTTCTGAGATCAAGCGCAAAGCAGGGCTCCACCAGGACAGTGGGATTTGGGTGCCAGGTTGTATACTAATTGACATTTTCACAATTGACCTCGGGAGAATTGAACTAATTTAGAAGGTCAATTAGGACATATATGCGGGGGGAACCCCCCCCCCCACTAAATCCAAAGCCCCCTGCAACTCCCCACCCAATCCCCTCATATTATTTGTAATCAAAACCAACCCAATACATATATAAAATAACTAAAATCATAAAGGTCAATTGTGCAGAAGGTCAATTAGGACGACTATAATTAGGTCAATTGTGCAAAAGATCAATTGTAAAAGGTCAATTCGGGTAATACCAGGTGCCAGCCCTCTTCAGTGCGTTTCAAGATAACCCTTTGTTCTACTTGGTTCTTCAGGATACTTGGTTCTGTCTGCAGGTCAGTTATGACCTGTTGCTGATCTGCTGGAATGAATGCAGGACCCCGCCTCATATCCAGTCAGACGAGTGCTCGAACCCGGCCCACAAATGGGAAGTTCTGCTCCATGCTGTGAGAAACCTGAAGGTGTCTCATCCACTAGTCCCCGGAGATCTGTCATTCAGGTGGCCCGGACAAGGCCATCGCCTTTGGATCCTGTTCCTGGGGGTGGACCAGTGCGGGAGGATCACCTGGATGAGGGGTCTTCGGGGAGTGGAAGTGGGACACCGGATGGCGAGACGTGTTATCCCCTTCCCTGTAGCACTGTTAACCCATTCTACAAGGTAGGATACTTAGGAATTCAACCCCCCGCACACCTTTACAGCACAAACACTTTCTCACGGACAGCCCATTGTGAAAGAAAACCGACTAACACCTGAGCCATATACCTGACGTGGCCCACTACAATTGTCAGGCAATTACTGATCATTACACACACACCTGACTTCCATCGCACTGCCAGCCACGGATGAAAGGTGGAGCACGAAAGTACAGTCTGAGCAAGGCAAAGCACACGAAGAAGCAGCAGTTCCAAGATGGCAGTTTAACACAAGGCGGAAGACGGCAAGGCCGAAGAGGATTGCAAGGAGGAAAGTGCCCTTGATCTTTTCACCGAAAGACTATCTTTCATGAGCCTTCGGGAATAGAAAATATAAGACCTGGAATCAAAGCTGAAGAATCCTGCATTGTGTTTCGGAGGTACCAAGGCTCTCCCGCGTCGACAGTCAAAGCAGGGAGAATCGTTTGCCCATGTGGTACTGTCCTTGGCTCCTACAACAAAGCAGCACCAGTGAAGTCAGCACAGCCGGTGAGTTGGGAAGACTGATACCAGACCGGTCTGTGTGGAAACAAAGGTTTCAAGTGGCAACATTGCATAAAGAATATTGAAGAGAACAATGCATGAAGTGTATGTGGCGAGCAACGAGAATATAACTAAAAACAGCAGATTAGTGATTGAACTTTGAAGCAAATACCATATCATGAGTGGTCCGGCACCACGTGGGTGCTAATTCGAAAGTCTCTGGTAGGTATCTGACAAAAAGGTGACAAAATGTTAAAACAAGAGGAATTGTGAAATTGAAGTGGTCCTGCACACGGGCCAAGCCAAACCCTGTGCAGATTCAAAAGTCTTCAATACTTGAAGTAAATTGAAATTGGTCCGAGCCCGGCTGAGGGAGACCGATTGTGTTAAAAGGGGGTTTATCAAACTCTTTTTGAAGTACAATAAACACTCTTGAACTGTGCTCACTTGTGTCCGTCTTACTGCTGATACCATGCCTTTCTTACAATGCCTGTACACCAGCAGTGGTTCAATCAGGGACCACTGGGGTTCTCATGGTCGCGTGCACACCAGATACTCTGGCAACAGTAGTGTGAATTGGGACCAGACAGTCCCAGTCCACTTCTTGGGTACCCACACACATGACCTGCAAGGACCCACGAAAGCAGCTTTTGTGGGCAACTGTAGGCCCAAATAAGGAAAGTCCTGGCCCTGGAAGGACAGAAGGAAGGCCAAGGGACAAAATGGCCAAAGGGACAGAAAAGATCTCATGGCAAGGCCATGTTAGACACTAGCCACAGTCATGAACCAAATGCGGTAAATCCGATATGGCTTGGTAAAAAGTTACACAAATGCAAGGAAGAGCTACTAATGCCACCAGCCTGTCCCATGGCACAATGCCCAACCGCCAGTAATTCCTTAGAGGGTGTCTAGGGCCATAAAACACACAGACCCCATTACACTGTACCGCAATGATAGAATGTTGCCAAAAAGTGGCAAAAAAGTAGAAAGACTAAGAGACACAAAGTTTCTAAGTACTGGCAGCTTGGAGGACGTGTCAGTTTCCCCATAACAATGAGTGAAAGCCCAGTGGAGTGCAGCTGAAGGCTGTGCTCCACTGTAAAAAGTCAGGTTACGATACAGAAACAAATGCAAAATGTTTGGGGGTCCATGGACTATGGAGGAAAAGTGACTTCTAGAGAAATCTTTTCTAACACTCGCCCACCACTAGACCTAGGACGGGGGGGGTGGGGTAATCCACCCCTGGATGGGTCTCATGTTCAGGTTGGTTAAACATTCTGGACAACCCATCAGCATTGCAATGTTGTGTGCCTAGCCTGTGCTCAATAGTGTAGTCAAAGCCTTGCAGGCTAAAGGACCACGATTCTCACCCTTCCTATTCATCAGCCACTTTAAGGGCCTATAGTCAGTTTGCACACTGAAGTGGGTCCCACAGAGGTAGAGCCTCAGCTTCCAAAGTGCCCACACTATGGAAAAACGTTCCTTTTCCAGGGTAGACCACCTGAGCTCTCTGTCCTTAAGCTGGCAGCTGATAGAACTGACAGGGTGTTCCCTGCCTTTCTCATCTAGCTGTGATAGAACTGCACCTATCCCAGTGTCAGAGGCATCTGTCTGCACAATAAAAGGTTTCTGATAGCCAGGTGCCCAGAGGACAGGGGCCTGGCACAGGGAGTCTTAAGCCTTGGAAGGCCTTCTCACACTCAGTCCAAGTGATCTTATTGGGTTTCTTTGGAGTAGTGAGAGCAGTCAGAGGAGTAGCAATGGAACCATAGTCTGCCATAAAGTTCCTGTAATACCCAGTGAGGCCCTGGAAAGCTCTCACTTGAGTTTGGGTTGTGGGGGTAATCCAGTCTTGTACTGCTTGTACTTTACTGGTTAGAGGCTGAAGCTTACCTCCAACCAACCTCACGCCCAAGGTAGACCATTGAGCCATGACCAATGTGACACTTGCTGGCCTTTATGGTCAGGTGGGCCTTCTGAAGGGCCTGCAACACTATCTCTAGGTGTCTTACATGTTCATTCCGAAGTGGGGCTTGTTCCTCCCAAAAGGGAGGCTGAAGACGGCTATATCATCCAAATATGCAATGCAGAATGCATCCAACCCATTCAGAACATGGTTGACTAGCCTTTGGAAAGAGGCAGGTGCATTCTTTAGTCCAAATGGCATTACCCTAAACTGGTAAATCCCTTCTGGTGTTGAGAATGCAGTCTTCTGCTTGGCATTTTCTGACAGGGCAATTTGCCAATACCCTGCAGTGAGATCAAAAGTGCTGAGATACTTGGAAGCACCCAGCAGGTCTACCAATTCATCTGTTCTTGGTAGGGGGCAAGCACCTGCCTTGTTGACAGCAATCACAGTCCTGTAATCCACACAGAACCTCAACTCAGAGCTACTTGCCTTTGGCACCAGAACCACCGGACTGGATCATGGACTACTGTAGTGTTCAATCACCCCTGGATCCAACATCTTGTTGACCTCAGGATTGATGTGGGACCTTAGCTTGTCGGACATCCTCTAACTACTACTTTTGTTTGCCACACTATCTCCAGTGCCAATCTCATGTGTACACCAAGGTGTCAAACCGGAGTATGTGAAAACAAGGGGGAGAATTGCCTCTGCAAAGTTTTCACCACACTTTGTTGCTTAGGAGCCATTTTGACACACTAAGCCGAGCCATTTGAAAGACTGCCTTGGAACAGATCAGGAAGGACATCAGATTACTCTTCCTCCCTGTCTGGTGCCCAGAGCAGCCATATCAATCCTAGTGATGAATGTCTTTAGTCTATTTATGTGGAATACTTTGAGAGCTTGACCAAGCCTCCCAAGATTCACTAAACAGTTCACTTCAACAAGTTGCTCCACAACTTTGTAAGGGCCTGACACATATCCTGTAAAGCTTTAGGCCTTAAAGGAATAGTGCGCTCAAAAATATTATTGGCTAAAAAGATGGGCAATAATCAAAAATATATCTAAATTCTTTTTTTTTGTATAAAGTATTGAGCAAATGAAGTTCAAACTTCAAAAAGAGAAGCACTAGGAAGCATCCATTTTGTGAAATGGATGCCTCCTGTGATTGCCCTTGCAGCACTAATGAAGCAACAGCCAGCCAGCTGTAATAAACAAAAGCTACCACTGGGTGCTCAAAGTGTTTACATAGGAACTTTCATTCAAAATATGTTTAAACTATGTTTTAGACTGATGCCCATTGTTTTAGCCAATAATATTTTTGAGCGCACTATTCCTTTAAGGGATTCATAACCAGGAATTCCTAACTGGCGGAACATGAAAAAGAAGCCTTCAGGTCATACCAATGTTTGACCAAAGCCTGACCAGCCTTCAACGGGTCACTGGCCTGAGCCATCAGAAAGGCCACTCTCTTTCTCAAACCTAGCACATAGTTCACTATGTTAGCAATGACAGGAGGAGTGGGGAACTCCCATTCTTCCTTGACTATAGCTAGTGGTCCCCTCAGAGGGTGACCGAGAAGCTCAAAGGGACTGTGGCTAGCCCCTTCTTGAGGGACCTCTCTGTAGGCAAAGAGTAGGCTTGGTTAAAGGAGATCCCACTTTCTCCTCTTTATACTTTTGAGAGTTCTGTTGAACCTCTCAACTAAGCCATTTGTATGTGGATGATAAGCACATGACAACTTATAAGAGACCACACACCATACTCCTTCCAGGTGGCTTGCATGTACTTTGACATACAGTTTGCTGCCCGGTCTGACAACTTCTTTAGGGAAGACAACCCTGGTGTAAATGGCAAGTAATGTTTTAGCAACTGATCTAGCTGTTACTGCCTTGAGTGGGATGGCTTCAGGATACCCGGTGGCATGGTCAACCACCAGAATAAACTTTCTGCCAGAGGCTGTTGGAGGGTCAAAAGGGACCAACAATGACAATCCCGATCGTCTCAAATGGTACACCCACTAAAGGGTATGGTACCAGAGGAGCCTGAATTGTTGCACCACTTGTTCCAGAGATCTGGAAAGTCGTACAACTCCTGCAGGATCCCAGGGAAACTAAGACTACTTCAGATCCAACTCCACTTGGTAAGGAGACTGAAGAGAAGGATGCCCCTTGAAGTATCTCTTCCTCATCATAGAGAGAAGACCAGATTCATAGAGTGGACCCCCAAGGTGTTGACCTTACAACTGGGGTCCCCCTTCACATGGCCACTTACTCAACAAGCCACACAAGATCCACTGGTTCTTGGGACATAGGGAGGTTTAGAGTAACCAGAGTTGTGCTTGGGATGGTTAGTCCCACTACCCTGTACATGGTCTTGTGACTTACCCTTCTTAAACCTCTTGTGGCCCTTCTGGGAAGGAGACTTTTCAGATGATCCACCCTCTTTCTCTTTCTGCTTCTTCCCCTCCTCATGCTTACTTGAAGCAGGTTTGTCCTTACGGGACACCCTGTGGGATTGCCGCAAGTCAGCTGCAATGGCCAGCTTCTTAGGCTCCAACCCCTAAGAGTCAGCCAAATGCTGCTTTAGCTCAGGGGAACATGAGGCAAAAACGTGCTCAAGCATGTCCAAATGGATCATACCCTCACAGGTACCCTATTACCTTCCACACAACCAGTCAAGTTTTTCAGTTACCTATGTGAGCCAAGTACTACCTTCTTTCTTTCTTTTTGTACTCTATAAATCTCTTCAAGTATTGGGCAGTAGTCTTCCCAAGCCTTAAGATAAGAGTTTGCTTCAATTTCACAAAGTCTTTTCTGTCAGCCTTTGACATTTCCACAATAGCACTGCAGCCAGAGTGGGGTAGTCAACTGAGCAACCATGCAATCTTGTCAGAATCCACTACTTCTTGCACTTTACGAGCAAACTCAAATAAAGTCAGCCAGTCCATGATGTTATTCTTTTCATCATACACACTAAGCAGATCGTTATGAATCTTAGAATGTGAAGAGGGGCCAGAACCATCCCCAGATCCTCTGAAGGAACCATTGGCAGCCTGTATCCTTGCAAGCTGCAATGCATTGATGTTCCCAGTCTTTCTGTTTCTACACCGTCTCCAACTTAAGCTTGCCCATTCTGAATGCAATCTCTTTCTAAGAGTGTAGACATTTGTTTCTTAAGCTCCAACATGGCTTCTGCATCAGAGGAGACAGATGAAACATGGGAAAGTACTTCCTCTTCCTCTTCCTCTTCTTCCTCCTCCTCCTCCTCCTCCTCCTCCTCCTCCTCCTCCTCCTCCTCCTCCTTCTCCTCCTCCTCCTCCTCCTCCTCCTCCTCTCTCTCTGTGATGGCAGCAACAGCAATACCATAACTGTTACTGGGAACAGCCCCAGCACCTTCTGCACTACCATTAGAGGGGGAGGTACAATCCTACTTTGTCAATCTATAATCTTTTGGATTAACTCAGTTTTTGTTCCAGGGTAGACATACCTCTTTCAGCACACAGCCTTCTTAAGGTTTCAGATTTGGAAGCACTTAAAGTAATAGCAATGACTGTCTGTATTATTAGTTTAGAAGGCGATTCATAATTACTAAGCGATCAAACATCACAATTTTTCTGTGCAACTATAATTCAGGCACTGCACCAGTGTACAACACTGGAGTACCTCAGATCTTATCCGCAACGATGTACACCCATTTCTTGCAATGGATTTCTAAACTCAGTTGTGCGTAAAGTTCAAAGTACTTCTAAGTGAGCAAGACAAATTTAGGGGAAGAATTCTGAAAGGGTGAAACGGGTTCCAAGAGTTAGGAGAGGATCTGCTATGATAAAGCTGTTCCCGACTTCTGGAGGGCTTTAGGACGCGGATACTACCCAACCTAAAGAGAAGGCCAAAATGAATCGTAAATGCTTTGCGGATGAACAAAGGGCCACCGTAAGTGACTTCACTACTCACCGCCCTTAGCTCGGCTTTGGTCCAGACTTGGCAGGTCTATAGGGGGTCATCAGAGGTTTGATTTCCAAGCCTCAGTTTGACCCAGAGGCACAGGCGATGCAGGTGCGGATACAAGTCCAGTTTGGGACAGGAGCTGTAACTCTTGATTTGGATTAACAACAAAGAAAATACTGATTCAGCAGCTGTAAGAGCACAGGAAGGAACATGGGAGAACCGCCTTCAGTGACCGTAACTGCCACACAGTGACCCGGGGGACCCAACTCTCGTGGTATGACATAGCATGCTATCTCACGACTGAAAGGTACTGGGGTGATGGAATTCAGCAGAAGGGTGCTTTGTTGGATAAAGTTTTAGTTACTTACCTGTAACTATTGTTCTCCAGCATGGGTCTGGCATGGATTCACATGCTCCCAGGTCGGGAATCCTCGATAAAAGAAAAAAAGTTTCACTTTAAAACTGTATTTCTCCTTTAAAACATTCACTGTACTCTGGGTCATACTGCCCCCATCCAATGACAGTCCTCTCACTAAGCTCCACCCTTGGTGGCCATCTTCTGATTTTGCAAGCACGTAAAGTGGCAGTATGAACCAAGAAGAGCAACAGAGGGGAGGGAGGAAGGATTTGCACGCAAGTATATGCCAGACCCATGCTGAAGAACAATTGTTACAGGTAAGTAACCTAAACCTTCTCCAGCATGGGTTCTGGCATGGATTCACATGCTCATGAAAAACAATTACACAGCAGTACATATACACAACCACGGGTGGTGGCAAGGCTCATCAGAAGCAATAAACACTCACCTCTGGAACAGACTCGCCTCAAACAAACAGGTAGCGTAGCACCGCTTGGCTGACTCAGGACTCCTCCCTGAAATCCCTGTTGACGCAGTAGAATCTTGTGAAGGTGTGCCACGTAGCAGCCCTGCAGATGTCGAGCAGCGCATACCAGAAAGAAATGCTGCCTTTACTGCGATGGCTCTGGTGGAATGGGCTCTTGGCCAACCTGGCAGAGGCCTGCTTGCCAGTCGATGACGGTGCATGACGCAGCCGGAGAGCCACCTAGAGATGGAAGCCTTCGCAAGGCCTTTCCCTGATTTACAGGTCCAACGTTGACGAACAAATGAGAAGGGTTCCGCAAATGTTTAGTACATGCCACGTAGAACTTCAAAGAACAAGTAAGGTTCAGCGAAGGAAAAGCAGTTACCACCGGCGATGATGTATTCGGAAAGAAGATGGGTAACGCCAAAGGCTCGTTGAGGTGAATTTCTAAAGTCACCTTTGGCATGAAGGTGAGGTGTGTACACAGCACCACCCTTGAAGCGTGGAAAGCTAAATAGGACTGCTTTCAAGACAGGGCCTGAATCTCCCCAACCCTTCTGGCAGATGTGATAGCCATGAGGGAAGCAGTCTTCCATGAGAGAAACTTGAGCAGGACCTGATGCATAGGTTCGAAAGGCGCTCCCATGATCCTATTTAGAACCACATTGAGTTCCAAAGCCAGGGGAGGATCCTTCACCCGACGGAAAGTCCTGAAAAGTCCCTTGAGGAACTCCCTGACGAGTCCGAGACCACAGTGAAGGTCTGCCTGGAGACCTAGCGTACCTAGATATGGCAGCAAGATGTGCCTTGATAGGGGCATGAGACAGTCCCGCCTTGACCAAGGAAATCAAGTATGGTATAAGTTGAGGGGCCGTGACTCGAAGCGGAACAATCTTCCTGCACCACACAGAAGCATTTCCATCTATGCCCGTAGCACTTCAAAGTTGGGTTTTTTTTCATTGGTTTTTACAACAAACCAAACATAACCATCACACCGGACATTTTCAGTTACAAGCTTCTTAGAATACATTTGCGTGTTATTTATTTCTGTCTCCCCCCCCCCCTGCTTTAACTCGAGCTTCCTCCTCAGTTCTTCTGACTTCCCTTCTCTTGGGGTTAAACCCCTTCGCCGTTCTCAGGCGGGTCATATTCACTGGAATTGGCATGGGGGGATCCCAACAATGTGGTCACCATTTGTCTCCATGCGATCAGAGGTCCCACTTCATTATCCTCGCCTTTGTTGGCTGCCTCATACCATACTACTGTCTCAGCGTCTGCCCATTTCAGGAGATCGTTCCACCATACCTCTAATCTGGGTCTATGGGCTGCTTTCCAGCTCATGGCTATTCTCCTTTTAGCCAGAATGTAGGCCAGGTCCTTGAGTTTGCATACGCGTTTCAGGTTGCGTGGTCTGGTAAATCCCCCCATCATGCATGCCCACACAGATTCCACATCTAGCTTGATTCCCTTTTCAGATAGTTGTAGCTTGATTTCCTCCCAGAATGTTCCCACTTCCGGGCACGCCCAGAACATATGGATCATCCCGGCATCCACCTCCCCGCACTTGGGGCATTTTTGTACTTCTGTACTTCCAAATCTGGCGATCTTTCGGGGGGTCATGTATGCCCCATGGGTGACATATAACTGAATCTGCTGCAGCCTGGCATTCCTGGACACCTTTTTATGATATCTCTGAGCTCTTTCCCACTGCCCGTCTTGCATAAGTTCTCCCAGTCCCGTCTCAATTGGAGCAGCTCCTTACCCACTCTTGACATCACCAGTTCGTAAATCTGGGATATTTCGTGCCCTCCCTCCGAGATATCATACATCGTTTCTATGGCAGTATCAGGTTATTCTGCTAGTGCTATTTCAGACCACTTTTCCTTCACCCGTTAACTATTCTAGTATATGTGATATATTGCCCCGTATGTATCCCAGTTTCGTCCACTATCGTTGGGAAGTCCAGTGCCATCCCCTCTTGCCATTTATCTCCCAAGGTCGCTAGGCCTAACGGCTCCCAGTATTTGTGGATCCCTTTCCTCAGTTGCTTATCCGCCCGCATAGCACCACTAGTGGCGCCTACGGGGAGAATGGGGTCGGGTTTCCCCACCCCTCGACACGCTTTGTGCCATGTCTTCCAGCCCAGTTTCAGCAATCTCGATCGCCCATGCCTATCTGGTTTGGCTAGCCATATCAGTTCTTTTAGGAAATAAGGGTCGCATTCCCCCCTCAGCAATCTGGATTCTGCTGTCTCGTCTTCCGACAGCCACCTAGCGAGATATTGTAACTTCCCTGCCAATTGGTATATCTCAAAGTTCGGCAGGTTTATACCCCCTCTGTCATAGGTATTATGTAATTTCCATAGGGCCACTCTTTCTGGAGTTGTGCCACAGGAAACCTCTGCATAAACTCTGGAGTTTAATAAAAAAGCGTTTGGGCAGCATGTGTGGTATGCGTGCAAAAAAATGTAGAATCCTAGGCAGGACCACCATCTTGAGCAAGGCCGCCCTTCCCACCATGCCTAGGGTGAGCTTTGCCCAGAACCCCATGCTGTTCTCAATACCTTCCACTGCCCTTACCGTGTTATATTTGTGCTCGTCTACAACGTGTGATATATGTTAATCCCCAGGTATCTGAATGTTCTGGTCTGCCAGGCTATCTGCAAAATAGGTAAGTTCTCCTGTGGGACTCCTCTAAACTTCTCCAAGGGGAACATGCATGATTTTTTGGGGTTCACCGCTATGCCCGAGAGAGTCGCGTAGCGCTCTATCACCTCCAAGATGTATTGCAAGTTTTCCTCTGGGTACCGCAGGTATAGCAGCATATCATCCGCATACAAAGATATCAAGTGCGGTCCCCCCTTAGTATAAACCCCTATTTCTTTGTACTGCTGTCTCAGACAGATCGCTAGTGGTTCTAATGCAAGGATGTACAGCATCGGGGACCATGGACAGCCCTGTCTCGTGCCTCTGCTAAACTGCCATTTTTTAGAAATTATCGCTCCCGTTTTGACCCTGGCTGTTGGGGAGCTATACACCATTTTCACCCACCGCAGGTACCCTGGTCCCATCCCGTATTCTTTCAAAACCGCCATCATCCAAGGCCACCTGACGGAGTCGAAGGCTTTCACTGCATCTAGCAAGACTACTGCTATTTCACTTGGGTCACCCTACGCCTGTTCTATGATATGGTGGAGCCTCCTGTGGTTATCGGATATGCTTCTACCTGGGACATATCCAGTTTGATCAGGGTGTATGAGTTTATTTATTACCCGCTTAAGTCTATTCGTCCACACAGCCGTGAGTATTTTGCTGTCCTGGTTTAGCATGGATAGTGGTCTGTACGGCCCGCTGTCTGTGCTTGGCTCGTCAGCTTTAAGGAGTGGAATAATTACTGCCTCCCTCGGAGATTCCGGCAATCTCCCTTTCTCGAAGGCCTCGTTTATCATTGGCAGTAGCGGGGGGAACACTTCTTGTTTATACATTTTTATAGAATTCGCTGGGGAGCCCATCTGTCCCAGGGGCTTTGCTCGTAGGCAAATGTATTACCACTGTCTCTAATTCCTCTATATGATTGGGGCATCCAGGTTCTCCCAGTCTTCCTCACTCAGTTTGGGTAACCCTATATCTTCTAGCATCTCCTGAGTCTCCTGCTCTGCCGTCTCTCCTGCATCCTCATAGAGGTGTTTGTAGAGTCTAAGGAATCCCTCGTTCACACTCTCCTGGGTGTTCCAGACTTGGCCCGCTTCTCCCGTTATCTCTCTGATTGCTGACCTTGGTGTCTCGTTCTTGTATAGCCATGCAAGCAGCCTCCCCGGTTTGTCTCCCCCTCCGTGTTGGCTTTCAATGTATTTTTTGTAATTCAGGTTGCATACCCTCTCCCAGAGCCCACTACATGCCTGTTGTAGTTGGCTCACATGTTCTGCGTCCTCCTGTGAGGTGCCCCCTCTTTTCATAAGTACTTCTAGTTTCTTTTCCGTCTCCTGGAACTCTCGCACTATACCCTTTGGAGCCCTCTAGATTTGGATATGGCCGCCCCCCTAACTACCACCTTAAAGGCCTCCCATAGGGTGCCCTCTGACTCCACGCTTCCAGTATTATTTTCGAAGTACCCAATTATCTCCTCGGAATGCAGTATCCTTCAGTGCCTCGGCTCTAAGCCTCCATGTTGGAATCCTGGCTCTGTGTGTGGGGGGGGGGGGTGATGTCCCCACGACAGGACCAGCGGGGAGTGGTCAGACAATATTCTCGCCTTATATTCTGAACCGTCATTTCCCCCACAAGTTTCGGAGTGGCGAACATGTAATCCAGTCTCGTGTTCAGGTTGGGTGGGGCGGCATAGTGTGAGTAGTGCCCATCATTCGGGTGTTGCTGCCTCCATATGTCTTCCAGCTTAAAATCGCTCAGCAGGGCTTGTAGCCTTTTCACTGCGGGGGTGGGCCTTTCTAGTTTCGTGTCTGATCTGTCCATTTTGGGATTTAGCAAATCCCCATATGACCGCGCCTCCTATGTGGGGACTAATTTTGCTATATAGTGTCTTAAAATAGGCCACTATCTTGGTTAGGGGCATACGTATTTATGATGCACAATTCTCTGTTCTGTAGCAACCCCTGAATCACTAAAATCCTCCCATCCGGCTCCACCGTGGCCTGTAGCATCTGGAAGGGCACATGCAGCGCCACCCAAATGATTACTCCCCTGGCGTATGCCGAATACCTTGCTCCTTTGGTGGTCCCTCTCCACTTTTTCTTTACCACCTCTTGTTTCTCTTTGGTGAGGTGGGTTTCTTGCAATAAGGCTATGTCCACTTTCTGCCTTCTCAGGTACAACATTACCTAATTTCTCTTCAGGTAGCTGTTGAGTCCTCTGACATTCCAGGTTACTTTTCTAAAGTCTCCCATTATTATCCATATCCCGTCCCCTCTCCCTCCCTCCCTGTCCTTCTCTACAAGTGTGCTTGGCGTAGATGTAAGCTTGCTCCCCATCTAATTTCCCCTCAAGCCCCCAAGTGACCCCCCCGCCCCCTGTCCACCCGCCACTACCCAAAACCAAAAACACACCCTCCAACTCCCTCCCCACACCCCCCACCCTTCCCGTTCCCAACTGTTGCCCAGCTCCATCCCTGGATCTCAGGCGCTCCCGCATTTAGTCCCATCTCGGATCACTGGTACTAGGAACTCAGCAGGAGGTTACCACACTATCGGTAACCTATCTAAACCTAGCTGTAGGGGTGTGAGAGGGAGGCCGCTATATCTCCCGCTCTTATGCCTCAATATATTCAGTGCGTCCAAATACTTCTGCTTGAATTAACTGTTTATGCTGCTTATGTGCTCTTTCTTATATCCTAGACCCAATGTCATATTCATACAGCACCTCAGCCTCTGGAACAACCGCCTCATTTTTCTGATCTGTCCTCCTTCTGCGTGTCCGTCGCAGGAGGGCAGTTCTGTAAGTCCAGCCATTCCGTTGCATCCTCTGGAGTGTCAAAAAAAGGACCCTGTTCTCATGAAACACTTTCAGTTTCGCCGGGCACATCAGCATGTACTTGAAATTCGCCGCTCGCAGCCTTCTTTTCACTGTCCCGTAGTTCAGCCGCTTTCTTTGCACCAGGAGAGTATAATCCGGATATGCCGTGATAGGCGCGGATGCTCTTTGTATTGTTCCTCCTTTACGGAAGAATTCCAAGATCTTCTCCCTATCTCGGTAATTCAGGATCTTGGCAATGATTGGTCTTTGGGGTCAGGGGGGGCTTCTGGCAGAGGTTTCCTTGCCAGGGCTCTGTGCGCTCTCTCTACCGCAAACCCCTGGGTGAACACCCCACCTTTTATTTCTTGCAGTAGCATGGTCTCGTAGTCCGTGGGGTTTGGTCCTTCTTCTCCTTCCATAAGCCCCACAATGCGTATGTTGTTTCGACGGGCCGGTCCTTCCGCTCGGCTTTCCAGATTGCTCACCTGTTGCTGCAATATATGTATCTCCGAAGCCTGTGATGTACAGGCGACGGTGTTTGAGTTTGCCTCCTTTTCGTGTTCTCCTGTGCATTCCGGTATGTTCTTAACATCTTGTCGTAGGTTAACATCCTCTTGTACCGCTCCTATTTTAAGGTCCACTGATGCTTTGATTTCGGCCATTGCTGCCTCCAGTTTGGTTTCCCACGCAATTTTCAGGTCCGCAATTACATCCAGGATCTGTTGATCATTCCGCGCCGATGCAATGTCGGCTTGCAGGTTCCGGTCTCTATTTCTGACTCCATCGGCTGACTGGGGTATTTTCGTGAATTCGTCCATTGTTGGTTGCCTTCCTTTTGCTCTGGGTGCCTTTGACACCATTCCAGTGTCTCCAGTGTCGGCTCCCGGATAATGGTCTGATAATCCGGGCTCTCCGCTCTTGCTTGCCCGGCTGATGCTCGGGTCTATTGAGGCTGTGCCCAGGGTCTGCTGATTGTAGGGTGAATCTTCGGAAGTCGGTGCTTTGTCCGCTGCTCGGATTTAGATGTGTCCGGGTTAGCTATTTCATGGCTGCATTCACTTTAGTGTCCAGTTTCGGTGTGATCTTGCGCCCTGCTTCTGCCATCTTACTTGCTGGTGTGTTCCCCCGCTCTACACGGGTGCTATATGTCCAGGGTGTGGCTTGGTGTTGGCTACTTGCTGGGCCTTATGTCTGGGTTATCTAGGGTGCTATCTCCTGACCTTATATTTCCGGCTGGTTTGGTGCGCCTTCACACTGCTTCTGGTCTGTGTTGGGGACAATTCTCATTCTATGGCTAATTTCCCTTACCTATAGAGTCCCCCAGCAGCTTTGCTGGATTTGAAGAGTTTGTTTTTTTCTCCTGTTAAGAGTGTGACCTTTTTTCCCCACTCTTAGGCATATTTGCTATGTGTGTTCTAGGCTATTTTTTGTGTTTAATGTCTATGGGGTTTATCTCACCCTCATAGGAACCATCTTTATCCACATGTGTTACACAGCACCCTCCGTGCAGTGAAACAGGGGTGTCGTAGCGACCCCCAAACATAGACTCCATACCCTGGGACTGACTACTGTCTCCCAGGGCATGTAAAGTCCCCATTGACTTTACTAGTCACTCTTTATGAACAAAACCAGTACAACTCATCTTACTATGGAGGTAGTGGCAAGGGTTAATAGTTTTTCGCTTATGTTCATTTTCGAGAGGGTACCGTACAGTCCCTCTCTCAAAAGCTTCTGTCTGGTGGCAGTGGTTACTACCAAAAATATTCGACAGCAAATATTTACCTATGGGACTTTCCCATTGTTCGAGGCTACCACATTTACTGACAGCCTCTAACATACCGCCGGTTTATTTTTATATTAACTTTACTCCGGTAGGTTTTATTTGCCAGAACTTTTATATAACTTCTTTCTCGTGTCCTTCTCAAAGGATCCACGACCTGGGTTAGGATCTTAGTTCGTCCTTTTGGCCGGCTTCTGCCAGGAAGCCCTCCTTTTCGGCGCCACTGAGTCTGGGGTGGACCCATTGTGTGGGAGGGGGGGGGGTAGGACCCTGGACAGGTATTGCCTCAGCAACCCATGTCGCACACTGCCCTGATAGGCTAGAGGGTCTCCCGCCAGGATGACCACTCCACTGTGTGAGTGACAGCGAGGCTGTATGAATGGGGATCTTTTTGCATAAAAGCAGGGTCCTGAGGACTGGAAGAGCAAGACGTCGCCACTGGAACTAAGAAGCCGAAGAGGAGAGAAGCCAAAGACATCTGCACCAACTGAACCACCGGTAAAGCCCTGCTGCAGCGTCTCACCACTTTTCTCCACACAAGAGAAGATCTTCATCTTCAAGAGCCTTCTTCCCTTGAGCTGGTGGGGCCAACCAGTTTGCCAATCGCCTTCCTGGACCTGCCTTGGTTGAATCGCCAGTGCCCTGCACTCGTAGACCGGATAGCCAGGCACCTGTCCACCTGGACCGCGATTTAAAGGAGCGTATCTTTTGTTCATTTGGCAGCACCACAGCTGGTTTCATCCCTGGGCAGTGTAGTAACTCGAATCTTCCTCTACGACGAGAGTCTCTCTTCCTCTGCTAGATCTACCGAACTGCAGGAACTGTCAGGAACAACAGCCACCTCAGGAGCCTCTTCTACATTTTAAGGTACTTTATTCTGCCAGGCCTCCGTTTTCGTTTAGTAGTGCTAAAAGTGTTTTAAATCCTTTACCTACCTGCTGGGTAGGCTGCCCCTATCATCTAACATTGTCTTTCACCTGCTGCATCCACCTTTTCGAATTGTTTAACAAAGACTTGACTGCAGCTACAAGAACATTTTGCTCTTGGGCTCTTTGCCCTGTACCACTCACTCTGGCACAGGCCTATTGACTCTGGCTGAATTTGTTAGAAGAACAAGTTACTTTCTTACCTGGTAACGTTCTTTCGATGGGATGGTCCGACGACGTATTCCATATCTATGACAGGTAATGTCCACAGCTGTGCTGCTTCGGAAAATCTTCGGCATCTGCGTCCTGTGTCGATGACGTCAATGCACCGTCCCCGAGGACCTCCTCCGACGGCCGACGTCACCCGATGTGATAAGTAGGACGCACGACGCCCATAACCTCAGTTGTAGTTTTTTCCCCCAGAAAGTGTGCCACCAGTTTTCTGCCAGTCAGACACACAAGGCCTTGCGGAACGCAAGCTGCAATCGCAAAAGAAATTCTGCAGCGGGGAAGGTAGGGAGGGAGCGATATGGAATACGTCGTCGGATCATCCCATCGAAATAACGTTACCAGGTAAGAAATTAACTTGTTCTTCGAGGGGATTGGGTCCTCCGACGTATTCCATATCTATGAGAGACTCCCAAAGCAGTACCAAGCAAGGAGGTGGGAAAATAATTTAGAACACAAATTTAGCATGCCCAATCAAATTGCGGAATAAAGGACTGCCTTGCCAAAGGCCAGATCCTGCCCTTGGATGGAATCGAGGGAGTAGTGCCGTACAAAAGTATGTACTGAAGCACAGGTGGCTGCATCACAGATGTGACGAATAGGAACACCCCTCTGCAGGGCAGTAGACGTAGCCACTCCCCTGGTAGAATGGGCCCGCAAGCCAGCTGGAGGGTCCTTACCGGCCAAGCGATAACACTCGGAGATAGTTAAAATAATCCAACGAGACAAAGTCTGTTTCGTCACAGCTTGTCCCAAACGCTTTCCAGCGTAACCAATGAAAAGTTGATCGTCCACTCTGACCCGGGACATGCGCGAAATATAAAAGTTCAACGCTCTCCTAGGATCAAGCCTATGGAGCCTCTCCTCTTCCTTACCAGGATGTGGAGGAGGATAGAACGCCGGAAGAACAACCTTCTGGCTCAAATGAAATTCCGAAACCACCTTCGGAAGATAGGAAGGACGAACTCCAAGGACAACCCTGTCCTTATGAAACACAGTGAAGGGTGGCTTAACTGAAAGTGCCTGTAACTCACTCACTCTGCGAGCGGAAGTAACCGCAACCAAAACACAGTTTTCAGAGTTAACAGTCTCAAAGGGCAAGAATGTAAAGGCAAAAACGGAGCACCCATAAGAAACTTAAGAACAAGGTTCAAATCCCAACCGGGCACCAGAAAAGGTGACGGAGGGAACACATTAGTGAGCCCTTTCAATAACTGAGAAATTAAAGGAATCTTAAAATAGGAACATTCTTCAGACGAGCGCTTAAATATGGACAGCGCCGCCAGGTAACCTTTAATGGTCCCCACTTGCAAGCCCCTGTGGGCCAAGGACAGCAAAAAAGCCAGAACCATGGGAATGTCACATTCCAAAGGATCCACATTCTTAACTCTGCACCAGTCGCAGAACTTTCTCCAACGGCAACGGTACAGAGACTTTGTTGCCGGCCGCCTTGCCGAGAGCAACACCTCCATCACGTCTTCAGAGAGGTCCCAATCTTCATACCTCAACCTTTCAGAAGCGAAGCGTTAAGGTTGAGGGACCTGACCTCTGGATGGAGAACCTGACCCCTCTCCCGTGAGAGCAGATCGTCTCGGTAGGGAAGACGACGTGGAGGGCAGATGGACAAGTCGAGAAGGTCCGGGTACCACGTCCTCCGGGCCCACGCCGGAGCAATGAGGATCATCCGGGAACCGAACCTCGTAACCTCTGCAGTACTTGCGGGATGCCGGGGACTGGAGGAAACACATACAGCAGTGGGAATGACCACTCCACCACGAACGCGTCTCCTAAGGCTCCTTTCGGAGGAAATTACCGCGAGCAGAACCTTTTGCACTTCCGGTTGACACTGGAGGTGAAGAGATCTACTTGAGGGGTCCCCCCAAAGGGCGAAGATCTCCAGGAGAATCTCCTGAGCCAGCTCCCACTCGTGAGAGATCGTGCTCTGCCTGCTCAGAGCATCCGCCGTCTCGTTGTCGTCTCCAGCCAGATGAACAGCCGAGATCGAAACTTCCTGCTGGATGGCCCAGAACTCGAGCTGCATCGCCTCCCTGCACAGAGGAAGTGACCCTGCCCCTCCCTTTTTGTTGAGGTAGTGCATGGCCACCGTGTGTCGTTAGAATCAGGACACTCTTTCCTCGCACAGTCGGCAGAAAAGCCTTCAGGGCAAGCCTGACGGCCCTCAGATTGATATGGGGTCTGGACTCCGACAGAGACCAACGACCGCTGACTGTCAACTCGTTGGTATGAGCTCCGCATCCCGTGAGGGATGCGTCCGTCACGATCGTCACCTCCGGCCAGGGCAGCCAAAATGGGGCCCCCTTCATCAGATTGCCTTCGACGGCCCACCACAGAAGGTCCTGGGCGACCGAGGGCGGCACCTGAACAGGGTCAGACAGCCTGCCGGAGGACTGAGACCACTGGAGCTTGAGTACCCACTGAAAGATCTCATCCGCAGACGAGCCTCTGGCACCAGAAGAATGCAGGATGCCAAGAGGCCGAGAAGTCTCAAAAACTCAGACGCTGGGAATTCTGGGCAAGTCGAAACTTGTGCACCATCTGCTGAATGTGAAGAGCCCTCACCTGGGGAGGAAAACACTGCCCCAGGGATGTGTCGAGCACTGCTCCGATGTACTGGAGCACTTGCGTTGGTGTCAAATGGGACTTCTTTAAATTGAGGGAGATGCCCGGCTTGTGAAAGGAGTGGCAGGTGACGGGCAGATGATCCAGGACTTGCTCGGGAGAGCTCCCTCTGATCAACCAATCGTCCAGGTAGACGTGAATCCCCCCTTTCCTGAGATGCGCTGCCACCACCACCATGAGCTTGGTGAAAACCCTCAGGGCGGAGGACCCGAAACTAAATGTGCGAGTCGCCAACCGCGAACCTCAGGTACTTCTTGTGCTTGGGATGGATCGGCACATGAAAGTAAGCATCCTTGAGGTCGAGAGACACCAACCAGTCCTGAAGTTGAAGGGCCTGGAGGACTTGAGAGAGAGTAACCATCTTGAACTTGTCCTTCCTGAGGAGTTTGTTCAAACCGCGCAAGTCCATGATGGGTCTCAATCCCCCGTCTTTCTTGGAAATCAAAAAATAAGGGGAACACCATCCCTTGTTCCTCTCCGCTACAGGCACCAGTTCTATGGCGCCTTTCTCCAGCAGGGCTTGAATTTCCTGCGCAAGGAGCGGATCCGGACTCTTCAAAGAGAGGTTCCCAGGTGGATTGTCGTGAGGCCTCTGCCGAAAGGGAAGACAGTAGCCGTGGGTTATGATCTCCAGAACCCACACATCTGAAGTAATGGCTCGCCACTCTACAAGATGCTGCGCCAGCCTTCCCCCAACCGGCGAACCATGGGACCTGGCCTCATGACTGAGTGGTAGCGGCTGCGGCGTTGCCTGAGGGCAAAGAGGCAACTGCCCGAGCGGCCTTGGCACCTCAAGTACCCTTGTTTCCACCTCTGGCACTCTTACGGTGGCCTCTTTGACTGCTAGCTCCTCTCGCTTTACTGAAGGACGAGTAATAGCGAAAGGAACCTCCCCTCCATTGCTGTCCCCTAGGATGAAAAGGCGGAGGTTGTCGAACTGCAGCGCCCAACGAGTCCGCTGCAGTTTTGGAGGTCTGCAACCTCTCAAGGCTCTCATCAGCCTTGCTGCCAAAAAGATGTTCACTGTCAAAGGTCAAAGGGCATGTTGAGGAGCCGGGACTGCACATCAGGAGCGAACCAAGACTTCCGCAACCACGCAAACCTGCGTATTATGGTGCTCGCCGCCATGGACCGGCTGACACAATCTGCCATGTCCAAACCCGACTGAACGGCCTCACACATGGCATCCTTGCCATCCTGAACCATAGCAATGAAACCATCCCGTTCTTCCCCTTCGGGAATATGTTCAGCCGCTAATGCAACACAGTTCCACAGAGTGTGTGTGAAACGAGACAAGGCACATATGGAGTTGGCCGCCTGAAGCGCCATACCCCCTGAAGAAAACACTTTCTTCGCCCAGCCGTCAAAACGTTTGTCGTCCCTATCCGGAGGGATGGTAGGATACGACGCCTGCTTTGTCGGGGCCGAAGCCGCCAGAACCACCAAACTCTCCCGAGTGGAGTGCCTGGACAAGTAGCAGGGGTCGCTAATGGCTGGACGGTATTTTCGCAACAAAGACTTGCCCACTGCCGGGAGACTCTGCGGAGCAGGCCAAGCCGCCGCCACCCTTCTCTGCAGAGCCATATGAAATGGCAATACCGGGTAAGTGGGGGGACCAAGATCAAGGATGGTGAGAGGAAGACATCTGGGGACCAAAGCTGTGCCTGACCTTAGCCAGAGCCTTTCTAGGGGCTAACCCCGTGCCACGGGGCCCCTCCGACACCACCGCCTCGAAAGGCATCGAGGGCGCCGAACGAGTCAGCGTCGACAGAAACGGCATCGACGTCAGCTGCAGCGCTGCCAGCATCGACGGCGTCGACAAAGGCCTTGAAGCCGGAGCTCCGAGCGTGTCTCTCGACGACCTAGGCGCCGACAGCGTCGACGACCCCCTCGGAGGCACAGAGAAATCGTTGACGACCTCGGCGCCACAGGCGTGGACTTCTTCTTCGATGACAGCACAGGATCACACAGTCTCAAGCGCGTCGAGGACCGGGACCTGGAACAGGCATGGCGAGAACGGCTACCCTTGTCCGAGCGGGACCTCTCCCGCGAGCCGTGCCGACCACCCGAGCCCGAAGGCGTACGAGCGGTGTCTCTCGACCGGTGCCGACCGACCCCACTCGGAGGCGCGGACGGACCGGTGCCCTGCGATTCAAGAATCGCTAGCATCTGCTTCCCGAAGGAAGCCCATTCCTCCGGTGTCGCTTGCATGAAGGGATAAGCAACCCGCCGACGGGCGGAGTCCTCGGAAGAGGACGGGGAAGCCGAACGATGCCGGCACTTCTGAGAATGCCTCGAAGAGGCTGAGGAGTGGGGAGACCGACTCCTGGAAGGAGACCCACTGGACTTCTGACGATGACGCGGAGAATCGCCTCTCGAGTCATCCGTCGAAAGCCCCGCAGACCTCGACTTCCGGGGCTTAGACACCCGACCTACCGACAGCTTCTTCTTGCGTTCCCGCAAGGCCTTTGCTGTGAGCGACTGGCAGTCGACACAGTCGTCCGTATCGTGAGCCTCCCCGAGGCACTAGAGGCAGGCGTCGTGCGAGTCCGTGACCGACATCTTGGACCCACAGTCCCCGCATTTCTTGAAGCCCGGACGCGGGGTTGAAGACGAAGTAGACATCGCCACGAAAAGGTCGAACCGAGAAGAAAACAGCAAACTCCAAAGAGTCGAGGCGTACTGAGATTCACGAAGCGAACACGTTCGTGGAAAAAACGGAACTGAGGCTATGGGCGTCGTGCGCCCTACTTATCACATCGGGTGACGTCGGCCGTCGGAGGAGGTCCTCGGGGACGGCGCATCGACGCAGGAGCTGAAGATTTTCCAAAGCAGCACAGCTGTGGACATTACCCGTCATAGATATGGAATACGTCAGAGGACCCAATCCCCTCGAACTGCCTTCTCTAGATTGCTTCTCAACTAGAACTGTGTCGGTGCACATAATTCTTATAACCACCTTTTCCTTCCCACTTTTTAAACTTGTGAAGTGCCATTTTGCTCGGTTTTCATTCAAGTATTCTACATGCTAAAGTACTGCCTTGCCTAAACTTGTTCACAAACTTATTGGAAAGTGTTGCTGGGGTGTCTAAGAATATATTCCTGTATAACTTGTGCTTTCCCTCCCTTATGAGAAATTGCTAGAGTGCCATTTGTGTTTGGTTTTCACTGTGCTGTTTTGCACAGTTTTCACTCTTGCTCAAACTTGTCTACAATTTAACTAGGGAGTTGTGTATACTTTTCTTGACTGATTTTAACTTGCTTTAATAACTGTGATTTATGTGTTGAACTAGAAGTGTGTAAAATAAATATATATATATTCTTTTTAATACAAAGCTTTGGTCAGTGTTTCCTTGTGCCATAGTACTGTAGTCCTATTGTGTAAACCCTGTATACTGCTCATCTCCCTCTTGAGATAAGTCTGACTGCTTAGCCACAGCTACCAACTAAATCTTTGTGGTACAGACTGATACCAAAGGGGATTTATTGCTCATACCTGTAGTCTTAATCTTCTGTAGTGCTCCCTAAGGGAACAGCACAGGATTCTGCCTAACAGTCTGGGTGCAAGCATAGCACATGCGTTGGTTGCTTTCCTCTTCATAGGTTGAGGACAGTGATTATATATCCTGTGTGATGTTCTGAGGTTCGCTCACGGGCTGCCCCTGGTTGTGTGTCCTCAGGCGTGCTGCAAGCTCGTTGTGTGTACAGCTGTTGATGCCATATTTTGTGTGCATGCCTCAACTGTTGCATAGATCGTGCCTCAAGCTGTCCTCATTATAGATCCCTTCAATTGTGCACCTTGCTTCTCATATTCCGCCTTATTTATTGTGAGCCTCAGTGTCTTAGCTAACTTCTGTGGGCACCGTGTCTACTAACGTTCCGGCCCACCTAGTAACCCAGAGACGGTCTGGGGAGGGGTTTTGTGGGAGGGGGCTCCCGGGTGCTTCACCCACCTGTCGGGCACCGGGTCCCTCTCCTGGGCTATCTGCCTTGGCTTGGTTCCTTTTCCTTAGCAGGCACCTGTGCAGTCCTGCGCCGCTGCTCTTCTCCAGCAGTGCGCCACGATTTTTTTGCTGTTCCAATGTCTCCGACCGTAAGTCGCCTGTAGGTATCCTGCCTCTGCTCCCTCCGTCCCCGCTTCTTCCAACACACTGGCTGTCTCTGCTTTAGCCCTGGCGTACACAGTGGTGCTCCTCCTCAGTCCACGATCCTAGTTGCGTGAGCACTGGTTTCTCACGAAATAAAGCACCATAGGTCTGCAGACTTTCCATGCACCTCCATTAGGTGTTCAGTGTCTGCTGGTGTTCCGAGCCACTAAGCGACCGCCGTTCATTGTTTCAGCGGCTCACACCGCGAGGGTTTATCTCCGCTGTCCTCCACATGCCCTGCCTCTTATTTTCGTCCGCTGCTCTTACAGCCCATCTTTGCGTTTGGGGCTTCAGCTTCTTGCCGAACGGCAGCAGTAACGCGCCTCATTTGCGCATCCCTGCCCATAAGAATCCATGCCTTATTATTGCGCCCGGGTGCTTCACTCTGCTAGTCCTGGGGATCGCGTCTACGGTGGTTCCGACACACCCGTCCGTTCTTCAACAGTCTTCCTTTGTTCTTTGATTCCTGCCGCCGGCCATTTTGTTTCCGTTTCTTCCACTCGCTCAATCTTTCCGATGGCCTGATTGCGCTCACGTGCTGTCCTCAGCGGTCCACTTTCCCGTCAGACGTGCTCCCATATTTCGCATGCCTGTGCTTGCGTTTGTGTGCACAAACTCGCGTTGTGGGTGCACTTTCTTGCCCAGGATCTTGACGGATCTGCGGGAGCTACTGCAGCAGCACGTCTCAATCCATGGCCTCCTGGCCACGTTGACGAGGCCCTGGGCACAATGTCCTTACATTCATCGGGTAGAGCATAACGCCCAAACTCTAAGGCTGCAGGAGCCATGCCCTCAGGTTCAGAGACTCTGATTCGTGATGCAGAATATCCCCCCCCCTTCTCTGGCGAGAAGGTCCGAGGACCATGGTAGCCCGATGGACGGGGCCACTGCCAGATGCAGCAGGTCCGGATACCAGATTTGTCTCTACCACGCCAGGGCGACAATTATCATCCTGCAGTGGCACTGTGAATGTGTTGATCCCTGTCCCTCCCACGGGAACGAGAACGCAGCCCCCATGCTCTTCGACTGAGGGAACCTACTGGCGAACCTCTGGTACTTGGTGTTCACCACCGTCGCAAAGAGATTGATCTGAGGCCGTCCCCATTTATCAAACAGATGATCCACCTGGTCCTGGCGAAGCTCACACTCGTGGCAAGAACGTGGTTCCCTGCTGAGTGAATCTGCAATGGTATCCTTGACTCCCGCCAGGGGAAATGTTTGAGGAACATGCCTTGATGGATGGCCTACTGCCACAAGTCCTGGGCCTCTTTGGATAGTGCCGATGAGGGAGTACCCCCTCACCACCTTGCCCTATAATGACGGCAGAAAAGACTTGAGGGCCCAGAATCCGGCTAGATGTTCCAGGACGTTGATGTGTGGGTCCTTTTCCTCCGGCTGCCAAAGGCCTCTGGCATGCAACCGTCCATTGTGGGCTCCCCATCCCTCTAAAGAGGCATCCATGGTGACAGTCTCCTGGTAAGGAGGAACATGAAATGGAGCTCCCTGGAGGAGGTGTGGCCATACGCCCCATTACTGAATCGCCTGACGGAACTCCTCGTTGAGCGAGAAATTGTCTGCGAAATTCCCTGACATCTGCATCCACCTCGCATCCAGGAACTCCTGGAGAGGTCTCATGGGAATTCTGCACTGACGAACGAGGCTGATGCAGGAGGACATCATGCCCAGCACAGCAGCAACTTGATGGACACGACAAGCACCGTACCTTTCCCTGTATGGCTCTCACCTCTCCTCCGAATGTCACTGTGTTCAGCCGGGCACCTAGAAACAGCGCGTCCTGAGATGGCGTCAAGCAAATCTTTGAATAGTTTATGGAGAACCCCAACTCCATCAGCAGACGCACAGTCTTCGATGTGTGGTCCCCACCGCCAGCATAACTGAGCAGGAACGCACCAGACATTCGCCCAGGTAGGGGTATACATGGATGCCTTGCAGATGAAGATGTGCTGGCACTGGGCCAGGCACTTTGTAAACACCCTCTGAGCCGATTTCAGGCCAAAAGGCAGGGCCTTGAACTGGTAATGCTGAGCTGAACTACGAACCGTAGGAACTAGCAATGTTTCTTGTGAATGCGTATGTGGAAGTAGGTGTCCTCCAGATCCAAAGACTTCAGAAAATCTCCTTGCTCCAGCTGGACAAGCACGTGTTGCAACATGACCATATGGAACTTTTGTGAGTTCTTGTTGAGATGACGAGGATCTAGGATCGGCATTCATTCCCCTGTTTTCTTTCGAACCAGAAAGTATCTTGAGTATACTCTGGAGCCCCGGAGATGGGGGTCTTTTGCCTATTTTTTTAACACGGCCAACACCTGCTACAGAAGCTGTGGTCTGTGTTGTTCTCGTCGCTGAACTGGCAGAATACGCGGACACCTGTGCTGGAATTCCAAGGTGTGTCCCGGAGAACATCCAACACCCATTTGTCCGTGGTGATCGTTTCCCGCGTGCCAGACGAACTTTGACAGCCGGCCTCCCACTGGGGTGCCCAGGTGGGAGCCCAATGTCACGGCCGGTTCAGGCCTGCTTGGGGGTCAAAGCTCTACCCTGTGGATGGTGCCGCCACTGTCCTACGCTGCGTTGAGAGCAACCCCTGTACGGTTCCTGAGAGGAGGAGCGTGGAGGCTGTCGGTATGGTGTATTATTTCCCTTCAAGGATCTTCCTGGTTTTCCTTTGGAAGAACTAAAGGACGACTACTGTTGTTGCTGAAAGGGTCCCAAGGCGCGTGCTGTCTCTGTGTCGGTCTTTATCGCTTGTAAAGACTGGTCGACCGCCTTTCCGAAGAGGTTCTCCTCGTCGAATGGTATATCCAGTACCTTAGTCTGCACGTCTGGGTGGAAGTTAGTTTCCTTCTACCAGGGATGACTGCGCAGGGAGACCCCCGTTCCCCATCTGGCGGAAACCCGTGTACGCGATGCCCACTGCTACAGTGATGGTGTGATCCGAGGCCACTTCACCCTCCTGAAAGAGCTCCAGTGCCTTGACATTCTTGCCTTTGTGCAGGAACTCCAGAATAGGACCCAACTTGAACCATACTTCCCGGGTTGTACCAGGACAAGATGGCTAGGGCGTAAGCTGCCTTGATGGTAGAGGCTGGCGTGTAAATTATTCTCTTTCCATTGCATCCAGCTTCTTCTACTCCTAATCCGGAGGTACCATGGCTGCCGACGACTGGTTTGGTGAGCGTTTCCTTGCTGCTGCCGAGACCACCGAGTCGGGTGAGGGCTGAGACCCTAAGCACCTGTGACCTGAATCTGGGACCCTGCACTTCAACCTGTCTCGCTAGGTCGGGCTGTACTCCAGTTGTTCATCAGCGCCAGACCCTCATCCCAGATGTCGTCCAGGAATGAAACAGACATGATCGTCTTCCTTCTCGACTTGCGCAGTTGATAAAGAAAGCCTTCCTTTTTGGTCACTTCGGGGGTTAACTGAAACAACTCTGAGACACTTCCATTCCATATGATGGAATGGAAGTGTCTTCTCCCATCTGTTCATGTATGGCCAGGTAGAGTTGTGTTCCTCAATAATTAGAATCGAGTATAGGTGCGTGATTAGTTGTTTATCACCCGAGTGCGTCATTATGAACTTCTCGAACGGCGTCAGGGTTCTTATCGCAGTTTTAATGCTGATCTGCATCAGCCAGTGGCATAATTGGTAATATTTCAACCTGTCTCTTTCAGTTAGGTCTAGGCTAGTCTTGCACTCCTCAAATGTCATATTCCCCCATCCTCCCCCACCATGTCTCCCACTTTCATACATCCCTTTGCCCTCCATCTATGCAATGTCCCCTGTTTCATCCCAGGGAAAAACTGTGGATTGAAGTAGAGCTGGGTGAAAGGAGAGGGCTGCGTTCACAGGTGCCCTTTCAATAGGAAGCGATCCCAAACCTTGCACGTTACCGTTAGTATCTGGCTATGCCCAATTTTGGGGGGGGGGGAAGATCCAGTCTATCTAGCCACAAAAGCCTTGCTAGTGGCGTCATTGCCCGATCCATCCTTGCCCATTGCCTAGTACAATCTTCCATTAGCCATTCCTTTATCACCCTAAGTTTGCCTGCCTCGTGCCACTTTTTTGAATTTCGGAAGACCCAGCTCACCTCGTGCTTTGGGGGCCATCATGGCTTGCAAGGACAATCTCGGTTTTTTATTTTGCCATACAAATTGCGAGATGATTCCATTGAGCGCTTTGAAGAACCTCTTCGGTATTGGAATGGGGAGCACTTGGAAAGGATATAATAACCTTGGTAGTATGATCATTTTAATTGTAGCTATCCTCCCTAGCCAAGAAATTTGCAGGCGGTCCATACCTTGAGGTCTGCTTTTATTTTAGCTAGGAGTGCCGGGTAGTTTGCTTCATACAGTCTGGAGATTAGTGGTGTCAGTTTTATGCCCAGGTAGGTGATGGTGCCCTTTGCTAAGTTGAACGGCCCTGCCAATATGTTCTCCCAGTTATGCACCCTCTGAGGTCCCAGCCACAAGAGTTTTGATTTAGTTTGATTTTTAGCCCGGAGACCTTTTCCACCTCCCCCAGAACCTGGACCAGGGTCGGATGAGAGGTGTCGCCCTCCGTCATTGTTAGCAGCACATCGCCAGCGAAGGCCGCTACCTAGTGTTCCTGCCCCCCAAACTTCATACCTTGAATCGCTGGATTACGCCTAAAGGTGGCCAGGAGTGGCTCTAAATACATAGCGTACAGAAGGGCGACAGCGGACATCCCTGACTCGTGCCGCGAGTGATGGAGATCTTATTCGATAGGTGGGAGTTAAATGCAATCCTCATAGAGGGGTCTGCATAATATGCCTCCACCATCTGTATGAATTTAGGTCCCAGCCCCATTTCACGTAAAGCTTCTATCAGGAAAGGCCACTCTACCCGGTCAAAGGCCTTTTCGGTGTCTAGTGCCAGTAGCAGTACCTGTTCCCGCTTCACTCCCACTTTCTCTATTAGGTGGATCACTCGCCTTGTGTTATCCCAGGTTCTTCGCCCCTTTATAAAGCCTGTTTGGTCCGTATTTATCACCTCTGGGAGAAGGGGCCCGAGTCTAGCTGCTAGTATCCCCGTGTAGATCTTAGCATCCAGGTTCAGTAAGGCTAAGGGACGATAAGAGGTGTATGCCATTAGCTCTTTATTAGGTTTAAGGAATACCACTACTTTCGTCTCCATTATTGATGGTGTCACTATGCCCCCACGTCCAATAGAATTGAAGAGCTTTGTTAGTCTGGGGCTCAGTTTTTGGGTGCAACTTGCCTGGAATCCATCCGGTCCCAGCAATTTATTAGATGGTAGGTTTTTTATTACTGCATCTACATCCTCCTTGGTTATATCCTCTTTGAGATGGTCCCAATCTGGGGGGGTAATTTTGCGTAGGTGGAGGTTGTTGAAAATCTTTTATTGCGGTGCAATCCGGGTATTCTGAGGAATACAAGGTCCCATAGAATTTCTCAAAGGAGCTTATAATTGTCCCTGTATCCTTTGCTAGCATACAATCCTGCTGTCCAATACCTTGTATAGTGCGTTTTGCTTCTGCAATCCATACTTGTCTCGCTAACAGCCTCCCTGCTTTGTTGGCACCAACGTAGTACCGTTGGCGTACCGACATCAAATCCCTTTCTGCATTTCGGTTCCTTAGTAGCTCAATCTGGGTTCTAATCTCCTTCAGCTGCCTCATCGCCGCTTTGGCCTTGTTTCCAGTCACCTCTACCGTTGCCTCCTTTAGCTGGCCCTCTAACTCTTCTTCCATCGCTTTCCTCAGTCTACGTTTCTGAGCTTGGATCGTGATAGCTTCCCCTCTCGAGGCATCTCAGATCCCTTCCTGCGTGGTCCGCTGGTTGTCATTATGTTGAAAATACTCATCTATTTTCTCCCCTATGATATCTGCCATCACCCTGTCCTCCGGTATTTCCCTGGGAAACGTCCAGGCCCATACGCCCCTGTGTTGGTTGTGTCTCGTCACTTTTACAGTCAGCGGGGAGTGGACTGACAGTGCTATGGCCCCAACCTGAATATCCCCGACCTCCCCCAGGATTGTTGGGGTCATCAACACATAGTTTATTCTGGATAGTGTCTGGTGCACGTTTCCATTCCTTTCCTGTGACACCAAGTATCCCTCAGGGTGAAATTATCAAATGCCTCTCTTAGGTTCTTAGATACTGGTCAGTCCCCTTGGGATCTGCCTGCGCTTCTGGTTCCCATGCTAAGTTAAGGTCCCCTGTTAAAACAATTTCCCCGTTTGTGATCCATCAGTACTGTCATGAAGACATATCGCCTCTGAGGATCTCTCATAGTTTGCCGGACCTGTGCGTGAAGTGTGTCTATAAGCCCAATAAGTACACAAGCTGTTTCCCCCAGGGCATTCGCCTGGTATATTTGCATAAAGGCATGAAAGTGCAGGACTGTTTTATTAGATCTTTTTATGTGAGTTTCTTGGAGCAATATGACGTCGGCCCTCACATGTTTCACTTGTCCCTCCACCTTTTTTGCGCTTTACCAGGCAGTTCAACACCCTGACATTATAGGATAACATATTGTAGCCCATTGTATCTTGTGTATTTTTGACGCCAAATATCTCTCTGGGGCTTTGCTCTTATAGCGGGCCGTCTGTTACTGGCGATGTGTGGATGTTCCTCCTGCCCCCCACTCAACACTCCCTTCACCCCTCCTCTCCCCTCCCTTCCCTTTCCTCTTCCTCCCTCCCTCCCTCCCTCCCCATTTGCCCAACTCCCTTCCCCCCTACCCCGGTCAGGGCCTGTGGTCCAGAGAAACACCCCAGCTTCTAATCTGGGGTATCGGATCTAGTATATCCCTGGGGATACTCCTGCGAGGGGTGAACTACACCCCTCTAGCGATTCCAAAAAACAGCTGGCCATGTCCTTCCGGGTCAGCCCAAAATTAATGTCACAACATCCATTCCCGGATGTAGTGTCTGTAGATTCCCTTCCTTTCAAGACATATCTCTGAATCATGCGGCCTCGGTCTTTGATGATGGACTGGAACTACGGCTTGCTCTTATTCTGGGGATCCTGGTGTTCCTTTCTTGCGTGGAGGGCCCAGAAGCCTTCTTTCTCTATTGGTTCTCCCTCTGCGGACTCTGAACCATTCCCAAGTATTGGAGTTTTTCCATGGAAGCGGATGTGGAGCTTTGTGTTGTTAGGTCTTGTCCTTTCTCGATGTTCAGAACTCACATCCCCTCTTCGCATGTGCACACTCTCTGCTGTCGGCCCCCGCAGGCGAAGAGGAGGACAAATCGAAAGGTCCACTTATAAGCAATTTTCTTGGCTTGGAGTGCTGTCGTCGCTGGGCACATCTCTCGCCATTTTTGTAGAGTGGTTTGTGCTAAATCTTGGTATAGCTGGACCGGAGAGCCATTCACCAACTCTGTACTAAGCTCTGGCTGCCCTTACATTTGTTTTCTTCACCGTAAACGACATTAAAGCAATCAGAACATCACAAGGCCGAAGACCTGGCCGCATCCTCTTCGGGCCTACTCTATGGGTGCAATCCATTTGAACGTCTTCTGGACGCGTGTCCGTTAGAAGCTCCCCGAAGCATTGCTGCATTGTGCTTTTCAAATCTTCCTCTAGGGTCGCCTCACTGAGGCCCTTCACATAGATGTTAGATCTACGGGAGCGGTTTGCCAGGCCTTCCACTTTTATCTCTAGACTGTGTATCGCTTTGGCCACCTGATCCAAGAGTTCACTGTGTTGTCTGACCTCTTCCGCAATGTTTGAAAGACCCTGCACCGTCACATCGACTCTGGCTCTCAGGTTGTTGATCTCACAACGCACTTCTTGTAGGGAGCTTCGCAAGTCCACTTGCATTTTGTTCAATTGGTCTTGGAACGAGTTAAGCATTCCATCTTCCATGCCCTACAGACACTCCATTAAGTCCTCTTTGTTCAGTGCGTTCAATGTGTGGGAGTCTTTTCTTCTGTTTTCCACTTTTTGGAAGGCTTCTGCATCACTCTGGAACCCTTCTTCTTGATGTTGGCCACAGCAACGTTCTAGTGGTCCTGCTTGGGGGGGGGCATTGGACGTTTTGCTTTTGCTCTGCAGGTTTTTGCTGCGTGCCCCTGGCATTTGGAGGGTTTTACCCCTTCCGCTGCTACCTGCTGTCTGGGATGCAGCTCTTTCGTTCAGACCCCCCGGTATGTAGGCCTTCCCCACTTGTACTTGAACTCCTGTAGTGATCTGGAGTGTGAGGGGTTCATATTCGTTATCTTAGTTCTGGTCTATTGATGATCTACGTTGGTGGACCACTCCTCTGCTGATGTTGCCTTTTATTTCATTTCCTTTCACTGGCCGGGTAGAGAGCCATTATTGGTGTGGAGGTGTGATCAGCTTCTTTGCTGCTCTGTGTCCCATGGTCTCCAGAGTTGTTTCTCCTTTTCCCCCTTGTTGCTATCCTCCAACCTTGAGTGAGTAACTGCCCCTCCTGCCCTGGTGGGTGCTGTAGGAGTGATTGGCTTCCTTGTGAGTGGGCGAGTATTAGAGGAGATTCCACCTGGGGCTCTCAAGTTCCCCTTTCCTTCTGGAATGTTTTCTCCTTCCCAGTGTTCTTTTGGAGTCCCGACGCCACTGGGTTGTCTCATTCCCTTTGCTTCCCAGTCAGTGCCTGTCTCTCAGGTGTAATTTTAACCCCTCGGGGCCCGAGATTCGCTCGAGAGTTGGCTGTCCCACTTCCTCGTTAATGTATTTTTTCCTGCTGCGCCTCTTGAGGGTGCCGTGCCTGCTCCTTACCGTTTCATGGGAGCAGGGCCCGGCGGCTTGTGGTTCGCTTCTTCCCTACTCTTCTCGTGCTGCCAAACAAGCCCTCTCCACCTCCTCTCTCTCCCGCTGAGGTTTGCAGTGCCAACACTTTGTATGTAGGGGCTCCGTGGGGGCACTTCCGCTCTGTGCTCCCCCTCTCACACCTCCCCTACGGCAGCCGCACCGGGAGGGGGTAGAGGTGTAGTAGCTCCAGATGATCTGCTGAGGCGGCAGATTCCTAGGCGACTGATATCTTGTTTAATTCTGCAATCACTGCAGTGTCGCTGGGCAGACTATCTGCTGTTTCCTTATTCACCCGATCTGGGGAGGGATCGTCTCTGCGCATTTAGGGTCTGGATATTAGTGCTTCATGTCAGCCAAAAGGCCATCTTCTTTAGGGCCTGCCGGAGGCCGTGAGACCTCACGGTATGGGGGCCATCTTCCAATATCCTTATTCACTCTTCTAAACATCAATTTGATATACTCTTCTTCTTTACTGGGAGGAATAAGAGTATTCCAATAATTATTCTTATTGGCTTCACTGTTGTAAGGCTTCTCATTTACTTCATTGGCTTTTAAAATTATAGTTAATTTATCTGTACTGGAAGGAGTATGAGCATTCCCATAAGGCTTCTCCGTCCCCCTCCCGGGTCTCCCGTAGTCCCAGTTACCTGCGAATGGTAGGGGAAATGTCACCACAGTGTTCGTTCTCTTCTGTGCTTTGCTTTGCTTAGTCAATTTGGCCTTGGCGATTTCCTTCACGTCTCTTCCTCCGTGACTCCATGCCATGCTTGCAGGATTTCCAGTCTCTCGGTTACCAGTTTATTACGTTCTGCTTGAGCGGTATCAGCACTGCAGGTCCAACACCTGTTTCCTGTGGTTACACCATCACTTTCCTTTTCATTCTTTTTCTCACTTCTGGGACACTGTGCATCCAACTTCAGTTGTCTTCTTTGTGTCGGTGTGAGACGCTGTGTGCCTCAGTCTGGTTCCTGTTCACTCACTCGTTCAGGATACCGAGCGGCCAGCCTCTGCTCAATGCTGGCATGCAAGCAATTTTGTAACTTGTGGTTTTCTCTCTTACTGCTCCAAGCTCCTCCCCTTTCATACTACGTAGCCATGGGACTTCCCCAAGTAGTGTTGTATTCCTTTCTCGCTGTCTCGTATTGCTTTACTTCTCCTTCACAGGTCCTCTTCCTCTTCTCAGTCCATGGGAATTTGTTATTTAAAGGTATAGTCACAGTTTCCAGTTGACAATAATACCTACAGATACTTTCTTGACGTAAATCTTTATAAAATACATCTGAAGAGGTATTGTTGCTTTGTTATCTAAGGAGTTTGTCAGAACAGATTCCTTGTCCCCAAAGGGGGAAGTCTCTCCCTGTGTGATCCCACTTGTCTCTACCCCTAGGGAGGGTATTGCCGAGCTGACTGACCTCCCTAGCCTCACACTGGGGTGGCTCCCCCTTGGGGAGAAGAGACACTTTTTTTTTTTATTTATTTTTATTTTATTTTTTATACGGTTTTTACAAAACCTTTAAAAACATTTCTTACATACATCAACGTTCCTCAAAATACTTCATCCGGGATCGCCATCGCCATCTAACTTTCCCCCAGTTCATCAGCTTTCAAGATGGACAATGGCCCTTTATACATTTCCAAATCATCAACAACCATATTCAGCTGGTGTTCAATTATTGCTAGAAATTGTGTCAACGGAAGTAACAGTTTTCGGGCCGTACCGTTAAACATATGATCCCACCATTCTTCCGCACACAATGAAGGGTGATTGGCCCCCCAAGGTCCCAAAAGCAATGTTCTGTTGTCCCGAAAGCTATTACAAAACAACACTAGATGTTTCAGCGTCTCTGGTACTTTGGTACAAAATCTACATCTGAGGTTTATGCTTTTGTTGCATTTCCATTTGTGTAGCCGCTCTTTCGTTTTAAACAGATTTAAACGAAATAACATAAAACGTCTTCGTGCATTTGGTTCCGGGAACAAATTGATGTAACCTTGAGGCGTGTTAAAGGGGCGAACTTCCAAAGGAGCATTCGACATCAGCTTTGCCGTTGATCTTTCAGAACAGGTTTTCTCACAGTCCAAGTGCCAAATTTTCGTTTTAGCAGCGACTGGATTTTCATGGAGTAAATTGGGCTTGATGTCGAATTCTACTAGTAAGCTTTCGCATCTGTGCATCCATAAAGCCACCAGGTTCGGACCTTGGGACGTTGCGCTTTGAAAAAGTTCAAATTGCAAGATGTTTACTCACGCTCAAGTCTTTCGATATAGGGCCAGTAAGCTCCACACAATCCTTGCATGCAGTGAAGTCAGGGATAACTCATCTGATACACGAGGACAAAGACACATTTCATCGATTTGAAAAACTTTTCTTTTGTCTTGGTGCCTTTTAAATTAATCACATTCGAGCAGGATGGTAAAAAATGACTCATTTTCAGACCCAGTATGTAATTTGTTTCAGCACCTAAGGTGATTTTTACAAAATAAACTATTGTATTTCAAACAATCAAAGAAATACTTAAAAGTCTACATTACAAAACTTTATCTTGGGAAGGAGAGGAAAAGGTTAAGGGCATGAAGAGGAGCAGCGAGGGGGGTCAAGGGGTGGGAGTGGGAAAAGAGGGGGAAGACAGGTTTAATGACAATAGAAATCTAAAATGTCCCATTGATGTGATCCAATCAACCAAATTCATAAAAGTGTAACCCACATCTCTTTTTAGTCTTATATCTCATCTCGTCTTTGATAAGAGACGTCATCCTTTGCTGAACAAATCACCAGGCTATGCAGCCAGTCAACATACAGGGACTTAGTCCCATCTCTCCACAATCTCAAGATCTGCTTATTGGCTGGTATGAGAGCTCTGTTATTGCAGCTCAGTTTGGCATTAGTCCTACTTTGAACAGTGGATTCCATTTCTTTCTTGGAAAATCAACAGGAATGATCAGGGAGAAATTTACACAATCAAATGTCCTTACACAAAAAAGGACCATACACTATTCATATTGGTCTGATAGTGTCCGACTTAGAAAGACCATGCTATTTATTTTCATTATTCTCATAAGAATTATCTTTCGATGTGCATAATGCAATGATGGCTTGGCTTGTAGACAATATGGGAGTTGGCATGTTAAAATGAAAACATAAAAGCAGGCTGAATTTAAAAACAACTGGCATATAAGTTGAAAAGGGAAAGCATTCAGCTTTAAGTGAGCACTTTATAAATGCTTAAAGTTCTTGTTAGTAATGGTATGGCTTAATTGTGAAGTGCAATGTATGTCACATGTGACTTCTTGGAACAATATATGGGGCAACACTATAACCTACTAATCCATTTATGAGTGAGACTTTCTATAGAACACACTTAACTGAAATACTCTCATTAAGGAACACAAGCACAGTTAAGTAAACTCATTTGCAGAAATCACATAATGTGGTCAAGTGGGGAAAGTTGGGATTCAAACCCTGGTTTCCTGGTCCCATACTTGACATCACCCAGACAACCTACACAACAGACCACATCATATCTGGCACTCCACAAAGGACCAGATAGCATAACGGACACTACATATGTGCCATATAATTAAATGGCATTATGTGGATTCAAAATGCATCAGTGCTGTTCTCCTTCCTACCATGTAAAAGGCAAGAAACAAAGTACACTGCTTGTTAAAATTAGGGAGCTCCACTAATACAACAAGAATACCAAACGTTGTCGAACTAATTCAAGTAAACTGTACTTCAGCATATAATCAGGATAGGTGCTGAACTGTTAGAAAGAGCCTGCCCTTGGGCTATATGCCAAAAAACTAAGTTCAGCTGAGACTAGTCACTGCTGTCTTGTTTCACACAGTTCAATCTGCACTTGCAGCCTCATGCTTGTCTATGCACTGCTCTGGTCCAGTGTCCGGTTCAGTCCAGTGTCCTGCTGCGGTCCAGTATCCTCATCAGGTCTGGTCCAATGTCCTTGATAGGACATTATTAGGGTATTTTGACAAATCCATAGATGTTGCACTTCTCTCAGAGAGGAGCCCCTTCCCATGAGGCCAGGGGGTGAGGCTGCTACCCGATAGTACCCCTGGTGGTGGTACTCAGCAGGAGGATCTCATGGGGAGAGATCCCCCTCTATGGACAAGGATGATCATCTAAGGGAAACAAGTATTTGAACCCTACACCCACCTCCCATACATCCACATATTCCTTACACTCAACCTCCTGGTTACCTAATGATCCCATGCATTGTGTAGGGCTATAGGGCTGACACCTACTGATGAAGAGGAGGCGCAGTGCCATGAAGAATATCTGGTGGAAGGGTAATCAACATTCTAGCCTTCCGCAGATGCGGGATGGGAAGGTTAAAATAAAAACGGACAAAGTGCTTACAGAGGAGTCTGAGAAGCTGGAGAACCTGCATGGTGAAAACCCACAGCCGCACCAGCAGCCAAAGAAGATGGACCTTCCAGCCCGAGAGAATCGAACGAGATGCAGAGAACAAGAAATCCCTCCAGTCTCTGAGAAACCAAGAACCCAGTGATGTGGAGCGAGCATAGAGCAGCCCTGGGAGCGGGAGACTGTTACCGGGAACTAGAAACGGGCAACCAGAGCCGGTCGGCAGAGAAACACCTACGCAGCCCGGCGAACGACTATAAGCACCGAAGGAGGATTGACAGAGCGCCCAGAGGCCTGCGAAGGTAAAAGGGTAGGTGCTTGGAAATGAGGGTCTGGAGCCCATGTCCAAAAATGAGGTATTTTCCCTGTGACAGTACTTGGCGAGAGAGGGAGCCAAGCAGGTCCGAACTAACCGGATGAGAAAGCAGTGTCTGGGGCCCACATGCAAAAACGTGTCTTCTTCCAAGCAACACCTGGAAGGAGAGTGAACCAAGTGGGCCAAACCAAAGAGAGGCAGAAGCGGATCTGGGACCGCTTTAACATTTATGAACTGTGTAAAGCAAGCCTGAGAAAAGGCATGGGGAAGGGAGACATTCCCCTGGTGTTGGGAACTGCAAAGTAAGCTTGTGGAAGGGTCAGATGAAGTTAGTCATTCCCCTGGCATTGTGAAAATACAGAGCAAGATACCTGAGAAGGGAGGCATTCTCCATGGAACCAAAAGTGAAGAAACAACTATGCACAATAAGGAGTGTTGATGTTTAAACTGGAACGTTACGTTTTAGAGTTTGAATGGGGAACTTTACTGCTTGATAATCTGGGACATTGTGTTGTGCCTTGAAGAGGGATTAGAACCTGGGGGAGTGGGTAATTCCCTCAGATAAAGCTCCCATCTAACAACTGGAACTGTGATCCATTGTCCAGAAGAAGGGAGCCATTATTCTGGACCAAGAAGATCCTCTTTAGTTTGGTTACAAATGTAAGGGACGAAATAGGTTTATAGCACAGGACGGTGGACCCTTGATTTACGTGGACATCCTGACAGATTCCTTAGTATTTTAGTTGAGGAAGGGGAAGCCCTCTTAGAGTTAATGAGCGATAGGGTTACTCTTTCTTTTCAAGTATAATAAGGAACAAGTTACTTACCTGTAACTGTTGTTCTCCAGCATGGGTCTGGCATGGATTCACATGCTCATGAATATTCCCCGTCGTCAGGCTGGGAATCCTCGGTAAAGAAAAAACCAGTATCAGTTTCGTTTCTGATCTGTCTTTCGTAGTAATAACCAATCACTGGTCTCTGCGTCATACTGACCACAGCCAATGACTGCCCTCTACCTAAGCACCGCCTCTGGCAGCCATCTTCAGATTTGGAAGCACGTGAAGTGGCAGTATGACCAAGTGAAGAGCCGCAGAGGGGTAGGCGGGAGGGTTCGCATGTGAATCCATGCCAGACCCATGCTGGAGAACAACAGTTACAGGTAAGTAACTTGTTCCTTCTCCAGCATGGGGTCTGGCATGGATTCACATGCTCATGAATAAAGAATACATAGCAGTACACACATGCACAACCACGGGAGGTGGCAAAGGCTCAACATTAAGCATCACATCAACTCAACATTAAGCATCTTACCTCCTCACCAGGCTCACCTCAGGCGAACAGGTTGCGCAGCACTGCTTGGCCGACCCTGGACTCCTCCCTGGAATCCCGGTCGACGCAGTAGAATTTCGTGAAGGTGTGCGTCGACCTCCACGTAGCAGCCCTGCATATGTCCAGCAGGGGCACACCAGATAGGAACGCCGTGGTAGCTGCAATCGCTCTGGTGGAATGGGCTCTCGGACGGCCAGGCAGCGGTCGGTTTGCCAACCGGTGACAGCACATGATACAGCCGGAGAGCCATCTGGAGATGGAAGCCTTCGAGAGAGCCTTCCCCTGATTGACAGGTCCAAAGTTCACAAAGAGTTGTGACGTCTTCCGAAAACCCTTCGTGCGGTCCACGTAGAACTTCAGCGCTCTAGCTACATCCAGCGAGTGCAAAGTCCTCTCAGCCGGCGACGAAGGCGACGGGAAGAACACAGGTAACACCAAGGGTTCGTTGAGATGGAAGTCCGACGGTACCTTGGGCATGAAGGAGGGGTGCGTCCTGAGCACTACCCTCGTGTCGTGGAAAGTCAAGTACGGGGCCTTGCAGGAAAGGGCCTGGATCTCTCCCACTCGTCGTGCGGAGGTGATGGCCACAAGAAAAGCTGTTTTCCACGATAGAAACTTCAACGGGGCCGAGTGCAGAGGCTCGAACGGAGGTCCCATGAGCTTGGTCAGCACCACGTTGAGCTCCCACGCCGGGGCCGGAGCCTTCACCGGCGGTAACGATCTGAACAGTCCCTTCATGAACTCTTTCACCAGACGATGAGACCACAAGGACGTCCGCCCCGTGGTTCTGGTGTATCGGGAGATCGCAGCAAGATGAATCTTGATAGACGCGTGTGCCAGACCAGCTTTGGCCAGCGTCAGCAGGTACGGCAGTACTTGGGGAGCCGTAATCCGTAGAGGGTTAATCTTCTGTGCGTGGCACCAGACAGAGAACCTCTTCCATTTGTGTCCGTAGCATTTAAGAGTCGAGGACGCCCTGGCCTTTGCAAGAACCTCTCTGCAATCGGCCGGTATGTCGTATCCTCCAAACTCTAGCGCTGCAGGAGCCAGGCCTGCAAGTTCAGCGACTTCGGGTCGTGGTGGAGGATGGCGCCTCCTTCCCTGGAGAGTAGATCCGCGTCCGCTGGCAGCTTGATCGGCGGGGACGCTGACAAGTCCAGAAGGTCCGGGAACCATATCTGCCTCGGCCACGCAGGTGCGACGAGGATCATCCTGCACCGTGACCTCTTGAGCTGGTTGACGAGCCGGATTAGCAGAGGCAAGGGAGGGAACGCGTAGAGGAACAGGCCCTCCCAGGGGAACGAGAAAGCATCGCCCATGCTCCTCGTCTGGGGAAACCTGCTGGCGAACCTCCGGCACTTGGTGTTCGTCGCCGTCGCGAACAGGTCGATCTGGGGTGTGCCCCACCGTCGGAAGAGGCGATCCACCAGATCCTGCCGTAGTTCCCACTCGTGGCACGAGCGCAGCTCCCTGCTGAGTGAGTCGGCGATGGTGTTTTTTATCCCTGCCAGATGAAACGGCACCAGAAAAATCCCTTGGGCGACGGCCCAATGCCACAGGTCCTGCGCCTCCTTGGACAGCGCTGGGGACCTGGTTCCGCCCTGTTTCCTGATGTAAAACATGGTGGTGGTGTTGTCGGTGAAGATCCTCACCACCTTGCCCTTGAGGGACGGAAGGAAGGACCTGAGGGCCCAAAACACTGCACGGAGCTCCAGGACGTTGATATGCAGGGACTTCTCCGTCGGGAGCCAGAGTCCCCTTGCGTGCAGATTTTCGGTGTGCGCTCCCCACCCTTCCAGGGAGGCATCCGTGGTCACAGTCTCCTGGTGGGCTGGGGTCTGGAAGTCCATGCCCGCCGTCAGATGCGCGCGGGTGCCCCACCACCGTATCGCTCGTCGGAAACTCTCGTCGAGCTTGATCCTTTCCTCGAAGCTGCCCGTCGTCTGGATCCAGCGCGCATCCAGGAATTCTTGCAACGGGCGCATCCGGAGCCTGCACATGGGAATGAGGTAGATGCAGGAAGACATCATCCCGAGGAGGGACTTGATGGACCTCACTTTGGCCGCGTCGGCCACCAACATCCGTTGCACCTTGCCCAAGATGGTCCTGGTCCTCTCCTCCGACGGGGAGGCCAGAAGGGACACTGTGTCGAGCCTCGCTCCCAGAAACAGTGCGACTTGCGCGGGCACCAGGTGGGATTTGGCGTAGTTCACGGAGAATCCCAGGTCCGTGAGGAGTTGGACGGTCCTTGCCGTGTGGACCACGGCGAGCTCCCTCGTCTTGGCGCGGATGAGCCAGTCGTCCAGGTAGGGGTAGACGTGAATCCCCTCGCGGCGCAGCTGCGCCGCCACCGGTGCGAGGCACTTGGTGAATACCCTGGGTGCCGACCGTAGTCCGAAGGGAAGGGCTTTGAACTGGTAATGACGCCCTTGGACCACGAATCTGAGGAATTTTCGGTGCCCCTTTAGGATGGGAATGTGGAAGTAGGCATCCTCCAAATCCAACGACGATAGGAAGTCTCCTTCCTCCAGCTGACCCAGGACGTGCTGGAGGGTGACCATCCGGAACTTCTGCGCCTTGATGAACTTGTTCAGACGTCGCAGGTCTAGGATGGGGCGCCATCCTCCCGTCTTCTTCTTCACGAGGAAGTATCTCGAGTAGACTCCGGAGCCCCGAAGCCTCTTTGGGACGAGTTCGATGGCGCCCTTTCTGAGCATCGCCTTTACCTCCAGGAGAAGTTGAGGGGCGTGAAGTTCTTTCCTGGCCACGGGGGGGGGACGCGCGGGCACCTTCTTTGAAACTCGAGCGCGTGGCCCCGGGCCAGGGCGTCCAGCACCCAACGGTCGGTGGAGATGGACTCCCACACGCTGACGAAGCCCGCCAGCCGGCCTCCCACCGGGGTGCTTCGGTGGGGGCCCGACCCCACGGCCGGTTCAATCCTGCTTGGACGCGGCCTTGCCGCCTTGACCTCCTTGGCGACGACGGCGGGGTCCGCTAGACTTGCCTCGTCCTCTGTAGGCCTCTTGCGACGACGAGCGGGCCGCTTGACGGTAGGAAGCGAAACCGCCGCCGGAACCTTTGGAGGCGCCCTTGCCTCCGCCGCTCCGAAAGGGTGTCCGTCGTTGCAGGACTCCAAGGGCCCGGGCCGTCTCAGTATCCGCCTTGATGGCCTGAAGGGAATCGTCCACTGTCTTCCCAAACAGGTTGTTCCCGTCGAAGGGCATGTCCAGGACTCTGGTCTGGACGTCCTGCCGGAAGTCCGTAGCTTTGAGCCATCCACGACGTCGAAGGCAAACGCCGTTGCCCAGCTGGCGGAACCCAGTGTCGGCGATGTCCGTCGCCACGGTGATGGCGTGGTCCGAGGCCACCTCACCTTCCTGCAGGATCTCAAGGGCCTCCGCCCTCTTGTCGTCCGGCAGAAAATCCAGCAGGGGAGCCATCTTGTACCAGAGCTCCCTGTCGTAGCGGGCCACGATAGCCAAGGCGTTGGCCGCTTTAATCGTCGTCGCTGCCGACGAGATGACTCTACGTCCCATAGCATCCAATTTCTTTCCCTCGCCGTCCGGCGGGGAAGTCGATGTGGAGGCCGCACCCCCCCCCCGCTTTCTTCCTGGCTGCCGCGGAGACGACGGAGTCCGGGGTAGGCTGCGCCCGGAGGCATAGGGGGGCCGTGTCCGGGACCCGGTACTTTTTCTCGTACCGGTCTCTTCTAGCTGGCGTCGTGGAAGGGTTCTTGAGGAGGGAAAGGCCCTCATCCCAAATGTCGTCCAACAGAGGCACTGCGAGGACCGTCTTCCTCTTGGCCTCGCGCCGCTGATAAAGGAAGCCTTCCTTTTTCTTCTCCTCAGGGCAGAGTTGGAAAAGCTCGGAAGCCCTGGAGATCATGGAGTGGAAAGATCCGATCTCGTTGGGCGGAGAAGCCCTGGTGGGAGGCGACGACGGAAAATCCTCGTCGTATGCCTCGTCGTCCGTACCCGTCGCTGCCGTGTCAGTCCCCGTATCATCCCCTCGGGTGGACGGGGAGGAGGGCTGGACGGGGCGCGACGGTTGAAAAGGAGGTGGTGGATGGATCCTTCTTTTCTTGGTAGGGGGAACACCAGAAGGTCCCGGTTCTGGATCCCCCGACGGGAGAGGTTCCTCCGTCGGTAACGGTAGCCTCGTCCTTATCTCAGAGCATAAGGACTGTATGGCCAACAAAATGGCCGCCGAGTTGTCTTGCAGCGCTGGCAGAGGGGAATACGACGGGCGAGCAGGGGCCCCGTCGGTATCCTCGACGATGTCGTCGTCGTCACCTGCGTCGGGGTCCATTCCGACGGGCTGGCCTTCTCCCACGCCTAGGCCGTGGCTTAAGACCTCGATCAGCTCCTCTTCTGAGGTTGAGACCGAATCTACGACGACGCCCTGCCCCCCCTTCTTCCCCACGGAGGGTTTCACGGGGGTCCTATCGATGGGCACAAAGGAAGACTCCCTCCGAGGAGGCAGGGAGATTCTGGGCCCTGAGGTCGCCACCACTGGTGCAGCCACCACAGGCTGAGCCAGGGCCGCCGCGACCGTTTCGATAGAGGGCTTCGTCGGATGGATCAAGGCCTTCACCACCTTAGGTGCGCTCACCGCCTTATCCTTGAGGGAGGGGGCACTGCCACGCTCCTCCTCTGCCTTAGAGCTCGACCGGGGCCTCTCCAGGAGCTTCGCCGGGTGCTCGGCCTTCCTCTTACCCGACCCAGAGCGTTGGCTCGTGGTTGATGGTGCCGGGGAGGGTGCGCCCTGCCTGGCGCCCGTAGAGCCCGACCGTTCGGCGCTCCCGGTGCCAGCGGACTCGCGGTGCTTGGCCTTATGTTGGGCCCCCGTCGCCGGGGCGCCCTCAAAGGTCTTAGAAGACCGCTCGGATTTCTTCTTCTTCTCGCCAGACGGGCTCTTACCCTCCAGCCAGTTGGCGAGACGTTGATGGCGGTCCTTCATGGTCCGTTCCGACATGTTGCCGCAAAACGCACAGTCCTTCTCCACGTGCGTCTTGTCCTCATGAAGGCAGTAAAGGCAGAAAGAGTGTTCGTCCTCCTTGAAGACGTTCTGCAGCTGGCATCCAGGGCAGACCCTGAACAGCTTTCCGGGCGTCGAGCTTCCCTTCTCCTGGGCCATCTCCGAGACCGGGCCTGAGAAGCTTCTGGAGTCCTCCGAAGTGTAGCTCGACGAAATCTTCACCCTTGAGGGGCACAGATGAATCCGACACGGGTCCCCGTTGATCGGATGTAGGATCGGTGGAGCTTGAGGCTCTTTTGACCGAAAGAACCGAAGTTTTTTGTGAAAAAGCGCGAAAAATAGCACTAACGCTCGAGAGCAATAGCACGAGGATCCCAACACATGAACGTGCGGTAAAAATCTGAAGATGGCTGCCAGAGGCGGTGCTTAGGTAGAGGGCAGTCATTGGCTGTGGTCAGTATGACGCAGAGACCAGTGATTGGTTATTACTACGAAAGACAGATCAGAAACGAAACCGATACTGGTTTTTTCTTTACCGAGGATTCCCAGCCTGACGACGGGGAATATTCATGAGCATGTGAATCCATGCCAGACCCCATGCTGGAGAAATGTATATTCCAACAACAATGCCACCTGTGTGTCAGGTTCCTCCTTCTGCACCCTTACAGTATGTATTGAGCATGGACCTAGCTTCCGTAAGCAATGGAGTGCGTTACGATCATAGGGGAAGAACATGGTGAGGGAAGCAGAGAAACAGGGAAGCAGAGAAACAATGGCGGCGGGAGCTAACAGGGGAGGGCGGGCAGTTTGGTAGTAAGGTATCTACGAAAAATCAGGGGAGGGACCAGTGGGGAGCAGATCACCCAGTCTCAGGTAGGGTGGGGAGTGGACGACATGCATGCTGGACTGGTCTTTACTTTAAACACTTGTATAGTGCAGCCATGGATCCTTGAGCATTAGGGCACTGACGAAACAAAAAGCAAGGCAAAGAGCTCAAGAGGGAGCCAAAGGAAGATCCAAGAATCGTGAACTGTCAGGGTCGATTACCTAAATAACCAAGTTTTAAGGTTCTTTTTGAAGGACTCTAAGTTAGGCTGAGCTCTGAGATCCAGAGGGAGGCTATTCCAAACTGTAGGGGCGGCGAGATAAAAGGCTCCTTTTTTGGCCCTTCTAGTCCTGGATCCAGGGATGCTCAAGAGTTTCTGATTGCTGGATCTCAAGGCATGACCTTGGATTTTATCCATAGTGAGTTGCCTAAAGTACCTGGGCATGTTCCCTTGGATGCATTTGAAGGTAATCACTAGTAATCTATACTGCACTCCAGCCTCCTCTGGAAGCCAATGCAAACCCCTTCTAGCAACAGAGACGTGATCGCGGCGTTTAAGCCCTGTCACGACACGGACAGCACCATTCTGAACCACTTGAAGTCTGTTAATTTCTGTCTTATTTAATCCCACCAGAAGACTAAAGCAGTAGTCAATTGTGGCTCCTATAATCGCACGAGCGATGGTTTCGGCGTTAGTTTGATTAATAAAAGGCCTAAGATGGGCAAGCAATTTTATGTCAAAAGCTGCGGCAAAGACCAAGCTTCCCACATGGGCTTTCATTGATAGCTGCTGATCTAACAACCCCTTGGGTTTTAACATTTTTCAAAGTAACTAAGATGAAAACTGAGATAGGACGAGCCCAGCTTGGACAATGAGGATGGAGAACCCACAATGTGGAGCTCTGTCTTGCTCTTTTTAAGAGCAAGATTCTTCCTCAACATCCAATCCTCTATGGACGAACACACACGATTTAGTTTGGCCTCGTCCACTTAGTGAGTACCCACCAATGGAATGACACACTGGCAATCTTTCGCGTAATTGGTGAACGTGATCCCCCTCCTGGTACAGCAAGGCAAAGAAGGTGACCATGAAAATGTTGTAAAGGCAAGGGAATATGCAAGCGCCCTGTGGGACACCAAAATGAATAGGAATAGGGGGGCTTCCGCTTTCCCAGCGAACACTCTGCTTTCATGGCTATTCAGAAACGAAGCGATCCATTGTGCTGCCAACGGGGAAAAATTGGCTACTGCCTCCAACCTGTCGACCAAAATAGAATGGTCAACCAGGTCGAAGGCAGCAGATAAATCAAGGAACATTAACATAAAAGCGAGGCCCCTGTCTGTGCGCTCTATGAACCTAGATTTTAGTTCTAATAGAGCAGCTTCAGTACCGACGCCAACTCTGAAACCGGACTGATGGGGACTGAGCACAGGATGATTATTGAGGTGTAGTATAAGCTGGTTCAGAATACTGATCTCCAAGTGTGGTCTGGTCTCCTGGTCTGCATTCAACTGGTTTCCTAATCTCATCTCCTGGTCTGGAATGATTCAAATTCAAGAGAAGGAAAACAGAACACTGACCACCTGCAGCCATTAAAACACTACAGCACTAAGGAATGAGAGAAGAGGTGAGAGTAAGGGGGCAAGGTTGTCCCTATGATGTAGGAAGAAGACTCGGCCAGCAATCCCTCCGCCTGTATTCATTCATGCATGGCAGTCATTTCCTTAGATCTACAACTTTAAGCAAGTATAGCAATATATGATCAATGTGGCACATAGTATACTGATCTTTGCAGGAACCAAGCATGAGTGTTTTGGTATTCTGGCAATTCCATTCAAGGCTCCACTGTATTTTATATGGCTGTCTTTGGAATCCACTGGAAGACCAAACTAAAGGGAGTTATTTACAAAGTATACTGTCTTAAGGGTGCAGGCCACCATTACAAGAGTAGAGAAAGGGTGGTGTAAAAGCTGCAGGCCAGCAAAGTGTGGGGATATTTACACGCCCATGTCTTTTTTCACACTTCTTTGAACTTTTTATCTTGGATTTAGCATCTTTCATTTTAATACATTCCATTTTGGACATAGGTGACTTTCACACTTATCCAAAAAAGCTAAATTAAGATGATAAAGACATTTTATTTACTGTGCACTTTGTCACCTATGTAACTAAGGATGTGGTCTAAAGACACTGCACAGTTTTTGTACCGGGCACATCCGAGCAAAATCTATTTAAAAAGGTGTTTGAAAAAGAAGTTATCAGCAATCATAAAAAGTGACAAAAATTAAAATATTCAAAATAAAAACCTGGAATCAAAATATGTCAATGAAGGTTGCAGCCCTTCAGTCATTTAAGGAAATTAGACTCTTATTTAGTAACTGAATGAAATTATTTTAATGGCAACAACAAATTCTATATGGGATACATTACTCACCGTAATCGTATTTCTGATGCTTGTATCTGCTTAGATTCACATGCTGTGCATAGGCCGACATCTAGTGGAAGTTGCAGAGTATTACAGTTTGTTTTTCGAAAACTCGAAAATGGGTGTCGACACAGGGCGTGCCAGTAATACTATCCCTAGTGTGACGTCCACTGTACCCATTATCCCTCACGCGTGTAGGACCCTCAGATTGTATTTTTCTGACATGAGGTAGCATGAGGAGTAGCGCGAGTACAGATAATCCAAGCAGATAGAAAGAAAGGTAAGACTACAAGCATCCATGCGCCTTCTCTCAGAGGGGAGGAAGGGTGGGTCGCATGTGAATCTAAGCAGATACAAGCATCAGAAATACGATTACGGTGAGTAATGTATCCCTTCTGAGGCTTGTGGAATCTGCTTAGATCACATGCTGTGCATAGATTAGCGAGCAGTACCTGAAGGAGGAGGTGGGATGTGAGAAGGGTCATGAGCAAATAAATGTCTTAGAACCGCTTGTTCCACTTGTGTATCTGTCTTGGAATGTGTGTCAATGCAATAGTGCTGAGTAAAAGTGAATAGAGCTCCAAGTAGCTGCTTTGCAAATGTTGTCAAGGGGTACATTTGCAATGAAAGCCAGAGTGGCCCCAATGCCTCTTGTAGAGTGGGCTCTTGGCGTGAAAGGCAGAGTTTTTTCAGAAAGGGAGTAACACAGCTGGATACAGTTAATAATCCACTTAGAGATGGCACCTTTAGAGACGCAATCCCCCTCTCTGCCTGTAGCTACGGAGACAAACAGTTGGTCTGTTTTCCTTAGCGGTCTGGTCTTGTTTACATAGTAGAGGACCACCCTACGCACATCTAGGATGTGTAGTTTCACCTCAGCTGAGCTTTGTGGGTTTCGGAAGAAAGCCGGAACTCGATGGCCAGGTTCACGTGGAATTTGGAAATAAACTTAGGTGAGATCTTATCGGCACCCAGCTGGGGCCGCTGTGGTCTAGATTTCAGTATTTTAGCTGGCCATGTGGGTCAAATGGTCTGCCGGGTGAATCATTCAGGGGGGTTTATCGTCAGAGGAGCGGGACAGCCTAGACATGGTGTCTTTCCATGCTGCTAGGGCCATGCTCGAGTCTTCAGTGGATCTGGCTACGCTGTCCTCCCAGGCTCTTGTTTCAGCGTTCGCCCATCTTTCAAATTTTTTGCGCCATACTTTATAGTTAGGTCCTGCTGGCTTTTTCCAGGCCATGGCGATAGTTCTCTTGGCCGTTATGCACAGTAAGTCCATCAGTTTGACAGCGTATTTGAGTTTGGCCAATCTGGGATAAGTGGCTAGTAGGCATTCTGCTGGGGTCCATTTGTACCTAGTTACTTCTGCGTCTTCGCAAGTTTTTTTCACTTTTGACCAGAGGTTCTGTGCCTTGATGCAGTTCTATAGCATGTGGATCAGATCTGCCCCATCAGCCCCACACCAGGTGCACTGTGCCTGTGTGGATTTGTTGAACATTGCTATTCTGCTTGGGGTTAAGTAAGTGCGGTATGGTACATTTAACTGTATTAGTCGACATCTCTGGTTCCTGGAGACCTCTTTTGGGAACGACAGTGCTCTGTCCCATTCTTTTCTGACATCTCTTGTCCCGTGTCTACTTCCCAGCAGGTCTTCAATGCAGTGCTACGAGAGTTGGGGTTGTCAATTAGGAGGCTGTAAATTTGAGATACTGCCCTCCCTCCTTCGCTCAAATTATACATCAGTGTCAAGAAGGGATCTGCTACCGGTTCTTCCGGCCAGGTGGTCCATTTTGTGCAAGCAATTTTGCGGATCTTTTGGTACCATAGGAATTGGACAGCATGGATGTCATCCTCAGCTTGTAGCTCAGTGAACTCCCTGAATACGCCTTCGGCATATAGGTCACCCCAAGTGTACACCCCTTTTTTCTCCCAAAGCCTAATGCTAAGTAGGCTGGTATCAGATTTACCAAGCCCTGAAATTAATGGCATTTCTTGGGAGTATGGTTGCTTCAAACACAAAGCCATATTAATTCTGTGCCATATTTTCCTACCAAGGGTTGCCAGAAATGGTGTTCTGCGTAGCAAATTATGGGGGGCCCAGATCAGTTCCTTAAGTCGAATTGGGGAGATCAGCACCTGTAGCAGAGGAGTCTCAGAGGTGGGTTCATCTGCTAACCACTTGGACACATGGCTCAGTTGGGCTGCAAGGTAGTACTTTTCCCGGCTAGGCAGCTGAACTCCACCCCGTGTGTATGGTAAGATTAAGGTGGACAAGGCCACCTGATATCTGCCTCTTCCCCATAAGAACTCTCTGATTATTGTGTCAAGGAGTGGAAAAAGGGTTTTGCAATGTAGAAGTGCACATTTTGGAACCCGTGCAGGAATCTAGGGAGGATAATCATCTTAACTATCGAGGCCCTACCTAGCATGGATAGTGGTAGCTTCGTCCAAAATTTTACGGATTTACGTAATGTGGGTATAGCTGCTTTCGTGTTATGTTCGTGCATCAGCTCCGGGGTGTGCATTATCTGGACCCCGAGGTATCGGAAAGAAGGGATTTGCCATTTTACGCCCACCGAGGGGAGCTCCTCAGCGCTCCTGTTCTTCAGGCCTGCTAAGGGGAACAAGCAGGATTTAGTTTTGCTAAATTGGATGCCAGAAACCTGGGCGTAATTGTCAAGGACATCTAGTATTGTTGGCACATTAAGGTGTGGGTTATTAACATATATCAGTACATCATCCGCATATAGTGAGATAATGAGATCAAGTAGTTTCTGGAGCGCCCGCGGGTGTCACCCGAGCTGGATCTCCAGATTCTGTGGGCCGGGTGGTGTGGTATGGCTCCCACCGGGCCCTGTATGTGGTCTTGTGCCCCGTGTGCTTCTGGGCTGCTGGTGCTGGCCGCCTCTCGGGCTCGCGGTGGCTTTGTGCGGGCCAAGCGTCCCGGTCCTCCTTTCCAGTGTCCGGGTGCTTCCCGACGTGGTGCGTGCTGGGGAAGCTCGGGTGCTCCCTTGGACCCGCAGTTCTAGTTCCCGGTTTCGCAGCTATGCTGCTCACGGGGAGATGTCGCACTGGGGTGTCGGTGTCCCTCCTGGGCGAACCGGCAGGGTCAGCGATGGGTGGCCCCGGCGGCTCCGCACAGTCTCTCTGTCCGGGGTCCTCAGGGTCCCGTAGTCCCGTGGCGCTCCGATGCAGTCTCAGGATCCTCACCTTCAATTACGGTCTGGGGCCATCGGATCGCAGCAGGAATGCCCCCCCCTCGGCTTCAAAGGCGAGTCACCTCCACAGCTCACAGAAGGCCCCCGATCGCGCTTCAGCTCCGTGGTTCCAAAAACGTCTCCCTGCTACAGACCGCTAGGAGCGGCCGCCATTTTGGGTGCAACAGGGGGGTCTCTTCGGACGCTTCGTTTATTGCGTTGCCATTGCCGATTATCTCCGCCGACATGGTCGAGGGTGTCAAAAGGGTTCCTCAATGCCTCAGTTTCTTTTTTAATTCTGCATCTGCGGTTTTAATGCCGCAATGTCGAGTGATACAGGATCATGGGCAGGAGCTCTCTAGGAGGTCGACCTCACTCCATGCGCGCTGGCCACGCCCCCCCGTCCAAACTCTATGACCTCAGGAGCCATGCTGCTAGGTTCATTGAGCTGGGTAGAGGATGTACCGTTTGACCTTGATGCTGGGACAGTAGGTTGTACCAGCCCGGGAGTTTGATGGGGTCGCACGTCGCTAGTCTGCGTAAGTGTGGGAACCACGGTTGTCTCGCCCACATGGGAGCAACTAGGACGAGCGTCATCGATTCCCTGTTCATCTTGTTCACCACCTTCCTGATGAGAGGAGTTGGTGGAAAAGCGTATGCAAACATTCCTGACCAGTTCATCCACAGGGCGTTCCCCTGCGATCCTGGTTGTGGGAATCTGGACGTGAATCTTGGGCATTGTCTGTTTTCGCTTGTGGCGAATAGGTCTATGGTGGGGGAACCCCACTGAGAGAAGAGATCTTCTACGATTTCGCTGTGTAGACACCATTCATGCTCCTCTGGGAGGGGATCTCTGCTTAGTGCATCTGCTAGAGAATTGAGATCCCCTGGAACATGTTGCAATGACAGGAAGATGTTCCGTTTGAGTGCCCATGTCCACATTTTCTGGGCAAGTTTGGACAGATTTGGCGAACGAGTCCCTCCCTGCTTGTTTATGTAAAACATGGCTGTAGTGCTGTCCGTCCGGATCTGCACTGACAGATTCAGCAGGTAGAGTTGGAACGCTTGAAGCGCTCTGAATACTGCCAGAAGCTCTAATAGGTTGATGTGATTCTTGGCCACTAAGTGAGACCAGAGCCCCTGAGCTGTGTGGTGGAGGAGGTGAGCTCCCCACCCTGTCAGGCATGCATCGGTTGCGACTACCGTCTGTATCTCGGGATCGTAAAAGGGTTTCCCCTTGGAAAGATTTTCTCTTGTCCACCAGTGAAGGCTTTGTACCAGTGTTGGCGAAACGACCACTAGATCGTCCCACTGACCACTTGCCTGAGACCACTGTTTCGCCAACCATTCCTGCATGGGGGACTAGGTAAATACATGACGCCATCATGCCTAGCAAAAGCATTGCTTTGCGTACCGTTATCTGCCGACCGGCCTGATATTGAGGAATTTGCAGTAGTATATTCCGAATTCTCTCCTCTGATGGAAAGGTCAACCCCTCTTGTGTGTCTAGGATAGCTCCTAGGAACTGTTTGGAGGTGCTTGGCACCAGACTTGACTTCTTCTCGTTTATTGAGAAACCCAATTCGAAGAGGAGGTCAATTGTTCTTTGAATGTTCGTTCTGCAAATCGCTGGGGTTTCCCCCTTGATGAGCCAGTCGTCCAGGTAAGGGTACACCGGGATTGCCTCCCTGCGTAGGTGTGCTGCCGCCACCGCCTTGGAGCCGAGGCTATACCGAAGGGCAGTACCTTGAACTGGTAGTGCCGACTGTCCACCTTGAAGCGCAAGTACTTTCTGTGCACAGGGAACATGGAAATATGAAAATAGGCATCTTTCATGTCCAATGTTGCCATGTAGCCCCCCCTTTTTTAGGAGGGGGATTACCTCTTGGAGAGTAGTCATGCGAAACTTTTGGGGCTTGACATATTTGTTTGCAGGCCGTAAGTCTAATACTGGGCGCATTGTTAAATCTTTCATTGGTACAAGGAAGTAAGTTGAATAAATACCCTTGTTTACCTGGTGTCCCGGGACGATTTCGATCGCGTCCTTTGCTAGCAGATTGACGATCTCCTCGAGGAGGATTGTTTGGTGGTCTAGAGAATGTGTTCTTTGTCGTGGAGGGTGGTTTCGGGGACGCTCTAAGAGTTCTATGCAGTATCCTGCGGACTCTGTGGACAGCACCCATCTGTCTGATGTGATCCCTTCCCAAGCTTGGGTGAAATTGGAAATGCGTCCTCCTACTGGGGATGCGTGAGAAGGGACCCTGAACGGAGCGTCACTGTTTTGGTGGAGGCGTGCCGCCGCCTCTACTGGGTCTGCCTCTACCTTTACCCCGTCCTCTCTTATTCCCTCTACTATAACCTTGGGTAGACTGTTGGTTATTGTTCCACTGCGTACCCTGGCCCTGGGAATAGTTTGACCCTCTTTGGGAATTTTGTCCACGTGTGCGGCGAAATTTGCCTTTACCCCTTTGATTAGGGGGTTTGGTGGTTAGTTGACCTAGGGACTTGAGTGTTTCATACTCGTCCTTGGCATTTTTCAGCGCGTCCTCGACCGCCTTACCGAACAATAGATCTGGCTCCACCGGTTTGTCTAACAATGATGCTTGTGTTTCGGCCTTGAATCCAGACTGCCGTAACCAAGCGTGTCTCTTGATAACAGTACCCTCTGCTATCAATCTACCGGCATTATCTGCGGCATCAAAGGTTGCCTTTAAAATGCAACCGGATACGGCTCCCCCTTCCGCGGAGACTCGTGCCAATTGGCTCTTTAGGGGCTCTGGGGTGGAATCTATGAGTGCCGCGACTTCCTCCCACTGGTGGCAGTTATAACTCGCCAGTAGGGAGGTGGAGTTGGCGATTCTTGCTTGGTAGGCGGAAGTGGAGGCAACCTTTCTGCCGAACCCATAGATTTTCTTGCTCTCCTTCTCGGGAGGAGCTTCTGATGATAAGGGTGTTCCTGCCCTCTTGCTGGTGTTTATAACGACTAGGGAGTCAGGTTTCAGATGCCTTCTTATATACAGTGGGTCTGATTGGGCTGCCCTGAATAGCTTCTCAATCCTGGGATTGACTGCCCTGGTGAGATTGGGGTTTACCAGTCGAGGGTCTATTCTTCTTTGGATGGACTTAAGGATAGGGATGTCCTGCACAACAGGTCTCCTTTCTCCCACCAACTCTTCGGCAAAATCTCTTTCCTCTTGAGCACCCTGGGTGTCAATGTGAAAGTGGTTTGCTGGTCTAGATAGGACCTCATTTAGGAGGGGCTAGTTGTCGACAGGGGAGTCGGTAACCGGTGGTTCTTTATCTACCGGGGAATCTACCCTGTATATTTCTGGGTCGTCCTCTTCCTCCTCTTGGTCCTCATCATCCCCATAGTAGCCTGTCCCAGTCTGTTCTTCCAACATGCCCAAATCTGGGAAGGATCTTCTTGTTCCTGAGAATAAGGGTGAATGTGGAAGGGATCTGAAGACCGTGTTGTTTCAAACCGGGACTTTTTACTTGGGGGGAATAGGATCCTTGGAGCCTGAGGGTGCTGACCCGTCGGGGTTATAATTGAGAAAATGAGGCCTTCCTAGGCCCACTCCGTCGTGAAGCTCTAGACGGTCGCCTTCTTCTCCGGTTCGGCGTTGAGTGTCGAATTTCAGTGGCTCGACGTTAGGGTGGAGAAAAAAGGGGGAAATATAACAATATTTGTCAAAGTATGGCTAATGCCAGGGAACTCTGCTGAATGCTTCCGACCTGTATGGCGGAAAAAAACAATCTGAGGGTCCTACACACGTGAGGGATCATGGGTACAGCGGACGTCACACTAGGGATAGTATTACTGGCACGCCCTGTGTCGACGCCCATTTTCGAGTTTCGAAAAACAAACTGTAATACTTCGCAACTTCCACTAGATGTCGGCCTATGCACAGCATGTGATCTAAGCAGATTCCACAAGCCTCAGAAATTATATTATCTCTTGAGAGTATTACAAAACAAATAATCAAACTCCCAACATATGTTATTGATGGTGTGATTGTAACATCTACTGTGCAAGAGCAGTATGGTCACTAATCATCATTGAATTGGCTTTAAACACACAGAGTAATTGAACCCTGGCTCAAGAAAATGTTCTGGACCTGCTAGAGTGGCGCCCCAGCCTACTTAAAGCCCATCTCCTAGGAACATCAATGACTTAACGGCCTTGGACTCAGCACAAGTCCATTGTGAATCAAAGCAGAACAATAAACTTGCATACCGAAGAATGAATGATGAATTCACAGGACTTGGTCAGGTCCTTTGCAAGTAGAGAGCGCCGCATGTCACATCGAAGAGTGTACTGTAGGAAAGAAAGCAAAAAACATTGAGTTATTGCCTTTAACCTTTTAACATCCTCTTGAACAGATATACATGTCCAAAATAAATAGTCCAGTTTTGCTTATGGACATTATATTATGCCATCACGATAGCACACGTTAAGGTTAAGACAAAGTCTCTAGAGTTTAAGAAAATAACTTTTCTTAAGTTTCGAAGTTCTGCATGAAAACTTTTGAAAATAAATGTACAGTAAAGTTTTCGAGGTAGTCGCTTATGCATGCAAGATTTCAGACTTTTTCATGAAAGAAGTCATAGCTTAAAAAAAGTTTGCTTTTAAAATTGAGTTTTACCATGGAGCGACACCACTAACCAACCCACAAAAAAAAAAACTCATTCCTCTTCTTACACCTCTCAAACCCAAAACAAAACACAACTATACATATACAGCACAACAAACCGCACGCACTTCAATACACTGCAACAACGAAACAAACCTCGCACAACAGCACATGACAACTACCGAACAAAAAAATTCATACCTATGCTCAAGCGAACAGTGTAAACCAAACTGAAGCTGCCAACAGCACATCACAGATCTCTTGTGCTTTTTCCTGCTCAGTCTTCTTGCTAACCTACCCTACCTTCTTGCTTTTCAGATCCGCCAGAGTGCCAGTGGGCCACTCAGGTGGTGATAGTGTGTGGTACAAATAGCCTTAAACAAAAAAAAAAACAAAAATAAAACAAAAAAAAAAGCTCTTAAAGTTGTACGCTTTGATTTCCTAGCTTTCTTGTCTGTACATAGATATTACCATGAACTGGTGCACTGAAAAAAAAAATCTAATTGTAACTGCTGATATTTAAGATATTACCATTTGCAGATTTATCTATGTATGATGCATGCTAATGTTTTTGTAATGAAAACGTACAAGCAACGTACTGTGAAGGCATCATGAAGTACGATGCAGACAACAGACTTCCAAGTTTAAACAAAAGATGTTTATTTAACTGAAATGCCAAGATGGTTTAAGACCTAACTTGCCCTATTCTAAAATGGGATTACATTAAACCAATGTGCAGGGATATCAAACTCAAAAGACACACATGGTAATTCATAGAATTGAGCGCAGATTCAGGGAGCATGCGCCAGCTGCATGCGCCAAAACCCATCCCATTCAAACATCCATAACCAGCCGAGGCGCAGCGACCCTGCAGCAGTGCCAGTTACGCACCCAAACCCGCCCTGTGTGCCGAAAACATCTGCACAAATCCCCTACATGGCGCGAAGGCCAGTGAACCAGCATACAGCCCCCCCAACAACGAAATCACGCTAAAGACGCCACTCAGCCCTCACGCGACAACCCAATCGCGTGTAAGACTCACTGCGCACCCCTCAGAATACGTGTACCCCGCTCGTGCCAGGCCATCCGCGTATAAAACTCCCTACGCACCCCTCAGTATACGCGTACCCCGCTCACGCTAGGCCAATCGCGTGTAAAACTCCCAGCGCACCCCTCGGTATGCGCGTACCCTGCTCGTGCCAGGCCAATCGTGTGGAAAAAGTCCCCCGTGTGGTGTGGGCTGGCTGCGGGGCATGGGGACGTGGATGGGCTGCCTGTGGGGCATGGTCAGGGTGGATGGGCTGGCAGCGGGGCATGGGGCGGATTGGATGGGCTGCCTGTGGGGCATGGACAGGGTGGATGGGCTGCCTGCGTGGCATCGGGAAGGCGGATGTGCTGCTGGCGCGGCATGGTCAGGGTGGGTGGGCTGTCCGTGGGACATGTCCAGGGTTGTAGGGGGCTCCCCTGTTGTGTGGGCTGCCTGCAGGGGGTGCATGTGGCCCCACACCACACGGGTGTACGAATATGGGATTATATGAGTGCGCTTTTCACGCGATTCCGCTGGCGCGAGCGGGGTACGTGTATTCTGGGGGTGCGCAAGGAGTTTCACACGCAAATGGGCTGGCGCGAGCGGGGTACGCGCATTCTGGGGGTGCGTGAGGAGTTTCACACGCAATTTGCCAGTGTGGCAAATGTCCACACAAATCCCACCCCACGCTGCCCCCCCACAGTGCAACTCCACACCCATCCATTGTCCCCACTTCCCAGTACAGGCCCCATGGCATGTCATGCACAGAAGCACACATGTATGCACCCAAAGACATGCCCAACATGGCCGCACAGCAACGACACATGACTGAGGCAATGACTGACATGGACCAAACCAATGAGAGCATACAACACCAATATGTGAATTGATGAAAATGTTTTAAAAAACAGAAATCTCACAAACGAAAAACAACCTTGACAAGGAAAAATAAATGATTGTGAACTGGACTGAAATGCAAAATAAAAAAAATAAATGTGATAAAAACAAAAGGAAAAGCTCCCAGTGACCCATGTCCAGAAAACAAAATGCAGATTCCAAAGGGTAAATCAAAAAAACCCATTCCATCATGTGTGTCAGAAAATCAAAATAAAGTCCACAGTTACAGAAATATTTATAATGAAAGTTCTCAGGCTCCATGATCCCACAACCAAATGAAACCTATAAAAAATCCTACAAAAATACAACTATGTACAAAAGGTGGAGCAATGTCCATGGACTCCAAACTAAAAATAAAACGAAAGGAAACCTAAACCTAATTAACTATATACAATGGCGACGGGCTAGTCCTATGGCTCGCCGTTCTTACCAAGAGTCTTGGCCAGGGCATCATCGAACTCCGAGTCTATGTGCTGGAGCCGGGATTGGGCTCGGTCCTCAAGGGCTGGCAGGGATGCTGACATGGTCTCCTCTAACTCCCTGCGAGTTTTCTCGAGAAACTGTGCCCGGCTCAATGCCCGTTCCATGGAGTTCTCCGCCCTGACCATGGTGAGCCATGCCCTCTCAGCACGCCGCCGCCGCCGCTCTGCAACCATTTGCTGGCCCATCCGCTGCCACACGGAAGACACACATAGTCCAGGGTCCTCCTGCCCTTCGGCCGATGCCTGCCCCTGTGATGCTGAATGCCCTGAGTCCAGAAGCCTCCTACATGGAGCCTGGTGCTGCTGCCTTGATGTCATCTGCATGTGCCACCACGACTGGCTCCGGGATGCTGACGACCCCCAGGCCTGTCTAGGACGTGCCCTGCTGGAAGTTGCCTGCAATCCTCCATTGCCAGGGATCCTGTTGCTTGGGTGACCACCTATGCTGAACCTCCTACTCCCGACTGTGGTAGGGATGGGATCTCCACCAGCCTGGCCGTGGTGGATGAGGCAGGTCCACAGGGTGCCCTGGTGGCATCTGGGCCGGAAGACAGCATGATGACGACTGGCGCATAGCAGGTGCAGAGGAGGAGAGGGTCGCAAGAATGGACAGGACATGGAGGAACCCTGCAACAATGAGCTGTCCTAGCCAGTTCAAGATGGCACACAGCTGCTCGTGATGATGTGCTTTGTCCTTCCTGGAATCACGCACATCATCACAAATCACGCGTGTGCCCATCGAGACACCGACTAGGACAGGTTCAACCCTGTGATGGATTGCCTCGTCCACAGGTAAAGGAAGGTCAGTTGATGTGGACACATCCACTACCTGCGGACGAGCTTGGAATGAGGCATCCCGGCTGGTGCAGAGAGATGCAGTCGCAGAATCAGGGACAGTATTACGCACAAGCACCTCCACAGCAACCAAGTGCTGCCTCCTGCACCTGTCCCTGGACTGCACCACTTGCCCCAGTGGAATCACCCCCACCAGGCCCCATGTGTGGGTCTAAAGCAGCCTCCTCCTCCTAACCCACCACCAACCTGGATGCCTCCACACCGTCTTCCGCATTGTCCTGCCCCTGTGAGGGCTCACCTGCCCCTTCCGTTGCCGAGGAGCCCACTTCCAACCTTGGCTTCTTGGGCCTCCCTTAAGCAGCTGCGGCCGTAGTGGTGGACGCGGCACCAGTCCCCTCGCTCCCGGAAGATGGCATTACCTGGGAGGGTGACTGGGCCTTGCGTCTCTGGCCAGTGGAGGCATCCCCGCCGCTCTGCTCCACAGCGCCGTTTCTGTCCTCTTCTTCACTCGCCACTGTGGAAAGGGAGACATTGAAGACAAGCATCAGGTGACTGAACGTAAGGCTGCCAGACACAAAGCAAATGCACACGAGTGGCACTGTCGTATGTCATAGACATCACCTTCCACGACACACTGGTCCTTGCAAGCAACACACATGCACATACACCACTGCACAGTCATGCATCCATCCGTGTCCAACTCCCATCACAGTGCAATCATGGACAGCTAGTCCACAACAGTCAATGCACGCATTGAGATGTGCATGTGTCATGCACCCATGGCGTTTCCCAGTCACACACTCACCACTCTGTAACACGCACATGTACACCATGCATGTCCATGAGGGCGACATCAGCATCCATGATTCACACTACAGACATGGCCAGGTACTGACACAGGCATGCAAACATGTGTGCGTCGTCACATGCAGGTGAACATCATGCATATCAACACACACACCATTGTCATTGCACATGCTTGTGTGGACTCACATGCTTTACTGTCATGTCCCTGCACACAGACATCCATATATTGTGCATGCCACACATACGTCCAAGGTGCACACACCTCAACATGCACTGAGGGTCGAACATCACCAAACCCTCCGATCTACTCTGGGTGCGCTCATGATGGACGACAGTAGGAGGGGAGAAGACAGGATGGAGCAGCTTGAAATAACCATTTCAGCTGAACTGGATGCAAGCAGGCAGGTGCTCCATATGTCATGTGATGCCATGCAGGCAGAACTCCGTCTTACACGCAAGTCCTTGCAGGAGGAAGCACGTGTGACACGTGAGGTAATGCATGCAGACCTACGTGTCCTTGCCATGCAGGACCTGGCTTACCAGACCCGCATGCTTGCTGCCGCTGAGTGGCAAGCACGGATAGACGTGGTCAGGGAACTGTGCCGCATCCACCTTCTGATTTCCATCCAGAGGGTGACGATGACAGCCTATCTCCCACATAGGTCGGGCCGTGCAGGCACGAAGCCCATTGAGGTTTTTAATTTTTAATCTCAACATCTACACATGTGGGTGTTCAGGTGCACCCTGTACCTCCCCCCTCCTGGGTGACCCCCACCCCCCAGGACATATGTGGCCATTTCTGATGTTTTTTTCTTTTTTCCTGCAAATAATATTTTATGTTTTGTCTATTGTGCATTCATTTGACAGTGAGGTGCTTTGTGACATTTGAAGGCATCCACTGTGTGTTCCAGCGGGGCCCATTCAGGCTTGTCTCGTGTATGTGTTTTGCTTGGGGTCCTGACACATATGCTACTCCTGCTTCCCCTTTCCATGGGCTTGCAAGGATGGCTCGGTGTGACAGCATCTTACACAGGGGCATTGGGCTTCCGTCATATCTGTGGCCAGCATGCAGTCCTACTTGTGTGTACACCCCTAGTGGGTATTCCGGATGGCTTCTCCAATGCATGCCTGCACTTCATCTTGGTGAGTATTCTGTTGACTATGCATTTCATCATGTTGCTTATGATTTTTTTTATGACTTGACTGTCTATGTTCATGCACTTCCTGCTGTAGGCGGTACCATGCACCCTTTGGCTGTGTCAAACACACTGATGGTTGGAGGGGCCAGTGTGCGAACAATGTTGCATTGGGACACTTGGCCTACAGTGATTTTGATATGCCACATGAACGCTGCACGCCGAGTTATCCTTGTGACCACGTGTTTCATTGACCCCCCCAATTCCTCGCTTCCCCTACTTTGGCCATCTTGCAGCCCTGCCTGGTGTGTTGTTGTGCCATTTGAAATATGGCCGCATTGCTTTTGACTTGACTGTCCCGTTTGTGGCCTGGCCCTGCTCCCCCTCCCATTGGTTGCACTTGGCCCTTGTGACAATCCGGGTAACCAGAATGCTGGAGCCAGCCACCACTACCAAAGGCCCATAATGGAGGCCCCGTCTACCCCTGTACACCACCCTTCTGGGTCCCTCGATTGTCCCCCTGTATCCCCTACTCCCCCGTCTGTCTCCACCTGCACCCTGCCATTCTACCCCTGTCTCCCTTGCCCCTGCCAGTCTCCCCCTGTCTCCCTTGCCCCGCCTGTCTCCCGCCAGTCTTCCTCTGTCTCCCCCCTTCACTGTCACACCCCCTCCCCTTCTGCACCCTCTTCTTTCCCTCTGCCCCGTGTGTGCTGTCTTTCCCCCTCTCCCCCTTCCTGCCTTTACACCTTGGCCCCCTCCTCCCTTCTCTCCTCCCTTCCCTCTTCACCACCCTTTCCCCTTCCTCCCTGTCCTCTGTCTTTTTTTGGCACTACCCCAATTGCCGTCAGGCATGGTGATACGTAGCCACTTGTTCTTTGCAGAGACTTCGCCCTCTGCCTCCGTCCATCCACCCCCCACCCACCTTCACCTTTTTGAGTTTTAGTTTGGCACTTACTTTTATCATCAGTCCCTCCACCACTGATTACAGCTTGTCTGTTCCCCCTTTCCCTTCTGCATTTCTTTTCCCCCTCCCCAGCACTATCTTGATTATTCATCCACCTTCCATTGTTTGTTACTCTCCTCACCTCTTCCCTCACCCCCCCCTTATGTGACTCTTGCACTGCCACTATTGCCGTCAGGCATAGCAATGTTGATGCTAGTTTTGTTTTCCCACATTCCCTCCCTAGACTCTCCATTATTGTTACAAGCACTTGTACATTCTACTTTGATTGTTATTTTTCACATTCTGGACTGTCTGAAGGACTTGTAGGAAGGTACTGTTATTCTCCCTTGTTCCCTCCCTCCTTGAGGCGCTTTGATGCACTTTGTGTGTAGGGGCTATACAGATTTTCAATGAATCAGTGATTGCTCACTGTCTGCCATTGTCAATGTATGTGGGGTACTCTGTACATGATATGTTCTGCTGGTCAATGGCTGATCCTATGTTGGGTTTGATTTTGAGGCGTCAGGGGATTGGTGTGGTTTAACACACAGAGGGGTCCTTGAGTGCAATGTTCACAGGTGCTGTGTACAGGACACAGAGGCTCACTTCATTTCACATGCATGTATTCGATGCATGTCCCTACTGACACAAACACTTAGGCAACACCCCCCCACCAACTACAGCAGCACCATGCACACACGTGCACCCAGATTGCCTTCTCAGGAATGCTGTGTCCCTACAATCCATGTTCACTTCCAATTCATTGATTGTGTACATGCATCACAGGGTACTATTTTGTTGATTGTACTTATTTTTCATGATGCTCAAGGGGTTTCCCCAACGCAATGCACACTCGCTGTGCTGTCCAGTGAGCGGTGTGTTGCAGGACACACACACACAGCACACAGTGTTTGTACTGGCAATTTGCTATTGTCCAATGTGCATGGCAACATGTATTCTGACTTTTGTTGCTTGCACCACTGGTGGCATGCATTTGTGCCACAGTTTTCGGGGTGTAAGGTTTTGGTCAGTCATTTCTTCAGATTCCATGTCAGGTGTAATTGCCTGGTGCCTATTTACATTTCTCACGTGGCACTTCAATTGTGTCATGTGTTGTGCATATGCTTTGATATTTTGCCGTTGTATACCATGGCATGGTGTGGCAGACGCGGGTCATGGGGGTTGGGAGGGTTTGGGTGGCATACCAGTACTTTCATGCCGTTTTTCAGGGGGATGGGTGGGATATGCACCTTGCATGTGTTCCTTTTGGTCACATGGGATTGATTACGTTTAATTAGCTAGGGATGCTCAAAAAGTGGCACTTCCGTGGACACATTCTCAGGGTGGTAAGGTTGTGACAGTTAACTGTCTCTTTCTCATCATCGATTGTCACCTGGTATGTGCCAGGCTATGTGCACCCCGCAGGGGTTGAGTTTAGGTGAAAAATGTGGCCACAAGTTGGGTACGGGCTGCTTCGCCACGTGTCCTTTCCCCTTCCATGTGCAGCGGCCGTGCGTGTGGTTGGGGATGTGGGGGAACCACCATGTCCACCGGTACGCCCCACCATGTTGCAAAGTTGTGCAGGACACATGCTGCCACAATGATCCTGCACACTACTGGGGGTGCATATAGGAGCTGTCTGCCAGAGCGGTCAAGGGAACGGAAGCATGACTTGAGCACTCCGAATGTGCGCTCCACTATGGCCCTGGTTGCAATATGGGCTGCGTTGTATCTTACCTGGGGTGGTATGGTGGGGTTCCGTATTGGCGTCATCATGTAGGTGCTCAGAGGGTAGGCACTGTCCCCTGGTAAGATAATAATGGTTTTCATTAGTTGGGCTTGTGCATTTGTCTGTGTGTGACATGCATGCATGTGCACAGGCATTTGTACTCACCTATGAACCATGTGTCGCCATGATTCCCAGCTTCCAGGGCCCAGCTCAGGGCGGATATTCTGTATATGAAACTGTCATGGGTGGACCCTGGATAGTTTGCATAGACAGAGGTGATGGTTCCCTTGGCATCGCATACAACCTGCAAGTTGATGGAATGCCAGTGCTTGCGGTTGCGGTAGATGTTTTCAGTGGCCCCAGGTGGACGCAGGGCCACATGGGTGCAATCTATAGCACCAAGCACTTTGGGGGAAGTGTGCCACCCTGTAGAAATACTGGACCATGGGCTGCCTTTCTGCGGGTGTTCTGGGCATGTATATTTGCCTGTGGATTGAAGGGGTGCGCAGGGATGATTGCCAACACCTGGTGTAGGCAACGTGACTGCATGGGCTGTGAGACGCCCCCCACTATGGCAGTTGTCCGCTGAAATGACCCAGTGACCAAAAAATACAGTACATTGAGCACCTTCTCCAAGGGGCTCAATGCTTGGGAGCACAGGGTGGGTGATGCGAGTTCATCCTCCCACTCAGTGACCAGCTCTAGGATGATATGAGGTGGAGACCTATACCTGCCATATACCTCATCATCAGGCATCCCCAAAAAGGCTGGTCCGAGGCAAAAAAAATGCGGGGCCTGGCTATTCTCCTCCTCATCCTGCGGTGTCCCAGGATCACTGCTGCGAGGAATGTGACAGTCATCATAGCTGTATATGTTTGTTTGTTGTTTTCGCGCACTTTTATGCTGCGCATGGGCGCTTCTGCTTGCTTTCGTGTAGCAGACGTATTTGTGCGTGTTCTTGCGTTTTGACGTGTGTAGGTTTTCCCTGTTCGATTCCATGAATACGTGTTGTTCACTAGCGTGTGGGCGTTGCGTCCATTTCCCAGCGATACTTCCCATGTTACGCCTACATTTTCATGAGTTGTTCCCCATTCCCCGGGTTCCGCCCCCTTTTTGGGTGTGTGCACGAGAAGTTGTGCGCTTTCCCTGATCTTGTCGCGCACGCGTTTGGAAAGTCGCAGTGACGTGTAAGGTAAGCGCGGATTTGGCGCACATCCCGGGAAAAACACACGCAGGGCCTTCCATGAATCGCACGCTTGCGCCAGCTTGCACCACAAATTTCGGCGCAATTATTCCATGAATTACCCTGACAGTGTTTAACTCAAAGTTCTGAGCTTCTTCCAGCTCACAGCTACCCTTCCCAAAATCATAAGAAAGTTCGATGAATGTAAAATCTCAAAGGTTACCTTCTTCAGTTCAAGACAATATAGTTCAAGACAAATCCTTGGCGTTCCCTTCCCCAAGTTTGAAGTAGCATAATCCAGAACTAAAAGGGTCTCAGGATTCTAGCCACAAGACAAGTATAATTCAAAAGTGTTGCAATGGTTTGGTTGAGCTTGTTTCGTAATGTCTTTAGCTCTCACCAATTAGGATTCTCTGGTCTAGGCGGAGTTGTCAGACCACACCGTCCACCCATCACAGGTCGCGAAACGAGGGTGCCTAGACTTCTCAGCCCAACATGCAAGTTCCTTGGCACTTGCTCCTGTGCGCCAAGTCTCCCTTAATTGACTCTGCTGTGCTGGTCTCCTGGCTTTTAGGGTGCAATCTTATATCCTCTGGCTTTTCCTGGATTGCTTCGCAGCCCTGCCACCATGTATCCCACAACCTTCACCAAGCAGTTGTCTTGCCACACTGCATTCATCCATTACAATTTATTGTTCATGCTTTCTTTAGTCTTTGCTGTAGTCAATTGTAGAGTTAGATGTAATTCAATGTGCAACACAGCTTTACTTTGATTGCAGTTTCAATTCAGAGTTCAAAAGTATTAAGTTTCTTAATCAAAATCAAGTTTGATGGCACACTTGCATTGTTTCAAGGTAAAGGTGTTTTAGAGTTTCGCAATTCAATGGGTTTGTTTATTTCAATGGGAAGTTTCCCTATAATACAGTGTTCAAAAGTCAAAGTCTCATATAGGTCAGTATTAAGAATATCTGCATGTCCTTGTAATGTTTTCATATAGTTCGGTATTCAGTACACCTTGGTTACTTGCAAGATTACGTTTCCATAGGTATCATACTAAAATGTCACCCTCATTTGTGCACCCCTGCACAAAATGAGGGCGACATTTCCTGCATCCAAGCAGAGCACGGGTTGCGGGGGTGTCCCCCGCTCTGCTTGGGTGCTGTAATGGGAGTCGGGGGTGTCCCCCGCTTACCATTTTGGTAAGCGTGGGACAAGAAAAAAAGAAAAAGGAAAGCACACTGCGGCGTCAGCTTTAACCCATGTTAGTGGGGAGAGCTGGCGCTGCAGGGATAGGAGGGTGTGGGCCACACATACAGATGTGTGCCGCCGTAAAGGTAAGTGGGGTGGCAGGGTGGGAAGGTAAAAGCAGGCCAGGGGAAGCGGGCACAGTACTCTATATGATCACTGCGCTGCGCCGTAACTGGCGTCGGCATTTTCAGCCATCGCAGTTAAGGGCGGCGCAGTGATCACATAGATCCGTTTCCATATAGTTTGACATTCAATATGTGGATGGGCACTTGCTTGCGGTCCTGTTCTGAGCTCCCTGACACTCACCAGCGGTCTACTCCTGTTGCCTGCAGGTCATCCTGGAGCTCACCGGTGTTCGCGTGTCCCTCTGACACTCACCAGTGGCCTGCTCCTGACTGCTTCTGCTGTGGGTTTTGCTCCGCCTCTAGGGAGGGGAACACCACCAATGCAAGCCCTGCTTGCCTTACTGCTTTTTGTGAACATGGACAGTGTTCTTTGAGGCCTGGGTCTGCCGGCATCGTGGTTTGAGAAGGAAGAGAGCACAGAGACCATATGTAGAGTCCATAGGTCTGGTGAGGGAAGGACAAAGAGGATGTCGGTGAAGGTTTGCCTGGAGGAGGCACTGGTATATGTGTCAGCGATAGGGAGGTCTGGGTTGGAGACCAGGGTGTCCTTTTTAAAACTTCTTCTTACCAGATTTAGTGAGGAGAGCTGGATAGTCAATAGAGAAGCAGTTAGAAAAGATAGGAGAGACATAGAGCACCATAGAGTAGGTCTGGAGAGGAGAGAATGGGAAGGGTGTGGGAAGGGGTAGGTTAAGAACACTAGGGAAGGACAAAGGGCAGGGTGCAGCAGACGGCGACAAGTAGACAATTGGACAGGCTTAGATAGTGGTAGAAAGGTTTGCTAGAAGAGTGCATATGCTGGGAGGCAAAGCCACAGAATGGCACTAATTTCACACTGCAATTTTAAAACAGGAGAAAAACGCACCTAAGTTTGAGAGTCCTGAATAGTGGGGGAAAAAGGCCTAGGTTTCACAAAGCAATTTCAAACACTTTCACAATGCAATTTTAAAAACAGGAGAAAACACACCTAAGTTTGAGAGTATGCTATATGGTCTGGTTTGCAGGGTACAGAGAGGTTCCAAACCAAATGCGGCTACTCCTACCTGCCTTAGTCGTTGCTGGTTGACGGCTGGCCACTTCAGGAAACATATAGGCAACATGGGGGTTGAGCTTCTGGTAGGGGTTTTTGGCTCTTCCTCTTCACACACCCCCCCCCGCCCCAGGTGATATCCGCCACTCTCTCATCACTCTTCACATCAAGACATCCTTGTCTGAAGAAATGCATCTTTGGCGTCCATATCATTATGACTCCTTTCAGGCATCCTGCTGACTTTACATGTTCATCCACACTCCAGGTCATAAGACTGCATTGTCCATTAGGACTGCAGTAAATCCATCTTGCCACATATTTCTTGTGGTTCGTCAGATACAGGAACTTCGTTCCGCCAGGGGGCATGAATGCTGGCCTGTACGTAGTCTCCGATTTCTTAATCTGTCAGCCCCTTAGGTTTGAATCCCGATTCAACATCAATTACAATCTTCATTCCTACTGCTTTCTTCGGAGTCTTCTTGCATTGTGTGATTATTATCCTGATCACACAGAACCCAAACATGATCATCACCAACAGGGCTCCAAGGAACTTGAAAATGTTCGCCATCAATTGTGGAACCCATGAGAAGATTCACGCGAACCAGCCGTCATCAGCAATGTCTTCCACTTCATCTTACATCATAACGTATAGGTTTGTCAACATCATTATGGCCTTTGTCAAGGTGCCATTCTCGCCATCGTGAGAAGGTATGAATGTGCAACATGATTCTCTGATTTTGGCACAAACACCTCCATCCATAGCTGTAATCATATCCAAGACATATCTGTTCTGCAGAGTCATTAGTCGTATGGCTCTTAGCTCCTCTCTGATAGCATTAAATCCCTTTATGGTGGTATTGATCATCTGCAGAAGCTCCCATCTGGTTATTTGTAACCATTTGGTATTTGTCATTGTCTGGATCCCAGGCATAAAGATAATAGTGAAAACTGAAGAAGTCTTGCTAAACAATCTGTGTTCATATGGAATGGCATCAAAGGCTTCTATCGATTTGGCTGAGAAATAATGTTATCTCTTCATTCGACTTAGGAGTTCAGCAGATCTCTTTTTCCTCATATTCAGATCACTCTTTGGAATCACCAATGCTGGAACATGAACAATCACGATGGAACATAGTCCTCCTCGGTCTCTGGGCAGCCTCATGTATGCTCTGGATCTGCAGGCACAGTAGTGATCCATTATCCCTATTGTCCCATCCAACATTCCTGGCACATCAAAAATTCGCCCACACTGTTGATTCTCACCAACTTTTCTCGTGCCATTGTTTCTGAAACCTAGTTCTGCAATAGCCAAAAGCACTATCTGCAATGGACCTCCTCTGTCTTTGACCCACGTCAGAAGCTTTGCAAGCTTCGGCCAGAGAGTTTTGCATCCATTCTCCACTTGTTCAATAACTGGTTTGTGATGACCAGTTACTGCCACAGCTCTGCAAACAACTATGCTTTCTTCCCAGCCGTCTGGACAAAGTACTGTTCGCCAGATTCGCATTTGGCCTCTTTCCTTGTACCTTCAAATTTCTTCATCAGTCTTTCCTTGGCAGTTAAACTTCCGGTTTATCTCCCATCTGATTCCAGCTCCATTCATGCCAGGTTGTTCATATCTGATAACATGATTTCTGGTGTGTGCTCCTTCTCTCATCTTTAAGCCTTGGACAGATTCATCTTAATTTGGGGCGGACCATTCTGTCACCCATACCAAGGATGCTGTTCGACCCTGGAACTGATCTCTTGTATGACAGAGTGCAAGGCGAGTGAGGCAATGAGCCGTTTGAACATCTATTTCAATGGCTATGAATATCTTAGACTTTCCCATAGCATAAGGCAGGAGGGCACATATAGCAATCCTCCTTAGAAATTCTTTTTCCTCACTTCTTTCTTGTGCTGATACCACATGTTGTTCCCCAAATGCGCTGTATTGTCTAAATAATCATTTAATTCATAATCATCCTCCCTTGCACTTCTCTTAGAGCTCTTCTTTGGCAAATGATTCCTCACATAATGATTATGGAGTAAGTCAAACACAGAACTTCCTCCAAAGGGAAACCTAGGGCCACTTATCACAGACATGGGTACCTCCTCATGTGCTGCTGGAGTAGGAACAATCCCATAAGACCTAGGCCTTCATGCAATATCTGGCTCTACATAGTTCACTGGGGTAGGAAGAATCAAAGGAACTCCCTATTTCTTGGGACCAAGCATTAGCAGAATCAGAAAAACAATGATAAATGCGGAACAGGCATATATTATGCACCAATACATTAGGCTCCACCATCAAGGTCCCTCCACACATCCTTGACTCGGCTCACTTTATGGCACTGCAATGTGCTCAATAGACCACATGATTGCCTGTAATTACTTTTAAGGAAGGAAAAACTTGTTTTATTCAGGCAATCTTGTTAAATGCTCCAGCAATTGTCAAATTTACTCTACGATCTCCACAAGTAATCGGCTGATTGCAGGACAATTTATAGGATCTTGCATAAACACATAAGTGTTGGTGTTTCGCCAAACAAGATAAGGGTGTCCTTGAAGCAAATAGTAAAAGATCATAGCAAGTAGTTTGTGGGCATCGTCGTTAGATAGGACCATCTGTGCGTCCGTGTTAGGCAGAAACCTGTGCAGTTCCCTCTGGGACCACTGCAAAACATTTAGGACTACAGGTGTTGGCAGTAAACCCACTTGGTAGCAGTCTGTACCACACAGATTCACTTGGTAGCTGTGGCTGAGCAGTCAGACTTCCCTCAAGAAGAGTTAGGCAGTATACAGGGTATTCACAATAGGTCAAGAGAACACAATAGAACAAGTAAACACTGACCAGGGCTTGGTGTAAAAGAGATATAATTATTTATTTAAAACCACATCTAGAAAAACACACAGGCACTAATGGTAAGCAATTCAAAAACACGGTCACTAAAAGATATACACTCCCTTAAAAGAATATTAGACAAGTCTTAAGTAAAACCCCACTTATTTTCAGACAGCGGTGAGCGCTTAACGTAGATGGCACTCTAATAGTTTGTTTTAAAAAGGGAGAGAAAAGCAGAGAATAAATTGAAACAGATGCCAACACTTTTTCACAAACACAACAAGAGAGGAAGGCAAAGTAACACCGTGAATTCAGAGTCAGTAGGCCGGATCCGCTTTAAGAGGATCAAAACGAAATGTGTCCAAGGTCACACGGTTGCAGTGCACAAAAGTCTTCTAAAGGTTCAAAAAGGAGTTGGACCAAAGAAAGGGACCAGTTAGAGGGTCAAGGCGGCCAGCCCAGTCCAGAAGGTTAAGGGGTTATTATTACCTTGTGCAATCTTTAGAAAGGGAGGCCTGGCGGACACGGTACCTTAAAGTGGTGAGAAGACTCCAGCGGGGGCAGTTGTTCCTGGCAGCGGATGCAAGTCGGTGCTTCGTCTGGGGGAAGGGAGGATCTCGTCGGGGAGGAAGACGGGAGTCCGTTGCACTGCCAGGGAAGAAACCAGCCGCAGAGTTTCTCAGGTACAAGGAGCGGTCCGTTGATTCGCGGTTCAGAGGTAAGTGGCTATCCGGCTGCCGGGGTGCTTGGCACGGGCAGTTCGACCACAAACCGGTCTGGGGTGCGAAGAGAAGAAGGTAAACTGGTTGTGCCCACCAGTCAGGGGAAGAAGCCTCTCCAGCCGGGAGATCTTCTCCGTCGTCGGGAAGTGGTGAGTGGGTTCCGCAGGGCTCCACCGCTGGTGTCGTCGTGGTAGGTCAGCTCAGCTTCTCCCTAGTCGGATTCTCAGGTCCTGTGGCGACTTCTGAAGTTCCAGTCCCAAAAGCCCTGCTTTTATGCAGCATACCCCCATTCACTCAGCCTAGCTGGCCAATCACACAAGAGTGCGACTTGCAATCACACCCCCTGTGGTACCCAGACAGAGTGGCACCACTTTTGGAGGCTTCTGTGGAGAAGCCCGCCAAAAAGTGGAACAAAGGGCTCGACTTGGGTTGGAGTCACAGAAGAGAACACAAACGCCATTTTAGAATCGAGTCCTGGCAAAAAATACCAACCGGCGATTTAATATTAAATAAATAAACCGGCGGTATGTTCGAGGCTATGAGAATTAAATAATTAAAGTTGGTAGCCTCGAACAATGAGAAAATCCCATAGGGAAATATTTGCGGTCGAATATAAAAAGTAGTATCCACTGCCACCAGATAAAACTCGATCAGGGGGGGCGGAGACGTGCCCCCTCGACTAACAGACCCCGGGGCAATCAAATTGCCCCGACCAGTACGTCCACAATATGATGGTTTGTACTGGTTTCTGTTAATAATTTGGGACTAGTAAAGCCAATGGTTACTTTACATGCCCTGGGAGACAGTAGTCAGTCCCAGGGTATGGAGTCTATGGTGGGGTGTCACTATGACACCCCTGTGTTACTGCACGGAGGATGCTGTGTAACACACATAGTAAAAACACATGAGACCCTATGGAGTAAAGGACCCCATAGCCCATAAAACACATTAACAGTCAAAGGAACACCAAAAATCATGTCCAAGAGAGGGAGAAAAAGAGTCTCACTCTTGGCAGGAGAAAAAAACAAACTCCAGAAATCCAGCAAAGCTGCTGGGGGACTCACTAGGTTAGGAAATTCAGCCTAAAGAGAGAATTCTCCCTAACACTCCGAAAAGATGTTCAGGTAATAGTCTGATCTGTTCTATAATTGCAGCCAATAATCGTCGGGCCCTTCATTAGGATCTTGGACAAAAGTACATATATCAGTGCTCCTCCCAACAAGAGAAGGGTAAGCTCGGAGTATAAATATGAAAACAGCAAGAAGTAGTCTGTGTATATCAACATCTGACAGCACCATGGGCACTTCCAATTAGAAACTCAGTGAGAAACGAGTTGGGGAACTGCTCCCTCTCTTCCAGTCGTCAAACAGAAAGTCTAAATCAGGCATTTTTCCATTGACTTCAGCACTCCACAGTCCAATGTCAGTAAACTCCTGTGGCTCAAGAACAGTAGCCTTCTCACTCCTTGCTATAGCAGCTGCAAAGAGTGTTTCAGGGGAGCCACAGTCCAAATGTAAACTTCCATCCGTTTACTGGACAGTATTTGTGTCGTCCTTCCTCGTCAACAATCGAGTCTGCATGTGCTGAACTTCTCCTTGACTTGCTTCCGAATGGGTTGGGGGTGCAGCGGTCTCTCCAGCGTAGATTTTCACATTTCCTAGGTGTATCCAAGCTCGTCTCCCTTGGACCTTGACTGTTGACGGAGTAATGTCCTCCACAATGAAAGGGCTGCTAAATCTGGGCTTGTGCCACTTTCTTGTGAAGTTCCTTATTAGAACCTTATCTCCAGCAAACAATTAAGGAATACATAGTCTCAGGTCCGGTTGCTGTATGGTCTTCATCTGTGTTCTGAGACCGATGCCCCGTCCGCTTGACTTAATCTGAAATGACAGAGATACTAGCGTTCATACATGTTAAATACGCACGTAGGTCATTTCCTAACCTTTCTGCTTTTGTCTTGGCATCACTTCTAGTCTTCGATGGAGGAGTGAGAGGCGTTCTCATTCGCCTCCCTGCAACTAATTTGTGAGGTGGTGGTCAGAGCCGGGCTGATTTCTCAATGCATATAATGCAAGGGGGCAGACAATGCAGCCACCCCTTCTTCAGTGTCAATTTCCAGTTGGCTATTCTCTCTTTAAGCAGACCGTTCAGTCTCTCACATATTCCGTTCGCTTGCGGGTGATAAGCAGAAGAAAACTTGTGTTTTAAGCTAAGCAATAACCTAATCTGTTCAAATACCTCATTCACAAAATGGGGGCCATTATCTGATCGCAACACCTCACATACTCCCCCCCCCATCTAGGAAATACTTCTCAGACTAAAAACTTCGCAGCACAAGTGGCATCAGGATATGTGTATGGACCAGCTTCAATCCATCTTGAAAACAGCCACACTACCACTATCGTAAACCTGTATCCATTACAAATATGCAGCATATCAACATAATCTATATGTAAATGCTAAAAACGACCATTTGGTAGAGGAATTGCTCCTCGGACTGTTCGCAGCGTGTGCCCAGCAGTAAACTTTTGACATACGATGCAATTTACTACATAAAAAAAAACATGTTCTAACGGGTTCGGTACAAACCAGTCCTTTGCAATGGTTGCTGCGAGGCTCTCCCTAGTGACATGCGCAGGTAGTGTAGCTGTTCCAACACCACCCTTAATAAGGCTACAGGCATCACCGGTTTACCAGTGCTGTCTTGTCGCCACAGTGCTTCGGAAGGGGATAAAGAATACCCCCTCCGTGTCCACAGTTCTTTCTCTTCCTGTGGAGCTCCACCTTGAACTTCCATTAACTCCGTTTGTGACAAATGATTAAAACTTTCATTCACAACCATTATTACAACCATTTTCTCTTTCACATCAGGAGTATCAAAACTGAAAATATCAGAAGAATATGCAACCCTTTTGGCCTCTTCGTCTGCAGCTTGGTTTCCGCATGAAATAAAGTCAGTTCTCTTAGTATGTGCTGCGCACTTAGCTATTGCGATGGCTACTGGGAGTTGTAGTGCTTTAATAAGCCTATCCAATAAGGTGGCTTGTTACACTGGAGTGCCGTCGTCCGCTCAGAGGTAGCCCTTGCTTTTCCAACGTGCTAACCCTGCGTGCACGGTTGATTTCACGTAGGCGGAGTCACTGTACACTTACTTCCTGGTCTGCGTGATTATCAAGCGCAACAATAAGCGCCACCAATTTTGCAGCCTATGCTGAAAAATGAGAGGTAGTCTCGCACTTGCTACTACTTCAAATTCCCCATGGCTGTTTTACCACAGCTGAGCCTGAATGCCTTTCTCCATCAGTTTGATCGATCTTCGAAGAACCATCAATAAAGAGAACCTCCCCAGCTGCTACAGCATTTTCCTTCACTCTCGGGATCTCGTCATGAAATTCCTCATAATTTGAGCAATCATGCACTTGTTCATCATCTGCCAGTGATTCGGCTACAAACGTGGCAGGATTCACCATTTTACACCTGACTATTTTGATCGCTAGGTTCGATATAACCACCTCATAGGCAGAAGCTCTTTGAGACGTTAGTGTACCCTTATGTTTCCGCAAAACAGCAAACAAAGCATGCTCAACAAAAAACGTCATGGAACACCCCATCACTATGCTTGCAGATTTCTCAATAGCGAACACGGCTGCTGCCAGCGATTGTTCGCGAGGGAAAGGACCCTCATAACTGGGTCCAAAATCCCATTATAATATGCTAAGGATTTGTACCGCAATGTAGTTCTCTGTGCGAGTACTGCTGTCATGACTGTCCCATTTGTGTGCGAAAATAAAAAGAACTCCTCAGAATAATTGGGAATTCCTAAAACTGTAGCTGTACAAATTGCCTTTTTTAACTCATCAAACCCTTCCTTCATTTCCTCAGTCCATTCAATGTTTTCCTTATTCACCTGTGCCTGCAACAAGGGCCTTCTATATGAACTATAATCAAATACCCATGCTCTAACATAATTACATAGTCCAAGAAACTGTTGCATTTGCTTTATCGTGTGCGGTTTTGACGTTTTCAAAATCACCTCAGCTCTTTCAGGTGTAACTTTCTTTCCACCATGCAAGATTGACTGGTCTATGTACAACACCTCTTGGTGACAGTACTGCAATTTCTCTTTAACCACTTTATATACTTTGTCTACTAAAATAATCATTAGCTGAATCGAGTCTCGTCTGCACTCTTCCTCTGTCGTGCTACAGACCAAAATATCATCTACGTATTGTTACACAACACTTGGTAGATCAATATTGCTCAGGTCCATCTACAGGACCCTATTGAAGATCGATGGAGGCTCACGTTACCCCTGGGGCAAACGTGTACTTTTCAGCTTAGTCTGACGGAACGTAAATGACGTAAAATCTTGGGAATCTTTATGCAACGGGATTGAGAAAAATGCAATTTTCCATTCAATCACTGTGAAATATCGTGCTTCTCGGGGAATGCTGCCCAAAATCGTTGCAGGATTCGGAACTAGAGGATACTCTGCCTCTACAATCTGGTTAATCAGTCTCATGTCCTGGATTAAACGCCATGACCCACCCTTTCATTTTCTGATAGGGTACACTACAGTATTACATGGTGACTCTGATGTCACTAAAATGCCTTGATCCATCACGGCCGATGTAGTTTTGAAAATACCCTTGTCTGCCTCTTGAGACATGGGATACTGCCTTGCTCAAGGTAAAATTGCTCCTGGCTTCAATTTTATTTGAACTTCTCCCACCCCATTTAAACAGGCCTATGTCATAAGGGCCCGTAGTCCATAAAGACATTTATCCTTTCTCCATATCTTCATCAAATAATGCAGGACGCTGCTGCACTATTATCTTTTGTGGAATCTCTCTTTCTGTCCTGATCCAATACGTAATGCTCATTTCGAACACTACTTCGTCATCCGACAGGTCGTTTTTAAACATATCCTTGTCAGTCACATCAGTCAGTCTATTTCCCTTCCCAATAGCAATCACTGTTCTCCATGGCCTGCCTTCATCATCAAATCCTTCGAGCATGGCCAACTCCCCTCACACTATGGATGCCTGTAACTCCAAGGGGAAAAAAAACTGTTCCCCCCCTCTCCGTCCATAGGTATCTGTGGCCTGAACAGAAATTCAGCAGGCATTCTCATAATCTTGCCCACTAAACCGGGTAACCATGTTAACAAAATGCATACCCCATAGTGAAAAACCTCTGGCTCTAACTGCGTTCCTCGCAGAGCTATTTGCCCTGTAAATGCCATCATGAATTTGCCCACATTTAAATAATGTATTCCTGGTGTTGAACACACAATGCCTTCATCAGTGAAGGAAAGCGTCATATTTAGCTTTGTCATTAAATCTCGGCCCAGTAGATTAACTGGTGTCTGCTTTGAATACAACAATGGGACAGACATATCGCACTCTCCTATAGAGACTGGCAATTATTCAGTAAAAGGAACTCTACTTGTAGCTCCAGAGAACTCTTGAGCATTGATGGCATTTCCAGATAATGAAATGTTTCCCTCTCGTATACATGAGCGGGTTGCCCCAGTGTCTACTAAAAAAGAAAAGGATTTGCCTCACCTTGTGAGCTATTCTATTGTGGGTACATACTTATTCCTGTGCCCGTGAAAAGATTCCCACAGTCGATAGCAACACTCCTACTCGAGGAGTCAATAACTGTCCTGTGTTTGCGCTCTACAGTATCTGCATGGGTACGTGCTGCGACTGCCTTTGCGGCGGATTCAATGGTGCTGGCTGTGGTTGCAAAGCCTGCTGTGTTCGCGGTGCTTGTGCTTGATATACGGTCTGATCTTGGGCAAAGCCGTCCCTGCTTTGTGAGCTATATGCTGGAGGATAAGCTGTACACCTCTTGAGATTTGCTTATTATGTACATACCCTTGGCTCCCACATGATCGTGCAATGTGTCCTGTCATTCCACATGTCCAACACACAGGAGGGGGGTCTTCTAATTTGCCCTCCCTGCATGCCTTGATTATCATTCTGCACATTCTGAAAACCACCTTGGTTATTCTGAAAGTTTCCTCGATTATTCTGAAAGCCTCCTCTTCCACAGAAGCCTCCCCTCCCTCTCGCAATAAATCCATTCTCTCCTTGATCCAACTGCCATTGGTTATTCACTTGCGGCATACCTGCTGTCTGTGATCCTAGCCCTTCTCCGCTAGTCAACATTGCCTCTTCTATAGCATATTTCGACAGCTTCCTCTGCACTAGTTTGGCTTCCTCAAGCTTCCTAGCATCTTCTCTCTTTCGATTTTTCTCTTGCAACAATCGACAATGGTCAGCTGCATTGCCTCCATACCCACCAGCTTCTTAAGATGTCTCTGTACCTGGTCTGGCAATCGCTCCTAACATAGAATATGATTGAATACAGGTATTGACTTTGCCCACGGCTCTCAAGTTTCCAAAGACCACTACTCCTGAAAATTCGGAATTTAAGCAAGCGGATCATCGCCTTCCTGCATCTGGGGTGCCATAATTGGGCACATATCAGACGTATCAGGATATTGTACTCTAAGCACTTTCCAGACTGCCGCTCTACAATTATTAAACGGTGCTCCATCATGCGCTGTGTTCTGTGCTGTAACACTTGAGTATCCTGCTCTCGTCCAAATGTCGTCAGCCCTTTCCCCAAGGAAAACTGCTAGAAGACCCTTGATGTCCCCTATAGCTAACTTGTTTCCTCCTGTCATTTTTTCCAATTCATAAATCCATTTCCCCGCCCCCAACGTTAAACTGGGCAGTTTACATCTTAAATTGTCCTTATCCATCTGGGGCCATGGGATATACTGCTGTCTGGCCCCTCCTTTATCCAACAAGGGAAATTGTGAAATCCCAAAATCGCAATTGGCTTCCGTCGTCTGCCTATCCATAGTAGGGGTAATGGTTCCTCATTTCCTTCTTCCTGGTAATGACCTCAGTCTGCTCACCTAGGTTGGCAAGCCCCCCCCCCCTCACTAAGAGGTTGCCCTTTAGGTCACTCTGGCCGAGCCATTGGCTCTGGCGTCCTTTCTTCAGGCAGGTCCAGATACGACCACCTCACTTTATCAGTCTAAAAACACCCCTCAGGGCCGCACGCACCAACACCCTCCTCCCCACGGAAGGTTTCCCTTTGTTTGTCTGACACATCTTGTTCCCAACTAGTATGGCTGTCATCTTTGTTGTCTCTGTTTAGAGTCAGCCTGTCCAAAGACAGGGCTCTATGCTCGAGACTAAACAAGCCTCCCTCCTAGCCTCGTGACTGGGCAATTTCAGATCAATCGTCTTTCCCTTTATTTCTCGTTTTACTTTTTGGCCTCATCTCCTGATAAGCCTATTCGATTCTGTCTCCGATACTTCCTATCTCAGAATTCTCCTCTAGATTTACTCTAGAGGGTCCAGGCATCAGTTCCTGTGATGGGAGGAACTCCTATGTCCTCCCATAATACTACTGGACTTGGTTCCATTAGTTCTCTCTCAATGTGATCAATATCACGTGCCCTCTGTCTTCTCTGTCGTTCCATTTCCTCATCAAATTCTCTTTGTTTCTTGGCTTCCTTCCTAACCCTTCCTTCTTCCTGTCTTTTCGCTTCCCTTCTCTCATTTGCCCTACTCACTTCTTCATATCTGCGTCTTTGCATTCTTTATCTTTTAATTTCTGTTCTTCTCTTCTTTTCTAACCTGCCTCGTTCTTTGATTGCTCTCTGCCTATTGTCATTTTTTCATTGCTCTTCTGCTCTCTCCTCCTTTCTTAATAGTTCTTCCTGATATATTTGTTCCCGTCTAGTTCTACTCTTTCTTTTATACTTGTCTTCTTTCAATCGTTTCTCTCGTTCCCTGTCTTTATCTTGCCCATCTTGATCTTCCCCTTGCCGTACTTCCTCGATGCTCTTCCTATCAAGTTTGAGCAAAATCTGACCACCCATCCATTTGTTCTGTATGAGTGCTATCTCACCAGCTTTGTCTTTTAATCCCAACCATCTCTTAATTTCTCGTTCTATATCTAGGGTCACACTTGGTTGTTTACTTTTCTCTTTGTCCCATGGGACTTTAGAGATCACATCTTTTTCTAGAGTTCTCTCTGGACTCTTATCACTGCTATACGCAGGCGGCTCATGTATCGGATTACTGTATCCTATCGCTGATTTAAGCTCTCTTAATGGATACAATCCTTCATCTTTCGCACTATCGCCATTTACTTCAGACGCAGGAGGGGGAGCAGAAGGCTCGACACCCCCCTCTTCACACTGGTTGAGCATCCAGTCTTCAGGAGGCGGGTCTTCCCGTTCCTCCTGATACATTTCCCAAAGCTCTAGGCTAGTTAACCTTTTTTCCAATTTCCATTTTTTTTCTCATGTACGCAGCGTGCAAGTATGTGGTCATGTATTACAAAACTGCTTTTGACAGTGACTCCCCCCCCCCCCTTGTGGCCATGGCATGAACATTTTATCTGCTGTGCCCTTAACCCGTTCTGCACTATATTGCTTAAGTTTGGGTTCATGTTTTGGCAGCAGTTTACACAGGTGCATGAGCGGAGTAACATCCTCCATCATGACAAGTCACAATCGACTGTCAATACCTACCGTTATTGTACACAGAAAATACTTTTCAGAAAAACAATATAATATGAGCGTGCACCAATCGTCGATTCTCTACACCTCTATGTCTCACTTCACGTAAATCTACCTATTCCGTCAATACCATTAACTAAATAATCTACTCTCAGCCTTTTACCACAATCTATTATTTGTCGCTCTTCAACATTTCATTATTTCCTTAATACATACACTACTACAACATACAAACAAAAAAACAAACAAACAAACAAACAGGCCGGCCTTAAACATATATCTCTTCTCAGCGCTCCTCGCTGCTTATTCCGCCCCTAAAATTACTCTGATCGGAGTGCAAGTTATTCCCTTGAACAGACCTGTGTTTGTAGCCTATGTATCCACTTGGATTTTGAAATAACTTCCTCTAGACATCCCTGGATGTAGGATTTATGGGCTTAATTTATAACGCTCCTCGTACTCGTGTGTGTGCATATATATATATATATATATATATATATATATATATATATGTAAAAAACACAAGTGTAAAGTGAGTTGTAGCACTACAAAAAACCATCTAAACAACATGTCACAAAGTGATCCCTGCACACTCGACCAAACCACCTTCTTCAAAAAGTATTTCTTTCATTATAATAATGTGCAACCAACAATGCATAATGGCTTAAAAAGGGCAGGCATACATCACAAGCCTCCCTTAATGGCCTACAGGTCATAAAACACTCACCCCCCTAGGGTGCAAATCGCCACGCGTTCCGCTTGCAACACCAAGCTGCCTCAGGCTATTTTACTCCACGTTTGTGAAAACACCATTACTTTCAAAACAGGAAGACAACTGGCATTGGCATTAGGCTCCTCTCCTTTAATTTCCGATCACGTGATCGCAAGTGGCTGCATTTACTGAAGTGTAAAGCGGCAGCCATCTGTGAATAGTCAAATAGGAGTATAAGTGTAAATACTTCCCACTGCACCATGAAATACAGATCGGTGGGATTTGCGAGATAATTAGGGTTGAGCGCCCTACCATATGCCGAATTCTCATACCTTCTAAAATATTTACAAAACTTCATCATGTGTTTATCCGCGCTAGTGCGCCAAGTTGTAACTTGGTTTGGATTAATCATCCATGATGAAAACCAAACCAATACGCCCCAGAGTTTGGAGTATTTTAAAGCAGGAACATAGCGCAGCATCCCCCTTCCTTATATCTGTTTTGCCGCAACACGAAATTGTGCACGATACATATTTAAAAAGCCATCTTTCACATGGACACTCACAATGCATCTCTGTCTTTAAACGGCATAGTGCCGATTACCCGCATATTGCTATCATCGTGAAAAAATGAAATGCGAAGTGAAATACAAGGGACAAAGTACATAGGTGCATAGTTAGCAGCATCATTCACATTAGGGCAGCATGTTCAATGAAATAAAGTGCAAGTGCATCATTCTAAGATGTTGGCAACATAGTTCACATTCTAACAGCATATTCAAAGAAGTAAAGTGCAAGTGCATCAGTGATGCTGTTGGGAATCCAACCGCATCATACTTCGCATGAATAGCACAGTTAATAAAGTGCAGATGCAGTCACAACATTATATTACATTACAACTACTAATGTGAACCAGCATTCCAACTAAGCGCTGTAGTTCCATAGAATGACCATATGAAAATAGAAAAAGAAGAAGAAAGCAGAAAATGAAAGACATCATATCCATGATGGGGATAAAGTCCACGTGCAAATAATTCTAGATGATATACTATATGCCCACTTGATACTATTAATTTAACCGGTTCATTCAAGAAACACAAACATTTCGGGTGAATGTTGAGACCCTGGGGTCTCAATGTATCAAATTTACAAATTAGTGACGCCTCTAGTTGTCGCAGTTTGAGTTCTCTGTTTCCCAATCTCTTGTGTTGTGGGACATGAGCAAGGCTCAGAACTGACATTTCCCTTACATCGCCCCCATGTTTTTCTATAAAGTGTCCCGTTCGAAGGTTAGTTACATCACCATTTTTTATTGCTCTATAGTGCTGCAAAATGCATAACTTTAGGGCTCCTATAGTTGAACCAATATAGTGAAGCCCACACGTGCAGGTGATGACATACACTACAAACTTGGTCATGCAAGTTATTTTGTGTTTGTGTCTCCATCTCAAACCATTACAGCTGATAAAGGGTTTTTTGGACACAAAATCGCACATTTTACAATTTGCTCATTTGAGAAAACCAGCAGTGCCTAGTTTCAAAAAATGGCTCGAGGGAGTTTTGCTTTCTGTAACCACCATACTTGGAGATAAAATAGTTTTCAAAGTTGGGGCCTTGCGATAAGTCACATTGGGAGCGATCTCCAACACCTCTTTGAGATCTGGATCTGTTAAAAGAACATTCCAGTGTTTGCTCATGATATTTTTAATATTTCTAGCTTGATGGTTAAAGCTAGTGATGAATCTGATCTCCTTTTTCTTGACTTTATGAGCTTTAAAGAGTTCTGATCTCTGTGTTTTCGGCTTTATCAAAGCAGCCTGCCACTACCTTCTTATTGTAGCCTTGTTTGACAAACCTTTGGCCTATGTGTTTGGCTTCAGCCTGATAGTCTGATTCATTAATGCAAGCTCTTTTTGCTCTCAAGAACTCTCCATAAGTGATCACATTTTTCAATGCCGTCGGATGATGGCTCATAGCATGTAAAGTAGAATTTTAACTGGTTTTCTTACGGAATAGCTTGGATGTCAGTCTGTTGTGTTCAACTATAAACTTAACATCCAAAAATACCAATTCTTTTCTATTTTGGACAGGTGTTAATTCCAAATTTAAATCATTCACATTCAGGATATTAACATAGGTATGCAATAATTCTTCCGTACCGTCCCATATTATGAAAAGATCATCTATGAAACGGTACCATACCACTAAGTGTTTTGTAAACTCTTCCCTATCCTCAGTCCAGGCTACTTGGGTCTCCTACCACCCCATATAAAGGTTGGCATAAATTGGGGCCATACAAGACCCCATAGCCGTACCCTGGATTTGTTTATATATGGAGGCCTTGTGTAGAAAATAGTTATGTTCTAGACAGAACTGCAACATTTTCAAGAGCATGTCATTGTGTTGTCGATGACTAAAGGATCTTGTTTCCAGGTAAAATTAACAAGCTTTGATTCCAGCTTTGTGTTTGATGGGCGTGTATAAAGAGACCACATCAAGGGAAACCAACATGTATTCTGGTTCCCAATTGATGTCATGCAATTTAGTAAGTAGATCAGATGTATGTCGTATGTAGGAACTAAGACTAGTAACGAATGATTGTAGGAAATGATCCAAAAATGTGGAAGTGTTTTCAAGAAGACTCCCCATAGAGTAGACTATTGGACGACCAGGCGGGTCAACTAGGCTTTTGTGAATTTTAGGGTTAAAGTAAATGAGAGGTGTGACTGGGAATGGATTTTTCAGAAACCGGTATTCTTCATCACTGATCAAATCTAAATCACACCACTTAATTAAAATGGAGAAGTATAGTGTATTGGTCTCAGTTAGCACACTGTTACCCTCCAGGATATAATTACTGGTAACACTCAATTGTCTACTGGCTTCCATATTATATTTCTCACTATTTTATTATTACATTTGTAAGGAGCGCCTAACCCTTGGGCATCTGGGCGCAACAATCTTAAGAACCTGGTTACAGAGACAACAACTTAAGAGATTGGTTACAGGTTTGACTTAAGGAGTGGTTAAATGAAATGCAGATCATAAATAGGCATGCTTAAAGAATATGGTTACAGGGTAGACCTAGTAGCCCTTAGGTGGCTAGGTAAACAGACTTAAGGAAATGGATGCAGAATCAGAATGCTCGAGAGATTAGTTCTGGATTTTGGCAGGCTTAAGAATATGGTTACAGGTAATGCAAATCATAGAGAGGCATGCTTAAGTATATGGTTGCAGGATAGAGTGGCAGAAGTGGGTTTGGGTTAGTGTTGCCACATTGTGTCACTATTCATAATCACTATACCCCCTCCCTTGTCTTATGGGCGTATGACTATGGAGTGATCACTCCTCAAGTTCTCCAATGCCTTGTATTGCCGAAAATTGAGATTTCTGGATGACAGTGGCATTTTTTGCAGGTAATTTCTTCACATCTTGCATGACCAGACTTTCAAAGGCATCAATAGGACCACATACAATGTTGGGACAAAAAAAAAGATTTGGGTTTAAAGTTGCTCGAACAAGCAATGTCAGTTGATATCCCAAATTGTTCTTCTAAAGTGACATTGTATGTATGTATGTATGTATGTATTTTATTTTTGTATAGTGCCTGTAGCCCGAAGGCATCAGGGCGCTTAAACTTACAACACAACAGCTACATAAAAGACAATAACTAGCGGTTACTGCGGCCTTGTGAGTGCCCCTGAGCACTACCGTCCCCCAGTTTCTCATCTAAAGAGGTGTGTCTTCAGCTGCTTCCTGAAAACAAGATGATTTGCTTCGGCCCTGAGAGTTTCAGGAGCGTTATTCAACAATTTAGGGGCCAGCACCAGAAAAGATCTGCCCAACCCGGATTTCAACTTGAACTTAGGTACATTCAGGAGGCACTTTCCCCCCGAGCGTAGACTTCTACAGGGAATGTAGGGCACTAAGCTCTTTTTCAAGTAGGCCGGGGCTGAGCCATAAAGGCACTTGTGTACCAGGCAAAGAGCCTTGAACTTTATGCGTTCCTCTACTCTAAGCCAATGCAGAGATATCCTATCTGCGGTGACATGATCTTTCTTCTTCAGATTCTTAACTAACCTGACCGCATTGTTCTGGATCACCTGGCAGCTGGATAGGTCCTTGGATGAGGCCCCTAACAACAAGGCATTCCCGTAATCCAGCCGTGATCAGATGATGGCTCTGGCTATCGTGGCCATGTTTCCTTCCTTGAGGAACGACTTGATGGCTTTCATAAGCCTGAGATAATACGCCGTGTTTTTTTGAAGATAGCTGGTCTGGGCATGAGAATCGACCGCTGAGTCGACCACCATACCCAGGGTCTTCACCTTAGGGACCACCTAAATAGTCCAATGTGGAAACCATTTCCCAGTCCAGTCCAGTTTGCTGTTCCATATTTGCCAGACACATAAGACTCGTCATGTTTTTGTCTGTGAGCGGGGAAATTTCTCTGGGTGGTTTGTCTTTATTCCTTGGTCCTTCATTGACCTTCGTAGCATAAAATTTAGTTAATTTTAGCTTTCTAAGGAACTTAAAGAGATCCACCCTTGTCGATGTATAGTTGTAGATATACGTGGGGCTAAAGGATAGCCCTAAAGATAACACCGATGTTTCTTCACTCGTGAGAGCTCTAGTAGAGATGTTAAAAATCTTTAATTGTAGGTCTTCCTGCCTCTCGGTCTCCCCCTCGGGTTGTTGCCAAATCGCGTGATCATGTTGGGCGGGTTGTTTGTGTTGGCACCCCCGGTTTGTCTTGTTTTTCTTGCTCTTCCTGCAATACCTCTTCCTTGTCCGGCATATTGGCCTCTTCCCCTCTTATCCATCCTGCTGTCTAGGTGCAGTATATATATACACCTCTATGTGATGCTCTTCGTCATTAACTAAGCACATCTATTAAGTACCTCTATATGCCGCTCCTCGTCGTTTACTAACTAGCCCACCAACCCTCTGTTACTTTCTTCCCATTATCACTTTCCCCACTTTAATATGCATGCATCGTTTTTTGCCACCGTTCTCAATCTACTCACCATTCACTTTTCAGCTTACATAGAGATGGATGTGGTTTCAGAACTTACTCATAGATCAATAATCAAACATACTCAGGTAGTTGGCAAAACTTAGTACTATTTTATTTTCAATTATCTAAAACAGGTAGTTACAACGGACATTGACGGACGTCGTATAGTACAAGTTCTCAATGAATTTCATAAAAAACAACTTGTATAGTCAAAATTCATCATCATTGACGTCACACTATGTGGAAAACTTCAAAAACCTGCTTGGGGATGTGATAGGCTTACAAGGAACATCTAAGTATACGCTCCATACTAACAGGGGTTATGATTGCGCTTCTAACATCAGGTGTACAACTAAGCCCTCCTCTAGTGCAAGTCATCTTCATCGTCACAAAATACACGACGATTCATTGATTATACAAACTATAGGGCTCTCTGTTACGTGGCCCTCTACAATTGGTTGGCACGCTTGTACCCTTCTGGAATATTTCACACGCTAGCAGCACGCAGGCTGGTACCCCAGGTGCTTGTGGAGGATTAGGGGTGGGGGGGTTTGGTCTGATCATGCCTCCCCTCCCAATTAGCCCAATATCTATCATCACTGTTGCAGGCTGCCATTCAATGAAGGTTTTGAACTTGGCCTTGCGGAAGCTCTCTGTGTCTGAGAATAAAAGGGAGTATGGCATTTTTATCTTCTGGTTTCGGTGTAGCTCGACCCAAAGTCTATTTTGATCTGGCCATGTTTGAGCTCTTTCCTGCATTTAATACTATTAAATGATGAACTCTTGAAACCTTCACTGTTTTTTCATTCCACCTCAAACAAAAGTTTGTTTCTTTCTCACGTTCATGTAGCTTCTTAACAGACAACCAGGCTCAGAGTGGCCTTGACTCTTGGTGCTGGGCCAGCCAGCCTGTCTGGAATTCTCCTTCGCCGTTAGCTATTTTCCCACTTTGCCACACTGAAACCCTTTCCATTCACAGGGTTCAAGCTTTGCTGAAGTGCATAGTGGAACATCCAGGTTCTATACATTCCTATGTATTTACACTGGTGCAACGCTGCAATCTATTCACTACGTAGCCAGCCTCAAGATCACTTTCTATACTTGCGTTACTGCATCTGTACAAGTGTAAAATGACTTTGCATTTTCCTCAGCATTTCTTTAGCATGAGCATCTATATCTCAAGCCTGAAATTTTGCTCATCTTTGACACCTCCTCTTCAGATTTGATAGAATGTCCATTTTCTTTTGTCTCGCGTATCTTTTCAAGGTGCATCAGTTCTGCTTCGCATTAAGTCACCAGTCTTCCTTCTTGCTAATTTTCACACTTCTTCAGGGACTCCGTCCAGAAGACCATAATTTCTTCTGGAATGCATATAGGGTTTCTCAATGGATACCTTGTTTCAAGAATTATTTGCGGTACAGGCATCCTCACTGGTACTGCACGTGTCGCAATTTCCGGTTCCCAACATGTACGCAACATGGGGGCAAAGCTTCCGTTAGGGTTTTTTGGCCCTTCCTCTACACTCCTTTCTCTAGCATTGTTAAAATCTCCTGAACAAGGAACGGATCTGGAATCCTCCAAGAGTGGATCCTGGTGGATTGTTGCGAGGTCCCTGTATAAAAGGAAGTGAGTAACCACGGGTTACAGTTTCCAAACCCCAAGCATCCTAAGTAATGTCTCGCCATTCTTCTAGATGCTGAGACAGTCTGCCTCCCACTGGTGAACTGTGACTCAAGACCTCAGAGAGGTTTTGAGGCGGCTGATGCAGTGGCAGATGGTAAACATGCCCCGCTTGAGCTGGCTTTGCACTTCTTCCTCGTCCACCACAAGGACATTTTCTTTGGCCCCTTTGACCAGCCATTCCTCTCGCCCTTCCAACAGAGGAGTAGAAGCGAAAAGATCTACCCCTCCAAGGTTGTGCACTAGATCTAAAAGGCTGAGGTTGCCTAACAGTGGCACCTAAAGGATGTGGCTGCCGCCTTCGAGGTCTGCAACTTCTCAAGACTCTCGTCAGCCTTGTAGTCAAAAAGGTTAGACCCGTCAAAGTGCATGTTGAGAAGTCTGGATTGCACATCCGGTGCAAAACCCGACTTGCGCAACCACGCAAACCTGCGCATAACGGTGCTAGTAGCCATGGCTCTGCTGATGCTGTCAGCAGAATCCAGACCTGACTGAAGAGACTCACACATGGCTTCTTTGCCATCTCTAACTATGGCTAAAAACCCGTCTCTTTCATCCCCCTCGAGAATGTGCTCTGCCGCCATGGAAATGCAATCCCATAGAGTGAACGTACATTTTGCAATGGCACATGTGGAGTTCGCAGATTTGAGTGCCATACTCACTGCAGAAAATACCTGCCTTGCGAATCCATCTACTCTTTTGTGGTCCCTATCTGGAGGGATGGTATGGTAAGCCACTTGCTTAGATGTTGCAGTACCTGCCTGCACCACCAGACACTCTGAAGTGGGGTGTTTCAACAGGTAGTCGGGGTCACTACTGGAAGGGTGGTACTTCTTGGTCAAGTTTTTATTTACAGCCGGATTGTTTTCCGGTGTTTCCCAATTCATCAGCACCCTTTTTTGCAATGTAATATGAAAAGGTAATATAGGATCTGACTGAGGACCCTTATCTAGGATGTCTGTTAAATCATCCTGTTTGAAGGGCAATGGAGGCCTACTCCACCCCATGTAGTCCACTACCTTGGACATGAGTTGTCTGTAGAATGCATCAGCATGCTCCCCAGCCTCTGGTCTCCAAACACCAACTCAGGTGAGGAGTCCACCCGACTTGCTGTCAGCCAAAACTCGATCAGGGGGGACGGAGACGTGCCCCCTCGACTAACAGACCCCGGGGCAACCGAATTGCCCCAGCCAGTGCGTCCACAATATGATGGTTTGTACTGGTTCTGTTCAGAATTTAAGACTAGTAAAGTCAATGGGGACTTTACAGAGCCTGGGAGACAGTAGTCAGTCCCAGGGTATGGAGTCTATACTGGGGAGTCACTATGACACCCCTGTGTTACTGCACTGAGGGCGCTGGGTAATGCACATCACAAAAACACATGAAGCCCTATGGAGTAAAAGTCCCCATAGCCCATTAAACACATCTAGAATCAAAGAAACACACTCAAATCATGTCCAAGAGTGAGGGTAAAAGAGTCTCACTCTTGGCAGGAGAAAAAAATAAACCCCAAAAATCCAGCAAAGCTGCTGGGGGGACTCACTAGGTTAGGAAATTCAGCCTAAACAGAGAATTCTCCCTAACAAACCCGGTCCCTCGTTTTCCATGGGATTGAATGTTGATTTAACTCTGAAGCCTGTGTCATCTAGTTCTGGGCAGAAGGCATCTTTGAAGTATACTTTTCTTCTGATACTTCTAAATAGATTGAATAGTTCTGTGTCCAGTTTGAACCAGTCTGTATGTTTTGTGGGTACAAAGGATAATCATTTGGTAAGGATGGAAATGTCTTCATTGGAAAGTGTGTGTCCCGATAGGTTGAATATTGGGATTTCAGTTAGAACCTGCGGTTGGTCCTCCTCCTCTGATTGCCTTGTCCCCATTGGGGGCAGTTGTAAAACTGCATTGCTTGTGGATGCGGGGTGGCCCCCAGTATGCTCCTCTGGGGGCCATTTGCCCTAAAAAAGGCATCTGTTGTGGTCGCTGATATTGCCCTTGTCTGTTTTTATTTCTGTTTTGGTTGGGGTCTCCTGATGATGAGTCAGAGCTCGAGGTATCTGAAAATGAGACCCATTTGAGAGAAAGCCTGTTAACACCAAATACAAAGAGCTCCAACCAAGATGACACTCTCACATTCGTCTCCACCTTCGGACCCGATACAACCAAACTGAAAGGGATATTGAAAAAATTCTGGCCCTTGGTGCAATTGAGCCTGCCGGATGAAAAAGTACCCAGAATGGCGCTCAAAAGATCAAAAAATCTCAAGGACATGCTATCACATGCCAGAATAGAGAAGAAGACACAAAGGTCAACGATATGGAACACGCGCGAAATAAAGGGTCACCACCCATGTGGCACATGTACAGTGTGTCGATTCACCAAGAAAATGAACTCATTTAGGATCGGAGACTCAGAAAAACTCACAAACTGCAAAACAGCGAACGTGATATACATTATTGAATGCCCATGTGGCCTCCGTTATGTAGGGCAAACCATCCGCCAAATCAACAAAAGAATAGGAGAACATAGATCTCGGATTCGATGTAAATCTTTAACAGCCCCCATGGTCCAACACTATACTGAAAACCATCATGGACCTGATGACATCTTGTGGTGGATAGCAGACTCAGTACCCAACACCAGCAATGCTATCAACTCACTCAATCATTAAGAGGCCTGGTGGATCTTCAAATTGAAAAGCACTACCAATGGACTCAATGAGACAGAACCCACAGGGTACCGCAGATAATCACGCCTCTTGTAGTTCTCTTCCATTCTCTTGGCTCCTAGCCATCACACATGTAACTACCCATTGGACCAGAGCGTATTCCTAATGCCATGCACGGCCCAATTATTTCCTCACAGGGCTCCCCTTACCATGTCCCGGCAGCCCAATGGCCCTTCACCAAGCTTTTGGCCACTCCTGCACTCCGCAGCCCCCATGTCTTTCCAATCACCTCTATTCTCTCCTGTTTGGCAATTCAACCTTGCATCCAATCCTGTATATTTGTTTCCAACAGCACGACTCCTTTTGCAAGCAGGTGCCCTCTTTTCACCTTGTCTACATAGTCTTACTATCTTCATGTAGACATGTCACCCGCAGCTGAGCCCCGGCCAACACACACCCAAGCTTTTGGCCCCATTGCCACATTGCTGCCTCCATAGCCCCATTGGAGACGTTTCGTCTCACCGCGCATGCGCAGGAGTATAGTATCTCTTACACTACTCCCCCACTCACACCCAGAAGCGTCACCGCTTCTTCAGTTCGCACATGCGCAGCCGTACAGTTCATGGGAACAATACTCCCCTTGCGCATTCGCGGCACTTCCTGCCGCATACAGCTCGGCTCTCTTTCTTCCTTTTTAAACGCGGCGCTCCAGTCAGACCTTGCAAACGCGGCTCCACAGGAGTTCTAAATACCAGCTCCGGACTTCATTTCCAGGTAATCCCGCACCCTGGCCTATCCATTGGTTCACCGCAGGGCCCCCATACGCCGCATTACTAATTTCGTGTGTGCCCTTTTCCACTCCACAGGATGGCAACCATTTTGGGAACAATTTTTGGGTCACCAAGTTCAAACCACTTCCTTGGCCCCCTGACTCCAAACGACCACGTGTTAGGTCACCCTTTAGCCTGGCTACATACAACCTATTGTTATACCATTTATTGTTTTCAGTTTGGTTGTTTTGTATTGAATACCTGTACTGTCACTATAGGTGATGGTTAAACATTGTTATCAAAGCACTACTTTGTTCTATCTTTGGATATTTGCAATTCAGTTGCTAAACCAGTTATATTAAGGATTGGTTAAGACTACAAATTAACTACCCTTAATACACTACACCTGTGTATTTTCTATTTCTCAAAAGAATCTAAAAAAAAAACTATAAATGCATGACTATGAAATGCATTCAACAGTAAATAAAACAAAATCTGTACTACTGACATCTATTTTTGTCTGAATTTCTCAACTTCATGAGCACTACCACATTTAAAGTGTTTTTGCATGTATATGACATGACAAAATAAATCTAGGCCTACTGCAGTCAATACGTAGTCCCCAGAAAGTTTAGACGTCAGAGCAGACCCCCTTTGTATACCTAGTATTCCTAGCCCATTGCTCCGACGGCCCTAGGGCTGTCCCTCCAGTTACCAGTGCATGCTATATATGCCTTTGATGACATGCTCAAGATGGGGACCCGTGAGCCACAGAGTCGACGCCATCGACACACAGCACCCTCTGCCTAAAAAACCTTTGACGCAGCTGAAGCTGGATAATGAATATCAAAGATGAGGAATACGTGGGAGGACACAATCCATTTGAAACCAAACATCTAATATGGTCCAACAAACCATCAAAATACATTAATCTAGAGCTGTATGATAATAGAACGGAAAGGGTAGCCTTTCATGACTTTTGTGAGGAACCAGGAAAGAGACGCAGACACAGGATTCATGGTTGTGGTTATAAACATTTAGTTAAATAAAAAGGGGTTGGGAAATGCCTTACTGTCCATACTCCAGGAGGTAGTTGCCTACCTCAACCAAAACTAAAGGTTTGTCCAATGTCAAGATGTCCAAAGCAAACTGTCCTGTGTCCGAAATTCTATCCTCTACATCACATTCTAAAAGTAACTCTAAGGTGCTAAGGGTAATGTCTCTGTCTTGAAAGGTGCACAGTTCGAAAGAATTATATATCTGTACTACAACACAAAGGTTCCGACTGGCTCCCTTCCCCAGGTTTCTCTTCAAGAGACTTCAAGACTCCTAAGGGTATAAATCTTCCTTGGAGTTCTCTGGTCAACACACAAAATACAATACTGTGTTTTCAACTCAACTTAGATGCTAGTCCCAGGTTTGCAGGACTACTGGTGTGCTCTCTTTTCTACTTCAATTTAACTTCGCTCACAGTCTTGAATTTTGCCTGGTATTCCTTTGCCATGGCTTCTTTACGGGATTTGTTTTACACACTTGAAAACTTGACTTTGGCCTAGTATACTCTCCTGCCAGGGCTTTCAAGTGATTTCCTTTACACACTTGCAAACTTGGCTTTGTTACATTCATCTCTTTTATTTCTGTTTTGGTAATATTGAATCTCATTCTCTTTCATTTACTTCACTGTCATTATATTTTCTGTGGTAGCGTTGCCGAAGCACCTCAGTGTCCCAATCTCCCTCCTTAGGACACACCGGCTTTCTGTGGCGTTCTTTGGTTTCATCCATCTCGCAGGCTCACTCGCTTCACCCGCCGGCTTCCATGTCCTTTGCTGCTCCCGCCTGCTTGCTGAACTCTTGTCTGTGTACGGGCAGTGTAGGGGCACCTCTTCAGCTCCCGTGGCCGCCAACCAGACTTGCCTTCTTCTGGTGTGATCCCAGTGCGGTAAACAGTTTCCTGCAGCCTTCCCCTGGAGCCGCTGGCTACGCAGACTTCTTTTCAGCGGTTCACTATTCCCTCAGTCAATGCCCTGAAGATACTGCTTCCCCAAGTAGTGCTCCCTAGCTCCATTCAGGTTCTGCCTTTTAAATGTCCCCACACCCATCACACGCTCATAATAACTAGATCTCGTTCTGCACTTCTCAGCCTCATGGATCCCCATTACTCCATTCAGCCTCCTTACCTAAGTATTCTTGTATGCATGGAAATGTTGGGCAATTCTTGGTCATCTTCTCACATGATATTGTAAGAGGTTATCAGTAGGTTTTGTGGGTAGTGGGAGGGAACCCTTACAATAAGCCATAATGTATGTAATGTAATGTAAAAACAATGTATAAAGCACACCTAAACCAGCTAGGGCATCATGGTGCTACAAGGTCAAGGGACTAGACAAAAAGAAAAAGGAAAGGAAAACCTGGGATGTAAAAAAGAGCCAAAGTTAGACTGTGAAAAGATGGGTCTTGAAGGCGCGGCGAAAAAAGAGATGATCCTCCATGGCACGCAATGACAAAGGCATGGCGTTCCACCGGAAGGCTGCTGCAACTGAGAAAGAATGGTCACCCACACGAACAACTTGAAGCAGGAGACAGTGATCATCAGGGAAGAAGCAGAGCACAGGGGCTGAGCGGGAGTATAAGGTCGGAATTTACCTGCAAAACGTCTGACTCTCTACCGTGGAAAGCTCGGTGGGCCACACAGAGGGCCTTGAATTTGAACAGAATCGGGGTAGGTAATCGAGCAGATGTGAGTAGCCCCCACTGTTAATCAGGCTGCAGAATTTTGCAGCATTTGCAGCTACTGAAGAAGGTAAACCGGCTGCGCCAGATTCAGTGCATTGCAGTAGTATAGAGAACCGGGCTTGAGGGAGGACACGACCGGTGATCGAAGATGAATAGGAAGATAGTGGGGGACTTTCCACAGTATGCAGAGTTTGAAATGAACCGATTGACAGACCACACTGATCTGGTTCTGCATAGAAAGAGAGTCGAAAAGCTTGACCCCTCTGCCCCCCAAGCTCTTGACGACAGAAGGAGGCATGGGCAGAGGACCACATTCAGTTGGCCAAAAAGCAGAAGACCAGCCGGAGGAAGCCGGAGAAGAACCAACACCTCAGTTTTATCACCATTAAGGCAAAGTCAGTTCCTGCGCATTCAGAGGTGTATTGCCAGAAGGCAGGAACGGCAGCGTTCAGCGGAGGCAGGAAGGGATAAGTCTTGCCGCACCAGAATCTGAGTATTGTCAGCGTAAGAGAAACACCGAAAACCAAAACAGTGAATCAGGTGAGCGAGGGGCTAAATGTAAAGATTAAAGACAAGAGGAGAAAGAGAAGAACCTTGAGGGACCCCGCATGTGAGAGGTTTAACAGCAGAAATAAAGTAGGAAGAGAAATGGACTGAAACTGACCAGTACAAAATGAAGCGAACCAATCCAGGATCGGGGCCCGAGAAACCGGCAGAGGACAATCTCTCAAGCAGAATGTCATGGTCCACAGTGTCAAAAGCTGCAGAGAGATCCAGCAGCTGATGCCTGATCTGGGCCAGATCATCAGCCACTGCCATCAGGACCGATTCAGTTTCCCGGCCAGTCAGAAATCCGGTTTGGAAAGGGTCGAGGCACCCAGAGTCCTCTAGAAAAGACCAGAGAAGCAGATTGACCAGAGCTTCTAGGAGCTTCATAGAAAAGGTGAGGAGAGTAATAGTTGGGGATGTGAGCTGACGCAAAAGAAGCATTAATGGCAGCGGTAAGAAGGTGCAAGATGCTAGGGCAGAAATCTTTCAGGATACTAAGTGCAATAGGATCGGCCGGAGAGGCCAACTTGAGAGCAAGCGTGACCACGACAGACGCAGAGAAAATTGAAAAAGAGGACCAGCCCAATTACGACAAGCTGGGGACACCTGTGCCACAGGGAGCGGAGACGGGGCGGCGGTGTCCGGGGATTTCTGACAGATGGTAGAGATCGAAGTAGGTGGACAAAGAATCACAAAGCCTTTGAGAAGGGGCCACCAGATGGGGGACAGTAGGTGAAGAGAGGGAACAAACTACCTTGAATAGCTCCTTAGAGGAGTTGACGGAGGCTTCCAAACGGGATGCAAGAAACGCACACTTGGCTTGCGTAACAGCCAACTGGTAGGAGGTGGTAGCCTGACGGAGATGGAGACGGGATGAAGCGCGGTAAGAAATGCGCCACTTGCATTCAGCTTACCTACGGGCAAACCCCAACATAGCCAAATCGGCTGAAAAACACAGCTCAGAGGGATGGGCACATGGTTTACAGACTTAAAGAGGTGCCAGTGAGTCAGCTGCGGGGGACATGGCCAGAGCAAGAGTCTGAAAATTGCGGAGGGCACCCCCTGGCTGCCGTTGAGCAATAGCCAAGGTGATGTCTGAGTGTTTAATCTTACCCCAGTGCCTTTTAGGAGGACTGGGTAATACTGGAAGGCAAGAAATGAGAGGGGAGTTAACCAAAAAAAAGAATAATTACATGATCTAACCACAGAACGGGCAGACGAGCACAAGTAGCAACAAGAGACGAAGGGGAAAACATTTGATCATGGGTGTTACCTAAACAGTGGGTGGGGCCAGCCACTGACTGGAGAAACACAGGAGCTGCCTCAGAAAACTCACACAGAACGCTCTGTTGGTGGACCACTGGATAGAGGGTTCATAAACCAGAAGACCTGAAATGGTCTATCATATACAAGTTCAGACCCAGCATGGACAGTAACTGTGATAAAAAAACACTCCTGAAAAAGGAACAACAGTTAATTTTTCTGACAAAAAGCGTGCAGAGGGGCTTAATGAGAAAATAGAATGGGCAGTTTGATAAGATCTGACAGTGCAATGACCTTGCGAACGACTGATGACGTTTCTGATTTCTCTGACTCGATTGGTAGGCTAAGTAGAATTGACCAGTTATTTTGACAGGCCATGCAACATTCCGTACACAGTCAGATCAAGTCCCTATTTCAACTCGTGCATCATTCCTCCTACCACTTAATTCTGGTCACGGGTCCTCTAAGGGGGAAGCGGCGTGACACACTAGAACACAGAATAGAACTGGTGACCACAAATAATGCATGCCGGGGGTTACACTCCCACGGCATCCTAGCAGGATAGGGCTCTGACGCTGCAGCGCCATATTCAAATAAGACTGACGTCAACCCTGATGGGAATTATGCATGCAGGAGTTTTCACTCCCAACAGCAACCTATCAGAACATGGCTCAGACGTTACAGCGCCACATTCAAATAGGGTCAACGCAAACTGACAAGCCTTCAAACGTTCGAAGAAGGACGAGATACAAGATTTTCACAACGAGACTACGGCAAATTCGGTAAGCATCATGGACGTAGAATGACTGACAACATAGATATCCAGGCATTTTTCTCAGGTTTTCGATGCTTCATTTGCTTCGTTTAATTCATGCCGTTTTCCGCTTTCTTTCTGCATATTTAGATACTTACAACCCCAGATATTACCATTGTTGATGGTAGAAGGAACCGTCCAAGACTGTTTATTGACCGATGGTCTACGAGGTCGCGCCACCCCTATTTTAGCACGGCTGACGTCATCTTTTTTTCAAAGACACCCTGTCTCTACGTTGCTTTCTGACTGAGCAGGTACTATGCGCCCTTCTCAAAGCTACACAAACGCTAGTGGGTTCATCTAGTCACTAGTTGTATTCAGTGACAATTATGTAGGAGAGGTTGTTTCTGACCCTTCTTTATGATATTCTATTTACATGCTTTTCAGGCGCAGCCCGTCACATCTTCTTGACACACAAGTAATTTACCAACGCTTGTTCGAATTATGGACTGGATCACTTGAAATTAACATTTGCTGATTTGGATACTGATAGAGCAAGTCGGGTAAGATGATTTGTGGCGCGATACCGCCCTTACACAACAATGTTTGTCCTCTATGTATCACATGTCGGCCTTGATGTATACGCTGAGTAAACACTTCAGGTAACATCTGTTCTTTGTATCCACACAGTTTTCGTCGCACCACGGCATGCTCTAATTCAAGACGTGGCGAGCATACATTTGGTCTACCTCAATGTCGGTTCTAACTACCCACAGACATTTAATGATTTCGGCACGCAATGGTAAAATGGCTTTATGATGTGTTTAAGCTGAAGTTACCTCGTTGGTGCTGTAGCTTTTGTCAATGCTCCAAGTTAGATATAAGAGATTAGACTCTCTGGAGTCGGCATAGACCTATCACATGTGTCATATAGCGCAGACATAGTCCATGCTCTTTAAGGTATTCGACTCATTTGCACACAATCTTTAGAAGTGTAATTTAGATGCACCGTCATCCTCCATAAAAGGAGCTTGACGCGATGAGATTGAACCTCACTCGCATATGGTAATTGATTGCCAATGTTCATTCTGTTGTAGGGGAAGATTCTTCGCTCTAGTCAAGATAAAGGTGACGCTGACGTTTGAAGGACTAAGAGCTGAATACAATTTGTGTTGTTCAGCACATTCTACCAAAATCGATTTTTTGGTTGCACTTTGAAAGTTGAACAATCGTTTTTTGTTGAAACAAGTAGCCCCTGAAGAATGTCCTTGTATTTGTAAATCAATAATCATATGAAAGAAACATGTTGGGTTTTAGTATGTTTTATGAACCGGTATGATTGTGATATAACCAGTATGAATGGTGTGTTTGAGTAGTGTTTGAGATTTGCACAGCACGAGGAACTTTATTGAAAAACTATGGGAACCGTTTGTCCATTCCCACTGCACTAGTTTCCTTGTACTGTTATATGTTAGTTTATTTATATAGCACCTATACACAATGTGTTTCAAAGAGCTTCAAGGCAAGGGCAGGAACAAGGGAAAATACAACATTCTTGCAGGCCATGAACAGTAAGGATGTGAAATTAACTATCGTACTCGGCCTGACGACATTTCAGATGGTGCAAGTGCGAAGACATAGATAAGGAAGGGAGGGGGTGAGTGGGAAGGAAATGGAAACAGACAGGCAACTACCGTACTAGGCCCGACAACATTTCTGGTAGAGCCGGAGGAAAACAAAAGGTGTGGGAGAGGGGTGCAGAAAGGGAGGGGAGAAACAAAACAAGCTACTATCGTACTAGGCCTGACAATGTTTCAGATAGTGCTAGAGGGAGGCGGTGGGGACCAGTAAGGGGATGGGGGAGGGACAGAAGAGGTTGCCATCATACTTGGTCCAGGGACAATTCTGATAGAGTAAGTGCATAGAAGAAACTAAGGGGAGGTGGGGAGGAGATAGGAAAAGGGAGAGGGGAGGGGAGGAGAGACCAGAGAGTAAGCAGTCAAAAAGAGTGGAGAAGCACGAGGGGGAGAACGAATACAACTGCAGAAGTCAGTAATAACACATAATGTTCCAAGCCAGGATACAAGATGAAGATGGGAACAACATGATTCAGGCCACCATGAGTACATGATGCAAAGGAAGTCCAGCATGAGAGTTGAGAAAGGGTGACACACTGTGAATCAATGAATTCCATAAAAGTAAAATCCAGCATTGGTCACAAGACAGTGATGGTGAAACCAGAATGTATCAGGACAGGCTCCTGTGTGCAGGAAGGGGGGGCACAAGGGAACAACACAGGGGGCAGAGAGAGTGGGGATGGCCTGTGGGGACAGAGGGTGTAAACACATGTTGGTGTATGCTTACCTGCTGTCTTAGCAGGGGGTCGAATCCTGGATCCTCCTCGTCCGAACGGGTCCAAACAGGAATTGCCATTTTCTTTGACTGCCCTTCTCTTTGGACGCGAGTGATGCCCTTGATCTAAGAGTTAAGAGCAGGAAGGAAGAGGCAGGGCTAAGAAGGTGGGTGGTGCTTAGGCCAGGTGACCTAGATCTACTTAGACCTTCTCCCCAGCTGCAAAGGAAAAGAGGCTGGAGGGCTCCTTAAGTAGGGAAAAGAGCGGCAAGCAGGAAGGCACCAGGTGGGCGGGGCTTGCTAAATCGTGAAAAAGAGCAGCAAGCAGGAAGGCACCAGGTGGGCGGGGTTTGCTAAGTGGTGAAAAAGAGCAGCAAGCAGGAAGGCACCAGGTGGGCGGGGCCTAGGCCAGGTGACCTAGATCCACTTACACCTGCTCCCCAGCTGCAGTTACACTTGGATCTATGAAATCTATATAAGAAAATGTTTTTTTTTTTTAAATGATGTGATAATAAAATATGTGATGTTTTGAATCGGACTTGCACAGTTTGACTTTTTCCTTTGACTGTTTGGCTAGAAGGGCCTTCTCCTACAAACAGATATTGTCACCCACAACCATTTTGTTATTTGATTATTAAAAGGTAGTTAACCTTTTGGAGGGATTGCTTGTGGTTTTGTTCCCTCACGCCTCCTGTGGTGGTATTTTTATTTCCTTTTTCTTCCTAGGAGTACAACTCTTCACCCACTGGAATTGGAATTTGGGAACCAGGGAATTAGCTTGAAGCAGGCCTTGGACCGCTTTTCTTCTGGCAAAAACTGTGGATGAGCGAGATCCCAGAGCCCTATAGAGTAGTTTATACAGATGTGTTAACGCAAATGGGTGTACAAAATCTCCCTTGGTTCAAGTGCATCTACAAGTGTTCAAGATGACTGGGCCTTAAACAACCATGGGATTCAGTGTGTACAAAAGAGTTATATGATCTTCCCACAAAAGAGACCTTGAAAAAGATCTACGAAGAATGCTATATGTCATGTAAACTTGCCACAATCCCCAATGCAGGTATCATCACCAGCTACTTAGGTAGGAAGATTATACTTACTCCTGAGCCATTGTTAGGAAGAATTATATGCAGTACCCTTTGGGAACACCACACACAATTAAGACTACAAGTGACAGTACAATTTCACCTTTGTTACAAGCCTGTACTACACAGTTAAAGTGGTAGCAGTAGCTGAGCAGCCAGACTTATCTCAAGAGTAAGTGAGCAGTATCAAATAGTTACACAAAGGACAGCAATTACTACGATTCAGGCAAATACTGACTCAAGGTTTTCAAGTAAAAGAATATACATTTACTTCACTCTTCAGTTGTATAACATTACACCATTATAAGCAGTCTAAAAATCACACTCTTAATACTCTTGTTTTTTAAAGGATCTTTATTTTAAACGCTGCCGTATTTCGTCGCATCTGGTAATTTTAGTTTTGCTTTTAAAGAATTCACACATATATTTTTAACAGTGTGCTTGCTGATTACGTGCCAGTACTTGTTTTATCCTTGCGCAGTTTGACTGCAACCTGATTGTTTCCCTACTCGTGCTATCTGGGTAGTGGAACTACACTTCCCAGCAGCCTTGTAGTTTTCGGCTGCCTTATCCGTTTAAACTCGGCACGAATGCGCCGGCTCGAAGGGGGCAAGCCGGTCTGTGCCGGTCCATGGCCGGACGTATCGGCACTCGGTGCAACTCTGAGTTGGGACCATAATCTTCCTCTACCCGTCCCACGGGATTCTCGAGTTCACCTGGTGCCCTAGTGCCTTGGTAAGCGGGGGCGAGAGACATGCAGGCACCAATTGTAGACACACAAGTGAGCCTGAGGGAGGGGGGAGGAGGCCACTAGCCATGAGAGGGAGGGGAACTCTTCTGTTGACACCCTTAGGGATGGTATGGAGAAGTGGATGTGCCTGAACATTGGTCTTCTCAATACACGCTCCCTAACCAAACACGCTATCGACATCAAAGACATGATATCCTCCAATAATTTCGATATACTCTGCATAACAGAAACCTGGCTCAAAGACCCAGTAGGGCCTACATGTGAGCAGGCCATTCCAGCAGATTACACTATTTACTACGACAACAGAGTACAGGGTAGGGGAGGTGGGGTAGCAATTATTGCCAAAAACAGCCTCAAACTTTTTAAGGTATCTGTAGGTTTTAGCGGGTGCGAAGCACTACACCTCAAACTGATTTTCTCCCCCAACAATTGTCTCAACTTGATAGCTATCTATAGACCACCATCATTGGTCTCAGACTTCTCACTGGAACTTTCCTCTCACTTAAACACTTTGAGATCCGTCAACGCGTCTACGGTTGCTATGGGAGACTGGAACCTTTGGCGACAAGGACAAAGGGGCTATAGCATTGGAAAAAGCTCTGAATAATCTTGACTTCATAGTCCTTAATAAAGATCCCACTACCCCCCAGGGCAACCAGTTGGACTGGCTGTGTGGTCACAACATCTCTTTACAAAACTGTAGCACCACTCCCTGCATTTGGAGTGATCATTATTTGATATCGGCCAACCTAAAGCTGCCCTGCTATGCACATAAGCATAACCCTCACATTAAGGCAGCAATCAGAAATTTTAAAAATCTAAATGAACTCCAGCTAAAGCCTTGCTTGGAGAAAATTCTGTGCTCCTTTCAGGATCAGGACTCATGTGCCGAATTGCTAGACGAATATAACAAACACTTACATGAGTTAGTAGAAACCGTGGCGCCGCTCACCACCAAGCTAACTAGGAGGAACAGTAACCACCAAAAATGGTACACACCAGAGCTTCTTTTATTGAAGAAGGAAAAATGGACTTTGGAAAGAAAATGGGTCACAGATAAATCGGCAGATAGTAAAGCGAGCTGGAAAAGGAAGGATAGGGAATATAAAGTGAAAATTAAGTCAGCCAAGGCTAATTTCTTTAACGCGGAAATTGAGCATGCTGATAACAATACAAGCAAACTCTTCAATATTTTGAAGAGTATAGAAAAACCTGCATCTCTTACTCCCCCATTCACGCCATCTGAGGAGGACTGTAATACAGTGCTCAATGCATTCCAAGCCAAAACGGAAAAGGCGAGACAAAACATTATTAAGGCCAGAACTTCCTCAAATCAGGAGATCTGCCCCACCAAAGGGAAAGTATCTGTCAGAGAACAACTTTTTAAATTCGACCCTATCTCAGAAGCAGAGATGCTAGAGGTGATGAAAAATATGAAACCTACCACCTGCGCAGAAAATATCCTGCCCCCTGGTATTATTCTTCTACACAAGGATATATTTGCTCCCATCCTCCGGAGAATAGTGAATGCCTCATTTCATGAGGGCATGGTGCCTAAAGATCTGAAGAGAGTCACTATCACCCCACTTGTTAAAAAGCGGGACTAGATCCCAAGGATCCCGCAAATCTTCCTCCCATAACCAACTCGAATTTTGTTCTCAAACTGTTGGATAAGGTAGCTAAACAGCAACTCCAACACTTTGTAGAGAACCAGGAGATTTGCACCAGCAACAATCCGGCTTTAGAGCATCCCACAGCACTGAAACAGCTATGCTAGACTTGCAGAATCAGATGTTGACTCTGCTGGACGATAACAAATTGGGGATGCTGATGCTTTTAGACCTTAGTGCACCGTTTGATTTGGTGGATCACCACCTTCTCATCAAGGCGCTTGGGGAGAACGTTGGTTGCTCGGAGGGAGCTATCGATTGGCTCCTATCCTTTCTTTCCAACCGCCAAGTGAGAGTACATTGGGGTAGCAGTTTCTCCGAACCATGTGACATCTTATTTGGAGTGCCTCAAGGGGCTAGCCTATCTCCAATGCTTTTCAACATATATATGCGCACTTTGTGTAGCCTTCTGGTGAAAGCCGGAGTGTCATTTACAAATTACGCAGATGACACCCAACTCATATTGGAGTTGGGGGGTAGGAATCATGCCACGGACAGTGAAGTGCTCACCAGGGTTTACAAGTTAATTGACGACTGGATGCAGGCAAACTGGATGTGCCTGAACGACTCTAAAACCGAACTGATGTTGTTCGGCTCCAGTCGTCAGTTGGAAAAACTAGGGGCAGAGTACAACTTTTTCCAAATTAAAAACGCCACTATCCAGGTGGTTCCCAAGGTGAAGACTCTGGGTATGATGGTCGATTCAGTGGTCGACTCTCACGCCCAGACTAATTTCCTCCAAAAAAACTTAGCATACTATCTCAGGCTTATGAAAGCAATTAAACCACTGCTTAATGAGGAAAACAGGGCAACGATAGCCAGAGCCATTATTCTCTCACGGCTCGACTACGGGAATGCCCTGCTGTTGGGGGCCGCATCCAAGGATCTATCTAGTTGTCAGGTGATCCAGAACAACGCGGTCAGATTAGTGAAAAATCTGAAAAGGAAAGACCATGTTACTGAAGAGAGGCTTGCTCTGCACTGGCTCAAAGTAGAAGAGCGCATCAAGTTCAAAGCTCTTTGCCTGGTACACAAGTGCCTTTATGGCACAGCGCCTGCCTACTTGAAAACTCATATAGTGCCCTACAACCCCAGCAGAAACCTACGCTCGGGTGGAAAATGCCTCTTGCACGTGCCCAAGTTTAAGCTAAAAACTGGGCTGGGCAGATCCTTTCTTGTGCTGGCTCCTAAACTGTGGAACAGCGTCCCCGAATCCCTTAGGTCTGAAGTTAATCACTCCGCTTTTAGGAAGATGCTGAAGACACACCTCTTTAGATGAGAACTTGGGCGAAGGACATCTTTCAGGGATTTCGTTACGCAATAGCTATTTGTACTCATCGTCCGTCTCACACTTGTTGTCTGTCTTGCAGTACCAGTGTTTTATGTACAAGCGCCCTGATGCCCGCGGGCTACCGGCGCTATACAAAAATTAAATACATACAAATACATACATACACCACACCACTTCCCTTAAATTCCAGACAAGTTAAGCTCACAAAATGAAGTGGGAATAAAATGGCACACCAGCAATTTAAAAGGGAGGGAAAGAGAGAAGTTAACAGAAATTGAATCACACCAACAAGTACGTACGCAGGGCAGTCGAACAAGAGAGACTACAATGGTAAAATCAGATAGAAAAGGATGGTTCAAAAGACTTTTGCTCAAGATAATACAGTTCAGGGTAGTTTGCGGTAAAGTTCATGGCACGGTTTCCGGATGAGGTTGGTTGGTAGAAATGTTAGTTCAAAGAGAAGAGAAGGACAAGCCCTTGGATTGGAGAAATATTTGAAACACTTGCACCGCGGCTGAACGAAACGCACAACCAGATTTGCACAGTACCTTAAAACGGAGAGGGAGCTGTAGCTGAGGCAGAAGTTCCTAATAGTTCCTGCAGGCTCACGGTTCCTGAAGCGACTGTCGGACACATCAGAAGCAGGAAGACTGGAGGGCCCTGCACTACCCAGTGAAGAAACCAGCAGCAGAGCAAAACAACGGATAAAAGGTGCGCTCCTTAAAACCCAAGCAGGGTCCGACCTTCCTGGCTATCCGGCCCACTGTAGCTCTGTACAGCGAATTCGACCAGAGGAGGGGTACTGGCTTGCAGTGTTGGGTGAATTGGTTGGTCCCACCAGCTCAAGGGAAGACGTTTCCTTGAGGATCTTCTCTGTCATAGGATTCTGGAGATTCGGACCTGCAGCAGGGCTTCATCAGGCGGTTCAGTTGTTGTAGGGGTCCTCATCTTCCAGTTCCTCGTTGGTTCTTTCATTCCAGTGGCAACTCTGCTCTTCCAGTCCCAGAGACCTGCTTTTTAAGCAGTTTTCCCCCCCATTCACACAGCAGGGTGGCTGGCCTGGCAAGGCCAGTCCCCTTAGCCAATCAGACCAGAGTGTGACTTGGGTTACCAAAGGAACCCATGGCAGGGGTCCTAAAACCCCTCCCTCACATCCTGCCTACCCAGACTCTCAGGTGCCTAAAGGAGGGCTTCTGTGTGGAAGCCTGAAAAAAAGCGATGAACAAAAGGTACCAAACCTGGTTTGGCGCGCAGAGTAAAACACAAGAAAGACTTTAACAAAAAGAAATGGTGAATAAACCCAGCCGGAGCCAAAATAAAATGTATTTGGTCAAGCGAGTTTGAGGCTAATATAATAGCCTAAAACATTACCACGTTTATATAAGATAATCGCGGTAGAAAAATTAGGGTAGATACCACTGCCACCAGCCAAGTCTTAATGTAAAGGGAGCGAAACAATTCCCCAAGATGCAAAGACAAAAAGGGATAAGAATTAACCCTTTCCAATACTCCATGGAAGATGGGGTGTACTGGGTCTGTGGTTTGAAGTGACTAAGGTAAATTTAATGGCAATTTTACCCTTTTCTGGGGGACGGTAGTCAGCCCCAGAAAATGGAGTCGGTGGGAAGTCTAAAAGACAACCCTGTGCACTGCACTGAAGGTGCTGTGTAACACACATGAAAAATGTGGTGCCCTGGAGTAAATGCCCAAGATCACACAAAAAGTAGAAATACACATAGCAAAACACATGTAAGAGTGAGAAAAAAGGCTCACCCTCTTACCAGGTGAAAGAAATAAATCCTAGAAATCCAGCAAAGCTGCTGAGGGACTCAGTAGGTAAGGGAAATCAAGCATTTATGAGAATTCTCCCTAACAACCATACCTCTCACTGATCGAAGACAGCGAGACAAGATTTTTTTTCTTTAAAGTTCCGGTTAAGGATACTGCCAGTAGGGAGTTTCTCCTGCAAGTGGAAAACTGTGGCTACAAAGGAATGGAGATGGAGATTCTGCTCGGGCAAAGAAGAAAATATTGACCATTAGCTGCTTTTCTGTAGAGCCGACATTAATCGGAGGTCCAAATATCTCAAACCGATATTCTTGAGATTCAATACTGGAACAGTAAGACAAGATGTATTATTCTGTTATATCGCAAATAGTGATCTGGTTCTATGGGTTACCTCACAATACATAAAGAAAGCATGAGAAATAAGAAGACTAGGACAAGTACATTTTAAAATGTAACTGTCTTTTAATTGTATTCATGTCTGAACCCTAAGAGTTTGTGCATATGGTTTTAAATTGAATATACTGTAAAATGGATAGTAATCGGTAAGATTTTAACCCTGTTTGCGATGACCAATATAGTTTAAACTGGTATCACTAGCAACATGAACTTATGACAATGAAGAGTGATTGGGCAGTTCTCAAAATACACATCCTAAGGGGGCAGTAGATATTTATGAAACTGCAGAGTTGCTTTTTTATTACTGTAACAATATACATCTGATTCAAATGAGTTGATGAACTGTATTTTCTTTTTTATGTGATTTTATGGTGCTTGGTTACTGAAATAAATCCAAATTGATGACGATGACTGATAACTATGTCTGCCTCATCATCCATTGAACACGTACTGCCACTGGAAAACTGTTGTACGTAACTAACAAGTGCTAGAGATTAATTGCCATAGATCAAAGGTGGGATGTCTGTATGAATATACAGCTTGCACTACTTAGTCTCGAAGAACAGACAGGTGTGAAAGGTATCATGCCTATAAATATTGCCTTTAGCTCCAGCACATTTAAGTGATCATTCCTTTCCTGTACAGACAATAGGCTGTGAATTTGAAAGGTCACACAATGAACCACCCCTTCGCCCTTCTGAAATCTGCAGGTTCCAAGGTAATCAACATTTGAGAAGAGCAACTTCAACAAGGAATTCTCATCTTGTGTCCACCAGTAAAACATATTCAGCAGCTGGGGACAGACCCGTTAGTGAGCTTCATAAGCTTGTACTGGGGCACTGAATGCTGAATGGACTGACCGGACATCTGCATCGGAACCACTCGCATTTAGAGGCTCACAAAGCACACTTCTGAATGCAGAAGGCCTTGAGACACAGGATATTTTTTATCCAAAATTCATGGATAAAGGTTTGACATGAAAAAACATGATAGTTTCTTGAATAGACAGAATCCTGTCTGGAAAAAAAGCACTAGTCATATATGTAAGGGAGAATTCTCAAGAATGTGCTAATTTCCCTTACCTTTTGAAACCCCCAGCCACTTTGCTGGATTTCTAGGATTTCAATTTTTACCTTCAAAAAGTGTGAGCCTTTTTTCCACTCTCATGTATTTTGATGAGTGTTTTACTTTTGTGTTCTTTGGATATGGTGTTTTTAAACAAACTTAATAGGCATCATCTTTTTCTTCAGTGTCACACAGCACCTTCAGTGCAGTGGCATAGGGGTGTCTTTCAGACTCCAAGGTAAATACCTTCTCTGGGACGGACTACCGTCTCCCAGAGCATGTGAAGTTAAATTGACTTTACTAGTCCTTTTAAATTCATAGACCCAGAACACACTATCTTCCTATAGAATGCTTGAAGGGTTGCTTAGAATGCCTTGTGTCTAAACACTCATGTAACAGTCAAATGTTACCCTTTCCTCTTGAAATGGCTGGTGGCAGTGGTTTTAGAACAAACTACCATGATTTTTCCCGACCGCGAACACTGGTAGCTAAAAAAAATCCTATCAGCCATGTTTTTCAAAATGGCACCCATGACCCCTCTGTAAAAACACACTCCGGTCATCTATTTTAGCCGTTTTTAGGAAAGGTCCTTCTTGTGTTTAACTCTGCGAGCCAAACCAGGTTTGGTCCCTTCGTTCGATGCCCTTTGGCAGGCTTCAGTGCTGAAGCCCCCCTCTGGCGCCCGAGTGTCTGGGGTGGATAGGATGTGAGGGAGGTGCCTGAAACTCCCTGTGCTTATTCTCATAGGAGACCTGAATGCACTCTGGCGTGATTGGCTGGCTGACTGTCCGGCAAGGACAGCCACCCTGCTGGGTGAGTGGCAGCTAGGCTGGGATGAATGGGAGAAAACTGTTTAAAAGGCGAGTCTCCAGGACTGGAGGGCAGAGTCGACCACTGGAACGAAAGAACCGAAGATGAGCTGAAGGAAGACGACTGCTGCAACTCTTGGACCGTTGGTTTGCTCTGTGAAGCCCTGCTGCAGGTCCGAATTGCATGAAACTCCATCGACAGAGAAGCTCCTTCAAGGACGACTTCTTCCCTTGAGCTGGTGGGAACAAACAACTCGTAAGCCGCCTGAACACCGTCTCCATACTGATTGAATTTTCTTCAAAGTGCTGTTGAAAACCAGATAGCCAGTGAGAAGGATACCAGTTTGTGGGCTTTAAGGCACTCACACATTAAACCGACGCTTAGCCAAGCTTGTGGCCTCTTCCCTGGGCAGTGCAGGAACCTCCCGACGTCCTCCTTCTTGTCCCCACGACTGGTGGACTCAAAGGGTACTGCATGTAATTCTGCCTAACAATATAGAAGTGTCGAGAAGAGTTCACAGTAATGTAATTATTTGTATTGGCGCCAGCGTGGACTTCTGTTTTTTTAACCTCCCCAAATGAACTGTGCTGCACATTCTCAGAGCATTCATTAGTAGGAGAATTCTGGAGGGAGCTCCGATTAACCTGTCATCTCGGTGGGGATACAAATGGGTCCCATGATTTGCCAATATAACTTTTGAGAATTTGCTGTAAACTCCCAGGACATCATTCATGATGAGCAGAAAACACTGCACAGCAGAAAATTGTGAACCTCAGGAATTTCTAACGATCTTTCTGAATGAAAACGTGAAATTAAGTGCTCTGGCGATCCAGAGCTGCTAACCAACCCTCTTCTTGCAAAAACGTCAATATGTCTGTAATCTTTACCATGTGGAAGGTTTCCAACAGGCGAGAAAAGATTTATAAAGTAAAAAGTTCAGAATCGAACCTCTGATGCACCCAGTTATTACAGCTTGATCGCATGAAGATGATGAACATGGAAATTGTGGAGCCCAAGAGAATAACCAGATCTTTGGATGTAGAAGACCAAACGGTCCTTTGTGAACCATCACCATTGCTGTAAGTGGCCTGCAGCCAGCTCCAAAGGCAAAACAGACTCTCTGTATTTTAGGAGGGAGTGTGCAAGGGAGTGCTTGAGGAGGGATATGGAAAATCCAGTGGCGAAAGAGTGATTGCAGAAATCGGCCAAGGCTGGAGCGAGGGTGGCAATGTGGTCCTTGATGGGTCTGGAGGAGCAGAGGAGCAGCTGTTTGGAAGACACTTTCATAGATCAGACTTTTCTAGAAACACCGTCGGGTGTTGTCAGAGCAAAGGAGGAAAAAGGAAGAGGAGAGGGAGAGGCGGCCAGAGGGGGCCTGATAGAGGTAGGGGGAAGGGAAGAGGAAAGCAAGTGTGAGGGAGGTGATGCAGGCTAGTTCTTTGGTACAGTGAATCTCAACGCTCCCACAAAAGAATGGGCATCATTACGGGTCCGGCTGTAACCGTCCCGGTAAAACCGGGAGGTAGCCGCCGGACCTGTAATGAATACCGACGCCTGCCTTCCCGGTGCCACCGGGCTATTCCAAGTCCGGTGGCAGGGAAGTCAGGCGCCGGTAATTTTGCGAGTCCCCATTCCCATGGAGTCCCATAGTAATCCATGGGAATGGGGACACGGGAGAACCGGTAACATTGAGAACTCTGCGAGCGGATGGCGTCCCGCCCGGCAGGTCTGACCCTGATGGGTGGGGTGGCACCCGCACGCAGAGTTGTAATGTGCCAGTCCGGTAACAATGGTGCCGGTAGGCTTACCGGTGCCGTTGTTACCGGACCGGCACAGTTGTAATGAGGCCCAATGTCTACACAATATGTTAGGTGCTAACCTTGATCTTTTTTAAACTAACATACAAGTTAAATGAGTTAGGTGGATATATACAAATAAATAAGACTAACTTTGTAATCTGAACTGTAATCAAATAGTCAATTCAATATATACAGTTCTATGTGGTACCACAGTTACCCTTATACTCAGTGATAATTCACCAACTGCTGACAGTTATTAAAAAGCATTCAATTATTAGGCAATGTTTAACCTCATGGACATAAATGTAGATATGCAGTTCATACTTAGAACATTGGCAGAATGCTTTCTTTGAGAATAAAAATGCAATACTGTGTGAGGATCCCCCACACTGGGCTACCTGTAATAAAATGTAAATTGTACTTTCATTTGTATATTACAGCCCTGTCCTTATATGTTCAGTAATGGTCTGCTTTTTCCCCTACAAATCCCACCATCCCAAAGCACCTGGGAAGCCACAGGCGAACAGGATACAAGAAGAATTTGGGACTCTTGGATAAACATTTAGGATGGAAGATGCTCTTCCTCGTCACAGTACCTTGGGTGCCTTGGGAGGCTAAGTGGTGGAGTTTCTCGTTTTCACTCGACAATGCCCCTCAAAGATGGACCCTTCTGGTAGAAGGAGTCGCTGGGGCGTCAGTGCCGAGCAGGAGAAGGGAACCAAGTAGTGTCAAAAAGGCAGCAGCAAAGGTCTGTCACGGTAGGGTCTCCTTTGCCAGATTGCTACACAAGCTGTGGATGTCCCACTGAGATGAAACTTGCTGTGGACATCGACAAGACTCGGAAGGTGATGATACGTTCTTTGGGTTCCGTGGATGACCTTCGGTGGTGGCAGGTCCAGTGACAGAAGTAGGTGTTGGGTTTCTTCAATTTGTGGTTTGTCATTGTTTGGTTCTTCGGTGTTGCAGCTGCAGCACGGATGCCAGGATGGCTTCTGGCGAGTCGGACCAGAGAACTGGACTGCTCTGCAGACCTCCATTAAGTCTGGACCTTCAGGACTCGATCTTTGGTTCGGAACGGCAGGAAACCCACTGGCGAACACTTCTCTGCAGGCAGCAACACTGGACTTCTTCAGCCAAGGAAAAGTGGAAAGATGTTGTGGTTGCACTACCCTTTGAAGATTTCTTCAGTTGGTTCTAACTTGTCAATCTCCGGGCCTCAGGCAGCACTATGCCAGGTGGGCCCTCTTCTGGGCGATACACAGCAACATGGCTTCCCAACTGTCACAAACAGCCTCCAATCCCTGGAGGACTTCTTGGGCTCAAGATGTCTGGACATTCCTTTTCAGGACCCACAAAGACACCTCTGCAGGACGGCAGGCACACACGACTGGCTTCCAGGACACTTTGGGTGAAGAGCAGCAGTTGCATGATGTTCCCTCGTAGCTATGTGAAGAGGTCGCCTGTCCAGGACCTCACTGGTTCAGTCTTCCTCCAGCTGGATTTAGGATACAAGCATTATACAACGGGGAAGATGGGGGAATGGCCACCCGGCATGTAGACCGGACATGCCTTTAACAAGCTCTCCTGCTCGATCTGAAATACTGTGATCCTGTGCTTAGCAGAGCAGATCAATCATAGAAAAAGTGATCCCTAACTGTCCGGTAGCGTGCAAGCAGCATACGCTAACATTTGCAGAGGCAAGGAGAAAATAACCAGAAGAAACGACTGCAGAAGACGCGAGGAAGAGTCCTACAAAATGGCACTGTGGGGCTCCGTATGATCAGGAAGACGGAGCAATTGCCAGACAGCAACTGAAACCCTGGCTGACACGTGTATCAGCCCACACAAGACTTGGAGGAGACCTGAGGCAGATTTCAACACGACGAAGAGCGGTAAGAGCATAGAAGCACTGACCACAACCAAAGCGAAAACCGCACAGTGCGCGGAGAAACACTATGCTGCAGCGAAGCACCAGTAGCAGCAAATGGCTTTGTGACAAACCCGGCTCCCTGCGTGACATAATGCATCTAAAAGCAAAGCAGTGGCAGCGATCCAGGAAAGTCAACCCCACCCTCTGCGTGCGTTTAGACATACCAAGCCAGGCAAGCAGATAAAGAACCCTGCAGCCCTGGCATTCATTCACATGGCAGACAGAACCGAGACCCAGAAACCCTCCTGGGCCCCCTCCAAACAACAAATACACAAGGGGACACACACATAACAGGAGGAAGAACGGTTATCCGGACACAGGCTGTAGAGTCCCCCAGACAGAGAGCACGCAAACCCTGCCAACCACCAGTGGAGAGAGAGGACACGCTGTAGCTAGCTTCAATACCGCACGCAAGGCGACAAGCAGACGTTCAGTTGAGAAGCGCAAAGAAGTTGGGAAAAGGTGGAAAGCAGCAATATAAGATCCTAGATAGCCGCACAGCCCACACCACAGAGGACACTGCTTGACAACACATAATATATCATGGACTGGGAGAGGAGTATTCATTCAGAAGACCCCAAACACGCAGAGGAGCAGGGGGAAGAGCGCGTAACCTCACAGAACGCTAGAATCGCACAAGTGGCTTATATAGGTGCTGAACACTGTGGGAAGGCGCCAATCTGATAAGACACTCAAAGTTGAGCCATAGGGAGCGACACTGCAAGTGAGACTAGAGAAGAGTGAAGCATCAAACTGGGACATGATCAAAATTAGGAATACAACTTCTGACAAATCAACACTGAAACAGACTCCCCCACAGGGATAAGGCACCCACAGCGGTGACAATCAGTAGCGACCCCAGGAACAGGAAGCACAGCCCATCCCAAATGTCAGAGGCGAAAGATAGCAACGCAATCTAAACAGGCAACGAGGGACACCTACTCAAAGAAGAATGAACTAAAGACGGACCCCACACCGAGATCCACAGGGGAACAGGGATTCAGAATTTTGCCAAAAAAGATGACGAAATCAAGATCCTGGAAGCAATTGCAGCTATGCACACCTCTATGGAAACCCATATTGGGGAAATAATATCTAATGTGAACCTCCTACGCCAGGACGTGCGTAACCTAGCCAGCAGAATAGGGGAAACAGAACAAGAACTAAAAAGCGACAGCATCTACGACTAAACAATTAAAAGACAGCCCAGGAGCTGACGAGCAAGCTAAGAATGCTCCAACAAAGGGCAGAAGTTGCAGAAGGAAGGGCGCAGAGGAGTAATATTAGAATACTAGGAATGCCTGAGGAAGCAGAGGGGAGAGACCCCACAGACTATGTTGAAAATTAGCTTCCCCAAGAGATAGGGCCAGGAGCCCCGTCACAGGAGTTCACAGTAGAAAGAGCCCACCATGCTCTCACGAGAAACCCCCCTCCCCCCAAAGAGCCCCTCCAAGGCCAAACATCACATAAATTCTCAATTATCGCGACAAAGAAATCCTAGCTTTCTCTAGAACAGGCAGAGTGATCCAGAGAGACTAAGAAACTCTGGCAAAATATCCAGATTATACAATCCAAGTCCAAAAAAGGCAAGCACAGTTTGTACCCACCAAAGAAAGACTTTGACACCAGGGAATCAAATACATGCTCCTATGCCCTGCAAAATTGAAAATTCTCTACAAAGGAAAATCACTGTTTTTCGAGACGCCAGAAGCAACAAACGAATGGATGGATGGATGAACAGAACCTAGATCAGATCCTGGCAAAACAAATAAGACACACACCGCCATAATAAATAAAGCAAGAGATGGCAACAACTAAAACCTAGGCACTACTAGCACAATAAAATGAAGAAAATAGGTAAGCAGGAACTCCGTACCACAAGATTACAACACTCCTATCGGAATTCTCCCGACCGACCAGGACACCAAGCCATACACCAGAATCTCAAATGGACTAAGAGTACCTTGGAGTACTTGGCCACCGACTTCCAGAGAATCACGTGGAGATGGTGGAGACGCCTCTACGGAACTATGCCAGTGGGCACCATGTTAAACGTTCTGTTATATAGATCAGTCCTTAAAGTGACAAACAGCAACAAACCATGGACAAGGCGACCGTAACAACAGCAAGTTGAAAGTAAACTGTAGGTCACAGACACATACAATGCTCAATAAGACGGTTGCAGCTCAACTGCACAAAAAACAGGTTACAGAAACGAAGTGTAGTATTGGAACTAAAGATAGCCAAAAGACTAAAATGAAGCACGAGAGTAAACAAATATGCCGTAGGACAGCACAGAACCACAACGCGAGGAAAACCTGGCAACCGAGATAGAATTCAAATAAAACTAATCGAACGGAGGATACACTGAAAATGATCATGTAGAATGTGCGTGGCCTGAACAGCTTTGTTAAAAGGATGAGAGTAATGTCCTATCTGCGCAGGAAAACCGTCCAAATTGCACTATTGCAAGAAACCCACTTGACACCCGACAAACAATCATACATATTCAGCAAATGGAGAGGTAAGGGGTACGGCTCAGCATACTCCAATTACGCGAGGGGGGTACTCATATGGATCGCCCCAGGAGTACCACATCGAATATTACACAAGCACTCAGACTCAGAAAGGAGGGTCATATTACTGATGGAAACATAGCTAGAAAAGCATTTTGCATAATCAATACATATGCACCGAACCAGAACGCAGCGACGTTCTATCGCTCATTATACTCCACTGGCTCTGGGGAGATTTTAACTGTGTACTGGACACAGCCCTAGACAGATTGGTACATTTACAGCGGCCATTCCCCCCCCTCCCCTCATCCAGAACACTGAAAACGTTAGTACGAAACCTAGAGCTCCAGGAAATATAGCGTTGGCTACACCAAGATAAGCAGGAATTATCATTCTATTCAGGGGTACACAAAATATACACAGGAATATACTGTCTTTAAGGGAAGGGAACATCTAGGAAGTATAGTAGAATCCACGTATGAAGTCAGAACCCAGTCTGATCACTCACCCGTGATAGTACAGTGGGACCTTGCAGACTGCCCGGCACCTATCCGCACGTGAAAGCTTCAAGCAGAATCATTGCAAGATGGCAGCTGTAGAGAAGACCGGAGTTCCCAAACTGAGCAGTTCTTTGGGCACAATCTGGGAAATGTCAAACACACATGAACATTGTGGGAGGCTTACAAGGTGGTCATATGGGGGGCAGCCATGGCTACAGCAGGAGGAGTCCGAAAAGACCGGGAAAACCAAATGGCACGGCTGGAAGTCGAAATAAAAAAACTAGCGAAAATGGAATGGGTGAAAGTAAGGAACATACCCTTATGATATTAAGACACACATACATTGAGCAATTGGAAAAACTAGGCAACTTCAGCTGTGCGAAGTATACCAAAAAAATACATGGTCAGGGCAACAAGCCAGGCTGACTCCTAGCCTGGTTGGTCTGGGGCTTAGATACCAGAGAAGGGGTAGTAGAAATAGCAGATGAGTGCGGACACATATGGTGATCAATAAAGGAGATTAATAGTACCTTCAGAAATGTCTACAGTAAGCTATATGAAGATAACACACAATCTAGAGAAACAGAAATAAAAGACCCTAGAAGATATAGGACTGCCAACATTAACGCTAGAACAACGAGAAATGCTAGTCAGCCCCCTTATTCTAGGAGAAATACAAGGAGAAAACTACCCACTGGGAAAACACCAGGTAGCGACGGGCTACCACCCGAATTTTATAACGAATACACAGACTTATTAGCCCCACAATTACTACAGGTCCTAGAAGAGGCATAAGAAACAGGTGCCCTCCCAGACACGATGGAACATGCCCCGATAATTCCTATCCTAAAATTAGGCAAAGATAAAAAGTTATACGAATCCTATCGACCAATCGCATTGATAAATCAAGACATTAAAATCCTCAAAGCAGTATTAGCAGAACAGTTTTCCTTTAACGCAATGTTGGCTTATGCAACAAAACTTTTGATGTTTGTATTTGTTGCGATTTCTTAAAACTAAAAATAAATAAATAAATAAATAATCGCTACGCCGGTCCATCTAGACCAGACAGGGTATGTCCCGCGTAGGGCCACAACGGCAAACCTAAGGCGACTTCAGGCAGTCAGACAGGACACAATCTAGGCCAGAAGCCTGCACAGTAGCAGCACTTGATGCCATTAAGGCATTTGACTCTGTGTGACGGGAATGACCGTTTGCTACTGTAGAACATTAGGGGATAGGACAGGGATTCATGAGATGGATATGCATGCTCTATGCACAACAGGTAAACATATTTCAGACCCATTTCCGATCCGCAGAGACACTAAACAGGGCTGCCCGTTGTCAACCCTACAGTATATCCTAGCACTAGAACTCCTTGCGATTTACATGAGACAATCATTCAGACACAGGGTTGCACCACACACATCATATCCCTCTATGCTGATGATATACTGTTGTATATGAACCACCCAGAGGACAACCTGGAGACCTACCTAGAAGTACTAGACAACTTTGCACAACTATCAGGAATTTTTATAAGCAAGGACAAATCCTGTCCATTTCCCCTAGGAGGATGGGCAGGCAAATCAGAAGAACAACCCCCAGTCTCAACCTCTGCTGGAAACCCACACAAGTTTCATTACCTGGGCATGAATATATGCCACAACATGCAAGACGCCCACATCGCCAACACACTGAGGGCAAAAAAAGGCCTAGAAGCATCCATAAAGTTCTGGGAGAAACTCCCCCTGTCAGTGATGGGACGGATATCGCTGGTGAAAAAGATAGCCCTACCCAGGCTACTATATGATTTTATAAATGTACCATACCTTATACCAAAGGCATTCTTCAAAGACCTAAATTCAGTGCTGAGCAGCTATGCACAGGGAAAAGGCCAGAAAAGAGTAGCCATGAAGTACTATGCAGAGACTACACAGAGGGTGGAGTGCGCCTCCCACATTTTGAATTATATTATTTAGCAGGACAACTCCAACACAAAGCAAGATGGCTATTTTCTTAAAGAAATACTGGGGCTGGAGAATAACAGAATTGCACACCCTCCTATGCTCCTGCAGTTAGGGCAACAGATATGGAGCAGGACGAAGAAAATGCTGAAAGTAAACAAACCATACTGAAGACAACTAAAGATTAGATGGCCATCCCCGCCAGCCCTGCAAACTGCAAACCATGTGTTAGGCCTGCTGTACGATGTCACCGAAGGACGCCATATGGTATGCAGGATCTATCAAATGCTCTTAGACAAAGTACCCAAAGACCTATCCCAAGGGAAACAGGCATGGGAAATGGAGATCGGAAGAGAAATCACGGTTAAGGATAAAGAATGGAAGAAAGCAAACTGTACCCAATATACAGAAATGCCAGACTGAAACAACTGCAGTTCTATATACTACACAGAGCATATCTGACCCCGAAAAGGATAGCATGTTTCCCAGATGCAGGCACACACAGCTGCCCAAAGTGTGGGGCGGAGAATGCAGAATACTATGCCCCCAGTAATCCAGACGTACTGGCAAGCAATAGAACAGTGTCTGTGTAAAAATGGGATAAAGGGCCAAGACTGGACAGCCAAATCTTGCCTCCTAGGCCTATACAAATACCCAAATAAGAACATGGCAATGAAAATAATGATAGACCTAGCGTGGGCATTGGCCAAAAAGCGAATAGCAATGATGTGGAAAGCCAAAGAAAAACCAAATGTGGAAACATGGTGGAAGGAAATGAAAAGGTGGACAACGGCAGAGACAGCAGTGTGGTATGAAGCACTAGGGAGAGAAAGCTCTGCGGACATTACATTGTATAATGCGCTAGTACAAACATTATTCACCTCACCGGACGACAAACCCCATTGAACATACCACCTACAATCATATGACATCCTTAAAGACAATTTAACCTAAAGAACTTGCAACTCCAAGAAATAAGGCTTTGTGACACAGTTACTGTTTAAAGTTGGGGTAAGAAAGGGCACCGAAGGGAGGGCTTGAATGGGGAACAGATGCGAAACACATGAACAAAGATCAACCATGTTTAATTGTACTTGCAAAAACTTAATAAAATATATATATTTTTTTAAATACATCGGGGAAGCTGCTGCAGACCCTATCCTGGCACCCTAAGGTGTACCGCAGGGATCTTGCCTCTCACCCACGCTTTACAATACTTATACTAAACCCCTCTTTGACCTACTGGATTCTTTAGTTGTTGTGAGAAACCAAAGGGTGTCTCACTTGCTAGTCCTCGGGGATTTGTCATCCAGGTGTCCAGGACACGGCCATCACTTTTCGATCCAGTTCCTGGGGGTGGACCAGGGCGGAAGGATCATCTGGGTGAGGGGTCTTCGGGGAATGAGGGTGAGGCAGCTGATGGTGAGATGCAGTATTTCCTCCCTCCACCCCATTTTATGTTCATCTACCACATCCTATTTTTTAGGATTTTCCGAAGTCCCAACTCCCCCATAAAACCTTTTTTACACAGACACTGCGCTGAGGAAGAGGGTGACAGAGTAACCAGACTAACTCTCTCACATCGTACTGGACATGTCCCGTTAATCGGGTCAAGCACTTGACGCTAAGTGCATACACCTGATACCAGTTAGCTCTCCTCACACGAATAAAAGGCAACACCTAAAGACACACTGAGCAAGGTGGAACACGAGTACGAGCACAACTTCTGGGACAAAATGCACACCTACTGGAGCAGAGCAATGGACCAAGGGATGAAAGCAGCAGGCCAACAACCACAAGGGTTCCCTAATGGAGGTTGTAGCCTCAGACTGGCCGTGAAAGACATGTGGAGAAGGCCAGATGTCACATCAGAAGGCTGCATTGCGTTCCAGGGACACCAGCGACTCTCGCACGTGAACGTTAAGAGTTGGGGAGGCGAAGTCAAGCCTGTGGGACTAACTGACTCATGAATTGGAAATCGTAAAACCAAGAAAGAAACGCACAAAGCTGTTGAGTTGGCAAGTGACTTGAGAGACCGGGCTGTGTTAAAGTTGGAAGTAGCAACATTATATTGCAAGTGAAGGCTGCACGTGTGTGGATGAGACGCGAAGAAAGGCAGACCCATGAATGAACTTTGAAGTAAGGACGGCTGTGAAATCAGCAATACAAAGTAACAGAGTGGTCCGGCGAAAGGAAGTGGCCCACTCGAAAGTCTCTGAACGGCAAAAGTAAGCTAAATTAACTCCTAGAGAAGGTTGAGAGTGAAAATTAAACCGTGAACCTTGAGTCGGAGTGCTCCTGCGGTGGTCTGTAAAGAAAGCCACGCACATTTGAAAGTCTTCGAAATCCAAAAGTGGTCCGAGCCCAACATAGGGAGACCCGAAGTGTAATAAGCTTGGGGAAGGGAGCCCCCTTGCAAGTTTTGTTGAACTTAGTTGTGAGTTTCTGAGCCCAACAGAAGGGGACCTACATGAACTTTTTGTTGAAACATTATTTGGAAGTCAGGAAAAGAGACCAACGTGGAAGGCGGGGCGGGCCTCGACTCACGTTTTGGAACTTTTTATTGTTTTGAAAGCCAAGCCAGAGTGCGTCATCCTGCCTCCAGGGACAGCCTTACTCTGAAGTCCAACGAGGGGAGGAGAGCTGGTTCAACCACATTTATTCTTTTGAACACCAATTTTTCCTTTGCATACATTTCTCCTTTATACAAGAGATAGGGCAGGGATTAGGTTTTGTTAGCATAGGCCATTTTGATTTGACGAACTGCACTAGGACTGTTTTGTTTATCGTTTGATAGTCGAGACTGCTCCCATCTTAGTTATAGGGCAAAGTATGAGCTATTCCAGCCCCAAAATTTTCAATAAAGGTTTTACAAATTGTACCCATTGTGTCCGTGTCATACATGTGATACCATGCCTTCCCTACATTAGCCATGCCAGGTGTAAAAATTTCACAATGTAAAAAACTGTGTTCAGATCGCTAGCAAAGAATGAATAAATGAACCGTCTCTTCCATCTCTCCACACATCGAGCCCTTGGGATTGCTTAAAGTATTCCATTTGGCAGTATAGGAACCAATGTTCAGACAGTTGTTTTGCAATTGGATATTAAGGGCACGTGCGTACCCTGGTCTGATCACATCCAATTAAGCCTCATAACCAGGAGCTGGTGTTGTACTTAACAATAGCCTGTGCTAAGCTTCATGCATTCCTGCTACATTGACCTACAACTATTTTTGTGGCTCGCTTGCTTCACTGAAACTTTTGCACTGGTGCTCATAGACTCTGGACAACTCCACAGCTGTGTCAAATGTAGTCTTGTGCACAAACCTAAACCAAGGGAGCGATCGTGCATCATTAATAGACAGTACACTTTCCAGGGCAAGGCTATTTCCAAGTAAATTGGATTCGTCCAAATACGTAACCAATACAGCAATAGTTTTAATACCATGGTTGCAGCGATGGGATGAATGGGATACATTACTCACTGTAATCGTATTTCTGGTGCTTGTATCTGCTTAGATTCACATGCTCTGCATAGTCCGACATCTAGTGGAAGTCGCAGAGTATTACAAGATTTGTTTTCAAAACTCAAAAACGAGACGTCGACAGGGCAAGATTTGTAACACTATCCGTAGTGTGACGTGTACTCCCATGGTCCTTCATGCGTCGAGGTCCCTCAGATTTTTTATTTCTGACATGAGGTTGCATGAAGTATAGCTCGAGTACAGATTTTGTAAAGCAGAAACAGTGATAACTCAGAAAACATCGTTGCGCCTTCTACTCCGGTAGGGGAGGAAGGATGGGCGCATGTGAATCTAAGCAGATACAAGACAAAAAATACGATTACGTTGAGTAATGTATCCCTTCTGGAGCTTGTGGATCTGCTTACATCACATGCTCTGCATAGATTAGTGAGCAGTTTCTGGAGAAAGAGGTGGGAACTGAGAAGGTACAACGGCAAAGAGATGTTTTAGAACCGCTTGCCCCACCTGTAAATCTGCTTTAGAATGTGTGTCAATGCAGTAATGCTATGTGAACGTACGGACGGAACGCCATGTAACAGCTTTGCAGATGCCGTCTAGAGGGACATTTACAATGAATGCTAAGCTATCCCCTGTACCTCTGGTAGAGTGCGCCCTTGGGGTAAAAGGTAGAACCTTTTTGGATAGGAAATAGCAGAGTTGTATGCATTTGACTATCGTTCTGGAGATGGCGTCCTTTGATATGTGATCGCATTCTCTACCAGGCATTATGGAAACAAAGAGTTGGTAGGGGTTTTGTTTTGTTTACATAGTACAAGACCCCCCTCTGTAGATCAAGTGTATGTAGGCTTCTTTCTGCTCGGTTTGATGGATTTTGAAAGAAGGTGGGAAATTCTATGGATTGGTTTACATGGAACTTTGAAATGAACTTAGGTGAGAACCTACGATGTGTTCGGAGGATAACCTTGTCCTTGGGTATGATGAAAAAGGGGACTTGTACAGATAAAGCCTGTAACTCACTGACTAGTCTTACAGAGGTGATCGCTTCCAGGAATGCAGTTTCATATGTAAGATGCTTTAGGCTGGCCTTGTGCATAGGCTCGAAGGGTGGCCACATGAGCACAACATTGAGATGCCAAGCCGGAGGAGGGTTGGACATTGGGGGGGTATAGCCTCTTTACCCTTCAATGAATGCCTTAATGATAGGGACTTTCCACCAGGAGACCTTGTTCTGTTAAGTGGTTTAAGCCGATAGAGCCACCAGATGTACCTTTAAGGAATTGAATACTAGGTTGGAGTCTAGTAAGTTAAGCATGTAGTATAGAATGTTAGCTGGAGGGATTTAGTGATTGTGATGTGCACCATATCACAAAACCTTTACACTTAAAATAGCAGTGCCTGGTGTTGGGGTTTCGTGCCTCCTTGAGGATATCCATACACCTTTGTGGAAAGGTTAAGTGGCCACACTGACTTCAGGAGCCAAGCTGCCAAGTTCATTGATTGTGGGCGTGGGTGGAGGGATGCTGCCTTGTGTTGTGTCAACATGTTGTACGGGCATGGGTGCTTGATAGGGTCGCACATCACCAGCTTGAGCAGATGTGGAAACCAAGGCTGTCTCGCCCACTAGGAGCAACCAGGATCAGGGTTACTTATTCCTCGTGCATCTTGTGCACTATCCTGCTCAGCTGTGGTGTCGGGGGGGGTGGGGCGGGCTGGGAGTGTAAGCAAATTTCCCTGACCAGTTCATCCACAGGGGGTTCTCCTTGTACCCCGGCTGGGGAAACCTGGATGCAAAGTCTGAGCATTGAGCGTTTAGCTTTGTGGCAAACAAGTCTAGTGGTGGGTAACCCCATAGTGAGAATGTTTTGTCTAGGATATCTCTGTCGAGTTGCCACTAGTGTTCTTCTGGTAGAGGGTGTCTGCTTAACGTGTCTGCCAGAGAATGGAGTTCCCCTGGAACATTTTGGGATGTGCTTGAGTGCCCACCTCCATATTTTCTGGGATAGTTTGGACAGACTTAGAGAGTGTGTACCTCCCCGCATGTTCAGATAGAACATCGCTGTGGTGCCGTCTGTGAGGACCTGCACTATCTGACCCTGGAAATGTTGCTGAAAGGCCTGAAGAGCTTTGAGGACTGCCAAGAACTCCAGGAAGTTGACATGTCTTTGGGCAGTCGCGAGTGTCCACTGTCCCTGGGCTGTTTGGTACAGTTAGTGCACCCCACCAACCTGCGAGTGAGGAGTCTGTAGTTCAGATCGCTTGGGCTGGTGGAGTGCGAAAAGGTTTTCCTTTTAACAGGTCGTCCTTGGACCACCAGCGAACGGCCTGAACCAGGGTTAGCGAAACAACCACTAGATCGTCCCACTGTCCGCTTGCCTGAGACCACTGTTTTGCTAACCATTCCTGCATTGGACGCATGCGCAGGCACGCGTGAGCTTCTCAATAAATGCAAGAGGCCATCATCCCTAGCAAGCGCATTGCTTTGCATACCGTTATCTGGCGACCAACCTTGTATTGAGGTACCTGCAGCAGCATATTTCGTACTCTCTCGCTTGAGGGGAATGCCAGCTCCTCTTGAGTTTAGGATAGCCCCCAGAAATTGTTTTGTTTGGCTGGGGATTAGACTGGACGTTTTCTCGTTGATGGAGAAACCCAGATTGAACAGAAGGTCTCGTTTTTTGTGTACTTAACTTGCAAATTTGAGGAGATTCCCCAGTGTTCAGCAAGTCGTCCAGATAAGGGTATACCGGGATGGACTTTCTGCGCAAGTGTGCTGCCACTACTGCGAGCACCTTGGTGGACACTCTTGGTGCTGAGCTGATGCGAAATGGGAGTACTGTGAACTGGTAGTGTACTCCCACCATCTTGAAGCGCAGGTATTTTCTGTGCGCTGGGTGCATTGAAATATGAAAGTATGCATCTTTCATGTCCAATGTCGCCATGTAGTCTCCCCGTTTCAGGAGTGGAATCACCTCCTAAAGCGTGGTCATGCAAAAGTTCTGTAGTTTGACATATTTGTTCGCGGGCACAGATCTAGTACTAGGTGCATAGTAAGGTCTTTCTTTGGCACAAGGAAGTACGTTGAATAGATACCCTTGTTTAGCTGGTTCGCAGGGACGATTTCCATTGCATCCTTTACGAGCAGCACCTTTATTTCCTCCAGCAGTATGGATGTTTCTTTTGCTGTTAGTTTCCTTTGTCTTGGCAGGCGTTAAGGTGATTTCTGAAGCAACTCGATGCAGTACCTGCCTGCCACGTTGTTATCCCCTCCCATGCGTGGGTGAATTGAGTAATTCGGCCTCCTACTTCAGTGTCATGGAAAGGGACCCGAAGGGGCGTGTCATTGGTTGTGAGGGGCTGAGCCTCTTCCAGGTGAGGTTCTGCCTCTGCCTCTTTTATTCCCCCTTTGAAAGCTAGATGAGGAACTTTAACCTTGAGACTGGTTCCAGGATGAGGACTGTTCTCCTTGAGAGTAGCCTGAGGAATGTTGACCACTCTGGCCCCGAAATCACATCGAGTTTGGGGAACCCGGTTGGGAATAAGGTCTGTTAGTCAGTTGCCCAAGGGACTTAAGAGGGTCATACTCGTCCTTGGTTCTCTTTAGGTCGTTCTCTACGACCTTACCGAATCGGACATTTGGTTCTATTGACATGTTCAGGAGGGTTGCTTGGGTCTCTAACTTAAACCCTGACTGCCTAAGCCAGGCATGCCGCTTAATGAGCGTCCCTTGGACTATGATGCGTCATGCGTTGTCTGCCCCATCGAGGTTGTTCTTCAGGATGCAGCTTGAGATTTGTTTGCCTTCTTAAACAGTCTTAAGCAGTTGGGCTTTTAGTGGTTCTGGGACGGCCTGTAGTTGTTCCAGCTCATCCCATTTGTGGCAGCCATAACTAGCTAACAGGATTGTGTTGTTAGCAATTGTTCTTTGGTACGCTGCAGAAGAAACTACCTTTCTCCCAAATGTTTTCCTCGTTTTACTCTCCTTGTCTGGTGGGGCTTCCGTTGAGATCAGGGAAGTGCCTGCCCTCATTCTGGTGGTGGTAAATACCAGAGAATCTGGTTTGAGCTGGCCCCTAATGTACAGGGGGTCAGTGGGTGCGTTCCTGAACAGCTTTTTTTTATCTCTGGGTTGAGCGGCCTTGTAAGACTAGGAGGGATGGTTGAAAATACCTCTGGACTGACTGCAGGAGAGTTATGAATTGTGTGGCTGCCTTTTTGTCCCCCAGGATGTTTTCCACCAAGTCCTTATCAACTTGTGTCTCCTCAGTGTCAATGCTGAAATGTTGCGCCTCCTTCTGTAACAATTGGTTACACTGTAGTTGGTTGTCAACTGCCGAGTCTGCAACCGGCTGGTCCCGATGGTCTGGTGACTGTACTATATAAATATCGTCATCATTGTAGTACTGGTCTTGATCCTGGCTACAGAGATCCCCCTGAGACCCTGCTTGGTCAACATAATGAGTCTTGCGATGGGTCCTGGTACTGAGTAATGTTTTGGGATGCTGAGGCCAGAATGCCTAGAGCAGAGGTGCTGGGCTGTGGTTGAAGGTAAGACTTTTTGGCAGGTGGTGGCTCTGCTGATGCCCCTGGATATGAGGCATCTCTGAGTATTGTTAATTGATCTGGGTGTCTGTCCATGAAGTCCACGAAACAGGACATTCTCCCTAAGATCTTGGGTGAAACGACATTCTGGAGATGACAGGGCCAGAGAAGGGGCGACATCCTTAGTGGGGGTGGATTTTATAAGAATGCTATCCTTATGGCACATAGCCCCAGAGAGGGTGCCTAAGGAAGTGGAAGACTGTCTGGATGACCTCAGGGGTTAAGGGTGTCGAAATTGTGTGTTTTTTCAGCAACCTTGCCTTTAGTAGAGTGGCGCTAACTTCTTTTTTAGATATCGCTTGTATTTTCTGTGCTTTTTTTTAGGAGACGCCAAACTTCCTTTCAACGTCTGTTCTTCGGCTCGCAAAAGGAGGGCCTTCTTATATGCGATGTCCGAACCGACAATTGCTTTCGGGTTTTTGGGAACTGTCAATAGGCAAAAGCGTGCGCAATGGCACAGAGGACAGTGATAAACCTGAGGCTATACCCCTGTTCACTGCATGGGCCTGGACGCTAGATGGTACCTTGAGAGTCGGCCGTGGGGTATGTTTTTAGCGTGTTTGTGCTTGTGTTTGCCGTGGCCACTGGTGTCTTCTCCATCACAGGACCGCCGGCCTGCTTCTCGGAGTGTGGGGCCTGCACTTGGGTTCCGGACGGATCCCGATCGCCCTCGGCATCACTCATGACTCTGTAACTGCCCTCGCTGGAGTCTTCTGTCACATCTATGGAAGCCTCGGCCTGCATAGCTTGAGCGGCCCAGCATTTTCTCTGCCAATTTTTTAGGGTTTTCGGCTGGAAAAGCTGACAAGATTTAAAGTGCTTTTCGGCGTGATCCCTCAGGACACAGGGGATGCACACTCATTGTGTAACTTTGCACAGAAATGTACGGTGACAGGAGGGACAAAATCTAAATGGGTTTTGTCCATTATGTTTAAACAGAGCAGTTGGGCAAAAAAAGAAGAAAGGGGATAATGGGATAAACATTCTCTAAAAGGAGTCACTATAGAGAACCTCCCCCCTCTCTCCATACTGTAATGGGCCAAAGCCTGAAGAAGCCCGTAAGGCTGCGTCTGTCGTCAATCGACCAGTCGTTGATGCTATTTGCATTTGTATGGGGGTTCGTCGGGAGCCGTCGAGTGACTGAGCAGTCGTGCAGTGAGGCGAACAGTTAAGGAACGGAAGAAATTCTACCAATATAACTTTAGTAAATCAAAAGGCATCAGCCTAGAAGAGAACTCTGCATTTGCGACCGACTTCGATGGCAGGAAAAAAAACAATCTGAGGGACCTCGACACGTGAAGGACCATGGGTACAGTACACATCACACTAGGGATAGTATTACTAATCACACCCTGTTGTCCATTTTCGAGTTTCGAAAACAAATCTTGTAATACTCTGCGACTTCCACTAGATGTCAGACTATGCAGAGCATGAGATCTAAGCAGATCCACAAGCTCCAGAAATTGCATTCCCATTTTACAGAAGCCATGGACACACCCGGAGGAAACATTAAAAGGCCCTTAAGAAGTTTGTTTTCGGCCACACCCAAGAACTGCACCCTCGTATGTCCCCACAACTCACTGTCATACCGAGTTGCTGATGTTGTTTGTGCTCCATAAGGCGGAGGAGATTTCTCCTCTACTAAGGGAATTGAAAAACCTCTGGGATGCCACCACAATAATTATCCAGGGTTACTGTTGCTTTAAAATGGTGACTAGTCCAGTCCAGGAACTGTGTAAAACTTATTCTCAAATAATCATATGCGGTTACCTGCTCCAGGAGGAGACAATCAACTTCGATGCTCAATTTGGGGTGTTTTACCAATATTTAATTTGAGGAGCACCTCTTTGCATTTCCTGATAAAGATAGCTAAATTATGTCTGAAACGCATGGGTGAGGTAGTGAGGTAGACAGGATCACTGCGTCATCCACAAAGAACAACACAGGGAACCTGTCTAATACCAATTTTGGCAGATCAGAGCACTCAACCATTAGCACTTCAATAATCTTGTTGATCTAGAGGCAAAATAACAGGGTGGCCAGCACGCACCACTGCCTTACCCCCCTTTCTACATTCAGAGGTTCGGTCAGCTCACCCGGCAGGCAGCACCTTACTGCAGCCTTATTTGTGTACAAAGATCTAATGTGTTTTAGTAGATACCCTGGTATGCCCTTTTCTGAAAGAAGGTCCCATAATACTCTTCGTGGGACATCGGCAAAAGCTGTCCGTAGGACAACAAATATAGCATAAACTTTGACCAGGCTATGAATGGCATATTTAGCAAGGATTAGGTCGAGCCTGTAGCACTGATCTATTGTGCTCAACTGCGCTGGAATCCAGCCTGTAGATGATTAATAGCATCACTATCACTAGCCCATTGTTGTAAATGCACAGGCAACACCTTTGCAAGTACTTTGCCCACAGAATCTAGCAGGGAGAATTGTCTATAATTCCCAGGGTAGGTCCTGTCACCTTTTTTATAAATGGGGCCAATTTCTGCCCCTCCCCATATTGTGGGAATCTCACTGATATCAAGAATCGAATTTAAAGCACAGCAAAGAATTGGTGCCCAGATTGAAATCTCAACCTTGTAGAGGTTGGTAGGGATTTTGTCAGGACCTGGGACTTTTCCAGCACTCGGCTCATGATTTCATCCTCAACCTCCCCAATCATTATCAGTACATCAGCTTCCTTAGCTGGGCTGTTATCTTTGTGTAAATACATCTCTATTCGATTTTCCTGTGTATCCCTATATAGCTCACTAAAATGTGACCGCCAGATGTTATGAGTTACTAGACATTGGGCCTCATCACGACTTGGGCGGTAACCCTTAAAATCGGCGGTAACGCTCTTAGCGCCGATTTTAAGGGTCCGTCGGATCACGACTCCAAATACCGCCGGCGCAATAACAGCCGGCGTAAGGACAGCCGGCTGTACAAGCGCCGGCCATAACAGCGCCAGGAACCATTCGCGCTAAAACATCATCAATCACGAGTCCGGCGTAAGCGCTATTAACACCAGAAAAGCGGCGGATAATCCGCCGAAAATACCTCCAGCAAAAAGCTGGAGGTAACAGAACACAGGCCACAGCAATAAGGGCCCAGGTGAAAGCAATGCAAATCAGAGGCTTTCAAAGGACCCTCCCATGTACAACACACCCTCCCCAACCCCATTACACCAGCAGGAGCAGGGAGGAGACAGCAATGAGGGCACAGGTGGAAGCAATGTAAATCAGAGGCCTACAAAGGACCCATCCGTGTACAACACACCCTCCCCAACCCCATTACACCAGCAGGAGCAGGGAGGAGACAGCAATGAGGGCACAGGTGGAAGCAATGCAAATCAGATGTCTACAAAGGACCCACCCATGCACAACACACCCTCCCCAACCCCATTACACCAGCAGGAGCAGGGAGGAGACAGCAATGAGGGCCCAGATGGAAGCAATGCAAATCAGAGGCCTACAAAGGACCCACCCATGCACAACACACCCTCCCCAACACCATGCTGCCATTTGGAGCCAGGAGCCTTGATGTCAACTTCTACCAGCTGCGTCTGGAGCTACAGAGGCCAGTCAACCAGACCAGGTCCCTGGGAGTGCAGGGGCCAGTGGGGATGAGGAGGAGGAGAGCAGCACCAGCAAGGCGGCCAGCCATCCCCAGGGTCAGGCCAACACCCTGGGCCCTAACTGATGGTCAGTTGGTGACAGAAGATCGGCTGGACAGGGCAACCATCAACCAGTTGCTGGACACAATCCAGGGTGACATATGCAGCCGCATAGCCACCAGCATGGCAGTACCTCCCCTAGTGAAGCTCGTGTCTGTGCTTCAATTACTTGGGACTGGCAGCTACCAACATATCGTTGCCATGATGCATGGTATGGCCCAGTCCACATTCAGTGCCATGCTGGGACAGGTACTGGATGCACTGTTGAATCATGTGAACGAACACATTGTATTGCCAGCCACACAGGCACAGGTGCACCATCTTAAGGGTCAATTCTATGCCATTGCCCAAGTACCAAATCTAATAGCAGCCCTGGACTGCACACATGTGGCACTTGTACCACCCCAGGCACATGAGGCTGCCTACAGAAACCGTAAACAGTACCATTCCCTCAACATGCAGATGACATGTGGCCCTGACCTCACCTTCAGCCACTGCTGTGACCGCTACCCAGGATCCACCCATAACTCCATGGTCCTACGCAACAGTACCCTGCCAGCGTACATGGAAAGGCACCGAGGCCAAAACACATGGCCACTGGGTGAGTACAAATGTATCCCACAAAGCATGTCAATCCACAACTGATGGTGCCCGTCACAGAATTCATCATTCCCAATAGTCAGCAGCATCACAGCAGCATACACATTCAAGCACCTTGCACGATGAACCTTGGACATGTCCTACACAGCAGAACACACCCATGCAGGATGTAAGACATGAGGCGGCACAGTGACATATGGAATCCCCACCACAACAAAGCCTCCTGTGTGAGTAGCACCATGGCTCACAACACTGACACAGTCCATATATCCCACCCTGGCCATCCGACAGTAATGTAATTCCAAACCATGAGCTGGCACATCCACGAATGCTCCACACATAAGTAGGCCGAGTATTGACAATGCACATCCCACAGACACTGTCCCAAAATGGCCATGGAATTGCATGGAGAACAGTACAGAATAGTGAAGAGCAGCAAATGCAACTGCAGCCAAATGGATTTGCAATGACACATGAGGCAGCCACTTCTGTCAAGCAGAAGTAGATGGAAGGGCCCCCTCATCCTGCGACAAGTGAATGAGTACTGTTACATACAGAAACATAGGCGTACCAAGTGGAGTACCCCTTTGATTCAATCGTGCCTGTAGGACAGCACACCCCACAGTGTTATAGGCCAGATGCCAATTATGGCAAAATCACACTGATGACAGGGCTCTGTACACCCACTGGACTTAACTTGTCCCCATACCGGCTTCCTCTCCCCTGCAGGTGATTCTGGATATCCCCAGTACACGTGGCTCATGACCCCTGTGCGTCACCCACACACGGCAGCAGAGTGAGCATACAACCTTGGCCATGCCCGTACACGGATCTGCATGGAGAGGGCATTTGGACTGCTGAAGGCACGCTTCCGGTGCCTTGACCGCACGGGAGGGGCAATGATGTATGCACCAGAAAAAGTTGTAAAAATTGCACTGACATGTGCCATGCTGCACAACATCTGTTGTCGCAGAAATGTGCCACTGCCCCCTGATGCACATGTGCAGCCACCTGATGATGGTAGTGAGGGCGATGAAGTGCCAGAAGGTGTTGCACATGCACAAAGGGTTGGGCAGAGGGAAGGGAGGTTGGCCAGACAGGGATTGATTGATGGATTCCATTAGAAATGGGTAATAGGTAAATTGTTAACATGTCACTTCAACATCAAATTGCATTTGTTACAATTACTACTGTCCATGCATTGTGTTTTTTGTAATGTGATTTATTTTCCCTCAAACAATCCCCCCTGCCCCCAGTGAACACCCAACAATCCCCCCTCCCCCCAGTGTACAACCCCCAACTGTGCAGTTGCCTCATCAGGCCAACAACAATGTTGCCATGCACCACTAGGATGGGCGCGGGCGCTTCCTTCTCCCAGGACCCTCTGGTGTGCGTGCCCTCAGGTGGCGCATGGACCGGCGCCTCGGAGATGGGTCTAGTGAACCCTCTGTGGGTGTTGTGGAAGTAGAGGGTATGGAAGCGCTGGCCATCATGTGCTGGCGCATGAGGTTATTGGCCTCGCGTTGCTGTTCTGCCAGTGCTGACACTGCCCCCGTGAATTTGCGGACTCGGTGCCCAAAGCCTGTCAGGGCAGCGGTGCATTGTTGCACAACTTGCCGTGTGCGCGCATTGTCCCGCGCAATGTACTTGCACCAATGCCGGATGGATTTACTCACGGCCTTTATGTGCCGGCTCTGGACCCTTGCCATTCCTTCCACCCGGGCCTGTTTTGCCTCAATGATATCCAGTCGGCCCATGACTGCTGCCCCAGTGACAAAGGCCTCTCCTGGTGCGTCAGGTGGTGGACAGTGAATTGGGTGCTGTGGGGGGGGGGGCTGCATGGCGACATGCCACCAGACTGGACTGGGCTGCCTGGCTCAGATCGCTGGCCCTCTGGACTCCCATAGGACGGAGTGTCCACGTCGGGATGCGGTGTGCTGCAGCGACGCACAGGCACATGTCGACTCCCTGCCTGGTGTCTGCCTGGGCTTGGGCTTCCATGGGGTGTTGACACCCCTTCTCCATCACTACTGCTTTGCGAGTGTTGTGCGCTGGCATGATGCCCACGTGGAGGTGTTGCTCCCACGTCGGGCTCCAGTTCAGGCCTCTCTACCTTGGCAACGGGGCTGTGGATGGTGGCTTCTGGTGAGCTGCCGGTCGCCTCCCTGTGGCCATGTGGCTGCCGCTGCTGTCTGGCGGGGCTGCGTTGGGGTGAGGTGGGTGTTCCCCTGTGTGGTCTCCCATGGGTGCAGCGTCTTTGGGGGGAGCTGGTGCAGGCACGGTGTTGTGGGCGCATTGTCGGTGTGGCCTCATCGCCATCATCACCAGGCTGTTGGGATCGATGTGTGCCTGTGGGGTACATAGGGGGTGGTTTGAGTACAATGCTACATACATTTGTGTGATGCAGGTCATGCAAACAAGTGTGAATGAAGACCGTGACAATGACGCAGTCAACTTGCATCCCGTTCAGTCACAATGTGGTGCTTGTTGTGGATGTGCATGGAGGTACACTGCATGGGAACGCGTGGTTGGGGTGGACTGCACTCAGGCTTTTGTGGTTGTGTTGATGCACAGTACCACTCTACGTAGCTGTCCTATGGGTATGGGAGTCTATTCCCTGTCCCTGTCATTCATGCACTGCACGTACAGGATCATCTAGGCAGCACTACCGTTCTAGGGATGTGGCCCTCACTTACGGGTGTATGCAGTGCCTCAGACACATGTCTTCACTCTCATTCATATGCATGTATTCGGGGATGGGACTCACCTGCCGTTGGATTTATGCCAGTCCCTGCCTCTGCTCCACCAATGCCCTCAATGGTTCCGACGTCGATGAGGCCCGACAATTTCTCCTCCCATGGTGTGAGGTCAGGTGGGGGAGGAGGTGGTGGCCCTCATCCTGTGCCCCTGCTTGCACTCCTGTGCTGGGACAGGATGCCTCGCACTCGCAGGTCATTCAGCCACTTGCGGCAGTCCTCCCCATCCCGGGGCACGCGCCCCACTGCACTGACCCTTTGTGCAACGGATCTCCATATTTGACCTCTGCGCTGGGAGCTGGTTTTACGCTGCTGCAGCTCATTATGGTACGTCAGTGCCTCCTCCACAAGTACCTCAAGCTCCTGGTCACTGAACTTGGGTTTTCTGACCCTGTCCAGTGCAGACTTGCCCCTAGTGCGCTCTTGACTCATTTTCAGGGTTCAGATCGCGTGGATGGCTTCCAGTGGCTGTGATATCCGACAGATTGTGATTTCCAAGATGGCCGCCGCTTTATTTCCCGTTCCGGCGGTGACGCGTTTCCCGCGCGCTATGAGTGCGAGGTGGCGGTAGCGCATGGTGCGCCGGATTCAAGGGTTCGCGCTAACGCCTTGGACCGGGGCGCGTGCACAATAACTTGTGATCTGGCGGATTATCCGCCGGGTGCCTTGGCGTTAGCGCTTTTAGGTACCTGAAGAGTGTCCTTATATTGGCTTCTCAAACTTCGTAAATGTTGCTTGTTAACTGTTGTTGGGTTCTTAAGGTAATCTATTGACCTATGTTTGGCTATGATACAATCCGCATCAAACCAACCTTTACTCATCATGGTCTATTGTTTTATCATCCTGGTTGGTTTTGCAAAGATGGGAAATAAAACACTGACCAACTCTTTATAAGCTGTCAATATCTTATTACCATCAATTTGCTCACAACAGATGATGGTCAGAAAATGTTTCGACAATGGCATATATGCTGGGATTAACAATAGATAGATCAATATTGGACCATTTTCTGCAACTCCTAGCATAACCAGATTTAATGCGTACAACTCTCTCTACACACACATTATTATGTCCATTTATTCCCAATAACCAGATGATACAATAAATCGGGTAGTGGTCACTTTCAGTGTGCCTTAAAACCTCACAGTCAACTACAGCTTCCCATTCGTTAATGCTAATAAGAACATAAATCGATCCTAGAACTACCTGTATGCCCAACATACTTTGCCTTTGCCGGTTGATCTGGTTTAATTCTTCCATTACAGGCTCGCAAATTTGCATCAAAGAGCATACAAGCTTCCTCAATAGCCAGCTTGTGGGTTTTGGGTTGTATATCACTCACAAGTGGGGGATATCCCAGACGCTATCCAGATCTTTCCACAACCCCTCTAGATCTCCCAAAGGCTCCATTTGTAGGTTCAGGTCCGCCATCGCTAGCACTAAAAGGTGGAATCGGAGCCCTGTTTTCATAACTCCAAATTATCTCTCGTATTAGCCGAAGGCTCTCAAGAGGTGCAGTACCATATGGTCTATTATAAATATTAAAGAATATCAGTGTCTTATGTTCACGCACAGTGAACACCAAACATTGTAGATCATCAGAGCCTGTGGGTCTGTTCGTAAACAAAAGGTTTAAGCAAGGGCTAATCCCAATCTGCAGTCCTCCTTTTGGTCTTCCTCATTGTCCTTGTCTAGCTGGAATCGTATAAGAAGTAAAACCTTGTAATTCTACATCTGCCATAGCCTATGGAACTGGGTAGGTTGATGGGAAGGCAATGGAGGCAAAGGGGCTGTCAGCAATGGTGGCGAGTCCACATCTTCTAGACCTTCCTCCAGACCTTCCTTCTCTCCATTATCCTCCACTGCCTGATTAGGTGTAGGATTTCTACCTGCCGACCCAGATTCTGGTAGCTTGCTGTATCAGGAGCGCACGGGTGTAGGGCTATAGTCAAGCCTTCAGGTGGGTATGATCGAAGTTCAACTGAAAGCAGCCCATTCAGCAAAAAATCATTGGTCATACTCAGTTTAATAAAAACGTCATCGCCTGCAGGCATACTAGATCTCACACCCAAGAATGTCCTCTCTTATTATAGATCTGCAGCCCCTGATATATGTAAGGAAGGCATGGTATCAAAGTAAGATAGACACAAGTGATCACAGTTCAAGGGTGTTTATAAAACAGTAAAGTAGGTGAGATAAATGCCTAATCTAAACCGAAAACTAAGATGGGAGCAAGCTTCGACCATCGAATCATAATACAGTCCTAGTGGAGTCTAGTAAAATAAAAAGGGGCTATAGCAGAGAACCCCATTTCCAATCCTTGCTGCTATGCTACAAAACAAGTGTGGGATACTTTTCACAAGAAAAGAAAGAAGTGTTCACAAAATGATAAGTCAGGATGTTATGGGAGGGGGTCTCCCTTCCCCATGTTTTTTTTAGCACAAGACAAGACGGGACTTTTGAGCACAGCACACTCCTGGGCTTTTCTCTATATCAGGGCCTTCTACGCCAAGTCTCTTAGGTTATCCAAAATGTCTCATACTTCAGAGTGTTTGATGAATCAAACACACACAAACAACGTTCCTTCAGTTAATCTTCACGTCGGGTGATTACCCTTCACCCTTGGATCCCCCTCAGCCGTGCTACGGTCCTTCTCTCAGTCATCAACCTCGCTCTGTCGGGCTCAGACCAACCACTCACTGTGGACATCCCTCAGTCGGGTTCATACTTATCACAACACAGTTCACTTAGCTTCTTCAAAATATGGGATTCACTTCCTTAATTTGCTCTTGACGTCCCTCAGTCAGGTTCACTACCACCTTTCAATCACAATCTCCTCACTTGTAATATTCAAAAGTCCCAATGTATTTTTAAACAACCGGCTAGTTTTCATTAGGTCCCCCTCATCCTGCTCAGACCTTCCAAAGCACCTGCCAATTTTAAACAAACAGACGTCCGAAGGGCGATCACGTCTCACTCTTAGCATATATGGCAAGTGCAGGCTTTACACAATCACAGTTAGCGCAGCGTTGCCATCAGCCGGGAGCAAATGCCTGTTTCACTTCCCTCAGTCGGGTTCACACTTTCCCAATCATCAAAACTTTAGCAACGCGTCAAGGACTTTCGTTTATACACTGGGTTTGGCTTGACCTTATATAACCACCTTGGCACCTCACAACAGCCTTCCCTATGGCCTCTTGGTACTTGTAGTTTCAATACTCTTTTAGTTCAACAGTCTCTTTATTCAGGCAGGGGTACCAGCCAGTGACCTCTGAATGAACAACCACATGGCGCCAGACCATTCTATCTCTGGTACGAAGTTCGTTGACAAAAGACCTCTGTATCTTAATCTTCTTAATGTTGCCACTGCAACCTTGAGCCTAACATAGTCCGGCCCACTATCAGTTTCTTCCGACTCACCGGCTGTGCTGAACTCGTTGGCTTTTCTTTTTCTGCTGGAGTCAAGGACGGTACCACAATGGCAACTGCGTCCCCCCCCGCCCTGGCTATCAGTGCGGGAGGGTTGCATGTACCACTGACATCCGTTACACCAATCGCCAGCTGCGATTCATGGTCTTATGTTTCTTTGGTCAGAGGCTTTTCGGGTCTGGGTTGAAAAGGGCAAGGGCAACTCCCTTTTGGGCGTCCTTTTAGGTCACGCTGCCTTTCTCCTTTGTTTGAACTGCCATCATGGAATAGCTGCTTCCTCATTCGTTCAGCCTTGCTCAGAGCGTGCTCTCATGCTCTGCCTTTTATTCATCTGGGGAAGGAAAAGGGCAGTCAGGTGTCTGTGTAGTTGTCAGCAATTGCCCGACTCTGCCTGACCCTTGTGTTGGGACAGGTCAGGTAAACGGCATTGGTTTTAGTCCGCTGTCGTTCGCGGTGTATGAAAGTGTTTGTGTTGGAAAGGCGGGCGGTAGAGTTTCTAAATATCCTACTTGGCAGGATGGGGAAAAGGTGTCATAAGGAAGGGGATACCGCATCTCACCCTTTGGCATCCCACTTGCACTCCCCAAAGACCCCTCATCCAGGTGATCCTTCTGCACTGGCCCATCCCCAGGAACTGGATCTAATAGTGATGGCCGTGTCCTGGACACCTGGATGAGAGATCCCTGGGGACTAGTGAGTGAGACACCTTCAGGTTTCTCACACGTGGCATAACCAATGAATAGATTTATTGACCAGGGCTTCCTGACTCTCATAGCAGCCGTCTTGTAATCTTAGCACATTGTGCATAATAAGACAGAGCTGATGGATTTTCCTTCTTTCGTTGGGGTTGCTGTAACATTGGTTTATTGTCTCTTAACCACAGAGATACACTAGCAGCCAGCTATCTATATGGCGGGTTTGATCTCAAATATTTATCTATAGCTTCAGTAATTACCTCTAAACCTGGCAGGTTAATTTTTTCTCTTTCTTGGTTCAATGATACTGGTTGTGATTGCAAAGTAGTGCCCGGCCTGTTTCCTATCCCATGGGATTTATTAGTTGCTGATGGTACCAAATGATTCCAAGGTTCAGGATGATCACAACTGGCAGGCTTTTGGGCAAATTCATCAATTGAAGTTTTGCTATTCTGGGAGGAAGTAACTGCAGCGCTAGAATTGGACAACTTCCAGATTGCATCTGTCAGCTGCAAAACAACTTTGCTTAAAATCCTGACTTCGTTCAGAATTTCCTTCAGGTCAGCACTACAACTGTGAGTACAATTACAGCCTGAATGATGAATCGTCCGATTTCCCAGAGGCACAATTGTGGAGTTTGGCAAAGTGCTAAGTATGCTTGGTATAGTATTGCACATTGCCTTTTTAGTTTCATACCTCCTGTTTTGATCCGAAATTTCTAATGGTCCTCACGGCTCTTGCACTGCATTATGAACCTTGTCCAATAGCGCAAAGTGATTGCTCTGGGGAATATCGGGTGCTACGCAAACTACATTCACAGTTTCTGGATCGTCATTCTTAGCCGCAATTATAACAAGTTGATCGTCGATTCCTATGGCAGGGGCTGGGTGCCCCAAAAATGGAGGACACTCGGAGCCAGTGTCAAGTCAGCACGTAAGTGCCACCAGCCCATACCCTGCTCTGTGTGCAACACACAAGTGCCCAGAAACACACACTAAGAGTACAAGGGTGTACCCTTACCCATGGGTGCCATAGGAGTATCCCATGGGTATTGTTCCCCAAAAGAAAAAGATCAAGAGCAGCACTGCCAGGGGTCCAAACTGGACACCTGTGCAGAACACATACAGAAAAGACACACAGGAGACTTCCAAGATGGCCGCCGGCGCAGGGAGACGTGTGTAAGTCTCGCTCCGGGCGGGCCTGTCAGTAGCACTATACGAAGCATCGAACCGGAGGGCTCCCGCTCTGCTACCGAGCATCTGTCCACCCCCAGTGTCGCCGGGGATACCAGTCGGATCAGGGGAATAATTCCCCGAGAACGGATCCGCAACCTCGAAGTAGGAGCGGAGCACCCCTCCCCCACCGAGACTACGGCTCCTCCGGCGCGGCGCTGAGGGCTGCTGCGCTTCGGGGGCGACGGGGCGGAGCACCCCGCCGGGCATTTTGCTGGGGCGGCGGCACCGTGAGCAGGAGTGGTGCCGTGGCTGAGCACCGACTCCACCCCCTGCCCCTCCCTCCCCCGCGAGGATCGGCAGGCTGCCTCGGGAGGGGCGCGAGTGGAGGCGGCACTCAAATCAAGCCGGGGAAAAGGAAGCGGACGGCCCCAAGGACGGATCAGGCTGTCCCCAGCTCATAAAGACTACGCAGAAGAAGTAGGGGAGAAGACGGAGTCCCGGCGACAGAACCGATCACACTCTGCAACCGCGAGGCAGGGGACCTCAGCGGCAAACGCCAGTCCGGCGGTCAGACAGGTTAGAGGCTCCCATGCTCCCCCCACCCGCGGCCCACCCCCATTAACTTCCTGCGAACGACTATACGGGCAGAAGGGGGCCACAGAGCAACGGAGAGAAGGGAAAGGACATTTCACCCCTTCAGCTGTAATACCCGAGAGGCACATACCCAAGGGGTCCAGTCCTAGGGGATTGAACTAAGCAAGAGACCGGGACCAGACCCCCCCCCTCCCCCAGCACAACCTAACCTGGAGGCGATCCCCGGAGGCAACCCGGAAGGGAGCGCAGCACAGCCACCCCCTAAGAAACGGGAAAGTCTTTGGGGAAAAAGGTGGCAGAGCAACATAGAGGGGCCAATGTCCAGAACGAAAGGGAAAGGGGGGGGGGGGGGCACCAGCACCCACAGTCAGCCAAACAGGACTCTAGCCTATTACAGATGTGGGCAGCGGACACCCCAGTGACAACCAGAGGGAGATCACAGGAAGACTCTATAGTGCATGCAACAGACCCCAGTCATACCACCTCTGGCTCCCAATCCCCGTCAAAAGATGATATGCATGCCTGGTTCGTAGAACTACAGGACAAGCTCATGTCGACTGTTCAGAACCAATTTGTGCAATCAAATAATGATATGGAACAGGCAATCCAGGAGGTAAAACACGATATCGCCAACCTGGAAGAAAGGACAGACACCCTGGAAAAAATAGTGCAGAATGTAGAAGACGAGGCCCTACAATACAGCGAGACACAAGAACACAAGAACAGTCCGTTTAACCCATAAACTGGAAATCCAATGTGAGGACCTAGAAAACAGGTCCCGCAGATCAAACATCCGAATAAAAAATATGCCAGAATCAATCTTGGACAAGGGCCTGAAGAGAACGGTGCAGGAAGTCTTTAGGGACATTATTGAAACTCAAGAATCGGAGGACATTGGGATAGACCGCATCCACAGAGTGGGCCCTAAACGCACAGGGGCACCAGGGAAAAGACCCAGAGATGTGCTGGCGGCCATATCTTCGTACCCGCAAAAAGAACTCATCCTACGGAGAGCGAGGCAGCAAGATCATATTAGGATGAAGGGGGTGGACATCCAGCTCTATCAGGACTTGTCTGCAGTAACGCTCATAAAAAGGAGAGAAATGGCCCCATTGATAAGGGAACTGGTTGCGAGAGAAATAAAGTACAAGTGGACATTCCCCTTCGGTCTGCTGGTCGACTGGGAAGGAAAGCAGAGAAGGGTGACTACCTGGGAAGAGGGGCTACACATGATGGACATCCAGGCAGAGGGGACTTCGACGGGGGCCGATAAGACAAAAGGGGAACAACAAAAGAGGCCAAGGGGGTGGGATACGGTCCGACAGAAAAAGAAACGGAATGGGAGAGGAAACTACAGACCAACCACACAAGAGTAGAGGCTCCAACCCGGAAATATGTGGGAGGGGATCCTTCTTGCTTCTAAGGTATGCGGTGCGGTTCCCAATGAAGGGATTCAATATCATAGGACTTAGTAGGCCCGGTACGGATCAGGAGCGACTTGCATCAAGGCCTGAGGAAGGTGCAGGGTTTAGGACTCCCCGCAAAGTTAACCTCGAGCCAACCGAGGGCAGGGAGCGATAGGCGGAACGCCAGAGCTACCATAGGCACCCAGGCCCTCCTCGGGAGCAAAGTTGGATTATGGTTAATAGTTGGGGAACAGTTGGGGTTTATGGGGGGGAGGGGTGGAGGGGAGGGATTATCCGGAAGAGCATGGGAGCCACAACGCCCGTGCAAATAGGATAGCTCACAGGGGCAGGCTGAAATGGGGAAGATAAGAATCTTAACTCTGAATGTTAGGGGCCTGAACTCCCCTGTGAAAAGAAAAAAGGTGGAGAATATGCTATGGAAGGAAAAGGCAGACGTGCTTCTGCTTCAAGAAACTCACATAAGAGCACGGGACAGGGGGAAAATTCGCCTTAGAGGCTACAATGTACTGGCACAATCTAAAGCATTAGAGAAACGGGCAGGGGTGATGATAGCAACAAAAGGGGGAATGGAAGCAACGCTGATTGACAAGCAGACGGACAAGGAAGGAAGATATGCATTCGCCAATAGCAAATTACATAATACCATGCTCACTTTAGCATCCATTTCTGCACCAAACTCTGGCCAAGATGGCTTTCTGCGGGATACAATGGGGAGGTTGGAGTGGTATGTGAAGGGCGGAATAATAATAAGGGGTGACTTTAATTTGGCCTGGTGCCCTCGGATAGACAGGAGTGCGGAGGGACCCCATCAGCAGGATGCCCCATCTGAACGCCTCAAAAAAAGGATGGAAGATATGGTAATCTGTGACGCATGGAGGGAACACAAGGGCCAAAACAAGGGGTTCACTTATTATGCGCACGTGCACAATACGATGTCGAGGATTCATTACTTCTGGGTTTCGGCAGGGATTCTGGGTAAGGTCCAAGGGATAGAGCTCGGCCCCATATCTTTGTCAGACCACGCACCACTCTGGTTGGAGCTAGCTGCCCCTGGGAAAGAGGGTGGCCTTTGGCGATGGAGGCTTCCGCAGGAACTACTATCGGACCCAGTAATGGGAGAGACCATAAGAGATAAAATCGCGGAATTCTTCGAACACAATGACACAGGAGAAGTTCCCCTGGGCACAGTGTGGGAAGCGTTCAAGGCGGTTATCAGGGGCCACATGATCGCCCTGAAAGCAACAAGGGACAAACAAAGACTGCAATGGGAACGAGAACTAGAAAAGAAACTATCGGAAATCCGAGAGGAATTGGTGACAACCCCCACCCCCACCAAAGCCCTAAAAAGGGCATAGAAGCACACGCAAGGGCAACTTGAGCTCCTTCGTAACAAAAAGGTAGAGATATCCCTCCTTTATCTCAAGCAGAGATACTACATCAAAGCCAACAAGGCAGATCGATATTTAGCAAGACAACTCGCTGTGAAGCAAAAGACTATGACCATCTGGAACATTCAAAATGCACAAGGAGATACGCTAACGCGCCCCAAAGATATTGGAGAGACATTTAGGGCATTCTACCAAAACCTATACACAACAGAGCGCCCAGATGAGGCAAATCAGGAAAGATTCCTGGAGTCAATCCCCATCCCAAAAATAACAGAAGAAGCCAAAATGTCACTAGATGCTCAGATAGGGGAAAGCGAAGTAAAGAAGGCTATAAAAGATCTCCCGCTTAACAAAGCGCCTGCCCCGATGGCTTCACAGCCTAATTTTACAAAAAATACGATGACATTTTAACCCCAATCCTTACCAGACTGCTAAACTCCTTCAAAGACAGCGGGAATGTAACCCCATCCATGAAAACGAGGCAAAGGTATTAGTGTTTCATAAACAAGGGAAAGATCCCTCCCTTCCAGGCTCTTATAGACCCATCGCTCTAATAAATCTAGATTCAAAAATGTACACTAAAATCCTGGCAGCTAGACTCTCCCCACTGCTCCCCTCTTTAATAAACCCGGATCAGTCAGGATTTATCCCAGGGAGGCAGACGCATGACAACCTAAAGAGGCTAATACATTTAATTGAAAAGATAAACTTTTCCCATACCCCAGCAGTGCTACTGTCATTGGATGCCGAAAAGGCTTTTGACAGGGTAGAATGGTCCATACTCTTTAAAACGCTGGAACGCATGGGGTTTGGGAAACAATACATTGACATGGTCAAAGCCAACTATACCTCCTCATCGATCAGGATAGCAATAAACGGGGAAGTCACTGAGAGTGTTAAGATCACTACGGGAACGAAACAGGGATGCCTGCTCTCCCTCCTCCTCTACACACTTTTTCTGGAACCGCTGCTAATTAAAATAAGGGAAACAAACCAAATTAAGGGTATAGAAATGGCAGGCAGACAACACAAGGTGATAGCCTACGCAGACGACATGCTCTTAGCACTAGAGGACCCAACACCTACCCTGTCCGGCGCCATGCGGTTGCTTGAATCTTTTGGGGACATATCGGGCTTAAAAATTAATAAGAATAAATCGGAAATCCTACATCTAGCCGGGAATAGAGAAACATTGGATAGGGATGCAGGGCATTTAGGCCTAAAAATAGCAGAGGAAGGTATTAAATACCTGGGTATAACACTCACGCACAAAGACTCCCTATACAAAAGAAATTATCCCCCACTACTAACCAAATTAAAAAAAGACCTAGAACGGTGGTCCCCGCTAAAAATCTCATAGTGGGGGAGAATCCAATCGGTGAAAATGAACACTCTTCCTAAACTACTGTACTATTTTCAGGCCCTCCCGATAACAATCCCGAAATCTTACTTCAAGACTCTGGCAAAGTCAATCTTATCGTTCATCTGGAATGGGAAACCCCCAAGAATCACTAGAACAGTCCTCACATCCCACATCAGACAGGGGGGACTTGCACTCCCACATTTTAGGAACTACTACCAAGCGGCGCAATTATGGATCCTGAAAGAATGGCTAGGGGACAACCAGCGTACAATCTGGGTGACCCAGGATAGGGCGGTCGCAAGAACACCTCTAGAGTATCTCCTATGGAAGCCGAAGCTCCATAGACACCCAAATTTACGTATCAGCGAGATCATGAAAGCAACATTGAACATCTGGGATGAGCAGACGAGGAAAGGAATCTTAACCACGGCAACCGCCCCGTTCACCCCTATATGCAGAAACCCTCAATTCCCACCGGGACTAGACCACAGCGCATATAAGAACTGGGAAGAGGCTGGATGCAGGAAAATAGGGGAAATGTTCCTGGACGAGGAAGTGAGATCATTTGCGGACTGCAAGATACTATGGAATCTCACAAACGCGGACAGGTACAAATAACAGCTCAGACATTGGTTAATAACACCTGAGATAACCCAAGCGGCGACAAGGGAACTGACCGCCTTTGAAAAATTCCTTCTTACTAACTCAAGGGAAAAGAAATTAGTCTCCGCCCTATACAACTTCATAAACACTCAGGAAAAGGACCTAAAATGGGCATACATGAAAAAATGGGAACGAACATTGGGAGAAGATATCACGACCCAGCAGTGGCAGTCTTTATGGGCGGACATCCCCAAACTTACGCGAGCAGCCCAGACCAGGGAAATGTGGATTAAGATAATCACACAGTGGCACTACACACCAGAGAGGCTCAACAACATGTATCCTCAAACGTCAAACAGTTAAACAGTTGCTGGAGAGGCTGCACGGAATCAGGCACATGGAGACACATCTGGTGGGAGTGCCAAGGAGTCAAAGGGTTCTGGAATTAAGTGATCTCGGAAATGAAAAAGATATTCCCAGGGGCGGACCAACTAGAGGAGAAAGTGTGGCTATGCAGACTGAAAGGGCAGTTTCCCAAAAAATACACCAGGGCGCAATGGAGAAGTTTCATGGGCCTGGTTATAGCGGCATGGGCCACAATAGCGCAGAACTGGAAGAAACAAGATCCACATGGCTACAAAAGGTCTGGTCGCAAATGACCATGGAAAAGATCACACGTAAGCTCCAGGGAACACTGGACTCCTTCATGAAGGAATGGGGTCGGGGGGAGGGGGGGAGTAGTAGAATACCTACAATCAGACTATATGGAGCAATGGTGCCCACACAACATCAGAGTTACGGACCTATTTGCCTCATAATTGATCCTGAGAACAACTGAACCCTGAAGCTCTTCCGGATGGGGGTGGGTAGGGGAGGGAGGGGGGGTGTTTGGGGGGGAATGTTGTTTACTTGTAACCAGTTATACATGTGAAAAATAATAAAAACGCGTTTAAAAAAAAAGAAAAAAAGACACACAGGGAAGTGGTAGGACAAGGATGAGGTGGCCCTGTCCCTCTAAAAGCATTTCCAGCATCACACCACTCTTACATGGACACAGAATGGAGGACAGGAAAGCAGAATTTCACCCGTGACCTCCGTATGCACCCAGGAGCCAGCTTACAGGTGGAAGAAAAACAGTTACCAGATGGAACTTTGACAGAGTTCCACGGAGGGCCAGTGAAGAGACCTTGCACAGGCCTGCTGTGCTGCATAACCAAACATGCACTTTCACCTGACTCTAAGATGGCCTATCTGGGATTTAAGCCCTCCACCACCACTGAGTGATCAGCAATGAAGTGGATTTAATACACTTCAGGAGGATTGCAGGGAGACAGGGCGGGCCCATTCATGAATGGGGGAGTGAAAGAGACTGGAGAATTACCAATCAGAGACATTGATGATTGATCAAGACAAATAAAAACTGTCCCAGTCCGTGGCAGGTGTGTGTGTCAGACTGTGTTACCGACCTTGAAACAGGAGACAGGAGACAGCCATAAAGGGAAAAAAGAGAACCATAAAAGCCTGCTGAGGGCTAAATCTCTGATTGTGGCAGAGATCTGATACATAGAAGAGAACACTAAACGCTTAGGGGGTAATCACATCCCTCACATGTGCCTAAAACGGAGAAGTGGGATCTCACAAGCTTATTACGGGCTAGAATACAGAGGCCCTGGATAAACACGTTGTAGAGAGAAAACATGAAGCCAGATTTGCCTACGAGGGCTTCCCATGTCTGGTGAGTGAAAACAGCACAGCCTGACAAAAGCTCCAAGCAATTCAGAGGAAATTTTTGCTCATAGGAGTGCATCAAAAGGTATCACCAGGCGACCCTGCATTTAGAGGGTGAGAAGATCTATATGCCAAATCTGTACCCATAATAGTGGGGGGAGCAGAAATATTTGCTGGGAGGAAGCTGATCACAGGCAATATGTTTAAGAATAGAAAATACCAATAGGACCAGTAGTTTCCTAGGCAGTATGACGAATCTGAGGATGTTGTCACTTCTCCCCTAGGGGGAGACCTTGCCCATGAAGGCACGGTGGTGCTTCCAAAGTACAATAAACCCCCTGGGGTAGTACACAAGGGGAGGATCACATGGGAGAAGAAGCCCCTTATGGGATTAGGGACGACCCTTCCCAGAGAATGCAGTATAATCCTGCTTAATCTCAAACCTCCTCTTTACTGAAGACAAACTGTTCTTTCCCATCTTTAGATAGGGCTAACATTCTTAGTTGCACAGTCAGTCAACTTAATACTTTAGATCTGACTAGAATACCAGGTGACACTATTATTTTTCCATATTAAGATCACACAAGTACTGTGAAGAAGATGCCCAGGATGATGCAGATCACTCCACAGAAACGGAGTGAACGGTCTAGTCTTCTGCCATATTAGATTGGTGCAGAGCAGCTCAACAGGGAAGTGCAAGAGTACAAATACCTGTCAGCTGGGACGCCGAGAGAGAGCTACCCTCCGAGGAAAACAGCCAAGAGCAGCTGGAAGGCAATGAGCAGCCATGAGGACCACACTGGCGAGTCCTGTAAAGAAGGTGGAGAAGACCTGCACAGAGGATGGAGCTACACCGTTGGAAGTGCAGGAAGAAGGGACTGAGTGAGCAAGCACCGAATCAACCTACGGGCGCCCCCTAAAGCAGAGAGCTGCAATGTGGAGAAGAAGGACGCTAAAGGTTGCGAAGCGACGAACAGCAAAGCCAACTCCCCAAGTGCTGCCGAACCCTCACGGGAAGGCTCCGTTCCTCGGGAGATGTGAACCAAGAGAAAAGGTACGCAGGCATACAGAGAAGGGTGGGTGGTCGAGGGAAGCCAGGGGAGAAGTGTGGAAATCATTTGAAAAGGGTCAGGGACGCTAAAAGCAAAGTGAGAGCCTGGGACGGGCACCCCCATGAGAACAGAAAATGAAAGGGTCTGGGACCTTGAAAGTAATCGAAGGAAGGGAAAGAGAACCACAGGCTTGGCAGGGAAGTGAAGCAAGCCATGATGAATACAAATTGCGAGTCTGCGATCCGCACCCATATAAGAAACCATTCCTGAAAACCACAAGAGGGTCTGGGACCCTGAAGAATGTTAAGACATTTGAAAAGGAACACATACTTGACAGTAGAGTAAAACAAGTCGTGTTGTTGCCGCATTGTGAGTCTGGGACCTCCACCCATATGTAAGTGACACGTGCTTGGCAGGGGAGTAAACCAAGGCCTGGTGTTACAGTCTTGCGAATCTGGGACCTCCACCCATATGAGAGCCAAATAAGAGCGTCTGGGACCCTACGAGAAACCGAAGCTATCCATTATGGAAAAGGAGAAGATAAGCTCCTAAACGGCACCAGTCTGAAGGCACAGGAAAGGGCCAAACCCTGGTCACTGGAATATTGTTTGTTAAGAAACAGAACATTTGATGTTCCTTTGAACACTTCAGCAGTTCCCAAAGTCTGAAGTGGCAAGAACCATCACTATTAGTTTACTTTAGAGTTGTGGAGTCCTTGCACGTTAGTCTGTGGTTAATCGAGTTAGGGAAGAAGTAGTGCTTTGTGAAGACATTTGGGCATTCTGACAGTTTTCCTCATTTTTCCTTGAGCAGGGAAACCCCTCTTAATTTTAGGGATTGAAAAGGCTTTTCTCAAACCCCTTTACTTTTAAGAATATAAGTTTATAACCTAAATAATGCCTTGCTTATTTATGAGCCTTACTCCTGCACCCTCACAGCAGACTAGCACCATTTTGGGTTACCCCAATCTGATATCCTCAGTGTTATCTATATGCAGTCCAGTGATAGGGGAAACAAAAGGTAGTCCCCTATCATACTACTAAGATCCAGCAACAAGCAGATGTATCCATCCTGACACCTTCAATAGTTATGCTACTTGTGTTTTGGATAGAAAACGCTAAGCTCTACAGGCATTTATCCAATCCATCCTGTTACTTGCAAATAGAGGTGTGACTACACTTAAGACTTATTTGTTCTGTTGATCCTATGTCACAATACATAAATGAAGACCCAAAGAAAACGGTGGGGTGATGACAGAAGAGCCACTCATTTTTATGTTTGACAAGAGAAAAACAACTTTATATCAACAAAAATGTATCAACCCTTCTAGTATATCATCTTGCAAGATTATAATTATAATTGTGCTTTTATAACCCGATTAATAACGGAGCCAGTTTCTAGCAAGACTGGGATTCAAACCTCGAAGACGAACGCGTTGCCGCTGAGCAAAAGAAAACGGTTGCTGTATCTCAATCAAAATGGCTGTCAGATGAACTGGCATGATGAACACTTGCCAACAACCCTCTCATCAAAACATTGTCCACTGAAAAAAACAGGCATGTTTCATACGTATCAAAATTTTGTTTAAGCATGTACAAATGCAGAACAAAGATGTCGGCCAGATGAAAACAAAGCTGCATGTCAGATGCACTGGAGACAGGGACAGTAACGAAAGGGTACACAGGGAGCTAGGAAATGGGTTAACAGCAGCAGGAGGGATACACAATTAGAATCAATAAACATTGATTAAATGGGTTGACCCTCTCTTCGTTTCCTTGTCCATACTTATTCACGATGTGAAATGACCGAGGACAAGGTACTGAAATAAGGGTCAACTTGTTTAGTTAATCAATGTCTATTGAGCTCTCTCACCACAAATAATTGTCTAGCACCAAGCAAATGACAGGAGTAAATCGTAGTGTAGCCACACCCATCAGTTAAACACATAGAGAATCTGCTCAGTCAAACTGCACCATTAAGTAAACAATTGAAGGAAAAGACAAGACTTACGAAACAAAAGTCAGCCAATACATTTCCTTATAAAAGGACAAAGAGCATTAAAAGAAAATGTCAATGCAAAAAAGAAAATCAGCAAGTGTATTACAGTCACCAAACAAATTAAACAAAAAATAAATTAAAAATTAAAATAAGTACTATAGAACCTGGCAAACCCACCACACTTCAACTATTCTGCCACAAAGAATTAGCAGTAGAGCATATTGTAAAGCGGTTTCTTTACCCAAGATTCAATACAAATGGACATTATGCCTTACCTGAATATTGACAAAAACACCATGGTAGGTCTCATACAAAACTTTATTGCCCTTCACGTGAAGTGGGAACTCAAAGGGGATTTCAGTCTTGCCACTCGGAAGCTTCCCTTGCTTTACCATCTCTATAGTGTTGCTGATAACCTGAATTGGCTGAAGTACAATACGTGGACACATTAAACTCCAGGACATTTCATGTATATTTCTACAAGAAAATATGTGCAAAGGAAAAATCAAGTGAATCATTCTTTCCATATTCGGTGAAGCATTCGAGAACAGTTTAATTAGTGTATTCATGGTGTTTTCTTAGGCACCGCAGATGTTGCCTTGCGGCCAATCCAGACTGGTTGTATAAAAGAAACATGCAACATGTAAACCAACACTAATTTGAAATAGGTGGTAGGAAAAAACAAAAAATAACAGCTCAATATCAACAAACGTTATTTGTTAATCATTATTAGGTTCTAATGAAAAGGTATGGGTGGCGATTGGCCACATCCCCTACTGGGCCAATACGAAGTAGCGTTACTAAGGGTAAAAGGTGGAGTAGACCAGAATAGGTAAAAATGCATTATCTGTGGTAAGAGTCCAGGCCAGAAAAGTTTTACTCATTTTTGCCACAAGATAAGTAATCTATCAAACGTTTTCAGTTGGTAAGATAGTTAAGTTGGTCCATTTGTTACTGACTTTCTACAGTGCGGCTTGATGCCACGAGATGCTTTACTCTAATCGAGTCCAACCCAGCGGACCACTGCACGAGGCTAGCATTGGAGCTGCCACAACTGTGTTGAGTGGCGGCTGGCAGCAAGTGGTGAGCAGGTGTGCCTGGTGCACAATAGCACGGAACAACGCAGTACAACAGTGTGTAAAAGCTCTCAGGGGTGGAGAAACATTGCGTTGAGCATTGTCCATATGGCACTCAAACGCCGTGAAGAACTCAGGTGAACGGGGCAGCAGCGTTTATCAGTGGTGTATCAGCTGGTCGCTGGAGAGTTCGCATTAGGCGCTAATTTGCTGGTTTACTCGCTTGCTTGCTTAGGCTTGCTTCCATCCGTTTACAGCAGCGTATCTCCAGAGTACTCATTTCGCACTTGTTTCCCCAACTGCCCATAGTCCAATATAATAAGAGTGCGCTGAGTATTCTGTGGGTTGTATCATCTGCTGCTGGCTGTCCCACAGAAGGCGAGCGGTCGCCTAAGGAGTTTGGAGGAACTGTTATGCTCAATTTTCCCAGGCATACAACAGTACCTGGTATTTATCTCCTATTCTGTCCCTGCTGCGTTCAAAGTCCTTAGCTCTTTCCGATTGGCATCATTTTATTTGGCTCTGAACCGAGCTGTTCACCCACAGCCGTAGTTGCAGCCATAGTCGCTGCCCGAATCGAGCAGTGAGTGAATTCCGCACCCTGCCAGAGGAACGGATTTAGTCAGCGGGAGAAAACGGTGTGGGGTTGGAGGGGCATGGTCAAAGGCTCAGTATCTTGAAAGTGGCTTTCACGATAAGGTATTGCCACCTATGGAGCTAGCAGTATTTGTGATTTAAATACTGTGCTAAGGTGGTATTTGGCAGAGTGAGCTAGCGTCTGTTTAGGGTCAAGAGAGGCTTGTGCAAATCAGCGGGTGAGTCGCCAAATGTCAAGTGTAGGAAATGTGATACAGAGGAAATTAAAACGCTACAATTTAAGAAGCACGGAGCAGACGCCCCTAGATAAACTTATGGAAAACAATCTTTTAGCCCAAAAAGGTAGGATTTTGGGGAAGATTACAGTATTATTTCCATCGGCACCGCAGAGAACTTTTAGTGGGTCCTCACATTGCTGATGCATCAATGATATGGTTGGCCACGGATTATGTAGATTAAATATCTGGCCCGGGGCTACAGGACACAGAAAGATGAGCCAGTGCATTGTTTAAAGAGATATGCATCCATTTGGAAGACGAGATATCGGCCTGTGAGTCCCTAAGAATGTTTTGACTCCCCGGATAAGGATGAGTTGGAAGCGAGTCATGTACAGAGTGATCTCGAGATTCATCCGACCGGTAATGGGGCGAGGGTTATGTCTGGGGGCAATGGGAACTGCCCGCCCTCAGCAGTGTATTGCACGATGACTGACACAGAGGATGTCATAAGAAGCAGCGATAGCCCTTTACTGGCACGAAACCTGGTTTTCAATATTTACTACGCATATATGACAGCCGGGGTTCTCAAAGAGCTAAAAGACCTTTTATTGAAAGGTGATTTTAAGAGTCTACATGACAAGAGTAGATCGGTGGACTTAAGTAAGACCTACCAGCGATCATGCATAATCTTAATGAAGGTCATAGAAGGTAGGATGTGTGCATTTTCTTAGATCCCCCTAACAGAATTCTATCGCCTTAAGGTGACCGTTCTGGTGTTATACGTAACGGAATGGATACATTTCACCAGTAGGAATAACTTAGATATCCTGGAGGGAAGGGTCTTGAGAGGTTTTGGGCCTGCCTAGATCCACGCCAATGAGTGTAATATGCCTTGAATTAGGTCTTCAGTCGTGGTGTGCTCAATATCTGAAGCAATGCCTGTTTGCATATAAGGTGGCCAACATGGAAAGACCAAGTTTGGGGGCACATTTAAGAGAAATGATGGATGGTGGAGCCAATGTCTTTCTTCGGCATTATAACAAGCGCTGTACCAATTTTATAAAAGGGTCAATATTTTGAGTATAGACTCACAAGTAGTCATGAAAAGTAAAATCAAACAATGGGACGTGATTAAAGACCTGGAAGACCTTGACATAAGATTTATTGCAATAACGTGCTTTATTATACTCCGACAAAGGACATTAGACTCTACTTGGGAAAGTTCCCTGCACAGAAGTTCTGCAGGTGGTACTTCAAATTTAGATTAAATTGCCTACCCACATTGGAAAGGATTGTTCAGAGTTTGGATATCCCAAAGGAATTGTGGAAATGTCGAATGTGCAAAATAGAGGATGAGGATGTCAGGACTTTGAAACATGTGGTCATGAAAAGTCCTGTGACTGCTTCTGATCGAACATAATTTTTTTTTTTTTTTTTTTTTGCGTTTAATTGTTTTACAATTTTTGCAAAAACTTTCTGTTGGCTGTTGTTTTTCCGCCAATTATATTGCGGATCCTTGGTTACTGAAATTAAAATTCTCCCTGTTTCTATATTTCTTTCTTTAAAATCCATGTTTTTCTTTTTTTTTGTTTTTCTTTGTTTACTCTCGACTTAGTTTTTCTTCCAGTTTTAGACCTTCGAAAAATTTAGCTGTTGCTACTGTCAATGTTGTGGATTCTCCACTCATTAGCATGTTCCACCAGTCTTCATCACTGGTGGTGAGATGTTTCATTTTGTGTGGTCGTAGGTAGGTCGTTCTGAGACTATTTGTACCTGGGCAGTAAAGAAGTAGGTGTTGCACTGTTTCGATTTCTAGGGTGTCACAGTACCGACAGTTTGTGTCTCGAACCTGATTTCTGAGGTATAAGATTTCTTTCGTTTTTAGAATATTCAGACGTGCTCTCAAAAAGATTATACGCAGAGGTTTGTCTGGAAATTGTTTTAGATAAGTCCTTGTCTCGTCTATCCTTTGTGTGTTGATTGTGCGGTGACTCTGTGATGTGTGCTCCTCTGCTTTTTCCAAGGTCTCGATCCAATCATAGATTTTTAATTTTTTCTTGATTTTTTCTGGGGTACGTTCTATCTCCCATTCCGAACATCCGATTTTCTCTGAGTGCTGTAATAAGTTTTTGTACCATTTAGTCAGCATGTTGTTTTTTTGGTTCGTCATTTCTTGGTAGATGATATTCAGAATAATAGGTCGTGGAGTTCTTAAAATTTTTCCCAGGAACAGGAGTCCGTTTCTGATTACTACTGATTCCAGTGATTGAAAACATAGTTCTCTTCGGATTACTGCTGTTGGGGTTGAATTGGGTAGTCGCAAGACTTTGCGCCAAAACGCGCCTTCCAATTTTTTCCACAGTGTAGAAGGAAGATAAGGCATTGCTTCGGCCCCATAAGTTAGTGCTGGAGTGACTTTTGCTTTGAAAAATTTCAGTACTGGGAGGATGGTAAATTTTCCAAATTTCCTTTCCAGGAGTGTTGCTTGTGCAGCCAATGTTTTCATCTTTAAGATAAGGTGTTCTTGCATCGATAGTTCTATTTGGCTGCGAGATATTTTCACTCCTAAGTATGTAAAGGTTTTCACTGTCTCCAGCTTCTCCGAGTTGGCAAACCATTGTTGTCTTTTAGTTGGCCTGGATGATTTTTCTAGGATCATGATTTTAGTTTTGGCAGTATTCAGATCCAAGTCGTTCTTCTTTAGATAGCTTACAAGACTGTCTAGTTGGCGTTGCAGACCGATTGGTGTTTGATCCAGCAGAAGGATATCGTCCGCATAGAGCAGTCTTGTCACTTTCGATTCTCCTATTTTTGGAGGGAAGGAGCGTTTGTCGATTTCTGCATCCATTATGTCAGCCATGTACGCCTTATAAAGGGCCGGAGCTAGAGGGCATCCTTGTTTGACTCCTCTTGCTGTTGGTATACTTTCTGATAGTAGGCCAGCTTCGTTCAGGCGAACTCTGATTGAGGTGTTACTGTACAGTGCTTTGATAGGGTTGAGGAGTGAAGTAGGGCACCTTTGTTTTTCCAATTTGCACCATAGTTTTCTCCTGTTTACACGGTCGAAGGCTTGTACCAGGTCGATCGATGCTATGAAGATTGTTGGATAGCCCTCGGAGACTCTGGCCTTCAAAATACTAATCATCATAATGTTGACCGCGGTACCTAGATTTTTTTCAAAGCCTGTTTGTAGGGGATCTGCTGTGTGTGCCATTTTCTGCCAGTCTTGGAGTTTCTCTAGCATCAGGGATCCGAAGAGTTTGCCCAGCACGTCCAATAGTGCGATAGGTCTGTAGTTTCCTGGATCATCCTTCAGCCCCTTTTTGTAAATTGGAAGAATATTAGCTGTTCGCCATGTAGCCGGAATAGATTGTGTTGTCCTACATCTTTTAAAGATTTCTGTAATTAACGGGGCCCAGGTTTCCATCTCTTGTTTGAGATGTAAGTTTGTAATTCCGTCCGGACCTGGTGCACGGGAGTTATTTAGTTTAGTGATTTTCTTTCGAATCTCTTCCTCCGTGCATGCCACCCATTTAGTTTTTGCAGGTTTTGGTGGTCTTTTTTCCGATGTCTCAGTTTCTGCAAGTAGTTTTGTGAAGTGTTTTAGCCATCTGTCTTCTGGGACGTTGTTGGTGCTTGTTTTTGTTGGACCTGATAGTAGAGTCCAAAAATCGTTCGAATTTCTTTTGCAGACTGCTCTAAGCATAGTCTCTGCGTCTTCTCGGTACAAGATTCTTCTGAATGTTTGAAGCCACCGTTTATACTTTCTTTTTTGTTTATTCGCGAGATCTAAGTTTAACGGTGTGGGGTGTTTTTTGGCTTTCCTTAATGACTTACGTAGCTCAGATTTCTTTGAGCGGATTTCGTCGTTGTATTTATGCAGATGGTTTTTTTCTGGTTTCCTTGCGTACCTAGTTTGAAGGTAAGGTATGAGCAACGGGCGGTAGTCCAGATTTTTCAATGTGTTATTGTTTTCCCCTAGCTCTTTTTGTTTGTCAGACTCTGTAATCGAGGCTATTCCCTCTTTTGTGATTCGTAGTCGGTTTCCTTGGGTATTTATGGCCATCTTGGTTGACATGCTAAGTTGCGGGGGTTTGTTGGCATACCATGTCGCTTTGAGTAGGTTATGGTCACTCCGGGTGGATTCTACTATCTCAAAGCTTTTGATTAGTTGGTATAGATCCCTGGATACAAATATGTAGTCGATGGTACTTGCGTTTCCTTCTCCCTTCCAGGTTGGAATTCTCGGTCTAGTTATCTCCAGGGAATTTAGATTGTACAGATCTCTGGATTCCATCAGTTCTGCCCATGCAAGGCCTCTTGCTGTTGATTTTGAGCAAGTGTTTATTTTATTTCCTAAAGTTTTCACATCTTCTACCATTGGGCAGGTCGAGTTTAGGTCTCCACATATTAAAATGTGGTCCACATTGAGTGTTGTTGTAGCCAAGGTTAATATTTTTTCTATCTCTTTTAAAAAAGTGATTATATTAGTTTTGGCCGGGTTCCAATAGATGTTCAGCAGCAGGATAAGATCTTTGTTCTTTTTTCTCGTTGTGATTTCTTCTTTTGCCCATTCTAGGACAATCGCTTGGATTAGTGTGTCTGATACCAGGTTATGGACTATTCGGAGTGATCCGCCCGTACGGACGGCTGTTAAAAGGCCCGAAGTTGGGCAACCTTTTTCACCTTTCTGGGCCGGAGACAGTTGGATCTCGTAACCATCCATGCTGGGTGGCAACTGCAGCCAGGTTTCTTGTAGGCTTAGTAGGTCGAATCCGCCTAAGTTTATCTCCCCGGGTTCTGTCAGATGGATGTGGCCTCTAGTGTTCCATGATCCGATAGTGATTGTTTGCTCTTTGTTGTACAGAGCATTTGCCATCTTTGTTTGATCCCTTTCTTTACCCGAAGAGAAGCTCTTTGACTGCTATTTTCCAGTATAACGTGTTAATGCCTGAGGGAGCCATGTCCATATTTTTGAACTTTTTTTTCGCTAGATCTAGTCGGTTCTGGGTAGAGGATGTTTCTCTCATAGCGGTTTTTTCTGTTCCTGTACCCTCCTGCGGCCTGATTGGGCCATATATTTTCCTGGATTTGGTTTTTTCTGTATCCTCGTCATCGTCTTTGCGGTATCTTTTAATATGATGATCTTCTCTTGAGATTTCTTTTCTTGTTTCTTTTGTAATTTCTGCTGAGCTTGAGCCCTTAAATTTGCTAGTTGTTTCTCTCTCTACTTTTTTCGTATGTTCATAATTCCTCGGGCTTGCGGGATATTTTCTTTTTTCTTTCTGATTATCTTTTCTGTTCAAAGTATTCTTTGTCCAGTCATTGGTTTTACTTGTTTTATCTTCATAGCTGTCCTTTTGTTTTCTTTCGTTCGTTTTTTGGATCTTTTGTCCTCTCTCTTCTGCTGTCGTTTCTCGCAAGAGGTAGCCCCGATTCAAAAATTCTTTTGTCATCTGAAGCAAGAGTTTTTTTACAGTTTGGGACGTGATGTGTAGATAAATGCTGTCTGTCCGTCCCTTATGCGCAAATTCTACTATGTTTATGTCTATGCTTTTGATTTGGTCTCCATTTGTGAATTTGTCCAGGAGCTTCAGCATTGTTCTTCTATTCAGGATGGTTTTCTCTTCTGAGGTGGATCTTTTTTCAAGTTTTAATGTTCGTGTCAAGTTACTTTTGCGAGTAAATATCGCCGAATTTCTAGTTCGGTTTTGCTGAAAAGACTGGTCTAAGGGTCTTTGATTAGACCTGTTTCTCTTATCTGAAGATTTATCTCTTCTTCTATTGTCGCCCGTCTCGGTAGCTTGGCTTCTTCGTGTTCTTATCTCGCTTGCCTTGTCCTTCTGTCCTATGGGGGTCAAGTAAGTTTGTTGATATCGTCTATCGCCTCTCTTTTCTTTTTCTTCTTGTCTCTCATTTTCGAACGATCTTTTGCTGGACTTTGGGTAAGCTTCCTCGTTAGATCTTTGTCTGTACTCATGTTTGTTGAGCTTTCTTTTTGATAGACGGAACAGCGTTTTTCTTTCTGGGGAGATCCGATCTTTTTTATGTTCTGAATCCTCTAGTTTTTCTCTTTTTTGTTCAGCATTTCTCTTTTGTTTTTTATATTGGTTTTCCCTTCGGTTTTCTGCTGGTATTTCATTTTCCGCAAATGATACCTTCCTCTTTTTTGTCATGGAGGGAGGTATTTCAGACTCAGAAGTTTCGATTGAGTAAGTGCTGATGTTAGATATGTCGATCGTGCTCTCATCTGGCACCTGATTTAGATCTTTTTGATTTATCTGAGTGTTGCTGTTTTCTTTCATGGATAATTTTTTGTCTGTGATTGTTATCCATTTTGTCATTAGTTTGTTTGTTTTGGTTGTTTTTTCCACTTTCCTCTTGGCCTGTTGTATGTTGGCGTTTTCCAGTTCTTGTGGAGTTTTTGAATGATCGGCTTTCATTTCACTTTTTGTTAGTTGCTCCGTTACATTCAGCTGATCTCTCGGGTTCGTATGTTTTTTAATACTAGTTTGTTCTCGTGTGTCTATCTTGGGTTTATCTTTGTTGCACTTTTGTGCTGATCTCTCAGCATGCTTTTCTAGTGCTTCTGGTAGCTCTTTTCCGTTAGGGATCTCACTTATTTTCATCAGTATAGTTTGAGTGCTGTTATTCACGGATTTTTTCTTGAATTGAAACACGCCATTCTTTCCTTGATCTGTTTTATCCGTTTGTGTTCCTTGGTTTCTTGTGCTAGCCTTCCACGCTTCGAGAGCCAGAATGTATCCTTCTAAATGGGTCAGCTTTGAGTTTACAGATGCTAATATAGAGGTGTGGTCCTTTAACGTATCGTTGATGGTCTCATATAGTTTACCGAATGGTGTTAGACCAACTGTTACTGCAGACATTACTAGTTGTAGGTCTGGCTTTTTTCCAGGTGAGTTTTTTTCTTTTATTTTTGTGTTTTCTTGTCCCGGTTTGGTTTTGTTTGGGGTCGAATAGAGTGGGCGTAGAGCCTCCACCAAGGAATCTTCTTTTCTTTGCTGGCAAGTAGGTTTCAAATCTGGATTCGATTCTCTGCGCCGAACCATGTTTTTATAGTTTAGTATGGCTTCTGTCAGCTGTATTTCTTCTTCACTTCTTTCACGAATGGTAGTTGGTTTCTGTATATTCTCATGGTTTTTTTTTGCCTCCGTTGTTAGCGCTTCTTGATTTGGTTTTCTAATTTCTTCAGTTGCAGGTTTTTCACTTAGTATAGTTTTTTCCTTTGAAAATTCTTCTGTCAATGTGACTGTTTTTTTGTTATTCATACTTTGATTATTTAGGTTATATCTCGATTTCTGGTTGTTCTCATTTTCGTCAGATGACACTTTGGGTTCCAAAATACTTTCTTGTTCCTTGTTTTGAGTCGTTTTCTTTGCACATGTCCAAGTTTCAGTGTCTAATTTTGATTTTTCTGGTTTATCTTGAGGGGTCTCAATTTGGCCGAAGTGCCATCGTAATTGAGGTGTCGGGGTTCCTGTTGCCAGGGAATGCGTTGCTGGTATTTGTTTGAGTGGAATTCTTTGAGGGGATGGAGGGATTCCCTCTAGTATTTCCATATCAGAAAGTTCAAACCGATTCGTAGTTTTCCCTAACTTCTCAAAGAATCTTCCGATCGGGTTGTTTGTCTGGGGCGTCATTTTACCTTGTTTTTTTTTATGTGCTTTCAGCACGGATTTGGAAATTGGAGTTGATGAAAAAGTAGCGTCAGGAATACTGACTTCTGTTTTTTTTTAATTTCTATTGTTTTCAAGCTCTTTGGTTTTTAATTCCTGAATATTTTCTTTGCCCGTGTTGTCGTTCTGGTCGACACGTGAGAGGTTCAAATCCTTTTGGGACGGGATTTTGTTACTTGGGTCTATGGCTGGGTATGTTTGAAGTTTGACCCAGTTGTGTTCTCTCAAGATGTTAGTGTCGTCAGTTTCTTGACCATCTTGATCTGTCAAGTAGGATATAGTTCCGTTCATTGAACAGTTTTCTCTCCAGTTGGTTATATTCAGTTCAGGGCTTGATAGATCTGCCCTGGCTGTTACTGGGTGTATCTCTGTTTGAGTCAACATTTCAAGGATAGGGGGATACGTATTGCTCCCTTTTTGGTTCTTGAAAGAGGAATGGTCTGGTAAGTTTTTTAGACTTTTTTCTGTGAGGAAAGTCTGTTGTGGTGGTTTAGCTGTGTTGAAAGTATTAAGTTTCGGGTCGACCGGGGTCCGGCTGTATTTTTCGCCAGTCTCTGTCTTATGGATCTTTACGATGGTGAATGCAGAGTTCGTTGTCTGTGGAACTCTGCCGGGTCCGACCGATGTTTCCTCTTTTTCCTCCTCCGTCTTGCCTCGTTGTGCCTCTTCTTGGTTCACAGATGGTCGCGAGGCCGGGAACTGTGCGGATTTTATATTTTGTGTAGGACTTCTTTCACTACCCGACGTCTCCCCTGGTTTTGGATCCGAACACCCTTTTCCTTCCCCTCCACCGGCTACCGCCCGCAAGGCGGTGCTGCAACCAGATGTGCTCCCTTCTCGGACCCCAGAGGGATCGTCAGTACCTGGCGTGTCCGATGAGCCTGCATCGTCGCAAATAGGTAGGTGGCATCTGTGTGGGGATCGAAGAGGGGGTATTGGGGGTGACAGTATTGCTGTCGGGGGTGTGCAGGTCATTTCAGGCAGGTTTTTTATTGTTATGAGGCCACTTCGTAATATACGACCTGGTTCGTCGATGATGTTAAATAGGGGTTCTCCTGGGAGCGGGCAACTGTCTTTGACACTCTGGGTCGCCATCTCTACCTTCTTCATGTTAGTTTGTGGTGTTTACGGTTTTTCTTTTATTTGGTTGTGCTGATTTTAATTTATGGGTGGATGATTTCCGAGTCGGTTTGCCAGACCACACTCCTTGTATGATTTTATGCAGCTGAAACACTGGAAAATATTTGAGTCGTAATTTCTCAACACTTACCCACGAACCGCCGGGACCAGCCGGAAACAGCAGAAACAGTCGCGCCCTTTACTCCTGAGCGGGCTTCACGCCGCAAGGGTCGCGCTGTTCTGCTTTTATGCAGGAGGGCTTCCTGGAGGTGTGTCCCAAGTAGTCACGTGACCGATGTCACGTGGGGATCTCAACGATGAGCCGCTCGCTTCAACTGCTGCCAGCCCCTGCTGGCAGACTCACGCGAGTCGGAGCGGCTTCCTCCTGATAAGATAGTGAGTTCAGGGAATCAAAATGCTGCAATGAGTGAATGACAGGGTCCCAGCCGAACAGCAGAAACAGTCGCGCCCTTTACTCCTGAGCGGGCTTCACGCCGCAAGGGTTGCGCTGTTCTGCTTTTATGCAGGAGGGCTTCCTGGAGGTGTGTCCCAAGTAGTCACGTGACCGATGTCACGTGGGGATCTCAACGATGAGCCGCTCGCTTCAACTGCTGCCAGCCCCTGCTGGCAGACTCACGCGAGTCGGAGCGGCTTCCTCCTGATAAGATAGTGAGTTCAGGGAATCAAAATGCTGCAATGAGTGAATGACAGGGTCCCAGCCGAACAGCAGAAACAGTCGCGCCCTTTACTCCTGAGCGGACATAATTTCTTGGGTCCTTTGTGCATTCGCCCTCGGCAGTTGTTTCTATGGACTTTTGGAACAGACTAATGACAACGTCACAAGTCTCACGTATACTAGCCATAGTGACATTTTTTCTAAAGATTTTTAATGATCTACAGCAAGTGATTACTAGTGGTGAGGATATTCCTTTGAGTCTATCTATGCGATAACTGCTAATGTGGGTTTTAGTGAAAATGTTAAGATGAGTATGATTGGGGGCGTGGCCAGCGCGCATGGAGTGCGGACGTGTTCTCCTCGCGCTCCTGCCCAAGATCCTACAACGGACCGAATCGTTGGGCCTGCTTAAGCTGAACAAGCACGCCTGAAGTAGCTACGGGAAGAAGAACCGTTTCCCTACTCTCAACGAAGTTTCCGCAAGAAAATCGGACCGCGATAACAGTTATCCGAAGCGAACAGAGAGGAGGCCCCGGCCCAACAAAATGGCGGCGCCCGCCGGTCCCATCTGAGACGCACCGTTGGAGGGCGGATAGCCTCCGGAGGCGAGAGAGGAGGGCCCACAGCGTCCAACCCAGTGATCAGGCGACACCCTGGGGGGGGGGGGGACCCCCGCGGCCGGCCGGCAGTGACCCGGGTCTCTATCTCCGAGACCGAGTGCCGGGAGGAGACGAAGGGGGGGACCCTCAGCGCGCGAGACCGCATGCAGGAGAGGCGCTGGCTGGCGGGAGGACACGAAGAGACACGAAGAAGAGAGAAGGCGACGGGCGGTTCCCTCCGGAACATCCGTGGGCTGACGACTCCCCATCTGCAACGACTGCCCTCGCAATCGACCCTACATACACGTTCCCGGTTCCCGCTGAACGGGAAAAGGCCGCGGAGCACGCCCAAAGGCAGGCGATGTCGCCCCCCAAAATCAAATTAAAAACCGCGACCATGGACTCCTTCACCACGGTCAGGGCGAAACAACAACAGGGGACAGAGGCAGCAGACGACCCGACGGCTAAGGAGGACGATCGGACAAATACGCAAGTGCTACAAGCCATAGCAGCGCTACGAACGTCCATCGAAATCAGGATCGATGAAATCAAGTAGGACATGCAACTGATGAGACAGGACGCCCGTAACCTTACAGAAAGGGTGACCACAACGGAGGCAACGCTCCAAGACAATGTTAACGACACCACAGAATTTAAATCTAAGGTCCAAGACCTTGAGTTGCAAATAGCGCAGCTAGAGGCGCGATCAGAGGACGCTGAAGGACGTGCCCGCCGCGGCAACATCCGAATCCTGGGGGTACCGGAAGACACTGAGGGCCCAGACCCGACCGAATTCATAGAAACGATGCTATTGCAAGAAATCGGGGCCGGCAAACTGACCCAGGGCTTCTCAATAGAACGGGCCCACAGATCACTTCAGAAGAGGCCCCCTCCGGGCTCCCGACCGCGCCCTATTATTGCAAAAGTCTTGAACTTTCGCGACAGAGAGACTATACTGAGATTCTTAAGAGAAGGAGGGGAGATCGAGAAAAATGGCGCCAAAATAGTCATTTACCCAGACTATACCCCCGCGGTGCAGCGAGCACGGAACTCATTTGTACCGGTGAAAGCTAGGTTGCGCAAGCTAAACCTCAAGTACATGCTACTGTACCTGTCCCACCTTAAGGTACTATACAAGGGGAAAGCTATCTTTCTTGAGACTCCGGCAGCGGCAAATGTGTGGCTTGAGGACAACAACCTTGCTGATGATAAGAAAAGCACTACGCATGAAGTCACAGGCCATTGAAAGCACCAAACGACAGGAAAATGAAGGTCCGCACAACTGCCGAATGAATACCGGACCGCTTGAGATCTACAACTCTACGTACACCATGACGGGCAGGAGCGCACCGACCCATGCAAATTACAACGAAGCTGACGCACCCACCCTGCAACACGTGGAGGCCGACTGCCGACACACCACCCGCACCGGGAAGTCCAGAAAGGCCTGGAAGGACCGGGTGCCCCCGAGCGCTGCAAGTTTGAGGCAACTGCTGGGGGCAGTTTTGAGTTGAAAGGTTTGTTACCCTTATTCACTAGAGTGAGGATTGTTAATAGGTCTCCAATTGACACTGAGAGGGAGGAGGGAAAAGGAGGGAGGAAACATTGAGGCTCGTGCCCCAACCCCAACACACACCGATCCCTGGTTAACAGGTCCAGACCCGGGGGCGGCATGAGGCGGGGAAAGGGGGGGGCAACAGATCCGTTACTAAACCCCTATGGCTGCGACCACCATAAAAATAATGACATGGAATGTAAGGGGCCTAAGGACTTATCTCCGAAGGAACAGGATTAAAACCTACCTGCACAGAAACGGGGTAATGATAGCATTACTACAGGAGACCCACTGCACGGCGGACTCGGTGGCCAAGCTACAAACACATTGGGGTGGACAGGGGTTTGGTACCACTTATTCTAAATACGCAAGAGGGGTCTACACCTGGATTCACCCACAGCTCCCATTCCAGGTGGACAAAACTGAGATAGACCCGGAAGGTAGGTTCGTCGTAATTTGGGGATTCATTGAACAAGAAGCAGTATGCATCATGAACTCCTATCTCCCCAACAATAACGTACCGTCCTACCTGAACTCACTGTACCCTAGAGTTGCACAGTACAGGAACGATCTCTTTATTTGGGGGGGGGGGGATTTTAAATGTGTACATGACCCACGGCTGGACAGATCCACACCACAGCTAGGAGGCCCATCGACCGCTACGACAGCACTATCCGCCATGTTGGGGAGGCTGGAAATGACGGATGTGTGGCGGGAAAAACATCCTGAAGCACGTGAATACTCATTCTACTCATCCCCACATAAGTTACACACAAGACTAGATTATATATTCATAGACAGGGAACACTTACCCCGGGTGGAGGGAGCACAATACTTGGGGAGGACTATCTCTGATCACTCCCCGCTTCTGATAACATGGAACCATAGAGGGCCCAGACCCCTCATTCCCATGTGGAAAATGCCCACATACGCCCTCAGGGACCCAGCCTTCCGAGAAGAATTACGCAATTCTATTGATGCATACCTAGGAGGTTAACACCGGTAGTGTAGCTTACAATAGCACAGTGTGGGAGGCTCTAAAGGTGGTAACCAGGGGAGAAGTAATTGCAAAGGCGGGAGGTATCAAGAAGCTGCTCAGGAAAGAACTAGACCTAGTGGAACGGCAGATTGAGCGACTTGAGACTACCCCCATAGACACCCAACAGAGGGAAGAGGAGCTTGTGAAACTTAGAGAGCAGAACATAACTGCGTGGAACAGGCTGGAAAAGTTCGACTATACTGCCAGAACAAATAGAGCACATGTTGAGGCCGACAGACCGGGCAGACTACTCGCCTGGCTCTGCCGTAAAGAGCACCCCAAACACCCCACCACCTCACTACCTCACTACAAGATGAGGATGGAAACACACTGAACGCAGCAGGGCATAAATGACACTTTCACTCGCTTTTACACCCACCTGTATTCACATGAGGAGCAGGTCCCCCATGAACGGTTGATAGAAACACTAGAAGATATAGGGCTCCCCAGGCTGTCCCCTGAGCAAGCCGACTCCCTAGAAGCAGAAATCACGCCCGAAGACATTACTGATGCAATCAGATCCCTGGCCACAGGCAAGGCACCGGGAACAGACGGGTTGCCCACTGAGTTTTTTAAAACGTATGAGTCCTCCCTGACCCCCCTATTACACGCAGTATACCAGGAGGCATACGAAGAAGGGATACTACCCGAAAGTATGAGGGAGACGCTTGTGATTCCGATCCTCAAGCCCAATAAACCGGCAGATCAATGCGACTCATATCGCCCGATTGCAATGTTAAATTATGACGTTAAAATCCTGACTACGATCTTAGCGAAGCGGCTGTCTAGAATAATAGGAGACATAGTTCACCCAGATCAGTGCGGCTTTGTGCCGGGCCGAAATACGTCCATAAACCTACGCAGGCTGTAGCACATTATAGCGCAAACCGATAAAGACAAGGACTCATACGCGCTGCTGTCCCTAGACGCAGTCAAAGCGTTTGACTCCATTTACTGGGAATGGCTTGTGGTAGTGCTTAGGGAGTTTGGCTTTGGTCCCGGGTTTATCAGGTGGATTAACATCTTGCATGCTAAACCTAAGGCAAGCTTGAAATCTGGGAAGTATGTGTCGGAGGCCTGGGATATATGCAGGGGGACTAGACAGGGTTGTCCACTATCCCCAATGCTTTACATACTGGGACAAGAACCCATAGCCGTCTACTTTAGAAAGCAATTCTTCGATGCAGGCATTAGACTGGGAGACGTGGATCACATCATCTCGCTCTACGCGGATGACGTTCTCATATACATCAGGGACCCACACCTCAACGTACCAACCATGTTAGAAGTGCTGGACAATTATTCCAAGGTCTCTGGGATAAGTTTTAGCAGGTCAAAGTCTTGTATGTTCGCCCTAGCGGCCCTGAAAACAGAGAGTTTAGAAGCACTCCCTGAAGTTGGGATCCAGTGGCAAAATACGTCATGCACATTATGCATACCCAAAGCTAATGCACGAACGAAACACAAAGGCAGCACTCCCCGCCCTGCGCAAATCAATGGCGTTCTGGGCGAAACTCTCCCTCTCGATGATGGGCAGGGCTTCGATAACTAAAATGATCGTTCTCCCACGTTTCCTTTATGGGTTTCAAAATGTACACTACTATATACACAAGCCCTTCTTCCAACTGCTTGAGACCATACTGCGAGAGTTCCTATGGGGGAAAGGCAGGCATAGAATAGCGTTGCAATTGCTAACCCTACTATATAGCCAAGGCGGTATTCAACTTCCAAACCTAGAAAAATATTACATAGCAGCACAGCTTAGTTTTGTGACCAAATGGCTAGATGATAAACCCACATCTGAAACACCATTGTTACAGGCCATGCTGCCCCAATTCCATCTGAAAGAACTGGTCTGGGCACCGTCCAAACTGCTGGGAACTCTACCCTTTTTGGCTGACCTGGGAAGGAAAATTTGGCACAGGGCGAAAATGCTCACTAACTCACAGAACTCCTATACCCCAGAAGTCCTCCTGATCGCAGACCTATGCACAACACTTTCGGATTTGAAACATATCAGGCTCTGGGAGAGGGCAGGGGTCTACACCTGGGGAGATCTGTATGATGAAGGCACTTTCAGGGAGTTCACCTCGCTGCCGGAGACGGAAGGCATACATACCGGCCATTTTCTGTGGTACCAAAGAACCCGTGCTGTGGCCCGACGCAAATGGGACTCGTGGCCGATGGAACCAGATACAGACCCACTCCTCACCTTGATGTACAACTTGGGAGAGGGCGGTAAACCCGTTTCGCAAATATATGGCCACCTGATCGACATGCCAAATCCTCAGAGCATGGAAATGAAAAGCAAATGGGAGGACGATATAGGCCGGGAAATGACTGAAGGGGAGTGGAACAGAGCTCTCACATTCCCCAAAACGGTGTCCAGAAATCATAGATTTAGGCAGATTCAGTTGAACATACTACACAGAACTTACCTGACCCCATGCCGCATAGCCACCTTCAATCCCCAGGCACAATCGTCCTGCAACTGGTGCAAGGGGGAAAAAGCAGATCTGATCCACATGTTATGGGAATACCCCAGGACAAGGGCTCTGTGGGACAGGGTCCAACAAACTTGCGAAAAAGCAGGCCTGAGTAAATATAATTGGACACCCGGCGAGTGCCTCTTAGGAACCTTCCCCAGACCAGCCAAACTCAAGCATGCAACAAGGCACATGGACATATTGTGCATACTGGCCAAAAGAACTATATCAATGGCCTGGAAGAAACCCATGGGCCCTCAGTTCAAACTATGGCACAAAGAGACTGAACGGTGGGTGCTGGCCGAGACCGTGGCATGGGAGGACTATGTGGCCAGATCCACGGATGATTCTAGTATGTCACTCGAGGCATGGAAGGAACTCACCAGACACACGTTCCACCCCTCGGATGATAAACCCCCCTGAATCGGAACTTAATCCAGGCCCATGGGGGACCTGTCATAAAGCCAGCAGCAGCAGAAGTACTGCAGAGGACAGAGACCTTGCGGAAGCCTTTTCCCTGTTGTAGATGCCGGATGATTCCCCTTCGCTCCCACCCTCCCCGGAAACAGTTAACGATATATGAAACGGACAGAATATGGAGACAGTTATGGTTGTTTTGTTTTTGTATTTGTAATTTTTTGATGTTAAGTTAAACATATGTTTAGAACTATTTGAGATTGGCTCCATTGTACACAACTTGTTTGATATTATTGAAAAATGGCAATAAACAAGTTTGAAAATAAATGAGTATGATTTTAGTGACATTTTAAGATAAGTATGGGTTTTATATTGTTAATATGGCGTATGAAATATATGAAATGAATGTATTTGTTTTTGAATACTTTGATATTTTGTATACTAAAAACACAAATACAAAAAATATATATATTTTGCACAGCCCAATATAGATATTTAAGGCATCTTCTGATGTTCCAGATGCCCACTTTCTTTTTTTTATTTAAAAAAAAAAAAAAAAAAGGAGGGGCACATGTGCATGTTGAACAAAAGGCCAGGAGCTAATAAAGAGACATATGAACATTACAGGAGTGTCTGTAGGGAGGCTTTGGAAGATTCACACTTTATTTTCCAACTGGAATTACCAAGAAAGGATTGTTTCCAATAGAAAGAAGACACAGGGCTACCAATCCATTACTTTAGTCTTTTTAGCAAAACCTCATGGTCTACAACAGGCTTGTCCAACATAAGGCCTGCCTCCCGATTTGTGCGGGAGGCTCCCGAAAATCTGATTACCCTCCCGACTCCTAAATGAAAAAATGGTTTCAAACCAGATTGGTTTTCATTTCCTTCAGTTAACACTGATGAAGGCAAGGAAAGCCAATCGGATTGTACAGCAAGTGATCGACAGCTTGCTGTCAGCACTCTCAGCGCAATCTCATACTTCAGGGGGTGGAACAATAACCTAATATTGTTTGTTTATTTATTTTTTATAGCGCACCTTAACCCGGTGGTATCTGGGCGCGTTTGACAGTTGCAAGTGTTACAAGTATACAGAGGATATGTAGTACAGAGGATATGTAGTACAGAAATTGTATAAGTGTGACAATCATAGAATACACTATTACAGAAATATACCGTAATAAAGACACTAGGTTACAAAGATGTATCTGGGAGTGTTCGACAGTTGCAAGTGTTACAGGTATAGGACAAGAAATACAGAATTGCAGAAGTATGACGATCATAGAATACAGTATTGCAGAAATATGCCGCAATAAGGACACCAAGTTACAGAAGATGTACAGTCCTAGGTTCGAAGTAGGAAGTTCAAAGATGGATTGGTATAAGAATATTATTAATGTTAATACTTCTCAGTTAGCCATTTGATGGAATTACTTCTGAAGTTTGAGTGTGACTTCGAGGTTTTCTAGGAAAGAGGGAGCGAGTGCCAGAGCTGAGCAGCCATGACTGGAAAACTGATCCCACCCCCCCCTCCTGACTTTTGTAATGTATATCTGGGGTCTATCAATCCGAGAGTGTTGGATGACATGGTGACTCAAGTAGGTACTTTGAGGTTGAACTTTTCTGTTAAGTGTATGGGGGCCGCATGATTCAATGCTTTATATGTGAGGGACATAGTTTTGAGTTGGATCTTGTCCTTGATCAACAGCCATTTATGTTGTCTACTTGTTTCCGATATGTGTGCTCTCCTTGAGATGCTCAGAGCGGACCTAAGAGCATTATTTTGCAAGGTTTGTAGTTTGTTGAGAACAAATTTACTAGCGCCCAAATAAAGCCTGTTGCAATATTTCAGCTTGGACAGTATTAATGCTCTGGCAAGGGTGATGCAACTTTCCTTAGAGAGCAGAGGTTTGTATGCCCTGATCCAGTTTCCTTGTATAGGCAGTAGCCGAGGCGTAGCGTTAACTTGTTTATGTAGATTCAGTGTGGCGTTGAGGTAAAAACCTAGAGTTTTTACCTCTTTGGCCACTGGGATCTTATTTCCATCGATATTGAAGGAGGTGTAGTCCGAGTTCAGGTTTTTCAGGTTAGCTGTGGATACCACAATCAGCAATTCAGTTTTATCATCATTCAGGGAGAGTTCGTGTGGGGCCATCCATGCCTGAATGATGAAATGTATTTTATTCACTAGTGCTAGTTCATCCTCATAAATACCTGTTAGAGGAAGAAGGATCTGGGTGTCATCTGCCTAATATAGGTGACACCCAGAAAGTCCAGCTTATCAAACAAATACTTTGTGAAGATGTTGTACATAGTAGGTGATATACAAGAGCCTTAGGGGACTCCACATGTAATGGGAATGGGGTCAGCTGCTGCTACGCGAGAGAAGACTCATTGTCCTGTTATTTAAAAAATATTCTATCCAGGTAATGGCATTCTGGGAGAAATGGGCTGCTGAAGCAAGGTGGTTGCATAGTACTTTATGGTCAACCCGATCGAACGCTGCCGATAGGTCCAAGAATAGTAGTAGGGCCATTTTCCCATTGTCCTTAAGTTCATCAATGTGTGCTTTTAAGTCAATCAACACCGTTTCAGTCCCGTGTTGACGTCTGAATCCAGATTGGCGGGTCCCTAGAAGGTGGTTAATCTCTAGATATTATTGGATCTGTAGATAAGCTACCGTGTCCAGTATCTTTAATAAGAATGGGACTGTCGTGATTGGCCTATAGTTTGTGGGGATAATCGGGTCCAAAGATTGTTTTTTAAGGAGGGGTAGAACCCACGATTACTTTGTTATTTGGTACTATACCCGGGGTGAATGAAGCGTTCATTAGTTTGGATATGAAGAGTGCTAGGTCTCTAGCAGCGTCTTTAATTATTTGCACCGGGCAACTATCATCTTGGCAGCTTGACGGTTTAAGGGAAGCAATGATTTTTTGTACCTCCAAAGCCGGGATTTGAGAGAATTTAAAGTCTTGGGATGGTTTAGTGTTTTATGCTATGGTGGAGGTTACCTACATTTTGATGGTTTAGTCGTTTTTCAGCAATTTTAGTTTGCAGTGTTTTTAGGGAGAATTCTCTTATAAGGCTAATTTCCCAAACCTAGTGAGTCCCCCAGCAGCTTTGCTGGATTTTTGGTTTTTTTTTTTCTCCTGCTAAGAGTGAGACTCTTTTCCTCCCACTCTTAGTCATGATTTGAGGTATGTCTTTGACTCTTTGTGTGCTTATGGGCTATGGGGTCTCTTACTCCATAGGGTATCATCTATTATTTATGTGTGTGTTACACAGCACCCTCAGTGCAGTAACACAGGGGTGTCATAGTGACCCCAAAACATAGACTCCATACCCTGGGACTGACTACTGTCTCCCAGGGCATGTAAAGTCACCATTGACTTTACTAGTCCAAAATTGTGAACAGAACCAGTACAAACCATCATTTTGTAGAGGTACTGGAAGGGGTCAATTCGATGGCCCCTGGGTCTGTTTCCGAGGGGGCACTGTCCAGTCCCCCCTTGTCGAGTTTCTGGCTGGTGGCAGTGGTTACCACGCAAAATATTCCACCGGAATATTTCCTATGGGATTTTCCCATTGATTTTAAACGCACCACTTTTTGGTGCAATGTTAAAGATACCGCCGGTTTATTTAATATTAAATCAACGGTTGGGTCTTTTTGCCAGAACTCTTTTCTAAAATGGCGTTCGTGTCCGTCTCTGTAACTCTAACCAAGGTCGAGTCCTTTGTTTCACTTTTTGGTGGGCTTCTCCACAGAAGCCCTCCAAATGGTGCCACTCTGTCTGGGTTCCACAGGATGTGTGGGGAGGGGAATTTGCACCCTGGACTGCGTTGCCTTAGCAACCCAAGTCGCACTCTATTCTGATTGGCCCAGTGGTGAGCCGCCCGGCTCACCACTTAGCATGTTTGAGTGACAGCTAGGCTGTTGAATGGGGGTTTTTCTGCATAAAAGCAGGGCCTTTGGGACTGGAACTTCAGAAGTAGGACCTAAGATCCGAAGAGGGAAGAAGCTGAGCCATCTACAACGACGACACCACCGGTGGAGCCCTGCTGCAACAAACTCACCACTTTCCCAACGACAAGAGAAGATCTTCTGATGGACGAGTCTTCTTCCTCTGAGCTGGTGGGACCAACCAGTTCGCCCCTTTCGCCTTCCAAAGACGTCTCTTGGTCCAATCGCCCTTGCCAAGCACCCCGGCGGCCGGATTGCCAAGCTTTACCACTTTGACCGCGAATAAAAGGAACACACCTTTTTAACCGACGAACTCTGCGGCTGGTTTCATCCCTGTGCAGTGCAACAACTCCAAGTTTCCTCCTCAACGAGATCCTCTCTTCCCCTGGTCGAAACAATGAACTGCAACCGCTGCCAGGAACAACTGCCACCGCTGGAGCTTCCTCTCTCTTTAAGGTACTGTGTTCTGCCTGTCCTCCCTTACTCCGGTTTGCCCAAGGTAACCCTTAAATCCTTGGCTTTCCAACTGGGTTGGCCCCAAACCTTCTAACTTTAACTTCTTGAATCGCCACAACCTCTTTTGAACATTCTGCAAAGACTTTTAGTGCATTTTAAACTGTGTGATCTTGGGCACATTTCGCTTTGCTCCATTTAAAGTGGGCCTGGCCTATGAACTTTGGCTCCACAGTGTATACTGCCTTTACTCCCTTGCCTTGAACTTCTAAAAGTGTTGGGACCCGTTTTATTTCTATGCTCTGCCTTTTTTGCTCCCTTTCACTTAACTATTGGAGTGCCATCTTGGTTACGCGCTCACATCTGTTTTAACAAATCGTGGTGTTTTAACTGTGACTTGTCTAATAGTTATCAAGTGAGGTGTGTATACTTTACCTGACTGTGTTTTACTCGCTTTTGATTTAGAGTGCTATTGTATTGCCTAAAGTGTGTTTTAAATAAATAATGATATACTTTTGATACAAAGTTCTGGTCAGTGTTTGTTTGCTCTACTGTGTTTTTAGTCCTATTTTGTATACTCTATATACTGCCATACTCTTCTTGAGAGAAGTCCGACTGCTCAGCCACAGCTACCAGGTAAATCTGGGTGGTGCAGACTGCTACCAATTGGGTTTACTGCTTACTCCTGTAGTCTTAATCTTTTTGCAGTGTTCCCTAAGGGAACTGCACAGGATTCTGCCTAACAACTGTGGCTATTTTGTTAGTGAGAGCACTCTGAATATTCGTACACCGGAGTTGGCCCTTTACGCAAGGATCCACAGGGGTAATATTCGTCTCCATCATCACAAATAACTCTTTAGTACTAGAGCGGGCTTGATTGATTTTATTGTTGTAGGACTCACGTTTAGTGCAGAGTATTTCTTCCTTGTATTTTGCAGATATATTTAATAGATTAGTTTTGTTCTCCACAGAAGGGAGGAACTTTCATATAGCTTCCCATTTTCTTTTTTCAACACGCAGAGTTTTGAATTCAGGAGTTCAAATGCCCTTTTGGTTCAGCTTTGCGCGATTTAAGGGGGGACGATGATATCCAGAGCTTTGGTAATGGAGGAGTTGTATATCTCTCCTAGCTTGTTAGGGTCAGTGATACCCTCAGATGCATTCAGCGTAGGGAGCACAAGTGGCAGGATAGCATCCACCATGATATTACCTTTGTTCCTTGCCTGGCATGGAGGTGCTATCAGGTTTAGTTTCATTTTTTGGATGTTTACTGGGAGGGTAAATGATAGAAGGTGATGATCTGTCCAAGATTGGGGAGTGATGGCAGTAATTACAGTGTCGCAGTTAAGGTCGGCTACCCAGTCAAGGGTCCTGCCTTCGTTGTGGGTAGGTTGGGCGACTTTTAGGTTAAAGCCTTGTTCTGTAACAGTATTGGCAATTGCAAGTGCTTGGTGATCATTCGGGTCGTTCAGACCTAGATTAGAATCCCCCAGTACTAGAATTTGGGAAGACATTTTGACGTTATCCGTCAATAGAAGCATCAGATCTTCCTCGAAGGTACCAGTGGGCCCAGGGGTCTGTATATTAGCTGGATGGTTATGGTGTGGGAGTTTTCAGTTGGTTTTTTGGCAGTCAATATTTCACAGGATGAAAGTTTAGGTGAGGTGGCTAACCTAAGGTCTAGGTTTGATTTGGCTATGATGTCAATTCCGCCGCCTCTGGCATCTACTCTGTCGGCTCTTACAATTGTGTAATTGTCTGGTACAGCGAGTAAGATTGACGGTCCTACTGCAGCATGCAGCCAGGATTCTGTAATGGCCAGGAAGTCTAAGTTATCACCAGTGATTAGATCAGCAATGTCCGTCACGTGCGCTACAAGCGATCTGGCATTGATAAACGCACCCTTAATAGACTGTGTGCCGACTTTAGTTGGGAAGGTGCTATGTTTATACTGTTTAGGTAACTTATTATAGATGGTTGTATTTTTAGCTGAGTCTTTCCAAGGTACAGTGGTACAGTTTAAAGGGATATTTGGCGTCAATTTAGCATGAGGTCTGTTTGGCGATGTTTGGAGTCTGGCTCCGAGTCTGAGATTTCGGGCAAGAGTGACTTGAGGACACAGATTTCGGGCAAGGATTACTTGAGGACACAGATTTGATATAAGCTCTGTTGTCCTGGTGGAAGTTAGGTAATGATTGGAGTCTATTGCCTAGTCTAGAATTTCTGTCTGTCGTCAGGCAAGGGTGACTTGGAGGCGTAGGCTCGATATGGGATCCATTTGAGTACCGGATAGGTCAGGGTAAAGGTTGAAGCTCACCACTCAAGGGATCAGGATTTTGATAGTTAAGGTCTAAACTTAACTTGGGTAGGAAGTACGTTGGCTTCATGGTTGAATCCCAGGAGTTATAGTTTAGGGCAGGTAAGAATGGCGTAGCCTTGATTTCCTTAGAATCACAAGGCATGGTTGGACAGAAGTGGCGTGCAGACCGAGCACCGTATGTAATAAAGAGGAACTGGTAGAGCAAAATGAGTATGCTTACCAGTGATAGAAACAAGGCATGCACCATATTTAAGGATAGCTAGATCCCCATGGTCAGCATGGCTCTATTAAGTAGGATAGGGTCAGGAGTCTTTAAGGTAGGACGTCATAGAAAAGCTAGTGCCTTATGACGCTCGATTAAGATAGGGATAGTGCCTACATTTATTACAGCAGTGTGGCACTTGATCCAATTTTAACAGTTATTCACAACAGCACGTCTAGTGTGCGGTTACGCTGAAGTATGTAGGCAATACTTATTGTAGAAAGACTGGATATTTCAGCATTGCACAAGTAAGGCACCAACAGCATATCCTTCAATATTAACATGTAGGGCTATGTGAGCATTGATATATATATATATATATAATATAGAAACAAATCTGCTCCCACCATTCCTGACTAGTCATCCGATAGTCTCTACGCTGGCATTTTCTCTCTCTCATATATATATTACACGGCCACGGTAGTGGCCGTGTAGTTATGGTTAAGTTGCTGTTTCTATAGGAAGAGCACTTTTTGGGCGGCGTATAACTTCGTTCTCCCTGGACAAATCCTCACCAAACTTTGCAAAATAAGTATATGGCCCACTCTGAATTTTTTTTTACAAAGTTTGGTGATGTTTGGTCCAGGGGGGGAAAGGTTATAGGGGGGGGGGTCCCAAAACGTCTTTTTTTCCCATAGACTGAATGGGGGAAAAACTTTCTGCATACCTACAGCCCAAACTGCTGGACGGATTGTCACCAAATTTGCGCCAGGACCAGCGGCTTGGTCCCAAAAGCGTGCTTTTGTAAATTTGGTGAAAATCCGTTCAGTAGTTTTCTTTAATACGATCAAAAAGTAGGTCTGAAAAAATGTGTCATATCTATGTCCGGTCCGCGGTCACACTTCCCTGTTCGCTCCGCGGACAAGATACCGATTGGCTAAGGGGCTGGCGTCGTGACCGCGGACACGCGACGTCTCCGCCGATTGGCTGCAGTGAGCCATGTTCTGCGTCAGATTGTTTGGATGCGTCCGACATCTTGGATTCACCGACAGCGCAGCGGCGACCAGCGGTAAAATGCTATTTTGGAAACTGTTTTGCTGTGTCAGAGTGCTTGGGGAGGTTCAGACAGTAAGAGATGGGTGAAAAACTGTATTTGTTCCGGCGGTAGGTGTTAATGATGTATTCCCTATGCCCGCCCTGTTCGGAATGTTTGTAACCACAGAAAATGAGAGGTCTCATAAGGGTAGTACTTCAGTCTGTGCTGTGCGCAGGCAACTTGAAGCTGTTCCAAGGACACGCGTGGTGTTAGCGAACATTGAAATTGAGTACATGCCGTTGTTACATTATTTTTTTCTATGGGTGTGCTACCGAGTTATACGCCGCCATGGGTGTGACAGGCTGCGGTGGTTGTGGCCAGGCCCTAGAGTCTTGAATGAATGGCCGTAGGCCGTACGCCATACTTCCAAGACTCTAGACCAAAGGCCATGCACCCAAGAACAAAGTTATAAGCACTGGAGTTATAAGCCACTGCACACCCATACATTGCAATATCTATGGACATACAGTTAAGAGTCTAGCCTCTAGCCACAACCACTGCACCATATCACAGCTATAGATACACCCGTAGTATCGCACATCTCTCAGCTGGTTGTGGGGAGGGCCTGCAGTCTTGGGTGCATGGCCAGAGGCCATGCACCCAAGAACAAAGTTATAAGCTCTGAAGTTATAAGCCAACATGGGTTTTATATAGTGCGGTGGTTGTGGGCAGGACGTAGACTTTTGGGTGCATGGCTGCAGGCTGTAGGCCATACACCCAAGAGTGTAGACCCTGCCCACAACCACTGCACCATATCACATTCATACATCGCACCCATACAATCGATTATGTATCTGGTAGGTCTGGTCAGGGCCTAGAGTCCTGGGTACAAATTGAGTACATGCTACAGTTACAATGTTTCATTCTATGGGTGTGCTACTGATTTATAAGCGACCATGGGTGTAATATGCTGCAGTGGTTGTGGCCAGGGCCTGGAGTCTTGGGTGCCTGGCCCTAGGCCATAGGCCTTACTTCCAAGACTCTAGGCCCTGTCGCCAACCACTGCAGCATGTCACAGCAATGGATACACCTGTAGTATTGCTTATCGATCAGATGGTTGTGGGGAGTGTGCAGAGTCTTGGGTGCAAGGCCGAAGGCCATGCACCCAAGAACAAAGTTATAAGCACTGGAGTTATAGGCCACTACACACCCATACATTGAAATATGTATGGACATACACCTAAGACTCTAGGCCCTGGCAACAACCACTGCAGCATGTCACAGCTATAGATACACTGGTAGTATCGAACATCACTCAGGTGGTTGTGGGGAGGGCCTAGCGTTTTGGGTGCATGGCCGAAGGCCATGCACCCAACAGCACATTTATACGTAGTGTAGTTACAAGCCACAATGGGTGTGATATGGTGTGGTAGTTGTGGCCAGGACCTAGACTCTTTGGTGCATGGCCGAAGGCCATGCACCCAAGTTTAAAGTTATAAGGCCTGGAGTTATAAGCCACTATGGGTTTTATATACTTCATACCCATACATTGAAAAATCTATGGCCTTACACCCAAGACTGTATCCTGTGGCCACAACTACTGTAGCATATTACAGATATAGGTACACCCATAGCATGAAACATCATTCAGGTGGTTGTGGGGAGGGCCTAGCGTTTTGGGTGCATGGCCAAAGGCCATGCTCCCAAACCCAACTTTATACGTAGTGAAGTTAGAAGTCACAATGGGTGCGATATGCTGTGGTGGTTCTGGCCAGGACTGAGAGTCTTAGGTGCATGGCCAAAGGCCATGCACCCAAGACTGAAGTCATAAGCAGTGAGGTTATAAGTGAGCATGGGTGTGCTGTGGTGCAGTGGTTGTGTGCACCACCTAGAGTCTTGGGTGCATGGCTGCAGACCATGCACCCAAGAGTAAACTTATAAGTAGTGAAATTACAAGCACCATGGCTCGGATATGCTCCGATGGTTGTGGGTAAGACCTATAGTCTTGGTTGCTTGGCCGCAGGGCATAGGTGGTAGGGTATACATCCAAGATGCTAGGCCCAGCCTACAGCCACTGCACCATATTACTGCCATAGATTAGACGTGCAGATTCAAATATGTATGACATGAGTGTAATTATACTTACTGTTTACTTTGTTGAGAATCCATATATTTCTTACATGACTATAGTACTTGGCGGAAATATACTTTTTTAATTTCTGTGATAAAAGAAAAGAGCATGTTAGTGTTTGTATTTTATGAAGAATTATTACATTGTACAATAGACATTTTAGCTTTTTTTTACCCTCATATTTACTTTACAAACCAGTTTACTGTACATTTTGCTCAGTTTCTGTGTTTGTTTTTCAAATCCTTGGGTCTGGGTGAAAAAAAATCATTGTTGGATTAAAAAAAAAAAAATCTTTGCTATGCTACAAACTATCTTTGTTTTGAGTGTTTCCTTGTTCTTTTTGATTAATGTTATGTCTGTTGGCTTGTTGCAGATTTTTAAAAACAGTTAGATACCTGTTGGCGTATTCTAACTGTGCATTTGTTGTTACGGATCTGTGGTATTCATTTATCTGTGTGGTCGCTATACACTCCTGGGGAGTTAGATACCTGTTGGTGTATTCTAACTGTTTATAGCCTTTTACTTGAATTTTTGGTAATGTTGAAGTAGACATTAGTTATTACATTTTGGCTTTAAGAAGATTAAATACACATTTGTTAAATTAGCTGGCAATTTCTGCTTTAGAGTAATGGTGCTATCATTACATTCGAACCATCCACATTTCTTTTTAATGTACGCAGTGTAGTGACCTGCATTGGTTGTAGCTCCTGCGTGGTAGATTATACCTATTGTTGTAAAGGTTTTCTTTCCAAGTGACACTTGACCGTGTGTGAATCCTACAAATAATTTTATGCTAAATGTTTCCTGAAACAATGTATAAAACAAGTATCTATAACTCCCTTTAGTTATTGATCTGTATTTAAAGATATTCGACAGTGTGCAGGGGACGGGAGTTCCCAAACCTTTTGGGAACAACCACTCTTTTCCATATACGTATCCAACCTAGATGCCAAGGTTGAGCCTTTCTCCCCCCGCACCTCAAATTTATTTTCAAAACCTTGACTTCTATTGTTTACCTAACTGTAAAACATCCTACACAGGTGTGCCTCCAGGTTCTATACACCTCTCTTATTGTTTGTTTCCCCTCCTCCATTGTAGAAGGGGTTGGCATCTCTTTTGAATTTCGGCACCCTGACCCACTAAGTAATGTCTTTTTCGAAAATCAACACACTTACAGATATGTCGGCAACTACATTAGCTTTTTTGGATGAAGAAGCAATTAGAATACTTGGTCTAATTAAGGATACTAGTAAAGAAACACTTACAGGGTAATTCATAGACATTCGCACAAAAGTGGCGCACGCGGCTGGCGCACAGCGTGCCCGTGCGAAAGTCTGCGCCAGCTGCGTGCGCTAAAATCGATTTCCGCGCACAGCGTATTCATGGATTTTCACATCCAAAACCAGCCGTGGCGCAGCGACCCTGCAGCAGCGCCAGTTACGCCCCCAAGAACGCCCAGCGCAAGGAAAAGCCTTCAAAATCCCCAAATAATCGCAAAGGGCTGCGCTAACCCTGGACCAGTTCACAGGGCTGGCAAACAGCAAACGCCAAGCGGGGAACGTGTATTTCAGTGGTTCGCGGGAAGTTCCACAATCGATTGTCCTGTGTACGTGTGCATCAGGGGTGCGTGGGAAGTAACACACGCAAAAGCAGCAGGGTACGTGTATTTCAGGGGTGCGCGGGAAGTATCACACGCAAAAGCAGCAGGGTACGTGTATTTCAGGGGTGCGCGGGAAGTATCACTTGCAAAAGCAGCAGGGTACGAGTATTTCAGGGGTGTGCGGGAAGTATCACACGCAAAAGCAGCAGGGTACGTGTATCTCAGGGGTGCGCGGGAAGTATCACACGCGATTCCATCAGGGTACGTGTATTCCAGGGGTGCGTGGGAAGTATCACACGCAAAAGCAGCAGGGTACGTGTATCTCAGGGGTGCGCGGAAAGTATCACACGCAAAAGCAGCAGGGTACGTGTATTTCAGGGGTGCGCGGGAAGTATCACATGCAAAAGCAGCAGGGTACGTGTATCTCAGGGGTGCGCGGGAAGTATCACACGCGATTCCATCAGGGTACGTGTATTACAGGGGTGCGCGGGGAGCACCACACGTGAATTGCACGTGTGGGTCCTCCTAGGTGTTCCCTCTACACCCTCCACGGCCCCTGCAGGTGGCCCACACCACAGGGGCCTACCCTGCACATGTCCTGCAGGCACCCCATCCACCATGGCCATGCCCCCCAGCCAACCCACATGTCACCTTGCACTACTGCCCACCAACGCATGTCCCCCTGCACCCCCAGCCACCAGGGGCAGCCTCCACCAGGCCCCCACTCATGTCTCCCATCACCCCCACCCCCCAGCCACCAGCCACCAGCCACCAGGGGCAGCCTCCACCAGGCCCCCACTCATGTCTCCCATCACCCCCACCCCCCAGGCACCAGGGGCAGCCTCCACCAGGCCCCCACTCATGTCTCCCATCACCCCCACCCCCCAGCCACCAGGGGCAGCCTCCACCAGGCCCCCACCCATGTCTACCACCACCCCCACCCCCCCAGTAGTGCAGGGGCAGCCTCCACCAGGCCCCCACTCATGTCTCCTACCACCCCCACCCCCCAGCAGTGCAGGGGCAGCCTCCACCAGGCCCCCACTCATGTCCCCTATCACCCCCACCCCCCAGTAGTGCAGGGGCGGCCTCCACCAGGCCCCCACTCATGTCCCCCAGCCAACATGTCACCACAATGTAGATCCCTGACCCTTATGGTCAGCCTCCAAATGCCAAACACCCACCCGAGTATTGCATCCACCCACTTTGGCAAAAACATGATAGAAGCCCAATTGCAAGTTTGGAAATGAACACATGTCCCTCACATACACCCAATGGGTGTCAGTGAATGTCAAAACCTATATCATGATATGCATGAAACCAATGAGATGATATTACACATTGAAATTTGAAGAAAAAATATGTATTAAAAGCAACATAAATTGAATCAAAAATAAACAAACAATAATAGAAATTTAAAAAAAAAAAACAGCAGGTCCGTGAAATAATGCAAAACCACAAATCATAATGCAAAGGAAAGGTCTCCAAAGTCACAGTCCACAAAAGTAAATCCAATGGAAAATTAAAATCGAAAACCATTGCTCCATGGCGAAATCATAATAAAAATTGAAAATCCAAAAGTCAACTATGTACAGATCAACAATCCTGGGTCCATGATCCCAACCGAAGAAATAAAACCTATCTAATAACACTACCTAACAAAAATAACTATATACAAAAATGTGGCCCATTGTCCAAAAGGTCAAAAAAAAATGCTAAACCAAAGGAAACCTAACACTAACTATAGAACTATTTACAAGGGCAGCGGGCTAGTCCAACAGCTCACTTCGGGATGTTCCGGGCCAGAGCATCATCGAACTCCTGCTCAATGTCCCGGAGGCGCTCCTCCTCCATGGCCCCGAGGGTCCGCAGGGCCGTCCACATGTTCCCCCCAAACTCCCTGCGGATTGCCTCGAGGCACTCGGCACGCCTCAGGGCCCTCCGCATGGAGTTGTCCGCCCTGACCATCGTGAGCCGTGCCTCTTCCGCCCGCTGCCGCTCCGCATCTATGGCGTGGCCCAACCGCTGCCACACGGAAGACACTTCCCATCCTGGGTCCTCCTGCCCTCCGGCCGATGCCTGCCCCTCCGATGTGGAAGGCCCCGAGCCATCATGGCTCCCACCACGTTGCTGAGCCTCTGCCCGTGCACTGCCTCCTGCTGCCTGCACATCCTCCGCTGGCTGGGGTGCAGTCGTTGATGTGGCCACCCCTGCTGGACGTCCGACTCCCGACTGTGGCAGGGATGCCTCCTCCACCAGCCTGGCCGCACCGTCAGAGGCAGCTCCACAGGGCACCCAGGTGACGGATGGGTGGGAAGATGGCACGGAGGACGACTGGCGCATAGGGGGTTCAGTTGAGGAGAGGGTCGTAGCAAGCCCCATCAAACGGAGGAATCCGGCCTGGGTGACCTGTCCCAATAGGCCGACGCGGTCAACTAGTCATTCGAGATGACGTGCAGTCTCCTCATGAAAAGACTGCAGGTCACCTCGCATGGCCCGTTGACGCAACGCCACACCAGTCAGGACAGGCTCAACCCAGACCCGGATAGCCACGTCCGCAGGCAGAGGAAGGCCAGTTGTCGTGAGCTCATCCCCTGCCTTAAAACGGGTCTGGACGTAGGCATCCCTGCTGGTGCAAGATGATGCAGTGACAGGATCAGGGACAGGATTGCACACAGGCACCTCCGCAGCGACCTGTGCTGCCTCCTGTCCCTGGTCCTGCACTGCACCACTAGCACCAGTGGAATCCCCACCTCCAGACCCCGTCTCTGTTGCTTGCACGGCCTCCTCCTCCACCAAACCCCCCACCAACCTGGATGACTCCGTGCCATCTTCCCCCGTTGGGCCCTGTGGGGTCCCAGCTGCCCCTTCTGCTGCCGAGGAGTCCAACTCCGACATCCACCTCTTGGACCTCCCCCCGGCAGCTGCGGCCTGGGACGCGGCATCGGACTCCACACTCCCCGACGAGATCACAACCTGGGAGGGGAGTCGGGCCTTGCGTCTCCGGCTGGCGGTGCGATCCCCGCCGCTGTGCTCCACAGCACCTTCTCCGCCCTCTTCATCAGTTGACGCTGCAGACAGGGAGAAATAAAACACAGGCATCAGGGCACTGTACAATGGACACATACACACATGACAGTTGTACATGAGTGGCATTGGCAAACCTCAGACATGGCATCACACGTCATTTCAACTTGCACACATGAGCCATACCACAGCCACATCGCAACTGCCAGCACCATCCATACACATACAACAGCATGAGCAGGCAAAGGTGAGCCAGACATCACATGCAACACAGGGAGTGCACTACACATGCACGCACACCACCACACATGCATGCATGTGTACACCTCAGCCAACTGTCGCAGTGTTCCGATGGGCATCCATGTCACATCTGCCAATCAGGCTTCCACATCCCGCTGTCACATGCATCCATGTTGCATCACTGTTGCACCCTTGTCAAATACACACACATGTACACAGTGCTGATACATGCAGCTGAAAACAACATACATGTGTGACATCACGAACATGCCCACTTACATACACATTCATCCAAACATGTGTGCCCACACAACTGCATTTGGCATGCAAGCCTACACACACAAGCACCATCCATGTCTCACATGACAGCCCTCGCATGTGTTAGCCTCACGGTCCTGTACACCCCCACCCATACTCGGCCCCATACAAACAGATGTGCAACCGGCACACTACTGGCACATCACCACACGCACAGCTTACAATCATGATGCATGTACACTTACCGCTCGACTCCAGACGGGTCTGCCTCTCAAGGAACTGGACGTGGAGCGCTGGGGATATGCGTTCCAGGACCCTCATCTGATCTTCCGACAAGTGGCCCCGGCGCCCCTTAGCATCCGCTGCCTTCAAGAGGTGCTGGGCCTTGTTCAGGGTCCTGGACCTGAAGTCCTCCCAGCGCTTCTTGACATGTTGGAAGTCGCGGACTGCCACCCCCTCCGCGTTGATGGCAGTCACAATGTCCGTCCAGATCCGAGTCCGTCCTTCCTTGTCGGCGCGCACACTCCCGTAGAGGGCATCATACTGCCCCAGGACTTGCTCCACCAGGACACCAACTTCCCTGGCACTGAAGCTGGTGCCCCTCTGCCTCTCTGGCCGGGGGTTGTCAGTGGTGCCAGATGTTGCAGTGCCCGACATGACAACCCCAGAGGCAGGAGTGGGTGGGCAACTGGGTCCTGGGGCTGGGCTGTGGAGCGATGGAATCCCAGTCGGGAGTCTTCGGTTCCAGCAGGGGTGGTTACAGCAACAGCACCCCTGGCTGATGTGCAGGCAGCAAATGGCAGGGCACGTGGGCAGCAGTCAGGCAGCAGCAGATGGCAGGTGGGAGCGTGCTCGGGGCTCTGGGGGGCAGTAATTCGGCCTTGTGGGCAGAAGCGTGGTCTTCCGTGTGCTTACGCGTGGCCAGCTTGATACGGAGTGATTTGGCACGTGAAAATCCTGCACGTCTGCGTGTAAATCGAGGAAAGGCCCTTAGCGCGTATGCACGTCAGCATGCATATGCGATTTCATTGGACCAAAGGCCCTTAGCGCGTAAGCGCGTCTGTGTCGTGACGCGCGCGGGGGTTTCCCTCATTATACGTGATGACAGAGCACACGTGGATTTCCACCAATCGCGTGTGAAACTTCCTGCGCACCCCAGAAATACACATACCCAGGCCAATCGCGTGTACGCTCACTTCCCTCCGATTACACGCGATAACACTCGGACGTGCAGTTTTACCACGTGTGCTCGCATATGCAATTTCATTGGCCCAAAGGCCACCATGCGCAGCTGTGACGTCACGTGCATGGCCGTAGAGAATGGCGCGTGTAAAAAAAAAAGAGATACACGTCCGAGTGTCAAAGCGCGTAAATGGTGGAAATGGCCTCATCGCGTATGCGCATCTGTGACGTGTGTATAAAAGGTACGTGTAGAACGCCATTTCCTTGTACGTGCTTTTCGTGGAGAGCGAGTGGGTGAAATCTGTACTTCTTGTCGGTTCACACGTGATTTACTTCACAGCGTTTCCAGTTCGTACTCCCCGTTACCTCTGACAGCTTTTTCTCGTTTCCTCTTTTTCCTGGGCCTGTTTCCTCAAACAGCGTTCCCTTCTACTGTTGTCCTGTCTCCTCAGACAGCGTACAATTCTTCTTTTGGCGGGGTTGTTGCCAACGCGCACACGCGCATATATTTTTCATGCTTTTGTTCCTGGCAGACGGTGAGTCGCGCACGTATTTAACATCTGTGCTTGCCCCGTGTGTCACGTACCCCTTCAGAGGTCATTCTAGGCTGCGTGTGACACGCATACGTTCATTCTTGTGTTTCTGGGTGCCACAGCGTAGTGCAGGTTTATTTTTCCACGCACGTGGTCTAGGAGGGGTTGCGTGCACCTTACTTCCCTTTTTTGGGGTGCCTGTGCGTTGCATGACCCGTCATCTTTCCCCAGGGGTGACATACAGCCTTGCTAGAGCACTAGGGTACGATTACCATCTGGTACCCAACCCCTTTGACCCCCAATTGCCCAGGACAATAGTTCACATCAACTCCCATACGCACAATAACATCAGTGCCATGGCTGGGAGGCGACCAAGCCGTAAGGGTGGCAAAGGTGGCCGAGCCCCAAGTGGTGGCAGTGGTGGATCCGGTAGGGGACGTGGCCGTGACTTGCAGGGTGCCCCTAGCCCCCCATGTGTGGAGGAGCAGTCAGGGACACCCATGCCCCTCCCCCCCTGGTTGAGGTTAACGTGGCTGACACCATCCATGCTCAGCCCTTGTTGGACCAGCCCACTGTGGAACCAGACCTGGCACAGGGTGACTCCATGGCTGACTTCCAGGTCAGCAGGTCTAGGCCACGTGCGCCGGTGAACATTGGTGTCATCAGGCCACGTGGATCAGGGGCAGCTAGGTCATCTGCTGCCCCGCGTAGGCAGGCTGGGGAGGCTGCAGTGGCAGCTGCGGCTCCATCCACCCCACCTCTCACACACCCAGCCAGGACAGTGTCGGTCCAAGTCCATCATGCTGACATTCCCCCTGACACCATCACACTTGAGCTAATGCCTGCACCAACTCCCATGCTGAGTGTGCAATCCCACGCTCCTGCCCCTAGTGTCCAGAGCGGCGTAGGACACTCAGGATCCCCACCACCTTCCAAGCGGAAGAGGAAGAGTGCTCGTCCAGTAGAGGCTGATGCCCCAGACACGGCTACACAGTCCGGCCCATCAAGGAAGCCCAGCTTCAATGAGGCCGAACTGAATGCACTTGTAGAGTATGTGTCCGCACATGACCGCGAAATGGTGATTGTTGCAGGACCCTAAACCACATCTGCACAACGTCAGGCACACTGGCAGACCATTGCGGACATCATAAGTGCCCTTGGAATCGTGAGGCGCACAGCTAATGAATGCTACAAGCGCTGGAATGACCTGTAGCGCAGGGCAAAGAATAAGCTGGCCTCAAGTCATGCCGCAACTTTAGTGACTGGAGGTGGGTCTCCAGCAGACGACATAGAATTCACTCCACATGAGCAGGTTGCTGGGACCTACGTCACGGAGGAACAGATCCAAGGCGTGGGAGAACTGGCAGATTACGAGGCATTGTCCGGTGAGTGCACATGCATGTGTGTGTCATCCATGTGCATGGTGTGTGTGGGAGGGCTTCTGTTTGGGTGTCAGGTGAGGGTGTGTGTGCCTGAGTGGTTTGGGTCACCCATGTGCCTCTTCCTATACATTCTTGGCACCAGCATTTGGGTATAGCAGCATCCCTTCTGCCAACATTAGACATCCAGCCCAACACCACACCAGTTGCCCTTGGAGTGTCATCTTGACACAACATTGTTGCTTATTAACCTCTGTTTATTCAGGCAGATTGTTTGCATACCACCACTTTTACTCGGGATTTCTCAGTCCTATTGTCACATGTCTGACATGGCTATGGTACAGTGGACTGGCTTAGTTTCCTGGACATGATTAGTTTAGACATGTCCCTGTGCTATAGGACCATTTTGGACTGGCAGCTGCAGGTTAAACATTTGAACCATTTCAATGAAAAAATCAATGACATGAGCAAACTGGACTGAATGAACAATTGGTGACCTCCTCTCCCTCTTCACTTCATGGCTAGGGTACATGCCATCTGTGTGATGGCATGTGTATTTGACCTGCCAATCACTGGACAATGCGTGATGCCACTGCTAGGCAGCATGCAGCAAATGTGTTCATCTTCCATCTTGGTGTCATCAATGTGTGCCATCTGCCTCCCCTTCACACGCAGTGATGGTGCATGCATGGGAGGGTTTTAGTCATGTGGGACATGTGTCAATCAAGTAATGTTTCTGTAGCCTTTCAGCCCTAATTGTGTGCCATAGTGCTAATGCCTGTTTCCATGTGTTTTCTTTTATGTCTTTGCAGGGGATGATGCACTTGATACTGCTGGAGTTGTGGAGATGGTGCAGACCCAGGAGAGGTCTGAGGGCCGACCGACCACCAGTGAGGGACATGGTGTGGCAGTGGGTGAGAACCCACAACTGCTGCAGGTCGTGCTCTCAAGGGGTGTCTCTGGCTGCACCTGCCCTGTGCTGTATTCAGGTGTCGATTCGGATGATGAGACCTATGACCCGTCGCAGGTGAGTGTTCCTGGGAGGGATTCTGTTCTGTCCGACCGACCTGCACCAGGGTTAGAACCCTCAATGGGGATGTCAGTGTTGGCAGGTACGCCCTTGGTGGTTACGGAAACAGGGTCACACTCCGCGACATCTGATCCTGTTCCTGGGCCAGCAGATCAGAGGGGGAATGCAGTCCTGCAGCCTCATGCAGTGCCGGCACAGCAAGGCGCAGTTCGCCTTGCCCCAGACAGGTGTGGTGCCCGCCGACGTGGTGGCCGTCCGCCACCTGGCAATACCGGATGGGAGCAATCCATATACAGTATGGCAACTCAACAGGCAGCATCATCAGAGATGATGGCTCAGGCCATGGATAGGGTGGCCACTTCCATTGTCCCCCCCGAAAGGCTGATGGAGCGACTACAGCAGGCAACCGACTCCATCTGCCAGTCACACAGGGAGGACATGTTGGCGTCCAACAGGGACAGGCGGGCGGCACTGGCGACTCTGCAGGAAGCCCTTTCTATTGAGTCCCAGGGCCACAGGGAAGCCCCGAGGGTGGAACTCCTTCACCTCAGGACGACTCTTGTTGAGCTTGAGGCTTCAACAAACAGAACAGCAGCTGGAGCGTCTCACACGTACGCTCTCAGCTGAGATGCAGGCAACTAGGGCGGAGGTCCGGGCATCCCGTGAGTTGTTGCATGGGGACCTCCGCACACTTATCCTCCAGAACGAGACCTACCACACCCGCATGCTTGCAGCCATGGAGGAACAGACTAGGGCTTTGCGTGGGCTGCCTCCCATAGTGCCACCACCTCCTGATGCAGCTGCAGAGGGTGAGGAGAGCGACAGCAGTGATACTCCCACAGTAGGGTTGCCGTGTAGGCCATGAGCCCATGGAGGTGTTTTTTTTTTCGCAAGATCCACACAGGTGGGTTTTGGTGTGCACCCTGTCCTCGGACCTCCTGGGTGGCCTCCCCCACCCCCCCACCCCCCCACCCCCCCACCCCCCCCATGGAGGAACAGACTAGGGCTTTGCGTGGGCTGCCTCCCATAGTGCCACCACCTCCTGATGCAGCTGCAGAGGGTGAGGAGAGCGACAGCAGTGATACTCCCACAGTAGGGTTGCCGTGTAGGCCATGAGCCCATGGAGGTGTTTTTTTTTTCGCAAGATCCACACAGGTGGGTTTTGGTGTGCACCCTGTCCTCGGACCTCCTGGGTGGCCTCCCCCACCCCCCCCACCCCCCCGGGCCCATTAATGGCCATTTTTTTTTTTATTTTTTTATTTTTTATTTATTTATTTTTTTGTTGGGACAGTGTGTTGCCTTGTGTGGCTCCCGTGGGCATACGCTGCATTGTGGCTGGGCACATGCAGGCTTGTCATGAATTTGGTTCAGATGCTTGGGTTTTTGTGACACACCCCTCCTGCTTCCCGTTTCCATGGGCTTGCAAAGGGAGTGCCAAAGTGACATTGACGTACATGGTGACATTGGACTCCCATGAGCTGTGTGGGCAGTCTGTAGTCAATACTGTGTATACATTCATAGTGCATATTGTTGTTGTATTGTACACTGCATGGTGTATTGATATGTGCCTCTGCATCCATCTCATCCTCCTAATTTGCAGGTCCATTCCTCATGTCTTCACAATGCGGTCCACCTTGGAACTGGAGTCCATGTTGTAAGCAGTGCACCTACACTCTTGCGTGGCGCTAACACTGTATACTTGGAAGTGTTCGGAGGGCTGTCATCATCAGGTAGTGAGGCTAGCAAATTTTTAAGTCTGTAATGTCATGTTTAAGGTAGGTTGGAGGTTGTGTAGGTGATTGGTATTCTTGGTAAGTATTTGGTAATGTGTGTTGTAGGTCCTGCATTACTGTGAGCATTTCATGTGTGGACATGTTTCCATTAGGGACACTGTAGCTGGTGACACTTGGGGCATGTTGTGGGGATTAATTTCTTTCCTCTCACATAGCATGACATGCCATGGTGTGTTGTGTGGCCATGCCGGGGAGGGGTTGGGTGACATGGCACTGTTTTCATATAATATTTTGCGAGTGGGTATTCATTTCTGCAGCATGGAAGTGTCTTTTGATGACACTGCATTGGTGGTGTTTGTGTAGGTAGAGATGCACACATTGTGACACTTCCAGGTGAACAATCTCAGGCTGCTATGGTTCTGACAGTTGACTGTCCCTTTGTTCATCTTAATTGTCAGGTCGAGTCATCATTGCTTATCAGATGGTATGTGCCAGGGCTGTGTGCACTCCACTGGGGTGTGATTTCTATGTGAAGTAATTAGCCACCAGCTGCGTACGGGCTGCCTCACCCCGTGCCCTCTCCCTTCCCATGCGCAGCGGGCGTGCATGTGGTTGGGGATGTGGGGGCACCACCATGTCCACAGCCAGGCCCCGGCGTGTTGCAACATTGTGCAGGACACATGCTGCCACTATGATCCTGCACACTACTGGGGGCGCATATAACAGCTGCCCGACAGAACGGTCAAGGGAGCAAAAGCGTGACTTGAGCACTCCGAATGTGCGCTCCACTATGTCCCGGGTTGCAATATGGGCTGTGTTGTATCTTACCTCTGGAGGCGTGATGGGGTTCCGAATTGGCGTCATCATGTGGGTGCTCAGAGGGTAGGCACTGTCCCCTGGTGAGGAGGTGATGGGTATCATTAGTGGGGTAGTGACATAACTCTGCATCTGACATGCATGCACAGTGGCATTCATACTCACCAAGCAGCCATGTATCGCCATGCCGCCCAGCTTCTAGGTCCCGGCTTAGGGTAGACATTCGGTAAATGAAGCTGTCGTGGGTGGACCCTGGATAGTTGGCAAATACTGAGGTGATGATTCCCTTAGCATTACATACTACCTGCACGTTGATGGAATGCCAGTGCTTGCGGTTCCTATAGATGTGCTCAGATGCCCTGGGGGGACGTAGTGCCACATGGGTGCAGTCAATGGCACCTAGCACTTTTGGGAATTGTGCCACACCGTAGAAATCGAGGGTGGCAGCCTGCCTTTCTGCAGGTGTCCTGGGCAGGTATATGTGCCTACGGACTGATGGGCGTGCAGTGATGATGTTCAAGACCTGGTGTACGCAGCGTGACTGCGTGGCCTGTGACACCCCACCCACTATGGCACTTATCCGCTGAAATGATCCTGTGGCCAAGAAGTGCAGTACATTGAGGACCTTCTCCAGGGGTCTGAGTGCTTGGGAGCACAGGGTGGGTGATGTGAGGTCATCCTCCCACTCACTGACCAGGTCCAGTATTATGTGTGGTGGAAACCTGTACCTCCCATACACCTGGTCATCAGGCATCCCAAAAAGGCTCCTCCTCCTCCTCCTCCTCCTCCTGTAACCCGCGGCCACTGCTGCTAGGAACGGTATATTCATCCTGGCGTATGAGCTTGTTTGTTGTTTGCGCGCACTTTTATGCTGCGCGGGTCGACGTACGCCTGCTTCATGCTGGCGTACGTGTTTCAGGATTGGACCATTTATTTTTTGGCACGTCGTAGACGAACGTGTGAATCTTCCCGCCCCCCCCAGGAATACACGTAGCACGCTCTCCCAGGCCCAGTCACAAGTAAATATTCCCGCCCACCCCTGGAATACACATACCCCACTCTCACAGGCCCAGTTGCGTGTGGAAGTTCACGCGCACCCCGGAGTACACGTACCCAGGCCAATCGCGTGTGGAACTTCCCGCGCACCCCGAAGTACACGTACCCAGGCCAATCGCGTGTGGAACTTCCCGCACACCCCGTAGTACACGTACCCAGGCCAATCGCGTGTGGAACTTCCCGCGCACCCCGAAGTACACGTACCCAGGCCAATCGCGTGTGGAACTTCCCGCGCACCCCGTAGTACACGTACCCAGGCCAATCGCGTGTGGAACTTCCCGCGCACCCCAAAACACACGTACCCAGGCTAATCGCACGGCTGGGGGGTGGGGGTGATGGGAGACATGAGTGGGGGCCTGGTGGAGGCTGCCCCTGCACTGTTGTGGGGTGGGGGTGATGGGAGACATGAGTGGGGGCCTGGTGGAGGCTGCCCCTGGTGGCTGGGGGATGGGGGGTGGTGGTAGACTTGCGTGGGGGCCTGGTGGAGGCTGCCCCTGGTGGCTGGGGGGTGGGGGTGATGGGAGACATGAGTGGGGGCCTGGTGGAGGCTGCCCCTGCACTGGTGGGGGTGGGGGTGATGGGAGACATGAGTGGGGGCCTGGTGGAGGCTGCCCCTGCACTGCTGCGGGGTGGGGGTGATGGGAGACATGAGTGGGGGGCTGGTGGAGGCTGCCCCTGCACTGCTGGGGGGTGGGGATGAGGGGAGACATGAGTGGGGGCTGGTGGAGGCTGCCCCTGCACTGCTGGGGGGTGGTGGTAGACATGGGTGGGGGCCTGGTGGAGGCTGCCCCTGGTGGCTGGGGGGTGGGGGTGATGGGAGACATGAGTGGGGGCCTGGTGGAGGCTGCCCCTGCACTGCTGGAGGGTGGGGGTGATGGGAGACATGAGTGGGGGCCTGGTGGAGGCTGCCCCTGCACTGCTAGGGGGTGGGGGTGGTGGTAGACATGGGTTGGGGCCTGGTGGAGGCTGCCCCTGGTGGCTGGGTGGTGGGGGTGATGGGAGACATGAGTGGGGGCCTGGTGGAGGCTGCCCTGCACTGCTGGGGGTGGGGGTGCAGGGGGACATGTGTGGGAGCCTGGTGGAGGCTCCCCTGCACTGCTGGGGGGTGGGGGTGCAGGGAGACATGAGTTGGACATGAGTGGGGGGCTGGTGGAGGCTGCCCCTGCACTGCTGGGGGTGGGGGTGCAGGGAGACATGAGTTGGACATGAGTGGGGGCCTTTTGGAGGCTGCCCCTGGTTTTTGGGGGGTGGGGGTGCAGGGGGACATGAGTTGGACATGAGTGGGGGCCTGGTGGAGGCTGCCCCTAGTGGCTGGGGGTGGGGGTGGTGGTGGTGGTAGACATGAGTGGGGGCCTGGTGGAGGCTGCCCCTGGTGGCTGGGGGTGCAGGGGGACATGTGTGGGAGCCTGGTGGAGGCTGCCCCTGCACTGCTGGGGGTGGGGGTGGTGGTAGACATGGGTGGGGGCCTGGTGGAGGCTGCCCCTGCACTGCTGGGGGGTGGGGGTGGTGGTAGACATGAGTGGGGGCCTGGTGGAGGCTGCCCCTGGTGGCTGGGGGGTGGGGGTGCAGGGGGACATGTGTGGGAGCCTGGTGGTGGCTGCCCCTGCACTGCTGGGGGTGGGGGTGATGGGAGACATGTGTTGGTGATCAGTAGTGCAAGTTGACATGTGGGTTGGCTGGTGGGCATGGCCATGGTGGATGGGTTGCCTGTGGGACATGAGCAGGGGTGCAGGGTAGTACCCTGTGGTGTGGGCTGCCTGCAGGGGCCATGGAGGGTGTAGAGGGAACACCTGGGAGGACCCACATGGCCAGATCACGTGTAGCATTCCCCGGCACCACCGAAATACACGTACCCTGCTGAAATCGCGTGTGAATCTTCCCGCGCACCTCGGTATACACGTACCCAGGCCAATCGCGTGTGGAACTTCCGCGCACCCCGAAGTACACCTACCCAGGCCAATCGCGCGTAGAACTTCCCGCGCACCCCGTAGTACACGTACCCAGGCTAATCGCGGTTGGAACTTCCCGCGCACCCCGAAGTACACGTACCCAGGCCAACCACGTGTGGAACTTCCCGCGCACCCAGGAACACACGCACACGCTATTTTTCACACAGCGGGTGTCCATGTTTGACGGTGCCCCTTTGCACCATCATGGCTGTATATGGGTGCTTTTTGTTAGCGCACATTTTGGCACACATTTTTTTCAGTCACAGGGGCGCTACCGCCTGCTTTCTTGTGGCGTACTTGTTTGGCCCTGTGCGCGTCTTTGACCGTGCGCTGGTTTGCCCTATTCGATTCCATGAATACGGTTTGTAGGCGAGCGTGTGGGCGTTCCGCGCACTTGCCTCCTGTACTTCCCCCGTGACGCCCATATTTTCACGCGTTGTTCCCCATTCCGAGTTACGCCCCGTGTTCCGCCTACTTTTGTGAGGTGAGCCGCGCTATGTGGCCGTGGCGCACGCTGTTGGATGACCTGTACGCCGGCGTGCGCGGCGCACAATTTTAGCGCACATCCAATGTTTTTCTCGCGCACGGACTTCCATGAATCGATGTGCGCTGGTTTCCCTGCGATTTTCGCACTTGCACTGCGATTTTCGCACGTTTTGGCACCTCTGCGCGGGAATTTTCGGCGCACATTATTTCCATGAATCGACCCCTTAGTGCTGACAATCCTCAAAATTTGATTCAAAAACTTGAAAGACTAATACGCAGAGAAATCTCTCAAAAACTTCATGCCACGACCCTGGCACAATATTTTAAAGCAAAAAGAATACCTAGAGGACTTCGGATTTATCTACGCCCTACTCTCTGTAAGGACAATATTGAATTTGTAAAACGTTGGGAACAAATATTGAACAAGTGTTCCCTGGATCTCATATTGCTGACAATAGAAGCATTGTCAAAATCACTAACACAGATAAATCAAGAAATTGAGGAAGTTTCCTCACAATTATCCAAACGTAAGACTACAGCGAAACTACAGGCAATTCTAGAAGACACTAACAACAAATTGGAAAATTATAAAAAGGAAATAGAACAGAGAAAGGTCAGGAAGTTCAGACGTGATACTCTTGATTACGCCAGTGATATTGTCTATTCTTAGCAGGAATTTTTCAACAAACCGACTAACTTCACCCCAAGACAACCCAGACCAGGCCCTACCAATAATAATATGGCTAGCAGTGAAGTGACCAGCGGAGAATTGGAGGAGAGGCCTTCCACTAGTAGCGCCATACCACTCATAACAAATCCAGCAGAACAACCCCACAGCGTGGTATCACCTGTAGTCAGAGAACCTACTCCAGTATCAGAACCTTTTTTAGGAGGAGGAGAAAAGCAAAACGAGGGAAAAAGAAAAGGCCGTCAAAAGAACAAACACTGAAGGAACCAATAATTGTAAACATTTCCTCCAAAGTATCATCAAAATCAGAAATGGACACCCTGAATTCAGGTGTGTCCTTCATACCAACTAACAACTCAACCCTATTCAAAGAAGTGGTGAATCTTTTTAAATTAATACGAAAAATTGAGCTTAAAATTTTCTTCGACAAACTAAATCTTGAAACTATAGAAAAAGAAAAATGCCCCTTTTTGGAAATGAAGAACAGAAGCAATTTTCACCCACAAATCAATCACCCTTTGGTTAACTTATTTAGAAATAAGACAACCATGGCTTTAAAAAAATTGAAATTCACATCCTCAAGTAAACAAAATATCAAAAAACACCAACTGAATATCATTAAAAATTTAGTAGAGGACAATCGGATTACAATAAAAAAAAGCAGACAAAGGAGGAGCATTGGTTATCATGGACACCTCTTTCTACAATGAAGGTTGTCTTAAATTACTGGCGGACCAAAACACATATCTAAAACTAGATCATGACCCTATCATTGACATGAAGGAAACCCTCAAAAAAACTGTGGAAAAAGCAGAAGAACTAGACTGGATTTCAGAGAACACAAGCAACTTCTTGATTAATAAACACCCAGTGACTCCGGTGTTCTACGGCCTCCCGAAAATCCACAAACACAGAACTGATCCACCTCGAAGACCTATTGTCTCAGGGACGGAAAGTATTTTTCAACCCCTTGCAATCTACCTCGACACAGCACTACAACCTTTAATACAAAAAACTAATACTTATCTAAAGGACACAACCCACTTCCTACAAAACATCAAAGATCTCAACATGAACGTATACGTCAATCCCACACAACCAAGGAATTGACGCATTAGAATGGTTCCTCCTTCAACACCATGAAATCAAGATACAAAAGACCTTTGCAATTGAATTAACATCTTATTCAACAATTATTTCAGGTTCAACAGACAACACTTCTTACAAACCTCAGGGACATCGATGGAGTTTCCAGTGGCACCTTCCTATGCCAATATATTTATGTATTATTTCGAACATACTTATGTCTTGGAGAATCCATCATGGAAAGGAAAAATCAAAAAATGGTATAGATACATTGACAACATATTTGGCATCTTCAAGGGCACGGAATCGGAACTACTGACCTTCTGGGACTACCTAAACCAATGCAACGACAGGATCAAGTTGACAATTGAAATTGGGAAACCATCCATTAATTTCTTGGATGTAACTATAGAAATTTCCAACTCAGCCTTAAAGACACAAATTTACAGAAAACCCACAGATGTTAACAGTACCCTACACTTCTATAGTTCTCATCCGAAACATCTAAAAGAGAACTTACCATATAGTCAACTCCTCTGCCTGAAGAGAATCACCTCAGAGGCTGACAAACTTCAAGAAGAGTATTCAATCATGAAGTCCAGATTTAAAGATCGACATTTTCCAACTGAACTTATCGACAAGGCCATACTCAGAACATAAGCACACAGCCGGACGGACCTACTGGACAGTAAACCAAAGGAGGCCAAATCCAATTTGATACACACACTGAAATACTCTAGCCAGAGTTTCCAGATAAAACGGATAATCTACAAATATTGGGACATCATTAAATCAGACCCACAGCTCAATCAGCTGTTCCCAGAACCACCCATGTTGGCCTACAAAAGGGGTAGGAATTTTCGAGACAAGTTAATCAAAACAGAAAAACTGAAAATTCCTAAACAAACCGTTTTAAAGAAACCAAAAAATGGCACCTTTCCTTGCTTGAACTACCAGCATTGCTCCATTGTGATAAAGGGAGACCATATAAGACAAGGCAACAGTGGCAAAAAATACCACTAAGACAATACGCCACCTGTGACTCGAAAAACGTCATTTATGCTCTACGCCGCACTTGCGGGCTATACTATGTGGGGAAAAAAGTGAGAAAAGCACAAGAACGTTGGACGGAGCATAAATCTAATATCCGTACCAAAAATATAAAATCTCCAGTCTACAGACACTTCAGAGACCACAAACATACTGTGGCCCAAATGAGAGTTGTAATCCTCGATATTGTACACCCTCTTCCAAGAGGTGATGACCTACAAAAAATCCTGTCACAAAGAGAACTTTATTGGATACATTTCCTTGACTCACTTACCCGTTGGGGATGGATGAGGATTATTATCTAGGTCCTTTCTTATAATTAGCGTATGGGAGCGAGGGGTCCACCCTTGCATTCCCCCTGCGAAGGAAAGCTCTGCGCTTCCATTCTCACGCTGAAGCTGGAGAAATTTGCAACAATCAATCTGCTACAGTTTTCTTCCTCTGAGATCACTGTTCGTCTGAGAACCGGTATGTGAACCAGGATGAGCTAAGCACTTTCTGCTCGATTCGTCCTCATAATCGTGCAAGCCACCCACCCCCATTAGAACAATTTATTGCCATCCTGACCCTGCACCCCCTGTAAGGTATTTCTTTCAAGTGCCAGACCCTCGCCTGTGCTGCGAAACCCACCCAACACGCCGACTACTAACCTCAAGCATTTCTACTACTATATATGTTTTTACTTGTACTAATGAGTTTGAAACCTAGAAGAGATGCGAAACATAGCCTGATTCTTTTACATGCACAATAAAGGTCAAGGCCTTCAATTAAAGCCACGAATGACCCAATTGTACTGACAATAACCATTGTGTGTAACTTAGGTAGAAATGTGACAAGTAGCATAAAATGTTTTAAATAATTTGTTATTTAGTATGTAACATACTAGCTTAGGTAGTGACCACAGTGACCGGACCCTGACCTGCATGGAGCACAAGATGTTTGACGTCCGTCAGCTACTCAGTCAAGGAGGACGAAGAGATGCTACCCACACCTACAGCACCACACCGTCTGGCCAATTGGGTCCATTTAGTATTTTTTGTTAAGTTACTTTAACTAATATAAATGTTGGCACTGATGTAAATGTGGGAGAGTTTTTTGGGTTATTTCCTAGCTGGAGAAATAAACCATCCTTTGAACTCTTGCAGCCGGGTCTCAGTGCCTCTTTCCCCGACAAGGGGTTTTGTCTGCTATTTTATTTTTTCTCTCACACGTAGTAAGACGGGGAAAGGTACCTACATTTTTGGTGACCCCGCAACGTGAATTAGAGAGGTGCCCTGAGGCCTGCGCCGCCCGGCAGCGAGATCCAGGGCGCCCCCCAGCAGAACCATCACCTCCGCGGTTGACCAGACTGTGCACACCAAGAAGAAAGGGTCAAGGGTTCCCGGTTGACGAATACCCGATCGAAAAAAGCTGCGCACCAAGGTTGGGGGACGGACCTGAGCGAGGTCCGGCCATGAGCGGCGACCCTCAGAGTACCTGACTGAACACGTGGAGTTCCGGTTGCAAAGACCCCAAAGGAAGGTACGGGGAAATACGGGAAGAAGGGAATTTGCAACAAAGGGAAGGTAGCCAAGAATAGGGTCTGCGTGAGTGACGGTGAGGCTTTTCTGATCTATCCTTTATATGGCCATTAGGTGTTGTAAGAAGTGAGAAGAAGAAGAGCGGTGGTATCCTAGCCCGTAGGGGGTAGAAGGCGGCGCCGCATAGCATTTGTCCAAACCAAGTGCAGAATAGAGATAAAGTGAAAAATAGTAGGGGTCTCGTGTAGGCTCGGAGTCGTTTTTAGAATATTCTTTTTCCGTGGAAGTAAGAAATCTTGAGACATAATACAGGTGACAGAGGTGGGGCGTGAATGCGAAATAGTAGGTAGTATAGGGAAGAAGAAAAAACAGGGACAGTAACGGGAATAGGGAAAGAACAAACGCGCGCAAGCAGTGCATGTGTATGTTGCATATATTATATGTTTGTTGGTCTGCTTTTATGTATATGTCTTGTTGAACACGCTAAAGTATTTTAATGCAAGTAATTTGTGATTGATATAAGGTAAAGCAGAAGAAATAAACTGTGAGGGGTGATCAGGTAACACCTCTCAGAAAGCTAATGTGACATATGGTAATTGTAAGCATTGATAAAAAACGTATAATTTCCACATATTGTAACTGACATACCTAGTTAGAGGTGGGAAGAGATTCAAAGGTACTAGAATACACAAGAAAGAAAAAGAAACATTGCCATGGGGGGAATAACACCACTGGCACATATTTGCCAGCACCTTCCACAGAAGTATCACGATCAGTGGATCACTGAGATAAAGGGAGACGGGGTTACACCAATTTGGCCAGAAGGAGGATCATTTGACAAAAGAGTGTTGGACCTAGTATCAACACATTTGCTAGCACGATACAAAGGGAAACAGTTACAGAACCGGAGAGAAGTGTTAGATTTATGGCGAATGTTTGAGGAAGCTTCCCCCACAGCAGAGGTAGGTACAAGCCGAATGACAGAAAAGCAGAAAAACCCTGAAGAAGTAGGCGGGACACCAAAAGGGGAATGCTCAACAACTACAACTGAAAACGAAGTAACAAAAATCTATCCCTTAATGACTAGGCCAGCGGTAGGGTTTAGTGAACCCCTGTATATACCTCCGACCACCACTGCCCAGAGCGGGGCAACAGCCCCCGAACCTCCACCATATGACAAAGGAGGCCTGTATGGCCCCACGAGTGCGCCTTCTGTGGATATAGCACGTTTAACAGGTGATTTAAACCGTCAGCTAGCACACGCACAAATGGAAATAACACAGTTAAGAGCTTTATGTGACAAAGGGCAAATGCTGCCAGTGGGAGGGGAGGTACCCCCGTTGTCACTGGCAGATCTCACACCTCCGATCGGGGCAGCAAGCAATGCAACCCCAGCAGCCTCGGTATCAGGGCAGTCTATAGTATCGCAAGGGACGTCATCGCAGCAGAGGCAAGAACAAGAGTGGCAGTCAGGACAGTTCCTGTTCCAATTGAATAACAAGCCAGTGAGAATTATACGCCCAGATACACCAGAGAGTCAACAAAGTGGAGACCAGGGTGAAAAACAAGGAAGTGGACCCAAGGAAAACTGGGAGGATAATAACGAGCTAGAGTCAGAAATAGAAGAGACATGGGACGATTTAGATGAATACGAAGAGGCAGCTGCCGCGGAGGGTTCCCCTCTGCCAAACCGCCGTTATCCAGACACACTATTGCCACCATTATGGCAAGGTAGGTTAAGACAACGAACAGGGAGGATAGGAAACATATTGGTAAGTAAAACGAAAAAAGGGAAGACAAGCAGAACGGGAAAGAAACAAAAACTACAAATGCCACTGATACATAAAGGAGCAGGTAGGCCAAACTACATTCCGTGGGCCCAAATGGACCAAACCAACTTGTTAAAACTCCTCCCCCCGCTGACGGGAGGGGCAGGTAAGTGGATACATGTATTTGAGAAGAACACGGCAGGCGTGCCTTTAGCTATAGAAGATGTCAAAAGTCTATTAGTTTCAGCAATCAGGGACCAAGCAGACACAATCTGGGAAAGGGCAGGGTTCCCGGGAGTAACGATGAGCTGTGACCGACACGATGGATCACCATTTAACAATGTTCGAGCACAAGTGTGGGATGCATTGCGGCGTGCATTTCCAGACGTTCCAGATTTACATGCAGTGATGCGGTGCACGATGGAGGAGAACGAGGATCCTGCGCAATTAATTTTGCGAGTGCAAGATTTATGGAGAAGCGAAACTGGTACGGCATGGAATCAATCAACAGCTTTAATCTATTTTATCATTAAAAAGGGATTGCCGAAAGAGGTGCAGAAGGCCTTGGACAAAATAGCTGGGATCGAAGCCAAAGGGTGGCCTGAAATTCAGAGCATAATTGTACACCACTGGAGGAGGATCAAAGAGAAGGAAAAGGAGGTCACGCAAAAGAGGCTGGCTGACGAAGCAAAATTGGTACAGACGAAATTAGTGAAGGTCGCCGCCATTACTGCCAGTGCAACAGCAGACAGAGGTAACGAAGGAGAGGAAAACGCGGGAGGAAGGCCCGTCGGGATAGCAGCGCAGTGGGTTGGAGAGGACCAAGGACAGTGGAACAGAGAGGAACAGCCATGCCAAGGATCACAGTGGCAGAACAGGCCGGCCCAAGGAAGAGGTGGGTACCGCGGGCAAAGGGGAGGATACGGAGGAATGGGAAACAGAGGGTATGGTGGGCAAGGACCAAGGGGAGGACAACAGGGGTTGTGTTGGAATTGTGGAAGATGGGGACATTATTCACGAGATTGTAGAATGCGACCATCAGGGTATTTTCAACAGCAGCAACAACAGCCATGAACAATGAACAGGGGTGGGGCTGCCCACACCCAGGTAGCCCTTGTGGAGCTCCAATAGGGAGGGGGGGACAACAGGACCAATACTGCTATGACCCCCAAATGCAACAGAGACAGCCAGCCCCACAACAGCAGCAACAGCAGCAGCAGCCACAACAGCAAAACGCACTACAGCCCATGGCGAGGCAAAACCCAGTAGGGAACATAAACAATAACCCTTTTGCAGCGACCGCAGACGGTGCCCCTGCACCATTCCGCGGCGTAACGGTCATGGGTGGCGTTTTTTAAATGCCAGGTCAGCAAAGATACCAAGACTAGGACAGCCCACAGGGAGCACTTGCGTGTCCAGTCCTATCCACCACACAAAGTGCAAATGAGGAACCACTAGTGGCGGCAGAGATGGGAAACAAGCAGTTTATCTCTATGGTAGACTCTGGAGCAGAAAAATCATGCCTCACAGAAGGGCGGTTTCAGCTCTCGGGAAGAAATTTGGAGACGCAGGGGTTCTCTGGGGCTATTTTAAAAGTTCCTTATACAAAAGATCTTGATATAACAGTAGGGGGAAAAACAGTGCGTGCACCCTTATTGTATTACGAAGACGCGCCAATCAATTTGATGGGACGAGACCTACTCAGTAAGTTAAACATGACCATAGCCTTTACTGAAAGAGGAATAGTGTGCTCAATGCCAGGGGTATTATTATCTAGGTCTATTATTATCTAGGTCCTTTCTTATAATTAGCCATCCTTCATTATTGCCTTTTTTCCTTTTAAAACTATTTCTTCAATAGACATACCACCCATCTGGCACCTAAGAACTCTCCCAATCCGTACTATTTCTTAGCATCCACTATCTGTGTTAAAGACTAGGTTCTGGCCATGAGAATGTGCATCCAATTTGGGACAGGAAATATGTAAGCATACAATTACTCTCCACTGATGGAGCATTGTCTGATTTATATCAATATGTATTTCTCATGTGTATGTTAACATTTATGTCTATTTGCGCTTATATTCAGGCAATTCTGCTCACTTCTTATTTCTTTTCGCATAATACATTTAATGGCACACTTCAGTTGACTACTCGATATATAATATTGTACGGTTATTTTTGACCACAGTATCGGATTGCCCACATCACTTTCACAACTTCACTACTTGAATTTCTTCACATTAAAAATACTATGCAACACGCCAGTTTTCTTTCAAGCATCCCATGCGCGATGGTTTCTATTTACTTATGCAAAACGTGATTGTGACGTCACTCGTCTGACGCACACCACGTTTCAACAAACATGACGGTAGAAATCTACACATGCGCACTTCAGCGTATCTGCCGCGCATGACTCTTGTGACAACCCATTTGATGACAGTATAAAAGGAGACGCCTCATGGTGCAGTCGCATCTCCAGCCTGGTAGACGCGACCCACCGTGAAGACTCCAAGCTCCTTTTCTCTAGATTTAAGTAAGTACTTTTGCCTCTTCGGCATCGAATACTTGACCTCCAATCTATAGGCCACTATATATACTCATCTTCTTTTCTTTACCTGTCCTTTTTCTAATACTCAGCCGACTGCCGCCTCCTGGGCATTACCTGTTACCATTCCCTTTTGGAGATAACCATCCGATGGAATATGCTAAATAGCATTTTGATTCACGAGCAACATGTAAATTGCCATTCGCCTATCTTTATCTTCTCCTTTTTTATCGGTACTTGGACTTCTATTTCGTAACACTCTTTTTTACATAATATAGAGAGACTCAAAGAAAGAAATTTGAACACTCTGACCTGAAGCACTTCTTTAAAAACTTACTCTTGCACAACTTTCTACCCTATAGGGAAAGCGCTTTTTTCATATGTTTGACTAACAACTAATATGTCATTTGGATTATGTACGGAAATATTACCTATCTCTCCTAGAGATACAGGATCTGTTTAAAATGTTTAAATAGTAAAATGAGAGTTACCTTTTGTTCTTTTGTCCAACAAATCACAATGTCTAGTCTAGGGATTTGCTTGTAATCTGATATCTGTATCCCAACATTACTTTTCAAATCATTATCATCTGCTGAAATGATGGCTGTATTGTCATTTTTCCGAGTTTAAAACGTTTATAGGCTATATGAACTTATAGAATTGGTTAAAATAGAATTTGTTTTCTTCGTTATTTTTACAAAAATTGAAAAATTGTGCCATTGCCCCTGAAGAAGAGTTGATAACTCGAAACGCGTTGGGCACCATCATGTACTATGTACAATAAAGCAACCAATATTTTCTACAATCTTCGTTTCTTCAAAAAATTTATTTGTTCAATGAATATGGTTTATGTACCACTTAAATTGCTTACTACAAAACATTTTATGCTAAATGTTTCCTGAAACAATGTATAAAACGAGTATCTATAACTCCCTTTAGTTATTGATCTGTATTTACAGCTATTCGACAGTGTGCAGGGGACGAGAGTTCCCAAACCTTTTGGGAACAACCACTCTTTTCCGTGTGTGAATCCAGTCAGCTTGCAGTTGTTTTTGGTACCATCTGCATTATAACGTAGAAGCATAAGTATTATGTAGTTACTATGTGTTTGTATTAGTAAGGTGGAGTGATTATCTGAATTGCACATAGTACATTATCTGCCATGGTTGGCATTCTGTACAAGTTGCTGAAATGGAATGGATTCACAATTAGGTATGGATACATGCACACATCGCTCATTTGGGATTTCCTCCTGTATCACATTGTTACAGAGAGTGCATGTATGTTTCCACATGTATGAAATCTGGAAGATATCATTTATAGGTATGTTTTTGTTTTCCAGTACTTGTAGTAAGTACATTAGACATTCTTGTGGCTCTTCTTGTAAGTTTATAGTGAATCTCACCATTCCAGCACAGTAGTCCAATTCTTGTATTATTCCGTGAACACTGTATGTGTTTCAGGATTGTTTGTTGCGTTTCTATGAAGGACTAACATTTGCAAACACAATTGGTCTGTACTGTGTAAGTAAATATTGTTAACAATTGGTGGCAATTGAAATAGAATATTCATTGCTACATTTGCATAGCAACTTACATCAGTTTGATATGAAAATTTGAACTGACCAGGTAGTTCTGTCTCCGAGTCGTTTTTTTGGAGTTTCTGTTCCTTCTTTGAAGTACCTGATTTACCTTCCCTAATAGGTTGTTCTTTGCTTGTGGTAATTGATGAAGTTTTAGCTTCTTTTGTTTTCTTTGAAGGATTTGCCGTCAGATTCTGTTGCATTTCTGTTTGAATTAGTTTTCTTTTACCACGTTTTACTTTTTCTGGAACAGGATATGGTTTGAGATGGGCGGTTTACAGTGAACGCAGTCCATTGTATTCTAAAATGCAAGGAATATCAGCGTTCAGTTTACTTGCATCAAAGTTGATTAGAAATAGACTGTCAAGTGTACGTAAGCGTGATAGTAATACGTAGCTCATGCCTTCTTTAAAGACTGTTTCCTATATCTATCAATGCTTTATCGAAGGTAAGACCTTGGGATTTATGAATGGTGACTGCATATGCAAGAGTTAGAGAAAATTGTTCTCTACGTACATACATCTCTCTTTGAAGAGAAGGAATCGAGCAGTTGAGCGCCCTATCCTTTTCACTTCTGAAAGTTTGTCAAAGCGAATATTGACAAACTGAATGTTGTTGTCACGTGGGTACGTTTGAAAGCCAACAACTGTACCCAGTGCCCCATTAACTAGCCCTTGCTCCACGTCAAGGTTACGCTTAAGCATTACTCTACAATTTAAGGATAATTGTAATATTTTTTCCAACCCAGCTGTGTTGGAGATTGAATTTTCTAAGGAATTTAGTCTTGTTGTGGCTTACTCACACATGGGTAGTGTCACAAATTTCCATTATTGGTTGCATTTCTTTTTTTAACATTGTTTCATTGAATTTGAAACAGCTTGCTAGAGTTGGCATTAAGGCCATAAAATTTACATTTTTTTGTGCCAATTGTTCCATAACATCAGTATCACATGCTTTATCGCCATAAAGTGCATGAATGGGCCGGTTTTTCAATATTGCTTGTGCTTCTTGACATAGTACACCAACGCTAATACTTTTTAAAATGTTGCCGTTAGTGAGATCTGCAGATTGTCGCATGTTTTCTGTTAATTCTCTGTATTGGAAATGTTGCCAAAGGTTGACATTTCCTATGCTGCCAACAGTTTTACGGCAGAGTTTTGGTCCTAAGGTTTTAAAAAAAGGGTTCACCTTTCACTGGTGTCAATTGTAGAAGATCTCCGAAAACGATAATGTGTTTCCCTGCAAAGAGTTCTTCGTAGTTTGTTTTAAGTACTTCTTGCAATCTGAGGTGAATTGAAAGCCAACATTATGTTGGAGACCATGCTCGCGTCATTTATTAATAGCATTTTCATTTGTTTTAATATTCTGCGTAGTTCCATTGCAGCTTCTGCAGAAAGTTTGTAATAGTCGAATTTGTTTTGGCGTTCTACTGGAAGTAGTAGTAAGCAGTGTAAAGAGACACTGCCTATGTTGTAGGCAGCTAAACCTGTGGGGGTAGTTACAACAGCTGACAGTTTGTCGTTTGTCAATTGTTGAAGGAACTTGCTGATGATTTTGATTAAGAATGTTTTTCCTGATCTAGCTTCACCACCGACGTATTTTCGTGTTGTACACCATGTGCAATTTGTTTTGTTACTTCTTCAAAAATGGTGCGCTGATCTTTGTTAAGTTTTGCTTGTTGTACAGTTAAGTCTTCTATATCTTTTTGATAGTGACACATGGTGTTTTCCACTTCTGACATACCTAATTCTGCCTCATTTGCCATTGGTGGCTATCCTAGTGGTTCTTGGCTTCCTGTTACAGAAGGTTGACTACTGTCGGAAGTGTCCTTATCTAGTTGGGACTGAAGTTCTTCTTTGTTTTGCTGTTCATTGTGCAACATTGTTTTGTACTGCGTAAAGTTCACATCGGTGATAGCGCTTTCATTTGCTTTGAAAGCATCTTCATAGCAGTCATAGTTATCTAGTATCTCTTGCTCTTTTCTCCATAGTTTAAAAAGTTGTAGCAGAGACAAGTAATATAGTTCTTTCTGTTGAGGAGTTTTTAATGACAATTTGACATGATTAATTAAGCTTCGTTTGGTAAATTCCACTAAGCTGCCTTCACAATCTGTCACTCTATATCTACCTTTGCTTTCATCGGGTTTTATATTATTTTTGTATGCAAAGTTTTGAGCTATGTGATATAGACACATGCTTTCCAAAGTACTACTCCTGTTCGGATAGTATGTGTCCAGCATTTTTTTTTTTTTATGTCTTGGCTGTTGGGATCCTTTCTGGCAATTGTTTCTATGTCCTCATATGATTTCCGAACTCTTTTTCTAGATTTAGCAGGACCAAGACTTAGCCATACTATGTTGTCTGATTTTCCATACAAAGCAGTACCGGTTAAACGATCTGCCGCTTCATAGGCGCCACATTCTCTATGAGAGAGCATTTTTATGCCTATGCTGTACAATTTCTGAGATCGTGTTTTGTCTGATGATAGGTCATTCCACAGGTCTTGAAGCTCTGTTTTTTTGGCTTTTGTTAAGTAGGCTGTAACATATCGTGCAACTGCAGTGGAATTGTCTGCAATGTACTGCACATCTATGTTTGCATTCCATAAGAGGGCAATGATTGCATTGTAGTCATTGATATATTTTGATTCTTCTGTACTTTTTATGTAATACGTGTCCTTAGGTGATTTACCTTTAACACTATGTCGAACTGAAGACATGAAGTTGTTCACTTCACCTGTTTCTGTAACTGGTCTAGGGAAACCAAAGCGGCATTTGGTGTAGTATTTCCCTTTGCTTTTGTACTTGCGACGACAATATTTGCCACATTTGTGTCTTTGAAAATGTAAAATCTGTCCATGCAGGTCACTAGGTCCGTTGTGTAGGGATTTCACAAGTGACATATTTTTGGATGAACTGCAAAACAGTGGCATCACTGTCGTGACCAAATTTAGGTGCACCTTTGATCCATAAAAGCATGTGAATATGTGGTGCTCCTCTCGCTTGGTATTCTTTTCTCCAAAAGAAGTGTTGCACTTCTCCGAGGGGAGGAACAGTTCTATTGCAAATAAAGTGTAGCATAGCAATGAAACGATGATGGAAATATCTTGACACATTAACTGAATTTAGCGAGCAAAGTTCTCCAGGTGTTAATATATCTATGTTGGTTTTGTTGTTGTTTGATATGCGTAGGAACTCATGTAAATCTTCCCAAGCATATTCTGCACAACTTAGCGTAACAAACCAAGTCAGTGGTCCAAGGTTTCTGATCATACAACATATGTCTCCATGCCGTCGGAACCAGTATTCTTTTGTACCACACATGTTTGCAAACAGATTTTTTATACTTGATTGTAAAACCTCATGTTTTTCTTGTACTTTTTTGTATTAATTGCGTAGCTGACATATTTTGAAAGTGGGTTCCAGATTTCAAAATGTGTGCAACTCCGTAACATAGGGTTGCTAGTTCACTTTCAAAGAGTAGGTGGAATATGTATTCCACATTTTGTCTATATCTGGGATCTTGGGAATACATTCGTAATGAGAGGTATTCTGATGCCGTAATCTGAGTGGGTCTATCATCGTATCTTCCGCCTTTGCCAGTAGGAAATAGCAGTGGAAAAGCATGTGCTTCTATACTTTTTTCCCATATGCTCATTGGTGACCCTTTGGTTTGTCGCATTTGGTAAGTTTCTAGTGCATCATCTATGCTTTCATTGGAATACAATGGATTAATTGTGTAATGGTCTAAAAGAGTGGATACTGCAGCAGGAGTTCGAATTGACCAGTTTCTGATGACTCTTGAATTATTTCAGTTGTTTCCCTTAAGCTTTCTTCAATATTTATTTCTTTGTAGTATTCGTTATTGTCTTTCAAATATTACAAGGCTTGTCTAACTTTATTTAAGTCCACCAGTTGTTGCCAAATTTTTTTGTCTTTTGTTGGTACACCATTTACCAAGACAATTAAAGAATGCTCTATTGGACGTTGCACTCCTAGAGTATGTACATGTTCTGTTAGATTTAATGGCAAATAAACTAAATTTGCCACAAATGCCTTTCACCAATTCAGAGGGAGGTAATTTTGCTGTTTTTGGTTGAAGGTGTAGAATTGCTTGAAATGGGTGAACTGTTTGAATTATGATGCTTTCATACAAATTGAGTTGTTGCACAGGTTTTGGTAGTGGGAGCAATTCCAAATTATTTGTGATAGCACGTGAAGGAGTTTGGTTGTTGTCCAGTTTTGTAGTGTAGTAACTGCAACATATTAGGGGTTCAACTTATTTGGTATTAGTTTTCTGATAAAAGGTAGAGAGCTAATTCAAATCATTTGGAATCTTCATTGTCTTCTATTTTGTATGTTATGTCTATATTTTGTGTGTTCCTTTTGTAAAACCTTCTGCGGCAACACACACACACACACGGTTTGGTACTTCAACCGACGCACTTTTAAATGTTAGTGTGTTTTTTTTGTACGTGTGTAATAGAAGGTTGTTATGTGCAGAATTGTTGTTAGTCTGTTCTAAACTATTGCATTTTGTAAGTGGCTTTCACTTGCAAAATATTTTCTCTGGATACGGTCGATTTCTTCTTGTAGGTATTTGGGTGCAACATGCAGAAGAGTGTTATTTAAATTGGCTAATTCTAAAGCTGGACTTTTAGCATAGTATATTTTATACACTACATTTCTTACTTTTGAATGATGTATTAGATATCCTTTTGATATCACGGAAGGTGCTTTTGCAAATAGGTCCTGAAATGCAGGCTAATGAATGTCCTTGTAGTCCTGTGTATTTTCACACTGGACAGATATCAATATTTTGCAGCACTTTCATTTAAATTTTTTCCTTACCTTTCACATAGTGATTGAGGAACTGACGTAAAGATTTGAAAGATTTGTTAGGAATGTCACACATTGACATGCACAGCCATTTGTATACTGGAGGGTCTGGTTCAGTTGAATCGAGAGGTAATCTGAGTTTTCAGGGGACACTTTTCTAAGCAGTGTTTCTTTTTCCATGATGGTATTATTGATTTTTTCATAACCTCGTCCACTGCTATGGATGGCAATTGTGTTTGTTTGATTTTGTTTGTATGCTTCTTCATTAAAATATGGTTCTGTGGTTGTTGTGTGACTCCATTCACCTCCACAAATGTTTAAGAAGTTATTTTTGTTGACATTCCGTTTATTGATAAGTTTCTTTTGTAGTTTAGTACTTAGTTTTGTTAGTGGTTTCATCCTATTTAACTCTAATATGAACAACTTCCTTTTGAGAAGGATTGCACTGTCTATGAGAGCTGGTAGGATTAATTTTCTACGGTAGGTTTTAAGGGTTGAGGATGATTTCGGTCCTCGTCTTATTAGATTCTGAAGGACTCTGTGGTGAAACAGTTTTGCTAAAATACTTTAACTATGGGTTCTTGTTACTATATCAGGATTAATAGGGGCATTGTTAGCAGTACTGGTAGCCAATTTTTTGTGAAGCGTTTTGTGTTTCGTGCCACATTTTGATAGAGGAGGTAAAGTTTTGGTAGTTGAAGCTTCCTTTGTTTCGCTAAACGACTATTAGCTATTTTGTTCCAACGTTCTCTACAAACTCTGCTACAGAAGCATGCTTACTTTGGACACTTATTTTTTTATTTGCTCTATTTCTGGGTTCCTTTCTACGGACTTGCTTTTTGGTAGGCATTCTTTGGGGTCTGTTGAAAAAAAAAGAAGGCATGGTTTGGTCTGTTGTACAATATATATGTGCTGTGTGCATGAGTTTGATGGGGATACTCTTTGTGGTGGTGGGTGAATGTGCATTGGGCTGTTACAATGAGTTGGGAAGGATTTTTTCTGTTTGTATACTACTACACTGTGCTTCAGATGAGAGTAAAAAGTGAGCTAGTGGAGAGGAGAAGCATTAATAGTAAACGTAATGGTATAAAATTGAAACAGCTATTTGTTTTCTAGTACTTACATTCTAAGGCTTCTGTATGTTATTTGAGTTCCAAAAACACAGGGATTTGTGAGCCATTCTGCCTGTTATTCTTTGTTTAATAAATGCGGATTTGTGGGTTGAATGGTTCAGGAATCAAAGTTTGTTTTGATGCACAAATTAAATAAAATAACCTGCACTGTTTCTTTGAGGAACAGTAAGAATAAAAAGGTAGTACTGTACTTACTTTTTTTTGCAGAGTGACCAGGTTTCATCGGATATGTCGTTTGCAGTGTAGATGCTGTTGACTTTCAGGAGAGTAGTCTTCACTGCGATTGTAAAAAGAAGAAGTTAGTAACTTTGTGTGTTTAAAGCAGTGATGTTACTGTACATGTTAATTTTTCATCTTTCGTCAAAGTATTCTCCTTTGATATCTCAGCACAGTGCATGTGTGCATTTCACTTCACTATGTGCTGCCTGTGTATGTTATTTGCAGTATGTTACTTGAACGTGATTCGGAAAGGAGTACAATTTTTAGTTTATGAAAATGCCTTGTTTTTTTTAAGCTGTGTTATCCATAGCAGAGAGGTTTGTAAGTAATAGGTCATTATATTAGATGGGAAAAATGTCACTATTTTCATATTATAAGTACGAATCTGAAAAATCGGGAGACCCTCAAGAGGCAGAGGTCACCACAGCAATCGGGAGCTTTTATTTTTCTCATACGATCGCATTGGAAGTAGCATTAATGTAGGCGGTACACAGTAAAAAATTGTGACATTGTAATGGAAAATCGAATTTCGCGCTAAATAGGGAGGGTTGTTACGTATGTATAGGCTATGCGGGAGACAGAAGTAGTGCAGTTTGTCAATGAAAAATCGTACGTCTTCCACTTAAAGGGGGAGCGTTGGTATGTATTGGCTATGCAGATTTTAAATGAAATCATAAAGGTTGCACATGTTCTCTGAATAAAATATGCATACCTGTACTTTATACTCATGCATGTGCGCATGCATGGAGTTGTACGTAGAAATCCACGACACTTGCACAGTAGTTTTTGAAGTAGGTGCTTTGGAATGATATGCGACTTGCATTCAGAGTGATCAATAGTACATTTGAAGTGCGAAATTTAGATGACGGAGTTAGATGTAGAGATGTTGAATGTGATTGGTGGATGGTTGTGTGACTGCTTAGCTGTGTCCAATGAGGGAATGGATTCGCGAGTGATGTGGAAAGGGTAGAAGGACTGCCTAAGAGTTACATGTCGCACATAGACAGTGCTTGTCCGCGGGTAGGGCGTGTCACATACGGGGTTCTATAGCAAATCCAGCATGGAAAGGGGACTGTAGGCATCAGCCAATCAGATGTTCACATTGCTCTTTCGTGTCGAAAGACAGTGTGTATACTGAAGATGGCAGAGGTGGAGAGAGTCAGGGTTTTGGTGCTTGGAGATATTTATGTCCATGGTTTACAGCACTATTCCGAAAGTAGGCATGTGGCACACAATTTCGATGTGAGAGGAGTGGAGGTGGTGTGGAGCGCTGAGACTGATCGCAAAGTTGCAGCAATTCTTCAACTTTGCAGACACATGCATAGGATAACCAGTCCCCATGTGGTACTTTTGCACTGCAGTGCTTGCCATTTGGGCTACGTGAGTTCACGTAATTTGTTGGAAAATTTGGAACAGTTGGTGCAAGCAGTCATTAACATCTTTCCAACTGCGAAAGTAATTTTTTCTGGGTTACTCCCTAGAGGAAAATGGGACAACAGTTCTGTTTTCTGTCCTGATCAAAGTATTGGGAAGTGTAACATCAATCGCAGCATGCGTGCTTTCATGTTACGAGCTGGTATGTTTTCCTGCAGCCACGAGAACATTGTTCCCAGTTATGCAGCTTATTTTGAACCAGATGGTGTCGCGTTATCTTCTTTGGGAAATGCAATGTTCTTTTGGAATGTAAGGCTTGCTTTGGAGAAGGTTCTGTAATGGTTGGGGAGTAAAGTAAGAAGAAAAAAATATAAAAACTAAACAAAATAACAGGTCTCTGTAAAGCATCTGCCCAAAAAACAAAAAAACGGTTCTTTTCAGAACCCACCTTCAAGGGGAAAAATATTTAAATGTACAGTCCTCACGCTGTGATCCTCTATGTGTCCGCGGACATGGCGGTAGTTTGCAGACAGCGCGTATTACCAACAGGGATTCTGGGGTGGAGACGCATGCAAATGAGAATGTGCGAAGGTACGGATTGGTCAGTAAAGTTCAGTGGGTGTGTTCTGAACTGAGAAATTTAGTGAGAAGGTCTTTTCCCTGACAGGGGACCAGGCAGCCACGTGTGCTCGAAAACAGATTATCTGGATTTAGGAGACTCATGGATACATTGGTTGAAGTTGCATGCAGAAAGTTGTGGTCTATCTGCAGATATTGGATGCACTGGCATGGCGTGCGTGGAATGAGGTGGCTGGACTTGGTAACTCTCTGTGCTACTTTACAGACAGAGCGTCATCCTGATATACTCATCATTCATTGCGGAGGAAACCGTTTAGGCCATGTCTCTGGAATTTCTTTGCAATTTGCAATGAAGGAAGGTCTTGCGAAGGTGATGGGCATGTTTCCAAATTGCCAAATAGTGTTTTCCCGTATTGCACAAAGACAAATATGGCTGCTTTCTTCTGCATTTGGTCCACAAATGGAGAAAGCGAGGCGCAATGTCAATAAGGCTGTTTGTGCCTTTCTAAGAGATGTTGGCATGCCCTCATTCCACAACGAAAACATTTTGATTCGCAGGACTTTCATTTTTCACAGAGATGGAGTCCATCTCACATATGCTGGCAATCAGATTTTTCTTCGCAATGTACAAAATGCATTGCAACCTTTTTTGGATTCATAGTCACCTATTTGGCAACCCGTTTTTTCGAATCCACAGTTTCTGAAACACACAAAACACCACCGAAAGGCACCTTTAAGAGCCACCACTTACTCCCAGCGAAATTGCATTGCTTTTGCTCCGCTTGCACCCTCCATTTTTGTGCGTCCTACCACTGTCCGCTGACTTTTTGAAAAATGCGCGGGGGCCTACAACGGTCACTTGATAGTTCTATTGTTAAACTGAGAAAGGCGGCTCTGAAAAGAGCTTTTTTTGGAATTTGTTGTTTTCAAGTGTATTGCTTTTCAGCACACGACACACTAGGAGAGGAGGGCAAAGGAGGGTAAGGAAGGGACACCAGCCACGGGGATAAGAAAGGGCAGGTGGAGAGAGAAAGATGTAGGGTGGCCTTTACTTTGGTAGGACGCAGTTCTTCTGGTGCTCCGTGACCGTAGCTTCAAAAGCACTTCGAAGACTCTTTCCCCCTGCAGAGTACTGCATCGCAGTAAATACACAATATTGTGACCCTCGAAAGGTAAGGGTCAACAGCACCGCGAATGGCTTGTGAGGCTGCTGGAGGGATGCGCTCCCCCACAGGAGTGTCTCTTGTGGTAAGAGGATCGGACACGGAGGATGCTGTGGAGGAACTCAATCTACTACGTTCTTCACATGGCACCACCTTGCGAATGTCCGCACTGTGGAACAAAGTTAGGTGTCACTTCATGGTTGTCGCGTACCAAAGCTGTACGCACCAGGTCTCTGTAACGCTCACCTGATTCCCGCAGAGGCGCCGGTCTTGACTGGGCGAATACCGTATCTTCAAAGGTGATGTGTAACACACGGTTGGCTCTTTGGGCTGGACCTCTGTGCACTGTGTGTCTGACTCGAAGAGTAAGATGTCTGCGGATAGAAAATATGGGATTAATGAACTGGGGTTATTGGGTGTCTCTCTCTTCTTCCCTTTCTCTTCTCCTGTAGAACCCCAAAGGTTAACGCTCTCACCTTAGGTAAGTGAACGCCAAGCTCTCCATCTGCCTCGGGGCAGGGTGCCGTAACCAGTTTCTTCACTGGATAAGGGTGCAGGCCTCTTGACCTCAGAGGACTGCTGTCCGTCGTTTACTGCACGAACGGTAAGTTCCGAGTATTTCAAATGTCTTTAAAAGTCTTTTGTAATGATGTCTCTTGTTTTGCAGGGTTCCGGCAATGGCGGATGACGGGCTGAAGTGAGTTGAGGATGGAACCCGTGTGAGGAATAGAAGCGCCTGGAAGCACGTAAGTAAGCGCTTGTTGCCTGCTTCACGATGCGCACTAACTGACCTTTTATCTTGCAGGTACAAGTTCAGAGCTGCTGAAGGGTGCCAGAATACCCACTGGGTTCGGCGTGGGAAGGAGTAATGGCACGTGAGTATAAAGTTACCCAATGTCTTTAAACGCACCTTCTTTTGTCTTTCAGATGCGGGATGCAGCGCCGAAGGCCTCCGGAGCGTGCGAAGAGTTGGTAAGCTTTTGTCTTTCAGATGCCGGAATGCAGTGCGAAGACCTCCGGAGCACGCGAAGAGTAGGTAAGCCTTTGTCTTTCAGATGCCGGAATGCAGCGCGAGGCGTTGGTGACAGCCGATGGACCAGGTAAGAGAAGCGCTGTCACTGAAGACCGTAGTGCTAACCTGTTCTTTCTTGTCTTTATCTTTATAGGTGTTGCTGAAGACTGGATTCAGGATGGTAAGCCTTTTTCCCTTAGGCCCAGGATCAGATGCAGAAGACACGATGAGCGTTCTGCTGCAGAGGATGCAGAATAACGCAAAGCAAGATTCATCCATCGGGTGTGGTTTAAATAGCCTCCTGTAGTGCTTAGGTGTCTCCTTCCACAGCCTCGCCTAGGTAAGAAAAGAGTTCCTGCTTTCCAGAAGAGTTCCAGTGTTCTGAACCTAGGGAGTGGCTCCTGCCCCACCCAACAGGAAAAGTAGTCCCAAACAGAAGAGGATCAGAGGCTCAACTGGCAGGTAAGTAAGCAGCATGGTCTGCTGCAGGTAAGTCCACCCAAGCATTATGAGCCCGGCGCTTCCAGCGCTGGGGCTGGGCATATTTATGAGCCTGGTGCCACTGGCGCCAGGACAGGGTCCAAAAGGTCCCAATTGGGACTGGTTGGCACTCGGAACCTGGGTTATGGGTCTGCTTCCAAGGGAGTTGGGTAAGTCCTGATCTTTTGGAAGCAGAGATCATGACAGCACCCCCCCTCAAGGCCCCTCCCAAACCGGGCTTCTCCGGGGGTTTGGGCTTGTCAGGGAATGTTCGATGAAATCTTTTGATTAGACGAGGAGCGTGGACATATTCTGCAGGTTCCCAGGATCTTTCTTGGGGGCCGTAGCCTTTCCAGTCAATTAGGTAAAATAGTTTAGATTTGGAGATCTTGGAGTCCAGGATGCTTTTGACTTCAAACTCGAGTTCTCCATCAACTAGGATAGGTTTTGGAGATTTAGTTAGTCGGGTTTGAGGTTGCACGGGTTTTAATAGAGAGACGTGGAAGACCGGATGTATCTCCATGTGAGGGGGCAAGTCCAACTTGACCGCTACTGGGTTTACTATGGTAGTGATGGAATAGGGACCAAGGTATCTTGGGTTGAATGTGCGTGGTCCTTTTAGAGGTAGATATTTGGTGGATAACCAGACTTGATCTCCTACTTGATATTGGGGGGCTTCCTTCCGATGTTGATCTGCTCCTTTCTTGTATTGTTCCTTAGCCCTTTGAAGGTGAGAAACGGCTTCCTTAAAGGCTTGGGTGATTGTAGAATGCAGGTAGTCTACTGCTGGTGTACCAAGATCTTGGAGTGGATCCAACTCCGAGGTTCGAGGGTGACTGCCGTATAGAAGAAAAAACGGGGTTTTCCCAGTTCCCGAGTGGACAGAGTTATTGTAGGCATATTCGGCTATCCAAAGGATATCTTTCCAAGTTTTTTCAGTTTGTTGCAGCATGCAGCGTAAATACTGTTCCAGAGTTTGATTGGTCCTCTCGGTTTGTCCGTCGGTTTGAGGGTGGTGACTGGTCGATAGTCTCACATCAATTTGAGCCGACCGACAGCAACTTCGCCTAAAATGAGAAATAAATTGACTACCTCGATCCGAAATTAGAACTGAAGGAAAACCATGCAGTCGGACGATGTTTTCGAGAAATTCTCGGGCCAGAGTTTGTGCTGTTGGCAAGCCTTTGAGTGGAATGAAATACGCCATCTTGGAGAATAAGTCTACGATTACTAGGATCGTATTGTATCCGGCGCATGGAGGTAGATCAGTGATGAAGTCCATAGAAAGCGTATGCCAAGGGCGAGGTGGGATGTCAATAGGGCGTAAGAGGCCGGCTGGTTTTTCCTTTCGACTCTTGTTTTGGGCGCATACTCCACAGGACATTATAAAGTCTCTGATATCTTTTTTCCAAGACGGCCACCAGAAGTAGCGCTTGATCTTTTCTGAGGTTTTGGCCATACCGGGATGTCCTTCCATTAAGGAATCGTGATAACAAGAGAATACCTTTTTCTGTAAATCTGTGCTGGGCAGGTATAATCGTTCTTGGAAATACAATAAGTTGTCCTTCACTGCAAAGTCCTTTCCCTGCAGATGCCAATTCTGTATGTCTGCTGGAGTTACAAGTTGCCTGGCTTTATCCTTAACTTCCTCTATGGATTGTGTGGCGATTACACCCAGAATTCTTTGTTCGGGAATGATAGGTACAGGTTTAGGGTTGATCAAGTGTTCTTCCACTCCCATCCGAGAAAGGGCATCAGCTTTACCGTTTTTTGTACCAGGTCGATAGGTAATTATGAAGTCAAATTCGGCAAAGAATAGTGCCCAATGGAGTTGTCTAGAGGATTGGGCTTTTGCGGTTTTCAAATATTGCAGGTTTCGGTGATCCGTAATCACAGTAACGGTGTGTCGGGCCCCCAGAAGATAATGCCGCCAATCCTTAAAGGCAGACTTGATAGCCAGAAGTTCCTTATCAGTAATAGTGTAATTGATTTCAGGAGGCGAGAATTTGCGGGACCAAAATGCCACGGGATGTAACTGATTGGTTACTGGGTCCTTTTGTGATAGAACCGCCCCCATGGCAAGGCTCGAAGCATCAGTTTCAACGATGTAGGGGAGTTCGGGGCGAGGATGTTTTAAAATTGGTGCAGAGATAAATTTAGTCTTCAAATTCTGGAAAGCTTGCTCCGCCTCGGTAGACCATTCAAAACGTTTGTTTTTCTTTAACAAGGCGGTGATGGGCTGGACTATTCGAGAGAATTTGGGGATAAACCTGCGGTAAAAGTTAGCGAAGCCTAACATGCTTTGAACACCTTTTACGGAGGATGGTGATGGCCATTTGAGAATTGCATCGACCTTCTTTGAATCCATACGCACTCCGCTAGGTGATAATATGAATCCCAAGAATTCAACTTCAGTCACGTTGAAAACACATTTTTCCAACTTGGCGAAAAGTTTGTGTTGACGCAATCTCTCGAGGACCATTTTCACGTGTTTCCGATGTTCAGATTCCGATGAAGAATAAACGAGGATGTCGTCAATGTAAACAACAACACACACATCTATGAGCTCTCTGAGGACATCGTTCATAAAATATTGAAAGGCGGCCGGGGCATTGCAAAGTCCGAAGGGCATGACCTGATATTCAAATAGCCCATACTTGGTGCGGAAGGCCGTCTTCCATTCATCGCCCTCTTTTACTCGTACCAAGTGGTAGGCTCCTCTAAGATCCAGCTTTGTATATATGCATGCTTTTCTGACTTGGTCCAGGAGTTCAGGGATCAAAGGTAACGGATATCTGTTCTTAACGGTGATCTGGTTCAGGGCGCGATAATCTATACAAGTTCTAAGGTCCCCTTCTTTTTTTGGAACGAAGAACAAAGCTGAAGAAGCAGGGGACTTGGAAGGACGAATAAACCCATTCGCTAGGTATTGATCCAGGTATTGTCGGAGGTGAAGGTTCTCAGGCTCGGTGAGGGCATAAATTCTACTACAAGGAGGAGTAGATCCAGGTATCGGGTCTATCTGGCAGTCATAAGACCTATGAGGAGGTAGAGAGTTAGCCTGATCCTTCCGGAAAACATCTTGGAATTCTAGGTATTCGGGAGGTAACTGGGGAGTCTCCGAAGAAATTGCTGCCAGTGCAACACCAGGTGGAGGGTGACAAGTAGAGACACATTCTGGAAACTGAACCGTTCTTGCTCGGCAATCGATCTGAGGATTGTGTTTCTCTAACCAAGGTATTCCTAGAATAATTTGGAACTGAGGGGCCTTGATCACATCGAACACGATCTTCTCATGGTGTCCATCTTGACTTACTAGCGTCACTTCTTGAGTGGTATGCGTTACTGGTCCGGAGGCTATCTCCGTACCATCCACCGTAGTAATGACGTCCTTTACAGCCTTGGGACAAAGAGTTAGATTAGTTTAGTTTCCATTTCCTGATCCACATAATTGCCGATGGCACCGCTGTCGACGTAAGCTTCAATCGCATGTAATCGATCCGGATGATCAGGGCTAATGAGGACCATAGGCATCACGAAATGCGAGGTCACGGAACTGGTTTTAACGCTCGGCAAGAGGACCTCTATTCTTGTCGGGCGAGGTCGTTTCCCTGCTCAGAGTTTGTGACCTTGGTAACTGCAGCTCCTACTGCCTTCTTGGCTGGTTTCACCGGACAGTCTCGAAGAAAGTGCCCTGAGTTTCCGCAATAGAGGAATAATTGCAACTGTTTTCTCCTTTCCCGCTACTTTTGTGTTAGCGGTCCTTTCAGGCCCCCTATTTGCATGGGTTCCCCGGAGTCTACTCCTTTGGAAGGAGTTGGTGGTTTGGAAAATACTCGAGCATCAAACTTGGAACGATCAGCCTTCCTGTTCTGCAGTCTGTGATCTATTTGAACGACTAAGTCTATATAGTCCGAACAGTCTTGCGGGGGATTCACTACTTGGGCTAACACATCTTTGAGCTCTCCACGTAGACCTCTATAAAACAGCGTAATCTTTTTGTCCTCAGGCCATTGAGTTTCCACTATCAGTCTGTTGAAAGACGCAATATAAGCCAAAAGGTCTTGATTACCCTGTCGCAACGAAAGAAGCTCATTGTCCAAGGCCTGCCCCTGTGAATGTCTTGCGAACAGTTTTTCCATACTGAGCTGAAAAGCTTGAAAATCATGGAGAACCGGATCATCTTGATTAACTAGAGGGATCGAACAGTCTGCCGCATTGCCACTAAGGTACGAAAGCACGAAAGCTACTTTAGCTTGATCCGTTGGAAAGGCTGCTGGCCGGCATAAGAAATGCAACCGGCACTGATTAATAAATACTGCAAACCTCTTTGGGTCACCAGAAAATCGTTCGGGCGGAGCCAGAGGTACATTCCCAGGTAGGTTGATTTGCACTGGATTCATAGAGGATGTTGAAGGAAGATTTGTCCCTGATGCGGGTAATGGGGTATGTCCGGCTTGTGACTGTAGCAATTGTCTAGCGAGATCGTCCGTTCGCTCCTTGGAAATAATCAGTTCCCTTCTTAGAGCGTTCGTTTCCTGACGGGCTGCATGCACTTCTGCTCTTAGTTCCCCAAGTAACTGGGCTAGCCGGTCGGTATCCGAGGTTTCCATAGCGCCTGGGCGGGAGTTTTGCGGTAGGCTTTGCGTTCTGTAACGCTCACCTGATTCCCACAGAGGCGCCGGTCTTGACTGGGCGAATACCGTATCTTCAAAGGTGATGTGTAACACACGGTTGGCTCTTTGGGCTGGACCTCTGTGCACTGTGTGTCTGACTCGAAGAGAAAGATGTCTGCGGATAGAAAATATGGGATTAATGAACTGGGGTTATCGGGTGTCTCTCTCTTCTTCCCTTTCTCTTCTCCTGTAGAACCCCAAAGGTTAACGCTCTCACCTTAGGAAAGTGAACGCCGAGCTCTCCATCTGCCTCGGGGCAGGGTGCTGTAACCAGTTTCTTCACTGGATAAGGGTGCAGGCCTCTTGACCTCAGAGGACTGCTGTCCGTCGTTTACTGCACGAACGGTAAGTTCCGAGTATTTCAAATGTCTTTAAAAGTCTTTTGTAATGATGTCTCTTGTTTTGCAGGGTTCCGGCAATGGCGGATGACGGGCTGAAGTGAGTTGAGGATGGAACCCGTGTGAGGAATAGAAGCGCCTGGAAGCACGTAAGTAAGCGCTTGTTGCCTGCTTCACGATGCGCACTAACTGTCCTTTTATCTTGCAGGTACAAGTTCAGAGCTGCTGAAGGGTGCCGGAATACCCACTGGGTTCGGCGTGGGAAGGAGTAATGGCACGTGAGTATAAAGTTACCCAATGTCTTTAAACGCACCTTGTTTTGTCTTTCAGATGCGGGATGCAGCGCCGAAGGCCTCCGGAGCGTGCGAAGAGTTGGTAAGCTTTTGTCTTTCAGATGCCGGAATGCAGTGCGAAGACCTCCGGAGCACACGAAGAGTAGGTAAGCCTTTGTCTTTCAGATGCCGGAATGCAGCGCGAGGTAAGCCTTTTTCCCTTAGGCCCAGGATCAGATGCAGAAGACACGATGAGCGTTCTGCTGCAGAGGATGCAGAATAACGCAGAGCAAGATTCATCCATCGGGTGTGGTTTAAATAGCCTCCTGTAGTGCTTAGGTGTCTCCTTCCATAGCCTCGCCTAGGTAAGAAAAGAGTTCCTGCTTTCCAGAAGAGTTCCAGTGTTCTGAACCTGGGGAGTGGCTCCTGCCCCACCCAACAGGAAAAGTAGTCCCAAACAGAAGAGGATCAGAGGCTCAACTGGCAGGTAAGTAAGCAGCATGGTCTGCTGTAGGTAAGTCCACCCAAGCATTATGAGCCCGGCGCTTCCAGCGCTGGGACTGGGCATATTTATGAGCCTGGTGCCACTGGCGCCAGGACAGGGTCCAAAAGGTCCCAATTGGGACTGGTTGGCACTCGGAACCTGGGTTATGGGTCTGCTTCCAAGGGAGTTGGGTAAGTCCTGACCTTTTGGAAGCAGAGATCATGACAGTCTCCCGCGACTCAGCACGAACTGGCACTGGCTACCCCTGACCAGCTTTGCACGTGCTTTTGGTACGTTCCCAAAAACGGTAAACAACCGCCACACCCACGACTCCCGGCGAGTGCTTGTAGTGCGGAGTTCCTCCACCTCATTCTCTTCTTCCTCGATCCCTAAATCCTCACCCGTATTTCCCTCTGCAGGCCATTGGGGAGGTGATGGTGGTGGTGGAGGGTTTGGGGGTGGTCCTGAGGCTAATGAAGCAACAGTAGCCATGGATGCCATAAGGAGTAGTCGGCTAATGTTCGTTACAGCAGTAAAGGCAGCACAACTCAATCTGCTATAGCCAGAAGCACAATGAAGAGGATCTCGGTGGTGTGGCCATTTATAGGGGTGGAGGGGTGCGGCTCGTGACCACATCGATCACTCAAAATCGTTGCAAAAATTCTAAACAATACGTTCAAAGGTAGGCCAATTGTATGGGACATGTGAAATGGTGATTTTATACTGTAAAATAATTTGCCATGATTGGATAAATTCATTTGAAATGTTGCGGAAGCAGACAAACTGCGCAAATTAGTCCACACGCTCAGTGTGGTTGCAGTCACATGTTGACGTTGTGAACACATCCACGAGGGAAATGGATGCCCGCTGGACAGCAAATGCAGAGTAACGGACGTGCGCATGCGCGCGGGTGTTCTAAGGACAGTGTTCGGCTCCTGAAACTAATTAAAAGTGCGACTTAAGTGACAAGGACAGTTACGGATAGGCGCGATGTTCACAGTACTTATGGATGTTGTGCGCATGTGAGTACATGATCTGCTGACTGTACAGACAGGCACAGTGTCCTTAGGACACCTCCATTTTGTTTACGAACATGCCGGCCACCGCGCCTGTTCTATGGACAGTTCCATCTTGGCTGCGGACGCTACAGACAGGTAGTGTCCTTAGGACACTCCCATTTTGTTCATTTACAGACATCCCGGACACCTGGTGTGTTCTAAGAACATGTTTTATCTTGTTTGTGAGCGGTATAGAGAGGTATAACGTCCTTAGGACGCCGCATTCTGTTAATTTACGCACAACTTGAACATCTGGTCCGTTCTCAGATCATATCGATCTTGGTTGCGATTGGTACGGGTAGGTGTATTGCCATTAGACCATCCATATTCTATTGCTTACGTCCAGTTCGAACAGGCGCGCTGTCCGCGGACATTTTAACTCTTTTTTTAAAAAAATGTATGCCTCACACCCTTCCACTAGAACTAACATAAAAACAATTTCAATACACACACACACATCAATCAAGAGAAATACAGGGTGAAGCAGATACTGAAACGAATATAGGGGAATTGGGGTTTAACACAGGCTTGTTGGGAGGGGATGATTTGTGAGGGGATGAAGGGATGGATGTTTCATCAAAACTTTTATTTTCTTCTTGAAGGTTTGTGGATGGTTCAGTAGGAAATGGAGAAGGGGGGCAAGTACAGGTGGGACAGTGATATCGCATTTTTCCTCTCACATACTCCTACACAAATTGCCTTAAACTGTTAAAATTGTCATTTAGTATGTCCATTTTCAATTCTATACTTTTCAGCCGGTCTTCCTCTGTGTCCTTTGTTTGCGTTTCTTCTTTTTGTACTTGGTCTGTTAAAAATATATATATATATATATATATATATATATATATATATATATATATTAAATGCCCATAAAATACTGACCATTAATTTGCTTATGCAAAGTTCTGTGTACGCTTTTTATCGCGATCTTCCGACATTTCCCCGTGCGTAAAATTCTCCTCCAGCCACTCCAACGTACTGCACATTTCTGTGTCAAAACAACAGAAAAATGAAGGTCACTTACTATTTTGTTGTAATTGGTCTTCGTTGTACTGTGTGTGTCTGTCACTCCTGGCTGCACAGTTTCTGTGAGGTAATTACATTGGAGGCATACCTTTTTTTTGTTATGGTACAATCCATTTAATTCTACATGGCCATTAAATGCATGGTTAATGTTTCAGGCGTTTAGGTTCATTTATTTATTTATTAGTACTTATAATGTCTTTATATGTTCTTTTTCAAAGTAGTGCATTTTTTATATAACACAATAATACAATTTCAGATACCCCCTGACTGTTTGGGTAGTGTTGACTTCGTCCGCGCCCATCCGCAGACAGGCGCTCAGTCCGTGCCTTTCAAATATCATTAGCGAGTGGGTTCAGTATGTTCTATGTTACATGTATATAAAGTAAGGAAATTATCGTACACAACTCCCAAAAATCACATGATGAAAGTGTATATTCAGTAGAAAAACTTTATTAACGCAATGTTATGATTAAGTGAAATTCAGTAAAAAAAAAAAAAACTTTAAGGGGACGTTATGGTTAAGTTGTCCTACTAAAAACCCATAAAATGTATTAGTGATGTCATCTTTGATGTCCTAGGTGTTAGTCTTAGCAATGCACGTAGGTGGCTTAGCTTACCATAACTAGCGAATGCCAAGGGTTTTTCGGTTTTACTTTGAACCATAACGTCCCCTTAAAGTTTTTTTGAGTGAATATATATATGAGAGAGAGAGAGAAAATGCTGGCATAGAGACTATCGGATAACTAGTCAGGAATAGTGGGAGCACATTTGTCGGAGCAGTCGTGCACAGTTGGACAAGGCTATTAACTTGCCAAGCTGTCTAAATGTAGGCCCATCACACAGACATAATAATTGGAAGTGAGTTATAAGAACAGTCATGCACAGATAGACCTTTGGCTAGTAGGTTGCAGCAATTAATATGTGTAGGCACAATGCATGTTCATACAGATTAGGCACAATTTATAGTTCAGCTAGCTAGCAATCAATCACAAACATTGTAAGATAGTTGGCCACTAAAAGGGCGGTTATACATACATATTAGGCTATGAGCAGTGTCAGAGTGGTTTATAATGCAAGGTAATTAACTGCATAGTGGCACTTATAAAATCCAATTAGGGACGGCACATTTGCAAAGCATGCTACGTTAGGACCGGCTAGAACACAGTTGCAGAGTAACATTAGTTTCCCTGGGCTATTTGGGTCAAGTCAGGTGTCAATTTACTGTTTGGCACGGGTTAATATAGTCGGGATGGTACAAAGAAATTCAGACATATAGCAAAATGCAGTAGTACAAAGATTAGCTGAGCTGTGAAGCAGGATCACCCGGGTATAATGAGGCGAGTGATCGACTCTGTCGACAGACTTAGTGCTATGTGGGGGCAGCCACAGCTAATGGGACGCGCACTGTATCTTTCCAGTATAGGATTGGAACGTTGGCCAGGAGGAGCCAGGTACTAGTGGTAATGCAGTAGATGTGCGGCACTTAAGTGCAAAGCTCCGTCATGTTAGACGTATAGGGCACTGGTACATAAGCTAGGAGAAAGCACGGAAGTGAGTGCCTAGGTGCTAGGATGCAGATTCAAAGGAGGGCGTACAGCACCAAATAGAGGTCTCACCGTAGGTGCGTCCGAGTGTTAGGAGAGCACTACGTTGTTATCAATCACCTGGGGCGAACATCGAGTTCCTCGCACAAGGGCAGGTATGAGGGGAGCAGGCAGCAAAGAGAATGGAGGTGTGGGTGGAGGGGTGTAGAGCAGAGCTGGTAAGGGGAGGAGCGCGTCAAGCTCGGCACACTTGGTCAGCTCAGTCAGGAGCCTTATTCTCCTGCCTTCGTCGAATGCCGGCTCACGCCTATCCATGGCGCTTGGTTGGTTAAGAAGGCGGATGGCTGGCCAATCCGAGGCCGGGGGCACTTTCCTGCACTGGGGGTGCAGACTTCAATACGGCGGCCATCTTAGAACAGTCATGCCTCGTGGTTTGGAAGCAGAGATTCACCCAATAATACATGTATATGACCCAAACAGAATATATTGCTTAGTTAGAGCGGACTAGTAGAGCCCTGTGAGACAATGGTCATAAGTATATATTAGGTTGTTTGTCGTCGAGTGAGGCACGCAGATAGTGGCGTTCAGTCCACAGTTTTACCGTAAGGTGTGCTGGAGACATGGCGGATGTTGGTGGGTTGCGCCTACAGCTCACAGGTGAAGAGGAGCTCCTGCTCCTAGACTGCCAAGTGGCGAACTGGATTTGCTGTTCCTCCCTCTCAAGCATCCGATTGGCTGAAAGATGCTGGTCTTGCGCGCAACTTACTCCAGATTCAATGTAGAGAACGGCACACGCTGAGCTTCGGTCCTCCCTTGATTGCCACTGTGCGGATTTAGGCCTGTAACGCTGCGTTGCACGGTCCAGGGCCGTTTCAGCTAAGGAGAACATTCCTCAGGCCAAAGCCCAACTGCCCTAGCCCGGGCAGCCCCTCCCACGTCGATTGAGCTGCAGATTGATCATCGGAGGTTAGTAACTTGGAACCTTTGCACATCAAAACAGATTTCAGCAACTAACTTGAATGTGCACAAAATTTATAAATGCACGCCCTGCCCACCGTTCCGTCATAGTGTTGCTTTTTTTTCCTATAACAAAATCCAACTCACTGCGTGGCGAGCAGTCCTTCACCTACCTACACCATGCAAACGTTGATTGTCGCAGTTCTTGTGGACAATTATTGATTACCAACTTTGGGTCTGCATTGTTTCCAGATGACCCTAGAAACCGGCCCTGGCGATAATAACAAACATGCCCGGTGGTGCAGCAGGTGACAGTTCCACTTAGATACTCTGCCTGCGTCCTCCTCTGCCCGTGAAAAAGAAAACAAAGCACACTGAAGGCAGAAAGAGAGGAAATTATTTTCTCACTTTCCACTTTCATCGTGCGTTCTTTTTACTGGCCTCGAAATCAGCACAAGATGCAGAGCAGCAAAACTGGCAAGGCCACGCCTTGGACCTGGACATAGTCGGAGGCGGGAGAGCGTGTTTTGAGGGTGGTGGGGGAGAACACGGGTGAGGCGGACAGAGCGGGAGAAGCAGTGGAGAAAGCGGTACATGCAGCATGCTTACCCCGGCCATGGGGAATCCCACGAACCTTCCTCTTCTTCCATGATCGGACTTTGAGTCGAGAAGACTGTCGGCAGCGAGCAAAGCCTTTCTTGGGAGGAGAGCTGGTTGTTTCCTGCAGGGATAGCAGCACCATGTGAGTGCTGCAGAAGGAAGGAGGGAGCCAAGTCCCCACTTGGTCCATAGCCCCTGGGCAGAGATTTGGGGTGTGGATACTCCACCTTACTACACCACCTCACGGGCCGGTGCAGGAGTCAAAGTGCAAGTGCTGAGCAGCCAGTACCGTGGCTAGCAACTAGCCTGGGCCAACAAAAGTCAGTGCCCCATTCCCCCTACTTGCTTTTTGTCTCACACATAAAAATATACTTGCGTACAGCACATACTAAAAATCAGTTTATTTAAAATGCTGTCTGAAGACTTTCCACAGTCAACATTTACATAGCGTTAGGGAAGCAATCAATTGCCCATCTCTGCCCAGGCAATCCAGCCCAGCAAAGCATAGCTAATGAGCACGTTCTGAAGAAACGTCCATTTGGTGCAGCAGGTGATAGGTTCCACCTAGCTGCTACCTGCGTCGTCCTGCCCATGAAACCGAAAAGAAAGCACGATGAAGACAGGAAAGAGGAAATGATTTTCTCATTTTCCACCTTCATCGTGCTTTCCTTTTACTGGCCTCGAAATCTGCACAAGAATGCAGAGCAGCAAAACTGGTACGTGTCATTCTGAAAATTGGAGTTGTAAACACGCTGTTTTTCCAGGCCGGTCTTCAAAACAGACCTGGTAAAACATTCAGCAACTCGATTTATAAGCACTCTCTGTGTCCTTCACTGTGAAGTCCTGTCAAAAACTAGCATTGGCAAAGCCAACATTTTTGGCTAGCACTGCTATTAGATGCCCAGGTACTTGCAGCATTTTGCACCTGCTACCAACAACAGATATTTCACAGCACTACGGTTGTGCCTGCCAAGTGTCTTTCCCAAACACACACATAAGCCCAAACTGTTGGCATTGCCAGTGCTTGTTTTTACTTTTGATTCCACCATGGCTTGACCGCAACCTTCGGTTAGTCCTTTGAGCAACATTCACACTGAAAACTAAAGTGATTTGCCTGGGTCACAAGAGTGGCTTCCCTTAATTTTGACAATAAGAACCTCCACAGGGGCAATGCTGCCTCACATGGATTTGTCAGGGCTGAGGCAGGCCGGTCCGAGGCCAAATGGTTTGCGCTTGTGCTAGACTACTAAAGTATGGCATCTTGAGAGTTAATGCAGTCACACACACAGCTATGTTTGAAGAGTCCATGAATTCTGGGGTACCTTTGCAAGATGAGGGGCAATCAAACCAGAGGTAGGATACAAGAGGCATAGGACTGGGTGTCAAAAAATGATCACGCAGAGTTTTAGGGCAGTGGGGAGGCAGAACAACATTAAAGTCTGTGGGGCAGCAACAGCCATAGGAAAACAGAGCATAGTAGATAGTGAATCCAGTTAGCAGTGGCTAAATAAATAAAACATGTAGTTGTTCTCCTCAACAGGCCTAATTGACTGAGTAAGCAAAGCCACCTCCAACTCGATCAGCCGGCCTCAGCAACACCTTTTCCTGTTTACCTGATACTATCACTGACCTCCCTCTCTGCCCACCACCAGGCAAAAGCACTATCCTCTGAGTTTCAGGCCCTACCCAACGCTCGAAAGATGGTGAATCTGAAGAAAAGAAAAATTAATGTTACTTTGCATTTATATAGCGCCTTATATACCATTGTTATGATTTCAAGGCGCTGGTAGGTTGAACGCCCTTGGGAACCGAAGTTCAAGGGGTGGGGGATGGGGGAGGAGAAAGAGAGAAAGAGAGAGAGAAAGAGAGAGAGAGAGAGAGAGAGAGAGAGCAGTAGGTGTCGCACTTGTACAATAGCTGCTTCTTAAATGGTAGGTGTGGTGGTTGGGAGATCAGGTGTATGTGTTCGTTCTGGCAGGGTGATACCAGACCGATTGTGGCTGTGTTAGGCCTGAGGAGAACGCCTAGGCTGGCGGTTGTGCAGCCAGGTGTGTTTAGTTAGGATGATGGGGAGTATGTGGCAGGTGTTGGTATGAGAACAGCTATACCGAATGTGTCATAGTATCGCTGTGATCTAGTTGAGTGGTGGTGTATAGAAGAGAGTAAGCGTGGTGATGTGATATAGTGGTTTTCAGTAGATGCTTGAAATAGAGCGCCTTCATGCTTCATGAATTCCATGCACTCCAACCGTTCCACGCACTCCAACCGTTCTTGCATAATGCCCATTCCATCCCCTCTATCTGTTCCATGCATTCCATCCGTCACATGTACTCCCTCAGTTCTATTCACTCCATCTGTTCAATCAGTTCCGTGCATTCTTTCTGATCCATGCACTTCGTCCGATCAATGCATTCCATCCGATCCACTTGCCTCATCAGTTACACCCTCTTCATCCGCTCCCCACACGTCTTCCTTTTTACACTCTTCATTCTTGTCGCTTCATCCGCTCAGCACACCTCATCCGTTCCGTCCGCACACGTCAGCCGCTCCGCACACATCAGCCGCCGCGCGCACTCTGCATCCGTGTCATGCACTTGATTTATCTATTCCATTTGTTCCGTTCATTCCATGCACTCTGTCATTCCATGTCATCTATCCGTTCCATTCTCTCCATCTATTCTGTGCACTCCATCCATATCATGTACTCATCCTTTCCATCTTCTCATCCACTTTATTCCTCTCGTCCTCTTCGTTTCTCTCTTCCATTTCACTGATTTCATCCATTTCCCTAATTTCATCCACTTGACTGCTTTCATCCACTTCACTCTTTCTATTCAGTTTATCGGTTTTAATTTACATTGGCAGTTATTAGCTTTCGATTTCTCGCTCGGATCATGATGCTGGAATGTTATTTATGATAAAGCAGCTTTGGGCTAAGGTCATTGATTACGGTTATCCAGTTAGAGTTAAGAGTCGATTTTAGGGGAAGAGCCATGTTTTCAGTAATTTGCGGAAAGACATGAGGTCCTCGGTGAGTCGAGTCGGATGTGGGGTGCGTTCCACAGAGTGGGGGCCAGGGCTGAGAATGATGATCCACCTAACCTGACCGAGTTGGTTTTTGGTATGACTAGCAGGCCGGCAGAGCTTGATCCTAGGGTGTGTGGAGGATGGTAGGGTTTTAGTTTGTCTTGAAGATATCGAGGTCCGGTTTTATGCATTGCTCGGTGAGAGAGGCATAAGGTTTTGAAGGTCACCCTTCGGGCAACCAGAAGCCAGTGCAGAGTTTTGAGGGCTAGTAGCAGTTTGGCTGCAGCGTTTTGTGCTCTTTGTAGTTTAGTCAGTTGGTACGCGTGGACTCCGAGGTAGAGTGGGTTAGCATTGTCCAGTCTTGACATAACAATTGATTGGACCACGGAGAGTCTGTTGGGAAAGGAGAGGTATGGAAAAATGCGCCTAAGAGTTTTAAGGTGGTAGTGGCAGGACTTGAAGACGTTGTTGACTTGGAGCGAGAGGGTTAGGTCTTAGTCTAGGGTACATCCAAGGTTTTTTACTGAATCTGAGGGTGTCAGGTAATTTCCCATGGCAGATGGCCAGGGTAGCGGGTGCAGAAGAAGTTCGTTGTTGCCACATACCATGATTTCAGTTTTGGAGGGATTTATCAAGAGGTGGTTTGTGGACATCCAGTGAGCTATGTCGAGGAGGGAGGAAGCGAGTTCGGGTTGAAGGTTGGGTTTTGAATTCAGGAGTTTTAGGATTAGTTGTGTGTCATCTGCGTAGTTATAGCACAGGATATTGTGCGAGTGGATTATTCGTTGGAGGGTGGACATATAGAGGTTAAACAGGAGGGCTGATGGGCATGCTCCTTGTGGAACTCCAGTGTTGAATGGTCGAGCGTGGGACGCATAGGTGGAGAGTAGGGTTATTTGGTTCCTATTGTCGAGGAAGGATGCTATCCATTTGAGAGACTTTCCACGGATTACACGGATTCCCAGTGCTGAATGTCGTTTTTTCAAAGACAGTTGGACCAAGGATTTCTTTGTGTTCGAACAGAAAACGGGAACATCCTGCGTCTGATTTGCCAGGAAAAAAGTGGCTGTCTGCAAGGAATACAACGTTAAGCAGAATTATACTACAAAACATGCAATTGAATTTGACAACCTGATTGGCCAGATTAGGATTGATCGGGTCAACTCACTAAAGCAGAGTATGATCGGGAAACAATCTTTCTTCAAAGCTGTCAGGCAGAACTCTGAGGCAGCAACCAAGATAAGTTACTTGATATCCGAGGCCATAGCTAGGAGAGGGAAACCATTGTCTGACGGAGAATTCATGAAAGATTGCATACAAATGTGTACATCCGTGGCATTCATTCCCTGACAAACAAACAAACAATGGTGGAGAAAACCAGTCTCTCACATCAGACAATTGCTAGAAGAGTAGATGACCAGTCATCAAACATTGCAGACACACAGACAAAAAGACTAAGTGCCTGTGCGTTTTACAGTTTAGGGGTTGATGAAAGCACAGATGTGAGTGATATCGCTCAACTGGCGATCTTTGTTTGAGGACTGACCAAACAATTGCAAATTGTTGAGGAACTACTTGACCTATGTCCAATGAAAGGTTAAACAACCGGAGAAGACATTTTCAATGAAGTGAAACATGTCTTGTTGAAATTCAATCTGCCAGAGGACAAACTCTGTGCTCCGACAACTGATGGGGCGCCTGCTATGATCGGCAAACACAAAGGATTTGTCAGTTTACTGGCAAAGTTAGTTCCCCAGAATGCCATCACGCATCACTGCATCACTCACTGGGAACAACTGTGTGCAAAGGCCCTGGAGATGAAGCTTGTGATGGAAAAGGTTGTACAATCAATTTCATAAGGGCAAAAGGACTTAATTAATCATTGACAGTTCCATGCATTTTTTGCAGAGATAGGAGCAGACAATGATGATGTGATTTACTTCTGCCAGGTTTGTTGGCTCGGTAGGGCAGCCACTCTATACAGATTCTGGTCACTGCTTATTGAAATTAAAACATTGATGACCAACAAAGGGAAATATGTCAGCTTCTTGGTTTGAGGATGATACCTGGTTGAATGAATTGGCATTCCTTGCTGACATAACATATCTCTCGGGACCTTAATATAAAACTGCAAGGGAAGGATCAGTTTGTGAACAGGCTGTATGAGCACATCCAATCCTTTGTTCAGAAGCTGCAATTGTTTCAGAAACAGCTGAATTAAAATGCCACCCATTTCACAATACTTAACAAGATCTGCTCACAAAATCAACTATGACAAGTATTCTGCACTGAAAGGAATCTGTTGGATGAATTTAAAAACAGATGTTCAGATTTCATGGAGCACAGTTATGAGCTTAGCATGTTTTCAGATCCATTTGGTACTAATGTCACCAAAGCCCCGGACATGTTTCAAATGGAATTGACATCCGAAATAATGGCAACCTGAAGAGAGCCTTTTCAGAACACAACTTGCATACATTTTATAGTCAATAGGTTACATGGGACTCTTTCCCAAATCTGTCAAATCATGCACTTTGCTTCATTGCACTTTTTGGCAGCACGTACTGCTGTGAACAGCTTTTCTCAAGAATCAAGAGCATAAAAACAAAATCAAGATCACTTTTGACAGATGGACACCTATCTGGAATATTTCGCATTGCCATTTCAAGTGTGCTAGCAGATATAAAGAGCATGTGCAAACAAAAACAATGCCAAGTGTCGCACTAAAAACAGAATTAATTGCAGTGTTAGCAGAAGACTTTTCATAATTTTATATTTTTAACAGTTTTTGCAAGTATGAAGTTAGGGTGCATTGAAGAGTGCTTTTATTAGAGAAATTAAAATGGTTGTATTCTGCCTCTCATTTGCCTCGTAGTTCCAGTTGAATTGGAATGTTCATGATTATGAGCCTGCAGTCATTTTAACTGTGCTGAATGCTTTTTTTTTTTTTAAGACTTAATAATATGCGCAAGATTTTGGGAGCAAATTATCCCAGCTCTTTATAAAAACCTACTGTGGCCATTGTTTGCTTTTTGTTTACTTAGGTTTCTCTTTTGATTGTGTGGTCAAACATGCTCAGGAAAGGTTAACAACAAGTTACTAATCATGCAACAAAAAAATAGTTCTTCTTACTTTAAGATCGTCCTAAAATGCTCCGATTCCTTTTCTTCAATGACTCTGCTTTGGGCGATTGCTTTTCCACATTTCATCAGTTGAATTGGATTATGCTTCTTTCATTAACACAGAAGTAATGAATGTGTATTACAGAGCTATACTGGCATATATATTGGGCAAACTGCAGAGGCAACATCAAACATGCTTTTACAGGAGAATGCTGGCATAAATTGGGCACAGCCAGCATAAACATGTTTTACGTCAGTGGCAGTGCTGGCTTACGCTGTGGACACATTGATCATTAAAATGTACTATGCTGTAAAATGTTTTTGTGTGCTGTTGGTGATATGGAATTGTCTTGTTACGCATCGAGCTGATTGTAAACTATATGGCTTTTTGGTCCGTTTTTCTGCTGTAAAATGCACCATTTCAACCCAATATTGGAAAACAAATTCTTGGGGGGAGGCCCCCCCAAAATCTCTAGATCCTTATAGCTCCCTTGCTATGCTCCGTCGCTCCCACTATTTCAGGAGAATAACACCACCTACACACTTAAAGAAATCACAAGCCACTGACCTTTGATCATTTATGATGGGGGGGCCCCTGCTTAGATGCTCACGGCCCCTGACACCAAAAGCTATCTTTGGGACTGGATGGCACATCACTGCCTGTGCTATTATATCAAAGGTCACCAATATTGCTTCCTAATGTAATACTGTATACTGCTTGCGGTGTGGTCATTGAATTTTGGCTCGCCAGTCCCCGGGGTGACAAAAAGTGAATGGCTCAGTCCCTGTAAAATAACCAGTCGGTAGACGTGATTGCCTGAACAAAAACTCCTTTCATCAGGGTAGCAAAACGTGTCCTTCACGAGGCGGATAGTGACTTGAAGGGTATTTAAAGTTCAAAAGAAATGTATTATTCCGAAGGTATGGATGTTTTCGGAGCGTTATCTTAAGTAGCAAGGCCAGCGTAGTCCTCGCCATCCTCGACCAACGGGCTGGCGTCTGCTGCATTCAGTGCGTTCTTGTAAAAGAAAAAGAACACAACAGGCGTCAAAGCTCCCGCTTTGAAACACAACCCTTCGCCATTCCATCCAATCAGTTGTCTTCCCCGTTCTCTGACATGGAAATACACAGCTGATTGTATCCCGCCCCTGTTGCCACATCGAGAAACGGTCCATGTGTTGCTTAACCCCTTCCCCGTGTGGCTCCAGACCTTCCTGGTGGCTGACCTCGGTAGGATAATAGAGTGGGATCTGTATAGAGAAAAATGTCCGATGCCATCTTGACAGTAGTTATACGGCAATACCGTGCATGCTTCTTGACTTTCAAATCGGGAAACCAGGAGTCGCTTGGAAAAAGGGGGAGACGGCGCGTACAAGGGAATCAAAGGTTCAGCAGGTCTAACGCACGGCTGGCTCATTGAAACATAATCCGCAGTGCTTAGACCGCATTGCTATATGGGCGTTGTAGCGCACAAGCGACTCGTAGTGCTCAGACCAGGGTGCACTATGGGCGATGTGTTGCACGGGTGACTCCTAGAGTTGGTAATCATAACACAAGGCTGGTTCCCTGAGTCGCATTGCACTACGGGAGTTGCAGTAACTAGTTTGCATTGCATGGAAGGACTCAGACACTGGTAATAGATTCAAAGGGATGGCAGGTATTACACAGGGCTGGCTACTTGGAGCGTATGACCGGCTCCCTGGGGAAATATCCGACGCCCTCTCACAGCCCCACATTCAAAAATGTTGGACAACCCTGGTCTACAGTATTACAGGCTCCAGATAGGTCAGACGAAGGATTGCAGGTGCTCTAAATTAAAGGTGATAAGGAGGTCCTATTGTGCAATTGCCAGTATGGTTTTAACTGTATATTACTTCCCTCTTCAATATTTTACTTAAGGGAAGGTTGGGAATCAGCCTGTAGTTAACAAGGTTGTTAGGATTGGGTGTGGGTTTCATCAGGAGGGTACAAGTACCAAATTGTTAATGTAAGCAGGCACTCAACCTCATTGGGGGATGCATTAAAATGTTAGTGAAATTGGGGTAGAAAGCCCAAGTAGAGAGTAGGCACTGAAGCATAAAGGCTAGTGTTTTGCAGGAGAATTGGAAACTTTGATTTTGTCAGACAATGTTTTCACTTCTACATCTATTGGGCTGAATCAGGAGAGGTTTGAGCATCTAGAAGGTGGTTTTAAAGAAGAGTAGAGTTTGGGAATTGAGTTGTTAGTTACGTCCTCTAAGATCTTTGTTATTTTTGACTCAAAGAACGTGAGCAGGTCTTCACACTGGTGTTGGTAGGGGCTAGGTGCATTACTCCGGTCTTCAGGATCTGTTAATTCATTGAGGATGTTAAATATTTCTCTCAAGCGATTGGTAGCCTTGTTAATGCGGTTATCCTAATATGACTTTTCTGCCCTCTTGATTGTTCTACAGTATCTTTTGCATAAAGATTTGGCTGAAGCGAGTTTAGATTGTCACCACTGGCTTTCCAACTCATGGCCTGCTCATTTCTGGTTGCCAACGTCGGAGCTGGTTTCTGATTTTGTACATCACAACAAACTCATTTGAGAAATAAGAGCAACACAACTGTTTCAAGACATATTTGATTTTGAGCTCCACATCAGGTTAAAGAGAGTCTCTAGCCGACATGCATTTCAGAGGTTTCTTTCCATTTCACAAGCCGTTCTGGATCTTACATCTATATCCATCATGCCTAGTAGCTATACAATTACCATTTTGAAAAACAGTTAGTCCATCAATTTGAACAATTAAATACATTGTTCAATTAATCCGATTTTTAACAGATATCAGTCTCACTTTAGATTACAAAAATAATGGCAAAGTAATTCAATTAGTTTCAGGGAAATGTCACAAATTAATGTATTTTCAACTGTTGCTTACAGTGTTAATCGCCAAATCCACTTGGGCTATCTAACAAAAGAAATAACAGTTCCACATAAAATAGAAAATAAGGCAACAGCAACATCTTATTACGAAATCATAATACAGCGATATTCCCTGGGATTGGGCACAGTCAGTAAAAGCCCACTAGTTCGAGCCATCTGTGGGAACATCAGTGTCTGCCCGTGAACCTAGCAATTATACTTTATTTTTTAGAAGTGTGTACGATTTCCCCCTTATTTGTACAAAGCTAATATAGTGGATCCAGTGTCTTCAATTGTGGATTCTGGAAATTTTAGTGCTGAACATGTCTTTTTGGTGGGGAACATAAAGGCCAAAATATCTGCCTTTCATTCTCAAGAAGAAATGGGTGAAGACATGAATTTTCCAATTGAACCAAACTTAAAGCAAAGTACGTTCAAATGGGATGCTTTCCCATTAGATGCTTGGGAGTTTGGTTTTGGAAAAACACCAGAGTTGTGGGGGACATTCTGAGCGAATTCACCAGGGCAAGTAGGGAGTAGTAGTGTACTGTACATTTTGCCCTATTTAGAAAAAGTGCAAAGTACTTGCAACAATATTTACAGCAATAAATCAAAACTTTCCGCCATCATAGGTTGGGAGTTAGAGGAACTAGTACAAAGAAATGGTCCCAAGTTGGCATCTTTAAACTTAAAAAAGGCAGGGACCAACCAGGCCTCTTACACTTACAATATATACAACGTAAGTACTTCGCACAATGGGCTTTTGAGATTTCTAATAACTAGGGCCAGTGTCCTGATATCTCATCTGAGGATACTCTGCACACAACCCCTTTTGATTAGGAAACCTAAACGCAAAAATGTATATTAAGGTGTACGTCCAACCATACAGGGCTTAGTTCACAGTGAAAAAATAAGAGAAACTAAGTGGTATAAACTAATATTTAAAAACTGGTTCTAGAAGTATAAATGGCAACGGTCATCCAGCTGATGGGTAAAGATGCTGCAAGTTATAAATAGTTGGGACTATTGCCGATTTTGGTCCCTTGTAAATGAGGCAAGTACAAAATTAACTATTTTGCAACTAAACCTCATCTCTTCTGCAGAATGGGAAAGTAATATAAAACAAAGACATTTGAATTACATAGTGACCCCTCACATTATGAGTTCACCCCACAGAAGATCAATTTCTCTATTGATGACAAACAGCAATCTCTAGCCTTGAATCCTCTAGTGCACCAGGACTGGGGGGTCTGGCAAATGTTTTTAAGGCCCTGCCAACTTCTGGTAATTACTTTGTATAATTGGTTTGTTGTTGTTATGGTGAAAGTACTACCTGCTTCTTGGAGAGAACCATTCTCAATTCAGTTTAAGAAAGAAGACCAAGTTACTTCTTACCTTGTAACATTTGATGGGATGTTCTTCCGACGTATTCCTTATCTTGATAGATTACATCCCAGCTTGCTGGCCTCGGAAATTTCTTTCACTAGAGGACGCTGCGCGTCGACGTCCCTGGAGCTGGTGTCCCTCGACAGCCTCCGTCTCGGCGCCGACGTCATCGCGCATATAAATAGACTCGCGCAGTTCCGTTTTGAAGCTTGAAATTAGCTGTGCATGAATTGGTTATTGACCTTGAAAGAGCGTAAACTGCAACTACAAGGGAAGCTTTACTGCGGGGATGGATGGGAGGGGCGATAAGGAATACGTTGGAGGAACATCCCATCGAAAGAACGTTACAAGGTAAGAAGTAACTTGTTCTTCGAAGGGATTGTGTCCTCCGACTTATTCCTTATCTTGATAGACTCCCATAGCAGTGGTGTGAAAGAGGAGGTGGGAGTAAAATTGGAATATTTCCCTTTAAGAATGAACAGAATGTAACACAGCTTTGCCAAATCTTGTCTCCTGGCTAGAGGAGGAATCCAGACTGTAGAATTTTATTTTGTAAAGGTATGTGCGGATGCCCATGTGGCAGCCACACATATGTCCCGAATTGGTACCCCTCTTTGGAGAGCCGAAGAGGCTGCGATACCCCTGGTTGAATGAGCCCTAAGATGTTGAGGGGGCTCTTTCCCTGCCAATTTGTAGCATTCTAGAATGGCTAAAATAATCCATCTTGAAATGGTCTGCTTTGTGATTGGCAATCCTAATTTGTGTCCTGCATAACCTACAAACAGTTGGTCTGCTTGCCTTATCCTAGCAAGTCTGTTGATATAAAAACTCAAGGCACGCCTTGGATCCAGCCTATGTAGCCTCTTTTCCTCTTTCCCTGGATGGGGAGGAGGATAGAATGAAGGTAAGGTTATTTTCCGAGTGATGTGAAATTCAGAGACCACCTTTGGGAGGAAATTAGCCTTCACTTGTAAGACAACTTTGTCTTTGTGATAAATTGTATGAGGAGGTTTGCAAGATAGAGCTCGTAATTCGCTCACTCTTCTGGCAGATGTTAGAGCCACGGGGAAGACTGTTTTAACGGTGAGAAATCTTAATGAACAAGAATGGAGTGGTTCAAAGGGAGTACTCATCAGAAAATGTAAGACTTGATTGAAGTCCCACAAGTGAACTTGAACGGCTTTGGGGGATAGACATTAGTTAACCCTTTCAGAAATTGGATTACTAGAGGTAATTTGAAATATGATGGCTCCTCCGCAGTGCGCTTAAAGATCGACAGCGCTGCGAGGTAGCCCTTGATCGTACCAACTTGAAGACCTGAATTCGCCAAATAGAGCAAGAAAGATAACACCACTGGTGTACTGCATGAAAAGGGTTCGATATTCTTTTCTCACCAGCTGCAAAATCTGTTCCAACGGCAGCGGTATAAAATCTTTGTTACTGTCCTTCTAGCTGAAAGCAACACCTCCATGACGTCATCCGGGAGGTCCTAATCCTTGTATCTCAACCTTTCAGAAACCAAGCGTGAAGGTTGAGGGTTCTGAAGTCTGGCTGGAGAGCCTGACCTCCCTTCTGCGAGAGAAGATCCTCTCTTTGCGGAAGACAAATCGGAGGGCAGATGGACATGTCCAGAAGGTCCGGGTACCACGTTCTCTTGGCCCAATCCAGGACAATTAGGATCATAGTCTTCTGGAATCTTCTCAACCTCCTGATCATCTGAGGAATGACAGGGACTGGCGGAAACGCGTATAGAAGTGGAAACTCCCAGTCTACTACGAACGCGTCCCCTAGAGCTCCTCTCGGGGGAAATTCCCTTGAACAAAACTGATCGCACTTCCTGTTGATACTGGTGGCAAACAGATCCACTTGAGGGGTTCCCCAAAGGGCGAAGATCTCTTGAAGGACTTCCTGAACTAGCTCCCACCCCTTTGGTGACTGTGCTCTGCCTGCTCAGAGCGTCTGCTGTCAAGTTCTTCTCTCCGGCTAAGTGAACTGCCGATAGAGAGCTTCCTTCTTGAATTGCCCAAAACCAGAGCTGCATCACCTCTCTGCACAGTGGCAGTGATCCTACGCCTCCTCTTTTGTTGAGGTAGTGCATGGCCACTGTGTTGTCCGTCATTATTAGGACATTTTTCCCCTGTACAGATGGCAGAAAAGCCTTCAGCGCTAGTCTGATTGCTCTCAGCTCCAACAGGCTGATATGTAGTCTGGACTCCGATGGAGACCAACGACCGCTGATGGTCAAGTCGTTGGCATGGGCTCCCCACCCCGTGAGTGACGCATCCGTGACTACCGTTATCTCCGGCCATGGTTGCCAAAACTGTTCTCCTTTCAAAATGTTCTCCCGACAGGCCCACCACTGAAGGCCTCGAGCCACTCTGTCCGGGACTTGAAGGAGATCTGTCATTCTACCTGAGAATTGCAACCATCGAGTTCTCAGCGTCCACTGGAGAGATCTCATTCTCAGACGAGCCTCTGGCACTAGGATGATGCAGGATGCCATGAGGCCTAGCAACCTCAAAAAGTCGAAGGTTGGAAGAAGTTGGGCATTTTGAAATGTGGTTACCATCTGCAGAATATCTTGGGCCCTCACCTCTGGTGGCGAGGCTCTCCCCAGGGAAGTGTCCAGGACCGCTCCAATGAACTGGAGTCTCTGTGATGGTATCATCTGTGACATCAAGTTAAGGGAGAAGCCCAGCTTGTGAAGGAAGTGGCAGACATAATCTAGTTGGATCTGAGCTTGTCCCGATGATACCGCTCTGATCAGCCAATCGTCTATGTAGGGGTAAACATGGATCCCTTCCCTCCTTAGACTCGCCGCCACTACAGACATTAGCTTGGTGAAGACCTTTGGGTAGAGGTCCGCCCAAATGGCAGAACTCGAAATTGATAGTGAGAGTTGCCAATTGCAAACCTCAGGTATTTCCTGTGTTTGAGATGGATTGACACATGGAAATAAGCATCCTGAAGGTCTAGGAGATACCAACCAGTCATGAAGCTGGAGGGCCTGAAGGATCTGAGAAAGAGTTACCATCTTGAACTGGTCCTTCCTGAGGAATTTGTTCAATTCTCCTAAGTCCAAGATGGGTCTCAGTCCTCCATCCTTCTTTGGTACTAGGAAGTAGGGGGAATACCAACCCTTGTTCCTCTCCGCTGCAGGTACCAGTTCTATGGCACCTTTCTCTAGCAGGTCTACGATCTCCTGCACAATGAGCGGATCTGGAAACTTCAAAGAGTTGTTCCCCGGTGGATGAGTGAGGGGTGTGTAGAAAAGGCAGGCAGTAACCTTGGGCAACTGTCTCCAATGCCCAAGCATCTGACGTAATAGCCTGCCATTCTGCCAGATGTTGAGTTAACCTGCCCCCTACTGGTGTCGTGTGAGGGGAGACCTCAGAGGGGTTTAGAAGCGGCTGACGCAGATGCTGAGGGTAAAGTGGCACCTGCTGCTGCCGTTTTTGTACCTTTAACCCGTCCACCACAGGTGAATCGTTTCTGGCCCCTTTGAGCTGGCTGTCCTCTGCCTTTTCCGAATGCGGAGTAAAAGCGAAAGGACCTACCCCTCCAGGAGGTTCCTGAGGGGCGATTTGGAGTCTGTCGGATTGCAGCCCCAAGAGATTTTGCTGCTGCCTTGGATGTTTGTAACTTCTCCAGGCTGTCATCAGCCTTCTTACCAAATAAAGAAGTGCTATCAAAGAGCATGTTCAAAAGTCTGGCGTGTACATCTGGAGCAAAACCAGACTTCCGCAATCACGCAAATCTGCAGATTGTGGTACTTGCAGCCATGGCCCTGCTGATACTGTCAGCAGAATCAATGCCTATTTGAAGGGACTCACACATTGCATCTTTCCCATCTTTGATGATGTTTAAAGATGCTTCCCTTTCCTCTCCTTCTGGGAGACAGTCAGCCGCAGATGAAGCACACTCCCTAAGTGTATGGCTGAATCTTGCAAGCGTGCAAGTGGCGTTAATAGATTTAAGCACCATGCTACATGCCGAAAAGACTTTTTTTGACATAGCATCAAACCTTTTATCATCCTTGGCCTGTGGAATAGTAGGGTATGCAGATCTACTATTTAATGAAGCTGCTGCTTGGACAACCAAACTCTCTGGAGTTGGATGTTTGCTCAAATATTCAGGGTCTGTAGCAGATACCCTATATTTGGCAGATAGTTTCTTGTTAACTGCAGGGATAACTTCAGGAGTTTCCCCAATTAGCAGAGATTTTTCTTTGCAGAGCAGTATGAAAATGAACAACAGGATCTTCCTGTGGACCTTTAACTAAAATGTCAGTAAGGTCATCCTGCTGAAAAGAAGGTGTAGGTGTAGACCACCCCATGAACTCTATTATTCTAGCCATCAGAACCCTATAAGGGGTCTCAGCATGCTCCGGTTTAGCAAACTCTACTTCTGGAGAAGTATCTAAACCACTTGCCTCATGTAAAGAGTCTTGAAGATCTTTTAACCTGTTCTCTTCAGAGATAAATTCCTCTGGTATGGGTGTTGTGGTCCTTTGTAAACCAAAAGGTCTCTCATGGTCGGAATCCTCCCCTGCCTCATATGTAGAGGACAAAGCTCTAAAGTAATCAGATCTAGGATATGGTTTAAAACCCATTTCGAAGTTGTCGACGGCATCCTCGAGGTCATGGTCAAAATCCTCGAGTCGACAGCGGCATCGAAGACGGTGTCGATGCAACCGATTTATACTTCGACGGACCCTTCGACAAAGGCGTCAACGCAGATTTATGAGTCGAAGAAACCTTTGACGACGGCGTCGATAACGCGGTCTTACTGCTTTTACTGGAGGGTTCATGACGCTCTCGGGTAGTTTCTTTCGCCAGGTGCAATGACTCGCTGTGTTTTTATTTTTCGGGTCTTTCGCCCAGGGTATCACCTTTAGCCGTCTCCGAGGGGGGCGAGGCCGCTTTCTCAAAGACGCTAAGCATTTTCATACGGAATTCCTCCCACTTAGCTGGAGAGCTGTGTTTCGTGGGGCAGGTGACCCTTTCCGGGGAGACAGAAGAAGACGAAGAAGAGGGAGATCTACGACGCCTCTTCTTAGAGTGTTTCGATCTTGAACACTGATGGGAACCGCTTCGAGACCTTGAACGGGAATGTTTCCTGTGACGGCGAGGAGACGAATGTCTCGACTCTGCCGAAGAAACTTTCGAGGGAGTAAAAGTTTTACGAGTCTTACCCCTTTCTAGCTTCCCCTTACGCTCCTTCAAGGCTTTCGCTGTCATGGACATACAGTCCTTGTATTCCGAACAGTGATGCTCCGATCCCAGGCACCACAAACAAATCCTGTGAGGATCCGTCAACGACATTTTCTTTCCACAATCACGACACTTTTTGAAGCCGGAACGTGGGGTCGACGGTTCAGATGAGGAAGCCATCGAATTAAGATGATATCTTCGAAGAATAAGTTTAATCTTCTTGAAGAAAGAACTGAGCGACACGATTCCGAGGCCCACGAAGCGCGGAAAAACGGAACTGAGCAATGGTCGCTGCGCAAGTCTATTTATACGCACGATGATGTCGGCGCTGAGACGGAGGCTGTCGAGGGTCACCAGCTCGAGGGACGTCGACGCGCAGCGCCGTCTACTGAAGAAATTTCCGAGGCCAGCAAGCTGGGATGTAATCTATCAAGATAAGGAATACGTCGGAGGACACAATCCCTTCGAATGTATGTTGTCAAATAGCGCAAAGACCCAAAGTGTCACAGACATTAAGCCATTATGTTCAGGTGTGAAAATTCTTATGTAGTCAAAGCCAAATTAGTTCTGGAACAAAATTTTTCCATGATTTATTGGTGGAGTCCAACCAATCTGCAGCCGACATGTGTTTCGACCAGTCGGTCGTCCCCAAGGATGTTATTATATACACAATAGCCAATAAAATAAATATAGAACACCATACAATGTGAAATTCCATGTGTTGAACTGCATAATAAAATTGTTTATATATAAACAATCAACAGAGTAATATTGGCAAATTAAATTTGTTACATACCATATTGCATGTCAGGGATAGACGTGCAAAGCAGGAGCAGTGGAGTAAGAAAGACATATCAGTCAGATTGGTTATTGTAATGTATTGTTGAATCTGAGACTCCCTATGCTCTGGGTGACTACCCTGTAGTAATCAGGCATGATGCAAGGATATGATTTCGAATTAGATGCCCGATACAAAAGTGAAAGTTAAAAAGAAAACATACATACTAACTCCAAGCAAAAAGAGAATCATGAAAGAAATGCCAGTTTCCTCTTTAAGGGCTTCTGATAGCTCCAATAAGTAGCCAAACAAAATAACCCCAAGCCAAGCGTGACCTGCAACACCACATACGAATGATTAAAATTGTGGATCAGCTAGAATGTAGTCGAAATCCAAATGGATTACTCTAAAGGTGGCCTCCATCAGTCCTGGTAAGTGCTCAGTCATGGTGGCCCCAAAAGAATTTAGACATGGGCTGTGGTCCCCTACATTTTTAAGTAGAAACAGAGAACTGTGAACTAAAAGTTCTATTCTGGTGGGACGTGCCAAAATATTTGGTGAAGAGTCACATGCCCGTGGAATAGTGAAAACAAAGAAAACACTAGACTCACCAGTTCAAAGTAAATTCTGAAGTAGACAAAAATGAATAGGGAACATTCCCATTAGATTGATGGACATGTAAAATCAAAACAACCACAAATTACTCCAAAGGTTCAATTGCAATATTGCCTCATACAGGAACTGGAAGGAACAATCCAAGAGACCCAATAGGTAATTCCTAAAATGCACCCATTGAAATGCGCAAATATTTGGACAGTCATATCTGGTACACAACTGGTAGTGCATAAAGGTGTCCTTACCTATATTTCCTGTGAGGATGTAGAAGTAAAATAGTGACCGCATACACTAAAGTGGCTGCTCCACTTTCAAACTTAACAGGGGTCAATACCTGGTGATACTGAGGTCTAGGGTCCGCCATCCACCAGAACATGGATGTAAAAATGACATGATGTGAATGAATAATGCCCAAGCCTAACAAAATGGGGAAATTGAAAATAAGGTTTGAGAAAACCTGTGAGGACATAATGTCATGGTAGGTGAGTCTAAGCTATACGTAGACATAAATCCATCAACAGTAATAGGTTTACTCATATGTAGTCCACTGGCGATGGGTGGTTACTTCAGTGTGTACTGTACTGCTGGAAACTGGCAAGACGTTCATGTTCATATTTTCATTGGATACATAAAATATAGCCCACATTTTACAAAAAGACATTCATCTCGTGCTCAGAATGGAGCCCAGTTTGAACACACCGTAAGTAACAGATGAGTTTGGCCTCAGTCTGTCGCAACTTGAGCTGGAGGTCACCCCCTCTTTTACCTAATTGGACTTTTCTTCAGTCCAATGAATTGAATGTTCTTTACATTGTCCATTTGGTGACACTCTTGCCAACGGATGGCGAAGGGCAACCTTTGATCCTGTTTGTTAAGAGTCGAGATGCGTTCCCTGATCGTAGTCCGCAGCTGCCTAATGGTGCTTCCTACATACACCTTTAAACAGACGCATATAATTGCATAGACCACAAATTTGGTCCGATAATTAATAAAGTCGTTAATCAATCTTTTAATACCCAGCTGGTTGACAAATTCTCAGCAGACTGGATGTGCAAACCTGCACATACTGCAGGTTCCGCATTTAAAAAATCCCTTAGCAGGTTTTAGGCAATCAGTGCCCTTAGGACCAGTATCAGTCAGAAATGAGGGCAAAGTTGTTTTTTTTTGTGACGGAGCTCGGCTATACACAAATGATGGTCTCTCATTAAGAAAGGGACATATATCCCTATCCAATTGCAAAATTTCCCAATGTTTGAGTACAATTGTGTACATGAGCATCTCTAGTATATCTTGTAATAATATCAATGCACTTCCTTTGCAATATGAATGTAAAATCTTTGTTGACAATTGTGAGCATGTCTGCTCTTGACTTTTTTTCAACTTTGGTACAAGCTTTAGAAATGGTGGGTCCTTTGTACCCCTTTTCCCTGAATCTTTTAGCTAAGAGTGAACTCTCCTGTAGATATGCATCATCTTCACTGCAGTTAAGGCGTGCTCTGAAATATTCTCCCCCTGGGATATTCATAATAGTGGATTTACGATGACAGCTGTCCGCATGCAACGTGCTGTTGACCTGCATTGCTTTGCAGAATGTTTTAGTCTCAACTCTGCCCTGTGCAATGTAAATAATCAGGTCAAGGAAATCAATCGAGGTTCTGCTGCATTCCGCAGTGAGACTAATACCAAATTTATTGTTGTTCAGGTACTCTTCAAACGTACGGAACTCAACATTAGTGCCCGTCCAAATCGGTACGACATTGTCTATGTAACGTTTTCAAAGTACCACATTCTCCTGAAAACAACCTTTGCACAATGCATGAGTTTGTTCATAGATGGACATGAAAAGGTTTGCCAAGGACAGTGCGTACTTAGCCCCCTTCGCCCCCATTGCCATTCCTTTGATTTGGGTATAGTATACATCATCAAAAAGAAACATATTGTTGTCAAGTGTAAATTTAAGGAATTCCTTCAACATCTCCACATGCACCTAAAAAGAAGCAGAATGATCCTGAAAGACACAATCAATTGTATGGATGGCCAAATCATGGCTAATGGAAGTATACAAAGGAGTCACGTCCATAGTGGCCAACAAAAAAAAATCATCTTTCCACTCAATTGTAGATAAAGTCTGGAGAACATGAGTACTGTCTTTGAGATAGGTGGGCATTCGTAACACATCTTTAAGTGCATTATCAATGTACTTAGATAATCCCTCAGTGACCCAACTTATCCCACTCATTATGGGTCGGACTTCAGGTAGAGCTTCAAATCTTTTGTGGATCTTGGGCAAAAAAATACATAATTGGCATAACAGGATTCTTGATTTTCAGGAATGACATTTCATCATCAGTTATCCCTTCACCATGCCATATGTCCACTAGTAAGTATAAATCATTAGTGGTAGCTGTGGTTGTGTTACTTGGTAGTTTCCTATAACACCCGGGTGTCATGAGATGCGTTTTGCCCATGCTCAAATAGTCTTTGATGTTTAATAAAACTACATTCCCGCCTTTGCCTGCTTCTCTGAAGACCAGGTTCTTATCATTTGCCAAATCGTCTAAGACTATCCATTCATTTTTAGTCAGATTATCTTTATATATAGATAAATGGTCTTTGCCAATTCTATCTATATGGCTATGAATATCCTTCATCACTGCTTGTTGAAATGTTTCAATGATATGTTCATTAGCCAATTGAGGTGTAAATTTCAATTTGCTTTTGAGTTCCTTTACTCCTAGGTTTGCGGACTTCCCGAAGTCTGAATAGGTCTCGCTCAACCATTTGTCGGTATCAGAAGCTAGCGACATCAGCAGATGCGTGTTCTTAATATCCTTGATGGAGAATGTGCTGGGAGGATCTAGAATTTCTTTAGGAACATACTGCCTAGTCTGAGTTGCAAAAAATGTCTTAAACTTAAGTTTGCGTGTAAATTTAAAAAGGTAAATCTGAAAGTCAGTGAAATCCGTGCCTATAGACGGAGCAAATGATAAGCCTTTATTTAGAACTTGTTCTTCCAATTCAGTCAAAAACCTGTCCGATAGATTACCAAACTTTTGTTGGTCAGATCCATAATGGTTTCCTCGACCCGGCTCTGGTTAATAGTCTGGTTAATGGTCTGGTTGCGTCTCCGCTTCCTCCTACTCCCCCTCCCCCGACTACCCCCGAGGAGTTGTTCCATGTTGATGTATTTATGTATTTGAGGCAAGTGGCATCTGAAATCGGACCCGTTTCCCTCCCTTGTTGGGCTCCTTTCCTGTATTTGTTCTAAAAAAAAAAACTGCCCCGATTCGTATTGGTTTTTTTTTTCTGAAAAAGGTTCTGTGGTGTTTGTACCATCCCCATCCAAGTCTATGTCAGAGCTGCCCGTCAATGTGTTAGGCGTGTTATCTCTAGATTTCCTGGAACAATCATCAAATTTAGACTGGAAGGTGTAAACCCGGTCCTCGCTATAATCCCCGTCATCTCTGAAATATTTGCAAAATTTAGGACGTTTAACCTCATCTTGATATACCCCTAAGATCTGGTACATCTTGTCATAATTCTTATCGTTAGTGGATTGAGGATTTGACATGCTCTTGATTTCCTCTTTTAGTACGTCAATAGATTCTTGTGTTCGTGTGTGCTCCCTCTTGGCATGTTCAATTAATAATTTGATCATGTTCTTGGAACTCTGTTCCAGATTCAATTCCGACTCATTCGCCAAATCTTGATCTTCTTGTTTATCAAAATTTGGGAAGATTAAAATTCTCAAACCTCTAGGTATGTTCTTATTTTCTAGGTAGTTGGTAAGTGAAGCCTGTTCCCAGAATTCATCTCTTTTTTAGATAATCTTTCCAGCTTAATGAATTTTTGACCGAGTGTTTCCGTGGTGTTGTATGTACTCTTAAATGGTTTGAAAGTGCTCCCTCGTGGAGCAAAAAGGGCAGCTCTCTCCACCTCTCTGTTTTTCAGATAATCTGCCATATTTAACAATAATTAGTGGAAGGGCCCGCAGCAACCCCAATGTTAACAAAACATTGAAGAAAAAAAGAAAAAAAAAAAAGAGGATGTGGGGAGTAACGTGTTGGGATGCGCTCGGCCTACGTTAATTTACAGATGGTATGGTGCAGCAGTAGCAACATACGAGGTCCCCCCCTATGGGCCTCCCAAACATGAAGTTTAAGAAAGAATGTATATTGTCAAATGGCGCGAAGACCCAAAGTGTCACAGTGTTATAACTCGCATCCCCTTCTTCTATTCCCTCCTCACCTGGATCCGATGAGGGGTCTGAAGTATCTTCTCGGGTCTTCTTCTTCTCTTCTCTCAGTCTTCTTCTTTCTCCCTTTTCGGTCGTGGAGGTACAACACTGCAGGCAAGGGGAAACCCCGGGGAGCCAATCCTCTTGTAATCAGGGAAAAAAAGCCTTGTGGGCAAAAAAAAACCTGTAGCCACTGCGGAGCCTCGTAAGTTGCCGTACGTCCGTGGAATGGAGGAGTTCCATAGGACTGAGAGGAGAGCACTTGAAGAATGAGGCGATACACCGGTGGATATGAAGTGAGGAAGAAAAGGGTTTGAAGCGGTAGCGATGATGGCAGAAAGCAGGAGGCTGGGGAGGCAGCAACGTAAACAAGCAGAAGAGGGAAGGAGAGCGGGGGAAGCAAGAGCCAGGGGAGCAACAAGAGGAGGAATACCTGGCAGGTAAATGGAGAAGTTCACACAAGAGAGCGTTCTGGCGGAGTGCACAGTTGCTACGCTCCGATCCTACTGCAGAGGCCGTTTTCATTTGGCGGCGGCCATCTTGGAAATCAACTAGACCGCCGAAGTGAACGTTCTCATCAACGTTTTGGCACCTTCAATGGCGGCGCCACCTATTCCATAGGCGCCACGGACAAATCCTGACACACAGACATTAAGCCATTGACATCGATGTTGTTCTCAACAAAAGAATTAGTTCTTGTGCTACGCTGCAGTTGTTCGAAAAAAATAAGCAACAGAGAAAATACAAAACTAGAGGCGATTTAAAAAATGGTGGATATGTGGAAAAATAGATACAAGAACATTTCACGTAAACACTAACAAATACAGCCTCAAATAGCCAAATTCTGGTCCTTACCTTAACAGAGTTATAGAAGGCTTCAAACACGCCAACGCTTTTGGCACTAAGCTGCAGGTTTACTGATCCCTCCATCGTTAACGAGATGCCTTGATGCTGTACTGTGTCTTTGCTCATGATAACCACCACTCCGGAAAGAACTTCCTGAAAATCAGATGAAAAAAAAAAAACCTTTATATAGAAACCATCAAACTATATCTTAAGTCAATAACTGCTACTTAACGTACATAAATTAGGCCAAAGAGGCTCAAAAGTAAAACATAAACAGAGGGATAAAAGGTGAGTGTGATCAGGGTTATGCTTTGAAATTATCTGAATAGCTCTTTGTGATCTCAAGGTTTCCACCAAAGATTCTGGACAGGCTTATAATTAACATTTCTCTTCCAACAGTCACACCCATAATAGAGGTGATAAAACACTTTTCCCACTCCCACACTCAACCCTCCCTAGGGGTATCTGGGCCCTGCCACCCAAAATAGAATCACTTGCTTTTTGATCCCACACCCGTTTCTTCAACAGAGAGCTACTAGAGCAGTCATCAGACATCCTTCATGATGCCATCGGTACAACAAAACAAGGCTGACCATTTAATTCCAGCCACTTCAAAATGGTTAATAAAGCACACTAAAAGGATACACAGCATGTTACATAACACTTGCATAAATCCACACAACACATACATCGATATAGCATTGTTGATTACCTTTTTATTGAATGTTTAACTATATATACACACATTTTAAGTACACTGGTCGCCTACCATTCTATTTCATTCATGTTTTATAGCCTAACTACTTGTAATAGCATGCAATTTGTAATAGCAGGCAAATTCAATGGATCGTCCTTAACGGGACATCCTTAAGCACATAAACATGCGTCTCCTTTACCCACCTCATAACTGCCCTTTCTTTTTCCTTCCTCCAAAATAATCTCCATATCGATAGTAGTTTCTTAAGGTAGATAATTTTAATTTTAATTTTCAGTTAGGTTTTTTCAGTCAGGTTTTGAGATTCAATACCAGGAAATTGTCTAAATATTTAGTTATGTTTAGGGTTCGAAATTGCTGCAGCCATTTAGTGCCTGCTTCTAACCTAGGAGATCCTGATTAGCTTGAAACCAACAGCTACCAAGAGCTCCCTTTGGCTTTCCAGGGCAACTGGTGGCTTAAAAACATGCATGTGTGACATTAAATATTAGCACGTAAGAAGTGCTACTAAAGCAGAATTAGAACACATCTTGTACACATTTAAACATAATAAATCATAGATAATGGGTTAACAGTTCAGGTGCGCATCTCATGTGGAAGTTGGATTTGCGGTCGGAGGATACTTACTCCCGGTTCGTCAGCTGTAGTTCATGGCTACTGGGTAATGGCAGACATTCAGGAGCTTGTTTTAGCTCCCGCTCATCTAATCTTCATTTCAAACCCTAATTGGTAAATTTCCCATTTTAGGGTTCCTCATCATAGCCTTCCCCTTCTTGGTTCTGTGTCTTGGAGAAGGAGGATGTTGGGTTCCTTCTGTCATGTGGGTGCACATTCTGTCCCCTAAAGGGGTAGGATAGCTGCATATAAAATGCCATGACCTGAAGAATTCCCTCATATATGTAACCTAGCTTAGACTAGAACAAGGTCTGTTAGTAGAATGTAGTGCTTTGAAATAACAGGAAGCTCTCAAAGTGCTAGATGTCTTTATTAATTAGTATTTGCTTTACATTTACAAAGCTGCCTCTAGTACGTGGTGCATGTATAAATTACTTACACATAGATGATTGCTTTTGCTTATTCAAACATACACGCACACACATATATTTAATTCTGAATAGAATCCTATGATTTACCCATTCACCTACACAGTGAACCAGCAAGAAACGAAAGCAAATTCAATGTTATTCTTGGCATAAATAGAAGCTAAGAAACAGCTGAACAAGGCAAGGCATTCACATTTCACTTAGCACATTACGATGCCGGCCTTCCTTGGCAATAGTAGCTTGATGACGTGAATAGACTAGGCGATGTGAGGAGCCAGGAATGAGAGCGGCCATAGAGGACTCATGCTTTTGGCTAGACACTTGTATTTGAAATAATAAAAGGGGCTGGAAAATGGCTCACTATCCCTGATCTAGGAGGTATTTCCCTGCCTCAACCAAAACCAATGGGTCTGTCCTTCATTAAGATTTCACACTCAAAACTAACTCTAAGGTGCAAAGAATATTGCTTCTGGATTTCAAGTTGCACAAATGTTCAAATTCAACAAAAGATGTAAACCCAACCAAAAAGTTCCAAGTGGACACATGTTCACAGTTCCAGCGAATGGCTCCCTTCCCCAGATTCCACGACAACAAATGTTCCAACAAAGAATAATCAAGCTCCGTCTACGTTTTGGGGAATTAATCCCTTCCCCAGTTTTTCTCTTCAGGATTCAGCTAGTGTATAATCCTAAGGTTGTGCGACTTCCTAGGGATTCTCTTATTTACTGTATTACAATTTGGGTGTAGGTCCTGGACTCGCAGGTCCCCTGGTATACTCACTTGCCAGGGCTTTCACACCGTTACTTTTTCCTTTTATCCATGAAATATTAGCCCAAAGTTGCTGTATTATACCTTGCTTAACAATGTTTGTTTCAATAACAGCTCTCTTTTTCATACAATGGGCTTTTGCCCCTCTTCCAAGTCAATTCTTGTTTATTTGACTTTCTTTCTGAAATCCGTCTCTTTCGGTATATGGGCTCAGCGACCTATTCGTGGTAGGGTTTACAGGTAGGTAAACCTCTTCACGTTGTGCCCGTGTTTCTATAAAGTGGTGCACCCTTTTGGGCAACCTGGTAACCAGTCTGCCTTCCCTGGGTTTAATGGGTGCTTGTTGTGTCCCTCACGCTTTTCTGCTTTGTTTTTCCTCCATGTTGCTGGCTTGGCGTGTGCCCAGTCAGCCGCTAGACCTTCATCATGTCCTTTTCTGCTATGTGCGGTTCCCGCTGCTTTGCACTGTCGGGCGGTGAGCCGACTGCATTCCGGTTTCCTCTTCCACTGTTTGGATCAGCCTCAACACCGTTTCATGCTGCATCGTTTTCCCCAGTGTACTGGTCGGTATCTGTACAAGTCGCCGTGCAGCCCAGCGTATGCAGCTCTCTCTGCTTGCTGTCAGCTTTGCTGGTTTTAAACTTCCAGGCATAACTGAATAATCTCCAAAGATTAAACCGCTGTGTGGGCTTACCGTTCTTAGTGATCTTTATTATTCTGTCCCTCTTCCTCATCTCAGTGGTTACCATATCATTATTTATATGATGTTGTGGACGCTGGTATGAGATCTTATTGGGAGTGATCATTACTGCTCCCTGCCTCTTCATCATCTCAGTAATTGATATACTGGCCTTTGTGTCAGGTTGGCCAATACTAAGAGTGTGTCTGGTGAGTGATTGAGGGGGGAGTGTTACAGTATGCCATTGAGGCATGAGGAATGGTGGGAACACCTACACAAGGGAATGGGAGGCATGTGATTTACTGCAATGGTGTCATGTCATTCCCCCCGAGGGTCACCTCCACTTAGGTGGCCTTCCCTCATATAGCCACCCCCAGCATGAGGACCTGGTAGAGGCTTCCATCCTCATGCCACATAAGGAGAGGCTATCTCTGGGAAAGGAGTGATGATATAATCGGATTCATCATTGCGAGTAGACATCAGAGAACCACGCTTCAGTTTGAATTGATATAGCAATGTTGCCATTTAGAGCATCTTGTCCTTGATGCAATGTACAAAGTGACCAGACTAATTGGGCACCTTGCTTGCGTACAGTTGATATGTCAATAGACTCTAAAGCATTGTTATTGAAACTTTATGCTGATGACGAGAAGTTTCTGTTGAATATGAACATGAGGCAAGATTTAATGGCAGGTACCATAGTTGGGCATTGACTGACGTACATCTCATCGAGTGACATGTAAGTTAATGATTAGGGAATTTCCATCTAAGCCCTATATAAACCCTTTGTATAGTTCACACAGTTCCAGATTTTCAGGGCAAATGTTCATCTGCAGTTGTTATTTAGAGAATGTCGGGCCTGAGAGGAGAGTGAAGTTGGCAGATTTCAATGTCTGGTCATGACATATTTGTTGATTCAACAGTGTAGTAGATGTTCCAAGCTTTACTGGTGATGCACATGATATGGGAATAGAAAACAGACTCAGTAGGAGGTGTAAGGGGGCAGAAGTAAGAAACTTGACACAAGGTTGGTGGAAATGATCATTATAGACTTTTATTTGTCTTAAAGAAAGGAAAATGGGTTGGGTGAAGGCCTAACTTTAGCTAAATATGAAGGGTGTTGCCCTGCCTCAACAAAAGAATACTATGGACCAGGTCAAGCTATCAGTCAAACAAAAAGTGTCCACCCTCCTGTGTCTTAAACCTATTTCTGTCCCTTACACGTTCAATCTAAACCAAAAAGAATGTATACTGTTCATCCAACTTAAACATAACTCAGTTCCACGCTCTCCCGGAAGGAAACTTCTTCCAGGGTTCTACTTGTTTTCACAATAGCATTCTTTACCAAATCCTCTGGGGAATTCCTCTTCCCCCAGTTCATAGCACAAAGAAAATGTTCTTTCCCAGTCTCTTTGACAGGTCAGGTTCACTAACCTGCTAGACCTTACCATAGACTTTTCCAACAGTGTATCCAGTCTGGCTTACTTGCCTGCCAGACTCGATTTCCACAACCTTCAACTTCAGAGATCCCAGTGTTTTGGGCTTCAGCCCGCTGGTTATAAATCTTCCGGTTTTCAGGTGGGTCCTTGACCCTTATGTATTCCACTGGTGGGCTTTGCCCATTCTCAAATGGGTCCCAGAATCTGTTCCTTTGATTTGGCCGGTTCCTTGTCCCTTAGTTACCTACTGTCCACTTGGAAAAACTTGGTATATTCCCCTGCCAGGTATTGCCCCTCTAGGTGTACTCCCAATGTTTGTATCTGTCCATTTGCCTCTTTTGTTATTTCCTTGTGGCCCTCGGGACATGTTCATCTGCATCACACAGTACGGTTTATATTGTATAGTCTCTCTCACCCCCTTGTGCTCTTCAGGATGTTCTTATTGGACTTATAAGGTTTGTGTATACTTGATTGGTTTCCTTTTCACCTTCTTGTAATTTTCAGGGTGTTTTCAAAAAGTTTGCAAAGTTCGTATTATATTGTATCTTCTCGTTCTCACCCCCATTGGGCTGTTCGACATGTTTTCATGAGCTCCTTCAGCTCCCTCACAGTCTCCTTGGCCAGCCCGGCCCTTTCCCTACCTTTGGGTACTCTTAGGGTGGCCTTCGGTCCCTTCTGGGAACCAAGCAACCCACAGTTACTCCACTATTACAAAAATTAAGTTCGATCATAACATTCCTTAAATTGTAGATCTATTCCAAACGTTGCTTTGGAGATCTAATCAATGAAGGAGAAGGTAGCTGCACACCTTACACATTCTTTAAAAAAGTGAGCCACGAAAACCACTGTAATACTGGTGCTAGCTAGATATGTTGCAAACAAACGAGGTTCTGGCTATACCTCAAAAAGGAACCTGTGATCTTGCGACCTAAGACCACCAGCAAGAAGAATCAAGAGATGCGGCCTGCTCGATGGTAGCGGTATGGGAGAGGGAGTAATAAGGCACCGGCAAGAAGTAGAAAGTGCCGCAGAGCCACCGAAAGCAGAGGTGCAGCTGCTGACAAACTCTCCTCCTCGCCCCGGGCAGCGCAGGGGGGCGGGAGCATAGAATCAGAGGCCCTGGCGGTAAGGAAGGACAACACGGGAGAAGACCTCTGTGAGGGAGAGCCGCTTAGCTGGGATAATATTGGATCCAGGGAGTGGTCTTTGCACTTCCTGTGTGAGTTTTGCAGTACTGTGAGCAGCACTGCAACGGGCGGTGGAGGAGGAGCCGAAAAGTGTGGCGATCCCGGTGCCGGGAAGAGACAGGTGGTGCAACCTAAGAGCGTGGAGTGGAAGGAAGGCTCTGAGGCAGGACAGAAGCTCCCCCATTGAATGAAGCAGTAAGGATGGTGGGGTCCCGTAGAACATATTAGTGCGCAAGAGTGTGGCCGGGCACCCACGTGTCGCTGCCTCAGGAGGGAGACTACTGGTGTGTGGGGAGAAGATATAATGAGAGGAAATACCGGCGGGGGAAAGCTGTGAAGCGCACACAAAGGGATTAGAACATACACCAGCTGGGCATCCGCATACAAGAAGTACAGAAGAGGGGGGAGGCTCATCAAGGCTGATCAATAGTACGGTAGCAATCTCCAGATACAGGTGGTCGTGTGGAGAGGTGACAAACGGATGCCAGGAGCAAAAGGCAAGGGCACCCTGCACCTAAGGAGGCAACCCCCAGGGGGTCAGGAAGGTCAATTGGAACACTGTTGGAGGCAATGAGAGGTGGGCGGGCACGCTAGTGGTTGAGAAAGGGGACATTGAGGAGAAGAAACAGGGTGAACAAGAGACTGATGAGATGGCTCTCAGCAAGGAGGATCTCAGGGAATGCCTCAATGAAATGGAGGGGAGAATAACTAAGACGGTTCAGGAGCAGTTTACATCGTTGCGGGAAGAACCGAGAACCTCCCTGACTGAATTCAAGGGGGGTGGGGGAGGGAGTGAAGACAATGGGGGAAAAGAGTGGATGTGACCAAACAGGGCCTGGCGGAGGTATCCAATATTCATGTAAAGGGCTTAAGTGAATCAATACTAGACACAAACTTAAAAGTTATGGTTCAACAATGATTTGGGAGTTTATTGATGGATGTACAGCCAGAAGATATTGGGAATGATCAAGTACATAGAGTGGGGCCCAGGAGAAGGGAGCCAGGAACTAGACAGAGACACGTGCTGGTGGCTCTCACCTCATATGGTATGAAGGAGAATATCCTGCGAGCAGCGAGAACCGAAGGGAACATTACAGTGAATGGGGCACAGGTACAGCTGTTTCAGGACCTGGCTTTGATAACACTACAAAAGCAGAGAGACATGGGCCAAGTGACGCAGGCTCTTATTGCAAAGCATATCCCTTATAAGTGGACGTTTCCATTTGGACTGCTTTTCACTTTGGAGGGACAGCAACATTGCAAAACAACGTGTGCAGAGGGCCTGGCTGTGATGAACTTGGAGGAAGAGGATGGACATGGTGAGAGCCGATCAAGGTTCTCTGCCCTATGTGGGCAGCGACTGTGGGACTGGTCTACGGTGCAGGGGATTTAGGAGGGTAAGATTGAAATGTCTGCTGGTTAGAGGACGGGGGGGGTCGAGCTGGAGGGGAAGAAGGGGGATGCCTTTCAGAAGGAAGGAGGCAAGTTAGGTGAAGGAGGGGGAAGTGTTTGAGGGGGCGGATACCGATTATCAAGCCTGGAGTGGAGTGCTGGTGAGCACTGTTTTGGAATCAGTGGGAGGTGTTAGGATACCTCACAATGGGGGGTCACCTCAGGCATGTTCATGGACCAAAGCTTTGGGGTTGGTCCCCGAAGGAATCATAGGCTCTTCTGACTGGTCCTGAGATGATGTGTAGGTGGGGCAGTTGGGGTGGTGGAGTCTTAGGGATAAGGGGGCAGAAGCAGGTGGGTGGGGAGATCCAACTGTGGATATGGGATTAATAAAGGCAGGGATAGAAGATATTACCAAGTTTTTCATTCAAAGTTTTATCACATAATGTGATGGGGTTACATTTCCCTGTGAAGCGAAAAAAGGTGGAAGCCCTGGTGAGAAGGGAAAAGGTGGATATCATGCTACAAGAAACGTACATAAAGAAGGCAGACAAATCTGTCATGAGATGGTGGCAATTCTCCCGGGCTTTCCAAATCTTAGGCGGTAGGGAAGACCTTGGGTGTCTTGATAGGGTTTAGAGACACACCGAGGACTAAGGTGATACAGGTCCAGGCATATGGGGAAAGAAGACATCTCTTTGTAATAGTACAGTTGGATCATAGATAAATTACCATGGCATCAATATATGCACCCAATTCTGGGCAGGACAGTTTTTTGCGGCAGGTGGTAACAAAACTGGAGTGCTTTGCAAAGGAAGAGATCCTACTCACGGAAGATTTCAATTTGGCATGAGATCCCATCAAGGACAGGAGTGTGGGAGCCGGGAGGGGGGGGGGGGGATCAGCACCATTGAAGGACAGCTTTGATAAATTTGACTTTACGAGATGTCTGGCAGGTCAGGAGGGGAGAGGAGAAGGGTTATACTCGTTTATCACATGTCTATCAATCCCTCTCAAGAATTATGTGTGGGTAACGGCTAGGCTAATGGGAGAGGTGAGGGAAATAGAGTTTGGATCAATATCACTATCTGATCATGCCCCAATCCTGGTGACGATCATGCCACGAGGACCGTGCAATGGGCTGTGGGCTTGGACATTCCCAGGAGAATTGTTGACTGACTGTGATGCCAGAGGTGATTGGGGACAAAATAGATGGGTATTTTCGGGCTATTGATAATCAAGAGGTCTCACCGGAGGGGGTCTGGGACGATTTCAAGGCAGTGATGTGTGGGGAACTCATTGCACTACGTGGTCACACAGAGAAATCTTGAATGGTTATGGAAAAAGATTTGGAGGCTCAACTAAGGGATATTCAATTTGCTATAAATAAGCATAGGACGAGGGTATTGCACAAAAAACTAAAAGGAAGTCCAGAGACATTTAGACCTGCTGCGTACCCGTAGAGCAGAGAGATCTTTGTTAGCAACCAACCAAAGGTATTATCTGCAGGCCAATAGAGCAAACAAGCTGTTGGCTCAGCAATTGAAGGTATCAGGAGGGGCGGCTAGGATAGTCCAGAAAATTGGGCAGCCAGATGATTCAATTGTTACGGAGTCGGAGGCTATAATAGAAGTATTTGATACATTTTATGAATCATTATCTACGTTGGGGCACCCAGACCCTCGGGCAGTAGAGAAATATTTGTTAGATATATCAAAGCACAAGATAATACCTATGGATAGGAAAGGGCTGGAAGGAGACCTAAGGGAAGAGGAGGTGGAGACAGTCATCCGGGCATTAGCCATGAATAAAGCGCCAGGGACTGACGGTTTGCCGGCAGCATTTTACAAGTATGTTAAGAAATTGACATCAAGACTGACAGGGCTATTTAACTTGTTGGGGGCTAAAGGAGGGGTAACAGCATCTATGGCAGAAGCGAAAGTGGTGGCGTTTGGGAAGCCAAGCAAGGACTTTTCCAAATGCGGGTCGTATCACTCTTTAGCGTTAATGAATACAGATGCAATGGTGTACACGGGTGTGCTGGTGGTGAGGCTAGCACCTCTTCTCCTGAATTTAATTGAAATTGACCAATCCGGTTTCATCACAAGGAGACAGACCTGGGATTACACTACCAGCTTTATTCGTTTGAAAGAAAAGGTTAACGCAAAGCAGATCCCATCGATACGGGGGTCGCTAATAGCTGAAAAGGTGATTGACTGCGTGGACTGGCCCTTTTTGTTTACAACCATGGAGCGTATAGGGATGGGGTCAAAGTTCATACAGATGGTACAGGCAAACAATAAGGCTCCCATAATGCGCTTGTCCGTTAACAAACAATTGTCCCATAGAATACAATTAGGTCGGGGTACAAGGCAGGGGTGTCCCTTGTCGCCACTGCTTTATGCGATATATTTAGAACCATTCTTGGTCAAACTCTGACATCAGTCGTTGATACGGGGCATCCCTTTTGGAGGGGAGCTGGGGAGGGACACATAAGATCGCTGCCTTTGCAGACGACATGCTGATAACAATGACCTACCCAGAGACATCAATACCGGTACTGTTGGCGGAATCGATAGAAATAAACTAGTGGCGAGACTGAAGGAGAACATGGGAAAGTTGGAGCTGTTGGTACTGGGGCTCTCGCAAACACAGAGGAAAGCGTTACCTTTATACTTTCCATTTGCATTGGCAAAGAATAGTACTAGATATTTAGGGGTAAATATAGCTAATGCAATACCGCCAATGTACAAGAACAACTATCCAAGATTGCTTGAATAAGTGAAGGAAGATTTGGGGAAATGGTCCCCACTTCGTATCTTATGGCGGAGTAGAGTGGCCACCATTAAGATGGTAACGCTTACAAGGGTACTCTATTATTTCCAGGTGCTCCTGATAACTGTCCAGGGTTTTGTTTTTTTAAATATATTTTTTATTATTAATCGGTTGGAGCATGCAATATTAGCATCTGTCATGACATAGTAAGCATTACATATGAGCTACAGTAATCAACAAGAGTCTCATTGCTCACACCTGGTTGATGACAGTGTATTGTTTTCCCTCCCAGGCCCCACCCAGTTCGTCCGGTTTCCTCTTTCCCGGCCTGCCCGTAATCTGTTTTCACCTGGGCACAGATAAAGTCGTGCCAGGTGGGGTTTAAAGAAAAAAGCTGGATATTTAAGATCATATTCCAATAGTGGTGACCAGATTGATTGAAATTGGTGGAGTTTTTCTTCCTTTGCGGCCCTCACCTTCTCCGCCACCAGCACGTCCCTGACCTTGATCCACCATAGAACCATGTCCGGGCCTTCCACAGCCTTCCAGAGTCAAGTGATTGTGATGCGCGCCGTCAGCAGCAAGTGTATCAGCAGCTTCGCATGTGCCCCAGATTTCAGATCTACTTTCGCCAGTGGGTGTCCGAAGCAAGGTTTTGGGGCAGACCGGGAGTTTGCTTCCCCTGAGATCTTCTATGGTCTCCATAATAGCTTCCCAGAAGGAACGAATTCGGGTACAATCCCACCACATGTGGAAGTAGGAGCCGTGGGCCCCACAGTTTCACCAACAGGCAGGGGAGGCCGAGGTCTGGAAATGATGCATCTGTGCCAGGTGATAGTACCAGCGAAACAGCGATTTTAAGGCACACTCATTGTTGGTCACGCATCTGGGATGGGGCGTGTCCCCAGGCCCAAATTTCCAGCCATTCTATGTCCTCCAGTTGGTGACCTAGATCTGCCTCCCATCGGGACATATAGTATGGGCGACGAGAGGTCAGAGGTTCGTCCCTCTAGAGTTTATACATTTTTGAAATCCCACCTTTGCCCAAGCCCTCCTAGATAGTCAGAAAGCAGCTTGAGCTCTGAGCCCTTTTGAACTGTCTTATTTCCGGGTGCGTGATCCAATGACGTAATTTGAGTGTACCGGAACCTATCCGACTGAGAGGTGGAATACCCTTTTACAGTCTTCGAATGAGCGTGGCTGGCCCTTGTTGAATAGCTGTGCCAGTGTGAGTAAGCCCCCTTTTCTCCAGTTCCCGAAGACCATAGGGTGCATGCCCGGTGTAAAGGCGGGGTTTCCAAAGACCGGGGAAAGTGGGCCCATACCCCTGGGAATCTTCCTCCCCTTCATCGCCACATCCCTAACCTTTAAGGTGGCCTTTGTGGATGAGAGCAGTTGCGGCCATTGCTTTTGTATTGTGTGGGGGGGAAGGGCAGAAAGCAGAGGGGGAAGAGGACTTTTAGATTGTTCGATCACCCATTTTGGTGCGAGACCCTTGGCTGTCCATGTAAGCAAATGATAAAGCTGGGCCGCGCATTTGCGTAGATTAAGAACCCCCAACCCCCTCAGCTGGTATCCACCCATCATCACCTTCTTTAGGGATCCTAGATTTCTTTCATCGCCATATAAATCCTAGAAGTTTTGATTGGAGCAGATCCAATACTAGTCGGAATTACCACTGAGAGGGATGGGCAAAAGTAGAGCAGGCGAAGGAGCAGGATAATTTTTACTGCTGTGATTCGAGCCATCAAGAGATCACCTGGCTTGCCCATCTTTCTAGGTCCTTTTCTAATGATTTAAAAGGCGGGAGGGGGGGAAATTGACCGCACAGAGGTCCATTGGAGAAGCTTTAAGCCAGACCCCCAAGTATTCAATTAGATGTGGTGTCCCAGTGAAATCGGGTATAGTGCCTGGATAGAAGTGATATCCCGGGATGACAGCCCCATCCCCAGTGCTACTGATTTCCCAAAATGTATTTCGAACCTGGCTACCAAGCCGAAAGCCTGAAGTTCTTGTAAGGCCGCTTTGAGGGAAGGTTGAATGTTGGTGATGGAGAGAAGTAAGTCATCGGCGTACAGAGAAACCTTGTGGGAAGAATCCTGAGCCCCAACCCCCTGAATTGTCATGTTCCTACGTATGTGCTGCGCCAGTGGTTGCATAATGAGGGCAAACAGAAGAGGCGTGTGCCACATGTAAGGGGAATCGAGGAAGAACTTTCACGGTTAACCTGAAGTAAGGTGCTCGGGGAGAAATAGTTGGTGGCTATCATCTTTCTGAATTCAGTTCCAAAATCGAACGCCTCCAAGGTTTAATGAATAAAGGACCAATCTACCTTATCGAATGCCTTGGTTGCATCTAAAGCTAGGAGGGCCAACTTCCCTTTACTCATCACAGTGAACTCAATTAGGTTTAGGGCCCGCCTGATGTTACCTCCAGTCTTTCTTACCTCAATAAAGCCTGTTTGATCAGTGTTAATTAGTGCCGGGAGGAGAGGGGCTATGCGATATGCCAGCACCTTCAAGTAGATATTTGCATCAATATTCAAGAGAGAGATCAGCCTATTAGAGGCAAACTCTTTAGGATCCTTGCCAGGTTTCAATAACAGGTTCTTGGAGAAACTTGCATGGAGGGGGGGGGGGGTCCACTACCCGCCTCTCCAAAAGGAGTTAAACAGGCCCGTTAGGGGCGAAAGAAGTTTATTACTAAAGAATTTACAGCTTTTTGGTGAAAACCCATCAGGGCCTGGGGCCAGGGGTTTTAGAGTCTTTATTACCGCCTCCGCCTCCTCCTGACAGATAGGGACTTCTAGTGCCTCCATCTCTTCATGGGCTAAACGAGGTAGGGCTGCTTTCATAATGCACTTTCTCTGGGACGAGACCAACCTACCTGGGTTGGACATGGTCTCCAGTAAATTGGCCTGTGCTAGCAGTAGTTTATCCCGCTCCCCATATTGGGTTACCCTCATGCTGATCTTTGAGACCTATGATAAAATTACGTTTTCTGGTCCGAGCCAGTTTCATTGCTAAAAATCGGTTGGCCTTGTTGCTCTTTGCCAAACAACCCTGTTTAACAGAAATCAGGGTTTGTGCCGTTTCCTCTGCATATAGGCCTCTAATTTATTCCAAGCTATACAGAGGGCCGATTGGATTGGGGGGGGGGGGAAATCACCCCTTCTTGTATTTGTCCTCAATCTGAGATTTCCCCCTCCAGGAGAGGCTTGGCTTGTTTTTTCTGCTTTTAGTATGCCGCTGTGGCTGGGGAGGTTTGTTTCGTGGAGTTCTCCTGAAAGTAGTCTCTGATCACTTTCGCTACCCCATCCCTTAGGGCCATATCGTTCAAGATTGGGTCAAATAGACGCCATTGTCATCTGGTCGACCGAGCTGGGCTACAGGCATGGTCCGAGAGAACCTTCGGGGCAATGTCGACTTTGATCATAAATGACATAAGCTGATGCGAGTCAATACGAGATGAAGAGTAAAAAAAAGGAATAGTCTTTCATCCAGGTGGAGTACTCTCCAGGCATCAACCACCACAGCGATCTAAAAAACTGGAGAATACTCAGGGCTATTTTGAATTCTTGGGGTAAGGGGTATTCGTTTTGTCCTTGTCTGGGTCAGGTACACCATTGAAATCGCCCCCAATGATGACCTGTCCCTCCAAAAAAAGGCAGGAGCAATGCTTCCAGGCTCCCAAGGAATCATTATTGGCCCTCATTTGGGGGCGTAGATTGAAATCAGTGAGTATAGTTGACCCATGAGCATACCCTTCACTCCGATGAACCGGCCTCCAGGGTCTTTAATCGTGTCCAACTCTTCAAACTGGATGCCTTGCGCCATCAGAATCACTGTTCCCCACAACCACCCCGCCATCAACACTGCCCCCCCCCTGCCCCTCGAGGCCAGAAACGGTTTAGGAAAGTCTCTACTTCGAATTCAAAGATGGGTGTAATCCTCCGGGAGAAGATGCGTCTCCTGAAGGAACATTACTGCACCCTCCAGGTTCCTCAGTCGCTTCAGAATAGATTTCTGTTTTACAGGAGAATTTAGTCCTTTGACATTCAGTGAGATGGAATTCAGAGTTTGGTGTGGTATGCCTGGTTTCTCCCCATGCACAGGAGGAGGGAGGACTAAGAAGGGAGTCAGGCGAGTGGTGGTTGCCATCCCAAGTGTGAGAACTCCGGCTCTTCTGCTCCAACCAAATTATTTAAACAAAAACCCCAAAACGTCAAACCGAGTCCAAACCGTGGACTCCAAACTGTCAAATTGCCAATAATTGGCAGCAAACACCCAAGGGGTGTGGGAGTTCTTTTGTTGCCGAGTACCTTCTAAGTACTGTTGGCTGTTGGATTGGATTGCCCTGTCTTTGGACTATTTGGACCTTTTCTGCAGCGCCGTGCCGCGCCGCGCTTCCTTCTTTTGTTGCCGTGTTGACGGCTCGATCTCCTTGCAAGCCAGGAGGACGTACTACTGTGTGACACACAGTTTGCCTGGCCCTCGAACGAGGAAAGGAGGTGACTGTTCTCATAAAGCTTGACTAGCCCCTGCCCACTTGATTTGTCTCTTCGCATTTGATTTGTCCCCTGGGAAGGGAACCTCCTTTGTTATAGCTCTTTAGTTGCTCTACTGCTCTAACTGTGTATGTTAATAGTGTTACTTTGGAGGTGTGGTTAATGTTTTTTCTCCTCGTTCCTTCCCCCTAGGTCTTCGTCTAGGAGGAAGTCCCGCCCCCTGCGCCGTGTGACGCTCAGGAGGTTTCCTTAAAACCCAGCCTCCTCGCGCACCCGCGCCACGCACCTGCCAAGTACCTTCTAAGTACTGTTGGCTGTTCGCGGTTCGCGCGGAGCCTGGTTTTTGACCCTCCAGCTGCGTCTTGCATGGTTCAGTGCGGCGTGTCTATACGTATTCCCTCTACCATAAGTAAGGTGCAATTCATTTGCTAGTCTTGTTTCCAATCGCTGCACTGGAATTTTGTTGCATATTAGTCTGTGAAGTGGGGCTTAGGTCCTTGGGAGCTTCCTTGTGCGGGGCGTCTTCTATACTGTGTCCAGGGGTAGATAGAAGTGTACCACTCTCTGGCATAACTCTAATATGTTTTTCATCATGGGTCTAGAGTTTATGCACACCTGTGGGTAAATCTCTGGGTGTATTCACAGAGGATATTCCTGAAGTGTGGGCCTGTGTTATTGTATTACCTGGCCCTTTGCTGTTTGGTACAGTCCCGGTTCTTGGATTAAAAGGGGTGGTCTTACGGTTTGGTTTTGGGGTGTGCACAGCAGTTGAGCATGAGCCCGACCTTAAGAAGTGGCTGCAAAACCGGCTCCTCACCGCCGGAACCCGCCCTAGAGTCGGTCAGCATCATTCCACTCACGCTCCCCCCACAGTCTCCGGCAGCAAACGAATCCTCTTTATCGATGTCCTCCTTACTATTAGAGAGGGGGGCATTGTTGGGCCAAGAGGGGCGTAATGAAAATGTCAAAATGGTTGTACCACCATTAGCCACCCCCTTATCTCTATATGGTTTGCCCCCGACTTTGGCAGTGCCAACCTTTTCAGTACAAGAAGCTAATGAATATGATGGGGATGAGGGTGGTGTGACTGGTCATGGCCACGAATCTGCTTGCTCTCCTATGCAAGGCCTTCGAGGCCTCCCCTGTATCGCTGACACTTCTATCTTGGCACCCACTATTGTCAGCGAATTAAGCAAAAGAGTACGGCTTTCCCTGGGCCCCTCGTCTCCTGCGTCATCTGCTTTTCCTTTCCGAGAACAAGTCCATTTTCACCTCCCCTCAGAAAGTAATAGTGAAAAAGACGGTGGTCACGGGATTGTTCCGTCGTCCTCCCACAACAGGGTTCTGAAAGGGGGAGCCGACTATCCCTATGACATTATTCAGGCTGATGCAGAGCTGCCGGTAGGGCCTTTTCCTTCAAGAGGTGTCGATCCTTTCTCTTTGGTAAATGAAGAGATAGACCCTGCAGCCCTAAAGGGTGACGTTAGATCGGCTTCTACCCCAGAGGATTCTTGTTCTCACAAGCAGTGCAATGACTCCTTCAACTTTCCGGTATTTTCACGCATTCTCAACTTGCTGGACAAGGGGCATGAGCTCACACATTGCTCCATAAGGGAGATGCAGTCTTCTTTATCTCTTATAAAAGATAAGATGGCCAGACTTGAAGGCTTTATTCTTGCAGAAGAACACTCCAGATCCTTTTATCTGGCCCATTTTGAAAAAATCCTGGAGAATGTCCCAGCTAGAACAATTCAGCTCCCTACTACTATTCTGACTTCTACTCAAGGCTCCCAAACTGATTCGGGCTGTTGCTTCACAGTTTTTCCTCAGAGTTCTTGCTCTCAGGTTGTGAAAGGAGATCAGCCAGCCGTGCTGGAGCATATAAACTCGGAGGCCATAGACTTGGTAGAGGTTCTTAACCTCCAGCATGAACGTCTATTACAAGTAGAACAGCTTCTGTATAAGCTGGCTGTAACCCAGCATCAATTGGATCCCATAGACTCCCTAAGAGAGGGATCCGCAGTTACTCAAGGTTTTGTTGCTCCTCCGGACAGTCCCTCTCCCTTGGTCGACATCATTGAGGACCTGCCTAATCCGGTATCAACGGTGGCGGACTCATTCCCGGACTTGGAGGAAGGACCTGTGGTACATAAAGGACGACATTTTGTTTCGCGTAAAGCAAGGAAATCCTTTCTAAGAGCCCAAAAACGCTTAAACCTTACCAAGGCTAGCCAGAAGAAAGCTCTTTCTAAAACACAAACTCCTGTTGGCGCCCAGTTGTTATCTGAACCTAAAGCAAATCCGGGTATTGGCATTAGCCATGATGACCTTGGTTTGGTGTTATGCGATCTTGATGAGGAAAGCAGGAAACATCTACAGATTGCAGCTTTGAAAAATAGTAACATTCAGATCGCCCCTCGTGGACCTCAAGGAATTCCCTTGGTCAAGCTGCAATCTCAGCTTCATTCCTTCTTTCCCATCATTCAGCCTAGAAAGGCGAACACCACGATTTCAGTTAATGCAATACTGCCATCTGCTGTGAGCCCAAGTAGCGCCCCCGTACAGGTGGAAGCGTCCTTGGATGATACGGTAGTAGCTGCTATTCCTTCCCCACCTTCCACTGTGGTAGTTGAAGATCACGTCTGTCCTATTCCCCAACCAGAAGCGCCTGAGATTGTGGCATCTTTGGTACGGCCTCCTATTGTGGAGGTCGTGCACTCCCCGCAAACACTTGCTGGAAAACCTACTCCTGACGTCCTGTCCTTCATGCATACACCAAAGGACATGAAATTAATTCTTGGTTGGACTAGTAATCCAGAGATAAATGGCCCCGCTCGCATAAATAGGTCATTCTTGATGAACTCGTTTTTCCAGATTCCGGCGCTTAGGAATCTTTCATCTAAGGACCTTGACTGGGTCAAATTGGCAACTTTCAACAATCATAGAGCCCTCTGCAGAGTCCAATCACATATTATAACTAAAATGTTATTGGAGTTTGCTGACGACTTCTGTTCTATTGGTCTTACTCCGTGCCTTTTTCCTGATATGGATATCGCATGGGCTTATCTTGATTGGGTGCCACCCACTTTGCCAGTATGTCCAGTGGGTGCAGGCATAGATTCGTCCGATTCCCAGGTTACCCAATTGTCACTCCAACTAGCATCGCTAACCCAAGCATTGAGTGGGCTAGCTTGGCTGGAACCACTGATGAAAACAGCTGCTGCCATTAAAGGGCCCACTCCGGGCTCATGACTGGCCAGTTTGACTATCTCATCTTGGAACTGCTGTGGCTTGGCTAATCTGGTAGGATGGCATAAGCGTGTTGTCCCTGATAAGAAACCAGACATCTTATTCCTTCAGGAAACGATGACCTTAAATGAGATTTCTATCGATGGTTATTCCAGCTTTTCTGTTCCAGCATGCCGCATAGCGGCAGGTCGACCTTCGGGGGGTATTGCGGTTCTTATTAAAAATGGTCTAAGAGCAGTGGCCGCTATATTGGATACCTCGACTTCATGCATTTTAGTGGAGTTGTCGTTTGCCCACTCTAAGGTCATGCCCATGCTTCTAATGTCATTGTACTGGAATCCTAAGTCAGTTTCCCTCACTCTTCTATTGGAAGATCTGGACAGGATTTTGGGCCATGCTTCTGTCTCGTGCCCCAATCATGAAATTGTGATCGGAGGGGATTTAAACTCATATCTTCAGTCTTCTAATATACTATGCTCTTCTACTCCGCTTTCCTGTTATGCACAACAAGCTTCTCAAAGAGGGCGACAACTGATATGTTTTTTTGAAAAATGGGGCATTTATCCAATTCACTTGGCATCTCATTCTCTACATACTTCATGGTCTCGGGGCAATGCCTCATCCCTTATCGATTATGTCCTTGCATCTAAAGTGTGTTCTGGGTTGCTTGACCCAGTCCTAATATTAGACTTGGGTCTGAGCGACCACCATATGCTGTGCTCGCAACTCCATATGGGGTGTGAAGCCTATATGCCTTTTGCTCCTGCCTCTTTGGCGGTTCCCGACAGAAATACCATCTCTGTCAACTGGAATCCTGCCGTGTGTAGGAAATTGGTGTTCCTAGTGAATAGAGATCTCATACCATGTTATGATGCCTCCATATCGCTGGGAAATATCGAAAAAATTAATAAAATAAACATCAAGATGATTCAGACACACCTTCTATCTTTAGTGAAGGACACCCTGTGTAAAGGTATCCCTCAGGATGCCCAGTAAAATTCGAATCAGATTGCAACCTTAAAAAAGCAAAAAAATCGCGAATTGACCCAATTAAGAAAAAAGTCACTTAGCCCTCCTAACTATTGTCGTGAAAAAAATTACATCATTACGCGCTTTAAGCAGCAAATAAAGCTTCTGCGTAAGGCTGCTTATGCCTTAGCCAATCAACGTACGATTAGCCTGCTTTGTAAAAAATAAACGCGAGGGATATGGGCCATCTTAAGAAACCCGTTAGGTAAGGCGGATATCCGCTCGGTGGCGACCATCTCGGGACCGGAATGGGAGACGTTTTTTTCCCAAAAATATGCTCTGCCAACTAGACATTCCGAAATAGAAAGTAGTACTATGCAATTGCCTTTTCCGCAGGTTTGTCCTTGGGACATAAAAGATATTATATGGGCAATTTCTCAATTGAAGTTTTCCAAAGCAGCTGGCCCAGATGGGCTCCCCCCTTGCGTCTTAAAAGACGATCCTCACTTCTGGGCCAGGTACCTTCTTCCCTGCCATCAGCTGATATATAAAACTGGCAATATTCCGAAATCATGGTCGGCTTTCGGAGATCTATGGGCACTCAATTAAACGCTTTAATTCTAGCCCATCTCCTTCGGAATGCACATTCCAACTCAAATGGCACCATATATATGGCAGCATTGGATCTTTCGGCAGCATTTGACAATGTACTACGCACTCGGCTTTGGCAAAAGATGCTGGCTTACGGGATACCATCTTCACTAGTAGCGCTAATTGCTGCACTACATCAGAATACATCTTATCGGGTCCGTATCAACGCGGAAGGGCTATTAACTGATAACATACCTACGTATATAGGGGTCAAACAGGGCTGCAACTTGGCTGCGGTCCTATTCAATCTTTATCTTGCCGACATTGACAAGATTTGGCAGGGTTCGAATTCTTTTCCAGCAATACTGGGATCCTTGCGGCTCCACTGGCTAGCATTTGCTGATGACGTCATAATATTCGATAGAGTGCCGTTCGGACTCCAAAATAAATTAAACCTGTTTTGTGAATATTGTATACTAAATAATATGACCATTAATTCAGCCAAATCACATATAATGGTCTTCACTGCTAAAAGAAAGCTATCGAGATTTGGTTTTACAATCAATGCCCAACCGATCCTGAGAAAGGAAGAGATTACCTATTTGGGCTATCACCTATCGAATGGGACGTCCTTTAGCGAGTGGCGGACAGTGTTGAACGCGAAGTTTAACCCTTTGTTGGCTCAAATGAGAATTATTTTCATTAAATGTTGTCGCTACTCCCTGCTGCCTCTTATACAATATTATACCATGAAAATAGAGCCCATCCTTCTGTATGTAACTGACATGTGCCTTCTGAATCTGGGGCCCCTATTAAATCTCCTACAAGGTAAACTTTGGAAGAAGATTTTGGGGCTTCCTGGATATCTACCCAACGCGATTATTATACATGAATTGGGTTTATATCCACTAGAAGACAAATATCGTTGGCGGATTGTTAATGCATTTTCTAAAATGATTTCTCCGCCGCCAAATTCACTCTATGAGGATTTCCAGGAAATGCTTGCTGGAAAGTGTCCAATTTCACTCTCTAAAGTGAAAGAGATGACACACGCAATCTTAACTTCATTGAATATGACCCAGGAGGATTTGATTAATACTCCTGCTAAAGTCAAAAGGCGCTTTTTTAAAAATTCTTGGGCGCATAATTCCGATCAGATTGGAGGCTACTCCTCCTTTACCACCTATGCCAGCTTTAGGCATGCACTTACACCACGGCTGCCATATATCTTATGTTTCCCAGACAAAGCAGCAAGAAGGTCTTATATGCGTTTTCGCCTAGACCTTATTCAGACAGGTGCCCGTATTAGGAAGTGGGACTGTTATAAGGTTTTGGCAAAATGGGAAGGATGCAGATTTTGTCTAAATACAACTGAGCCCGAAACACTAGAACATCTCTTCATGTACTGTAACTTTTTTTGCAAGCACAGGCAATGTTGCTTAGATGCATATCTTACCTCCTATTCCCGGTTTGAATGTCACCTAGTATGGTTGAGATGTATGCAGGGAAACTCAAACTCCATCATATTAGCAACGGTCAGACTTGTTGCAATAATTGAGGAACAATTGTTGGCACTAACAGGAGGTTTTGGAGTGGGTAATTTTGGGTGCCTGAGATTTCGTCTCCCTTATGATGGTTTGCACTAGTCAATTGTCTATGGGAATATTTGCAGTTGGTGAAGGGCTGCGATGCTACATTATCATTGCTATGTTATGTTAGGTATGTTACCTGATGTTGTAGATCTTCACTTGCGATTCATTTCCTCTTTTCACTAGCAAAGATGTATTGAAATATGCTCAAGTGTTTGATCATGTTTTAGTTGTTTTAGTTGTTCAAGTATTGATCAATGTCAATCAAGTTTTATGAGCTTACGAGTTTATTTGTTTTTATGTGATATGTAACATTTGTAAAGGTGTAAATTAATTTTGCTACCAAAACAAATAAATTTTATATAAAGAAAAAAAAAAAAAACACCCAAGGGGTTTCAGGTGACATCCTCCTTGAGGTCAGGTTCAGGTCGTGAGCAGCCCATCTAAAGAACTATGGTGTGCGGTGTTCCATTGATGCCAGTGGTTTAGGTTTTAAGATGACAGGAAAAGGCTTGTAGGTCTTTGTAGCAGGTGGTTCCCTGTGCGTCAGGTGTGAGAGGGCATCTTGGTTGGGTTGTGGCTCCTCTGGACCTTTGACCAGGCCAAGCGACTTGAATTTGGCTGAAGGCTTTCCGTTTCTATGAGGGACTACAGGGGGGAGCTGCCTCCCTTGTTTGGTGAGGAGGTATTCAATTTCCAGGCATGAGATCGCTCTGGAAACACCCTTAAAAGGAGAATTGCACAGTGGCAGGGAATAGCTAACGGTATCTGATCTTTTGGTCCCATAGGAAGAGAGTGAGGGGGCGGAGACCTCTTTGTTTCTGCATCGTTGCCATGGACAGGTCTTGAAAAATCTATAGGGGTGGGGGGAGCCCTGGAATGTTAGTTTGTCGTGTGTACAGCCCACCGCTAAAATCTCCTCCTTTGTTGTGTAGAAGTGGACTCGGGTGATACCATCCGGAGGATATTCTGATTCCAGCCCCTTGCGAGTGCACAAACTATGGGTGTGATCTAATAGGAGCCGAGATTTCTCAAGGTGCGGCAGAAGGGATTGGAACAGATCCCCTATATACTCCGGTAGGTCTCTGTCTTAAACTGATGAGGGCACTCCTCTAATCCAGAGGTTATTTCTTCGGGCCCTGTTCTCCATGTCCTCCTGCTTATAATCCAGGATCTCATTCTTATCCGCTAGGGCCCAGATCTTCTGATGCACCTCTAGTAAGGTGGCTGTCTGCGCTCTAGCCTGCTCCTCCACCTCCCCCAGTCTCTGCTCCAGTTCCGTCACTCTTTCATCAGTATGTTCCAGTTTAGTGCCGAGTTCCATCATACAGCTGCGAAATTCTGTTTTAATGTCGAGCATAAACGACTGGATGTCTTCCTTGGTGGCCAACTGCCCTGAGGGGCTTGGTGAAGCTTGAGGCGAGGACTTTGCTATTTCTGGGCTTTAGTGTGTTTAGACATGGCTGTGGTCTGGGGGGAGGATGTAGAGCCTTGCTGTATTATGTGTGTTCCAATCTCCCAGCCGTTACAGTATCTCCGGCAGGCTGCTTTTCCTCCCTTAGGGGGAGAGGAGTATTGAAGGCGCCCCCCAGCGGCACTAGACCCCCCCGTGCAAGTAGTTGGCTCTCTCCGAAGAATGCTGAAAAAGATCAGGAGGCTCCTCATTAAATCACTCTGAAGGATCTCCACTGCCTGGGGCACCTGGGACGTAACATGAGTAAAGGCTGTCAGTAGCCTCCAGGAAAGCACCCTCACCTGTGTACTGCTTGGTGTGGCCCAGATGGGAGTAGGGCCCAGGTGAGTCTCCGCTTACGCCCACTGAGAAAGTTATCTTTTGGGCAAATCAGCTGCAGCGGCAGGTGGCCTGCGTAATAATCTGATGGTGAAGGGAGTAGGGAAAGCAAACTGTCCGGATTCAAATTTAGTGTCCCGCTTTTGAGGGCGCTACCTGCACCATGCGCTTCCTACCTTGATTGAGGCGCTGTGGTCTGCTCTGGTCCGCCTGTCATGGAGGAGGGACGCCGGGTTACCCCTCCAGTGCTGGACCACTGATGCCGTAGCAGATAAGCAGATGCGTAGGTCCTTTCAGGCCCGCTGGGGCAGGCATCACAAGAAGGATCGGGTTGGTCAGCCTGCGTTGCCGGGCTCCCAGGGGTGTTTCCAATCCAGGTTGCGGGTCACCTTTCCCTCCTGGGAAGGGCCGTGGGTTCCAGGCGCTGGTGCGGGGGGTCAGCCCTCGTTCGGGGGCTGCTGGCTCAAGTCACGTTTACAGTGTCAACATTCCACCGTTGGCCAGGTTAGGCGGGCTGGGCTGTATGAATCGGGAGCCCACTGGAGGAGGAGCGGTGAGGGAAGAGAAGAAAGAGCAGCCGCCTCAGCGCTCAATGGGTGCTCCAGTGTCTCTGCGGTACCATGCTGCCTGTCCCTCGCATTGCGGCACGTTGCCCCCGAGGGAGTGGGGGTTACCCTTCCCTCTGGGTCACCGGATGGCCACCTGGGGAGTCGGCAGAGAGGAGAGCGAGTAGATTAGCTCCTGCCAGCTCTTCCATGGGAACTTCATTAGTCCGCTTCATTACCCACAGCGCAGCGCCATTTTGGAGGGATGCCACGGGTGCTATGCTGCCTCGGAGACCCGCATTTCTTTCGGGCTCTGTGCCATTTCAAACCATCATTCGTTGACAGAGCCTGCCCGATACCTTCAGCCAGCAATTGCTGGTATTCCGTACACCAGCATCAGATGGGAAACGCTAATTATTTGTCATTTTGACGGGCTTCTCACAGAGGCCATCAACAGAGCTGCCACATTGGTGGCACTGCTGGTCACGCCCCCGTCCAGAGGTTTTCATTACATGACATTGAATAAAATGGTCTCGAGATTTCTATGGTGAAATAAAACCCAGAGGGTAGTATTGTGTGTATTGATAGCTACTAGAGACAAAAGAGGGGCCGGACTCCCGAACTTTATTAAATACTATGAAGGTTACACAGATGAGAGTACTGAGGGAATGGTTTACGAGAGATTTCATTAAGCCATGGACAAGGTGGGATAGGGCGGTGGCGGGTTGCCCCCTGGAGGGTGTCCTCTGGCTACATAAGCGTGATAGACCACAGAACACACGGAGTAGTCAGGTATTGGCAGTGGTGTGCGATATATGGGACCGCCTACTTGAGAAGGGATGCCTGTCCCTCTTCACCAAGTTATTTGAGAATCCGCAATTTCAACTAACAACTATACAGGGAGCGTTTAGACAATGGCGGATGGTGCTGTGTACAAAGCTGCAGCATATGATGCAGTGGTCAGAAATTCGCACTTTCATGGATTGTAAAAGGTGTATGGGACTAGATGAAAAGGATAGAATGGAATATTATCAGATGCGACATTGGATAGCTCGGGGGGGTGGGTTGCTGCAGGGAGAGCACTTACGGTTTTTGAAAAATGTTTTACTACACATACTGGTAATAAACAGCTGGTGTTTAAGCTATATTCGATTCTGATGAAAGGGGGATCAGACCAAACATGGGGATATATGCATAAATGGGAAAATACATTGGGGATTGTTATTCCAAGTGAACACTGGGAACCTCTGTGGGCAAATATCCCTAAATTGACAAGGTTGATTCAGATCAGGGAAGCTTGGCATAAAATTATGGTCCAGTGGCACTATACCCCAGAAAGGTTGCCAAAAATGTACCCGGTGACCCCGGAGAAATGCTGGAAGGACTGTGGTATGAGAGGGAACTGGAAACACATCTGGTGGGAGTGCCCGGCCATTGGGGTATTTTGGGAAGAGGTTACGGCCCAGATAAAGACTAGCTCTTGATGTAGATCTGTCACCAAGGGAATGGATGTGTGGCATGTTGTATGCCAGTGGTGCCCACACAATTTGTGGATATTGGACATTATGTAAGTGTGTGTAATCCCATAGATGTGGAAAGAAATGAGACCACTGCTTCTGCCAGGGAGCGTTACGTTGGGGGTGGGGGGTGAATGTTGTTTTCTTTTTACATGCCAATAAAAGTATATTTTTTAAAAACATAGCACTGGGGCGCTCGAGAGCCCGAATGAAGAGGGCCGTGGGTCATTGAAGTTCCGAGCAAGCCCGCCATCTCACCATGTGAATCGACCACTCCAACCCCCGAGAAGTGGCAGATCTTTTGCAGGCAAGCCGCGGAGACCCCCATGCACACAACGAGAAACTCTAAGCCACCAACTCAGGGGGATTGCTGTATTCCGGGATGACTGTGGGACGACCAGTCGGCCGCCAGGGAAGGATGGACGTAGCCCACATGGCGAATCACCAGCCTCTGCCCACATATCAGCTCTAGTGATGATCGCTTCGGGCCGGGGCAACGTAGTCTGTGCTGACTCGAAATGGGGCCCGCACCCGCCTGGTAGGCAGGAGATCCGCCTCTAGACTGCTGCAGCAGCAGAGTGCCTGACGCCATATGCCGGGCTGGTGAGCGCTCCAGCTCTAGGAGTACCGCCCTGACCTGCCTTCCTGCGACCCTACCTCCAACCAACGACGATCCGGAAGCGCTGCGAGGCGGCGGCTCACTGCGGGGCGCGACGTCCCTGCATGCGGCCTAAACCACGTTACCAGCACCTTACATCGACCACAGGGAAAGGTACTCGCAGATCCAGAGGCGAGGAGCAGCCCAGGGGGAGGATGGTGCCCGTGTGGGGAGTCTGGCCAGCACTGGCTGAGGTGTGAGGCGGCCCCTGACGCCCGAAGGGCCTCTCGTGTTATACCCCCAGGCTCCTGCGGACCCGCGCCGACCTGCAACCACACTACGCCGCTTCGGCCACATCAGGCTCCTGGGGGGAGGGGCACTCCTGCGGCTGGACTGGAGCCTGTAGCCCCCACCCCATCCCCCTGGCCCCAGAACAACTGGCAACACCAGACTGGATTGGTTAAAATAAATAAGAAACATTACCCACGCCTTACTGACGCTCCTTCCTGCAAGCCCTCCACGCACTGAACCAGACGGAGGGGTGCCCTGGGAGACCCTAAGGGATTGGGTGCCTCGCGATACCATCATGTCAGCGGGAAGTGTCCCGCCAACACCCTGCCACCTCCAGGGAACCAACATCATTTGCAGTAGGAAGACACAGACAACCACTTAAAGGACCTTCACAGCAGGTCCTCCAGACTTGCTCCACTAGTCCCGCTCTACGCTCCCAGGGATTACAGGCTCTGAGACCAGCCTCACAGCACCCCAGAACCTGGGGGTGCCTGAAAGGGAGAGGTGCCCCAGTCCCAGACAGAGGGTTGGACGTGGACAAGATGTGCCTCCCACGATAGCGCTCTACGAGGCGCAGCTCGCCTCCAGCATAAGCACCGCTCCACCATATCACCCTACTCGCATTCTACTGTCTGGACCCACGACTCCCGGCTCACTTGCCTAGTCGACGAGCCTTCAGTCCATCCTGGGGGACCCTCCTGAACTAACACGAGACCCCGGCGTTGCAGTCAACCCCGATGAGCCCTCGTTCTCTGGGTGCGCCATACACCAGAAAGCACCTCAAACCAGGGCGGCAAACCTGTCCCGTTTGGGAATCAACGCTGTAACTTCGTCGCTGAAAGCTGCAGAGCCGCGAGATTGCCGCATTTGAACCTGCAACCGAAGTGGACTCGGCTGCCCAAGTTTGGTCCGGAGTGCGCCGGGGATCGGTGAGTAATTGCAACCCTAACCGGTGGCCTCTAGTGCATCCATCCATTTTTACACACAACTGGCCCCCGAGCATCCCTCTCCTTTTCACTGCTAGTGCGAACTAGCAAACTATTCCCGAACTCTGGAACCTGCCCTGCCCTGTTGGGGAGACCCTCCACGAATAGTGGGAACTTATTCTGCATCACCGAACCCACCTTCCTGAACTGCTACAGACCCTTCAAGGGATCCTGTTTTGCCCATCTGCATTACTGTGTGCGCCAGCATTGCAAGTACATTTGAGCAATAGGCTCCACTCTTCTTAGGGATTGGACTGCCTTTCAGTTAGGATTGTGTTTGATGCAGAAGGGCCTAAAGACTTTTTGCTATTTGCACTGCCTGCTTCCTTCCCCTTTAAGGTTGTGGATCCATTTTGTGCATTAACCCTTTAGACCCCACTGGTCTTGTATATATGTATATCGATAGGATTGTGTTGGCTTAGAAGTATTACTGTGATTTTATTTGTGTGTTGAAGCCCATCGGCCTTGAAGCGCGAGTGATTTGTAACTGCCCTCTACTCTGTGTGCTCATTGAGGTCTTTCAGTCACCCTCACCCCTCCCGAGACCTAGTATTGACCGCCACCAATGCTACCATGATTGGTCTGGCTTGTCCAGAAGGTTACCCTGTTCCAAGAAACTAGGCTGGCCTTCTGAACCTCTGCCCACCAGGTCAGAGTTCAGAAATCTGTTTTAACACACATGGCCAGTACTCCTGTGGCCATATGTGTGTTTGGATGTTTGAGAGGGCATGCTTGTGTACCCCTGGGCAACGGCCAAACCACTGCATGGGTTGGATGTGCTTTGGTGGCATGCACTTGGACATGTTTCCATGTAGTGTGCGCTGCATTTGCCTGTCCACTGTGTATGGTTGTTTTGGTGTGGCACGTTGTACTCACCGTCCTCTTCATGTGTCCCTGCACCAGCCTCTGCTGCTCCCCTCGATCCCATTGAGGTGCAGCACACTGCTGCATTTCTCCTCCCACAGCATGAGCTTTATTGGGGAGGCCCCAACCCACCTCCAGTGGCCAGGCATTCCTTCCTGTGGGCTGGCAGCAGGTTGCAGACCCTCAAGCAGAGGTCATCCCACCGCTTATGACAGTCCCTTTGTGTGGATGGGGCGGGACCAACTGCACCAGCTCCTCCCAGAAGGCATTTTTGTGGAGTTGGGTACTCTGCCTGTGGTCGGTGCAAACAGTTCACCAGCATGTTGCACTGTGTCGTCCCACAGCACGCAAAGTTTTTACTCCGTACGCGTGACTTCCGCTGCCGCACATCAGGGACTCTAGATGTCATGACTGCTGTCAGTATGCCGGTATCAACGTGTCCGGATGGCAACAGGAAGTAGGTGATTTTAAATGGCTGCCGGCGAGCTAATGAGAGCCAATGTCTCTCAGTTGCAGGGAGCTCCTTGCCAGAATGGGAGTGCCTGTCCCCTGGTGGAGAAGTCACTCCCAGCAAAGTCCCACTTTTCCAAACCTCCAGGAAGAAGGGACGAAACCTCCTGATTCGTCACATTCCCCAGAATGCCTCGTATGTACATCTACTGGCAACACTGTCCCATCCACAATGCCGGTCAGTCTCTGTCCTGGCCAGATCTCGTTTCCTGTCCAGAAATGAAGATCAAAGAATTCCCCTGGCTATCGTAAAGTAAACGAAGACCGGAGCCTGAAGGACAAACGGGTCACCGCGCAGCATTCACCATCATTTAACTGTGGCATATCACCTTGAGACCCCAAACCGCTTCTGTCAAAAACAAGGACCGAAAAAAACAGAATAGCAACTTAACTGAAGCAAGGAAACTGAACTTTTGTGCAGCAGCAGAGAACACACCAAAAACCAAAAAGACCAAAGGCTGTCTGGGGCCAGGGACCACACAATCTGCAACTCCCACTTCCCAAATGCTATCCTTCTAGACCTCTACGCTCTTCTGACACCAACTATCTGTGTGTAAAGCGTTTCGCTAAACAGAGAGCAGGAGGCTGCTCGCTTTCCTCAGTTGGATCCCTCATCTGGAACAGCCTCCCCATCTCTCTGCATCTTGAGCAGGACCTTCTAAAGTTCCAAAAGCCCCTCAAGACTCTCCTCTTTTCCTCCTCCTTCCGTTCTTCCTTCCTCTGCTAATGCCACAGTTGCTGTGATTGGTGCCTTGGGCCCTTATGCATCCTCTGGATGTTCACACCCAATCTACCCAGCATCTGTCTTCCTCAGTGGAGGATTGCATTTTCCTCCCAAAGCGGCTCCTGGCCGCATAGCACTTACCATTGCTTGGACTTCATCTGTGGCTCACCCTCAAGCACGGACGCCACAGCACCTTCCCCACTGCCCTCTTCCTCTTCCTTCCTGTACTGTCACATTCTGAATATTCACAAGGCATAGTAGGTTCGGCCATTTCTACCCCCTCCGTATTTGGTGTATTTAATTGTACTGCTATCCCATTTTCCCTTTCTGCTGCCCTGTGGGCGCGTTGAAACAGAATGTATTTCCTGTATTAGCGCCTAACAAGCAAACACTAAATAAATAAATAGGAGATGGGCCTTACTAAGGTTTTTAAAGACTAACATGAAAACCCAACCTCCTGGGAAATGGACAGAGATAGACTGGCCCCATAGAGCAGGTGACCAAGGGGACTAATGGGAACCCAGAGGAATAGTTGTGCAAGATAGGCTAGGCTAGAAAATCGCAGCCAGGGAGAAGATGGATGAAAGGTGGGTCAGGTGTGGAGGTGCTGGGCAAAAAGATCAGGCGCTGGAAAGCAGACTGAAGAATTGCCATCTTGTTACGGTGTAAAAGCTTGGTATGATTTATTCAATAGAAGATGAAGTGCATAATTCCACCTTAGAAAGGGTGGCCTGATAACCAGACCCCCTTTCATCAAACTCCATCCCAAAAGCATAGTCTGCAATGCCTTCTCTCCAGTGGCACAGAGCTCACAGGTGCCCTGTTTGACAGCTGTTGTGACAGTAAAGTCACTGCAGTAGAGAGGTTTCATTTAAATATGCACCGCTGTTTCCAAACCACATAATTATGCAAAACTAGCAACCTGGTGGCAGGATAATCTGAAAATATAAAGGCCATACCTGCATTTTGCTATGGTGGCATATTGTTAACGTAATTATCAAAGCTACATCTAATTTATTTCATACACATGTCAACACTGAAACCAGGACGGCTGAGGAAGGGCTGGGTACATTTTGGTCAGACAGCCTGTCCCCGCTCAGCAAGCAGGACAATAGACTGAAAGACTATGCCCCACTTTGACCATTTGTGAAGTCAGGTAACACCTCTCCCACCCAGGAAACTCTCTGCAGGGGAACTCCTGCGAAGCAAGCCTTAAAGTGTTCACTCTAAGCATAAGGGCCAGCCTCATAGCCTCAAAGCCTCATCAAAGGACCTTTGTTGCACACCAAAGGGCCTTTGATGCTGTGGGCTTAGGAAGGGGTCAGAGTTAGTGTAGTCAGAGGGTGCTCAACAGAGTTGGTGAAGAGTTCCGCCATCTTGCTTTTCTCTGAATTTCACTTTCCAACCGGTCTCCTACACTTCCCTACAGCACAAAGCCCTTTAGGTATATGCTATAAGGCATAGCCAACTTGTTTCCTAAACAGATATTTGGCCCCTTAAAGCCAGTTTTAGGCAATCCAAAGTGTCCTTTAGTCTTTAGAAGGAACGGGTCATCCCCTCTTTCTACGATTCACTTTTGGGAGAGTTGATCTTTCCAAAGTGAAGGAGTACTACAAGCGGAGCAGGACATTTCGGCGTGGCCGGTTCGGCGCGAGATGATTTGGCACGGCCGGTTCGGCGCAGGAGCCGGTTCGGCGCGACAGCCCGTGCCCAACTGGCCGCACATAAATGTCCTGCGAGTTCTTCATGCAGGCACCACAGCCACGCAGACTACACAGCCGGGCCCGCGAAGGTGGGGGCTGTGCTGCTCGGAGCATTATGCTCCGAGCAGCACAGCCCCCACCCTCGTGAGCCAGGCAGATATAATCTGCCCTGTGCGCCGCACACCAGTGCACATTGCCTGCTGTTTAGGGAAACGTTCAGTGCAGTGCACTGAAAGTGCGAGTTTCAACTTCATCCCACACTATTTTAAAATGAAACCGCTCTAGAACTGTTTCATTTTAAAATAGTGTCGGATGAGGTTAAAACTCGCACTTTTCCCTAAACAGCAGGCGATGTGCACTGGTGTGCGGCGTGCCAAAACATCCCAGCGCCGAAACATCCTGTCGCGAATCGGCCCGCGCCAAAACGGGGTATACCGACTACAAGACAGAGGCAGCTCTGCTCCCTACACACACCCAGAGCACATGGGGGGAGAGTGGTGGGGGGACCCTTGTCAAAGACCAAAGCCAAACACTCTGCTAGCAAACCTCCATAGGTTGGGCGAGCACAGACTGAAAATGACTCACCTTGTCCTGGCGCACCTTGCAGTGAGTCAGGACCCATGTAATTGTCGTTTGAACTATGTTCAACACATTTGAACTAACAGGACCCACTGGTGCTGCCCTTGGCACTCACTTGAACTTCAAACTACTGCTATTTGAATCATTGAACCGGCTCAACGCTGCATCGCGCCAGCAGAGCCTCGGCACTCGTCCAGCTTGAGCATCAGCGCACTGTTCAGACGACTTTGAACAGCTGCAGCATTGCATCATGCATTGACCGGAACCAGAGGTTTTCCTCATTTCGAACCATGCTGGATCATCCAACCACTCCGAGTGATCCATTTGACCTGCATTGCTCAATGCAGCCTTCAAACCGCACCGAGCACCTGCTAGAACCCCACTTGACTCACCACCTGTGATCAACGCAACTCTGACACCTTAGAACCCAGTTTGACTCGCAATCACAACAGTCTGAAGCCACGTCCAACACAGCTGAACCGCCTAACATTAGAATTAGGTACAGTCAAGTGATCCTGTCCCCTTTTTGGGGAAGTGAGACTGCTTAAGTGCCTTTTGCATATTTTTCCATCAAGACATATCCTTTTGAAAAAAACATTTTAAAACACGTATTTAACTTGCACAGATTTTCCACATTACACTGTCAGCAGTTGCGTTGCTTATTTGTTACAGTTATACAATTGTGTACATAGTTGAAGTATATCAAGCATACATCGTCACAGTTCTTCTTATTCGTCTTCTCGCACTTTTATCGACTAGGTATTGCCTGAATCCGCCCCAGATATATTTTGGGCGACATGTCACTGGCAGCAGGCTTGAGTATACTTCTTCGTTATCAATCGCCCAGATCATGCCTTTCTCCAATTCTTTCAACACAGGGGGATCCCTGCTTTTCCAGCGCATTAATATAACTCGCTTTGCTAATAATAGGCCTAGATTCAGATGTTTGCGCCGAACTGGACTCATTCTGCACACAATGCCCAACACACATGACCCTGGGTCCCAGTCTATAGTCGGTTCTGCCATTTGTCCCAGTGCTTTCCACACCTCAGCCCAGTAGTCAGTGAGCATTTTACATGACCACAACATGTAAAATATGCCTGCCTCTTCGCTGCCACATCTCAGGCACTTTCGTGTCGCTCAGGGGTACATGCTTTTGAGACGGGCTGGGGTGAGGTGGACTCTAATGTATCAGGCGATACCTGGAGTTACAGGATATATTTTTAGTCAGTCCACATAGTTGTGACCAGTGTGCGTCTGTAAGGGTGATTCCCAGGTCCTGTTCCCACTCTCCATTAACATCTGGGGCTTGGACTTCCCTGGTCGACAGCTTGATTTTGTAGAGTGTAGAGGCCGTTTTCTTTGCCTTGCTAGGGAAAAGTACATACCCAAAGCTTGGATGCGTTGGGGGCTCTCCAGGGAAACCCTCCCAAATATTTTGCTAGTGCTGAGCGCAGCCTGAAGTATTGTTATTTCTGCATTGGGGTATCATCTACAATTACTTTAATATCATCCCAGCTAATTAAATGCTTATAGATAAATAAATCTATAGTGAAGTGATTTATGCCTTTGTTTCTCCAGTGTGTAGCAAGTTTCACATCTTGCATTGGGGGTAGGTATAGTGCTTCCCATATTGTCATGCCTGGGTTATATAACAGTGTTTCTGGGTTGCCTGTTAGCCTGGTGCATGTTCTACATGTGACCAGAGTAGGGTTCATCTGGTTGTCATTCCGCGATTCCCCTTCTGCCAATTTGCATAGAAACCTTGTTGGGTCCTCCACTTGTGTTTCAAGTGTCACATGTGATGCATCGGGTCCTCCCTCCGTCCAGTACACCGTATAATAGGCCTGCGCTGAGAGGAAATAGAGCTCAAAGTCGGGGGCTGCGAGTCCCCCCTGCTCATATGGTCTAGTGAGCCGTATCAAGCTCACCCTTGCCTGCCCGTGTCATATAAACATTGAGCATGCTCCTTGAATTTTGGTGAGGAGACTTCTTCCCGGCCATATCGGCACCGTACTGAACAGGTAGAATAGCTTGGGTAGTATAATCATTTTAATCAATGCTAGGCGGCCCATAAGCGAGATCGGGAGGTGGTTCCAATGGGAGACTTTAGCACAAAGTATGTCTATAGGTTCACCGTAATTCAAAGTGCGTGTAAGCTGTGTCGTGAGTGCTATTTCAACACCTAAATATTTCATCTTCTGGGGAGCCCATTTGAGTCTGTGTAATTCCACATGTCATTTAATTGCATCCGTTAGTAGAAATACCTCAGATTTAGCGGCATTCAACCTTAGGCTGGAGTACTCCCCGAATTCTCATACAGCTCTTAGTACCTTTAGCAGGTGTTTTTCTGGGTTCCTCACATATAGCATTATATCATCAGCGTAGAGGGTTATAAGCTCTATTCTAGCGGCCAGTGGTATCCCCGCTCGACTATGCCTTGCCCTCAGTAAGTCAGCCAGCGGCTCAATCACCAAGGTGAACAATAGTGGAGACAAGGGGCTGTATTTCGTCGTCATCCTGACAAAGTAAATAGAGTGCATACATCTTCCCATTCAACAGCTTCGGTTTTCTTTTAAAAAGGGGTGGGATTTTGATAGGGTTTAATCGATAGTTGTACGATTGATTTGTTTAAAGTATATATTTTTAAAAATCCTTAATCGGACATTTTATTTTGGAACTGTTGTTCTATTGCGTTTGGGTTGCTCAATTAAGTCATTAAATAGGTATTTCTCAAGCAGAATAGGGCAATTCACAACACATTACCTTGGAAAAGTCAAATCTTCAAATCTGAATCTGGATGGAAAGGAAAATGGAGTTTGAAAGCAAAGAGACCCAGAGTCCCACAGAGACCCATTAGACTTGCGGGGAATTGACTGCAATGCTTATGCTTGCCTGCTCACTCCTTTAGGCAACATCAGCAGCAACTAGATGTTCCTCCGCCCTCTGATCCCTTTGGTATGGGAAATGCCTACAACGCAGTGGCTTGCCAGCTTGTCGATTTAGGCAGTGCCAGCAGCTGCTAGATGTTCCTACTCCCTCTGGCTCCCTGGACACAGAAACTTTCTGCAACACTGCCACTATACTTATCTTCACAGCATATACTGTAGCTCTCTGAATTGTACTTTCCTGTAGAATTGCAGCGTCTTGGAGTGTTTCAAAGTGCTCGGAAGTAGCCAAAGGTCAGCATAAAACTAGACACTGTATATAACAACCACATTTCCAGCAGGAAACCCTTCTCATTAAGAAATGCAAATTGGTCTCCAAGCGCCTTTTCATTTTTCTCAATATTCAGCCTAACAGAAAAAGATGTATCCATTTGGACAGCTTGTCCACGGGTTGTCAAGCTTGGACTGTTTGTGCATAGAGCTCATAGGTTAAACATTCAATTTGACTTGCGGATGTCTCCTAAAGTATTAATTGCTTGGGGGGTGACTGCTCCCAGGAACAGATGTTGGTGACTGCTTAGCTAGCGTAGTCTGAGGGAGCTTTGGCCTCAGGACGGAACAGCGCTAACGCAAGGCAAACTTTTCCAGGAGCACCATACTTGCCAACTCTACTGATTTAGGCAGTAGGTTACTGCTTTTTAAGCAGGCCTACCAACTACAGATTTGGATGTCAGATCCTACTGCTTTTTACAGGGGCAGGTAATTTATGTGACTCTAAGGCAGGCTGCTTGAGACCGGCCCAGGACAAAGCATGCAACACAGTCTGTGCAATGGCGGGTAAGTGATTACTTTGAGTGATGGGCTCAGACCAATCCACTGACCTCAAAGCTACATGACTCTGCTCTGCACTCTGGCTGGGATAGGCCTCAGGTGAACCACCAGTAGCAAGTGGAAGAGCGTAGCATCATCACACACACAGCATCTGCATATCAGACTGAGGAGGGTATCAGTCTCCATGTTCAGTTATTCATCGTGCATTGCAGGAATAAATATGTACTGCCCGGTTGCTGCTACATTGCAGTGGCAAACGTTGCCTACCAGCTCTGTGTGATTACCTTATGTGAAGTCGAATTTGGTGTTAACTTACCATTCAGAATTATACATTTAAAACATTTGAACATCTTTCCAGGTTGTGCTGTTTGATGGGGTGTGTATTTTAGAATGCTCCAGTGGTGGCAACAATGTATGTTTTGTATTTTCCTGTGATGTTATTGTTATACGAAGTATTATTTTTGAAACTTGTAAAATCCTACATCCTTTTGGTCACAGAATGTTGGCAAGTATGGAGCACAGCGTCGTCTATTTCTGGCCCATTTACTACCCTGGACACATTGGTAAAGACTGCTTGATATCCTATTTGCCTGACGGTTCCTGCGTGACCGAGCTGATCAACCGCCATATCTGTGCCAGTGACGTATATGGATCTTCCATTTAAACGCATTGCAAATTGATGTTTAAGATGCACAAAGAAGACAAAGGTACACACTGAACAAAAATACAATTGTGAGGCTTAAAGTGCGACTGCCCTAAATTGCTAATAAAAAGGTTAAGCTACAGGTACAAGAGTGTGCTGGTGACAGCTACATACAATATGCATCCCTCGGTCTCGTGAAGCAGCTTACCCCATCATGGTAGACTTTGTTGGCCCGCTTGATCTTGATGTCCAGAACAGTCCCCATAATAGAGAAGTGGTGTCAGTCAAAGAAGGTAACGTGCTTAAAGTCACGTGAAGAGAGCAGGCGGGGCGTTGCTAAGGTCCGCTTCTCGGATGAGAACTAGACAATACCAGCCCGGCATCTTCCAGCTGAAGATGTGTGGCAAGGCGACGTAGAACTGTACGTACACTATCCAGAACGTAACGTGCTTTAAAGTCACGTGAAAAGATAGGAAGCGGAGCGTTGGCAACGCTGTGTTGCTATGGTCGGTTTCTCTGGTGGAGTCTGTAGGTCCGACTGGCGAGAAATATTGGCATATTTTTCCAAGATGGTATAGTCCATTAGAAAGCTGGGCTTCGTTCTGGCACCAGATGGGGATGTAGAGCATTCTCTCATCCATCCACAGATACGGTATGGACGATGAGAAACACAACATTCGATGGGTAAATAACGGATTGGCAGTGTCTAATAAAGCATGCAGTCTGCAGGGACTAATTTAGGGGGGCATCAGACCTCCCTACCGTTTGAAAATCATAAACCCTGAGATTTCTCCTTTACGCATTTTTAACAAAAACATGCTGCAATGGTAACTCATCATCGGCATATTTCATATTGGAAAATTGACATAAACCAGGTAAGGAAGTAGTGAATGACAGCTTTATTCTGGACCCCGGCGCAGCAGCGGCCGGCAAGGTTCAATAGAAAACCAACTGACACATCTGGAATGTTGCTCCATGACGTGGACCAACATTCCACACGTGCCAGACTACAACATAGCTTCCCCTCCTTAACCTCAACACAAAATAAAGTAACTTAATAACACAACCTACATGGCATGTGAACAATTGGTTTGAAGTAAAAATTGAAAGAACATAATTTACAACTAGTGGCATTAATTGAATGAGGCCTCTGCCATACACTTAACACCTGCCATACACTTAGCACACATAATCTCTGAGCTTGATGGCAGCCGGACCACACCTCCTCACAGGACGACATGTTCCACCCTGTACTGCATCATTGCATGACCCAGAACTCTCATCACCTGAATCAACAGAAGCACTCTCACCAGACCCCACACTATTTTCCACAGGCACATTCACCGGACCTGCCTGGACCGCCGGATGAAAATCCAAAGCCAACCCTTCAGTATCATACACCCCATGGTTACCCTTCAAAACACCATCTTTGATACCATCCAGAACCACCACATGTTTTTTACTCAACCTTGAACCATCCTCCAATTGAACATGCCCTTCCCCACAATTCACAACTCTCAATGGAGGCAAAAATACATTCCTACCCTTCGGTACAAACCTGGGATTCCTGACGCAAACCACATCACCCACACTCACTTGCAACTTCCTCTTACTGGTTTGACTCAATTTTACCTCTTCATGGCGCGCTAATCCTTTTTTCTGGACGCCACTGAGATCCATATTACATGGGCCACCGCCCCCCAACGCCATAGACCTTAACTTTGATCCTGCTTTCCTTCTTCTCATTAACTCAAAAGGTGTCCTCCCTGTGAAAAAGGACGGGGTTCTCCGATACGCAGATAAATACTCTAACCACTTCTTGCCAGTCTAGACCATTGGCTAGTGCAAGCTGAATGGCACTCTTGATTACGCCATTGACTCTCTCCACTAACCCATTTGCACTCGGATTGTTCTACGCAGTGCGATGATGCTCCACACCAAACTGCTCTAAAAAATTCCTCATTTGTTTGGAAAAAAATTGAACTCCTTTATCCGTTACTATACTAGCAGGCACACCCTCCCTGTCAAAAATGTTCTTAAGAAAGGCAATGACAGCCTCTGCAGTCACCCTGCCATATGCTGCAACCTCCACCCAACGAGAGGTATAATCGACTAACACCAACAAAAACCTATACTCGGGTTGTAAACATTCAAATGGACCCATGATATCCAGTACCAACTTCGACCATACTTCTTTGGGAACTTTCACTGGATACATTGGCTGCGAATGCACCACCTTGCTTTTATCGCTAAGTGCACATGCACCACAAACTTTGACGAGAATCTCCACTTCCTGATCCATGGCTGGCCACCAATATTCCTCCCGCAACCTTTTTTTAGTTAATGAGCGACCTAAATGACCCTCATGGGCCAATGCCACCAGCCTATTCCTAACACTCACGGGCGGAATTAGTATGTCACCCCTAGACACACCCCATGGTCCAACAGCTAACTCATCCAGCACCTGGACATATCCTTTACCTTCTGGTCTCCCTCTAACAGCATCCCATCCCTTGAGCAAACCTTCTTTGATCCAGCCTAACTCAGCATCCTTATCACTGTCCGTCGTCCACTCATCCTTATCCACTGCAGAAAGAATACTCGCCACCTGTACACCCACCTCACACGATTCCTGTTCACTACTGGGCCTTGCCACCGGTAAACAAGATAAGCAGTCTGCAACCACATTCTTCCTATCAGGCACATACGCCACGGTGAAGTTGTACTCTTGTAATTCAACTACCCATCTGGATATCCTCGGAGAAACTGATGCCATACCCTTGGTGGACAACACATGTACCAACGGTTTGTGGTCCGTCTTAACCACATAAGGAATACCCCATAAGAATGTTCTGAAATGCTTGGAGGCCCATGTAACTGCTAGAGCCTCTCTTTCAATCACTGAATACCTGATCTCGTCATCACGCAAGGCTCTGGCAGCAAACGCGACTGGACTATACTCACTCCCACACTGCTGCTCCAAAATGGCACCAAGACCCCCCTCGCTAGCGTCCACAGTGAGCACCGTTCTACACTTGGGATCAGAAGATCTCAAACATGGGGCACCATCCACTTCATTCTTTTCCGTGTCAAACTTGGGAATACATTTCACATAATATTCAGTTAACCCTAAGAAAGACCTTAATTGATCTTTGTTCATGGGAGCTGGTGTCTCCCTCATAACCTTAACCAGTTCAGGTTTGGGACTGACCCTCCGAGCACTGAGCATGTGCCCCAGATACGACACACTAGTCACACCAACCTTGCACTTTGGCAGTTTCACAGTGAGTCCCTTCTGACTTAACACCTTCATAACTTCCTCCACCCTCTCATCATGTTCCTTACGGCTACTGCCCCAAACCAGGATATCATCCTGGAAGTAACTCACACCTGTAATACTGTTAAACAATTCCTGCATGAGGTGCTGAAATACCGCAGATGCCGATGCCAAGCCAAAAGGCATGCGGCAAAAACGATAAGCCCCAAATGGAGTTATGAATGAAGTTAAAGGCTGCAACTTCATATGTAGATCAATTTGATGGTATGCTGCACACAAGTCAAACGTTGAAAACCATTTCGCTCTATCCATGGTCAACAACAACTCATTAATATTTGGCAAGGGATGACGATCCACCCATATGCTGGAATTCAATTCCCGGAGATCGACACACATCCTCAAACCCCCATCACCCTTCCTCACCAACACCACAGGGAACAACCATTCAGAGCGCTCTATTTCCTCGATAACACCCTCTGCTTTAAGGTTCTCCAACTCACATTTTAGACCTTCTCTGGCAAGCACCGGAACACTCCTAACCTTGTGCACCTTAGGTATCGCTCCCTTCTTCAGGACAATGCGATGGGCAAAACCTTTGAGTTTTTCCAGCTTATCGGAGAATACATTTGGATATGTGTCCCGCAAAACCTCAGCGGTTAATCCACTCCTTTCGTCACCAGCATCCTCCTGAATACTCAACACAGGCCTTTCCCTTCCTGGTTGAATCACCATATTGAGAGCAGCCTGCTCATCCCATCCTAATACACTAACCCCTTTGAGAGCTACGTAAAGCTTCCCCACAGTGTGTCGCCCTTTAACTTTTATGTGAGCATGCTCATACCCTAATATTTCAATGGGTGCTTGGCCATACGCGCAAGACTTATATCTGAAGGACACAAACTGGATAACTGCTTTTAAAATTTTGTCTGTCCACATATGTCTCAGGTGATACCATGGTATATGGTGAGCTAGAATCCACCAACATCTCCAGGGATTGCCCATTGACTAAAACAGTCTCCCACATCCCTTTTCGTGTTGTGCCATCTACATGTAATATCACACCTTGATTGGGTTTATCAACTGCACCAGCATCCTGGCACACCACATTACCACCATACTCACTGCAGCTTTAGGCTGCACATCATTATTAACCTTGCATAGTGCCCTTACATTTGCATCGCCTGCACTCAATGCTGATAGCTGGGCACTCCTTTGCACCTGTTTGATTACTGAACCAACCACATTTTTTACACGGTTCTCTACCTTTAGACCACTTCCAACCCTGGTTGTCCCCCTTTTCAGATCTCCTTTTAACATCTGTACCGCCCCTCCTATTTTGGGGTAACACCGCTTGTACAGTATCCTTAGAACACTCCTTCTCTGTGACGATTTGCACACTCACCCTCGATGCTTCAATGGCCCTCGCTATCTCCACAACCTTCTCTAAAGGTGGATCGCTCTCAATCCAGAGTCTTTCTCTAATCGTTTGGCTGCTAGTTTTCATCATCACCTGATCCCGTATGTATTCATCCAGGATACCTGTAAAGTTGCAATTAGCCATCAATGTGTGTATGTCATGACCCTCACCCCAAACCCCCTCTGGCAAACCCATTGGCCAGGTGGAGTCAGGACTCGGGCCTCTAGAGCCTGGCATCCTCTTCAAAAGCCCTCATGGGTCCAGTCCTGGCACCTATGGCGCCAGGCTCATATACCATGAACAACAATGTGCTTGGGAACTACTTTATTGTATTGTCAGCCAACATGGAGGCATCCACATAGCTTGGTTCCTAAGAACCAAGCTATGCGGTCTAGTGTTTTGGGTGTGGCAGGCCTGGAACTACTTTCCCGGGTACTACTTTACCTGGGTTATATAAACCACACTCTGGCTGCAGAACATGCTTTGTGTTACTTTGCAGCTTGCAACGTGACGCTCACCGTGTCCAGCTATTCCCTCGAACCTCGGAGAAGCAGAACCTGCAAGGAGACAAAAGACACATCATTAGCAGCAGCATCTTACCTGCAGTCTTCATCTTTAAACACTCGCAGCTACTGAGAACAGCTTCCTCGAATCTGCTAGCCTCCCGGACAGAACGACCTGAAAGAGGAAGATAGAGGCAACATTAAAGAAAGCTGTAGAGACATTTACAAATTACGAACTTCTCAAAAGGCTTACCTGGCTGGTCGCCTCTCGGCTGGCACCACTCCAGAGATTCCACTCACGCTGAAGAAGACCGCGACCTACAAGGAAGGAAAACACAGGTTAACAAAGGCAAGACTTCGCAGCGCTGCACATAGCGCTTACTTACCGCATCATAGCGCTCTTAATGTGCCATCATTTACCAGCCGGGCTCAACCAATCCAGTTCGCCGCACTGAAGCTCTGCATACCTAAGGGAGAAAAAGAAACATTTTAAACAAAGAAAGGCATGCAGAATAGCAACAAAACTAAAGAACAGCAATAAAACCTACCTGAACAATATCAAACGGGCTGGCGTCAGTGAAGTAACTGGACCGCACTCGCCCATGAAAGACAACGCGCCCCTGCAAAGAAGGCAGGACGGAGAGCACGCCTAATTCTACCACAAGGTGAGGAGAGGGCGCCAGAGGGACTGAAAGCATACGGGGGTAGAGGGAGGATACTTACCCCAGTCGGTCAGTCTTGAACTCAGTCCTCCTGTATTTTCAGGCAGAACCTTCCCCGCAGACCACATCAGGGCAAAGCTGAGAAGCATACCAGCGAGTAACCCAGCTGGGTGGCGTCCCTGTGGATACCAGGTGAGCGTAACAGTGTAATGTCGTGACGTAAGAATCAATGGACTCTTCCCACACCTTGCACTCTTGAAAAGAATTGATACCGCTCCAACACCACATTGATTCTTCTGCCAAATTGCCCCTCCAGGCATTTTTTTTACGGCAGTCTCATAAGCACTCACTACTCTGTCCCTTCCGCACCTTCAGGAATATAAACATCTTCGCCTGGTAAATGACGGAATATGCGCAGTCCCTCTGTGCCAATGCAATTAAGAAGCGCAGCCTCTTTCTCATCGTCATTAAAATTTCCACCACCAGCAGCCCTTAAATATACTTTGAAAGCATCAATGCATTGATCCCATGGAGATGCAGGCTCACCAGGTGAAGGCAAGAAGGCTGGTGGAGGTCTAGCAGCAGTGTGCAGCATGGCAGCTATTAATGTATAGGCACGGAATGGGCTAATCTTGGTTGCCGCCCCGCAATATGCAATGACAAGACTGTGGATAGCGGCACCCACCAGCAATATTAAACCGTGCTCGCCACAGCGCAGTTTATGATCCTTGAGTGCCCCGTGTATAGCTCGGTTGAGCAGTGCTTCAGGCGGTAAACAGTTAGCCCCTAAACACTCTAGCACATCACATAAGGTATGTTTACCTTAAAATTGAAATCATCAGTACCTGCCGCTGAGATGATACACACCAGGCACAGCTCCTGCAGTGGACCACTGCGACTTGGATAATTTGCGTGACCGTAACCACACCCACCTTCCTTAAGAGTGACTGCTGTGGGCTGGGCCACGCAGGGGTGGGCGGCCAATGAGGGATCCTTCTGCTCATGGCCCAGACCACTCACGGCCCCGCCCGCCTTCCTACCGGCTGGCTGGGCAGCCGCTCCTGCAGGAAGTGCTGGGGTGCACAGTATCCAATTCGCACGCTTCCCCCTGCCTTCTCTCGGCCATCAGTGGGCTGAGCAGTGACTCCTCCAGGAACTGCTAGGGTGACCGTGTTCAATTAGAAAGCGTATTTGCATGCTTCTCCCCGCCTCCTCTTCGCCGTAAGTTGCGGCGCTGCTGGGACGCTACGGTGCGTAGCCCCTCTCCACTCCAGGCCGACAGCAACAGTGATGCGCCCTGACACAGGGCATGAACGTGTGCCGGTAGCATTACACGTATGACAGGGGCCGGGCACCCTGTGTAACACTGATGCCACCCCGCGTGGGCCGCCACCTCCAATGCGGTTCTCTCTGCACACGTGAGAGGGGAGCACAAGGTCCAGAAGATCCCGTCGCCAATAACTTAAACGAGGTAAGGTATTAGTGAAATAACAGCTTTATCCTGGACCCCGGCGCAGCAGCGGCCGGCAAGCTTCAATAGAAAACAAACTGACACATCTGAAATGTTGCTCCATGAAGCGGACCAACATTCCACATGTGCCAGACTACAACACAAATCTACGTAGAAAGCACCACACAAACGGTTGTTCTGTGAAGTAGGCAGTCGGAGGCAGAGAAACAGGCTAGTCTTTAATAGGGTACCGTTCCAGCCTGTTCCAGGTTTTACACCGTACCGTGTTAGGCGACCAAAGGGGGCTTGTTCATCTGCCAGAACCCTCTGCACCTTAAAGTGCAAAGGACGCCGCCTGTTTACTGATTCACCGGGCCCAAGTGAGGAGTGCGATAAGGGAGTTTACCCCGACCTGCTATTACAGCCTCAGGCGTGTTGCCCTGGTTATATTTCCTTTTTTAATTCTCTTTATCCCTTAACTGTCCTGTTATGCCGATGGCAATGCCCGTTCCGGAGGTTGTCACTTCCTCCCCCTGCTCACCACAAAGCCCCTCTGCGCTACACAAATATAAGAGGGAACTTTTGATTTTAAAACAAAGAAGCAGGATCCGCCTATCTTAGCCCCCGATCAAGATGTGTCAAAGGCGGGGCTTGTAGCATGATCACGGGCAATGCGTACAACCTAATCAACAAAATCAACCACTTTCTGGTAAACGCTATGACTGTGAAGGTTTGTAATATAAGTCAGCCTATGCTAGAGGGCAATCTTGTTAAAGTGTGACAAAAGGCAAGATCATGCAGCTACAACTATCAGTGTTGGGAAGAGTTGTTTTGCCCATTTTGCAGTTATGCCTGGGAAAAGTGACGTTTTCTCATTATATCTGATGAGCCGCGGGGCGTTGGACTGTCCCAGTGATTTTTTTTAGGGGCATACGAACTAAAACCTACTACATCTACTGTTGCAATTGATCTGCCCTTCGTATTCATGTCAGCACCCCCAATGGTTATCACAAGAACTTGATTAAGCCCATGATGTCTTGTACAAATGATGCTAGTGCGGTTCCCATAATATCTTGATACATAAACTTAAAGGGAACCAAGATTGCTATTCATTCAAATAGCATGCCTGTTAGAGGCCTGCCCATTGCCTTCCGGCAGTCCTCTCTTTGCACCTGGATCACCAGGCCAATGCCCACTGCAGTCATGCAGGGGCAGACAGTATAGGGCACCCTATGGCATCCGGGGCACCGGATCCATCAAACAATAAGATGGCGGATCGCAGGGGGCACTATGCGGCCTCCTGAGCTCCGAGGCACCGAAGCCACGTACCTTGGCCGGGGGCACCCAGCACACATCAGCCCCAGCCCTGGGGCCACCCAGGCCTGGGTCGTCCCAGTCGCCGTGATCACACGGCATCAACATTCAATGGAGGCAGTGTTGCCCAGCAGGGGCACAGTCCTCAAGCCGGGCCACGTGGCAGGCCCTCAGCATGCTGCTCCGCACCAGCATTGTGCACAGAAACAAAGGACACAGGAGTCAGTTTGGGATCGACTGACGAGCTGGAAACGGCTCATCCTATTTATTAGGTTAGTCACATGGTTAGCGGGGTGACAGTCAGGGTTGGTGAGCTACTGTTGAAACGTTGGAAACTCCACATGCACGCACACCCTTTATTAACCTGGGTGAGTGGATCTTGCACCACTGACACAACACCATAGCTCATACCTGGCACCCCTCGCTACAAAAGCCACAAGCACAGGAACATAGCTTCACACAATGTTTTGTCTTGGCCAGTTTAGGTCTGCAAGCGCCGAGCCGCAATGTGTATTATTACTGGGTCCACTTTAATTACTTGCAGGTCCACAGGGCACCAGTCCGACTTCCATGGAGAAACTCTTCAGGACAGTTTGTGGTTGAAGGGCCGGTAAAGCCGCACCTGAGGGTACCAGGGGCCACCTCGGCCTACTTGTGATGCTGGAAATGCATTGGAGGGACAGGGACTCTGTATCCTTGTCCTTTACCGCTTTTTATCATGTGTTCTGCCGTGTTTTCCACGCAGGAGTTCATGTAGGACTCCTGGTGGTGCAGCTCTCTCTTTTGGTTTGGTGTACAAACCCATGGGATACCCTTATGGCACCCATGGATGGGGGTACAACCCTGTGCCCCTAGTGTATGTTTTTGGGCACCTGGGTGTGGCCCACAGAGCAGGGTACGGGCTGGTGGCAGCTGCGTGCTGAATTGACAGGTGCCCTGAGCGTCATTGGAATCAGTAGATTCCTGATGGAGACAAGATGGCCCCCGTGGCCCATTGCCTTCCATCGCCTGTTACCTTGGTTTTCAAGAAGTCCCGGGAGGCCCTGACTCTGCTCCTTCCCCCTGATTGGCTGTTGGGTGGAATTTCCATATATGGTAGTGTGAGGAAGTGCCGACCAGACTGGCTGGAGCCTTACTAATGACCGTATGTTGTGGGTATGCCTGTGTGTGAAACCTGGGTGAATGGAGTGTGTGACGAATACACATTCTGTGTTGTGGATTTCTAATATCTGGTGTTTGACACGATGACTGAGACCGCCCTGCCCGAAACTGGTATGAATGCAGTGTGAAGTGTTGAATGGCGTGGTACTTGTCCGAATCCACATTCTGTGCTGTGAGTGTCTAAGAATGGCCTAAATGCACCGTGCGCCTGATTGGCTGACTGACTGCCTGAATACCCTTCTGAGTGATTGGTTGCCTGAGTGTGACACGGCAGAATGAATGGGAGATCAACAGTATACCTGGGGGCCTCTCACTGCTAGAAATCGTTCAGAAGCTGAAGTTGAAACTGATATCGAAACTGATAATAATAATAATAATAATAATAATAATAATTAGGCTTTTATATAGCGCTACAAACCCTCAGGTATCCGAGCGCTGCTTATTATTACCCACGGTGTGTGGTGCTCATTTATCGACCTCGGAAGGATGAAAGGCTGAGTTTGGCCCCGCCGGGATTCGAACCTGCGATAACAGGCTCTGCACGGGTGTCAAGGCGAGCGCTCTACTCGCTGTGCCACTTGACCGTTCAGAAGCTGGAGTTGAAACTGACATTGAAACTGAAGCTTAACCTTGAAGCCCTGCTGGAAGAGAAATATTGCTGTTGCTCTACTTTGTCGAGCTGAAAGCTGCTGTGTCTTTAAGAACTGATCCAGAGAGGACCTGGCTAGGCGCCCTCTTCCCGAGCTACGAGGGACCATCGTGCACTGCTAACTGTTAGGCAGAATCTTGTGCAGTTCCCTTACAGAGCACTACAGAAGATTAAGACTACAGGTGAGAGCAATAAATCCCCTTTGGTATCAGTCTGTACCACAAAGATTTAGTTGGTAGCTGTGGCTGAGCAGTCAGACTTATCTCAAGAGGGAGATGAGCAGTATTCAGGGTTTACACAATAGGCCTTCAGTACTATGGGACAAGGAAACACTGACCAAAGCTTTGTAGTAAAAATAATATATATATATTTATTTTATACACTTCTAGTTAAACACATCTATCACAGTTATTAAGCAAGTAAAATGAGGTCAAGAACGTATACACAACTCCCTAGTTAAATTGTAGACAAGTTTGCGCAAGAGTGAAAACTGAGCAAAACGGCACAGTGCAAACCAAACACAAATGGTACTCTAGCAATTTCTCACAAGGGAACTGGGCACCAGTTCCAGATCTAGTACGAGGCCAGGAACTCATTGGAGATATTGACCCTGTGGACCATCCTAAGCTGCAGTCTTTACTGGCAGAAGGTGGCCCTAACAGGGCAGACTGCAGTAGGGGACTAAGAGAATGTCCAAATCTGGAAGGTCTTCGCCACCAGGCAGCTTCTCAACTTCAAGGGCAAGAGCCTGGGAAGTATAGGTTACACTGGGAAGATGGCCTCATGGCCTCTTCTATAGTGAACCGACAGAGTCAATCCCTGGAGACTACAAAAGACTTGTAGTGCCCCAAGAAAACAGACTCCAATTCTTTCAACTAGCCCACGAGATACCTTTGGCTGGTCACTTGAGTTTCAAGAAGACCAAGGAAAGGCTCTCTCTCCACTTTTATTGGCCTAAAATGGGGTCTGAGGTAGATAAGTATTGCAAGAGTTGCCACACTTGCCAAACTTTTGGTAAAAGTGGTTCCAAGAACGTGGCACCTTTAGTGCCTCTCCCTGTGGTGGGAGTACCATTTGAGAGGGTAGGAATCGACATTGTTGGTCCCCTTGATCCTCCAACCTCTTCAGGCAACAGGTTTATACTTGTAGTAGACCATGCTACTAGGTACCCTGAAGCAATTCCTATGAGGACTGTTACAGCTCAGGCTGTAGCTAAGGCCCTCCTTGGTATTTTTACCAGGGTTGGGTTTCCTAAGGAGGTAATATCCGACAGGGGGTCACATTTTATGTCCCACTACATGAAGGCCATGTGGACAAACTGTGGAGTTACCTACAAGTTCTCAGCAGCATACCACCCTCAGAGCTTTAGAGGATCCCCTTAAGAAAAAGTGGGATCTCCTACTGCCATGCCTTCTCTTTGCATATAGAGAAGTCCCTCAGGCGGGAGTGGGTTACAGTCCCTTTGAACTTCTCTATGGCCATCCGGTCAGAGGTCCATTGGCCCTGATCAAGGAGGGGTTGGAGAGTGCTCCTTCCCCCACACCAGTCAGAGTCACTGACTATGTGATAGCACTCCGGAGGAGAATGTCACACATGATGGCTGAGGCAAGTGATAACTTGAAAGCAGGTCAGGCTCTGGTTAAGCATTGGCATGACCAGAAGGCCAACATGGTTGAGTTCGCTCAAGACCAGCTAGTTCTTGTTATGGTCCCAACAAGGCAGAGGGCCTTGCAGGACAAATGGATGGGACCCTTCAAGTTTGTGGGAAAACTTTGAGAGGTGAACTATCTGGTGGACTTGGGCAATCCTAAGGAGGCTCCCAGAGTCTTTCACACCAACCGTCTAACAGCTTATGTCTCGAGACCAGAACTGGGAGCTTTGCTTCTAGCTTCACCTCAAGAGGAGGAGGAGAGCGAACCTCTACCTAACCTCCTCAGAGGCAGACCTTAAGATGAGAAAATAGAAGAAGTCAATCTCTCTTCTAGTCTGACACCTGAACAACAGGAGGAGTGCAAAGTTTTGTTAAATCAATTTGCCCCTCTGTTTTCTCTAGCACCAGGCTTGACCCCTTGGGGCCAGCATGAAATCCATACTGGTGACTGTTTACCTGTCAAAAGCAGGGGTTACAGGATGTCAGAAAATGTAAGAACCCACATCAAAGGAGAGGTCAGCAAGATGCTTGATCTCGGGGTAATAGAGCCCTCTACTAGTCCATGGTCTAGCCCAGTTGTGTTAGTACCAAAGGCAGGATCCAAGGAGTTGAGATTCTGTGTGGACTATAGAGCTCTAAATGCAGTCACCAAGACTGATGCCCATCCTTTGCCAAGGACAGATGAGCTGGTGGATAGGCTTGGTTCAGCCAAGTTCCTCAGCACATTTGGCCTCACATCAGGCTATTGGCAAATAGCCCTGACTGACCATGCCAAGGAGACAACTGCATTCTTCACCCCAGTTGGCTTATACCAGTTTAAGGTTATGCCTTTTGGATTAAAGAATGCACCTGCAACATTCCAAAGGATGGTTAAACAGGTTCTGAATGGGATGGAGGACTTCTGCATGGCATACTTGGATGACATTGCAGTGTTCAGCCCTACTTGGAAAGAACATGTTGACCACCTAGGATATGTTTTGCAGGCTCTTGAACAGGCCCATCTGACCATAAAGGCAGGTAAATGCCAAATTGGTCAGAGTAAAGTGGTCTACCTTGTGCATGAGGTAGGAGGTGGTGAAATAAGGCCTTTGCTCAGCAAGTGTCATGATCTCTGCTTCCAAAAGGTCAGGGTTTTCCCAACTCCCTTGGAAGCAGATCCATAACCCAGGTTCCGAGTGCCAACCAGTCCCAATTGGGACCTTTTGGACCCAGTCCTGGCGCCAGTGGCACCAGGCTCATAAATATGCCCAGTCCCAGCGCTGGAAGCGCCGGGCTCATAATGCTTGGGTGGACTTACCTTCAGCAGACCATGCTGCTTACTTGCCTGCCAGTTGAGCCTCTGATCCTCTTCTGTTTGGAACTACTTTTCCTGTTGGGTGGGGCTGGAGCCACTCCCTAGATTCAGAACACTGGAACTCTTCTGGAAGGCAGGAACTCTTTTCTTACCAGGAACTCTTTTCTTACTTAGGCGTGGCTGTGGAAGGAGACACCTAAGCACTACAGGAGGCTATTTAAAACACACCCGGTGGATGAATCTTGCTTTGTGTTATTCTGCAACCTCTGCAGCAGAACGCTCATCGTGTCTTCTGCATCCGGTCCTGGGCCTAAGGAAAAAGGCTTACCATCCTGAATCCAGTCTTCAGCAACACCTATAAAGACAAGAAAGAACAGGTTAGCATTCCGGCATCTGAAAGGCAAAGGCTTACCATCCTGAATCCAGTCTTCAGCAACACCTATAAAGACAAGAAAGAACAGGTTAGCATTCCGGCATCTGAAAGGCAAAGGCTTACCTACTCTTTGCGCGCTCCGGAGGTCTTCACACTGCATTCCGGCATCTGAAAGACAAAAGTTTACCAACTCTTCGCACGCTCCGGAGGCCTTCGGCGCTGCATCCCGCATCTGAAAGACAAAACAAGGTGCGTTTAAAGACATTGGGGAACTTTAATACTCACGTGCCATTACTCCTTTCCACATCTAATCCAGTGGGTATGCCGGCACCCTGCAGCCGCTCCGAACTCGTACCTGCAAAATAAAAAGACGGTTAGAGCGCATAGTGAAGCAGGCAACAAGCGCTTACTTACGTGCTTCCAGGCGCTTCTATTCATCACACGGGCTCCATCTTCAACTCACTTCAGCCCGTCATCCGCCATCGCCGGAACCCTGCAAAACAAGAGACATCATTACTAAAGACTTTAAAGACATTTGAATGACTCGAAACTTACCGTTCGTGCAGTAAACGACGGACAGCAGTCCTCTGAAGTCAAGAGGCCTGCGCTACCTATCCAGTGAAGAAACTGGTTACAGCACCCTGCCCCGAGGCAGATGGAGAGCTCGGCATTCACTTACCTAAGGTGAGAGCGTTAACCTTTGGGGGTATACAGGAGAGGAGAAGAGGAAAGAGATAGGGACACCCCAATAACCCCAGTTCATTAACCCCATATTTTCTATCTGCAGACATCTTACTCTACACGTCAGGCATACAGTGCACAGAGGTCCAGCCCAATGAGCCAACCGGGTGCTACACATCACCTTTGAAGATACGGTAGTCGCCCAGTCAAGACCGGCGCCTCTGCGAGAATCAGGTGAGCGTTACAGAACGCAAAGCCTACCGCAAAACTCTCGCCCAGGCGCTATGGAAACCTCGGATACTGACCCCCTAGCCCGGTTACTTGGGGAACTAAGGGCAGAAGTGCATGCAGCTCGTCAGGAAACGAATGCTCTAAGAAGGGAACTAATTATTTCCAAGGAGAGAACAGACAATCTTGCTAGACAAGTGCTACAGTCACAAGCCGGACAGACCCCGTTACCCGCATCAGGGGCAAATCTTCCTTCAACATCCTCTATGAATCCAGTGCAGATCAACCTACCTGGGAATGTACCTCTGGCTCCGCCCGAACGATTTTCTGGTGACCCAAAGAGGTTTGCAGTATTTATCAATCAGTGCTGGTTGCACTTCTTATGCCGGCCAGCAGCCTTTCCAACTGATCAAGCAAAAGTAGCTTTTGTACTTTCGTACCTTAGTGGCAATGCGGCAGACTGGTCGATCCCTCTAGTTAATCAAGATGATCCGGTTCTCCATGATTTTCAAGCCTTTCAGCTTAGTATGGAAAAACTGTTCGCAAGACATTCACAGGGGCAGGCCTTGGACAATGAGCTTCTTTCGTTGCGACAGGGTAATCAAGACCTTTTGGCTTATATTGCATCTTTCAATAGACTAATAGTGGAAACTCAATGGCCTGAGGACAAAAGGATTACGCTGTTTTATAGAGGTCTACGTGGAGAGCTCAAAGATGTTTTAGCCCGAGTAGTGAATCCCCCACAAGACTGTTCGGATTATATAGACTTGGTCGTTCAAATAGATCACAGGCTGCAGAACAGGAAGGCCGATCGTTCCAAGTTTGATGCTCGAGTATTTTCCAAACCGCCAACTCCTTCCAAAGGAGTAGACTCCGGGGAACCCATGCAAATAGGGGGTCTGAAAGGTCCTCTAACACAAAGGGAGCGGGAAAGGAGGAAACAGTTGCAATTATGCCTATATTGCGGAAACTCAGGGCACTTTCTTCGAGACTGTCTGGTGAAACCTGCCAAGAAGGCAGTAGGAGCTGCAGTTACCAAAGTTACAAACTCTGAGCAGGGAAACGACCTCGCCCGACAAGAATAGAGGTCCTCTTGCCGAGCGTGAAAACCAGTTCCGTGACCTCGCATTTCGTGATACCTATGGTCCTCATTAGCCCTGATAATCCGGATCGATTACATGCAATTGAAGCTTACGTCGACAGCGGTGCCATCGGCAATTATGTGGATCATGAAATGGTTTTGAGGATGAATCTAACTCTTTGTCCCAAGGCTGTAAAGGACGTCATTACTACGGTGGATGGTACGGAGATAGCCTCCGGGCCAGTAACGCATACCACTCAAGAGGTGACGCTAGTAAGTCAAGATGGACACCATGAGAAGATCGTGTTCGATGTGATCAAGGCCCCTCAGTTTCAGATTATTCTAGGAATACCTTGGTTAGAGAAACACAATCCTCTGATCGATTGGCGAGCAAGAACGGTCCAGTTTCCAGAATGTGTCTCTACTTGTCACCCTCCACCTGGTGTTGCACTGGCCGCAATTTCTTCAGAGACTCCCCAGTTACCTCCCGAATACCAAGATGTTTTCCGGAAGGATCAGGCTAACTCTCTACCTCCTCATAGGTCTTATGACTGCCAGATAGACCTGATACCTGGATCTACTCCTCCTTGTAGTAGAATTTATGCCCTCACCGAGCCTGAGAACCTTCACCTTCGACAATACCTGGATCAATACCTGGCAAATGGGTTTATTCGTCCTTCCAAGTCCCCTGCTTCTTCAGCTTTGTTCTTCGTTCCAAAAAAGGAAGGAGACCTTAGAACTTGTATCGATTATCGCTCCCTGAACCAGATCACCGTTAAGAATAGATATCCGTTACCTTTGATCCCTGAACTCCTGGACCAAGTCAGAAAAGCATGCATATATACAAAGCTGGATCTTAGAGGAGCTTACCACTTGGTACGAGTAAAAGAGGGCGATGAATGGAAGACGGCCTTCCGCACCAAGTATGGGCTATTTGAATATCAGGTCATGCCCTTCGGACTTTGCAATGCCCCGGCCGCCTTTCAATATTTTATGAACGATGTCCTCAGAGAGCTCATAGATGTATGTGTTGTTGTTTACATTGACGACATCCTCGTTTATTCTTCATCGGAATCTGAACATCGGAAACACGTGAAAATGGTCCTCGAAAGATTGCGTCAACACAAACTTTTCGCTAAGTTGGAAAAATGTGTTTTCAACGTGACTGAAGTTGAATTCTTGGGATTCATATTATCACCTGGCGGAGTGCGTATGGATTCAAAGAAGGTCGATGCAGTTCTCAAATGGCCATCACCATCCTCCGTAAAAGGTGTGCAAAGCATGTTAGGCTTCGCTAACTTTTACCGCAGGTTTATCCCCGAATTCTCTCGAATAGTCCAGCCCATCACTGCCTTGTTAAAGAAAAACAAACGTTTTGAATGGTCTACCGAGGCGGAACAAGCTTTACAGGATTTGAAGACTAAATTTATCTCTGCACCAATCTTAAAACACCCTCGCCCCGAACTCCCCTACATCGTGGAAACTGATGCTTCAAGCCTTGCCATGGGGGCAGTTCTATCACAAAAGGACCCGGTAACCAATCAGTTGCATCCCGTGGCATTTTGGTCCCGCAAATTCTCGCCTCCTGAAATCAATTACACGATTACTGACAAGGAACTTCTGGCTATCAAGTCTGCCTTTAAGGCTTGGCGGCATTATCTGCTGGGAGCCCGACACACCGTTACTGTGATTACGGATCACCGAAACCTGCAATATTTGAAGACCGCAAAAGCCCAATCCTCTAGACAACTCCGTTGGGCATTATTCTTTGCCGAGTTTGACTTCATAATTACCTATCGACCTGGTACAAAGAACGGTAAAGCCGATGCCCTTTCTCGGATGGGAGTGGAAGAACACTTGGTCAACCCTAAACCTGTACCAATCATTCCCGAACAAAGAATTCTGGGTGTAATCGCCACAGAATCCATAGAGGAAGTTAAGGATAAAGCCAGGCAACTTGTAACTCCAGCAGACATACAGAATTGGCATCTGCAGGGAAAGGACTTTGCAGTAAAGGACAACTTATTGTATTTCCAAGAACGATTATACCTACCCAGCACAGATTTACAGAAAAAAGTAATCTCTTGTTATCACGACTCTTTAATGGAAGGTCATCCCGGTATAGCCAAGACCTCAGAAAAGATCAAGCGCTACTTCTGGTGGCCGTCTTGGAAAAAAGATATCAGAGACTTTATAATGTCCTGTGGAGTATGCGCCCAAAACAAGAGTCAAAAGGAAAGACCAGCAGGCCTCTTACGCCCTATTGACATCCCACCTCGCCCTTGGCATACGCTTTCTATGGACTTCATCACCGATCTACCTCCATGCTCCGGATACAATACGATTCTAGTAATTGTGGACTTATTCTCCAAGATGGCGCATTTCATTCCGCTCAAAGGCTTGCCAACAGCAGCAACTCTGGCCCGAGAATTTCTCGAAAACATCGTCCGACTGCACGGTTTTCCTTCGGTTCTAATTTCGGATCGAGGTAGTCAATTTATTTCTCATTTTTGGCGAAGTTGCTGTCGGTCGGCTCAAATTGATGTGAGACTATCGACCAGTCACCACCCTCAGACCGACGGACAAACCGAGAGGACCAATCAAACTCTGGAACAGTATTTACGCTGCATGCTGCAACAAACTGAAAAAACTTGGAAAGATATCCTTTGGATAGCCGAGTATGCCTACAATAACTCTGTCCATTCGGGAACTGGGAAAACCCCGTTTTTTCTTTTGTACGGCAGTCACCCTCGAACCTCGGAGTTGGATCCCCTCCAAGATCTTGAAACACCAGCAGTAGACTACCTGCATTCTACAATCACCCAAGCCTTTAAGGAAGCTGTTTCTCACCTTCAAAGGGCTAAAGAACAATACAAGAAAGGAGCAGATCAACATCGGAAGGAAGCCCCTCACTATCAAGTAGGGGATCAAGTCTGGTTATCCACCAAATATCTATCTCTAAAAGGGCCAGGCACATTCAACCCAAGATACCTTGGTCCCTATTCCATCACTACCATAGTAAACCCAGTAGCGGTCAAGTTGGACTTGCCCCCGCACATGAAGATACATCCGGTCTTCCACGTCTCTCTATTAAAACAGTGCAACCTCAAACCCGACTAACCAAATCTCCAAAACCTATCCTAGTGGATGGAGAACTCGAGTTTGAAGTCAAAAGCATTCTGGACTCCAAGATCTCCAAATCTAAACTATTCTACCTAATTGACTGGAAAGGCTCCTGGGAACCTGCTGAATATGTCCACGCTCCTCGCCTAATCAAAAGATTTCACCGAACATTTCCTGACAAGCCAAAACCCCCGGAGAAGCCCGGTTTGGGAGGGGCCTTGAGGGGGGGTACTGTCATGATCTCTGCTTCCAAAAGGTCAGGGTTTTCCCAACTCCCTTGGAAGCAGATCCATAACCCAGGTTCCGAGTGCCAACCAGTCCCAATTGGGACCTTTTGGACCCAGTCCTGGCGCCAGTGGCACCAGGCTCATAAATATGCCCAGTCCCAGCGCTGGAAGCGCCGGGCTCATAATGCTTGGGTGGACTTACCTTCAGCAGACCATGCTGCTTACTTGCCTGCCAGTTGAGCCTCTGATCCTCTTCTGTTTGGAACTACTTTTCCTGTTGGGTGGGGCTGGAGCCACTCCCTAGATTCAGAACACTGGAACTCTTCTGGAAGGCAGGAACTCTTTTCTTACCAGGAACTCTTTTCTTACTTAGGCGTGGCTGTGGAAGGAGACACCTAAGCACTACAGGAGGCTATTTAAACCACACCCGGTGGATGAATCTTGCTTTGCGTTATTCTGCAACCTCTGCAGCAGAACGCTCATCGTGTCTTCTGCATCCGGTCCTGGGCCTAAGGAAAAAAGGCTTACCATCCTGAATCCAGTCTTCAGCAACACCTATAAAGACAAGAAAGAACAGGTTAGCATTCCGGCATCTGAAAGGCAAAGGCTTACCATCCTGAATCCAGTCTTCAGCAACACCTATAAAGACAAGAAAGAACAGGTTAGCATTCCGGCATCTGAAAGGCAAAGGCTTACCTACTCTTCGTGCGCTCCGGAGGTCTTCACACTGCATTCCGGCATCTGAAAGACAAAAGTTTACCAACTCTTCGCACGCTCCGGAGGCCTTCGGCGCTGCATCCCGCATCTGAAAGACAAAACAAGATGCGTTTAAAGACATTGGGGAACTTTAATACTCACGTGCCATTACTCCTTTCCACATCTAATCCAGTGGGTATTCCGGCACCCTGCAGCCGCTCCGAACTCGTACCTGCAAAATAAAAAGACGGTTAGAGCGCATAGTGAAGCAGGCAACAAGCGCTTACTTACGTGCTTCCAGGCGCTTCTATTCATCACACGGGCTCCATCTTCAACTCACTTCAGCCCGTCATCCGCCATCGCAGGAACCCTGCAAAACAAGAGACATCATTACTAAAGACTTTAAAGACATTTGAATGACTCGAAACTTACCGTTCGTGCAGTAAACGACGGACAGCAGTCCTCTGAAGTCAAGAGGCCTGCGCTACCTATCCAGTGAAGAAACTGGTTACAGCACCCTGCCCCGAGGCAGATGGAGAGCTCGGCATTCACTTACCTAAGGTGAGAGCGTTAACCTTTGGGGGTATACAGGAGAGGAGAAGAGGAAAGAGATAGGGACACCCCAATAACCCCAGTTCATTAACCCCATATTTTCTATCTGCAGACATCTTACTCTACACGTCAGGCATACACTGCACAGAGGTCCAGCCCAATGAGCCAACCGGGTGCTACACATCACCTTTGAAGATACGGTAGTCGCCCAGTCAAGACCGGCGCCTCTGCGAGAATCAGGTGAGCGTTACAGCAAGATTGAAGCTGTGCAAAATTGGACAACCTCTTCTACTCAAACCCAGGTGAGAGCCTTCCTAGGCCTCACTGGATACTACAGGAATTTCATTGAGAACTATGGACCCACAGCTTCTCCACTGAATTTAATCTCCTCTCCTAAGTTCCATTAAAAGATCAAATGGAATGAGCAGTGCAATCAGGCCTTTGAAAGCCCAAAGAAAGCCCTTTGTCAAGGTCCAGTTCTCAGAGCTCCTGACTATCACCAACCCTTCATTGTACAAACAGATGCTTCCAATATAGGTATAGGTGAAGTACTCAGTCAACTGGATGAGAAAGGTAGAGAGCACCCCATTTGCTTCATCAGTAGGAAACTGAAGGAACCTGAAACAAGGTGGGCAACTATTGAGAGAGAATGCTTTGCCATTGTGTGGGCTTTGAAGAAGTTTAGACCATACTTGTATGGATCTACTTTCATCATTCAAACAGACCACCAACGCTTGAGATGGTTGATGCAAATGAAAAGGGAAAACCCAAAACTGCTAAGATGGTCAATCTGCCTCCAAGGGTTTGATTTTACCATTGAGCACAGGTCAGGATGTCACCACCAAAATGCTGATGGTCTCTCTAGGATGTTTCTAACCGACTAGAGGTAAGAGACCTATCCAGGAGTGGATTAGATCCTCCTGTCCCTTAGTGTTGTGTCTTGACTGTCGTGTAGGCAGAAGATACCTCCGTCCACAAGTGTCGCACAGAGATAGTTCAAACCACTCTCTGTACAACCTTTGAGGCCACAGGTGGGAGATGTTCTTCCGGAACCACGGACTTCTGGGAACCCCTGGACCACTGCAAGAAATCACCGGTTAAGTATCAAGCCAAAACAACATCCACAAACCAAACAACAAAGAATGGAGCGGTCTTACCAATGAATGACAGCAGCGATTCAGTTGAACCTATGGAGGGGTTCCGGGACCCACCAGTGTCTCGCTCGCAGTATTGGATAGTAAGCTAAGGAGGATAGGTGGGGTTCCGAGTGCGCTGGGCCAACATGCAGTTGGAATCCAAACAAGAAATCCAGGAAACGTAGTACCAAGGTATGTAGCAAAAATGGAAGTCCAAAATCAGTCTGTGATCTGTAACAAAAGTTCCAAAATTCAAGAGCCAGTAATCAGGGTAATCCAAAACAATCTGTGAAGCAATCCGAGGTCAGTTTCCACACGATCCAAACCAAAACAAACGTAGCACCAAACAGGGTCCAAGAGAAACAGCTGTGAAGCACTGAACACTATGATGCGAGTGTTTAATTAGTGGCGCTACGAGTGTCTTCTGGTCACGTGACCCGCACCCGTATCATGTGATCGTGTTTTAGTAACACGTGAGCGGGAGGCGTTGGTCATGTGACGCGGAAGCAGGAAGCAAGGCCAATCTCGCAGCCGCCACGGAATGCGCCAATGGGGCGGGCGTCTTCAGGGATGGACGGGCTGTTGAAACACCCGCCCTGGAACACGGGAGTTCGAGGAGAGCACACGTGGGTCCCGGGCAAGTGGATGGGGCGGAGTGGAGGTATGGGGGCTGGAGGTTTTGGGGAGGGACATTGGAAATGCCCGGAGCCCTGAGGGACGTGACACTTAGTCTGGGGGGACGAGTGTTAGGGAGAATTCTCATTCTATGGCTAATTTCCCTTACCTATAGAGTCCCCCAGCAGCTTTGCTGGATTTGAAGGGTTTGTTTCTTTTTCCTGCTAAGAGTGAGACTCTTTTTTTCCCACTCTTAGACATTCTTGCTATGTTTGTTCTAGGCTATTTTTGTGTTTAATGCCTATGGGGTTTCTCTCACCTCCATAGGAACCATCTTTATTCACATGTGATGCAGGGGTGTCGTAGTGACCCCCAAACATAGACTCCATACTCTGGGACTGACTACTGTCTCCCAGGGCATGTAAAGTCCCCATTGACTTTACTAGTCAATTTTTGTGAACTAAACCAGTACAACCCATCTTACTATGGAAGTACTGGGAAGGGTTAATCGTTTTTCCCTTATGTTCATTTTCGAGAGGGTACCGTACAGTCCCTCTCTCAAAAGTTTCTGGCTGGTGGCAGTGGTTACTACCATAAATATTCGACCGCAAATATTTTCCTATGGGACTTTCCCATTGTTCGAGGCTACCACATTTTCTGACAGCCTCTTGCATACCTCTGGTGTATATTAGTATTAACTTTACTCCGTTAGGTTTTTATTGCCAGAACTTTAATATAACTTCTTTCTCGTTTCTTTCTCTAAACTCCTAACCCAGGTCGGGGATCCTTTGTTCGTCCTTTTGGTGGGCTTCTGCCAAGAAGCCCTCCTTTCGGCGCCACTGAGTCTGGGGTGGGTCCGTTTTGTGGGAGGGGGAGTAGGACCCCTGGACAGGGTTGCCTCCGCAACCCATGTCGCACTCTATCTTGATAGGCTGGAGGGTCTCCCGCCAAGATGACCACTCCACTGTGTGAATGACAGCTAGGCTGTATGAATGGGGATTTTTTGCATAAAAGCAGGGTCCTGAGGACTGGAAGAGCAAGACGTTGCCACTGGAACTAAGAAGCCGAAGAGGAGAGAAGCCAAAGACCCCTGCAATGACTGAACCACCGGTGAAGCCCTGCTGCAGCGTCTCACCACTTTTCTCCACACGACGAGAGAAGATCTTCATCCGAAAGAGCCTTCTTCCCTTGAGCTGGTGGGGCCAACCAGTTTGCCAATCGCCTTCCCGGACCTGCCTTGGTCGAATCGCCAGTACCCTGTACTCGGAGGCTAGATAGCCAGGCACCAGTCCACCCGGACCTCGATTTAAAGGAGCATACCATTTATTCATCGGGCAGCACCGCGGCTAGTTTCATCCCTGGGTAGTGCAGTAACTCGAACCTTCCTCCATGACGAGAGCCTCTCTTCCTCTGCTGGATCCCCGAACCACAGGAACTACCAGGAACAACCGCCACCGCAGGAGCCACTTCTTCATTTTAAAGGTACATTGTTCCGCCAGGCCGCCATTTCTTCGCGGTAGAGCTAAAGGTGTTTCAAATCCTTTACCTACCTGTTGGGTTGGCCGCCCCCTCTCTTAACATTGTCTTTCACCTTCTGCATCCACCTTTTCAAAATCGTTAACCAAAGACTTGACTGCAGCTACAAGAACATTTTGCTCCTGGGCCCTTGCCTTGTACCGCTGACACTGGCACAGGCTTACTGACTCTGGCTAAATTTGTTAGAACTGCCTTCTCTAGATTGCTTCTCAACTAGAACTGTGTTGGTGGAGCTACTTCTTATAACCACCCTTACCTTCCCACTTTTAAAACTTGTGAAATGCCATTTTGCTCAGTTTTCATGTAAGTATTTCCTATACTGATGCACTGTCTTGCTTAAACTGGTTCACAGACATATGAAGAGTGTCGCTAGGTTGTGTAAGAAGATATTTCTGAATAACTTGTGCTTTCCCTCCCTTGTGAGAAATCGCTAGACTACCATTTGTGTTTGGTTTGCACTGTGCCGTTTTGCTCAGTTTTCACTCTTGCGCAAACTTGTCTACAATTTAACTAGGGAGTTGTGTATACTTTCTTGACCTAATTTAACTTGCTTAATAACTGTGATAGATGTGTTTAACTAGAAGTGTATAAAATAAATATATATATTCTTTTTACTACAAAGCTTTGGTCAGTGTTTCCTTGTTCCATAGTACTGAAGGCCTATTGTGTAAACCCTGAATACTGCTCATCTCCCTCTTGAGATAAGTCTGACTGCTCAGCCACAGCTACCAACTAAATCTTTGTGCTACAGACTGATACCAAAGGGGATTTATTGCTCTCACCTGTAGTCTTAATCTTCTGTAGTGCTCCCTAAGGGAACTGCACAGGATTCTGCCTAACACTATATAAAGATTAAATTTGATTTGGGAAAGCAGGTTACTCTAATGCGCCAACTTCTGAAGGTATAAGGCTTGGTTGGTGAGTCAAATATGCTAGTTTTCAAAGTATCCTGTTGTTATAGAAAATACGAACTTGATTCCAGAGGTATAAACAAAACATTTTTTGTATTTTGATTTATCTTGGTGTTGAATCTCACACCATGAGTAATAAAAATTTCTTTCATACAAATCAAATTGATTTCCAGTGTTAAGTTTCACACTTTACATTTTCAGACTCAAATATTTCTTGTTTCAAATATTCAGAAAATACACCGTTGCTTGGTTCTTCAAAAAACGTTGTTCTTGAACTTCATAATATAAATTGTTGCATTGAATTGGAAAGAAATATTGCTCTCGACACGTGTTTCCCCATTGATTAGTTCAATGGTTCATCAGGAGAGAAAGATAATTTCTAAAAGAAAAGAGTAAAGAAAAGATAGAGAGAAAAGTTTGTTTAAGGCATTCATAAATGTCAGAAAAAAGTTTTTAGTTTGTTCATTGACTGTAAGGCCAACATATAGTATGTAAATAAAGATTTGACTCACCCTATTTACTGTATTGTAAATGTCTTTTAAAGAATTTGTGGACACTTCTGTTTAGTGTTGGGCTTCAAAATCACTTAAACGCAAATTTCCCTTCTTTGTTCAAAATAAATGAGGAATTTATCTAAATGGAAAAAGGAGACTAAGGGCCTCATTACACAGATGGCGGTAAGGGTTAACGGTCACCGTTAATGGTACCGGTGACCGTTAACCCTTACCGCCTTACTATGAGGTCCTTTTGCGGGTTGGAGACTTTAGCGCCTGTTTTTTGCAGGCGTTAAAAACCAACCCGCAAAGGGACCAGGGTGCTAATTACGGTACCGCAATTTGCGGTGCGGTAATTAGCACCTTCCCCATTCCCATTATGCCCTATGGGGCAAAAATGGGGAAGGGCAATGGGGAAAGGGGGAATTACCGCCCCACCAACCTTGGAATGGGGCGGTAATTCCCCTTTCCTCCAAGGCGGTGCCGGTATTTTACCGGCATGGACCAAGGTGCTAGTAGCACCTTGGTCCATCGCCGTCCGTGTAATGAGGCCCTAAGTCAGGTTAATGGAAAGGATTTCAAAGTTTTGGCCTTTCTTACCTTTAATGTAGTATTTCCTGTGTGAGGGCACTTCAAAAAAAGTCCTGGATTCCTTGATAAGCAGCAGGATCCCGATGGCCTGGTCGAGCAACATTCATTTAGACTTCGCAGGCTTTTATACGCGTTTGAGTGTAACATGAGGACGTCATCACGGCACGTTTGACAACGTGACACGCAATGACATCATCGTGCTCCTGAAAGGCGTCCGACAGCCACAGTATTCTGTGTGTTATTGTTTTACAGAAATACGCGATCGTATATATCTTTAAACATTGGATGAAGTGCAGGTTTCCATGTTTTTAGATAACATGGAAAATATGTGTACATGAAAAGAGTGTTTTCAAGGAAAGCAAAGAAAGGATATAAGTTGGAAAAGTGAAAATGGAATATTAGTGAAACAAATTTCGTGTCCATTAATTATCTGAAAAAACATTGAATAGATAAAGAACCGCAATATTGATAACTAACCTAATTATTAATAATAAACTAAATATTCTTATTATATATACCACGGATATCCATTGTTGCTTGGTATTCAGATTGGCACATTATAAATGCAAAAAAGTAAGTATAAAATTGCATATTAAGTGAACATAACAGCAGTATTTAAACTCAATTGTACATTTCTGTGTCGCTATTTAGATCAGAAACACAAGTGTCCATAATACAAATCCACTTGCATTCATGTCTTCGTAACAGTTCTTCCTTATTACCCCCTCTAGGAGGTAATCTGATTTTTTCTAAGCCAAAAACCTTGAGATCAGAGATTTCAAAGACGGAATGGTTCTCCAAAATGTGTACTGGTAAGGGGGATCTGAGGTCTTGGTTTTTGATGGATCTCAAATGTTCAAAAATCTGTACTTTTAATTTTCTTATTGTACTACCAATTGTCATGATGCCTACCCCCGGGCATCAGGACCAAGGCCCTCAGCTCCGGGAGCAGGCATCCAGACATTTGTTTAAACCTCAGCAGCCCCGGCTAGGGGCTGTCAGGGTTCAGTCCTGGCGCCTTAGGCGCCAGGCTCATTATAGAAATCAGCCTGGCGCCATAGGCGCCAGGCTCATAGACTTTACTTACCTGATGCAGACCATGCTGCAAAAGAGTCCAAGCCTACATGAGGCCTGGATCGAACTATTTTGTTACAGGGACTATTTGTTACTCGGGCGTGGCTCTAGGGAACTTCTTACCTGGAACTACTTTGGAGGCTATTTAAACCACACCCAAACAGCAGCACATGCTTCGCGTTATTCTGCATCCAGCAGCGTGATGCTCACCGTGCCTGCAGCCAGCATCCAGTCTTCTGCCACGCCCGCCTCGAATCTGGAGCTCCTAGAATAAAGAAGAACAAAAGGACAAGGTTAGAAAACAAACTTATTTCAAATTCCTCACCTAATTCCGGAACCATTTCATCTCCGGACCTGGAAAGTACATCAGTCCTGCACGCGTCGCTTTGCCAGCTCCAGCACGGCGCCATACTCACCAGTTCTCACAGCATCTTTCAATCCGGCACTGTCTCCATCATTTCTTCGCCGTAATACGGCACCTAGGGGACACAAGAAAAAACAAGGTGAGCCAAGGGAATCAACAAATACAACCTCTTGCCACCATAGACTTACCTGATTTACCACCTGCGGTATTATTCCATAACTCTCCGCATTTTCATATGCCGCATCTGTAAAGAGGGAGAAAAAACAACACGTTAACGCATGCAATAGTTACCGGACAGCGTTGGGTAACACAGACTCTTACCTGAACACGAGCAGCAGCTACGAGACCTTCTTCCCACGAACTCAGTTGCAACTTAAGGAAGGAAGGGGACAAGAGTGAACATCGGGCACATTGAACTCTTTGAACTTGATACTTACCAATCCCGCCAGGGACTTCAGAGTCAATACTTACCGGAACTCTCCCAACTCCTTCAAACCAGTGAAGTAACTGGTATCTACGCGCCCCTGCAAGACCCGCAGGATGGAGAGCTCATCTTTTACGAACATAAGGTGAGGTTACTAAGGGGATATCGGAGGTGATTAGTGGGGGAGAGCGAGAACAGTTAGGAGGCCATCACTAAAACCCACAGGTGGTTAATCCCTGTCTCCACTTGCAGGAAAATACTTCTTTGGGTCCAGCAGACAAGACTAGGCGGGCCAGTCCAGACAGTCATCTCTGCACTACGCATCACGTTGAAGGAGACCGCAGCTGCCCGGGTCCGATCGACACCCCTGTGGGGTCCAGGTGAGCGTAACAGAACGCAAAGCCTCTCTACAAATAACCACCCGGATGTTATGGAAACCTCGGAAACCGACCAACTGGCCCAATTATTGGGGGAATTTAGGGCAGAAGTACATGCCGCTCGCCAAGAAACTAATGCCCTCAGGAGAGAACTGATTGTCTCAAAGGAGCGCACAGATGATCTGGCTAGGCAACTACTGCAAAACCAAGCTGGGCAAACGCCCCTACCTGGATATGGGGGAAGCCCAACCCCCGTTTCATCAAGCAATCCTGTGCAAGTTGTTTTACCAGGAAATATTCCGTTCGCTCCACCCTAACACTTTGCTGGGGACCCAAAAAGGTTTGCCGTGTTTATGAACCAATGCCGCTTGCACTTTTTATGCAGATCGGGAGCCTTTCCAAATGACCAAGCCAAAGTAGCCTTTGTATTGTCATATCTGAGTGGCAGCGCAGCGGATTGGTCCATTCCATTAGTCAACCAGGATGATCCTCTTCTCCGGGATTTTCAGGGTTTTCAAAGGAGCATGGAAAAACTATTCGCCAGACACTCACAGGGTCAAGCCCTGGACAATGAACTTTTTTTTGTAAATTCTTTTTTTTTATTGTGTTTCAGTTCAAAAGAACTTTTCACAAAACAGTATACGACAAGGTAACCAGGATCTGCTAACCTATATTGCAACCTTCAATAGGTTGGTGGTGGAAACCGGGTGGCCGGCGGAAAAAACGAATTACATTGTTTCATCGTGGACTTCGGGGAGAACTCAAAGATGTCTTGGCTCAAGTTGTGAACCCACCTCAGGATTGCACAGAATTTATAGACTTAGTGGTCCAGCTAGACCACCGACTTCAGAACCGAAAGACTGATCGAGCTAAGTTCGAGAACCGGGTATTGGTTAAACCCAACGTTGCCCCCAAAGGAACAGATGCATCTAAACCTATGCAGATCGGGGGGGTTAAAGGACCCTTAACTCAAAAGGAAAGAGAAAGAAGACAACAGATGCAGTTGTGTCTGTACTGTGGAACCTCAGGACATTTTCTATGGGATTGCCCTACAAAACCACCCAAGAAGGTGGTAGGAGTTGCTGATAAAAGCCACATAGAGCCTGATTCGGGAAACGACCACGCCCAACAAGCGTAGAGGTCCGCTTGCCGAGCTTAAAGAAGGACACTCAGACCTCACATCTGATCATCCCAATGGCCCTACTTGATCCCAGGCAGCCATCACGTATGCACGCAGTAAGGTCATACATAGATAGCGGGGCCGTAGGAAACTATATGGGCCACGAATTGGTGTCAAGGATGAATCTACCTCTTTGCAAAAAGACCACTTCGGATGTCATCACCACAGTTGATGGAACTGAGATTGCCTCGGGGCCTGTAACTAATTCCACTACAGAGATGACACTGTTGAGTCAAGATGGGCATCGAGAGACTATCGAATCAAAGCCCCACAGTTCCAGATAATACTGGGGATGCCATGGTTGGAAACACATAATCCTTGTATAGATTGGCGAGAGAAGAGAATAACCTTCCTGGATTGTGCACACACCTGTTACCCGGAGAAAACTTTGAACAAAGGCCTGGCTACAGTCGTTAACCCAATCATGCAGTTACCTCAGGAATACCAAGAATTTCAGGATGTTTTTCAAAAAGAACAGGCCAATACATTACCTCCTCACAGATCATACGATTGTCAAATCGACCTCCTACCCGGTGCACAACCCCCATGCAGTAGAATCTACGCCCTCACGGAACCTGAAAATCGTCACCTACGGCAATACTTGGACCAATACCTTGCTAATGGCTTTATTCGTCCGTCCAAGTCTCCTGCATCCTCAGCTTTATTCTTCGTGCCAAAAAAGGAAGGTGACCTAAGAACGTGCATAGATTACCGCGCATTAAATCAGATTACGGTAAAAAACCGACACTCATTGCCTCTGATCCCCGAATTACTAGACCAAGTAAAGGATGCTTGTATCTACACTAAGTTAGATCTCCGAGGGGCATATCATCTGGTACGTGTCAAGAAAGGCGACGAATGGAAGACTGCCTTTCACACCAAGTACGGATTATTTGAATATCAGGTGATGCCCTTCGGGTTGTGCAATGCACCAGCAGCCTTCCAGTATTTTATGAACAATGTCCTTCGTGAACTCATTGACATCTGTGTCGTCGTATACATAGATGATATTCTAGTGTACTCCTCCTCAGAATCAGACCATGTTAAGCACGTGCGTGCAGTCCTTGAGAAACTACGCCAGCACAAGTTATATGCAAAATTGGAAAAATGTGTTTTTCATGCTACGGAAGTTGAATTTCTTGGATTTATCCTGACTCCAAAAAGAGTCCGAATGGACTCTCGAAAGGTGGACGCAATTCTCAAGTGGCCATCACCCAGTTCAGTCAAAGGGGTACAAAGCATGCTCGGATTTGCTAATTTCTACCGCAGATTCGTTCTGGACTTCTCCCATGTTGTACACCCCATCACAGCACTTTTGCAAAAAAACAAACGCTTCTTGTGGACCGAAGAGGCTGAAAAGGTCTTCCAAGAGCTGAAAGCGAAATTCACATCAGCACCTGTCTTAAAGCATCCACGCCCTGAGCTTCCATACATAGTAGAAACTGATGCATCCAGTTTAGCCATGGGAGCTGTCCTGTCCCAGAAGGATCCTGAAACCGGTCAACTTCACCCAGTAGCGTTTTGGTCCAGAAAGTTCTCAGCACCTGAGTTAAACTATGCGGTTACTGATAAAGAGCTATTAGCCATCAAATCCGCCTTTAAGGCTTGGCGGCACTATCCTCTTGGTGCCAGGCATACTATTACCATAATCACTGATCACCGGAACCTGCAGTATTTAAAAACAGCCAAAGCCCAATCATCGCGACAACTTCGATGGGCATTGTTCTTTGGCAAATTCGATTTCGTGATCACTTATCGACCAGGCTGCAAAAATGGCAAAGCAGATGCCTTATCCTGAATAGGGATGGGAGAAGCATATGCAAACCCGGAACCGGTGCCAATAATTCCCGAGCAAAGAATTCTTGGCATAACTACTCTATAGACACTAGAAGATATTCATTCAAAAATCCAACAACTCTTCGATCCAGCAACCCTGCAGGACTGGGTAAAGAAAGGCCCGGACTACTCAGTCGTCAATGACCTGCCTTACTATAAAGGACGACTATTTCTACCACACAAGGAAATACAAGAACTAGTCATCTCCAATTACCATGACACCCTGATGGAAGGGCACCCAGGTATCGAAAAAACTGAAGCGAAAATTAAGAGACAGTTCATGTGGCCCACTTGGCGAAAAGATGTAAAGTCATTTGTGATGTCTTGTGGCATTTGCGCCCAAAACAAAAGCCAGAAGAAAAAACCTGCTGGCCTTTTACAACCTTTGGATATTCCACCTACACCACGGCACACCTTGTCTTTAGACCTTATTACAGATCTACCTCCATGTAATGGATTTAACACCATCCTAGTTATTGTGGATCTTTTTTCCAAGATGGCCCACTTTATTCGTTTAAAGGGGTTACCTTCTGCTTCGATTCTGGCCAAGGAGTTCCTCGAAAACATTGTTCGATTACACGGATTCCCTTCCGTATTGGTTTCTGACCGAGGTAGTCAATTTATCTCGCATTTTTGGAAGAAATGTTGTCAACTGGCACAAATCGGCGTGAGGCTATCAACAAGTCACCATCCCCAGACCGATGGTCAGACGGAAAGGACCAACCAGACCCTTGAACAGTACCTACGCTGCATGCTACACCAGACCGAAAGCAATTGGAAAGATATTTTATGGATTTCTGAGTACGCATCCAATAACTCTGTACATTCAGGAACCGGACAAAGCCCTTTTTATACCATATATGGACATCACCCTTGAACCTCAGAACTCGATTCGCCTCAGCACTTAGAAATGCCCACAGTTAGTCATTTGCACTCTACTATTACACAAGCCTTTAAGGAAGCCACAGAACATTTGAAACAAGCAAAAGAGAAATACAAGAAAAATGCTGATCAACATAGAAGTGAAACTCCACAATACCAGATTGGGGATAAAGTTTGGCTGGCTACAAAACATATACCTCTGAAGGGAACTCAGACTTTTAATCCTAGATATTTGGGACCTTACACCATTACGGCCATTATCAACCTGGTGGCCGTCAAATTGGAATTACCCTCTAATATGCAAATTCATCCTGTCTTTCATGTTTCACTTCTAAAACCAGTTCAACCAGGGACAAGATTAACCAAACCACCTGACCCCATCTTGATAGATGGAGAACCTGAATTTGAGGTAAAAAATATCCTGGACTCCAAGATGATTAAATCAAAACTTTTTTATTTGATCGATTGGAAGGGCTACGGACCACAAGAAAGATCATGGGAGCCTAGCGACCCCGTTCATGCACCTCAGTTGGTGAAAAGATTCCATCGGAACTTCCCAGACAAACCAGGGCCAGGGGGAGGAACAACTTTAGGAGGGGCCTTGGGGGGGAGTGCTGTCATGATGCCTACCCCCGGGCATCAGGACCAAGGCCCTCAGCTCTGGGAGCAGGCATCCAAACATTTGTTTAAACCTCAGCAGCCCCGGCTAGGGGCTGTCTGGGTTCAGTCCTGGCGACTTAGGCGCCAGGCTCACCATAGAAATCAGTCCTGGCGCCATAGGCGTCAGGCTCATAGACTTTACTTACCTGATGCAGACCATGCTGCAAAAGAGTCCAAGCCTACATGAGGCCTGGATGGGACTATTTTGTTACAGGGACTATTTTTTACTCGGGCGTGGCTCTAGGGAACTTCTTACCTGGAACTACTTTGGAGGCTATTTAAACCACACCCGAACAGCAGCACATGCTTCGCGTTATTCTGCATCCAGCAGCGTGACGCTCACCGTGCCTGCAGCCAGCATCCAGTCTTCTGCCACGCCCGCGTGCCTGCAGCCAGCATCCAGTCTTCTGCCACGCCCGCCTCGAATCCGGAGCTCCTCGAATAAAGAAGAAGAAAAGGACAAGGTTAGAAAACAAATTCATTTCAAATTCCTCACCTAATTCCGGAACCATTTCATCTCCGGACCTGGAAAGTACATCAGTCCTGCATGCGTCGCTTTGCCAGCTCCAGCACGGCGCCATACTCACCAGTTCTCACAGCATCTTTCAATCCGGCACTGTCTCCATCATTTCTTTGCCGTAATCCGGCACCTAGGGGACACAAGAAAAAACAAGGTGAGCCAAGGGAATCAACAAATACAACCTCTTACCACCATAGACTTACCTGATTTACCACCGGCGGTATTATTCCATAACTCTCCACATTTTCATATGCCGCATCTGTAAAGAGGGAGAAAAAACAACACGTTAACGCATGCAATAGTTACCGGACAGCGTTGGGTAGCACAGACTCTTACCTGAACGCGAGCAGCAGCTACGAGACCTTCTTCTCACGAACTCAGTTGCAACTTAAGGAAGGAAGGGGACAAGAGTGAACATCGGCACATTGAATTCTTTGAACTTGATACTTACCAATCCGGCTAGGGACTTCAGGGTCAATACTTACCGGAACTCTCCCAACGCCTTCAAACCAGTGAAGTAACTGGTATCTACGCGCCCCTGCAAGACACGCAGGATGGAGAGCTCATCTTTTACGAACATAAGGTGAGATTACTAAGGGGGTGTCAGAGGTGATTAGTGGGGGAGAGCGAGAAAAGTTGGGAGGCCATCACTAAAACCCAGAGGTGCTTAATCCCTGTCTCCACTTGCAGGAAAATACTTCTTCGGGTCCAGCAGACAAGACTAGGCGGGCCAGTCCAGACAGTCATCTCTGCACTACGCATCACGTTGAAGGAGACCGCAGCTGTCCGGGTCCGATCGACACCCCTGTGGGGTCCAGGTGAGCGTAACACCAATGTACAATTGGTTACAGGTGCATTGTATGCCGTAGACTACATATGTGGAGTTGCAATTAATCAATTGTTGAACTTGTTTGTTGTCTTCATTTAGAAGCTTTATTTCTTCTTGCCTTGTTGTAGAAGAGGACATCATTTGCAGTGTCCACATCTGTGAGTCCCTCTTGTGGAAATTTGAAAAAAGGCTTTTCTTTCATCAGGTAGTGGACTGAGAAAACTAGGACTGATCATGTGTTTGATAGATGGTGCTTTTCAAAAGCATATGCTGGGTGAAATTGCCAAATGTTTTTGTAGACTTGTGTCCGTTAAGAGGATGTTCCAATGTTTGGACAACATTTTTTCAATTTTGTTGGCTTCTGTACTGTAGGTGGTAATAAACTGAGTAGAACGTCTTGTGTCTATTTTCTGTTTGTCTATTAACAAAGATTCTCTGGGTATTTGAGTTGCTTTGTTGATTGCTGTTTTGATATTCCTCGATTCATAGCCCCTTTCTTTGAATTTAAAAAAAAGTTTTTTTGATGTTGTCTTCAAAGGTTGGAATAGTGCTGCAATTTCGTTTGATCCTCAGTATCTCCCCATATGGAATGTGATCAATGGTGTGTTACTTTTCCATGCGTGTTGCAATTCAAAAAATCCCATGAAAAGATTTGCATATGAGGGGCAAACGTAGACCCCATAGCAGTGCCTTGAAGTTGTCTGTCTAGGTACCATTGAATAAGAAAATGTTGTTGTAGAGGCAAAAGTGCAGCATCTCTATAATCATTTTGTTTTGTTCTTTGTAGGAGATTGAGCGTGTTTTCAAGAAAAAAGATGTGCTTTCTAGACCTTTTTCATGTTGAATGCTTATATACAGTTGAACCACATCCACGGTGACAAACAGGTAGTTATGTTCCCATGGAATGAGATTGATCTGTTGAATGATATGTTTTGAATCTTTGACAAATGATGCTAAATTGGTGGTCAAAGGCTGAAGAAGTGTGTCAATATATTGTGAAATGTTCTCTGTGATTGAGCCTATTCCATTGATTATGTTCTGCCTAACACTAACCTTTGCTGAAGCGCCCTGGAAGTCAGCCTACGAAAGACTTTCAGCCGGAGACAGGGACCGCCGCTGAGAAACGAAGAGAAGTACCGGACAGCCGTCAACCGTCATCGACCAGGGTTCGCAGGTTTGCTATAACCGCTGGAGGCCCGTTGAAGTTAGTTGTCCAGAAGCGGGGACTGCTTGACGCTGTGCCATCGACGACCAGAGCCGCAACGCTCCATTGATTAAGACATTTGATTCCCGGACTCGCTCGTTCCCACCGCCGACCGCCTTATCCCGTCAGAGAAGGCCAGGCCATCGACGCACCGAGGAGCATCCGCTGGTTTCCCGCCACCCAACGACCGTAGAGACGCCGAATGACTCAGCGCCCTTGCTGGCCCACAGTTCTTCACAAACTGTTTGCGATCCTGAACTATCGAACACGAGGTGCCCTGCACACCTCGTCCTTGCAGGACGTCTTCAACTCGTCATCGATGAACACCGTCAGGACCGAAACTGCTACCTCGTAGCCAAGTTCACCTTCTTCGAGGCCCATCGACGATCCGTGGCTCCTGCTTTAACGGGAGCCCCTCAAGAAGGATCCATCGACGCCTCCTCGATGAACTCTGCTATTCCAGGTACATTGGGGTGGTAGAAACATTGTAGAAGGAAATAAGATTCATTGAACAATATATGGACTGGGCTTGTGGTATATCTGTATTTTACAGGTTGCCCAGGTGGGGGGATCTCCACATAGAGCTGTGTCTATTGGTAGGGGCCAGTATTCTGCCAATTGTTCTAACCAACTGCTTTCCTCCTATGTCTATTGTTGGTTACCTTTATTAATTGATTTGTGTGACATTTGACCAGAGTACAGTTGATGCACTTTAATGAAATCTGATAATAATTGTGGTACCACATAGAACTGTATATATTTGCCATTGTAGATTGAGCACAAAGTGAGTTATTGTGAAACTTAATTATATAAAGACTGTGCTTTAACTAATACAGTGTGCAGACATTGCTTTGTGGGTGCTTTGGGACTACACTGTTCTTAAGAACCAGCCCGCATCACCTCCTGAGAAGCTAGACCTTGATTGCTCGACCTGCCCTACCCTATAGAGAATCTTGGCTGGGGTCCTCCTTGCCTCTCCTCTGCCATATAGAGAGCAGGAGTACAGACACCCCTCTCCAGTCTTTACACTACTCCCTAAACATTGGGACAAAATCATGGCCGAATGCTGGTGGCAAGATGAAAATTCAGGGCCGGCAAAGCCGCACTGGGAGGTTCCCGGGGCCACCTCGGCCTAGTCTATAGATAATGGGGGGGGGGAGAACCATGGCAGGGTGCTGGGTTGGTGGCAGGATGACGGCCACTATCTTCACTTCCCCCTCCGCCCTGGGGTGTTGCTGGACACTGTTGGTGGAAAAGGGCGCACAAGCACTCGCGAGAGCTACAACCCTCCACCCCTCTTTTACCCTTGCGAGTCACTGTTGCATGGCTCTGGGGTGGCGACCTCACATCTGGCATGGGGGAAATCAGGGTACTCTGGCTTCCCCAGCCTCCTCACACACAACGGTTGTTGTTCTGGGGTGGACACGCCCCCCCACAGGCTCACCTGATGTGTCCCATAGGCTGGCAAAACTGGCCCAGTGCTACTCCCCCTTTCTTTTTCACTGTGGTGCAAGCCCACGTCTTGATGGGCCATGTGTCATGATGCCCGCTCCCGGGGAGCCGGTTCAAGCCCGGCGTCCCCGAAAGCGGACATCCAGTCCCCAAGGAAGGACCCAGCAACCCCATATAGGGGCCCTTTGGACAGTGTCCTGGCGCCTATGGCGCCAGGCTCATAAAAGACATCAGTCCTGGCGCCATAGGCGCCAGGCTCATTATGGGAATGCTTGGGTGCACTTACCTGATTCAGACCATGCTGCAGGATCCCAGCCTCCTTGAGGCCTGAAAGGAACTACTTTACCTGTGGGACTAATTTACCATCCGGGCGTGGTCGGGGAAGGATACATACCTGATTGGAGGAAGGATACATACCTGGAACTTCTTCCAAGGCTATTTAAACCCCACCCGAACAGCCACACATGCTTCGCGTTGTTCTGCATCTAGCAGCTGGACGCTCACCGTGTCTGCTCCTGCATCCTGACTTCTGCCACGCCTGCCAGCATCCTGGATCACCTGCAAAGGAAGAGAAGAAGAGAACAGAAGAAGGAAAAGTCCTTACCTGCTAAATCTGCATCCCGGAGACATTTCTCCGACAATCCTGAAAAGGAAGACTTTATTTTAAAAGCTCATCGCGTCGATCGCTGCAGCGCCGCATTCCACTCACCTTTACAGGGCGCCTCCATGTTCAGCAGCGATCATCCGGATTCGCAGTCACGCCCCAGCGCCTAGGGAGAAAAACACCAGAACAAAAGGTGAGAGAGAGAAGGGAATAAGGAAAGCTAAATCTCCATGTTAAGACTTACCTGTTGATTCATTCCCTCTTCATTTCGGGTCCGCGCCGCCTCCTGGCATTTCCGGACCCCGGCCCCTAAGGGGAAAAAAAGACATCAGCGTTAATGAGCGAATGAAAAGACATTACCAAAAAACGCTCATTAAAGACTTACCTGATTTCTACAAGGATTTCACCTCTCATCTCGGGTCGGTGCCTGTTCCCCGGCATTCCGTACCCCGGCCCCTATGGGGAAAAATACACTAGCATTAGTACATTAATGCATGGACACAAGGGGAACTTCTTATCAAAAAACTTACCTGGACGCCAAGCAAGTTTGGTTCTCACCAATCCGAAAATCCAGTGAAGTAACTGGATACCAACGCGCCCCTGCATCAGAAGCAGGATGGAGAGCTCGTCCTTCCAGACCATAAGAAGGATACTTCTGCGAGCCAGACAAGCCAGATTTGGGGGCCCGGTCCAGTCTGTCTTCCGAACCCTGCGCATCACCTTAGAAGAGGTCACAGCAGCGCGAACCAGGCCAGCGCCTCCGTGCGAGTCAGGTGAGCTTAACAGAACGCGAAGCCTTCCTACAAATTCCCACCCAAGCGCTATGGAAAGTTCTGAGACTGATCAGTTGGCCCAATTACTGGGGGAATTACGGGCCGAAGTACATGCTGCTCGTCAAGAGACTAATGCCCTCAGGAGGGAATTAATAATATCAAAGGAAAGAACTGATGACCTGGCCAGACAGCTTTTGCAAGGTCAAGCTGGGCAAACTCCTCTACCCGGTTCCGGAGGGAACCCCGCTCCTGTGGTTTCCAATAACCCTGTGCAGATTAATCTACCTGGAAACATGCCGCTGGCCCCACCCGAACGCTTTGCTGGGGACCCCAAACGATTCGCCGTATTCATGAATCAGTGTTGTTTGCACTTCCTATGCAGACCTGGGGCCTTCCCTAATGATCAGACCAAGGTAGCCTTTGTATTGTCATATCTCAGCGGCTGCGCTGCCGATTGGTCAGTTCCACTGGTTACTCAAGATGACCCGATTTTCAAAGGTTTCAAGCAAGCATGGAAAGGTTTTTTGCTCGATACTCTCATTGGCAGGCTCTGGATGACGAACTTCTATCCCTGCGACAGGGCAATCAGGACCTCCTATCCTATATTGCAACCTTTAATAGACTAATTGTGGAAACGGGATGGCCAGAGGATAAAAGAGTCACGTTGTTTTATCGAGGCCTTCGCGGAGAACTTAAAGATGTCTTGGCCCAAGTTGTAAATCCGCCCCAAGAATGCACAGAGTATATAGACTTAGTGGTCCAATTGGATCACAGACTTCAAAACAGAAAAGCAGATCGGTCCAGGTTTGAGACCCGGGTGTTGGTTAACACCCATGCTAATCCCAAGGGAGTTGATGTCTCTGAGCCTATGCAAATTGGAGGTGTTAAAGGACCCTTAACTCAAAAGGAACGTGAAAGGAGGCGGCAGTTAAAATTATGTCTTTATTGTGGGAATTCTGGACACTTTCTACGAGATTGCCCGGCAAAACCGCCCCGAAAGGCGGTAGGAGTCGCTGATAAAAACCATGAAGACTCTGTTTCGGGAAAGGACTCCGCCCGACAAGTGTGGGGGTCCGCTTGCCGAGCTTGAAAACTAACTCTCAGACCTCGCATTTCATTGTGCCAATGGTTCTCATAGATCCAGAACAGCCTAAGCGGTTGCATGCAATAAAGGCATACATCGATAGTGGGGCTATTGGAAACTATGTGGATCGTGAATTGGTCTCTAGGATTAACCTCCCTCTCCGTCCTAAAACCAGCAAAGATGTCATCACCACAGTCGATGGAACTGAAATTGCCTCTGGACCAGTAACACATTCCACTACTGAGGTGACTCTTATTGGTCCCGACGGCCATTGGGAGGGTGTTGTGTTTGATGTAATCAAGGCTCCACAGTTTCAGGTTATTCTTGGAATCCCTTGGTTAGAGACACATAATCCTCGAATTGATTGGCGAGCTAAGAGAATAACCTTCCCGGATTGTACACAAACCTGCTACCCAGAAAACCTGAAGATTAATCTAGCATCTGTAACCTCTGCCTCCATGCAACTACCTCCGGAATACCAAGACTTTCAGGACGTCTTCCAAAAGGAACAGGCCAACACGTTACCTCCTCACAGATCGTACGATTGCCAAATCGATCTGGTGCCCGGTGCACAACCCCCTTGCAGCAGGATTTATGCCCTTACCGAACCTGAGAATCTGCATTTGAGACAATATTTGGATCAATACCTAGCTAATGGTTTTATTCGCCCGTCAAAGTCCCCGGCATCCTCGGCTTTGTTCTTCGTGCCCAAAAAAGAAGGCGACCTTAGAACTTGTATCGATTACCGCGCATTGAACCAGATAACGGTTAAAAACGGTTAAAAACCGTTATCCTCTGCCTCTGATCCCTGAACTCCTTGACCCGGTGAAGGACGCTTGCATATACACCAAGTTAGATCTCTGGGGGGCTTATCATCTGGTACGAGTTAAAGAAGGCGACGAATGGAAAACTGCCTTCCGTACTAAATACGGATTATTCGAGTACCAAGTGATGCCTTTTGGATTGTGTAACGCGCCGGCTGCCTTCCAATACTTCATGAATGATGTCCTTCGGGAACTCATCGATGTTGTGTTGTTGTATATATCGATGACATTCTGGTGTACTCCTCTTCGGAATCTGATCACAGAAAACACGTCAGGGCAGTACTTGAAAAACTGCGCCAACACAAACTATTTGCTAAATTGGAGAAATGTGTTTTCCATACCACAGAAGTCGAGTTTCTAGGTTTCATCCTGACACCCAAAGGAGTCCGAATGGACTCAAGAAAAGTGGATGCCATCCTCAAATGGCCATCACCTTGCTCTGTAAAAGGGGTTCAAAGCATGCTCGGCTTTGCCAATTTCTATCGTAGGTTTATCCCGGAATTTTCACGCGTGGTACAACCCATTACTGCACTCTTGAGGAAAAATAAACGTTTTGAATGGTCTGAAGAAGCCGAGCAGGCCTTTCAGGATTTAAAAGCTAAGTTTACCTCTGCACCTATATTGAAACACCCGCGTCCAGATCTCCCTTATGTCATCGAGACTGACGCATCCAGCCTAGCCATGGGAGCTATCCTGTCCCAAAGAGATCCCGAAACCAACCAACTGCATCCCGTAGCATTTTGGTCCGGAAAATTCTCGGCACACGAGGTTAATTATGCAATCACGGACAAAGAACTGTTAGCCATTAAGTCCGCTTTTAAAGCCTGGCGGCATTATCTGCTTGGCGCTCGACATACCATCACAGTGATCACTGATCACCGGAATTTACAGTATTTGAAAACCGCCAAGGCTCAGTCATCACGGCAGCTCTGATGGGCTTTGTTTTTCGCTGAATTTGATTTCGTGATTACCTATCGACCTGGCTGCCAGAATGGCAAAGCAGACGCCTTATCCCGAATTGGAATGGGAGAATCTGATACAAACTCAGAACCAGTACCAATGATTCCCGAACAGAGGATTCTAGGCATGACTTCGTTACAGACGCTTGAAGACATTCAAGCCAGAATGAAACAACTCCTGGACCCTACAACCTTACAGGAATGGATACAAAAGGGATCAGACTTTACCATAGATAATGGTTTACCTTATTTCCAAGGACGCTTATTCCTGCCACATAAGGAATTACACGAACTAGTTATTTCCGGTTATCATGATACATTAATAGAGGGACACCCCGGTATTGCCAAGACAGAGGAAAAGGTGAAACGACAATTTTGGTGGCCCTCTTGGCGAAAAGATGTTAAATCTTTTGTGATGTCCTGTGGTGTTTGCGCCCAAAATAAAAGTCAAAAGAAAAGACCAGCCGGTCTCCTTCAACCTCTAGACATACCACCAGCACCCTGGCACACCCTATCAATGGATTTTATTACGGACCTGCCTCCTTGTTCGGGGTACAATACTATTCTGGTAATTGTAGATTTGTTTTCCAAAATGGCCCACTTTATTCCTTGGAAAGGTTTACCTTAAGCTTCTGTCCTAGCCAAAGAATTCCTCGAAAATATTTTTCGGCTACATGGATTCCCATCTATACTAATCTCTGACCGGGGAAGCCAATTCATTTCCCACTTCTGGCGCAAATGTTGTCAAATGGCGCAGATCCACGTAAGATTATCGACCAGTCACCACCCTCAGACCGATGGTCAGACAGAGAGGACAAATCAGACCCTTGAACAGTACTTACGGTGTATGTTACAGCAATCTGAAAGCAACTGGAAAGACATTCTTTGGATAGCCGAATACGCACATAATAATTCGGTACACTCTGGAACTGGCCACAGTCCTTTTTATACTTTGTTTGGGCATCACCCTCGAACCTCAAACCTTGACTCACCTCAGAACCTCGGAATGCCTACAGTAGAACATCTGCATTCTACAATTACCCAAGCCTTCAAAGAGGCAACTACGCATTTATAACAAGCCAAGAGAAAATACAAGGAGAATGCTGATCTACATCGGAGTGAAGCACCTCCGTATCAGATTGGGGATCAAGTGTGGTTAGCTACCAGACATTTACCACTCAAAGGGCCTCGAACTTTTAACCCAAAATATCTGGGACCTTATTCTATTACGGCAATAATTAACCCAGTGGCTGTTAAACTTGATTTACCAGCTAGTATGCGAATTCACCCTGTTTTTCATGTGTCACTTCTGAAACCAGTGGTACCCGGAACCCGACTACTCAAACCTCCAGAACCTATTCTAATAGATGGGGAGCCCGAATTCGAAGTGAAGAACATTTTAGACTCAAAAATGTTTAGGTCAAAACTGTTCTACCTAATTGATTGGAAGGGGTACGGACCTCAGGAGAGGTCGTGGGAACCCAGCGACCATGTGCATGCACCTCGATTAGTCAGGAAATTCCACCGACTCTTCCCAGACAAACCAAAACCCCCGGAGGGAACAACCTTGGGAGGGGCCTTGGGGGGGAGTGCTGTCATGATGCCCGCTCCCGGGGAGCCGGTTCAAGCCCGGCGTCCCCGAAAGCGGACATCCAGTCCCCAAGGAAGGACCCAGCAACCCCATATAGGGGCCCTTTGGACAGTGTCCTGGCGCCTATGGCGCCAGGCTCATAAAAGACATCAGTCCTGGCGCCATAGGCGCCAGGCTCATTATGGGAATGCTTGGGTGCACTTACCTGATGCAGACCATGCTGCAGGATCCCGGCCTCCTTGAGGCCTGAAAGGAACTACTTTACCTGTGGGACTAATTTACCATCCGGGCGTGGTTGGGGAAGGATACATACCTGATTGGAGGAAGGATACATACCTGGAACTTCTTCCAAGGCTATTTAAACCCCACCCGAACAGCCACACGTGCTTCGCGTTGTTCTGCATCTAGCAGCTGGACGCTCACCGTGTCTGCTCCTGCATCCTGACTTCTGCCACGCCTGCCAGCATCCCGGATCACCTGCAAAGGAAGAGAAGAAGAGAACAGAAGAAGGAAAAGTCCTTACCTGCTAAATCCGCATCCCGGAGACATCTCGCCGACAATCCTGAAAAGGAAGACTTTATTTTAAAAGCTCATCGCGTCGATCGCTGCAGCGCCGCATTCCACTCACCTTTACAGGGCGCCTCCATGTTCAGCAGTGATCATCCGGATTCGCAGTCACGCCCCAGCGCCTAGGGAGAAAAACACCAGAACAAAAGGTGAGAGAGAGAAGGGAATAAGGAAAGCTAAATCTCCATGATAAGACTTACCTGTTGATTCATTCCCTCTTCATTTCGGGTCCGCGCCGCATCCTGGCATTTCCGGACCCCGGCCCCTAAGGGGAAAAAAAGACATCAGCGTTAATGAGCGAATGAAAAGACATTACCAAAAAACGCTCATTAAAGACTTACCTGATTTCTACAAGGATTTCACCTCTCATCTCGGGTCGGTGCCTGTTCCCCGGCATTCCGTACCCCGGCCCCTATGGGGAAAAAGACACTAGCAGTAGTACATTAATGCATGGACACAAGGGGAACCTCTTATCAAAATACTTACCTGGATGCCAAGCAAGTTTGGTTCTCACCAATCCGAAAATCCAGTGAAGTAACTGGATACCAACGCGCCCCTGCATCAGAAGCAGGATGGAGAGCTCGTCCTTCCAGACCCTAAGGTGAGACGCTACGAGAAATCACAGAAGGGTTTCAAGGAGGGTGAGAGGGGAAGTGGAAGGCCGATTGCATTACCCCGCAGACAGTTAATCTCCTACTTTCGCCTACAGAAGGATACTTCTGCGAGCCAGACAAGCCAGATTTGGGGGCCCGGTCCAGTCCGTCTTCCGAACCCTGCGCATCACCTTAGAAGAGGTCACAACAGCGCGAACCAGGCCAGCGCCTCCGTGGGAGTCAGGTGAGCGTAACACCATGCCCCTTACATTGGGGCGATGAGGACCTCAACGTCCTTCTTCCTTACATTTGTTTTTTTTTATTTTCTACTGCGGCAGCCCCAGGACTTGATGGGACATACCCCCTCATTCTTGGGCCGCCGGGCCGGTGTTATCAGGCCACTTGCCACCTTTCGGGGTTGCTGCAGTCCTCAGTCGATATTCTTGATAGCCCCATGAAAGGCTTAGACTTTCCTTCGCCGCATCGGGGCTCATTCTTTTTTTCTTTTTTTTTTCCTTTTTCCGTTTTTCACCACAGCCGGCCCGGGTGTAAATATGCCATGCCCCTTCTTTTTGGGGCTGCCACAGGGCCCAATGCTCTGTTTCTTTCCTCACCATCGCTGGCCCGTTGTCTGCAGGCCAGGCCCCCAATCTTCACTGCAGGGTCTATCCACTCGGCATTTGTGCTTATTTATTTTTCCAAGTGAGCACACGAGGACCCGCTGCACCTCCCTGCAGGCTCGCAGGGATAACCAGAAGTGCCCCGTGCCCTTCATCTCACTTCCGTTGTCTGCTCCTCAAAGCGGCCTCTTCTTTCCTTAGTGCCGGCCTCATGGCACTGCAGCCACGTCCTCCTTTCATTTCGGCCAAGGCCCCGTTAGCTGCTCTTGTCCCTTTGATGCGCGGCCACCGCTGCCTCCTCCTGACCAGCGGCCGTTGCCGCCTCTTTTTCCTTCTTCTTGCGGTCACCGCCTCCTCCTCCTCATCTACGGCCGACGCTGCGTTCAATCCAGTGGTCACCAGGCGGCCCGTGCCAACACAAAGCATGGGGCCCTGGGCCACCCACAGAGCGGCCAATGCTGCCTCCAGGACCACAACTGGGCCTCCAGCAGCCCGCACATACACAGGGTCCAGACAGTTTTGTCGCCATTGTTAGAGTCCTGCCCATTGCCTTATGGGCAGGGCTCTGTGCACCTGGATCACCAGGCCAACGCCTGCTGCAGTCATACAGGGGCGGACCACAGGGAGCATCATATGGCATCCAGAGCACCGGATCCATCAAACAATAAGAGGGCATACAGCAGGGCGGCACCCTGCAGCCTCCTGAGCTCCGGGGCACCAGAGCCACGTACCTTGGACGGGGCACCCAGAACACATCAGCCCCAGCCATGGGGGCACCCAGGCCAGAGTCGTCCCAGTAGCTGTGATCACACGGCATCAACATTCAATGGAGGCGGTGTTGCCCAGCAGGGGCACCGTCCTCATGCCGGGCCACGTGGCAAGCCCTTGGTATGCTGCGCCGCACCAGCATGGTGAACAGAAACAAAGGACACAGAAGTCAGTTTGGGATCGACTGACGAGCCGGAAACGGCTCGTCCTATTTATTAGGTTGGTCACATGGTTAGCACCATGTGACCATTACGCCCATCCTTGGAGCTACCATGCTCCCAGGAGGGGTGACATACAACAATGCCCAGCCCTTTGGAAAGAGGATTGCAAGGGAGGAGGATGTTGTCTACCAGAAACAGTTTACTAACATCGGAAAACAATGCTGCCTGTACTGCTGTTGATGAATGGGGCTTGATGGCTGAGAAGGGGATTCTCCCATGTGTAAACCCTCCCAAGGTGGGAACCCCGCCAGGAACTGCACCGATTTCTGCACCCACTCCTGTCCCTATTATAACTCTTGAAGACCCAGCACAGGGACGCCAATGCCCACTTGTCCTTGTTGAACTGGCGGCTATGAAGGATCTTCTAATGCAGGTTCTTGATAGCTGCAGATATATAGGTGACAGAACCTTGGGGGTGCTCTACTCAAGCACCAAGACCAAATCAAGATGGCCCAAACCTACAGTGAAGCAGTCCCACCACACCCCAAACAAGGATGAGTCTCAACCTGCCATTAAAGGCCCCCTGCTCATTTTGAACTACCTCCAAGAGGGTCAGTAAGAGAGGGGACCTCGAAGTAACCTGCCCATGGCATTTCCCCCACAGCCAGTAAACCACATTACAAAACAGCACCAATATCTGGGCGGGCTGGCATGGGGAAGGGCAGCAACAGGGGTCAGCATCATCCACAGGGTGGTAAGCTGGGGTGCAGAGACAAAGTAGCAGAACACAGGGAGGCCCCCGAGACTGGCCACCCACAGTGCTCCAAATCACGCAGTAATTTAAGACACAGAATGGGGCGAACAACAATGAGGAAGTGGGATGGGGGGGTGATATTTTTGCATACAGTACCCAAGCGCCCCAATGACCAGCTGGAAGCCAGAGACTTGCTCACGAACAAATGTACCCACTGGCTGAGAACATTATAATTTGTAAAAGACAATGCCACAATGAGGGAAGCCCCAATGACACCATTTGGATTGAATTAAGGGACTAAAGATTGGCTTCTGGTTTATTGGCCATTGTAATGAGATGCTGCCCACTATGAAGTAGCCCAATTGTAATAAGTGCTTCCCCCTCCTGTAAGAATGCTGACGTAATTGGGAATTATATACCCCATGTGAACGAGGTCACTGTACCCTCTGTTCTCTGGAGCCAATTTAGTTCCTGAGGAGGCTATCAATGGATGTGGGTGTACTTGATACATTTTATTTATGTAGTATCCTAACCTCTCTGAGGCTGTTAATATCAGAACTGCCTGGGGTGGTAGATACCGGTAGTTACTGTTCTTGCGATGGAGGTTCGGGGGCAGCTGTTGTCTATTAATATGTTATTATAAATATATATGATTTATGTACAATGTTTATTTTTTTTAAATTTGTTTTATTGGTTTTACATGGTAAAATACAGTCAACAATCTCCCCTCCAACCCCCACCCCTTACCCCCAATGATCCAGGGTGCACCAAAGCATCACATGAAATAACCACTAGTCTCATTAAGTAAGTTGATATGATATGATGATATTTTATTTGTAGCAAATTGTCCTTCAGCTATACAATTTCTCATGCCTTGTGGGAGGTCTTATATCAGTGTCGACTCAGGTGGCCCAAACAAATCCCTCTCCCATGATAGGGTGGCAAGTCCGCCCGGTTTGTCGAGACCTCTCAGGATATTTACACAACAACCTGTACCTGGCCGACCCAACGCATGGCCATGGTTCCCTTTCTTTTCTTAGGCTCCCTAGTGCTTACCCACAGCACATCCTGCCTCCCCACGAGGGGCATCAATTAGACAATCTACCATTTCCATCCCCATGTTGTTCAATTGGGAAGTGAGCCCCCCCTGCACGCACATCATATTACAGTGGGGTACCAAACATCGCCTGTACAAGAATGTTCCAATACATCACATCTTCACTGCCTTCTCTCAAGCCTCTGTGCACTGCCCTGTGCCATACAATTGTCTCTGCCATTGACCATCTTTTTAGGTCTCCCCAACCCATGCATTAATATTAGGACCGTCCGCCAGTTTCCAGGCCATGGCTATCCTGCGCTTTGCCAGTATACAAATTAGATCTTTCATTCTTGCCAAGTGCGCAGTGCCCTTTTCCGTTCATTTCTTTTCCTCCCCTGAGGAAACATGCACAGCAAGCAAGCCTCAGGTGATCAACCATGCATCCCAGCTCCTCCCCTGGTCACCCTGTCCGTGACAGACCTCCAGAATGTTCTGATCACAGGGCAAGTCCAGAACATGTGTAGCATTCCTGCCCCCTCCCCATCACATCTGCGGCAGCCCTGTCTGCTCATTCCTGGGAGCAAAGATATCCTATGTGGTTTCATGTACGCATGATGTGTTAGATACAGCTGTACAAGCTTGAACTTAGTGTTCCTCGAGACCTTCTTTGTGTAAAGAAGGACCCTTTACCACTCTGCATCAGTAAATGTCCTGCCCAGGTCCGTCTCCCACCCCACACGCACTCATAGGTCTGCTGTGCCCCACTGGCCTACCAGTAGCTCATACAGCCGGGACAATGTATGCCCCCTTTCTGACATATTATATATAGTCTCCAGTGTCCTGTCATTGTCAATGCCAGTTCGCACGTCTCGCTATCTCCTCAAGACTTTCCGAGCCAACCACATATACATCAGAAATTGCCCTGTGTGAACACCACTCTCTTGAGTTAGCATCTCAAAGTCCATTAGCTTCCCTTCCTGCAGTATGTCCCCTATCGTGGCCACCCCTCTGTCCACCCATTGCATCCTGAGGCCTTCCTCACTTCTCGGTCTCCACCCGCTATCGTTACCAACAGAATGTGTGGGGAGTAGGGGTCCTTGACCCCTATTAGTTTCCATGCTCTTTTCCACAGCTTCCTGCCATGGATTAGCAAGTGCGGTTCCTGCGGTAGATCCCTTTCCTCTACCCAAAGTACCTCTTTTAAGTAATAGGGTTCCATGCAAGGCTGCAGGAGTTGTGTATCCAGCGATGTCTCGTCAGTCACCCAATCAATAACAAACTGCAGCTGTCCCGATACATAATATAGCTCAAAATCAGTCGCCCTAATCCCTCCGTCAATATAGTCCCTTTGGGACATGCTCAGCGCAATCCTGTTTCTTTTCCCTTCCCATAAGGATTCCCTAGTGACTCTCTCTCCGGTCTCCGGAAAAATGTACTAGGAATGTCACACGGGACATTCACCAGGTGATACAGTACACAAAGGAGCGCCACCATCTTCATCAGGGCAGCTCTGCCCGCCATTAACAGCGGCAATTTCTTCCAGTATTACATGGTTCTCTAGAGACTCTCCATTGCCCTTTGCGTGTTTTGCTCATGGGCATCTACTAGCTTATGCCAGATGGTAACCCCCCATGTACCAAAATGTCTGCAAGGACCACCTCAACCCTAGTACCAGCAGCTGCCCTTTGTTGCAGTCCCTCAGAACACCCATCGGGAACAGGCAAGATTTTCCACGGCTGATCCGTATCACAGAGAGCGCTGCATATCTATCTGGGACATCTAACACAAGAGGGAGGTTATCCTCCGGCCTTCTCAGATAAAGCAGCATGTCATCTGCATACAGCGATATGACATGTTTTGCACCTTCCACTGTGATGCCTACCTCTACATATTCTGCCCTGAGGAACGCTGCCAGCGGTTCTAAAGCCAGGATGCACAACATGGGGAACAAGGGGCACCTCTGTCTTGTACCCTTTCTCAATTCACAGCTATTCGAGACATGTTTCCCTGTCCGTACTTTCGCTGTTGGCGCTGCATAGACCACTCACACCCACCTCAGGAAACACGGTCCTACGCCAAAATGACCCAGCATTGCGCACAGCCAGTCCCACCTGAGGGAGTCAAACACTTTCACAGCATCCAGGGAGGCCACCGTGCAATCCTCGCCCATTCGATTGGTGCAGTGTATCAAGTGATGCAGTCTCTTTAGGTTCCAGGACGTGCTCCTGCCCGGGACATAGCCTGTTTGATCTGGGTGCACCAGCGCCCCTATCACCTTCTGAAGTCTATCATAGAAAGCGACCTATGAGAGCCACATTTCAAACCAGCTGCCCATATTTCAGAATTGGTACAATAATGGATTCCCGTAAACATTGCGACAAGATTCCCTTCTCGTAGGCTTCCCCAAACATCTCCAGCAGTCTGGGCACCAACGTCTCCGAGTATTCTTTTAAAAATTCCCCCAGCAGCCCGTCTGCCCCCGGTGTTTTGCTTGGCCTATGTGTGGTCCTCTACCAAACAGTCACCAGTGGGACATGGTCTGAAAGTACCATTGGTAAGCATTCTGTGCCCTCAAACTCCCCCTGAGTCTCTGCCCCGGTGAACAAGTAATCAATACGTGTGTGCATGTCTTGCGGGGCTTAAGAATGCGAGTAGCCTTGTGCTTGTCTGTGCTCTTACCTCGATGCATCTATTAACTCCGGTTGTCCCAATAACCCTGCCAGGGTCCTAGCCGGAGGCGCCGGTTTTCTATATTTATCATCAGACCTATCAACAGAAGGGTTCAGCATGCAGTTGAAGTCAATCCCCAAGTCCAAAGGCCCGCTCTATATGCAGACAAACGTGGGTACAGACAACTAAAGAAAGGACCAGCGTCATGTTTGGGCGCATATGTGTTGACATTGCATATTTTGCGGTTCTCCACGTAACCGTGCACCAATACCATCCGTCCCTTGTCCCGTTTTATCACCAAAACCCTGAAGGGGACAGTAGACGCCACCCAGACCAAGACCCCTCTAGCAAATGCAGAGTAAGGTGAACCCACCAACTTCCTGCCCCACTTTTTACCCAGCGTATTCTGTCTCTCTTTAGTGAGATGAGTTTCTTGCAGGAGCGCTATTCCAATTCCCTTCCTGCGCAAGTACGTATGTACTCTTAGGGCCTCATTACAAGTATGGAGGTAGCCATGGTGCTATTAGCGCCATGGCTAACCCCATTCCCCATACCGGGTCTGGGTTCCCTGAATGGGGATTTAGCGGGTCATTCCAACCTTGGAGGACCTGGTATTTCCCCATTCAGGGAAGCCATCCCCATTCCCATTCGAGCCCCATAGGGCTCAATGGGAATGGGGAGGGAGCTAATAACGGGCCCGTTAATAACAGGCCTGTTATTAGCTCCCAGGTCCCTTAGCGGGACCCGCTAAAGGACCTCAGAATGGGGCGGTACGGGGTTAACGGCACCGGCATCCTTACCGGCGCCGTTAACCCCTTACCGCCGCACTCGGAATGAGGCCCTTAGTTTTTTTTTGTAACTATTGAGGCCTCTTACATTCCAGGTGATGATTTTCACCTCGCTAGCCATCCTTCCTACTCATCAGGCCCCCTGATTCCCCACAGACCACACTCCACCCCAAGGAACCATGTCTTCCCTCTCTCCATCGCTTCTCGAGTTGCGTCCTGTTGTAGGCGCCTTCCAGCATTTCAATAGTGTACCCCCCAGGACATCCCCTTTTCAACTGTGTAAACTAACCCAACTTAGAACCAGAAACATTGGGGAAGACCAACTTGCCCGCCCCAAAACCATGAAACAATAGCTCCAGGCATATTCAGGCCGATCCACTTCTCCCATCTCCATCCCCTCCCTCCCCTGGAGATGTGCAGCAGCGAGTAACTCCTAACTGGTACTCCTAATGAACTATCAGTTCAGGCGTGGGCGCTGCCAGGTGTCAGACCAGCCAGTCCGCTGACCTCCACCCTGGCGCCAGGTGTGTTCAGTTTACTCACAGCATGCAGCGGTCTCCTCCCGCCACTTGTTTGTATCTCAAGTTCCTGCCTCTATTTCTCAGAAACCTATGTCGGTCGCCTCTACCAGCCTTCCTCAGGAAGTGGCTTCTTGTCTCCCACATAGCGGGGGCACGACGATCAAGGCCATCCATGCCTGCGCTCCACTAGTGCTGTCGAAGAAGTGTGAAGTGCCATTGTGGAGCACTTTTAGTTTGGCCGGGAATATCAGCATGTATTTCATGTTCACCTAACGCAGCCGTTTTCTTTCGTGGGACCAAAGTCTACCCTTTGCTTCTGTACTTTAATGGTGTAGTCAGGGTACACTGCTATTTTGACAGAGCCCCTCTCAATCAGCCCTCCTTGCCTTGAGAATGCCAGGATTGCCTCCCTGTCCCTGTAATTTAGAAGCCTTGTGATCAAGGGTCTTGGCGCCGCACCCAGGGTGTCAGGGGGTCTCCTGGCCAAGGTACAATGGGCTCGCTCCACCGTGAAGCCCTGCGACAGGTTCCCTGCCCGACTTCCTGTAGGAGCATGTTTTCCACATATGTCGTGGGAGCTCTGCCTTCCTCCCCCTGGGGTAGGCCCAGTTTTCGAATGTTGTTGTGCCGGTCTCTCCCCTCTGCATCTTCAGCCCTGTTTTTCAGCACCGCCACCTTCATCTTCAAATCCCGCACCTCTGACTGGGTTACTACCACTTCCTGCTTGTTCTCCTGCACTTGCGTTTCCACCGACTGCACTCTCTCCGCCACCCCTCGTACATCCTGTCTCAGGAGCCCCACATCTATTCTGACTTTGTCACTACCCCTCTCTAGGGTTGTTTGGAGTGTGGCTATAGCTTTCAGGATCTAGTTTTCATCGGTTTTCTCTTCTGGCTGCACAGACGTGCTGCTATGTGAGGTCTCGCCACCTCCCTCTCCTTTGCAGGTGAATGCCTCCATCTTCGTCTGCTTGGCCTTGCCTTTGTGCTGTCTGTCCGGCATGCGCGCAGCCCATTCTTCCTGCTTGGGCACCTATACCTAGTTACCCAGTGAGTACTAGCTATCTGGGGTGGGGGGTGCTGTGCCGTTTTCCAGCCAGTCTGCGTAAGAGGGTGCCCGGGGCAAGAGGGGTCCACAGCTGGTGCCGCATGCCCGCAGTCACTCCTCTACAGGTGCGCTCCAACCTTGTGCGTTATCCTGGCTTAGGCCACCTCTCAAGGTCACCTCTCGCAGTGGCTCCCCCCCACAGATTGCGCCAGTCTTCCGGTGCAGTCGCAGACCCTTGTTACAGCAACTTGCAGTCCATTCCCTGATCCACCTCTCACCAGTGCTGCCCGCTATGTCAGCACTCTCTTGTTGTCCTTACAGTGGGGTGGGAACCCCTCCTGTCTGTTTAAGTCTGCTCCAACTCGCCCCTGTGCTGCTCTTCCGGCATGGACGCAGTCCTCTCATGCGCCCGCTGCCCTTATGGGTACCAGGTGTCTAGGGTGGGTGATGTACCCTTCACTCAGTCAGCCTCTGTACGTGTGGGTCCCTCAGACTAGGCACCGTAGGATGGATTCGCTCGACATCCTCTGGATGTACAGAGCCCCCCTCACCTTGTGCTCTTGGGCGGGTGCTGCAGCCAGACCAGTACTGGTTTGCTGTGGTTCCCAGGTGGCAGCCTGCCACCTCTTCCAGGGCACTGCCGTCACCCTGCCGGTTCCCGTTGGCAGAGCCAGGCTAACAGTTGTCTGCTTCAATCCCTGTGGTCTTAAGGGCTCTGTGCTCCTTCTCCGTCTCCCCTGTGCGTCAAGAGTGTGTGCCTCTTAGTGCCTTCTTAATGCCTTCCTCTCCCACCACGCCGTAGCGACGGGGCGGGCACCGCAGCCAGGTCCTCTGAGTTGTTCTACTGGCCTGAATGTATGCCACCTACAGGCTCTCCGCTGCAGCTCGCTACCGCGGCCCGGGCATCCCTGCCTCCCAGCGAGATGCCGTCGGCTCACTCCACTCTTGGGACCAGGCTCCCAGGGCTGTCAACTGTTCTTGGGGTGGGGGCATCTCGCTCTGCTCTTGCCTTTCGCAGACACCAACGCCCCCAGGCTCTTCTGCGGGGTCACCGCTGGTGTATCAGCACCCTTAGTGTATCTTCTGCTTGCTCGCATGCAGTCCGCTAGCCGAGGGGAGAGTGTCATATTCTGCTGGGGGAGGGCACCCACTCCAGCGACCGCCCACCACTTCTCCTGGGGCTCCAGCAGAGCTCATCTGGCAGGCACCGCCATCTTGCCCGCATTACTGCTGGACAATGCAAGGCTGTTTCTTGGCCGTCCGGTCTCCGTTTCTAGCCGGTCGCCCTCTCAACGGACTCCGGCCACATTCCAACGTCGGCGTATTCTAGTCGCTGGTTTAGGCATTCAGCTTTATCTACTTTTTAAAGCATATCAGTGTCGTATCTGGCGGGAGCCACAGAGGTCTGCTGCCTACTCCATGGCTGCTGGCCATGCCCATCTCCATTTATGTACTGTTTACGATGTATTTGTCTGTACCTAGATGTCCCTCTGGCCGAATAAAATTAAACGACAAAGACGATATTCCCACTGTTATTGTTTATTGTATTGATTTTTCTTTGTTGCCTTCCTTAAAGTGTATCTACATTTTTAATTTTTGTTATATCTCAATGTTTATTTTTTTTGTTTAGCTGTATAACAAGAAGATTCTTATTAAGATTCTGCTTCCACTTTCTAATCGATTTGTTCTAAATTAATTACTTTCATGCCACGCCATAGTTTTATTTTGATGCCTTTTTTTCAGAACCTTATTTATTTCTCTAATAAGAAGCCTTCCTGTTTTGTAATTGGATGTCCTAATTGTACACATGCGAGGACACCCAGTCTAGTGCTGCACATTTACTCAAAAGATCTGTCTACACAATTTAGAAAAAATGGTTGCCCCAGACAGACTCACAAGTTGCTGCCAAATGCTGCTCCCACTCTATTTCAGCACACATGCAGCGAGATGTTAATATAAAGTTGAAAAATGTTTTGAATGTATTATGCCTTGTCTATTACTATAATATTTTACATGTTTCAACTTCTACTATATGTATGACATCCTTTTATATTTCTTGAATAATGCATTTGATACTTCCAAAAATAATGTTATAATCTTTATTTAAAACCTTATGTTCTATGCATTCATTCTCATCATTAAGTTGGATGTATTCCATTTGTTATTTCCAATATCAGTATCGTTATTAGAGATGCATTGTAACCTCTGAAAGTATCAACATCCATAATTTTGAGTATTTTCTCTTGGTCTCTTTCCTATCATAGACAGAGCAACAGGAAGGCCTTTCAAGTACTTTGGATGAAGTGACAGACACTTCAGTTGATCGGTAGGTAGTAGTATCATGGAGCTAATTTTGCTCCTTGGTGTAATGTGAATGAAAGGTGTAAAAGCCTTGCGTAAGGCTTTTAAGCCTTTCATTCATGCCACGCCACATTGTTATTCAGTTGCATGACAGAGAGGAGTGGGGGGCGCAACATGCGTTTCGGCAGCTCCCTTCCTCTCTGCCATACAAATACTCCAGCATTTGTGCCCGCATGCATTTTCATGCAGGCGTAAATTCTGGGGATCCCAATGGAGCCCACTGGCTTTTTGCACCGGCAAAAAGCAGGCAGCTCCATAGGGATCCATTGTAAATGCTGCCTGCCATGTATGCATGGCAGGCAGCGTTTACTTTATTTGCACAGTTGGAGTGCAAAAGTGCAGGGAAAAAGGCAGCGTACATACTTGTACGATGCTTATACACTGCCTACCAATATTCAGCAGCGGGGGCCTGTGCATGCCAAAGTGAAAGCGTACAGGTCCCTGCCGCTGAATTATGCAGGGACTTGAAAATGAGCCCTTATATGTCTTGCATTGTCAGAGGAGTGGATTGATACTCTCTGTGTGTTGTCTTTAATATTGTTGTATCATTGACTCAGTTTCTCCGGCTGTATTATCTGTTGGCAACAGGTCTATCATCGACATCTAATAGTTTGCCTGAAACAACAGACGCGTAGCATGGAGTTCAGGTATGCTTTTCTCGATTACATGTTGTTTACTTATATATCATTTTTTATATTCCCACTTGATCAATACTATTCTCCTATCAATAACAATTGTATTTCTGTTTACAATGATATACTTTAAAGGGGAAGTTCACTCAGAAATGTTATTGTCCCAATCGATCGGGCATGTCTTTTTAAGCATACTGTAATTGATCTTACTATGCATCCTACCTTAGTTTTCCTCACATTTACACATGCAAAAACAATGGGTTGGGCGCTGCCATCTTGTGCTAATCTTATCCGTTGATTCATCGCCCTAAGTTACAGTGCCCTTGCAGCAAGAATATAGATCACCCGCCACTCAAACTAACATCACTAGACACTTACACCCCTTTTCACAATGCCAATGCACGTCTCATGTCAACGTCCTGCAAGCAATTGACGTGTCCATGGAATTGCCAAGATGCCTCGTTCCTCAACAAGTATAAACAAACCCTTTTCGATCACACAGCATAGGAATTTCTTCTTCCTTCATGTCAGTGTATTTCGTTTCGAGCCTCCGTGACTTGTTTCTGCTCTGTTCAGCTATCGCCCTAGTTTGACGCCCAGCGAGCATGTACATACACTATCTGAACTGATTAAACTCAGTAGTTGCTTTTTATTTAAACATTTCTTATATTATGTGCAAATGACTTTGCCAAACCATATTTGAATTGTACTTTTACAAGGCTTGTTTTGTACATGTGTGAATGTGAAATGTCATAGTTGGTGCCTATTGTTCATGTTTTTGCACTATGGGTTTTTGTGACAGGGCAGTGTGTATATTTCTTCTTTAACAGTAGTTCTTGTATACAAACACATTCTTATTTTTCTGACTGTTGATTTTCTACTTATTCAATATTCAGGAACTATGGCAACAATACAGCCATACCTGCATGAGCCCAAATATTCAGAGGAGGAATTAATTGAAAGAGAAAGAAGTGGAAACGATGGGGAATCGGATGAGAGTCGTGATGATCAATCACCGGAGCCTGAACCCAGTCGCATGGAAGACGTTTCCACCTGGTGTACCTGCGATGGTTACAAGGTTTTGCCAACCGAGGTGGAGAACTGCTGCTGCCGAGAAAACTCTGAATGCTTGGCCTACATAGCCAAAGAAGACACACTACTGCTATGCGCTACCGAGCTGCATGACTTCAGGGTAGCCTGCCTCACAAGATCTGTGATGTGAATGATGATGGTTCTTATGCACAAACTTCGACCAACAGTTCGCCCTTGTAATCCAAGTAATAAGTATGTTTACTCTAGATCTGATGTATGCTTGACAACTGAGAGTCCTCAAATTTGATGTTGCTCTCCTACATCATTGTAACTTCCATCGATCACTGATGAATGTCTTTGGGCCTCATTACACATAGTGCGGTAAGGGTTTACCGGTACCGGTAAGGGCACCGGTACCGGTAAACCCTTACCGCCTTACTACGCGGTCCCTTTGCGGGTTGGTACTTAAACACCTGCTGTTTATCAGGCGTTAAAAACCAACCCGCAAAGGGACCAGGGTGCTAATTATGGTACCGCAATTTGCGGCATCGTAATTAGCGCCTTCCCCATTCCCATAGAGCCCTATGGGGCAAAAATGGGAATGGGGAAGGGCAATGGCGGAAGGGGGAATTGCCAACCCGCCAACCTTGGAATAGGGCGGTAATTCCCCTTTCCTCCAAGGCAGTGCCGGTATTTTACCGGCATGGACCAAGGTGCTAATAGCACCTTGGTCCTCCGCCTACCGTGTAATGAGGCCCTTTTTTTCTGTAAATTGAATACATTTCTCGTATTAATGTAAGACCAGAGTATTCATTACTGGATCTAACAAACATTACATTTTTTTCACCTTGAACTTAAAAACAGTATTGCCCTAGATCCCAAAAAAACTGTCCTTGCTTCAATGGCTGTTCACATTTGTAATTTTTCGATATTCAGATCACAAGTACTTTATCTTGAAAGCTACTTTTTTAAGGGTAACAATGCTATAGAACTTAGGGGGTGTTTCATACTAAATAAGTACAGTTATCTGGTTCATTCTAGTAAATAATGTCTATTTCTCTTTTACAGGTGGTACAGGCTGGTGGGCTATCGTGCGTTTACATGGTGGATTCATGCAAGGCTTGGATTCCGTGTTAAACAAGTAATACCTGCCTCTGTCGTTCGAGCCATTTGCGCGAAATTCCCCATTGATAACCGTCTAGGAGGTTCATGAAAGAAGTTTGTTGGCGTTTTGCGCTCAACTCATACTCATCCTTCCCTCTCCAGTATCAATGGCAGTTCGCACTTTAACCAGGCGTTAAGGAAGGGACCCGTTGAGGGACTTCAGAGCTAATAACGGGCCCGCTAATAGCGGGCCCGTTATTAGCTCCTTCCCCATTCCCATTGAGCCCTTTGGGGGGGGGAATGTTCCCGGAATGGGGACTTACCGGGCCCTCCAAGGTCGGAATGACCTGGTAAGTCCCTATTCCGGGAACACGGACCCAGAATGCGGTAAGGGGGTAGCCATGGTGCTAATAGTGCCATGGTTACCTCCTACCCTGTAATGACGCCCCCCTTTGTCTTTTCTTTATTTCTCTTTGTTTTTCTTCCTTTGTGACCATTTTACTTTTCTTAAAGGATAGTTCCGGGACTTTTTTTTTATTGTCCCTACGGTTCGGCCATGTGTTTTTAAGCATAAATCGATAGATCGTAGAAAACTTTCCTATGGACCATACCCGACTTTTCGTCCATTAACGCACTCGAAATCAGCCGCCATTTTCTGATAATCCTCTCACTTGCCGCATCGCCCTGGCTCACCTGCTTTTGCGGCACTAAATCAAATCCCCCGCCCCTGAAACAGACTTTATCAAAACATTCATATTCCCCGCCTCTATCCGTGACGTGACTGAGCTGCGTAGGCAAACGCGCCCAGGCGTCTTCTACGCGACTCCACACAGAACCCGGAAATCAACACAGATGAGCTCACACAACACAGCGCGCCACAATCGGGAATATGAAACTGTACTTTTAAATTAAACTTCAAGATTGTAAATTTGGTAAAGTACATTTATTTGACATCAAATGTTTTGAGAATATTCAGCGATTTTCATTTTTATTTGCTCACGTTCCAAAAAGTTCGTTTTGAGGCACGCGATGTTCCTTTGCTGTACACAGGGTCTTAGATCATCTCACAATACAGCGCCACAATTCGGAATATGAAACTGTGGTTTAAAAGCAAACGGCAAGATTGTACATTTGGCAAAGTACATTTATTCGACATCAAATGTTTAGAGAATATTCTGGGATTTGCATTTTTCTTTGCTCTCGATCCAAAATAGTTCGTCTTGAGGCAAGCGATGTTCGTGTGCAGTACACAGGGTGTTGGTTTACGATAAAATAAGCTCTTCGGTCGCACTGATAATCGCATGGCTGTTCCAACAACGAGGCACTAGGCCACCACAACGGTCTGTATGTTGCATCTAGCCGTTAGTACCGCGTAAGGGCATACTTGTACTTGGCGATCGTCCCATAAAATGGTCAGGGTGGTAACGTTGTTCACGCGGAGAAGCAACTGGCGGTTAAAAAAACCATCCACCGGTGTCTGGTACTCGTGACACATGCAGTAATGCATGATGTACCTGTTTGAAAAACATAAAAAATGAAATTAGTCTCACCATCAGATCTTTATTAAAATTATTCATTTTATATATTAGGTCGGGAAATTATTTCATAGCTAGGACAGTGCAACTGGGTATTATACATCAAGGGGTGGCTGTAGGATACTGAGACAGTCCCCCAGTGCAGGGGTTGACAGGGAGGCAGTGCAGGTGGAGAGTGGAAGGGCCCAGGACCGAGGTCGCAGACAGTGGACCAGTTGTAGCAGGGGAGAGGGAGAGAGAAAGCAGAAGCAAAGAGGAAGGTTTTGAGGTGCTTCCGTAAAAGGAGATGGTTCTCCTCAAGATAGTGGCGGTACAAAACAATATGCCACATAGAACGAACAAGTACAACTTAACCCGTCTTTAAAGCTACTGTATAGTAATTAAATTGCGGTATAAACTCATCTAAAGAGTTACTTACATTATATTTGCATTTTCCATTGTGTCTGTGCGTAGGGCAGCCCCGAAATACCACTCCTTCTATGCCGACGTTATTTCTTCTAATGAACGAACATGAAATGGCTTCATTATCGTTTCTTACGTTATTGCCCCACACCCCCAAAAAGAAGTCTTTCGGGATGGTCCCGGCCTGTCAAGGTCAAATAACAATACAACCTTATACTGAGTCGTGGGCCATTCCGGCACCCGAGCAAAAAATCAAAGCAGCTGACCTTCACTTCGAACGAACGCACATTCCTATTTAGCAACATTCAGTGTAAGGCCATCTCACAGGACTTGAAATTTACACTCCATTTTTGCATTTTGTCTGCGTGCTTTGCAGCCCCAAAGAACCATAAATACGGAGACATTCTATATTTTTTGAAAAATGATTTATAATACTGTTTGGTTTAATTTAATGCGCAGATGAACAAGGTTGGATAGACACATTGCATGTACACTGAGCAATCACTTTAATTTACACATTACATAGATACACATATTCAATGGGCCTGCGACATGAGGAGACTCGAGAGAACAGACAATCGAATTACAATCATTTAAACCGTGATGTGTATTTCTCAATGAGCTCTTCTTTAGGTGGACATGGAACAGAGGCAATGTTGGGTGGCAATGCAGTTGTCCCCTGCACAGGTTCGTTCACAACTCCATTTATGTGCCTATCTAGGACGTCAACAATAAGTCTCTCAATAAACTCATATTGCATATCCTCAAACACTGGTTTGATCACCCATTGTTTACTTCTTTTAGTGAAGGCCTTATTGTAGCGAAGCGTCCCTAAAGTTCCGGTCGTCCTACTTTGTTGACGTCCAACATTATGGTTATGTGCCAAGACCGCTAGAAGAGTCCGATTTATCATGCCCTCCATGCCAAAATGCAATCGTTTTGGCCTGTACTTTAGGCACATATTGTGGAACACCTCCAAATCTCCTGTGTGGCAGAATTCCGTGAGTCCCCTCAAATCTCTTGTTATAGTTTTATCAAATACAATCTTTTCAATGGCTTTGTGAGTGGGTGATGAAGGAATCAACCACTTCTTCTTCCGTGCCTCCTCTGTGGACAAATGGCCATGTTCACAATTGTGGAAATGTTGGTTTGTGTTCCAACGGTGAACGTTTGTGCAGTGTAGCATTACTGACCGCCATTTTTCCAGTAGAATTTCCAACGACCCTCCACATGTTTTTGAGCTCCACAAAAGATGGTTGCTGATTGACTTGGACCACTGTGAAATACCTTGCATTTCTTTTTTTTTTACCTGCAGCAGACATTTTTTTATTGATTGTTTTTGCAAGATGCCAAACGTCAAATTGGTGATTTATATTTTTGTACTCTTCTCTCATTGTCTTGCCAATTGAAACGTGTCTGTCCGTGGCTATCAGGTTGATCACCATTCCCCGCGATTGTAGTTCTTGCAATGATGCTACAAAGCCAACTTTCTCCATGGCCACTGAGGATGTACTTTGTGACACCTGCACGACCACCGAACTCACAATTTTCTTACTTTCCATGTCCTGAAAGTGGTAGGTGCAGTACTTGGCTGAAAATCCTGGGCTGTCGCACTGTCCATCACCGGCTAGCCTGAACCGTTTGCCCGCGAATGTACTATCAATAGACATTTTTTCCATTCTCCAAGCTTCGCTAATGGCTGGAAATAGATAATCGGTTTGGTATTTGTAGAACTGAGTTTTCGCAATGATTTGGATTCCCACAAACTGAAAGAAAGACTCTAACTTTTTAAAACTTGAACCACTAAAAAGTGCAGCCGCTGCACAAAGTAGATTGCCTGCTGGCAGTTGCCCCAGCATGGGTTGTGCAGACCATGAGAAAGGATGATATTTTGTACAGGTGGCATGTATTTTAAGGTTAGTGCCTCGAATTGCACGAGTCACATTAATCAATGGCTCCCCACATACTTCCCCACCAACCGAATGCCCACATTTCATCCGAATAATAATATCAATCAAACAACTATCGAATACAATGAATTTGGCCTCTTTCCTTATACTGTCACTCTGCATCCCAGCTGGTTCGGCCTGTAACGTTGAGGACATGTCACTCACATGAAAGGTAGAATCTATGATATCGTCTTCCGCTATGTTCAGTGATATTGATGGTGTTTCATTGTCGTCCACTTCATTCTCTTCCATTGCAACATCTGTTCCTTCTCCGGCGATGGGTGAATAAGACAATTTCTTCAACTTTCTCGCGGTCTTAGTTTTTGCGGGTGTGGATTCTGTGAACTGATCTCCGACTGCATCCGAACTTCCAGGAGGACATTCACTATCAATGGCTGGATGTGGTATAGCTCCGTTGTCAATCACTTCATATTCTTCCCATTGGCACGATGCATCTCCAGTCTCAAGTCCCTGCCAAAAGGTTTGACAAGCAACATCTCTCGTTCGCTTCACTGTCTGTGTAGATCTAGTTCGTACACCCACTCGCAACTAGAGGACAGATTGGAAAAGGGATGTTCAGTTTAAACACAACTTACAGTATTGAACTATTAACAGTGAAAAACAACATAATATAGTGACCAGGACACTAACCTTCTTTTGCTTTCTTTTCTTTGAAACTTTCTTGCCTCGAACTTCAACATCAGGACGCTGTTGCTCCGACTCGTGTGTGCATGTTTCCACTTCCTCTTGCGCTGCAACGACTATATTTTCATGATAAGCACATCCATCACGCACTGACGCTCCATCGACTCCCTGAAACATAGAACATTCATTAGTATGTATAATAATATCGAAAACACAAAATGTACTTGGGGACCAATACCCACGTACATCTCAATAGCAAAACACGAATGAACGCTTTGTGTAGAACATTCAAACGACAATTATTCACGCATTGTTGATCTAGTTAGATGGAACTGTCAAGATCCATACCTCGGGCTCCTCATAGACTTCCATTGATGATATTATTGAAGATGATGCTTCAGTGACTCCCTGAAACACAGTAATTGCATTAGTATGGTTTTCTATTTTGATAAAAAGAACAGAAACTTTGTGCAGGCGTCAACGGCTCATCTAAATAGACCTGCACAAATGATCAGTTGTCTAAAATAAATAATGGATATGTAAATATGATTCGATTTGCTCGATCGTTGGAAGTGTCACCACCCAGAGATCTGCATCAACTACTAGGGGTGATGTTCTTGTAGAAGAAGGTCCGTCATCTCCCTGAAACATAGTACTTGCGTTAATAAAGAAGGAAGTATAGCGGATGTAATCACGTCATATGATTTCGCTTGATCGAACTGTCAGTATCCATACCTCGAAATGCATAAGAACATCAAGGGACGATGTAACTGCGGTGCACACTTCTGCAAGCTGTTGCGCCGACCCGTAACTGCATGCTCCCCCTTCTTCTTGGACTAATGCTCCAGCGACTCCCTGAAACGTAGGACTTTCATTAGTAATGAACACAATATTGAAAAAAGAAGACACATAGGAGGGCGACGACAGAAGGACATATCAATGGCTAAAAACAAAAGAAACATTGTGTGTAACAATCACGCTACAAGAATGCAAGATCTGATGATCTCCATCGATGGAACTGTCCGGAAACGTACCTCGAGCCTCTGAGTGACATCAACGGTTGTCGTCAATACGTTGGACTCCTCAGCATCTCCCTGAAAGACAGTACTTGCATTATTTTGGGTAACAATAATTATAACTGAAAACAAAGACTAGAGGACGAGTACAAGGGTGTACCATTAGGTAAAATAATTACACGATAAATTAAATCTATTGATTTACATGCCTAAAAAAAGTCAGTGGCAGAATAGCCAAGTAAGATTACCCGATAGGCGCTTGAAGTGGCTGATGACTGCAATAACGACACGGATGGAGAATCTTCCGCCTTCATATTGAGTGGATACATAAATGGGGAAATTATTGTTAGCTAATGCTACACACTACCGCAAGGCCGAGAGATAAATACGTAAACTTGACTCACCAGTGGAGGGATGTGGACGAATAGAGTGGGAATAGCGTTTGAGAGCAATTTTCGCCTCGCTCGCGGTGTGTTCTTCTTTATTAGCAATGATGTGGAGTACATGTCTGAGCTAAAGTGCCTGCTGCAGATGCGGTATCGATCACCCCTCTTGTCCGCAAAGACTTCTAGGACTCTACTTTCAAGCTCAGACGGTGGATATCCCCAATATCGGACCCATTCTCTTATCTGATCTATTGTCTTAGGGAAAACATGCATTATAGTACCTTCAGATTTATTATGGGTCTTCGAAGGGCAACCGCCAATGGAACAGGCAGGCATTGTGGAAAGTTCTGAAAAGTAAAGATCAACAATTCTCTATGAATACCAATGTAAACTCAGAACATGTGACTAGTTCCTTGCATGTACTGTCTTGAACAAAAAGAAATTGGACGCAAAATGATTATGGTACATGGCCTTACCTTGACGAACAAACAGTTAGATGCAGGGATCAGAGTACTTTCTTGTCGTACAACAGGGAGAAGTTCACCGGTTGCAAACTGAGGAGTTTCCTCGGAGTGGTCACGGAAGTTCACAGAGACGAAGAGCAGATAACCAGCACCTTCACGGGTTGACTAGCAAAGCGCAAAGAAGTGCTCATTAGAAATATGAAGTGGGTTATAAAGAATTCGAAACAGGGGTGTGTTTGTGAATGAATGACGTCTATATGTCGTGGCATTATGCGGATTGCAGGGGGCCGTCCAGCGTGAGGGGGGATGCTTGGCAGGAGACACGGGGTCTGGAGGTAGACATGGGAACAACAACCCATGCTCTATAGACCACTTTGAAGTGTACATGGTCTTTGGCACCTCTTGGCCTTTATCGCTCCCTGACAGCTCCACTTGGAGAATATATGGGTGCAAAGGTTATGTGGATTGAAGGTGGGCGGCCAGCGTGAGGGAGGATGCTTGCTGGAGACATGTGGTGTGACAAGACAAGGCACAGGAAGACTATTCAATGGAGACACACTAGATTCATTTAAAAAATGAAAACAACCATTGTTAAAATATATGTTGGGTTTTATTTTAGATCTTAATTTCAATTGAACATAAATAATAAACATTACACATTGTAAAGTTCCGGTTGCAGCACATCCAGGGAAAATCTGCGGTATTGTCCACTGTCGCTTGGGAAATGTTGTCTAATGGCAAGTACCGCACAGGCAGGTATTACTCTCCGAACGCGGTGTCCGAGCCTCCCGTGAAGCCACCAAGTGAAGCAACGATAGGCCACCAGCCTGTACCACCTGTGAAAATGAAAGATGCAAACTGTATTAAAATGACAAAACTTTCTTATCATTCTGCTTTGAAAAGAATTCTATCTAGAAAATGCACAATATGGACCCAATTTACATGCATTCGAATGATATCTAGATGTAAATTTATATGTGGGAGACGACCATGACATAGTAGTGGCATCACTGACATCAAAACCAGAGTATACTTACTCGTTACTCGGATTACGCGGACGAACAGTGCCGCGAAGTTCGTGCATAAGCACCATCATCATCCTCAACACGGTCCGTGAGAGGCAGGCTTCCCTGAACTCTGGCAGCTCGGTGATGCATTGCGGACTTGGCTCGCCTTCCGAAATGTAGGCCAAGCACCCGGAATTTTCACGGCAGCAGCAGTTCTCCTCCTCAGTTGGCATTAGCTCGCACCGATTGCACGTGCACCAGGTGGAGACGCCGTCCATGCGACATGGTCCAGGCTCTTCATCCGTTGACTGGTCCTCCCAACTGCCGTCCGAATCCCCATCGTTTTCGCGTGCTTGCCTTTCCAGTAGTTCTTCCTCGGTGTACTCGGGCTCGTACATATACGGCATTATTGTAGCCATTGTGTGGTAAAGAAAGTAAAATAATTTACAGAGATGGTACAGGTGTTCACAAGGCCTAGAAGTAGCGAAGGTAGCTGACCAGAGCACAGAAACGAGTCACAGAATACTCAAAGTAACACAGAGAGAATAATGGAATCGAAAATCTGCTGCTGTGTGTTGTGAAACGGTGTGTTTATACTTATTGAGGAAAGAGGCGTCCTGCCATTTCCATGGCGACACGTCATTAGCTGAGGCGCAGCGATTGTTGACACGAAACGTGCTTTGGCGTTGGGAAATGGGCGGTACGCGTCTGCCGATGTCAGGCACAGGGGCGGGGGATTTGATTTAGTGCCGCAAAAGCAGGTGAGCCAGGGCGATGCGGCAAGTGAGAGGATTATCAGAAAATGGCGGCTGATTTCGAGTGCGTTAATGGACGAAAAGTCGGGTATGGTCCATAGGAAAGTTTTCTACGATCTACCGATTTATGCTTAAGAACATATGGCCGAACCGTAGGGACAATAAAAAAAAAGTCCCGGAACTATCCTTTAATTTCTCTTATTTCCTTTCTTAGTTGTTTTCTTCTTTCCACCAGTTGAATGCTGTGTATATGAATGGGAGTTATGGCATCTTGTTTTAAACCAGTCTTCTTTATTACATACATCTCCAGCAATGTTTCATAATTTAGCTGTCCCATCAGTTTGTTACCCTTCTCATTGAGTTTACCTTTTAATGTCAATATGTCCTTCTTTGTCAGCCGTAGCCGGTTGGTGGTCGGTGTCAGGAAACGTAAAGGGATCCGGTATTCAAACCACTCTGGAGCCCGGTACTAAACACTGAGATCTGTTTCACCTACTGTTCCCACACATATCAGTCCCAACTGTCATGGAAAGAGAGCTTCTTCCTACGGTAGGCGTACCCATATTCACAGGGTACGTCTTCACTCATTTCGAAAGCACTGGGGGTTGCCATGGCAACGCGGATGCTCTGCGTTGTTGGGATCATGTGTCTTTTCACGTTGAGCCCAGTTGTGGCGAATCACGTGCCCGGTCTGTGTAGTATTAATGGACCGTTCAAACTTGGCACCTCACTTCTGAATTTGTATTGTATTGCCTTGTCTTCATGTTCTGGATTCTTGATACTCTCGTTTACTGGATTCCTTTGGATTGCCCTCTTGTCTCCTAGCTTCGAACCAGTTTTTGACTTCGGACTGTTTATCGACCTGCTTACCTTGTGATTCTGTTTTCTTTTCCTCAACTGGTTTTGACCACGGACTACTTGCCAATCTGTTGCGGCCACTCCTGCTTCTTCCTTACCTGCACGGAGCTTATCACAGACTTCAGCCCCTTCGGGTGTGTTGAACTAGAGACGCTTCGTAGTGCTGATTAGGCGTCCTCGTGCCAGCGGTGGGTAGGTGGATCACGGAACTCTTCTTACGCGGACATTGGGATTGTGTAATACAGGCGTCCTCGTGCCGGCGGGCGTTAGGGTTTTCTGGACTTACCTTGGATCTCCATTTCTTCCTTTTCTTCACGACTCTGCAAGAAACATACAGATGGTAAGAGCGTTCCATGTATCCTTCATTGGTTGGCGGTTCCTGTGGCCTCCATCCATATTTTGGTTAATGGATCGTTCAGGGGGTATTTCTGAGTCCCTCTGAGGGGTATATTGGCAGAAAGAACTCGTCGGCTACACAACGGGTTCAACTGTCAAGAGTTACCTCCACTTCTTTGCAAGAATATCAAGCCTGTGCTAACAGTCGGATTCAGTTCCAGTTTATTTGTCTTTCCTTTCCCTTGTGTTGCTACTTTTTTTTCCTCTCTCCACAATGTAATTTTCAATAAGTTATGGTCACTGTCGTCCTGCTCCACTACTTTAAAGCTTTTTGTTTCACATAATATTGCAGAAGATACCCAGATATAGGGCCTCATTCCGAAGCTGGCGCAAAGGGATTACCGGCACCGGTAAGGACACCGGTGCCGGTAATCCCTTTGCGCCCTATTCCGAAGTCCCTTTGCAGGTCCTGCTAAGACCGCCTGGTTTTACATGGCTATTAGCGCCATGGCTACCTCCAATCTCGGAATGAGGCCCATAGTCTGTCGATTTCACTTGACCATTTTACCAAGTATTTGCTCCGGGTATATCTCCCATCCTTTGGCCGTTTAGCATGTGTAAATTATGTCTATTTGCCATTTGCACCCATCTTGCTGCATTTGAGGTGCCCATACTCAGTTGCTGTTAGGCAGAATTCCGTGCAGTGCCCTTAGGGACCACTACACACAATTAAGACTACAGGTGGCAATACAAGTTTTATCTTTGGTACAAGACTGTACTATTTATTTATTTATTTATTTGCATTTTTAAAGCGCTCAGACAGCCCGGGGAATCGAGGCGCTGTTACAGGAATTTGTTTTAGTTGCGTATTTATAACGCGCTTAATAACCAGAGGTTTCTAAGCGCGGACACGGGGATCGAACCTGTGTTGCTTCATGTCGTCTTGTTTCCAAGGCAAGCACGTTGCTGCTCGAGCTATCCTCCCATGATTCCCAGTACTACTTTGTCAGAGTGGTAGCAGTGGCGGAGCAGCCAGGCTTATCTCAAGAGTATATGAGCAGTAGCAGAGATTACACAAAGGGACCACAATTACTGTGACTCAAGCAAAGACTGACTCAAGGTTTCAGGTATAAAAATATAAGTACATTTATTTTTAAACCATTCGTTATAAACACAACACTTCTATGAAACTTCAATAAAAACCACACGTTAAATATACTACAACTAACCAATTCACTTTGTGCAGTAAGTCTCAAGGTAAGTACCCTGTGTTGGAATGAACCGGTTTTAGGCACAAAAACACATTACCGCGAATACGATTGCGATCACTTTTTGACAGTTCGGTCTACTAAACAAACGCATATCCGTGACATGAAATGCTACCGTGGCAAAATCACACTTAGCACTTGAGATACCCATAGGGAGTTGGAGGCAAAAATCACAAGCAATATTTTGGTTAGGCAGGCAGAAGCAAGAAACACTCAGAGACAGGAATTCAAAAGTCAAAGGGCCGGAGCCAGGGTCAAAAAAGACACCGGGGCCAGTTGCCGAAGATCACACGGTCAGACAGTTCAAGATTCGACGTAGCCAACAGTACTTGGATATTGTCAATGTTCGGAAGCAAAAGTTATAAGAAGGAGGGAAGACAAGGGAAAGCCTTGGAAATGAAGAAAAAGGGATTCACCCAGTTTCCTCAACAGAACACAGTACCTTGTTCCAGTGGTGCAGCTGGTGCCCTGACAGTTGCTCCTGTTGGTTTCCCGCAGACCCACGATTCCTGGAGCTTCGTTGTGAAGGAGGACGTCTGAAGGGGGTCTGCACCACACAGGGATGAAGCCGGCAGCAGCGACAAGGAATAAAAGGTGCGCTCCTTAAAAACAGGAGAGGCTCTTCAGGTGGCTATCCGGACCACTACAGCAGTGTGCAGCAATTTCGACCAAGGAAGAGGATCCTCTGGCTGTAGAAGATGAGCTGGTTATCCCCACCAAGCTCAAGGGAAGAAGACTCCGGACTGGATCTTCTCTAAGTCGTTGAAGGGAAGATAGCTCGGGACTGCAGCAAGGCTTCATCGTGACGGGGGGGTAGTTGCAGCAGCCATCGTTCTCTCCGCTTCTCTTCGGTTCCTTGTAGTTCCAGTGGCGACTCTCTGACTTCTAGCCCAAGAGACCTGCCTTTTATGCGAAAAACCCCCATTCACACAGCCTGGCTGTCAATCCCCCAGCAGGGGGGTTGTCCAGCCCGGACAACTACCCTGGCCAATCATGACAAAGTGCAACTTGGGTTTCCTAGGATACCCTGTGCAGGGGGTGACTACACACCTCCCTCACATTCAGCCCACCTAGACACCCAGGCACTTGGTGGAGGGCTTCTGAACAGAAAGCCTGCCAAATGACGGTGAACCAAGAAGGCAAACCTAGTTTGCCGCGCAAAGTAAAACACAAGAAGGACTTTAACAAACAGAAATGGCGAATAAACCCAACCGGAGCCAAAAGAAAGACAATTTGGTCAAGCGTGTTTATGTTCGAGGCTAATATAATAGCCAAGAAATGTACCACGTTTATCTAATATAATCGCGGTAGAAAAGTTAGGGTAGATAGCACTGCCACCAGCCAAGTCTAAATGTTAAAAGAGCAAAACAATGCTCTAGGAGGTACAGATAAAAAGGGATATGAATTAACCCTTTCCAGTACTCCATGGAAGATGGGGTGTACTGGATCTGTGGTAGATTGACTAAGTAAAGGTAATGGTAACTTTACCCTTTTCAGGGGGACAGTAGTCACCTCAGAAATGGAGTCGAGGGAAGTCTTAAAGACAACCCTGTGCCACGGCACTGAAGGTGCTGTGTGACACACAAAAAGAAGGGGGCTACTGAAGTGGTGTACTTCAGAGTCCACAATCACAAAAACAGATAGAAACACATAGCAAAACACAGGTAAGAGTGGGTGGAAAGCGCTCACTCTTACCAAGTGGAAAAAAATAAACTCCAGAAGTCCAGCAAAGCTGCTGGGGGACTCACTAGGTGAGGGAAATTAGCCATAAATGAGAATTCTCCCTAACATTTGCCTCCCCCAGACTAAGGGACAGGAGGATTTAATCCACTCCTGGATGGACCTCATACCTTTAGTTGGTTACAAACATCCTAGAGAGACCATCAGCATTTTGGTGGTGACTTCCTACTCTGTTTTCAATGTTACAATCAAAGGCTTTCCTTTGTAAGCTGTATGACCTACATACCCTTGGAGAGACATCTTTCTTTTTGAATCTATAGGGGATCTGGTTGACCAGTCCCTCAGGAGTTGGTACAACTCCTGGACCTGTGATAGGCTTTTTCAAGGGGTCCTTATAAAGGATTCCCTTAGATCTAGAGTGGCCTCCAGGGTTCCTCACCACCTCTCTTTTGGGAGCAGGTTGAGTCTCAGGCATCTTGGTTGGAGGGGCTAGGGACAAGCAAGGTACATGCTTCCCCTTCCTCTTAGATCTAACCTTACCTAGTTTAGGAGTTTCTCTCCTAACATTAGGATTTGAGTTGGGGTCTTGTGTAGAAGGCCCAACAGTCTGAAGGTTTTTGGCCTTAGACTTTTCTTTTCTGGTTTTCCACCAGTACTGAGCATTACCAGTTCTCTTAGGCCTAGAGAGGGGTCCAGTTGGTCTATCCACCTCTTCTGCAGAAGCAGGGGGAGTCAGAGACTTTAAAACTGGGGGAACAATGATGGAGCTTGGTTTGGGCTCCCATTTCCCTAACATACTAGCCTGAAATCTGCCTGGGTTAGAGGTCAACTTACTAACACCAGGGCTTTGAGTGGGGGTCTCTGTAGAGGTTCCCACATGCTCAGAGTGGTCCCTTAAGGTGGCCTCTCTAGCCAATTTGGTTTGGTTCTGCTTCTCCCTACTGGGAGGCCTGGGGGTACTGGATACTACTCCTAGAGTTTTTAGATCATTCCCCAACAGGACTCTCCCAGGCACCTCACTCTGAATACTGACAGGGATCCTCCCTGTCATGTGGTTATACTGAATGAGAGCTGGTAGAATAGGATCCATTTGGACAGGGCCTCCAGCAAGTTTGGTGGGGCCTGTGGGTGCCTTAGCAACATCCTCAGGCCTGAAAAATCTTTCGTCCACAACTGTTCTGCTGGCCCCAGTGTCTCTCATGGCAGGGGTGTCCTGACCATTGACAAGAACAATGTCCACATAATACTCCCTAGAGTTTTCAGGAATGGAGTCATACACATCACTATGTGGTTTCTTACCCAGACCCTTGGACTTTAAGGATACAGTTGCTTGAAGAGCTAAAGGTTCTTCAGCCAACAGATGAAAGTGAGCACTAGACATCTGTACTTCATCCTCTGGGAAGAAGGCTAAGGAGGTAGTGCTGACCCCTGCAGGGTTACCCTTGCATCTGGGATCGCCTCTCATATGGTGAGTTGACCCACAACTAAAGCATTTACCAAATGCTCTCTGGAATGGGGGTCTTTCCTGACTTACCTCTGGTTTGGCACCAGGAGGTACACTAGCCCTGTTTGGTTTCCCTTGTGGCTTACCCTGGTTATGTTTGGGGACCTCTTCTGGATGAGAGATATTGGAATTCTCTTGGTTGTCTTTCTTTGACTGCTTCCCCTCATCCTTCTTCTGGGTAGCCCCAGAATCCTTGTGAGTGGCCCTGTTGACAACCCACAAGTCAGCAGCCTTAGCTAGCTTCTTAGGATCTATCTCCTTTGAATCAGCCAAGTGCTGTCTAAGCTCAGGAGAGCAGACATCATAAATAGACTCCAACATTACAAGATTCCTCAAACCTTCATAAGTGTTCACTTTGTAACCCTTAACCCAACCATCTAAGTTTTTCAAACATTCACGCACCCAGGTAGCCCAAGGGGTACCATCATGCTTTTTGAGTGTTCTAAACTTCTTAAGATACTGGGAAGGGGTCTTCCCAAACCTAGCTATTAATGCTAGTTTCATACACTTATAATCCTGTTTATCCTCATCCCCCAACTCCATTACAGCATCACTTGCAACAGGGGGGAGCCTAGAGAACAGCCAAGGAATCAACTGATTCCCTGAGATACCTTGAATCCCATGATTGTACTCAAACATTGCTAACCAATCCAAAATATCATGTTTAGTCTCCTACATACCAATAATTTCCTTTGGCATACGGGGTCTCTTAGGGCTTGAAGACCTAGAGGACTCTGGGAGAGAAGCATTTTCTACAGACAATTTCTTCATTTCTAGTTCATGGTTCAGCTCCATTTCTCTGAGCCTTAAATCTTGATGTTTCATGGCAGTTTGTGCATCAATACGTTTCACTTCCAATTCAAGTGTCATTTTCTCAAGTGCAATAAACTCAGGAGTAAGTGTAGGACCTGTGGGGGTCCCTGTGGACAGAGGTTGTGCATTCTGAGCAGGCAAGGGAGTTGCAGGGTTTCCTAGCAAGGACTCATCTACTTCTTCACAATTAACACTCTCAGAATCAGAAACATCAAAATCCACATTTGCTGGAGTGGTAGGTCCTTCTGACCCACTCTCCAGACTTTTTCCCATTAACTTTGCAACCATTTCAGATTTCTTTCCTTTACCAGAGATATTCTTATCCTTACACATGGTTCTCAGAACCTCAGCAGTATAGAGTAAAAGACTCTCTTCAGTGTAAGTTTCCATATTTGACATGATTTCTTAGTCAAATAGAATTAGTGGTGTTAGCCTTGTGGTTAGCTGAACCCAAGCAATAGTAGCACTCTAAGTGTAATCACTCTACTTCCAAATCCCACCGCTGCCACCAGTGTTAGGCAGAATCCTGTGAGTCCCCCTAGGGACCACTACACACAAGACTACAGGTGGCAATACAAGTTTTATCTTTGGTACAAGCCTATACTACTATGTCAGAGTGGTAGCAGTGGCGGAGCAGCCAGGCTTATCTCAAGAGCATATGAGCAGTAGCAGAGATTACACAAAGGGTGTTACGAACCCTCACGGGATTTTTCAACAGTTTTCCTTATGGCGCCGTTGGGGTTGCATCGCAAACATCCAGAGTACTACTCCCAAAATGGCCGCTATACCACAGGGTGTTAGTCTAGAGGTTCGGAAACTGACTCCGCCCATCCACAATGTGAATGTATTTCCGGCATCCAACGCAGGACTACTTCGCGTTGCTTCTGTTTTCAGAGCCTACGCTCTGTGAGTATTGCTACTAGGTAATCCTAGAACCTTACAAACTCGCTACCCGTCAATCACGTCTCCTTACTTCTTTCTCCCACTCTTAGGATTACATACACCTCGACCGAATATCCCTGTTCGCGCTTTCAGGAAGTACCTGATCCGGTACACTCTCAAGGAAGTACCTGATCGCGGAACTATCTCCCGAATCTTTCTTTCCTGCATCCAGTTAGGATTTCGGTACGAAGATCTGCCTTACTCTTTTCTAGTCTATTTCTTTCCTTACAGAACTTGGTTAAGGGTCTATCTTCCCATTTTAGTTACCCCCTATCTCCCACCATTGGACTCTAATCAACAATACCTCCTCCTTCTTCTAAACAACAAGGGTAGTATTTCCCAATAGTTATCAAACTTACCTGTTTTCTGTTCCCAAACTAACTGTCCCTTCTCGTTATAGCTAAATTCCGGGACCAGAAAGACTCCTACCATCCCGAGGACGACTTGACTGTGACCAGCTTTCCCCGGAAGACGCCCATCGGAAACACTCTGCGTCCTACTCTCGACGAACTCCATCTTCAGGGTTTTCTTCCCCTTGAGGGTTTCCCCAGTGTTTTCACACAGTGCAGACTTCCTCCACACGGTGGAAAAGCGCCAGGTAAACCACTCTAATCCACAATCGGTTGCTGTTGAAGAGCAGGTAGGATTTCTTATCTTTACACTTGTGTAGAATCTGTGGAGGTGATTGGTGCGTATCTTAGCTAATTGACTAGGGATATAACAGCAAGCAACGCCCGATGCACGGATAACGTACAGCTCACCTCCCTACACAGGTATCAAAGATATGAAATGGAACAGCAAGTTCAACAACTAGTGGCAGCCATGCAAAACCTATCAGCGGAAGTACAGTTTCTTAAACAAGAAAACCTGTCCTTAAAAAATCAAGTTGGTCGGTCTGCTCAGAGTTCGGAGGTCCCTCCGGGTCCTCTCCCCTCCGGCAGGTTTGATGGCAATCCCCATCTGGTAAAAGAATTACTCGAATCCTGTACCGTCCAGTTTGCGTTTAAGGAGGCTTTCTTCCCAACCGACAGGGACAAAGTAGGTCATATGATATCCCAAATGACCGGCGCCGCTTTAGCTTGGGCCACTCCATTGGTGACAAGTAGTAACCCTATATTGGACTCTTACCCTGCCTTTTGCAACAGCATAAAAAACATGTTTGGAAGACAAGAAGTAACTATAGCCGCTCAAGAGCATCTATTAGATCTCAAACGAGGTTCCCTAGATATCTTATCATACATTATTTATTTATTTTTTTTAAAAAGTTTTTATTAGAACCAAACAACCAACAACCAGCATTCAGTAAAGCTTATAACGTTTCATTTAAACACGTTTGACAACCTAAAACACTACACTCCCAATCCCACCCCCCCCTATGAGCCTGCGTGTTCCTCACTTTCAGTGTCTGCTCCGTGCGGTTGGGCATCGCTGCCCTCAGATTCAGCTGGATCCGACACTGCTCCAAACAATTCAGCTATCAATAGTTTCCACGCCATGAGGGAACCCATTTCCTCATCCCCAGTATAACTACTAGCCTCTTGCCACACCACCGTTTCAGCCTCCGCCCATTTTTGTAGGTCCCTCCACCAGACTTCCACTCGTGGCCTGTGACACCCCTTCCATCCCATAGCAATCCTTCGTTTCGCAAGTATGTATGCCAAGTCTTTCAATTTCTCTACATGTCTAAGTTTCTTCGCTCTGGGATACCCTCCCAACAAGCAGGCCCAGGCCGAGTCTACCTGGAGCGTGACCCCCTTTGCCGCTCACCTCTGCGCCACTTCGCCCCAGTAGCTTCCAATTACCGGGCACGCCCAGAACATGTGTATCATGTCAGCGCTCTCATCGTCGCACTTAGGGCACGCCTGGCGCCCAACATTTCGGAACTTCGATATTCTGAGAGGGGTCATGTATGCCCTGTGCGTAACATATAGCTGTATTTGTTTAAACCTGGCATTTCTCGACACCTTCTTATGATATCCCAAAGCCCTTTGCCACATCCCATCTTCAATCGGGGCTCCCATTTCTGTTTCCCATTCTAATCTCAAGTGCCCCAAGTCCTTCCCCACCTTGGTCATCATCATCTCATACAGCCTTGAGACCTCATGCCCACCCTCCGATATATCATATATTACCCCCGCCGTAGCATCTGGTTCCTCCGCTAACGACGTTTCAGGCCACATACTACGAATCTTCTGTACTAGTACGTGATAGGTGACATATTGGCCCACGTGTAGTCCCGTCTCCCCCCCGAGTCCTTCAAAGGTCGTGATAGTCCCGTCTCGCCACATGTCTCCTAGCGTGACCAGTCCCACTGATTCCCAGTAGGTCCTAATAATTACTCTCAGCTGCCTGTCCCCCTCCACCAGTGCGACCAACGGTATCTGCAGAACACACGGGAAAGGGTCCCCCATCATCCGACAGGCTCACCGCCACATGTTCCGCCCCAGCAACAGCATTCTAGGGCGCTCCTTCAATTCCGAGCTAGCCAACCAGATAATTTCCCGCAAATAAAAAGGAGTACAGTTCCTCCCAAACAACTTGTGCTCAGGGGTCACGTCATCTGAGAGCCACTTAGCCACGTATTGCAGTTGGGCCGCCACATAGTAAACTTCAAAATTAGGCAGTTTAATGCCGCCTTTCTCGTAGAAGTTCTGCAACTTCCATAACGCAACTCTATTCCGGGTGCCGTGCCACAAAAAGTCCCTGCACATACCATGCAGCTTAACAAAAAACTTCTTAGGTATCATGTATGGGATATTGTTAAAATAATGCAACAGCCTAGGTAAAACCACCATCTTAAGCATAGCACCTCGGCCCATCATCGCCAGAGGCAACCTCTCCCAGAACCTCATGCATTTCCCGATTTTTCCAATGGCTATTTCCGTGTTGCGCCTATGTTCCTCCTCTACCGTGTGATACACATCTATTCCCAAGTAGCGAAAAGAGCTCACTGCCCACGGGACCTGTAACACCGGCAACCCTTCTGCCTGAATTCCCACATAGCTACCCAGCGGGAACAAACTAGATTTCTGGGGGTTCACCGCTATACCGGACAGCCTGGCATACCTCTCCATTACCTCCAGAACATATTGAAGATTTTCCTCCGGGTATTTCAGATATAGTAACATATCATCTGCATACAAGGATATAAAATGTCGTTCCCCTCCCACCTCTATACCGATTGGGTCATATTGTTGCCTAAGATAGATTGCTAAGGGCTCCAGGGCTAAAATATAAAGCATCGGGGACCAGGGACACCCCTGTCTAGTGCCCCTGCCCAGCCGCCACCTTTCGGACACCACCGAACCCGTTCGAACTCTAGCCAGCGGTTCATTGTATAGTATCTTAGCCCATCTGATATAGCCTGGCCCCACTCCATATCCTGCTAGGGCCGCCAGCAACCATGGCCACTTAACCGAGTCGAACGCCTTAACTGCGTCCAGTGCCACAATCGCCATTTCGCCCTCGTTATTGCACCCCCATTCGACCACTCGATGGAGCCGTCTGTGATTGTGGGTGATGTTCCTGCTCGGGACATAGCCCGTCTGGTCTGGGTGAATTAGCTTGCCAATTACTTTTCGCATTCTGTTGGCCAGGACGGCCGTCAGTATCTTACTGTCCTGGTTCAACATCGACAAGGGCCTGTAGGAGCCACAATCGTGTCCCGATTTATTGGGCTTGGGGAGCGGTATTATAATCGCCTCCCTAAGTGATTCTGGCAGCCGTCCCACCTCCAACGCCTCGTTGAGCATTTCCAGCATGGGGGGGAGCACCTCCTCCCCGTACACCTTATAGAATTCGCTGGGGAACCCGTCTGCGCCTGGAGCCTTGCTAGTGGGTAACTGCCTTACGACCCCCTTAAGTTCCTCCAAAGTAATCGGTGCATCCAGCTCTTCTCTCTCCTCGTCGCTAACTTGGGGCAGGCCAATATCTTCCAGTACCTCATTTATCTCCTCATTGCTGCCCCCCTCTGCGTCCTCATACAGCACCTTGTAATATTCGGCAAATGCCCTATTAACACCTTCTTGGGTGTCCACCGTGACGCCCTCTGCGTTGGTCACAGTCCGAATCAGAGATCTAGGGGTCTCGCTCTTGTACAACCACGCTAGGAGCCGGCCCGTTTTATCTCCCCCTGCATGCTGCCTCTCTACATACTTTTTGTAATTAAGGTTACAGAGCCTATCCCAGTATTCCGCGCACTGCCGCTGCAATCTGAGCACTACTTCTGTATCAGCCGCGCCCCCTCCCAACTCTCTCTCCAGCTCTATTTCGGCTTTATGCAGGTCAGCTAGAACTCCACCCATCAGTCCCTTCGATTTCGCAATGGCAGCCCCCCGCATCACAACCTTGAAAGCCTCCCATAAAGTACCCGCAGACTTTACGCTCCCAGTATTCACCTCGAAATAGGCAACAATCTCCTCTCTCATGTCCTCTCTGAAAACTGGGTCCTTAAGCGCCTCCGCTCGGAGGCGCCACGTCGGTATTCGCGCCCTGGGGGGGCAATACTGCCACCCCAGGACCATAGGCGAGTGATCCGATAGGACTCTCGCTTTATAATCTATATGGGTGCTCTCAGTGGCTACGTCTGGAGTGGCAAAGATGTAATCAAGCCTCGTGTGCAGTTGATGCGGGGCCGAGTAGTGCGAGTATTGCCTCTCACCGGGGTGTCTCGTTCTCCAAACGTCTACCAGGCCAAAGTCATCCAGCAGCGCCTGCAATACTTTAGCCGCCGGGTTGGGCCTGTCCGTCCTATCATCCGACCTATCTACCCTAGGGTCCAATACACAATTAAAATCCCCCCCCCAGATCATCGCACCGCCCATACACTCACTCAATTTGGTACACAGCGTCCTAAAGTATGCCGCCGTATTTTGGTTAGGGGCATATGTATTAACAATGCACACCTCTTTGTTCTCTATCAGCCCCCTCAACATAACCAACCTCCCGTCCTCGTCCACCTTTTCTTCCATAAGCTTAAATGGAACATGCGGAGCCACCCATACCAAAACCCCCCTTGCATAGGCAGAGTACGATGCACCCACCACAGTTCCTCTCCATTTCCTCCCAACGTGCTCCACTTTCTCCCGCGTCAGGTGCGTCTCCTGTAGCAGGGCGACGTCTATCTTATGTCGCTTCAAATATAGCATGACCTTATTTCGCTTCAAATAACTGTTGAGCCCTCGCACATTCCAAGTTAATATCTTAAGGTCCCCCATGATTCATCGGTAATTTCCCCTTCCCCCTTCTAGTCAGCCCCTCCTCCCACACCAAACAGACTCCTGGTTTTAATTCTTCCCAAAGGCTCATATTTGAACTTGAACGCCCAAAACTCCCCGTCCCCTCCCTTAACCCAAAAATACCAAACCACTGCACACAACCCCCCTCCTCCCCCCGCCCCACCTCACCCCAAAAAGTGCCCAGCTCCATCCCTGGATCTCAGGCTCCCCCGCGTTTGGACCTCCCCTGGAACCCCAGGTCAAGACCCCAGGGGGGTGTCACCACACTATTGGTGACCTAACTAATCTCTAAATGGGGGTGTGCAGAGTAGCTCTGCCAGGCTCTTAATAAAGCAGCAATCACAGTGCTCAGTCTCATCATCTACTGCCTCAGTTTTTACCGGCCTGCCGGGCCACATCACTGACTATAATCTAGTCCCATAGTTCCACGCTGCCCTCAGTGCAAGCGCGCCCGCTGCCGGTTACTTATCTGCGCCATCTCCTCCATTCGCCTGGGCTTCCTACCATATCAAGCCATCCCATGGCATCATCCGGGGAATCAAAAAATAAAGTTCTATTTTTATAAAAGACTTTCAATTTCGCCGGGTAAAGCAACATATATTTATGGCCCGCCTCCCGCAATCTCCTCTTGACCACTCCAAAATTCATCCGACTTCGCTGCACCATCAGGGTATAGTCCGGGTAAGCCGTTATGTTCGCCGCTCCTCTCTGGATTGTCCCTCCCTTGCGGAAGTGCTCCAGTATCCTTTCCCTGTCCCGATAGTTTAGGATCTTGGCAATCACTGGCCTAGGCGGGTTACCTGGCGGCGGCTTCCTCATCAGAGCTCTGTGTGCCCTCTCAACCGCGAATCCTTGAGACAGCACCCCTCCAGGTATTTCCTGCAGCAACATGGATTCGATGAACTCCGTGGGGTTGTGCCCTTCTGCACCCTCAGGTATACCCACAATGCGAATGTTATTTCTCCGGGCGCGTCCTTCTGCTTCCTCCGCCCTGCTCTCCAAATTACCCACCCGCTGCACCAGGGCGTGTAGTTCAGACTTGTGCGATGCACAATCCGCCGTGTTAGGGCCCACCTCTTTCTCTAGGTTATCCGTACGTTCCGCCAGGGCCCGGACGTCCTGCCGCAGAAGGTTCACCTCTTCCTGCACTTCTCCTACCTTGCGGTCCAGTGCTGTCTTCAGTTCAGTCACAGCCAGTTCCAGCTTCGTCTCCCAGGCCAACTTAAGGTCCGCGATCGCAGCCAGGACCTCCTGGTTCGCACTTGTGCCCGCGATGCCACACACGGGGGGCTTGTCTTTACCCCTGGCCCCCTCAGGACCCGGCGGGGTCCTGGCATATTCATCCAGCGTAGGCTGCTTCGCCTTTGTTCTTGGAGGCTTATTTGACATGGCGCTACCACTAAAGGACATAGGCAGCCTTGCCAACAGGTGTAGCTCGCTACAGTTTCACGTGTTTTAGGGGGGGCACCTTAGAGAAATTCCGGGCTCCGCTCCCAATCACAGCAGAGGGTTATGCGCTCCCGCTTGACCGCAAGAGCCCCCTCTACCGTTCCTTTATGCTTCCCCGAGGGTGTCCCTTAGCCCGTGTTTGTGATGGGTAACTGTCCCGCTTGTGTGCCCCCGTGTCGAGCGTCAGGCCACCCACATGGGCCCCGCCACCACCATTCAGTCCAGGGGTCCGCCCCATGCACGGTGCACCCTACAGTTGACTCATAGCCCTTTGGCTATGTGAATGGGCTGCACATTCAATAGGCACTTCGTGGTGCCCCCAGGGTCCACCCCAGCGGATAGCCCATGTGTGTGCCAAGAGGTATTGCGGCACAGGGCAAAATGGTGTCAATTAGCTGCTTCCACCTTGCTTGTGCGGGCGTTCAGTGCACAATTGCCATCCCGCTGTAGTCTTATCCCCGCTCCAGAGACCGGGCGCCTCTTCGAGGCTTTTCAATGTTTTTTTTTTGTTTTTTTTTTGTTTTTTTTTTGTTTTTATTATTATTATTTTTTTTTATTTTAACACATGTCACAGGAGACCGGGGCGTAGTACTCTGAGGCTTCTCACACAGCTTGTTCCCCCTGAAGTGTCACGGGAGACCGGGGCGCCTCTTTAAGGATTTTTGCACTACGTTCTCTCAGAAGCGTCCCAGGAGAATAGCGAGCGGGCGCCTCGGTCTCGGCTCCAGCCCTTGGCAGTCCTCTCGGGGCCGCCTCTCCTCCTCGCTCTCCAGTAGCCGCGGGGGCTCCTGCCGTCGGGCCGCGGGGATCACTTTGTTCTCCCGGCTCCCGCGCGGTCCTAGCGCCTGCAGCCTCTCCGTGTCTCTCTGCCCGCGGGGGTATTCCTCGCTGTCCCAGGCAACGGGCAGCTCCCAGCACACTCCGGCGACAGTCCAGGGCTCCCTTACAGCTCCACAGGCACTACAGTCCGTCTCACGGTCACGCCGCCGACGCTTCGGCGGTGACTTCTTCTCCGCCACGGCGGGCCGCCATCTTGTGTTTCTCGTCCCCCGTGTCCACCATACTCCGCGCGCCTCCGGCAGCTTCCTCCTAGTGTCACGCCCGCTCACCATGAGCACCGAGTGATCCCAGCATGTTCATGGGCAAATACCAATGTTTCTGTGTCCGCCAGTCCAGTGCAACTGCACTTTATTCCAGGATCATTGTAGGATCGCCACGAGCCCGACAAGAAGCACGTCCGCTCACATGGCTTCGTAGCCACGCCCCCCTATCTTATCATACATAACTCGTTTTAAGCAGAAGGCAGCTGATACCACCTGGGCGGACGATGCTCAGATTACCATATTTCAGAGAGGTCTATCCGAAGAATTAAAAGACGAGGTCTCACGAGTACCTAGTCCCCATAACATGAGCAAATTCATCTCATTGGTAATGCAATTGGATTATAGACTCCAAGAAAGGAATCGTGAGAAAAGAAAAGGGAAACACAGTCGACCACAACTTGAAGGGTATACATCTTCCAGTAAGACTGTGACATTAGAGGAACCTATGCAGTTAGGTGCCACTCGCGGTCCCCTCTCCCCAGAGGAGCGCTTTAGACAGAAGTCTATTGGACTTTGTATGCATTGCGGAGCCAATACACATACAGTAAAAGAGTGCCTTTTAGTTCCTACTAAAAAGGCGGGAAACGCCAGTGCCCGGCCGTAAGGGGAACAACGGTGCAGGGTAAGACATCTACAAACAGTTCCCTCCTTAGTACTTTTACCGAATCCCCAACCCAGCCAACCGACAACGGGATGGTTGTTTTAGGAGTATCCCTCTACTGGGAAAACTTCGATTAGAGAACGTACCCGCAATGGTAGACTGTGGAACCGCAGGAAACTTTATTGACGATTCTTGGGCCCAAAGACATAACATTCCCAGAAATCCAAAGACCATATCCGTCCCGGTAGAAAGCGTAGACGGAAGTTCTTTAATTTCCGGCCCCATCAAGGACCAAACTGGTTCCCTGATCATGACTGTAGCCTCCCATCAAGAATCCCTAGAGTTGGATATAATACGGACAGCACATTACCCCATCACCTTAGATCTACCCTGGTTAAAGAGAAATAATCCTTATATCAATTGGACAGCAGGCACTCTATTCCTGGGCTCAGAGAATTGTGTCCGACGTTGCCTAAAGAAGATCTCCCTTCAATCCAATGGGAATCGGGAAACTTACTGTTCAGGCCTTGGGAGTACTCTGCTAAACCAAGTCTCAACACTACCCCCAGAATGCCAGCGGTGTCAGTCAGTGTTTACTCACGGCGAGTATTCTGAGTTGCCTCCACATAGAAGGGACGATTGTGCGATAGATCTGATACCAAACAATCCTCTTCCATTCGGACATATGTATATACTGTCAGCCAAAGAAAAAGAAGTGCTAAAAGAATATTTGCGAACACATCTCCAAAATGGTCTTATTACGGAATCAACATCCCCGGCGGCAGCTTCCCTCTTCTTCATTCCCAAGAAGAATACTACCGAGCTCCGTCCGTGCATTGACTATCGGGGGTTAAATAAGATTACCGGACAAATATCCAATGCCCCTCATTCCGGATATCCTGGAGGCAGTTCGAGGTTCCAACATCCATACAAAGCTTGATCTGCGTGGAACTTATCATTTAATCCGCATAAAGATGGGAGATGAGTGGAAAACGGCCTTCCGTACTCCGTTTGGTCACTGCCAATACAGAGTCATGCCGTTCGGATTATTCAACGCTCCGGCCGTCTTCTAACGGTTTATGGACCTCATCTTTGCGGATATATCCCTACACTATGTAATCATTTACCTCGATGATATGCTGTTTTTTTCTTCCTCATTGGCGGACCATGTTTCCCATGTACAAGAAGTTGTTTCCCGTCTCCAGCAAAATCATCTCTTCTGCAAGATCGAGAAGTGTGAATTCCATAAGTCATCGATCGCCTACCTGGGATACATCTTGTCAGGAGAAGGCATTTCAATGGATCCCTCCAAAATCTCTGCCATCACCGAGTGGCCGACTCCTAAATCCGTCAAAGACATCCAAAGATTCCTGGGATTCGCCAATTTTTACAGGCGATTTATCCCACACTTTTCCTCCATTACTCAAGCCTTAACGCATCTCCTTAAAAAAGGGATTCCGTCTGCATCTGTCATCGCTCCTTTGATCAACTAAAGAAATTGTTCACAAAGGCGCCAATATTGATCATGCCAGATCAACAAAAGAGATTCATTGTTGAATCAGATGCGTCCCATCAGGCACTGGGAGCCGTTCTCCTGCAACCTGGGATTAATAACACCAAACAACCCGTGGCTTATCTATCTAAGATAGACACTTATAAATAAATAAATAAATAAATAAATAAATAAAACACTGTCACAGGCAGAGATCAACTATAGAGTGTTGAAAAAGGAACTGCTGGCCATAAAACGTGCCTTTGAAGAGTGGAGACATCTGTTGTTGGGAGCTTGAATCCCCATAGAGGTTAGGACCAACCACCACAACCTACGCATATTACAATATGCTCAAACATGCAACAGCTGCCAGGCCCAGTGGGCTCATTTTTTTTCTCCGTTTCGCATCGCTTTTTCCTTTATTCCTGGCAGAACCAATTTAAAAGCTGATGCTTTATCTCAAAGAGACCCAGTGGAAGATGCTCCATTCCATCCCGAACCTATTTTCCCCAAGACAGTTTGTGTCCCAGTTGTACGGTACTTCTTGCAAAAGATTGAAGAAACGACTAAGAATTGGGAATCCTCACATCCGGAACTAGTAACAAAGTATCATCTGACACCCCACCGAGGTCTTTTATGTAAAGAGAAGAAGGTATTCATACCAGACAAAGACCTGCAGAAGGAAGTGTTGCGTCTTTATCATGATTCAAAGGCTGCTGGTCATCGGGGCAGGCACATTAGACCTGATTCAGAGACAGTACTGGTGGCATACTATCATAACGGATGTCCAGAACTATATCTCTTCATGTACCATCTGTCTACAAACTAAAAGTCCCAGACAAGCACCCACTGGGAAACTAGTAAGTACACGAATACCAACAAGACCATGGCAAATCATCTCCACAGATTTCATAGTAGATTTACCCATTTCAGAATGATGCAACACCATCATGGTTACTGTGGACTCCCTCACCAAAATGGCTCACTTCATTCCTCTGCCGGCAATCCCTTCTGCATCTCTCATGGCTCATGTATTTCTAGACCGTATATTCTCTCTTCATGTGCTTCCGGAAGTGATCATATCCGATCGGGGTCCACAGTACACCTCAAAGTATTAGAAGCAAATGTGCCATATCCTAGGAATCTCCAGAGCCTTAAGCTCCGGTTTCCATCCACAGACAAACAGGCAGACAGAACGTCTTAATCAAACACTTGAGGGTTATCTCCGGTGTTACATTTCAGCTGCACAGGATAATTGGAAAGGACTTCTGCCCTTAGGGGAGTTTGCATACAATAATACCACCCATTCAGCTACCCGTCACAGCCCTTTTTTCTGTACCTACGGATTTCACCCTGCAGTATTTCCAACACTTGGGTCCACTTCATCCTCCATTCCCAACATTGACAGTATGGTAAAGACCATACAAGAAGGACAAAAAGAAGCCAAAGAGGCCCTGCTAGAGGCACAACTCAGAAGTAAAAAACAAGCGGACAAACACCGAACCTCTGCCCCATTGATTCGCTTAGGTGACCAAGTGTGGTTATCCAACAGATTCCTCCCTAGGAGATTACTCTACTCAAAACTTTCACCTAAATTCTTTGGTCCTTTTCAGGTGATTAAGCAAAAAGGTCCAGCTGCTTTCCAATTGCAACTACCAGACTCTTGGAAGCGTATCCATTCGACATTTCCTGTCTCTCAACTAACACCTGACCTCCGGAACGATTTCCATCCACATGCTGCCAGGAAACCTCTACGATCCTTACGGACGATGGTCCCGAATACGAAGTTTCAGGAATCTGTGATTTACGCTATAGGCGAGGAACATTGCAATATTTGGTGGACTGGAAAGGTTCCTCACCAGCCAAAAGATCTTGGGAACCCGCCTCAGCAGTGCAAGCTCCTCGCCTGGTACGGGCATTTTACCATTTTCATCCCGGCAAACCGGGGTTTGTCTCCCATAAAAGGGGGCATACTGTTATGAACCCTCACCCTCATGGGATTTTTCGACAGTTTTCCTTATGGCGCCGTTGGCGTCGCGTCACAAACATCCAGAGTACTACTCCTAAAATGGCCGCTATATACCACAGGGTGTTAGTCTAGAGGTTCGGAAGGCGATTGAACTGACTACGCCCATCCACAACGTGAATGTATTTCCGGCATCCAACGCAGGACTGCTTGGCGTTGCTTTTGTTTTCAGAGCCTACACTCCGTGAGTATCTCTACTAGGCAATCCTAGAACCTTACGAACTCGCTACCCGTCAATCACGTCTCCTTACTTCTTTCTCCCACTCTTTTGATTACATACACCCCGACCGAATATCCCTGTTCGAGCTTTCAGGAAGTACCTGATCCGGTACACTCTCAAGATCCACACCTCTTAGGTAAACATACTATCTTTACCCTTTGTCATCCAAACTTCAGTTTATCCCCGAACACATTCACCAATCTGTTTCCTCCGCTTATTTAGCAACTCACGTGATCCGGACCGGTTCGAACTACAACAACCAACTGCCATTTCTACCCCATCGCGGAATTATCTCCCGAATCTTTCTTTCCTGCATCCAGTTAGGATTTCGGTACAAAGATCTGCCTTACTCTTTTCTAGTCTATTTCTTTCCTTACAGAACTTGGTTAAGGGTCTATCTTCTCATTTTAGTTACCCGCTCTCTCCCACCATTGGACTCCAATCAACAATACCTCCTACTTCTTCTAAACATCAAGGGTAGTATTTCCCAATAGTTATCAAACTTACCTGTTTTCTTTTCCCAAACTAACTGTCCCTTTTCGTTATAGCTAATTTCTGGGACCAGAAAGACTCCTACCATCCCAAGGACGACTTGACTGTGACCAGCTTTCCCCAGAAGACGCCCATCTGAAACACTCCGCGTCCTACTCTCAACGAACTCCATCTTCAGGGTTTTCTTCCCCTTGAGAGTTTCCCCGGTGTTTTCACACAGTGCGGACATTCTCCACCCGGTGGAAAGGCGCCAGGTAAACCACTCTAATCCACAATCGGTTGCTGTTGAAGGGCAGGTTGGATTTCTTATCTTTACACTTGTGTATAATCTGTGGATGTGATTGGTGCGTATCTTAGCTAATTGACTAGGGATATAACAAAGGGACCACAATTACTGTGACTCAAGCAAACACTGACTCAAGGTTTCAGGTATAAAAATATAAGTACATTTATTTTTAAACTATTTGTTATAAACACAACACTTCTATGAAACTTAAAAAAAAAACACACGTTAAATATACTACAACTAATCAATTCACTTTGTACAGTAAGTCTCAAGGTAAGTACCCTGTGTTGAAATGAACCGGTGTTAGGCACAAAAACACGTTACCACGAATACGATTGCGATAACTTTTTGACAGTTCGGTCTACTAAACAAACGCGTATCCGTGACATGAAATGCTACCGGGGCAAAAACACACTTAGCACTTGAGATACCCAGAGGGAGTTGGAGGCAAAAATCACAGGCAATATTTTGGTTAGGCAGGCAGAATCAAGAAACACTCAGAGACAGGAGTTCAAAAGTCAAAGGGCCGGAGCCAGGGTCGAAAGACACCGGGGCCAGTTGCCGAAGATCACACGGTCAGACAGTTCAAGATTTGACGTAGCCAACAGTACTTGGATATTGTCAATGTTCGGAAGCAAAAGTTATAAGAAGGAGGGAAGACAAGGGCAAGCCTTGGAAATGAAGAAAAAGGGATTTACCCAGTTTCCTCAACAAAACACAGTGGCCCTCATTACGACCCTGGCGGAAAGTGACTGACCGGACCGCCACAGCGTAAATAGCGTTTCCGCCATTGCATGAAGGAGCAAAGTGCGGCCCATTCCGACCCATCGGGCACGAGCACCACGCCATGGCGGAAGTGCAAAGTCCGCGATGGCGGAAATGACCCCAAAACGGCCCACACCGCCGCCGTACGGCGCCCTAGGTGCAATACCGCCACCCATCTCAGCGGACACCGCAGTGAGCGCCAACCGGAAAGTACGGTGACCGTAAATATACGGAAACGGAAGTAAAAACATGGGCCCGGAACGGGAAACATCCCGCCGTACACCTATAAAACCACAAAATCCACACAACCACTAAAAACACTACCCTGAGACACACCCCAACCCGTCATCCACCCTAGCGAAACCAAGAAAAATGGGAAAAGTAGCGAAGAAAGCGTGCGACCGCAAGCGGCAGGTCCACTTCTCCCGTGAGGAACTCACCGTGCTAACAGAGACCCTCCAGGAGAATGCTGCCGTCGTCTTCTCCACGCAAATGACCAGGACGGCACTTGCGAACAAGAAGGCCATATGGGCTCTGGTGGCACAGCGGGTAAGTGCGGTGGGGACCGCACCCCGCAACCCACAGCAATGCAGAAAGCGATGGGACGACCTGCGGATACGCGTCCGTAGCATACTGTCTGCCAACCGCAACATTGCCACAGCCACCGGGGGAGGTCCTGAATCACCCATCAAGTTGACCCCCTGGGAAGAAATCTGTGCCTCCACCATTGGAATGGAGACCATAGAGGGAGTCGGAGGGATGGAGAAAGGAGTGCAGACATCCGAAGATTCAGGTAGGTGGGCCAAATAAAACAATGCTAAATCCACAATGTCCAATCATGTGAAGTACCATGTGTCCACATAGTGCAACAGAAACACATGTCCAGGAGAACGTCCACACACATCGGCCTGATAGCGCACTTTAAAACTCACAATAAATACATAAATAATTAAAAACCCCTAAAACACGCACTACACGTGCAGCAGGCACACCCTAACTGCAGGCTGCCAAACAACTGCACCCTCACTCCACACACAAATGAAAGCACCTCCAAGGCCCGACCCAAATCACCCTCAGGTACCACCCCAATGCATGTGATACAATGCCATTCCAATTCCCACAGACCCATTATTAACCCTCGCCCTCCTTTACTCCACCACAGGGTCCGATCCAAACGACGAGCATCAGGACACCCCTACCAGCACACCTGCAAAGAGGGCCAAGACCAACGGCCAAAGACCCACCACCTCAGCTGCACGCATCAAGACACGGCAGCAGCACAAATCAGGTGGCAGCACAGAGGAGGGAACATCAACAGGCACCCCAGCAGCCAGCATGCCCACAACACCACCACCACAGGTCCCCCCAACGGATGCCACAGAAGGCACTGCCTCTGGTGGCAGCAGCACCATAGGTGACACCCCATTGATGGCAGCATGCTCCGACACAGAAGACGGGGATGTCGAAGTCAGATCCATCCATGACCTGTCCCAATCCCCCTGTCTGTCCCATCCCGTTCAACATGAGGATACCACGCAGGGGCACCCACAAGACGACGACTGGCCATCCCCCACAAGCCCTGTGGCAAGGCAACATGAGGTCACCAGCCCCTCTGTGACACCCCCGCAAATGGCCATGGCCCAGCAGAGGCAACAGTCCCTCGACCAGTTAATCGTGCAACAGCAGCAACTGGCCACGCTCCTCAAGGACCATGCCGATGAATGTGGGGGCACTAAGGCAGACATAGAAACATCAACTGAGACACTTAGGGCAGAAATGGAGAGGAGTACAGAGACACTAAGGGCACAAATGGAGAGTAGCACCGAGAGCCTGAGAGTCCAAATGGAGAGTAGCACCGAGAGCCTGAGAGTCCAAATGGAGAGTAGCACCGAGAGCCTGAGAGTCCAAATGGAGAGAAGCACCGAGAGCCTGAGGGGGGAACTGCATGCGACGTCCAAAGACGTATGTGGCGAACTTGCCGCAGTGCGCCGTGTGCTCACTGAGCTCTCACAAACCCTTAGGGACATGCATGGACGTGAGCAGGCAGAGACATCATCCGTTGCAAGTTCCGTCCAGGGCAGCCCCCAACGTAGATCCGGGAGGAACCTGCGCTCCACAGGCAGGGGTGCCCCTGATACCCGCAGAGGGGGCTTGCAATAGCGACTGCCCACTGACAATGAGCATCTTTGGACACTGGTGTTCGGGGGGGAGGTAGGAGGGTGGAGGGGGTGTTTTGGGCTCACTTGGGTGGCGGGTCGATAGGGTGTTCAACATGATATCACATATGCCATAAACAGTGCACGATCAACCAATGAGATGTGTGGACAATTATCTTTGTGTACTAGGCCATCATAGGCGTACAGTCCATATTGTGCATGTACCAGACACACACAGTGCCACGAGTACCGTGTCCATGTATCAGCCACCAGGCGTGAGTGCTAGAAGCATGCATCAATGAGATGCTGACGAATGTCACGGCCCTCCTGTGCCTCGCAGACTCCTTGAGGTGCTGCCACATCCCCACCCTCATCATGACCATCATCAGGTGCTTGCAGTTCTGCGTCAGGGGGCATGGGCACATTTCTACGTACGCACATGTTGTGGAGCATGACACATGCCATGACCATCTTTGCAACCTTCACATGGCGGTACAGGAGTGCCCCGCCAGACCTGCTGAGGCAGCGGAAACGAGTCTTCAGTAGGCCGAATGCCTGTTCAATGACTACACGGGTACGTGAGTGGGCATGGTGGTAGTCCTCCTCATGCTGGTCCCGTGGGTTCCGGACTGGTGTGAGGAGCCATCTCTTCAGTGGATATCCAGCATCACCTGTATGTGGACGATAAACGTATGATGTGGAATGCCATTGCTACGTACGCACCCCCCCCCTTCCTGCCAGGTCATTGCCGAATCACATACCCCACATTATCATGCATGTAATGAGACTCACCGAGTAGCCAGGATCTGTTCCCTGCGTGTCGCTCCATGTAGCGTGGTATTGTAGAGTTCCTCAAGACCATAGAATCATGGGTTGATCCAGGGAATCGGGCACAACAATGTGTAATGATCCTGTTGGAGTCACACACCATTTGTACATTCAGGGAATGAAATTGTTTTCGGTTGCAGTACTGGGCCTCCATGGCATGTGGGACGACCAATTCCACATGGGTGCAGTCGATGGCACCAATGCAACCCGGTATGCCGGCAAGTGCATGGAATCCCACTTTTGTGTTGGTAATTTCCTGCTCCGAGCGTGGTAGAGAGATGTAGTCGTCTGCGTGCTGCAGGAGGGCATCGAGCACTTGCAATAGTGTCCGTGAGAACAGTGGCTGAGAAATGCCATGCAACTGTCCGACTGTGTGCTGGTAGGTGCCTGTGGCCAGGAAGTGTAGTACAGACACCACCTTCAGTAGGGGTGGGATGGCGGTTGGGCTATCTATCATGCTGACAAGGTCAGCCTGTGTCATGTCCACAATGGCGGTTATGGTGTCCCGGTCCAAACGGTAGAGGGTGTGGATCTGCTCATCAGTGAGGTTGAACGGATGTGCTCGGAGGCGTGGGATTGCGGGCTGCCTGCGTGGTGGTAGTGGCTGTGCTGGCGGCCCTTGCTGGCCCTGCCTTGGCCTCCTCCTCCTCCTGCGTCCCCTCCGTGCGGCCGGTTGTAGTTGGTGTTCGTCTTCTTCTTGGAGTTGGAGTACTTGCAGTGCTATCAGGTCCCCCAGGCCCAACATCGCGAGTCCTGCCGGTAGCATTTCGGAGTGGGTGTGGTTGTGGGAGGAGACTGGGTGTGCAATTTATGTGTTTTCAGGCTGTATGGCCTCCACCTGTGGTGATTCATTCCACCTGTGCAAGCTGCTCTCCCCTTTGGCCGAGCACGTCCCGCACACAACGCTGCAATTCGAGTAATGGCATCTTGCTATAGCAATCATGTATTTGTACCCGATGGCCGTGTAACATTTGTTGATATGTACATTCGGCTATGGTCCCATTGTTTCACATACAATCTTTGCAGTCGCGAACAGACTTGTGAAGGGTCAGTGGAACGTAGTACTCGAGTAACGGTGGGCCCTCATGCATCACTGTACCGAGTTGCAACGACGGGCGGGGCGTCCCATTTGTGAGTGAAGGCAGTTGCCATTTTCACACACAGCCGCACTAGATGGATTAATTTGTGATTTCAAACGGCCACAGATGCCTTTTCGACGTGATGTTGCAAATGAGGAATTCGAAGGGCGGCGCTTTCGGTTTTCAGCTAGCGGCGAGGAGATGCCCACAGGTCTGACTGCAAATATAACGTTCTATTGTTCAATGTCCTTGAGACAGGGGCCATGGCGAGGATGCAATGATTGATATGAATAGTTTGGGATGCGCAATAGCGACGTGGGCGATGAGGCCGGACGTTCCCAAATACATGTTACTTCACAACACTGGAATTACGGGCTGGGGCACTGTGGATTTTGCAGGCTGCATAACGCACAGACTCAATGGAAATTTCACATGTTATGTGAGTATGGAAACAGGCGTTTTCATTACGGGATGAGGGAATGATGTATGGATGCATGGACAGATGATTTGATACAGAGTTTGCCATGTACAGGGCTTCTTGGAATCTATCCGCCTCCCCTGCGCTATGTGATGCAGGGCTGCCATAGTGGGACCATCGTCTATCTGGCCTTGTTGAGCCCTCCCTGTCTCGACGCGCCTTCAGACACTTGTGTCCATGCACGTTACCAATCCCATCTGATGGATTCTGTTTTAACAGACGCATGCACAGGTACACTCGTTTGTGATGGTGTTTGCACCTCGATATAGATGGTTATGAGTCGCAAGTGGTTTTGGGGTGGTGATGATCCTTTGGAGTGGGCTAGCATGCATATGGCTGTGGATTTAGTGTGATCATTGGAGTGTGTTGTTGGAATGTAGTTCTGATGGCCATTCTGTTCTTTTTCTTTTCTTTTGGTTGACAGGTATCTCCTCCCCTTTTGCCACTGCCATCTGTATGCCACTCCTGCAGATGGCTTTTACTCCCGACACCTGCTGCTTCGTGTTAATCAGTGGAGCAGCATTACGATCTTATGGGACGATCGCCAATGGGCCACATGCCCTTACGCAGTACTAGTGGCTCGGAGCAACATTTCGGCCTTTCAGCTGGACTAGTGCCTCCCCATTGGGACGGCCCTGCGGTTCTGTGCGCTTCCATGTTGCCTTTTCGTACGTGAATGTGGCTCTGTGTACCATGATGGAACAGGGCGTCACACAAGTAGTAGCTGGTCATTTCTTGCAGATGCAGCCCACAATGGTGAAATGTGTTTTGGAGTTCATGGCCTAATGGCTGTATGGGCTTGGTGATTTTGTTGTGCATTAAATTTCTATTCTGATATGGGCCGTGTAGCGTTCTTCTTTGCGAGTGATGTGGCATATTCCTATTTGAGGAGCGATGTTTTGTGAGGAGACCTGCATTGGGTTCCAGCTTCGGTGTTTAGTTGCGTGGTACTGTGCTGGGCGCGTTTGCCTACGTAGCCCAGTGAGGTCAGGGATGGGGGCTGCCAATATGACTGTTTGAATGTTGTCATGCTCAGGGGCGGGGGATTGGGTTTTGTGTGACAGATGCCGGTCAGCCAGGCGGACTGGTGGAATGATGTGATTTTCGGAATATTGCTGGTCACAGGTGCCTGTGTTTGCGTGCGTTTCTTGGGGGGGGACTGTGGTCATGTCCATTGGAATGGCTTCTGTATTCGTGCCATCTGTGCCCTGTAGCTCCCATTGGCCGCCCTTGTGTATCTTTTGTTCGTTGGCATGCATGGGTGACTTGTGCATTTCACTGGTTGCATTGTGACTTCATTGCACCTACGGGGAGTTGTACTTTGTGGGCAGGGAGCGGTGTACAGGCACTCAGTGGGGCCGTTTACGGTTGATTCGCGATGCCCTACTTCTCACCATGGCGGAATGGTACTTTCCGCCGTGCTTGATGGCGTTAGGTACATGTCCGCTAGGGTCGGAATTCGCGTACCCTTGCGCCATGATGGTATTTACGGTTTGGCATGGCGCGCGCGCGCGTACTTGGTGCAATTAGCGTTGGCGTTCACTACGGTGTCGCTAATGGCTTCGTACTTTGCGGTGACGGGTCATAGTCGCACCGAGCGCTATTCGATGGCGGTATTGCATTTCCGCCATCGTTTTTCGATTTCCGCCAGGGTCGTAATGAGGCCCAGTACCTTGTTCCAGTGGTGCAGCTGGTGCCCTGGCAGTTGTTCCTGTTGGTTTCCCGTAGCCCCACGATTCCTGGAGCTTCGTTGTGAAGGAGGACGTCTGAAGGGAGTCTGCACCACACAGGGATGAAGCCAGCAGCAGCAACAAGGAATAAAAGGTGCGCTCCTTAAAAACAGGAGAGGCTCTTCAGGTGGCTATCTGGACCACTACAGCAGTGTGCAGCGATTTCGACCAAGCAAGAGGATCCTCTGGCTGTAGAAGATGAGCTGGTTATCCCCACCAAGCTCAAGGGAAGAAGACTCTGGACTGGATCTTCTATAAGTCGTTGAAGGGAAGATAGCTCAGGACTGCAGCAGGGCTTCACCGGGACGGGGTAGTTACAGCAGCCGTCGTTCTCTCTGCTTCTCTTTGGTTCCTTGTAGTTCCAGTGGCGAATCTCTGACTTCTAGCCCAAGAGACCTGCCTTTTATGCGAAAAACCCCCATTCACATAGCCTGGCTGTCAATCACCCAGCAAGGGGGTTGTCCAGCCTGGACACCTACCCTGGCCAATCATTACAAAGTGCGACTTGGGTTTCCTAGGATACTGGATCTGTGGTAGATTGACTAAGTAAAGTTAATGGCAACCTTACCCTTTTCTGGGGGACAGTAGTCGCAACAGAAATGGAGTCGAGGGAAGTCTTAAAGACAACCCTGTGCCACGGCACTGTAGGTGCTGTGTGACACACAAAAAGAAGGGGGCTACTGAAGTGGTGTACTTCAGAGTCCACAATCACAAAAACATATAGAAACACATAGCAAAACACAGGTAAGTGGGGGGAAAGCTCTCACTCTTACCAAAGAGGAAAAAAATAAACTCCAGAAGTCCAGCAAAGCTGCTGGGGGACTCACTAGGTGAGGGAAATTAGCCATAGTTGAGAATTCTCCCTAACAGTTGCTCCAGGCGTGTCGTGCCATTTGAGTTCAAACACCTTATATTAAGGTATCCACATATAAGTATCCTGGTTTGCGGGTTATCTTCCAGCCTGGACACCATTATTTCTGTTATTGCTTCTAAGAAGAAATCTGTTGTTATTCCTACTGGATACCAATATGCATTTATCACCAGTGTATGTGATGTTTCTTCGGTGTCGTTATTGCTTTTTTTTGTATGAGTGTCCATTGCATGAAGTTGTTTGGGTTGCCTTTGTCTATTATTCATAATCCTCTTCCCTTCCTTACCAGAGTGATGAGCCCTGCTGAGGGTGGTACGACATCCTTTCGTCGCGGGATGTTTTTTCGCAGGGTTTTTCACCGGCCGGAAATTTATTTTCGAAAAAACCCATCGTATTTTTTATAAAACGGGTTCGGGGGGATCCCCCCCCAAACCCCCTCCCCCAAAAAATTAGATGGGTTTTTCGAAAAAAAAATCGCGGTAAAAAACCCCATGAAAAAACATCCCGCAATTAAATAACATGGAACCCTGAGGGTCTCCCCCTGTTCCTTTTCTCGCTGGGTTAATACAGATGTCAAATTTCCTACATAATGGTAGATCATGTTGCCACGTCTCTTGCAGACATATTATTGTGTCGATGTTAAGTTCGGGGTTTTCTTTATTCATAAGGTGTTTGAAACCCCCTGTGTTCCAGGAAATCACCACATCCAGTTTTGTTTGTTCGTCCTTATTTTGTTATTGACGTTGTCCTTCTTCTGCTAAAGAGCTTGCCAACCATTGTCAGTCTTCTTGTAGGCTTATTCCTCTCTTTAGACTCTCTTTTCTACTTCCTTTTTCTTTCTCCGATTTTCTATCTTCGTCTCTGTTCCCCTCCCTCAACTTCGGATTTCGGTTTTCCACCGTTATCTTAAAGTTTTCTTTTTGATGATTTTCCTTCTCTTTTTTAGTTACTTGTCTTTGAATAGCTGTTTCTTTGTTCTTTGCCTCCGATTTTGACTGTCTGTTTACATCTCGTACTTCACAGCCTCGTTTCTTCAGTTGGTTACCTTCTCTGAGTATAATGTCATGCAACCCTTTTTTGTCGGTCATTGGCACCGATGGAGGCTCGGTCGCCATGGAATGTCCCGCCACGTCTTGAGACGCATTCCAAGAGCAGTCTAGTTTTTTTCCAATATGGCCGCCTCCAGCATATTGGTGTCCGGTTGCTGCCGGCTCGCTGCGTTGCAACTTTCGCTCTTTGCTTCCTTTGGTTGTTGCGCTCAGTGCTCCGCTTGGCTCTGCTGAGCCCCCTCCTGTCCTTGGGGGCCCTCGCCCTCCTCTCTTTCTTTATTTTCCCGCCTACCGGCCCGCGGGGCTTTCCCCTCGGCGCCTCCTCTCAGTCTGGTTTCGCCTGCCTTCTCCTTACCTGCTAGAGGATATTGTCCTCTCCCCTGTGGCTTCTCCCTTAGTGCAGGGTCTCTTCTTGGGCGTCCCGTTTTGCCTGCTGCTCCTCTGTTGTCTTCTGCCAGTACTCTTCGCCCCTTGTATCTTATACCCTCGCCAACTTCCGAGGATTTATTACTTACCGGACATCGCAGTCTGCTGAAATCATCTGTTGGCGAGTCCTCCAGGGGTTTTTTGCCTTTCAGGCTTTTTCCCCTCCGGATATTACGGATCCGGGGCCACTGGTTCCTGGAAACTCCGGCAACCATTGTGGCGTCGTTCCGTGGTAGACCATATCTCCTAAAAAAGAAATCCGCCGCCAGAGAAAGAAGAAGGAAGCTCTCCAAAGACATTTCCTCAGGTGAGGAGGTGACAGAAGTAGGGAGCGACTTGGATATATCTGATATTTGTGACAGTTTGCAACGCCCAACCCACACCGAAATGGCTACCCCTGAACAGATTCAGGAATTAGTTTCCGCTGTCCAATCACTTAACCTGGAAGTCCGAAATCTCAGCCAAGAAGTACAGAATCTTAAGGTGGAGAACAATGTACTCCGTCAATTGGTGAGCGATCGGGAAACCCACTCCGATCTCCCTTCTATGCCTTTGTCAGTGGGTAAATTTGATGGCACTCCCAAGTCACTTAAAGAATTCATTGAAGCCTGCAACGTATATTTTGCTTTCCGGCCTGTCGCCTACTCTTCAGGACTGAGCAAGGTAGGCTTCGCTGTGTCTAACATGTCCGGAAATGCCTTGGCCTGGGCCAATCCACTAGTTACTGGTAATGATCCGGTCCTACAGATTGGGAAGCATTTCTTACCAAGTTAAAACAGACCTTTGAAAGGCCAGAAATTACATATATGGCATGCGAGGAATTGTTGGAGGTCCACCAAGGTCAGATGGACCTTTTGACTTACATCACGAAGTTCAAAAGACTTGCCTCGGAATCTGCCTGGTCAGAACAAGCACAGTTTACAATATTCCGACGTGGTCTCAAGGAGGAACTGAAAGATGAGTCGGCCCGAGTTTCCTGTCCGGCTTCTTTCTCAGAACTTTTGTCAGTGGTTCTACAGATCGAACATAGGATCAATGAGCGCAGACAAGAAAGAAAGAAGGTTAAGGGTACAACTGGTCTCCCGGGGCCTATTCTGTCTCCCTCCCTATCCTCAAATTCACCCAGCAAAGAAGAACCTATGCAGATTGGGTCTATGAGGTCTCCACTTACTCCAGAAGAACGGAAGGGACGCCGAGACGCAGGTCTCTGTATGTATTGCGGTTCTCCCTCACATCTATTACGGAATTGTCCAGAAGTCCCTCCAAGACGGCCGGGAAACGGGGCGCCTCGAACCTAGGGGGGACTATGGTTTGAGGTATTATGGAAGGTCCCTATGTATCATTATCCATCACTCCATCTTCACAACGGGAAGACACCCGCTTGATGGTGGTTACCATACAGCTGACATAGAGAGAGCAAGCAGTGGAAACATTAGCCCTAATAGATTGTGGTGCCGCCGGCAATTTTGTAGACACCTTATGGGCCGAGAAAATGGGAATCCGTCGAGTCCAAAACCAGGAAGATCTTAAAGTAGAGGGAGTTGACGGAACCCCTCTTTGTTCCGGTCCCATTACCCATTCTACTGAACTCCTCGGCCTTACCATTCAACAACACCGAGAGGACATTTCATTCAAAATTATCCGGGCTGCCCATTTTCATATTATACTGGGTATAGCCTGGCTCCGTCAACACAACCCTACGATTGACTAGGCTAAGAATACCCTCAGTTTCCACTCATCCCATTGCCATCAATTCTGTTTGCAATCCTCGGGCTATCAGCCAGCTGTTATACAGACCTTGGAGACTCAACCCAGAAGTATTCATCTGATCCCTCCGCAGTTTCAGGTCTATCATCAGGTCTTCGTGGAAAAGGCTGAACACGATCTACCCCCACATCGCCCGGAGGACTGTGCCATAGACTTAGCACCCAATGCCTTGGTTCCCTTCGGCAGAATGTTCTCCCTTTCTGTCAAAGAGAAGGAAGTACTCAAAGAATATTTGGACGCAAATTTAAAGAATGGCCTTATCCAACCTTCGAGATCTCCCCCAGGGGCTCTTCTGTTTTTTATTGCCAAAAGAGACTCCACGGAACTTAGACCCTGTATTGACTACCGCGGGCTTAATAAGGTTACTATCCGGGATAGATACCCGATGCCCCTGATCTCTGACATACTCGAAGCTGTGAGGGGCGCTACCATTTTCTCTAAGTTGGATCTCAGAAATGCACATCATCTCCTGCGCATTAGGGCAGGACATGAATGGAAAACTGCATTTAGAACACCCTACGGGCTGTACGAGTACAGGGTAATGCCTTTTGGCCTGGTAAATGCCCCAGCGATCTTTCAACGAATCATGGATCGCACATTTTCGCATATGTTGTTCCACTCTGTTATTATTTACCTAGATGACATCCTGGTATTTTCTAGGACCCCTCAAGAACACTCCATTCATCTTCATGAGGTTTTCCACCGCCTACAAGAAAATCACCTTCTAGTAAATGCGAATTCCAGGTCTCTTTGGTTCAGTATTTGGGTTTCGTCCTGTCCCAGGAGGGAATAAAGATGGACACTAAGAAGGTCGCAGCAATTATGGAATGGCCTTCCCCGAAGACCACCAAGGAAGTACAGAAGTTCCTGGGGTTTACCAATTTCTATCGCAAGTTCATTCAAAAATGTTCTGCTACTGTGGCCCCCATTACCTCCCTTTTGAAAAAGGAAAACCAACCCTTTGTTTGGTCCTCTGCAGCAGAAGAAGCTTTCCTTGCCCTGAAACAAAGATTTTGCTCTGCCCCTATTCTTATCCAGCCCAACCAAGCCAAAAGATTTATCGTGGAAGCTGACGCCTCGGCCTATGCGGTTGGGGCAGTTCTCCTGCAAGAAGAGGCTGGCGCAGAACATCCCATCGCTTATCTTGCGAAAACCCTTACAGCCAGCCAAAAGAATTATTCGGTGATCGAACGAGAACTATTAGCTATTAAGCTGGCCTGCGAGGAGTGGAGGCATCTCTTACAAGAAGGGGGACACCCCTTCCTTATTAGAACGGATCATAAGAACCTCAGAACTCTGCAGAACATGGAGTGTGCCAATTCGCGGCAAGCCAGATGGGCACATTTTTTTGCCCAGTTCGACTTTGAGATCACTTATGTGCCAGGAAGTCAGAACTTGATAGCAGAGGCACTCTCTCGCCGATACACTACAGAAGATCCTTCTCAGAGCCTTAAGGAGAAATTATTTCCCAACCGAGTGTGTATTGCCTCGGTCACATCCTTTCTCTCTCAAGTAAGATCAGCTACCACCAAAGCGCCGTCCCCGGCTCCTCCTTCCCCCCAAACTCAGATTAACATGAAGGAAGGTTTGTGTTTTGTGGATAAGAGATTGTTTGTGCCCACGGCCGATCTACCACAAAAGGTCATATCCTGGTGTCATGACCATCCCACAGCTGGACATAGGGGCATACTGAACACCGTAGATCTGGTCCAAAGATCTTTTTTTTGGCATGGAATGACCTCAGACATTAGGAAGTATGTTCAAGCATGTGCCCACGGTGCTCGTAGCAAAAATTGTTACAAAAAACCTATAGGTCTGCTAGAACAGATTCCCCTGCCTTGTAACCCCTGGCAGCAGATATCTACGGACTTTGTGGTGGACCTTCCAGAGTCTCGAGGCCACACGTGTATTATGGTTACCATTGATTCACTTACCAAGTTGGCGCATTTTTCCCCATTCCCAAGCTTACCTTCGGCCTCTCAGATGGCCAAGGTGTTCGTGAGGGACATTTTCCGTTTGCATGGATTGCCCAACAAGATCATCTCGGACCGGGGAAGCCAATTCACCTCCAAGTTTTGGACTGCTCTGTGTGGAAACTTGGTATCGAGCGGGCATTGTCCTCTGGCTTCCATCCACAAACTAATGGGCAGACTGAGAGACTGAATGGAACATTGGAGCAATACCTTAGATGTTATACTAACCATGCACAAGACAACTGGTATGACCTATTACCCACAGCTGAGTTTGCCTATACTAATTGTACTCATTCTGCCACGGGTCTCAGCTCTTTTTTCGTTACCTTTGGTAGACATCTGAGGGGTATCTTGCCAACAACCGGTACCACCTCAGTATGTCCTACGGTTGATGACCGGCTGCATAAGATTGTGGAGGCACACAGAGCCGCCAAGATTGCCCTGGCTCAAGCCCGTGACCGATACAAGCGCTTGGCAGATAGGAAACGGGTTAATACTCCGCTCATAGAAGAAGGCTCAACGGTCTGGCTGTCCACCCGGTTTCTTCCCAGGTGGATTCACCCGTCTAAGCTGTCACCCAGGTTTATAGGACCTTATACTGTGACTTCTAAGATCAATCCCGTGGCCTTTCGCCTTCGGCTGCCTCGCTGCATGAAGAGAATCCATCCTGTGTTCCATGCATCCCAATTACGGCCGGCCCCTGCCGACCTTCCTGCTGCACCCTTGGTTCGCTTGGCCAATGAACAAAAACTAGAGGAGGGGGAATACGAAGTGGCGAACATTAAGGATTCCCGCTATCATCGGGGAAGATTGGAATTCTTGCTCTCCTGGAAAGGTTACCCATCATCCGAAGACTCTTGGGAGCCCAGCTCCAATGTTTGTGCCCCCCGTCTGGTGAGAAGGTTCTATCGGATGCATCCCGGTAAACCAGGGTTCTTCCGCTCTGGAGGGGGGCATACTGTCATGCGACCCTTTTTTGTCGGTCATTGGCACCAATGGAGGCTCGGTCGCCATGGAATGTCCCGCCACGTCTTGAGACGCATTCCGAGAGCGGTCTAGTTTTTTTCCAATATGGCCGTCTCCAGCATATTGGCGTCCGGTTGCTGCCGGCTCGCTGCGTTGCAACTTTCGCTCTTCGCTTCCTTTGGTTGTTGCGCTCAGTGCTCTGCTTGGCACTGCTGAGTCCCCTCCTGTCCTTGGGGCCCCTCGGCCTCCTCTCTTTCTTTCTTTTCCCGCCTACCGGCCCGCGGGGCTTTCCCCTCGGCGCCTCCTCTCAGTCTGGTTTCCCTTGCCTTCTCCTTACCTGCTAGAGGATATTGTCCTCTCCCCTGTGGCTTCTCCCTTAGTGCAGGGTCTCTTCTTGGGCGTCCCGTTTTGCCTGCTGCTCCTCTGTTGTCTTCTGCCAGTACTCTTCGCCCCTTGTATCTTATACCCTCGCCAACTTCCGAGGATTTATTACTTACCGGACATCGCAGTCTGCTGAAATCATCTCTTGGCGAGTCCTCCAGGGGTTTTTTGCCTTTCAGGCTTTTTCCCCTCCGGATATTACGGATCCGGGGCCACTGGTTCCCGGAAACTCCGGCAACCATTGTGGCGTCGTTCCGTGGTAGACCATATCTCCTAAAAAAGAAATCCGCCGCCAGAGAAAGAAGAAGGAAGCTCTCCAAAGACATTTCCTCAGATGAGGAGGAGGGGGAGGTGACAGAAGTAGGGAGCGACTTGGATATATCTGATATTTGTGACATATAAGTTATTTGTCTGAGTTTGACTTCAAGTGCAGTATCACTCTGTCAACTCATTCTTCATTGGTATATTTGACCACCGCTATATCCTCGTTCCTCAGTTTTCTTAGTTGTGCAACACAGTGAAGTAGGTGCATCACATTTTTACGATTCAGGTTTTCATCCTCATTTTCTGCCAGCATGTTTTCAATCAGGACCTTCTTTGCCATATGTCCATACTCTTCTTTTTGTGTTTGCATGCTTTTTCTTTCCTATCCATGTCATTGATCCATGGATGGATGTGTCGGGTTCCATATCTTTTTGTTCTTTCTTGTTCTTTCCTTTTTCTTCTCTTGATCTTCTCTCCACTCTTTTTTATTGCTTAATAACTTTAATTTCTCATCCATTGTTATGAACCCTCTTCGTTCCTCACAATCTTCCTCATCCGAATCGACCTATGTGCTCTCACTTTCTTTTTTTTCTGCTTTTTCAATCTTTTGCGCTTTCAACTGTTGTAGTTCTCTCTCTCGACCTTCTTTGGGATTTTGTATAGAAATGTTTGCCGCCTCAGCAATATAGAAGGATGCGTCTTCAATCAAGTCTCTGGAGTCGTTAATCGTGTCCATCTCACTGGATTCTTCAATGATTTTGATCCGTACTTGTCATTCAATTGGTTTTGATGTCTATCTTGGCGGTGTACTTTCTTTGTCGCTATCAAGATTATTTACACGCTTTGCCAATTCTTGTTTGCTAGAATTTACACTAGAATTTTCACCCACTAGCCTCCGCCCCCTTTCTTCCAAATTCGTTGTGGTTGCTGCCCCCACATCCTTAATTGGCATAATTTTTCCTTGTTGTTCCTCTGTTTGTGTCGTTGTTTTTTTGTCTTTTATTGCTTTGTTATTTTGATCTTGCAGGTCGATCGCTTGATGACCTTTTACATCTCTGCATGACATCCCGGCAGGCGTCCTGGTCTCAGGCAAGTCTTTACCCGTGTCTTTATTGACACCGTCCTCCCACCTCCCGCCAACCTCACCACCCCCATCGTTGTCATTGTACAAGTTTGCTGTTTCTCTCTCACTGTCTAGGTTCAGTCACTGCTCTTTCACGCTGGTGTTATGGCAGCCGTGATATTGCACTTGTGTGGGGGCGGACAGCTGTGCCTGAGGCTGCGGATAGATTCACATCCTCTGGTGCTGCTACAGACGCCATTGATCCTCGCGACTCCTCTGCGAGGACTGGCAAAGACTGGACTCGCCTCGGACTCACGCGCGGGCGCTACACGCCGTCAGTCATGTCGTATGGTGTGGGTGGGTCTACCAGTTAAAGCGTGAGTACACTGCACCAGTATTCAGCGTCCTCTCCAAACCACACCAAAAAAAGTAAGCAAACGTTCCAATTCAGTGCTTTACAATTCTCTCCAAGAAAACCGTGAGCTGGCTGGCGAAGACTGGACTTGCCTTAGACTCACGCGCAACATATGTATGTCTCCCTTGAACATTGTTCCGGGCCTGTTGTGTTCGCCTCACGCCCATCCATCCCCCTCCAGTATCAATGACAGTTTGCACCTATGACCGTGCTCTCCCGAGGGGACTGGGTGGATCGGGACGATCAAGGTCCCAAACACTCTGTACACCTCGAAGGAATCTTCTGCACTGCGACCATTGGCCATATGGCCTCCTTCCACCCGGTGTCTCCAGACTCCCCTTTGAAGACCCCACTCCAGCAATCAACATAAATGTGTATCCCTTGAACATTGTTCCGGGCCTATTGCGCTCGACTCCCGCCCATCCATCCCCCTCCAGTATCAATGGCAGTTCCCACCTATGACTGTGCACTCCCAAGGGGGGCTGCGTGCATGGTATGAGGATGTCAAACATTGGCATTGAGGCTTGGTGGGTGTCAACGAACACATCACACATTCACATACACACCCACTTTGCTAAGCCTTCATAAACACCTTGATAGTTCACTAGGGAACATCTCTGCAATCCACAAGGTATATCTCCATCGATCTACTTGTTACCAGGCTTGCTCAGTTGGCTCACCTGTGCGTCCAAGTAAGGGTTGGTTAGCTATTTTGTTCTGTTGTTTCATCGATCACTGCTCGGAAAGTTTGTATTGTTTTATCCCCAATGTAAACCGTATTCTCACTTTAATTTATCTAATTATCTGACGTTTTATGTATGTTTATCTCTGGAATTGTATCAGAATGTAACCCCCCCCGATGATACCTGTATGCCCCATAGTACTGCCAAGAATGGGACTACTGCCATTGATGTTACCTGTATGCCCCACATTGCCTATGTTTTGAATACTGCCAACAATGTGATTACCTGCAATGATGATACCTGCATGCCCGATATTACTGCCAACATTGTAACTATCGCCACTGATGATACTTGTATGCCCCACATTGCGTATGATTTGAATACTGTCAACAGTGTGAGTACTGCCACTGATGATACCTGTATGCCCTACATTGCGTATGATTTGTATACTGCCAACAATGTGAGTACCGCCACTGATGATACCTGCATGCCCCACATTGCCTATGATTTGAATACTGCCAACAATGTGATTGCTGCCACTGATGATACCTGTATGCCCCACATTGCGTATGATTTGAATACTGCCAACAATGTGATTACCGCCACTGATTATACCTTTATGCCCGATATTACTGCTAACAATGTGAATACCGCTACTGATGCCACCTATTTGCCACACTCTGCTAATGCCTTGACCTCCGTAAATAATGTCAATACCATTGTAGATACTGCTACCTGTATACCACCCCCACTAAAACCACAACCAACACAAGCAAGAGGGACAACTCACACCTGAGATGTGCACGGATCAACGCCCGTTCCACCAATTCCCACGCCCTGGATATACATGATCTTATCATTTCCCACAACCTTGACATCCTCATCAGAATCATGGCTACACGAAGCTTCAGGTCCTGCTCTATCCCTAGCCCTACCTCCAGGTTACACAATCATCAGACAGGACCTCCCCACTAAAGGTGGAGGCGTAGCTCTGATAGCTAAAGACGCCCTCTCTATCAAGAAAGTCTGACAAAGACATAAACAACAATAGTGACTACCTCCTGATTAAAATCAACCTCTCCCACAATTGTACCATTGCCTTGCATCTTGTTTACTGCCCCCAGGACCCATAGGCGACTTCCAGACAGCCCTCACCCACCTCCTCTCTGACAACTTGAAAAAATCTACCAAAGCCATCCTAATGGGTGACCTCAACCTTGGCCTCAACAACCCCAAAGACTCTGCAGCCAAGTCCTTCAACACTGCGCTGGAAATCCTAGGGTTCAGCTACTCTATCACTGGCCCTGCCCACAGTCAAGGCCGCGCCATTGACTGGATAGTTCAGCACAACTGCCCCCTTACTATCACTGCCAATGCACCACCCCATGGTCTGACCACCATGGTACTGATTTCAATATCCCTACTGCAAGGAACAAGCAACTCCCTACGCCACCCCTGCCCCGAGCACTCTCTAGATGCTCCCGACAGCTCACCAAAGAAAGACTACTGCCATATCTACTAGGACCAGCCTTCAGGCCCACTTTTCCGGTGGACCCGGAGATCCTTGCACTTACCTATCGTAAAGCCATTAAATCAGCAGTTGAGAACATCGCCCCACTCAAACCCAGGAAAGCTAAACCTACCAGCCACACCAACTCTTGGTTCACCACTGACCTCTTTGAACTACGGTCTAAGAAACATTCAGCGTTATCTCTATGGCAAACAACCCAAACGGACACAGCAAAACTGGATCTCAAAACCCTCTCCAAAGAGTATAACAAAGCAATCATCCGTGCTAAAGCTACCTCATTTGACACCAGGATCGGTGAAGCACAATCTAACACCAAAGAGATGTTCTCCATCTTTAGGGACTTAGAAACTCCAACGCCCCCTCTGCAGAACTTCACCAAAGATAAGACTTGGTGCGACAGAATCCAAGCAGCCATGACCAGCAAACTGAACACCCTCCAAACTGAAATCCAGACAAGCCAACAGACCCTGACGAACACCACCCTCCCCTGCTCTGCGCAACCTTCACCATCAGACACCTCCACCTCCTTCTCTTTCAAGGAAATTGAAGAACAAGACATGATCAATATTATGAAATCCATTCAGCCTTCTAACTGCAAAGGAGACACTTGCCCTGCCGGAATCATCAAGGACTGCGCAAGCACCCTTACCCCTTTTCTGACAACATACGTAAACGCATCCTTTGCCACTGGGAAGGTCCCCTCCTGCCTCAAGGAAGCGTGGGTCCGCCCCATTATCAAAAAACCTACACTGGACCCCACCTCACCAAATAACTACAGGCCCATACCACTGTCCCCTTTCTGCTGAAAATATTGGACAAATCTGCCTACCTACAGGTACAACAATTTATTGAGGAGAACAAACTTCTTGGTTTACGTCAATCAGGTTTCCGTCCAGGGCATGTGACTGAGACAGCCCTACTTGATTTGAAAAATCTGATGGATGATGCAAGAGACTCTGGTAAACCTGCCCTTCTCCTTCTCCTAGATCTCTCAGCGGCATTCAATCTCATTGATCACAATGTCTTATGCCACCACCTAACCGCCACAGCCAAGTTTTCACCAAAAGCCACTGCCTGGATATCATCGCTCTTATAAGGAAGGACCATGCAAGTCTTCTCCGACATTGCCTGCACCTCACCTACTATCATCTTATGCAGCGTACCACAAGGCTCCTGCATCTCGCCCACCCTCTACAATATCTTTACACGCCCTCCCTTCCACATTCTTGACTCACTGGGTATCTCATACACCAATTACGCTGACGATACTCTGATCCTCCTCACACTGACAGGAGTCTATGACACTAACTCCAGGACCCTCAACGACATCTGCACCACCATCCAAGAATGGATGGCGACGAACAGACTCTGTTTGAACTCTGACAAGACGGAGTTGCTCCTGGCAGGTTCTCCTGAAACACACAAGAACCTTGACTCACAATTCAGCCATTTCATCATTGATAGCATCAGAATTCCAGTTGCTCAATCAGTAAAAACACTGGGAGTCTATCTTGACTCTAAACTATCTATGACTAGGCAAGTCAACGCCATTGCCTCCTCAGCGGCATAACGCGCCAAACTCCTGAACGTAGCCAGACCGTTCCTCTCCAAGGATAACTGCATTACCATTGTTAGAGCTATTAGAGGATCTAGACTAGATTACTGTAATGCCCTCTTCCTGGGTACGTCTACAAAAAACATGGCAAAGCTACAAGTCATTCAAAACAATGCTCTGCGAGCAGCTATCAGCATTCCCAAAAGGGAACACATCACTGACGCCAGGAAACAGGCGCACTGGCTCCAAGTTAAAGAGGAGTAACATTTAAAGCCCTTGCCTTGACCCATAAGTGTATCCAACTAACTGCCCCTCCCTACCTCTTGGAAAGGATTCATCTTACTTCCTCCACAAGACCGAATCAGGAACCGATTAGGAACATGCTCATAGTTCCTAAATTCATGAGAGTCTGAGCAGGAGGAGCTTGCTTCCCCTACCCAGCAGCGTTGCAATGGAAAGCCCTTCCACCACCCCAACGAGGTGAAAACTGACACCTGGCTTTTCGCAAAGCAGTGAAAACGATGCTCTTCTCTTAAGCATCTATCACCCCCCAGCAAATATGAGATCTATGCCTGTAAGATAATAATGTACAACTGTATGCTATGTATATATGACTAAGATGTAATACCATTTCCTTGTAACTAAGCTCCGCACAAGTAACAGCGCTGCAATGCCCAAGGGCTGCTTGTGTGCTATACAAATGTTAAAAAAAATAAAATAAATAAAATAATGTTTCGTGGTCCATGTTTTGAATGCATGTTAACTTTTGGTGGCTCAAAGTTTATTGAACTAGTAATACATTACAATATGCGGTATAACAATAAGATCTGACTAATTTGATTGCTGTGATAATTAGACAAGGATAGATAGTTAAAAAAAATGTAAAACAAAGTTTACCAACAAAGCTATGTGATCATTGCTTTGCTCACAGTGATAATTTATTCATTTGAATAATTATTTATATTTCTTTAACAGATCTTACGGACATTTCAAGAATGCCTTCATGTATCGTTTTCATTGCCCTACTGTGAGCCATGTCAAAACTCCTGGCACAGTCCTGCATGTATTCCCAAATAATTTAGATTTAATAAGAACATGGCTTTCAAATTGCAGATTTACATTGTCTGAGATTGAAAGCAGAGCCAACGATGTTGTGAAAGACATGAGGGGCAATCGATTCCGCGTCTGTAGTATGCACTTCTCAGACGATATGTGCGAAGCATCCCACTTCACTAAAAAGCATCGCCCCAGACACCTTTGCAAATTACTTCCAAATGCAGTTCCAACTAAATTTTAGCACACGCTAGCTCTGGTGAGTAGTGGACGAAGAATTTGTTAAGTATGTTGGTATATAAAAAGAATGTTCTCTATACGTATGTCTTATAAATGATCTTGCAATCTAATGAATTAGTGTGAGGAAAAGGTAACATGAAGACCATTTTTGACTTTTTGGGGAATATTTACATCAATGTTATATTACACAGGTTGTGCTCGTGACTGAAAGCACTGTATTTTTAAAAATGTTCCCTTTAGACTACTTTGTCTATCCCTACTTTCGCTTAATTTTTTTTAATTTGTTGGTTAACATGTCTTTCTTTACGTAAAGCTCACTGGTGAAAGTACTGACCTTCATCAATGAGGAAACCACAGATAAGTCGATTATCCCAATGGTGAGGCCAAGCCACATGCACGTAGAATGTTTTTTAGCATTGGATGTGGTCAAATTCATAATACAAATGTACCTTTTCAATTGTACTCTTTTCTGATTATATACATAATATAAAGGAGCAAAATTCATCACCAATCACTATTCAGGAGTCAACAGCAACATCACTCACCTATCAAGTAATTATTTTATACTAATCCTTCAAATGTGCCTGAACAACACATGCATGTGGCATACTCCGAATTGAAACCTATTGAAGATTATTATGTATAATATTAGTTATTGACCAGAAGTGTCTTGTAGAGTGTCTCTCAACATGGACCATCGTCTGCATCTGATGTTTTCTTTTTATTTTGCTTTTGCATCCGTACTAAAACAATGACGCTCTAGGGGGATGCTGGAACTTCGACATCCATTCCTTCCTCATTTGAAACCAGTCCGGTGTATGAGGTATGAATAGTTAGAATTTCCGTTACATCGGTTGTTGTGGATCTACTTTATTTGGTTTGATATTAACATAAGTGTTTTATTTTTCAAACAATTTACAATACTGTTAGAAAAGTGCAAAAAATTCAATCAACAACCTTGTTGCTTTTATTACCCATAGACAAGAAACAATGAAAGTAAAACCTCCCCAAAAACATCATATGAAACTGAAATGCGTGTAACCTTTCACTGTATGAAAGTTTTCTGTTTTTGTTAATAACATTTAACTTCCTACCCAAAGCAGAATACATTAAAATGAAAACGTTACAGGGAAAACTAATTTGGGAAGCAACATTTTAATCATATATTTTATTTATGTTTTGCAGGATGATATCACATCAACTCCATGTGACATCTCGGAAAGGTTATCAGGTGAAATGTAAAATATGTATGTTGAAAACATCACACGTTCCAAATGTTCAACGTGATCTTGCTAAGAATGTTCAAATTGTTTTACAGCGACTAACCTTATAATTTCAGGTCGACAATTATGTAAAACCACTTTGTCGAGAAGTACTTTGTGAGAACGAAGATTGTACAATGAAATGCCCTTGACAATTAACTCTTAATAAATGAATGTTTTGTCCAAGGAATGTACCACTGAAGCGGTCGAAATGGAAGAGACACATAGAGCAGAGGTATACATAGCATAATCTGAAATATCATTTATCATCACATCTGATTGGCATTGTAATTTTTAATATATTCCAATATTTTACATACATAAAGTAGGTTCTATTTGTAGATATGTAGATATGTTTATGTTATTCTGCATCTAGCAGCATGACGCTCACTGTGTCCTACTCCTGGTCTTCAGCAACTTCCTGCAAGAAAAAGAACAGGGTTATTCTGCCTTACCTGAGAATTCACCATCCAACACTCAGCATCTCAACCAGGGCTGCAATCTGTGGAAACCGAGGGAAGAAGAAACATCGCTCACCTGTGAGTACTAGTTTAAGAACTTCTGGTGAACCGCTGCCATAGCTGCTGCTCGAACATCGTGACCTGCATTAACGAGAAAAGGACAAAACAACATTAGAACGCGCGTGCTTCCAAAACAACGATTTCCATTAGTCTCACCTGAATTCCATCGCACTATGCCGCGGTCCCTTCCGCAGCAACATCCTGCAAAGGAAACGGAGACATGTTCAGGTTCGCTTGCAATAATGAACAATAGCACATTGCTTTACTTACCTTAACGGATTCCAGGGCCAGTTTGTGCACCGCGCTCTCATCCACTCGCAGCATCACAGCGGCCTGTGAGGAGAAGAAGAGGAAAACACGGGTTAGCTTTAAAAGACAATAAAGGCACCGCGCTCCGCGCTGTGTCTTATCTAAAAACGTGCCTCTCCATCCGGCACGCCAGCATCAAGACCTCCACACCTGAAAGAAGGATATAAAGACTTTAACGAATTCCCACCATAAACAGAACAAGAGACTTACAATAAACAAACCTACCTGCCTATTAGCAGAGTCAGGGTCACAGCAGGCCTGGGCCCAAGGATGTTACACCTTTGCACCGATGGTCGCTCTGGCGACAACATCGTGTGTATAATACGATGCCGCCTTACTCACCCAAGATGGCCGACGCCTCTGAATCCGTTTGTGCGGGCCACGGTGCAGAGGTTGCACGTTCTGTACTTTCACGCCGCGACGATCATGTGACTCCATATATTCCAACCAGGAAGTTCAGCAGATGCGTCGCTACTCTCCAGATCGGCGCTTCGTAAGTTCGTTCCTAGGGAAAGTGGTTCCTATCCCGTCCTCCTATCTTCAGCTTTCTGAAACTAAAATATCCTGTTCTATCTGCCCTTTTTATCCCTTAGACTCTTTCCTCTCGTCAGTCCACTTGTCACCTCTCCGATAGGTTTCGAAGTCAGCCTGAACAGTGAGTTCCCGGGGGTCTATAATTCCCTTTTTGTCACCCCTACTCTTAGCAATTACACTAACCTCTGCTTCTGGTTTCCGGAAACACACTTACTATCTCTATAGGACTCATCCCCTTCTTGAAGACTTCACACAGCATTCCCGAGCCCCTGGACTCCGTACCCGGAGTAAGTTAGTCATAACTTTTCTACCAAGACTCCAGACTACCGAAGGTGGACAAGACTCACCTCTCCTTTCTCTCGCCCAGGATCAGCTTCGACGACACCTGACTCCTTGAAGGAAGCCTGGCAGATTCGTCCCGAGAGTCCACAGTTTACCGTCACAGCAACACAGGGTTTTTCTTCCCCGGAGGGTTTTCCCTGGGGACCGTGGTTCCTCTGCAGCCGAAGTAACTAACGGCTGGGAGGAAGCAGGGCTTCCCGGGAAGCTTTCACGTTCTGCATTGTTGCTGATGCGAAGTCTGCCCGCTACCCAGGTTAGTGAAACTGCACAACGGGTTTTGTCTCAGATTGGGCACAGTGTAATAGTTAGCGACGCCAAATAAGGAGAATATTCGATTCAAGGCTCCTGGGCAGACGGTAGACTTCTGATGGAGCAACAGATGCAGCAATTAATGGCAGCCATGCAGTCTATGTCTTTGGAGATGCAATCTCTGAAACAAGACAATGCTCAGTTAAGACAACAAGTCGCTCGAGCTTTTTCGGAGACTCCCCCTTATGCCTTGCATACCGATAAATATGACGGGGATCCTCACAAACTCAAGGAGTTCCTTGATAGTTGTATGATTCAGTTTACCTTTAAAGCCCGTTTTTTCCCGTCCGATAAGGACAAAGTAGGTTATCTGATATCCCACTTGACAGGCCCTGCATTGGCCTGGGCGACTCCCCTAGTCACCTCGGGAAATGCCATTCTAGACTCATACACAGCCTTTACTAATAGTCTACGATCTATGTTTAGTAGGCAGGAAATTTCAGTTTCTACTCAGGAAAAATTACTAGATTTGAAGCAGGGCAATAAGGATCTCATGAGTTACGTGACTCAATTCAAACAGCTATCGGCCAAAACAGAGTGGCCGGATGATGGTCTCCTCACGCTGTTTCGCAGAGGTCTTTCCGAGGAGCTGAAGGACGAAGTCTCAAAGGTTCCTCATCCCGCCAATCTAGCCGAGATGATTGCGCTCACGATACAGATAGACTACCGTCTCCATGAGCGCTTCCAGGAGAAGAAGAAAGGGAAACCCTCTAGACCCTTCTCCGGTTCTCCTTCCCCTTTGTCTCGATCACAGATTCCCGACGAACCTATGCAAATAGGATTGCCAGAGGCCCCTTGACAGATGGAGAAAAAGAAAGACGAAAGAGTCAGGGCCTATGCATGTACTGTGGGGCTTCATCTCACGTGTTAAGGGATTGTCCCATCGTTCCTCCTCGTCGGACCAGGAATCCGATGCAGGGAAACGCCAAGACCCTGTCGTAAGGGGAACCACGGCAGGAGGTCCTGAACGGAGTTCCCCAAAAAGACTTGGTACTTCTCTTAAAGAGGAGATGACGGAACACACTATGTTAGTACTTCCCCTGCTCTTGAGATTACCAGACTTGGAGCTGCAAGGAGTCCCAGCATTAATCGATAGTGGAGCAGCTGGCAACTTTATAGACGACCAGTGGGCTGCAAAGTATGGAATCATTAGATCCGCCAAGACCTGTATAACCCCCATTCAGGGGGTGGATGGGTGCCCCCTCAGTTCCGGACCTATTAGAGAACAGACAACCCCTCTTACATGCCAGATTGCCGCCCACAAGGAGACGTTAGTCTTCGACTTGATCAAGACTGCTCATTTTCCCATTATATTGGGGTTACCATGGTTGCGAACCCATAATCCCTTCATAAATTGGGCAGCGGGAACTTTGTTTTTGGGTTCCGAATATTGTGTCTCCCATTGTCTTGCTCATTCCTCTGTTGGGATTCAAGCTCCTTCCATGATGGTTGAACCGAGTGAAGGCCCATCGATTGGGATGGTCAGTGAGATCCCGAGGTGTCATCAACTGTTCCAGTCCGTATTTTCTCAGCCAGAATTCCCTAAATTACCTCCTCATCGTCGGGATGACTGTCATTTGGATTTGTTCCCGGATCGACCGATACCTTTCGGCCGAATGTACATTTTATCACAGCCGGAGAAAAAGGCTCTCAAAGACTATCTTCAGACTAATCTTCAAAACGGTCTTATAACTGAGTCCAAATCACCAGCCGGAGCCTCTTTGTTCTTTATTCCCAAGAGAGATACAGAAGAACTACGGGGCCATGCATAGACTATCGAGGGCTTAACAAGGTTACCATCCCGGATAAGTATCCCATGCCGCTTATCCCTGACATTCTTGAAGCCGTCCAAGGGGCTTCTCTCTATACCAAGTTAGATTTATGAGGGGCATATCATTTGATTCGCATCGCTCCCGGCGACGAGTGGAAGACTGCCTTTCGGACCCCATTCGGTCATTATGAGTATAGGGTGATGCCGTTTGGATTAGCTAATGCTCCTGCTGTTTTTCAGCGTTTTATGGACCATCTATTCGCCGATGTACTCCTTCACTATGTAATCGTCTACTTAGATGATATTCTAGTTTTTTCACAGAGTATAGAGGAACACATCGGTCATGTCAATTTAGTGTTAGACCGACTTAAGGCCAACCAGCTATACTGCAAACTAGCAAAATGTGAATTCCACAAGAACCAGGTGACATATCTAGGGTTCGTGTTGTCTGCCCAGGGGATTTCCATGGACCCTCGGAAGATCTTGGCTGTTTTAGATTGGCCCTCACCATCAAACGTCAAAGAGATCCAACGATTTTTGGGATTCGCAAACTTTTACAGAAAGTTCATCCCAGGATTCTCCAAAACCGTGCTTCCCATCACCAGTCTTCTGAAGAAGGGGAAGACTTTCGTTTGGGATGACTCTGCGCAGAAAGCTTTTTCGGACCTGAAGAGCCTTTTCACGTCCGCTTCCATCTTGCTCACCCCGGACCAGTCTCGACCATTCATTGTTGAGACTGATGCGTCTCACCATGCTCTAGGGGCAGTTCTTTTGCAAGAAGACGAGTCAGGAGAAGAAAGACCAGTTGCTTATCTCTCCAAAACCTTCTCCTCCTCGGAAATAAATTATTCGGTCCTCGAGAAAGAATTGCTGGCAGTTAAGCGAGCATTTGAGGAGTGGAGACATCTTTTGCTGGGCTTGGCCCACCAGGTCGAAGTTCGAACCGACCATCACAACCTCAAAGTGTTGCAACAAGCCCACACCACGAACAGTAGACAGGCTCGCTGGGCTCACTTTTTTCTACCATTTCGGATAGAATTTACTTTCCTTCCGGGAGATCAAAATCTTCGAGCCGACGCACTTTCACGAAAGGACCCTCCAATTAAAAAGTTCCACCCAGAGCCTTTCTTTCCTAAAGCTAAATTTCTGGCAACAGTGACTGATTTTCTACATACAGTCAAACAGGAAACTGCATGTCTGGATCCGATCTGCAGGAACTTACAAAAGACTCATTCGCTTACCCAGGAGAAAGGATACTACTTTTTCAAGAATCAAGTGTTCATTCCGACCCCAACCCTTCGGAGAGAAGTCCTGTTCATGTGCCATGACTCCAAAGCAGCAGGGCATCATGGATATCAAAACACCCTTGAGCTAATTACTCGTCATTTCTGGTGGCCTGGTCTAACTAAGGATGTTCAAGATTATATATCAGCTTGTACTATTTGTCTGCAGTCTAAGACTCCAAGGTGTCCACCTTTTGGTTTACTCACCTGCATGCCTATTCCGGACAAACCCTGGCAAGTCATTTCTACTGACTTCATTGTCGATCTTCCTTTGTCCTCTGGCTACACCACCATTATGGTGACTATCGACTATTTCACAAAGATGGCCCACTTCACCCCTCTGCAGAAACTCCCAGGGGCTCCTCTAATGTCAAAGATCTTTATATCAGAAATCTTCTCCAGACATGGTCTTCCTAACACAATTGTGTCTGACCGGGGTCCCCAATATATCTCGCAATTTTGGAAGGGTATATGTCAAGCATTAGGGATCGATAGAGCCCTCAGCTCAGGATATCATCCTCAAACCAACGGACAGACTGAGCGCCTTAACCAAACATTAGAAACTTATTTAAGTTGTTTTGTTTCTGCAGCACAAGATAATTGGGGAGAACTCCTACCCTTGGCAGAATATGCTTACAATAATGCCAGCCATTCGGCGCTAAAAACCAGTCCTTTTTACTGTTCATATGGTTACCATCCATCCTTTGAACCTTCTATCTCAAAGTCCTCCTCCAGATGTCCTGGAATTGACAGTCTAATCGATGGCATTCAAAAGGGACAACAGCTCGCTCGGATAGCGCTGCTAGCTGCCCAAGATCGAGCCAAGAGGGTAGCAGACCGCCATCGACAAGATCTGCCCTCCATTCAAGTCGGGGACGCTGTCTGGTTATCGGCCCGGTTTCTCCCGAGACATTTGGTGCCGTCCAAACTGTCGCCCAAATATTTTGGACCATTTCAAGTTATAGCATTGGTCGGTCCGGTAGCAGTCCGATTGGAGTTGCCTCCTTCTTGGGCCCGTCTTCATCCGGTCTTACATGTCTCCCAGATCAAATTATCCATTAAGGATCGATTTCAACGCACCTCTGCAGTTCGTCCCCCTCCAATAATGACCGATACTGGTCCGGAATATGAAGTGGCAGGGATTTGCGACTCCAGATATCACCGGGGTCGCTTGCAATTCCTAGTGGACTGGAAGGGTTATTCTCCTGCCGAACGGACATGGGAATTGGCATCAGGAGTTCATGCTCCCTCATTGGTTCGACGCTTTTTCAGGCTGCACCCGGGAAAACCGGGTTATTCCCCCCGTAGGAGGGGGCATACTGTTACACCTTTGCACCGATGGTCGCTCTGGCGACAACATCGTGTGTATAATACGATGCCGCCTTACTCACCCAAGATGGCCGACGCCTCTGAATCCGTTTGTGCGGGCCACGGTGCAGAGGTTGCACGTTCTGTACTTTCACGCCGCAACGATCATGTGACTCCATATATTCCAACCAGGAAGTTCAGCAGATGCGTCGCTACTCTCCAGATCGGCGCTTCGTAAGTTCGTTCCTAGGGAAAGTGGTTCCTATCCCGTCCTCCTATCTTCAGCTTTCTGAAACTAAAATATCCTGTTCTATCTGCCCTTTTTAATACCTTAGACTCTTTCCTCTCGTCAGTCCACTTGTCACCTCTCCGATAGGTTTCGAAGTCAGCCTGAACAGTGAGTTCCCGGGGGTCTATAATTCCCTTTTTGTCACCCCTACTCTTAGCAATTACACTAACCTCTGCTTCTGGTTTCCGGAAACACACTTACTATCTCTATAGGACACATCCCCTTCTTGAAGACTTCACACAGCATTCCCGAGCCCCTGGACTCCGTACCCGGAGTAAGTTAGTCATAACTTTTCTACCAAGACTCCAGACTACCGAAGGTGGACAAGACTCACCTCTCCTTTCTCTCGCCCAGGATCAGCTTCGACGACACCTGACTCCTTGAAGGAAGCCTGGCAGATTCGTCCCGAGAGTCCACAGTTTACCGTCACAGCAACACAGGGTTTTTCTTCCCCGGAGGGTTTTCCCTGGGGACCGTGGTTCCTCTGCAGCCGAATTAACTAACGGCTGGGAGGAAGCAGGGCTTCCCGGGAAGCTTTCACTTTCTGCATTGTTGCTGATGCGAAGTCTGCCCGCTACCCAGGTTAGTGAAACTGCACAACGGGTTTTGTCTCAGATTGGGCACAGTGTAATAAAGGAAGGCACACTGCACTAGTGAAGCAACTCAGGCAGCTCGCCAACAAATGTCAAGCGACCCTGCACAATAAACGCAGGACGGATAGCTCACCCTACAAATAACTAAGGTGAGAAAGACTCAGTGGAAGGGGATCGGTCAGAGGGAGGTGGGAGATTCCCCCACTAGAGACAGTTTTTACAAATCCTCCCTTCTGTAATTGCAGATTCATTATTCAGCACTGGGCAACCATGCATCCAGGGTTCCAGATTTCAGAGCCTTCCAGACGCCCCGGGGATATCAGGTGAGCATAAAAATGACATTCAGCACTACACACTGCATTCATACCAGTTTCGGGCAGGGATGTCTCAGTCATTGTGTCAACCACCAGATACTAGACACCTATAAAATGGAATGCATATTCGTCACACACCCCATTCACCCAGGTCCAACCCCATGGGCATCCCCACAACATACATTCATTGGGAAGGCTCCAGCCAGTCTGGCCTGGACTTCCCCTCAAAACCATATATGGAACTTCCACCCAACAGCCAGTCAGGGGGAAGGGACAGAGTCAGGGCTTCCCGGGACTTCAGGAATACAAGGTAACATGCAATAGAAAGTAAGAGGCCACCAGGGCCATCTTGTTTCCCATCAGGAATCCACCAATTCCAATGACAGGGCCTGGGCATCCCAAAATAGAGGACGCTCAGGGCACCTGTCAATTGAGCACGGAACCGCCACCAGCCCATACCCTGCTCTGTGGGCCACACACAGGTGCCCAAAAACATACACTAGGAGTACAGGGTCGTACTCCCACCCATGGGTGCCATAAGGGTATCCCAAGGGTGTCATGCCTAGGCATTTCCCCCGAGGAATAACAACACTGTGGCAAGTCCACAAAACCACGTCGCTATGGCAACGTTGGGGATGGCATGCCCTTTACAAGATGGTGGGTTGCCATGGTCAGGCGAGAATGTCATCACTCTTGTCGAGCATTCGACGTGCCGATGCAGCCGGAACAAGTAGGCGGAAGTAACAGGGAGATTCGTGTTGCAACTGCTCTGTGTTGCGATTAACGCTGTAAGTTTTCTTCTGCTCGGTTAGAGCATTTCTGTGTGTTTCCTCTTCCTGTATTCTTCGTTCCTTGCTACTGTTGTTTTCCTGGCTCTCCTCGGCTCTCGTCTCGCTACTGCTTTACAGGGCTCTCGAGCTGCCGTTGCTGTCTCCTGGCTCTCCCTCTATATTTTCCCTGCTTGCCCTTACCTGCTCTGGTGGTGTATTCTCACGCCCTTGTGCTTCTGAGTTGATACTCCTGAAATTACTATCGGATCCCTTTCATATTGGGGACAGTTCTGTGAACTTGCTTACCTCAGTTCATGGAGCCTTGGGAATTCAGCTCTCTTACAGATTCCAGCTTGCACCTGAACTCACAGACTCTTCGATATTCTGCAATATTGGACTACAGGGTTTTCCCTCTATCCAGAGGGTTTTTCCCCTTTTTGAGACCCAGCTCTCTGGGCGGCCTCCGTGCCCCCCAGTCATACCTGGGACGGCGCGGTGGCGGCTTGGAGTGATCAGCCTTACCTTTTTGCGCCCAAGGAAGGCAAGTCCAAGAAGAAGGAGGACCCAGGCACCGGTACCAAGACAAGACAGGTGAGACCAAAACCTGACCGCCTGCAAAGCCCAAAACTAAAGAAGAAGGCTAAGGCCAGCATGGAACAAGCACCAGAACTTATGGCCGCAGTACAGGGCCTGACAGTGGAATTACAGATTTTGAAAGCAGAGAATGCAGTACTCCAGCAAACCCTGCTGCAGAGAGAAGCGGCGGGAGAAGCAGCACAATACCGGGGACCACAGATTGAGAAGTATAACGGCAAACCTAAGCGCTTCAAAGAATTTCTGGATGCCTTCAGGCAAGCAGCGTTTCCCACGGACTGATCCAAAGTTGGTTTTGTGATATCACATCTGTCTGGTAGTACCCTGGCTTGGGCTACCCCATTAGTGGTAGCCCCTAGTCCGTTATTGGACTATTATGATGGATTCCTGGGTGGTTTCTCTGGAATTTTTGACAGGCCTGAATTGACATACACGAAGCAGGATAATCTATTGGATTTTGAGCAGGGTAACTGGGATGTACTGTCATACGTAACCAAGTTCAAGCAGATGTCACAGCTTGGCCAGAAGAAGCCTGCATTAAGTTGTTTCACAAGGCTTAGCGGAAGAACTAAAAGACAAGTTGGCCCGGGTATCTCGGTGTGAAGACTGGAGGGGGGTCTGTACTTCTGCTCTCTATATGGTAGAGGAGAGGCACAGAGGACCCCAGCCAAGATTCTCTATTACGGTAGCAATGGATGAGCAATCAAGGCCTAGCTTCTCAGGAGGTGATGCAGGCTGGTTCTTAAGTACAGCGTGGTCCCCAAGCCCCCACAAAGGAATGTCCACACACTGTATTTTTTTTAATTTTTTTTTTTAAAGATTTTTATTACTTTTCAAACCAAACAACAATACAAACCAAACACGCAGTGCATTTTACACAGTTCAATTGTCAGTTACTTAATCATGGTCACTGCTCCCCCCCCTCCTACCCCCCTCACAAGCCTATTTGTACCTCGCACCCTGTATTTGCTGCCTGTGGCGGGGTCTCGCTTCCCGTGGTTTCTGTCAGGTCTTGCATTGTTCCAAATAATTCTGCTATTAATGATCTCCATGCCATCAAGGTTCCCGCTTCTCCCCCCCCCCGCGTTACTCGCCTCTTGCCATACCATAGTTTCAGCCTCCGCCCATTTCTGCAACTCCTTCCACCACACCTCTACCCGCGGCTTGTGACACGGTTTCCATCCCATGGCAATCCTTCTTTTAGCAAGCACATATGCTAAATCTTTCAGTTTCCCAACATGTTTAAGTTTCTGTGATCTGGGGAACCCTCCCAGCAAACAGACCCAGGCTGTGTCTATGATGATCGTAACCCCCTTTTCCGCTAGTTTCTGTGCCACTTCACCCCAGAAACACCCGATTACTGGGCATGACCAAAACATGTGTGTCATGTCAGCTTTTTCCTCGTCGCATTTGGGACATGCCTGTCGTCCAGCATTTGCAAACCTGGATATCCTCAAAGGTGTCAGGTATGCTCTGTGCGTTACATACAATTGTATTTGTTTTAATCTCGCATTCCTTGACACCTTCTTGTGGTATCCTAGGGCACGTTCTCACATCCCATCCTCTATCAGGGCTCCGGCTTCCTCTTCCCAGTCTAATCTCAATTGTGTCAGCTCCTTCCCGACCTTAGTCATCACCATCTCATACAGTCTAGAAATCTCATGCCCCCCTTCCGATATATCATATATTGTCCTCATGATAGCATCTGGTTCTTCTTCCAATACTGTTTCAGGCCACGTTTTCTGAATTCTTTGTACCATTCTATAATATGTGATATATTGGCCCGTATGTAGCCCCGTTTCTTCCCCAAGCACTTCAAAATCCTTAATGGTTCCCTCTTGCCACATGTCCCCTAACGTTACCAACCCCACCGATTCCCAGTGAGCCCTGATAATCACCCTCAGCTACATATCTTCCCCGCCAATGCAACCAGCGGTACTTGCGGGGAGCATGGGAATGGGTCCTCCATCATCCGGCATGCCCTATGCCACATCTTCCACCCAAGCATCATCATTTTTGGACGCCCTCTCATTTCTGACTCAGGCAGCCGGATCAACTCTTTGAAGTGAAATGGAGCGCAATCCTGCCCGAACAACCGTAATTCCAGGGTCACTTCATCTGAGAGCCATTTGGCCACATATTGCAGCTGGTTCGCCACATAATAAACCTCGAAAGTAGGCAGTTTGATCCCCGCTTTTTCATAAAAGTTCTGTAACTTCCATAGCGCCACTCCTTTTCTGGTGCCTTGCCACAGGAAGTCACTGCACATACTGTTTAGTTTAGCAAAGAACTTCTTGGGTATCATGTATGGGATATTACTAAAGTAATGCAGGAGCCTAGGTAGGACCACCATCTTCAGCATCACACCTCGTCCCACCATTGCTAGGGGCAACTTCACCCAGAAGTTCATACATTTCTCGATTTTCACAATAGCTACCTCGGTGTTATGCTTATGTTCCTCTTCTACCGTGTGGTACACGTCTATCCCAAGATATCGGAAAGAGCTAACCGTCCATGGTATTTGCAGCACCGGTAACCGTCCCACAGGGGTTCCCTTTCCGCCCAGCGGAAAAATGCTAGATTTTTGAGGATTCGCCGCTATCCCGGACAGCCGCGCATACCTCTCCATCACCTCCAGGATGTACTGGAGATTTTCTTCCGGGTACCTCAAGTATAGTAGCAAATCATCCATATATAAGGATATCAGGTGTTCCCCCCTACCTCAATACCTATCGTATCATATTGTTGCCTGAGGTATATTGCAAGGGGCTCCAGGGCTAGAATATAAAGCATCGGGGACCAAGGGCATCCCTGCCTGGTGCCTCTACTAAGTTGCCATCTTTCGGATATCTCTGATCCCGTGCGAACTCTGGCTAGCGGCTCACTATATAGCAGCTTCGCCCACCTAATGTAGCCGGGCCCTATCCCATACCCCTCCAGGGCCGCCAGCAGCCACGGCCACTTGACCGAGTCGAAAGCTTTTACCGTGTCTAAAGACACAATCGTTATTTCGCCTTCGGTCTTACTACCCCATTCGACCACCCGTTGGAGTCACCTGTGATTATGGGTTATGTTCCTATTCGGGACATAGCGCGTCTGGTCAGGGTGTACTAATTTATTAATTATTCTTCGCAATCTATTTGCTAGGACAGCCGTCAATATTTTGCTGTTCTGGTTCAGCATCGACAAAGGTCGGTAAGAGCCACAGCTATGCCCTGGTTTGTTAGGTTTGGGAACGGTACTATGACCCCCTCTTTGAGTGATTCCGGCAATTGTCCCACCTCAAACACCTCATTAAGCATTTCTAACATCGGGGGGAGCACTTCCTCTCTAAATACCTTATAAAATTCACTCGGGAACCCATCCGCCCCCGGGGGCTTACTGGTAGGCAACTGCCTCACCACTTCTTCTAACTCCTCCAAAGTGATTGGTGCATCTAGTTCCTCCCTCTCCTCTCCACTTATCTTGGGCAGTCCTATATCTTCTAGTGTTTCCGTTATCTCCTCATGGCTGCAGCCCAACACGGTGGACAGTCATAATTTCGAAAAAAAAATGTCGACAGACAAAAATGTCGACAACAAAATGTCGAAAAGAAAAATGTCGACTTTCGTTTTTTTAAATTATATATTTATTTTAGGGGTTCGGGAGTTAAAAAAAAGGGAAAAATTTAAAAAAAAATTAAAAAAGGGGGGTTGGGGGGGGGGGAACCCCCCCATTTAAAAAAAAAATGCATTGAAAAAAAAAGTCGACATTTTTTTTTTCGACATTTTTTTTTCGACATTTTGACTGTCGACATTTTTGTTGTCGACATTATGACTATAAACCGCCCAACACATCCCCATATTGCATCTTATAATAATCCGTAAACTCCCTGTTAACTCCTTCTTGGGTATCTGCTACCCACCATCTTCCCTCGTTATCGTTCTGATCGGGGGTCTGGGAGTTTCACTCTTATATAGCCATGCTAAGAGCCATCCTGTTTTATCCCCTCCAGCTTGCTGTCTTTCTATATATATTTTGTAGTTGAGGTTGCAGAGCCTTTCCCAGTGTTCCGCACATTCCTGCTGCAACTTAAGTGCCCACTCCATGTCTACGCTTCCACCCTTTAATGCTCTTTCCAGTTCCCCTTCTGTTCTTTGCAGGTCAGCCAGGACCCCACCTTGCAGGCCCTTTTATTTCGCTATGGCAACCCCCCGCATCACTATCTTGAAGGCTTCCCACAATGTACCCGCCGAGTCAACGCTACCCGTGTTCACCTCAAAGTAGTTAGTGATCTCTACCCCTATATCTTCCCTAAAGACTGGGTCCCTGAGCGCCTCTGCTCAGAGGCGCCACGTCGGAATCCGTGCTCTCGGGGGGCAATATTGCCACCCGAGAACCAGTGGTGAGTGATCCGAGAGGACCCTCGCCTTATATTCTATCTGAGTAATCTCTGTAATTACATCCGACGTGGCAAAGGCATAGTCCAGCCGTGTATGTAGCTGTTGCAGGGCGGAGTAGTGCGAATATTGCCTTTCCTGAGGGAATTTTGTTCTCCACACATATGCCAGGCCAAAGTCATCTAACAGTGTCCGCAATGCTTTAGCCGCTGGGGCGGGTCTATCAATCTTGCCATCCGATCTATCTACCTTGGGGTTCATTACACAGTTAAAGTCCCCGCCCCAGATCACCGCACTACCCACACACATACTAAGGTTGGTGCACAGAGTTCTAAAATATGCTGCCGTGTTTTGGTTGGGGGCATATGTATTTACAATACTTATCTCCTTATTCACCACCAGCTCCCTCAATATGACCATCCGCCCGTCCGTCTCCGCCACCGTCTGTAATAGTTGGAACGGGACGTGCAGCGCCACCCAAGTAAGTACCCCTCTACCGTAGACAGAGTATGACAAGCCCACCACAACCCCTTTCCATTTCTTCGCCACCGTCTCCATCTTTTCTCGTGTCAGGTGCGTCTCCTGCAACAGTGCAATATCTATCTTCTGCCTTCGCAGATACAGCATGACCTTGTTCCTTTTCAAATAACTATTCAGACCCCTGACATTCCACGTAATTATTTTAAGATCGCCCATGGCTCGATAAAGATCCTCCTTCTTCCCTCCAGCCTCCTTCTTCCCTCCGCCCGCGCAATACAGATCCAGCCATACGGCTCTTCTATGTAGGCTCATGTTCAAACTTAAACTCCCAACAACTACATACACACCAAACTCCCCCTTTCCCTCCCCTCCCCCCTCCCTACCCTTCCCCAACCACACCCTCCCCAACTGTTGCCCAGCTCCATCCATGGATCTCAGGCACCTCCACATCTAGCCCTGTCTCGCACAAGCCTGTGCTCAGGGCTCAGTAGGGTAAAGTCGTCCTAGTGGCCACTCAACTACTAGTTCTCAGGGGTGGGTTGCTTCCGTCCCGTTGCTCCTATTTTCAATTTTATTACGCTTCATGTTAACACTATGCAGCTCCTACATGCATTTTATCCACTATATTCCAGTCCGTGCGGAGCACAAGGCCCGAAGACTACACAATGTCCATCCGGTCTCACCTTTCCCCCATAACAGGGCCACCCTCCCACATACCCCTTCAATGTCCATGACACCGGCACCTCAGTTGTCATTCACCTGACGATCTCGATCTGCCTCTTGTTCTGGGCAACCCTGCAGGTCCAGCCATGACCCCACCTGCTCCGGTGTGTCAAAGAAAAGCACTCTGCTCTTATGCAGCACCTTCAGCTTCGCCGGGTACAGGAGTATATACTTAATGCCAGCTGCACGCAGCCTCCTCTTGACGGCCACGTAGCTATACCTCTGCCTCTGCACCAGCATCGTGTAGTCCGGGTATGCCGTGATGTTGGCAGATGCTTTCTCTATTGTCCCGCCCTTACTGAAATATTCCAGGATCTTCTCTCTGTCTTTATAGTTCAAGATCCTCGCAATTATCGGTCTCGGCGGGGCCTCGGGTCGTGGTTTCCTCATCAGGGCGCGATGCGCTCGCTCCACCGTGAACCCCTGTGAGAGCTTGTCTGCTCCTATCTCCTGGAGGATCATGTTCTCCACATAGTTAGTGGGGTCCTGGCCTACTTCCCACTCCGGGAGGCCAACCGCCCGTATGTTATTTCTCCTCGCCCTTCCTTTCGCTTTTCCACACGATTTTCAAGATTGGCAACCTGCTGTTTTAGCACATGGACCTCTTTTGCGTTATTTGTGCTGACCTCCGTATTGGTCTTCACTGCGCTTTCCAGACCACTCGTTCTCTCCGCCAGCACCCTAACGTCTTGTCGTAGAAGGGTGAGTTCAGTTCCTACCGCATCAATTTTGTTCTCTAGGGCTATCCGCAGGTCCGCCATTGCTGAGCCCCATTTGGTGGCCATCTCCGATATGGCCGCCAGGATCTGATGCTTGTTCCCTTCTGGGGCTTCCTCCGCGGGAGTCACGACCGTGCCTTGCGCCAATGTTGTGGGGTCCTTTGCACTTTTGCGAAGACCTCCATTGTCGGTTGTTTGATCTTGGTTCTTAGCCCTGTAGCTGACATAGCGCCACCCTTCTTATGTGTCTAGATCTAATTATGCGCTGTTGTTGAGGCACTTCCAGGTTCTCAAGTCGTTGGGGTTGTAATCCTCCAACTTCCGCTTGTGCTACGGCGCGTGCAATAGCTTCCAGGTGGATTGTATCCTCCCACGTGTATTCAACATATACAATCCTTGTTGGCGCATATAATGCAGGCAGAGTTTGGGTGCACCTCTGACGTTACGTTAGGCACGCTCACTAACTGGCCGTTAGTCCATCTTTTGTAGCCCCCCTGTGCGACATCGAAGGATACAATAGTGCTCAATTGCACTGGTCGTTTGCAGCCTGCCTGTTCGTTCTCCTACAATCTTGCAAATGCATCCACGTGAGACTGTCCTTGAGCACAGTTTGCTGTTATGCGACCTGCGCCTCCTCCGACTTGCGCATACGTCAATGTTCGATTGCGGGCCTGTTCTTTAACTTGGCCTGCGGCGGCAGCCCTCCGTGTGCAAGTCGGCTCTGCGGAGCCTGCTAGCACAGCTGTTCGCGGCAAGCAATGCTCGCCACGGATGTTTCCGACCCGCACCGCGGTCACAGTGTATGTGCGGCTCTTCGTGCCGCAGGGCCCGGCTGCTCCTCTTACCTCCGGCACCGCCCGACGCCCACACAATCTTCCCGTATCTGCTTCTACGTGTTCCATGCCCACGGGCACGGCGTTATCTGTATGTTGCCGTCCCTTCTCATCCGCAGGCGCATCCTAGCAGACACACACGCTCGATGAGCCCCCGGTAGATGACCGGAGCTCCAGCTGCCCCCGCAGAGGCCCTTCGTTCCCGCAGCCGTGTCCTAGTAGATTAGTCGGCAACTGTAGCCATCGGCTGGGGCAGCTGCTCCATTACGGGGATGCGCCCCTGGGGATCCCTTTGTTCTCGGCCGCCGCCGCCATCTTAGTGTTCATCTCGCGGCTGGCTTCAGGAAACAAAGTATCTATTCGCCCACTCCAAAGCTCTGGGCGCGCCGTCAGCCTGCATACGTTCTGCTCGGTGCCTTCACACGCCTTCTCCAATGTTTGAAGTTGCATTTAGGTGAAAGAAATTTACATTTCTACGTCAGATGAGTTCGCCAGATCATGGAGCTCACGGAGCTCACAGCCTATTCCATGGCTGCCTAGCCATGCCCCCATGTCCACACACTGTATTAGTTAAAACAGTGGGCCTCATTACGACTTTGGAGGTAGCCATGCCCTTAATGGCTGCGTCCAAAATCGTGTCCGGGTTCACTGAATGGGGAAATACCGAGCCATTCTGACTTTGGAGGGCCCGGTATTTCCTCCTTCAGGGAACACGGACCCGGTCCTTCCCCATTCGAGCCCCCATAGGGCTCAATGGGAATAGGAAGGGAGCTAACAACGGGCCTGTTATTAATGGGCCCGTTGTTAGCTCCCTGGTCCCCCCGCGGGACCCGCTCTGGACGTCTGGTAACATCCAGAGCGGGTCCCGCGAGGGACCCTCGTAATAGGGCGGAATGGGATTAACGGCGCCGGCACCATTACCGGCGCTGTTAATCTCATTCCGCCAGCCTCGCAATGAGGCCCACAGTCTTTATATGATTAAGGTTCAAGGTTGTATACACAATAACTCACTTTGTGCTCAGTAAATCTACAATGGCAAATATATACAGTTCTAAGTGGTACCACAATTATTATCAGATTTCATTAAAGTGCATCAACTGTACTCTGGTCAAATGACACACAAATCACTTAATAAAGGTAACCAACAATAGACATAGGAGGAAAAGCAGTTGGTTAGAACAATTGGCAGAATACTGGCCCCTACCACTAGACACAGTTCTGTGTGGAGATCCCCCACCTGGGCAACCTGTAAAGTAAAGCTATATCACAAGCCCAGTCCATATATTGTTCTATAAGTCTTATTTCCTTCTATAAGGTTTCTACCACCCCAATGTACCTGGAATAGCAGAGTTCGACGACGAGTCGTCGACGGATCCTTCTTGCGAGGCCCCCTTTAAAGCAGGAGCCACGGATTGTCGAGATCCCTCGAAGAAAGTGAACTCGGCGTTGAGGCGGCAGCTTCGGTCCCAGCGGTGCTTGTCAACAGCAGAGAGAAGACGTTCTGCAAGGAAGAGGTGTGCGGGGCACCTCAATGTCGATAGTTCAGGATCGCAAAGAGTTTGTGAAGAACTGTGGCCCAGCAAGGGCATCGAGTTGTCTGGTGTCTCTACGGTCATTGGGTGGCAGGAAACCCACCGGCAGATGCTCCTCAGCGTGCCGACGGCCTGGCCTTCTCCGGCAGGATAAGGCGGACGGCGGTGCGGACAGGCACATCTGTGAATCAAAAGTCTTAGGCAAAGGAGCGTTGCGGCTCCAGTCGTCGATGGCATGGCATCAAGTGGTCCCCTCTTCTGGGCAACACGGCTTCAACGGGCCTCCAGCGGTTATGCAAACCTGTGAAGCAATCCTTACCTGCAGTCTACCGCTACATCGCTGCGCACACCTTTCACCCCAACTACTCCATCGCTGAGGGTGCTCCTTACCTGTTGCCAGCCGCTACATCGCTGGACATGCATCTTACCTGCTGCCAGCTGCTACATCGCTGGGCGTGCATCTTACCTGCTGCCAGCCACTACATCGCTGGGCGCGCATCTTACCTGCTGCCAGCCGCTACATCGCTGAGTGCACATCCTACCTGCTCCAAGCCGCTACATCGCTGAGTGCTCTTCTTACCTGCAACTCATCGCGGCTGGAGCCGGACTCTTCTTCTTACATGCATTCCATCACGGTCGGAGCTGAAGTCTTTTTTCTCACCGGCATTCCACCACAGTCGGAGTCGGAGTCTTCCTCCTGCAACCGCAAATCTTCATCGAGAAACCATTCTTCATAGTCGGCCTGCACCAATGAGGAAATAAGAACACAACAGGTTAGATCTCATATTCATATCGAACGCATGGCTGTATCATACAAGAGACTAGAGTTCCCTTATAAAGACCAACTTACCTGTCACTGGGCATCATCACCAGTTGGGCTGTATTCCCGGCTGTAATACCGCCGACTGTAATAGCCCTAGCACCGACCGGTCCGGCTGTATTACCGCCGGATCACGAGTTGGGTGTTAACGGTAAATCCCCATTCCCCATTGGGTCCATTGGATTCAATGGGGTATTTTCAGCGCTAATTATGCGGGCTAATACAGCCGGCGGTAATACAGCCGAAAACAGGGGATTTTCACCTCCAGAGAAAGGCTGGAGGTAAAACAGCCCATTTAGCACCCAACTCGTGATAGGGCCAGCCCTTAAATGCGGCTGTAATACCGTTACCACCACATTTAAGGGCTACAGCCTAACTCGTGATGAGGCCCACTGTTGAAACTCCATCAGCCTCTAAGGTCTTCCGGACTCTCTTTGGTCCCGATTTACTTCTCCGCACCTATGGAAATGGAATGAGACATTGCAAGAATTATTGTTAGACAAACTACAGACAGTCTAATAGAACAATAGTCATAACAAAAGACTTACCTTCTAAGTCGATTGGTCGCAGCTGGTCTGGATCAACAGGTGAGCGTAATAGAACACAAAGCCTCTCCAACTTTCCGCCTGGGTGTTATGGAAACTTCTGAAACCGAGCAGTTACCCCAACTATTGGGAGAGCTAAGGGCTGAGGTGCATACCTCAAGACAGGAGACTAACTCCCTGAGGAGAGACCTTATTATAGCCCGAGAACGAACAGATGACCTTGCAAGACAAATGCTTCAGGCACACGCAAGTCCTGTTACCCAGAATTACACCAACTCTGTTGCCGCAGCCCTCACCACCAGTACAGGTGGTACTCCCAGGGGTGATTCCACTTGCTCCACCCAAACGCTTTTTTGGCGACCCAAACAAATACGCTGTGTTCATGAATCAGTGCCGCCTCCACTTTTTGTGTCGACCAGGAGCCTTTCCTAATGACAGTGCTAGGGTGGCCTTTGTGCTTTCTTATTTGGGAGGCTGCGCAGCTGATTGGTCTATACCATTAGTGGCTAAGGATGATCCTATACTTCGGAACTTTGCAGAATTCCAACGGGAATTGAAAAAACTGTTCGCCAGACACACTCAGGGGCAAGCATTAGACAACAAACTACTGTCTCTGAGGCAAGGAAACCACGACTTATTGACTTATATTGCGACCTTCAACCGCCTCGTAGCACAGACCAACTGGCCGGAGGAAAAAAGGACCACACTGTTTTACCGGGGGCTTCGTGGCAAGTTAAAGGACGTACTAGCTCAAGTTGTTAACCCACCCAAATTCTGTGCAGACTATATCAACCTAACTGTGCAGTTAGATCACCGGTTACAAGACCGAAAAATGGACTGCACAAGAGCTGAAGGGCGATCAGTCTACATAAGGCCTCGGTACACTCAGACCAGGGGTCATGAAACCCCTGAACCTATGCAACTAGGGGGATTACGGGCTCCCATTTCTAAGGCTGAAAGATAAAAAAGAAGAGAACAGCTGCTTTGTTTATATTGCAGAAAAGCTGGACATTTCTTACGGGATTGTCCTACAAAACCCCCCAAGAAGGTGGTAGGTACCACGGACAATGACAACAAAGACAAGGAACCGGAGCCGGAAAACTCAGACGCCCGGCAAGTGTAGAGGTCCACTTGTCGAGCAGAATCAAGAAAGTTGTAACAACCTCAAACCTGGTCATTCCAGTATTAATAGCCCACCCCCAACAACCATCGAGAGTACATGCGCTAGAAGCCTACATCGATAGTGGTGCGGTGGGAAATTACATCGATCAGGGGTTGGCTGCACGGATAGGCCTTCCACTTCAGTGAAAACCGCACTCAGAAAAAATCACTGCCGTGGATCGCTCTCAGCTGTCTTCAAGGCCAGTAACTCAACACACCGACGATGTAACGCTGACATGTCAGGATGGTCACCGGGAAAGCATTTTGTTTGATCTCATAGGGACCCCCAAATTCCAAATGATTCTAGGAATGCCATGGCTGGAAACCCATAACCGAAGGATCGATTGACGCACCAGAAAGCTGACCTTTCCTCGAGAATGCACCAAGAGCTGCTACCTTAAGGATGTGAGGAGATCACAACACAGGGAGAAACCCATCCTGGGAATGTCGGGCTCATTGCCTGCTGAATATCAAGACTTTGCTGATGTGTTCCAAAAGGAACAAGCTAACACCCTACCACCACACAGAATTTACGATTGCCAAATCGATTTGGTCCCTGGGGCACAAGTTCCCTGCAGCAGAATCTATGCTCTGACTAAGGAAAATCAGCATCTACGAACATATCTTGACCAGTATCTAGCTAATGGGTTCATCCGCCCATCCAAGTCTCCAGCCTCCTCAGCTCTCTTCTTCGTACCTAAGAAAGAAGGGGACCTCAGGACCTGCATAGATTATAGGGCGTTAAACCAGATTACCGTAAAAAATAGGGATCCTCTGCCACTCATTCCTGAGCTACTGGACCAGGTAAAGAATGCTCAAATCTATACGAAGTTAGATCTACGAGGAGCTTACCACCTGGTCAGGGTGAAAAAAGGCGACAAATGGAAGACGGCATTCCGAACCAAATATGGGCTTTTCGCGTACCAGGTTATGCCCTTCGGGCTATGCAATGCACCAGCCGCATTCTAGTTCTTTATGAACGACGTACTCCACGAACTGCTAGACGTCTGTGTCCTTGTTTATATCGACGATATCCTCATTTATTCGACATCCAAAGAGGAGCATGTGGCCCATGTAAGAGCCATTTTGGAAAAACTCTGTAAGAACCAATTGTTCGCCAAACTAGAGAAATGTTTTTCCACGTTACAGAAGTCGAGTTCTTGGGCTTTATGCTTACCCCACGAGGGGTACACATGGATACTCATAAAGTGGAAGCAATTCTTCAATGGCCATCTCCGACATCAATTTTATTTTATTTTTTAATTTATTTTTTAATTTGTGTTTGGTTTATTCAAACCTTTACAAAACATCAAGACACATAAAATGTTTTAGAATTCACAGAGTAAAATACAGATTGCAAATCAACTGTTCCATTAATACCATCAATAAATAAAACAAGAATACAGAAAAGAAAGAGAAAAAAAGCAATCAATACGATAATCCATATAACCAAACTTTATACATAGTCAAAAAAGGGAATAAAATCTTATCTCTAGAACCATCCAGCTAACACTATGTAACTTTCAAAGTACATGGTATAAAGCACAGAGAGAAAAATTGTTTGCTCAAAGTTCACAGAGTTAGGCTTTTAATAAACCCAGATAAGGCTAAGCCCTCATGAGTGGATGGAATACTCAGACATCGTTTCCATGCCCTCTCTTCATCATATATAATGGAATTAATATTGAGGGGCTCCAGTTATTTGACCGTAAGCGGATGCAATGACACGCAGTTGTCACGGTTCGACCGTGGAAGTTGTGGCAAAAATGGCAGCTTCACTGAGCCATTGTGGGATCAGCAGCAACGCTCTAGCCTCTCTGAGGATTTGGTACTTAGGGCGCCCACGCCCCCTTCCCGACGCGCTGCAACTCGTCTTGCCAGTTTTTCTCGGACTGATCCTAGCGTTTTGCCGTGCCTATGTTTTCCTCCTGCTACCCAACCTTTGCCTTCCTGGCATTTTCCCGGTCTCAGTACCTCCTCCTTGCTCCGTTATCCCTGTTAGTTTTTTCCCTCCTGTTACCGCTTCGTCTGCACTCTACGCGCCCCCTCTTTTTTCCTTTCTCACTCTGTTCTGCCGCCCGCCTCTGTCGGCGCCTTTCCTCTTGTTACCTTTCCAGGCTCTTGCTCCGGCTGTCTTCCCTCGTCTGGATCCTCTTACCTTCGGTCTGCTTATTTGTTCCTTCAGTTTCTTTACTTACCTTTAGTCTGGCTGCTGCTGCTTTCTCTCCTTTCGATCTGCTCCCCTCTTACTTCGGTAGGCTTTAACTCGCTTGCTTTCTTATTAATTCTATTCTGTATTTCTAGCCTCCTTCTCTTTATGTCCTTTTAGCTCCTCCTTCCTTTCGCTCTCCTGTAGCTGTATCCTGTTCTTTCTTCCTTTTTTTTCCGGGGTTCTACCCTTCGGGATCTTTGTTGTACAGTCAGCCTTCTGCCCAGTTGACTTCTCTCCTCCTGGCACAATGTGGGGTTTGCCCACGCAATCTTCAGCGGCATCAAGAACCTACCCATTATTTCTGCCCCCTATTCTGGAGACAAGCAACACCATTAAAGACCTCCATCTGCTGATCCCGCATAGAACACTGCAGGATTTTTTGTGCCTTCATCAGCTTTTTCCCTGGACTTGGGGCCCTCTCCCTTGGGTCCGCCTGACAGTAGTTATAACCTAGTCAAGGTGGCCTCAGGTGAAGAGTGTCCTTATCTCTACGAACGGAAGAAGGGAAAGAAGGTCGTAGAGACAGAAGGAGACCAGAAGCTCCGCAAGAAGGGAAGAAGAAGAGAGAAGGAATACATTAGAACCCACACTCCGGAGGTTCCAGGTGACGAGACACAGGGGGAGGTAACTGCAGACTTTGACAGCAATCCATAACTAAATGTTTTAAAGACTCCTCATTTGTCAAGCAGAACCTGCATCTACCTTGATCTGCCGGAATCATCATTCTTCTAACAAGGATATCTCTGGTAGGCAAGATATTCCATCTAGCCCTCAGTATGATGCCTCTGTACAGTCTATCTGGAAATTGTACGATAACCTTGGTGGACGAGCCTTTCGCTCTGTGTTCATGATTCAAATGATATCAGGAGCGGTAGGAGTGAAATTTATCAACAGTTTGGTACCAGTCAAGATCAAATAGGGCACGTTTTACAGACAAAGGGTTGGAGATCAGGCTTTCTATAGACATTCCAATCTCTTCAAGAATCGCCTCCGACCTGTCCCTTAAAGAAATCAGTGTATACGAGAGATCCAGGTTTTCACCCAACAAATGGTACAGTGTATTCGGCCCTCCAGTTTTAATTTTGGAGTACAGAGATACACAGGCCCACTGAACCCATGTCCACATTGAGACAATACCCAGTTTGAACCTGATTGCGGAGGTAGGTATCGCATTTGGCACACCCAGTAATCTTCTCCAAATGCGGCCTTCTATACGATTCAAAATTACACTCATTTTCTCAGGTAGCAATTCCAGGCCATAAATTAGTTTAGGCACTATTTTACTCTCATAAAAGATCAAAGCAAGTTTCAGGGAAAACCTACCAAACTTTCGGCCAATCCTGACCACCTGTGCTTTGAGCAGTTCCGCCTAATATAAAATGGACTCAAATAATACCTTAGTGCCGAAATATTTAACCCCAAATATCGCACTGTCTTAGTCAATTTCGGGGGGATCTCGCCCAGTTTGCTGACGTAGCAAGAAGTCTTTACCCTCATTTTCCTGAAGGATAGAATCTGGGTTTGTAGAGGATTCATTGTTAACCCATTGGTTTTAGCATATGCTTCAAAACTATTGAGAGACTGTTGTAGCCCCACCTTGGTGTTTTCAAAAATCAATAGGTCATCGGCATAAGCTAGCCAAATTATTTTATCCTTGCTGATCTTAGGGGCTAGAAGTCCTTCTTTAAGGACTCCTTAAAATGGCTACATCGGAAAAATATTGGTTGAATAGCCAGGGAGCCAATGTGCAACCCTGTCTGTCACAAACCTTTACGCAAATCGGAAAAAGGATACAGACTTATAAAGGATACAAGACCAGCATCCACTTTTGGGAGCCCCTTCACTCTGGGATGTCCTGGGCTATCACCAAGATGGTTCTGGGATATCTTGAACGCGATGTTTAAACAAGACTTTCCCCCCAAGAGCGCAGCCTGTAGAAAGTACACTAGAACTAACAGGCCAGGGGCTTAAGTGGAACGGCAGGAGCAGCGACAACAGAGCTAAGGGAACAAAGAAAAGGATAGTTCAAGATAGCAGCCAAAGAGTTTCGCAAGTACAGTACTTGCCCACCCGCAATTACCCCCTCTTACCTGCTTAGTAAAACAGGAAGTCCCGCAACCTATGAGAGTCCAGTAAGATGGTGACTTGATGAAGGAGGAAGGAAGTCCCAGTTGAATGAAGTCTGTGTAATGATCCACCTAACCCGAACGGCACGAGGGCGCAACTAATAGTGTCCAAAATAATCCCCAAGAAAATTCAGCAGAGCGTCCCCAAGTGAAAACAGCCAATCCAATAAGTGACCACCAGAAACAGGAGAGCGTCGGTTTGACCACTTCAGTATGTAGAGCGTTGTCTTCTTGTGACGCGAGCAGGGCCGCGAATCAGTCCGAAGAAAAGAGTTTTGCTTGTGTGCTGAGTAATAGGTGAAGGTAAAGGGAGTCAGGAAAACCCATGCAAAAGTAACAGCAAAAATAGAAAGAAAGAAATGTGCATGGAAATTCAGTTTAGGTTTCTTTCAATTTCCGGCAGAGGGTTACACTGGAGGTTTTTTGCAAAGTCCAAAATACCACAGCAAACGGGAACAGGAGGAAGACAAATCCGAAATGGGAGCCAGGAGTTCGTTTACCAGGGGGAAGCAACCGAGGGGGTCAGGAGCCAGAAATCGTAGCAGAAGACGTTCAGAATAGTCATTTAGACAAAACCAGGTCAGAAATATCACAGGAATCAGAATAACAGAGAGGCGAGCACTCGAACTGTATACTCAGTTTTAGGAGCACCCGTTACAGGGACACTCCGTGCTAAGTACTGGAATCTGTTCCAAAACGCGAGGAACGTTGCGGACGTTTCACGTGACCGCGAGCAGATGGAACTCTGGACATTGTAGTGCAGCGGATTCCACGAGCTGTAAACAGTCGCCAGGGCAGTTTCCATCTGGAAGTAAACGCCCGCGAGAGTCCAGAAACAGGAATGCGGGGCATGACACTGTCTAACCCCGTGAAATGATCTAATTCTCCTCGACAGATCACCTCCTTGATTCAAGCAGACCCGTACCCCACAGTTTTCATAAACCCCACTGATAAGCCTCAATAGCCCCAAGGGAAGGCCCCAACTGGCTAGTTTTTGCTATAGTCTGCCTCTATCCCCCCGATCGAATGCAGCCGTCAGGTCGATCGAGGCCATATATGTGCAACCCCCTGATGACAACCACGCCACCTCTTGCACGCACTTCAGGGCAAGCCCATTAATGTTGGTCAAATGACCCCTTCTAAAACCCGTCTGGAATTTATCCAGCAGGTGACACCTGTGTGCCCAATCCTCCAAGTGAGATAGCAGGAAGGATGAAAAGATCTTACAGTCTGCATCAATTAAGGAAATTGGGCGATAATTCGCCGGATCAGTCCTGCTACCACACCTGAAAAGCGGGACAACATGGACTGTGTTCCAAGATATAGGACACACTCCTGAAAATAGTATATCACTAAACTCCAGGCACAAGAGCTGGGCCCATAGGTTTGGGTTGTCCTTGAACGTATTATTTGTAAGACCATTTGGTCCGGGGGCCCTCGATCGCTAACATTTTGAGATCAATTTTAAGATGGTTTCGGGGTCGACCTGAGGATTCCACCTGTCCTCTCTGGTTAAATCCAAAATCAATGGAGGGTCTACTGAGGCCTGCCCAAATCCGTCACCCAAGAACTCAATCCAGTATTTTTCTGATATTGAGTTAGACTGACAGATGGAATAGATTTGGGTCCTGTCCATTCACCAGATACCAGAATGCACTTACATCGGCTGCTATTAGGATCCCAAGCATTTTTTCTGCATTGTTCTGTAACATTGCATATTTAACTGATTTACAGTAGTTTTTATACAATTGCTTGAGCTTCCCAACTAGCTGCCAATGGGTAATTACATCCTGAGTAGTGCTCTGGATCTGCTTCACTGATCTCCGTAAGATCTTTTTTGCAGATGCCACATAGGCGTTATAACAGTGGGCATGCCTAACTTGGCCAAAACTAGTAGCTCTCTTCTTTGAGGTGATCTTATCTATCAATTGACCCACAAATGATTGGAACTCAGTTGCATTAAAGTTCTGGAGTTTCCAGTCATAGGTCAAGCAGTTCAATGCATGGTGTATGTTAGAGTTCAAACAGCAAATGTTTGGTTCGGTCCATCTAACAGCATTGCGCCCTACCTTAGCGGTAAATTGTCATTTTTGCCTACTTTTCCTGATGTTCAGAACCCAATTGAATTGTGCCATAAGAATACAGTGGTCACTTCAATTGTTCTTAAAAATGTGAAATGACAGGCAAGAGTTCATTAGGAAAGTATCTACAAAAATATAATCAATCAAGGATGAGCTATCCCCTCTGTGCCAAGTATACCACTCGCTGATATTCTGTGGTTCACTAGTTTTCCCTACCAAGGGGAACAACTCCCTGCTGCCAAGACCTATTCTCCACTTCTGTCCAACAAATTGCTTCTCTGAGTTGCCACCACAGATCTCTTCCAATTCCCATAATTTATTGGAGTAAGCACAATCCGCATTCAAATCACCCATGACAACCACCCTACCCTCTGGATTGGTTGTCATCCACTCATCCACCACCCGACAGATCCCATCTACAAAAGGATCAGCCCCTTCACAACCCCAATGCCAATAAATATTGATCAATAGGAGATTAAACGATCCGTCCTCTGACCTGGATTCAACCCCCAATGCACCAAAAGGCAAGCCTGCAATTGCCTCCCCACTAAGACCCAAGGAAACATCCACTGCAGTCAGAAGGCCGCCTGAGGCTCTCCCCCCATCCCATCCCTCGCAGGCTGGGTGAAAACACTGTATCCATCCAGAATTGGTGCTGAAATTAACCATGTCTCCTGCAGGCAAATGCAATTGGCCATTCTTAATAATTTCATACATTCAGTGTTAGAACAAAGATGGGCATTACCTCGGGTGTTACAAGATTTCAAACATAATGGAATACTCTTCCAGTGGTCACCCAAAGAGATGTCCTTTTTATGGGACCAGTTTTTTTCCATAAGGAGGAGATGATAGATGCCAAATCCATGTCATTTGACACTCCACTCTGGGCCAATTTATCAGGGATAACAGTGGCCTTAGGTAGATTTACACGGGGGTTGAGCCACACCAACCTGATGGGTTCCCAAACTCGGTTTGTATTTCTGAGAGGTTACAAAACCCAATTCTGCCAATGCTTCACTTTGGGTAAAAATAAGTTCTCTTACCAGCGGAGAGGATAGAGACATAATACTTGTACTCATATCCTCTCTAACTGGGAAGGAAACCCAATGTAGGCCGATGACTTCAGAGCCAAACTTGGAATAGCTGCAAAGATGGCTAAGATGTTTGGTCGATTCATACAGATCTGATAATCTGGGCCCAAAGTGCAGTGGATCTTAACTTGGTGCATTTTACGGCCCCCACACTTCTCGGTATGTTTTGCAAATTTCCCTTTGAGGGCATCATAATAAGAATTTGTATTCGGTGGGGCATTTATAGGGCCCTGACGAGAGTCACCACTCCTAACAGGTGCTTTCGTGAATTCTCTCACACCGGTGCTAGATGGGTCGTGGAGACGCTGCAATAAATCCTTCATCCCTGCAGAGACTCTGGGGTAGTTGGATTCATGGGGTAGGTCAACCACCTCTTTAAGGAATGTTGATTTTCCCAATCCAGAACCTGCCATCACCCAATCCAGAGTCAAAATAGGATTGGAGCATGGGGTCAACAAATGTGTGTTAGAAGTGCCCTCTTTGGTCAAATTGGGGAGGAGTAAATCATTTACAACACTAGAGCCCTTGTTAATCGCCTCATTAAATTTAACCGGAGGGTTAATTGTAATACAGCTAGGCACACTTTTTCCTGCCACACAATTCGCTAGCGGTTGCATTGAGGTACTTGCTCCCTCCAATGGGCCCCAAATAGACTGAAATTGGTTGGTAAATGGGCCACATCGATGAGGACCCCCTCCCTGTTCTCCCCCATCCCAAGAGGGCAGGGAAAAGAGAAAGGAATAGCGTGGAAGCCTATCGACTTCAGGCCAAGGTTCATATCGAGGGTCCCACTGCCCTCTGAAAATTCCACATTTTTTACAAGTGGCTCATTAGTTGAAATGGAAGGAATCCGTGCACCCTCCTGTCGATCAAGTACAATTGGTACATTCTCTGATATTATTTGAGCATTTAAAACAGGTTCAGCAATTGGAATCACTTGTTCCGGAACAGGAGACAATCTAGCGCAAAACAGTGTGCAATGAGCCATTCTTAGAGATAGAATTCTATTTTTTCTGTCCCCCTCTCTCCGCTTCGACGCTTTGCCCTTTGGTACTATTGTAGTTTTTTGGAATCTGGAAATTGGGTTGCACATTAGGTGAACCCCCTTCACCCTACAAAACCGCTTTTACTTCCTCCCCAACAGTGGGTTGGTCGTTAGTGATGTCAATGATGCTAGCATCAGTACCAGAAATAACACGTGCTTGGTTATCAATTTGATAATTTGATCCTAGATCGTCTGAAATTTCGATAACCGATCCCGGGCCATTATCAAGATTTGCCCTCAACTGCTGCCCAACCCCAGGTGCCACCTACTCCCTTGTCACCCGGTTAACAAATTGAACCTCAGACCCAAGCTCTTCAAGTTTTAAAGTAACATCGGCCAGGATGATATTAGTAGATTTCAACTCCGCCCAGATGTTATCGTATAGAGCTGCAAAAGAGCTTAACGCCATATTTAAGGCTGACACAGTAGGGTGAGACAGGCGAATACGCTCATCCACCTCCCTTAAAATATGATGTAACTCAGAGGAACCTTCATAAGCTCCTGCGACATCTCCAATTTGGAAGGATGATTGTCGCTATTCTTGGAAGGGGCAGGGAGAGTCTTCGTTTATTATATTAACCAGGGGAGTTGGAGAGTCAAACGTGGGGTCATCACATGGATTTGGATGCTGAGGTTTAGAAGGATCAATGTTTAAAGCCTCTAATTCGCCTTCTGCTTGATCAGCCAATTCGATGATGCTAATATCGGTCAGGTCTTTTAGCCCCCCAAAATTGGGCTGAGATGCCATCACCGAAGGGTCAAGCATTGCTGTTCCCTTTAGTGCTGGGAGAGATTTAATCTCTGTACTTGCTGTGGCAGATTTGACAAAATAATGGTCCATGATCTTTTGACCAGAAATCGGCCCTCGAGTGAGATTGGACGCTCGGGGTGCTAATAAGTGAATAGGTGCCCCTTGGCTCCCCTTCTTATGGACCTGTGGTGTTTTATTCAGGGTTGGAAAGCTTTGCACCCTTACCTCAACCTCCTTCATCCTATTGCATATTGTCACTGCTGGTTCGAGAGGAAGAGGTGGGTTTCCTGGCACGAGTTTAATAGCCATTTCTTGTGCTTCAAATGTGTTTACCTCTTCATCAGCAGCAAATTTGACCCCTGTTTCAGATAAGAGGGCTGCATTCACCAGCATAGGTGGACTTCTCATATTCAATGAGACTGTTGACCCACTGGGGTTGTCTTACTTCGCTTGGTGCCTCCAAATGCTCCTGGGCCGGCGTCAGCCGGCCAGCCCCACTTCGCAAGCCAGATCTCATTGACATTATGCAGATACCAACACTCCCAATAGGCTCCGAGTCAAAGGGTGAAGCCAACAGACACACCCCACAGTCCACCGGGCCTGAAAGTGCTCAGTAAGATAGGTTCAATATGAAGAATACTGGCGTGAAACCCCCGCTGTCTCAAACAGTGCAAACAGTGACTTTACACCCTAAACACTGTCGAGCTTAACAAGAATATAGTGCACTGTACGCCACGTGGGCAGAAATGGGGTTTAAAGTGTCACTCCAATGCCAAAGACTCACAGGCCCGGGGAACGCCTGACAGCTTAGGGAGCCGCCAGAGTCCGTCCCCCTCCCCCCGTCCTGGAGATACAATTAGCGTAGAGAAACAAGAAGACTCCTTATTCAGTCTGGATTATTTGGCAATATCTCTGTGTAGGCCAACGTCGTGTGGGGAGGCTGCTGGGGTACTCACGGGGAGGATGCACTACCGGCAAAGTTCAATAATCCTACTCCACCACTAAAGCCCCACAGACTCACCTTCGTTGGATAGAGTGTACAAGCAACTAATGTTGTGCGCCCACGTCTGTGTATTGACCCGTGTACCCAGGGCACAGGTCACACCGAACAGCTAAACAGAGGCTCCAGCCCTTATTGCTTCCAGGGCTTAATGCCGCAAGGGCGAATGGGCCGGCAATTTCAGCTTCCTTAGAATCACATGATCCGTCACGTGATTGTATCAAGCTCTGCCCCCTCCAGGGAACGAGTGAAGCAGCAAGAGCAGCGCTCGCAGTGCTGCGTTAGGAGATGCTGGAGCAGGTAAAGTACAACCAATAACTGTAATAGCACACCTTCCAGGAAACAATATCAGCGCTGCAAGGGCGAATGGGCTGGCAATTTCAGCTTCCTTAGAATCACGTGATCTGTCACATGATTGTATTAAGCTCCCCCCCCTCCAGGGAACGAGTGAAGCAGCAAGAGCAGCGCTCGCAGTTCTGCGTTAGGAGATGCTGGAGCAAGTAAAGTACAACCAGTAACTGTATTAGCACACCTTCCAGGAAACAATATCAGCGCCGCAAGGGCGAATGGGCCGGCAATTTCAGCTTCCTTAGAATCACGTGATCTGTCACGTGATTGTATTAAGGCCTGCCCCCTCCAGGGAACGAGTGAAGCAGCAAGAGCAGCGATCGCAGTGCTGCGTTAGGAGATGATGGATCAAGTAAAGTACAGCCAGTAACTGTATTAGCACACCTTTCAGGAAATAATATCTCCGACATCAATCAAAGGAGTGCAGAGCGTACTCGGGTTTGCCAATTTCTATTGGCGGTTTATTCTGGGATTTTTGCAAATCGTCCACCCAATCACCTCTTTGCTAAGAAAGAATAAAAAGTTTTTTTGGACCTCCGACGGTGAAAAGGCATTCCAGGAATTGAAATCGGCTTTCACTTCAGCCCCTGTTCTCCGGCATCCTCGACCCGATTTACCTTATGTGGTTGAGACCGATGCCTCCAATGTAGCCATGGGGGCGGTGTTATCACAGAGAGACCCAGACACCGGACAGTTACATCCTATAGCATTTTGGTCCCGCAAGTTTACAGCACCTGAGGAGAACTATGCTATAACCGACAAAGAACTATTGACAATCAAAGGAGCCCTTAAAAACTGGAGACATTATCTCCTGGGGGCTAGGACCATCGCAACTTGCAGTATTTAAAGACAGCCAAGGCCCAATCATCTCGTCAGCTTCGCTGGGCTCTCTTCTTCGCGGAGTACGATTTCATAATCACGTACCGACCTGGTGTGCGGAACGGAAAAGCTGACGCTCTATCACGAATGGGCGATAACAAGGACGCATTTATACCATCAGAGCCAGTACCCATTATTCCGGAGGAACGAATTCAGAACCAGAATTCAGAACCAGATTGCAATAACCGCTTGTTGGGAAGAATTAAAGACTGACCTCCAATCACAAATGGATCAGACCGGCCAACAAGAATGGTTGAATAAGGGAGATCAGTACTCCGTCATGGACAACTTGCCCTATTTTCAGGGGAAACTATACATTAAGGATAAAGAAACCCAAAATGAGATCATCGCCAACTACCACGACTCACTAGTGGAGGGACACCCCGAGATTACTAAGACTTGGGCCAAGATCAGGAAGAATTATTGGTGGCCAACTTGGAGAAGGGATGTGGCCCAATTCATTGCGACCTGCGGAGTCTGCGCACAGCGAAAATATCAAAAGACCAGCCCTGCAGGATTACTACGTCCCCTAAGCATAACACTGGTTCCTTGGCATACTTTGTCCATGGGCCGGGCGTGGCCATAGAACAGAACTGGAAGGCATGTGCTACAGTCCCAAAGAAGGGCAAGGTGGAGTCGGTAGGCGGGGCGAAAGGGAGGGGCCTGAGCCAGCCCATATAAGGCCAGCCCATCAACGTGCCTTTGCTTCGTGTTGTTCTGCTTTCAGCAGCGTAACACTCTCCGCTGTGCTTACCTGCGCATCACTGGATTCCTGCAGCCCCATCCTGAAGATATTCCTGAGAGCGCTCCTTACCTGCAGTCGACCGCTACATCGCCGCTCGCGCCTTTCACCCCAACTACTCCATCGCGGAGGGTGCTCCTTACCTTTTGCCAGCTGCTACATCGCTGGGCGTGCATCTGTCGCACGCAGGGCTCCCTGACGTTTGTGGAATAGCTGGCGGCTGGGAAGCCATTGAGCGTTCTGCGACGTTCGGGGGCCCAGCGTTCGTCTGCAGTATAGTGGTTGCGACGCGCAACCGCCGGAGGATTTAACTTCCTGTTTTTGCCGGCGGCCGTCGCGTTGCCACCGCGGATTCTACTTGTCCTGGTGACACACTGCTTTTTCCTCCCAGCTTTTGGGCTCGTCCTGGTCTCTCCGTGCCCGGATCTTCTGAGCCGCTTCTGTTCTTCCTTGTCTCTCCCTCGTCCCCTTCCTGTGCCCGTTCTCCCATCCCCCCCCTTTTTCTCGCTCCTTCCCGCACTCCTTCATCCTGCCCGTTTCCTCTGCCAGGATCTCTCCTAGTTTCCTCTTCCATCCTTCCTTCCTACAGTTTCCTGCCCATTATTTACCTGCCAAGCCTTGCTGTCTAAACACTATACGGGCAGTCTGAAGTGCTCTGGAGTCCATCACCAGAGCTGTTAATTGCACTATCTTTGGTCTCCGGCTATCCACTACCGAACAGGATCCATACCCATCTAGGATCACAAGGTTATTTTTTTAGCCTTCGGCTTTTTTTTCCCTTCTGCGGACAGGTCCCGAGAGAGCAGCCAGTGGTTTGCTGTAGAATATCAGCTACCACGGTGGCTACTCCTTGGAGCAGGCCTTATCTCTACAAAAAAAAAGGATCCATCGGAAGGAAGAAGGGAAAGAAGAATCAAGAAACACCCCAAAGCTCAGGTGAGGAGGAGGGGATAGAACTAGACTTGGAGTGTGTGGAGAGACCATTTGACAGCATCTTACCTGCTGCCAGCCGCTACATCGCTGGGCGCGCATCTTACCTGCTGCCAGCCGCTACATTGCTGAGTGCGCAACTTACCTGCTCCCAGCCACTACATCGCTGAGTGCGCTTATTAACTGCAACTCATCTCGGCCGGAGCCAGACTCTTCTTCTTACCTGCATTCCATCACGGTCAGAGCTGAAGTCTTCTTTCTCACAGGCATTCCATCACGGTCGGAGTCGAAGTCTTCATTGTGCAACCACGAATCTTCATCAAGAATCCAGACACCATTCTTCATAGTCGGCCTGCACCTACTGGGAAATAAGAACACAACAGGTGAGAACTCAAATTCATATCGAATGCACAGCAGCATCATACAAGAGACTAGAGTTCCCTTATAAATATCAACTTACCTGTCACTGTTGAAACTCCATCAGCCTCTAAGTTCTTCCGGACTCTCTTCGTCCCGATTTACTTCTCCGTACCTATGGAAATGGAATGAGACATTGCAAGAATTATTGTCAGACAAACTACAGACAGTCCAATAGAACAATAGTCATACCAAAACACTGCTCTGGATCAACACTCCAACGGACCAGTGAAGTAACTTGGTCCGTTCTACGCGCCCCTGCTAGGATAAGCAGGACAGATAGCTCAACATTACAAAACTACAGGGGCAACACTCATCTCCCGAGCCGCAGGTCCAACCGCTATCTGGAGGGGAAGGCGATTCCGAGGAGTCAAGTCAAGGGAGGGCTCCAACCATGCCCCAACGCCCCTGCGGAGACCAGGTGAGCGTAACAGAACCCTGGTCGACGACGGTGAACGGAATGTCCAGTGCTTATCTTCGTTCTCCTCACCGGTCCCCGTCTCCGGTCGGCAGCCTGTCGAGGGTCTGACTTCCAGGGCGCTTCGGCGAAGGTTAGCGGTGCTCGATGGTCCCTCGGAGCACGGGAAGAGGGCGCCTAACCAGGTCCTCTCTTGGATCAGTCTCAACGGCTATCGGCTTTTGGATTTCAGCAAAGGGAGACAGCAGTCAATCTTCTTCTTCAGGCTCGGCTTCGAGATTCAGCTTCAGTTTCAATGTTAGTTTCAACTCCAGCTTCTGAACGATTTCTAGCAGTGAGAGGGCCACAGATATACTAGTTGATCACCCATTCATTCTGCTGGGTCACACTCAGCAACCAATCACTCAGAAGTGCATTCAACTGTCAGTCAGCTAATCAGGCATACAGTACATTGAGGCCATACTCCTCCCTCTCAGACACTCACAACAAGGAATGTGTATTGGGACAAGTACCCAGCCATTCAACACTACACACTGCATTCATACCAGTTTCGGGCAGGGTTGTCTCAGTCATTGTGTCTAGCACCAGATATCAGACATCCACAACAAGAAGTGCATATTGTCACACACTCCATTCACCCAGGGCACACCCACAGGGTGTACGCACAACATACAGTCACTGGGAAGGCTCCAGCCAGTCTGGCCTGGACTTCACAACAACACCATATAGGGAACTTCCACCCAACAGCCAGTCAGGGGGAAGGGTCAGAGTCAGGACTTCCCAGGACTTTGGGAAAACAAGGTAACAGGCAATAGAAAGCAAGAGGCCACAGGGGCCATCTTGTTTCCTATCAGGAATCAACATATTCCAATGGCAGGGCCTCGGTATCGCAAAATGGAGGATACTCAGAGCACCTGTCAAATTCAGCATGGAGCTGCCACCAGCCCAGTCCCTGCTCGGTGGGCTACACACAGGTGCTAAAAAACATACACTAGGGGCACAGGGATGTACCCCCCACCCATGGGTGCCATAAGGGTATCCCATGGGTCTGTACACCAAACCAAAAACAGGAAGAGCTGCACTGCCAGGAGTCCCACATGGACTCCTGGGCAGAAAACAATACAGAACACAAATGAAAAAGGACTACAGGACAAGGACAGGGAGGCCGTGTCCCTCCAATGCATTTCCAGGATCACAGTCGCCCCCCCCCAGACTTAGGTTAGGGTGCCTAATCTCCCGCGAGATAGACACCCTCATCCAGACGTACAACATACCTTCTGGAAAGGCCATCTGCATTATCGTGACTCTTCCCTGGTCTATGCTCTATGGTGAAGTCTAGCCCTTGCAGGCTAATGGACCACCTGAGCAGTTTCGGGTTCTCACCCTTCATCGGTATAAGCCACTTCAGGGGCTTATGATCTGTTTAGACCTTGAAGGTAGACCCCGTAAGGTAGGGCCTAAAATGGCCAAAGCTCCAAACTATGCTGAAACATTCCTTTTCAACAGTAGCCTACCTAAGTTCTCTACCCTTGAGTTGTCTACTGATGAATATGATCAGATGTTCCCTCCCTTTGTCATCTAAGTGGGACAAGACAGCTCCAATTCCGGTGTTGCAGGCATCCTTCTGGACGATAAAGGGTTTGCTGCAGTCAGGCACACACAACACAGGTGCCCTACACAGACTTCTTTCAAGCCATCAAAGGCCCTCTGACAGTCTTCAGTCCAACTAACTTTCCTAGGCTGTTTGGGTGAAGTCAGAGGTGTCAGAGGTGCAGCTATGGTCCCATAGTCCGCCATGAAATTGCGATAGTACCCAGTGAGGCCCAAAAAGGCTCTTACCTGGGTTTGAGTAGTGGGAGTCTCCCAGTCATGTACATCCTGTACTTTACTGGGAAGAGGTTGGATTTGACCCCCTCCTACCTCATGACCAAGATACGTAACTTTCCCCAGAGCTATCTGGCACTTGGTGGCCTTGATAGTGAGGTTAGCCCTTTTGAAGGCCTGCAACACCTTATCCAGATTTGTCAAATGCGCTTTGGAACTGTAGACGGCAATGTCGTCTAAGTAGGCCACACAAAAGGCCTCCAGCCCACAGAGCGCATGATTGATCAATCTCTGGAAGGTGGCAGGGGCATTCTTCAACCCAAAAGGCATGACCCTAAACTGGTAGAGTCACTCAGGTGTGGAGAACGCCATCTTTTCCTTGGCAGGGTCCGTCAGAGCTATTTGCCAATAGCCTGAGGTAAGGTCAAAGGTGCTCACAAATTTGGCAGCACCTATGGTGTCCATGAGCTCATCAGCCCTGGGTAATGGGTGCGCGTCAGTTTTGGTGACGGCATCGACTCCTCGGTAGTCCACACAGAACTTCCAATCCTTGGTTCCTGTCTGGGAACTTGCCTTGGGGACAAGGACCAAGGGACTGGACCAGGGACTGGTTGAGGGTTCAATAACACCCAGATCCAACATCTTGGAGACCTCAGCCTGGCTGTGGTTCTTAACTGTATCTGACATACGGTAGCACCTTCTTTTGACAGGCACACTGTCACTAGTGTCAATTTCGTGCCTACACCACGGTGTAAGGCCTGGTGTCAGTGAAAACAGAGAGGCATACTGCCGGAGAAAAGCCATGCAGGGCCCCTGCTGCTCTGTCATCAGATCTGGAGAGAGATGCACTCCCTCCACTGAGCCATCCTGAGGGTTGCTATGTAGCAAATCAGGAAGGGGCTCGCTCTCATCCTCTTCTTGCTCTGAAGCTAGCAAGAGACATGAGAACTCTGCTCGCCTGTGGAAAGGCTTGAGCCTGTTAACATGGAATACCTGAGGGGCTACCCCAGGGACTCCCATGTCAACCAGATAATTGACTTCGCCCATCTTGGATATGATCCTGAAGGGTCCAGTCCACTTGTCTGCCAAAGCTCTAGGCTTGGTAGGCTCCATCACAAGGATTTCCTGTCCCGGAGTCCAATCCACTTGCAAGGCTTTAAGGTCATGCCAGTACTTATTCAATTCCTGGCTGGCCTTGAGATTCACTGTCGCCTGACCCATCATCTGTGTCATCCTCCGTCTGAGGCCTAACACATAGTCCCCCACTTGCTTGGCGGTTTTACGCTCACCTGGTATCCACAGGGACGCCACCCAGCCGGGTTACTCGCTGGTATGCTTCTCAGATTTTCCCTGATGTGGTCTGCGGGGAAGGTTCTGCCTTGTGGTAGAATTAGGTGTGCTCTCCGTCCTGCCTTCTTCGCAGGGGCGCGTTGTCTTTCATGGGCGAGTGCGGTCCAGTTACTTCACTGACGCCGGCCCGTTTGATATTGTTCAGGTAGGTCGTATTGCTGTTCTTTAGTTTTGTTGCTATTCTGCATGCCTTTCTTTGTTTAAAATGTCTCTTTTTTCTTCCTTAGGTATGCGGAGCTTCAGCGCGGCGAACTGGCTTGGTTGAGCCCCGCTGGTAAATGATGGTGCATTAAGAGCGCTATGATGCGGTAAGTAAGAGCTATGCGCAGCGCTGCAAAGTCTTGCCTTTGCTAACCTGTGTTTTCCCTCCTTGTAGGTTGCGGTGTTCTTCAGCGCGAGTCGTATGTGTAACGCTCACCTGATTCCCACGGAGGCGCCGACCCGTTCTGGACTGCTATAACTTCTTCCACGGTAAAGTGTAGTGCTTGGAAGATGGACTGGACTGGACCCCCAAACCTCGTCTGTCTGGCCCGTAGAATAATCCTTCTGTAGATGGGAAAAGGGAGTTAACTGTCTGCTAGATTGTGTGTGAGATTCCCCCCTTTTTCCCCTTCTCACCCTCCTCGAACCCTAGCTGTGCCTTCTGCAGACTCTCACCTTAATTTCTGTATGGACGAGCTCTCCATCCTGCTTCTGACGCAGGGGCGCGTAGATTTCCAAACATCGATGAGTTCCCTGAGGACATCGTTCATGAAATATTGGAAGGCAGCAGGTGCATTGCACAGTCCAAATGGCATAACTTGGTACTCGAACAACCCATATTTAGTGCGGAAGGCAGTTTTCCATTCATCGCCTTCTTTGATTCGCACTAGGTGGTAAGCCCCCCGGAGATCTAGCTTGGTGTATATGCAGGCATCTTTCACTTGGTCAAGGAGTTCAGGGATCAAAGGCAAAGGGTATCTGTTTTTGACAGTTATCTGGTTCAGTGCGCGGTAGTCTATACAAGTTCTGAGATCGCCTTCTTTTTTTGGTACGAAGAATAAAGCCGAGGATGCAGGAGACTTAGATGGGCGAATAAAACATTGGCTAAGTACTGGTCCAGATATTGTCGTAAATGAAGATTCTCGGGCTCGGTAAGGGCATAGATCCTGCTGCAAGGGGGTGTTGCACCGGGTAGTAGATCTATCTGGCAATAGTATGACCTGTGGGGCGGTAGAGTATTGGCCTGTTCCTTTTGGAAGACGTCTTGAAACTCTTGGTACTCTGGCGGTATTTGCAAACTGACAGGAGTTACGGTAGCTAGGCCAATGCTTGTATTTCGTGGATAGCAGGTTTGTACACACTCTGGAAAGGTTATCCTCTTTGCTCGCCAATCAATTTGAGGATTGTGTGTTTCCAACCAAGGGATTCCTAGAATTACTTGAAAATGCGGAGCCTTGATTAAGTCAAACACCATTGCCTCCCGATGCCCATCTTGACCCAGCAATGTCACTTCCGTGGTGGAGTGAGTTACCGGCCCAGAGGCGATTTCGGTTCCATCCACAGTGGTGATGACATCTTTTTTGGTTTTAGGGCAAAGAGGGAGGTTCATCCTAGAAGCCAATTCACGATCCACGTAGTTTCCTATAGCCCCACTATCGATGTATGCCTTAATTGCATGCAACCGTTCAGGCTGCTTTGGATTTAAGAGGACCATTGGCATGGTGAAGTGGTCAAAGAGTTGGTTTTTAAGCTCGGCAAGCGGACCTCTACGCTTGTCGGGCGTGGTCGTTTCCCGGCTCAGATTCTACCAGATCTTTATCCGTGGCTCCTACCGCCTTTTTGGGCGGTTTTACAGGGCAGTCTCGTAAGAAGTGTCCTGAAGTTCCACAGTAGAGGCACAATTGCATTTGCCGTCTTCTTTCACGCTCCCTTTGGGTCAAAGGTCCCTTGACTACTCCAATCTGCATAGGTTCAGTAGCATCGACACCCTTGGGGTGAACCTGGGCTTTGGCAAAAACCCGGGTTTCAAACCTGGACCGATCTGCTTTTCTGTTTTGAAGCCTGTGATCTAGTTGGACCACTAAATCAATATAGTCCGAGCAGTCCTGGGGTGGATTTACGACCTGGGCCAAGACATCTTTAAGTTCTCCACATAGACCTCGATGGAATAGCGTAATTCTCTTATCCTCGGGCCATCTTGTTTCCACAACTAACCTATTGAAGGTCGCAATGTAAGCTAAGAGGTCCAGATTACCTTGTCGTAGAGATAGGAGTTTGTTGTCCAGGGCCTGTCCCTGAGAATGCCTCGCAAAAAGTCTTTCCATACTTGTCTGGAAGGCTTGAAAGTTCTGAAGGATCAGGTCGTCTTGAGTAACCAATGGGATTGACCAATCAGCTGCGCTGCCGCTGAGATAAGAAAGTACAAAGGCTACCTTGGTTTGGTCATTCGGGAAGGCCCCAGGTCTGCATAGGAAATGCAATCAGCATTGATTCATAAATACTGCAAATCTTTTGGGATCTCCAGCAAAATGTTCAGGCGAGGCCAGTGGCACGTTTCCAGGTAGATTGATTTGCACTGGATTAGTTGACGCCACGGGGATGAAACTACCCCCTGAACTTGGTAGAGGAGTTTGACCAGCTTGACTCTGCAACAGCTGGCGGGCAAGATCATCAGTTCGTTCCTTTGACACAATTAACTCCCTCCTGAGGGCATTCGTCTCCTGGCGAGCGGAATGAACTTTAGCCCGTAATTCCCCTAATAGCTGGGCCAGCTGGTCTGTCTCGGAAGTTTCCATGGCGCCTGGGTAGGAAGTTATTGGTAGTCTTCGCGTTCTGTAACGCTCACCTGATTCCCACGGAGGCGCCGACCCGTTCTGGACTGCTACAACTTCTTCCACGGTAAAGTGTAGTGCTTGGAAGATGGACTGGACTGGACCCCCAAACCTCGTCTGTCTGGCCCGTAGAATAATCCTTCTGTAGATGGGAAAAGGGAGTTAACTGTCTGCTAGATTGTGTGTGAGATTCCCCCCTTTTTTCCCCTTCTCACCCTCCTCGAACCCTAGCTGTGCCTTCCGCAGACTCTCACCTTAATTTCTGTATGGACGAGCTCTCCATCCTGCTTCTGACGCAGGGGCGCGTAGATTTCCAGTTACTTCACTGGATCTCGGATTTGGCGAGGGTTCGATGTCTGCTTGCCTTTACCAAAATGCTGCCGTAAGTATATAGTTCAAAAGATCAAGTCTTATTTGTCCCTTGGCCTTTGTTTAATTTTCAGGGACTAGGTGAGGAATCCGTGTGGAGGAATGGATTCGCCGAGGTAAGCTTAGGTGAGTACTTTTAATGAAGGTGTGCCGTAGTGGTTTGCTCCGACACCTTAATGAGTGTGTCCTATTTCCCCATAGGGGCCGGGGTACGGAAAAGCCAGAAAAGCCGCTCCGACCCGAAAAGGGAACTGAGGTCCCAACAAAATTCAGGTACGACTTAAGGTGAGTAATCTGTCCTTTTGCAATTAGTTCGTTGCTCACCTTGTTTTGTCCTTTTTCTTCGTAGGTCTTGAATGCAACCGATGTCGCCTATGGGCGCTGAAAAGGTTGCCGGCGCCACGTGAAGGTAAGTGGAAGCGGCGTGGCAGCGTGAGAAGCGGAGCGCTTCTAACTATTGTCTTTCTTTTCCGTAGGTGCTGGGATGCGGCCGATGTCGCCTATGACCGCTGAAGAGCTAGACAGCGCCACGTGAAGGTAAGTGGAAGCGGCGCTGCAGCGAGCGATGAGATGCGTTTCTAACCCTTGACTTTCTTTTGCAGGATCGACAGAGTGAAGAATCCGGATGCTGGATGAAGGTAGGTAATGTCCTAATGCTTGCCTTTCTCTCCTTGCAAGTGTTCCAGGTGCTGGTGGGCGTGGCAGGAGCCAGGATGCAGGAGCCGACTCGGTGAGCGTCCTGCTGCAGATGCAGAATAACGCGAAGCACGTGTGGCCATCTGGGCGTGGTTTAAATAGCCTTGGAAGAGCTTCAGGTGAGTGTTCTTCCACTGGCCCCACCCGAGTAAGAAAAGAGTTCCTGAAAGAAAATAGTTCCTCCCCAGCCTTAGTTGGCTTGGAGCTTCAGACAGCATGGTCTGCCTCGGGTGAGTATGCAGCATGGTCTGCCTCAGGTGAGTTCACCCAAGCATTACCATATGTTCTGCCATGATGAGCCTGACAAGGTCCAAAGAGCCCCTATAGGGGTTTGCTGGGTCCTGCTTGGTGAGTATGAAGTCTGCTTCTGGGGACGCTGGGCCTGACCTGGCTCCTCGGGAGCAGGCATCATGACAGCATGTCCGGAGTGGTGCCAGCTGACAATACAATAAAGTAGTTCCCAAGCACATTGTTTTTCATGGTGTATGAGCCTGGCGCCATAGGCGCCAGTACTGGCCCCATGAGGGCTTTTGAAGAGGATGCCAGGCTCTAGAGGCCCGAGTCCTGACTCCACCTGGCCAATGGGTTTGCCAAAGGGGGTTTTGGGCGAGGGTCGTGACAGTCGGGACCTGGAGGGGTGGCTTTCAAACCGTCTCTGATCAAGGCAAGGGGCCCTCTCACGGGATGTCCAAATAGTAACTCAAGGGGGCTGAAACCAACACCCTCTTGAGGTACCTCTCTGTAAGCGAACAGCAGGCATGGCAGGAGGAGATCCCATTTCCTCCTTAGGGGCTCTTCCAAAGCGCCTAGCATGCCCTTGAGAGTTGTATTAAACCTCTCAACCAGACCATTGGTCTGGGGATGGTAAGAGGTGGAGAACTTGTAGGTTACCCCGCACTCCTTCCACATGGTTTTCATGTAATCCGACATGAAGTTGGATCCTCTGTCAGAGACAACCTCCTTAGGGAATCCAACACGGGTGAAAATGCCCCAGAGAGCCCTGGCAACCACCTTGGCAGTAACAGTCTGAAGGGGTATAGCCTCAGGGAACCTGCATGATCAACAAAGACCAGGGTCAAGGGGACCAACAATGTCGATGCCCACCCTCTCAAACGGTGTGCCAACCACTGGCAACGGCTGCAGTGGCCAATGACACTGCCTCCAGTCTTGCCAGGCAACTGACAAGTTGGGCAGGTCCTGCAGTGGGACTCCATTTCTACTCCCATCTGAGGCCAGTAGAAATGGGCAGAGCGTCTCTGCTTAGTCTTCTTGGTCCCAAGATGACCAGCTAAGGGCACCTCATGCGCCAACTGCAGCAGGAAGGTGCTGTAAACCTGTGGTACCACCAACTTCTTGAGGGCACCAGTTTCAGGCTTACTGGGCTCACTAACAAGGAGCTCACCCTCCCAATAGATCCGGAATGTCCTAGGCACTTCTCCTTGTGCCTGGGACAGGGCCTGTTTCCTCAGACCCTCGAGAGAGTGGCACTCTCTCTGTCCCTTACAGAAGTCTGCCCGGGAGGGTCCGCCTTCAGCCAACCGGCATTGAAGGTCGGGGTGGTCCTCCCGCAGTAGGGTCTTCTGCCTCTTCTACCTTAGGAGTTGAGTTTGGGTTTTCCACTTGACCCAGCCCACCCGGAGCATGGATCCCAATGGGTGCTGTAGGAACAGCAGGAAGAGAAGGAGTCTCCTTCACAGAGGTGGCCTTCTTGTTCTTCCGTCTTCTTGCCTTAGGCTTTGCCTTTGGCTCGGGTACCTGACTCACAGCCAGACCCGGTGTCAGCTGTGACCTAGTGACCGCAGCAGCCGTCATGGGTAGACCATCCGAGATCAACCCCAACTCTACTAGATAATTTCCTAACAGAATGTTACCAGAGACGTCCTGAACCCGGACAGGAAGCTTTGCTGTCTTGTCTCCAATCATGAGTGTGACTAAGTCTACATGCGATAATTTGGGAGGCCCATCAGGTAACCTGGTGGTTCTCAGAGGAGCACCTACATAGTCCTCCGGCTTGTGCAGGGTCCTGTCCACCACTGTCATGCTTGCCCGAGTGTCTCTCAAGCCAGTAGAAGGCTGGCCATTCAAGAGGACACTTCTCAAAAACCTACGGGTGTTCTGTGGGATAGTCGCCAGTATTTACGCGTACTGGTGCCTAGTAGCCCCAAGGGATACTAGGGAAATCTCTACAGGAGCACCGATTGTGATCCCTGTAGAGGAGGGGAGGAGAGTGGCCTCCACCTCAGGCATGGGGTAGGGTAGCTCAGGCTGGCAGCCTGTACTCCAAGTGCCTTACCTTTACACTTGGAGTCACCCTTCTTGTGATCTAGAGCCCCACATTCCCAACAAGTGCCAGGAATGCGGGGTACTGTACTGGAACCACTGGGAGCCTGCTTTGCAGCAGGTGGACCACTACTCTTATTCCCACCCACAGATGACTTATCCCCACTAGATTTTTGGGTCTTAGGAGAGGAAGGTTTTGGTTTAACCGACTGTGATTGCTTTTGGGACTCCTCAGCTTTCTGAGAGGTCCCCTTTTCTTTGTCCTTGTCCTTCCCACTCGAGTCCTTAGGGGACACCCGGTGGGAGACCCACTTGTCAGCCAACCTAGCCAGTTTAAAGGGATCCAAAATGTTCTGGTCAGCAACATACTGACGCAGCTCTGGTGAACAGGCTTCAGAAAAATGCTCAAAAAACAAAGGTCCCACAACAAATGTTTTCACCTTGTATCCATCAATCCACCTCATCATGTTCACGTGCGCAGCACTCACCCAGTCAACCCAAGACACATTCTCTCTTTTCTTAAAATCCCTGAACCTTTTAAGGTATTGAATATTTGAATATGTGTCTTGCCAAACTTGGCAATCAAAGCAGACTTCATGCACTCATACTGACCCCTTTCTTCCACACTCAGTTTCAGAATACAGTCATATCCAGTCTGAGGCACTCTGCTTAACAAAAACTTAGCCCAATCTCTCTTATCTACATCATGAATTGGACAAGCCATTTCAAGCGCTTCAATCCATTGGAGGATATCTGAACCCTCCACAAACACACCAAGCAAATCTTTTATAAACTTGGTGGCTGGGGACCTGACACTCTCAATGGGTTTAGCTGAAGTCTCCACTCTAGCCTTCTCTAGCTGGATTCTCTGACATTCAGTGTCCTTGTCTTTGTGTTCAAGATCCATATTCTTGACTTCCACTTCCTGTGCCAGCTCCTCTTTCTTAAGCTCAGCTTCTATTTCCAACTTGCGGTATTCAAAGGTCAATATCATCCTTAATAACTCAAGTTCCACGGAATTGCTGGGGGTTGCAACACAGGCAGCAGGAATGGTGGCATTCCCAGAAACAGATTCAGCAACAATCCCAGGGGCACAGTCCTCATTGGTTGCATCCCCCCTTTCAAGGGTTTCACCATCAGTCTGGTAGTCCACCAGGGCAGCTATCAATTCAGCCCTAGACTTATCCACAAAGTCTAACTCCTTGGCTTCACAAGCACTCTAGAGAGCCTCTAAACTCATCCTAGTCAATTTACCATTTGCAATAGATTCCATTGCTTGTAATGCAGTTATCTTGTATACAACTAAACCTCAATTTAACAAAGTGCAGATATTTTGTAAGTGGCACGGTTATACACTGATTCTTAAAACCATAAGCATCCCACCACTGCCACCAGTGTAAAGACTGGAGGGGGGTCTGTATTTCTGCTCTCTATATGGTAGAGGAGAGGCACAGAGGACCCAGCCAAGATTCTCTATTACGTTAGCAATGGACTAGCAATCAAGGCCTAGCTTCTCAGGAGGTGATGCAGGCTGGTTCCTAAGTACAGTGTAGTCCCCAAGCCCCCACAAAGCAATGTCCACACACTGTATTAGTTAAAACACAGTCTTTGTATAATTAAGGTTCAAGGTTGTATACATAATCACAATAACTGACTTTGTGCTCAGTAAATCTACAATGGCAAATATATACAGTTCTAAGTGGTACCACAATTATTATCAGATTTCATTAAAGTGCATCAACTGTTCTCTGGTCAAATGTCACACAAATCACGTAATAAAGGTAACCAACAATAGACATAGGAGGAAAAGCAGGATGAGATTAAAATTCGTAAATTTAGGAAATTCTTTAGAGATGAGAGAGATTACAGCAATGATCGGGTGTACACGTTTCAAGCAAAGTATGATAGAGATAATATTGGTCCATTGGTTAAAACACCTACAGGGAGTCCATTATCCTCAGAGGTAGACTCAGAGGAAGAAGCCTTGAATAGAATTCAAGGGACAGAGGGAGAGAACGCTACACCTTCCTCAACTCATCGTAGAAGGGGATTTATGGCAGAAATTAAAAGACATAGGAAAGGAAATGTTTCCAATTATAATCCCACCACTAACAAACATGTGAGATTTGCCGTCCCTTTAGGACGGACTACTCCAACACCCATTGCATCTTCCGAGGAGGAAGAGGAAGAGGATCTAGGGTCAGATACAGGGCACAACGCAAACAGACGCCAGACAAGGGCCAGTGTTAAACGAATCTTCACGGGATCGTGGTTTACCTCTTTTTCCTGTAGACCGTGGAGTTGAGGTTGCCAGTCTGTCGAAGTCTTGATAGCCGATGAAAGAGTAACGCGAGAAATTAGCCAAATCCCTTCCTGACGGTATATGACAGGACGGCACTGAATCAACTCCCAACGCCACGGATGGCACTTCTCAGAATTAGCGTGACGTCGGGACAGTGTTTCCACTGGCTGAGAAGGCTTGATGAAATCACCGATGAAAACGGGGAGGAACTCAGGAACTTCCAAGGCAGTAAGGCACAGGTACCGGCAGGGCACAAGACAGGCAAAGGAAAGCAAACTGCAAGAAGAAGCAGTACTGACAGGGGTTCCCCCCTACAACTAGGAACCCAGACAAACCTCCTCCACCCTGAACCAGGGACTGGCTAGTAACGAAATAAGGGAAGAAAGGGTAGGAGGACCAGGAAGCAAGAAGAAGTAAGAAAAGAGGCAGGACTGAGCAGGAAAAGGTAGACCTGGAAACTGGAGGACTGAAAACCGAGCACCAGGGCTCCAGCAGCGCATACACAGTAACAACCGCGTTGAGACGCGCTGTCCCTGTGTATGCGGTGCCTATTTATGGTCCGGGGTCAAAACGAGGCTTGGAACGCATGTTCCGATGCTGCGCATGCGCGGGACGTCGAATACTGACGATCCGCGCATGCGCAGATCCTCGCAAGATGGTGGCGTCCATGGCGCCCATCCGAACCGCGGGTCGGCGTGAAGAGAGTCGCCACCGCGGGTACAGCCTCCATGAAGGAGGAGACCGCTGTGGCCGTGGACCAGGGACCCAGGTAAGTGGCGCCGGCGCCCGCGAGCGAGCGCGCGGCGTGACAGCCAGTCTCAAGAGTCTTCAAGCCAAATAAATTCTGAAAACCTAGTGCATAATTTATCCACTAAAGTCCTCACTCCGACAGAACTGTCAGTTTTGAATAAAGGTTTGTCTTTTGCACCAAGTCGCCAACCTGATTTCATTGATTTTCAAATAGATCTTTTTAAATTTATACGGAAATTGAAGCTTAAAAAATACTATCATACACAGGTACAGCAATACAAATCTAAGAGTACTCACAGTTCACCGAGTCAGTTCACGTTATCAGACATAGAAGATACCTCTTTACTGTTGTCTTTGTCTGAAGCTTTTGATTATCAGAAAGGTCAATTACAGCAAGAATTGGGTATTCAACAACTAAACCTTTCATTAAGAGAACATAAGAAGCCATCTAAATTTGTCCCGGCATCACAAAATGAAAATGTAATTGACACATTGTATCAGGCTGTTACACATGATTTACATTATCTCATTGATCATCCAAAAAGAAATTCTCAACGTTATAATAATCTTTCGAAATTGGAACAACAAGCTCTGAATAATTTGAGGCTAGATTCAAGTATAGTTATTAAGGAAGCCGATAAAGGTGGTAATATTGTCATACTCAACCGAGATGATTATATTCAAATGGCAAATGAACACCTAGCAACACCTGGGTGTTATCAATCTTTACCTGGGAACCCCACTAGTCAAACAGTTGCAAATTTAATGCTTCTGATTCAAAACTGGCATTCACGGGGTCTTATTACTGACAATGAAAAGCAATATTTGACGTCTACGGCTCCAGTCATGCCGACATGGATTTTTTACCCAAGATTCATGAAGAATATGTTGGACTGCCACAAGTTAGACCGATTATGAGTGGTTTAGGTTGGGCCACGGAAGGTCTTTCACAATATATTGATACCGCTATAAAAGATTTGGTTCCCACATTGCCTGCCTATTTACGAGACACTACCCACACTTTACAGATTTTATCTTCCATAAAATGGTCTGGATGTTATATGTTAGCAACTTTTGATGTCAAATCACTGTACACCTCTATCCAACACGAGTTAGCACTTGACACTATTGATTTTTCTTTTAGAAATCACTCAGCATCTTATGCAGATCACATAATTATGATTAAGGAATTTTTGGCTTTCACGCTACAACATAATCAGTTCCTTTTCAATGGACAATACTATGTGCAAACTAGAGGAGTAGCCATGGGGGCTAAGTATGCCCCCTCTTTAGCGAACCTCTTTATGGGGAATTTTGAATATCATTATATCTTCAATTCACATCAGTTCAGGGATCATATTATAATATGGGAGAGATATATTGACGATGTATTACTTATTTGGAATGGCTCTATTGATCAGTTCCAACAATTCACAAAATATCTCAATAACAATAATTTTGGCATTGAATTTGTGGGCCATGTGAGTACAGACAGAATAGAATTTTTGGATCTTGTTATCAGCATCTCAAATTGTCGAATACATACACATACATTCAGAAAACCGACAGCGGTGAATTCAATTTTTCATGCTACCAGCTGTCATAAAAGATCGGTTATAGAAAATATTCTGTTTGGAGAATTTTATCGGGCTCGTCGCAATTGCAGTGATACATCAGACTTTATTGATGAAGTAGAACGGATACATGAAAGGTTTAAAAGAAGAGGCTATATGAACTCTAGTATTCAAAGGGGTATTAGAAGAGTCAGCAGTATTTCACGAGAGGATATGTTGATTGAACATGAGAAGACTAAATCCACTGGGTTCTCAGATGTAAGAATCATCACAAAGTATGTGCAAAGCTCTAAGATGTTATACAGGCTGTTAGCAAAGCATTGGCATTTACTCCAACTTGATTCCGATTTATTACCATATATAACGGATAAACCCAAGGTTATTTTTACACGAAATCGTACTCTTAAGGGATACCTGTGCCCTTCTTATTTAGCCTCTCAGATTCCTGCTACAAATTCTCTATCATGGCTTCCCTCTAAGCCAAATGGTTTCTTTAAATGTGGTACATGTAATTTCTGTAAATTTGTTATTCAATCTGATACTTTTTCATGTCACAATGGTTTAGCAATCCAAATACATGATTTTATGAACTGTAAGACCAAATACATTGTGTATGCGATTCTTTGTGTCTGTGGTAAAGTGTATGTTGGCTCCACAATAAGGGAATTACGAATAAGGATTAGAGAACATTTTTCAAGTTTAACAAAATTTGACTCAAAATTACCGCTCTCAATGCATTGGCAAGAACATCACCAAATGGACAATGTTAGTGATATTAGATTTATTGGTTTAATGCAAGCAAGAACCCATCCCAGAGGAGGGGACCGTCTGGGACTGTTACGTCAATTGGAAGCACGCATCATTTGCAGGCTTCGATGCACTACTTTAGGACTTAACAGTGACACGGAATTACATGTATTCCTGTAGATGTGAGGTTTAATGTTTGAACCAAAGCCTAATGTATCTTTATCCATGTGTGTTAACCGCTGGAGTCTAGGGGACCGGTGAAATGCCAGGGCTGCGACCGGGAGCCAAACACACTAGCATTCGTACTTTTAAAAAGTAATAATAAACTGGATTTGACAATTTGACGCATTAGCGACAATACCTGCCCATATGTATCCACAATTGATGTTGAGAGAATGTTATTTCTAAATTTAATACTTGAATTATTAACGCCAATAGAGGATAACAGGACCTATATGTCACATTGAGTGATTTACAGTTAACAATCGAATATTATTATCTTGATAATTTGCCTTAGGATATTCAGGCATTGGAAGGATAATTATGTGTGCTATGTCAGCAGTTAGCAGATAGATATTTTATATCAAATTATGTTGTGGTCACGTGAATCCGTGTGAAAGAATAAAACATTATTTTGCGTGTTGTTACCCAATAGTGAAAAAGTGATGCCAGGCGACTATACACTTAGAGAGAAAGGAAAAAAGGAAAAAAGGCGTGTTCACTATTGTACTAAGTCTCAAGCGAGTATAGTTAAAATACTCACGAGCTTTTATTTAGATTTAGAAGTTGCAGCATGACCTAATTGAGTCACATGAACAGTGTGACACGTGATCAGTGAAATGCGCATGGTGCGCTTTTCTAATCTCGCTCTGTTTTCTTTAACATGGAACGCGAGATCGGTTTCATTCAAGTTGCAAACGCATGTATACCAGGGTACTAAGGATATAGTCAGAATAGGCATAATACTTACAAGCTTTTATTTATATTTTGAATCAGCAGCATGACTAACTTCAGTCACATGATCAGTGTGACATGTGATCAGTGATACACGCTAAGTGCGCTTTTCTAACCTTGCCGGGTTTTCTTTAACACAGAACGCGAGATCGGTCACGTTTGAATATATCATGTAACAGATGGATGAAGAGCAAAGGACTATTATGTAAGTCTGGCTACTTATTATTATAGACAATACGTGGATACATGGGTACTGGTATTTCTATTCTGACAAATACTTATGGCTTTCTTTATTAGGCAATGTCAATATATGGCAGGCTATTTGATAGAATGAATCAACACATTGGATGCGTTTCAACAACCTAACGGTGCAGGTAACACTTGTGGTTGCATCCGATTAAGAGTTTGGTGACACCATAACAAAATGAATACACAGTGAATGTTGGTTTTGACCACGTTTCTTCTTCTCATAATATAGGACATTTACTTCATTTAAATGATACATTACTAAAGTGATTAGCTGTGGGTACTTATCGACAAGACTTCCCAACGGGTAATGGATGAATAACTACCTGGTGACACAGCATGATCATTTCACAGGAGAGCATCTCTCTTGCACATTGGTTTAGGGAGGATTGGATCCTATATACATGGAGTTGGGTAATTTTGCATGTGTTTGGCTCAACGGGTGCGGTTATAAGGCACATGTAGCTGGTAACACTGGGCTCTAAACGGTGGCACACATGGATTCACTATAAATAGCTGAGGCAAGATTAATGTAAATTTTAGATGACCGTTTTATAATATGTTATGTGACTTATGAACTTTTCTCTTAAGTTGAAAGATTTTAATTTATATTTTTATTTTATTTGATTTCTTTATATGTGTTGCTGATTACATGTTGCTGTATTCACATATATAACAACTTGGTTGGGTAATGTATATTTTTCTGTATCGTTTGATGTTTTTCCCTGTACTATCTGACCCTTTTTGAATTGGTGGTTATATATATGTAATGGAATGTTGGGTATTACTCAGTGGTTATATACATGTAATGGAATGTTGGGTATTATTCGGAGCAGAGCTTTGCCTTGAGAAAGATCTGTGAGGTCGAAACACGTGTTGGCACATGACTCTGCCGATGTTGGAATATGGACTTTGAATCTAATTAAAGAATACCCTAATTTATTTATGACGTTCTTCAAAAATGATTTGTATATTAGCTGGCTATGACTACGTTGAATACTATAAGACATAAGGAGTACTCTGACAGCGCACCCGATTGTGGAACAATCATTAGTTCATAGGAGGAAAAGCAGTTGGTTAGAACAATTGACAGAATACTTGCCCCTACCACCAGACACAGTTCTGTGTGGAGATCCCCCCACCTGGGCAACCTGTAAAGTAATGATATATCACAAGCCCAGTCCATATATTGTTCTATAAGTCTTATTTCCTTCTATAAGGTTTCTACCACCCCAATGTACCTGGAATAGCAGAGTTCGACGATGAGTCATCGACGGATCCTTCTTGAGCGGCTCCCTTTAAAGCAGGAGCCACAGATTGTTGAGATCCCTCGAAGAAAGTGAACTTGGCGTCGAGGCGGCAGCTTCGGTCCCAGCGGTGCTTGTCGACAACGGAGTGAAGATGTCCTGCAAGGAAGAGGCGTGTGGGGCTCCTCGATGTCGATAGTTCAGGAAAGCAAAGAGTTTGTGAAGAACTGTGCCCAGCAAGGGCATTGAGTTGTCTGGCGTCTCCACGGTCGTTGGGTGGCGGGAAACTGACCGGCGAATGCTCCTCGGTGCGCCAAGGGCCTGGCTTTCTCTGGCGAGATAAGGCGGGCGGCGGTGCGGACGAGCGCATTCGTGAATCAAAGGTCTTAGGCAAAGGAGCGTTGCGGCTCCGGTCGTCGATGGCACGGCGTCAATCGGTCCCCTCTTCTGGGCAACACAGCTTCGACAGTGTTAGGCAGAATCCTGTGCAGTGCCCTTAGGGACCACTACACACAATTAAGACTACAGGTGGCAATACAAGTTTTATCTTTGGTACAAGCCTGTACTACTATGTTAAAGTGGTAGCAGTAGCAGAGCAGACAGGCTTATCTCAAGAGTATAAGAGCAGTAGAAGAGTTACAAAAAGGGACCACAATTACTGTGACTCAAGCAAACACTGACTCAAGGTTTCAGGTAAAAAATATAAGTACATTTATTTTTAAACCATTTGTTATAAACACAACACTTCTATTAATTCAAAACCACACGCAAAATATACCACAACCAACCAATTCACTTTGGTACACTCTAACTCAAGGTAAGTACCCTGTGTTTCAACGAACCGGTGTTATGAAACAAAAGACGTTACCGGGAATAGTCTTGCAATCACCTTTTGACAGGAATGACAGTTCGGTCTTACTAAAGAAACGTGTATCCGGGGCAAGAATTGTTATCGGGGCAAAAACACACTTAGCACCTGGGTTAACCAGAGAGAGTTGGGGGCAAAAATCACAGGCAATACTTTTGTCAAGGCAGACAGAATCAGAGAACACTCATCAACAGAAATTCAAGAGTCAATAGGCCGGAGCCAGTGTCAAGTGGAAGCGGGTTCCTGTTGTCGAGGATCACACAGTCGGATAGTTCGAGATTCAACGTTGCCAGGAGTACTTAGATATTGTCAACAGAGGAAGCAAAAGTTATAAGAAGGAGTGAAGACAAGGGCAAGCCTTGGAGATGAAGAACAGGGATTCACCCTAATTCCTCAAGCAGAACACAGTACCATATTCAATGGTGAGCTGGTGCCCTGGCAGTTGTGCCTGTTGGTTTCCTGCAGACCCACGGTTCCTGGAGCTTCGAGGTGAAGGAGGACATCTGGAGGGGTCTGCACGAACCAGGGATGAAGCCGGCAGCAGCAACGATGAATAAAAGGTGCACTCCTTAAAAACAGGAGAGGCTCTTCGGATGCCTATCCGGACCAATACAGCAGTTTGCAGCGATTTTGACCAAGAAGAGGATCCTCTGGCTGTGGAAGTTGAGCTGGTTGACCCCACTAGGCTCAAGGGAAGAAGACTCCGGACTGGATCTTCTCTGGTCGTCGAAGGGTAGATAGCTCAGACTGCAGCAGGGCTTCACCGGGACGGGAAAGTTGCAGCAGCCGTCTTCTCCGCTTCTCTTCGGTTCCTTGTAGTTCCAGTGGCAACTCTGACTTCCAGCCCAAGAGTCCTGTCTTTTATGCGAAAATCCCCCATTCACACAGCCTGGCTGTCAATCATGCAGCAGGGGGGTTGTCTAGCCCGGACAACCGCCTCAGCCAATCATGGCAAAGTGCGACTTGGGTTTCCTAGGATACCCTGTGCAGGGGGTGACTACACCCCTCCCTCACATTCAGCCCACCTAGACACCCAGGCGCCTGGAGGAGGGCTTCTGAGCAGAAGCCCGCCAAAGGACGGTGAACAAAGAAGGAAAACCTGGCTTGCCACGCAAAGTAAAACACAAGAAGGACTTTAACAAAAAGAAATGGTGAATAAACCCGACCAGAGCCAAAAGAAAAAGTATTTGGTCAAGCGGGTTTAAGTTTGAGGCTAATATAATAGACTAAAACAATACCACGTTTATATAGTATAATCGCGGTAGAAATGTTAGGTTAGATACCACTGCCACCAGCCAAGTCTAACTGTTAAAAGAGCAAAACAAGTCTCTAGGGGATACAGATATTAAGGGCTAAGAAGTAACCCTTTCCAATACTCCATGTAAAATGGGGTGTACTGGATCTGTGGTTAAATGACTAGGTAAAGTTAATGGCAACTTTACCCTTTTCTGGGGGATAGTAGTCAGCCCCAGAAATGGAGTAGGTGGGAAGTCTAAAAGACAACCCTGTGTCACTGCAATGAAGGTGTGTGTAACACACAAAAGAAGGGGGCTACTGAAGTGGTGCACTCCAGAGGCCACAATCACAAAAACAGATGAAATACACATGGCAAAACATGGGTAAGAGTGGAGGAAAAGCTCACACTCTTACCAAATGAAAAAAAATAACTTCAGAAATCCAGCAAAGCTGCTGAGGGACTCACTAGGTAAGGGAAATTAGCCACTGAATGAGAATTCTCCCTAACATCCACATGTTGCTATTGTGGGCCTGGGAGGGTACGTTTGGGAGGGGGAGGGAGACCCATAGTTGGGATAGATAGTTGGGGTCTGGGGGGTGGGAGGGTACGTTAGGGAGTGCGAGGGGGGTCCATAGTTGAGATAGATAGTTGGGTCCTTGGAGGGTACGTTTGGGAGTAGGAGTGGGGGCCATAGTTGGGGTAGATAGTTGGGTCCTAGGAAGGTACGTTTGGGAGTAGGAGTGGGGGCCATAGTTGGGGTAGATAGTTGGGGCCTGGGAGGTGGGAGGGTATGTTTGGGATGGGGAGGGGTTCCATAGTTGTGATAGATAGTTAGGGCCTGGGAAGCGGGAGGGTATGTTTGGGAGGGTATTGTTGTTGCACCTGTTTTCATTTGTCTTGATATCATAATACACTGGGTTGTGCATCTGAATCATGAGTGGACATTCTACGTCTGTGTGTGTATTAATTATTTAATGAAAGTGTTAAAAATTATGTGTGTGAAATTGTGCTCCATGTGCTTGTGAGGATTGCTAAAAATGAATTGTGAATCAGTGCATCCCGTGCATGTTGACCATCAATGGCATCCCACTGGGGTCGCACTCCCATCACATCATCGTCGTCATCCCCATCCTCCTCATCTGCTGGGTCCACGTCCGGGGGCAGTGCAATGTTCTGTCGAATACACATATTGTGCAGCATGGCACATGCCAGGACAATTTTGCCAACCTTGATGAGGCTATACATTAGTGCTCCGCCGGATCTGCTGAGGCAGCGGAACCTGGCCTGAGCAGACCAAAAGTCTGTTCTATGATGCCGCGTGTACAGATGTGTGCCCGGTTGTAGGCCTCCTCATGCATGTTCCGTGGTCGTTCAGCCATAGTGTGAGGGGGTATCCGGTATCACCTGCATGGGAGTGACAGAAAGGTGATTGGATGTTTGTGGTTGAAATTTGTTGTCGGTGATGATAGCATGTACACATTTTCAGGATTTTGTTAGCACACAACATAGTATATGCCACAGATGACCCAAAGCATTTTACAAAATTTGAATGTCACAACTTTTCTATATTCCAATGTTTGGCAACTCATTCCTACTGAGACTGTTTGGCCTGTTCACTGTCTGCAGTCATGATATGGCCTTCAATGCTAGTACATGTCTTATTCCTTTCAATGTACACAAAGGTGTGTGTCTGCCTACTAGGAGCCTCATGTCTTGTATGGTGCTAACAATCTGCGTTCTGCACCCGCAGCGCACAAGAGGCAAGACACTGCTGTGCGTACTGGGACCAATAGGCATTGTGCACATGGGAGCACCTGCTACTTTGTCACCCGTGGCAATACTCCCATGTACATGTCACCATTGCATAGTGTGCCACTCCATGGGTAGGGGGAATTTCAATTTGCCAGAACATGGATTCCTGTGGCATGGAACACTGGTGTATAGGCGCGTTATAAATGCCATGTCATATCATATCATATCATGGAAAACTGCCATGGACCTCATGCAGCGGTAAGCCAGGTGCACTCTGGTGAGTGCCTATTTACCCCCGTACTCCACTACACAGAGGTCAAGCATTGGTCATTCTACTCACCCAACAGCCAGGTGCACTATGGTGAGTGACTGTTAACCCCCCCCACTACACTGAGGTCAAGCATTGGTCGTTCTACTCACCCAACATCCAGGTGCACTATGGTGAGTGACTATTAACCCTCCAACTACACAGAGGTGAAGCATTGGTCATTCTACTCCCCCAACAGCCAGGTGCACTCTGGTGAGTGACTATTTACCCCATCACCCACTACACAGAGTCAAGCATTGTTCATTCTACTTATCCAACATCCAGATGCTCTTTCCAATGTGACGTGCCATGTACCGTGGCAACGTGGAGTTCTGCAAGAATATTGAGTTGTGTATGGATCACGGAAAACGTGCGCAGCAATGGGTGATGAGGCGTTCAGCATCACAGACCATCTGCACGTTGAGGGAGTGGAATTGTTTGCGATTTCTATGCACTACCTCATGGCATGTCTGGCAACCAACTCGACATGGGTGCAATCCAATGCACCAATGCAATTGGGCATCCCTGCAAGGGCATGGAAGGCCACTTTGGTGGCATTCATCTGGGCAGGGGTTAGGAGTAAGGCAATGTGGTCTGCCACATGGCACAGCAGTGCATCCAGTACCTGGAACAAAATCCTGGAAAAACAGGGTTATGACAGTCTGTCCAGCTCACCCATGATGTACTCGTATGTGCCGGTTGCAAGGAAGTGCAGTGCCAAATCTACCTTCAGCAAGGGTGGAATTGCAGTCCGTATGTTTATCAGGCTGCTAATGTCATTAATGAGGGTAACTATTGATATATGGGGCCTCATTACAAGTTCTCCGGTCCAGACTTAACGCTGCCGTTATAACCATACCGGCTCAATTTCCGCGATCGCCAAATTATGACCTACGGACCCGGAAATATCACCACCATAAACCGTCACCGCGGAGTCAAGGCACCCGTAAACTTCGCCTGCACGGAAACCCCCCCGTTACCGGCAATACGAAACACTGTGAGCATTACGAGTAGCATGGACATGGAAACACCGCCACAAAAATAGCGCTAAAACCGTGACCACAGTGACGGTATCGCTGCCACCGCGAACATGACGTTAAACAGTGCCTGGTGATCTGAATCAGGCCACAGATGCACCAAATGAGCCCAGCTGGACCCAGCAGGCCACTGGGAGCCTACAAAAGGTCCACACCCAGGCCAACTCCAAACAGAACTATGCAGGCAGCAGCTCTAGTAGCATTTCGACTGGGGCTATTGAACCAACAGGCAGCACTGCACATGATGGAGGTAATGGTGCAGAGGAGGAGGAGGCGGAGGTGGCGCAGGCGGCACTTAGCAAACCCTGTACCCATGCCAAACCCTATTGTGCAGCCGGCACGACCCCGCAGGCAGCCTGCAATACCACGCATCATGGCCTCACCCAGGAACCTGACCCCAAGACAGATCGACACATTATACCAGCTGGACCGTCCAACAATCATGTATATCACCACCATGATAGAGGACGACATCAGCAGCCACATTGACATCACCACCACCATCCCCCCACTCCTGAAGGTGGTGTCGGTACTGCATTTCCTTTGCACCGGAACTTATCAGCACACAGTTGGTGAGCTGCATGGGCTTTCACAACCCTGTTTCTCTAGAATACTGGTACAGGTACTGGATGCCCTATTGCGCCATGTGTCTGAAGACATCGCCCTACCCCGTACCCTTGCCCAGGTCATTGCCACCAAGTTGGCCTTCCATGCCATAGCAGGCATGCCAAATTGCATAGGTGCAGTAAACTGCACCCACATAGAGCTGACAGCACCACGTGCTATCGAGATGGTGTACCGCAATAGGAAACTGTACCACTCACTAAATGTACATATGGTATGTGATGCCACACAAGTGATAACACATTGCTGCACACGTTTCCCGGGATCAACACATGACTCAATGGTTCTGCACAATTGGACATTGCCACGGTACATGGAACGCTACACTGGACAAAGCACATGGGTATTGGGTGAGTAGAACTGCAAATGCACAGTCCCTGTGGAAGTGGGGTGTGTGTCCAGGGCAATGACCTATGTGAGTGGGCTGCTACGACTGACTGCACATGCATCACCCCCCACCCATTGAGTGAATAGTCAGCACAATCCACACATCACAAAGCTACACATGACAGGTTGCCACAGTGTGCCCGTACACACCCTGCCACATGACACACACAGCCAATACTACCACTGGCCCATACACCTGGAGCCACTCAATACATCCACCCACAATATGCACCAATGCCCCCAATGCACATGATGCCTGCACATGAGACATCCTGCATCGACAACATCATCACAGTCAATTGATTGACTCCGCCATGTGTGTACATCACTGCACAATGCCATACTTACCAACCAATATTTCCCGCAGGGGCAACTACACATGCACATCAATTCGTTGGTCAATGTCCAGATGCCAACGTCCACTACAATCACCCAGGAATGACAATCAACCACCGATCCAACCACTGCTTGCCACATATGGATGAATGATCAATGACACATGATTGCACTATCTAATGAAGACGTGATACAACAAACACTGACATATCCCCCACATCTACATCCCATGTAGGCGATGCTGGATATGCACTCACGCCGTGGCTGATGACGCCTGTACGGAGGGCAAGGAACAGGCATGAGGAGGCGTACAACAGGGCACACGTCCGCACACGTGGCATGATTGAGAGGACATTTGGACTACTGAAGGCCCAGTTCCGCTGCTTGAGCTGATCTGGCGGATCACTGCTCTACAGCCCAGTGAAGACGGGTAAAATCACGCTTGTTTGTGCCATGCTGCACAATCTGTGCTTGCGCAGGAACATTCTGCTGCCCCCAGACGCAGAGGATGAAGATGGGGATGGAGATGGGGATGGGATTGCTGCACCTCCTCCTTGGGGTGCACAAGATGGACAACGAGCACGGGATACACTTATTTGCATTTACTTTTGTGTCACGACTCCTGCCCTTGGACTGGGGTGTCAGACCATGTGGGCTGCACCCAGTACCTCCATCAGGGCCTCAAGGGCATTGATATTTGCCCCCAGACTCACTTGGAGTCAGTCCTGGCGCCTTTGGCGCCAGGCTCATGTGAATAGCCAATAATCCGGGCCATAAGGGCATTTTCTCAACAACATGGATGCTCCCACATGGCTCAGTTCCATAACTGAGTCATGCCGTCTAGCATTTTGGGTGTGGCAGGCCCAGGGACACCTGGGATACCTGCAGGCTAGATAAGCCACACCCCGATTGCAGAACATACTTTGCGTTGCTCTGCTTGCTGCAGCGTGACGTTCACCGCGGTCAGCTGGAATCTTCATCCGCACGCCGGACCTGATCACCTGCAAGAACAAAAGACAACATTAGTATTCGCTTACCTTTTGGGATCAGCTCTCGTACTCCGCTCCAGGATCCCGAACAGTCAACATCTCGGCGGATCTCGCTCCATCAAGAAAACCGCTACCTGGGAAAAGAAACAGAGAAAACAACATTAGTAAACGTTTATTCTTCACATTCAAAAAACACTTGATTACCTGCATAGAATGGCCTCCAACACCTACAGAGGAACCGACGGGCTGGTACCAATTCAGGGTGCCAGTAAGCAGTTCGCTCACCACTACTCACCGCTCTCCATCTTCTCGGCACGCGTATTCCGGACCAGCACCGCAGCCTGCAAGAAAGACAATATAAACAGGTTAGCACGAGAAAAGCATATAGCGCTGCGCACTGCACTTTCTTACCATCTCATGCACAAACTGCGCGACATCACGAGAACAGCATCCACACCTATAAACAAAGGAAAGAGTTAAATAGAGACAATAACAAAAACAAAGAACACACAGTCAAGACAGACTTACCTGAAGAACGGAGTCGCAGCAGGTCTGGACTCTGAAGAGTCGCTCCAGTGAAGTAACTAGGCAGCGACGAGCCCAACCCCAACGCACCCCTGCACCGAGTGGCTCGACGGAGAGCGCACCTTATCAAGAAGCAAAGTGAGAAGTGCGCCAGGGGGTTCTTGGGTCCATATGGAAGATGGGTCCCGGGTCAGAGGAGACAACCAAGCTAAAATCTAACTACTGTGTTTCAGACCTGGTCTTCAGCCACACGAGGGTCCAAAGGAAAGAGGTCCAAGGGTGAAAAGTTCGGACTGGGTGGCGCCCCCGTGGATACCAGGTGAGTGTTACATTTTGAAAGACTGCACATTGACAGCATTGCATGGATATGACAATGCCAGTTAATAAAATGATGGACTGCAAATGAAATGATGGATGTCCACTCATGAATGTTTTTTTCAATGAAGATATATTTTTAACATTACAACAGGGACGAAGGTGCATTGGTGTGATGGTTGAGCTAAAACATGGCGCTGGTGCGCAGTGCATTCTGGGGGAACTCAGAGCCATGATGGATATTTATCCATGCCTCAGTGGAAAGCTACACTTGCTTTGCGAAACAACATGTTTTCAACGTTATTGCTGATGGGCTTGGAATGCAGGCATTCCCAGCCAAGGACACGGCGCTGGGAAAGCTAAGATCCGCAGGTGCCGGCTGGTACCTGATAGCGAAGTTTGTTTTGGGTTTGCTCGGCCTGTGCCAAGGTTTTGAGATGAGTTATGGAATTGTTTCCCGGGGCGTTTAGGAGAGAGAAGTGCTTTGCTCCTTGGGGTTACTGTCGGTTGATTCAGCTGGCAACCAACGGTCACCCATCAATGCGCAAGCGCATTGCCAGAAGGTTCGAGAAGTTGCCACCCCTTGTTGAGGAGGGCATATATGCGGAAGCCCTCAACGGTCAGACGGGATAAGCACTAAGACTTCAGTCGGAGGGGGGACGCTTCGGTCCGACACTCCTGTGGGTTGTTGTGCTCTTGGCCTGGCTGTTATCGGGGTCTTTCAGCCGCTTCTGGCCAGATGAAGTTCCATTAAGCTACGCCCACGGTGATGTATTTCTTTCTTTGACTTCTTTATGTTTTCTGTGATCTATGCCCATGTGAGTTGTACGAGTTATTTCTATGTACCTGTAAGCTTTGAATAAATAGCCGTAAAGAGCTGATTATCTTCTAAAGTGTGCGTGGCTGTGAATTATTGTGTCTGTTTTTGGGTTGAAGTATTTGCTCTATAATTGCACTGGTGATTTATGGTAGTTCAGTGCACTTTTTAGAGGAGAGCAATACATTTTTGGCGACGAGGATGGGATATTTGTGATGAATTGCTCCAAATATTAAAGAATCCGTCTGTATGCAGCAGAGATATTTGTGATGAAGTGTTCCAAATAATGTGTTTGAAGCCAAGTTATTTGTGATGAGGTGTTCCAAATAATCTGTTTGAACGAGTGAAAGGTTGTTTTAATTGGGCAGTGAGTGTTGAACTGTGTTAAGCTGGTTTGTTTTTTCCTTTTCCCTTGCTGTGAAATGACGATTGTGTGAGAGAGTGCAGAGCAGGCTGTCGCCTTTCCTTGGTCGTCTCACTGCAGCTCTGAGACAGCCAATAGACAGTACCTTTTGTGTTGGCCTGCCGTGGCCGATAGCATTTGTGGTTGAGATCTTGCCCCTTCAGTAAAGCAGTCGTGGCTGACTTACTGCTGGGAAATGAAACCAAGGAGCCGAAAAGCCGTGAGCAGAAAGGAAAAAATGTCTATGTTCACAGTGCTCCGATGAATGATGAATTAAAGATTTATGTTCAATTAGGAAAGAATTTTTTCATGCGGTTTCCCTTGACAAAGTTGCAAAGTGAAAGCTTGCTCTATTTTGGCATGAGAGCAGAGAAAGAAACAATTGCAAGTATTTGATGAGCAAATTGTGAACTAGTGTTTAAACATTAAACATTGCAACTCAGCCCCAGTGGGCTAGCGAGTGGGGGGCTGTAATATCAAGGAGGCGAGGATGCGCCTTTCTTATGATGTATGCTTTTGAAGTGTTCACATTCCTGAAGATAACGTGGGAATGAGCCCTGTTTAGGAGAAAGAGTAACATCGGTGTTGAAAGCTTAAAGGGTTTGTTTTTGGCAACTATAAATTCCATGTGCTGGCGGTGCATTATGTTTAAGGAACACACTAAAATTGCCTGTTGTGCCATGTTTACAATGGGTGAGAGGCTCACTTAAAAAAAAAAAGTGAGTGAATGGCATTTGAATTTTCGATTTTTGTATATTGATTTGAACTTGCAGAACCAGTTTGGAATTGTTTGGGGGGGAAAAGACAATTTATATTTTCTAAATTGCCCCTAGAGTATTTTGACTGTTCGCACGCTATACCATGGAATTGCTGCTAAAAGCAAAAGTACTGTTGTTATTAAGGGATGTATGTTTTATACGAGACAAGGACAAGTTGATTGTGATATATAGTGAAAATGTTGTTGACAAATTAACGGCCCACAAGCAATACAGAGTGTGGGTTGCTTTTGTAGATAACGTGCAGGGAGCTGCACTACACATGACATGTTTTAAATGCACTGACATAAGTGGTTATATTCTGGCAATGGTACAACAGAATGGAAAATCTGTGTGTGATAAGACAGCACAAAGATTTAGTGGGTTGAAAGATCGCACAGTGCATTGGACTGAGTTTGTGAAGCCAAACTTCAAGGTTACGAGGAAAAAGAAAAAAAAATGTATGCCTTTAAATGGGACATCAGTTTAAACAGGCTAAAAAGACATTTTGCAAAATTACATGAAGTTGAATCTGATGACAAGAAAATGTGCCTCTTTTGAACATGGGAGTCTTGCTGTGCGGAGCTTGTGGCTTGGAGATAGCTTGCACTGTCTTGGGCGAGGTGCGCGAAAGAAAAAAAAAACTGTTGAAGGAAGGCAGAAAAAGAAAAATGCTGCACTCCTGTTCGGTGAAATGGTGTTTACAGAAGCTGGCAGATCTAAGTTGCTGGAACAGTGCAGGAAAGAGTTAATCTGAGTGAACTGTCTGAAACGAGTGCCTTCCATTAAAGCCGCCACAGTTTAAGAGTTATAGAGCAAAGAGATAAGCTTGCTGCGCGAAAGATAAACAATGACATTCCTGCATTCCATCCCCTGAGAGAGACACTGTCAAAAACTGAGGAGGGGGGTGCAATTACAGAATGCTGAAATTGAACTGAAGGCAATAATTGCTGTGAGTGAAGATGAAAAAGAGCGCAATCTACCTTACACATGATGATGTACGCAAGCAAGGAATTTGCCCAGTATCAAATGGCAGACTGGGCGCATCGCGCATATGAACATTTGGGGAAAACTGTGCATTTGTGAATGGGCTAAGAAAAGACACAGCTGCCCATTTCAAGAGACATTGCCATGCAAGCTGCATTCCAGTGCCCCATGTGATGTGAACTGAAGTAAAGCGCTGTGCACTGGAGAAGAAACCTCTAGGCGCTTTGTGAGTGAAAATACACAGCTGTCACACAGCCGGCAAAATGCAAGTTACATTGCCAGGGCTGGAGTAACTGACAAAGACATTATGGTGTTCCAGATGGAAGCAAACTGACAAAGATAGCCGTTTTGCAAGAGACAACATGCAGAGCGAGGCTTTGGAGTATAACATGAACACTGCACATTAGCCATGATCCAGAAGCCTCACGGCTTAGTGCAAGAATGAATGATTTGTTGAAGCAAATAAAGGAACTGACTCAAACTATCGCTCTCAAAAGGGTGGCCCGCAAACACCCTTTGGGAAAATGACAAGTGGAAAACCAGAGGCTTGAAAGACACTGCCTGTATGGAGAGAAAATAAACAAGGCTGCTTGTACAACTGCCGGCGGTATTGGACTAAAGGACTTTACCTATGAGAAATGGAGTGATGCCAGCAGGGCAATCTAAATCAAGATCATGAAATACTGGAAGCAAGTTGGTGCCTGGCATTCGTGATTGCTTTGGTGAAAAAGACCATTGAGAAGTGCGACCTGGGTACTTATTATATGGCTATTGTAAAATCACAGATCAGTCTGAGGTACCATTGACCAACTATGATCGCATTGCACAAATGAGTTTGTGAGTAGGCGGTTACACCCCGTATGGTTGAGTGCAAATAAGCCCCCAGTAACATGCAGAAGGGTGGTGTTAAGGGAAGGGGTGGACAACGTTGATATTGAAGTCTTGATGACATCCTAATGTGGATAACACTGATAGTGTACCTTTTGATGAAATATTAACCTTTCTGTTTGTATTTTGCCTAGGCAAATAACCAAGAAAGTAGATTAAGGGGTAGACGTGTGCAATTGCCGGGTAACACTGAACAGTCAAGCAGACGCATTCTCAGAGAAAGCGAGCCACTGCGACATGCTATTTCAACTTTGAACCTGTCCTGCACCGCACTCAAGGCTGCTAACGTGCGTGAAAAGTGAAAACATTCGTTCGGCAACCTGTGAGAAGTGTCCAACAAAGTAATAACTTTTGCTGAACTGTCACGGTGCGGACTTGGCATATTGTCAAACATTTGATGCTGCATATTCGAATGATTCAGTCGACGGTTGTAATGACCTTATTGATATGTTTTACCTTTTTTGTTCAAAGGACTGTGGACAATGAGTTGTGGACTGTGACATCATGCACCACATACAGCTGTGTGACACAGCACTTGAATGCCAACATGTTGAAACCTGATTCTTAAAGGCATTTTGAGATTAATATGTGAAAAGAGAAAATGAAATGTTTTGCCATGAATTGCCTTAACCAGAGATTAATATGTTTTGCCTTTTCCAAAATTACTACATTGCATGTAGCCAGAAAATGATTCATGAATTGTTTAGGCAGCAGGGTTGGACGAGCAGGAGCATAATATATTTTGAGATAAAATGAATGCCCACACCAAAGTTAACTGTGCGATTAAGGCCTTTGATTTGTAGTAATGCTGCCAAGTGTGTGAGCTCTAATTAGAGATGGGTAACTTTGAAACAGGATGGCTCTTTCCATGTGGTAACATGTGCTTTGACTTGATTGGAACTAATGATGTTTCCTTTACACTCAGTGATAACTCGAGGTAAAAAGTCAACTTTTGAATCTATGGGATTATCTCCTGACTGTGATTCACATGTACATTTGTTATCAGAAGCTGAGGGTTTTAGCATTAACCCTTTCATTAGTAGGTGTTTGGGGTTTAGCTGCTGTGGGGTTCCAAATCTTTGATGAAATTAGCATGTTTAGTAGTTAAGAGTTTCAATCATATTTCGCAAGCTTTACAAGAGTTACTCCTTGATAGTGAAGTTATTAGAAGAGTTACTTTGCAAAACAGAGCTGCTGTTGATTATCTATTGCTGAAAAATAATTTAGGTTGTAACGCAGTTGAAGGGATGTGTTGCTTTAATCTAAGTGACCACTGTAGATCCATTGAAAGTCATATTAGAGGTTTGAGGGTTCTCATTTTCTCAAGTGTCCCAAGAGCATACTGGGAATTGATGGGATTGGTTATTTCATTGGGTTCCCGATATTGGAGGTACACTGCGTTATGCTTTCGCTTGTATTTGTATTATATTAGCTATCATAATAGCTTGTTGTTGTTGTCTAACATTTCGTCGGTTTTAAAGACCGCCTCTTTTGCCACTGGGCTATGGAAAGTAAATATCCAAGGGTGGATTGTGATGGTTGAGCTAAAACATGGCGCTGGTGCGCAGTGCATTCTGGGGGAACTCAGAGCCATGATGGATATTTATCCATGCCTCAGTGGAAAGCTACACTTGCTTTGCGAAACAACATGTTTTCAACGTTATTGCTGATGGGCTTGGAATGCAGGCATTCCCAGCCAAGGACACGGCGCTGGGAAAGCTAAGATCCGCAGGTGCCGGCTGGTACCTGATAGCGAAGTTTGTTTTGGGTTTGCTCGGCCTGTGCCAAGGTTTTGAGATGAGTTATGGAATTGTTTCCCGGGGCGTTTAGGAGAGAGAAGTGCTTTGCTCCTTGGGGTTACTGTCGGTTGATTCAGCTGGCAACCAACGGTCACCCATCAATGCGCAAGCGCATTGCCAGAAGGTTCGAGAAGTTGCCACCCCTTGTTGAGGAGGGCATATATGCGGAAGCCCTCAACGGTCAGACGGGATAAGCACTAAGACTTCAGTCGGAGGGGGGACGCTTCGGTCCGACACTCCTGTGGGTTGTTGTGCTCTTGGCCTGGCTGTTATCGGGGTCTTTCAGCCGCTTCTGGCCAGATGAAGTTCCATTAAGCTACGCCCACGGTGATGTATTTCTTTCTTTGACTTCTTTATGTTTTCTGTGATCTATGCCCATGTGAGTTGTACGAGTTATTTCTATGTACCTGTAAGCTTTGAATAAATAGCCGTAAAGAGCTGATTATCTTCTAAAGTGTGCGTGGCTGTGAATTATTGTGTCTGTTTTTGGGTTGAAGTATTTGCTCTATAATTGCACTGGTGATTTATGGTAGTTCAGTGCACTTTTTAGAGGAGAGCAATACAATTGGGTAGGGAAGCTGTACACCCGTTCCCACCCACCACCCAAACGTACCCACCCCCAACCAGGCCCCAAATCACTAACACCCTAATGGACCTCCCCCACCACCCAAACATACCCACCCCCAACCAGGCCCCAAATCACTAACCCCCTAATGGACCTCTCCCACCACCCAAACGTACCCACCCCCTTACACCCATCTTGTCCCTATGTGTCCTGCAGTGCCAAACACACATGCCATCATTTGCATGTGCGCTTCTGCGCACGGGCATCCTTGCTAGAGGGCCCTGTTGGGCGATTTGAGCACCTCCGTTGGCTGGCAGAGGTGGAGCTGGATGGGGTGGTGCTAGTGGATGGCACTGTTGCTGGCATTGGTGACAAATGTCCCATATATGCCTGCTGGGCAAGCAACATAGACACTGCAATACTGGAAGTGTTGTTGCCCTCCCGCACATGGCGTGCTAGGGTCACTATGGTGGTGGCAAAGCGTCCAATTGACCTTGAGAGCCGACATACAGATGTGCTGTAGCTCTCCCTCTGCAGCCTGGACTCCTCATGCTGCCTTTCCACTAGCTGGGTGAGGGTAGCCTGCTGGTCCTCCATCCGCTGCATGCTGGCATTCAGCTCAGCCATTGAGGGGGTTGGCGACCTCATCGGACTGCGTAGTGATGTTGGGCTGAACTGGAGGTCATGGAAGGATGCCAAGTCATCCAGGTTGGGCACCTCCGCCTGTGACCAAACTTCAGACTGCACTGCTGGGGCACTGTTGTCGCTGCCTGCAGCCTCCTCCGCAGTGCAGATATTTTCTGGGGTGGGTTGTGTAGGCATGATGGGTGCCCGTGGCACCTGTGTGGCAGCAGGCAGTGTGGAGATGGTGGTGCTGGTGGTTGGTACATGCGTACCAGATGCAGCTGGTGGCAGAGTTGCTCCTGGGCAGGGGCGCTGGCTTGCACACGTGCAGGTGCCGATTGCCTCGGCTGTTGTGCGGTGTCACTGTCACTTGAAATGGCTGTGGGGACACAGAGGGCATGCTATTAGTTGTGTGGTGGTACCTGATGGGTGCATCACATGCATCAGACAGGCTGATCAGTGAACATTCGCATTTACACGCATATGATTGTTGGGGGTCAAGTATTGTAGGGATGTTGCTCATCGTCTGGGTCATGATTTGGTCCTTTGGGGCACTCATGCACTGGCTGGGGGTCAGGGGGTTGTTAATGGTTCCTCTGGGGCACTCATGCACTGGCTGGGGGGGTTGTTAATGGGTCCTTTGGGGCACTCATGCACTGGCTGGGGGCAGGGACGTCATTCAGGGGTCGCCAGAGGTCGCAAGAGCAACCTCTGCTAATTGGCTGGCGACCCCTGCCAATTTTCTGCAACCTCTGGATTTTCTCCACTCGGAGAATGCAGGGGGCATGGCCACAGCTATCAAGCACAAGGTGCAGTGTGCCTGGGCTCCAGCAGCACGTGTGATTTTCCTGTCCTCGTCTTGTGGCTGCGTGCCATCGGAGCGAGCTCCTAAAACACGTAAGACTAAATGAGGGGTGATGGTGAGTTTGCTCTGCTGGGTGGGGGGAACGGTTGCGTTGGGGTCTTCGTCTCGCGTGTGCTAGTGTGCGTCTCAAATTCGCTGCGCCTGCCTGTGGCCTGGCAGTCCAGGTTATGTCACTAGTCCAGGTTATTTTTGTAAATTAAATCGCTCGGTGGACGGTTTTTATAACACCCCTCCCCATTCCTGCACTAAGCTAGCAACCGACTGGCCACGATTAAGGTGATCATGGCACAGACCTTCTCCCCAAACGTTTTGATAAGAAAACGTGTGTGTAATGCATGCGCTGGTTAGCACGTACAAAAAGGATTTCTGGAACTATGTTACCAAACCAAGTGTCAGCAAAGAGGCATTGGATGGAATGGCCACAGGAACCAACCACTGCCTCTATTAGAAGTGGCCCCCGAGGCCAGTGCAATGGAAACGCTTCTTTTAAACAGAGCGTTGTTTGCCTTAGTTATTGGACTATTTCCTCGCATGTTTTCTGTTAAGCTTCAGTTCAGGCTGGCTAAGCCGCCTCCCCACATGCCCTCCAGTGTCCGGAAACCGAGACCCATTTCCACCAGCATGTGCCATGCAGGTCAGAAGTAAAACATGGCAGCGAATGTGCCATTATTTGGAAATAATGGCCAGTCTAGCCAGGCACCCGTTAGAAAGCTGCTCAGTGGGTTACGTACTTTAGCAGACTGGCTGATCCTCGGCAGATCAATCAACATCCGTGGGCCTTCGATGCCATTGCCTGCCTGAATTGTAAGCATCGAAACATTGCAGCTAAATACTGTATCAAAAAGGTACCCATGTATCGGAAACATAAACCAGGAAGCGAGAAAGGCAGTGTTTTTTTTTATAGGTTATTAGTAGCGTGTATGACGATCTGCTTTCACGTTATGAAATTTTCCAAATAGGATGCAATGTTTACAAATGTTGAAATGCATATTCACACCAATTCTGTATTTCTGTGAAATATGAGCTATGAACCCAATACTGTCTGTACAATAGCAATTATCCCTGCACCTCTCTCTATGCACCTCTATATCGCTCTACCTCGCTCCTATCTATCCCCATGAACCTACCTATATGTATCTAACTTTCTACATCCTTTCTTCTTGACGCATAAAACAATACTTTTCTTCACTTCCCTTTTCGCTTTCTCACCATCCACGCCCCCCTGATCCTCTCCTTCTGCCTTATCTGCCTCTGACCTTGCTGATTACTTGACCTCTAAGGATGCTACCCTCACCATTTCACCCGCCCTCCCACCTGCCTCTTTCTGTCTTTTCTCCTCTCAGTTCACTTTCTAACTTGTGCCCACCCTACGGCCTCATCTTCTGTCCCTCTCCCCTCTGCACTCATTCCTTCTGTCTACCCTCAGATTTTTCCCAATCTTACTACTCTTATCAACCTCTCTCTTTCTTCGTCTTTCTTCCCCGTCACTTTTAAGCATGCCACTATCATTACCATTCTGAAAAAACCCACTCTCAATGTCTGTCTTTCCTCTAACTGTCAACCTATCTCTCGCCTCCCTTTCTTATCTTAACTTTGGGGGAGCATTGTCTGCTGAGAGCTCTTTTCCCTCCACGCCAGTCTGGTTTTCGTCCTGCCCACTTCACTGAAATTGCTTTCTTACATGATTCAGACTCACTTCTCTCGGCACGCCACAATAAACTTTTTTCTACCCTTGTTCTCCTGTCCTTGGCTGGAAGCCTTTGACACTGTGGACCCCCACCCTACTTTCTTCTTTGGGCATCTCTCGCTCTGTCCATTCCTGGTTTGAATCTTATCTCATGGGTCATTTTTGTCCTGTGTCCTAAACTTTCAGTCTCTCTACTCCCCCTCCTCTACGGTGTGCCTCCAGGGTCAGTCCTTTTTTCCATCTATACTGTTCCTGTCTCTTCACTTATCTCATCTTTTAACCTATCCTGTCATTTCTATACAGACGACTCTCACATTTACTTTCCCTTTTATGAATTCACTGACTCCCTTCACTCTCATGTCTGGGCATGTCTTTCGCTATACAATCCTGCTATGCCTTCCCACTTCCTCCATCTTAACCGGTCTAAAACAGAGACTCTTTTTTCCTCCATCTCCTCCCCCTCCACTTTCACCTCCTTCTTCTCTTTCCTTTCCTCTGTCCCAGCTTTCCTCTTCTCCAGCCTGCAATCTAGGCATCTTATTTGACTCTTCTCTCTTTTTCCTCTCACATTTCTGTTACTGCACACAACTGGCATTTTCTTCTCTTTAACCTTTGTTGAGCTCGTCCCTTTCTGTCGTTTCACGCCTCCAAACTTGAGACGTCACGTGGGAGCGGGGTCAACTGACATCACTTCCTGTGATGTCACACATGGGGCGTGGCATTGTGATGTCACTTCCGCTACCCCTGGCATTTTGGTGAAATGATGTCCCTGGCTGGGGGGGATTGTTAATGGGTCCTTTGGGGCACTCATGCACTGGCTGGGGGGAGGGGGGTGTTGTAAATGGGTCCTTTGGGGCACTCATGCACTGGCTGGGGGGGTTGTTAATGGGTCCTTTGGGGCACTCATGCACTGGCTGGGGGTGGTAGGGGGTTGTTAATGGGTCCTTTGGAGCACTCCTGGCCTCAACAAGTACTCATATGGCATTCATATGTGTGCACTTACCAGCATCTGCAGGTGGGCTTACTCTTGCCTCAGCATACCCAATCCCATGGATGGCCTCAAGGTGGAGGACACTGCTGCAGCGCTCCTCCCATGTCTGCAGCCTCAGTGGGGAAGGGGGCCCTCCACCTGTGCCACTGCTGCGTTGCCGGTGTGTTGCGATCAGGTTTCGCACCCTCAGTCTGAGGTCGTCCCACCTCTTGTGGCAGTCCTTGACGCTCCTTGTAGTCACACCCACAGCTGTGCACTTGCGTGCAGCTTCGGCCCACACATCCTTCCTGCGCTGCTGTGTTGCACGCCGTTGGTCTGCACTAAACAGCATTTCGGCATGCTGCACTATGTGGTCCACCAATACAGTGAGCTCCGCCTCACTGAAGCGATGTTTGCGTTGTCTCTGGGCAGGGATCCTGGCTGCCATGCTGGTGGTCCTTTTTGGCTTCTCAGTGTGCAGATTTAGCCTGTGCTGACTCTGGATGGCAGTGGATTGTGCTTTATATGATGGCTGCCTCTCTATTTCTGGTTTTCGTGGTCATGGTATTTCCGTGAGAACGGCGGCGGACACGGTTTTTACACTACTTGTGGGGCCGCTATGTCCATTTCCGTGGGTGTTTACGTGGCAACGGTGACACCGTTTCCGCGTCCGTGTGGTGCGTGCGACTGACAGCCCGTAATCGCCCGATCTTTCCGCAACCTCGTGGACGTGGGAAACTTTATTACCGTCGTCACGGAAACACCGCATTCCGGACCGGCGAACTTGTAATGAGGCCCATGGTCTCCCTGTCAAGCCGGTACAAGGAGTTAATTTGGCTTGAGGTCATGTTTCAGGGCGACGCCCTGATGCAGGGTATTGGTGGCTGCCTGTGGGATGCTACCTGCTGGACATTGATTTTAGGCATGGCCAACTGGTTCCTCATTCGCCTCCTGTGCCTACGTCACCAACTCTGCCTCCCTGCTGGTTACTCAGCACAACTGCTGCTACAGCAACTGCCAGCATGGTTGTGTTGGGAGGTGGGTTGGGTATGGGTGTGGTCCTTTTGTACATTCCCAGTGGTAAATGGTGTGCATCTGGGCTAATTTACTCCACCTGGGGCCTGTTCTTGCTCACCTGGTACTGTTTAAGGCCTGGTCCACGGTGCCAGTATTACAGGCGCAGTGGTCACGGTGTCACTGCTATTTTTATGGCGGTGTTTCCGTGTAGCCAGTACTCTGATTTTGCCCGTACTTCCGCCATGCCCGTAATTCAGGGGGACGTCCGGCAACTCTTTCCGCTGTTTGCGGTCATGGTGCTACTGCACCCCGGTAGCACCGTGGGGTCACTTTGTGGTGATGGTGTTTCTTTACTTGTGACTCTGAATGTGCCGGTCCGGAAAACGGTGCCGGTACGGTGCTACCGGCACTGCTATTTCCGGACCGGCATACTTGTAATGAGGCACACAGTGTTTTAAAGCCTCACCTTGTGGTGCATGTGTCTATTTAACATGAGAATAAACACACATGAGACATATGAAGTTGAGCACGCCATCTCACCAAGTATCAAATGATGGTACACAGGGCTGCTTCAGGTGCGCAAGTGAGCATGAACGGACATGCAGGAATTATAATGCTGTGTTGCACGCCGTTGGTCTGCACTAAACAGCATTTCGGCATGCTGCACTATGTGGTCCACCAATACAGTGAGCTCCGCCTACTGAAGCGATGTTTGCGTTGTCTCTTGGCAGGGATCCTGGCTGCCATGCCGGTGGTCCTTTTTGGCTTCTCAGTGTGCAGATTTAGCCTGTGCTGACTCTGGATGGCAGTGGATTGGGCTTTATATGATGGCTGCCTCTCTATTTCTGGTTTTCGTGGTCATGGTATTTCCGTGAGAACGGCGGCGGACACGGTTTTTACACTACTTGTGGGGCCGCTATGTCCATTTCCGTGGGTGTTTACGTGGCAACGGTGACACCGTTTCCGCGTCCGTGTGGTGCGTGCGACTGACAGCCCGTAATCGCCCGATCTTTCCGCAACCTCGTGGACGTGGGAAACTTTATTACCGTCGTCACGGAAACACCGCATTCCGGACCGGAGAACTTGTAATGAGGCCCATGGTCTCCCTGTCAAGCCGGTACAAGGAGTGAATTTGGCTTGAGGTCATGTTTCAGGGCGACGCCCTGATGCAGGGTATTGGTGGCTGCCTGTGGGATGCTACCTGCTGGACATTGATTTTAGGCATGGCCAACTGGTTCCTCATTCGCCTCCTGTGCCTACGTCACCAACTCTGCCTCCCTGCTGGTTACTCAGCACAACTGCTGCTACAGCAACTGCCAGCATGGTTGTGTTGGGAGGTGGGTTGGGTATGGGAATAGTTTCTTACCTGTAACTCCATTTCTCCAGCATTGGTATCTTTCATGGATTCACATGCTTTGAATATTCCCCGTCGTCAGGCTGGGAATCCCCGGTACATTATATAGACCCTTTCCCGTAGGAAAACTTTTTCGACGCTTATGCGTCCTATCCACCTCGTTTTGTATCATGCGTGCCCGTGCCGTCAGGACGTCATGATATAAATACAGGCCCCGCCCCCGCGCTCCCTCAGATTTCGGCCCCCAAAGTAGTGGGGGAACCGGTTTGCATGATCAGGGGAGGCAGGTGGGCGCATGTGAATCCATGAAAGATACCAATGCTGGAGAAATGGAGTTACAGGTAAGAAACTATTCCCTTCTCCAGCATTGGATCTTTCATGGATTCACATGCTTTGAATAGATTACATAGCAGTACTACCCCCAAGAGGAGGTGTGCATGCAAACCCCTATACATTCTTCGCAAAAGGCCGTTCCCTAAGATTATGTATACATCAGTAATAGTTTACATAGGGAAAAAACGGACCACATACAGTCATAAATTCCACAGGATGCCACCCCGCAGCCGGGGCTTACCTTACTGGAATAGGTGTCGAAGCACCGCCTGTCCCATCCGGGTGTCTTCGGCATGTTGCTGCGACAGGCAGTAATGGCGGGTAAAGGTGTGTGTAGTCGCCCAGGTAGCCGCCATGCAGATGTCCCCTAGAGGGACTCCGGCCCACAGTGCCGTCGACGATGCCGCTGCTCTAGTTGAATGAGCTCTTGGCCGTCGTAGAAGAGGCTTCCCTGCCTTGGAATGGCAGTACGAGATGGTAGATGACACCCATCTTGAAAGTCCTTGCTTTGAAATGGCTTTTCCTCTAGCACCCAACCCATAGGCCACAAACAGCTGTCTCGTTTCTCTGAACGGTTGCGTACGATGAAGATAAAACTTGAGAGCCCTTTTTACATCCAATGTGTGTAGCATGCGCTCCGCTCCCGAGCATGGCTCCGGAAAAAACGTAGGCAACACGATAGAAGAGTGTTTATGAAACACCGAAGGAGCTTTTGGTATGAACTGTGGGTTAGTGGCTAGGACTACCTTGGTCTTGAAAAATCGTAAGTATGGTGGGTCCACCATTAGAGCCTGAACTTCTGAGATACGTCGGGCTGAAGTGATGGCCACCAGGAAGGCCAATTTCCACGACAGAAACTTCAGAGACGATGATGACATTGGCTCAAACGGAGGTTTCATAAGAGACGTTAAGATCAGATTGAGGCTCCACTCCGGTGGAAATTTCTTCTCTGGAGGGAAACTCCGAAAGAGGCCTTTAAGGAAGTGCTTAATCAGGCGGTCGCTGAACAATGGTGCCGAGTGCCGTCGACGAGTAAACCTGGAAATGGCTGCTAGGTGTACTTTTATTGACGACACCGACAGGCCCATTTGAGCTAATAACAGCAAGTATGGAAGGAGCTGTTCCGGCCTAATCGATTGCGGGGCCAAACCTGGTTGATCCTCACACCATTGACAGAACCTTTTCCATTTGTACGCGTATGAGGCGTTTGTGGAAGGTGCTCTTGCCGCTTGCAGGATACGTCGACAGTCCTCCGGAATCGTTAGCCGACCAAATTCGGCGAAGTCAGGAGCCAGGCCGTCAACTTGAGGCTGTCCGGGTCGTGATGCCAAACGACACCCTCCTGTCGAGACAGAAGGTCGGGGGTCTTCTGGAATCTCATCGGTTCCGCCGCCGCTAAGTGTAGTAGGTCTGAAAACCACACTTGTCTGGCCCAGTATGGGGCCACCAGAATTACCCGACATGGGTACCTGAGGATCCATTGCAACGTCCTCCTGACAAGGGGAAAAGGAGGAAATGCGTACAGGAATTTGTTCGTCCATGGGAATGAGAACGCATCCCCCAGTGAGCCCTGCTGAGGCCATCTGCTTGCGTACTGATGGCATTTCTTGTTGTTCTTCGTTGCAAACAGGTCTATGGAAGGGTGTCCCCATTCCTTGAATACTTGTTGAAGTTGTTGGTCGTTCAGCACCCATTCGTGAACTTCGTTCATTTCTCTGCTGAGGGCATCGGCTTCCACGTTTTTCACTCCTGGTAGGTGAAATGCTAAGATTTGTATGTTGTGTTGAAGGGCCCAATGCCAGATTTTCTGTGCCTCTGTCGATAGGGACCTGGAACGTGTCCCTCCTTGTTTCCTCAAGTAGAACATCGTAGTGGTGTTGTCCGTCATGACACGCACCACCGAGTCCCTCAGTTGCGGAAGAAAAGACTTCAGAGCCCATCGCACTGCTCTCAGTTCTAGCAGGTTGATATGCAGGGAGGACTCCTGCAAAGACCACTGGCCTTGTACCTGTAACATATCCAGATGAGCTCCCCATCCGCTCAGCGATGCATCCGTCACCACCGTCTTTTGGAACTCTGGTTCCAGTAGAGGCATCCCTCTCGTTAGGTGAGTAGACACTTTCCACCAGCCGAGTGCTTGAACTAGTTGTTCGTCGACGACCAGTCTGTCGGACCAGCGACCTCTGCTCTGTGCCCAACGGTCCGCTAGAAATTCCTGGCAAGGCCTCATAAACAGACGGCAGTTGTTTATTAACGGAATGCAGGACGACATGGTCCCTAGCAGGGACATGTACTTGCGCACAGAGACTCTGGTACCGCCGCTCCATTCCGACGCCTTGTTTTGAAGTTTCTGAATTCTTTCGCTGGATGGTTTCACCAGGCTTGTGTGCGTATGAAACTCCGCTCCTAGAAAGACCAAGGTCCTCGAAGGCTCTACTGAGGACTTGTTGAAGTTTATTGCGAAGCCCAGTTCCTGTAAGATGGACATTGTGGCTCGTAGACTGTCTCGTGTTTGTTCCTTGGATGACCCTCTGATTAGCCAGTCGTCTAGATATGGATAGACATGATGACCATCCTTCCTTAAATGGGCCGCTATAGGGGCCAAGCACTTGGTGAACGTCCTGGGGGAGGACTTGAGCCCGAACGGGAGGACCTTGAACTGAAAATGCTTTCTCCCGACGACGAATCTTAAATATCTCCTGTGTCGTGGGCGTATTGGGATGTGAAAATAAGCATCCTGAAGGTCTAGTGAAGAGAGATAGTCCATGGGTTGCACCGATCTGATAACCTCTTGGAGTTTTAGCATTTTGAATTTTTGGCTCTTTAGCCACTTGTTGAGTACCCTCAGGTCGAGAATGGGCCTCCATTTGCCGTTTGGCTTTTTGACAACAAAGAACCTGGAATAAACTCCTTGGCCTTCCTGTGCCACAGGAACTCTCTCTACCGCCCCTTTTCGCAACATAAGCTCCGCCTCTTGTCGTAGGATTTGGAGGTGGGGCTGTGTCGAGAATAAAGGAGGAAGACGCGGAGGCTTGTCTTTGAATTGCAGCGCATGACCCATGCGAATCGTGTCTAGGACCCATCGATCTTTGGTGATGCATTTCCATCGGTCGAAGTGATGAGAGACTCGACCCCCCAGGACGTTCCGAAGGCCGTCATTGGTTGCTGGTTTGCTTGTTCTTCGTTGACGACGGACCTGAGCCTCGCCGCCTGGAGGCTTGATAGTCCCTGCTTCCACGTGCCGACTGGGACGCTCGTCTGAACCCTTGTGAAGAGTACGAGGGCCTGTTAAATCCACGGTCCCTCGAGGCTCCAAAGCGGGAGTTTCCAGAAGCACCTCTGAAAGGGCGAAAAGAGCGAAAATTTCTACCCGTTTGAAGGGCGCCGAGGGACCTAGCAGTATCCGTGTCTTCTTTCATCCCTTTCAGCGCTTCATCAACCTTTTCGCCAAACAGGTGCTCCCCTTCGCATGGCATGTCCAGGACTTTGTACTGTACTTCAGGACGGAAAGTAGTACATTTGAGCCACGCTTGTCGACGAAGCACTACTCCATGGTTGATTTGTTTGAAACCAGACTCTGCTAGGTCCACTGCGATATTAATAGCGTGGTTCGAGGCCTCCTCGCCGTCCCGCACCAGTAACATAGCTGCTTTTCGGTGTTCGTCTGGCAGGTGTTCTAGGATAGGGGCTAATTTGTGCCACATTTCCCTATCATATCGTGACACGATCGCTAAGGAATTGGCTGCTCTTACTGTCGTCGCTCCGACCGAGAGCACCTTCTTTCCAAATGCGTCCTGCCTCCTAGCCTCGCTTTCCGGTGGCGTTGAACATTTTTGCTGGACCCTGGCCTTCCTAGCTGCTGCCGCCGACACCACCGAGTCAGACAAAGGCTGTGATGTTAGACATTTTGGAGTGGACTCCGGAGCTTTAAACTTTTTCTCGATCCGTCCCTTTATGGCTGGTTCCGAGAACGGATGGCGCATCGTTTTGAGACCTTCTTGCCACACGTGGTCAAGGATTGGGATGGCAAATACCGATTTTCTCCTTTGACCCATATGGTCAAAAAGGAAACAGTCTTTCCTCTGCTCCTCAGGAATCAAGCCGAATTCGGAACACGCTTTCCCCATCATTGCATGGAAGGCTCCCACATCATCAGGGGGAGATGGCTGTGTCTGGCTCCTCGTAGACTCCAATTCTACATCCGAATTCCATGTCGGGTCCCTCGACGGTGACAGGGAGATGTCTGACCCAGAGTCATCATGTATAGAGTCGGACTCCGACAACTCACCCTCCTCCTGAGCTCGAGGACGATCTTTTACCGCCTGGGGAGCCGATGGGTGATTCGTCGACGAGCGAGCCGTACAAGTTTGCTCGTCGACGGAAGGTACAGACAGAAGTGACGATGACGTCCCAGGTTGAGGGAACTGGGTATCCAGCCGCTGTAGTAGCTTCTGAAGAGTATTAAGCACATCCAGAGACAAAACTGTCTGGGGGTTCAGCAACGTGGATGATATAGGTACCATACCCCCGCTCGCACTCGTCGCCGTCGTCGTCGACGTGGAAGGCCGTAAGCCTAAATCCAATGGCTGCAGAACCATGTCACCTTCCCCTTCCGCCGAGCAGGCCGTGTCTGGCTGCAGTAAGACCTCAGGGGGGATCGGGTCATAGACCTCAGGCAGCCAAGCCATAGACTGAGTTTCCGTCGACGAAGGAATCCCAACCGCTGCTGCTTGAACGGTAATAGGCATCGTCAATGACACCGAGGTCGACGAGGAAGTCGTCGTCGTCGAGCCTTTAGACTTCGTTGTCGATTTTGATGCCGACTTCCCGGCTGAAGCTTCTCGACTCACGGAAGACCTGGGACGGTCCCCTGAGGAGGATTTAGACAGCGCCAGCCTCTCCGTCTTAGATGATGAGGAGGAGGAGGGCTTTTTATGAGATGAGGAGGATCCAGCATGTTTCCCCTTATGCTTGTCCTCAGGGCGAATTTCTGCTGGCCGCACCTTCTTCGATGGAGGCTCCGACTTGCTCCTGGAGGCCGTGGAGCCAACTTCCGAAGCCGGGTAGGCACCCGCTCCGTCATTAAGCCAGTCGACCAGCCTTCTTTTACGGTCCTTAAGGGTTTTTTGGGAGAAACCCTGGCATATCTCACATGTATCCGCCGTGTGGTGCGGGTGGAGACAGTAGATACAGTCCATGTGGCCGTCTCCTTCATAAACCTTTTTGAGGCCACAGGTTGCACATGGGCGAAATAACGCCTTTCCAGACATAATTCTCCAGATTTGAACTTCGCTTACGCGAAACAGACAAAAAAACAATCTAGTTATCACTAGTAGTAACACGAAGATCCCACTGCTTTGAAAGACGGTTGAAATCTGAGGGAGCGCGGGGGCGGGGCCTGTATTTATATCATGACGTCCTGACGGCACGGGCACGCATGATACAAAACGAGGTGGATAGGACGCATAAGCGTCGAAAAAGTTTTCCTACGGGAAAGGGTCTATATAATGTACCGGGGATTCCCAGCCTGACGACGGGGAATATTCAAAGCATGTGAATCCATGAAAGATCCAATGCTGGAGAAGGGTGTGGTCCTTTTGTACATTCCCAGTGGTAAATGGTGTGCATCTGGGCTAATTTACTCCACCTGGGGCCTGTTCTTGCTCACCTGGTACTGTTTAAGGCCTGGTCCACGGTGCCAGTATTACAGGCGCAGTGGTCACGGTGTCACTGCTATTTTTATGGCGGTGTTTCCGTGTAGCCAGTACTCTGATTTTGCCCGTACTTCCGCCATGCCCGTAATTCAGGGGGACGTCCGGCAACTCTTTCCGCTGTTTGCGGTCATGGTGCTACTGCACCCCGGTAGCACCGTGGGGTCACTTTGTGGTGATGGTGTTTCTTTACTTGTGACTCTGAATGTGCCGGTCCGGAAAACGGTGCCGGTACGGTGCTACCGGCACTGCTATTTCCGGACCGGCATACTTGTAATGAGGCACACAGTGTTTTAAAGCCTCACCTTGTGGTGCATGTGTCTATTTAACATGAGAATAAACACACATGAGACATATGAAGTTGAGCACGCCATCTCAACAAGTATCAAATGATGGTACACAGGGCTGCTTCAGGTGCGCAAGTGAGCATGAACGGACATGCAGGAATTATAATGCTGTGTTGCACGCCGTTGGTCTGCACTAAACAGCATTTCGGCATGCTGCACTATGTGGTCCACCAATACAGTGAGCTCCGCCTACTGAAGCGATGTTTGCGTTGTCTCTTGGCAGGGATCCTGGCTGCCATGCCAGTGGTCCTTTTTGGCTTCTCAGTGTGCAGATTTAGCCTGTGCTGACTCTGGATGGCAGTGGATTGGGCTTTATATGATGGCTGCCTCTCTATTTCTGGTTTTCGTGGTCATGGTATTTCCGTGAGAACGGCGGCGGACACGGTTTTTACACTACTTGTGGGGCCGCTATGTCCATTTCCGTGGGTGTTTACGTGGCAACGGTGACACCGTTTCCGCGTCCGTGTGGTGCGTGCGACTGACAGCCCGTAATCGCCCGATCTTTCCGCAACCTCGTGGACGTGGGAAACTTTATTACCGTCGTCACGGAAACACCGCATTCCGGACCGGAGAACTTGTAATGAGGCCCATGGTCTCCCTGTCAAGCCGGTACAAGGAGTGAATTTGGCTTGAGGTCATATTTCAGGGCGACACCCTGATGCAGGGTATTGGTGGCTGCCTGTGGGATGCTACCTGCTGGACATTGATTTTAGTTGGTTAACAATTGGGGTCTGTTCTGACATGTAACATTTAGGGGGGCTACTTATTGATTGTAGTAGGCCTTGTTAAGTTCTATTGTGTCTCAGAGAGTACAAAAACGCATTCAATGTGAAGATGTACAGTCAGAAATTCAGACAAAAATAGATATAATTCAGACAGCTTTTAAATTTATTTTGCTGCTGGATGCATTTAGTAGTCATGCATCAATAGTATTCAAAAAGAGAGGTATTTGTAAAGATAGCAGACACAAATGCAAATAAATTCTTCACAAATGCTAGGTGTGAAGGGAGGTTAATTCTTAGTCTTAGCCTTACCCTTACACAATCATTTATAAGGTAAGTTGCAAACAAAAAAATTCAATGATAAAACTGGGTAATGCTATAAAGAGCACTGTGTAACCACCACCTTTTGTGACAAGTGATTAATGTGTATTCAATACAGGACAATCCAAACAGAAGCAAAAGATGCGAAAACTCTTTGTTGTCTATAGCCAGGCTGAAGGGTGACCTCATACACCATGTATCAACAAGGCCTACTACAATTAATAAGTAGCCCCCCTAAATGTTACATGTCAGAACAGACCCCAATTGTTAACCAATTACTTCTAGCCCGTTGTTCTGCCACAGTTGGGCTATCCCTCCTGTTACCAGGACATTGATTTTAGGCATGGCCAACTGGTTCCTCATTTGCCTCCTGTGCCTACGTCACCAACTCTGCCTCCCTGCTGGTTACTCAGCACAACTGCTGCTACAGCAACTGCCAGCATGGTTGTGTTGGGAGGTGGGTTGGGTGTGGGTGTGGTCCTTTTGTACATTCCCAGTGGTAAATGGTGTGCATCTGGGCTAATTTACTCCACCTGGGGCCTGTTCTTGCTCACCTGGTACTGTTTAAGGCCTGGTCCACGGTGCCAGTATTACAGGCGCGGTGGTCACGGTGTCACTGCTATTTTTATGGCGGTGTTTCCGTGTAGCCAGAACTCTGATTTTGCCCGTACTTCCGCCATGCCCGTAATTCAGGGGGACGTCCGGCAACTCTTTCCGCTGTTTGCGGTCATGGTGCTACTGCACCCCGGTAGCACCGTGGGATCACTTTGTGGTGATGGTGTTTCTTTACTTGTGACTCTGAATGTGCCGGTCCGGAAAACGGTGCCGGTACGGTGCTACCGGCACTGCTATTTCCGGACCGGCATACTTGTAATGAGGCACACAGTGTTTTAAAGCCTCACCTTGTGGTGTATGTGGCTATTTAACATGAGAATAAACACACATGAGACATATGAAGTTGAGCACGCCATCTCATCAAGTATCAAATGATGGTACACAGGGCTGCTTCAGGTGCGCAAGTGAGCATGAACGGACATGCAGGAATTATAAAAAGAGGCGTACAATATCTGCCAGAAACGTAGGTAGTGAACAAACAAATCAAGGGTGGAACAGTGACTAAGTAATGAAGGTCTGTAGGTTTGTAGGAGACTAGGTGCAGGGCTATGCTTTGTGCCATGAAAGAGTGAGGGAAGAGCGAGAAGGGGGGATGGATCTCCTATTCCTACACCTCATAGATAGTCCTAGAGGTAACAGCAATACATACTTTTCTGTTGTGTTTTTCCCTGCCCTGTTGAGGCACATATTGCAAATAGCTGTGTTTAACTGTCCTTAGTTTTCTAAACAACGTGTCAGAAGCAAGGTCTTATGCTGTATTTTTTTTTGTGGCTTTCTTTCTCCAAAACGTGACCTACCCCTCTCTTGCTTAGATCATTGAATACAGGCTGGCATCGTTATTTGTCCTTCAATGAAACGCACTAACAGTTCGAAGGACCCAATAGGCCTGATTGACAGAAGCGTTTTATAATGACACAGTCCCATAGGAAAATACATTGCGAATGAGGCCCAATGTGTCAAATAGCCACAAAGAATTGATAACATTGACTATATTGAAAGTGGACATACAAAACTTCAGTTTCCATTTCTGGGACTTGTTGTTCAGGGCGGTTATTCTGCTTGACATCGAGAGAATGGAACACCCTGAAATTATGTAAGCAAAACTTTACATAATATTTGGGCGATTCACAATGGCATGTGTGCTGTGCGCTTGATGACTAACTATGTGATGGACGAATGTACTTTTTGACGAAAAGAATGCACATTGTACATTATGTTATGTTGAAGAATATTTATACTGTGCTCTAGAACCGCCCAAGTGTTGCACTTGAGGTTTGTTGTGCCTTACGCAATCATATATTCTGTGGAGAGTTGTGGGTTGTTAAGTGGCCTACACTGTGGTGATGACTCCAACATCTGCACCCACAACCTGTGTTCAGGCTAATGATGTCTACACTACTTTGTCCCGTGGCATATCCCGGTGTGCAGCCACCATTGCATCCCTGGGCACCTTTAAGGCGGGGGAAGAACCTTTTCCCTGTGCCCTTGGGCTCCGTGGGCCCTGGGGGTTATCTGTTCGCTCACTACTCTTTCCACTTTCATTATAATGTCCTCTGTCTGTGGTTCAACCTAAGACGTTCCTATCTCTGTCCTTAGTTTCAGGTAGGGGCCACTATGGGAAATGGGTGCACCTGGGTCTCCCTCCCATTCAGTGATCTGACTACTTCTGTGCGCTTCCCTGCACGTCGTGGTGTGACCTATTCACCCGTCTTGACAGCTCTGTCTTCATTCCGTGTGGTGTGGGTGTTGCTCATTTGTTTTCGTCCGGTACTGAATTATAACGTAACTTGTTAGCTAGCATATTTTAATGTGTATATTTGATTATAAAACAGCTACTGAAATATATTCTTTAATTCTGTTATTTACATAGCTATATTCTACCGCTCTGCGCATGCCATAGTTTCCAACTCCCATCTGATGGCTTCTTCAATCAACATCGGACGATAATAATCAACAGCACTTCTGTGATTAACATTATGTGGGACTATCGCCAGGGACCAATATGTCCTTTAGTGGTCGCAGCAATAAGGAGCACCCTGTCAGCGTTTATGATGTCAAAATGAGCTGATGTCAAGGCGTTGCGTTTTAAAGTGAAATGACTCCTTATCTTCTGAATAATGGAACACCATGTGCGTTCGGAAAAATAAATCAGCGATGGGACCGAAGGACAAAAGGAAGCGAGAAGAAATGAAACACAGGGATTAATCGATCGCTGAACGCAATCAGCGTTTCATGAGAAACTTAAATAAAATATTCAAAGCATACGATGTTCGATAGCTATAACTTCTATTGACTAAATATATAAATATCTTTGTGGACATAATCTTCTGTTTTGAGTGTTATGTGAAAAATAAAGGTACTTGTAACATTACCGACTATTGATATTTTCTTCAAAATAAATGTTTCTTCTATTTGTGAAAAGAAAGAAAAGTTTTGTGCTTTGAGAGGATGTGAGTGTTTATCTTCCTGGTTCTGCGTTAGGTAACGTTATGGCTTGGGTGATGACAACGTACTTTGGGCTAGGCTGGCCACGAACTTCATGAAAATAGGTGAAGCATATCGTTTGACTAAGTGATGTCAGTTTGAGTGGTGGGCAACCTATATTCTTGACGCAAGGGCTTAGGGCGATTTATCAACAAATACGATAAGCACAAGATGGCGGCGCCCAATCCGTTGTTTTCGCATGTGTGAATGTGAGGAAAACTAAGGTAATATGCATAGGACATTTTGTTAAGATCTATTACAGTATGCTTAAAAAGACATGCTCTAAAGATTGGGACAGTAACATTTCTGAGCGAACTTCCACTTTAAGTTAGTATGTTTATTTTTACTATAGAATTACCCAGTAATCATGTTTAATCACATTTGGGAATTTTCATGAATTGAAAGAATTGATCCTGAGTGCATTACCAGCCACTGTCTTTTGGATTCATACACATGAGTATGACTGTTCTGGAAGGAGCTATACTTTTTATTTTTTGTAAATAGATTTGAACAAAACCACGCCACTTTCTTGGTTTTCAATTATGGAAAAATTACAAACGAAAAATAAGGCAGAAGTAACAATATATATTTTGACATTTTCAATGTCTGTTATACGGGAGATGTCTATCTGTGACAGCATCATTGCAAATTGCTCAGGACCTAGAGGTATAACACCTGTGTTCTTAGGTGTCTTTTGTATGTATTTCGAATCTTGAATGTTTTAGGTCTCGATTCTGTGTTGCCAGATGCACATTTATTATACATCTTGTTTGTTGTAATCGATATGTAAGACATGTGTTCTTGTCTATCTTCAACCTATTTCACAAGGATGAAATCATCAAATCAGCTATGTGGTCCATTTCATCAGGCATGGACCATGGTGAGCAGGTATGCATTTCTATTTATTTGGGTTTTACTGGTTTTCTGACATCCTCCTTTATCTAACCAATGTACGTGTGTGTATTCTCACTAGATTGGCCATAATTATCAACGAGCTCTTTACAATAATAAATATTTGTTATAATCAGCCATGTTTTTTCTTTGTCCAACAAGGAGGAAACATCTGCGCTTACTCTTACTACAGTACCATATGACAGTACAGAAGTACAACAGGTATTTGATAAGCATTTAGTTACTGCTTATATCCTAAAAGAAAAAAGAAAATCGAGAGGAGTAATCAATACTGTCAGTAGGCTATGTCTGTTTTTTAACCATACTTCTCCTAGAAAGTATAGCATCATGCAATTGTACATTATTTTTATTTTTGTTCACTTCTCTATTCACTTGTTGTACTGAAGGATGGTACTGTAATGGGCAGTCATCATTATGGATCCTATGACTACACACGAGAAGAACAGGTATATTGCCAGTGTCTGCTTTATGCTTATCCATGGCTAGTATATATAGGTATTTAATTTATCTCATTTCATTTATTTGTGCTTATTTAGCGCTTATTGCCAAAACAATTAGCAATAGATCATAGCAATAGTACAAATAAGGTAACCATATTTCTTTTACAATTGTCCGTTTAGGAAGAAAAAATAAAGTACGTTTTCAACTATATATGGAAAGAAGAATATGAGGTAAGAGAACAAATAGAGGAAGAGAATTCCAGACTTTAGGAGCAGGGAGAGAGAAAGAACAGAAGCGAATTTGGGCACTGAGGTAACACAGAATCAGGAGACGGACAAGGTGACCTTTTGCCGTTTGTCTTTTATTCACAATGATAAACCTATTCTGTCCCTAGACCTAGGATCTTTGCCTCTTCTACAACAGAAAGTCTCAAGGGTGCTTGTCTGGATGTCGTTACAAATAATAAAGTCCTGCCAGTAAGCATACACTAACCTACATTCTGCCCCTCCCACTTATAACCAAACATGCGAACCAAACAAAGATATATATCGGCTCTCAGGCCTCATAGGCGAATGTTGGCTGGTTCCTAACCCTGCTCCACGCTGTGATAGGTGTATCTTCCCATTTTTAATCTGCAGTTCATACAGTGCTCCAAGGGTCAGTTCAAATTTCCTTTACAAAGTTCAAGAAAACAACAAAAATGTCTCTACTCCTTCACCACTTCCCACTACCTAAGAGCCCACTTTTTCAAACCCCACCTTGGTTAATTTGTCTCACGTCCTTCCCTGGGCTCTGGTTTCTATCATCCACACTTTGTGGTTTGGTTTCTTGTTTCCTGCCTTTTGGTTCTGTTTCACTCACTGTGCCTTGCTATGGCTGTTCTCAGACCACTCTGAGGTCGAATCCCTTTCACCCTATATTGGGATTAGGTTTCTTGTTGTGGATGGGCTCCTTTTGACCCACGTTCGGCTATGGTTCTTTTCGCTCCGCCCTGGGATATCATCTCTTGGACCCTGCCTTGAGGTATGGGTTCTTGCACCCCACTCTGGAGTATGATTTCTTGGTCACTGCCTTCGGGTATGGTTTTCTGCACCCACCCTGGGATATGATTTCTTGGCCATCACCTTGGGTATGATCTCTTGCACCCTGCCTTAGGGTATGAGTTCTTGGACCCTGCCTTGGGGTATGGTTTCTGGCACCCTGCTCTGGGGTGCCAACTCTTGGGCCCCATCTTGGGTTGCCAGAAATTCAATATTGCCAGGCAGGTGTATTTTAGTTTAAAGGGGGGGATCCAGGGAGAGTCAGCAAAATCTGTAAGAACAAATACCAGGCGCATGGGCATGGGAACCTGAGGAGGCCAAACAGTAACTAGTACCAGGCAGCAGGCATGAATAGCTCAATCCACCAGGGCATCAGTCACACCATCGGTCACAGGTTTCAGTTTTGGTGCCCACAAAACTCGCCAATATGCCAACTGCCCCAATCTCTGGTGCAGTTGGCTGTGCAGGCTTCGCTGCAAGGGTGCTGGTGCCTGTTGCATGAAGGTGGGGGAGGCATGGCCAGTGGCAGGATCGCTACAGCGCTGGTTCCTCCATTCTTTTCTCCTAACTGACAGTGCTGTCGGCCGTGCAGGCTTTGCTACGAGGGAGCTGGCATCTGCTCCGTAAAGTGGGAGAAGGCATGGCCAGTGACAGGAGTGCTATGGTTCTGGTTCTCTCCTCCTTTCCTCCCAACTACTGGTGCCCTTGGCTGCATGAGCTTTGCTATGAGGGCATCAGCGTCTACTTCCTGAAGGTGTGAGGGCATGGACAGTGACAGAAGCACAACGACGCTGATTCCCACCTCCTTTCCTCCGAAATGCCAGTGCCCAACCAGGCAGGGGCCGCTGAGGCAGGAAGCAAGCAAAGAAACAACACAAAGTACTAGCATCCCGTCATATAAACATTGAAGTCCCGAACGGGGAGAAGGAAAACTGAACAGCCAACGGCGCAGACTGAAGATTCGAGGATGTGGATTCGCAAGTGTCAGATAATCCAACTCCAGTACCGAGTCCTGCCGCCGGCCGATACCGAACAGGGATCAAAGAGCCCACAGACCGCCAGGGGCTGAGAAGCTGAAGACCCCACAAGGGGGTGAAAGGAATGCCCCAAACTGGACTGAACAAGCCCGAAAACCCACCTGGGGCTGAAAAGCTGAAGACCCTACACAAGGGTGGAAGAAATGTACCGAAAAGAACTGAACAAGCACATAGCCAACCTGGGGCTGAGAAGCTAGAACCCACTAGAGCATAAGGTTTTGTGATGTCAATGGGCAAGGATACAATTTAGACGGTCACGATTTATTAGTGTTAATATGTTTGAACAGTTAATCCCGAACCTGGATTCTATAGTGATGATGTAGTGGGCCATGTAGCTAATGGAATGGGTATGGATGAGGTGTGGCCAATTGGTCCAGGGACTACAGGATGTATTAGCATGTTCTATAGCTGATAGCTAATGAGGGTGGTGGGATAACATTGTAACCTATGTATTCAGATTTTGCGGTTTACCGCTATATAACCTGTAACTTCTTGGGAAGTAACAAGATCCATGTCAGTTCGGTTCTATGGGACCGTCTTAGACCTTTTTGCATGTAATGTACCTTGTTTTCCTTTGCAAAGAGCTGCAGTGATTATTTGGCCTTTTGGATTATTTTGATTATTCAGGTTTTGGATTGCCTTCCTCTTTACAAATTGGTGGCCCCGACGTGATCAGATACTCTCTGTGAAGTCGGGAGTGTCCCAGCGGCGCATCCTGGGGTGTGGCGGCCATCAGCAGTCACCAACCACCCGTGCACAATGTGAAGAGGTTTGCAGGTGCTGTGTTGCTAGGGTTCTACGTTATTTTGCGGCGGGTTTTTCGTTACGGGACTTTTCATCGCCGTTTTTTTTTCTTGAAAAAAACTCATCGTTGTTTTTTTTTTGGGGGGGGGTTACCCCCCCAAACCACCCTTTTTTTTATCATTCCCTTTCACCCACAAATATTTATTTAATTTTTAAACCCCCACAAAAAAAAGAAATATGATTTTTTTTTCAATAAAAAAACGGCGATGAAAAATCCTGCGATGAAAAATCCCGCGGCAAAAGAACGGTATACCGTTGCTAGAAGGCCTGCCTGCTCTTTGGAGCGGGGCACTGCTCCCAGATTGTGCAGGCCATTGATGGGACTCCATATCGAAGGTGCTTGGGAGAACTCATAGATGTAAGTGCACCTTTGCAGAAGAAAACAACAAGAGGAGAGTGTGTGTATGTGAAGTGAGTTGATTGTGACTGTGTGAAGTGTAAAAGACCACGTGGCAATATAAAGTGTTTCTTTTATATATAGAAATAGCCAGAAGGATCTCCTCCGCCGAGAAGAAAGGTGATGTCACAGTATATATTCTGAGAAAAGGAGAAGAGAGGGGAATCAAGGTCTACTCCATTGCTTAGGAAAGTCAGCACTACAAGTAAAATAGAGGTGATGTCCAGAATAGAGATGACCTGGGATCCCTCCACTCTGTAAAAGGGAGTGTGAGTAGGGGAAATTCCTGATTCCGAGGCAAGGGGACAGAGGAAGGGTCTAAACCATTGTATAAATAAGTGTGATTTTGTTGTGTAGGCCTGGGATCCCTTCACCCGACATAAGGGTGTAAGGAGGTAAATACCCTTGTCTCTTGCACACTTAAGTAATCACTATACTTTTTAAACTTATTCAAGTGAGCATGATTTAAAGTCCAGTCCCACATCCTAAGTTTATTTGAGAAGTCCTTCCTTATAGTAAGAAAATCATCATCCCATCTCGCACAGCACCCAATTTCATCAAATAGTCTCTCGTTCAGTCCCCTACAGGCGTACCCATTTGTGTCTTCAAAGCCAAACCCAGCCATGTTAATAATGGACAGGTAGGCTCTTTTAGTGCTCATATATATTAGGCCCTGTCTCAACAATATTTCGCCAGTCATTAAGGTTAGTCCTAACTCTAAACTTTTGGCTTCTATCGGGACACATCATTTATTTATTTATATTGATATAGTGTACAAACAGCCCCGGGTCATCGAGGCTCTGTTACATGAAAGCTAAGTTACAGACGGCGTTGGAGATGGTATTGGAATCAACAAGATTAGATACATAAGTGGGATAAACCGGGGAAGCTCCTAGCATGGCTTTATAAAAGGGAAACTCCTAGCCCACCCATTTGCCACATAGTCACACCTGATGGCAATACCGTGCATACTCAGCAAGAAATAAATTCGGTGTTCTCTAACTTCTATCGCAACCTGTACTCCGAAACCCCGCTCCCCGATGACACAGGGATCGATGACGCCCTAGACGCCATTAATCTGCCCAAACTGGACTCGCATATGGCTGAGACCCTTGACGAACCTATTACCCCAGACGAGGTCAAGATGGTGATCAGATCGCTGCCTGCCGGGAAGACCCCAGGCTCTGACGGCCTCCCCGGGGAGTTCTATAAGACTTACGAGGACACACTCGCCCCCATATTGACTCAGGTCTACAACGAAGCATTCGAGCGTGGCTCCCTTCCGGACTCCCTGAGTGAGGCCGTGATAATACCTCTGCTCAAACCAGGGAAAGACGGAAACGAGTGTGGCTCGTATAGGCCCCTCTCTATGCTGAACGTAGATTGCAAGATCCTTACGGCATTGCTTGCTAACAGACTACGTAGAGTGATCCCATTGTTGATCCACCAAGACCAAACTGGTTACGTCCCTGGACGTTCCATTCCTGAAAACCTGCAGAGGTTGCATCATGTTATTTATAGTACAGAGGGAAGACCACAGAAACTCGCAGTGGCGTCACTGGACGCCACCAAAGCTTTCGATTCCTTGAGGTGGGACTGGTTATACGCCACTATGGCAAAAATGGGGATTGGCCCTGTATTTCTAAAATGGACACAGTTAGTCTATGCTAACCCCACGGCTAGGGTACGCACTAACAGAACTTACTCCGATAAGTGGCCCCTGTGCAGGGGCACCCGTCAAGGTTGCCCCCTTCCCCCCATGCTTTACATCATCGATGCAGAGCCTGTAGCAGCCTACCTGAGCCAGGAATACGGGGACGGAGGCATTCAAATTGACGGGGCGACTCACCTCATCTCCATGTACGCGGATGACACCCTCTTGTACCTTCAGGATCCCGAACACCTTCTACCTTATATTCTGGAAACTCTGGACTGCTTTCACAAGCACACCGGGATCCAGATCAACAAGAGTAAATCCTGTCTCTTCCCTCTAGCCGCGCTGCACAGTGAACATTATGGGTCTCTCCCCCCTCTTGATCTAGAATGGCAAAAAACCTCCTTCAAATATTTAGGAATAACTATACACAGGAACCCCGCTACAGAACATATCCTTAACACTGTCAGGGCCAAAGACTCACTCTCAAAGTCCATGGACTTCTGGGGCCGGCTCCCGCTCTCGATGGCAGGGAGAGCGGGCCTTCTCAAAATGGTTGCCCTCCCTCGCCTACTACACACCTTCACCAACGTCCCATATAACATTCCTCCCGCTTTCTTCAGAGACCTCAATAAACTTTGCAGAGGCTTCCTTTGGGGGGGTAGCAGACACAGGGTGGCACTAGAGACCCTCCAAAGGCCATACGAGAAGGGTGGACTGAAGATCCCAAACTTTGAACTATATTTTCTCGCTAGTCAATTGAGACATGTGATGCAGTGGATGGCTGACGAGGACACAATAGATACTCGCCTTCTTCAGCCTGCCCTCCCCCAGCTGCTGCTCAGGGACTTGCTCTGGACTGGAAGGGGCGCCCTCGTACACTGCCCTTACCTCGCTAAGCTTGGGATTCACCTTTGGGAAAAGGCCTGTAAGTTGGTAGGGCCTAAAGACCCGTACTCCCCACAGATCCCTATTGCAGCACTCATGTTCAGTCAACCCTGGGGGCAGCTTGAAACTCGTACACAATGGGAACCTTTTGGTGTGGCCACGCTTGGAGACTTGATTCAGGAGCAAGAACTCATTGCCTTTCCCGACCTATGTGACGCCACTGGTCTCCCCACCGTGCAATTTCTGCTGCACAGAGCGGTCACACGGGCCTTGAGTAGCAGGTGGCCTGTGGCAGCTGACCAAAGGGAGGAATACGCATGCATCGAAATGATCCTGAACGCTGCGGAAGGGGGCCACGAGACCTCCCATATCTACGAGGCCCTACTGCAGGGCTCCACTGCGGATGAGCTAAAAAGCCGGAACAAATGGGAGGCCGAGCTAGGCTTTGGTTTTGAAGACTCCGATTGGGGTGACATTACCCACTACCACAAGAAAGTCTCCCGTAACGCTCGCTTACAGCTCATCCAGATGTATATCACTAACAGAGCATACCTCACCCCGGAAGCTATATCTAGATTCACTGGTGCTGGCATCCAACTCTGCCCCAAATGCATTGAACCCAAGGCTGGCGTAGCACACATGTTTTGGGGCTGCCCGGTGCTCAGGGAATTTTGGCTGCAAGTAAAGGAAAGGGTGGCCGGGGCAGACATTGACATTGAGACAGATGACCCCTCAGCATGTATCCTGGGCAGGTTTAGGCGGAGCAGGAAGAACAAACCACTAAACAAGCTCAAAGACCTCATATACATCACAGCAAAAAGGGGCATAGCCATGAGTTGGAAAAGCCCCAGAGGACCGCCTATACCCGTATGGTGGGGCGACCTTCTAAAATGGATCATGGCTGAAACAGCGGCATGGGAGACGGCTATTCAGGTGCAGAGATTGGACTCTAGCGAGGAGCTACAACGCTGGGTGGCCCTAACAGTACCTTTGCTTCATCCTGAGCCACCTGAGTCGGAACTAGATGGAGATGCCGACCCAAGGGTTTTGAACTCCTGAGAACCATTGACTTACCGCGGTCTTGGTGGGGGGGAGGGAGGGAGGAGGGGAAAGGGAAGTTGGGTGTTTATGTCATCCTGTCATTGTGATATGCCTTTCAGATGCTATAGATGATGCTTCTGCTATATTTGTTACAGAAAATAAAAATATATATTAAAAAAAAAAGATTAGATACATAAGTACAGAGTGCATTTTGTAAAACAGTATATGTACATTGTGAACAGAATATTTGGCAGCTGGGTGCTGAAGAGTTTTTAGGTAAAGAGTAAGGTCTTTACTGCTTTGTGGAAGACTATGTGTGAGTTTTCTCCCCTGAGTGTTGACGCGAGGGCGTTCAAATGCTGGGCTGCGAGGTAGGGGAAGCTGGTTCCACCTGCTCGGACTTTCTTGATTCTGGGCACCGTTAGCATGTTGGAATAAGGAGTCCTGGTAGGTCTGGTGGACGTGGGTCAGTGTATTTTTTGATTCAGGTAAGGCGGGGCGGTTTGGAGTACACATTTGTGGGTAAGTGCGAGTGTCTTGAAGAGGATGCACTGTTTAATGGATAGCCAGTGTGCCTGTTTCCTGGCTGCAGTGATGTGTTCCCTTTTGGGTATGCCAAGTGCTGCACGTAGTGTGCTATTTTGAACAACCTGCAGCTTCTCAATGTTTTTTGCTGACGTGCCAAAAATAGGGCATTGCAATAATCAAGTCTTGACCATGCCGCTCCCTGGTCCATCCTGATCAGTGTGGGTTCATGCCGGCCAAGTCTACTAGGATGAACCTGCGCAGGGCCCATTTCGCAATCAGCCAGGCCCCCAATATCAAAGAGCCCCTGGCGCTTCTCGCAGTCGACTTTGAAAAGGCTTTTGATTTTGTGGGCTGGTCTGCCCTGTGGGACTTCATGGAGCGAATGGGGTTTGGACCCTACTTCATGTCTTGGGTGAAGCTTTTATACACGCCCCCCGAAGCGACCGTCCAGTTGAATGGGATCTCCTCAAAGCCCTTCCCGTTGGGCAGGGGAACCAGGCAGGGATGCCCCTTTTCTCCCCTCTTATTTATATTAGCCATCGAGCCCCTCGCAATCTGACTTAAGACATCCCCCGCATGGTCCGGATTCACGTGGTCCTGGGGAGGCGAGGATCGGGTCTCGCTTTACGCTGACGATTTGCTTATCTACATAATCAAATCACCAAAATCCTCACAGAATTCCACAAGTTCTGTGGGCTTAAAGTTAACAGGCAGAAAACGATCTTCTTTCCACTCCAGGGTGGGGTGAACGCAATCCCGCGCGCTGTCCCTACTCCGTGTCGTCCAGAGTTTTGTTTACCTAGGTATCAGAGTGACCCCCAATCCCGAGGATTTTTTTTGACTTAACCTCCAACCTGTGGTGAGCAGGCTGGAAGCGGACGTCACTCACTGGACTTGTGGAATTGTTTGCGATTTCTATGCACTACCCCAATGGCATGTCTGGCAACCAACTCCACATGGGTGCAATCCAACGCACCAATGCAATTGGGCATCCCTGCAAGGGCATGGAAGGCCACTTTGGTGGCATTCATCTGGGCAGAGGTTAGGGGTGGGGCAATGTGGTCTGCCACATGGCACAGCAGTGCATCCAGTACCTGGAACAAAATCCTGGAAAAATAGGGTTATGACAGCGTGTGCAGCTCACCCATGATGCACTGGTATGTGCCGGTTGCAAGGAAGTGTAGTACCAACACTACCTTCAGCAAGGGTGGAATTGCAGTCCGTATGTTTATCATGCTGCTGATGTCGTCATTAATGAGGGTAACTATTGATATATGGTCTCCCTGTCAAGCCGGTACAAGGTGTGGATTTGGCTTCTGGTCAGGTTCCAGGGCTACGCCCTGATGCGGGGTATTGGTGGCTGCCTGCGGGGTGCTACCTGCTGGACATTGACTTTAGGCATGGCCAACTGGTTCCTCATTTGCCTCCTGTGCCTACGTCACCTCCTCTGCTTCCCTGCTGGTTACTCAGCACAACTGCTGCTACAGAAATTGCCAGCATGGTTGTGTTGGGAGTTGGGTTGGGTGTGGTCCTTTTGTACATTCCCATTGGTAAATGGTGTGCATCTGGGCTAATTTACTCCACCTGGGGCCTGTTGTTGCTCACCTGGTACTGTTTAAGGCCTGGTCCGCGGTGCCAGTATTACAGGCGCGGTGGTCACGGTGCCACTGCTATTTTTATGGTGGTGTTTCCGTGTAGGTGGAACTCTGATTTTGCCCGTACTTCCACCATGCCGGTAATTCAGGGACATCCGGCAACTCTTTCCGATGTTTACGGTCGTGGTGCTACTGCACCCCGGTAGCACCGTGGGGTCACTTTGTGGTGAATGTGCCGGTCCATAAAACGGTGCCGGTACGGTGCTACCGGCACTGCTATTTCCGGACCGGCTTACTTGTAATGAGGCACACAGGGCCTCATTACGACCCGGGCGGTAAGGGAACAACGATGCCAGTAAAGGATTACCGGCATCGCTTACCACTCCGGACGATCATGACCCGCCAATCCGCTATTAGTGGCACCGTAATTAACGGTGCCTCTAATAGCGGCATGGGCGCGGGCACACGACCCTCCATGTCGGAAATACCGGCATGGCGTAAACAGGAGGACATCACAAGTCAGGCAGCCATGCAAATAACGGCCCACTGAAGGCCGAAAAGTACCTTACCGGCATGGAGCAAATACCGGCATTGCGGACCACCCGTAAACGGCCATGTGCAGTGTTCCCAACTGCCACAGGTGAACACAATCAGCACAGGTGGAGGAAATATAGACTGGGCCAGCACAAAAGGAGCACACCCCACCCCTTCCCACACCCAGTCACACACCAAAATGATTTCCATACTACTAGCAATGCTGGGGCTGGAGAAAATGATTGCGGTGGAACTCCAGCTACAACAACAACAACAACAACAACATCAGGCAGCACAGAGGAGACGCAGGAGGAGAATGAGGGCTAGGCAGGCCCAGCATGCACCACCAGTGCAGTCAGTGGTACCACGCAGGCAGCCCCCAATCCTTCGCATCAGAGCCAGTCCATACAACCGAACCCCTGAGCAGATCCACACCCTGTACCGTCTGGACCGGAACACCATCACCACCATTGTGGACATGATACATGACGACATTGTCAGCCTGATTGAAACACGCACTGCCATCCTACCCCTAATGAAGGTAGTGTCGGTGCTCCCCTTCCTGGCCACAGGCACCTACCAGCACACAGTGGGGCACATGCATGGCATATCACAACCATTATTCTCACGTACGCTGAACCAAGTGCTTGATGCCCTCCTGAAGCACACAGGCGACCACATTTACTTACCACGGACTGCCCAGGAGATCTCAAACACCAAAGTTGGTTTCCATTCAATAGCCGGCATCCCTGGGTGCATTGGCACCATCAACTGCACCCATGTGAAATTGGTGGTCCCACATGCCATGGAGGTAGCGTACCGCAACCGTAAGTTATACCACCCCATCAACGTGCAAATGTTATGTGACTCAAACAAGATCCTCACACATTGTTGTGCCCGATTCCCCGGATCAACCCATGATTCAATGGTCCTGCGGAACTCCACGATACCACGCTACATGGAACGACATGCAGGGCAGAGATCCTGGCTTCTCGGTGAGTTGCATGTTAGGCTCATGGAAATGCGATGTGGGTAGGTGATTGGGGGAGAGATGCATACTTCACCTGGCTGAGATGGGGGGGGGAGATGCATACTTCACCTGGCTGAGATGGGGGGGGAGAGATGCATACTTCACCTGGCTGAGATGGGGGGTGAGATGCATACTTCACCTGGCTGAGATGGGGGGGGGTGCATACTTCACCTGGCTGAGATGGGGGGAGAGATGCATACCTCACCTGGCTGAGATGCGGGGGAGAGATGCATACTTCACCTGGCTGAGATGGGGGGGGAGATGCATACTTCACCTGGCTGAGATGGGGGGGATGCATACTTCACCTGGCTGAGATGGGGGGGAGAGAAGCATACTTCACCTGGCTGAGATGGGGGGATGCATACTTCACCTGGCTGAGATGGGGGGGAGATGTATACTTCACCTGGCTGCGAGTGCCTGAGAGAATGGACCATGCTCATACCCCAAAGCAGGCCAGACCGGACCTGACACCTGACCACATAATGCATGATGTATGCAGCCCTACCATGTGAATGATGCAGTGTCACAACCATTCCATAGCCATCTACGTGTGCACTGTAGTCAATCAGACCGTATCCCCCGCAGCACAATGCAGCTGCAAGCAATTAGTATGGCCAATACACAGCACCAAATACCATCAACAGAAAGGACTGTCCTCCATTACTGCATACAAAGGAGTTACATGAGGGTCAAATACATGAATACACCACTACACTGACACAGAGGTGCAACAAAACTGCATGTCGCCATTTGTTGTGCATAGTGAGATCATCATGAGGCTGCCATCAATGGTGACAGGAGGAAAGCATACAAATGACTGCACATCAGCCAGATCCTGGTAACAAACGGCATGGACAAACACAGTGCATGAGCACTCACAAGTAACAGGACCCCCCTGCACCCACTAGACGATGGCACGCACACCTGTACATAAGTGGAATACATACATAGCAGTCACATCGTGTGTATCTATTCATGCATGGAAATGTGGTTGCAATCAGGAAATAAATGCATGCTATGGTGTTATTGATACAGGTCCCATATGATGTGATGACTTTCACATTTACATTGTTGCCCACATCCAGGTGATGCAGGCTATCCCCTGAAGAGGTGGCTCCTTACCCTAGTCTGGAACCCACAGAACAGGCACAAGGAGGACTACAATTGTGCGCATACACGTACCCGTGTGGTGATTGAGCAGACATTTGGCCTCTTGAAGGCACGGTTTCGCTACCTCAGCAGGTCTGGTGGTGCACTCCTGTACCACCATGAGAAGGTGGCCAAGATCGTCATGGCATGTGTCATGCTACACAATATGTGCAACAGGCGGAATGTGCCTATGCCCCCTGACGCTGAACTGCAACCACCTGACGATGAGGATGAGGAGGGTGGAGATGGGGCTGCACTTCAGGGAGGCAGCGATGCACAGGAGGGACGTGCCATGCATCAGACTCTGATCAACCAATGTTTCTAGCACACATGTACGGGGAGTGTGACATGGAGGTGGCACTCAGGGCACTGGGTGTTTCAGGGACATGGACAAGGTAGACTGTTCACCAATGAAGCACACATACACAATAAGCAATGTCCGCACATGTGAATTATGATTTCCCAACAGGTGTATTAAAGAAACATAACAAAGTGCACAAGCCCTCCACCCCACACACACCCTCACCCCTCCCCCCTCAACTCCCCCACACACCCTCTCCCCCGACCCCCCTCAACTCCTCCACACACCCTCTGCCCCTACCCCCTCAACTCCCCCACACACCCTCTCCCCCCTCAACTCCCCCACACACCTTCTCCCCCTCCCCCCTTGACTTCCCCACACATGGTGTGCAGTAGCGTGCAACATTAGTCCACATGGCACCAGTATGCCTGCCTGTACCTACAGCCCTCCCTCTCCTCCAGCACCAGGTGCACCCCTGTCCGATCTGCGCAGGTTCCGGGCAGACCTACGCACAGGGCTGGTCCCGGTTGAACTTGCATTCGAAGATGTCCCAGGTTGTTCTGGCAACTGTGGGGGACGCATGGCCTGCATTGCTGCCACCATTTCGGAGAAGACGTGCCGCACTGCTGCCAATTCGGCGCAAATGTCCTTCGAGGTGGTCTCGATTGCTGTTTTCAGGGATGCAGCACATTCCCTAATGTCATCCCTTGCCCGGCCACATTCCATTATATGCTGCGTCAGCAGCCCTGTGAGCTCCTCCTGGCGCCTCTGAATAGCCCTGATCCCCTCTTGGCTGGTTGGAACTGGGGTGGATGTGTGAGGGGTTTCCACCATGCTTTGTTCATCATGCACAGTTGATGTGGGGCTGGCACTTGCAGGCCATAAATTACCAGGTGACAGCCCGTGCATGCTGCTGTTCTGCAAGCTGCATGGGGATAGTTGTGGTGAGAGCAGGGGGCCTGTGGCGAGTGTTGCGCCATGCAGCTGAACATCTGCCTCATCGTCCAATACGGCTGCTGTGGCAGCTGTCTCACCCACTGTGCTGCTGGCAGCCGATGCTGTGCTTTCTGCCACTGCCTCCTGGGTGATGGTGGCTGGTGTGGATGCTGTTGTGGGGGCCGTAGCGCACATTGGTGCTGTGGTCTCTGGGGTTTTCTTGGCCTTCCGCAGTGGTGCAGGTTGGCCTCTACCCCTTGAAGTCGAGGGGCGGTGATCTCCCTCCTCGCTCCTGGCCTTCTTTTGTGGTGTGGCATCTTACTCCCTGGTGTCCTCGTCAGCGCTGTCTGAATGCATGCCTGTGGGGGACCAGTAGAGGGAGAGGGTTAGTGATGGGTCTACAGGCATCAGGCATGCATTGGGGTGGCTGCATTCATATGGAATGGCAGACGATTGACATTGGGGGAGTGACATACGGATTGCTTGGCTTTTGGGTGGGTGATGCATGGAGGCGTCTGGGTTGAAACACATATGGGGTGCATTATGCATATGGACAAGATGATGCTGTGCACTGCCTGTAGGCTGTCTTGTACATATGTGTCTGGTGGACCCTGCTCTACATCATTGCACTGTCAGTTCAGGTGGACATCATCGTGGTGGTATTATCATTGTTTCATTTGGGACATCTACCTGCATCGGCTAATGACGGGGTTCCTCGCTCCATGTCTCCCACTCCCTCAATTGCCTCCGTCCCTATGGTGCTGGCGCATATCACCTCCCATGGTTGCAATTTGATGGGGGACTCCGCACCTCCGCCTGTCGCCATCCCCAGGTTGCGGTTGGCAGAGAGGATGCTCTGCATGCGTAAACCCAGATCATCCCAGCGCTTACGGCAATCTTTGGGAGTGCGGGGTGTGGTGCCAACGACACTTACTTTCAGGGCGACCTCCGCCCATATCTGTTTCTTGCGCTGCACTGCAGGGCGGGACATGTCTGAAGAAAACACGACATTGGCATGTTCCTGCAGCATCTCCGCCAGCATGGTCAACTCCTCTCGGGAGAAGCGCTCCTTGCGCAGGCGATCTGAGGTTTTTTTGACAGCTTTCGGCATGGTGAGATGCAGCAGGTAGTGTTGGAGGTGTGGCAGAGTTCTGGGGGTCAGATGGCTCCTGGTTGTGGTGGATGGCAATGGATTGTGTTTTTAAAGATGGCTGCCGTGCTCTTTCCCGTTCCTGTGCGATGATGCTACTTCCGGTTCCGCTTATTAGCGGTTACCGCTATTAGAGGTGACCGCTATTAGCGGTCACCGCTAATGCCGATGGCTTGGATGCCGGAGGAACTATTTGCACTATGTACGATGCCGGAAAGGGGGATTCTTCGCCCTTTTACGGCATGGCCGTGGAGTCATTACCGGCATGGCGCAAAGCTTGTGCCCGTGTACTCGTAATAGGCCCCTTTTAGCGGTCTATTGCCAGCATGGACATGGTACTTGCGCCATGCCGGTAATGACCGGTATGTACCGCCCGAGTTGTAATAAGGCCCACAGTATTTTAAAGCCTCACCTTGTGGTGCATGTGGCTATTTAACATGAGAATAAACACACAGAAGACATATGAAGTGTGAGCACGCCATCTCACCCAGTATCAAATGATGGTACACAGGGCTGCTTCAGGTGCGCAAGTGAGCATGAACGGACATGCAGGAATTATAAAAAGAGGCGTACAATATCTGCCAGAAATGTAAGTAGTGAACGCACAAATCAAGGGTGGACCAGGGACTAGGTAATGGAGGTCTGTAGGTTTGTAGGAGACTAGGTGCAGGGGTATGCTTTGGGCCATGAAAGAGTGAGGGAAGAGCGGGAAGGGGGGATGGATCTCCTTTTCCTACACCGCAGAGATAGTCCTAGAGGTAACAGCAATACATACTTTTCTGTTGTGTTTTTCCCTGCCCTGTTGAGGCACATATTGCAAAAAGCTGTGTTTAACTGTCCTTAGTTTTCTAAACAACGTGTCAGAAGCAAGGTTTTATGCTGTATCTTTTTTTGTGGCCTTCTTTCTCCAAAACGTAACCTGCCCCTCGCTTGCTTAGATCATTGAATACAGGCTGGCATTGTTATTTGTCCTTCAATGAAACGCACTAACAGTTCGAAGGACACAACAGGCCTGATCCACATAAGTGTTTTATAATGACACAGTCCCATAGGAAAATGCATTGCAAATCAGGCCCAATGTGTCAAATAGTAACAAAGAATTGATAACATTGACTATATTGAAAGTGGACATAGAAAACTTCAGTTTCCATTTCTGGGACTTGTTGTTCAGGGCGGTTATTCTGCTTGACATCGAGAGAATGGAACAACCTGAAATTAAGTAAGTAAAACTTTACATAATATTTGGGCGATTCACAATGGCATGTGTGCTGTGCGCTTGATGACTACCTATGTGATGGGCGAATGTACATTTTGACGAAAAGAATGCACATTGTACATTGTTATGTTGAAGAATATTTATACTGCGCTCTATAACCGCCCAAGTGTTGCACTTGAGGTTTGTTGTGCCTTACGCAATCATATATTTTGTGCAGAGTTGTGGGTTGTTAAGTGGCCTACACTGTGGTGATGACTCCAACATATGCACCCACAACCTGTGTTCAGGCTAATGATGTCTACACTGCTTTGTCCCGTGGCATATCCCGGTGTCCAGCCACCATTGCATCCCTGGGCACCTCTAAGGTGGGGGAAGAACCTTTTCCCTGTGCCCTTGGGCTCCGTGGGCCCTGGGGGTTATCTGTTCGCTCACTACTCTTTCCACTTTAATTATAATGTCCTCTGTCTGTGTTTCAACCTAAGACGTTCCTATCTCTGTCCTTAGTTTCAGGTAGGGGCCACTATTGGAAATGGGTGCACATGGGTCTCCCTCCCATTCAGTCATCTGACTACTTCTGTTCACTTCCCTGCACGTCGTGGTGTGACCTATTCACCCGTCTTGACAGCTCTGTCTTCATTCCGTTTGGTGTGGGTGTTGCTGATTTGTTTTCGTCCGGTACTGAATTATAACGTAACTTGTTAGCTAGCATATTTTAATGTGTATATTCGATTATAAAACAGCTACTGTTACGCTCACCTGACTCCCACGGAGGCGCAGGTCTGGTTTGGAGTGTTGTTGCTTCTTCTATGGTGAAGCGCAGGACCCGGAAGATGGACTGGACCGGACCTTCGAATCTGGCTTGTCTGGCTCGCAGGAATATCTTTCTGTATGTGAAAAGGGAGTATTAACAATCTGCGGGAGAAAGTATAAGCCTCCCGCTCCCTTCTCACCCCTCTACGAAACCCTCCTGCGACCCCCACGTGAAGTCTCACCTTAGGGTTTGAAAGGTTGAGCTCTCCATCCTGCTTCTCATGCAGGGGCGCGTTGTATCCAGTTACTTCACTGGGATTTTGATTGTAGAGGGTTCAAGTTTTGATTTCCCGGTATAGTACCGTAAGGATTCTGTTAATGAGTATGATTCCGCAATAATAATTGTTTGTTGTCTCTTTTTCAGGTGCAGAAACTATTCCGAGAAGAGCTGTGGAACCGAAGAATGAGACTCTGGTGAGCTTGATGAGAGTTCTCTCAGTGTCCTTGTATCAATGCGCTCACTAACGCTGATGTCTTTTTTCCCCATAGGGGCCGGGGTCCGGAAATGCCTGGATGCGGCACCGACCCGAAACGAAGCTCAATCCAGAAGAAATCAGGTAAGTCTTTAATGGGCGTTGGGTAACGTCTTTTCATGCGCCCACTAACGCTGATGTCTCTTTTTCCCCATAGGGGCCGGGGTCCGGAAATGCCTGGATGCGGCACCGACCCGAAACAAAGATCAATCCAAAAGAAATCAGGTAAGTCTTTAATGGGCGTTGGGTAACGTCTTTTCATGCGCCCACTAACGCTGATGTCTCTTTTTCCCCTTAGGGGCCGGGGTCTGGAAATGCCAGGATGCGGCACCGACCCGAAATGAAGTTGGAATAACCCAACAGGTAAGCTTTGTAATGGAAATTAAGGTTTCCTTGTTTTCTTTCCCCTCTCACCTTTATTCTTGTCTTTTTCTCCCTAGGCGCGGTGATGTGGCTGCGAGTCCAGATGTTGCCGTAGAACGTGGTGGTACCTTGTACAGGTAAGTGAGATGCGGCGCTGCAGCGATCGATGTGATGTGCTTTTAAATGGATGACTTCCTTTTCAGGACCGTCGGCGAGATGTCTCCGGAATGCGGTTTTTTAGCAGCTAAGGACTCTTCTTTACCCTTTTCTCTTCTCTTCTCTCTTTGCAGGTGTTCCAGGATGCTGGCAGGAGTGGCAGAAGACAGAATGCAGGAGCAAACACAGTGAGCGTCCAGCTGCTAGATGCAGAACAACGCGAAGCGTGAGTTGCTGCTTGGGCGTGGCTTAAATAGCCTTCAAAGTAGTTCCAGGTATGTATCCTTCCTCTCAGGTATGTATTCCTCCCCTGACCACACCCGTGTGGTTAAGTAGTCCCAAAGATAAAGTAGTCCCATTCAGGCCTCAGAAGGCCTGGATGTTGCAGCATGGTCTGCATCAGGTAAGTTAACACTAAGCACCTTTAACACAAAGTCCCCTTTTATGAGCCTGCCGCCTATGGTGCCAGGACTGTGGCCCGATATGAGCCTGGCGCCAAAGGCGCCACGACTGAGTCCAAAGAGCCCCTACTTGAGGCTGTTGTGACTTCCCTTGAAGACATGATGTCTGCCAATGGGGTAGCTGGGTCTTGTCTGGCACCTTGGAGGTAGGCATCATGACAGTACCCCCTCCCAAGGCCCCTCCCAAGGTCGTCCTTTCCGGGGGTTTCGGCTTGCTTGGGAATTTTCAGTGGAATCTTTGCACTAATCACGGGGCGTGTACATGGTCACTTGGTTCTCAAGATCTTTCCTGAGGTCCGTACCCCTTCCAATCAACTAGATAGAAGAGTTTTGATTTTAACATTTTGGAATCCAATATGTCCTTAACTTCAAATTCTAATTCCCCATCGATTTGAATTGGTTCAGGTGGTTTGCTTAGTCTGGTTCCAGGCTGCACCGGTTTTAACAGTGATGCATGAAAAACGGGAGGAATTCGCATGTTGGCTGGTAGATCGAGTTTAAAGGCCACCGGGTTAATTATAGCTTTGATGGGATAGGGTCCAATGTATCTGGGATTAAAAGTCAGCGGTCCTTTGAGAGGCAAATGCTTGGTTGCCAGCCACACCTGGTCTCCAATCTGGTACGAAGGTGCTTCACTCCGATGTAGATCAGCATTTTCTTTGTATTTTTTCTTGGCTTGTTGCAAATGAGTTGTAGCTTCCTTGAAGGCTCGGGTTATAGCATACTTGCCAACCCTACCGATTTAGGCGGTAGGATACCGCTTTTTAAGCAGTCCTACCGCCTACCGATTTTTTGACATCAAATACCGATTTTTTTTTGTAAAAAAAAAAAAAAAAAAAAAAAATTTTTTTTTTTTTTACATTTTTTTTTTTTGCCCATACCAGCTCGGGGAGTCTTTCAAGGGCTCCCCCGAGCTGGCGTACCGGGAGAATGCCAGGCATGCAGGCTTTTAATGTCAAAGGCACCCACGGCGGTGGGCTAAAAGCGCCCTTCCGCCGCGGGTGCCTTTGGCAAAAGGCGCCATTAGCCCCCCACCACGCCAACTCGGGGAGTCTTTCAAGGACTTCCCCGAGCTGGCGTAGCGGGAGAAGGCGCGGCATGCAGGCTTTTAATGTCAAAGGCACCCACGGCGGTGGGCTAAAAGCGCCCTTCCGCCGCGGGTGCCTTTGGCAAAAGGCGCCATTAGCCCCCCACCACGCCAGCTCGGGGAGTCTTTCAAGGACTTCCCCCGAGCTGGCGTAGCGGGAGAAGGCGCAGCATGCAGGCTTTTAATGTCAAAGGCACCCACGGCGGTGGGCTAAAAGCGCCCCTCCACCGCGGGTGCCTTTTGGTCAAAGGCGCCATTAGCCCCCCACCACGCCAGCTCGGGGGAGTCTTTCAAGGACTTCCCCGAGCTGCCGTAGCGGGAGAAGGCGCAGCATGCAGGCCTTTGATGTAAAAGGCGTCCACTGCGGTGGGCTAAAGGCGCCCCTCCGCCGCGAGTGCCTTTCACAAAAGGCGCCATTAGCCCCCCCACCACGTCAACTCTGGTGAGTCTTTCAAGGGCTCCCCCGAGCTGACGTGATGGCAGAAGGCGTGGCAGGCGCCTCATTGTCATTGAATGCACCCGCGGCGGCGGGCTCATTCAATGACAATGGGCTGCTGACGCGCCCTATTCCTATCATTACCTCCTCGACTGACTATTTTTGAAACTTTAAGATTCCTACAGATTTTTGGTCACAGAATGTTGGCATGTATGTTATAGTAGAATGCAAATGATCAACTGCAGGCATTTCCAGGTTTTGAGGAGGGTCTAGGTCTGAGGTTCTAGGATGATGACCATACAAGGTGTAAAAAGGGGTTTGTCCTGTTCCAGAATGTACAGAATTGTTATATGCATACTCTGCGATCCATAGAATATCTTTCCAGCTGTTTTCAGATTGATGCAACATGCACCGAAGATATTGTTCAAGGGTTTGGTTAGTCCTCTCGGTTTGACCATCGGTCTGGGGGTGGTGACTAGTGGATAAGCGTACATCAATTTGTGCCAGTTGGCAACATTTTCTCCAAAAATGGGAAATAAATTGGCTTCCTCGGTCTGAGATTAATATGGATGGAAAACCATGCATACGAACTATGTTTTCCAGAAATTCCTTGGCCAAGATGGAGGCTGAAGGTCTCCCTTTTAAAGGGATAAAGCGGGCCATCTTGGAGAACAGATCCACGATTACCAAGATAGTGTTATATCCATAGCAAGGAGGCAGGTCGGTAATCAATTCCATTGACAAGGTGTGCCAAGGGGCCGGTGGAATATCCAAGGGTTGTAGGAGACCGGCTGGTCTCTTCTTTTGACCTTTATTTTGGGCGCAAACTCCGCAAGACATCACAAAAGATTTTATGTCTTTTCTCCAGGATGGCCACCAGAATTGTCGTTTGATCTTTTCCTCAGTTTTTGCGATACCAGGATGTCCTTCCATTAATGTATCATGATAGTGAGCAATGACCAATTCTTGCAGTTCTTTGTTGGGCAGAAATAATCGCCCCTGGAAGTACGGTAAATCGTTATTAACGGAAAAGTGTGACCCCTTTTGAGTCCATTCTTGCAAGGCTGTGGAATTTAAAAGTTGCTTAACTCGAGTTTGAACGTCCTCTATAGTTTGTAAAGAGGTCAAGCCTAAAATTCTTTGTTCGGGTATAATTGGTACTGGTTCTAAGTTTGAATTTGTTTCATCCATTCCAATCCGGGATAAAGCGTCCGCTTTGCCATTCTTGCAACCAGGGCGGCAGGTGATTATGAAATCAAATTCTGCAAAGAATAAAGGCCATCGGAGTTGGCGGGATGATTGGGCTTTGGCCCTTTTTAGATATTGCAAATTCCTGTGATCTGTAATCACCGTAATGGTGTGTCTTGTGCCGAGGAGGTAATGACGCCAAGCCTTGAAGGCGGACTTAATAGCTAGTAAATCTTCGTCGGTGATTGCGTAATTTATTTCAGGAGCCGTGAATTTCCTGGACCAAAAGGCTACAGGGTGCATCTGGTTAGTTTCTGGGTCCCTTTGAGACAAGACAGCACCCATGGCCAAACTGGAAGCGTCAGTTTCAACAATGTAAGGGAGATCTGGGCGCGGATGCTTCAATACAGGGGCGGAGGTGAATTTGGTCTTTAGGTCTTGAAAGGGCCTGTTCTGCCTCAGGAGTCCATTCGAAACGTTTATTCTTCCGTAAGAGGGCTGTTATGGGTTGAACCACTCGAGAAAATTCTGGGATGAATCTTCGATAGAAATTGGCAAAGCCAAGCATACTCTGAACCCCCTTAACAGAATTAGGAGATGGCCATTTGAGGATGGCATCCACCTTTCGCGAATCCATTGCGACTCCTTTAGGTGTCAGGATGAATCCGAGAAACTCGACCTCTGTGGTATGAAAAACGCATTTTTCGCGTTTCGCAAACAGGTTGTGCTGGCGCAATTTCTCAAGAACTGCCCTGACATGTTTTCTGTGTTCGGATTCCGAGGAGGAGTATACCAGGATGTCATCGATGTATACGATGACACAAACATCGATAAGTTCCCGAAGAACATCATTCATAAAGTATTGAAAGGCGGCAGGTGCGTTGCATAATCCGAAGGGCATCACCTGATATTCAATGAGCCCATATTTGGTGCGGAATGCAGTCTTCCATTCGTCGCCTTCTTTTATACGTACCAGGTGATAAGCTCCTCGGAGATCTAACTTGGTGTATATACAAGCATCTTTTACCTGGTCAAGAAGTTCAGGGTTCAGAGGCAGAGGATAACAATTCTTAATCGTTATTTGATTTAGGGCGCGGTAGTCAATACATGTTCTAAGGTCGCCTTCTTTTTTCGGCACGAAGAACAGAGCTGAGGAAACAGGAGACTTTGACGGGCGAATAAAACCGTTGGCAAGGTACTGATCTAAATACTGACGCAAATGAACGTTCTCAGGTTCAGTAAGAGCATAAATTCTACTACAGGGCGGTTGAGCATTGGGTACCAGGTCGATTTGACAATCGTACGACCGGTGGGGAGGTAACGTGTTCGCCTGTTCTTTTTGAAAAACGTCTTGGAACTCTTGGTATTCAACCGGTAGTTGTATCGTGGTGGAAGTTACTGTGGCCAGACCCATATCTGGATTTCTTGGATAACAAGTCAGTTCACAATCAGGAAAGGTTATTCTCTTTGCTCGCCAGTCAATTCGAGGATTATGTGTTTCTAACCAAGGGATTCCTAGAATTACTTGAAATTGTGGGGCCTTGATTACATCGAACACAATTGCTTCCCGATGTCCATCCTGTCCCACTAGTGTCATTTCTGTAGTGGAATGTGTTACCGGCCCTGAGGCTATTTCGGTTCCATCTACTGTAGTAATGACATCCTTGTTAACTTTCGGACGGAGAGGAAGATTAATCCTGGAGGCCAATTCACGATCTACGTAGTTTCCAATAGCTCCACTGTCGATGTATGCTTTTATAGCATGCAACCGCTGAGGCTGTTTCGGGTCCACGAGCACCATTGGCATGACAAAATGCGAGGTCAAAGAGTCTGTTTTCAAGCTCGGCAAGCGGACCTCTACGCTTGTCGGGCTTGACCGTTTCCCGAATCAGGTTCTATTAAATTGTTGTCCGTGGCTCCAACCACCTTCTTAGGTGGCTTTACCGGGCAGTCTCGTAGAAAGTGACCAGAAGCCCCGCAATAGAGACATAGTTGCTTTTGCCGTCTTCTCTCTCGTTCCTTCTGCGTCAATGGTCCTTTAACACCGCCGATCTGCATAGGTTCTGAAACGTCGGTACTCTTAGGGTTAGCGTGAGTTTTGATCAGCACTCGAGTTTCGAACTTGGACTGATCTGCTTTTCTAGTTTGCAGTCTGTGGTCAAGTTGGACCACTAAGTCTATGTATTCTGCGCAGGCTTGAGGTGGATTTACAATTTGAGCTAGAACATCCTTAAGTTCTCCGCGCAGGCCTCGATGAAATAGTGTGATCCTTTTATTTTCGGGCCACCCCGTTTCTACAACCAGCCTATTAAAGGTGGCAATATAAGATAAGAGATCTTGGTTACCTTGTCGTAAGGATAGTAGTTCGTTGTCAAGGGCCTGTCCCTGAGAGTGTCGAGCGAATAATCTTTCCATGCTCGCCTGGAAGCTTTGAAAATCCTGGAGAATTGGGTCATCCTGACTTACCAACGGAACAGACCAATCGGCAGCACAGCCACTGAGATAAGATGATACAAAGGCTACCTTGGTTTGATCATTAGGGAAGGCCCCAGGTCTGCATAGAAAGTGTAGGCGACATTGGTTCATAAAAACGGCATATTTCTTGGGGTCCCCGCAAAACGTTCAGGCGAGGCCAAAGGCATGTTTCCAGGTAGATTGATTTGTACCGGGTTATTCGAAACCATTGACGAGGCATTACCCCCAGAACTAGGTAAAGGAGTTTGTCCTGCTTGACCCTGCAACAATCGTTTGGCCAGGTCATCAGTTCTTTCCTTGGATAAGATTAATTCTCTTTTGAGAGCATTAGTTTCCTGGCGGGCGGAGTGTACTTCTGCCCTTAATTCCCCCAAAAGCTGAGCCAGCTGGTCTGTCTCGGAAGTTTCCATAGCGCCCGGGTGGGAAATTGTAGGTAGGCTTTGCGTTCTGTTACGCTCACCTGACTCCCACGGAGGCGCAGGTCTGGTTTGGAGTGTTGTTGCTTCTTCTATGGTGAAGCGCAGGACCCGGAAGATGGACTGGACCGGACCTTCGAATCTGGCTTGTCTGGCTCGCAGGAATATCTTTCTGTATGTGAAATGGGAGTATTAACAATCTGCGGGAGAAAGTATAAGCCTCCGGCTCCCTTCTCACCCCTCTACGAAACCCTCCTGCGACCCCTACGTGAAGTCTCACCTTAGGGTTTGAAAGGTTGAGCTCTCCATCCTGCTTCTCATGCAGGGGCGCGTTGTATCCATTTACTTCACTGGGATTTTGATTGTAGAGGGTTCAAGTTTTGTTTTCCCGGTATAGTACCGTAAGGATTCTGTTAATGAGTATGATTCCGCAATAATAATTGTTCGTTGTCTCTTTTTCAGGTGCGGAAACTATTCCGAGAAGAGCTGTGGAACCGAAGAATGAGACTCTGGTGAGCTTGATGAGAGTTCTCTCAGTGTCCTTGTATCAATGCGCTCACTAACGCTGATGTCTTTTTTCCCCATAGGGGTCGGAGTCCGGAAATGCCTGGATGCGGCACCGACCCGAAACGAAGCTCAATCCAGAAGAAATCAGGTAAGTCTTTAATGGGCGTTTGGGTAATGTCTTTTCATGCGCCCACTAACGCTGATGTCTTTTTTCCCCATAGGGGCTGGGGTCCGGAAATGCCTGGATGCGGCACCGACCCGAAACAAAGATCAATCCAAAAGAAATCAGGTAAGTCTTTAATGGGCGTTGGCTAACGTCTTTTCATGCGCCCACTAACGCTGATGTCTCTTTTTCCCCTTAGGGGCCGGGGTCCGGAAATGCCAGGATGCGGCACCGACCCGAAATGAAGTTGGAATAACCCAACAGGTAAGCTTTGTAATGGAAATTAAGGCTTCCTTGTTTTCTTTCCCCTCTCACCTTTATTCTTGTCTTTTTCTCCCTAGGCACGGTGATGTGGCTGCGAGTCCAGATGTCGCCGTAGAACGTAGTGGTACCTTGTACAGGTGAGTGAGATGCGGCGCTGCAGCGATCGATGCGATGTGCTTTTAAATGGATGTCTTCCTTTTCAGGACCGTCGGCGAGATGTCTCCGGAATGCGGATTTAGCAGGTAAGGACTCTTCTTTACCCTTTTCTCTTCTCTTCTCTCTTTGCAGGTGTTCCAGGATGCTGGCAGGAGTGGCAGAAGACAGAATGCAGGAGCAAACACAGTGAGCGTCCAGCTGGCAGATGCAGAACAACGCGAAGCGTGAGTTGCTGCTTGGGCGTGGCTTAAATAGCCTTCAAAGTAGTTCCAGGTATGTATCCTTCCTCTCAGGTATGTATTCCTCCCCTGACCACACCCGTGTGGTTAAGTAGTCCCAAAGATAAAGTAGTCCCATTCAGGCCTCAGAAGGCCTGGATGTTGCAGCATGGTCTGCATCAGGTAAGATAACACTAAGCACCTTTAACACAAAGTCCCCTTTTATGAGCCTGGCGTCTATGGCGCCAGGACTGAGGCCCGATATGAGCCTGGCGCCAAAGGCGCCACGACTGAGTCCAAAGAGCCCCTACTTGAGGCTGTTGTGACTTCCCTTGAAGACATGATGTCTGCCAATGGGGTAGCTGGGTCTTGTCTGGCACCTTGGAGGTAGGCATCATGACAGTACCCCCTCCCAAGGCTGATGTCTTTTTTCCCCATAGGGGCTGGGGTCCGGAAATGCCTGGATGCGGCACCGACCCGAAACAAAGATCAATCCAAAAGAAATCAGGTAAGTCTTTAATGGGCGTTGGCTAACGTCTTTTCATGCGCCCACTAACGCTGATGTCTCTTTTTCCCCTTAGGGGCCGGGGTCCGGAAATGCCAGGATGCGGCACCGACCCGAAATGAAGTTGGAATAACCCAACAGGTAAGCTTTGTAATGGAAATTAAGGTTTCCTTGTTTTCTTTCCCCTCTCACCTTTATTCTTGTCTTTTTCTCCCTAGGCACGGTGATGTGGCTGCGAGTCCAGATGTCGCCGTAGAACGTGGTGGTACCTTGTACAGGTGAGTGAGATGCGGCGCTGCAGCGATCGATGCGATGTGCTTTTAAATGGATGTCTTCCTTTTCAGGACCGTCGGCGAGATGTCTCCGGAATGCGGATTTAGCAGGTAAGGACTCTTCTTTACCCTTTTCTCTTCTCTTCTCTCTTTGCAGGTGTTCCAGGATGCTGGCAGGAATGGCAGAAGACAGAATGCAGGAGCAAACACAGTGAGCGTCCAGCTGCTAGATGCAGAACAACGCGAAGCGTGAGTTGCTGCTTGGGCGTGGCTTAAATAGCCTTCAAAGTAGTTCCAGGTATGTATCCTTCCTCTCAGGTATGTATTCCTCCCCTGACCACACCCGTGTGGTTAAGTAGTCCCAAAGATAAAGTAGTCCCATTCAGGCCTCAGAAGGCCTGGATGTTGCAGCATGGTCTGCATCAGGTAAGATAACACTAAGCACCTTTAACACAAAGTCCCCTTTTATGAGCCTGGCGTCTATGGCGCCAGGACTGAGGCCCGATATGAGCCTGGCGTCAAAGGCGCCAGGACTGAGTCCAAAGAGCCCCTACTTGAGGCTGTTGTGACTTCCCTTGAAGACATGATGTCTGCCTCTGGGGTAGCTGGGTCTTGTCTGGCACCTTGGAGGTAGGCATCATGACAGCTACTGAAATATATTCTTTAATTCTGTCATTTCCATAGCTATATTCTTCCGCTCTGCGCATGCCATAGTTTCCAACTCCCGTCTGATGGCTTCTTCAATCAACATCGGACGATAATAATCAACAGCACTTCTGTGATAAACATTATGTGGGACGATCGCCAGGGACCGATATGTCCTTTAGCGGTCGCAGCAATAAGGAGCACCCTGTCAGCTTTTATGATGTCAAAACGAGCTGATGTCAAGGCGTTGCATTTGAAAGTGAAATGACTCCTTATCTTCTGAATAATGGAACACCATGTGTGTTCGGAAAAATAAATCGGCGATGGGACTGAAGGACAAAAGGAAGCGAGAAGAAATGAAACACAGGGATTAATCGATCGCTGAACGCAATCAGCGTTTCATGAGAAACTTAAATAAAATATTCAAAGCATGCAATGTTCGATAGCTATAACTTCTATTGACTAAATATATACATTTCTTTGTGGACAAAAACTTCTGTTTTGAGTGTTATGTGAAAAATAAAGGTACTTGTAACATTACAGACTATTGATATTTTCTTCAAAATAAATGTTTCTTCTATTTGTGAAAAGAAATACAAGTTTTGCGCTTTGAGAGGATGTGTGTGTTTATCTTCCCGGTTCTGCGTTAGGTAACGTTATGGCGAGGGTGATGACAGGGGACGTTGGGCTGGGCTGGCCACGAACTTCATGAAAATAGGTGGAGCATATCGATTGGCTAAGTGATGTCAGTTTGAGTGGCGGGCAATCTATATTCTTGACGCAAGGGCTGTTGAACTTAGGGCGATTTATCAACAGATAAGATAAGCACAAGATGGCGGCGCCCAATCCGTTGTTTTTGCATATGTAAATGTGAGGAAAACTAAGGTAAGATGCATAGGACATTTTTTTAAGATCTATTACAGTATGCTTAAAAAGACATGCCCTAAAGATTGGGACAATAATATTTCTGAGCAAACTTCCCCTTTAAGCTAGTATGTTTATTTTTACTATAGAATTACCTAGTAATCATGTTTAATCAAATTTGGGAATTTTCATGAATTGATCCTGAGTGCATTACCAGCCACTGTTTTTTGGATTCATACACATGAGCATGACTGTTCTGGAAGGAGCTATACTTTTTATTTTTTGTAAATAGATTTGAACAAAACCACGCCACTTTCTTGGTTTTCAATTATGGAAAAATTACAAACGAAAAACAAGGCAGAAGGAACAATATATATTTTGACATTTTCGATGTCTGTTATACGGGAGATGTCTATCTGTGACAGCATCATTGCAAATTGCTCAGGACCTAGAGGTATGACACCTTGTATTCTTAGGTGTCTTTTGTGTGTATTTCGAATCTTGAATGTTTTAGGTCTCGATTCTGTGTTGCCAGATGCACATTTATTATACATCTTGTTTGTTGTAATCGATATGTAAGACATTTGTTCTTGTCTATCTTCAACCTATTTCACAAGGATGAAATCATCAAGTCAGCTATGTGGTCCATTTCATCAGGCATGGACCATGGTGAGCAGGTATGCATTTCTATTTATTTGGGTTTTACTGGTTTTCTGACATCCTCCTTTATCTAACCAATGTACGTGTGTGTATTCTCACTAGATTGGCCATAGATTATCAACAAGCTCTTTACAATAATAAATATTGGTTAGAATCAGCTATGGTTTTTCTTTGTCCAACAAGGAGGAAACAGCTGCACTTACTCTTACTACAGTACCATATGACAGTACAGAAGAACAACAGGTATTTGATAAGCATTTAGATTCTGCGTATATCCTAAAAGAAAAAAGAAAATCGAGAGGAGTAATCAATACGGTCAGTAGGCTATGTCTGTTTTTTTATCCATACTTCTCTTAGAAAGTATAACATCATGCAATTGTACATTATGTTTATTTTTGTTCACTTCTCTATTCACTTGTACTGAAGGATGGTACTGTAATGGGCAGTCATCATTATGACTCCTATGACTACACACGAGAAGAACAGGTATATTGCCAGTGTTTGCTTTATGCTTATCCATGGCTAGTATATATAGGTATTTAATTTATTTAATTTATTTTATTTGTGCTTATTTAGCGCTTACTGCCAAAACAATTAACAATAGATCATAACAATAGTACAAATAAGGTATATATTTATTTTACAATTGTCTGTTTAGGAAGAAAAAAGAAAGTACGTTTTCAACTATATATGGAAAGAAGAATATGAGGTAAGAGAACAAATAGAGGAAAATAATTCCAGACTTTAGGAGCCAGGAGAGAGAAAGAACAGAAGCGAAATTGGGCACTGGGGTAACACAGAATCAGGGGACGGACAAGGTGACCTTTTGCTGTCTCTCTTTTATTCACAATGATAAACCTATTCTGTCCCTAGACCTAAGATCTTGGCCTCTTTGTGGGGACGACACGTGATCGATGCAACGAGATCTTGCGAGCCCGCGCTCCCAAGAAAAGGTTAGAGAGCGTTGCCGCCAGATCCTGGCAGAGCGCCAGACCAAGAGGTCGGCTCACAGCGCTGCTCCTATTGAGGAGCCATTATAAAGGAGGCACAAGTACCCTCTAAGTGCCAGCTTCCAGGGCATAAATCCAAGGCAACAGGAGGCCACCTGGGGGCCCTGGAAGCTTACAGCGTGCCATCCATGAGCACACCTTGCCTCCAGTGAAGCAACTGGAAGGCCCAGACTGGAACTGTGAGTAAATCCCCTGCCCTACTCAAGTGCAAGTTATGCCCACCAGTTTGTCTTATTAATAAAGACATTTAAGACCCACCTAAGCGTCCTGTCGTCCTTAGGGGCCACAACACTCTTCTACAACAGAAAGTCTGAAGGGTGTTTGTCAGGATGTCGTTACAAATAATAAAGTCCTAACAGTAAGCATACACTAACCTACATTCTGCCGCTGCCACTTATAACCAAACATGCAAACCAAACAAAGATATATATCGGCTCTCAGGCCTAATTGGTGAATGTTGGCTGGTTCCTAACCCCACTCCATGCTCTGATAGGTGTATCTTCCCATTTTTAATCTGCAGTTCATACAGTGCTCCAAGTGTCAGTTCACCCTATCTTGGGATCAGGTTTCTTGTTGTGGATGGGCTCCTTTTGACCCACCTTCGGCTATGGTTCTTTTTGCTCTGCCCTGGGATATAATCTCTTGGACCCTGCCTTGAGGTATGGGTTCTTGCACCCCACTCTGAAGTATGATTTCTTGGTCACTGCCTTGGGGTATGGTTTTCTGCACCCACCCTGGGATATGATTTCTTGGCCATCACCTTGGGTATGATTTCTTACACCCTGCCTTAGGGTATGAGTTATTGGACCCTGACTTGGGGTATGGTTTCTGGCACCCTGCCCTGGGGTGCCAGCTCTTGGGCCCCATCTTGGGTATGGTTTCTTGCACCCCACCATGAGGCCTGATCTCTTGTACATAGCCTTGGGGTATTGTTTCTTGTACCCTGCACTGGGGTATGAACTTGTGCCCCCGCCAGAACTTGGGGTGCCAGAAATTCAATATTGCCAGGCAGGTGTATCTTAGTTTAAAGGCAGAGGATCCAGGGAGAGTCAGCAAATTCTGTAACAACAAATAACAGGAGCATGAGCATGCGAACCTGATGAGCCTAAACAGTAACTAATACCAGGCAGCAGGCATGAACAGCTAAATCCACCAGGGCATCAGTCACAGCATCGGTCACATGTTTAATTTTTGGTGCTCACAATACTCGCCAATATGCCAACTGCCCCAAGCTCTGGGGCAGTTGGCTGTGCAGGCTTCGCTGCAAGGCTGCTGGTGCCTATTGCATGAAGGTGGGGGCACTACAGCGCTGGTTCCACCCTTCTTTCCTCCTAACTGACAGTGCTCTCGGCCGTGCAGGCTTTGCTGGGAGGGAGCTGGCTTCTGCTCCGTGAAGGTGGGAGTAGGCATGGCCAGGGACATGCGTGCTATGGTTCTGGTTCTCTCCTTCTTTCCTCCCAACTACTGGTGCTCTTGGCTGCATGAGCTTTGCTGCGAGGGCATCAGCATCTACTGCCTGAAGGTGTGAGGGCATAGACAGTGGCAGAAGCACAACGGTACTGATTCTCACCTCCTTTCCTCCAAAATGCCAGTTACCAACCAGGCAGGGGCCGCTGACGCAGGAAGCAAGCAAAGAAGCAACACAAAGTACCAACATCCCGTCATATAAACATTGAAGTCCCGAATGGGGAGAAGGAAAACTGAACAGCCAATGGCGCTGACTGAGGAGGAGTCGAGGATGTGAATCCGCAAGTGTCAGAGAATCCAACTCCAGTACCGATTCCTGCCGCTGGCTGATACCGAACAGGGATGAACGAGCCCACAGACCCCCTGGGGCTGAGAAGCTGAAGACCCCACAAGGGGGTGAAAGGAATGCACCAAACTGGACTGAACAAGCCCGATAACCCACCTGGGGCTGAAAAGCTGAAGACCCTACACGAGGGTGGAAGAAATGTACCGAAAAGAACTGAACAAGCACGTAGCCAACCTGGGGCTGAGAAGCTAGAACCCACTAGAGCATAAGGTTTTGTGATGCCAATGGGCAAGGATACGATTTAGTGCACTACTGCCCCCACCCAAAGAGCGGTCATCCCATTTGAATTATAGACACACAACTAAATAAAATAAATCCCTGAAATTTAGACACAAGAGCTGGGCCCCAGTCACATCATAACTGGGAACCTGGGGTTTGAAGGCGATAACGGGGAGCCGTGTCTGGCACGTTCTGCGATTTTGGGATAGGAGGAGCAAAGTTGCTGCCAATAAATTCAGTGCAAGGTTGAGGGTGCATCTTCTGGGTGCCACAGCTGGTATAATGAGAAGGCCTATTGTCTTATCAAAGCAGAGTTGGCCTTAACAGGTTACTTTGAACGCACCTGGATCGGAGGGGTTCACATCACGTGACGGTCACGATTTATTAGTGTCAATATGTTTGAACAGTCAATCCCAAACCTGGATTTAATTGTGATGATGTAGTGGGCCATGTATCTAGGGGAATGGGTATGGATGAGGTGTGGCCAATCGGTCCAGGAACTATAGGATGTATTAGCATGTTCTATAGCTGGTAGCTAATGAGGGTAATGGGATAACATTGTAACCTATGTATTCAGATTTTGCGGTTTACCGCTATATAACCTGTAACTTCTTGGGAAGTAACAAGCTCCATGTCAGTTTTGTTCTATGGGACCGTCTGAGACCTTTTTGCATGTAATTAACCTTGTTTTCCTTTGCAAAGAGCTGCAGTGATTATTTGGCCTTTTGGATTATTTTGACCATTCAGGTTTTGGATTGCCTTCCGCTTTACAAATTGGTGGCCCCGACGTGATCCGAGACTCTCTGTGAAGTCGGGAGTGTCAATGCTGCACATCCTGGGGTGTGGCGGCCATCAGCAGTCACCAATCAACCGTGCACGATGTGAAGAGGTTTGCAGGTGCTGTGTTGCTAGAAGGACTGCCTGCTCGCCAGATTGTGCAGGCCATTGATGGGACTCCATATCGAAGGTCCTCGGGAGAACGCACAGATATACGTGCACCTTTGCAGAAGAAAACAACAAGAGGAGAGTGTGTGTATGTGAAGTGAGTTGATTGTGAGTGTGTGAAGTGTAAAAGACCACGTGGCAATATAAAGTGTTTCTTTTGTATATAGAAATAGCCAGAGGGATCTCCTCCGCCGAGAAGAAATGTGACTTCACAGTATATATTCTGAGAAAAGAAGAAGAGAGACAAAACAGGATCTACTCCATTGCTTAGGAAAGTCAGCACTGCAAGTAAAATAGAGGTGATGTCCAGTATATAGAGGACCTGGGATCCCTCCACTCTGCAAAAGGGAGTGTGAGTAGGGGAAATTCCTAATTCCGAGGCAAGGGATCCCTTTGCCCGGCATAAGGGTGTAAGGAGGTAAATACCCTTGTCTCTTGCACACTTAAGTAATCATTATACTTTTTTAACTTAACCAAGTGAGCATGATTTAAAGACCAGTCCCACATCCTGAGTTTATTTGAGAAGTCCTTCCTTATAATAAGAAAATCATCATCCCATCTCGGGCAGCACCCAATTTCATCAAATAGTCTCTCGTTCAGTCCCCTACAGGCATACCCATTTGTGTCTTCAAAGCCAAACCCAGCCATGTTAATAATGGACAGGTAGGCTCTTTTAGTGCTCATATATATTAGGCCCTGTCTCAACAATATTTCGCCAGTCATTAAGGTTAGTCCTAACTCTAAACTTTTGGCTTCTATCGGACACATCATTTATTTATTTATATTGATATAGTGTACAAACAGCCCTGGGTCATCGAGGCACTGTTACATGAAAAGCTAAGTTACAGAGGGCATTGGAGATGCTGTTGGAGTCAACAAGATTAGATCCATAAGTGCAGAGTGCATTTTGTAAAACAGTATATGTACCTTGTGAACAGAATGTTTGACAGCTGGGTGCTGAAGAGTTTTTAGGTAAAGAGTAAGGTCTTTACTGCTTTGCGGAAGACTATGGGCCTCATTATGAGGTGGGCGTAAGGGATTACCGGCACCGGTAAGGGCACCGGTGCCGGTAATCCCTTACCGCCCTACTACGAGTTCCCTTTGCGGGTCCTCCCTTAACGCCTGGTTTTTCCAGGCATTAATGATGGGATCCGCAAAAGGACTTTGGAGCTAATAACGGTATTAGCGCCTTCCCCATTCCCATTGAGCCCTATGGGGGCTCAAATGGGAATGGGGACGGGCCCTGGTGAATGGGGAATTACTGCCCCCACCAACCTCGGAATGGGGCGGTAATAGCTCCATTCACCAGGGCGGAGTCGGTAAGGGTTAGGAGGCAGCCATGTTCCCTTTTGGGTATGCCAAGTGCTGCACGTAGTGCGCTATTTTGAATAACCTGCAGCTTCTCAATGTTTTTGCTGACGTGCCAAAAAAATAGGGCATTGCAATAATCAAGTCTTGACCCTGCCGCTCCCTGGTCCATCCTGACCAGTGTGGGTTCATGCCGGCCAAGTCTACTAGGATGAACCTGCGCAGGGCCCAATTCGCAATCAGCCAGGCCCCCAATATCAAAGAGCCCCTCGCGCTTCTCGCAGTCGACTTTGAAAAGTCTTTTGATTCAGTGGGCTGGTCTGCCCTGTGGGACATCATGGAGCAAATGGGGTTTGGGCCCTACTTCATGTCTTGGCTCAAGCTTTTATACACGCCCCTTGAAGCGACCATCTGAGAAAATGGGATCTCCTCAAAGCCCTTCCCGTTGGGCAGGGGAACCAGGCAGGGATGCCCCTTTTCTCCCCTCTTATTTATATTAGCCATCGAGCCCCTCAAAATGCGACTTAGGACATGGTCTGGATTCACGTGGCCCTGGGGAGGCGAGGATCGGGTCTCGCTTTACGCTGACGATTTCTCTACATGAGCCGCCCTAGGTCTCATGCCCCGAGATCACCAAAATCCTCACAGAATTCCAGGTGTTCTGCGGGCTTAAAGTTAACAGGCAGAAAACTCTTCTTTCCGCTCCAGGACGGGGCAAACGCGATCCCACTGCGCTGTCCCTACTCGTGTCCGTCCAGAGTTGTGTTTACCTAGATATCAGAGTGACCCCCAATCCCGAGGATTTTTTTTTACTTAACCTCCAACCCATGGTGAGCAGGCTGGAAGCGGACGTCACTCACTGGCAATCCCTACCTCTGGGCTTGCTGGGCAAAGCGCCCTGTTTAAAATGCTTTCCCTCCCAAGGTTCCTTTATGTCCTTCAGAACGCCCCCATTCACATCCTCCCCACGACCTTCTCCAATATTGACTCCGGAAACTTCTCTGGAGTGGGAAACACGTTGCAGCGATCGGTCTGGGAGGGGGGCCTGGGTATACCTTGCCTCTAGTGAAAAAATACAGCACCTCGGACCGAACGAGCCACCACGCAGCGCCGATCCCGGCCTGAAACCAGGCTAACTGGCCCCAACTGGAACCCCTACTTAGGCCACCAGCCGCAAGCACTAAACAGCAATTCTGCTGCCACCGGACAACTACCTTGATAAAGACCCAGGTTGAAACGCGTATCGGCTGTGTTTTGTAACACCAAATTGCCACAAGAAGTACTATAGATATTATCTATGCTGTTTTTACACCAATAAAATCACAACTCACATGACTCAAGGACTGGACAATTACTATTTGACCCTTTTCGCAATTGGACTATCGAACCCAGCCAGCGCCCACTGCTAATAAAGGTTTGTCTCCCCACCAAGTTCCTAACCAATTGGGAACCTAGGAGTGGCTCCCAAGTCAAACCATGTGCCAGGCGGCAGGCTAAAAACCAACTAACAACAAGAGAGGGTGTGCAGAGGACCGTTGGTCCTGACATCAAAACTCCTGAACCACCTGAAACACTGTACCAACCAATGTGGGGCAATGGGTACATCCCGGAGGTTGTCACTATGGGCCGATTCCTTGGCTGGGAGGACTGGGGCATACTGACCCTCACGGAGGTCCTACGGGACGGACACCCCACCAGGTGATTACTGCATTCGGGGCTCAGGACCTAAGCCGCCTGTGAGAGAGATGGGAGAGCCTTGTGGGCCCCCTGGAGTCAGAGGAGTGGGTGGAGGCCCTGATGTTCCCCCGCGAAATAGGCATAGATGGCAAGCTAAGGTTAATACAGTACAAAATACTCCATCAGGCCTACCATTCCTGGGCTGCGCTCGCCAAGTGGGGACTGAGAGAGGACGCCCACTGCCCCAAGTGCCGTAGATTACCCAGCACTTTTAACCAAATGCTCTGGGAATGTGATGTCATTCATAAATTCTGGTGGGAATGCATGCATGAAATCAACGAGGTCTTGGATAATCCAGCCCCATTAGAACCTAAAGCTGCACTATTGGGCATCCGGGGGGAAACAGACCACGCAAAGGGTGAAAAAACATTTCTTGCCATAGCATTGGGCCTTACTAAAAGGCTGGTGGCTACCACGTGGGGGGCGCCCGACGGGCCTACCATTGACAGATGGACCAACGAGATGTACAGGTGTGCGTCCATGGAAAAACTCATATACGTCGCTAGGGGTTGCCCCGGCAAATTCCTGAAAGTATGGGGTAAATGGACTGGAGCTATATGACTCAGTGTGTCTCACCACCTACTCTGATACTATTGTCTGTGTTCCTCACCCCTCCCCCCTGGGGAACTGTCCTCCTGCCAACCCGCCTCTCCCCTCGAACTGGCCCACACCCATCCAATCCACGATGACCCGGCCCTTTTTTGACCACTGTCTAATATATTTTGACTGACCAACTCTATGTCTGTATGGTTAATCCCGTTTATGGATGCTTGTTGGACAACGGGTATGCCCGCCTTGTTGTTGTAAAGCAATAAAAATAATTTATCCCCAAAAAATAATAATAAAAAAAAAATGTCTTGACCCTGTAATAGCTTCGACGATGGTCAGGCAGTTTTCTTTGGATAAGAATGGTATGACTGCATTTAATGGTTTAGCATGGTAGGCGGCAGCCAATGCAATGGCATTGACTTGCCTGGTCATAGATAGCTTGGAGTCTATGTGTACTCCTAGTGTTTTGACTCAGTCTGAGACTGGGATTGAGTTATTATCAACACAGAAATTACTGAATTTGGGGTCGAGGTTCTTGAGGGTTTCTGAGGACCCAATTATGAGGAGTTCCGTTTTATCACTGTTGAGACAAAGAACATTGAAGGTCATCCAGGCTTCGATAGTCTCATAGATGGTGTTTAGGCTTTTGGCGTCGGATTCATAGTCCCCTGTCAGTGGAAGGAGGATCTGTGTGTCGTTCGCATAGTTTGTGTATGTGATCCCAAATGCGTCGAGGATGTAGAAGAGGGGCCTTTTACAAATGTTGTAGAGTGTGGGTGAAATGCATGATCCTTAGGGTACGCCGCATGAGATGATGGTGGGGCAAGCGGATGCTAGGTTGGAGAAGACTTGCATGGACCTCCTTTGTAGGAATGATGTGTTCCAAGTGGTGGTGTTTTGTGAGAAGTTTGCTGTGGTGATGAGGTGGTGGCAGAGGACATTGTGATCGACAAGATCGTATGCCGCAGAGAGGTCTAAGAGTAAGAGAAGCACATGGTTGCCTGCGTCTCTCGCCTCATCCATTTGATTTTTGAGATCAAATAATGCTGTCTCAGTTCCGTGGCCTGGGCAGAACCCGGATTGTCACAGTCCAAGGATTTTATTCTCTTCAATGAAGAGTTGGATTGGTGAATAAGCGACCTTGTCCAATATTTTAAGCAAGAATGTAACTGTCGTGATGGCTCTGTAGTTATTGGGCGACTGGGGATCCATAGTAGGTTTTTCAGAAGGGGGCGGACCCAAGCTTCTTTGAGGCAGGTGGGAAGTTTTCCAGTGGAGAAGGAAGCGTTCACGAAAGCTGTCAGGAAGGGGGCGAGGGTATTGGTGCATTCCTTGATGATAGACGCCGGACAGCTATCTCCTTTACAATTAGATGGTTTAATTGATTTCATAATGTTTAATATATCTTGCTTGTGGATTTCTTTCTTTGAAGGAAAATATGGGAGTGGCCTCCCTAGCTGGAGGAGGTTCAGTGCAGGGAGGGTTAATCAAGGTCAGTTGAGTTGCTTTGATTTTAGCTTGTAGGGTGTCCAGTTTCTTCAGCATAGCTGATTGGATTCCATCGCACCAGGTTTTGTCTTTGGTGATATTTTGAGGGGGGGAGTGTTTCAAGGTCGCTAAAGACACAGAAGTGTCTTTGGTATTGGATTTAGCATTCTTGCTTTGAAGGATGTGGCCTTAGCCTCTGTGAAGGCTTTTTTGTAGATTTTGGATTGGAGTTGGAAGTTCTGCTTGGCTGCTTCTGACTGTGTGGTTTGCCAGTGGGAGAGTGCAGTGCATTTTTTAGAATGAAGTTCTAGAAGGTCATCGGTGAACCATGCATTGGTGTGCTTGGTGGGTTTGGCTTTCCTCGCTTTGAGGGGCACAATGGCGTCAACCGCAAGCTTCAAGGCGGTGTTGTAGGATGTTGCTAGGATTTCAGGATCCTTGGAGAAGGGAGGCCTGAAGGCCAGGCCTTGGAGGTGTGGGAGTAGTCTCTCAGCTGTGAGTTGACGAGAGCTTCTGGCAATCGCTGGTGGTAGGGTGGGCGTTTGTGGTGAGTTTTGTTAGTGGGGGTGATGTTGAATTGGATAACGTTGTGGTCTGACCACAGTGCCTATGTGTTGGCAGTGATAGAGAGGGGGCAGTTGTGGTGGACTATCCAGTCCAAGGTGCGACCTAGAGAGTGTGTGGGTTTGGTGGTGGTGTTGGAGAACCCTAGTGTTAAGAGGGCAGTGTTGACGGACTTTGCAGCATGATCCTTAGGGTTGTTGAAGCCTAGGTTCAGGTCTTCTAGGATAATGGCTTGGGTCGATTTTTTCAAATTGTCTGAGAGGAGGTGGGTGTGTGCAGACTGGAAATCTCCTAATGGACCTGGGGATCAGTAAACGAGGTGAATGGAGATAGTGCAGTTATTGGAGAGGTCAAGTTTGGCGAGGAGGTAATTCCTGTTATTGTCCATAGTTTCTCTGATTTTCTAATGGGTAGGCTGTCTCTAGCTAGGATGGCGACTCCACCTCCCTTGGTGGGTCTGTCCTGTCCCACAATGGTGTACCCTGTAGGAAGAGCGAGGGAGAGGGCAGGGCCTGAGGCTTCATGTAGCCATGTTTCAGTTATCATGAGGAGATCCAGGTTTTGTGTGGTAATAAGGTCATGGATGTCAAGAACGTAAGCGTTGATTGACTGAGCATTGATGAGGCTGCAGCTCAAGGGTGTATTCTGTGTAGGGAGGGTGGTGGCTATGGCAGTGCGCAGGGCATTACTGGCTATGGTGGTGGGCACAGGCATGGTAACATCACGAGCAGGTATACAAAATGTAGAAATTGCTTTGGCTATGGTGGTGGGTGCAGGCATGGTAACATCATAGGCAGGTATAGAAAATGTAGAAATTGCATTGGTTATGGTGGTGGGCGCAGGAATGGTAATATCACAGGCAGCTATACAAAATGTAGAAATTGCATTTGCTATGGTAGTAGGCACAGGCATGGTCGTAGACATTACATTGGCTATGGTAGTAGGCACATGCAGGTTCGTAGACATTGCATTGGCTAGGGTAGTAGGGACAGGCATGGTCACATCACAAGCAGGCATACCATATGTAGGATTAGGATTATTTCTTAGGACAGTGACAGGGCATTACTGAATATGGCAGAAGGTAGGGTTGCAACATAATCAGGTGTGCATAATGTGGAGTTGGCCATATCTGTGGTGGGCGATAGGTTAACATGTGCAGCGTGATTACGTATGATGGCATTAGCATCATGGCATTTGGTAGATAGTGAGGGCAAACATATTACAGGCACATCAGAAGTGTTGGATTTAGAACTAGCCCTATCATCATTGTTCGAAGTGGGGATCGACCCATTGGGTTTGGAGGTTTGTGTGTTCTTGGTACGGTGTGAGGTGTACCTGAAGCTGGTCTGAGGAGGTGCCGGAGCCAATGGAATGTTGCAGTTCTGTTTTCTTAGATTCAGGTGAGTCAATTGTCCCGGGTTGCTTGTTGTGTGGGCTGTGTGCACTATATCGATCATGCTGCTGCAGGGCCCTGCACTTGGTTGTGGCTCGATGTGAGGGCGGTACTTTCCACGGCTTGGAAGTAGGTGTGATGTACGGGGAGAGTCGTACAAGGTTCGTGAAGCGTGGATGAGGGCCCTTTTGGATAGGTGGGTGTCACAGTGCTTGGGGGGTGCTGCAGCGGTGGGGTGTGGCTAGGTGCAGGTGCGGGCGCTGAGGCGAGCATTTCAGTGGCACAAAGAGGGGAAGACAGCTGAGGTAGTCCTAAAGGTCTGCGCCAAACCTTCCCTTCTAACTTGTGGAGCCACTCAAATGTGTTCATTAGCATGGCTTCCAAACCATAAAGTACTGCTGGGACAATGCTCTGTTTATTCGTTAAAATAATCCCCTTTAGACTGTAGCCAGCCGTTTTCTCGGCAAACAGTTTGATGGCTGTGAGGAATCTGAGGGCGTCCTCACCTTTTTACCCAGGATATCCTCCTCCCAGGTGGCCAGAGAAAGACCATTGCTGTTGAATCCTGACACTGGGGGTGGATATTCGAAGGAAGATCACCTGGGCAGTGAAGATTTGGGGAGCTGTAGTGAGGACCCCAAGGTTGAGATGTGGAATTCCCATTTCTCTATTCCAATGAAACTGACCTTCCCCAGATGTTTATAGGTTATTCCCAGTCCCTTCCCTATCATTCCAGTGTTTCCTATTCATATAAACACTGTGTAGGTACTGAGACGAGGAGGCCACCATTAAAACAAAGCAAGACTGGAAGAAGCAACATGAGTGGTCTAGTTGTTGAGCTCATTATCCTGGAGCTGGGAACTTTAAAAGTGGCTCAGCTGAGAAGTCGGGAAATCGGAGGAGAGAGCAGCTCCAGTAGAGTCGTGGCAGTGACAGGAGGAGAAGGCAGCTGTGCTGATGAAAGCAGACACGTAGCTGGCAGTCCGCAGAAGCTGGCTGGAAGTAATGAGAGTACCTCGACCCGGTATCAGCAGAGTGTGGTTGTCGGTCCCACGTTGATGCCTCTTCCCCATAAGCAGGGTTGCTGATGTCGAGCAGCAGTAAGCGTGCAGCAAAGATGCCGATCTGCAGGAGAACCAAGGGCAGAGATTGTGCAGCAGAAGACATGAGGCAGATGGTGGTAGAGGTCTAAGAAGTGCCCCGTAGTCTCTGGAGTGAGGTAAGCCTTCCGTTTGAAAATCCACTTTCCTGAAGTTAAAAGGGTGTCGCTACCGAGCTTGCCGGTGACTGAATCGAGCACTCAGGAGTTTTGTTGAAATGGGGTAAAGCAACAGTATCCAGTAGAAGCTCTTGCATGTGACCGTGGGAAAAGCAAAGCCGCCCCAAGCCATTTTATTTAACCGGCCCAATACAAAAGAAGCACTCGCGAGTGAATGAAGAAGTACCTGTGAAATTAATTGAGCCTTATCTTGAAAGCCATACATCGCGTATGAGTAAAATTGATTCTTAATGGGCTCTAGAGAGAAATGTTTTTTCCACATTACAGTTGACATAATGTAACTTCAGGGAAATACCAGAAAGTTGTAAACAAATGAAAAGAGTCAGCATGAACTAATGTGAAGGCTGAAATAAGCATTGCCAAGAGCCATGTGAATAAACAAGTGTTGCCAAAAGCCCTGAATAGTGGCATAAAACCTTAGTTTAATTTAGGAAGGAAAATCCCCCCTTAGTATAGGGCAAGTTAGGCTTTCTACCAACCCCGTTTTTTGTTTAAATAAAAGTGCATAGCCCAAACAATACTTTTGTGCCTGTGTCCACTCAATGATTCCTTCACATGGCCATAGTGCAGTTTACAGCTTTGCTGGATTTAGGGAATTGTACGATCGGACCGAAAAAAAAGGTCCGACTGTACAAAAAGTCTGAAAATGCATACCACCAAAGGTCCGAACAGAAAAAGTTCGAACCTTTGGTGGTATGCATTGTAGGTAAGTAAAAAAAAAAAAAACGGGCTGCGGGGTTGTCTCCCGCAACACCCCGCTCACTATACTGTGTGGTATAGTGAGCGGGGTGTTGCGGGGGACAGCCCAGCAGAACACCCGAGAGAAGAAAGAAAAACAGGGGCTGCTGTGGTGTCCCCCACTCACTATACTTCATAGTATAGTGAGTGGGGGTTGCGGGGGAAACCCCTGCAGCTGCTCATAAAAAAAATGATAATTATTTTAAAAAAAGAAAAGGTCCCTGTGGCGCCGGTTCCTGATCACAGAAGTGAAAGGGAACTGGTGCCGCAGGGACACAGCGTGAACAAAAAGGTAAGTAGGGTTTGTTTATGTTGGGGGCGGGGGTGTGTTGAGGGTGGGGGTGTGTTGTGGGTGTGTTGTGGGTGGGGGTGTGGGTATGTAGTGGTTTGCAGTGTTTGTTCGCATGGAAAATGTACAAACCTTTGGTGGTGCGTACATTTCCCATGCAAACTTTTCCGTCAAAGACTGTTCCGTGACGGAGAAATCACGCAGATCAGGATTTAGTGTGTGTGATATCTGTATATTTGTTATCTGCCCTTATGGGGAGTTTAAGATATTTATAAAGGGAGGTATTTCCAATAAAACCACCAATATTAGGGGTAAGCAGGTCCCTCCCTCTCAAACTAGCCACTAGAATCACGTTGTTTGTGTCAAAGTTGATTGTGCAGCTCCCGGACGGTTCTTCTCATACCAATCATGGTGTGGTCCAGAATAACAAGATCATCGCCGTACGAGAGCTAGGGGATGCTGTCCTTCCCAAGTCACTGCAGAAATCTTTGGGCCTTTTCAAGGCTAGCAGACATGTCTGCCAGATACAAGTTAAACAGTGCTGATGCCAGCACCCATCCTTGCTTTAATCCCCTATATGTTGGGATTTCTTTAGAGCAGGAACCAGCACTGTCCAACCTAAGCTAGACACTTGTATCCTCATGAAACTGTCTCAATGTGCAAAGCAAATTTGGGGGAAAACCCCATTTTGCTAATTTAGCCCACAGCCTTTCCCCATCAACCGTGTCAAAGGCTCATTTAAAGTTGACATGTAGGAGATATAACTGAGGTTTCCCTTTGGTCTTTGCCTCCTTAATTAGTGTACTCATCAAGAGCAGTTCATCCCTATATCCTGTCTGTAAAGGGCTTCTGATATTATTTTGTCTTGTCCACTCGTTCAGAGCCTTCAGAATCTTTGAGGCGACCAATTTTCCAGGTATATCGAGCATGGGCAAAAAGCGATAGTTCGCTGGATCATTGCAAGCATTTCTTTTATAAATGGATATTAATATTGCTTGTCTCCATGATCTAGCAATTATTCCTTCCTTGCAAACCCGAAAAAACAGTTACCAAAGAATTTCCCTCCATACCAAGGGGTTTTCAATGATGAATATGCTAGCCAGGCGTCAAGGCCCGGCACTCTTGATTTTTGTAACTTCTTAATCATTAATATGATTTCTTACCTATCAAAAGAGACTATACATTTTATACTCATATTATTACACTTTGCATTTCAGTTTGCCTTATCACTGCAAATACTTGTCAAATAATCTACCTAGGTATCTTCCTTAATAGGGTTAGTAACAATGGCAGCTTTGGTTCTCTTAATATCGTTTAGCGTCTTCCACAGTCATCTAGTATCCACCTTACTTAGTATGTTCATCATACGTAGCCATTGGGCGTTTTTTATTGAAAGTCACCACCTTTTTATTCAATTCCTATATTTGCATTTCACCATCTTTATGCAAAGTTGTGCTTCTATCGAATCTGTGGTCATATTTCTAATCCTCCTAATTACTTGGCGCAGTGTAATTTGGGCCTCTCGTATTGTTGGATCATAGGCTTGCTTATGTTTTACTGGATCACAGTATACATAGCTATATCCCATGACAACGAACTGCGCAACACACTTTGAAATCCAGTTAACAATTTCACTGGCAGGGATACTAGGCCCCCTATGGAATATCTTATCAATATTACTCACAAACATCCAACTCATAGCTTTCAACATTTTTAGTGTCCACTTTATACAGTTACCGCCCATATTTATTTCTATATTACGGATTTTATTCGGGCATTGTGGAATTCTATCAGTTTGCACACTTACCATTATTATTGGGTGATCGCTAAAGTTGGTGTGTTGTACCAACATAGATTGTATATTAGTTGTGTCAGCTCTATTCATCAAAAAGTAATCCAGAGTGACCACTTTCCCCACCCCACCTCTCTGCCACTGTTATGAAGATGAGGCGGAGGCAGGTAAGTCAGAAATATGGATTTATTTAGGTTAATAAATCAGAAGAGAAGACCCCACATCTCATGGGCTCCCTTCCCTTCAGCTCTCTCCTCCAACTGACAAACCTAGAACCAAACAAGAAACATGCACCAACATTCCATGACATCATAATGTATGGCCTCTTCACACTAGAGGCTTCTTACAATACTCTTTCATATGGAAAGGACTCCTCCCCTAAGGAGAAGCACTACAACACATCTCCCCCCTTTCTTTTTTTTTTTTTTTTTTTTTTTTTATATACATATATCATCTGATCGCTTTACTCCTTTTCAGTATGTTACAATAACTAGGTAACATTCCATAAAACTGATCTAAAACAAAGCGCCATGGGCAGCTCAGTTGCCATTTCCTTAATTTCCTCTCCTGGGCATCTCCCCACATATGGCTCTCACATATGGCCTCTCCTCACCGAGGCAACTCTATCTTTATTCCACACTTGCCCTCCAGCAACTTGCACTGCCCCTTTCATGACTGCCACAACTCTGACAGGATCCGAATAAAGGGACTCCCCCTTCCTCCTTATCACTCCTCTCTTTATCCTGACCCAGTCACCACACTCCACACGTAACTCCTTCTTTCCTCTCCTCAAGTTTTCACGTTTGACCCAATCTGACTTCTTCCTCACTAATGATCTTCTCACTTCGTCTACAACGAGATCGGTCTCCCTACACCTTCCAAGCCATGGCGGACAAGCCATAGTATATGGCTTCCTTCCCCTCATGAGTTCAAACAGGCATATACCAGTCGTAGAATGCGGCGCCATCCTCAAAGCCCACATTCTATTTTGTATCAAAGCTAGCTTGTCTAAACCACACTCCTCTCCCATACGTACACTCTCCATCACACACCTATTCATTCTCTGAACCACACCATTTGACTCGGGATGGTACAATGAAGTTCTTTTGTGACCAACTCCACACTTCCTCAAATAGTTAGAGAATCTTCCTCCAATAAACTGGGGACTATTGTCGGTCAATACAGTCTCAGGCAAACCCTCACTTGCAAAAATTTCCTGTAGAACCTTTATCATACACTCACCCATGATGTCCCTCACGATCTTAAGATCCACCCATCTGGAAAACAGATCCACAACCAAAACAATATACTTACCCCGGGCATAACCAAGTTCCACGGGACCAAGTATGTCCATGGCAATATCACACCATATCCTGGACGGGAGACCGACGTCCACTAACGGTTGTTTTCTGGCCACTACTCCCTTTCCACTCTTAACACAAAACTGACAATTTGCCAAACAATTTTCCACCTCCTTGTCAAAACCCGGCCACCAATAATCTTCTCTTAACACTCCTTTGGTTTTGGTAACCCCAATATGACCGCTATGTGCTAGATCTACCACTTTCTTCCTCAAACCTATCGGGACCACAGCCCTACCCCATCTGAACAAAATATTATCATTAACAGATAATTCATCCTTCACCTCCCAATATGGTTTCACTTCTTCCGCCAATTCCGCCTTATTCGGCCATACAGTAGATTCAACATATGTGATTACCCTCCTTATGATGTCATCTCTTTCCACTTCATCCAACCACTCCTGCTTGGATACAATACCATCAGTGTTGACAAACACTAACTCCATTTCCTCACTTTCCATACTTTCAGGTCCTGCCGCCCTTATCCTTGAGAGACTGTCAGCTAAAACATTCTCCCTCCCGGGTATGTGTCATGATCACTGCTTCCAAGGAGCCAGGACCAGCCCAACGTCCTTGGAAGCAGGCCCCTAACCCTAATCCTAAGCACCAGCCGGTCCCCACTGGGACCTTTTGGACCTTGTCCTGGCGCCGGTGGCACCAGGCTCATCAAAACCATTGGTCCCGGCACTGGAAGCGCCGGGCTCATAATAGGTGTGAAGATGCTTGGGTGGACTTACCTGCAGCAGACCATGCTGCTTACTTACCAGCCACTTAGAAGCCATCTGAGAACAGGAACTACTTTCTTACCTGGGTGGGGCAGCTCCACTCCCTGGATACAGCACTGGAACTCTTCTGGAAACTGGAACTCTTTTCTTACCTAGGCGGGGCCGTGGAAGAAGACGCCTCATCACTCCAAGGCTATTTAAACCACACCCGATAGATGAAGCGTGCTTCGCGTTATTCTGCATCTGCAGCAGAACGCTCACCGAGTCTGCTCCGGCCTTTCTTCTTCCGATCCTGGACCTGCAAGAATCCTACTTACCATTTCAGTATCCAGACATCATCAGCACCTGCAAAGAACAGAAACAACAGGTTAGCAAGGCGAACTTTACACGCAGTGCTTACTTACCTGATCCATCGGCTGCGGCCGTTTCTTCACGACGCATCTCCACCTGCAAGAACAAAAGCATTGCCATACTTACCGGCACGCTGTGAATTCCGGATTTCTTCGTTCTGCATCGCCGCCTGTGAAGACAAAGTATCGTTAACAACTTACTGGCATTCCGCGGACTCCGGCCCTGCAACCCAACATCTGAAAGGCAAAAGAAAAGACATTAAGCAGGTATTTACTTACGTCCATCACGCTCGTCGCAATAAAACGCCTGCGAATTCTCCGGCGTCTCTTTAACACGAACTAAGCTGCAAGGAAAGAGACAGCTAGAGCGCTTGCCATACTTACGAACTTCCAAGCGCTTCACTTCATCTTTCATCTCAAGAGCCCTGCAATACATAAGGGAAAGGCATTATACAGAGTCTGCATATAAACGTGCCACGCATGTAAAGACTATAAAGACAAAAGGTGTCCAGAAACTCACCGCTCGTGCAGATAACGACGGTAACCATCCTCTGAATTCAAGAGGCCTGTGTTTCACCAGTGAAGGAACTGGCAACGGCACCCTGCACCAGACGCAGATGCAGAGCCCAGCATTCACCTATATAAGGTGAGCACGTTGACCTGGGGGCTCTACGAAAAAGCTGGGAAGAGAGAGAGAGAGAGAGGGACATTCAACAACCCAGACCATTAACCCCCATATTCTTTCACCTGCAGAAACCTCACTCTTCGAGTCCGACACACAGTGCGAAGAGGTTCGACCCCAGAAGCCAATCGAGTCCTGCACATCACTTTTCGAGTCACAGACAGCTTCCTGCCAAGACCCGCGCCTCCGTGGGAATCAGGTGAGCGTTACAGTATGACCTCCATCCTAAACAATGTGTCTGCATTCTGGTAACCCATCCTGCCACTCTCCGAGAGACTTTGTCAAGGCCCTTATTTTCAAAAACGGCTTTTAAGGGTTTATGATCCGTTCGCAACACAAACTCTACTCCCCACACAAAATTTCTGAAGCGTTCCACAGCCCAAAAACATGCCAAAGCCTCCTTCTCTAGTACCGAATATCTTAACTCCGCTCCCTTGAGACCCCTCAAGGCATGGGCGATTACCTCTTCAGAACCATCTTCCTGCTTCTGTGATAGCACGGCTCCCAGTCCACTCTCACTAGCGTCTACTGTGATAATGGTTAGCTTCCTCGTGTCAAAGCATCCTAATGGACCGGCCATATTTATTTCTTCCTTTATCCTGTTAAACTCCCTGTCACACTGGCTATTCCATACAAAGTCGGCGCCCTTCTTAAGGATCTTTCTCATCTCCTGTACTTTGTCAGCATAATTTATCACAAATTTGTGATAAAATTCCGTCATTCCTAGAAAAGAGCGCAGCTCATTCTTGCTTTTCGGTTTCTCAATACTCTTAATAGTATTTACCATATCTTCCTTGGGCTTAACTCCATCCCTCGACACTTCATGTCCTAGGTAGTCCACTTTCGTCACCGCAAACATACATTTCTCACCTCTCAAAGTAATACCTCTCTCCTCAAATATCCTCAAAACCTTGCGTAGATTCCTGTCATGTTCTTCCATTGTCACACCACTCACCAATACATCATCCTGAAAACAGAACACTCCCTTCAGTCCCTTCAACAAACGATCCATGATCTTCTGAAATACTGATGAAGCGGACGCCAGCCCAAACAGCATTCTCCTAAATTGAAAAACACCTTCATGCGTTACAAAAGCCGTAACCTTCCTACACGCCTCCACCAATTCGACCTGATGATAAGCTGACGTCATATCTAACTTAGAGAAATATCTTCCCCCACCCACCATGGTCAACAGTTCACCCATGTTGGGCAGAGGATGTCTGTCCACCAACACACACTTATTTAACTCATGCATGTCAACACATAACCTTATGTCTCCTGAACTTGTCTTCACAATCACCACTGGGGATACCCATTCAACCCCCCCAGCTCTCTCAATCACACCTGACTACAACAGCTTCTGCAATTCCTTTTTCACATTCTCCCTTAAAGCAAGAGGCACCGGCCTGAGTTTCGCCACGATGGGCATACTACTCTTTTTCAATGTTATCTGGTGCTGAAACCCTCTCACCTTTCCCAACTTCTCATTGAACACTTTCCCAAACTCCGACATGTACCTATCGGGACTCGCGGACACTTCGGAAATTTGCAGCACTTGCTCTGGGTGATTGGGATCGAGTTAGATCCCTAAATTCTTTTGTTCTCTCCACCCTAACAAAGATTGCCCCTTCTTAGTAACATACACTTTGCCATCACAATTGCGTCCCTTGAATTCAAATCTACTCCATACATAACCCAGTAAATCAATACGATCTTGGTTGTACCCTCCTGGATTTATGTCGGGCTCTGATAATTCAGATACTACCCCTTTCATTTTGCACTCAAAGGCAACCCTGGATATTAAAGTTATTTTCGACCCTGAGTCAGCCATCATTGATACCTTACGCCCATTCACTGTTATCACAGCATAAGGCCGTTCACAATCCTCAAGGTCCCCACCATTCGTAACAACATTAACAGTATTCACGATAACATTTTGTAATGGCACCACAACTTCGTCTTCTGATGACCTCCCATCTTCTTCCTCATTTACATACAGGACCCTCCGTTGGCCTGACTGTCCAAATTGGTAGTTCTTGCAGCACAATGCTAAATGTCCTCTCCTTTTGCATTTTGAGCACGTACTCTTTCGCCCTGGACACACAACAGAGGATGCAAAGTGTGTTGCACTAGCACACCGATAACATAGCCTTTCGTCCTTCCTATCTTCTTTTTTCTCATATCTCTGCATATAATCTTGACTCTTCCTTTCTTCCGGATTGCTCTTCCCTGACTGTCTGTTTCTTCCTCTCTTTTTGTTCTTTCCCTCGACCACAGACAACACCTCCGGTTTACTTTCTTTGGGCTCCCCTCCTTCAGTTTTGGAAAGTTTGGCCACACATGCCAGGGAATGCTCCACACGTTTCGCCAAGTCCAATACTTCATCTAAACTTGGCTCATCCTTTAGCCACAATTCCTCTCGTATCTTATTAGATCGACAATGTGTCATGAATTGATCACGAATATGTTCGTCGAAACTTCCTTGAAATTTGCATGTAAGAGCCAGATGTCGCAACACTGTCACATAATCCTCAACAGATTCACTTTGGGCTTGTGTGCGCATCCGGAAATTATACCTTTCCAAAATTGTACTCCTTTTTGGGTTAAAATGCTTATCCAGTTTCACTAATGTGGATTCAAACTCATTTAATTCATCCCCGCTTCCGTCACTCGCAAGTTGAGGTAGAGTTTCAAAAATTCTTTGGCCCTCGAAACCCAAAAAATGTAACAATAATGCCAACTTCCTCTCGCTGGAATAGGCCGTTCCGCCGGCTGCTTTCATGTAGTGCAGGAAACCCTTGCGCCATTGGGGCCACGCAATTCTTGCCGCGCCTGGGGCAGGCATAAAAATGGGGGGACCAGATATCCCTGGCAAAGCTGCCATATCTTCTGATTGCAAAATGTCACTTGATGTGTACTTATTATATTCTCCCTGCGCTGGGTACTACTAGTGCTCTGTTGACTTTCCGCGCTTTAGATGTCTTTTATAATGCTCCCTTGTCAGCTCGCTTGTCCACGCAGTCAGGACTAACACTGCAAAGCTTCACTATCACAATTTCTTGTGATTGTTGATGTCTACCTGCCTGAGGGCTGTGCACGTGCAGTAGTGTCCCGCTCTTCCTCCTTAACGATAACAAAAAGTGTTTTTCCCTAACACCTTCAGTTATCTCCTTGTTGCCTTGAGGCATCAAATGTCGTTATGAGGGGTTCTGACGCCTCACTGAAATTGGGAATGCTCCTCTATTTTATAGTCCACGGTAGTTCACTGCTCACTTGTCCCTCCGTTAGGAGGAATACGGTACTCTGGTTCAGGGTCCGCTCCCCACGCCTTTCATCAACTGTCTATGCCCGGCAACACAGTGGACGATACGCCGGGGCTAATCAAACAAGTTCGGGGCTAATCAAACAAGTTCGCATAAATACCCCAGATAAGCGAAGAAATCACCACGGACACTTACTTTTGTTGCGTTGGGGAGGTGCAGAAACGCAGGCCTGCGCACGGTGGCCACTCGACGCTACAGGGGAGCGGAGCGGCCAACACTCAGGCCTCCGCACGGTGGCCGCTCGATGCTACAGGAGAGCGGAGCGGCCCTCCCAGGAACGTTCCTCTGATACGGTACTCTGGTTCAGGGTCCGCTCCCCACGCCTTTCATCAACTGTCTATGCCCGGCAACACAGTGGACGATACGCCGGGGCTAATCAAACAAGTTCGGGGCTAATCAAAAAAGTTCGCAAGGAACGTTCCTCTGATGCCGGGCAAACCTCTTCTTCGCGGCAGCCCCTGCCCGGGCTGAGACGCTCGCATAGCCAGCTGATCTCCACAGCTTTCCGCATCAGCCGGTCACACAGAATTGAGCGGGCAGCCAACGAACGACACAGGACAGTCCTCTTAGCGACCGTCGTGTGGACAGCGTTCCACTTCAGAGGCCGCACACGGGAGGCAAAATGGGTTGGCCTTATAGCGCTGTGCCGGCACACGCAGGGTGGACTTGGAGAGCAAGGCAGACGGCGGGAGCGGGGACCAGTTCACAGGACCTCGCTCAACACGGGGCTCGTCGGAGCGGCGTATCCCGGCTGGGGTCTTCTCTTCACCTGCTTTCCATGGCATCTCATCCCATCCTCGTCGCCATTGTTATGAAGATGAGGCGGAGGCAGGTAAGTCAGAAATATGGATTTATTTAGGTTAATAAATCAGAAGAGAAGACCCCACATCTCATGGGCTCCCTTCCCTTCAGCTCTCTCCTCCAACTGACAAACCTAGAACCAAACAAGAAACATGCACCAACATTCCATGACATCATAATGTATGGCCTCGTCACACTAGAGGCTTCTTACAATACTCTTTCATATGGAAAGGACTCCTCCCCTAAGGAGAAGCACTACAACAAATACTGCTTGTTAGTTGACCACCAGGAGGGTCATAGACCTTAATCACCATTAGTGCAGCCAAACCGGCAAAGGTCAGAAACTTAATTTCAATGGCAATTATGTTAGCACTATTTTCTTTCAGCTCTATATTATTCAGCGTGCTATGGCTTGCAGCACCAATTAGCATACCCCCATAGGTCTACCTGCATTTCCCCTTTTTGCTAATGATTGAATGAAAGAAAAAACGTCAAAAGGTCTGAATTTTCAGACAGAGATTGGAGTCATATCTGCGCGGGACCTTCTAGGTACAAGGTTGACTTGAACCTGCGGTTCACCCAACAGAGAGTTAATCATGGTATTTATTGGACACCCACAAGGATGAAACAATGTAAGCTGTTGCAGGTAGATTTATGTTGGAATTGTAAGAAGTAGGATGGCAACTATCTGCACATGTTCTGGTCCTGTGCAAAGGTGGTGAACTTTTGGGAGTAGATCTTGCAACAAATGGAGCAGGTATTGGGTCGATCACTCCCTCGCTCTCTCCGTATGTGTGCATTAGGGTTATTCCCTCTGTGTCTCCATCTTTTGTCTGATCAATCTTACTGGGTTTACAGAGCCGTTTTTTAGCTAAAAAGCTGATTTTGAAGAATTGGAAAAGCGTTGCTCGTCCAAGGGTTGATAGCTGGCTACAAGATCTGTCCATTTTATCAAGTAGAGAGAAAACCAGTTATCAACGAATTAAAAGAATGGACAAGTATCTTGCTGTTTGGAAGGTCTTTAATGAATTATATGTTTTTTTCTTGTAAGATATATGTTTTTTTTCCGGTTTAATAATTATTAGAGGTACCATTTGTTCTTATTCCTGTAATTTTTGTCATACTCAAGTAGTAGTATTCCAAGACATAAGTGGGCAAGGCTGTTTTTGAGGGTTAACAGGTAGAAATAAACTAAGACGGTCCCATTTATTTTTACCAATATGTGGCCCAGGAATGTTCTGATCCCAAGTGACCAATCTTCCTAGTGCCCCCATAATCATTTTATATCCTACTGTATCTTTAGTGGGTTGTGTCGTACTTGATCCTTTAGACGGCCCTTGAAGCGGCCTAATTGGTATATTTTGTAAAAAGAGTTGACCAGGGCTCTGCTTGTGAGACTCTCTCACCTTGTGTTTCACTTACACATCGTATCCCATTTTTAAGATGGTGTACTGGAAAGCTTGCACCAAATCTACTGTGGCACTTGCGTAACAGTAAACCTTGGATGAAGGTGTTTTGTTTGGCATTTTTCAGCAACTCCACACACTCAATATCACACACTCAATATCATTCAATCGCAGTACCCTTAGCTGTGGTATAGTCTGGAGTATTTGTAAAGTGGGTGCCTATTGAGCCATTTCTCATTGTTATAAGGAAAGAGACTGCAGAGGTCAAAGGACTTGCTGCTATCTGTTAGCGGGCTGATGGACCAGGCCAGGGCCCGTGAGCATCGTCCCCCTCCCCCACACAGAGATGCACACGCAATGCACTTTGTACGGGTGCTGGAAACACCCTGTTTATTACAGTGCAGCGGAGTTACATCAATCGGTCGCGCAAGGTCACATGACACCATTGCATTTCTCCTTTTTCTTAACAAAAACCAACAAACAGACGAGCACAACAGGTGATCACAACTAACCTTGGTCCACAGGGTTATCCACCCTCCCTCAAGTCCTCCAGCTTCTCGGTTGCAGCCAGACATCACCCATGTAGGACATAGTCACTTGGGTGTTGGGTCACTGTCCCTCGGTTGTCAGCAGCAGTAATCTTGGATCCTTTTACCTTGACCACCTCCATGTGGTGAGGTTCATAGGTTAGAGATAGTTTCCCTTCTGGGTGCCTGTTTCTCACAAGCACCTCGTCACCCAGAGAGATGTCATGGGGTTGGAGGTTCCACCTCACATTCACATTTTCATTCCGGGCTCTTCTTTCTTCAAACACCTGCATGTAATTGATCTCCCCTGGATCCCTCCCTTCTCTGTCGGGGGCAGGCCTCTCTGGCACCTTTTGAATAGCGCCTCTGCTGGCGCCACCCCCGTCGAGCTGTGTGGGGTGGATCGATATTCTCGCAACAACTGATAGAGGGTGCGCTTCAAACATTGACCCTGTCCTTCAGTGATCCTGAAGACCTTATTAAGAGTTTGCATGAAACACTCTGTTTCCCCATTTGCCCTCGGCCACACCGGGGATATCTTGCGGTTTTCTCTCTCCACATTCCCGCAGAAACTCATCAAAACTTTCCCTTTGAAAAGGAGGGCTATTGTCCGAACCTATTCCTCTGGAGAACCCATAGGCAGCAAACACCTTTTCCATTACGGGTAATATGTGGTCAAACGAGGTAGACTCCACCAAATCGACTTCAGAGTATCACAGCCACTAGTCTATGAGTAGCAGAAAGTGGGAGTCCCTTCCCGTGGACCCGAAGTCGAGTCCACCAGAGTCTGGTTGTTTCAGCTTTCTTGGCACGATGATAGGGGACACCCACAGGGTGGGATCCTCTACCTTTTCAAGGATGGCCAGTCGTGCCAAGTTGTCCCGTTTTTTTCTCGACTTGTGCCCTGAGATGGAAGGGTACCCTGCGATGCTTCAACGCCACTGGACGAATGGACTGGTCTATGTGTAACTTGACTGGTTCTCCTGTCAGTTTTCCAGTGCCCTCGAAGACCCATGTGATATCTTGAGCAATGCGTGAATGTCTTCAATATATACTCTGTATGCAAAATTGACAGTTTCAAGCACCTCTGCCACAGCACAGCTGAGCAGTGTGTTGCTACCAATGTCCGTGACAAAAAAATATGCTTTTATGGCTTTGTCTCCGTAGCTAACTTTTGAGATGAACACCCCTTTTAGTGGGATGGATTTTTTTCCCCCGAATGTGAATATCTTGGCATTAGATGTTCTCAGGGCCGGTAGACCCAGCAGCAATTCATAATTTCTTAGAGCCATCACGTTCACCGAGGTGCCTGTGTCTATGAGTACCGGTATGTCCGACCCACCCACACTCAAGGTGCATCCAGGTTGTTTCTGCTTCTTCATCTTCAGTGCACTTATGCTGGAAATTATAACTATCTCTCCATCCACTTCTTCCTCCTCCTCCTCGGCAATGTCTTGGTCCCCATGGAGCTCCTCTTGTTCCAATTGCCCCACACTCTGAGACCGTCCCTGAGTGCCGAAGTTCTGTTTTCCTGGGCCTCTTGGTATTATGACAGGAGTCGGAGCCCTGCACATCTGCTTTAAGTGATCCGGTGTACCGCACCTCCCTCAGGTTTTCCCCTTTGCTGGACATTCCCAAGGGCATGGCGTCTGTGGCTTCTTCCTGTTAGGCAGAATCCTGTGCAGTTCCCTTGGGGAACACTGCAAAAAGATTAAGGAGCAGCAGTAACCCCAATTGGTAGCAGTCTGCACCACCCAGATTTACCTGGTAGCTGTGGCTGACCAGTCAGACTTCTCTCAAGAAGAGTAGGGCAGTATGCAGAGTATACACAATAGGGTCAAAACACAGTAGAGCAAACAAACACTGACCAGAGCTTTGTATAAAAAGTATATAGTTATTTATTTAATACACACTTTAGGCAATACACTAGCACGCTCAATGAAAAGTAATCTAAAACACAGTCAGGTAAGTATACACACCTCCCTTGATAACTATCAGACAAGTCAGGGTTAAAGCACAACTATTTGTCAAGACAGAAGTGAGCACTTAACCTAGATGGCACTCCAATAGTTTAGGTTAAAAAGGGAGAGAAAAGGCAGAGCATAAAATAAAACAGTTCCCAACACTTTTAAGACTTCAGAGCAAGGGGAGAAAGGCAGGTTATACTGTAGAGTCAAAGTTCATAGGCCAGGCCCACTTTAAATGGAGCAAAGCCAAATGTGCCCAGGATCACACGGTTTAAAGTGCACTGAAAGTCTTTGCAGAGTGTTCAAAAGAGGTTGGGGTAAGTCAAAACATATAGTTAGAAGGCCTGGAGCCAACCCAGTTTAGAAGCCAAGGATTTAAGGGTCCCCTTTAGCAATCTGTAGAAAAGGAGGCCAGGCAGGACACAGTACCTTAAAGAGAAAGGAAGCTCCAGCGGGGGCAGTTGTTCCTGGCAGTGGTTGAGGTTCATGGTTCCGACCAGGGGAAGAGAATATCTTGTCGAGGAGGAAACGGGGAGTTGTTGCACTGCACAAGGATGAAACCAGCCGCGGAGTTCCCGATTAAAAGGTGCAGTCCTTTTATTCGCGGTCCAAAGTGGTGAGCTTGGCTATCTGGCCGCCGGGGTGCTTGGAACGGGCGATTCGACCAAGTGACTTCTTTGGAAGCGAAAAAAGGGCGAACTGGTTGGTCCTACCAGCTCAAAGGGAGAAGACTCTCCAGCAGAAGATCTTCTCCTGTCGTTGGAAAAGTGGTGAGTTTGTTTCAGCAGGGCTTCACCGGTGGTGTTGTCGGTTGCAGGTGGGTCAGCTTCTTCCCTCTTCGGATTCTTAGGTCCTGTGGCGACTTCTGAAGTTCCAGTCCCAAAGGCCCTGCTTTTATGCAGAAAAGCCTAGCTGTCAATCACACATGCTAAGTGGTGAGCCGGGCGGCTCACCACTGGGCCAATCAGAGTAGAGTGCGACTTGGGTTGCTAAGGCAACGCAGTCCAGGGTGCCAATCCCCCCCTCCAACCTTCCTGTGGAACTCAGACAGAGTGGCGCCATTTGGAGGGCTTCTGTGGAGAAGCCCGCCAAAATAGTGGAACAAAGGGCTCGACCTTGGTCAAAGTTACAGAGACGGACACAAACGCCATTTTAGAATCGAGTTCTGGCAAAAAGACCCAACAGGTGATTTAATATTAAATAAATAAACCGGCGGTATCTTTAACATTGCACCAAAAAGTGGTGCGTTTAAAATCAATGGGAAAATCCCATAGGGAATATTCCAGAGGAATATTTCGCGTGGTAACCACTGCCACCAGCCAGAAACTCGACGAGGGGGGACGGGACAGTGCCCCCTCGAAAACAGACCCAGGGGCAATCGAATTACCACTTACCAGTACATCCACAATATGATGGTTTGTACTGGTTCTGTTCACAATTTTGGACTAGTAAAGCCAATGGTGACTTGACATGCCCTGGGAGACAGTAGTCAGTCTCAGGGTATGGAGTCTATGTTTGGGGGTCACTGTGACACCCCTGTGGTACTGCACTGAGGGTGCTGTGTACCACACATACAGAAAAACAGATGATACCCTATGGAGTAAAAAGGAACCCCATAGCACATAACAAGTCAAGAACATACCTCAAATCATGTCTAAGAATGGGAGTAAAAGAGTCTCACTCTTAGCAGGAGAAAAAAACAAACCCCAAAAATCCAGCAAAGCTGCTGGGGGACTCACTAGGTTTGGGAAATTAGCCTTATCAGAGAATTCTCCTTAACACTTCCCTCTCTCCTTCCTGGGGGCCCATCCTTTTTTTTACCAGTCTCGTCACTTGGGGGCAATCCACTGTACACACCTCATCAATTTTGACCAAGCGGATTGCTGCGTCCATTTTTGAAGCCTGCACATCTGCTAGTTCATATGACCGTCCCATTTAGAGAATCCATGATAGGGTGAGCCCCTGTTCTCGTAATACCTGCCGTCTCATTGTTCCAGATGTGCACCCTTGGATTAGTTTATTGCGGACCATGCTGTCCTCGTTGTCCCAAGTGCACATGGATGCCAAATGCTTGAGGCATCCGCAGAAGCTGTCCAGCGATTCGTCATCCTTTTGCCTCGCTGCACACATTACAAACCTTTCATAGTCTAGGTTGGCAAGTGACATGAAGTGTTCTGTTAAGCATGTTTTCGCTGCCTGATAGGAGTCATCTATCGGCCTCAGGGTTTTGAAGATTTTATGCGCCGCTAGGTCGGCCGCATAGATGAGGGACAACATCTTTGCTTCATTGCTTACCTCACCAGTGGCCCTAAAGCACATTTTTAGCTGCTCAATCCTTAAGTTCCACTTCAGTCCCAGACTGGACAGTGCCCCAGTTGAATCAATTTGGGCCATTTCCTGCCGCTGCTGCCTGGGTGTCACCTTGTTTTGCCTCCACGATGTCACACCAGTGTCACATCATATGTTGGTCCCCATCTGAGCGCACAGGCACCCCTTACGTTGACAGAGGCCGCAACCCAGGTGTCTACGCTGTTCGTGCAAGGATAATCCGCTCTTCTGTACCTCCCCACTGGAATGGTGCAGGGCCTCCCACTCAGATCTTGGCCACACTGTCTTTGTTAGGCAGGTGAAATGTCTCCAGTCTGTGGTATCATGGGATAAATGTTTATGTAGCTGAACTTGACCTAAAATAATACTTTGTCATATGCGTCTGATTGGCGCTTCAAAAATTTCCCCAGGAGGCGCACGAGCACTCTACATGAGAGCCGCAACCTCTGGGGCACATGTGAATGAGGTGTGCCTTACCGCCATGTCAGCGCTCGGTGAGCGTGTGAGAACGCGTTAATCCACGGCATCTGCCGCGCTATATGCCGGAACGGCCTATCCTTCACCCGAACACCCTGTTTTTCCGAGGCAAACCCCCTTATCGCCATTGTTATTTTTAATAACTCTGTTTATTAATTTTGTTGTGAGAGTACTAAACAATATAAACAGTTGTGAGAGTACTAAACAATATAAACAATCAGCAAGGTCACTTGATATGCAATACACAGTGTCAACCATGAACAATATCTTAGTATCCCAGGGGTAGCTCCAGTGGTCTAGGTTCAGGCCCATGGGAGTGAGTCTCAGGTCCTCTTTACGAGCATGTGGAGTGCCCGGGCATCCTCCTTCAGGGGCTCATCTAGAGTCCTCCCATTTCCCCCAAACTTTCTGGAATTTCGTAGGCCATACTCTGGCCTTATAGATCACTCTTTCCAGGGAGGCGCATCTGTCCACATCGTTGGACCTTCGGTCTATGCACAGTTTGTGTCATGGGTATCAGGCAGGTAGTTGGGGCAAGCTGGGTGGAGGCTTGGCAGGCCTGGCATAGGCACACAAAGAACCCATAACAAATTCCTCCTTTCATTCCTTCCTAGTGTTTGTAGTAACTTCCTGGTTACCACTTCCTGTTGCCAAACAGGAAGTGCATGATAACGCATGAGCTCTCTAGTGTTTGGGTGTGGCTGGCTATATAAGTCACACCCAAGATTCTTCCAGTGCTTCGTGTTGCTTACTGTGAGCTGTATCAGCAACACACTTGCCGTGCTCTGGATCAGCCAGCATCTGCTTACCTGCTCCGGATCATCCTATTTCTGCTTACCCGCTCTGGAACATTCAGCTTCAGCTTACCTGGTTCTTACTCCACGCCGCAGTTATCTCCAGTCAAGAGTGGACTTCTACACCGGCACCTGTAAGAGCAAAGAAGAACAGCGTTAACACGCACACATCAGTAACGCTGCGCATACTCACCGAATCTTCCCGCGACGCTGAAATCCAGGTTAGTTGCACTAGCGCACAAACCCCTGTAAGAAAGAAGAAACATTATTCATTGCCCTCGCTCCAATAACGCGGACACTTATTTCACTACGCTCTCTCTCTCTACGCGGTGCATACTTACCAAAAGCCTCTGTGCAAACTTACCTAACCACCAAGTCTCCAGTAGCACTGAACCAGGACTCGAGGCGCTAAAACCACATAATTTCTCCTGCAAGGGAAAGGGAGAGACATTACCAGGCGCGCTCGAATTGAAGGCGCTGCGCAAACCTACCAGCAGCTAGCTTCTACACGCAGCGCTACTCACCCATAAAAATACCGGCAAACAAAGACAATACGGACAATTTTGGACACTCAACATTCTCCGTGCAACGTTCACTTGTGGGAAGGACTTTCTAGCCAGTAAAGAAACTGGCTCCTTGAACTCTCAGCCTCACTGTAAAGGCATAAAACGGCGTTTGGCATCTGAACTCAGCCTACAGACATTGGCACCAATCACATGAGTGAATCGCGCCCCTGCAAATGCAGGATGGAGTGCACACCCTACTAAAGATCAAGGTATTCCTCCGGGTGAAACAGGGTAAGTGAAGACTCGGTGTCAAGGGAGGCTCGTCCATCACTCCTGCAGAGACACAGGTGAGTGCGACAGAACACGAAGCCTCCTCAATACCTCTGCCCGAGCGATGGAAACCTCTGAGGTAGACCAGCTTTCCCTATTGTTAGGTGAACTACGGGCCGAGGTGCATGCAGCCCGCTCAGAGACAAATGCCTTAAGGCGCGAACTGGTAGTCAACAGGGATAAAACAGATGATTTGGCAAGACAGCTCCTACAGACCCAAGCTGGTCTAGCACCCCTACCAGATGGAGTTCCACAGGGGCAGCCTACCGTGGCACCTGTAGCCACACCCGTTCAGGTATTGCTTCCAGGCAACATCCCTTTGGCACCCCCGGAACGCTTCTCTGGGGATCCCAAGAAATATTGAGCGTTCAAGAATCAATGCCGGCTACATTTCATATGCAAACCAGACACCTTTCTGAACGACCAAGCTAAAGTAGCTTTAGTCATCTCCTATTTAGGAGGGCACGCGGCGGACTGGTCTGTCCCGTTAGTGCTTAAGGATGACCCTTTACTGAGAAATTACCCAGGTTTTCAGCGTGAACTGGAAAAACTATTTACCCATCGGACTCGAGATCAGGCCATGGATGATGAGCTACTCTCTCTGCGACAGGGTGGTCAGGATCTTATCTCATATGTCGCCACATTCAATCGCTTAATAGCCGAATAAGGTTGGCCAGAGGAGAAACGAATAACGTTATTTTATCGAGAACTGAGAGGAGAATTAAAAGATGTCTTGGCACAAGTAGTTAATCCTCTCGAAGATTGCAGTGAATGCATCTGAGGGGACCACTCACCAAGGTGGAGAGAGAACGGAGGCACCAGGAAAAACTTTGCTTATATTGTGGCCAATCTGGTCACTTCCTCCGGAACTGCACGATTAAAACCCCACAGAAGACAATGGGGGTACTAGATAACACAGGGGAAGACACAGGTGCGGCAGCGGAAAACTCCAACGCCCGGCAGATGTAGAGGTCGGTCTGTCGAACCAGAAACGGAGCACTCAGATCTCACATTTCAGTATTACTGTGGTTTTGGTAGACCCTTCACAGCCCACCTGAATGCATGCCCTCAAGGCTTTCATAGACAGTGGGGCTATTGGGAAGTACGTGGACATACACACCGCAAAAACCTTGGAATTAGCGTTCCACCGTAAGGACACCGCAGAAAGCGTGACATCTGTGGATGGCACACAACTCCTTTCGGGACCAGTAACACAGTGTACTTCACCCATCACATTAATCTGCCAAGATGGACACAGAGAAATTATTAGATTCAACCTTATCGCTGCACCCCAATTCCAGCTGATTCTTGGGATACCGTGGCTAGAGACGCACAACCCAAAGATAGATTGGCGAGCTCGAACTTTACTCTTTTCCACGGAATGCGCCTCTTGTTACGACATTAAAGGAAGCCCATTGTTAGCTTCACAGGAAAAGATAGCAGGTTTAGACTTGGTGGGCACTTTACCAGAGGAATACCAGGAGTTCCAGGATGTGTTCGCGAAGGAGCAAGCTAATACACTACCACCACATCGAGTTCACGACTGCCAGATCAACCTGCAACCAGGGGTACAAGTACCGTGCAGCCACATTTATGCATTAACCGAGGAAGAAAACACTAATCTACGGACCTACTTGGATCAATACCTGGCCAATGGCTTCATTAGACCATTTAAGTCACCAGCCGCCTCCCCATTTTTCTTCGTACTGAAGAAAGAGGGGGACTTAAGAACGTGTAATGATTACCGGGCCCTAAATCAAGTCACCATAAAAAATAAGTACCTGTTACCTCTGATACCAGTACTCATAGACCAGGTGAGACAAGCGAAGATTTTCACCAAGCTAGACTTACGAGGCGCATATCACCTGGTACGCATGAAGAAAGGGGACAAGTGGAAGACTGAGTTCCGTACCCGCTATGGCTTGTACGAATACCAGGTCATGCCCTTTGGGCTTTGCAATGCCCCGGCTGCGTTCCAGCAATTTATGAATGATGTGTTATGGGAACTCCTCGATGTCTGCGCAGTCGTCTACATCAATGACATTCTGATGTACTCGACCACTCCCCAAGAGCACGTAACCCACGTGAAAACTGTACTCTGCAAACTGCGTAAAAAACAACTGTATGCAAAGCTAGAAAAATGCTCCTTCCACGTCACTGAGGTGGAGTTTCTGGGATATGTACTGACACCGCAGGGGATTAAGATGGACAATAGAAAAGTGGAGGCAATCCTCACTTGGTCCTCACTCACGTCTGTAAAGGAAGTACAGAGTTTCCTAGGGTTTGCAAACTTTTATCGACGCTTCATACCAGGATTTTCACATATTGTACATCCAATAACGTCCTTGCTGCGCAAACATCGAAAGTTCGAATGGTGACCAGCGGCAGAAGAAGCTTTCCGAGCTCTCAAGGTAAAATTCACCTCAGCCCCAATTCTGTAACACCCACAGCCCGATTTACTGTACATCGTGGAAACAGATGCTTCAATCATTGCCATGGGGGCCGTATTGTCTCAACAAAATCGTGAAACCGGATGCCTTCACCCCATTGCCTTTTGGTCAAGGAAATTTTCCCCAGCAGAATTAAACTATGCAATTTCTGAGAAAGAACTCCTAGCAATCAAAAGTGCACTGTGTGAATGGCGACATTACTTACTAGGAGCAAAACACACCATCACAATAATAACAGATCATCAGAACTTGCAATACTTACGCTCAGCAAAAGCTCAGTCTTCTAGGCAGCTCTGTTGGGCCCTATCCTTAATGGAATATGACTTTGTAATCACCTACCGCCCCAGAGTTAAGAACGCGAAAGCGGATGTGTTAACCCGCATTGGCACAGGAGAGGAAGTCTACAATGCCCCTAACCCGGTGGAGATCATACCCAGCCATAAAATTCTCTGCCTCTGCATCGGCCCATCTCCGTTAAATACTCTGCAGGGAACAATAAAAGAAAATATGTCTGAAGAAGACTTACTGGCTTGGGACACGAAGGGAGATCAGTTTACCATTCAAGACAAACTACCATACTACCAAAAACGCCTCTACGTTCCAACTAAGGATCTGCAACAAGCAATCAAATCAGACTACCACGACTCGCTGTTAGAAGCCCATCCGGGTATAGTCAAAACCATGAAGAAAGTAAGCAAATCTTATTGGTGGCCAACTTGGCGAGAAGATATAGTCACCTACATAGGCACCTGTGAGGTGTGTGCACAATACAAAACATCCAGCAAAAACCAGCCGGCCTCCTTCAGCCAATCACCATTCCAAAGCGCCCTGGTACACAGTATCAATGGACTTCGTCACTGATCTACCTCCTAACTCAGGTTATAATACCATCCTCGTAGTAGTGGACCTCTTCTCCAAAATGGCCCATTTCATAGCTCTAAAAGGTATTCCCTCAGCTCAGTCCCTGGCGCAGGTTTTTCTAGACCGAATCGTCAAGTTACATGGATTCCCTACCATAATAATTTCTGACAGAGGCAGCCAATTTGCATCTCGTTTTTGGAAAAAATGTTTTGCCCTGGCAAGAGTAGGAGTCCATCTGTCTTCTAGTCACCACCCTCAAACGGACGGCCAAACCGAGCGCACAAACCAGACAATGGAACAGTATTTGCGCTGTCTATTACACCAAACAAGCCAAAGCTGGACAGAAATTCTATGGATGGCAGAGTATGCCTACAACAACTCAACACATTTATCAACCCAGGCAACACCCTTCTTTACTATATATGGTCGAAACCCCAGAACGTCGATCTATGATCCGCCAGAAAAGATTGAAATGCCCACAGTAAAATATCTACATGCCAGCATCATGAAAGCAGCCAGAGAAGCCAGCAGGAACCTACAGCAAGCCAAAGAAACACAGAAAAGCAACGCTGATCACCATCGACGAAAAGCCCCAGATTATCAAGTGGGGGACTCGGTCTGGCTGGCAACGAGACACATTGCTTTAAAGGGTCCCAAGAAATTTCAGCCTAGATACATCAGCCCGTACACAATACAAAAAGTAATTAATCCAGTAGCCATGAGACTGGCTTTACCTCAACATATGTGTATACATCCCGTATTTCACGTGTCACTATTAAAACCAGCACACCCAGGAACCCGAACTTCAACACCTCCCGCACCCATACAAGTGGGTGAAGAAGCACCAGAATATGAAGTAAAGAACATATTAGATTCCAAACAAGTACGAAAGACCCTGATTATTTGATTGACTGGAAGGGGTATGGACCCCAGGAAAGATCATGTGAACCGAGCACGCACGTGCATGCCCCCCGGTTGGTGCCGAAATTCCATCGGGACCATCCTGAGAAATCAAAGCCCTCAAACACACCATTGGGAGGGGTCTTGAGGGGGAAGACTTTCATGGGTATCAGGCAGCTAGTTGGGCAAGCTGGGTGGAGGCTTGGCAGGCCTGGCATAGGCACACAAAGAACCCATAACAAATCCCTCCTTTCATTCCTTCCTAGTGTTTGTAGTAACTTCCTGGTTACCACTTCCTGTTGCCAAACAGGAAGTGCATGATAACGCATGAGCTCTCTAGTGTTTGGGTGTGGCTGGCTATATAAGCCACACCCAAGATTCTTCCATTGCTTCGTGTTGCTTACTGTGAGCTGTATCAGCAACACACTTGCCGTGCTCTGGATTAGCCAGCATCTGCTTACCTGCTCCGGATCATCCTATTTCTGCTTAACCGCTCCGGATCATTCAACTTCAGTTTACCTGGTTGTTACTCCACGCCGCAGCTATCTCCAGTCAAGACGGGACTTCTACACCGGCACCTGAAAGAACAAAGAAGAACAGCGTTAAAACGCACACATCAGTAATGCTGCGCATACTCACTGAATTTTCCTGCGACGCTGGAATCCAGGTAAGTTGCACAAGCGCACAAACCCCTGTAAGAAAGAAGAGACATTATTCATTGCGCTCGTTCCAATAACGAGGACACTTATTTCACTGCGCTCTCTCTCTCTACGCGGTGCATACTTATCAAAAGCCTCCGTGCAAACTTATCTAACCACCAAGTCTCCAGTAGCGCTGAACCCAGACTCGAGGCGCTAATACCACATAATTTCTCCTGCAAGGGAAAGGGAGAGACATTACCAGGCGCGCTAGAATTGAAGGCGCTGTGCAAACCTATCAGCAGCTAGCTTCTACATGCAGCGCTACTCACCCACAAAAATAGCGGCAAACAAAGACAATACAGACAATTTTGGACACTCAACATTCTCCACGCAACGTTCACTTGTGGGAAGGACTTTCTAGCCAGTGACGAAACTGGCACCTTGAACTCTCGGCCTCGCTGTGAAGGCATAAAAAAAAAATGTAGTGCACACCCTACTAAAGATCAAGGTATTCCTCCGGGTGAAACAGGGGAAGTAAAAACCCGGGGTCAAGGGAGGCTCGTCCATCGCTCCTTCAGAGGCACAGGTAAGTGTGACAGTTTTTCAGCCAAGCCCCACATTGCGGCGGTCAGCCTCTTCCCCGCGCCCAACGCCACTGCTTGGAACTTTTTTTCATGTTTAGTAAAGTCTACCTCTCCCCATATTCCCAGTAGTATCAGTTTTGGGTCTTGTGGAACCGGGGACCCTAGTACCCGGGTGATCCTGCAAGTGCATTTCTTCCAGAATCTCTGTAGTACACTACACTCCCACACCATGTGGAAGAAGGTGCCCTCTTCATCTTTACATCAAAGACATTCCCCGTCATCCACCACCCCCCATCGGGCCATCATTGATCTGGAATAGTATGAATGGTGCAGTATTTTAAACTTGATCAGTCAGAGCCTTGCATCAATACCTATCTCTCAAGAGAACATCAATGCTTCCACCCATTCTTCCGTTTCCAGTGGGCCCAGGAGCCTTTCCCATTTTTCCTTCAGCCTAGTCAGTTCGCGGGTTCCAAAGGAATTGAGTACTTGATAGAGTGTGGAGGTGACTTTAGTCAGAATGCGGTCAGGGAGAACATTGGTCTCCAGGGGGGAGTAGTTGGGCACTTCGGTGAGATTTGGGAATTTGGACTTTATGGCATGTTTGAGTTGTATGTGCCTATATTGATCCATGGTTGTAACCCATGTTTCCCTTTCAGGGTCTCGAAGTCAAGAAGGCGTCCCTCCTGCACTATATCTGCTAGAGTGCATATGCCCCGTGTTTTCCAGTTTGCGTGGTGCCCCTTTTTCTGGATTTCCGGGAGGTGTTTGTTATGCCATAGGGGCTGGGCCTGTGTTGGTCATGCATACCATCCAATGTGTTGGTGGGCCTCCCTCCAGACTTGGCGGATGTGAAGTGGCATTCTTGATATTCCTGCCATATTCCTACGGTCATCTTATAGTATCCATAGTGGGGGGGGGGTCGGACCTGTGTTGTCTAATTCTACCCTGATATGTGGGAGCGCGGAATCCCCATGTAACCACTCATTCACCACACCCGTTTGCGAGGCCCAATAGTAAATGCAAGGATTTGGTAGTCCTATGCCACCCTCCCATACCGAGTACTGTGATGTCGTGAGGGCAATTTAGGGTTGGTTCCCACCCCAAAGCAGTCCCTGAAGGACCCTGTCTATTGCTACAAAGGTTGTATGGGGGATGGGGAGTGGGGCATTCTGAAGGACATATAACAGTCGTGGACGTGTCATCATTTTAAACAGTGCAGCCTTACCCAATAGTGACAATGGGAGGGACTGCCAATGGGAGACATCGGATGCGAATCTGTCTATCACTGGCTGTAGATTGAGCTGGAGGAAATCATCTAAGAGTGGGCTGATACGTATACCCAAATAAATGAAGCCTCTGACCGAGATGGGGTACGGGCAATGTTCAGGGATTGCAACGTCTCCCCCCTGGATTGGAAAGTATACAGTTTTTTGTTTATTCACTTGGAGCCCACCAGAATTTTGGTATTCTAAAAGAATTTGGGACACTATCGGGCAGGAGAGGTAGACACCACGTGGGTGTTCTCTTGAGAAGCTCTGGTCGAGTACCTTAAGGGTGACTACCATTACCAGAAGGCACTGGGAACGGAGCGAGAAGAGGGTCAAAGTTGTCAAACAGGGGCCTAGTAAAATTCTCTGTACATTCGAAAGTCTTTGACCGATAATTGAAGGTATGCCAAGGGAATTGAATACCCACATCATAAGAACTGTTCAAGGAACTATATGAATTGTAAAAGTTGGCAAGAGTGAACCGAGGGATGCCAATGAAAGGGGGCAGAATCTGAAGTCCCAATATACAGTGTGTTGACAAGTATAAACCCAGAAGAGGGGTGTCCACAGTGAACTGTTTAAAAGGACATTAAGATTTGTGAATGGCACAGATGAGATTGTGTTGAAAGCCATAGTAAACCCGACCGAGGGAGGCTGACATTCTAGAGGGGTCTGAGCCCGAAAGAGGGGGATCCAGAGGTAAAAACGCATCACCAAATGTGCAAGGAGAACAGAACTTTTGTTTATTATTTGTGTGTCATGACGCGTGTACCATGGTGGCTGTGGACGACATGGAAAAGGGACTGAACGGCTGCCGCGGGAAGCTGAAGCAGCGGTCTAGTTTTGTTTTTTTTTGTTGCTCCTCAGCGCGCCCGGCAGTACAAGTACACACCCACCGCAGCGCGGCGACGCGTTGCAACCTTGTCCGCTTTGGGTTTACACACTGTTCGCCGCTCTTGTCTACCGGTGCTTTCAGCGACTTCCTTCGATCCTGCATTCCATCCCTGCGTGCTTCCTTTCCCTTTGCTACATCCTGTCCTGTGTGCCTTCTGCTGCTTAGCCAGTGACTCCACCTTGGCTGCTTTCCTTCTTGCTCTTCTTGTGCTTCCCCCTGCTGCTATACTTACCGGCAGTTCCAGCCTCCAAGGAGCTGTTGTTTACATTGCGCTCAAGCTTCACGGCAGCTTCCGGATACCTTAAGCTCCCGTTCGATACTCAAGTCATTGCCAGCCTCATTCCTCCGGCTGCTTCTGCAACTCTATCTGGCACTCCCTGCATCGATGGAGCAGTTTGTTTACGGTGCGCTCAAGCATTATGTCAGCTACTGGATACCTGAAGCTCCCGTTCGCTATGCAAGTCATCCAACATGTGGGTACAGTAATCCAGCGCATCACCAGGGTTTTTTAGCGTGGCTTTTCCCTGGTATTGGAATTGCTCCCTGGGGGTCCCTCTGCTAAGCTGTCAGCTTTTTTGGCAAAGTGGCCTCCAGTCGATCTCGTCCTAAGAACATCATAAAAAAGTCAGAAACTGCTTGGAGAGAAAGGAGGACCATATCTTCAGAGGATTCCTCGGAGGACCTTAATACAGGTGAGGAGGAGGAGGAGGAGGTTTGTCCGGGCATAAAACAGGGAGTTCTTTCAGTAAGTTCTGAGAGTCCCCCTTTGAGTTCTGAGATTGTAGAACACCTCAGGTCCTCTGAGGCAAGAGACATTTTGTAGAAAAGAGACTTAGCCATCGAAGGTTCTGATAGCTGAGAACGGAACTGTTGGCTTGTGCTGAGGAAAGCTCGAGCATGTGCTGTCCTCCAGCGTCCCGCTTGTACCGTGCTCATAACCTGGGGAAGGGAGACCCTGACTACCGCGTCCTGACTTATTATTTGTGTACAATTGTCCCACACTCTTTGTTTGTATTTAGCGTACGGATTGGCAATAGTTTTTTTTCTTAGTACAGGGCCTTATATTTCACAAGACGCCACTAGGACTACCTTATTATTATTTGATGGTCGTAGCTTGCTCCCATCTTAGATTTAGGCTTACACTAGGCGTTTTTCCAACCCGCATATACAGTTTAATAAACAACCTTGAACTGTGATCACTTATGTCTGTCTTTACTGTTGCCAACATGAATTCCTTACATAGCCCAGAAGAATATGCCCGAGGGGGGGGGATTTATGTTATGTGTGTAGGACGTGGGTTCCCAAGGATGATGACTATAGAAGGAAGGAGGCAGCAGGGTTAGTTAATGGAGTATTAACTAAATGGGAGAATGTTGGGATGCATGTACAGTGTCCCAGCCAGGCAAAAAGATTCAGGCTGAGAAAAACCTATAAAAATGTGCCCCCATGTGAGCAGGAAGAGTTTTACGCAGAAGAAGGAACATGTATTGTTTTTAGTTAGGTTTGACACATATTAGATACTCACGTATAGCAACACAGAAAGAGCAACACACCTATTAATGTTAAAGTTGTAGAGGTTATAGGTAGGGCAGTATTATAGGCCCTGTGTTTAGTTGTTGTATCTGAAGTTATGTTCCTTAGTGAGGTGTGTGGACAGGGGTATTACCCAAGTTGACCACTTTTTGTTTTTTCAACAAATCTTTTTATTTGATTTTGACAATAAACAAGCATCTCATAAGCATAAGTTTGGTTAAGACAAAGTGAGTTCAGAGATGAAACGCAACAAATTAAGAACATAACCAAGTGGGGATCGGGGGGGGACAGTGGGAGCAGGGGGGAAAAAGTAAAATCGGGCAGGGATGCTGTACGTCATGGGGGATAACTGCTAATTTCCACAGAGAGATCTGGCTGAAGAGCGTCTGAGGTAGGAGCGCCTCGGGGCGTGCTTGCTGAGCGCCGGTGCATCAGCAACGTATTGTCGGGGCCCGGGGGGAGTGTTCCATGAGGGCCTCTGGCTGGGGTTTGGGAGCCACTAGTCATATTTGGACAGCCAGCGGAGGGACGGGGGCATTCTTGCCATGCCGGGGAACTGGTCCACGTAGTCCAAGAAGGGGGCCCAGGTATCATAGAACTTGTTCCTCTTTCCCAGGCGGATGGCTGTTATTTTTTCGGCCACTGCGATGTCCCAGCATTTGGCCCACCACAGGGCCAATGCTGGGCCCTCTGGATGCTTCCACAGTCTGGCTATTGTGATCTTTGCCGCCGTGAGGAGCTGGGTGCATAGGTTTGCCAGGTTACCGGTCAGCGGAAGTTGGCCGTCCCCTGTGCTACCTAGTAAGATTATCCCTGGGTTCCACGGGATTGACAGGCCGGTGATTTGTTTGGTAAGGTCCAGGATCTCTTTCCAGAATTTCGTGGCCATCGGGCACGACCAGAGCAAATGGAACAATGTGCCTGTGTCTGTGCATCCCCTCCAGCACAATGGGGAGATTGCTGGGTTGCTCTTGTTTAGAGTTTCCGGGGTTAGGTACCACCTGTAACATTTTTATTATTATTTTTTTTTTAATTCTCTTTATTGAATTTTTCAACAGCTTTAACAATCCCCATAACTCCCCCTCCGTCCCTTCCCCCCTCCCCCCGGTGCTGTTCCAAAGTCTCCGTAGCTCCCTGTCACCAGGTCCAGAAGTCTTAAACCTTGAGGGTGCCACCCGATCCTGAAATCGTCTCTGAGAAAGGAAAGGACCTCACCCTACTCGCCCGCAAAATTTTGTATTGTATTGTTCATTGCGTAGGAGGCCCATTCCATCGCTACTATCTCCCAGACTTTACGAAGCCAGTCTTGAAACATTGGTATGTTCGAGCTCTTCCATCTCTGGGCTATGATTGTCATTGCTGCCAGAGTGAGCATCACCCTCGCTCTTTCCCTGCCCCTCGAACCCGCCGGCCCTTCTGCTGGCCTCAAGCCTAATAGTGACCATTCCGGGGGTATGCCTCCCTCTGCCCCAAACACTTGTTCCATCGCCTGCTTGATGTCTCCCCAGAACGGGACTATTTTTGGGCATCGCCACCAAATATGTTCCGCAGTGCCCTCCTGGCCGCATCCCCTCCAGCAAGTTCCCGACAAGTCCGGGTAGAACCTGCGCAGCCGAGCTGGAGTATAGTGCCACCCATATAATATCTTATACAAGGCCTCCCGGGTTTGTAAGGCTCTCGCTAGTTTGGGGATTTTCCTCCATAGATTTTCCCACTCTGTCTTCTCTATGTCCCTGCCCAGAATTTTTTCCCACCTTCCCATATATGCCCATTGCGTCCTCGGGGTAGCCTCATCCAAGATCTTATAAAGCTGCGAGATAAGGCCTTTCGAGCCGTCGTTGGTCATCAGGAATTTCTCAAAAAGGGTCGGTGATCTAGTGACCGCCTCCTTATTTATGGGGTATAGAAGCCAGTGTCGCAGCTGTGAGTATCTCAGCCGTTCACCTTCCCCCAGTGCGAAATCCCTTTTACAATCTACAAAAGAACTGATCTCCCCTCCTATAAACATGTCCCGCATCCAACGGCATCCTCCCTCCCGCCAGTTCCGGAATGCCCCTCTTTCCAACCCCGGGGTAACGTTTTATTATTGAAGATGGGGGTGAGGGGGGACGGATAGGTTGTAATTTCCTTCCGTTGGACCAGTCTGTCCCAATTATCTGCAACTAGTTTGGTGATCGAGCTAAGGTACATATGGCCCGGACGGTGCTGTCTGGGTAGCCACAGAACCTCCCCCAGTTCGTGTCGCGTGACCGCTCTGTCCATCTGAACCCAGTGTTTTCCTTCCCGCTCCCGCAGCCATTCCCTAATCACCCTTAGTTGGGCTGCTTCGTAATATTGACGGAAGTTGGGAAGAGCTAGTCCCCCCCTTTTCTCGGGGCCATAAGTTGCATCCTACTCACCCTTGCCCTTTTTCCCTCCCATATAAACTCGTTTGTTATCACCTGGAGCTCCTTGAAGAAGCTGGCCGGGACTGCTTGAGGGATAGCATGGAAGAGGTAGAGCAGCCTCGGCAGGGTAACCATTTTAAGTGCCTCCAGCCTACCCAACCAGGAGATCCGCAAGTTCCGCCACTTAAGGAGGTCTTTCTTAATTCTTTGCAGGAGCGGGGGGTAGTTTGCTGCATACCATCCACGTAGAGCCGGAGTGATTCTCACCCCCAGGTACGTAATTCCCCCCGGTCGCCAGGCAAAGGGCGTCGTCCCCTTTAACTCCTCCCTCTCTTCCCTTGCCAATGTCAGGTCCATCAATTCAGACTTGTGCATGTTAATGCGTAGTCCGGATGCTTCCTCAAAGTCTTCTAGTAGTAGCCTGGATTGCGTACTCGACTCTATGGGATTGGTCAGGGCAAGCAACATGTCGTCCGCGAAGGCCGCCACCTTGTGCTGCCTGCCCCCAAACGGTATTCCCTGTATTCCTTCAGATTCCTGAATTGCCTGCAGGAGGGGCTCCAAGTAAACTGCATATAGCAGGGGTGATAGGGGACATCCCTGTTTTGAACCTCTTTGGAGTTGGAATGATCTAGTAAAGGCCCATTAACCACCTCCCTCACTCGCGGGCCCTCATAGTTCGCCTTGACCATCTGTAAATAAGCGCCTCCTAAGCCCATTTTTTCCATGGTTTTGAAAAGGAAGGACCACTCCACCCGGTCGAACGCTTTTTCAGCGTCTAAGGACAGAAGTACTGCCGGTGTACGAGTCTTTTCCGCCTTTTCCACCAGATGGGCCACCCTTCTAATATTATCCACTGTCTGCCTCCCCTTCACGAATCCCGCCTGATCCTGATGGATCAAATCCGGGAGGAGCCCCTCGAGCCTATTCGCCAGGATCTTAGTGTAGATTTTTGCGTCTACGTTAATGAGCGCTATTGGCCTATAGGAGGATCTTTCAAGGGGGTCCTTGCCCTCCTTCAGAATCAGAGAGATCTTGGCTTCTTTCATGGACGCAGTGATTTGCCCACTACCTAAAAAAGAATTGAAAAGGTAGGTCAAGTGTGGAACCAGCACTCCCGCAAAGGTCTTAAAAAAGGACGCAGTGTACCCATCAGGGCCAGGGGCCTTACCGGCGGTCAGCTTCTGAATAACCCCCCTCACCTCCTCCTCCGTTATCTTTTGTTGTAAACCAATCTGGGCGTCCCCCTCAATTTTACACAGGTTAACCCTTTCCAGGAATTTCTCTTGGGCTTGGCCGCAGGGGTGCTGTGAAGCATACAAGGTCTCGTAAAATTCGGCCATGGCCTCTTGGATATCTTCTATTCGAGTAACCCTTTCCCCCCTATCTGTGTTTAGAGCCGTGATTGTGTTTCTAGAGGCAGCTCCCCGAAGGAGGCGAGCCAGCAGGGCGTCCGCCTTATTCCCTCTTGCATAAAACTTTTGCCTCACAAAAAGCAAGGCCCCCTCCGCTTTTTTGGTCCGAAGGATCCCCAATTGTCCTACTGCCCTCCTGTAGTCCTTCTGGTTAATCCTGCTGGGGTTCGCCGCTACCCTGCCTCTCGCTTCCTCAACTTCCGCTTCTAGCCGGGACTGCAAGGCCTGTAGCTGTTTCTGTCTCTGTGCCTTAACTGCTATAATTTCCCCCCTCAATGTGGCCTTGAATGCGTCCCATCTTATATCTTCGCCCGTGTCCCCTCTCTTGTTGTTATCGAAGAACTCTCTCATCTTGCCCTCTATCTCCTCTCTTACCACAGGGTCCCTCAGCAGGTGTTCCGGGTATTTCCAACCCCACAGCCCCCTCCTCCTCTTTCCCAGTTCCAGCTGCATCGACAATATTTTATGATCTGCTATTCCCATGGGCCCAACCTCTATCTCTTTGACCTTACCCAACAGATTAGCCGAGATCCAGATGTAGTCAATTCTGGACTGGGTCCCATGAACTTCAGAAAGGAATGTGTAGCCCACCTCGTCCCCTTTCAATTCCCTCCAGACATCCCTCAACCCTACGCTCTCCACTTTGTCCCGGAGTTCCGCTGAGGCTACCGCCCCTCCCCCACGGCTTTTAGTCCCGCCTGACCTGTCTTTAACCTTGTTCCAAGCTATATTCAGGTCCCCCATTATGATTATCTGGCCTCTTGCCCAGTCACCTATTTTCCCCATGAGATCGCAGAGGAAGGAGTCCTGCCCTGTGTTGGGCACATAAATCACCCCTATTTTATACATCTCTTGCGCAATTGTGCCTTTTACCACAACAAACCTACCCTCCTTGTCCCTTAGGGTGTCTTGCAAGCGGAAGTTCACTGTGCCCCTGATGGCCAGCGCCACCCCCGCGATTTCGTGGGACCAGACGCCTGTAACACCTGATCAAACCCTCTCAACCTTAAGCGACTCTGGTCCTTGCGAAGCAGATGTGTCTCTTGTAATCCCAGAAAGTCCGGTTTTCCCCGCTTCGTAAATTGCTCCAGCTTTTTCCTTTTCAGCGGGGAATTTAGGCCCCTAACATTATGCGTTACCCATTTGAATTGTAATTAGACACTTGTCCCTGCCGTTCAAGACCCCCCAACAGCTCCCCACTCCCACTCATTTGCCCCATGTCTGTTACCCGGGTGCGTGGATCACTTCTAGTTTGCCCCTCGTACAGCACCTGAGGATCCCGCCCCCCTTATCCCCATTTCCCCCGCCCCCTCCTAACCCCTAATGACCTCAAAACTTGGTCCACCCGCCTCCCTGCTCTTGAAAGGTTTTCCCCAAAGATGCTTGGAACGAAAGCAGCTCCCCGTGCAGGTCCTGGCGTGAGATCTGAGCATACGCTTCCAGGGTCTCGGTGTGCTCCTGCTCCATACTTCCCCCCTGTGTGGCCCTGCGTTCCTCGGCTGCGTCCTTGCTTGCCCAGAGGGCCATGATGGGGCCTGGGGCGTACGCCTGTGACTGGCCGCTCTTATTGGCCTTGCCCTTGTTTTTAGCCGCCATATTTGTGGCTCGAAGGTCGGGGGTCCCCTTTGATCCTGCCCGTGCCTCCCCAGGGAGTCACTCCTGACCGGGTCTGAGTTCCTTGCCTCGCTGTTCCTGGCCAGGCCTGAATCCCCAGCCTTGCAGTGCTTAACGTTGCCTTGGGGCCTGTTGGGGTTGCGTGTAGTAGGGCAGTACCTCTGTGAGGCCACGCGGGGCACAGACACCAGCCCAGCAGCCCAGCATAAATGTGGCCCGGGTCCCGCTCCCCTCGGCGCTCACCGCACTGCTCTGGTAGTATCCACTCGCCGCCCGGGGCCGTACTCCGCTTCACAGGCTGGAGTTCCTGCCCGGAGATCGCCACCGCTCCAAAGGACTTGCGCGGGCCCCCCGGCATGCGCCCAGCCCCCGCAGACCTCTGATCCGAGGCTACGCTGCCGGGCCGATAGCGGCTCCTCCAGTGTGTCCCGAAGGTACCTCCTTTCCCGGGGTCTCCTCCTCCTCCCCGGCTCAGCCAGCCACCCCTGCCCGATGGTCGGCGGGAGAGCCCGCTGTGCGGCCAAGAGCACGTCCGCTTCCCCGAGGCTGCACCGCTCCGTCCGTTCCCCGGCGTGAGGACAGGGACGGGGATGCAATCTCAGCATATAGGCCTCCTTCTTGTTGGGGTCTCCTTTGTCCAGTAGTCTATACATGGTCGATATTGTCCCTGCAGGGGGTGGTGCTGTGAAAGTTCTTTCCAAAGCCGTCGGTTCTCTGCTGCCATGCAACTTCATCAACTCCTGTGAGAGCCAGTGCCGAAGCTGTGCATAGCGGAATCTTTCCGCTTCAGGCACCCCAAATTTGCTCTTGCATTCCTCAAAGGTTAGCGGGTTTCCCTCTGCGTAGAAGTCCCCTACCTGCTTCAGCCCTCCCACCTTGCAGTGGTCGAAATTGTTCCGTGCCTTGCCGGGGGTGAAGTCTGGGTTGTCCCAGATTGGAGACAGTGGGCCATTTGCAGATCTGCAGCCCCATCGTCTAGCTGCATTCCTCCAGCTTTCCACAGTGTTCTTGGTCGCGGTCAGTAGTCACGCATTTGGGGGTTCAATAGGCCTGACGGTGTGCGGGAGTGGCTCTAGGGGGCCGCCGCACCAGTCCTCCTCTAATTTTATCCAGCGCGGTCTGTTGGAGTTTAATGTCCAGGTGAAAGCCGGTGTGAGCTGTGCCGCGAGGCAATACCTGTCCACCTCTGGGACCCCCAGGCCTCCCGTTCCCCTGCTTCGGAGCATCACCCTCCTGGCTATTCGTGGCTTCTTCCCCCGCCCCCCCAGACGAACTTCAGGATGTTTGCTTGGAGTTTCTGTAGGTCCTTCCTGGGGATGGAGATAGGGAGGGCCTGGCAGTGGTATAGGAGTCTAGGCACCAGATTCATTTTGACTGCTGTTATTCTTCCCAGCCACAACACCTCTTGCTTTTGCCATCTCTTCAGGTCTGATTGCAGCTCCTTGAGAAGAGGGGGGAGGTTTAGCCTGTATGCTTTCTCTATTTTGCTTGGGATGTGGACCCCCAGGTAGCTGAAGTGTGAGCTGACCCATTGGATGGGGTGGCTGGCGGCCAGCGACTCAACCACTGCTCTTGAGGTGTTGATCCCGAGGGCCGTTGACTTTTCGAGGTTGACCGGAAACCCAGAGGCCGCCCCAAAGTAAGCCAATTCGCTCCACAGGGCCTCCAGGGATGTTTCGGGCTTGGAGAGGGTCAGGTGGACGTCGTCGGCGTACAGGGCTACTTTGTAAGCCTCCCCCCCCCACCGTCAGTCCACCTATCGAGGGGTTATCGCGGACTCTGCAGGCGAACGGCTCCATAGACAGGGCAAAAATTAGCGGGAACAGAGGGCAACCCTGCCGCGTGCCTCTGGTGATCCGAATACTAGGTGATTTGTTGCCCTTCATTCTCAGTGTTGTGTTGGGTGCTGGTAGTTGGCTAGGGTCCATTTCCGGAACTTTGGGCTGAAGCCTAAGTGCTTTAACGTAGCTTCTATGTATCCCCAGTCCAGCATGTCAAATGCCTTGTGCGCGTCGAGCGACGGGACTGCCATCCGCTCCCCCGTCCTGCCCGCTGATTCGATGACATTTAGGGTGCGTCTGATGTTGTCAAAGGTGCTGCGGCCTGGGATGAACCCCGTCTGGTCTGGGTGGATTTGGTCTGGGTGGATTAGTTCCGGGAGGACTTTGCCAGTCTGCGAGCCAGGATTTTCGAGAAGTCTTTGGCGTCATTGTTCAGTAGGGTGATTGGCCTGTATGATGAGCAAAGCTCCGGATTCTTCCCCAGCTTCAGGATTAAGACCGTTAAAGACTCCTCCATGGAGGAGGTGATGGAGCTGGAGGTTAGGAAAGAGTTATACAGCGATGCGAGATGTGGGGCCAGGATGTGGGCATATTTTTTCTAGAACTGGGCCGTTAATCCGTCAGGACCTGGGGCTGTGTTCTTCAAAGATCGAATTCTGTCTGATGCCTCTTCCGTAGAGATGGGGAGTTCTAAGAAGTCGAGCTGCGGGAACGGGAGGGCCCGTCGGGTTGCTTGCAGGTACTGAATTTGTGCTCCTTTACTCGTGGGGGGACCAGACATAATCCTTGTGTGGTGCGCGGTGATGATTTCCAATTTCTCTGTTTCTGTACAACAGGGCTTGATGTTCTGGTCTTGTAGGGTTAGTATCCTGTTCTGGGAGTGTAGCTTCTTCCGTTTCTGCACTAGCAGTCGGTTGGCCTTGTTGCTGTTTACATAGTAGTATTGTTTTGTGTAGGCTAACGCCCGGGCCGTCCGGTCTGTCAGGTGCATTTCAAGCTTTGCCTTTGCTTTCTTGAATTCCCTGCCTATTTTCACAGAATGGTGTTTCTTGAATTGGGATTTTAATTCCTCCACCTCTGCCTCCAGATTGGAGAGTTTGCGTTGGTGCCTCCTCTTGTGTGCCGCTGCGCAGCTGATGGCCACTCCTCTGATGACTGGCTTCATTGCGTCCCAGACCATGGCTTGGGAGGTGCCTCTTGCCGCATTCTCCTTAAAGTAATTTGTAAGGGAGTCCTGGAGTTCGCTGCTGGAAGCTATATCTGCTAGAATATAGTCTTGTAGTTTCCAGGACCTCAGCGGAGGTGCTGGGAGGCCTTCGACTCGCAGGCGGGCTATGACTGGGGCATGGTCGGATATCACTCTACGGCCGATTTGTATGTCCTCAATACAGGGGAAGAGTGCACTGGACACCAGCAGAAGGTCTATTCTTGAATGGCCTCTGTGAACGTGGGAGTATAATGTATAGTTCCGGTCCCCATTATGAGCCAACCTCCAGGTATCGATGGTATCTGTGTCCCTTAAGAGCTCTGCCATCCCCAGCGCCCGGGAAAAGTCCTCCTTGGAGGGCGGCAGTGTTTTATCTAGGTTCGGGTCCAGGGTGGGATTGAAGTCTCCTCCAATTAGTAGGCGCCCTTCTGCGAAGGAGGTGAGGACTGGGAGGATGTTGCTAAGAAAGTGGCCTTGTTCGGTGTTCAGAGCGTATATCACAGCTATGGTTACTGGGAGTTCGACCAGGAGCCCCCTAAGTATAAGGTATCTCCCCACTGGGTCTCGCTTGACCGGGATTCGGGTTAGTGGCACCGCACGGCTGAGGAAGATGGCTAACCCTCTTTTCTTCTGGCCCGATGAGGCGAAGAGTTTTGTGGGGTATTGTTGAAAGTTCACTCTCTTCTCATCCGGTTCCAGGAGGTGAGTTTCTTGGAGGCACACTATATCTGCTTCCAGATGAGCCAGTCTGTGCTCCACAGACTTTTGTTTTCTGGGTGAATTCAGCCCCTGTACGTTCCATGTTATCATGGTGAGTTCTTTAGTGGCCTCCATAGTCCGGGGAGGAGCTGCAAAGGAGTTCCTTTAATTGCCTCTTCTGATGCTCCGCCAGTGAACCGGTCTCCCTGTGGATTATCAAGTTCTTGTTCCTGATCCCCTGTCCATGATCCCGCCCTCCCCCACCCCTCCCCAACTCAAACCAGGTCTTTAGGGCCAGCCTTCGACCAACGGGGTATCCGGCAAGGCCAACGCAACTGTCTAATTCGGAGGCAACAGCGCCTCAACTGATGTGTGGTGAAATAGCGGGGTCTGATATTCAGGTGCCCCTCGTGCCTTCTGCTGCTTGCATGTTCTGTGCTCTGCATGGGGGGTAGGTGGTGTCGTGGACCCCTGGTCGGAGCTCATCGTTTAGACCCTACTGTGTGAGGTGCGCTCAGCCCGCGCCCTTCGGCTTGCTTTAGGGCGGTGGGCCCCGGAGCCTCCATCGTCTCTCCACGCGCGTCCAAGCAGGATTCAGATTTCCAGTTCGGGCCGATCTGGGGGGTGCGTCCTTGTCGGGATCGTTGTCGTCCGCTTCCGGGTTTAAGAGCTTTTCAGCCTCCTGTAACGTGCGGATTAGGCGGGGAGTGCCCTCCCAGGTAAAAGCCAGGGCCGTGGGGAACGCCCAGTGATAGGTGATTTTCCTCTCTCTGAGCCAGTCCGTGATGGGTCGCAGTACCTTCCTCTTTGCTAGCGTGGTGGTAGCCAGGTCCTGGTACAGGGAGATGGGGGCATCCCTGAAGAGGATGCGGGGGGAGGCCCTTGCTTCCTGCATAATTTCCACCTTGACTTTGTAGAAGTGTACTCTGGCTAGGACGTCGGGTGGGGTGGCCGTGTTTGCTCTTTTTCTTGTTCGGTGCACCCTGTCCAGCTCGAGTGGAGCCCCGTCCGGGAGGGTTAATATGAATAGGAACAGGTCGTTGACGTAGGGGCCCAGTTCTGCGTCCGAGACCACCATTGGAATCCCTCTCAGACGGATGTTGTTCTGGCGGGAACGGTTCTCCGCGTCTTCCTGCTGAAGCTTGAGGGCTTCGCATCTGGCCTCAAATGCTGTGATCCTGTCCGCTCCCTCCCCAATCTCATGGCCATGCTCGCATAGGGTCATCTCCACCTCCTCCGTTCTCGCCTCCACCTCCCCCATTCGTTTATCCAGGGTCGTGATCTTTTTCATGACCTCCTCTGTGCCCTTCTGGTATTCCTTTCTGAGGGCCTGCAGCAGCTCCTGCAAATCTGACTTGGTTACTGCCTGCGCCATGCGGGTCGGGTCCGCCTCTGCGTGTGTGCTTACCGCTAGTGTCTCTGAGCGGGCCCCGTTTCTTGGGTTTGTCTGTGCTCGGGGTTGCTAACAGGGTCGAGATGTCCGTCTGTTTTGTGGCTTTCAGTGTTTTGGCCATGCTGGGTGGAGCAAAGTAAGAGTTCCTGTGGCCCCTCTGGGGGGGTTCACTTATGCCCCTGTGGTTCTGTCTGGCTTGGGCCTCCCTCGGGGGGGGGTCCTAACTTTGTTGTTGGAAAGCCGACCAGGCGTTTAGCGCGGCAGATCCTGAAAGTGCAGAGATGGGGTCCCGGAAGGCTAGTCCCAAGCACCTTGGGGCCGCCCCTGGGGCCTGGCGACGGGTCCTCGGAGGATGAGATTCCGGGGGGACTAATCCTGTGTCTCCCGGGGTTGGGCAGTCCCTGGAGTTTGGCTGAGGCTTGATAGTGGCTGCACGAGAGTAAACACTTCGGAAGTGTAGGGTCCCAGGAGGGAGATTAAGTCACAGCAGCCTCTTGTGCCCCCGCAGACCTCGCTCAAACTGGGCACAATGCTGAAGGGGGGACCTTAATTCCCTGCCAGAGGGGAGTCACTCCGGTGCTTGGTGGGGCGAGCCCAGAGGTGCAAGGTTGGGGTTCCCGGAGCTGCGTAATTCCCGGGGTTCAGCTGTGGCTATGGCTGTTCCTGGAGATGACTCTGCTGAGATGTAGTGTTCCTGGGAGAGGAGTTGGGTTTCGGCACTTCACCCACCTGTGGCTGGTTGCTGATGGGGCCCCGGGCCGGCCCCGCCACCACGAGACCCTCCGGGAGGCCCAGCGAAGATTCCGCTGGTCCGCGGCAGCCCCCCAGCAGGTGCTGCAGATGCTGCTGGGGGTGCTGCGGGCGCTGCTGGAGTATTGCAGGTGCCGCTGGGGTGCTGTAGGAGCCCCAGATGCAGCCGAGGGTGCTGATGGGGTGCTACAGGTGCCGCTGGGGGTGCTGCGGCCGCCGCCGGTGCTGCTGGGTGCCGCCCAGGGGCCACAGGGCACCACACGACCCTCCAGGCAGCCCAGTGATGGTTATGTTGGTCCGTGATACGGACCCGCCGCCGAGCCGCTGTCTCTGCTTTCTTTTGGCGTGCCTGACTGCCGCTCCCTCCTCGCGGCCGGCACACAGTGCTGCGGAAGCTGTTGTGGGCCCCCGCAGGCCCTGCCGCGCTCCAGGCTGGGCCTGCCCGGAACCACGGGGGGGGTCAGGCAGGGCTGTGGTCCAGTGCAGGGGGGGGCGACTCCCCAGCCCCCGAGGCAGCTGCTTTTGGCTTCTGCAGGAGGGGCACCGGAGGATCAGGTAAGGCTGTGAGGAAGACTGCGGGCTAGAGGGAGAGCAGGCGAGCTCCAACCGCCGGCGCCCTCCTACCCCTCCAGGGGTCCACCTTGCCTGTGAGCACCACCGCCCGTTGGTGGAGCAGGGCACCCCTGACCCGGCCTGCTGGAGCTCCGAGGAGATGATTTCACACCCGCATCAGGGCAATCCGGGGCAGCCGATCCGTTGATCCCAGCTGCCGTTGCTAGCTCCGGGGTCTCGGCTCCGGTGCTAGTGCTATGCCTCGGGGGACCACCATCTTGTCTCTGCTGGCGGGCGGGTTTTTGCCTCAGCGGCACCGCGGGCTCTGGGGGATGCAGAGGGCTGAAAGCGCTTCCGGGTGGGCCCCTGCATATGGGGAACGGACAGCGCTCCTTTACTGCTTCTAACCGGCTATTTCAGCGGCTTTTCATAGTCGGTTGCGTGGCGCGAGCCGGGAGCTCCTAGAGAGCCTCTCCAGCCATCATGGCTCCAAGCCACCCCCCAAATTGACCTTTTACAATTTATCTTTGGTCCTAATTGACCTAATAATAGTGGTCCTAATTGACCTTCTGCACAATTGACCTTTACCTTTATTTTTATATATGGGGTGGGTTTGGGGTAATAAATAATATAATGTGGGATTGGGTAATGGGTTGCGTTTCTTTTTGGATTGATTGGGGGATTGCGGGGGGGGTTTCCCCCGCATATATTTCCTAATTGACCTTCATTTCACAATCAATTGTGCAGAAGGTCAATTCTCCCGCAATCAATTGTGAAAAGGTCAATTAGTATACATCCGGGAAAAGAGCTGAAAAAGGTGGAAGATGGAGTCCGAAAGGTACTGTGGTGGAAGTGAGGTCAGAGTGTTATTATAGCAGAGGTTAAGGCTTAGTACACGATGAAAAGAATAGAACGCAGGGCCTGATTTGGAGCTGCGGCTCTGTTTAGGTCAGCTCCAAAAATGAAAGCCCTTTCCTGTTCCCCAGGAGAGAAGCCAATGTCAGAGGCAACCGCTGTCATGATCTCTGCTTCCAAAAGATCAGGACTTGCCCGACTCCCTTGGAAGCAGACCCATAACCCCGGTTCCGAGTGCCAGCCAGTCCCAATTGGGACCTTTTGGACCCTGTCCTGGCGCCAGTGGCACCAGGCTCATAAAGATGCCCAGTCCCAGCGCTGGAAGCGCCGGGCTCATAATGCTTGGGTGGACTTACCTGCAGCAGACCATGCTGCTTACTTACCTGCCAGTTGAACCCCTGATCCTCTTCTGTTTGGGACTACTTTTCCTGTTGGGTGGGGCAGGAGCCACTCCCTAGGTTCAGAACACTGGAACTCTTCTGGAAAGCAGGAACTCTTTTCTTAGGCGTGGCTGTGGAAGGAGACACCTAAGCACTACAGGAGGCTATTTAAACCACACCCGATGGATGAATCTTGCTTTGCGTTATTCTGCATTCTCTGCAGCAGAACGCTCATCGTGTCTTCTGCTTCTGATCCTGGGCCTAAGGGAACAAAGGCTTACCATCCTGGAATCCAGTCTTCAGCAGCACCTGTAAAGACAAAGAAAGAACAGGTTAGCACTACGGTCTTCAGTGGCAGCGCATCTCTTACCTGGTCCATCGGCTGTCACCAACGCCTCGCGCTGCATTCCGGCATCTGAAAGACAAAGGCTTACCTACTCTTCGCATGCTCCAGAGGTCTTCGCACTGCATTCCGGCATCTGAAAGACAAAAGCTTACCAGCTCTTCGCACGCTCCGGAGGCCTTCGGCGCTGCATCCCGCATCTGAAAGACAAAAGAAGGTGCGTTTAAAGACATTGGGCAACTTTATTACTCACGTGCCATTACTCCTTCCCACGCCGAATCCAGTGGGTATTCCAGCACCCTTCAGCTTCTCTAAAGCTCCGAACTTGTACCTGCAAGATAAAAGGGACAGTTAGTGCGCATCGTGAAGCAGGCTACAAGCGCTTACTTACGTGCTTCCAGGCGCTTCTATTCCTCACGCGGGTTCGATCCTCAACTCTCATCAGCCCGCCATCCGCCATCGCCGGAACCCTGCAAAACAAGAGATATCATTACAAAAGACTTTTAAGACATTTGAAGTGCCCAGAACTTACCGTTCGTGCAGTTAACGACGGACAGCAGTCCTCTGAGGTCAAGAGGCCTGCACCCTTATCCAGTGAAGAAACTGGTTACGGCACCCTGCCCCGAGGCAGATGGAGAGCTCGGCGTTCACTTACCTAAGGTGAGGGTGTTAACATTTGGGGTTCTACAGGAGAAGAGAAAGGGAAGAGGAGAGAGGCACCCAATAACCCCAGTTCATTAATCCCATATTTTCTATCTGCAGACATCTTACTCTTCGAGTCAGACATACAGTGCACAGAGGTCCAGCCCAAAGAGCCAACCGTGTGTTACTCATCACCTTTGAAGATACGGCATTCACCCAGTCAAGACCGGCGCCTCTGCGGGAATCAGGTGAGCGTTACAACCGCGGTGCACAGATAAATGCTAATTGTATCCAGCTGCAGGGCCTGGACGTGGTTGGAATAGAGTATTTACTGTGGTGAGAGCTGGAAGGGATGCACCCTTTGAAGGACACATTCATGAGAATAGGACAGAAGGTTTTGTGATGCCAATAGTCAAGGAGACGATTTACTGCACTACTGCCACCACCCAAGGAGTGGTCTTCCCATTTGAAATACAAGTAGACGCACAGCTAAGGCAAATAAAGCCCTGAAATTCAGTCACAAGACCGGTGCCCCCATCATGTTATAACTGGGCACTACGGATTTGAAGGCGATAAAGGGGTATCCATGTCTGGAACGTTTCATGATTTGGGATAGGAGGAGCAGAGGTGATGCCAATAAATTCAGTACAAGTTCAGGGATGCTGCTTGTGGGCACCGCAGCATCTGGCATAATGAGAAGGTCTATTATCTTATCAAAGCAGAGTTAGCTTCGCCAGGTTACTTTGAACGCGTCTGGATCAGAGGGGGGCACATCACATGATGGTCACAATTTATTAGTATGTCAATATGTTCAAACAACCAATCCCGTATCTGGATTCAACAGTGATGCTCTAGTAGGCCACATGTCTAGGGGAATGGGTTTAGATAAGGTGTGGCCAATTGGTCCAGAGTCTATAGGGGGGGGTATTAGCATGTTCTATAGGTGGTAGTCAATGAGGGTGGTGGGGTAACATTGTAACCTATGTATTCAGATTTTGCGGTTTACCACTATATAACCTGTAACCTCTTGGGAAGTGACAAGCTCTGTGTCAGTTCGGTTCTATGTGACCTTGCAAAAAGCTGCAGTGATTATTTGGCCTTTTGGATTATTTTTACTGTTCAGGTTTGGGTTGCCTTCCTATTTACAACAGATGTAGTAAGTAATAGTAACACAGCTCCTCTTTCTCAAATGAAACACAGGTTAGTTATTGGTGTTTGACTAAACTTGGTTTCACATGCTTAATTAAACAGCCATCACTGTTTTAACTTTTATAATTCTTTTTAATTTGGCATGTTATAGTAAAATTACTTTTGTGATGATCTGATGATGTCATCCCTCCTTTCCTTGGGATAGCCTCTCCCCATGTGGCCAGGGGACGGCAGCCGCTAGCAGGTCATTGAAACCATATATAAAGAAGGAGAATCCCTCATATTTAAATGGTCTGGTGAAAAGGGCAGAGGCCCAAAGCAGGAAAGTGAATATTAAAAAAGACTTTTTACAATTTACAAACAAGAGTGTATAAAACAACATTTGGCAAATATCGTTGTATGGATGAAGAGAAAGGCAATTTCATGCAAGTCCTGGCAGGAGAGTACACCAGGACAAATCAAGTATTTGAAAGCAAGTATTTTAAGAAACTGCATAGAAGTCCTGGCAGGAGAATATCCCAGGAAAAGCCAAGTGTTTGAGAGCAAGTATTTGAGAGATTTCATAGAAGCCCTGGCAGGCGAGTATACCAGGCAAAGTCAAGAGGTTGAAAGAGACTGTGAGTCAAGTGACAGTCCTGTCAGGAAAGTATACCAGGACAAGTCAAGTACATGTAACAAACCTCAGTACAGAAGAGAATCTCAGGGAAGATCAATGCCCTTGAGCTTGTGAATTGTGATGAAGGTAAAGGAGAACCTGGCAGGGGAGTATATCAGGTAACCTGTGAGTCTGGAACCCGCACTTAAATTGTGATATCATGAAAGAGAAACTCAAGAGGATATATGCCCTTGGAATTGTTGAACTGTCTTCAAAGTGGTAAAGAGGAAACCTGGGGAAGTGAGGCATTCCCCAGAACTGTGGACATGCCAAGAGGAGGGAACTGCCCTCTTGGGTTATAAGAAACTTAATGATTCTTGGTTGGAACTTTAGTTGTGGTAAAGAGAAATTTGGGGAAGGGAGAATTCCCTGGAACTGTGAGTATCATTCACATGGAACTTTTGGTTGGATTTATTCCTTTGTTGAATTTGAACATTTGCACTTTTAGAACCAGAGACATTGGGGGTCATTACGAGTTAGGCAGTAACCATGCTGCTATTAGCGGCATGGTTACCCCCTTACCGGGTACCGGGCCGGGTTCCTTGAATGGGGAATTACCGGGCCATTCCGACCTTGGAGGGCCCAGTAATTCCTCATTCAAGGAACCCATCCCCATTCCTATTTGAGCCCCCATAGGGCTCAATGGGAATGGGGAGGGTACTAACAACGGGCCCGTTGTTAGCACCCTGGTCTGCTCGTGGGACCCGCTAAGGGCACCTGGTAAAACCAGGCGTCCTTAGCAGGTCCCCGCGAGCAGACTCATAATGCAGCGGTAAGGGGTTGACGGCTCTGGCACCTTTACCGGCGCCATTAACCCCTTACCGCCACACTCATAATGACCTCCATTGTCCCTTTTCCACCTTAGTGTTAGTTTTAGACTGTGAGGACTAGAATAGGATTTCGGACACAGGACATATTTATACTAGACATCTTGATGATGGACAGACCCATTTGTTTCGGTTCAGGTAGGGAAATACCTCCTAAATTTTGGATAGTGAGGCACTGTCAAGACTGTCGGTAATATCTGCTTCTGAGCCACTAAGCACTGTTGAATCCCCTTCCTCCTCACCTGATTCTTCAGTTGAAGACTGCGGCTTCTTGCCCTTCCTTCTCCGATCCGACTTCTTCTTGGTGAAGAGATACTGCCTTCCCCGGATGGGAGCCACATTGTCACTGTATCAAATAGGGCAGACACCGGACCCCCGCCCGAGAACGCCTGTGCAAGAGGAAAAAGCTGTGTAGTTGTCCGATGGAAGGTTGAGCGGTGTACAGGTGACTTCCTTGGAGCTGCGCAGTCTGCAAACCGCAATCTCGGCAAGCTTGTTGTTTTAATGGCTCCGTTTACGTGGAAACCCTTATCCGGAATGAGTCTTGCTGATCCAGGAAGAGGGAGAGGCAAATGAGCAGCGAAAGGAGAGATCCTGAGCAAGCGAGAGCTGTAGAGGAGCATAAGCGAAGCTGGAACAGGAAAGAAAAAGGTAAGAGCGGAAAAAAGGCAAGCGGATGTCAGAGGTATCAGCAGAAAGCACAAGAGAAAAATACCAGCGGACAGGACGCAAAAGGAAGAATGATGTAACCTTGAACGGAACTGAGCGGAATCCAGCAGAGGAGGGAAAAGAAAGCAAGTTACCAGAAAAGCCCTTGCAAAGCAAAGAGTAATAAAAGTTAAAGCAGCCGGGGGCAGAAAGTGGAAAACTAGAGTCAGAACCCCGAAGCTAAGTTAGCGACGGGGTTGCAACGTGAAAGTAAGAGGCGTGGCTAAATACCTGAGAACAAGAGGAAGGACAAAAAGACTAGTCCGGCAAGCTGGGCTGCGTGGACAACGTCACGGAACATTCTAATGGTGGCCAAGCCTCTACCTGTTCCATAAGCGCCAGGAAGGCAGGCACGTGACAGGCACGTTCCAACCCCTTTTTCATTTAATAAAAATGTATAACCCAGAGACCACCAAAAGGGGCGCAGGTGACATGATCTGTCGCCTCCCTTGCCCAACACGGAGAAATGGCGGACAGCAAGCAACAGGCCGACAACTCACAATCCTGAAGCGAGGCGTAGTATGGGTGAAGGTGTCAGGGGGCCGAATGGGATCAGTGGCTCCGATCTGACCCCATTTGCTGAATCAACTCAGCTCGTATAACCCAGGCCCGCCAACGAGGGGCTTATCAAGATGACACCTGATGCATGTTTGAAGCTCCCATAAGAGGCCAGCTGCCGACCTAACGCACCAGAGCACTCCCAACCCCACTCATAAATGTGGACTTTGCGTGCGCCACTGTGCTGAGGAAACAGGCCAGCAGGTACGATCCATATCACGGAACCCGCGGTCCTACAGACAGTGGCCCTCCACACAACAGCCCTGTGCCAGGGTAAAAACAGCACTCCTGGCTCTGTGCCACCACAGGGACACGAATCCTAACCACAATGACTCAACAGTCCCCTTGGGCCAGTGCTAAGCAGTGTGGCATATATTGGACAGCTAATTATTTCCCGCAATCATACCAGGGGGTCGGCGGTAGCCTGGAGCCATGCAGTACCTGAAACACATCAACGAAGTGGAGCTAATACCCTAAAAACACACCCAGCAGGGACAAAGAGAAGTGACTCACTAAGGGGGAATCAATCCACCCCAGAACCTAATCTAACCAAAATAAGGGCCCCCCAGCAACCCTGGAGGCAAGTCGCAGGGACAAAGCCCCCTCCTGGTACGCAAGCTCATATCAAAGAGACAGATTGGGCCTCATTCTAAGTGTGGTGGCTTGGGCCTCATTCTAAGTGTGGTGGCTTGGAAATAAGGGTGCCGGTCGCACCGTACCACCCCCTTTGCAGACCGCCACACTACAACTCTGCGCCCAGCAGGTCTGACCTTAACAACGGTGCCAGTGCTTCCATGAACCCATTCCCGTGGAGTCCTAAGGGACTCCACAGGAATGGGGACTTACCAAATCAGCCACCTGACTTCCGCCTGACTTGTAATGTCCCGGTGGCACTGTGAAGTCAAGCGGCAGATTCGTCAGATTCAGTGTTACGAGGACAGAGGCAACCCGCCAGTAGTACCGGCGGGTTACCGCCGTTCTCGTAATGAGGCCCGGAGTGTCCGGCACGATCTTCTTTTTCGGGGCACAATACCCTGCAGCAGACAGGGCGGTACACGTGATGACTCCCTAGATCAGAGTGTCTTTGCAGCAGATGCTTCACCCCAATACAGCTACAAAGCTGCACAGCTTTCAGCGAGCCCCTGACATGGCTGCGCCATAGGCCGCAGAAATAAGGCTGTCTCCCTTGGGGGCTGATTATTCATGAGGCATCCACTAAGGCAGACATTTGAATGATCCTGGAAGAAATTAAATCAGTGACGAGTGGCTTAGCTGTGGCTGTTACAGAACTTAAAGGAAGAATGGACAAGGTCTTAGATAAAGTTGAGTCCCTGGAGAATAACCAACTCTCCGCCAACCTAATGGAAATGAGAGTGGATGCCCATTTCATAGACTTAGAACAGAGAAGCTGAACCTGGCGTTGAAATGAATGACCTGGAGAATCGGGAGCGCAGTTCCAATATTCATATACTGGGCCTGAAGGAATCAGAAGGAGAAACAGCTTTGGCCCTAGAACACAGGGTGAAGGCCCTCACCGGGAGCCTCTTTACAGAATCCCCACCCTCTGAGATCTCTTTTCATTGGATTCACAGGGAGGTATGGGGGAGCCACCCCCCTAACGGCCCACAATCCGTGCTCGACAAATGGCACTACTTAACGCAAAAAATTGACATTGTGCAGAAAGCCAGGGAGCGGGGGGAGATTTCATTTGAGGGGTCCCGCATCCACATTTATCAAGATCTGTCAGCATTGACTCTGCAGGAACAAAAGGATTGCTGGCCCCTAACGCAATGGCTCCAAGAGAAAGGCATTTGTTAGCGCTGGGGGTTCCCTTTTTCACACTCATTCTCCCACGGTGGAGAAGACTACAAAATTGTCTCCAAAAACGAAGTAAACAGCGTTCTGAAGCAGCTGTTGGCTAAGGATCGTGTCACTAAGGTCAGGGGTACTGTACAGGCCTATCACCCCACCAAGGACCCACAGAATCCTTGCCTGCACAGAGGCCGCCCCCACAACTCAAGACCATACTGCAGACTTAACCTTAACACCCCTTGAGAGTGGAGGGAGCCTCCCTTGACTTCTCACACATTGCCTGGGGCACTCCCCCTTGATGATGCAGTTTTGACAAGGCCCACATTTGGCCGTCTCTGAAAACGGTGGCTTTTTACTCTTCTTATTAACTTTTGAGTTCACCTCCCAGAAGTTTCAGAAGTTTGTTGCTTGCTGCTGCGTTGGTGTCATGCCGCTTACCTGGGGTGCGGGGGTGCGCCTGTCGGTCCCGGCACGCCCCGTCCTGGCGTGTCTACCCCGGATTCAGGTTTGGGGGACCACAGTCTTTCACGGCTCTTTCCGCTTCCGGGTCTCCCATTTGCGTGGGCCTGCGCATGCGCGGGAGGCCGTGTTTGGCCCTCCGCGCATGCGCTGTCCACAGAGCACTTGGGAAACCACAAGCTTGCTTCCCAAGCCTCGTTTTGGGCGCGTCAGCACCCGAGGACAGCGCGGCTTGTGTTCCAAGCCTCCCGGGTGCTGCCTGCCCTATATTAAGGGCCAGTTTATTGGAACAAACCGCGTCTCAACGTGGTCTGTTTCCTGATCGCGTCCTCGCCTGTGCAGCTCCCTGAGTTGCACCCTTGCCAGCCTTCAGCCTTGTTTTCTTTGCCTTCCCTCCTGGTTTTCCCTTGCCTTCCCTCCTGGTTTTCCCTTGCCAGTTCCTGAGGGGGTAGTGTTCTGCTCCCTTCCTTGCCTTTTGGTTCTCCCTGGGGCTCTCCTTCTCTGCTCCCTACCTGACTCCAGACACCCTTTCCTGACTGCCCTTGGGTTCCTGATTTTCCCCAGACCTTCTCAGCCTTCTGCTCAGTGCTTGCCCTCCTGCCTGCTCAGGGGTCATTCTGCCTCCATAGCCTGCCTACTGCTCCTGCCTACTCCAGTTCTCTTATTCAGTCTGCTGTGACTTCTTGGAGTGTTTGCTGCTGAATCCTTTTGTGGACCATCTCCGTTTAGTCAAGACCCGCCTTCCCTGTCAGTGCTTGCACTGTCCCAACGTCACGTAAATCAGGGAATTGCGCATCCGTGGCGTTGGGAGCCAGTTCACCTCTGACCCTGCTGATTCCCGGGTGGGTGTTGCGCCGGTTCCTCGTGTTGCACATTCAGCAATCATCAGTCGAACAGCTTGGCGACTTCACCACGACCATCAACCGGAATTTCAGGTACTCAGCGCCCACAAGACGCTTTCCTTAACAGATTGAGACGCCTGCCTTCTGACTCCGAGATGGATGAAGCCCAGGAACTTTGGGAAGAGATGCGGGCCCTTCAAGGCGAGATGACTGCGCTCTGTCAAGAAAACATTGGTCTAAGACAGATGGTGGCACAAGGTACCGGGGCCACACCTCAGGTTCAAGGCGTAATGGCTCATACCGCACCTATCAAGTTTGATGGATATTCGAGACATGTGGCCGAGTTTTGCAACCATTGCAGGATACATTTATTCTTCAGATCCTCCTATTTCAACTCAGACAAGGCCAAGATTGGGTATATTCTGGGTAACTTGACCGGGAACGCACTTGCATGGGCAGCCCCTTTGGTGTCTGCCAATAGCCCCATTCTCAATGACTTCGCAGCCTTCAAAAAAGCATTCCTAGAGGTTTTTCAATCACCCAATCTGGCCTCCACGGCACAAAACCAATTGATAGACCTCAAGCAAGGAACCACGGACATTATAGCCTACATTGGCCGCTTTTGACAATTGGCCACCGATTCCCAGTGGCCTGAAGTAACCCAAAAGACTCTGTTTCGTCGGGGATTGAGAGAGGAATATAAGGACGAGTTATTACACATCCCAGAGCCCGACACCCTCCAGCAACTGGTGGAACAGGTTTTGCGGGTAGACCACATACTGGCAGAACGAAGAGGAGAGAGACGTCAAGCTGAGAGGATGTTCTCTAGACCACCAAACACTCAAAGCGGGACTCCTGGATCTTGAGACTCTGGCCCAGAACCCATGCAGTTGGGTGCTGTGAGGGGTCCGTTATCTGAAGCAGAACGGAAACGCAGAAGAAGTCTGAGATTATGTTTGTACTGTGGGGCTGCCGGGCATTACTTGGGTACCTGTCCTCTATGCCCCCAAAGGAAGTCAGAAAACTAGAAGGCCTGTCGTCTATAGGAAAGGCAACGACAGGTCCTTCCTCGCTTTCAGTCCTTTCCGGCTCCTGCTCCTTGCTTCAGCCCATGCAACCGGCTGTCTTGTTCGTTTTGAAGATCAAGCTGACATGGTTAGACAAAGAGGTGGACGTTCTTGGCTTATTAGACTGTGGAGCCTCTGGAAACTACATCGATGAAGCTTTCGCAGCACGTCATGGTATACCTTTGTTTTCCCGGAGAAATATCAAGCCCGTAGAGGTGATACATGGGACTCCCTTATCCTCAGGGCCAATACGTCAAAATACCATGGGTTTACATGTCCAGATCAAGGAACATGGGGAAAGAATCGCTCTGGACGTCATCAAATCACCCTCATATTCAGTGGTTTTGGGTTTACCATGGCTTCTGTGCCACAATCCAACCATCGATTGGGAAGCACGCACTTTGGATTTTGCCTCCGCCCATTGCCTTCGTAATTGTTGCTTGCCAGGCATGCCCCAGAACGCCATCACTTCCATACCCCTTGCAAGGAGTAGTGGCCCACCTAGTTTTTGCTCATTGTCGCCAATCCCTCAGGAGTATGCCGATTTTCAGACTGTGTTTTCCGAGCCTGAGGATATTCCTCTGCCACCTCACAGAACGTTTGACTGTTCCTTTGATTTGGTACCAGGTTTGGTGATACCTCACAGGAAGGTGTACGCCTTGTCCCTAACCGAGAAACTGGTCTTACAGGAATATCCGGCTGACTGCATCAAGAAGGGATACACCGCACCTTCAAAGTCCCCTGCTGGTTTTCCTCTATTTTTCGTAACGAAGAAAGAAGGTACTCTACGTCCCTGTATCGACTATCGTCAATTGAATGACATCACATGAAAAGACAGGTACCCACTGCTCTTGATCCGGAATATCATGGAATCTCTTTGAACAGATCAAATCTTCACCAAGTTGAATCTTCGTGGTGCCTATCATCTGATCCAGATAAAAGAAGGCGATGAATGGAAGACGGCCTTCAAGACTCCATTTGGGCATTACGAATACCGGGTAATGCCATTTGGTTAGTGTAATGGCCCGGCCGTCTTCCAGCGCTTTATGGACTACATCTTTAGTGACCTGAGTGGCATCTCAGTTTGGGTGTACCTTGATGATATCCTCATCTTCTCCGCTACCCAGGAACAACATGTGGGGCACCTCTGAGAGGTTCTTCGACGGTTGTCCCAGAACCAAGTATATGCAAAAGCAGAGAAGTGCTCTTTTCATCAGGAAAGCATGGAGTTGTTGGGTTATGTGATCAGCGGCTCAGGCATCTTCATGGATCCAGCTAAGGTACAAGCCATTCAGGACTGGAATCAACCTTCCGATCTGAAGTCCCTTCAATGGTTTTTGGAATTCGCCAATTTTTATCGGCAGTTCATACCTCATTTTTCACAACTCTCGGCCCCTTTGACTCGACTAATCAGCAGCAAAGTACATTTTCTTTGGAACTCGCAGGCTACCATAGCCTTTGACACCTTGAAACAACCCTTCAGCACTGCTCCCTTTCTGCGTCACCCCAATGACAAGATACCATACATCGTTGAGGCAGATGCTTCCGACTTCGCTGTTGGTGCTGTTCTCCTGCAGAAGGAACCCGAATCCGACATGGAACATCCTGTGGCATATTTCTCCCGCAAACTCACTCCTAGTGAACGGAATTATGCCGTGATTGAAAAGGAGCTGTTGGCCATAAAAGCAGCGTTTGAGGAATGGAGGCACCATCTCCTCAGGGAACGGCATTCTGTGGCAGTTCGTACTGACCACCGCAACTTACAGTATCTGTGTTCTCTTCAGTACCGTACCTCTCGCCAAGCACGGTGGGCCTTCTTTTTCTCTCACTACGATTTCCATATTACTTACATTCCCAGTGCTCAGAATGTGAAAGCCGATGCCTTATCCCGTTCATTGGAAGGAGACGTAAGAAGCAACTGTAGGGACATGCCTCTAATCTCTCCGAAGCATTTTCTACTCACGCTCTCACCTCATCTCCAGATGATTTTACAGGACACCATAATAGATCCAGCTCGGGCAAGCCTCCTGAAGCAATCGCAAATCACTGAACGCAATGGGTTGCTTTTTTTATCGGAACAGGTTATATATTCCCACAGTCTCTCTTCGGACTCTTGTACTGCATGGGTTCCATGATTTCCGAGTAGGTGGACATTGCGGTGTAAGGGCCACCCAAGAATTAGTATCCAGGCAATTCTGAGCTGTCCTTTTTGTGCCCAGACTAAGACACTGAGGAAGAGACCACTGGGGTTGCTTCATCCCACAGAAATACCTCCTTACCCATGGCACAACATTGCCGCCGATTTCATCGTTGAACTTCCTCCATCTGATGGATATACCTGCATCATGGTAATTGTGTACTGTTTCTCCAAGACTGGCCATTTTGTTCCATTTCCCAGGATACCCACGCATCCCAGATGGCTTTGGCCTTCTTCCAGGAAATTTACAGGTTACATGGATTACCAGAAAAGATCATATCCGACCGTGGATCCCAGTTCCTGTACCCTTTCTGGCATCAGCTGTGTAGTCATCTCGGCATTCACAGAGCCCTTACATCGGGCTATCATCCACACACTAACAGCCAGACGGAAAGAACTAACCAAACTTTGGAACATTACCTTCAATGTTTTGCTAATGCCACTCAAACCAACTGGAAAACGCATCTGGTTCTGGCTGAAGCCTCCTATAACAATACGGTACATTCCGCTACTGGACTCAGTCCGTTTTACTGTTCATCCGGTCAACATCCTAGGCTGGTGCCTTTTCGTCCTGTGCTACCCAGTGCTGTTCCATCTGCTGATCATCTGGTCGTTGCCATCTAAAAACAACACTCCTTGGCATGCAGTACCCTTGCAGAGGCACAGGAACGCATGAAGCAACAGGCTGATAAAGGGCGCACCCCAGAACCAGCTTTCCGCGTGGGAGATCTGGTCTGGTTGTCTTCTAAGAATCTGCCAGTGCGTAATCTACCTACCAAACCGGCTCCTCGTTACTTTGGCCCGTTCAGGATCACTAAGCGTTTATCCTCAGTGGCATTTCGCTTACAGTTGCCTCATTCCTGGCGGGTTCACCCTGTCTTCCACGTCTCCCTTTTGAAACGTACGTGGTTGACACTTTCAGGCGGTCTTCCCCCCCGCCCTGCCCCCCGTCCTGCCTCTGATGTCCGGGGAGTACCCGAATTTGAAGTACAGGGGATCTGTGATTCGCGCATACGACGGGGGGTACTCCAGTACTTAGTGGACTGGAAGGGCTACCCTGCCTGTGATCGCACATGGGAACCGCACAGTTATGTGCACGCTCACCCTCTGGTCCACGATTTCTATCACCGATTCCCTTGGAAGCCTGGGGCCCCTGGCCTTTCTGGGAGGGGACATAGTGTCATGCCACTTACCTGGGGTGCGAGCGCACCTGCCGGTCCCGGCGCGCCCCGTCCTGGCCTGTCTACTCCCGATTCAGGTTGGGGGGACCATGGTCTTCTGCGGCTCTTGCCACTTCCGGGTCTCCCCATTGCGGTTTGTTTCCTGATCGCGTCCTCGCCAGTGCAGCTCCCTGAGTTGCACCCTTGCCAGCTTTCAGCCTTGTTTTCTTTGCCTTCCCTCCTGGTTTTCCCTTGCCTTCCCTCCTTGTTTTCCCTTGCCAGTTCCTGAGGGGGTAGTGTTCTGCTCCCTTCCTTGCCTTTTGGTTCTCCCTTGGGTTCTCCTTCTCTGCTCCCTACCTGATTCCAGACACCCTTTTCTGGCTGCCCTTGGGTTCCTGATTTCCCCCAGACAATCTCAGCCTTCTGATCATTGCTTGCCCTCCTGCCTCCTCAGGGGTCATTCTGCCTCCATAGCCTGCCTACTGCTCCTGCCTACTCCAGTTCTCTTATTCAGTCTGCTGCAACTTCTTGGAGTCTTCGCTGCTGAATCCTGTTGTGGACCATCTCTGTTTAGTCAAGACCCACCTTCCCTGTCAGTGCTTGCACTGTCCCAACGTCACGTAAATCAGGGAAGTGTGCATCCGTGGCGTTGGGAGCCGGTTCACCTCTGACCCTGTTGATTCCAGGGTGGGTGTTGTGCCGGTTCCTCGCTTTGCACATTCAGCAATCATCATTGGGACAGCCTGGCGACTTCACCACGACCATCAACCGGAGGTTCAGGTACTCAGCGCCCACGAGACGCTTTCCTTAACAGTTGGTAATTGTTTGTCGCTTCTGGCAATGGTCCCCTTTGTGATGGCCCTTCTTTTTCGACAGGGCGTCACCACTATACACGGGTGGCTGTCCCCTACCCAACTAGATTGGGGTGGGCTTTCGGGGAAATGGTGGGGGGGCACATGAAGGACAACCGGGAGCGGAAAGTCTGTTAGAGTTTGGCATGGGGGGAGGGACCGAAACTGTAGGGCTACACTGGGTCTGAAGCTCCTGGTCATACTTGGAAGTCAGGGTGATCCCACAGGGGCACGAGAACGAAAGGGGTACCAAACCCTTGCATGGCAACGTATGGTAAGGGTATGCAGTTAAGATCCCTAAATGTGAAAGGCCTGAACTCTCTGCAGAAACGATCTTTGGTGATCCGGGAGTTTCAACAGCCAGGGATTAATGTCCTCTTCTTGCAGGAAACAGGTTTCGGAGGGGTGAAGAATGTGCGCTTAAGTGCAGGCAATTGGGCTCCGTAGACTGGTCCTCCAGCCGGATGAAAAAAGCAGGGGTGGGGATTCTGGTCTGCAAATCCCTGAATTGGAAGTCCAACAGATCAAAAAAGGGATGGAGGGTCGACTATTGGCAGTTAGTGGGGGAATTGGAAACCTGGCTGTGACTCTCTGTATATTATATGCCCCAAACCAACACCAGTTTCAATTCTATAGCAAAGCCCTGGCAACAGTGAATAGGTGGAAGACAGAAACCCTGATATGTGGGGGGGACCTCAACTCAATCACGGACCCGGCTCTGGATTGGTTATCTATGAGAGTGGGAGCTATTCCGGCAGCGATACATGTGAGAAACCTGAGGGTGTGTCACCTGCAAGTCCCCGGGGATCTCTCTCCCAGTTGGCCAGGGTAAGGCCATTGCCTTTGGATCCAGACCCTGGGGGTGGATCAGTGCAGGAGGATCACCTGGGTGAGGGGTCTTCAGGGAGTGTGGGTGAGGCAGCCGATAGTGAGATGCAGTATTCCTCCCTTTTTTGTACAAACACTAGGCCGAGTAAGAGCGTGACTGAGAGTAGCAAGACTAACTCTTATACATTGTACTGGACATGTCCCACTAATCGGGTTAGGCACTTGACTTCAAGTGCATGCACCTGTTCCAATTAGCTCTGCTAACACGGTAAAAAGGCAGAACCTAGAGATACACTCTGAGCAAGGCAGAACACGAGTACAAGCAGAACTTCTGGGGTGAAGGCAAACCTACTGGAGCAGAGCGACGGACCAAGGAATGAGAGCAGCGGGCTGAAAACTCCAAGAGTTCCCTACAGGAGGTTGTTGCCTCCACAAGGCCACGAAAGACACGTGGAGAAGGCCAGATCCCAACGCTGAAGACTGCATTGTGTTTTAAGGACACCAGTGACCCTCCCAGGTGAACAACTGAGTTGGGAAGGCAAGGCCAAGCCTGTGGTACTAACCTTTCATAAATTTGAAATCGAAAAAGCAAGAGAGAATTGTGCACAGCCGGTCAGTTGGCAAGCGACCTGAGAGACCGGCGTGTGCTAAGAAAGATTGAAGTTTGCAACAAAATATCGCAAGTGAAGGCTGCACGCGTGTGGAGGATATGCATGGAAAGGCAGACCTGCGTATGAACTTTAAAGCAAGATGAGCAGTATTCAGGGTTTACACAATAGGCCTACAGCACTGTGGCACAAGGAAACACTGACCAAAGCTTTGTATTAAAAAGTATATATATATTTATTTTATACTCTTCTAGTAAAACACATTTATCACAGTCATCAAGCAAGTTAAATTAAGTACACACAAGGGATACTCTATCAATTTCTCACAAGGCATGGAAAGCATGCATTATATAGGAATATCTTCTCACACACCCCAGCAACACTTCCCATAAGTTTGTGAACCAGTTTAAGCAAGACAGTGCATCAGTATTAGGCAATACTTAGATGAAAAATGAGCAAAATGGCATTTCACAAGGTTTAAAAAGGGGAAGAAAAGGGTAGTTATAAGAAATAGGTGCACCAACGCAGTTCTAGTTGAAAATCAATCTAAAGAAGGCAGGTCCAACAAATGTAGCCAGGGTCAGTAGGCCTGTGCCAGAGTCAGTGGTACTGGGCAAGGGCCCAGAAGCAAAATTTTCTTGTAGCTGCAGTCAATACTTTGGTTAACGATTTTGAAAAGGTGGATGCAGAAGTTGAAAAGACAATGTTAAGAGAGAGGGGCGGCCAACCCAATAGGTAGGTAAAGGATTTAAAACGACTTTAGTGCTACCGCGAAGAAAGGGCGGCCTGGCAGAACAATGTACCTTTAAATGAAGAAGTGGCTTCTGCGGTGGCGGTTGTTCCTGGTAGTTCCTGCAGTTCGGGTGATCCAGCAGAGGAAGAGAGGCTCTCGTCATGGAGGAAGGTTCGAGTTACTGCACTACCCAGGGATGAAACCAGCCGCGGTGCTGCCCGATGAATAATAGGTACGCTCCTTTAAATCGCAGTCCGGGTGGACTGGTGCCTGGCTATCCAGCCTCCGAGTACAGAGTACGGGAGATTCGACCAAGGCAGGTCCGGGAAGGCGATTGGCAAACTGGTTGGCCCCACCAGCTCAAGGGAAGAAGGCTCTTGCAGATGAAGATCTTCTCTCGTCGTGTGGAGAAAAGTGGTGAGACGCTGCAGCAGGGTTTCACCGGTGGTTCAGTTGTTGCAGATGTCTTTGGCTTCTCTCCTCTTCGGCTTCTTCGTTCCAGTAGCGACGTCTTGCTCTTCCAGTCGTCAGGACCCTGCTTTTATGCAAAAAGATCCCCATTCATACAGCCTAGCTGTCACTCACACAGTGGAGTGGTCATCTTGGTGGGAGACCCTCTAGCCTATCAGGATAGAGTGCGACATGGGTTGCTGAGGCAACCCTGTCCAGGGGTCCTACTCCCCCTCCCACACAATGGACACACCCCAGACTCAGTGGCACTGAAAGGAGGGCTTCTTGGCAGAGATGAACAAAGGATCCCCGACCTGGGTTAGGAGTTTAGAGAAAGACACGAGAAAGAAGTTATATTAAAGTTCTGGCAAATAAACCCAACCAGAGTCAAGTTAATATTAAAATGCACCGGCGGTATGTTAGAGGCTGTCAGAAAAAGTGGTAGCCTCGAACAATGGGAAAATCCCATAGGGAAATATTCGCTGTTGAATATTTACGGTAGTAACCACTGCCACCAGCCAGAAACTTTTGAGAGAGGGACTGTACGGTACCCTGTCGAAAATGAACATAAGGGAAAAACTATTAACCCTTTCCAGTACGTCCAAAGTAAGATGGTTTGTACTGGTTTAGTTAATAGAAATTGACTAGTAAAGTCAATGGGGACTTTACATGCCCTGGGAGACAGTAGTCAGTCCCAGGGTATGGGGTCTATGTTTGGGGGTCGCTACGACACCCTTGTGTCACTGCACGGAGGGTGCTGTGTAACACATGTGAATAAAGATGGTTCCTATGGGGGTGAGAAAATCCCATAGACATTAAACACAAAAATAGCCTATAGCAAAAATGCCTAATAGTGGGAAAAAAGAGTCTCACTCTTAGCGGGAGAAAAGAAACAAACCCTTCAAATCCAGCAAAGCTGCTGGGGGACTCTAAAGGTAAGGGAAATTAGCCATAGAATGAGAATTCTCCTAACTCTCCCCAATTTGGCGCAGCTCCAAAACATATGCAAATGATCGGCATTTAGGGAACGACACAGTGGACAAATGAGAGTCACACATAGTCTGTCTGGAGTGTAATACAATCTGTTCAGTAGCATTCAGCTATACCTTTTTGGTGTGGAAACACATTTTCTTCCATTGGCTATCTGTTAGCAATGTACCCAAATTGTCCGCCCACAGGGTTCTGGCCTTGGGAGCAGGGTGCTGTACCCCATTCAACACCATCTTATACAATGTAGAAAGTAATTTACGACAGCCTACAGAGTTGGGGATTAGTGCCAGCGCCCAGATTCAGGGGGTTTGGAAGGGTAATCCTCCCACCATGACGCCGCGGCCGCCCAGATTCCATTGTATTGCATCAGACTCAATGCTTTGTTCCCTGCTGTCTGGGACCAGTCTGAAAGTGTATGAAATTTCCCACCTGGGAATCTGTCCGCCAGTGCCCGGAATCCCAACGCCTCCCACCAAGCTGCCAGGGATCAACTCCACGTGGGACCCAATCCAGGGAATCTCCATAATGGAAGCCATTTATAGTATGGGTGGGTAACAACGGTTCTGACAAAGATCATCTGCCAGGCGCTGACCCTAACCAGCACTGGATCATATTGTCAGTCATCATTATACTTGGAATCTAAAATCAGGTTTCTAAGATTCGCCCTCCCAGCTGCCAATCCCTCAAGTTTAACATGAGGTGGTTGAGAGTCTCCACTGTACCAGTAGGTGGCAAACTCGGCCTGGGCTGCCAGCCAACAAGTCTCGAAATGCAGTGCCATGAAGCCCCCCCTTGTCATATGGAAGCGCCATGTCTGTCAATTGGCTAGAGGTGGTGCCTTTCCTTGACTTCTTAGGATCACATAGGACGTTTTCCGGTGTTCCCTCCGGCATTCCGGACCTCTCCCTGCGGGTCGAGAGCTCTCCCTCACTACACTGCGAGCAGCAGGTGGCTCTGGCAGGCGATCGATCACCCGTTTCACGGGCTGCCAGCAACTTTATAAGACCGGCATCACTACGTGTCCCTCGCCTCCCTTCCCTCTTCGGCACCATTGGTTGGCTGGGACGCACGCCCACCTGTCACTCTTCAACTTGGAGATTTCCCATTGGGTACCTCACTCACAGCAGGCACCACCCTACGCGCCGCAGCCGAACGCGCAATACGGTTGCCCTGACAACCGTCCCTTTGCCTTCTTTTTTACGGCTTCAGTCTGCATTCACACTGCAAGTCTCAGCGAGGGATACACGCAGCGGACACCCCGCTTTCCCTCACTTGTAGCCATCGGCCACGGAGCCTCATTCTCCTTACTTACAGGTAACACCACTCAGTTCCTGTTACTCATGCGGCTGATACTGCGAACAGCCGTATAGATCCACCACCCGTTTTATATACGGGCACGCATTTCGGCCCAACATTAATTTTTTCTTCGATTTCTCTGTCGGCTTCCCTTTCAGCATTACGCATCGGGACGCCTGTGAAGAGACGAACAACTTGATGTTCTCACAGCCCATAACTCCCACTACGGGGACACAGAAGTCCTCTTTCTAAAAGGATTTGGCTTTTCTTCTCCAAATATTTCCACGAGACGACACATTTCAGGTAAATTTCCCTGCTACCCTACTCCCTCGCCTATTGGCAATTATACCCCCCACATGGTTTTTTCCACTATCCCAATATACATACGGTCACATCTCTTTCAGGTCCCAGACTGCTTGTCTGTCCTATGATGATGACAACTGTATTACATGAGTTTTTTTCGAGCTCTTCCTTACTCCTGCACTTGGGAATGAGTGTATACTCCATACACACCTATAACTGCCAAGCCCCGAATGGCTTGTATTTTGATTACTTGTTATAGGTAAGTGGTTCCCTACCCACCAAGCCTGTCCTGCTTCTCTCACCTTGACCGTGGTTTTCGGACCGGCGGGTTTTGCCCGGGGACCCATACGCTGCTCTCCCAAAGGGGACCCAATGCCATTGGGCCTCATTACACGTTGCGCGCTAAAAATTGCAAATTACCAGCATGGCACCCTTAACGTGTCCGCCCTCGCAGAGGGCGCAAATAGCGTACCATTACGAGTACGCGGACACGAGCATCGCGCCATGCCGGTAATGCCCCAACTGCCATGCCGCTAAACTCCCCCAATAGTCCCTTACCGGCTTCGACGACAGTGCAGATAGCACCTCCGCCTTGACGCAGCATGCAAATAGCGGTCACCGCTAATAGCGGTGACCGTTAAATAGCGGAACCGGAAACAGCGTCATCGCACAGGAACGGGAAAGAGCACGGCGCCCATCTTTAAAAACACAATCCATTGCCATCCTCTGCCCCCTGGACCTGTTTGTAGGGCTTTGCTGTTGGAAAATATCTGGAACACCCTTACCATGCCCAAGGCTCTCAAAAAAACAACTGACCGCCAGCGGAAAGAAAAGTTTTCGACTGAGGAGCTACTAATGCTGACACAGACCCTATCTGAAAATGCTGCAGTGGTCTTCGCAAACGACATGCGGCGGGAGACACTCCTCCAAAAAAAAGCAATCTGGGAGGAGGTGGCACTGAAAGTAAGTGCTGTGGGCACCAGCACCCGCACTGTACGTGAGTGCCGGAAAAGATGGGATGACCTTAGAATCCGGGTCAGAATGATCTTGGCAGAAAATCAGAACATTGCCACAGCCAGTGGATCTGGGTCGCCAATCAAACTAAAAGAATGGGAGGAGACATGTGCCAACCTCACAGGAGTTGAATGCATCGAGGGAGTCGGGAGGATGGAGCATGGCGTGGCAGGCACTTCGGATGGAGGTAAGTGTACCAATGAAAGCATGCAATGTGAATCTACTGGTCCCTGCAAATGTCAGCCCAGAATCACCTCATGGATGGCCAAACAGCCACACATGCATCCCACCCTGCCCATGTCAGTGCCAGGCCCAAACACACACACATGCACACATCAACAGAGCCAAGTGCCACACACAACACTGCATGGACGAGCCACTGAACTGACACATTACCTGCATCCTTCACAATGGAGTCCAAATGCCCACAACTGCATTGATAATGTATCCTGCATTAAGTACATCGAACCGTAACCAATGCCATCCCCCTTCTTGTCCCCGACAGGGTCTCATACAGACAGTGGCGATGGTGGGAATGCATCCCAGGCACCCCCTGCGCAGAAGAAAAAAGGCCGCAGCCCACAGAGGACACCCCCACAACATCCAGGGGAAAAGGCACAAGGCTCCATTTGCAGAGTCTCAAACATCGGTCGAGCGCCACTGCCAAGGCCACACCAAAGCCAACTGCCCCACCTCCGGAGGTCCACTCACCACCACCGATCACAGCCATCGAGGGACCACCATCAGCTGCAGCCAGTTCGGCAGGAGAGGCGGCAGCCACTGCTCCATTATCTGTTGTGGAGGACCCAACAGCATTCGACCTGGGCATGCACACTCCAAGCCCCCCTGGAACCCCATGCCATCACCACCACACACACCTGGCTCCAACGTCACTGGTGATGAGACCATGGGAGCTTTCAGTAGCCCCCCGGTGCCTCCATCTGTTCACCTGCCTGCACCACAATGCACACCAGCCACACCACCAGAGCCCGACACTGCCCTTGACCTGGCCAGCATCAGCCAGCGGCAATAGGGTCTCACTGTGCTGGTTGGGCAGCACGTGGAGGAGCTTGCCCGTCTCAGGGAGGAGATTGCAGAGACATCGAGGCAGTACAGGGAGGGGATGGAGGCATGCACAGACAGGCTGTGTGGGGAGCTCATCCGAGTTTGTGAGGTCCTCACACGTATTGCGGATGCTATGGACCGGCAATTCCCACCACCACCACCACCTGGACAGTCTGCCCCTTCTTCGTCCGCCAGTTCGCGGCAGTCAAGCCCACCCCGACGCTCCGCATGCACCACCAGGTGCAGCTCTAGGCAGCCTCCCAATGCTGGTTTTGGCAATGACCAATAGGGAGTTAATGTTCATGCTTCCGCGTGCATGCATGCCTGGACGCATACATTGTGGAAGACACATGAGGGACTGTTGTGGGGGGTGTGGGGGAAGGGTGTGATGGGACTGTTGTGGGTGGTGGGGGGAAGGGTGTGATGGGACTGTTGTGGGGGGGAGGGTGTGATGGGACTGTTGTGGGGGGTGGGAGGGAAGGGTGGTGGGATGTTTGGGGACATTCACATTTTCCTGTTTAAGTTCATTAATACACTGGTGTTTGAGCAAAACACAGGCCTGGACTCCTTCATTGTGTATGTGTACTTTATTGACGCCAGGGTCCATTTTGAGCACACGAACAGACACCAGTGCATTACTAGCCATATCCAGGTGACAGTACGAGAACATGTTACTCAGAATATTTGGTTGATCAGATGCTGTCTCACAGCACGTCCCTCCTGGCCATCCCCTCTTGCATGACCGGCATCCCCTTCACCTCCATCCTCATCATCATCCTCATCAGGTGCCTCCATTTCAACGTCAGGGGGCAGTGGCACATTCCGTCTGATACACATATTGTGCAGCATGACACATGCCATGGTGATCTTGGCCACCTTGTCATGGCCATACAGGAGAGCGCCACCAGACCTGCTAATGCACCTAAACCGTGACTTCAAAAGTCCAAACGTCTGCTCGATCACGATGCGGGTACGGGTGTGTGCACGATTGTATTCCTCTTCGTGCCTGTTCTGTGGGTTCCGTACAGGTGTGAGGAGCCACCTCTTCAGGGGATAGCCGGCATCACCTATATGGGGGAAGGAATGGGGTCCTGTTACTGTTCACCTCAAGTGTGGCCTGTTCATTTCACAAACATTGACTTGGCATTGAGATTCAAGTACACAATCAACAGCATACATGCAAATGGTCTGTGTAACTGCAATGTGCAAAGGTGGGCTCAACCCTGCAAGTAGACATGCCCCATTAATGCCTCCAACAGTAATTGACATGTCCTGTGTGAGGCCAGGTCTTAGGTGTCCCTGTGCCCAGGCAGATTTGGTACCACACTGGTGGTGTACTGCCCTTCCAACATTGACGTTGCCATGCTGAGAGGCATCACTTCAGTGGTGCTATGGGTTCGTGCATTGCTATGGCTAGGGGGTATCCCTTAGCATGCATTGAAGGGCACATTGCATTATTGATGTCGTGCTGGACGAATTCAGCATGACTATGTTGACGGCATGGATGACATTTGTGTATTTTGTGGCGTGGAATGTTGTGCAGTGTGGATGTGGTTTGATGTTTATAAACTTGGATAGTCATCTGTGTTGTGTAGCATATACTTGCATGTCCGTTCAACACAAGTACGTTGCGGCCCTCCCATATGGACATTGGCTTACATCTGTATGTGCATTTGGACGACAGACTACAGGCTACACCCAGTTGGAGTATCTATCCCCCCCCAGGCACAACCAGTTGAAGTATCTATCTCTCCCCCCCCAAGCACACTGCCATGTGCTTGGCCTGCTACTCACCAAGTAGCCACGAACGTTATCCCGTTTGTCGCTCCATGTAGCGGGGGATAGTTGAGTTCCGCAGGACCATGGAATCATGGGTTGATCCGGGAAATCTGGCACAGCAATGTGTGATTATCTTGTTGGCGTCACATACCATTTGGACATTGATGGAGTGGAATTGCTTCCTGTTACGGTACACTACTTCATTGTGATGTGGGACGACCAATTCCACATGTGTACAGTCGATGGCCCTGATGCAACTTGGGATGCCTGCCAGTGAATAGAAACCGACTTTGGTGTTTGTAATCTCCTGGGCAGTCCGTGGCATGTATATGTGTTTGTATGCATGCTTCAGGAGGGCATCGACTACCTGGTTCAGTGTGCGTGAGAATACTGGTTGGGAGATGCCATGCATCTGCCCCACTGTATGCTGGTAGGTGCCTGTGGCCAGGAAGTGGAGCAAGTCACCACCTTCAGTAGAGGGGGGATGGCAGTTCTGATGTCTATGAGGCTCACAATGTTGTGGTGTATCATGTCCACGATGCTGGTGATGGTATCCCGGTCCAGACGGTACAGGGTGTGTATCTGCTCAGGTGTTAGGTTCAATGGACTGCCTCTGATCCTGGGAATTGGTGGGTGCCTCTGTGGTATGATTAGGTGCCGTGGTGGTGCTTGCTGTGCCTGTCTTACTTTGATTGTTTGAAGGACTCTATATTCAATTTTTTGAATGTGTTAATTATGTTATTGATTATGTATGTTCCTACATGTTGGATTTTACCATATGCACCACCTTTTTGATATAAAGTTTTAGTTTCAATTTCAACAATTCTTTGTTTTCTTTGAAGGAGTGTCTTAATATACACAATTGCATGTAACATTCATAACCCGTGTGGTTATATGGGTTTGGACCGGGTGAATGATTCTAATTCATTTATATTTCACATTTATATTTCACATGGGCCAACCCTTGATGTACCAGTACCCTTGTTTTGTCGTGATTACAGTTGTCAATTATTTTGGGACAGCCCCTGAGAGCCAAAGGAATTGAACCAGCGAGGCATGCAGTTTAACAAAAAAGCATTTACCAGGCCATATAGGTACGTTAACAAATGTGTGGGCAAGAGAATCATTTTAACCAATGCCAGTCTACCAGCCAGCGACAAGGGAAGTGATCTTCACCTCTCCAATTTAGTATCTACCTGCCATGCTTGTGCCAGATAATTTTCTTGTAATAGAGAAGCCTTGTCCCTGGTCACCGTCACCCCCAAAATTGTTATTTTATTCAGAGCCCAGCGTAGAGGATATTCACCCTTGGGTTCTCTAGTCTTCCCAGTCAGGGGGAAAACCTAAGACTTCGTGTAATTTATCACAAAGCCAGAGAATTCACCCATACTTGTGATGTCTCGACTGACCGGGTCCAGGTTAGACTGAGGTTCTCTAATGTACAACAGGACATCTTCCGCATATAGAGTTATTATTTCCGGCAGGCCCTTTAGTCGTATGCCACTGTGTATATGGTGGTCCCGGATAAAGTCTGCTATGGGCTCAATGGCTAGAGCAAACAATATGGGAGACAGAGAGCAGCCCAGGCGGGCGCCCCTAACCAATCCAATTAATTCTGAAAGGCCGGAGTTCACACAGACCCCGGCCAATGGGAGGGTATACAGAAGTTGAATGTATCGGAGCATCTCAGTTACCAAACCCATTTTCCAGAGTACCAAAAACAAGTACCCCACAAGACCATATCGAATGCCTTCTGGGCATCAATTGTCACAGCCACTGCCTCAGCTGCTGTGTCGATCCTGGTCAGCAAGTTAAACAGTCGGCAGATATTAAGTGAGGTGGACCTACCTGGTACGAAACCCGCCTAGTCTCGATGGACCATGTAGGGCAGTAAAGGGAGCAGAAGGTTCGCCAATGCTTTAGCGTGGATCACGCGTCCATGTTCATCAATGAGAGCGGGCAATAGGAACCACATTCATTAGCTGGCTTGTGTGGATTGAGAAGGACAGTTATAGTGGCTTCCTGCAGAGATTTGGGGAGTATTGCGTTCCCAAGAGATTCTTCCCATACTTCAATGAGATGTGAAACTAGTAGAGTTCTGTATTCCTGGTAGAATTCTGAGGTTAGCCAATCAGGACCCGGAGCCTTCCCATTAGGTAACTCCCTGATCACTGCTATCAATTCCTCTTTTATTAGGAGGGTATTTATAGACTCCATGGCCCCAGCATTCAAACGGGACAACGGTATACCCTCGAGCAGAGCGTGGATGGCTCGGTCCCCATGTATCGTTCCCGCCATATACAAAGCCTCATAGAAACCCCAGAAGACCTTCAAGATGTCATCATCCTTCCATTTGATTACCCCTGCTCATCAAGAATGCAGTCCACACAGGCAGGTCCCCTCTCCGACCGCACAACCCTCGCCAATGTTTTTCCCGGCCTGTCCACCTTCACCATATCTCCGGACTGCTACGGGATGTGAGAAATATCTAACCTCATGTGCAGCATGGGACCTAAATTGTTCTACCCACATCCATATTGATGTCAACAGCAAAAAGTCTGGAGATCGAGCGTATTCGGTCTCCAGAGACTTCAGACGGTCCTTACATTCCTGTAGGTCCCTCCTAATCAATTTTACCACTCCCACTTCCCTGGAAATCGTCATCCTCCTCATGTAAACCTTAACGCCTGCCATCTAGTGACCTTTGAAGTAGTATCGGCTGTATTACAGGCAAAGAAAGTTTCAATGTCAGATCTAATATCTGTCTTAAAAACTATGTCACCCAGGGCCTCTGATTGGAACCTCCATGACCTAACCGGCACATACGCTGTATTCAAGGCTAGGGCCAGTACCACCGAGGATTGGTCCAAGAGTGTTTGTGGGAAAGTGTCTGCGCCGTGACCTTGCCAACCAGGCAGGAGGAGACTAAGAACATATCAATGTGCAAGGACATATGGTGCACCAACGAGAAGAAAGTGAGCTCCTGATCACTGGGATGCAACAACTGCCAAATATCCATCAAAGATAAAGAGGCCAAGTAGACAATTAAGTAACAAGTCGCCTTGGAGTGAGGCCTTGGGGCAGTACCAGTACCAGTGCAATTGAGTGTTTGACCAATATCAAGATTGGGTCCCCTCCCTAGAGAATAGGAACCCCCACATAAACTTCTAATATCCCAGCCACTTCATCAAAGTATTCTGGGGCACCACTTCTTTTTAACTTGAATATTAGGTTTGTTTGTATGATGCTGGAGAAAACCTGGCCTCCATAATTTTCACTCTGTTCCTGTCAGACATTGGTAGTGCAGTTGAAGCACCTCGATCCTTCTCCCCTAAAATTCATGGATCTGTGGTAAATTGGATGCTGTACGCCGACAACCTGATTTTGTTAAACACCACTCGAATTGGCCTACAGCGCAAAATGGACGCACTAAAATGCTACATGGATAACAATGGCCTGCACATAAATAACGCTAAAACAAACAGGCCGGCATGGCTACAACAAAAAATTCAAATGGCACCTAGGAACTGAAACACTAAGTACTGTCAATAATACCAGATATCTTGGCATGCAGATCAGTGCAAATATAAATGATGGCCCTTGGGTGGAGATTGTCAAAGCAAAGTGTCGACAATTTGCCTGCCAGGCTATGATTCTGAACAAAAAATACGGGAAGTTTTCATTGAAGCCGGTGATAACGTTCTATCAGCAGAAAGTGGTCCCAGCTTTAATATTCAGAGCTGAAAATGCCTTTGGATGTCCTGAAGATCTATGGTCGATTTTGGAAAACATATTTTGGGCAAAGGTCTTCCACTTACCCAACGGTACATCCACAGTCTGCATACAATATGAGTTAAGCCTGATCTCCATTAAAGCTTGTATCAGCTGGAACACCTTAGCACTGTTCAGAAAAACCATCTTGAAAAATGTAACTCCTCAGTTCAGAATCATACACAATCCTGGCATTGGAAACCCTGAGTGCTTACTATCTCTATGGAATAAACGGTGTGAGGATATTCTAGAAATGTATGAAACAGACGTGAAAACCCTTCAAGAGAACCCAGATCTGGTGAAGAAAAAAATATGGAAACTGGACTGGATCTTAACTGGGGAAAAAAGAAGGGCTTCAAAATCAATGAAAGATGTGCCCAGTGAAGCTAGAGCTTATAATAGCTTAGAAAATTATGTGACTTTATTCCCTGACAATAAGAGAAGATCCACATAGATGCGTTTTCGTCTAAATTTTATCAAGACCAAAGACAGAACCAGCAACTGGGCCTGCATGGGTGAGATGAACACAAATTGTAGGTTTTGTAACACCAATGAAGAAACGACAAAACATCTCACACTATTCTGCCCCGAACTTCAAACTCAAAGAATGATAAACATAGGTCCACTGATGGCAGGACATTCAATGATGGATGCTGAAGAGTGGTGGCAATTGATGTTTTCTTGGGAGAACAAAAAACGGACCTTTGCATTAACCCTGTTTTTGGTAGAAATAGAGAAACGCTTAGAAACTGTAGACGTCGAAGGATCAAGAGGTTGAAATAGTGTGTCCCTCACTATTACAGCATTTATAGGAGTAAATCAACTCAATGGCTAAAATTAGACTTCATCACGGTTGCAACAGACATAATTACATTGATGTCAGGCTCTGATGTCAGGTGGAGTGTTTATAATTGATGTGTTGAACTGTCTTTTCTCTTGTTTTTAAAGGTTTGCATAAGCCAATAAAAATATTTTACATTTTTTTTTTAAAATCTGCGTTCTTTTCACCAATTACGCTGGTGATACCAAACTGGTCATAGAACTTAGCAGTGACTACACCCAAGACAGTGCCAATGTAAAAAAATGTATACAAGTTAATTGAAAAATGGATGACCAACAACTGGCTTTGTCCCAATGCCAAAAAGACAGAATTAATGATTTATGGGACTAACACGGCCAGTGCAAGACTGAACCATCAATACAAGTGTTTCAACATCAATGAGACCCAAATAAAAGTTGTGAACAAAGTCAAAACTCTGGGGATGCACATGGAAGCATCACTGAGCGCAGAGTCCCAGGTCATGCAACTGACTAAGAACTGCTCATATTACCTGAGACTCCTATACAGAATAGGCCCTTTCTAAGCGAGGAAAATTGTGCCACATTAGCAAGAGCCACCATACTGTCCAGGTTGGATTACGGCAATGCCCGGCTACTAGGAGCAAACGAAATACACATTGCAAAATGTCAAAAAATACAGAATAGGGCTGTGAGAATCATCAAAGGAAAAAGGAAAACAGAACACACCAGTGAAGATAGGAGAAATCTACACTGGCTTACCATCGAAGATAGAATACAGTTCAAAACCCTGACGCTAGCCCAGAGGTACGTCCATGGGAAAGCCCCAGCATACCTCAAGAAGAAACTGGTTACATATGTACTGAGATGGGCACTCACGTCTGAAACCCAGGGCAACCTCATAACCACCAGTTTCAGGAAAACCAACGGACTCGGAAAAGCATTTCACACCAAAGCTGCAACCTTATGGAATAACCTCCCACCACAAATAAGACTGATACATTACCTTCAGAAATAAACTCAAGACTCACTTGTTTAGATAACTTCCTTAATCTAAGCTAAAACCTGCCTGAAAATCCGTAGATTCATGTTGTCCTGTGACTTGTTGGTATAATGTGACTCTGCGTGTACATGTGGCGCCCTGATGCCTGTGGGCTCCGGCGCAGTATAAATAAATAAATAAATAAAAATCGATGTTCGAGCCATACATGTTCAACTAGTAGTAGCTCCATCCCCTCTATAATGAACAGGACAATTACATGGTGGCCTCAGGTGTCTGCATAAACCTTCTTTTCAGCAAAACGCACCGATTTATGGATACGTGTTATGACTCCCCGGGACTGCCTGGAGTAAGAATTAAAGTATATGTTAGTCCACAAGTTGACTGCAATACCTCGACATGTACCCGACATAGCATGTGTTTCCTGCATTAGCAGTATCTTCACCTGGTGTCTGTTCACATATGCTATAACAGTCCGTGACTTGGTAAAATACCCCAACCCCCTAACAGTCCAACTCATCACCTTGATCTGCATTACAGTAGTACTATTATATTATGAAACAATGCGTCGTTCTCGTCCCAGTCTGCAAGATCCCATGAGTCCCATATCGATGACTAGGAGTGTTCGCTTGCCAAGAGCTTTTTAAAATGTCTTTATTTACTGCTAAACCAACCAACTGCACCCACTTCCCTCCACATGTTGTGTGGCCCTGAATAACCCCCCAACTATACAATATCCCCCATCCACCCTCACTGCCACCCCCAACCAGCAGTTTAATACTTCCCTCTCTTGCCCTCCCTTCTCTCCTCGCAGATCTCTATAACCAACCATAAACAAAACCACACTAACAAATGCCAAGCAATCGCAATGGGGCTTCCTGTTGCCATTGTGGATAGGCTTGAGCTGTTACTAAACCAGTTATGATGTAGTGACTTAAACAACAATCACAATATATGATATGATAGGTTATTTATAACGCGCTTAATTCCCAGAGGTTTCTAAGTGCGGACCTGGGTATCGAACCTGTGTTGCTCCGTGTCGTCTTGCTTCCAAGGTGAGCATGTTGCCCCTGAGCTATCCTCCCGAGACAATGTGCTCGTAATCAAGGCAGGGTTACACCTGACCAAATGAAGATAGAATGATCAACCCAATGGCTGATTCACAGCCTCCACATTCCGCTGATCTGGCATGGGGATCTGGGCCTTAGTGAATTTCACAGCTTCCTCAGGGACCGTGTAAAGTAAAACTTCCCTCTGAACTGAAAACGGAGGCGTGCCGGAAACAACATAGAATATAGGATATTGCGTTCCCGGAGCAGTTTATTGACTCCAGTGAACTGACATTGTTCCTGTTGCACTGCTACCAAAACATCTGGGAAGATCTGAATAACTTGACATCCCAGTCACAGTTGTCTTTTATCTCTAGCTAGTTTCAGGAGTAGATCCCTGTCCCGGTAGCTTAAAATCTTTCAAAAATGGGAAGTGGGAAATCCCCTGGTCTCGGTCTGGGAGCCAACGCCTGATGCGCTCTCTCCACTGCAAAAACAGGGGACTACGGCGGATCATCAAGGAGGTCTCTAAACAACTGCTAGACTGCCTGCTCCATGCTGCCAGACAGTGCAACCTCTGGAACCGCAACAATGCGGATATTATTCCTACTGGATTCCATGTCCTCACACTTATTTTTGACAGCTTGTATATCTTTCGTCAGAGTTGTCACTGCTATCTGCATGTTTTTGCACGTGGTCCTCAGGGGTCCCAATACGTTCCTCCGCCTCATTTATGCAAAGTACCTCCTTTGCTAATTGCGCATGTATGGTTGTAACATTTGCAGTAATGTCATCAAGTTTTTCATGCACTGTTGCAAACCCTCTAGTAATAGTTTCCATCATCTGGTGTAGGTCCGTGTGAACCGTAGAACTGCCGGGCTGAGGAACAGTGTGGGTCTGCAATGATGTTTTAGGTTCCCCTCGGTGCGGCTTTGGCAAATGTATCCATTGCCCCAGCTTTCTTCACCACATAGTCATGATGGGAACAACTCAGGGCCCAAATGAGATCAGTTTCAATGTCCTCACAAGCGGCATAGTCCAAGGAACACCAAATGGAGATCTATAGGCGAGGAGTGTGGGCTCACTCATTACATGCCTAAAAGTAAGGATCATTGGACAAATGAGGGGACAGGTCGCCTGCCCCCCCCCCTGCACAGCACCCCTGCAGATTTACAAGGGTGCAATTAGGAGATACACACCAGATGCCGGGCGCGTACTGTACAAACGTACCACACCCCACAGCAAGAGCAGCAGCACGTAGGGCCCAGTATCAGCGAGCAGCGCAGCCAGGAAGAGAGGAGTCACATGTTATCGGGGACCACCGTTGCACTCCTATGTATCTTGACCACACAAATAGGATGGCGGGCACCAGCGGATCAAGTCCATAAAAATGTAAATGGCTGGGCAGCTGTACCCCCTCAGCAATTCCGAGACAATGGGCCTCATTATATGTTTGCCAGTCTGGAAACAAGGGTGCTGGTAAGCTCACTGGCACCCTTGTTTCCGGACTGGCAAACTATGAGTTTGCCTGCTGGGGCTGCTGCGCCTGACAGGTCTGACCCTGTCGGGCGCAGCAGCCATGTTAGGCAGACTCTTCACGGAAGCGCTGGCACCGTTAAAAACGGTGCCGGCACTTCCGAGTCCTCACTGCCATAGAATTATATGGGACTCTATATGGATGGGGACTAACATTTTACCGGTGCCTGACTTCCTGGGCCACCGGACCTGTAATGTCCCAGTAGAACCAGGAAGTCAGGCACTAGTAAATTGTTACGAGTCCGGCAGCAACCCACCCGTAGCACCAGTAGGGTTACCGCCGGACTCGTAATGAGCACCAATGGCCTGATACTGGGAAGTCTCGGGACATTCAACTGTTTTTTCCCCCTCAGCAGCAGGTCTAGTGTCCGGCCCCCACCGAGTTTACTTGGTGCTCAGCACAACACTGTCCATCAACATAACATGCCTGAGTCCAGTAGGAGGGGAGCAAGTGACAGTCGGAAGGCACCAAAATGCTGGTGATACGCTGATGGGTTGTTTCCCAAGGGCTCATTGTCCAGACGGTGCCTGCGTCCCTCAATCACTCACCGCCACGGCCCGCATCATACAGAGGCCTCAGCCTCCCAGCTGCTACACCACCGTGACCCAGTCACCCAAGGCCATGGCCGCTTTTCCAGTATGACAATCCTTCCGGCTACTTGATCTATGCACGCAGCAGCCTGGCTCGCAGCTACTCTGTTGCCACAGGCCAGATCCTCCAGGCCGCAGCTGACTCGCGGCAGGATACAGGCACCACACCCATATGCGGGCGCTCACCCCAGGAGGGAGGGCGTGGGGTTCAGGCTCACCGCACAGCCGCCACAGAGGGAAGAAGGCGGGCCCAGCGACCTCCAGGTCCCGCAGGCGTCACAGCCAAGGTGGCCCGGTAACGAACAGCAGGCCTCTCCCGCTCACATGTGGGCAAGGATGCTCCGATACCAACGCTCTCCCAGACCTTCACAGAAGCAGCCCCCAGGCCGCGGATCGGGTTTGGGGGCGTTCAGGTCACAGTTGCTGGCCCTATTTCCATCATCTGCTGTCACTACTCATGGAAAGATAGCTTCACCACACGGAGCTCATGGACTACGCAGCCATCTTAGTCGGCTGCTCAACAGCGCCCCTTAAACATTGAATTCTGAGTCAAAGTGGTCCTACATTAGTCTATAAAGGAAGCCCCGCACATTCGAAAGTCTTCGACATCTGAAAAGTGGTCTGAGCCCAGCAGAGGGAGACTGGAGTATAAAAGGCTTGGAGAAGGGAGCCCTGGCAAGTGTTGTTGAACTGTGCAAGGTCTGAGCCCGACAGAGGGGGACCGGTGTGAACTTTTTGTTTCGTCATTTGGGAAAGACTGCAACAGGAGCCTTTAACGTGGAAGGCCAGGCAGTCTCGATCCACATTCCAAACTGTTTCATTGTTAAAACCCGAGCCAGAGTGTGTCATCCTGCCTATAGAGACTGCCTTATTCCATGCTGTCTAAACGTGGGGAGGAGAGCTGATTCAGCCACATTTATTCTTTGTTGAACACTGATTTTCCTTTTATATAAATACTTCCTTACCTACTTTTTTGTACAAGAGATAGGGCAGGCGTTAGGTTTTGTTAGCATAGGCCATTTTGATTTGACAGACATGACTAAGACTGTTTTCTTTATTATATGATGGTCGAGATGACTCCTATCTTAGTTATAGGGCAAAGTAGGAGCTTTTCTAAACCCCACAAAGTTAATAAGGTTTTACAAATGATATCTGTTGTGTCAATGTCATACTTATGATTCCATGCCTCCCCTACATACATGAGACCAATAACCTGAGCTGCGTATAACATGACAACTTTCTTATTGACACTTGGAGAGTAACAAAGACACAAGCACATGCGTGTACTTCTCTCTTCCACACAACAAATGGGGCCTAATTACGAGTGTGCCGGTAGCAATGTACCGGCACCCTTTTCGGACTGGCAGACTACAACTCTGCTTTCCTGGGCCTGTGCGCATGGCAGGTCTGACCTGCTGGGTGCAACGGCCCCGGATAGCAGAGTTGTCATGGAAGCACCGGCACCATTAGAAACAGTGCTGGTGCTTCCTTGTCCCCATTCCCATGGTATCCCATGAGGGTCCATGGGAATGGGGCCTAACATTTTCTGCCACCTGATATTCCGGGCCGCCGGGACTTGTAATATGCCGGTGGCACTGGTATATCAGGCGGCAGAAACAGGGATTCAGTCCGGCGGCAACTCGCCAGTAGCACTGGCGGGTTACCGCCGGACTTCTAAGAAGGCCCATGGTCCAGAATTGATTACATACTACTGGAGGCGGCACAAAAACACAACATCATAAACACAGATATTCGAGTTATAGGCTAGTCTGACCACGATATGTGCACAGCGACACTTATAGAGCCCCGGACGCAGAATGACCGTAGATGGGTCTACAACGATATGCTCTTTAGAGACCAGGTATTCAAAGAATTTTTGCACAAGGAGATTGGGGAATTTTTCAAGGCCAATGACACCGTGGAGACCTCACTCCATACTATAGGGGACGCATTTAAATGTACAATACGGGAGCTTCTAATAGCAGAAGGGAAGGCTAAGAAGAGAGAGGGGACGCTATGAGAATCTCTGAAAGTGTTGATAGGTGATGAGAAAAACACACTGCGGGACAACCCAGTCCAGGCAGTGGCACTGCTTAGGGAGGTTAGAGCACTGAGGCGAGAACTAGGGGCAGTATGGAAAAGGAAGGCACTGGCACAAATGTGCTATCTGAAACAAAGATATTATGAGAAGGGCGACAAGGCCCACAAGTTACTAGCGGCACGGCTCAGGAAACAGGGAGCCAAGAGGGCGGTTTATAAAATACAAGATGAGGGCCACATAATGATCCAGCCCACAGACATCACAAGGAGGTTCTTACAATACTATTCCAGACTATATACGTCAGAATATGTAGGGACCGGAGGTGAAATACATGAATGCATGGAGGGCCCCTCCTTCCCAAAGTTATTTTTTTTATTATTTATTTTTTGTGCAATAGCCAAAATTTGACTTTTAACACCTTTCAACATACAATACATCAAAATAAAATAAGTAAAATAAATAAAATCCACCAGTACTTTACATAGTCTGAATACAAAAAAGACAGCAAACATCATAGAAAAAATAAACAAGAATTCAAGTCACTGCTAACAATTCAATCTATTACTAAAATCAATCCCCTTAAACATCTTCCCACCTCGATTGATAAAGCTATCTCATTACCAGACCTTCCCAAAGTTATTAGGCGAAGAGAAAGCAGCCTTAATTGCTCCAATACTGGGTGAGGAAATTCTCCTGGCCATTTGAAAATTAAGGCCTGGATCAGCCCCAGGGAAAGATGTGTTTACGTTTATGTTTATGTTTATTCATTTATATTGCGCACCAGACCCGAGGGTATGAGGGCGCAGAAGCATCAAGGTTATTCTCAGCTTTACCCCCTCGTTTTACAAAAGGTATGGATCGATCCTGGTGCCATTTTTGGCCAAGCTCTTCAACAACATGCTCGAAGTGGAGACAGCCCCTCGTTTTATTCACCCAGGCCAGAATCATAATTCACCCAAAAGAGGGCAGGTACACTTTGGGTTGTGGTTCATAATGCCCCATTTCATTGATTAATGCGGACGCCAAGGTCTATGCCACTGCCCTTGCGGCCAGACTCAATGTCGTCCTTCTGAAATTAGTGCATAGCGACCAAGTGGGTTTTATTAGGGGGCGCCAAGGGCCCAATAACATTCATAAAACCCTTAACATAATAGTAGGCCTGGATGAAGTGGCGCAAGACCCCTTTTACTATCGATAGATGCTGAAAAATCATTTGATCGGGTGGAGTGGCCATTCATGGAAGGAGTACTGAAAAAAGCCGGCCTAGGGGCGAGATGGTGTGCGGGGGCCATGGCACGATATCGGAAATGTCAGAGCTAAAGTGATTGTTAATGGGATAGCAGGCGAGGAATTCCATCTGAGTCGCGGCACGCAACAAGGATGTCCCTTATCTCTGTTGATTTTCACCCTTTCCTTGGCGAACGCCATCCGTTCAAACAACCGTATTCAGGGCCTAACAACAAAGGGCGAAGAATACAAACTGGCCCTATGATATGAAAGGTTATTTTTAACACGCTTAATACCCAGAGGTTTCTAAACGCAGACCTGGGGATCGAACCTGTGGTGCTCCGTGTTGTCTTGCTTCCAAGGCGAGCATGTTGCCCCTGAGCTATCCTCCCAAGACATATAAGCCTATACGCCAACGGCATCCTGGCGTATATTAGGAACCCAACACAGTCAATACCGGCTCTTGTCATATAAATTAATGACTATGGCCAGCTTTCGGGCTTCAAAATAAATGTATCCAACATTGACTATGGCCCTCCCTTTGGCAGAGAGTTCGCCCCAGGTGACAGCATGCATGCAGAATCATGGCATTCAGGTAAAACCAGAGGGAATTAAATACCTGTGGTGGCTCTTACCGAGAATTTCAACAAGCTCTATGGAGCTAATTTCCCCCCACTATGGGGTCGGATTCAAAAAGATCTCCATACCTGGTTCAGGCTTCTGCTCTACTGGGCGGCCCGACTAACTGAAATTAAAATGAACGTCCTGCCAAGGCTTCCATTTCTGTTTCAGGCCCTTCCAATAGTGCTACCATCCTCCGTCTTTTTTGAGGTGAAGAAGTCACTTTTAGCATTCCTGTGGGCCGACAAGAGACCACGTCTAGCATTCCCCACACTTATTTTGCATAAAGATAAAGGGGAGAGTGGGATGCCCCGACATATACGAATACTATCGAGCTGCCCAATTCTGGGTGCTAGTGGGCCAACTGCAGGAGTACACTGAGAAACAGTTGGTGACCTTGGAAAATAATAAATTTGCTAGCGTAAATCTGGCCGAGTGGCGGTGAATTCCTAAGGGCTCAATGACTCGTAAAATCCAGACGCACCCGGCCCTAAGTGTTCTCTGGCAGCTATGGAAGAGGGCTCAGGATATGCAGTGGATTATAACCTGGCCCTCTCCCCTTAGCTGTTTATGGGTTCCAACTGTTAGGGATACCATTGCTGAGCCCTTACGGTTTCAGAAGTACTATTAGGCAGGACTATCTAGAGTGGGACAATTAAGGAGAGATGGCCATTTCCTACAAAAGATTCAACTAGATGAAGCCATAGGCATAGGCCCTGTCTCCCACATGGCATAATTTACAATTGAAAGGCCATTTCATAGACCAGCGCTGGGCTAACAACTTTAGATGCCCCATGACGCAATTTGAGCAGGTCCTGAGCTCACACACTTCTACCCTAGGTCTCATTTCAAAGCTATACATCGCACTCATAACACTGGGCCACTTACAGATGCCAAACTCACAAAAGACATGGGCTAGGCAACTAGGTATAGATGTTGACTCAGACCTTTGGCGGCTAATTTAAAGGGCAGTATGGTCCTCTATTGTAACACAATTCAAAATGCATAACTGTAGGCTTCTGCTTAGGTGGGACTTGACACAGCATAGGCTTGCGAAAATGTACCCAGGCGCAAGCCCCATGTGTTGGAGGGACTGTGGCAAGATCTACAACTATTGGCACATATGGTGTGAATGCCCCCAGTTGCAGCGCTATCGGAAAGAGGTGCTGGCCTGGATCAACACCATAGACGGGGTTGCAAGAGTTGTGTCCCCGCTGCTGGTGCTTTTTAGTCTTGAGGATCAGGGTGACCGCCACACTCAATTGCAGAGGCGTTGCTAGGGTGGGACTTTAGCCCTGGATCTTTTGGTTGTAGCCACGGATAGAAGCCCAGGAGCTAAAACCAAAAGACTAGCTAGCCCTGAGTCTCGACTGTCCAGACGTTAAGGTAGCCCCAGATCTTTTCCAGACCTAGCAACACCCCTGCTCAATTGTCCCACATGCCAAGCAGCTTACTGCTGGCAGCAAGAGTATGTCTCACGATTCGATGGAAGCGGAATCGCCTGCCATCAAAAACAGAATGGGCCAGCAAAGCTTACTTACTCTACGATATGGAAAGTTTGACATCAATCTTAATTGAATCACACGCAATAATCGACTCGGAGTAGTTACCATTCCTTGAATTGTATAGGTTGCATGGAGGAAATTACCTTGCAGCCTGATTAGATCAAGGGCCGGATCCAAACAGCGTCATCCACTACTACTCTTGCACAAAATAGAACTCTGGCTCGTCCTTGTTGGATCGTTCCCTGAAGAGTCTGATTGACAATATTGTGACCGTTGACAAGGTTGTGGCGGCCTCTCCGGCTCCCAGTCTCTTCATCCACCTGAGGCCTCCTCTGTTTCTTTCCCATTGTTTTTTTACTTGCTTCGTGTTTCCCCTTCATATCCTGTGCTAGGGAGTGGCAGTGGGGGAGACTACTAGGGTTCACAGGCTCACTGAAACAAGAATTGCAGTTTGAATAGTAAAAAATGTGAGGGTCTTTCAATGTTGTTTTTTTCTTGACGATTGCACCTGATGTACTTCCGCAAATTGTAAATAAAAAACAAATCGGGAAAAAAAATGTATAACCAAAAACATGAGTCCTCTGTGTCCGCATCTCATTCCTGGCTGCTCACACTTTTCACACCAAAAATGTATGAAATTATGTAAACAGCAAAATGATTGCACAGAAAAAAATTGAAAAAAAGACAACATGATTAAAACATCCAACATATATCAATATTAATAAAAGCAATGTCGATTAATAATTACCAGTTAAATATCTATAAAAATCTAATTCATGTTACAACAGTAGCCATTATTAATGTGTGTGGGATAAATTCATTAACGCTATAATTAAGGTAAAGTATTCTCTAGCATACACCTGCCCCAGAAAGAGGTGTTTTCTATTGCACTAAGTTCATGAACCAAATTACCCCAGAATCTTTGCTGTTCCCCTCTTATTCTAGGGCATAACGTGAAGTGTCTCAACTTTATTTAGATTGAGGCAGAGCTGGCAGGTTCTCTTCTCTCTCAGTATTGTTTGACAGGTGCCCTCCACTACATGGCAGAAGAGTTGATTAAGCCTAACCATCATGAAAAACATTCTTAAGTGAGGGCTAGTTGTGATGCTGGAAATGCATTGGAGGGACAGGGCATCCCTGTCCTTGTCCTGTAGTCCTTTTTCATTTGTGTTCTGTATTGTTTTCTGCCCAGGAGTCCATGAGGGACTCCTGGCAGTGCAGCTCTTCCTGTTTTTGGTTTGGTGTACAGACCCATAGGATACCCTTATGGCACCCATGGTTGGGGGTACAACCCTGTGCCCCTAGTGTATGTTTTTGGGCACCTGTGTGTGGCCCACAGAGCAGGGTATGGGCTGATGGCAGCTCCATGCTGAATTTGACAGGCACTCTGAGTATCCTCCATTTTGGGGATGCCCAGGCCCTGCCATTGGAATCAGTTGATTCCTAATAGGAAACAAGATGGCCCCTGTGGCCTCTTGCTTTCTTTTGCCTGTTACCTTGTTTTCCCAAAGTCCTGGGAAGCCCTGACTATGTCCCTTCCCCTTCACTGGCTGTTGGGTGGAAGTTCCATATGGTGTTGTTGTGAAGTCCAGGCCAGACTGGCTGGAGCCTTCCCAGTGACTGCATGTTGGGGGAAAACCCTTTGGGTGGGACCTGGGTGAATGAAGTGTGTGACCAAAAAGCACTTCTTGTTGTGGATGTCTGGTATCTTGTGTTTGACACAATGACTGAGACAGCCCTGCCCGAAACTGGTATGAATGCAGTGTGTAGTGTTGAATGGCTGGGTACGTGTCCCAATACACATTCCTTGTTGTGAGTGTCTGAGAGGGAGGAGAATGGCCTGAATGCACTGTATCCCTGATTGGCTGACTGACTGCTAAATGCCCTTCTGAGTGATTGGTTGCCTGAGTGTGAACCAGCAGAATGAATGGGAGATCAACTAGTATACCTGGGGGCCTCTCACTGCTAGAAATCGTTCAGAAGCTGAAGTTGAAACTGACGCTTGATCTCGAAGCCGAGCCTGAAGAAGAAGGTTGACTGCTGTCTCCCTTTGCCGAAATTCGAAAGCCACTGAGCCGTCGAGACTGATCCAAGAGAGGACCTGGTTAGGCGCCCTCTTCCCGTGTTCCGAGGGACCATCAAGCACTGCTAACCTTCGCCGAAGCTCCCTGGAAGTCAGACCCTCGACAGGCTGCCGGAGATGGGGACCACCGAGGAGAACGAAGATAAGCACCGGACGTTCCGTCCACCGTCGTTGACCAGGGTTCGTAGGTTTGCATAACCGTTGGAGGCCCGTCGAAGCTGTGTTGCCCAGAAGAGGGGACTGCTTGACGCCGTGCCATCGACGACCGGAGCTGCAACGCTCCTTTTGCCTAAGACTTTTGATTCACGGACACGCTTGTCTGCACCGCCACCTGCCTTATCCCGCCGTAGAAGACCAGGCCGTCGACGCGCCGAGGAGCATCCCCCGGTGGGTTTCCTGCCACCCAACGACCGTAGAGACGCCGGACGACTCGATGCCCTTGCTGGGCTACTGTTCTTCACAAATTCTTTGTGGTCCTGAACTATCGACATCAAGGTACCCCGCACGCTTCTTCCTTGCAGGAAGTCCTTGCTCCTTCGTCGACGAGCACCGCTGGGACCGAAGCTACCGCCTTGACGCCCAGTTCACTTTCTTCGAGGGATCTCGACAATCCGTGACTCCTGCTTTAAAGGGAGCCGCTCAAGAAGGACCCGTTGACGACTCGTTGACCTCTGCTATTCCAGGTACATTGGGGTGGTAGAAACATTGTAGAAGGAAATAAGACTTATAGAACAATATATGGACTGGGCATGTAGCATATCTTTATTTTACAGGTTGCCCAGGTGGGGGGAGCTCCATACAGGACTGTGTCTAAACGGTAGGGGCCAGTATTCTGCCAATTGTTCTAACCAACTGCTTTCCTCCTATATCTATTGTTGGTTACCTTTATTAAGTGATTTGTGTGACATTTAACCAGAGTACAGTTGATGCACTTTAATGAAATCTGATAATAATTGTGGTACCACTTAGAACTGTATATATTTGCCATTGTAGATTTACTGAGCACAACGTGAGTTATTGTGATTGTGTATATAACCTTTAACATTAATTATATAAAGACTGTTTTAACTAATACAGTGTGTGGACGTTCTTTTGTGAGTGCTTGCGGACAACACTGTACTTAAGAACCAGCCTGCATCACCGCCTGAAAAGCAAGGCCTTGATTACTCGTCCATTGCTACCAACAATAGAGAATCTTGGCTGGGGTCCTCTGTGCTTCTCCTCTACCATATAGAGAGCAGAAGTACAGACACCCTCCTCCAGTCTTTACACTGGCGCATTTTAACAGATAAGGCTGGGGTTTACCCATCATATAGGTTTGTACAACAATTTCTTGAATCAATGAATACTAAGATAATTGTTCTAAGTTAGTGCAGAAATCCCACACATGGGCTTTATTACGTAGTTCATTAATCAAGTTATGTATGTCAAGGGAGAAATCCATCTCCCAGTCTACACTAGTGGTGATATTAGTACAAGCTTTATTAAGCCAGCTCAATTTTCTGTTGTCCACAGAGCTTATCTCCTCTCTCAAAGGGGAGAGAACTGGTGTATTTTGCTGTTTTATAATTTTGAGCCAAATGCTCATCCTCTACACCTCTAACTTAGTATTCAAGGAAGTTGGGCCTAGCTGAAGCCTCATAATGAGGGTCTGGACTCGTTTAGAAACACTGACAATACGACGCAGAATAGAACCTTCTAATTGATTTAGCCACTTAATATCTGGGTTCTCCCAGGCCTCTAGCCCATAAAGTATCGTAGGGACTATACTTGATTTATAAATTAGCAAATTGCCCACTAATACTGAAGCCGCTTTTAGATTGGACACATCGCATTATAGCACCACGTTTCCTTTGTACTTTCAATTCTCTAGCATTCTTCCAATCACATTTGGTACAACTATGTGAGATTAAACAACCCACAGAAAAAGTTACTTACCAACTGTAACGTTCTTTCGATTGGATGTTCCTCCCACGTATTCCTCATCTTAGATATTTGTATCTTCCAGCTTGCTACTTTCTAAATCTTTCACTAGAGGGTGCTGTGCTCAAGGCCGAGGCGTCGAATGTCCCTCGAGAGCAGCTGTCAACCATCAACGTCATCTGTAGTATAAAGGGCTCGAGCCACGCCCGTTAGCCTCAGTTCTATTTTTACGATGTTATTAACGCATTAGCTGACCAGGCTTAATTGTCCTTTGGCTCTGAAGGAGTATCGAGTTCAACTAGCGTAAACTATACGGCGGGGTAGACTGGGAGGGTCGATGAGGAATACGTGGGAGGAACATCCAATCGAAAGAATGTTACAGTTAGTAAGTAACTTGTTCTTCGAATGGATTGTGTCCTCCACGTATTCCTCATCTTAGATTGTGAGAACGTGATACAAATCTACCATTGGCCTACCCCACGTGGACGACCATACATCAGTCTTAGACAATCACCTAGGGGGGTGTGGATCACTATGCCCACCCTGCTCTTGTATCTCAGGGCCGTTGTGCACTGTGTTACTCCTAGATTACTTCTATCTTACTCCAATGGACACATTAACATAAGACACAAAGAAAACACATGAATCGATTCAACAATAGAAACACTTTTATTCATACATAGCAATGCATGATGCAAACACTACTACAATGCAAATCTCGAATTTGCACCTTTTATGCTTTTGGTGCAAATCTACTAGCAATGCAATGACTATACGCCTTACAGGCTTCTAATGCAAGCAATCTAATAGCCACATCATTCCTCTCCATTCCACACCTTACTTCACACTCTCTAAGACAAACCCTGTCTGATTACCCCATCTATCATGTCAGCCAAAGCTCTGTGTGAGAGTCTGTTCTAATTCCCCATGCACGTGTCTTATTCAGCAATACTCCCCTTTTTCTTCTGTGTTGCTCTGTCTCTCCTCTCCCGCTAACTCTGCAACCAGCCAGTCAGTCAGGGCCAGGCCTCTCTCTGCCAGATCCCTGCCAGATCTCATCAGCTTTGCTTAGAATGCTTCCTCAATGCTCCCTCGATCTCAGAGTCGTCCAAACGTCTCTCCTATGCCACCGCCAAACATTTCTCTTCCATCTCAGTGTCAGCTCCCTCGATCTCAGAGCTACAATTTCAACAACTAGAAACTCCCAAAAGCCTCACCTCTCATTATACTGTTCAATGACGTATACATATCCATGGTTATACTCGTTCTCTCTCGGTCATCATTTCTAAATCTGAGCAGTGCCTAAATGCCTGTGATGCATGTACTGTACTTTTCCAATCACTGCGTGTTCTGTCATCGTGACATTTTCTACATATCTATACCATATCTATCTTCTGTCTGCCTGCCAAACACCATCTCCTCATATTTCTCCATTCAAATCCCTCTCTCCTTCTGCCTGCCTCTCTATGCAAAGCTCCTCTCCCTCCATGACGCTGCCTACCCCCACCTTCTCTCTGTGTGCGAAGCACCAGCCAGGCTGTTAAGGCAAAATGCCTTCTCCCCACGGACAAAGGTTTACTTTAGTTTAGTTTAGTTTATTATTTGTATGGCGCACCATGCCCTGGAGCATCAGGGCGCAAACAGACAAGGATATGCTCATCTTGGTTACAGTTACATAAGAATAATACGAGGGTTCAGAAATATGCTGAGCTTGGTTACAGATATGCTCAGCTAGTTGCACGTACATGAAATAAGTAGATAGTATAGGCATCGACAGTGTTACAGTAAGCAATTATGTACAAGGAGCGATCAAGGAACAGGGGAGCGGGGAGCAATCTCCTGCGTAGTCAAGGTCGCGAAATATGAATTATATACAGTTATGTACAGTGTGGCATATAGGGTCACGCGAGTTAACTTAGTTGGCTGTCCTTGGCTCTTAACCACCTAGTAAGGTTCAGTCTAAAGTTTGTGAAGGGCTGGGGTTCTCTGATGTCATGAGGGAGGGAGTTCCATAACTGCGCAGCCTTAACCGGGAAGCTATTTCCTCCTATGGTGGAAAGTTTGAAGCGCGGAACTTGGAGGCAATTGGCGTTGGCTGATCTAGTAGGTCTGGAAGAGGTTCTTTTGCGTAATCTGTCCATGAGGTAGGGTGGAGCTTTGTTGTTAAGGCATTTGTGGGTGAGGGAGGCGATTTTGAGATGAATTTTGTCTGCGGTGGAGAGCCATTTGTATTCTCTTCTTATAGAGGATATATGCTTGTTTCTATTCATTTTGAGTGCTGCTCTCAAGGCATTATTCTGAAGGACTTGAATTTTGTGGATGGTCTGTTTATTTGCCCCAATGTAGAGTCCATTACAATAGTCTAATTTGGAAAGTATCAAGGCTCTGGCAAGTGTAATGCAACTATCTGTGGAGAGGAATTGTTTGCTCGCTCTGATAAGTTTGCATGTGTATGCAGTGGCAGAAGCTAAGGAGTTAACTTGTTTGGTAAAGTTCATGGTGGCGTCTAGGTAGAATCCAAGGGTTTTCACTTCGTTAGCTACTTTTATGTTGTTCCCGTCGATAATGAAGTTGTCGTAATCGGGGCTAAGTTTGGATATGTAGGAGGTGGTGCCTAGGATGATAAGCTCAGTTTTATCATCGTTCAGGCATAAGCCGTGTGTGGCCATCCATGCCTGAACGATGCTATATATTCTGTTCACTAGGGCCAGGTCCTTGGCGTAGTCTCCCGAGAGTGGGAGGAGGATCTGGGTATCGTCTGCGTAGTTGGTGTAGGCGATACCCAGATGATCCATTTCATCGAAGAGGGGCTTCGTGAAGACATTGTAGAGGGTGGGTGACACACAAGACCCTTGTGGTACACTGCACGTTATGGGAATAGGATCTGCTGAGGCTGATGGAGCGAAGACTCTCATGGTCCGGTTACTTAGGAATGGCTTAATCCAGGTTATGGCTTCTTTAGAGAAGTGGGCTGCAGAGTCCAGGTGACTACAGAGGACTGTGTGGTCCACTAAGTCGAATGCTGCTGATAGGTCCAGAAGGAGAAGTAGGGCAGCTTGGCCATTATCTCTGCATTCGTCTATTTGGGCCTTAAAGTCTATTAGCGCTGTCTCGGTCCCATGTTGTGGGCGGAATCGTGATTGACGGGTACCAAGTAAGTGGTTAGACTCCAGGAAGTTTTGTATTTGCATGTAAGCCACTTTATCTAGAATTTTTAGAAGAAAGGGCACAGTCGTGATGGGCCTGAAATTGGTTGGAATGGGAGGGTCAAGGGTTTGTTTCTTTAGTAATGGCAGTACCCAAGATTCTTTTAAGTTGTTTGGGACTGAGCCTGAGGTAAAGGATGAGTTGATTAGTTTAGTTATAAATGGTGCTAATTCTCTTGCAGCATCCTTGATGAGTTGTGCTGGGCATTGGTCGCCTTTGCAGTTGGACTGTTTAAGTCCCAGGATGACCTTTTCTACCTCTAAGGTCGATACCTTAGAAAAGCAGAATCGGGCTTCAATATTAGGCTGTGGAGGTGGCGCTGCGCTCTGAGGGATGTGGGGCGTTAGCGATGCCTTCTTGATGGCAATTTTGGTTTGTAGATTTGCTACTTTATTTGTTAGAGCATGTTGTATGCTCGAGCACCATTTTTTATCCTTAGTGCAGTTTTCTTGGGGTACAACGGGCGTTTCCAGTTCTTTCAGAATGCTGAACAGTTCTTTGACACTGGATTTTGAATTAGATATTCTAGTATTGTAGGTTTCATGTTTGGCTAATAGTATTTCTTTCTTGTATTGGGAGGAGGCTTTGAAGAGGTTGAGCTTGCTATTGACTGATGGGGAGAGTCTCCATATAGTTTCAAGTTTTCTTTTAGCCAGCCTGAGATTTTTTAAATGGGGAGTGAACCATGAATTGAGGTGTTTTTTAGGTTTGCCATTTCTAAGCTTGAGCGGGGCTATGTGATCAAGGGCTGAGGTCATGGCTACATTGTAATGTTCAACTAACAGATTTGGGTCCATACTGTCTGGTAGTGAATTCAATATAGGTGTTATAACAGGCATCAGATTTTCCGCTGTCATTAGTTTTTTGTTTCTCGTGGGCAGGGGTGGGGCAGGTGAGGACAGGGCAGTAGCCCGGCTAGTTGTCACTGTGAATAATATCAGGTGGTGGTCAGTCCAGATCTGTGGTATAGAGTCCGTAATATTTACTTCGCAATTATGTTCTGCTATCCAATCAAGGATACGAACTTTGTTATGGGTAGGTAATTCCACTTTTTGGGAGAATCCTAGCTCTTTCAAGGTCAGAGCAATCGCTGTAGATTGGGTATCCTTGTTGTCATTGCAACCTAGGTTAAAGTCGCCTAGCACTATTGTTTGGGATGTATTTTTTAGGTTATTGGACAGGGCTGTTGAGATGTCCTCGGCAAATGTTCCGATGGGACCTGGGGGTCTATAGATGAGGATGATGTTTAGGGTTTGGGAATTCGCGATGGCTATTTTGACCATGAGGCATTCACAGGATGGTATAGTGGTAGTGGTGATGATCCTCATGTCCAGGCTAGTTTTAGCTATGATTGCTAGACCTCCACCTCGGGAGGTGAGTCTGTCCGCTCGCAGAATTGTATAGTTATCTGGGACTGCTAGTGGGTCATGTTATCTGTCTGCCAAGCGAACTGTTTACGCATACTTGTACACTGTAACTCATAACAACTCTCTGCACTCAGCGGCGCTTCTGTGTGTCTCAATGGAATGGCTTCATAATGCCAGCTACATCTCTGTCTAGCGTTTACTCTTTCTCTTGCAAGCCCAAGCGCTATCTATAATGCCTCAATGCATATTCTAAGTGCACACTCAATGCGTGTCTCTCTACATGCATACATAATACATAACAACATATCTCTACATGTGTCTCTACAAATATAACATGTTTCTCTAGATGGCACTTCAAATATAACAGGCCTCATTCTATAGCTAATTACAAATGCATACAAAGTGGCAGAATAATGTGGATAGTCTAATGTTACTACTTCATGTCACTACTAATCAGTACTAATCAGAATGTATAATGGATAACTGGATCCCTAAATGGGTAATGATTCTCTAATAATGGGTAATGATTCTGTAATGATAACAAACCAGGCTTCTCCATACTATCAGGTTTTACAATATAGGCTCCCATAGCAGTATGAATTTGGAGGAGGGAGTATTAGATGCACAGTGTGTAGGACTGCTTTAGCTAAAAGACCCCCTTGAAATGATGTTGAGTCCAGGCAATAATGTTTCACAAAGGTATGCATGGACGACCAAGTGGCCGCTGCACAAATGTCCTGCACTGGGACACCCCTCTGAAGAGCCGTTGAAGTTGCCATGCCCCTAGTTGAATTAGCCCATCTGGGGGCACTTTTCCAGCCAATTTATAACATTCAGAGATAGCTAAGATTATCCATCTGGATAGCGTTTGTTTTGATACCGCTAGGCCCAATTTGTGCCTGGTATATCCAACAAAAAGTTGGTCAGATTGTCAGAATTTAGCCAATCTGGAGATATAGAAACTGAGAGCCCTTTTTGGGCCCAATCTATGTAATCTTTCTTCCTCTTTACTTGCCTTCGGAGGAGGGTAGAAAGAAGGTAAAGTAATTTTCTGTGACAGGTGGAAGTAAGAGACTATTTTCGGTAAAAAAGAGGGCTTGACTCTTGTCCTTATGGAAACTGGTGTGAGGAGGTTTACAAGACAGCGCCTGCAACTCACTCACCCTGCCGGCTGATGTAATTGCCACTAGCAGAATTGTTTTCAAAGTAAGAAGCCTTAACGGGCAAGAATGTACTGGTTCAAAAGGTATACATGTAAGAAACTTTAAGACTAAGTTCAGATCCCAGGCGTGTACCTGAAAAGGTGTCAGAGGGTACACATTCGTCAGCCCTTTCAGGAATTTGATAACCAAGGGCATTTTAAAATAGGAAACCTCTTCCAAGGTGCTCTTAAAAATAGCGCCGCTAAGTACCCCTTTATTGTACCAACTTGGAGCCCCAAATTGGCCAAATGTAACAGGAAAGAAAGTACCATAGGAGTGTTACTAAGGAATGGAGCCACATTCTTGTCTCTGCACCAGTTACTGAACTTGTTCCAATGACACCGGTATAAGGACTTCATTGCTGGCCTTCAGGCCGAAAGCAAAATCTCCATCACGTCGTCCAGGAGGTCCCAATCCTTATATCTCATCCTCAGAAGCCAGGCCTGAAGGCTGAGCGTGTTGACCTCTGGATGGAGAACCCGACCTTCCTCTTGCGAGAGGAGATCCTCTCTCTGTGGAAGACATATTGGAGGGCAGATGGACATGTCTAGAAGGTCTGGGTACAACGTCCTCCTGCCCCAATCCGGGGCAATTAGGATCATGGTTTTCCTGAACTTTCTCAACCTCCTGATTACTTGAGGAATCACAGGGACTGGAGGAAACGAGTACAGCAGCAGAAACTCCCAGTCCACCACGAACACGTCTCCTAGAGCTCCTCTTGGAGGAAATTCCCTTGAGCAGTACTGAACACACTTTCGGTTGACCTGGTCGCGAAAGATCCACTTGAGGGGTTCTCCCTACTACTCGTGGGACACTGTGCTCTGACTTCTCAGAGCGTCCACCGCCGTGTTCTGCTCTCCGGCTAGGTGAACTGCCGACAGAGAGATTCCTTCTTGAATTGCTCAGAACCAGAGTTGCATTGCTTCCCTGCACAGTGGAAGTGATCCTATGCTTCCTCTCTTGTTGAGGTAGTACATGGCCACTGTGTTGTCTGTCATTATCAGGACATTCTTTGCCTGTACAGAGGGCAGAAAGGCTTTCAGAGCTAGTCTGATTGCCCTCAGCTCCAAAAGGTTGATGTGCAGTTTGGACTCCGATGGAAACCAACGACCACTTATTGTCAGATCGTAGGTGTGGGCCCACCACCCCGTGAGTGAGGCATCCGTCACTACTATTATCTCCAGCCATGGCTTCCAAAAAGATTCTCCTTTGAGGATATTGTCCTTGCAAGCCCACCATAGTAGATCTTGAGCCACTCTGGCCGGAACTTGCAAAAAATCGGACATATTCCCCGAAAATTTAGACCATTGAGTTTTGAGGGCCCATTGAAGGGATCTCATCCTCAATCTGACCTCTGGCACCAGAAAAATGCAGTATGCCATGAGATTGAGCAACCTGAGGAAATCAAAGGCCGGTAGAGGCTGGGCGTTCAAGAACTTTGTTACCATCTGCAGAATGTGGTGAGCTCTCTCCTCGGGAGGTGAGGCTTTGCCTGAGGAAGTATCCAGGACTGCTCCGATGAATTGGAGCTTCAAGAGTGGTACCATTTGTGACTTTTTGAAATTGATGGAAAAGCCCAGTCTGTGTAAGAAGTGGCAGGTCATGGTCAAATGTTCCTGGGCTCGTTCGGGTGAACCCGCCCCAATTAACCAGTCGTCGAGGTAAGGGTAAAGGTGAATCCCCCTCTCCTGAGACTCGCTGCCACCACTGCCATCAGCTTGATGAAAACCCTCGGGTGGAGGTCAACCCGAATGGCAGAACTTGAAACTGATAGTGAGAATTGCCAATCGCGAACCTCAGGTACTTCCTGTGCTTGAGATGCATCGGCACATGAAAGTAAGCATCCTGAAGGTCCAATGATACCAACCAGTCTTGGAGTTGGAGAGCCTGAAGGATTTGACAAAGGGTTACCATTTTCAACTTGTCCTTCCTGGGGAACTTGTTCAAGTTTCTTAAGTCCAAAATGGGTCTCAATCCTCCGTCCTTCTTTGGGATGAGAAAGTAAGGGGAGTAGCAACCCTTGTTCCGCTCGGCTACAGGTACATGTTCTATTGCACCTTTCTCTAGCAGGGTTAAAAACTCCTGCACAAGGAGCGGGTCTGGAATTTTGGCAGAGCTGGCTCCCGGTGGATGGTCCCGAGGCCTTTGTCGAAAAGGAAGGCAGTAACCATGGGCAACTGTTTCCAATGCCCAAGCATCTGAAGTAATGCCCCGCCATTCACTCAGATACTGAGTGATCCTGCCTCCCACCAGGGTCTTGTGGGTTAAGGCCTCAGAGTGGCTTTGCAGCGGCTGCAGTAGTGGTTAAAGGGACAGTTGCTGCTGCTGGGGCTGATCTAGCACCTTTTCCTCTTCCACCACGAGGAATTTTTCTTTGCTGATCTTTCTGACTGGCCTGTCCTTTCCCTCTCCCAAATGAGGAATAAAAGCGAAAAGGACGACTCCTCCAGGAAGATGACCCTGAGTAAGAGTGTTGCTGAGGTTGTTTTATAGAGGCACTAAGAGCTTTAGCAGCCGCCTTTGAGGTCTGCAGCTTTTCTAAATTTTCGTCTGCCTTGCTGCCAAACAACCTCAAGCTGTCAAAAGGCATATTGAGCAATCTGGTTTGCACATCTGGTGCAAAACCCAATTTTCTCAGCCATGCGAATCTGCGCAGGACTGTGCTAGACGCCATGGACCTGCTAATGCTATCAGCAGTATCCAGCCCAGATTGGAGGCATTCCCCCATAGCCTCCTTTCTATCTCTGACAATTGTGAGAATACCTTCCCGTTCCTCGCCCTAAGGGATGTGTTCAGCCACTGCTGTCATACAATCCCACAGGGTGTATGTGAACCTTGCAAGAGTGCAAGTCACATTTGTGGATTTTAAAGCCATACTGCCCGAAGAAAAAGCTTTCTGGGCCCAGGCATCAATCCTTTTGACGTCCCTACCGTGGAGATTGAAGGGTAGGCTGATTGTCTTGTAGATGTGGCTGCCTGCACCACTAAACTCTCCGGCGAGGGATGTTTTGTTAGATATTCAGGGTCAGTTGAGGAAGGCCTATACTTCCCCACAAACTTCTCATTCATGGCAGGGCCAGAATCTGAGGTCTCCCATGTGGCCATAACCCTGTTTTGCAATTCCATATGAAAAGGGAGGACAGGGTCCCTTTTAGGGCCTTCATTAAGGATGTATGGCATGTCATCTTGGTAAATATTTGGGGGGATTGCATTCCATCCCATGAATTCAATTACTCTATTCATCAAGTTTCTGTACCCTGCATCTGCATGGTCTGCAGGGTCAGGCCTATCAAAATCTACCTCAGGGGGGGTATCCAGGCCACTGGCCATCTGAAGGCATTCATATATATCTGCCATTTTCGAATTAGGGCCTACTAATTCTTCTGGGACCGCCCTAGTCCCAAATTTTACTCCAGCCGGAGTACCATCCTCCTCAGAAGATTGTTACTCGAAAATTGAAGACATTGATCTGAAGAAATGCTGTCTAGGTTGTGGGTGGAACACTTTTTCAACCGGCATCGCCCTTGGCTTCGACAAGGATGTCGATTTTGGCACCGGAATTAGCAATGGCCTGGATAATGCATCAAAGGCGTCGAGGTCATCGACGCTGGCTTCGATAACGTCGAAGGAGGCTTTGATGCCGTCGAGGTAGGTGTCAATGTCATCTTCGAGGTCGGCTTCAAGAGCGCCTTTGAAGGATGCATCGAAGTAGCCTTCAACATGGATATCGATGGCGGATGGGTTCCCAACTCCATCTTGCCCAACGTTACCTCCGATTTATGCACCGGTAGGTCTGATTTTTTTACTAGGTGTCGGGGAAATATCCTCCGATGACATACTCGATGATTTATCTTCGGATCTCACGCGTCTGGTCTTTGACCTCCCTCTGTCACTTTTGGAGTGAGTAGGGGCATGGTCTCCACTAGGGGGTCTGGGCCGCATTCTCGAAAATCTTTAACATGGAGGTTCGGAAAGCCTCCCATTTCTCAGGGGACTCATGTTTGAAAGGATAGAGGATGACTCTTGTGTCCGCCGTCGAGGAGGAGGAAGAAGGAGCTCGGTGTCGCCTCTTCTTAGATTTTTGTTGACGCAGACGAGAAAGATTTCCTTGAGCGATCTCAATTTCCTCGACCTATGTCGAGACTTCCCATCCGATTCCCTTGATCCCTTAAATTTTCTCGAAGAAGACTTTGAGGATTCCTCCCCCACCGCTAGTTTACCTATAGGTTCCTTTAGAGCCTTGTTGGTCATCACCTGACAGGAACCGCACTTGTCAACCCGATGGTCAGGGCCCAAGCACCAGAGACAATTTCGATGGGAGTCGTTGATCGACATTTTCTTCCCGCACTTCTGACATTTTTTTAAGCCAGTTTAAGGCATGGAAGGATTCGGCGATGAAGACATAATCGATTAAAGAACTGAGGCGCCGTTCTCGTGTCACGAAGCAAGCTATCGGAAAAACGGAACTGCGGCTAACGGGAACGCCTCGAGCCCTCTATACTACCGATGATGTCGATGGTCAGCGGCTGCCCTCGAGGGACATTTGACGCCTCGGGCTCGAGCACAGCGCCCTCTAGTAAAAGCTGGAAGATACGAATATCTAAGATGAGGAATATGTGGGAGGACACAATCCATTCGAACATGTATATGATGCAGTCCACTCAACTGTCATATTGCAATCTTTAATTTCAGTTTGAATTAAGCGTCTAGTCTTCCCAAAGGTCATTAGGTGCGTTTTCTTTGGATTTATGGTTAGATCATTGTCCTGCACCTACTTCATTAGCACGACCATAGACCTTTTTAGGCCGACCTTGGAATGATCCATACGTATTATGTCATTGGCGTATGACAGTAGGGGGAGCTACATCAAACCTCACTTGGGGGAAACATTTCTAATATTAGCAAGAATCTTAGGTAGATCAGCCAAATAGAGGTTAAATAACAGGGGTGGGAAGACGCATCCCTGCTTTAATCCTCTATTTGTTAGTATGGGTTTAGTGAAATAACCAGTCCCCCGTACACATACAGAAGCAGTTGTGTCAGAATACAATTGACATATCATATTGAGGAGACTGTTATCAATGTCCCAATTCAACAGCTTGATCCATAATTTGGTTCTGTTGACACAGTTGAATGTTTTTCTAAAACCTTGACCTGGCTCTGGATGTGAGGGTTCTAAGAATTATTATTAGTATTGTTGAACAGTTACTCTGAAATGCAATTTGGGTGGCATGCAAGATGTTTCTATTTGTCCCTTTTCAATGTTTTCTTGTACACATTCATGATGATTGTAATATTGTGGGATTTCATATTGACACAAATCTTCTAAATGGTCAGATCTATCAGGGTAGTAGTTTTCAAGCAAACGTTTTTAACTATCTTGTCATTGTCTGGGTTATGAATAGCTAACATTTCTATTTCATGAAAAGGTTATAAAACGTTATGTCTGCTTTCTGCGTAGCCAAGACTAATCTTCTTAATATCTACACTTTTCCCATAAAGGTGTGTTCCTGTTAATCTAGCTGCTGCTTTGTATGTCCCAAATTCACAGTTTTAACTCATTTAACTCATTTTAGCTAATATAATGTGCTGAAAGTGGCTTTTCATTTGGAATTTGCTCCCAAAGATCTTGTAGTTAACATGTTTCTGCCTTAGTTGTGTATGTAGTTAAGTATCTACTTACAGCCATAGAATGTATCAGTTACAAATTGAATATCTATGGGCCTCATTACAAGTTTGCCAGTCCGCGAACTACGGTATCGGTAAGCTTGCCAGTACCGTAGTTCCCAGACCGGCAAACTACGAGTTGTGCTCGCGGGTGCCTTTCTGCCCGCCAGGTCGGGCCTGCCGGGCAGAGTGGCACCCGCGAGCACAGCATGTCGGATGCACCGGCACCGTTATAAACGGTGCCAGTGGATCCAACCTCCCCATTCCCATTCGGCCCTATGGGGCCGAATGGGAATGGGGAGCATCTTGTTTCCGGCACCCGCGAATGGTCAAATACCGGATCCGGCGAGGCCGGAATGGCCCGGTAATTGCCCATTCACAGGTGCCGGAAATGTTTTGAAGTTTGGGGGCAGCCTGTCGGTTTTACCAGCAAGGCTACCAACAAACTTATAATGAGGCCCTATGTTTGCATTCCACATACTTAAAATTACATGGCAGTACCTATTAATGCTTTTTAAATCTATTTTTAATTCATATGATCTTTTGTGAGCTTTACATTTAACATGGTGTCTAATAGCTGAAAGGTGGTCATTAATTAATGTTGCTTCATGCTCATTCTCCAAATCAACATCTTCAGTATAAGCGGTCATTTAATTTGTATGTTTTTTAACAACAAGATGTGCATTTGTGATTTTGAAAATGCATTACATCCTCATGTACATTTTGGCTTTTATCAGAGTTTGTAATTGTGCAGTTAACATATCTTTCTATAAGGTTGCTTACTGTTTTTGAATTATCTTTACCAAATGGAGGAGCACCTTTAACCCATAAAACCATACACATATGAGGTGCTCCCCAATCTTGATATTCCTTTCTCCAAAAGTAATGTGTAACTTTTCCTTATGGTGGACCCTGTGTGTTTAAAATAATGTTTAACACAGTAAGGAATCAATGGTGAAAAAATGTCTTGACACATTTACTGCATCAAGTGCACAAAGTTCAGTTGGAGTTAAACAGTTAATGTTAGGAAGATGTACATTTGCTTCTTTTAAAACATTGAATGCATAATATGCACAGCTTAAAGTAACAAACCATGTTGGTGGACCAGGGTCTCATTATATGCAATTTAATTTCTGATAATCGCATATACCAATATTCTCTTGTTCCTCGCAGTTTTGCTAACATGTTAGTAATGCTTTTTTCTAAAACATTTTCAACCGTTTTTGTATTAAGGTTATGGGCAACTCCATAACATAGGGTTGCAAATTCACTTTCATAAGGCGTGTGAAACATATATTCATGATTAAGTCTAAATCTAGGGTCTGTTGAACACATGCAACTTGATCTATATTCTGAAGTAGATATATGTACCGGTCTGTCATCTAATCTTCCACCTTCTCCTGTTGGGAACAATTGAGTAAAGCATCTTTCTTATAAGTATTTATTCCACACATTTAATAATGTGCCCTTTGCTTGTCTCATTTGAAATACTTACATTGAATCACCTATAACTTCTTTTACTCTTCATATAGGTTTTCTGTATTTTTTCTTTGGCAATACGTTTAAAAATTGTTTTGTTACTCATTGAAGGACCGCTTTTCTAAACGAACATTCACTTGCCATCAACTTGCCTACACAGCCGAGTTAGCTCTTGCTGTGCAGTACTCACTTCCTGGAGGAGGCAGAGCTTTCCGTGTCCACGTGACGGATCACGTGACCCTTTTCGGGCATTTACTGATGGCCCAACCACCCTTGCGGCGTTAAGCCCACAGCGGGGACAAGGGCGCAGCATTTATAGTACTGTTTGTCTGCTGTTTGGCTCTGGGAGGCTCCAGGCTACGGAGGAAAGGAAGCCGCTGAAGGAGCTTGTGTGCAAACTCATAACTGTGGCAAGACTCTGCTCATTCTACAAATTCCTGCAAGAATTACTCCATTGTGGTTTATTAGCCATTAGGCAGGAGACAGGGAGACTGTGGAGGAGCTCTCTTTGATCCCAGGTACTGTCCTACTATTGCTGTAATTTAGGCTGCAACCTCTTACAGTTGCTATTTGGGACTTCTACGTTTATCTATCATCCGAAAGGAGGGAACACTTTTGGGTAATTGCTTTGTTTAGTTCGACTCTGGGGAGGAGAGACGGACTAAGGCTGCTCCTCAAGCCATCGGACGTTCCCAAGGCAGTGCAAACTTAATAGATATATCTTTGAATTTATTCTATATTGCACTTCATATCTATTGAATGTCGTATATATTTTATTGATATTGTTTTCTATCTCGGCCCTTTTTTCCTTTATTTTAATACAGGGGTTGCAAGTTTTTTCCCCCCTAGATACACATTTTATCATATTTGCAATCTTAAAGATCTGCTTTATATTGCACTTTATTCTACATTATTTTACAGATTATTTGATTTTAGGGAGTGTTCCCGTACAATTAATCCAATTGAATATGCCTGCACTTAGAAGCGGGTTTGAAACTGTTGAGAGCCAAGAGAATAAGGTGGTAGAAGCTCAGCTGGGCCCTCCGCTAGAGTGCGAAGTGCCCATTAATATAGACCACATGGAAAACAATGCTGCCTGTAATATATCTGTTGAAATTACTGATGAAGGAGGGTCGAATCATACATCTTGTGTGAGTATTGAGAGACCCCCATCATTAATTTAACAGCGTTGGAGGAACAAACGTCTATTGGGCAAAATCCAGACATATTAGATACAGAGGCACTTATGGGTAATAGGGACAAGCTGGATTGTAGACAGGAACTTACTGATGAAGAATGTCTTCAACAAAGTCTACTTGGTATCAAAAGGGTGGTTCGCTTTCATGCATCTACTCCCCTCCGAAGGCCGTTTTAAGTGAAAAAATGAAAGCTAGGGAAGTTATTGGCCTAGACTCATTAAGGCGAAATATGATAGAAAATAACAAGGGTAAATATCCTTTTGGTATAAACTATTCCACTCACATTTCGCCTGCAGTGTTTATTTTTGGGAAAGGTGAACAGGATAAGAGACAATGTTCTACTGGCCCTACCCAGTCTAAATATGCTAGTTGGGGAGAACAATCTAAAGGGACTCCTATTCCTCCCGATCATAATCTTAATCAACCTATCGGGGGGGGTGATTTGGACGATTCCTTTTTGCTTATGGCAGATGCTACGGGGGACCTGCTTAAAGAAATTATTGATTTGGAGATGCCGACGGGGAGACTCTTATCTAAAGGCGAGGGTATGAGGAGTCTATCTGAGGGGGCGCCGAGCGGTGCACTCTCAGAAACTATAGATATTACCATGTTGGGGAAACAACAAGAGGGAAAGCAAAAAGACCACACTACACCGGCATTAGAGGCCCCGAAGATTCATATACATAGGGAGGTGGCCATTACTCAAACGGATAGGGATGGTTATAACCGACCAGAAACAGTGGACAATTCCACGGAACCCGATCAGGCGATATTAGAAATTCAACCTATAGGTAAGGACAAACAGGAAAAGCCTTGTTCGGGTAAGGAAGATAGAGGAGATTATCTTTTACCCCTTCTATCTAACCTGCATATTAGTTTAAATTTGGCTCTGAAAACCATTGGTGAGTCCCAAGAGATGCTTGGTGGTTCTATGGTAGGCCAACAAGCTGCCTTTAATCAATTAATTACTCGTTTGGCATTTTTGGAGGGCCTTGTGGAGGGCAAGACCTATAATGACCATAATATTAAAGAGCATAATCAATATGATAAATATAGAGAGGAACAAAGCATTAGGCTAGCAACCATGGATGCTAAAATTACCACTATGTTGGAATTCATGCTTTCAGGGGATCGCCCCACTTCGTCAGATAGAGGGATAGGGGACCAAGAATTCCCAAGTCAAGGAGGTAAAAAAATCACAGAATAATAAATATGAAAATGAATTGAGGTGTCCTGACAGTCCATCCGTTCTTCTGGATGCCATTGCAATCGCAACTGGGGGTCATACCCAAGAACAAGACACGGAAACATCTAATGCCCAGGAGCATGTTATGGAAACTCCTAAGGAGGGGGAATGTCTGAATATTAGCAGTGAGGATGCTATAATCATCCAACAAACGCCACCTAAAAGGGGGCAAACATGTAAACAAAAAACAAAACATATGGAGAAAATACCAGCAGACCCAGTATTGGAAACGGGTAGCTTGACTGAACTTGACGAAGTACGCCCTGCCAATACTTCTAACTATGACATTAATGAGGTACCCCAATCTCCGGTTTATAGGCGTAAAAAATCAAAAAAACATATGCCTAATACAAATATTAAAGGCAGGAATTCTAATCTTAAAGCAATTAGGAATATTCCGGCCCAAGAAGTGCTCGATGATAGTGGAGTAGCCAATGGCCCGAATAGGGGAAGAGTGTCAGGAGCGGGGGGAGGCCACCAAGAAATGTCCTTTAGCTGGGGGAGAAAAAACTACCAACCGTAACATTCAAATTTGTAATCTATTAAGAAATGGTCAAGATCAACCCCAAACTAAACAAACTAAGATGACAGCCTTTGGCAAAATAACTAGCACTAAACATGCCAGAACCTCTATAGGTACGCAACAAATTAATATCCTCCCCACTGCCCAAGCAATGGCCCCTGCAACATATATTAACACTCCCTCTTCTAATGGGTCGATTGTAATGGTTGAGAGTGGGAGTGGTTCTACTCTTAATAACATGGGGAAAGCCCCTTAGACACACAGACCCCTAACATTCAGGACACTCAAGGAAATGCAGTGGCTAAACCCTTTTCAGGCAACGTAAAGATGCAGTCTGTTCCGGTACAGCCCCTCTCCGAGACCTATTCATGGAAGATCCTGGGTTGGATTTATAACAATAAGACAGATTCTCAGGCTAGTCTAAATAGAATGTATCTCTTAAACTTGTTTAAAAAAATTCCTCCATTGCGGGCTATAACAACCGATGACATAGACGCTATTTCCTTGCCAAATCATAACAATCATTGAATGGTAAGCTGCTTTCACTCGGTGATAGTGGCAGATATGGTGCGTGCACAAGAAAAAAATCTTAATTCTCTGGGTTATGGCCTGTCTACATTAGCAGATGATAAAGAGGCTGATAGTTTCCTACAATATAAGGAACCTACTAACATCCAAACAGAACAAATTGCTCATTTGGGTATTAAAAAACTAGACAACTCAGATCCAGCATTGGCCCTAATTTCTAGACTTCTACACAGCGGCCAGGATTGGTCATGGTTACAACCAGCTCTTAAAACTTTAGAGACCCTTAGACAAGGCAATGGGTGCTCCTAACAGCTTTAATATCGAGGTTATTTCCTGGAACTCATGCGGGGGCTCACATTTGAATACATTTCTGACTAAAGGCGACACTTACACCTGCCCCCGTATTTATTTTTTTCAAGAAACCATGATGCTTACTGACATGTACAGAGATGGTTTTTATACCTTCTCTTCACTAGCATCGAGGGGGGAAGCAGGGCGGCCTAGTGGTGGTTTGACTATTGCTGTTGATCGCAATCTGGGGTTTCATGGTAATGTGATCTTTACGAGCGAATGGCTTCTGGGTATTGTTTTGTCCTCAAAGAATAATGTAGATCCAATTCTCCTGTTGAACCTATATTGAAATCCTCTAAAGGTGGCCCTTGAAATAGTGGAGGTTTCCCTTGGAGAAATTCTGGGAGGTTGGTTCGAGAAGGGCTTTGGAAATCGTATTATCATGGGAGGAGATTTTAACTCCTCCTGTGCTGAGGGTTCTATGCTGAATGAGAGAGGGGTTACTCTGAAAATGCTCCTACCTAATCTTAAGAGAGGTATATGTTGGGATAAATTCCTTGAACATTGGGATTTGGGGCTCCTAGACTACGCCTCGGATTGGAACTTACCCAAACATACCTGGAAAAGGGGAAGCAATAGCTCTAGAATTGATTTTTTCTATGTTTTGAATAGTAAGAAACAAGCTTGTAGAAAATTGACACTTATGGAGTTAGATCTGGGCGATCATATTCCTCTACTCTTTTCACTATTGCTTCCATGTCCAGATATCCATGTCAATCCAGAGTTTATGGGCCTAGAGGCGGCTAATAACGGGAGAACGATTGTTTGGAATAAGAAAACGATTATGAAATTTAATGCCCTGATCTTGGAGAACCTGACCCTAGTGTTGCATCGAAATTTGAGGGAGGAGCATCTCTCATTAGGGGGATCCTATCAAAACAATATTATGTTGTCATGAGCCTATAAAATTAGTAGGACGGGTGACAAGGAGGTGACAAAACCCAAGGGGAGGGTTGGAGACTCCAGAATCCAAAGAGCCAAGCGCGTTAAATGTAGGGATCTAAGGATTCTGAAGAAACTACCCATCTAATTTGCTGAATTGCAGCTTAGGAAGAGAAAAATCATCCTGAAACATAAAAATCTGATTAAGTCTCTGAAAATGGATCAAAACCTTGCAGTCCACCAACAGATGATATATAACCTATGTAAGGGCCGGGATGTTACATTTTGGGCCATTGTCAATGTAAAGACTGGTAGGGGGTGTCTGTACTTCTGCTCTCTATATGGTAGAGGAGAGGCACAGAAGACCCCAGCCAAGATTCTCTATAAGGTAGCAATGGACGAGCAATCAAGGCCTAGCTTCTCAGGAGGTGATGCGGGCTGGTTCTTAAGTACAGTGTAGTCCCCGAACCCCCACAAAGGAATGTCCACGATCACAATAACGGACTTTGTACTCGGAAGTCAATAATGATAAATGTATACAATTCTAAAGTGGTACCACTAATGTTATCGAATCTCATTAAAGTGCATCAACTGTACGGTTAAAATGTTACACAGATTAATAACGAGGAAACCAGCAATAGAGATAGACAGGAACGTAAGATGGTTGAAACAATAGGCAGAATGCTGGCCCCGTTACCTAGACACAGGTCTGTGTGGAGATCCCCCCACCTGGGCAACCTGTAAAATAAGATATATCGCACAAGCCCAGTCCATATGTTCAATAGTCTCACTTCTTCCTATTAAGGTTTTACCCCCCAATGTACCTGGTGGAGTAGAGTTCTCCGACGATGCGTGACCGATCCTTCTTGAGTGCCTCCTTTTCAGGCGGGAGCCACGGATCGTGGAGAGGTGTCGGGGAACTTGGCGTTCGGTGTCGGGGAATCGACGGCCCTTCTTGAGTGCCCTCCCTTTAAGGCAGGAGTCACTGGTCGTCGAACGTCTGACGGTGAACAGGGTGAACTACGGCAGGGAAGTGGTAGCTTCGTTCCTAGCGGTGCTCGTCGACGACAGAGCGTTGGCGTCCTGCAAGGAAGAGGCATGCGGGGCACCTCGGTGACGATAGTTCTGGACCGCAAAGAGATGATGAAGAACTGTGGCCCAGCAAGGGCGTCAAGTCATCGGCATCTCTGTGGTCCCTAGGTGGCGGGAAACCCACCGGTGGATGCTCCTCAGAGCATCGACGGTCGGGCCTTCTCCAGCGGGAGACAAGCGGATGACGATGCAGGCGAGAGTGTCCGATGATCAATGGAAGTTCTTAGGCAAATGGGAGCACGGCGGCTCCGGTCGGCGATGGCGGTCGGCGACAGTGGCGGACAACAGTCCAAGTACTTCTCCTTGGAGTTCCACAGCAGTCCCCGTATCGGGTCGGCAGCCTGTCGAAGGTCTGTCTACCAGGGAGCGTTGGCAAAGATCAGCTGTGCACAATGGTCCCTCGTAGCTCGGGAAGAGGGCGCCTTACCAGGTCCTCTCTGGGTCAGTCCTTGGAAACACAGCAGCTTTCAGATTGCGAAGGAGAGCAACAGTAATTCTTCTCGTCCAGCAGGGCTTCAAGGTCAAGCGTCACTTACTCCAGTTACTCGTCGTAGTGGACTTCAGCTTCTGAACACGATTCCTAGCAGTGAGAGGTCCCCAGATATACTGTTGATCTCCCATTCATTCCGCTGGGTCACACTCAAGCATCCAATCACGACTAAGGGCATTCATGCAGGCAAGCAGCCAATCAAGCACACAAGGTATTCAGGCCATTCACTTCTCTCCAGACACTCACAACAAGTTATGTGTATCGGGACAAGTACCAAGCCATTCAACACTCCAAGCTGCATTCATACCGGTTTCGGGCACGGTTGTCTCAGTCATTGTGTCAACCACCAGATACTAGACACCCACAACACAGAATGCATATTCGTCACACACTCTATTCACCCAGGTCCCACCCACAGGAGGTACCCACAACATACATCACCGGGAAGGCTCCAGCTAGTCTGGCCGGGCCTTCACAACAACACCATATATGGCATTTCCACCCAACAGACAGTCAGGGGGAAGGGACAGAGTCAGGGCTTCCCAGGACTTTGTGAAAACAAGGTAATGGGTAATAGAAAGCAAGAGGCCACAGGGGACATCTTGTTTCCCATCAGGAATCAACCGATCCCAATGGCAGGGCTGGGGGATCCCAAAATGGAGGATACTCCGCGCACCTGTCAAGTTCAGCATGGAGCTGCCACCAGCCCATACCCTGCACTGCGGGCCACCCACAGGTGCCCAAAAACATACACTAGGGGCACAGGGTTGTACCCCCACCCATGGGTGCCATAAGGGTATCCCACGGGTCCGTTCACCAAACCAAAAAGAGAGAGCTGCACCGCCAGGAGTCCCATCTGAACTCCTGCGCGGAAAACACAACAGAATACACAATAAAAAGCAGTAAAGGACAAGGATACGGAGGACCTGTCCCTCCGATGCATTTCCAGCATCACAGTCAATAACACCCTTACCCCGGTTAAAGATAGACTTGATTGCCCTGTTCAGGCAGAGGCTTGGTGCTCTTTTTATAAGAAAAAGTTTGAATTGCCTATTACCTTTTCCAGGGAACAGGACATGGATTGGGGTCCTCCAGTGGCAGGTGATTGTTCTTGGGATTTTGAGGATATCATTTGGGCTATTAATAAACTTAAACCATCTAGAGCGCCGGGCCCGGACGGCATCCCTATGTTTGTTATAAAGGTAGCGCCAGAAATATGGCCCGAGTTGCTTAAACCCATATTTGATGATATCTTTAAAACCCATACCATCCCCACTCATGGGCTCAAAGTATTATTGTACCCATATTTAAAAAAGGTGATGTCGTCAATCCCCAGAACTATAGACCCATAGCACTTTTAGATGCGGCTAGTAAGATCTTCAGTATCTTACTTTTAAGAGATCTGAACAAAGAGATCAGGAGGAATGCTTATTTTAGCAAATTTCAGGTCGGTTTTAGAGAGGGTTTGGGAACCAACTTGAATGGGACTATTCTGGCCCATTTAAGAGACACAGTCCATCAATCTAACATGGGTGAGATTTTTATGGCATCCTTAGATCTTTCTAATGCTTTTGACGGGGTTATCAGAGCGAGATTATGGACTAAAATGCTAGCAATGAACTTCCCTCGAAAGATTGTCCAACTCTTGGCTCTACTGCATAGTAATACCTCGGTCAGGCTTGGTTTGACACATGAAGGTACCCTTTCTGAGGCCATTGATACTAAAGTTGGAGTCAAGCAGCGCTGTTCACTCGCACCCACACTCTTCAACCAGTACGTGTGCGATGTGGAGGACATGTGGCAGGGCCCTTCCATCGCACCGTTTAGGTTGGGGTGTTTGGCTATCGAGTGGATGGCATTTGCAGATGATTTTATTCTTTTTGACCACACTCCACGTGGCCTTCGTAGAAAGATGGATATCTTCTATCACTATGCGATGGCGAACAATCTTTCCCCTAACACATCTAAATCCCAAACGATTGTGGATACCAAGAAGAGAACCATCAAATCTTATAGTTGGAGGATGGGAGAGGATCTGGTGGAACAGGTCCAGGCTATAACATATTTAGGCTACAACTTTACTAATAGATCTAGCCTGAAGATGTGGAAACTGAGCCTGGAAGAAAAAGCATCTAAATTAAAGGTTCAAATGAAGTTCTTGAAGGCTAGGGTATGTACATTTTCACTCCTACCTATAAGGCGTTTTTATCTTGCAAAATGTGAGCCGGTCATCCTGTATGGCTTGGACATTTGTAGCCATGATATGAGCTCATGCCTGAATGTGGTTCAGGGGAAAATGTGGAAAGAACTACTGGGCCTATCAATGGCAGTCCCCAATGCCATTATCTGTCATGAGTTATGTCTTATTTCACTTAAAGCGATATATCTTTGGAGGCAATTATCCTTGTTTGGAAAGATGAATGATCCACCTGTAAACACTTTATATGAATTGCTAAATAAGGTTGTTAAATCTGGGTCAGTAATATCTATTAGAAAGTTTTGCGACAATATGAATTTGTTGTTAGATACTCTAGGTCTTTGTCAAGAGGATCTGGTAGAACGACCAGGACTGGTCAAGAGACTTTTATTCAAGGCGGATTGGGTGGATACAGTAAATGGCGTGGAGTCTTACTTCTCCTACAAGGAGTATGCAAATTTTGGACATGCAAGGGAATGTATCCCCCTCTATTTACAGTCCCAGTACAGGCCACCTGGCATGTCATTCACAGAAGCACACATGCATGCACCCAAAGACATGCCCAACATGGCCAAACAGCAGTGACGCATGACTGAGGCAATGACGACTGACACATGCACCAAACAAATGAGAGCAGACAACACAAATATATGACTGCATGAAAATGTATTTAAAAAAAATGCAAATGACCAAAGGAAAAGCAAACGTGACAATGAAATAGAAATGAATGTAAACTGAAATGAAAAGCAAAATCCAAAAAAAATGAAACCCAAAAAAAGTGCTAATCCTCAAACCGGTCCATGTCCAAAGTAAGAAAATCCATTCCAAAGGGTAAACCAAAAAAGACAATCCTTCATGGGTAAGAAAAAACTCTGCCCGCCTCAATACCTGCCCCATGGAGTTCTCCGCCCTGACCATGGTGAGCCGTGCCCTCTCTGCCCGCTGCCGCTCTGCATCCATTTGCTGGCCCATCTGCTGCCACGCGGAAGACACACTTTGTCCAGGGTCCTCCTGCCCTTCGGCTGATGCCTGCCCCTCTGATGTTGTAGCCCCCGAGTCCGGACACCTCCTATGTCGAGCCTGCTGATGCTGCCTTGATGTCATCTGCCTGTGCCACCACGTCTACCTCCGGGACGCTGACAACCCCCAGGGCCATTGTGTACGTGCCCTGCTGGAACGTGCCTGCACAACCTCCATTTCCAGGGCTCCGGTTGCTGTGGTGACCACCTCTGCTGAACCTCCGACTCCCGACTGTGGCAGGGATGTGATCTCCACCAGCCTGGCCGTGGTGGATGAGGCAGGTCCACAGGGTGCCATGGTGGCATCTGGGCCGGAAGACGGCATGGAGGAAGACTGGCGCATAGTGGGTGCAGAGGAGGAGAGGGTGGCAAGAGCGACCAGCACATGGAGGAACCCTGCGACAATGAGCCATCCTAGCCAGTTCAGGATGGCTGTCAGGGTTCCGTTTGATTCCTCTTTTTCTTGTCATAGACCTGGTACGCACAGGAGGAAACATTCCCGATTCCCCAGTAGGTTCAACAGTATATGCAGGAAATCGAGAGTCACATTAAACCCTCGGAACCCTTGTTTGTCCAGGAGTACGCATTCCTTCAGAGAACGCTATGGGTTGCCCTGGAAACGCTGGTGCCCATTGCAAACATGTAGGCGTTCCAGTCTATGGCGGCGCGTTGTGCGTGCGGTCAGCTGATCTGTATTTTAACCCGCCCCCGCTGCACGGTGCTGCTTCTGAATATGTAATTCTAATCTTCGTATTTTGTTACCTTGTGTTCCTGTTCTTCGATCTCCTGGTCTGTTTTTTGACTTCCCTTGCCTCCTCCCTGGCCATTAATTACTTGGTATCTGTTGTCGAACTGGAACATCTATGGACTGCATTCGCCTCATCCTTAACGTCTTGCCTGCCTGCTGCCAAACCGGAACGTCTATGGACTGCATTCGCCTCATCCTTCACGTTTTACCTGCCTGCTGCCAACCCGGAACGTTTACTGGACTGCATTCGCCTTATCCTTCACGTCTTACCTGCCTGCTGCCAAACCGGAACGTTTACTGGACTGCATTCACCTCATCCTTTCACGTCTTACCTGCCTATTGCCAAACCGGGACGTACTGGACTGGTCCAAAGACTCTAAAGAACGTAAAGGACATTAGCGCAACGGCGCAAGGATCAAAGACTTGTCTAGGCGTCCTTGAACGGACGGGAATAGGAAACAGGACTTTTGTGTTCCCAGGACTACCACTTAAGCACAGCAATCTTCTCTTCAGAATTCCTCCAGAAGAATCATTGGTAAGCACACTCCTGCCTGGTTCTTCCTTTCCCTACTATTTTGTACTAATAGTAATAGATACCTCTCTTGTTACAGGATACTCACCAATCTAGCTTCGAACTTATCAGTCCCAGCCACCATTCTTGCTTGTGAGTACCTGCTCATAATCTTGCCTAGTATTTTCGTTGTCTTGAGTCATATTTTTTTTTAACATATTTTTATTGTATTTCATGTGATAACACAACAACAATGCATAAATCCCCACACAAACCCACCCTCACCCCAGAGGAAATTTGGACCCCACATGGTTCTGCTCCGGGTATGTTCAAATGCTGAATATGTCTGATACTTTGATGTTATGCGGACACCATTGTTCCATATAGTCAGACCTCAGGTATTCCAGAGCTGCCCACCATTCTTTCGTGAAGGAGTTCGTCTGCTCCCAGAGGTGATGTGTAATCCTTTCCATAGCCACTAGCTTCCACACTTTCTGCAACCAGGTGAATACTAGTGGAGGGTCTCGTTTTTTCCAACATTGGGCAATCGTTGCCCAGGCCGCGATAACTAGGCCCATGAGACTCCTCCATTGACCTTTGTGCAGGCTCTTGGACTGCGGGTCCCTGAGTCCACATAGCCACACCCGCACTCCCAATTGGCCAGCCTTGGGGCACATTTTTGTTACTTCCGTTAGCACTTCCTTCCAAAAGCCCATGACCCCTGGACAGTCCCACCACATATGCCTCCATGTGCCCGACTCCGGGCATCCCCTCCAACATCGATCTGATGTTTCTGGATACATAGATTTAAGCCTCACTGGAGTGTAGTGCCATTGTAAGATGATTTTAAACCACATTTCCCTAGTTTGGATTGCCCGGGTAAGTTTTGGAATGCCCGCCCATAAGTCCGCCCATTGTTGTCTGGATATCTCTTCCCCCAACATGCCTTCCCATCTCCTCATGTAAGTCCATTTGATTTCTTCTTCTTGAGTGTTTATAAAGTTATATAGTGTTGACACCAGCTTCTTCTCTCCAGAGTTGGTTATTAAGAACTTTTCATGGGCGGTTAAGTCCCTTGTTGCACTCTGTAAGACTTCAGGTGTGCTAAGCCAGTGTTTGAGTTGCTCGTACCTGTATCTATCAGCCTCCGTTAGGCCCCACATGTTTTTACAATCCGCAAATGACCTTAGTTCTTTGTCTCGAAACATTTCTCCTATCTTCCTGCACCCAGCGGCTTCCCATTTATCAAAAGCCCCAGATTCTTGTCCCGGGGGAAACTGTGGGTTTCGGCATATGGGCGTGAAGGGGGCCAAGGGGGTGGTCATAATCCCCTTCTTGGTTTGTTCATCCCAGGCATCCAAGGTGGTTTTCATGACCTCACTGATGCGTAGATTCGGGTGTCTATGTTGTTTACCCTTCCACAGTAGGTCCTCTAAAGGGGTCCTGGCAACCGCCCTGTCTTGTGTCACCCAAACTGTTCGTTGGTCATCCCCCAGCCATTCCCTCAGGACCCAGAGTTGTGCTGCTTGAAAATATTTCATGAAGTGTGGGAGTGCCATTCCCCCTTCCCTGGTTGGATCTGTGAGGATGGTTCCGGCTACTCTTGGGGGTTTCCTATTCCATACATAGGTTGAGATGGCCCTCGACAGTTCTTTAAAAAAGGAGTTAGGGACTGTTATTGGAAGGGCATGGAAAAAGTATGACACCCTAGGGAGTATATTAATTTTGATCGATTGAATTCTGCCCCACCATGAGACCCTTAATGGGCACCATCTATTTAAGTCTTTCTTGACTCTGGCCAGTAACTGTGGGTAGTTACTTTTATAGATTTTGTCCACCATATGTGGAAGTATCACCCCTAGATACTTAATACCCTCCTCTGCTATTTTAAGACATAGCGAGCCCGCCACCTTTTTCAGTGCCCCCTTCTCCCCGGCCAAGAACATGAGCTCTGATTTGTTCCTGTTTATTTTTAGGCCAGATATCTCCCCAAATGCCTCCAATTCTTTTAAGGATTGCGCTAGTGAGTTCCCGGGGTCCTCCAGGGCCAGTAGCATATCATCCGCATAGGCAATGGCTTTATGTTGTCTACCCGCCATCTCTATCCCCTTTACCCATATCGACTCCCTGATTTTAATTAAGAGGGGCTCCAGGAATATGGCGTAAAGGAGAGGGGAGAGGGGGCAAACCTGTTTGGTTTCTCGTGTTATCTCTATCCTTTCAGTGACTTCCCCATTTATTGCAATTCTAATGGAAGGAGTGTTATAGTTAGCCTTGACCATGTTTCTGTACTGTTCTCCAAACCCCATGCGTTTTAGCGTTTTGAAGAGAATGGACCACTCAACGCGGTCAAAAGCCTTTTCGGCGTCTAACGAAAGGAGTATTGCCGGTGTCTGGGTAATGCCAATGTTTTCTACCAGGTGAACTATTCTCCTTAGGTTGTCATGCGTTTGCCTACTCGGAATGAAGCCCGATTGATCTGTGTTTATTAGGGTCGACAGTAGGGGCGATAATCTGGTGGCCAACACTCTGGTGTAAATCTTTGCGTCCAAATTTATTAGGGCAACAGGGCGATATGAGCCGGGAAGGGTGGGGTCTTTACCTGGCTTATGGAAAACCTGGACTTTCGCCTCATTCATGGAAGGGGTTACATTTCCACAGTCTTTGAAAGTGTTCAACAGCCTTGTAAGAACCGGAATGAGAATGTCAGCATATTTTTTGTGAAATGAGGCCGTAAACACATCTGGGCCTGGGGCCTTCGCGTTTGGGAGATCTGCTATTGCTTTCTGTACTTCTTCTTCAGTGATCTTTAATTCCAGCTTTGCCTTGTCTACCCCTGAAATTGTGGGAATGGGGAGAGACTGGAGGTACTCATTTTGCTTTTCTTCATCTGGGTGTTCTGACGCATAGAGCTCCTGGTAGAAGGCCTTGAAGGCCTTCCCGATGTCTTCATTGCGTGTTTGTGATATGCCCTGAGCAGCTTTGATATTTAGAATCGTCAACGATTTATTTTCTTCTCAAAGCTGTCTAGCTAAATATCTGTCCGCCTTGTTAGCTTTAATGTAGTATCTTTGTTTCTCTGCCTTTTTGTTGTGGAGCACATCCAATTGACCATGTACATGCTTCAAAGACTTCTTGAGATTTCTTGTGGGATGAGCCACCAGTTCACCTTGAATGTCATTTATTTTCTTTTCCAATGTTCTCTCCCAGTCTTGTTTCTGCTTGTCCCTGGTGGTCTTCAGTGCAATCATATGCCCCCTTATCACCGCCTTAAAGGCTTCCCACACTGTCCCAAGGGGGACCTCCCCCGTATCGTTTAATGCAAAGTATTCTTTGATTTTGTCCCCAATTGTTTCGCCCAGCAGCTGGTCCGTAAGAATATCAGGTGGCAATCTCCATCTCCAAAGACCCTTTCCCCTTCCCGGGGTCTCAATGTCCAGCCATAGATGAGCATGATCTGATAGGGCTATGGAGCCCGTTTCTATTTCTTGTATTTTCCTAAGCAGCCCCACCGACACCCAAAGGTAGTCGATTCGCAACATCGAGTTATGCACATGCGAATAATACGTGAAGCCCCTTGCTTGACCCCTCCTCTCCCTCCAGGTATCCCGCAGTACCAACTGGTCCATCTTGTGCTTAAGTCGTTTGGACGGGCCCCCTGGCCTTGGGATCCTCCCCCGCTCCTATCCACCCCCGGCTGCCAGGCCATGTTGAAATCTCCTCCCAGGATCACCTCTCCCTTTGCAAATCCCTCCAGTCTCTCCAAGGTATTCTGGAGGAATCCATCTTGCCCTGAGTTAGGTGCGTATATTGACGCCAGGGTAAGTCTGAGGCCCGCTATTGCAACATTTGCGAATGCGAATCTCCCTTCCCTGTCTACTTGAGACTCCATATGAATTGCCCCAAGTCCCCCTTTAGCCGCAATCATCACTCCCAACCTTTTGTCCCCTGCATTTGCTTGGGCCCAGACTGTGTACCCTCTAAGATGCACCTTCTTTCTGTCTTGGGCTTTTATATGCGTCTCCTGAAGGAGCAGGATGTCTGCCCTCTCCCTTTTTAACAGAACCTCCACTTTCCTCCTCTTTACCTGTGAGTTCAGCCCCCTCACGTTCATGGAAAATATTCTGAACTTCCCCATTGCGTCTAGTCTGTAGCGCCACTAGTCAACCTTACCCGTGGTGGTCCCTGCTCCCCTCCGGGATGTCCCCTATCCCACCCCTCCCCCCCGCCTCAACAACCCCCAAACTATTAACGTAAGCCAACCTGTATTCCCGAGGAGGGCCCAGGCACCTATGGTTGCTAGGGCGTTACGCCTATCGCTCCTTGCCCTCACTGGTCTCGAGATTAACTTTGCGGGGAATCCTAAACCCCGCATCATCCTACAACCTGGATGATAGTGTCCGTTCTTCTTCCCCCTGCCGGGCCGCAGCACAACTGCTATACTGAGTTTTCCCATCTAATTACAACCCCCGTCTGCTCCTATTAGAGGTTGACCTGTCGATACTAGTCTGGGATCCCCCTCTACTCTCCCTCAGGCAGTTGCACTGTCCCCCTCCCGGTCTGCTTCTTTTTCTTCCGCACTAAATCCCATCCACTCGGCCTCTTATGTGGTTCCCCCCTGTGCCTGCCGCCCATAGGTTCAGCCTCCTCCAATGGCAAGTCCATTATTTGCAGTCCTTCCTCACTGGTGGTCACTCTTTGCTGTTTGCCTTCCCACTCGAACAGAAGCCCAAATGGGAACGTCCATTTGTATCTCATCTATTTTGCCACCAGCGCCCTCACCAGCGGTGCCATTTGCCTTCTCTTTAAGAGTGTCACCGAAAGCCAGATCCTGATATAACTGCACTTCCACCCCATTCATCCTTATATGGTCTAGTTACCTCGCTCTTCTGAGGATCTGCTCCTTTTGCGAGTATGATGTGAGGGCCGCTAGTACATCCCTTGGTCTTTCCCCCGGGGCGCCCATTCTTTTCGGGCCTACCCTGTGTACTCTGTAGATCCCGATGCTCTCAGCTTCCTGTGCCTCCACAATGTCTCTGAAGACTTCTTGCACCGCTCCCCTGAGATCTTTGTCAAGCACTGTCTCCGGCATACCCTTGATGCGGATATTTGATCTACGAGAACGGTTTTGCAAGTCTTCGCACTGAATTTCTAAGTTATGGATTAGCCGAATGAGGTGTTCTTGCGTTTCACTGTTCTGCCTCGCCTCGTCTTCTAGATTTTGCACTATTTTCTCTAAAGTGTCCGTTCTCTCCTCCAGCTTGGCCACATCTATTTTCACTTCCTGAACTGCCTGCTTTAATTCGTTCTTCAGCGATGTAAATTGGTCTTGGACTGTGGACATGAACTTGTCGTGTAGTTCCACAAACCAGGCGTGCATGTCGTCCTTCGTTGGGGGGAGGGCGCCCTCGTTTGCAGGGATGGATTCAGTTGAGGAATCTTCTCTTGCCCTGACCATTGCCGATACCGTGGTATCTGCAGACCACCTTTGGAGCAGATTCGAGTCCTGTCTGGGAGGCTGCAACCCTGGTTGAGCCGCTCCCCCCTTCCCCTTTGCTCTCGACATCTCCCCCAGTTTTTGGATATTCGATGACTCCTCTGGATGTTTCCTGAGGACCTTTGAGAGGACGGTTATGGCGTCTCACCGGGTGCGGGTGTGTTACCCCCTCACCCTAAATCCCCGTGGAGGGGCCTCTGGGTCCTGGTCTGTTGCAGTTATATGAAATGTTCTTTTTAATGTCTTCCTAATCGTGGAGCGTGCGCTTTAGTATAGCGCAATCCTGGTTTGCCGATCCATTACCCCGCACCCCCTTTGATAACTCGGTGACACAGCTTGCAGCAGGGGGGGGTGTGGTGGGTGGGGTTCTCCGCGCCGCCACCCAAGGGCCACTGCCTGCTATGTGGGCTCCCAACCAGACCCTCCTGTTATGGAAGCAGGATGCAGGCACCCCCTGCCGGTGCGCTCACCTTTAGCCGGTACTCCGTCCTTCATCCGCTGCTCCCGGTGCCTCCCTGCTTCCTGCTCGTCTATTGCACTCCTCGTCCTGTCTGTCTGGTCCTTGTGAGCCAGAATATCGAGCCCGCGGCGGGGTGACTCTTGGACCCTTCTTGCCCTCTGTTGCAGCCCCCTACCCCGCGACCATATTCTCAGCATGGGGGGGGCGCCGCTCGCGCCGCTCCTTGAAATCGCTTCTTGGAGCCCGTGCTCCAAGCCCTCTGGCGTCCGGCCAACTTCCCCTTCTCCCGCTGGGGGGAGTCAGACGGGCGAGCACTCTCTCTCCTGCCGCGCTAGCCAGTCCGGCTCGGAGCACCTGCGGGTACTCCCGGCTGCCAGCTGTATCGCCTTCGATGGGGGAGAGCGGGGCCGCGTTCCTCGTCTGCCGAGTCTGCCTGGAGATCCTGCTGGGGAAGTTTCATTCCGCCCTTGTGCCCAGAACTGCGCGGGAGCACCGGGTGAGTAGACGGCTCCTAATCTCTCGGGATTCTCACAGTGAAGTGCTTAATATTAGCGGCCTGGCGGGAGCGCGGTTCAGACGCGACTTCCACATCTTGGGAGTCCCCTTTGAGTCATATTTTAATACTTGGTTACTTTCTCTTGCAGCCAGCTTTCTGGGTACCAGGGTGTACCAAATATTTCAGGCAATACTCACCTCAATCTGTCCTGTTGTACTCTTGATGGGTATATTGTCAGAAAGACTCAATTGCATCACAACGTGTCAAGCCACCCCTGCTGGATTTAGTCCTTGGGCCCTAACAATGGCACACAGCTGTTGGTAATGATGTGCGTTGTCCTGCCTGGAATCGCGCACATCATCACGAATCACGTGTGTGTGCATCGCAACACCGACTAGGACGGGCTCAACCCTGTCACGGATTGTCTCGTCCGCAGGTAGAGGAAGGTCAGTTGATGTGGACACATCCTCTACCTGCGGACGGGCAAGGAATGAGGCATCCCTGCTGGTGCAGAGTGATGCAGTCAGAGAAATCAGGGACAGGATTATGCACAGACACCTCTGTGGCGACCTGTGCTGCCTCCTGCCCCTGCCCCTGGACTGCACCACTTGCACCAGTGGAATCACCCCCACCAGGCCCCATGTGTGGGTCTAATGCGGCCTCCTCCTCCTCCTCCTCCTCACCCACCACTGACCTGGATGCCTCTGTGTTAGGCAGAAACCTGTGCAGTTCCCTTAGGGACCACTGCAAAAAGTTTAAGACTACAGGAGTAAGCAGTAAACCCAATTGGTAGCAGTCTGCACCACCCAGATTTACCTGGTAGCTGTGGCTGAGCAAGAGGGAAGATGAGTGGGCACCACTTTAATTGTTGAATCCGCATTCATCCAATTTTCAAAAAGTTGTAAGCAATAGATTTGCTTGTTTGTACAATCGGTGTTCAAATGTTCAAAAGGAGCTGGCTGTGACAAATTTGGAGACACCCAAATCTAAAATACATGTAAAGCAGAAGACCAAGTGGAAAGCAAGGTCACACAGCCGCTCACAAGAGCACCCCAGCAGGGTGTGTAGGTAGTTGAATCTATCCGAAGTTGCTTTCAAAAGTAAAAAGTAAAAATTATTTTTAATAGAAAATAACGATAGTCTTGAGATTCAATTGTTTTCCAAAATTGGTTTATCCACCGAGAGTTTGAATAAGAAAATTATATACATATCATGCGATGAAAAGTCACTAATAAATCCTTAGTGAGGAGGAAACCGCCATATATGTTTTTTCAATCAGACCATGAAAATTGCCAATGCATTTCGGAATAATATTTCCTTCATCAGGGCAGGTCTATAAGCAATATACATACAATGAATCGATAGTACATAATTAAACCAAACAGTAGTGACATATAATATAATCAACATACCATATTGTTGTGATTGTAGAGGTACGTAGATGGTAAACAAGGAAAAAAGAAAAAAGAAAAAAGGGTAATGAGGCCCTGTTGGATGTAGATAAAAACCATTAAACAATATGTAAAGTGAATGCAGCGAGTATTCACGGAAAGCATTTTACCTGAGGCGGGTTGAAAGCACAGTATGGCGTGAGTGGCTTAAAGAAGCCTTCGAGCGTTCAGACTGTCTACAAGGAGTCAGCGTTGAAGCGCAGTCTCCAGGAAATGTGCTGGAATCAAAAACGTGTATATAGTTGCAAAAACGGGTCTGATCCGTATATAGAGACAAAATTCTAGCAGTAATGCAAACTTACCCTACGAGTCGCAAGGAACAGGCGTTCTCCTGTGACCGGCTCGCGTACATCTGAGGCTATCGTATCAAAGCGTCGCCAAGGCAACGCTTCCTTTTAAAGACACGTGACCGTGAAGCTTCCACGAAGAGCGCGCGGTCAAAGTAAAGACACTGCAATCAGGCCAGTGGGCTTGAATTGTAATGATCCACATATTTAACATACCTCATCTCTACCCAGGCGGAATTGTGGTCACTAAAAAATCAGAAATCTAAAAAAAGTCGTACTATAATGAAAATAGAAAAAATACTGTGATAAAGCGGCATCATATGGAAAAAGGGACCTAGTGCAAGATCCAAACCATGTAGAATATATGGATCGGTATGTGTGGTTCTGAAGCTGCCGGTACAAACACTATCGACTGGTGATGTATTCTTAAGTGGTCTCCCTCTCCCAGCGGTGAGGGTCCTAAAATAGCTACATTGCGAGTAAACTCAAACTAATGTATCATTATTGCGAAATCTACGCATCTGCATGTAATCAACCCTGCTGGTGGTGGTGACATCCTAAGATGGCACCTTGCGTCCCAGACAGTCTGTCCGGGAGGTCCATCAGGGTTCCATTGCTGCAATGCAATTATACATTAATGTCATGTTCATGGTAATACTTAGGGTTAGGACGTATGTCCAAGAGATACAACAAAGTTCCATTGCTTGGATATAGTTACACATCGTAGTAATCATTCACAAATATAATGTGAAGAGCAGTGTCATCCTGGTTCATAAAGGGGATTACTCTTCGGGTACAAGGATAATCGAACAGTACAGTTACTAACACTCAGGCATGACATACAGGAAATAGTGCCAGCAGTCAAGAACGTATTGAACAAATGTTAGGATCATAAAAAACAGTGGTAGTTGATCTCTTCATTGATGCCATTGGGGGTCAAGCTACTTAGCTTGTCAATCCAGAATGCCTCTCTACGGTTCAGACGTTGGTTCAAGTCTTCATGGGGACTGTTCTTCGTAAGTGTCTCTAAAATCACAAATCTCATCTGGGTCAGATTGTGTCCATTGTCAACCCAATGTCGGGCTACAGCTGAGTTCATGTTTGCATTGCGGATGCATGACCGATGTTCATTCCACCTAGTTTTAGCCATTCTGGTGGATTGACCTACGTAGAACTTGCCACATAGGCATTTGATACCCTAGATGGTATTTACACTGTCACAAGTACCGTATGTTTTTAGTAGAATCTTTTTCCCTGTTCTGGGATGGTTGATGACATTCCCCTTGATTATTGAGTTGCAGTTAATACAATGTAGACAAGGGAATGTTCCAGTCCTTTGAGTTATAGGCTCCTTGAGAGGCGGCCTTGTGTGTACCAATTCGTCCCTAAGGTTTCTACTCCGTTGATAGGCGAACACTGGTAATTCACTAAACAAACCTTGAACTCTAGTGTCGTTTCTCAAAATACTCCAATGTTTATTGATGGTTTTCTTTATTCTGTTGCTCTGGACCGAGAATTTAGAAACATACACAGGTGTCTTCAATTCTCTCTTAGTCTTTGGATTCTGAGTGGTAATCGAAGTGTCTCGTGCCAGGCTACTCACTCTGGTGAATGCTGTGTCGAGTTCATTCTGTTTGTAGCCTCTCGCTAGAAACTTATCCTTCATCACAAGCTGTTGGGCTAAGCAATCTTCTGGGTCGCTAACTATTTTCTTCACCCGAAGCAGTTGACTGTACGGGAGGTTCCTAAGCAGACTCGGTTGATGGAAGCTTAGACGATGTAGGAGATTATTGCGGTCTGTGGGTTTCCTGAATAGCTGAGTAGTGTAGCCAGTTGATTGCTTTTTGATGAGAACGTCCAAAAAGGTAATTGTGTCATGGGAGATCTCTCTCGTGAACTGGATGCGCTGATCTATGTTGTTCAGATATTCAAAGAACGTGTCGAAGGCGGTCCTATTGCCCCTCCACACACCAAAAATGTCATCGATATACCGCGTCCAGAAGTGGATGTCTTTGTTCCATACTTGTTGGTTCAGTACATTGTCCATTTCAAATTTATACATGAAACAGTTGGCGTATGTGGGTGCCATAGTGGCCCCCATTGAAGTTCCTGAGGTCTGCAGATAGAACTGATTGCGATATTGAAAATATGAATTTTCGGAGATGAATTGTAGAAGTGCTAATATGAACTCCTTTTGTGCACGGATGTCGGATGTTTGTAGTAATAGCCACTCGACTGCTTCCATCCCTAAGTCGTGTGGTATTGATGTGTACAGGCTTTTGACATCAATTGTGAACATTAAATCCTCTTGTTGAAAACCTGTAGAACTGAGTTTTTGGAGAAAATGAGTGGTATTGCGTGTGTAGGTTGCGATTTTTTGGATGAGAGGCTGTAAGAAGAAATCAATATAGATGCCCAGCGGTAGATTAATGCTTTCCATACCTGAGACTATGGGTCTACCTGGTGGTTTCATTGTGTCTTTGTGAATCTTGGGTAGAGTATAAAAATTTGGAATCCTAGGATGATTGTATAACAGGAATTTTTGGGTGTGTTCGTTGATCCATTCCAGCTCTAGAGCTTTATCCAATAAAGTCTTCAGATTCTGCTTGATGGTTGTAGTTGGGTCATGGTCCAAGATGGCATATACCGTTCTGTCTTGGAGTTGTCTTGTGCACTCTGTTTCATAATCAGCCGTGTTCTGTATCACTAGTGCATCTCCTTTGTCGGCTGGCCGTATCGTTATCCCCTTGTCACTATATAAGTCCTTGATTAGTCTCATTTCATGTGGTTTCAAATTCTTACGTACAGGAGTCCTGTAATTGATCTTTTCTAAGTCTCGAGTTACCAGTTTCTGAAAGATATCAATAGACGGGACCGTAATTGGTGGTATAAACCCACTTTTTGCTCTGAATTTCTGGAAATCAGGACCCTCAATTGATTTGTCACGGACCTCTAGTTCTTCAGAAAAGACCTTCAATTTCAGTTTTCTAATGAACTTGTAAAGTTCAATCTTCGTGTCAAACAGGGAAGTCCCATAGGTCGGTACAAAATTTAAACCTTTCTGTAACGTGTCAATTCCTGATTTGTTTAGTATTCGGCTAGATATATTGATAACTAGGTTTTCTTCTGCTGAAGTCTTGTTTGAGGTTTGTTCCTTTGGTTTCCTCCTCCCCCTGCGGGTTCTCTTGGGCGGGCGCCTAAAAAAGCCGTTGTTGATGATGTTTGGGCTCGGGGACTTGTTGGTAGGTTCAACCCCTCGGTTGTTGGTTCTCTTGTTGTTACAGAGTCTCTCAGGGTCTCTGAATCAGAGCTGCTGGTGTTGTCAGATGTGTACTTGAAAAGCTTTTTTGGTGCTACAGAACCGTATCTGTCCATCCAGGTGTAAACTTCGTCGTTAATATAATCGTAGGTGTCCCGTCTGAATTTCTTAACTTTCTTCTGTTCAAGCTCTGTTTTAAAATCATCAAGCTTCGTATTAATGTCGGATAAGATGGCATCGTATTCTTCTTTACCTAGTGAGCCGACCAGCTCCTTTTCTATATCCTCAATTTCTATTTTCAGAGTTGTTAGGTTTTTGGAGAGTTCTTGGATGGTTAACAAGATAAGATCCAGAGAGCACCTGTTCAAAATCGCTTCCCATTTGCGAACAAATTCTTTGTTCTCCTTGCACAATGTTGGCCGGAGATTTATGCGGAGCCCTCTCGGGATGCGTTGGTTTTTGTAATAACGACCTAATGTGATCGCGTGTAGCTTTCTGTTTGAACTGCCATTCTTAAACTGATCAGTGACACATTGATTGGTATATGTGGCACTACACTTAAGGATCCAGCCAAGCGGATCAGACAGTTAGAATACCTCATACGCAAAGAAATAAACAGAAAGCTACACGCGATCACATTAGGTCGTTATTACAAAAACCAACGCATCCCGAGAGGGCTCCGCATAAATCTCCGCCCAACATTGTGCAAGGAGAACAAAGAATTTGTTCGCAAATGGGAAGCGATTTTGAACAGGTGCTCTCTGGATCTTATCTTGTTAAACATCCAAGAACTCTCCAAAAACCTAACAACTCTGAAAATAGAAATTGAGGATATAGAAAAGGAGCTGGTCGGCTCACTAGGTAAAGAAGAATACGATGCCATCTTATCCGACATTAATACGAAGCTTGATGATTTTAAAACAGAGCTTGAACAGAAGAAAGTTAAGAAATTCAGACGGGACACCTACAATTATATTAACGACGAAGTTTACACCTGGATGGACAAATACGGTCCTGTAGCACCAAAAAAGCTTTTCAAGTACACATCTGACAACACCAGCAGCTCTGATTCAGAGACCCAGAGAGACTCCGTAACAACAACAGAACCAACAACCGAGGGGTTGAACCTACCAACAAGTCCCCGAGCCCAAACATCATCAACAACGGCTTTTTTAGGCGCCCGCCCAAGAGAACCCGCAGGGGGAGGAGGAAACCAAAGGAACAAACCTCAAACAAGACTTCAGCAGAAGAAAACCTAATTATCAATTTATCTAGCCGAATACTAAGCAAATCAGAGATTGACACGTTACAGAAAGGTTTAAATTTTGTACCGACCTATGGGACTTCCCTGTTTGACACGAAGATTGAACTTTACAAGTTCATTAGAAAACTGAAATTGAAGGTCTTTTTTGAAGAACTAGAGGTCCGTGACAAACCAATTGAGGGTCCTGATTTCCAGGAATTCAGAGCAAAAAGTGGGTTTATACCACCAATTACGGTCCCGTCTATTGATATCTTTCAGAAACTGGTAACTCGAGACTTAGAAAAGATCAATTACAGGACTCCTGTACGTAAGAATTTGAAACCACATGAAATGAGACTAATCAAGGACTTATATAGTGACAAGGGGATAACGATACGGCCAGCCGACAAAGGAGGTGCACTAGTGATACAGAACACGGCTGATTATGAAATAGAGTGCACAAGACAACTCCAAGACAGAACGGTATATGCCATCTTGGACCATGACCCAACTACAACCATCAAGCAGAATCTGAAGACTCTATTGGATAAAGCTCTAGAGCTGGAATGGATCAACGAACACACCCAAAAATTCCTGTTAAACAATCATCCTAGGATTCCAAATTTTTATACTCTACCCAAGATTCACAAAGACACAATGAAACCACCAGGTAGACCCATAGTCTCAGGTATGGAAAGCATTAATCAACCTCTGGGCATCTAAATTGATTTCTTCTTACAGCCTCTCATCCAAAAAACCGCAACCTGCACACGCGATACCATTCATTTTCTCCAAAAACTCAGTTCTACAGGTTTTCAACAAGAGGATTTAATGTTCACAATTGATGTCAAAAGCCTGTACACATCAATACCACACGACTTAGGGATGGAAGCAGTCGAGTGGCTATTACTACAAACATCCGACATCCGTGCACAAAAGGAGTTCATATTAGCACTTCTACAATTCATCTCCGAAAATTCATATTTTCAATATCGCAATCAGTTCTATCTGCAGACCTCAGGAACTTCAATGGGGGCCACTATGGCACCCACATACGCCAACTGTTTCATGTATAAATTTGAAATGGACAATGTACTGAACCAACAAGTATGGAACAAAGACATCCACTTGTGGACGCGGTATATCGATGACATTTTTGGTGTGTGGAGGGGCACTAGGACCGCCTTCGACACGTTCTTTGAATATCTGAACAACATAGATCAGCGCATCCAGTTCACGAGAGAGATCTCCCATGACACAATTACCTTTTTGGACGTTCTCATCAAAAAGCAATCAACTGGCTACAGTACTTCGCTATTCAGGAAACCCACAGACCGCAATAATCTCCTACATCGTCTAAGCTTCCATCAACCGAGTCTGCTTAGGAACCTCCCGTACAGTCAACTGCTTCGGGTGAAGAAAATAGTTAGCGACCCAGAAGATTGCTTAGCCCAACAGCTTGTGATGAAGGATAAGTTTCTAGCGAGAGGCTACAAACAGAATGAACTCGACACAGCATTCACCAGAGTGAGTAGCCTGGCACGAGACACTTCGATTACCACTCAGAATCCAAAGACTAAGAGAGAATTGAAGACACCTGTGTATGTTTCTAAATTCTCGGTCCAGAGCAACAGAATAAAGAAAACCATCAATAAACATTGGAGTATTTTGAGAAACGACACTAGAGTTCAAGGTTTGTTTAGTGAATTACCAGTGTTCGCCTATCAACGGAGTAGAAACCTTAGGGACGAATTGGTACACACAAGGCCGCCTCTCAAGGAGCCTATAACTCAAAGGACTGGAACATTCCCTTGTCTACATTGCATAAACTGCAACTCAATAATCAAGGGGAATGTCATCAACCATCCCAGAACAGGGAAAAAGATTCTACTAAAAACATACGGTACTTGTGACAGTGTAAATACCTTCTATGGTATCAAATGCCCATGTGGCAAGTTCTACGTAGGTCAATCCACCAGAATGGCTAAAACTAGGTGGAATGAACATCGGTCATGCATCCGCAATGCAAAAATGAACTCAGCTGTAGCCCGACATTGGGTTGACAATGGACACAATCTGACCCAGATGAGATTCGTGATTTTAGAGACACTTACGAAGAACAGTCCCCATGAAGACTTGAACCAACGTCTGAACCGTAGAGAGGCATTCTGGATTGACAAGCTAAGTAGCTTAACCCCCAATGGCATCAATGAAGAGATCAACTACCACTGTTTTTTATGATCCTAACATTTGTTCAATACGTTCTTGACTGCTGGCACTATTTTCTGTATGTCATGCCTGAGTGTTAGTAACTGTACTGTACGATTATCCTTGTACCCGAAGAGTAATCCCTTTTATGAACCAGGATGACACTGCTCTTCACACTATATTTGTGAATGATTACTACGATGTGTAACTATATCCAAGCAATGGAACTTTGTTGTATCTCTTGGACATATGTCCTAACCCTAAGTATTACCATGAACATGACATTAATGTATAATTGCATTGCAGCAATGGAACCCTGATGGACCTCCCGGACAGACTGTCTGGGACGCAAGGTGCCATCTTAGGATGTCACCACCACCAGCAGGGTTGATTACATGCAGATGCGTAGATTTCGCAATAATGATACATTTGTTTGAGTTTACTCGCAATGTAGCTATTTTAGGACCCTCACCGCTGGGAGAGGGAGACCACTTAAGAATACATCACCAGTCGATAGAGTTTGTACCGGCAGATTCAGAACCACACATACCGATCCATATATTCTACGTGGTTTGGATCTTGCACTAGGTCCCTTTTTCCATATGATGCCGCTTTATCACAGTATTTTTTCTATTTTCATTACAGTACGACTTTTTTTAGATTTCGGATTTTTTAGTGACCACAATTCCGCCTGGGTAGAGATGAGGTATCTTAAATATGTGGATCATTGCAATTCAAGCCCACTGGCCTGATTGCAGTGTCTTTACTTTGACCGCGCGCTCCTCGCGGAAGCTTCGCGGTCACGTGTCTTTAAAAGGAAGCGTTGCCTTGGCGACGCTTTGATACGATAGCCTCAGATGTACGCGAGCCGGTCACAGGAGAACGCCTGTTCCTTGCGACTCGTAGGGTAAGTTTGCATTACTGCTAGAATTTTGTCTCTATATACGGATCAGACCCGTTTTTGCAACTATATACACCTTTTTGATTCCAGCACATTTCCTGGAGGCTGCGCTTCAACGCTGACTCCTTGTAGACAGTCTGAACACTCGAAGGCTTCTTTAAGCCACTCACGCCATACTGTGCTTTCAACCCGCCTCAGGTAAAATGCTTTCCGTGAATACTCGCTGCATTCACTTTACATATTGTTTTATGGTCTTTATCTACATCCAACAGGGCCTCATTACCCTTTTTTCTTTTTTCTTTTTTCCTTGTTTACCATCTACGTACCTCTACAATCACAACAATATGGTATGTTGATTATATTATATGTCACTACTGTTTGGTTTAATTATGTACTATCGATTCATTGTATGTATATTGCTTATAGACCTGCCCTGATGAAGGAAATATTATTCCGAAATGCATTGGCAATTTTCATGGTCTGATTGAAAAAACATATATGGCGGTTTCCTCCTCACTAAGGATTTATTAGTGACTTTTCATCGCATGATATGTATATAATTTTCTTAACAATCTCTCGGTGGATAAACCAATTTTGGAAAACAATTGAATCTCAAGACTATCATTATTTTCTATTAAAAATAATTTTTACTTTTTACTTTTGAAAGCAACTTCGGATAGATTCAACTACCTACACACCCTGCTGGGGTGCTCTTGTGAGCGGCTGTGTGACCTTGCTTTCCACTTGGTCTTCTGCTTTAGCTGTGGCTGAGCAGTCAGACTTCTCTCAAGAAGAGTTAGGCAGTATATAGAGTATACACAATAGGGCTAAAAACACAGTAGCACAAGCAAACACTGACCAGAGCTTTGGTATAAAAGTATATAATTATTTATTTAAAAACACACTTGTAAAAATACACTGGCACTAATATGTCAAGCAAGTTCAAACACAGGCACTATAAGTATATACACCTCCCTAGTTAATTATTCGACAAGTCTAGGTTAAGACACCACTTATTTAGCAAAACAGAGGTGAGCGCGTAACCGTAGATGGCACTCCAATAATTTGTTTAAAAAGGGAGAGAAAAGGCAGAATAGGAAAATAACACAGTACCAACACTTTTAAGAAACCACAGCAAGTCAAGAAAGGCAGGGTCTACTGTATAGCAAAAAGTTCATAGGCCAGGCCCACTCTTGTAGAGAGCAAGGCGGAATGTGCCCAAGATCACACAGTGGAAATGCACTCAAAGTCTTTGCAGAAAAGTCAAAAGAGTTTGGATCAAGTCAGAAAGGTAAAGTTAGCAGGTCCGAGGTCACCCCAGGATAGAGAGTCAAGGATTTACGGGACACCTTGGACAATTTGTTGCAAGGGAGACCAGGTGGGACACAGTACCTGAAATGGTGAGAAAGCTCCAGCGGGGGCAGTTGTTCCTGGCAGCGGGTGCAAGTCGGGGCTTCGTCCAGGGGAAGAGAAGATCTCGACGTGGAGGAAAGCTGGAGGTCGTTGCACTGCCAGAGAAGAAACCAGCCGCAGAGTTTCCAGATTAAAAGGTAGGACCCTTTTATTCGCGGTATTGGTGAAGCGTGGCTATCCAGCCGTCGGGGTGCTTGGCACGGGCTATTCGACCACGAGACGATCCAGGAAGGCAAAAAAGGCGAACTGGTTGGTCCCACCAGCTCTAAGGGAAGAAGACTCTCCTGGAAGAAGATCTCCTCTGTCATCGGGGAAATGGTGAGTTCGTACAGCAGGGCTCCACCGGTGGTGTCGTCGTTGTAGATGGCTCATCTTCTCCCCTCTTTGGATTCTTTAGGTCCTGTGGCGACTTCTGAAGTTCCAGTCCCCAAAGCCCTGCTTTTATGCAGCAAAACCCCCATCCATCAGCCTAGCTGTCACTCAAACATGCTAAGTGGTGAGCCGTGCGGCTCACCACTGGGCCAATCACACAAGAGTGCGACTTGAGTTGCCAAGGCAACTCAGTCCAGGGTGCCTCATCCCCATCCCACACATCCTGTTGACCCCAGACAGAGTGGCACCATTTGCAGGGCTTCTGTGGAGAAGCCCGCCAAAAAGTGGAACAAAGGGCTCGACTTGGGTTAGAGTTTCAGAGGCGAACACAAACACCATTTTAAAACCGAGTCCTGGCAAAAAGACCCAAACGGGGAATAAATATTAAATAAATAACCCGGCAGTATCTTTAACATTGCACCAAAAAGTGGTGCGTTTAAAATGAATGGGAAAATCCCATAGGAAATATTCCAGAGGAATATTTTGCGTGGTATCCACTGCCACCAGCCAGAAACTCGACAAGGGGGGACTGGACAGTGCCCTCTTGGGAAACAGACCCAGGGGCAATCGAATTACCCCTACCAGTACTTCCACAATATGATGGTTTGTACTGGTTCTGTTCACAATTTGAGACTAGTAAAGCCAATGGTGACTTTACATACCCTGGGAGACAGTAGTCAGTCCCAAGGTATGGAGTCTATGTTTGGGGGTCACTATGACACCCCTGTGTTACTGCACTGAGGGTGCTGTGTAACACACATACCAAAAACACATGAAGCCCTATTGAGTAAAAGAACCCATAGCCCATAAAACAAATTACATAGTCAAAGAACATTCTCAAATCATGCCTAAGAGTGGGAGAAAAAGAGTCTCACTCTTAGCAGGAGAAAAAAATAAACCCCAAAAATCCAGCAAAGCTGCTGGGGGACTCACTAGGTTTTGGAAATTAGCCTTAACAGAGAATTCTCCCTAACACTCCGCATAGTCTGGGAGGGTGACTGGGCCTTGCGTCTCCAGCCAGTGGAGGCATCCTGCCGCTTTGCTCCACAGCGCCGTCTCCACCCTCTTCTTCACTCACCGCTGTGGAAAGGGAGACATTGAAGACAAGTATCAGGGTACTGGACACAAGTCTGCTAGATACAAAGCATATCCACATGAGTGGCACTGTCGTACGTCATAGCCATCATCACCTTCCACAACACACGGGTCCTTGCAAGCAACGCACATGAACATACACCACCGCACAGTCATGCATCTGTCTATGTTCACCTCTCATCACAGTGCAATCATGGACAGCTAGGCCACAACAGTCAATGCACGCATCGAGATGTGCATGTGTCCTGCATCCAGCAGCCAACCACACAATCCAAGCCTTTCGTCCTCATGCCAATTCCTACTCCCATTGGCCAGTCCACCATCACCACTGGCCCAACTGACCAGAGCAGCATTTGCCTCTCAGGGTCCGCACAACCGGCCAAGAGGAGGAAGTGTGCTTCTGCGCAAGAGGCTGAGACCCCAGACACGGAATCGGCCTCTGGCATGGCAAGGAAGAAGCCTTTCAACAAAGAGGAGCTGGACTTCCTTGTGGACTATATGTCGGCACACGACCGCGATATGCTGGTGGTCTCAGGTTGCCATACTACGCCTGGCCAGCGTCAGGTCCACTGGCAGTTCACTGCGATGGTGTGAATGCAAAAGGATATGACAGGCGCACAGCTCAGGATTGCTACAAGCGTTGGACTAACCTCCGACGCTGTGCAAAACAAATGCGGGCCTCTAATTACTCCCTGACTCTGGCGACAGGCAGTGGGCCACCACCAGATGAGGAGGAACTCACTCTGCACGAGGAAATCGCTGCAGAGTTCATCGATCGGGGACAGATCCAGGGAGTGGGAGAGATGCTGGATTATGACGCAACATCCGGTGAGTCTTGATGCGTGTCTGTCCAGCCCATGTGTGTTGTGCTTGTGTGATGTGTTGTGATTGACTGCCAGTTCAGGCTACGTATTGATGAGTGACATGTGTGACACATGCAATGCTTTACTGATGTGTGCTTGTCGTCATGCAATCTGAATGCAGGACATGTGCTCCACATGGGTGCAGTCCTCATCACCACCCATGCACCCTACTTACATGCAAGTCACTCGGCAGCCTCTCCTGTCCATGTTCAAGCTCACTGACATGTTTGCATATAGCCTGTGGTGTAGTTCCACCCAACACTCAGCCTATGTCGTCACATGACTGACGGCTATGTGAGGCCACCCTGCAAGCTGCTCCTCCTCACGGGCATGCTTCCTTGCCTCTCCACTACCCTGCAGGTCACTGTCTCCATGGTACTGGCGGCTTCCGTGTTGGACTACTGCTATGGCCTGTTCCCCTTTCCTGTGTACATGCACACTTCCCTGTGCAACCCTGCCATACCTGTGATGTGGGGTACATCCTTTGGTCGTGATGCAGGGTGTCTCACTTGGACCGTGCAGATGTCACAGGCTCAGAGTGCACACGAGTGATCATTCATGGACCATTGCATTCCCTGCAAGCCCCTATGGGTCCGTGGCAGACTACTCATTGTACCACATCTCCAGTATTTTACCCGTCTCATGGTATTTGCTCATCCATATCATGCTCAGTCAGGGTCATTTCATCATCATGCACATGTTTATGGTGTCCTTGTCTGTGTCGGGCACAGGCCTCCCTCTGTTACAGCCACCCTGCTTCCAGGCGACTGATGTTGTGGCTTCTGCCTGCATAGATGTACTTGTGATGGTTCCTCATGTGTCCTGCTTTATGTGCCCCTCTCATCTGCTGTAGTCTCAGTTGTCTCAGATGATGCAATTGACACCTGCAAACACTGTCTGCAACTTCACAGTACCGTGGTCAGCCATTCAGAGCCATGTAGTGGCTCCCTGTCATTCCCCGTGGGTGCTTGGGGGGTGCAGTGCATCCCCACAAGCCAGTGCCAACACTTTGCACATGATGACTATACATGACCTTACAGTGCCGTCATGTCACAAGATTGACATCACTACATTTCTGGTTCTGTTGATAGTTGAGGACGTACACATGTGCTGCACTACACCCACACACTTCTGAGCCATTTTTTACCCTTTAACATGCCTATTCACTTGTGTGTTGTCAAAGTGACCAGGCATGTATGTATCTATTTGCCTCCCTTCACTGTATTTCAAGGCACTTGTGTTGTTGCATCCTGTGACACGTGTGCTTTTATTGATATTAATGTTCTTGTAGTGCATGTTGACATGCATTTTGCATGTGTCATGGACACTTCTATTTGACTTACTGCTGTGGCTATTTGGGAATTGTGCCATGGCTATGCTACGTGCCATCTCTTTGTTGACATCTGTAATTTTTGGCTAAGATATAGGCCTGCCAGAAAGTTGTGTGATGCAGTTGATATGCAACATGCAGTACATGTGTGGGTTTCGCATTTGACACACATCCATGTCTGCTTTCAGGGTCCCCTTCCATTTCTTTGCCACTGCATGCATGCCAGAGTTTGTGTGGTGTGTGACACGGCTGCCTCATGTGTTGGCCCTCAATATTGTGTTGTATATGTGTGTGGCATGTGCTGCTGACATGTGTACTAGTGTTTATTTTATTTTTTATAGGTGACAATGCACCAGAAGCAGTGGAGGAGGAGATGGCAGACAGGGTGGAGGGCTCAGGTCACCAACCATTCACCAGTGGTGGTTGTAACGCTCACCTGATTCCCGTAGAGGCGCCGGTCTTGAGTGGGCGTATACCGTATCTTCAAAGGTGATGTGTAACACACGGCTGGCTCTTTGGGCTGGACCTCTGTGCACTGTATGTCTGACTCGAAGGGTAAGATGTCTGCAGATAGAAAATATGGGATTAAGGAACTGGGTTATTGAATGTCTCTCTCTTCTTCCCTTTCTCTTCTCCTGTAGAACCCCAAAGGTTAACGCTCTCACCTTAGGTAAGTGAACGCCGTGCTCTCCATCTGCCTCGGGGCAGGGTGCTGTAACCAGTTTCTTCACTGGATAAGGGGAGCAGGCCTCTTGACTTCAGAGGACTGCTGTCCGTCGTTTACTGCACGAACGGTAAGTTTCGAGTAATTCTAATATCTTTAAAGTCTTTAGTAATGATGTTTCTTGTTTTGCAGGGTTCCGGCGATGGCGGATGACGGGCTGAAGTGAGTTGAAGATGGAGCCCGTGTGATGAATAGAAGCGCCTGGAAGCACGTAAGTAAGCGCTTGTTGCCTGCTTCACGATGCGCTCTAACTGTCTTTTTATTTTGCAGGTACAAGTTCGGAGCGGCTGCAGGGAGCCGGAATACCCACTGGGTTAGATGTGGAAAGGAGTAATGGCACGTGAGTATTAAAGTTCCCCAATGTCTTTAAACGCACCTTGTTTTGTCTTTCAGATGCGGGATGCAGCGCCGAAGGCCTCCGGAGCGTGCGAAGAGTTGGTAAGCTTTTGTCTTTCAGATGCCGGAATGCAGTGTGAAGACCTCCGGAGCGCACGAAGAGTAGGTAAGCCTGTGTCTTTCAGATGCCGGAATGCAGCGCGAGGCGTTGGTGACAGCCGATGGACCAGGTAAGTGAAGAGCTGTCACTGAAGACCGTAATGCTAACCTGTTCTTTCTTGTCTTTATAGGTGTTGCTGAAGACTGGATTCAGGATGGTAAGCCTTTTTCCTTAGGCCCAGGATCAGATGCAGAAGACACGATGAGCGTTCTGCTGCAGAGGATGCAGAATAACGCAAAGCAAGATTCATCCATCGGGTGTGGTTTAAATAGCCTCCTGTAGTGTCTCCTTCCACAGCCACGCCTAGGTAAGAAAAGAGTTCCTGCTTTCCAGAAGAGTTCCAGTGTTCTGAATCTAGGGAGTGGCTCCTGCCCCACCCAACAGGAAAAGTAGTTCCAAACAGAAGAGGATCAGAGGCTCAACTGGCAGGCAAGTAAGCAGCATGGTCTGCTGCAGGTAAGTCCACCCAAGCATTATGAGCCCGGCGCTTCCAGCGCTGGGACTGGGCACATTTATGAGCCTGGTGCCACTGGCGCCAGGACTGGGTCCAAAAGGTCCCAATTGGGACTGGTTGGCACTCGGAACCTGGGTTATGGATCTGCTTCCAAGGGAGTTGGGAAAACCCTGACCTTTTGGAAGCAGAGATCATGACAGTGGTCGTGGGGTGGTAGGCCACGAACATCCCTCGGTGTTCTAGGTCACCCTGTCCAGGCATGCCTCTGGGTACGGCTCTGAGCATCTCTCTGACTCTGATGTTGAATCGGATGCTCATGAATCCATGCTGTCGACGGTGGGTGATTCTGCAATGGATTCTGTTCTGTCTGCCACACCTGCAGTGGGGGTAGGCCCCTCAAGGGGCTAGTCAGTGTTGGTATGTCGGCCTGTGGTGGTTATGGGTGCAGAGTCACACTCCACACCAATTGCTCCTGTTCCTGGGGCAGCAGATTGACGGAGGAATGTAGTCCTGCAGCCGCAGGCTTTGCCGGCACAGCAAGGACCACGTCTCCTTGGGCCCCGCAGGGGTGGTGCCCAGCAACACGGTGGCCGTGCGCCACCGGGGAACACTGGGTGGGAGCAATCCATGTATGCCATTGCACAGCAACAGGGGGCAGCAATTGAGATGTTGGCTCAAGGCATGGAACGTGTGACTGATTCCATTCTCCCCCCTCATAGGCAGGTGGTGCTCTAGCAGCACGCAACACAGTCCACGTGCCCCTCACTCAGGATGGGCATGGCGGCGTACAACAGGGCCCGCCAGGCTGAACTGGTGGCTCTGCGCTCAGCTATTGCTGCTGACGCAGAGGCCAACAACGAAGCCCTGAGGCAAGATTACTCATCCCTCAGAAGTACTCTGGCTGCTCTCGTCATGGCCCAGGAGACACGGGCAGAACAGAGGATGGTGCAGCTGGAACGCACCCTCTCACCTCAATCCCATGCAAGCGGGAGGAGGTCCGTCTGTCACATGAGACCTCCCTGGCAGAATTCTGTGTAGCACGTGAGTCCTTGCAGGAGGAACTCCGTGGTACACATGAGGTGGTGCATGGGGACCTCTGTGCCATATTCATACAGAACCAGACTCACCAGGCATGCCTGCTTGCTGCCGCGGAGGGGCTTGCTGGGGCTATGCCTGGTCAGGCATCTGTGCCATGCGCACCTCCTGATGTACAACCAGGGGGTGACAATGACCTATCTCTCACTCAGGTCATGCCATGAAGACCATGAGCCCATGGATGAATTTCTTTTTTGTCTCAACATCGACACAGGTGGGTGTTGAGGTGCACCCTGCACCTCCCCCCTCCTGGGTGCCCCCCTCACCCCTGGGTCCACTATGGCTATTTTTATTTTTTGTCTATTGTGCTTTTATGTTGCAGTGTGGTGCTATGTGGCATCCGATGGCATCCACTGTGTGTTCCGGCTAGGCCCATACAGGCTTGTCTCATGTTTGTGTTTGTGGCTTGGGGTCCGGACACATATGCCACTAATGCTTCCCCTTTCCATGGGCTCACAAGGATGGCACCCTGTGACAGTAACTTACACAGAGGCATTGGACTTCTGTCATATCTGTGGCCAGTCTGAAGTCCAAGTTGTGTATGCACCCCTAGTGGGGATTCATGATGGTTTGTCCAGTGCATGATTGGACTGCATTTTGGTGAGTATATTGTTGACTGTGCATTATTTCGTTCTGCTAATTCATGTATTGCCTTGACTGTATACATTGTTAATGCACTTCATGCTGTGTACTGTCCCATGGCCCCTTTAGCTGTTGAGGCCACTGTCATGATGGTAGGGGGACGTGTGGTGGCAAAGTCACATTGAGGCACTTGTGCTATGGGGTTTACTCACTGTCTGACAATGTCATTGTTGGGTCCTGTGTTCATGATGTGTTATGCTAGTAAATTTATAGTCCTGTGTTGGCTTTGCTTTTGATGTGTCACAGGATCAGCATATGTTATTTCCGTTGCAGATGTGTCAACAACAGAGTGGTTAACATGGAAAATGTATGCTTCACTGTGCTACACTGTGTGTTCATGCATTTCCCATGCTAATATGCATTAAATCGCCCTGCAAACAAACACACCCCACCCCAACATCCACCCACCCACACACTACTTGCCTTCTGAGACATGCTGTGTCCCTGCTGCACATGTTCACATTGACTTTCGTGATTGTCAATGTTAGGCAGAATCATGTGCAGTGCCCTTAGGGACCAAGACACACAATTAAGACTACAGGTGGCAATACACGTTTTACCTTTGGTACAAGCCTGTACTACTATTTTAAAGTGGTAGCAGTAACAGAGCAGCCAGGCTTATCTCAAGAGTATATGAGCAGTAGCAAAGATTACACAAAGGGACCACAATTACTGTGACTCAAGCAAACACTGACTCAAGGTTTCAGGTAGAAAAATATAAGTACATTTATTTTTAAACCATTTGGTATAAACACAACACTGCTATTAAATTCAAAACCACACGTAAAATATACTACAACTAACCAATTCACTTTGTACGGTAGGACTCAAGGTAAGTACCCTGTGTTTGAAAGGGCCGGTGTTATGAAACAAGACACGTTACCGGGAATACGATTACGATCACTTTTTGACAGTTCGGTCTACTAAATAAACACGTATCAGTAACAAGAAATGCGACCGGGGCAAAAACACACTTAGCACCTGAGATACCCAGAGGGAGTTGGAGGCAAAAATCATAGGCAATAGTATAGTTAGGCAGACAGAATCGAAGAACACTCATAGACAGGAATTCAAGAGTCAAAGGGCGCCGGAGCCAGGGTCAAGTGACACTGGGGGCCTGTTGTCGAGGATTACACAGTCGGACAGTTCACGATTCAACGTAGCCAAGAGTACTTTGATATTGTCAGTGTTCAGAAGCAAAAGTTATAAGGAGGGAAGACAAATGCAGGCCTTGGAGATGAAGAAAAGGGATTTACCCTAATTCCTCAAGCAGGACACAGTACCTTATTCAAATGGAGAAGCTGGTGCCTTGGCAGTTGTTCCTCTGGTTTCCCGCAGACCCACGGTTCCTGGAGCTTCGATGGGAAGGAGGACATCTTGAGGGGTCTGCACCACTCGGGGATGAAGCCGGCAGCAGCGACGATGAATAAAAGGTGCACTCCTTAAAAACAGGAGAGGCTCTTCAGATGGCTATCCGGACCACTACAGCATTGTGCAGTGATATCCACCAAGAAGAGGATCCTCTGGCTGTGGAAGATGAGCTGGTTATCCCCACCAAGCTCAAGGGAAGAAGACTCCAGACTGGATCTTCTCTGGTAGATTGCTCAGGACTGCAGCAGGGCTTCACCGGGACGGGGTAGTTGCAGCAGCCGACTTCTTCTCAGCTCCTCTTCGGTTCCTTGTAGTTCCAGTGGTGACTCTCTGACTTCTAGCCCAAGAGACCTGCCTTTTATGCGAAAAACCCCCATTCACACAGCCTGGCTGTCAATCACACAGCAGGGGGGTTGTCTGGCCCGGACAACCACCTCAGCTAATCATGGCAAAGTGCGACTTGGGTTTCCTAGGATACCCTGTGCAGGGGGTGACTACACCCCTCCCTCACATTCAGCCCACCTAGACACCCAGGCGCCTGGAGGAGGGCTTCTGAGCAGATGCCTGCCAAAGACGGTGACCAAAGGAGGCAAACCTGGTTTGCCGCGCAAAGTAAGACACAAGAAGGACTTTAACAAAAAGAAATGGCGAATAAACCCGACCGGAGCCAAAAGAAAAAGTATTTGGTCAAGCGAGTTTAAGTTCGAGGCTAATATAATAGCCTACACAATACCATGTTTATCTAATATAATCGCGGTAGAAAAGTTACGGTAGATACCACTGCCACCAGCCAAGTCTAAATGTTAAAAGAGCAAAACAATGCTCTAGGAGGCACAGATACAAAGGGATATGAAGTAACCCTTTCGAGTAATCCATGGAAGATGGGGTGTACTGGGTCTGTGGTAATTTGACTAAGTAAAGTTAATGGAAACTTTACCCTTTTCTGGGGGACAACCCCGCAGCACCCACATTTTCTTTTATTTTTTGGAATTCCCTGAAATGCATGCCACCAAAGGTTCAGGGTTTTGGTGTTCAGACCTTTGGTGGCATGCATTTACTTACTTTTAGTATAGGTTGGAAGTTTTTGCTCACTCTTTTATTCAGAGTGCGTGTCAGGGGATTGTCTGTGGCCTGTTTCCATTTGTAACAGTGTGCTTTGTGACAGCTGTGTCATGTGTGTTGATATTTTTATTGAGGTTTTCACATTGCATGCCAAGGCATGGTGTGTGGGGTGAGTGACATGGGGTTGAAGGAGGTCTAGGTGACATACCAGCATTTGAATGTGCTATTTTGCATGTGGGGGTTGAATCTGTAGCTTGCATGTGTGCCTTTTGGTCACATAGGATTGTGTTTGTTTAAGTGGCTATGGATGCACACGTTGCTGCAATTCCAAGGACACATTCTCAGGGTGTTCAGGTTGTGACAGTTGACTGTCCCTTTGTCATCATCGATTGTCACCTGGAATGTGCCAGGGCTGTGTGAACTCCGCAGGAGGGGGGAGTTTAGGTGAAAAATGTAGCCACAAGCTGGGTACGGGCTGCCTCGCCGCGTGCCCTTTCCCCTCCCATGCACAGCGGCCGTGCGTGTGGTTGGGGATGTGAGGGCACCACCATGTCCACCGGTACGCCCTGCCGGGTTGCAACATTGTGCAGGGCACATGCTGCCACAATGATCCTGCACACTACTGGGGGCGCATATAGTAGCTGCCCACCAGAGTGGTCAAGGGAGCGAAACGTGACTTGAGCACTCTGAATGTGCGCTCCACTATGCCCGGATTGCAATATGGGCTGCGTTGCATCTTACCTGGGGTGGTGTGGTGGGGTTCCGTATTGGCGTCATCATGTGGGTGCTCAGAGGGTAGGCACTGTCCCCTGGGGAGGTGATAATGGTTGTCATTAGTTGGGTTTGTGTATTTGTCTGAGTGTGACATGCATGCATGTGCACAGGCATTTGTACTCACCAATGAGCCATGTGTTGCCATGCCTCCCAGCTTCCAGGGCCCGGTGTAGGGCTGACATTCTGAATATGAAACTGTCATGGGTGGACCCGGGATAGTTTGCATAGACAGAGATGATGATTCTCTTGGCATCGCATACAACCTGCACGTTGATGGAATGCCAGTGCTTGCGGTTGCGATAGATGTGCTCAGTGGCCCTAGATGAACGTAGTGCCACATGGGTGCAATCAATGGCACCGAGCACTCTGGGGAAGTGTGCCACCCCGAAAAAGTCCTGGACCACGGCCTGCCTTTCTGCAGGTGTTTTGGGCATGTATATGTGCCTGCGGACTGAGCGGCGTGTAGTCATGATTGCCAACACCTGGTGTAAGCAGCGTGACTGCGTGGCCTGTGAGACGCCCCCAACTATGGCAGCTGTCCGCTGAAATGACCCAGTGGTCTAAAATGCAGGACACTGAGCACCTTTTCCAAGGGGCTCAGTGCTTGGGAGCACAAGGTGGATGATATGAGGTCATCCTTCTTCTCAGTGACCAGGTCTAGGATGATATGAGGTGGAAACCTGTACCTGCCATAGACCTGGTCATCAGGCATCCCAAAAAGGCTGGTCCTCGGTAAGAAAATGCAGGCCGTGGCTATCTTCCTCCTCCTGCGGTGTCCCACGATCACTGTTTCGAGGAATGGGACATTCATCGTAGCTGTATATGCTTGCTTGTTGTTTGTGTGCGCTTTTATGCTGTGCCGGGCCGCTTCTGCCTGCTTTCACGTGGCGAACGTATTTCCGGCTTTGCGTGTCTTTTGGCGTGCGCGGGTTTGCCCTGTTCAATTCCATTAATATGCATTGTTAGCGCACGTGTGGGCGTTGCGAGGGTTTCACTGCTGTACTTACCCCATTACGCCCACATTTTCACATGTTGTTCCCTATTCCGCGTGTTCCGCCCCCTTTTCAAGTATGTGCGCTGGAAGTTGTGCACCTTCACTGGGCGACTCGCACACAGCTTTCGGGATGTCGCTGTGACGTGTGCGCCACGCGCCGATTCACACAGCTCCCAGGTAAGCCACGCGCAGTGCCTTCCATGAATCGGTAAAAAGTTGCGCGCGTGCACTGGGTTTCTCACATTTGCACTATAGATTTCGGCGCACAATGCTTCCATGAATTACCCTGATAGTGTTAGTAGTAGTACTGTTAACTTAACAAATTATGCAATTTTACTAACAATACAAGATTCTTTATATAATAATATCAAATAGATAATATGTGAAGTAAATATTTAGTAGCAATAAGACCTTCATAATATAACAATATATTATGATACATATGTGTTTTTGCATTTAACATTTATTAGATCATAATATATTTCTTAATATAGTACTATTTATTAGAGAATTGGAGATTTGTAAATTGTACTATTTATAATGTACATACATTATTCAATTACTTATATTAAATATACAGAAATAACGGTATATTAATGTTATATGTATTATTTAGCAATGTATATTATTATATAAAGTTTAAAGGGTTATCCAATGGTAATATTAATAATGCATAGTCAAATGATGTTATTTACACATCATATTTTATGCATATAAACATTAGTTGTATATATGTAATGAAATTGTACGTACAGTAGGTATGTTGTGTTTTATAACATCATGTTTGGACATATTTTTCTATTTTATATCTATGGTTATATTTTTGATGTATTGTGTGCAAGCTGCACATGTGTTTAATACATAGTAGTACATTACATTGCTTGTTTAAATGTAACATTTTAATGGTTCGCTAAATAAACATTATTTAATGTACATTTTTAGACTTTATGTAAAAGTACTGTAAAATACAATGAGTTCTACATTAAAGTAAAATAAGTTTTATTTTAGTACATTTTCCATACTTTCAGTGTGTTATTTGTAGTTATTACATGAATAAAAAGAAAATTGTTAATACATTATTTTAAACTCACCTAAATTGTGCACTTGTAGTGAATATAGATGAATAATTTTCGTAAATCACAGTTTCCCCAAACGGACAAGGTTTAAGCGCTTAAAGACCACTACAGTGGTGATTTGAGCAGTATAAGAGACAATTAAAATAGCATAACATAAATGTAGGTTTTCTGGTAACCTGTATAGAATGTCTTACTGCGTCAAAGGTTTTGCAGAAAGAGGATAAAATGTTTAATAGTATGTACTTTTAAGAAGCATTTTTATTTTTAACCAATAGGTAAGCATGTAATAAAATGTGACTACATTGAGATAGTACATTGTATTGGTTTACAAATAACACAGGTCTTTTTTTCATGTGATTGGACATTTTCCAGAATGTTCCATTTAAAAAGAAAGAAAATAGAGGAAACAATTAGATTGATTTTAAGGTGTGTCTTTTAAAAGAATGTGTTTTTATACACTGAGTTTCAGTTGATACGTTTCAAATGCATTAAAACGTTTATAGTGGTTAGTTGTGGAATGCTGCATTTCAAGGTATGTTACATTTGCTTTATTTTATATTTATTTTGTGCAGTAGCACCGGGAGCGTGCCAAGTGCTTGATGGAATTACCAATAATAATGTAAGACCCAACTAGCCAGATAGACTCAAGGAAAATGGCAAAATACTACTTTATTATCAGCTCAATAAAGTAGGGAAACCTGACAAACAACAAATTGTAGTCCACACACTCTCGACAATAATGTGATTATACAAAAGCTTTATAGCTCAATGTGCATCAGCTTTGACGTCATCCTACGTGGCAAACTTTATTGACAGCAGGGATTGGTTAAGATAACATATATACCTATAGTTCATGTAAGTGTTAGTGTCATTATTGGATGCTCCTTATCTGGTAGGCACGCCTTTAACTTCCTCTAAATACGTATAATACAGATTAAATTAATAGGAGAATAACAGCAGCGGATTAGCTTCTGCAACATTGTATAGGACACTGCTACATAGAGCCTCATGAATGGTTGGCATACTGTCCCAACCTTGGACTTTTGGCTCGTTAGCAGCATTTAAGCAAAACGAAACTCAGTTGCAGAGAACAACATCAGACTACTACTCACTCGCCCAATTAGTTTACCATCTCTCATTGGTCAGGCCTTATGCGAAGGATTCTTCTTTGTAGTTGACCTTGTGGGCTGTTCTCTTCTATGAGACTTTGAAGGGAGTGTAGGTACACCACCATCTTCTTCTGAAGCTTAATGAATAGTCCTTGTTTTCAAGTTCTGAATCACGTGTGTGGAAACCACGATTCTGTCCATTTCAACCTTTTATTTAGTTCTATATAATTCAGTTATGCAGGGTGCCATTACACCTCTTGGCCTCTGGAGACCTGGTTGCTCTGCCTCACATATGCTTTCTGCATCCTTGATTGTCCAATACTTGGTACTTGCAGATGTTTTCTTCTTTGCTTAATCTAAGAGAAACATGTCATGCGTATGCAGCTTATCTTGACTCCCTCTGTGCCTAGCAATTATTTCTTGATGTGGCATCCTTGATCCCAGGCCAATAGACAGTCCTTGTTCCTCACATGAAGCTGTTTTTCCAGTGCTTTTACGCTCTGCAGCCCTGCTCTGTCTCTGAGGTAGTTTGTTTTTTCTTAACACAAGTGTAACATCCATCTTTTAATCATGGCTGCTTTAACCACGTTATATTTTCTTCTGCAGCAACCTTCTATATATCTCATCTACCTTGTATTACCGCCTATGTACATTCACTTCATCTATTCTCACTTATTTCTTTGGTGCACATGATTTCTTCATATTCATCTACATGTTTCTCTTGTTACTTCAGTTACATCTTTAGCCTTAAAGTATTTGCATATCGTTTCGGTGTGTCTTTGTGTCTTCTCTTCATGACATCACTCTGCCCTCATCTCATTTTAATTACAGCTCTTCGATGTCCAATGGTGTATGCAGACATCCTTCCACCATGTCAGTACAAGGATACATTCAATATGGTTGTCTGAGTGCATAACATCTCTCATATCTTCAATGCAGTACTGGGACAATACCTGGTGGCACACACAGTGCTCTGTTACTACTCTTCCAGTATGACGGAGGTGAGGGGGCGGGTGCTAGGGAGGACAGGTACCTCTGCCCTCCACATTCCCCCCTCTGGTCAAGTTCTCGGCCATCTCCTATTCCTCAATCTTCTTAATCTGTTCTCCATAGTTTGGTTTCTTCGGGATCCATACTTGTGTCTCCCCCCTCAGGTTGCCTGCATTCTTTATGTGCTTATCCACACTCCAGGTCATGTGACAACACTCTGCAGTTGGTTGAAAGAATACCCAGCATCCTATATAATTTTTATGACCCGTTCGGTAATAAAACATCATCCATGGGTGTGCAGGGAACTTTTCTTTATGTTCTTGTGGGTGGTGTCTTCAGTTTGTGGTGTATGATCACCATTCACATCAATCATTATCTTCATCCCAATAGCTTTCCTTGCTGTCTTCCTGCATTGTCCTATATTGATCCTTACAAAACAAAATCCTAGCTATACAAACACTAGTATTGCTTTGAGTAGCTTAAAGGCATTTGCCAACTTGGTTGGAATCCATGAAAACAGGGACGAAAACCAATCATCTTCCTCTGTCTCATTGACTTCTTCCTCCATCTTCGTATGTAGGGTTGACAGCATAGTTATTGCCTCTGCCAGGGTTCCATTTTCTCCATTATGGGCATGTATGTATGGGCAACAGGAAGACCCAATCATGGGTCTTCCAATGTGTAAACAAGTCCAGCACATACCTGTTCTGGAGGATCATGAGTCTGATGGCCCTCAATTGATCTTGAATCGGATTAAATCCTTTGATTGTCATATTTGTTGTCTGCAACCATTTGGCATTCACTGCAGAATGGATTCCTGGCATGAATATAGCTGTGAATATTACTGCCGTATTATTGAACCATTTATTCTCCGCTGGAATGCTATCATAAAGTTCTATTGATTTTGCTGAGAAATTAGGTTACAATTAGTATTCCAAAGAAACTTAGTGATTTTCCTGTTGGCAGCAATTCTCTTATATTCTGGAACATTCCCATTCTTTTAATTCAATATATAATTTTGTTACTTTTGTGAATCGCAATTTTATATCAAAAACTGCAAAATGATCGCAATAATGATCCTGAAAATAATAGGACTGCTTTTAGGATTGCCGAAAAATGTAACAATGTCCACGCGTTATCTTACTAGAGCTGGGTAAGACTGCAATATGTAAGTGAAAACAGCATACAAGAATGTGTGTATAGGGCACTTGAAGCGGCGCAAGCGGCCTCTGATTTTCCTTTGTTCTGTGCCTGTTTCAGTGAGAGGTGCGGCTTGACGCTGAGACGATGGGACGCTGTGTCCTCTGAGGTCCTTTACTCTAGTTTCGCTGCACTCTGTTTACGCCGTGTGAGCTGTGTTGGGACCGGAGGCAAGCAGAGGCAGTGGTGAGCGAGCGACCGAGCTGCAGCTGAGTTGCAGCTGATAAACGGGCTGAGAGCCACAGAGAGGGCGTTGATCCGCTGCGGTAAGGACCCGCTCGGGTCGCTCTGTAGTGGCTGAATTTCTTTTTATTCACAAAGTTAATGGTTACAGGGAAAAACTGAAGCGGAAAGTGAAAGCAACTCACTCCCAGCTAGTCCTAGTGGTCTGGTGTGTTGCTTCCTGGGCTGCCACTTATGTAGGGTTCGACTGGTGAGATATTGCTTGATGTTTGTTCTTGTGTCTTTGGCTTTTGACACTTGAACCACCTACTTGAACCACCCAATCAGCTGGGGGTCAGTTAGCTGTAACCTGGACTGTTGCTTGGGGCCGCCCCCGTTTTATTGTTTACTCATTGCTTCGTGGTGACGTTGCCTGTTTTACTGCACTGCCTGGAGTCTGCAGAGCCCGTACCTGTCTACTCGCTCTTTGATCGGGGTTTACTGTTTTTTTTGGTCAAAGCTGGGTTAAAGCAATTTGCATAAGTTTGTTGGCACGGCAGAACTGAACTTTGCTGGGTACTGGGCACTGACTACTGATTACTGTGGCCGAGGGCTGCGGGCTGCCGTGGTACCTGGCTTCTTGATTGATTTATAATCCAGGACGCTATCTGTGAAGATCTGGTGTTGCCCCTGGAAGTCCTGCTAACTACTGTCTACTCCGTGTAAATCATGTCCCTGCACACAGACCTCCATACATGGGGCATGCCAGACATACGTCCAAGGTGCACACACCTGACAAACCTCAACATGCACTACGCTGGAGATGAACACATGGACACTTACCACTCGACTCGGGACGGGTCTACATCTCGAGGACCTGGCAGTGAAGCACTGGGTGTATGCGCTCCAGGACTATCATCTGAATGTTGGTCAACTGGTCTTGGCGCCCCACTTCTCCATGAGCTTCAACGAGGCGCCGGGCCTTCCTGAGGGCCCTAGACCTGAAGTCCTCCCTGCGCTTCAGGACACGGTCGTAGTCGGGGGATGCCACCCCCTCCGCATTGATGGCATCCACGATGTCCTTCTAGATCCTCCTCCGTCCATCCCTGTCGAGGCGCAAACTTGAGAAGAGGGCATCATAATTCCCCAGGACTCGCTCCACCAGGATGCCAACTTCATTTTCAGTGAAGCTGGCAGCCCTCTGTCTCTCTGACTGGGGTTTGCCACTGGCCCCAGATGGTGTTGAGTTGGACATGGCAACCCCCGAAGCAGGTGTGGGTGGGAAACTTTGTCCTGGGGCTAGGCTGTGGAGCGATGGTATACCAGTCGGGAGTCTTCTGGGTCAGCAGAGGTGGTCTCCGGAACAGGATCCCTGGCAATGGCTTCTGTGTATGCACCAAATAGCAGGGCATGTTGGCAGCAGGCAGGCTGGCAGCAGCAGATGGATCGTAGGAGGCTGATGGGGGTTCTGGGGGGCAGGCAAATGGCCTTCTGGGCAGGAGCGTGGTCTTTCGTGTGTTGTCGCGTGGCCAGATTGGTGCACAGTGAGTCCGCACGTGAAAAAACAGCACGTGAGGGTGTAATCCGAGGAAAGGCCCTTAGCGTGTAAGCAATTAAGTGATGTGACACGCACGGGCGTTGCCTTTGCCAGGGGTTAAAGGTCAGCGCGGGTAAGCAGTTCATTGTACTTGCTTTTCGTGCAGACCAACCACATGTGTTTCTTCTTCTTGTGGGAACACACGTGATTACTTCACAGAGCTTAAAGTTCGTACTTCTTGTATTGGCGGGGGTGTTGCCTACGTGCACACGTGCGTGTGTTTTTCTTTCCCGTGCAAGGCAGACGGTGAGTTGCGCACACTTATTTTTCTCACTGTGTTGCTCCTGTGTCTCGCGCATCCATTTCCGAGGTCAGAGTAGCCTGCGTGTTTCACACGTATGTATATTTTGCATCCCTGGGTGCCACAGTGTACTGTGGAAGGTGTATTCCACGCACGTGGGCTACCGGGGGTGGCGTGCACGTTTATAATCATTTTCTGGGGTGCCTGAGCGTTGCGTGACCCATCTTTTATCACCAGGGGTCACAGACAGTCTTGTAGGAGCACAGGGGTGCGTCTAACATCACGTGCCCTGCCCCCTTCTCCCCAATTGCCCAGGACAATTGTTGTGTGCACCTCCCATTGGCAATATACCCTCAGTGCCATGGTCGGGAGGCCACCAAAAGGGAAGGACGGCAATGCTGGGTGACCTCCCAGGGCTGGACGTGGTGGGGCACATGGCTGGGGTGGCCAGGGAGTCCAGGGAGGCCAAGGTGGACATGGAGGGGGACGTAGCCAGTGTGTACCACTGGGGCTGAATGTCCAGCAACTTGCTGGGACAGCCATGCCACCACCCCCAGCGCCTCAGGGAGATGCTGCTGCTGCAGTCATCCCCAGCGCACATCTGATCCCACAGCCAGTGTCACCTGTTCCTGGGGCAGTTAAGCAGCCAGGTGGTGGGAGCTGCATGGGCAGATGCAGCTGACACCACCCCGGCAGTGAGTCTGCCAGCCAGGACTGTGTCGGTCACAGCCCTTGGCACTGAGGCAGTTGTACTGCTGGGTCCTGGCAACAGCACCCAGCAGCCAATCACACAATCCAGGCCTTCCGTCCTCATGCCAACTCCTACTCCCATTGGCCAGTCCACCATCACCACTGCCCCAACTGACCAGAGCGGCATTTGACTCTCAGGGTGCGCACAGCCGGCCAAGAGGAGGAAGTGTGCTTCTGCGCAAGAGGCTGGGACCCCAGACATGGCATCGGCCTCCGGCACGGCAAGGAAGAAGTATTTCAATAAAGAGGAGCTGGACTTCCTTGTGGACTACGTGTCGGCACACGACCGCGATATGCTGGTGGTCTCAGGATGCCATACTACGCCTGCCCAGCGTCAGGTCCACTGGCAGTTCATTGCGGATGGTGTGAATGCAATGGGATATGAGAGGCGCACAGCTCAGGATTGCTACAAGCGTTGGACTGACCTCCGATGCTGTGCAAAACAAAAGCGGGCCTCTAATTACTCCCTGACTCTGGTGACTGGCAGTGGGCCAACACCAGAGGAGGATGAACTCACTCTGCATGAGGAAATCGCTGCGGAGTTCATCGATCGGGGACAGATCCGGGAAGTGGGAGAGATGCTGGATTATGACGCAATGTCCGGTGAGTCTTCATGTGTGTCTCTCCAGCCCATGTGTGTTTTGCTTGTGTGATGTTTTGTGATTGACTGCCAGTTCAGGCTATGCATTGATGAGTGACATGTGTGACACATGCAATGCTTAACTGATGTGTGCTTGTCGTCATGCAATCTGCATGCAGGACATGTACTGCACACAAGGGCAGTCCTCATCACCACACATGCACCCTACGTACATGCAAGTCACTCAGCGGCCTCTCCTGTCCATGTTCAAGCTCACTGACATGTTTGCATATAGCATGTGGTGTAGTTCCACCCAACACTCAGCCTATGTCGTCAAATGACTGACGGCTATGTGAGGTCACCCTTTAAGCTGCTCCTCCTCACGGGCATGCTTCCTTGCCTCTCCACCACCCTGCAAGTCACTGTCTCCATGGTACCGGCGGTTTCCGTGTTGGACTACTGCTATGGCCTGTTCCCCTTTCCTGTATACATGCACACTTCCCTGTGCAACTCTGCCATACCTGTGGTGTGGGGTACATCCTTTGGTCGTGATGCAGGGTGTCTCACTTAGACCGTGCAGATGGCACAGGCTCAGAGTGCACACGAGTGATCATTCATGGACCACTGGATTCCCTGCAAGCCCCGATGGGTCCGTGTCAGGCTACTCATTGTACCACATCTCCAGTATTTTATCTGTCTCATGGTATTTGCTCATCCATATCATGCTCACTCAAGGTCACTTCATCATCATGCACATGTTTATGGTGTCCTTGCCTGTGTCGGGCACAGGCATCTCTCTGTTACAGCCACCCTGCTTTCAGGCGACTGGTGTTGTGGTGTCTGCCTGCATAGCTGTACTTTTGATGGTTCCTCATGTGTCCTGCTTTCTGTGCCCCTCTCATCTGCTGTAGTCTCGTCTCAGATGATGCAATTGACACCTGCAAACACTGTCTGCAACTTCACAGTACTGTGGTCAGCCATTCAGAGCCATGTAATGGCTCCCTGCCATTCCCCGTGAGTGCATGGGGGGTGCAGTGCATCCCTACAACCCAGTGCCAACACTTTGCACATGATGACTGCACTTGACCTTACAGTGACGTCATGTCACAAGATTGATATCACATTTCTGGTTCTGTTGATAGTTGAGGACGTACACATGTGCTGCACTACACCCACGCACTTCTGAGCCATGCTGCACCCTTCAACATGCCTATTCACTTTTGTGTTGTCAAAGTGACCTGCCATGTATGTATCCATTTGCCTCCCTTCACTGTATTTCAAGGCACTTGCGTTGTTGCATCTTGTGACACGTGTGCTTTTATTTATATTAATGTTCTTGTAGTGCATGTTGACATGCATTTTGCATGTGTCATGGGCACTTCTATATGACTTACTGCTGTGGCTATTTGGGAATGGTGCCATGGCTATGCTACATGCCATCTCTTTGTTGACATCTGTAATTCTTGGCAAAGATATAGGCCTGTCAGAAGGTTATGTGTGATGCAGTTGATATGCAACATGCAGTACATGTGTGGGTTTCGCATTTGACACGCATCCATGTCTGCTTTCAGGGTCCCCTTCCATTTCTTTGCCACTGCATTCGTGCCAGAGTTTGTGTGGTGTGTGACATGGCTGCCTCATGTGTTGGCCCTCAATATTGTGTTGTGTATGTGTGTGGTATGTGCTGCTAACATGTGTACTAATGTTTAATTGATTTTTTTACAGGTGATGATTCACCAGAAGCAGTGGAGGAGAAGACGGCAGACAGGGTGGAGGGTCAGGTTACCAACCATGCACCAGTGGTGGTCGTGGGGTGGTAGGCCACGAACATCCCTTGGTTCTCCAGGCCATCCTGTCCAGGCCTTCCTCTGGGTACGGCTCTGAGGATCTCTCTGACTCTGATGTTGAATCGGATGCTCATGAATCCATGCCATCGACGGTGGGTGATTCTGCAATGGATTCTGTTCTGTCTGCCACACCTGCAGTGGGGGTAGACCCCTCAAGGGGCCAGTCAGTGTTGGTATGTCAGCCTGTGGTGGTTACGGGTGCAGAGTCACACTGCACACCAGTTGCTCCTGTTCCTGGGGCAGCAGATCGCCGGAGGAATGCAGTCCTGTAGCCGCAGGCTGTGCCGGCACAGCAAGGCCAATGTCTCCTTGAGCCCCGCAGGCGTGGTGCACAGCAATGCGGTGGCCATGCGCCACCGGGGAACACTGTGGGACTAATCCATATATGCCATTGCACAGCGACAGGGGGGAGAAATTGAGATGTTGGCTCAATGCATGGAACATGTGACTGATTCCATTCTCCCCCCTCATAGGCAGGTGGAGCTCCAGCAGCAGGCAACACAGTTCACATGCCCCTCAATCAGGCTAGGCACAGCGGCGTCCAACAGGGCCCGCTGGGCTGAACTGGTGGCTCTGCGCTCAGCTATTGCTGCTGACGCAGAGGCCAGCACGTTAGTCCTGAGGCAAAATTACTCCTCCCTCAGAAGTATTCTGGCTGCTCTCATCATGGCCCAGGAGACACGGGCAGAACAGAGGATGGTGCAGCTGGAACGCACCCTCTCGTCTCAATCCCATGCAAGTGGGAGGAGGTCAGTCTGTCACATGAGGCCTCCCTGGCAGAACTCTGTGTAGCACATGGGTCCTTGCTGGAGGAACTCTGTATTACACGTGAGGTGGTGCATGGGGACCTCTGTGCCATATTCATACAGAATCACATGGAGGGGCTTGCTGGGGCTATGCGTGGTCAGGCACCTGTGCCACGCGCACCTCCTGATGTACAACCAGTGGGTGACGACGACCTGTCACTCAGGTCATGCCGTGAAGACCATGAGCCCATGGAGGAATTTCTTTTTTGTCTCAATATCGACACATGTGTGTTAAGGTGCACCCTGCACCTCCCCCCTCCTGGGTGCCTCCCCACCCCCGGGTTCACTATGGCCATTTTTATTTTTTGTCTATTGTGCTTTTATGTCGCAGTGTGGTGCTATGTGGCATCCGATGGCATCCACTGTGTGCACCGGCTGGGCCCATACAGGCTTGTCTTGTGTTTGTGTTTGTGGCTTGGGGTCCGGACACATATGCCACTCCTGCTTCCCCTTTCCATGGGCTCGCAAGGATGGCACCCTGTGACAGTAACTTAGACAGAGGCATTGGACGTCCGTCATATCTGTGGCCAGTCTGAAGTTCAAGTTGTGTATGCACCCCTAGTGGAGATTCATAATGGTTTGTCCAGTGCATGATTGGACTGCATTTTGGTGAGTATATTGTTGACTGTGCATTATTTCATTCTGCTAATTCATGTATTGCCTTGACTGTATACATTGTTGATGCACTTCCTGCTGTGTACTGTCCCATGGCCCCTTTAGCTGTTGAGGCCACTCTTATGATGGTGGGGGGACGTGTGGTGGCAAAGTCACATTGAGGCACTTGTGCTATGGTGTTTACTCACTGTCTGACATTGTCACTGTTGGGTCCTGTGTTCATGATGTGTTATGCTGGTAAATGTATAGTCCTGTGATGGCTTTGCTTTTGATGTGACACAGGATCAGCATATGTTTCCTTTGCAGATGTGTCCACAACAGAGTGGTTAAAATGGAAAATGTATGATACATTGTGCTACACAATGGGTTCTTGCATTTCCCATGATAACATGCATTGAATCGCCCTGCAAACAAACACACCCCCAGCCCACCCCAACATCCACCAACCCACACATTACTTGCCTTCTGAGACATGCTGCACATGTTCATATTGACTTTTGTGATTGTCAACTGGCGATACTGTCTTTTTTTTTTCCTTTGTTTTGTTATGCAGCTGCAGGGGTTTCCACCCCGCAAACACCACTCACAGTACTGTGTGGTGTGGTGAGCGGGGTGTTGCGGGGGACAATCCTGCAGCACCCGCATTTTCTTTTATTTTTTGGAATTCCCTGAAATGCATGCCACCAAAAGTTTGGGGTTTTGGTGTTCAGACTTTTAATATTGGTTGGATGTTTTTGCTCACTCTTTTCTTCAGAGTGCGTGTCGGGGGATTGTCTGTGGCCTGTTTCCATTTGTAACAGTGCACTTTGTGACAGCTGCGTCATGTGTGTTGATATTTTTATTGAGGTTTTCACATTGCATGCCATGGCATGGTGTGTGGGGTGGGTGACATGAGCATGAAGGAGGTTTAGGTGACATACTAGCATTTAGATGTGCTATTTTGCATGGGGGGTTGAATCTGTAGCTTGCATGTGTGCCTTTTGGTCATTCAGGATTGTGTTTGTTTAAGTGGCTAGGGATGCACACGTTGCTGCAATTCCAAGGACGCATTCTCAGGGTGTTAAGGTTGTGACAGTTGACTGTCCCTTTGTCATCATCGATTGTCACCTGGAATGTGCCAGGCCTGTGTGCACTCCGCAGGGGGGGGGGTTTATGTGAAAAATGTAGCCACAAGCTGGGTACGGGCTGCCTCGCCACGTGCCCTTACCCCTCCCATGCGCAGCAGACGTGCGTGTGGTTGGGGATGTGAGGGCACCACCATGTCCACCGGTACGCCCCGCCGGGTTGCAACATTGTACAGGACACATGTGGCCACAATGATCCTGCACACTACTGGGGGCGCATATAGTAGCTGCCCACCAGAGCGGTCGAGGGAGCGTAAACGTGACTTTAGCACTCCGAATGTGTGCTCCACTATGCCCAGGTTGCAATATGGGCTGCGTTGTATCTTACCTGGGGTGGTGTGGTGGGGTTCTGTATTGGCGTCGTCATGTGGGTGCTCAGAATGTAGGCACTGTCCCCTGGGGAGGTGATAATGGATGTCATTAGTTGGGTTTGTGTATTTGTCTGTGTGTGACATGCATGCATGTGCAGAGGCATTTGTACTCACCAATGAGCCATGTGTTGCCATGCCTCCCAGCTTCCAGGTCCCGGTGTAGGGCTGAAATTCGGAATATGAAACTGTTATGGGTGGACCCGGATAGTTTGCATAGACAGAGGTGATGATTCCCTTGGCATCGCATACAACCTGCATGTTGATGGAATGCTAGTGCTTGCGGTTGCGATAGATGGGTGCAATGAATGGCACCGAGCACTCTGGGGAAGTGTGCCACCCCGTACACGTTCTGGACCACGGCCTGCCTTTCTGCAGGTGTTTCGTGCATGTATATGTGCCTGCGGACTGGGGGGCGTGTAGTCATGATTGCCAACACCTGGTGTAGGCAGCGTTACTGCGTGGTCTGTGAGACGCCACCAACTATGGCAGTTTTCCACTGAAATGACCCAGTGGCCAAAAAATGCAGGACATTGAGCACCTTTTCCAAGGGGCTCAGTGCTTGGGAGCACAAGGTGGATGATGTGAGGTCATCCTCCTACTCAGTGACCAGGTCTAGGATGATATGAGGTGGAAACCTATACCTGCCATAAACCTGGTCAACAGGCATCCCAAAAAGGCTGGTCCTGGGTAAGAAAATGTGGGCCTGCCTATCCACCTCCTCCTCCTGCGGTGTCCCATGATCACTGCTGCGAGGAATGGTGTAGGCAGCGTGACTGCGTGGCCTGTGAGACGCCCCCAACTATGGCAGTTGTCCGCTGAAATGACCCAGTGGGCCAAAAGTGCAGGACACTGAGCACCTTTTCCAGGGGCTCAGTGCTTGGGAGCACAAGGTGGATGATGTGAGGTCATCCTCCTACTCAGTGACCAGGTCTAGGATGATATGAGGTGGAAACCTACACCTGCCATAGACCTGGTCATCAGGCATCCCAAAAAGGCTGGTCCTGGGTAAGAAAATGCAGGCCGTGGCTATCTTCCTCCTCCTGCGGTGTCCCACGATCACTGTTGCGAGGAATGGGACATTCATCGTAGCTGTATATGCTTGCTTGTTGTTTGTGCGCACTTTTATGCTGTGCCGGGCCGCTTCTGCCTGCTTTCACATGGCGAACGTATTTCCGGCTTTGCGTGTCTTTTGGCATGCGCGGGTTTGCCCTGTTCAATTCCATTAATATGCGTTGTTAGCGCACGTGTGGGCGTTGCAAGGGTTTCACTGCTGTACTTCCCCCGTTACGCCCACATTTTCACATGTTGTTCCCTATTCCGCGTGTTCCGCCCCCTTTTCAGGTATGTGCGCTGGAAGTTGTGCACCTTCAATGGGCGACTCGCACACAGCTTTCGGGATGTCGCTGTGACGTGTGCGCCAGGCGCGGATTCAGCGCAAGTCCCATGTAAGCCACGCGCCGTGCCTTCCATGAATCGGTAAACAGTTGCGCGCGTGCACTGGGTTTCTCACATTTGCGCTATAGATTTCGGCGCACAATGCTTCCATGAATTATCCTGATAGTGTTAGTAGTAGTTCTGTTAACTTAACAAGTTATGCAATTTTAATAACAATACAAGATTCTTTATATAATAATATCAAATAGATAATATGTGAAGTAAATATTTAGTAGCAATAAGACCTTCATAATATAACAATATATTATGATACATATGTGTTTTGCATTTAACATTTATTAGATCATAATATATTTCTTAATATAGTACTATTGGAGATTTGTAAATTGTACTATTTATAATGTACATACATTAGTCAATTACTTATATTAAATTTACAGAAATAACGGTATATTAATGTTATATGTATTATTTAGCCATGTATATTATTATATAAAGTTTAAAGGGTTATCCAATGGTAATATTAATAATGCATAGTCAAATGATGTTATTTACACATAATATTTTATGCATATAAACATTAGTTGTATATATGTAATGAAATTGTACGTACAGTAGGTACGTTGTGTTTTATAACATCATGTTTGGACATATTTTTCTATTTTATATGTATGGTTATATTTTTGATGTATTGTGTGCAAACTGCCCATGTGTTTAATACATAGTAGTACATTACATTGCTTGTTTAAATGTAACATTGTAATGGTTTGCTTAATAAACATTATTATTTATTTAGACTTTATGTAAAATTATTGTAAAATACAATGAATTCTACATCAATTAAAGTAAAATAAGTTTTATTTTAGTACATTTAGTACATTTTCCATACTTTCAGTGTGTTATTTGTGTTATTTGTAGTTATTACATGAATAAAAAGAAAATTGGTAATACATTATTTTAAACTCACCTAAATTGTGCACATGTAGTGAATGTAGATGAATAATTTTCATAAATCACAGTTTCCCCAAACGTATAAGGTTTAAGCGCTTAAAGACCACTACAGTGGTGATTTGAGCAGTATAAAAGACAATTAAAATAACATAACATAAACATAGGTTTTCTGGTAACCTGTATAGAATGTCTTACTGTGTCAAAGGTTTTGCAGAAAGAGGATAAAATGTTCAATAATATGTACTTTTTTAAATGTCTTTTTATTGATTTTAAGATACAACAACTTAATCCTTTTCAATGTAAACCATGAGGAGCAACAAAACCCCCTCCCACCTTATAGACAACTGGGGCTTCGGACGACTAGCACACGGCACCAAACTAGTATGGATATGTTCGGGAGTGCAGTTTCAAAATAAGTTCAAAATATGAATGTTATGGGGGCACTATTAGAGCATATAGTCACTCTGTAGATACTGGAGTACCTGGCCCCAATCCGTTTGAAAGTCTTCAGTGGCCCCCTGCAACTTACAAGACCTCCATTCCATAGTTACAAAGTGCCTACCTTTCTAAGCCATGAGAGCTGTGTCAGGGGTGTCTTTTGCTTCCAATTTTTGGCTATCGTCAACCAGGCAGCTATTACCAAGACCATTATTACTTTACGCTGGCGTTTAGTGTGCGTTCTCTGTATGGGGTCCCACATGACCACCATCCATATACTGTCCCCAAGATTTCCAGCTCCCTAGACCATCTTCTCAACTTGGACCTTGATCTCATTCCAGAAGGGTCTAATGTACGAGCAAGTCCTCCAGATATGTGTCCAGTCTCCTTCCTGGTGGCATCCTCGCCAACAGGGTCCATCCATATTGGGATACATTACTTTCAATTTGTGCGGTCTTAGGTGCCATTGTAACAACACTTGTTGCCACATCTCACGTAGGTGGATGGATCTCGTCAATGTAGTGATATTTTGCCAAACTCTTTTCACTGTGCTCGCAGAATTTCTGTCCCTAACGTTGCCTCCCATTTCTTCATATATACCCACTTTACCCCTTCCCCTTGTGAATTCAGATGGGCGTACAGTTTTGATATCAGTTTGTGCGTGCCTGGATCTGTTATGACATAGGTTTCAAATTGTGTGAGGTCTCTTGTACCCACTTCCTCATTAATAGGGGGGGATAGCCAATGGGACAGCTGAACATATCGGTATCTTTCCATTCTCGACACTCCCATTTCTTGAACACAATCTTCAAAAACCTGAGTAATCGGTCTTTATACATATTTCCAATCCTAATACAACCTGCCTTCTTCCAAGAGATGAAGGCCTTCGGGGCCATCCCTGGCAGAAAGTCGGGGTTGTGGAACAGTGGTGTGAATGGGGAAGGATGTGTTGTTAAGTTTCCTTTCTTGACTGCCGAGTGTCATGCGTTGAGAGAAGCACTCATTATCTCGCTTAACTTGGTGTTCGGATATCTATTCCGTTTCTGGGACCATAAAAGGTTAGAGAGTGGGCCCCCGGCCACCGCAATGTCCTGAGTAGCCCATTTGGGTTGAGGCAAGTCGGCCACCCATTCCTTGATCACCTGCAGCTGTGCTGCTTCATAGTACCTCTTGAAGTGTGGAAATGGCTGGCCCCCCTCTTCCACTGCAGCTGTCATCGTGGCCATTGCTACTCTTGGTTTTTTGTGTTGCCACACATATGCTGATGTCATTTTGTTTAACGAGCGGAAAAACGATCTAGGAAGCTTGATCGGAAGAGCTTGAAAATAGTACAGTACTTTAGGGAGGATTGTCATTTGTACCGCGGAAATTCGTCCCTACCACGATGTTGACATAGGTGTCCACCTCGTTAACAGTTTTTCCAGGTGGGTGAGCGATTTCGGGTAGTTTGCTGTGTACAGTTGTGTTATCGTAGGAGTGATTTTGACTCCAAGATAGGTTATGTTATGTGCAAGTTTCATTCCTAGTATCTGTGCCAACCGTACTGTGGTCCCGGTGTCAGCCGACAAGTTCAGCTCCTCCGACTTGCTTTTGTTTATTTTGAGGCCCGATATAGCACTGAATGTCTCCTGCTCAGTCATGAGTGTGGGCAAAGATCTGGAGGGATCCGGTATGGCCAGCAGCATGTCATCGGCGAATGTCATCATTTTGTGCTCCTCCCATCTGCACTCCCTTGATTAGATGCTGTTGCTGTATTTTCGCTAGGAGGGGTTCTAGGAACAGAGCATACAGAAGAGGGGACAATGGGCACCCTTGCTTGGTACCTCTCGTCTGTGTGATGGTATTGGACAGAAAGATGTTGACCACTATTCTTAGAGTGGGGCTTTTATAGTTCGATTTTATCATCTTCATGTAGGAGTCTCCAAAGCCCATACGTTCCATTGTGTGGAAAAGTTGCGACCATTCAACTCAGCCAAATGCCTGTTCCGCGTCGAGCGCTACTAGGATGGCCTCTGTATTTGTACGTTCCGCTTTTTCTATATGATGGCACACTCGCCTGGTATTATCCGCGGCTTGCCTCATGGGGACAAAGCCTGCCGGATCCGCGTCCACTAGAAGGGCCATGTACGTCAGCCTATTAGCAAGGATTTTAGTGAAGAGCTTTGCGTCCAAGTTTATTAAGGCAATTGGCCTATATGATCCGGGGATAGTGGGATCTTTATCAGGCTTCAGGAATAGCACCAGTTTTGCTTCATTCATTGATGGCATGATGTTTCCACGGGATTTGAAGGTGTTGTACAGTGCTGTGAGTCTGGGGGCCAGAGTATTACAGACTTTCTTATAAAATGCCTCAGTGAACCCGTATGGGCCCAGGGCTATATTCTTGGGGAGTTGCCTAATAGCTTGTAGCACTTCTTCCTGTGTTACGTCTTGGTCTAATGCCACTTGGGCTTCCTCCGGTAGTCTTGGTAGGGTCATATTCTGGAGGAACGCTTCCTGCTTCATCTCATCCGGGTTACTGGTGGTATAGAGGTCCTGATAAAAAGTTCTCATGATTTCGCCCATTTCGTCGTTTATTTTTTTTTTCGCGCCCCTGACGGTCCATCAGTGCCTGAATAGTTCTCTCTCTGGTCTTCTCCCGAAGTTGTTGGGCGAGCAGGGCATCCGCTTTATTGGCAAGGAGATAATACTTTTGTTTCGTCCTCAGGAGTGCCCGTCCAATTTTCCGAGTGTGGAGGAGCGCCAGTTGACCCTGGATATGCTGCATTGCTCTCCTCTTGGCTCTGCAAGGGTTGGCCGCTGCTTCCTTTTGTGCATCTCTCAGTTGTGATTCGAGGTCCCTTTCCCACTGCGCCATTTGTTTGTCTCTCTTGGCCTTCAAGGCTATAAGCTCTCCCCGCAATACCACCTTGAAGGCGTCCCACAACGTCTCCTGCGAAACCATCCCCGTGTCATTTTCAGTGAAGTACCTATCGATCTTCTCTTGGATTTCCTCGACCAAGCACCGAGTCTTGTAAAGGTTCTGAGGGGAAACGCCAGATCCACACTCCGCCCCCTCTGGTTTTCAGCGCTAGGGACAGTGTGATCGGGGCATGGTCCGAGAGGACAATGGGGCCCGTCTCCACCTTCATGATTGTCCCTAAGAGGTTGGTGGAGACCCAAATATAATCAATTCTCGAGAGCGAGTCATGCGCATGAGAATAATGCGTGAAGCCCTGTCGTTCCCCATTCTTTGCTCACCAAGTGTCGTGTAGGGCGAGGAGCTCAAATGCCTTCATTAGTGCCACCAAGGAGACCCTCAATCCCTCACTTGTCCTGCCCGTTCTACCCTGAGCCGGATTCCAAGCCAAATTCAGATCTCCTCCCAGTATAATATCTCCTGTGGCAAACTCCTGAAGTGCCTTCAGCATAGTCTGTATGAAAGTATCCTGTCCCGTGTTCGGGGCATAAACCCGAAGCTAGTGTAAGCCACCTCCCCTCCAGTGCAACGTTGAGAAAGATGTACCTCCCTTCTTTATCGGACCTGTGGTCATTGATCTGTACCTTCAGTGTGTCCTTTATAACCACCATGACACCAGCCCTTTTTCCTTCAGCATTCGACTGGAAGACGTGTTTTGCCTCTTATCTTGAAGCGAGTTTTCTCACACCTTTTGATGTGCGTTTCCTGATATAGTAGGATGTCCGCTTTCTGCATCCGGGCTTGTCTGTCTAGTTTGGCCCATTTCATAGGAGTGTTCATGCCCCGAACATTTAACGAGAGCACCGTCACCGGAATCTTATTCGCCATCACCATCATAAGATTGGTAGGCGGGCTCCCTGCAACTGTCCCAATTTGACTGGAGTTCTCTAGGTCGTGCCCGTGGGTCATCCTGCCTTCCCCAACATGCAAAGCCCCCCCCGTTCACTCCCCCCCTTGAAACCCTGGAGGTCCGATCCGGGTTGCTACATGCCCTGGGACGAAGTGTCCAGCGCTCCCAGGTCAAATGTCCCCTCACCAACTTGTCGTGGGGAGTTCTAAACCCCACTGAGGCTTCCATTGGATTCCTTCTTCACTCTCTCAGGCCTGCTAATGATCTATCAGGCAGATCGTCTAATTCTACATTCTCCAGTTTGAGTTTACCGTGGTGGCCGTTGCCAATTACTGTGTACATGCTGTAGAAGAGTTTGCTCCGACTCTTGATTGGCCATGTCCTCTTATCTCTGCCTTTCTTTTGGACCGTCTACCACCCATCTTGTTTAGTTGGACCCCTGGACTTCCGCTGGGGGCGCGGTTGGGCGGCTTCTCCTCCATTTGTTATGCCTAGTAGCTCCTCGCCCTCCTCACATGATGTGATTCTGTGTTGGACCCCCTCCCATGTGAAGAGGAGGCCGAATGAGAAAGTCCATTTATATTTCACCTGGGCTGAAGACAGGTGGCGAACCACTGGAGCCATCTTTCGCCTCTTGAGAAGGGTGGATTGGGCCAAGTCTTGGTATAGTTGTACTTCTTGGCCGTTCAGCTTTATCAGGGGGGCTTGTCTGGCTTTTCTAAGAAGCTGTTCTTTCTGTCCATATGAGGTTATAGCCACCAGGACATCCCTGGGCCTCGTTCCCGGTTCAGACCCTCTTTTGGGGCCCACTCTGTGGATTCAGTCGATTCCTATCCCCTGGTTCTCTTCCTCAGCCAAGATCTCTGTGAATAGTTGCATAACCGTCGCCTTCAGGTCTGCATCCCCCACGGATTCTGGCAGGTTTTTGATTCTCACATTTGATCTCCTCAACCTATTTTCTAGGTCCACGCATTGTTGCTCAAGATAGGCCGTTGCCTGGACTACTCTGTCCAGTGTTTCGTCTGACTTCATGGAGTCTTCTTCCAATTGCTGAAGTTTCTTTTCAATTGTATCAGTTCTCTCCCTCAGTTTGCCCACATCCTGCCTGAGTTCTTGGAGTGATTGCACCATTTCACCCCTCAAGATCGTAAATTGTTCTTGGACAGAGTTGAGCAGCTGTGTTTGAAGTTCTTTAAAGCAGGTTTGCATATCCTCTTTACTCATTGCACTGCCCTCCATCCTCCCCCGCACTGCGTTCGGGGCAAGTGGGGGAAAGTCTTCTGGTGTGGGTGTAAGGCCGTCTTGTGCCCCCCAAAGTTGTTTCAGATTCTTTCCCTGGTTCCTCTGAGGGGAAGATTGTGTTGCCGACCTCGCCCGTGATTTAGACATTAATGCGTCGTGCTGGACTTGAAGGGGCTTGGTCTGTCGGGTCCGTAGGGTCGCGCCAGGAGCCTAGGGAGCGAGCCCTGTCGTTACCCTGAGGGAAGGTACCCTGGGAAAAGCTCGCCTTGACGGTTTTAGGGCAATTTGTGCTGTGACTGTAGGAGATTTTGCGGTGCGCTTATGGGTGGGGAGCGTTTCCACTGGATGCGCATGGAGTATTGCCGCGGCGATGGTATTGGTGGAGATCTCTTATCTAGGAGACCGTGCAGAGTTCTTGAGAGCGGCCTCTCGCTAGTGCACCCAGTGCCTGGTGAACTTCCCTTCCGTAGGGTATTTTGTGCAGTGTGCCCTCACCTTCAGTATGAGGGAGGGAGTCAGGTCTTCTCCCGAGCCGTTGCCTCTGCTGTTGCTAGGCTCTGTCGACTGCGGTTGGAGCCGCAGGGGAGGCCGCGGTATGCTATTTGTTGATGTGAGTGCCGGGCCCCCAATTTCGGAGGTCTGATGGCCTTCTCCGCACCGGCGCCCAGGCTTCGTGTGTGCTTAGGGCAGGCTCGCCGTTCTCAAGTCCCCATCCCCCGTTCTGCATCCACCATGAGCGCTCGCCACACTTCTCTCCGGGTGTATGGGCTACGCTGATCCCCGACAGGGAACTCTGAGACTCCACAGGAGTGGGGGAAGAGGGGGTGCCGCGGCACTCCACCGCCGAGTCTTCGTGCCTCCAGGCCACACCAGCGCCCAGTAGGCTCCACGGGGCAGGGCGCTCGGCGCTCAAGGGGACATCCGCACCTGCCGCCCCTCAACGGTGCTCAGCTTCATCGGCAGGGAAGAGCCGCTCGCGCTCTCCACAGACCCCCGGTTGGGGGTCTTGCCTCTGTTCAGACCGTTCTTCGCCTTGTGTGGGCCGGTCCACCACTGCCTCAGCCTCACCCCCTCGTGGGCTCCGTCCACAGCGTCAGCACCGTCGCTCGCCCGCCGGTGGTCTGCGCAGCCGCCCAGAGACGATGTCTCTCCCCGAGGCGGGTTCTTTGTTCCGGGTGGCTTTGTTGCTCGTGTGTGGCACCCCCAGCTAGATATCAGCCTTCTACGGTAACGTTATTCATCAATTTGCTTGATATGCTTTTTTTGATGTGCTTAGTGCCGCGGCCCTGAGAGGAGAGACGGTTAGACGCGTCCTCCCTCACCAGCGGCCATCTTGGAAGTCCAATAATATGTACTTTTAAGAAGCATGTTTTATTTTTAACCAATAGGTAAGCATGTAATAAAATGTGACTACATTGACAAAGTACATTGTATTGGTTTACAAATAACACAGGTTTTTTTTTCATGTGATTGGACATTTTCCAGAATGTTCCATTTAAAAAGAAAGAAAATAGAGGAAACAATTAGATTGATTTGAAGGTGTGTCTTTTAAAATAATGTGTTTTTATACATTGGCCCTCATTACAACCCTGGCGGAAATCGAAAAACGATGGCGGAAATGCAATACCGCCATCGAATAGCGCTCGGTGCGATTATGACCCGTCACCGTAAAGTACGATGCCATTAGCGACACCGTAGTGAACGCCAACGCTAACTGCACCAAGTACGCGCACGCGCGCCATGCAAAACCGTAATTACCACCATGGCGCAACGGTACGCGAATTCTGACCCTAGCGGACATTTACTTAACGCCATCAAGCATGGCGGAAAGTACCATTCCGCCATGGTGAGAATTACGGCATCGTGAACCAACCGTAAATGGCCCTACTGAGTGCCTGTACACCACTCCCTGCCCACATTGCACAACTCCTCGTAGGTGCAATGAAGTCACACAATGCAACCAGTGAAATGTACAAGTCACCCATGCATGCCAACGAACAAATGAATGTAGGGGCTCCAAGTGCCTTGTGAGTGGCCATCCATATTTGGCATGTCACCATTGCCGTACTGATGCAGCGCAGGCATGTGAAGGTCCAAGTACAGCAATATGAACTGAAATATGAGACAAAACAACAACAGGCCCCCCATCGCTTGACACCAGTGTAAGGCAACATTCAAAGCAGTATCCTGAGGGAGACTGCACCAGCCCTGTACTCTTGCCAGTAAACAAACCAACCATCAGCATAAGCATGTACCACACAAGTTGGCAGAGTGACTGAGCAGCCAGCCTCATCTCAAGAGGGGCCAATGGGAGCTGCAGGGCACAGATGGCACGAATACAGAAGCTATTCCAATGGACATGACCTCAGTCTCCCTCCAAGAAACGCACGCAAACACAGGCACCTGTGACCAGCCATATTCTGATAATCACATCATTCCACCAATCCACCTGGCTGACCGGCATCTGTTACACAAAAGCTAATCCCCCGCCCCTGAGCATGACATCATTAAAACAGTCATAATGGCAGCCCCAATCCCTGACCTTACTGGGCTTCGTAGGCAAACGCGGCCAGTACAGTACCACGCAACTATACTCAGAAGCCGGAACCCAATGCAGATCTTCTCACAATACATCGCTCCACAAATAGGAATATGCTACATTACTTGCAAAGAATAACGCTACACGGTTAATATCAGAATAAAATTTTAATGCACATCAAAATCACCAAGCCCATACAGCTATTAGGTCATAAACTCCAAAATATTTCTCATTAACCCTTTAAGTGCCATGGGTATTTCTCCCCAGTGCCAGAGCCTTTTTTGGTGATTTTGGTATGTGGCCATTCAATGGCTTGTAACTTTTTTGTTACATGAGATATCTCGGCCAAATTTGGCTCCTTTTCTTCCCACATGTAGGCGGTCGTAACGCCACCCAGGAATCCCAGGTTGCTGTAGGGGGGTGAGAGAAAATAAGGAAAATGTGCGAAAATTTTGGGTTTTTTCAAAAAATGCCAATAAAATGATGCACAAAGAAGCCAGTGGTTTTTTCCTTGTAAGAGCTAGGAACAAATGGTTTGCTGTGCTGAGTTCCCCAATGTGTTGGCTTTCAGGAACAGGTTGAGTGGAAATGGAAAAAAAATATTTTGATGGGGATATCAACCGTTTTGTGAGAGGTAGGCGATTTTTGCCATTTTTGCCAATTGGACATGCATGGACGGAATGGAAGAAAAGGGCAGGAAAGCCAAATTGGAGGACAGAAAGGCATATATTTCTGAAAAGTAGACAAAATTCCAAGTTTAGGAAGGGGTGATTTGTATAGGTCAGGCAACAACTAGGTAGGGGAAACTGCCATCGAATGGGGGAAAAGCGGGAAAATGACTGAAAAAAAAGGTATGTGTTGGACATGGTTGGCTTGGTACGGCAATGGCTTCTATGAATTTTGAGAAAAGCAATGCTCCGCTACATTCCCCCGACTCTTGCAGTTAGGAGAGCATACCATTTTTGTAGTGTTTGTACAAAACAAGCAATACCACAAGCCAAACACTGAGCCATGGTACACAGGAGTTTTACGCTCACGGTCTGACCAGACGCACTTAGCATGTGTAAATTGGGAAAACCAATGTGGTGAGGAACGGCAGCCATACATTTTTTGAAAGAGCACAGGCAGACCTTTTCAAGGGTAGGTGACTTGTGCAGGTTACAAAAGTGTATGGTGGCTAAAGCAGCGACTAAATGTAGGTCACATTTGGGAAAAGAAAGGGTTGTGAGACAAAGGGCTCCAGCAAATGGGTCAAAACGTTATGAAAACCACACAAACACAACACATGGCCTACCGTCCCGCGTTCCCACAGGTGTCCCGATGAAAACGGTACCTCACATGTGTGGGTGCACCTACCTGGCCGCCAAGGGGAAAGCCCAAAACACAAGTAACCCCAAGTCTGTTTTCACACCGGAAATGTCACACTCTCCCATCATACAGATATGGGCCTCGGGTGTCCAAGCCACCGAGGAAAACAGGGAACCCCATGCATTTCCGAAAAGAGGACACCCGTGGGAATCCGCAGAGGTATGATATGCCCAAATTGCCCCAGAATTTATTACCCAGACACCCCTGCAAAGTCGGAAATGTGGGGAAAAAAACGCTTTTTCCGTACATTTCGCTCGACGCACCCATCGAAACACGCCCCCAACAACACATGGCCTACCGTCCCGCGTTCCCACAGGTGTCCCGATGAAAACGGTACCTCACATGTGTGGGTGCACCTACCTGGCCGCCAAGGGGAAAGCCTAAAACACAAGTAACCCCAAGTCTGTTTTCACACCGGAAATGTCACACTCTCACATCATACAGATATGGGCCTCGGGTGTCCAAGCCACCAAGGAAAACAGGGAACCCCATGCATTTCCGGAAAGAGGACACCCGTGGGAATCCGCAGAGGTATGATATGCCCAAATCGCCCCAGAATTTATTACCCAGACACCCCCGCAAAGTCCGAAATGTGGGAAAAAATACGCATTTTCCTCACATTTCGCTCGACTCACCCATCGAAACACGCCCCCAACAACACATGGCCTACCGTCCCGCGTTCCCACAGGTGTCCCGATGAAAACGGTACCTCACATGTGTGGGTGCACCTACCTGGCCGCCAAGGGGAAAGCCTAAAACACAAGTAACCCCAAGTCTGTTTTCAGAGGGAAAACTCAGACATTCTGCCGACCGGCACAAGGTACAGATATGGGCCTCGGGTGTCCAAGCCACCGAGGAAAACAGGGAACCCCATGCATTTCCGAAAAGAGGACACCCGTGGGAATCCGCAGAGGTATGATATGCCCAAATTGCCCCAGAATTTATTACCCAGACACCCCTGCAAAGTCCGAAATGTGGGGAAAAAAACGCTTTTTCCGCACATTTCGCTCGACGCACCCATCGAAACACGCCCCCCACAACACATGGCCTACCGTCACGCGTTCCCACAGGTGTCCCGATGAAAACGGTACCTCACATGTGTGGGTGCACCTACCTGGCCGCCAAGGGGAAAGCCTAAAACACAAGTAACCCCAAGTCTGTTTTCACACCGGAAATGTCACACTCTCACATCATACAGATATGGGCCTCGGGTGTCCAAGCCACCAAGGAAAACAGGGAACCCCATGCATTTCCGGAAAGAGGACACCCGTGGGAATCCGCAGAGGTATGATATGCCCAAATCGCCCCAGAATTTATTACCCAGACACCCCCGCAAAGTCCGAAATGTGGGAAAAAATACGCATTTTCCTCACATTTCGCTCGACTCACCCATCGAAACACGCCCCCAACAACACATGGCCTACCGTCCCGCGTTCCCACAGGTGTCCCGATGAAAACGGTACCTCACATGTGTGGGTGCACCTACCTGGCCGCCAAGGGGAAAGCCTAAAACACAAGTAACCCCAAGTCTGTTTTCAGAGGGAAAACTCAGACATTCTGCCGACCGGCACAAGGTACAGATATGGGCCTCGGGTGTCCAAGCCACCGAGGAAAACAGGGAACCCCATGCATTTCCGAAAAGAGGACACCCGTGGGAATCCGCAGAGGTATGATATGCCCAAATTGCCCCAGAATTTATTACCCAGACACCCCTGCAAAGTCCGAAATGTGGGGAAAAAAAACGCTTTTTCCGCACAATTCGCTCGACGCACCCATCGAAACACGCCCCCCACAACACATGGCCTACCGTCACGCGTTCCCACAGGTGTCCCGATGAAAACGGTACCTCACATGTGTGGGTGCACCTACCTGGCCGCCAAGGGGAAAGCCTAAAACACAAGTAACCCCAAGTCTGTTTTCACACCGGAAATGTCACACTCTCACATCATACAGATATGGGCCTCGGGTGTCCAAGCCACCAAGGAAAACAGGGAACCCCATGCATTTCCGGAAAGAGGACACCCGTGGGAATCCGCAGAGGTATGATATGCCCAAATCGCCCCAGAATTTATTACCCAGACACCCCCGCAAAGTCCGAAATGTGGGAAAAAATACGCATTTTCCTCACATTTCGCTCGACTCACCCATCGAAACACGCCCCCAACAACACATGGCCTACCGTCCCGCGTTCCCACAGGTGTCCCGATGAAAACGGTACCTCACATGTGTGGGTGCACCTACCTGGCCGCCAAGGGGAAAGCCTAAAACACAAGTAACCCCAAGTCTGTTTTCAGAGGGAAAACTCAGACATTCTGCCGACCGGCACAAGGTACAGATATGGGCCTCGGGTGTCCAAGCCACCGAGGAAAACAGGGAACCCCATGCATTTCCGAAAAGAGGACACCCGTGGGAATCCGCAGAGGTATGATATGCCCAAATTGCCCCAGAATTTATTACCCAGACACCCCTGCAAAGTCCGAAATGTGGGGAAAAAAACGCTTTTTCCGCACATTTCGCTCGACGCACCCATCGAAACACGCCCCCCACAACACATGGCCTACCGTCACGCGTTCCCACAGGTGTCCCGATGAAAACGGTACCTCACATGTGTGGGTGCACCTACCTGGCCGCCAAGGGGAAAGCCTAAAACACAAGTAACCCCAAGTCTGTTTTCACACCGGAAATGTCACACTCTCACATCATACAGATATGGGCCTCGGGTGTCCAAGCCACCAAGGAAAACAGGGAACCCCATGCATTTCCGGAAAGAGGACACCCGTGGGAATCCGCAGAGGTATGATATGCCCAAATCGCCCCAGAATTTATTACCCAGACACCCCCGCAAAGTCCGAAATGTGGGAAAAAATACGCATTTTCCTCACATTTCGCTCGACTCACCCATCGAAACACGCCCCCAACAACACATGGCCTACCGTCCCGCGTTCCCACAGGTGTCCCGATGAAAACGGTACCTCACATGTGTGGGTGCACCTACCTGGCCGCCAAGGGGAAAGCCTAAAACACAAGTAACCCCAAGTCTGTTTTCAGAGGGAAAACTCAGACATTCTGCCGACCGGCACAATGTACAGATATGGGCCTCGGGTGTCCAAGCCACCGAGGAAAACAGGGAACCCCATGCATTTCCGAAAAGAGGACACCCGTGGGAATCCGCAGAGGTATGATATGCCCAAATTGCCCCAGAATTTATTACCCAGACACCCCTGCAAAGTCCGAAATGTGGGGAAAAAAACGCTTTTTCCGCACATTTCGCTCGACGCACCCATCGAAACACGCCCCCAACAACACATGGCCTACCGTCACGCGTTCCCACAGGTGTCCCGATGAAAACGGTACCTCACATGTGTGGGTGCACCTACCTGGCCGCCAAGGGGAAAGCCTAAAACACAAGTAATCCCAAGTCTGTTTTCACACCGGAAATGTCACACTCTCACATCATACAGATATGGGCCTCGGGTGTCCAAGCCACCAAGGAAAACAGGGAACCCCATGCATTTCCGGAAAGAGGACACCCGTGGGAATCCGCAGAGGTATGATATGCCCAAATTGCCCCAGAATTTATTACCCAGACACCCCCGCAAAGTCCGAAATGTGGGAAAAAATACGCATTTTCCTCACATTTCGCTCGACTCACCCATCGAAACACGCCTCCAACAACACATGGCCTACCGTCCCGCGTTCCCACAGGTGTCCCGATGAAAACGGTACCTCACATGTCTGGGTGCACCTACCTGGCCGCCAAGGGGAAAGCCTAAAACACAAGTAACCCCAAGTCTGTTTTCAGAGGGAAAACTCAGACATTCTGCCGACCGGCACAATGTACAGATATGGGCCTCGGGTGTCCAAGCCACCGAGGAAAACAGGGAACCCCATGCATTTCCGAAAAGAGGACACCCGTGGGAATCCGCAGAGGTATGATATGCCCAAATTGCCCCAGAATTTATTACCCAGACACCCCTGCAAAGTCCGAAATGTGGGGAAAAAAACGCTTTTTCCGCACATTTCGCTCGACGCACCCATCGAAACATGCCCCCAACAACACATGGCCTACCGTCACGCGTTCCCACAGGTGTCCCGATGAAAACGGTACCTCACATGTGTGGGTGAACCTACCTGGCCGCCAAGGGGAAAGCCTAAAACACAAGTAACCCCAAGTCTGTTTTCACACCGGAAATGTCACACTCTCACATCATACAGATATGGGCCTCGGGTGTCCAAGCCACCAAGGAAAACAGGGAACCCCATGCATTTCCGGAAAGAGGACACCCGTGGGAATCCGCAGAGGTATGATATGCCCAAATCGCCCCAGAATTTATTACCCAGACACCCCCGCAAAGTCCGAAATGTGGGAAAAAATACGCATTTTCCTCACATTTCGCTCGACTCACCCATCGAAACACGCCCCCCACAACACATAGCCTACCGTCCCGCGTTCCCACAGGTGTCCCGATGAAAACGGTACCTCACATGTGTGGATGCACCTACCTGGCCGCCAAGGGGAAAGCCTAAAACACAAGTAACCCCAAGTCTGTTTTCAGAGGGAAAACTCAGACATTCTGCCGACCGGCACAATGTACAGATATGGGCCTCGGGTGTCCAAGCCACCGAGGAAAACAGGGAAACCCATGCATTTCCGAAAAGAGGACACCCGTGGGAATCCGCAGAGGTATGATATGCCCAAATCGCCCCAGAATTTATTACCCAGACACCCCCGCAAAGTCCGAAATGTGGGAAAAAATACGCATTTTCCTCACATTTCGCTCGACTCACCCATCAAAACACGCCCCCAACAACACATGGCCTACCGTCCCGCGTTCCCACAGGTGTCCCGATGAAAACGGTACCTCACATGTGTGGGTGCACCTACCTGGCCGCCAAGGGGAAAGCCTAAAACACAAGTAACCCCAAGTCTGTTTTCAGAGGGAAAACTCAGACATTCTGCCGACCGGCACAATGTACAGATATGGGCCTCGGGTGTCCAAGCCACCGAGGAAAACAGGGAACCCCATGCATTTCCGAAAAGAGGACACCCGTGGGAATCCGTAGAGGTATGATATGCCCAAATTGCCCCAGAATTTATTACCCAGACACCCCTGCAAAGTCTGAAATGTGGGGAAAAAAAACGCTTTTTCCGCACATTTCGCTCGACGCACCCATCGAAACACGCCCCCAACAACACATGGCCTACCGTCACGCGTTCCCACAGGTGTCCCGATGAAAACGGTACCTCACATGTGTGGGTGCACCTACCTGGCCGCCAAGGGGAAAGCCTAAAACACAAGTAACCCCAAGTCTGTTTTCACACCGGAAATGTCACACTCTCACATCATACAGATATGGGCCTCGGGTGTCCAAGCCACCAAGGAAAACAGGGAACCCCATGCATTTCCGGAAAGAGGACACCCGTGGGAATCCGCAGAGGTATAATATGCCCAAATCGCCCCAGAATTTATTACCCAGACACCCCCGCAAAGTCCGAAATGTGGGAAAAAATACGCATTTTCCTCACATTTCGCTCGACTCACCCATCAAAACACGCCCCCAACAACACATGGCCTACCGTCCCGCGTTCCCACAGGTGTCCCGATGAAAACGGTACCTCACATGTGTGGGTGCACCTACCTGGCCGCCAAGGGGAAAGCCTAAAACACAAGTAACCCCAAGTCTGTTTTCAGAGGGAAAACTCAGACATTCTGCCGACCGGCGCAACTTACAGATATGGGCCTCGGGTGTCCAAGCCACCGAGGAAAACAGGGAACCCCATGCATTTTCGAAAAGAGGACACCCGTGGGAATCCGCAGAGGTGTGATTTGCGCCCATCGCCCCAGATTTTTTTACCCAGACAGCCCTGCAAAGTCGGAAATGTGGGGAAAAAAACGCTTTTTCCGCACATTTCGCTCGCCGCACCCATCGAAACGCGCCCCCCACAACACATGGCCTACCGTCCCGCGTTCCCACAGGTGTCCCGATGAAAACGGTACCTCACATGTGTGGGTGCACCTACCTGGCCGCCAAGGGGAAAGCCTAAAACACAAGTAACCCCAAGTCTGTTGTCAGAGGGAAATCTCCGACATTCTGCCGGCCGGCGCAACTTACAGATATGGGCCTCGGGTGTCCAAGCCACCGAGGAAAACAGGGAACCCCATGCATTTTCGAAAAGAGGACACCCGTGGGAATCCGCAGAGGTGTGATTTGCGCCCATCGCCCCAGATTTTTTTACCCAGACAGCCCTGCAAAGTCGGAAATGTGGGGAAAAAAACGCTTTTCCCGCACATTTCGCTCGCCGCACCCATCGAAACACGCCCCCCACAACACATGGCCTACCGTCCCGCGTTCCCACAGGTGTCCCGATGAAAACGGTACCTCACATGTGTGGGTGCACCTACCTGGCCGCCAAGGGGAAAGCCTAAAACACAAGTAACCCCAAGTCTGTTGTCCATTCTGCCGACCGGCGCAACTTACAGATATGGGCCTCGGGTGTCCAAGCCACCGAGGAAAACAGGGAACCCCATGCATTTTCGAAAAGAGGACACCCGTGGGAATCCGCAGAGGTGTGATTTGCGCCCATCGCCCCAGATTTTTTTACCCAGACAGCCCTGCAAAGTCGGAAATGTGGGGGAAAAAACGCTTTTTCCGCACATTTCGCTCGCCGCACCCATCGAAACGCGCCCCCCACAACACATGGCCTACCGTCCCGCGTTCCCACAGGTGTCCCGATGAAAACGGTACCTCACATGTGTGGGTGCACCTACCTGGCCGCCAAGGGGAAAGCCTAAAACACAAGTAACCCCAAGTCTGTTGTCAGAGGGAAATCTCCGACATTCTGCCGACCGGCGCAACTTACAGATATGGGCCTCGGGTGTCCAAGCCACCGAGGAAAACAGGGAACCCCATGCATTTTCGAAAAGAGGACACCCATGGGAATCCGCAGAGGTGTGATTTGCGCCCATCGCCCCAGATTTTTTTACCCAGACAGCCCTGCAAAGTCGGAAATGTGGGGGAAAAAACGCTTTTTCCGCACATTTCACTCGCCGCACCCATCGAAACACGCCCCCCACAACACATGGCCTACCGTCCCGCGTTCCCACAGGTGTCCCGATGAAAACGGTACCTCACATGTGTGGGTGCACCTACCTGGCCGCCAAGGGGAAAGCCTAAAACACAAGTAACCCCAAGTCTGTTGTCCATTCTGCCGACCGGCGCAACTTACAGATATGGGCCTCGGGTGTCCAAGCCACCGAGGAAAACAGGGAACCCCATGCATTTTCGAAAAGAGGACACCCGTGGGAATCCGCAGAGGTGTGATTTGCGCCCATCGCCCCAGATTTTTTTACCCAGACAGCCCTGCAAAGTCGGAAATGTGGGGAAAAAGACGCTTTTTCCGCACATTTCGCTCGCCGCACCCATCGAAACACGCCCCCCACAACACATGGCCTACCGTCCCGCGTTCCCACAGGTGTCCCGATGAAAACGGTACCTCACATGTGTGGGTGCACCTACCTGGCCGCCAAGGGGAAAGCCTAAAACACAAGTAACCCCAAGTCTGTTGTCAGAGGGAAATCTCCGACATTCTGCCGACCGGCGCAACTTACAGATATGGGCCTCGGGTGTCCAAGCCAGCGAGGAAAACAGGGAACCCCATGCATTTTCGAAAAGAGGACACCCGTGGGAATCCGCAGAGGTGTGATTTGCGCCCATCGCCCCAGATTTTTTTACCCAGACAGCCCTGCAAAGTCGGAAATGTGGGGAAAAAACCGCTTTTTCCGCACATTTCGCTCGCCGCACCCATCGAAACACGCCCCCCACAACACATGGCCTACCGTCCCGCGTTCCCACAGGTGTCGCGATGAAAACGGTACCTCACATGTGTGGGTGCACCTACCTGGCCGCCAAGGGGAAAGCCTAAAACACAAGTAACCCCAAGTCTGTTGTCCATTCTGCCGACCGGCGCAACTTACAGATATGGGCCTCGGGTGTCCAAGCCACCGAGGGAAACAGGGAACCCCATGCATTTTCGAAAAGAGGACACCCGTGGGAATCCGCAGAGGTGTGATTTGCGCCCATCGCCCCAGATTTTTTTACCCAGACAGCCCTGCAAAGTCGGAAATGTGGGGGAAAAAACGCTTTTCCCGCACATTTCGCTCGCCGCACCCATCGAAACGCGCCCCCCACAACACATGGCCTACCGTCCCGCGTTCCCACAGGTGTCCCGATGAAAACGGTACCTCACATGTGTGGGTGCACCTACCTGGCCGCCAAGGGGAAAGCCTAAAACACAAGTAACCCCAAGTCTGTTGTCAGAGGGAAATCTCCGACATTCTGCCGACCGGCGCAACTTACAGATATGGGCCTCGGGTGTCCAAGCCACCGAGGAAAACAGGGAACCCCATGCATTTTCGAAAAGAGGACACCCGTGGGAATCCGCAGAGGTGTGATTTGCGCCCATCGCCCCAGATTTTTTTACCCAGACAGCCCTGCAAAGTCGGAAATGTGGGGGAAAAAACGCTTTTTCCGCACATTTCACTCGCCGCACCCATCGAAACACGCCCCCCACAACACATGGCCTACCGTCCCGCGTTCCCACAGGTGTCCCGATGAAAACGGTACCTCACATGTGTGGGTGCACCTACCTGGCCGCCAAGGGGAAAGCCTAAAACACAAGTAACCCCAAGTCTGTTGTCCATTCTGCCGACCGGCGCAACTTACAGATATGGGCCTCGGGTGTCCAAGCCACCGAGGAAAACAGGGAACCCCATGCATTTTCGAAAAGAGGACACCCGTGGGAATCCGCAGAGGTGTGATTTGCGCCCATCGCCCCAGATTTTTTTACCCAGACAGCCCTGCAAATTCGGAAATGTGGGGAAAAAAACGCTTTTTCCGCACATTTCGCTCGCCGCACCCATCGAAACGCGCCCCCCACAACACATGGCCTACCGTCCCGCGTTCCCACATGTGTCCCGATGAAAACGGTACCTCACATGTGTGGGTGCACCTACCGGGGGCGCAAAAGGAAAAGGGTAACCAACTGGGAACCCCAAGCCATTCGCCACTGCCCATTTTGTTCATGTGGGCAACCTACAGATTTGGGCCTAGGGTGTCGCAGCCAGCAAGGGAAACAGGGAACCCCATGCATTTCCCAAAAGAGGACACCCGTGGGAATCCACAGAGGTCTGACTTACGCAAATCGGCCCAGAATGTAATACCCAGAACCACCAGCAAAGACCCACATGGGAGAAGGGTGCCCAAGGCCAGGGATATTACCGCCGACTTTGCTGGAGCCCTGGCTGCCCTGCGTTACAGCTTCTCCCCACCAAGGAGTCTCGGCAGTGTGCCAATACCTCCCCGAAGGGAAAAGCTGTAATGCAGCCAAGCCGCAACTCCAGGACAGTTGGAGGTGATCTGCCCAGACGGGCCATTCCCACCCACACCACCAACAATCCAGCCCCAGTCTCACCCACCCCACTGACAGTGGGCCCTAACCATAGAATAATAAAAAACAGTACTCACATAACGTTGCAGCTGCTCGGGTAGAAAAAGCTGTAAACAAAACAAAGAACATGTGTTACCTATGGTCACACCAGCAAAATGTAGCCCTCCCCGGGGGCAGATAGGGGGGGGGGTTGTCCTGCACTCCTCCCTGGGCTGAGGCGTCCGTTCCTAGGAGCAGATATCTGGTCCCAGGAAGGGCTGCATGACTTGGCACCCACTCCATTGCGGGTGGGGGGGGGTCAACGCCCCATCCCATTAGAAAATTCCCTGACCCATTGGGGTGCCCCACCGCCCCCCCTAAAAAGCGTACCACCATTTTCATTTTTTTCCTTTGGTAACCCAACTCCCCTTGGTGCAGAGGGTCACATTGGTGTGCCAATCTGGCGCCGGGGTGCCCAAACCTTACTGCCCCACCCACTGGGGGGGCCTGACCCACCATTTTTGGGGGCCCTCTCCCCCCTCACCCCAAATGGCTGGGGGACACACCTCATGCAGGCCTCCCTGGGCCTCCTCCAAACGGCTGCGTGAGGTACACCCCACCTCCATTTGGGGTGAGGGGGGAGAGGGCCACGCCAAAAGGTGGGGCAGGACCCCCAATAGATGGGGCAGTAGGGTTTGGGCACCCTGGGGGCAGATAGCCACACTAATGTGGCCATCTGCACCAAGCAAAGTTGGGTAAACAAAAACAAAATATACAAAACCACAGGCTGCTTTTTAGGGGGGGCTGAGGGCCACCCTAAATTGGCAGCGCATGATGTACCGCAACGGGGGGTGGCCCTCAACCCCCCCCCCACCCCAAATGGAGGGCCCCACCTCATGCAACCCTCCCTGGGGGCAGATATCTGCTCCTAGGAAGGGGCATCTGACCCCAGGGAGGGATGCATGAGGTGAGGCCCCCCTATCTGCGCCCAGGGAGGGTTGCATGAGGTGGGGCCCTCCATTTGGGGTGGGGGGGGGTTGAGGGCCACCCCCCGTTGCGGTACATCATGCGCTGCCAATTCAGGGTGGCCCTCAGCCCCCCCTAAAAAGCAGCCTGTGATTTTGTATATTTTTTTTTGTTTACCCAACTTGGCTTGGTGCAGATGGGCCCATTAGTGTGGCTATCTGCCCCCAGGGTGCCCAAACCCTACTGCCCCATCTATTGGGGGTCCTGCCCGACCTTTTGGGGTGCCCCCCCCACCCCACCCCCAATGGCTGGGGGACACACCTCATGCAGGCCTCCCTGGGCCTCCTCCAAACGGCTGCGTGAGGTACACCCCACCTCCATTTGGGGTGAGGGGGGAGAGGGCCACCCCAAAAGGTGGGGCAGGACCCCCAATAGATGGGGCAGTAGGGTTTGGGCACCCTGGGGGCAGATAGCCACACTAATGTGGCCATCTGCACCAAGCAAAGTTGGGTAAACAAAAAAAAATATACAAAACCACAGGCTGCTTTTTAGGGGGGGCTGAGGGCCACCCTAAATTGGCAGCGCATGATGTACCGCAACGGGGGGTGGCCCTCAACCCCCCCCACCCCAAATGGAGGGCCCCACCTCATGCAACCCTCCCTGGGGGCAGATATCTGCTCCTAGGAAGGGGCATCTGACCCCAGGGAGGGATGCATGAGGTGAGGCCCCCCCTATCTGCGCCCAGGGAGGGTTGCATGAGGTGGGGCCCTCCATTTGGGGTGGGGGGGGGTTGAGGGCCACCCCCCGTTGCGGTACATCATGCGCTGCCAATTCAGGGTGGCCCTCAGCCCCCCCTAAAAAGCAGCCTGTGATTTTGTATATTTTTTTTTGTTTACCCAACTTGGCTTGGTGCAGATGGGCCCATTAGTGTGGCTATCTGCCCCCAGGGTGCCCAAACCCTACTGCCCCATCTATTGGGGGTCCTGCCCCACCTTTTGGGGTGCCCCCCCCCACCCCACCCCCAATGGCTGGGGGACACACCTCATGCAGGCCTCCCTGGGCCTCCTCCAAACGGCTGCGTGAGGTACATCCCACCTCCATTTGGAGTGAGGGGGGAGAGGGCCACCCCAAAAGGTGGGGCAGGACCCCCAATAGATGGGGCAGTAGGGTTTGGGCACCCTGGGGGCAGATAGCCACACTAATGTGGCCATCTGCACCAAGCAAAGTTGGGTAAACAAAAAAAAATATACAAAACCACAGGCTGCTTTTTAGGGGGGGCTGAGGGCCACCCTAAATTGGCAGCGCATGATGTACCGCAACGGGGGGTGGCCCTCAACCCCCCCGCACCCCAAATGGAGGGCCCCACCTCATGCAACCCTCCCTGGGGGCAGATATCTGCTCCTAGGAAGGGGCATCTGACCCCAGGGAGGGATGCATGAGGTGAGGCCCCCCCTATCTGCGCCCAGGGAGGGTTGCATGAGGTGGGGCCCTCCATTTGGGGTGGGGGGGGGTTGAGGGCCACCCCCCGTTGCGGTACATCATGCGCTGCCAATTCAGGGTGGCCCTCAGCCCCCCCTAAAAAGCAGCCTGTGATTTTGTATATTTTTTTTTGTTTACCCAACTTGGCTTGGTGCAGATGGGCCCATTAGTGTGGCTATCTGCCCCCAGGGTGCCCAAACCCTACTGCCCCATCTATTGGGGGTCCTGCCCCACCTTTTGGGGTGCCCCCCCCCCCACCCCACCCCCAATGGCTGGGGGACACACCTCATGCAGGCCTCCCTGGGCCTCCTCCAAACGGCTGCGTGAGGTACACCCCACCTCCATTTGGGGTGAGGGGGGAGAGGGCCACCCCAAAAGGTGGGGCAGGACCCCCAATAGATGGGGCAGTAGGGTTTGGGCACCCTGGGGGCAGATAGCCACACTAATGTGGCCATCTGCACCAAGCAAAGTTGGGTAAACAAAAAAAAATATACAAAACCACAGGCTGCTTTTTAGGGGGGGCTGAGGGCCACCCTAAATTGGCAGCGCATGATGTACCGCAACGGGGGGTGGCCCTCAACCCCCCCCCACCCCAAATGGAGGGCCCCACCTCATGCAACCCTCCCTGGGGGCAGATATCTGCTCCTAGGAAGGGGCATCTGACCCCAGGGAGGGATGCATGAGGTGAGGCCCCCCCTATCTGCGCCCAGGGAGGGTTGCATGAGGTGGGGCCCTCCATTTGGGGTGGGGGGGGGTTGAGGGCCACCCCCCGTTGCGGTACATCATGCGCTGCCAATTCAGGGTGGCCCTCAGCCCCCCCTAAAAAGCAGCCTGTGATTTTGTATATTTTTTTTTGTTTACCCAACTTGGCTTGGTGCAGATGGGCCCATTAGTGTGGCTATCTGCCCCCAGGGTGCCCAAACCCTACTGCCCCATCTATTGGGGGTCCTGCCCCACCTTTTGGGGTGCCCCCCCCCACCCCACCCCCAATGGCTGGGGGACACACCTCATGCAGGCCTCCCTGGGCCTCCTCCAAACGGCTGCGTGAGGTACACCCCACCTCCATTTGGGGTGAGGGGGGAGAGGGCCACCCCAAAAGGTGGGGCAGGACCCCCAATAGATGGGGCAGTAGGGTTTGGGCACCCTGGGGGCAGATAGCCACACTAATGTGGCCATCTGCACCAAGCAAAGTTGGGTAAACAAAAAAAAATATACAAAACCACAGGCTGCTTTTTAGGGGGGGCTGAGGGCCACCCTAAATTGGCAGCGCATGATGTACCGCAACGGGGGGTGGCCCTCAACCCCCCCCCACCCCAAATGGAGGGCCCCACCTCATGCAACCCTCCCTGGGGGCAGATATCTGCTCCTAGGAAGGGGCATCTGACCCCAGGGAGGGATGCATGAGGTGAGGCCCCCCCTATCTGCGCCCAGGGAGGGTTGCATGAGGTGGGGCCCTCCATTTGGGGTGGGGGGGGTTGAGGGCCACCCCCCATTGCGGTACATCATGCGCTGCCAATTCAGGGTGGCCCTCAGCCCCCCCTAAAAAGCAGCCTGTGATTTTGTATATTTTTTTTTGTTTACCCAACTTGGCTTGGTGCAGATGGGCCCATTAGTGTGGCTATCTGCCCCCAGGGTGCCCAAACCCTACTGCCCCATCTATTGGGGGTCCTGCCCCACCTTTTGGGGTGCCCCCCCCCCACCCCACCCCCAATGGCTGGGGGACACACCTCATGCAGGCCTCCCTGGGCCTCCTCCAAACGGCTGCGTGAGGTACACCCCACCTCCATTTGGGGTGAGGGGGGAGAGGGCCACCCCAAAAGGTGGGGCTGGACCCCCAATAGATGGGGCAGTAGGGTTTGGGCACCCTGGGGGCAGATAGCCACACTAATGTGGCCATCTGCACCAAGCAAAGTTGGGTAAACAAAAAAAAAATTACAAAACCACAGGCTGCTTTTTAGGGGGGGCTGAGGGCCACCCTAAATTGGCAGCGCATGATGTACCGCAACGGGGGGTGGCCCTCAACCCCCCCCCACCCCAAATGGAGGGCCCCACCTCATGCAACCCTCCCTGGGGGCAGATATCTGCTCCTAGGAAGGGGCATCTGACCCCAGGGAGGGATGCATGAGGTGAGGCCCCCCCTATCTGCGCCCAGGGAGGGTTGCATGAGGTGGGGCCCTCCATTTGGGGTGGGGGGGGGTTGAGGGCCACCCCCCGTTGCGGTACATCATGCGCTGCCAATTTAGGGTGGCCCTCAGCCCCCCCTAAAAAGCAGCCTGTTTTTTTGTATATTTTTTTTTGTTTACCCAACTTGGCTTGGTGCAGATGGGCCCATTAGTGTGGCTATCTGCCCCCAGGGTGCCCAAACCTTACTGTCTCATCTATTGGGGGTCCTGCCCCAGCTTTTGGGGTGCCCCCCCCCCACCCCACCCCCAATGGCTGGGGGACACACCTCATGCAGGCCTCCCTGGGCCTCCTCCAAACGGCTGCGTGAGGTACACCCCACCTCCATTTGGGGTGAGGGGGGAGAGGGCCACCCCAAAAGGTGGGGCTGGACCCCCAATAGATGGGGCAGTAGGGTTTGGGCACCCTGGGGGCAGATAGCCACACTAATGTGGCCATCTGCACCAAGCAAAGTTGGGTAAACAAAAAAAAAATTACAAAACCACAGGCTGCTTTTTAGGGGGGGCTGAGGGCCACCCTAAATTGGCAGCGCATGATGTACCGCAACGGGGGGTGGCCCTCAACCCCCCCCCACCCCAAATGGAGGGCCCCACCTCATGCAACCCTCCCTGGGGGCAGATAGGGGGGGCCCCACCTCATGCATCCCTCCCTGGGGTCAGATGGCCCTCCCTAGGAACAGATATCTGCCCCCAGGGAGGGTTACAAGGGGTGCCCCCTTTCTACTTTGGTTGGGGGGGCACCCGCCCCTATGGGGGGACACCCCCTCCCTTTCATTCAGTAAATAATCCATGGTGGCTAGTGGCCCCCACCCCTTCCCCCAACCCTGTTTCCCATCATTTCATTTTTGTTTTTTATTTTACATTCCCTTGGGGCAGATGGTCAGCCATCTGCCCCAGGGTTCACATACACGTGCCCCCATGCTTTGGGGTCGGGAGGGGGGAGAGGGCTGCTTACTTGAAGCAGCCCCCTTCCCACCCCCCACCTCACAAAGAGATCCATGGTGGTCTAGTGGGTTGCTGGTCACGGATCGAGCGCTCTGCGCCGATCCGTGACCAGCAATGCCTCATATGTGGTGTCCTTGGAAAGGGGAGAAAGTCCCCTTTCCAGGGACACCACTTTCTGTTCAATCCCTGGTGGCCTAGTGGGCCCCAGGACCCCAAACCCCCTCCCACCTCCCCCCATCCCTCAGATTATTATTATTTTTTTTATATATATTTCCCTGGGGGCAGATGGCCAGCCATCTGCCCCCAGGGTACATTTTCATGTGTCCCCATGCTTTGGGGGCCGGGGGGGGGGGAGAGGGCTGCTTACCTGAAGCAGCCCCCCTCCCCCCCAACTCGCAAACAGATCCATGGTGGTTCAGTGGGTTGCTGGTCACGGATCAGCGCTCTGCGCTGATCCGTGACCAGCAATGCGGCATATGAGTGGTGTCCCTGGAAAGGGGAGAAAGTCCCCTTTCCAGGGACACCACTTTTAGGTCAATCGCTGGTGGCCCAGTGGGCCCCAGGGCCCAAAACCCCCTCCCACCTCCCTCCTTCCCTCGATTTTTTTTTTTTTTTTTTTTTTTTCCCCCCACCCCCGGGGGCAGTGATCATCTGCCCCCAGGGGTCCCTGGCGCTGTGGCCCCATGCTTTGGGGCCACGGGGGAAGGGGGCCGCTTACCTAGTAAGCAGCCCCCCCTCCCCCACGCGTCACAAAAGGATCTTCGTTTGATCCGTGACGTTGCTGCCCGCGGATCGAGGCGCCCTGCGCCCGATCCGCGGGCAGCAAAGTCACACAATGGGTACCGTTGGAAAGGGGAGAATCTCCCCTTTCCAACGGTACCCGCCTCGATCTCCGGCTTGAAATACAGCCGGAGATCGAGGCGGAACAAGAAGGGCACTCACCTTCTCTCTCCAACGCAGCAGCCGAAAATGGCTGCTGCGTTGGAAATACTTTCCGTTTCACGCCGACGTGCGTAACGCACGTCGGCGTGAAACTGAAGGAAATCCAACCCCCGGGCAGTGAGGGGGGACCTCCCCCTCGCATAGCCCGGGGGTTGGATTACAGTTTTGAGCGATCCCTGCTTTGCAGGGATCGCTCAAAACAAGGTGCCAAAAAGGACGAGCTATCTCGTCCTTGGCACTGCGTGTGCACTTCCAAGGACGAGATACCTCGTCCTTGGCACTTAAAGGGTTAATGTGGGCTGCATCCGCAATAAATGACCAGCTTCTTCTTGTGTGACGCCCTGTTCCTTCATGGTACACAGGGGCTACATTCACGTTCAAAAAGGCAACATGGAAGCGCCTAGAACCGCAGGGCCGTCCCATTAGGTAGGCACTAGTCCAGCTGAAAGGTCGATATGTTGCTCCTAGCCACTAGTACTGCGTAAGGGCATGTGGCCCATTGGCGATCGTCCCATAAGATCGTAATGGTGCTCCACTGATTAACTCGAAGCAGCAGGTGTCGGGAGTAAAAGCCATCTGCAGGAGTGGCATACAGATGGCAGCGGCAAAAGGGGAGGAGATACCTGTCACCCAAATGAAATGAAAAACAATAGTATGGGCATCAGAACTTCATTTGAATTACTCACTTCAATGATCACACTAAATCTACAGCCATATGCATGCTAGCCCACTCAAGAGGATTATTTCCACCCAAAAATCACTTGCGAATCATAACTATATAAATCGAGGTGAAAACACTATTACAAACGAGTGTTTGTGTGCATGCGTCTGTTAAAACAGAATCCATTAGATGGGATTAGTAACGTGCATAGACACAAGTGTTTGAAGGCGCGTCGAGACAGGGAGGGTTCAACAAGGGCAGATAGACGATGGTCCCGCTATGGCAGCTATGCATCACATAGCGCAGGGGAAGTGGATAGATTCCAAAAAGTCATGTACATGGCAAACTCTCAATTAAATCATCTGTCCATGCATCCATACATCATTCCCTCATCCCGGTATAAAAACGCCTGATTATTTACTCACATAACATGTGAAATTTCCATTGAGTCTGTGCGTAATGCAGTCTGCAAAATCCACTGTGCTCCAGCCCGGAATTCTAGTGTTGTGAAGTAACATGTATTTGGGAACGTCCTGCCTTATCGTCCACTACGCTATTGCGCATCCCATACTATTCATATCAATCATTGCATTCTCGCCATGGCCCCTGTCCGAAGGACATTAAACAATAGAACGTTATATTTGCAGTCAGACCTGTGGGCGTCTCCTCGCCGCTAGCTGAAAACCGAAAGCGCTGTCCTTCGAATTCCTCATTTGCAACATCACGTCGAAAAGGCATCTGTGACCGCTTGAAATCACAAATTCATCCATGTAGTGCGGCAGTGTGTGAAAATGGCAACTGGCTTCACTCACAAATGGGACGCCCCGCCCGTCGGTGAACCTCGGTACAGTGCTGCATGAGGGTCCACCGTTAATCGAGTACTATATTCCACTGACCCTTCACAAGTTTGTTCGCGACTGCAAAGATAGTATGTGAAACAATGGGACCATAGCAGAATGAACATATAAACCAATATTTCACTGCCATCGGGATTAAATACATGATTGTAATAGCAAGATGCCATGCGTCAAATTGCAGCGTTGTGTGCGGGACGTGCTCGCCCAAAGGGGATTGCAGCTGGCACAGGTGGAATGAATCACCACAGGTGGAGGCTATACAGCCTGAAAACACATAAATTGCACACCCAACCCCCTCCCACAACCACACCCACTCCAAAATGCTACCGGCAGGACTAGCGATGTTGGCCCTGGGGGACCTGATAGCACTGCAAGTACTCCAACTTCAAGAAGAAGATGAACACCAACTACTACAACAACCGGCCGCACAGAGGAGACGCAGGAGGAGGAGGAGGGCAAGGCAGGGCCAGCAAGGCCCACCAGCACAGCCACTACCACCACGCAGGCAGCCCGCAATCCCACGCCTCCGAGCTCATCCGTTCAACCTCACTGATGAGCAGATCCACACCCTCTACCGTTTGGACCGGGACACCATAACCGCCATTGTGGACATGACACACGCTGACCTTGTCAGCATGATAGATAGCCCAACCGCCATCCCACCCCTACTGAAGGTGGTGTCTGTACTCCACTTCCTGGCCACAGGCACCTACCAGCACACAGTCGGACAGTTGCATGGCATTTCACAGCCACTGTTGTCACGGACACTATTGCAAGTGCTCGATGCCCTCCTGAAGCACGCAGACGACTACATCTCTTTACCACGCTCGGAGCAGGAGATTACAAACACAAAAGTGGGATTCCATGCACTTGCCGGCATACCGGGTTGCATTGGTGCCATCGACTGCACCCATGTGGAATTGGTTGTCCCACATGCCATGGAGGTCCAGTACCGCAACCGGAAACAATATCATTCTCTTAATGTACAAATGGTGTGTGACTCCAACAGGATCATTACACATTGTTGTGCCCGATTTCCTGGATCAACCCATGATTCTATGGTCTTGAGGAACTCTACAATACCACGCTACATGGAGCGACACGCAGGGAACAGATCCTGGCTACTCGGTGAGTCTCATTTCATGCATGATAATGTGGGGTATGTGATGCGGCAATGACCTGGCAGGAAGGGGGGGGGATGCGTACGTAGCAATGTCATTCCACAAACATCCTTTATTGTCCACATACAGGTGATGCCGGGTATCCACTGAAGAGATGGCTCCTTACACCACTCCGGAACCCACAGAACCAGCATGAGGAGGACTACAACCATGCCCACTCACGTACCCGTGTAGTCATAGAACAGGCATTCGGCCTACTGAAGGCTCGTTTCCGCTGCCTTAGCAGGTCTGGCGGGGCACTCCTGTACCGCCATGAGAAGTTTGCAAAGATGGTCATGGCATGTGTCATGCTACACAACATGTGCGTACGTAGAAATGTGCCCATGCCCCCTGACGCAGAACTGCAAGCACCTGAAGATGGTCATGATGAGGGTGGGGATGTGGCAGCACCTCAAGGAGTCCGCGAGGCACAGGAGGCCCGTGAAATTCGTCAGTATATCATAGATTCATGCTTCTAGCACTCACGCCTGGTGGCTGATACATGGACACGGGACTTGTGGCACTGTGTGTGTCTGGAACATGCACAATATGGACTGTACGCCTATAAAGGCCTCGTACACAAAGATCAATGTCCACACATCTCATTGGATGATTGTGAAATGTTTATAGCATATGTGAAGTTATGTTACACACCCCATCGACCCGCCACCCAAGAAAGCCCAACACCCCCCCTCCACCCTCCTACCTCCCCCCGAACACCAGTGTCCAAAGATGCTCATTGTCAGTGGGCAGACGCTATTGCAAGCCCCCTCTCCGGGTATCAGGGGCACCCCTGCCTGTGGAGCGCAGGTTCCTCCCAGATCTACGTTGGGGGCTGCCCTGGACGGAACTTGCAACGGATGATGTCTCTGCCTGCTCACGTCCATGCATGTCCCTAAGGGTTTGTGAGAGCTCAGTGAGCACACGGCGCACAGCGGCAAGTTCAGCACATACGTCTTTGGACGTCGCATGCAGTTCCCCCCTCAGGCTCTCGGTGCTTCTCTCCATTTGTACCCTCAGGCTCTCGGTGCTTCTCTCCATTTGTACCCTCAGGCTCTCGGTGCTTCTCTCCATTTGTGCCCTTAGTGTCTCTGTACTTCTCTCCATTTCTGCCCTAAGTGTCTCAGTAGATGTTTCTATGGCTGCCTTAGTACCCCCACATTCATCAGCATGCTCCTTGAGGAGCGTGGCCAGTTGCTGCTGTTGCACGATCACCTGGTCGAGGGACTGTTGCCTCTGCTGGGCCATGCCCATTTGCGGTGGTGTCACAGAGGGGCTGATCACCTCATGTTGCCTTGCCACACAGGGCTTGTGGGGGATGGCCAGTCGTCGTCTTGTGGGTGCCCCTGCGTGGTATCCTCATGGTGTACGGGATGAAACAAACAGGGTGATTGAGACAGGTCATGGATGGATCCTACATCGACAGCACCGTTTTCTGTGTCGGAGCATGCTGCCATTAATGCAGTGTCACCTATGGTGCTGCTGCCACCAGAAGCAGTGCCTTTTGTGGCATCCATTGGGGGGACCTGTGGTGCTGCTGTTGTGGGCATGCTGGCTGCTGGGGTGCCTGTTGGAGTCCCCTCCTGTGTGCTGCCACTTGATTTGTGCTGCTGCCGTGTCTTGATCCGTGCAGCTGAGGTGGAGGGTCTTTGGCCGTTGGTCTTGGCCCTCTTTGCAGGTGTGCTGGTAGGGGTGTCCTGAAGCTCGTCGTTTGAATCGGACCCTGTGGTGGAGTAAAGGAGGGCGAGCGTTATTTATGGGTCTGTGGAAATTGGAATGGCAATGTATCACATGCATTGGGGTGGTACCTGAGGGTGATTTGGGTCAGGGCCTTGGAGGTGGTTTCATTTTTGTGTGGATTGAGGATGCAGTTGTTTTGCAGCCTGCAGTTAGGGTGTGCATGCTGCACGTGTAGAGGGTGTTTTTAGGATTTTTTATTATTTATGTATTTAATGTGACTTTTAAAGTGAGCTATCAGGCCAATGTATGTGGACGTTCTCCTGGACATGTGTTTCTGTTTCACTATGTGGACACATGGTACTTCACATGATTGGACATTGTGGATTTAGCATTGTTTTATTTGGCCCACCTACCTGATTCTTCGGATGTCTGCACTCCTTTCTCCATCCCTCCGACTCCCTCTATACTCTCCATTCCAATGGTGGAGGCACAGATTTCTTCCCAGGGGGTCAACCTGATGGGTGATTCCGATCCTCCCCCGGTAGCTGTGGCAATGTTACGGTTGGCTGATAGTATGCTCCGTACGCGTATCCGCAAGTCGTCCCATCGCTTTCTGCATTGCTGTGGGTTGCGGGGTGCGGTCCCCACCGCACTTACCCGCTGTGCCACCAGGGCCCATATGGCCTTCTTGTTCGCAAGTGCCGTCCTGGTCATTTGCGTCGAGAAGACGACGGCAGCATTCTCCTGGAGGGTCTCTGTGAGCACGGTGAGTTCCTCATGGGAGAAGTGGACCTGCCGCTTGCGGTCGCACGCTTTTTTCGCAACTTTTCCCATTTTGATTGTTTTCACTAGGGTGGCTAACGGGTTGGGATGTGTCTCAGGGTAGGATTTTTAATGGTTGTGTTGGGATTCTGATTTTATAGGTGTACGGCGTGCTGTTTCCCGTTCCGGCACCATGTTTTTACTTCCGTTTCCGTATATTTACGGTCACCGTATTTTGCGATTACCGCTCATTACGGTGACCGCTATGATGGGTGGCGGAATTGCACCTAGGGCGCCGTACGACGGCGGTGAGGGGCGTTTTGGGGACATTTCCGCCATCGCGGACTTTGCACTTCCGCCATGGCGTAATGCTCGTGCCCGATGGGTCAGAATTAGCCGCACTTTACTCCGTCGTGCAATGGCGGAAACGCTATTTACGCTATGGCGGTCAGGTCAGTTACTTTCCGCCAGGGTCGTAATGAGGGCCATTGAGTTTTAGTTGATACGTTTCAAATGCATTAAAATGTTTAAAGTGGTTGGTTGTGGAATGCTGCATTTACATTTGCTTTATTTTATATTCATTTTGTGCAGTAGCACCGGGAGCGTTCCAAGTGCTTGATGGAATTACCAATAATAATCTCAGACGCAAATAGCCAGACAGACTCAAAGAAAATGGCAAAATACTACGGTATTATCAGCTCAATAAAGTACAGAAACCTGGCAAACAACAAATTGTAGTCCACAAACTCTCAACAATAATTTGATTATACAAAAGCTTTATAGCTCAATGTGAACCAGCTATGACGTCATCCTACATAGCAAACTTTAAAACCCTATTGACAGGAGGGATTGGTTAAGGTAACATATATAGCTATGGTTCATGTAAGTGTTAGTGTCATTATTGGATGCTCCTTATCTGGTAGGCACGCCTTTAACTTCCTCTAAATACGTATAATACAGATTAAATTAATAGCAGAACAGCAGCGGATTGGCTTCTGCAACATTGTATAGTACACTGCTACATAGAGCCTCATGCATGGTTGGCATACTGTCCCAACCTTGGACTTTCGGCTCGTTAGTAGCATGTAAGCAAAACAAAACTCAGTTGCAGAGAACAGAGTCAGACTACTACCCACTTGCCCAATTAGTTTATCATCTCTCATCGGTCAGGCCCTAAGCGAAGGCTTCTTTGTAGTTGACCTTGTGGACTGTTCTCTTCTATGAGACTTTGAAGGGAGTATAGGTACACCACTATCTTTGTCTGAAGTTTAATGAATAGGCCTTGTTTTCAGGTTTTGAATCACGTGTGAGGAAACCATGATTCTGTCCATTTCAACCTTTTATTTAGTGCTATTTAAGTCAATTATGCGGGGTGCCATTACACCTCTTGGCCTCTGGAGACCTGGTTGCTCTGCCTCACATATGCTTTCTGCATCCTTGATTGTCCAATACTTGGCACTTGCAGATGTTTTCTTCTTTGCTTAATCTAAGAGAAACATGTCATGCGTATGCAGCTTATCATCTTGACTCCCTCTGTGCCTTGTAATTATTTATTGATGTGGCATCCTTGATCCCAGGCCAATAGATAGTCTTTGTTCCTCACATGAAGCTGTTTTTCCAGTGTTTTTATGCTCTGCAGCCCTGTTCTGTCTCTGAGGTAGTTTGGTTATTCTTAACACAAGTGCAAAATCCATCTTTTAATCAAGGCTACTTTAATCATGTTATATTTTCTTCTGCAGCAAGCTTCTATATATCTCATCTACCTTGTATTTCCGCCTATGTACATTCACTTCATCTCTTCTCACTTATTTCTTTGGTGCACATGATTTCTTCATATTCATCTACATGTTTCTCTTGTTACTTCAGTTACATCTTTAGCCTTAAAATATTTGCATATCGTTTCTGTGTGTCTTTGTGTCTTCTCTTCATGACATCACTCTGCCCTCATCTCATTTTAATTACAGCTCTTCGATGTCCAATGGTGTATGGAGACATCCTTCCACCATGTCAGTACAAGGGTACATTCAATATGGTTGTCTGAGTGCATAACATCTCTCATATCTTCGATGCAGTACTGGGACAATACCTGGTGGCACACACAGTGCTGTTACTACTCTTCCAGTATGACAGAGGTGAGGGGGCGGGCGCTAGAGTTGACAGGTACCTCTGCCCTCCACATTCCCCCCTCTGGTCAAGTTCTCGACCATCTCCTATTCCTCAATCTTCTTAATCTGTTCTCCATAGTTTGGTTTCTTCGGGATCCATACTTTTGTCTCCCCCCTCAGGTTGCCTGCATTCTTTATGTGCTTATCCACACTCCAGGTCATGTGACAACACTCTGCAGTTGGTTGAAAGAATACCCAGCGTCCTATATAATTTTTATGACCCTTTGGGTAATAAAACATCATCCGTGGGTGTGCAGGGAACTTGTCTTTATGTTCTTGTGGGTGGTATCTTCAGTTTGTGGTGTATGATCACCATTCACATCAATCCTTATCTTCATCCCAATAGCTTTCCTTGCTGTCTTCCTGCATTGTCCTACAGTGATCCTTACAAAACAAAATCCTAGCAATTACAAACAATAGTATTGCTCTGAGTACCTCAAAGGCATTTGCCAACTAGGATGGAATCCATGAAAACAGGGACGAAAACCAATCATCTTCCTCTGTCTCATCGACTTCTTCCTCCATCTTCGTATGTAGGGTTGACAGCATAGTTATTGCCTCTGTCAGGGTTCAATTTTCTCCATCATAGGCATGTATGTATGTGTAAGCAAGTCCCGCACATATCTGTTCTGGAGGATCATGAGTCTGATGGCCCTCAATTGATCTCGAATCGCATTAAATCCTTTGATTGTCATATGTATTGTCTGCAACCATTTGGTATTCATTGCAGAATGGATTCCTGGCATGAATATAGCTGTGAATATTACTGCCGTCTTACTGAACAATTTATGCTCAGCTGGAATGCCATCATAAGCTTCTATTGATTTTGCTGAGAAATTAGGTTACAATTAGTATTACAAAGAAACTTATTGATTTTCCTGTTGGCAGCAATTCTCTTATATTTTGGAACATTCCCATTCTTTTAATTCAATATATAATTTTGTTACTTTTGTGAATCGCAATTTATATCAAAAACTGCAAAATGATCGCAATAATGGTCCTGAAAATAATAGGACTGTTTTTAGGATTGCCGAAAAATGTAACAATGTCCACCTGTTATCTTAATAGAGCTGGATAAGACTGCAATATCTAAGTGAAAACAGCATACAAGAATGTCTGTATAGGGCACTTGAAGCATCGGAAGCAGCCTCTGATTTTCCTATTGTTCCGTGCTTGTTTCAGTGAGAGGTGCGGATTGACGCTGAGACGCTGTGTCCTCTGAGGTCCTTTACTCTAGTTTCGCTGCGCTCTGTTTGCTCTGTTTATGCCGTGTGAGCTGTGCTGGGACCGGAGGCAAGCGGAGGCAGTGGTGACCGAGCGACTGAGTTGCAGCTGATAAACGATATGATATGATATGATATGGCATTTGTAACGCGCCTATACACAAGTGTTTCAAGGCGCGACAAGGCAGGGAGGGGGAACAAGACAGACAACGATCCTACTAGGCCAGGTGCCATACAGATCGCGCAAGTGCATGGGTGGAGGGAAAGGGAAAAGTGCAAGGGGAAAGAGAGAGGGGAAAGTGCAGTACAGGGTAAGTAGAACAACAAATAAATACTAGGGCCAGCTGGTGGCAAGTGCAAGGTAAGGTAAGTGCAGACAAGTGCTGGGAAGGGGGGCGGTAGGGATACAGAGACAGTCCCGCAGTGCAGGGGTTGACAGGGAGGCAGTGCAAGTGGAGAGTGGCTGGGCCAAGGACTGAGATCGGTGAGAGTGGCCCAGTTGCAGATTCAGTGCAGTTTCAGTCAAGAATTTAGCAGGGAAGAGGGGGAGAAGCAAAGAGGAAGGTTTTGAGGTGCTTCTGGAACCAGAGATGGTTCTCCTCAAGTTTCAGGGAGGCAGGAAGGCTGTTCCAGAGGGAGGCCCCTGCCGCGAAGAGAGATCTACCCCCAACTCGTTGCTTGGAGAAGCGGCTGACCCTGAGGGAGTTGGAGACGAATGAGCGAAGAGCTCGAGAAGGAAGAAGGAGCTCGAGAGTTGAAGGTATTTAGGCCCCAGGCCCCAGAAGATCTTGTGGACAATGCAGAGGGTTTTGAACTTAATCCTCGCAGCCACTGGGAGCCAGTGTAGAGATTTCAGTCCTGGAGAGATACGGTCCCTGGGCTTGAGGCCAAGGACAAGTCTCGCAGTCCTGTTCTGGATAAGTTGCAGAGGGCGGAGAGTAGAGGCAGGCAGATTAAGATAGAGGCTGTTACAGTAGTCCAGCTTCGAAAGAACCAGGGCTCGGGAGACAGTGAGCTTCTGGGGGAAGGAGAGGAAAGGAAGAATACCTCTGAGGAGGTGCAGCTGGTAGTGTGACTACTTAGATACGACAGATATGTGAGGAGAGAAGGAGAGTGTGGAGTCGAAGATGACCCTGAGGTTTTTTGCCTTGCAGGTAGGAGCAGGAAGAGGGCCAAGAGAGGCCGGCCAGAGAGCTGCAGGGAAGGAGGGAGTGGGTATGCCGATGAGTAGAATCTCAGTTTTACTGGCATTAAGGCAGAGGTCATTGGCGGCACACCATTGCATAGCAGACAGTCAGAGATGAGGGAAGGGGAGGAGGAGGCCGAGGGTAGCCTGAAAATGAGCTGGGTTTCATCCGCATAGCACTGAAAGTTGAGGCAGAGAGCGGCGATGCAGTGGGCAAGGAGTGTCAGATACTGGTTGAACAGCCAGGGAGAGAGGTTAGATCCCAAGGGGACACCACAGCTAGAGAAAAAGATGTCAGAGAGGAAGGACCCCAGTTGGACCTGGGAGAGTCGATTGGAGAGGAAAGAGGTCAGCGACGCCAGAGCCTGACCAGTGATACCCAGGTTATCACGGAGACGGTTGAGCAGGATGGCATGGTTGACAGTATCAAAGGCAGAAGAGAGATCGAACAAAATGAGAACAAATGGAGTGTTGGAGTCAAGGTTCGAGAGCAGGTCCTCACGGATGTTCAGGAGAGCAGTTTCCGTGCTTCTGGCAGCTCTGAAGCCAGACTGATGGTCATGAAGACTACCAACAGATTCAGCATGGGGATTAAGCTGGGAGATGGCCAGTTTCTCCAGGAGCTTGCCCAGGAAGGGAGTGATGGAGATTGGGCGATAGTTATCCGGGCAGGAGGGGTCGGAAGAGGGTTTCTTAAGAAGAGGGTGCACAAGGGAGTGCTTAAGGGGGGATGGAAAGACTCCAGAGGCGAAGGAGTGGTTGCAAAAGTCAGCCAGGGCAGGAGTCAGGGAGTCGATGTGGTCCTTGACAGTTTTGGAGGAACAGGGGTGAACCTGTTTTGACAAGACTTTCATAGATCGGACTTGTCTGGAAACCTCATCAGCGGAGAAAAGGGGAAAGGCAGAGAAGGAGGAAGGAGGGGTGGCTGCAGAAGGGCCAGAGGAAGAGCAGGGAATAGAGGGAGGTGATGGGAGGAGAGTGAGGACAGGATGTCCTGAGTTTAAGAGATGAAGTGAGAGGCCAGTGCCGTGCAGAGGGACTGGGAGGGGACAGGAGAGGTAGAGACTGCAGCAGGGTTGGCCAGCTCCTTGCAGATTTTAAAGAGTTCGGTCGAATTGTTAGATGCCACAGAGATGCGGGCTTGGATAAGGGCTCTCTTCTTGTTGAGAACGGAGAGCCGGTATTGCCTTTGGAGCAGGCGGCAGGCCAGTTTGTCAGAGGATGAACATGAAACACGCCATTTCCTCTCTGCCACCCTGCACTTTGGTTTTAGGGTGACGAGATCCGAGTCATACCAGGAGTTACATTTGGCTTTGGGCTTCAGACGGATTCTCATGACAGGGGCAAGGATATCCAGAGTATCAGATATGGCACAGTGGAGCGTGAAGAGGGCTGTGTCAGGGTGGGAGTCAGCCGAAAGGGGTTGGGGGGGCGAGAAGGTGGCAGCGGAAGCCTCAACTGACACGCGCTTCATGGGTCGGATGACCGAGAAGGAGGGTGGCAGTAAGGAGGGTGGCTTTGCCTGTGGGGTAGGGAAGGTGAGGTGGGAGGATAGGAGAAGGTGATCACTCCAGGAGAGAGGAGTGGAGAGAGGGACAGAGAGGGGAAGGTCAGAAGAGATCAGAGCATCAAGAGTGTGCCCTGCAGAATGAGTCGGCCCAGGCGGGAGAATAGAGAGTGAGAGAGAGTCGCAGAGGTCGCAAAAGAATCCAGAGAGGGGACAGGAGGCATCAAGGTGGATGTTGAAGTCTCCAAGAAAGAGGAGTTGAGTGGTTGAGGACAGGAGTGAGGAGGAGAGGTCTGCCCACTCGGAGAGGAAGGGGGAAATTTGACCAGGTGGCCGATAGATAGTAGCCACGGTAAGGGACTGGCTAGGAGAGAGAGAGTGTCGGCAGACAAGGCATTCAAAAGAAGAGTAGGTCTGCGTAGGAGTGACAGTGGCACAAACGGGCTGAGAGAGCCATTGAGAGGGCGTTGATCCGCTGCGGTAAGGTCCGCGGTAAGGACCCGCTCGGTTAGCTCTGTAGTGGCTGAATTTCTTTTTATTCACAAAGTTAATGGTTACAGGGAAAAACTGAAGCGAAAAGTGAAAGCAACTCACTCCCAGCTAGTCCTAGTGGTCTGGTGTGTTGCTTTTGCTGGGCTGCCACTTGTGTAGGGTTCGACTGGTGAGATATTGCTTGCTGTTTGTTCTTGTGTCTTTGGCTTTTGACACTTGAACCACCCACTTGAACCACCCAATCAGCTGGGGGTCAGTTAGCTGTAACCTCAACTGTTTCTTGGGGCCTCCCCCGTTTTATTGTTTACTCGTTGCCCCGTGGCGGCGTTGCCTGTTTCTTTTGCACTGCGCTGCCTGGAGTCTGTGGACGCGCTCTTTGATCTGGGCTTACTGTTTTTTTTGGTCAAAGCTGGGTTAAAGCAATTTGCATTAATTTGCTGGCATGGCAGAACTGAACTTTGCTGAGTACTGGGCACTGACTACTGATTACTGTGGCCGAGGGCTGCGGGCTGCCGTGGTACCTGGCTTCTTGATTGATTTATAATCCAGGACGCTATCTGTGAAGATCTTGTGTTGCCCCTGGAATTCCTGCTAACTACTTTCTACTGGGGGGCGTGGCTAGATGGCTACGTGAGAGGACGTGATCTTGAGGAGCTCCCATAGATCTGCCACAGATCCTTTGAAAAAACTAAGTTTCCTGGAGAAAAAGCATGCCGGCACCACACCCAAAGATGAAGGAATGTCCGGTGCTTGCATCGAGCGACGCGTGAGGCTGATCAGCGGCAAGCTAGAGAAGCCACAGCCACAGAAAAGAAGCTGGGCGCCCGGGATTGGGAGACGGGCAAGATGGCGGACCGAGGACAAAGGGCCATAAACTGACTGCAGTGTCGCGGCTGTACGCGCAGGCTGCGGCTTTGTGTGAGGTGTGGAGCCCAGCCCGTGAGCAGCATAAGGACCCGGCCGGGGAGAGCCTGTCCGACCAAGAGACGGACACCGTGGCCCGAGACGAGGATAGGAGCGACAGGGGCTCCCTGCATACATCAGTTTCTGGACACTGCTGGGGACTGCAGCGGATCGCCCCTGGCGGCGCTGCCGCCACTGAATACGGTGCGGCGAAGCGGCTGGCACTGTGCTCTCCGAGCTTCGCAGTTAGATCTCGAAGCGCCCGACGGAGCGGAGGCCCCCGCAGTGTCGGAGCTCGAGGGGGCTGGACAAGCCAAGAGGTGCCAGCCCCTACAGCGACCCGGACCGCCGGATGGACAGTGCTGGAATCAGTCTAGAACGACCGCGGAGATGTCTAAGTACAGCTTGCTCCAGCGGGGGCTCTGACTGGCCGTGTCGTGACCTGACACACCAGAGAATGATGTAGGGAGGCCAGAAGTGGAGGCCTCTCTGGACACTGGGGCTCTATTGGATGGTCGGGGCGCCCCGAGGGTTGCGCCCAGCTGGGCTCCTCAGCGGCACATAACAGAATCAAAAGGAAGCAGGCTCAGCCCTAAAATGTCTATGTGAGCACGGGCCCCTTACATAGTGCGGCATCCGCAGCAGCTGAGCAGTTGCCGCTGTCGAACACAGGTTGGAGAAAGGGGAAACCTGAGCACCTTGGCCTGAGGATGGAAGAGGGTTGCACCGGAGCTAGAGACATCTACACTGTGCCAGGGCCCACACGTAAATACCCAAGCAAAGTAGAGAGATTAACAAGCCGCCTGGACGAGGTCCAGGTTCTGTAGGACCCTGCTACCAATTGAACGTGGCAAAACAAGCAGCTCACTCCAGGACATATGCTGAACTCCAGAGAGCACACAGAAGGTAGCCTGTGCCGGCACAGGGCTCGACAAAGGCGTTAAAGACACTACTGCGGGCCAAATGGCCGAGGGGTCCTGTCGGTCCCGGAGCAGAAGTGTGTGGAACCAGCGAATGCGCCCGACCACCAGTGACTGAGAGTATTACAGTATAAGCCTGTGGAATAATACTGAGCTGGAACAGGCACGTGGGAGGACACAGCCCATTCCAGGAGCTTAGTAGGCAGTAGGCACATACCCCCAACACGGTTGAAGTGGACCCTAAACATCAGGAACAGTCCGACACTACGCAGACCTTCAAGCGAGAAGTTGCTGTGCTGGCCCACACCTAGTTGGTGCAGCACGATGTCTAACAAAACTGTTAGACCAAAGAGCAAGCAGCCCACGCTGGATGACTATGCCAAGACATCGCCTGGGGCAGAGGGGGCCAGGAGTAAGGACAAAACTACCACCGGGATTGTAGAGGCTCTGGGCACAATCCAGGAGGTGCTAGCTGCGATTGCGGACCTGAAAGTTGCCTGGGAGACTAAATTGGGGCTGGCCATGAATGAACTAAAGGTGGCACTGGACCTTAAGGTTGGGGCAGTCCAGAAAGAGGTGAACCTACTTAGACAAGATGTGAGAACACTGGCGGAGCGCACTGGAAACCTGGAAAAGGAGATGGCCCCGAACACGGCGGAATGCACCGCCCACAAATCGGAAATTCATGCCCTTGTGCAGCGGGTGAGCAACCTAGAAAGCAGAGCGGAAGAAGCAGAAGGACGCGCCAGACGTAATAACATCCACATCATTGGATTGCCAGAAGGAACTGAAGGGCCTAATCCAACGGAATACGTAGAAACCATGTTACTGCAGGAAATAACTGGAGGGGTACTGACCCAGGGGTATGCTGTTGAAAGGGCGCACAGGACTTTGACGAGGAAGCCGCCTCCAGGAACCCCTCCCAGGCCATTGATTGCAAAGATCCTGAATTACCGGGATCGAGAAAAAATACACAAATTCTTCCGGAAAGGTGGAACGATCGAAAGGGGGCCAGCGAAAATAACCGCATACCCAGACTACACCTTGCAGATGCAACGCAGCAGAAGGAACTTCGGAGCGGTGAAAAGAAGATTGCGGGAAACAGGCCACAGGCATATGCTGCTTTACCCGGCCAAACTGAAGGTGTTCCACAAGAACAAAACTCTGTTTTTTGAAACGCCAGAGGATGCCATGGAGTGGCTGGATATGCAGAGCCGCCCCCAAGAATCTGGTATCCAGACGGGAGCCAAAGAAGATAAGTAACATGTGGCAGTGGCACCCAAGGTGATATGGCGCAAGACACTGGGACTAGAATATAGCATTAGATGAGGCTTATAGGGAATGTGCTGTTTGGAAAGTACATGCTTGCAAGATCCGTTTGAACGGAATAATCCTATTTATATAAGCGGGAGCTCCCGGGAGACAACCCTTGAACACTCATAGCATTACGCTTAGTTAGGTCACTAGTCGTCCGGTGACACCCCGCGGGGTCCTAGTCCTCGGTGTTCCGAGGAGGGACCAGACGCGGGTGGGTCTGAGATCCAGGGATGGAGCTGGGCATTTGTTGGGTAGGGAGGGGGGAGGTAAAGAGTTGTGTGCAGTGGGGTGTGGTTGGGGGAGGGAGGGAAGGGGAAGTTGTTGGGGTTGGGAAGGAAGTGAGCCAGACACCGAGTCATCAGGAACGATATGGGAAGCGGAGGTGAGACGTAGGACACCAAGTCAATGGAGTCGGGTAACCTCAGAGTTGTGACCTGTAACGTGCGGGGCCTCAATAGTTACCTAAAACGTAATAAAGTAATGATGTACCAGAAGAGGATGAGGATTGATAGAGCCTTACTACAGGAAACCCATCTCACCAAAGAGAAACTGGAGGTGGTTAGGAGAAAATGGAAGGGAAGTGTCACGGGAGCCACATACTCAGCATATGCAAGAGGGATGGTTATATGGGTGGCACAGCATGTGCCGTTTCAACTGCTCCGGTCGACGACAGATCCGGAAGATAGAATGGTGGTGGCGGAGGGACTCTTGGAGAACAGAGAAGTGATCATCATAAACATTTATATCCCCCTAACCATGATACCGCAGCTTACTTTAGGTCTTTATATAGTAAAATTAAACCCCTGTTAGGCGGCGCGATATTGTGGGGAGGTGATTTTAATTGCACCCGGAACCCTGGGATAGATAGGTCAGATAGTAAGCTAGAAAAACCCATTTCAGCAGCTAAAGCGTTGGGACACTGTTGACAGACCTCAAACTGGAGGATGTGTGGAGACGGTTGCACCCAACAGACAGGCAATTCTCGCATTACGCAGCACCGCACAACCTGCATACTAGGCTGGATTATGTGTTCGCTGCCGCCGAGATAGCGGGAGAAATGGTGGGCGCAGAATATAAAGCCAGGGTGCTTTCGGACCATTCACCTTTGGTCTTGGAGTGGCGGCACCATCCCCTAGGGCGCGTATCCCGACGTGGAGGCTCAGAGCTGAGGCCCTACAGGACCCAGGATTCCGAGAGGACCTAAGGGAGGCCATCATGGAATATTTCAACATTAATACCGGCAGTGTGCAATCAATGGGAACAGTATGGGAGGCATTCAAGGTGGTGGTGCGTGGGGTAGCTATATCAAAATCCAAGGGGCTCCAAGGGGGTATAGAACGAGAGTTGCAGGAAACGGAAAGAGAGTTAGAGGACTTGATGCGAAGGGGGGGACCACCCGGGAAGCCAGTGCAAAGACAAAGGAGTTACAAAAGGCTAGCAGCGAGCTCTGGGATAGGTTATGTAAGCTGAATTATAAGAAATATATAGAAAGGCAACATGTGGGTGGAGACAAGCAGGGCAGACTGCTGGCCTGGTTATACAAAAATGAGACACCCCGACCGGTGATTAGAGAAGTCAGGGATGCGGAAGGCCAGATCCGCAATACCCAGGAAGGTATAAACGAAGAGTTCCTCAGATATTATAAACGCTTATATGAGGACGCAGGTGGAGACATGTGTCAAGAAATTCTGGAAACATTAGAGGATATAGGTCTGCCCACCTTAGACGACCTGGAACGAGCAGACTTAGAGGCCCAAATCACCTCAGATGAACTGGAGACAGTGATCCAACACCTGCCCACGTGTAAAGCGCCTGGGTCGGACGGGTTACCCAGCGAATTCTATAAAGCGTACAGGCTGGAGTTACTCCAGCCGCTGCTGGCCATGTTCAATGAGGCCTACGAACAGGGGGAGTTGCCAGAATCCCTTCGAGAAGCGGTGATCATCCTGCTCTTGAAACTGGGCAAGCCGAATGCGGACTGTGGGCCCTACAGGCCCTTATAGATGCTCAACCAAGATAGAAAAATACTCATAGCGGTGCTTGCCAACAGGCTTAAGTGAGTAATTGGCAGATTGATACACCCAGACCAAACAGGCTATGTCCCCGGCAGAAACATCAGGGACAATCACAGGAGGCTACATCATATTATTGATCAAACAGAGAAAGACCCAAGCGAGCTGGCCATTGTGTCGCTGGATGCGGTCAAAGCCTTCGACTCAGTGAGGTGGCCATGGTTGATGGCGACCCTGAAAGGTTACGGGATAGGGCCGGGGTACATTAGATGGGTCAAGATGTTATACAACGCCCCGATTGCAAGGGTTAAAACCGGCGCCATAATCTCAGACAAATGGCGACTCAGCAGGGAGACTAGACAGGGATGCCCCTGGTCGCCCATGTTATACATTCTTGCGTTGGAGCTGTTAGCAATTTGCCTTAGGCAACAATACGGTGAGGTTGGGATTCGTACGACAGGAAGCACACACTTGATATCACCGAATGCCGATGACATGCTCCTCTACCTGCGCTTCCCAGAAGAGAACCTGCAATATGTGTTGGAGGGGATGGATCGCTACGCCACCCTCTCGGGAATATCAGTAAACCCTGGGAAGTCTAGCGTGTTCCCCTTGGGGAGATACAAGAGTATTCCACTAGAAAAACTGCCCATTCTGCAGATACCCTGGCAGACCGAGACGTTTCGATTTCTAGGCATAAACATATACCACAAGATAGAGGTGGAGCACAAACACAACACAGAGAAAGCAGTTGAAGGTTTCAAAAATACCATGGTGTTTTGGTCCAGATTGCCCCTTGCCAGGATGGGAAGAGCAGCATTGCTCAAGATGGTGGTTTTGCCCAGACTGCTACACTTTTTTGTAAATGTCCCGTACTTGATCCCCAGACGTTTTTTTGTCAGACTTCATGGCCTGTGCAGGGGCTTCATATGGCACAATTCCAGGAACAGGGTGGCCCTTTGGAGATTACAAAACGCGTGTGATAAGGGGGGCATAAACCTGCCGAATTTTGAATTGTATTACTTGGCGGGACAGCTACTATATGTAGCTAGGTGGTTGTCTGAAGAGGAATCAGCGGAAGCCAGGCTTTTGCAGGGTGATTCTGCCCCATACTTCCTAGAAGACAGTGTGGCTGCACAAAAAGAAAGTGTCGGAGATGGGGAGACTGTTGGTGCTGGGCTGGGAGGTCTGGCGTAGAGCATGGAGAACTGTGGGTGACCCGGACCCGCTCTCTCAGCAGGTCCCGTTGGTGGTGTTATGTGGGGGAGACTCCCAAGTGATCAAAGGGGTCCGCAGATACTGGGAACCGGTGGGCCTGGCCACCCTTGGAGACATATGGCAGGAGGGGGAGGCATTAGGATTTCAGAGATTACTGGAGGAGACCAGGGTGCATAAAGGCCAATATATTACTTACTCCAGGATTATGAAACAGGTGAGGTAAAGATGGCCTGAAACAGTACTTGCAGAAGAACCTGATGCCACCATAGAAATGATGTATGATGTCTCGGAGGGTGGGCACGAAATATCTCGGATATATGAGCTTTTGAGTACGAAGGTGGGGAAGGAGCTGCTTCAACTGAGGCATGACTGGGAGGAGGAGGTGGGGGAACCCATGACGGATGGACAATGGGATAGAGCCCAAAGGTACCAGAAGAAGGTGTTCGGAATGCGAGACTCCAGCAGATCCAGCTATATGTCACACACAGAGCATACTTGACCCCCGGCAGAATAGCCAGGTTTGGTGGCTCGGCTTTACAGAAATGCCCCAGGTGTGGGGAGGAGGAGGCTGGGCTGTTGCATATGTTCTGGGCTTGCCCGGAAGTGAATAGATTTTGGGTAGAACTGAAGACAAGAATGGCCAGCAGTGGGGTGGTGCTTGACGTGGGGTCTGCTTGGGCATGTATGCTTGGGAGCTTTCCTAGGCCACGTAATCTAAAGCATATTAGCAAGATGAAAGACCTGGCTTATATCTTGGCCAAGTGCAGAATTGCAATGTGCTGGAAAGCTGCCTACCGGCCTAGAGTAGAGATGTGGTGGGCAGACCTCCTGAAATGGGCTGAGGCAGAAACTGCGGCCTGGTATGAAGCAGTCACTAGAGGGGGGGAGGAAGAGGTGGGTCCCCTGATAGCCTGGAGGCAATTGGTGACTTCGATGGCAAACCCCCACCAGGCCAAACACGAAACGGAAGACTTGGATGAGTTGATGATAATTGAGACACCTGAAGATGCTCAGGTGGATGGCATGGATACGACGCTTAGAGTTATTGGGGATGGAGGGGGGAGGACAGAGGAGAGCATTTCATAATGTAATGTTTTAACATTGATCACAAACGTCCTAAATGGTTGTAATGTTTGGAGTGTTGTTTGTTTAAAATAATAAAAATTGTTGAAAAAAAAATACGATTTTCTACTCCGTGGTAAATCTTTACTGCTGGGGACTGCGGGGTGCGACCTTCGGTCTCACCCTTTGACCCGGGATTTGGATTTGGCCTGAGTACCATCTTACACTATCCACGCTTTTTTGCTGGAAGTGATGTTCAATTTGAGAAATCCTCATGAGATCAGGCCTGCGGGGCTGGCCTGGCGACCTCTTCTCAAGAGCAGATGGCGGAGCTCGAAGCAGTTAGGGGGCACAGTTGGGGGGCCCCGAGTTATGGACTTCCAACATGCAAATCCCCCCCCCTCTTGTAGAATTTACCCCTGCCCCCTGAAAAAGGGGTCTCATTCACTCCAGATAGAAAGTCAGGACAGGGAAGGAAGAGGGTGAGCCAAGTGTTATCCACTCAACCTGTGTTACTTCGGACACTTAAATTAACTCTGTCATCGAGACCTATCTCTGGGCAAAGGGTTATGGACCATTATTTTGTAAAACCTGCTACTACCAGCACACCAATTAAATCCCTCCCAGCTATGAAGGGCACAGCTATGCTCGACCATTCTGTGATGGCTTCACAACCTAACTTTGGGGGGCCCAAAGACTTTACCAACATCAGCATTATTGAACTAGCTGACCAAGCAGAGGAAGAACTGGAGGCTCTGAATATAGAACTTAAACAAAATCAGCCTCATATCTTTTGTGAGGTTGCCGTGACTGGACGCCGCTGATGAACTATCCCGTGACCCCTCCTCACCTCTTTCATCCGAAGAGTTGGTCTGGAGCTCTCTTCTTCGGTTACTCTCTTCTTGACGTTTAGAAGTCTTGTTCTAATGGAAAGACAAACTTAAAAGAGACCTTACCCCATTCGAGAAACTCTTAGACTCTAAATCTGAAATGAAAGGCCTCATATCTGCAATGTACCAAGAGTTAATAGCGGCAGGAGATGGATCCACGGATCCCCTGAGAGCGAGATGGGAAAAAGACATTGGGGAAGAGATATACCCAGACCAGTGGGAAATAATGTGTAGAGCTGCCTCCAAAACGTCCATATCCAGTCAATACAAACTTCATGCCATTAAACTCTTACATAGGTGGCAATACGACCCCTCAGACTCTCCAAAATATCCCAAACAATAAGTCCAAAATGCTGGAGAAAATTAGGAGAAATAGCCAGCTAATGGCATATGTGGTGGGGCTGCCCGCGCATCAAAGTATTCTGGGACGAGGTCCTTGGGTGGATCAAAGAAATAGATGGTATTGAAAGAGACGCCGACCCCTATTTAATACTATTTAGCCTAGAAAGAGATGAAGATGATTGGATCAGAGTGAAAGGTCTGACCCCCCACCCATTATTGGCAGCTCGGGCCTTATTGGTGATCAAATGGAAATCTACAACTGTTCTGGGAAAGAATGAATGGATCAGTTTAGCCACAAACATTTACTCGATGGAAACAATCACCGCCTCCCTACACGGCAAAGCCACCCAATGCGAAACTTTATGGATGGACTTCAAAAATAAATATTTTGCAACAACCTCTGATTCCCAACCGGGGGAGCCCATAGGGTCCTGATGTAAGATGCAAAACCCAATAGACTACAATGGAAGAAGACTCATATTAAGTGGTGACAGAGCGAACAAACAATAGAACTATGTTCACTATGCCTTCACAGTTCCCATGTTTCTACAACGTTCAAAGGATGTGTGCTAAACCAAGGAAGGGAGGGGGTTGGGTGTGGGTAAAGTTTTCTAGTCACGGTAAATACACCCGGAAATAAGGAATGAATGATAAATTGTGAAAGTAATCTGATATAACATGTTCTGTTTTTGTTAAGCAACCATACGCTTACAACGGTGTATTATATAATGTGTATTTTTTTTTTGTCAAAACTAATAAAATCAAATTAAAAAAAATAAGTCTTGTTATTCTTCTCGCGCAAGTAAGGACAGGCTCCTCCGGAGGCCACCTTGGCAGGATATGATCCCCTGACCAAAGGGAACCCCAGAGAGCCCGCCTCCAGAACAGGGTAAAAGCACTTGGCACCAAAAAACCCTGTGATTGTAGGTCCTTGGAATGACTTGTAGGATAACCTTGGTACCACAGCAAATACAGAGTACTGAAGTCGGCAGATCCAAACGGAATGGAGGTTAGGCACTGGAGACAGATTGCAAAAAGATGCTGAAATCCACGGTCAGAAGATGTACCGACTAAAGAATGGTCTTGAATGTGCATATAAGGAAAAGATACGCCAGCGCGGCTACAGAGCGTGCAGAGGCACCAGGGAAACAATAGGTTAAGACACGGACAAGGAAGAGAATCCCTTCTGTATAATATAAGCGATAAGAATAGCAGAAGAGCCGGTGAAGGTAAGGCAAAAGGGCGTACCTGGAGGACAGGTACCAGACGAGAAGAGTACTCATGTGAAACCGAAACACAGAGAGTAACGAGTGGCGGAGGAAAGCGAACGGAAACAAAGAAAGCAAAGGCAAGTAAAGCCAGACGGTAAGCGAAGAGGGAAACTACTGCGGGAAAACACAAGCACTCAGGAGTGAGGAGAAACAGCCAGGAGAGCTGCAGCGGGTAACAGGAAGAACGATACTAAGCGACAAGCCGAGGCTGCATCACGTAGTTATAGCAACCTTTCCATGCGGTGGCCATGTTGGGAGAGGACAAGACCGCATGTAGTCTTCCTCTGAACTCCGTCTCCAAGACGTGCTGTGGGACTGTTTATAAAGTGCATCCTCCAAGAATGCCATAAGCGCCAGGGCCGCCGCATGACAGAGGCACTCTCTTTTGACTCATCAACACCTTTGGTCAATATGATGAATGAAGAGATGTCTCGACACGATCAAGAGGTCTTACTGCCACCTTCCGTCCTCCACCATACGCTCAGGGAGGTCGATGAGCGTATTCGCCTGACTCACCCTACCGTATCTGCCTTAAAAATGGTGTTAAGCTCATTTGTTGCCCTATATGACAATATCTGGTCTGTACTGAAATCTACCAATGCCGTTTTGGCCGACGTTACCCATAAACTTGAGGAGATTAGGTCAGAGGTTTGCTTCGGACATTTTGGGATGAGGGGGGCAGAAGGAGTATTGAGGGAGCAGCAGTCTAATGTTAATTTGGCTAATGATCAAGGGTCTGTTATTGAAATTTCGGATGTTGCTTGTGCAAATGACCACCCGACTACTCCGGAATCAGTTGATCATCCATGGGTCTATTGGCATTGCTCCCATAGTCATTGACCTTACTAATGATCAACCTGTTATGGGTGAAGTTGCAAAAGGGGACAGGGGAGTGGTGGTGGATCCACCTGATCCTCAAGTCAGCTCCCTGCTGTTGAATAAACCAACCAATGCCTTGAAAGGAAAATTGATGAAACGTAGAATCGGAACAAGGAAAAATAGAATCCTGTCACTTAGAACGGCCCACCGCACCCTCTTTCGCACTAGATTGTCTCCTGTGCCAAAGCATGTGAGTCCGAACTCAGAGCCTTTGCTAAAGGCTCGGGTAGTTGGCACAACGGTACCGACTGATTTTGGGGGGCAGGTCTGCGCATCTACTCCCACGACCTTTAGCACTGATATATTGGGGAAAAGTTAAGTTTTTGTAGCAGGTAGGGGTTTTCCAGATACTAGTCATGGTTTGGTGGATGATGGTCTCCCTATTACCCCTTTCCCCACCCCTTTTCCTTCTGTGTTATGGGGTGAGCAGAGAGGGGGCATCTATAAACCTGGGCCAGTTGCTAATAATTTTCAGTCCATCCATTTGGGACCAACTGAAGGAGCATCCACCTCTACCATGATTCCTTTAAAGGATACAACAGGTAAGCCCGGGTTCCCAGGTGTAATGGAAAGGCCGTCTCTGCCCCCGAAAGATTTAAACATGGAGGGACTGGGTGGTATAAATTGCATACTCTCTGCTATTAAGGAAGGAGTGGGCATCCCTGAAACTCTATCTTTTGGCCCTAAACTGGGAGTGGGCATCCCCAAGATTCTATCTTTTGGCCCTAATTCTGCCAGTAATTTGGACAAGGTGGAGGTTGGGTCTGGAAAGGGTAAATCAGCGTCCTTGAAAGATCTGGTTGACATCCCACCTGAATCTAACTACCCTCGGGTATCAGCAGGGATGAAGGATCTACTTCAGAGACTTCACTATCCCATTAGATCTGTGTTAGCAGACAGTACTAAGACCCGAGTACCTAACTTTGTTGGGACCCATGGGCCCAATGGTGGTCCCCCGAGTGGATGCTTCTACTCTGATGTTCTTAAGGGGGCAGCTGGCCCTCGCCAAACAGTGAAAGGACCAAGCAACGGAATCCATCAAATTAAAATTCGCTGCATTCTTGGGCCCGATTATCGGATATGTATGAATTGGCCTAATATTCTTGCTATCTTTACTGCTATTCCCAGCCTGGCTCTGGTGGCTTTGGCCGATATTGGGAGGGTTTCCTTCCCAGACAGAGATGTTTGAGCATTAGTCATATTTATTTGTCCTCGCCCTTGGTAAAGGAACTTATCTTTACACAAAGTGAAGCACTACTTTGATTGGGTTTTGAAATCTCACGGATGAATGTGTTGAGTGTGGGGAGAATGAGATCACTTTGGGTGATGTTTGGAAGAGTGCTCCGCTTTGTTTAAAATCTTGGAATACCCAAGGCAATTCCCATCTTTTCTCAAACAATTCCTGTATGAACAATTTAAGTTTGGCCAATTGTATTTGTCTGCAGGAGACCTGGCTAACATCAGCCCCTAGTTTAGATGGGTACAGTGTCTTTATTGCAGTGGAAATTTCCTTGGGGCTCAGTGGGGTAGAAATTGCAGGTCTTCTGTTTGGTGCCCTAGGAGTAGGCTGTAGGTCTGCAGATAGTTTGATCAATCTTCTATTGCTCAATATTTATTGGCATAGGGGCTTGGAACATGTGGATCTTTTTGTAGATGGGATTTGTCGGCCGGTAGATGAGTGGATGGGGTCCCATTCAGATGGGAAGGTAATCGTTATGGGTGACCTGAATGCAGAATGTGACCACTTCCACCAATTGTGGGAGTCTGTCGGAATTCCCAATGTGAACTCTGGGAAGAAATCAGTGGGACAGAAGTGGAGTGTGGGATTGGGTGGTAGTGGTTTATTCCCTCTTGTTGGAAGAACTGTTGACCCTTGCAATAATGGTGAATGGCATACGTGGCATAGAAGGGACATTTCTTCTTTGATTCAGTATATCTTTGTTGACCCCTTCTTAATGAACTGTTGTCGGTCATTCGATATTCTGAGGACTGACTGGAGTGACCACACTATTCTTACTACACCGTTTGATTGTGTTCCCTATATCAGGAAATGCCGGCGTCAGCTCCAACGGACTGCTAATGTGGCAGGTAATGCAGTCAGATGGACTGATTTTAATATTCGCCGCCTGAATGTTAACATACTTCAGGCACTTAACCGATTGACTTATTGTCATGGTATCACGCAGGTAGTTGGGGTAAGCTGGGTGGAGGCTTGGCAGGCCTGGCATAGGCACACAAACAACACATAACAAATCCCTCCTTTCATTCCTTCCTAGTGTTTGTAGTAACTTCCTGGTTACCACTTCCTGTTGGCAAACAGGAAGTGCATGATAATTCATGAGCTCTCTAGTGTTTGGTTGTGGCTGGCTATATAAGCCACACCCAACATTCTTCCAGTGCTTCGTGTTGCTTACTGTAAGCTGTATCAGCAACACACTTGTCGTGCTCTAGATCAGCCAGCATCTGCTCATCTGCTCTGGATCATCCTGCTTCTGCTTACCTGCTCCAGATCATCCTGCTTTTGCTTACCCGCTCCGGGTCATTCTGCTTCAGCTTACCTGCTCCGGAAGATCCTCCGTTCTTACTCCACGCCGCAGCTATCTCCAGTCAAGAGGGGACTTGTACACCGGCACCTGTAAGTACAAAGAAGAACTGCATTCACACGCGCACATCAGTAACGCTGCGCATACTCACCGAATCTTCCCGCGATGCAGGAATCCAGGTTAGTTGTACGAGCGCACAAACCCCTGTAAAAGAAAGAAGAGACATTATTCATTGCGCTCGCCCCAACAACGCGGACACTTATTTCACTGCGCTCTCTCTCTCTACGCGGTGCATACCTACCAAAAGACTCCATGCAAACTTACCTAACCAAAGAGTCTCCAGTAGCGCTGAACCCGGACTCGAGGCGCTAATACCACATAATTTCTCCTGCAAGGGAAAGGGAGAGACATTACCAGGTGCGCTCGAATTGAAGGCGCTGCACAAGCCTACCAGCAGCTAGCTTCAACACGCAGCGCTACTCACCCACAAAAATACCGGCAAACAAAGACAAAACGGACAATTTTGGACAATCAACATTCTCCGTGCAACGTTTACTTGTGGGAAGGACTTTCCAGCCAGTGAAGAAACTGGTGCCTTCAACTCTCGGCCTCACTGTGAAGGCATAAAACAGCGTTGGCATCTGAACTCAGCCTACAGACATTGACACCAATCACATGAGTGAATCGCGCCCCTGCGAATGCAGGATGGAGTGCACACCCTACTAAAGATCAAGGTAAGCCCATAGGGGGACATCACAGCATACAGTAAAGAGAAGGGAAGGGCCCAGGGGAATCGGGTGGATTCAGGTCTGAGTGTATACTCAGGGTCAAGGGAGGCTCGTCCATCGCTCCTACAGAGACACAGGCGAGTGTGACACTTATGAGTGGAAACTCGTCAATTTTAATGCGAATGAGCTCCAGCCATTTGTCGGTCAGATGGTAGATGAGTTGGGTGTGGGGAATGGGGTTAAAAGGCATCAACAGGTTAGACATACTCACTGTTATAATGCCAAATTGGCTAATGCAAAACAAAAACTTGAGGAGAGCTGCGAAACTGACCCTGGGTACTAACCATGACGAGGCTACTCGCAGGGATTCAATTATGAAACTCAAGCAATCATCAAAAAACGATTGTAAATATATTAAATCTCGAATGCTCCAATGTGATGCAGAAAAGATGCTTGGAATCCTATTTACTGCTGATGTGAGTGCCTTTTGGTATTTGGTTAACAGGCAGGATCCCAACTATGCAACCTGCCAGTTGAACTCAATATCCGAACAGGATTGGGTCAAGTTCTACAAAGAAAGGTTTGGCCTGTCTAAAGTGGAACCACATTGGAACTAGACATAACTCGAGAGGAAAACTGGAACCCCCCATTGGAACTTCATACCATACAAAAACTGATCTCTAAGTGCAAACGATTTCGGGCCCCGGGGCCTAACTGCCTCACAAACAATACATTTAAGGACAATCAATCCACCTGGGCTCACCTTCTATACTTGGAGTTTAGTGACATTCTTTCCACAGGGGTGACACCCTTGTCTTGGAATACAGCCCATGTTGTCCCACTCTTTAAGTGTGGTAGCAGAACTAATCCATCTAATTACCGCCCTATTTCGCTTATCGATGCTGATTGTAAGATCTTTTCATCATTTCTGCTATCACACCTTGAGGAATGGGCATGTACTTACCGTCCATTGGATCAATTTCAGACTGGTTTCAGGAAGGACCACGCAACCAATATTAACAGGCTTGCTCTTAATGTGCGTGCAAGAAGCAGCATGGATGTCATCGGGGGGCTGCACGTACATGGCCTCGATTGATTTGACCGCTGCTTTCGATCGTGTAGATCGGGGCAGACTGTGGAAAAAGCTGGCCAATTGGGGTATGCCTATGGGGCAACTGAGGCTAAATAGTGGATTTTATGAAAACTGTGGTATCCAGGTGCGTCTAAACCAAAAGGGGATCTCCCGAGGATAATTCTTTCTTACCAGGGGGTTAGAGAGGGATGTACCCTGGCCCCCTGGCTCTTTAACCAATATTTCTCCGACTTTGCGCTCTTGCTAATGAAGGAAGGACTCCTGGCTCCTAAGATTGGCAAAAAAAAATTATTTGGCTTGCATATGCCGATGACCTATTAATTTTTGACCTCACCAAGGTGGGGCTACAACGGTCTCTCATTAATTTTGAAGCATATGCACAAGCCAATGGATTTATAATCAATCCTAATAAAACCAAAATCTTATCCTTCAGGAAAGCGAGGGCAAAGACCTCGGGGTCTATTGGAAAGTTAGGTGGGATCCCCCTGGAAATTACTGGGTCAGTGCGATACCTGTGTTTCAACTTTTCAGCCTACCAGGCTCCAAGGTAATAACTGAGCCCATTCTACATAAGGCGAAAATATTGGAGACTCAGATGGTAAAGACCAATAGAAGGTTTGGGAAATTCTCCCTGAAGCCTGCATTGACCTTTTTTGAAAGTAAAATTATCACCAAATTGACCTATGGCCTGGAATTACAATCCAAGAAAGTAAGGGGAACCCTGAACCGAATAGAGTGGCGCATTTGCAGAAGAATTTTGGGCATCCCAAATGCGGTTCCCATATCTGCAATTCGATTCGAACTGTGGTCAGTCTCTATGTGGGCATGGATACAATGGGCCTGCCTCTCTCTGTATTCAAAAATTAACACTGCACCTCCAAATACCCTATACCATTTTATGGGTAGAAACATGAATTTTTCGCAGACACTAATCTCTCTGAATGAGAGATCGGAAGCCATTCTTGATGAGATTACTATATCTGTGGAGATTTTGATTGCTAATCCTATGGAGGCTAAACAAGCCTTATTTGATCTGGATTGGTGTCAGACTATCGATGAATTCCATTCCTATCCCTCTTTACTCCACTTGAAGCATGAACACAGGACCCGAGGTTTGCCTACAAAGGTTATTCTCCAATTCCCTGATAGATCCTACAGAGACATTATTCTTAGGGCCCGATGGAATGTTCTACCAACTAAGGACATTTTTGCTAGAAGATCGCAAATCCCAGAGGGTTCAGCCAGTTGTAGGTTTTGCTCAGTTAAGCTGGAGACTTTAAAACATCTGGTTTTGGAATGTGTGTCAATACAGTCATTGAGAGTGAAGTTTCTTGAGCCTCTTAAAGTGGACTCCATTTTGTACAATGATGAGTGGGCAAGGAAAAGGTGCCTTAATATCCATACCATCCATGAGGGCCTAGCATTATCAGGCTTTATTAAGTGCTTGTATCTGTAGTATGCATTTATTGCAACTTGTTTTGTACTTTTTCTTTCTCTCACTTAATGTTCCTATTGTACATGGATTATGTTTTATGATGTCATTGAATATGTCCTCATTTGTTTTTATACGCTGCCATTTGAGGAACATCTTTGTTTTTTATTGTATATTCAGTATTTTTTTTCTTTATATTTTATGTCTTTCTTGCTTTTTTTGTAAAGGTTTGAATTAACCAAATGCAAATAAAAATTTAAAAAAATTAAAAAAGAATGTGTGTATTGTTATTATTATTTGTAGCATAAAAAGAAGGTACGATGTGCTCTTTTTCTTTAGATCCGGTACATCAATAAATTGTCTCTTTCTCTTATCAAAAATAACTCTGGAACTTGTTTAAAAAGTTATTCGTCTTTCTTCTCCTCTGCCTTGTAATGTTCTTTTAGAAATTCAAAGTGTCCTTATTTCGATTAATCTCTGTTTTGGTTCTTGGCAGCCGATCTTGACATCATCCGTGTAGCTTTTTCTCTTGCTTCACTGTCAGCAGATGCAGCAGTGGTCAGGGTTTCTCCTTTATAAGCATTTCAGGCTATGTCTGGCCGCTACATGTGATGTGGTACAGATGAGAATACTAGAAACTATTCCTCTAACATCCCCCCCAACCAAACATTCCCCTATTACGAGTTGCCTTTTGTGTAACTAAAATTACTTTTATAGATGAGATGCATTAGGGTTGAGGCTCTTGTATTGTGGCCGGTGAAATGTCTGTTGTTTCAGCGCCATCTGATGCTGTAGCAAATAAGGAACATATTAATGCTACCCATGCTGTGATGTCGTCCCCATAGTCCGAGGAACACAAGTGTAATGCACGCCTTCAGGCGGCTGTCTCGGCCCCGACCCATTTCTCAAGGTCTCACCACCACTCAGCTATAAGGCCTCGAGATTTCCATGACATAGCTATTTTTCCTTTGGCTGGGATATATGTCAGGTCCTGGATGTGCACCTCGTAGTCTTGGGGCACGCAAAGCGTTCTAATAGGTAGGCCGCTGTCGTCAGCGGGTATGCAGTAATGCCTGCTTGACGCCACACACTCCCCAAAAATCTGTGACAGTTGGGCACGACCAGAACATGTGTAGTAGACCGGCATCTGAGGCCCCACATCTGGGGCAGTGTTGTGCGGTTGCCCGGGGGAAGGTGGATATTTTGAGTAGTGTCAGATATGCTCTGCGAGTGACGAAGAACTGGATCAGCTGTAGTCTGGCTTTGCGAGATACCTTCTTGTGATAACTCAGTATCTTTGTCCAAACTGTGACTAGGAAAGTGGTGCCTAGGTCCACTTCTCACTTACCCCTAATCGCTAGCTCCCCTGGGGGACCGCCTTTTAGCAAGATGTCATATAGCCTCAATATTGTATGACCGCCCTCTGCTATATCAAATAGGGTGTTAACTACGTATTGTGTCTCCATTATTTCACTGTATGCTGGCCCATCTGTGTAATATCGTGTTTTGGATAGTGCGGTGCAGCAAGTATTGGCCATAGTGTATTCCAGTGTTGGTTACCAGTTCTTCAAAGGGCACAAATGAGATTCATTCATTAGGTCCCCTATTGCGGCCACACAGAAAGATTCCCAGTGCCTGCAGATACCTAGGAGAGATTGGGATGTGACCGATACTAGTGATGCTAAAGGGATGTGTACTGAGAAAGGGTCAGACAATCTCATTTTGAGTGCCCTATCCCATATTAGAATACCCAACGTAATTAAGTGTGATTCCTGGGTGGGCCGGGGTTTCCTATGACATAGTCGTTCTTTAAGAAAACAATTAGGCGCTGGGTGCTGGAGTAATTGAGTGTCGGCAGTAGGCTCATCTGTGAGCCAGCTCACTTCGTGCTGTAGTCGGGCTGCGATATAATATGTTTCAAAATGTGCTGCCCTGATGCCGCCTTCCTTGTACGGTCTTTGTAGGGAGGACAGCGCTATCCTACATCTTCCACCGTGCCATTAGAACTCTTTACATAAAGAATCTAATCACTTAAAAAAAACTTTTGGTATGTTATATGGCACATTTGCAAAGAGGTGAAGGAGCCTTGGGAGTACTACCATTTTTAATAGTGCTGTTCTGCCCATTAGCGAGAGGGGGATTTTAGTCCAGAACTTCGCTGAGTTCTTAATGATGTCCAGTACTTTTAAGGTGTTACTGGCGTGTTCCAGCGCTGGATTGTGGTATATGTTGATGCCAAGATATCTTAAAGTATCTACGCTCCATTGCACAGGGAGGACAGGAAGTCTATCGTAGCGTGTCCTGGCTGAGCTTGCTAGGGGGGAACAATGCCGATTTATCTCTACTTATAGTGATACCTGAATATACTGCGAAGGCATCCAGGGCCTCCATAATTAGTTCCGGATTGTTTTCAGGATTGTGTACACCGGGGACATAACCGGACTGATCGGGGTGCACCATGGTGTGGATTACTTTTTTCAGTCTATTGGCGAGAAATGCTGTCAGAATTATGCCGTCTTGATTTAGCATACACAGGGGCCCATAAGAGCCGAACTTGTGGCTTGAGGAGGGGTATGATCATCGATTCTCTCGTACTGGGGGGAAGGATGCCTGTTTCATATGCTTCCTGTATTGTGGTCAAGAGATGAGACGCCAGGTCCTCTGTAAATTCTTTATAAAACTCACCAGGCAGACCATCGAAGCCCAGAGTTTTTCCTGAGGGCAGTGACCTAATTATGCCTATCAATTCTTCTAGCGTAATGGGAGCTTCCAAGCCACCCACTCCCGCCCAGTCCAGATGAGGGAGGTGTATTTCGGCGAACACTGCATGGAAGTCCACGTCTAGGGGTTTGGATTCCTCTATATATAGGTTGCAGTAATATGCTTGAAAAGCCGCATTGATCTGCTCTTGGGTAAAGCATGTGGTTCCCTGCTTCTTTGTATCGAGTATATGGGGTGGCGCATTTCCTCTTTTTTGGACAACCAGGCGAGCGACCGTCCAGGTTTATCGCCCTCAGCATGTTGTCTTTCTATGTATTTATAATAGCTGTGTTTCCCAAATCGCTTGCAGCATTCTGAGCTCTTTTGACGCAATGTGACTATTTTGGCATCTCTATCCTGTTGGCCCTGTACTGACTGTTCAAACTTCTGTATTGATTCTTCTAATGAGGTGAGTTCTCTGCATATGGAGGTTTGTATCCCCCTGACTTGGCAATGGCCACTCCCCTGACAACCACTTTCAGGGGAGCCTCCCACAGGCTACTGCCAGAGTTAAATGCCAGAGTTAAATGCAGAGTTAAATGCAAAGTACTCAGTAATGCTATCCTGGAGTTGTCTCCGGAAAAGAGGGTTATGTAGCGCTTCAGCTTGAAGTCTCCATGTTGGGATAGGGGGCCTAGGGGCCACATGCTGCATTGTACCATTGACAGGTTCCTTACTGTCCTCCCCAGCGTCCCTCTCCTCCGCTTCCTCCTCACCTGTCGGCTAGATTCAGGGCTGTCCTTTACCTGGCGTCTTTGGAGTCGGTAGTTCTTTTTGTTATGGAGGTAAGGTCGACCCCGAGAGGAAGCCACAGTGACTGTTGGTAGGTACACAGACCTGGGGCCACCTTCCCGGGATCAATAGTGTGGGGAAAAAGCCTACTGCGGCATAAAAGAAAACAGAATTAGCTTGGACTGGAAGGATGATATGCTCCTCGAAGATTCACCAGATGGATGTAGTGGACGGCAGGAATCCCAACCAGAAGATGGCCGAGTTGGCGTAGGAGAAGGTCAGGAGAAGGAAACCCAGCCACAATGGTAGCTGCCAGGCTATGAGGAGTAACCACAGTGTGCCCTGCACCAGGACAGAGACACAGGTACAAGAGAGCTGCTAGAGAACAGCTGGCAGACTGGAATGGTTCTGTTAGATGGAAGAACCCAGAGGGGTAAAGGAAACGACAACCAAACCGTGGAGACCCACGTAGAGGTAAGAGAGGAAAGGTAAACCAGGAGGAAAAGAAAGCCCTCCAGGGGTGGGAGAAAGGGCCGAGCAAGGGCTCGGAGGGGAGACCAAGAGGAGTGACGTGAGAGCCGGAAGGGAAGAGCTCCGAAGTCCGGAGAGAGAGAGAGCGAAGAGCAAAAGTGGAAGATGGGCCGTAAGCGACCAAGGAGAGACGTCGGCAACAAAGGGCAACCGCCCGAGAAGCAGCGTTCCAATCGGAACAGGAAAACTAATTAGTGCGGCAACCAAAAGTGAGGAGCAAACACCCTGAGCAGGTTGCAACGTGCAGGCTGCCGGGAGGGACTGGATGATAAGCCTCCCAGCAGTCGGCCATGTTGGTAAACAACTAGACCGCAGCTCCGAACATGAGGGCACGTAACAGAACAGCTAATAGCGGTTCCACCTCCACCTATGCCAAACACGCCACGGAAGGGGGCGCATGACAACCATGATCTAAGAAGACCGTACTTGTATTCCGCTGTTTTGATTTCAGGGGCCAAGTCTTTTCCTACGAAAAAACTATCGAGACTGGTGTGTACTGCATGTGATGCCGAATAGTGTGAGTAATGCCTAGAGGTCGGGTGGAGCAGTCTCCATATATCATGCAATTCAAAGAAAGACAAAAGAGCGTTCAGGGTATCGAGGTGTTGGAGTGGGTCTGTGGAACTTGGTGTCCTATCTGTCCCTTTACGACTTTATAATGCAATTAAAGTCTCCACCCCATTTTATCTTGCCCTACCGGTGTGTCATGGGTATCAGGCAGGTAGTTGGGGCAAGCTGGGTGGAGGCTTGGCAGGCCTGGCATAGGCACACAAAGAACCCATAACAAATCCCTCCTTTCATTCCTTCCTAGTGTTTGTAGCAACTTCCTGGTTACCACTTCCTGTTACCAAACAGGAAGTGCATGATAACTCATGAGCTCTCTAGTGTTTTGGTGTGGCTGGCTATATAAGCCACACCCAAGATTCTTCCAGTGCTTTGTGTTGCTTACTGTCAGCTGTATCAGCAACACACTTGCCGTGCTCTGGATCAGCCAGCATCTGCTTACCTGCTCCGGATCATCCTGCTTCTGCTTACCTGCTCGGGATCATCCTGCTTCTACCTGCTCCGGATCATCTTGCTTCTGCTTACCTGCTCCGGATCATCCTGCTTCTGCCCTGCTCCGGATCATCCTACTTCTGCTTACCCGCTCCGGATCATTCAACTTCAGCTTACCTGGTTCTTACTCCACGCCGCAGCTACCTCCAGTCAGGAGGGGACTTCTACACCGGCACCTGTAAGAACAAAGAAGAACAGCGTTAACATGCGCACATCAGAAATTCTGTGCATACTCACCGAATCTTCCAGCGACGCTGGAATCCAGGTTAGTTGCACGACCGCACAAACCCGTGTAAGAAAGAAGAGACATTATTCATTGTGCTCGCTCCAATAACGCGGACACTTATTTCACTGCGCTCTCTCTCTCTACGCGGTGCATACTTACCAAAAGCCTCCGGGCAAACTTACCTAACCACCAAGTCTCCAGTAGCGCTGAACTCGGACTCGAGGCACTAATACCACATAATTTCTCCTGCAAGGGAAAGGGAGAGACATTATCAGGTGCGTTCGAATTGAAGGCGCTGCGCAAACCTACCAGCAGCTAGCTTCTACACCCACAAAAAAATACCGGCAAACAAAGACAATATGGCCAATTTTGGACACTCAACATTCTCAGCGCAACATTCACTTGTGGGAAGGACTTTCTAGCCAGTGAAGAAACTGGCGCCTTGAACTCTCGGCCTCGCTGTGAAGGCATAAAACAGCGTTTGGCATCTGAACTCAGCCTACAGGCATTGGCACCAATCACATGAGTGAATTGAGCCCCTGTGAATGCAGGATGGAGTGCACACCCTACTAAAGATCAAGGTTTTCCTCCGAGTGAAACAGGGTAAGTGAAGACTCAGTATCAAGGGAGGGTCGTCCATCACCCCTGCAGAGACACAGGTGAGTGTGACAGAACACAAAGCCATCCTCAATACCTCTGCCCGAGCGATGGAAACCTCTGAGGTAGACCAGCTTTCCCTATTGTTAGGTGAACTACGGGCCGAGGTGCATGCAACCCGCTCAGAGACAAATGCCTTAAGGTGCGAACTGGTAGTCAACAGGGACAAAACAGACGATTTGGCAAGACAGCTCCTACAGACCCAAGCTGGTCTAGCAACCCTACCAGGTGGAGTTCAACAGGGGCAGCCTACCGTGGCACCTGAAGCCACACCCGTTCAGGTATTGCTTCCAGGCAACATCCCTTTAGCAGCCCCGGAACACTTCTCTAGGGATCCCAAGAAATCTGGAGCGTTCATGAATCAATGCCGGCTACATTTCATATGCAAACCAGACACCTTTCTGAACGACTAAGCTAAAGTAGCTTTTGTCCCCTCCTATTTAGGAGGGCACGTGGTGGACTGGTCTGTCCCGTTAGTGCTTAGGGACGACCCTTACTGAGAAATTACCCAGGTTTTCAGCGTGAACTGGAAAAACTATTTGCCCATCGGACTCGAGGTCAGGCCCTGGATGATGAGCTACTCTCTCTGCGACAGAGTGGTTAGGATCTTATTTCATATGTCGCCACATTCAATCGCTTAATAGCCGAATCAGGTTGGCCAGAGGAGAAACGAATAACGTTATTTTATCGAGGACTGAGAGGAGAATTAAAAGATGTCTTGGCGCAAGTAGTTAATCCTCCCGAAGATTGCAGTGAATACATTGACCTAACTATGCAACTAGACCACTGGTTACAGGATCACAAGGCCAAACTAACCAGATCAGAGCATAGACCAGTGTATGTCCGACCAAAGGAAGCGTCCCATCGACAGGCCTCAGAAATACACTCAGAGCCCATGCAATTGGGTGTTCTCAGGGGACCACTCACCAAGGCGGAGAGAGAACGGAGGCATCAGGAAAAACTTTGTTTATATTGCGGCCAATCTGGTCACTTGCTCCGGAACTGCACGATTAAACCCCCACAGGGGAAGACACAGGTGCTGTAGCGGAAAACTAACGCCCGGCAGATGTAGAGGTCGGTCTGTCGAGCCAGGAACGGAGCACTCAGATCTCACATTTCAGTATTCCTGTGGTTTTGGTAGACCCTTCACAGCCCACCGAATGCATGTCCTCAAGGCTTTCATAGACAGTGGGGCTATTGGGAACTACCTGGACATAAACACCGCAAAGACCTTGGGATTAGCATTCCACCGTAAGGACACTACAAAAAGCGTGACAGCTGTGGATGGCACACAACTCCTTTCGGGACCAGTAACACAGTGTACTTCCACCATCACCTTAATCTGCCAAGATGGCCACAGAGAAAGTATTAGATTCAACCTTATCGCTGCACCCCAATTCCAGCTGATTCTTGAGATACCGTGGCTAGGACGCACAACCCAAAGATAGATTGGCAAGCTCGAACCATACTCTTTTCCACGGAATTCGCCTCTTGTTACGACATCAAAGGGATCAAAGGAAGCCCATTGTTAGCTTCACAGGAAAAGATAGCAGGTTTGGGCTTGGTGAGCACTTTACCAGAGGAATACCAGGAGTTCCAGGATGTGTTCGCGAAGGAGCAAGGTAATGCACTACCACCACATCGAGTTTACGACTGCCAGATCAACCTGCAACCAGGGGCACAAGTACCGTGCAGCCGCATTTATGCATTAACTGAGGAAGAAAGCACTCATCTACGGACCTACGTGGATCAATACCTGGCCAATGGCTTCATTAGACCATCTAAGTCACCAGCCGCCTCCCCACTCTTCTTCGTACTGAAGAAAGAGGGGGACTTAACGTGTATTGATTACCGGGCCCTAAATCAAGTCACCATAAAAAATAAGTACCTGTTACCTCTGATACCAGTACTCATAGACCAGGTGAGACAAGTGAACATTTCCACCAAGCTAGATTTACGCGGCGCATATCACCTGGTACGCATGAAGAAAGGGGACGAGTGGAAGACTGCGTTCCGTACCCGCTACGGCTTATACGAATACCAGGTCATGCCCTTTGGGCTTTGCAATGCCCCAGCTGCGTTCCAGCATTTTATGAATAATGTGTTACGGGAACTCCTCGATGTCTGCGCAGTCGTCTACATCGATGACATTCTGATCTACTCCACCACTCCCCAAGAGCACGTAACCCACGTGCGAGCTGTGCTCCGCAAACTGCGTGAAAACCAACTGTACGCAAAGCTATAAAAATGCTCCTTCCACGTCACCGAGGTGGAGTTTCTGGGATATGTACTGACACCGCAGGGGATCAAGATGGACAATAGAAAAGTGGAGGCAATCCTCACTTGGTCCTCACCCACATCTGTAAAGGGAGTACAGAGTTTCCTAGGGTTTGCAAACTTTTATCGACGCTTCATACCAGGATTCTTACATATTGTACATCCAATAACGTCCTTGCTGCGCAAACACCAAAAGTTCGAATGGACACCAGCGGCGGAAGAAGCTTTCCGAGCTCTCAAGGAAAAATTCACCTCAGCCCCAATTCTGCAACACCCACAGCCCAATTTACCGTACATCGTGGAAACGGACGCTTCAAGCATTGCCATGGGGGGCTGTATTGGCTCAACAAAATCCTGAAACCGGATGCCTTCACCCCATTGCCTTTTGGTCAAGGAAAGTTTCCCCAGCAGAATTAAACTATGAAATTTCTGAGAAAGAACGCCTAGCAATCAAAAGCACACTGTGTGAATGGCGACATTACTTACTAGGTGCAAAACACACCATCATAATAATAACAGATCATCGGAACTTGCAATATTTACGCTCAGCAAAAGCTCAGTCTTCTAGGCAGCTCCGTTGGGCCCTATCCTTAATGGAATACGACTTTGTAATCACCTACCGCCCCAGAGTTAAGAACGGGAAAGAGGATTCTGTAACGCTCACCTGGTATCCACGGGGACGTCACTCAGCCTGTTCTGACCTCTTACGACCTCAAACCCTTCCCTGGAGTCTACTCGACTGGAGACTGGGCCTGAAACACAGGATTGGTAGAGTTTAACTCCCTATTGTCTCTGTGTGCTTGAACCCCTTCTTCCCCGGGGTCCAACCCTTCCCTTTGATCCAGAGCTCACCTTGTTTTCTTGGAAAGTGTGCTCTCAGTCCTGCTTTCAGCGCAGGGGCACGTTGATTGATGCGGGCTCGTTGCTGCCTAGTTACTTCACTGGCAAGAGTCCCACAGGTAAGTATAATGAGTCTTTTGAACAGTTCTCTAACTTTGTTCCTTTACTTCCTTAGATGATGGCCGGCGTCCGGGGATGGTGACGTGCTGCTGAGATGAGTAGCGCTGAAGGTGAGTGAGAGCGCGAAGCGCGATGCGACCCTTTCGTATTTGTATTGAACTGAGTTCTTTTTCTGTGTCTTTTAGGTGCCGCGATGTTTTCAGCGTGGATGCCGGTTATGAAGAAGAAATGCGGTGAGTAAGTGCGGTATTCAGCGCCTCTAGATGTTTCCACGCTAACCTGGAGTGTCTTTTCCCTCTTGCAGATGGATGAGAAGTTCCGGAGACAGAGTTCCCTCAGAGCGGCTGGGATTCAGGTAAGCGTTTGAAGCTCGTACAGTCTTTAAAAATAAGCAAAGATTTGCTGAATGCTTACTAATGCCTTTTTTCTGTTCTTTTCTCTTTTCCTTAGGAAGCGGCATTCCGGGATGGGAATGACACCGCCGAAGATGCCCGCAGAACAGAAGAAGCGATGAATGATGGGCAGAAGCGCCACAAGGTAAGGCTGTTCCTAACGGTGTTCTGGTTCTGGCAGGAGCTGAGCGCAGAAGAAAGATGCAGGCCTACTGGAGACCGATCCGAACACGGTGAGTGTCACGCTGCAGGTGCAGAAAACACATAGCATGTTTCTCAGCCTGGGCGTGGCTTAAATAGTCTCTGGGTATCCCAGGTTTCTCTGGGCTGAACCACACCCAAAAGACTAGACTGTACATGTAGTTCTGGGAACCGAAATATGTGGGGGCATCCATCTTGTCGCCATCAATGCACTACAAGTCCAATCCCCAATGTTATCCTATGGGAGTGAGTGAGTCTGGTGCCACAAGCGCCAAGTCTGACTCCAATTGGGTCTTTGGAGGGATGGAGAGGCCCTTGAGGGCCATGTAGGTGATCGTGGCCTGGCTCCAGCCTGACATCTTGGAGGGCTGGGGACATGAGGGGCAGGAATCATGACAATGCGTTATCCCGCATTGGCACAGGAGAGGAAGTCTACAATGCCCCTAACCCGGTGGAGATCATACCCAGCCGTAAATTCTCAGCCTCTGCATTGGCCCATCTCCATTACATACTCTGCAGGTGTAACGCTCACCTGACTCCCACGGGGGCGCTGGCCTGGTTCGCGCTGCTGTGACCTCGTCTAAGGTGATGCGCAGGGTTCGGAAGACGGACTGGACCGGGCCCCAGATCTGGCTTGTCTGACTCGCAGAAGTATCCTTCTGTAGGTGAGAATAGGGGGTTAACTGTCTGCGGGGTAATGCAATCGGCCTCCCACTTACACCTCTCACCCTCCTCAAAACCCTTCTGTGCTTCCCCGTAGCGTCTCACCTTAGGGTCTGGAAGGAAGAGCTCTCCATCCTGCTTGTGATGCAGGGGCGCGTTGGTATCCAGTTACGTCACTGGATTTTCGGATGGGTGAGAACCAAACTTGCTTGGCTTCCAGGTAAGTTTTTCTATAAGTGGTTCCCCTTGTGTCCATGCATTAATGTTCTAATGCTAGTGTCTTTTTCCCCATAGGGGCCGGGGTACGGAATGCCGGGGAACAGGCACCGACCCGAGGTGAGCGGTGAAATCCTTGTGGAAATCAGGTAAGTCTTTAATGAGTGTTTTGGTAATGTCTTTTCATTCACTCATTAACGCTGATGTCTTTTTCCCCTTAGGGATCCGGGGTCCGAAAATGCCTGGATGCGGCGTGGACCCGAAATGAAAAGGGAATGACCCAACAGGTAAGTCTGGACATGGAGTTTTAGCTTCCCTTTTCCCTTCTTTCTCTCACCTTTGTTCTTGTCTTTTTCTCCCTAGGCGCGGGGGCGCGACTGCGAATCCGGATGGTCGCTGCTGAACATGGAGGCGCCCTGTAAAGGTGAGTAGAATGCGGCGCTGCAGCGATCGATGCGATGTGCTTTTAAAAATAAATGTCTTCCTTTTCAGGATTGTCGGCGAAATGTCTCTGGGATGCAGATTTAGCAGGTGAGGCCTTTTCCTTCTTCTGTTCTCTTGTTCCCTTCCTTTGCAGGTGATTCAGGATGCTGGCAGGTGTGGCAGAAGTCAAGATGCAGGAGCAGACACGGTGAGCGTCCAGCTGCTAGATGCAGAACAACGCGAAGCACGTGTGGCTGATCGGGTGTGGTTTAAATAGCCTTGGAAGAAGTTCCTAGAATGTGTCCTTCCTCCAATCAGGTATGTATCCTTCCCCGACCACGCCCGGGTGGTAAATGAGTCCCACAGGTAAAGTAGTTCCTTTCAGGCCTCAAGGAGGCCGGGGTTCTGCAGCATGGTCTGCATCAGGTAAGTGCACCCAAACACTTTCATAATGAGCCTGGCGCCTATGGCGCCAGGACTGACGTTTTCTATGAGCCTGGCGCCATAGGCGCCAGGACGCTGTCCAAAGGGCCCCTATAAGGGGTTGCTGGGACCTTCCCCGGGGACTTGATGTCCGCTTTCGGGGACGCAGGGCCTGAGCCGGATCCCCGGGAGCGGGCATCGTGACAGCAGGAAACAATAAAAGAAAATATGTCTGAAGAAGACCTACTGGCTTGGGACACAAAGGGAGATCGGTTCACCATTCAAGACAAACTACCATACTACCAAAAACGCCTCTACGTTCCAACTAAGGATCTGCAACAAGCAATCATATCAGACTACCACGACTCACTGTTAGAAGCCCATCCGGGTATAGCCAAAACCATGAAGAAAGTAAGCAAATATTATTGGTGGCCAACTTGGCGAGAAGATATTGCCACCTACATAGGCACCTGTGAGGTGTGTTCACAATACAAAACATCCAGGGAAAAACCAGCTGGCCTCCTTCAGCCAATCACCATTCCGCCAGCGCCCTGGCACACAGTATCAATGGACTTCGTCACTGATCTACCTCCTAACTCAGATTATAACACCATCCTCGTAGTAGTGGACCTCTTCTCCAAAATGGCCCATTTCATAGCTCTAAAAAGTATTCCCTCAGCTCAGACGCTGGTGCAGGTTTTTCTAGACCGAATCGTCAAGTTACATGGATTCCCTACCATAATCTTTTCTGACAGAGGCAGCCAATTTGTATCTCGTTTTTGGAAAAAATGTTGTGCCCTGGCAAGAGTAGAACTCTGTCTGTCTTCTAGTCACCACCCTCAAACAGACGGCCAAACCGAGCGCACAAACCAGACCATAGAACAGTATTTACGCTCTCTATTACACCAAAAAAGCCAAAGCTGGACAGAAATTCTATGGATGGCAGAGTATGCCTACAACAACTCAACACATTCATCAACCCAGGCAACACCCTTCTTTACTATATATGGTCGAAACCCCAGAACGTCGGTCTACGATCCGCCTGAAAAGATTGAAATGCCCGCAGTAAAGAATCTACATGCCAGCATCATGAAAGCAGCCAGAGAAGCCAGCAGGAACCTACAGCAAGCCAAAGAAACACAGAAAAGAAACACTGATCGCCATCGATGAAAAGCCCCAGATTATCAAGTGGGAAACTCGGTCTGGCTGGCAACTAGACACATTACTTTAAAGGGCCCAAAGAAATTTCAGCCTAGATACATCGGCCCGTATTCAATAGAAAAAGTAATTAATCCAGCAGCCATGAGACTGGCGTTACCTCAACATATGCGTATACATCCAGTATTTCACGTGTCACTATTAAAACCAGCACACCCAGGAACCCGAACTGCCACACCTCCCGCACCCATACAAGTGGGTGAAGAAGCACCAGAATATGAAGTAAAGAACATATTAGATTCCAAACAAGTACGAAAGACCCTGTATTATTTGATTGACTGGAAGGGGTACGGACCCCAAAAACATCATGGGGACCCAGCACGCACGTGCATGCCCCCCGATTGGTGCAGAAATTCCATCGGGAACATCCTGAGAAACCAAAGCCCTCATACAGACCATTGGGAGGGGTCTTGAGGGGGAAGACGGTCATGGGTATCAGGCAGGTAGTTGGGGCAAACTGGGTGGAGGCTTGGCAGGCCTGGCATAGGCACACAAAGAACCCATAACAAATTCCTCCTTTCATTCCTTCCTAGTGTTTGTAGTAACTTCCTGCTTACCACTTCCTGTTGCCAAACAGGAAGTGCATGATAACTCATGAGCTCTCTAGTGTTTGGGTGTGGCTGGCTATATAAGCCACACCCAAGATTCGTTCAGTGCTTCGTGTTGCTTACTGTGAGCTGTATCAGCAATACACTTGCTGTGCTCTGGATCAGCCAGCATCTGATTACCTGCTCTGGATCATCCTGCTTCTGCTTACCTGCTCCGGATCATCCTGCTTCTGCTTACCTGCTCCGGATCATCCTACTTCTGCTTACCCGCTCTGGATCATTCAGCTTCAGCTTACCTGGTTCTTACTCCACGCCGCAGCTATCTCCAGTCAAGAGGGGACTTCTACACCGGCACCTGTAAGAACAAAGAAGAACAGCGTTAACACTCGCACATCAGTAACACTGCGCATACTCACCGAATCTTCCCACGACGCTGGAATCCAGTTTAGTTGCACGAGCGCACAAACCCCTGTAAGAAAGAAGAGACATTATTCATTGCACTTGTTCCAATAACGCAGACACTTATTTCACTGCGCTCTCTCTCTACGCGGTGCATACTTACCAAAAGCCTCTGTGCAAACTTACCTAACCACCAAGTCTCCAGTAGCGCTGAACCCGGACTCGAGGCACTAATACCACATATTTTCTCCTGCAAGGGAAAGGGAGAGACATTACCAGGCGTGCTCGAATTGAAGGTGCTGCGCAAACCTACCAGCAGCTAGCTTCTACATGCAGCGCTACTCACCCACAAAAATACCGGCAAACAAAGACAAAACAGACAATTTTGGACACTCAACATTCTCCGCGCAACGTTCACTTGTGGGAAGGACTTTCTAACAAGTGAAGAAACTGGCGCCTTGAACTCTCGGCCTCGCTGTGAAGGCATAAAACAGCGTGGCATCTGAACTCAGCCTACAGACATTGGCACCAATCACAGGAGTGAATCGCGCCCCTGCGAATGCAGGATGGAGTGCACACCCTACTAAAGATCAAGGTATTCCTCAGGGTGAAACAGGGGAAGTGAAGACTCAGTGTCAAGGGAGGCTTGTCCATCGCTCCTGCAGAGACACAGGTGAGTGTGACACAGTGTGACATAAGGTGAGGGCACAGTGTCTGAAAAAAAGGTGGCCGTCATGGTTAGGGGCATATGTATTTTTTTTCCAATAACTTTTTATTATCATTTTTTAAACAACCAAACTTCTTACAAACTATGGTTTCTCCCCTCTATCCCCCTGCCCCTTCCCCCCTCCGATCCGAGAGCTGTCTTTGCCATAGTCCTCTCCACCAGGGCCTTCGGTTTCAATGGTGAGATCACTATTGCCATCTCTTATGGAGTCCCCCTTTGTGTTGCTGCCACTGTGTGAGCCTTTTATAGCTCGCGCTCTCTTTGCGGATGAGTTATACCCAAATTATCCATGTCCCTGGGACACCAGGCGCGGCGTGCTCCGTCCTTTAGGTTTCTCAGTAAGCTTGACCAGTCTGAACTGAACCTTAAGTGTTCAACCTTGGAACGAGTATGTAAGCCACTCCATAGCCACTATTGACAACATTTTTACAATCCATTCGTGTTCTTGTGGGGGATCTTTATATTTCCATTTACGCGCAAGCACCAGTGCTGCCGACATCATTATGATATAAAGCTTACAGCTTGGCTTTGATGTCAAGCTCTCTAGGACCCCATTCAGTCCTATCATTTCTAGGCCACTGTTCCCACCAGACGTGATTCCCAGGACCTGGCCTCTTGCTTCTTATATTCCTTTCCAGTACTGATCTATTTTTGGGCATTCCCACCAGATGTGGGCCCTGGTGCCTTCCTCCCACGCTCCCACCAGCAATAGCGCAAAATCTCTGGGTACAGTCTATGTAGCCTGATCGGAGTTAAGTGCCACTGAAGCCTCCGCTTCAGCCAAGTCACTCTGATTTGGAGCGATCTGGATAGTTTGGGGATCTGCACCCATAGATTCTTCCACTCCGCCTTCCCTATTGAGCACCCTGTATCCGATTCCCATCTTTCCATATATTCTCTGGTCGGAGGAGCTTCTCCCTCCTTAATGAGTTTGTATACGGATGCCACCACTCTCCTGTCTCTCAAGTCTGTATTGGGTGAGCGGGCGGCACCCCGCTTGCTTCATAGTGGGGTGTAAGAGCCTGTGCCTCAGTTGGACATAGCCGTACCTTTGCTTTTCCCCCAGATCCAAATCTGTTTTGCACTGCTCAAATAATTTGACATGGTCTCCGAACGACATGTCTCTTACCATATGACAACCCCCTTGTTGCCAGACCTCAAAAGTGAATGTTTTGTGCCCTGGGGTAAATTGCGGGTTGCCAAAGAGGGGCGTGTATGGTGAGGGATTTGTAGTGATATATGACCTTGCTACTACGTGGTCCCAGACATCCCCTACTGTCGGGAGTATTTGGCTACTATACATTTGGGGGGTTCTGTCTGCTCTCAGTTTCCACAGAATTCCCTCTAGGTTCCTTCCCACTACTGCCTTGTCAATTGGCCTCCATATCGTCCCCCTTTCATCCCTTTGCCAGTCCCTGATGACTCTTGTGCAGCAATGTAATATGCCCTGAAGCAGGGGCGTTGCTAGGGGGGGGCTAAGGGGGATATAGCACCTGATCTTTTGGTTGTAGCCCCGGATAGAATCTCAGGAGCTACAGCCAAAAGACTAGATAGCCCCCAGTCCCAACAGTTCTGACATCAGCTTAGCCCCGGGTCTTTTCCAGACCTAGCAACTCCCCTGCCCTGAAGTCTGGCTCCCGCATAACCCCACGGGAGGTTGGTGTTCTGATTAGCTTTGTGGCTACGCTTGGGTGTTTTTGGTTCCAGACAAATTGGTTTGTGATTTTTTTGGAGACATCTAAAGAAGGCGGGTGGGATGCCTATTGGGAGCACCGTAAAGTAGTAAAACAGTTGCGGCAAAACCACCATCTTTAGGGCATTGATCCTACCTAGCCATGTTATGGTTAGTGGTTCCTAGTCGATCATTTTAGTTTTAAGTTTCTCGAAGAGGGGTGGATAGTTTGCTTGGTAAAGTTCCCCCACATTTTTGGTCAGTTGTATCCCTAGATACTTTATGGCTTTGTCAACCTATCTGTATTTATAGGCCCCTCTAAGATCCTGCTCTGCCTTTTCTGATTGGGTGAGGCTGATAATTTCGGATTTATTTGCGTTGCCTTTTAAACCCGCCACCTGTCCGAAGCGGGCGAGTTCCCTGCCCACCGTCCTCAGAGAATTCAGGTTGGGTCAAAGTCAAATGCATGTCGTCCGCGAAGGCGGCTATTTTATGGGTGTTCCCGCCGAATGGTATCCCTTTTATATCTTCGCTCGATCTTATTGTTGCCAGAAATGGCTCTAAATGTAGTGCGTATAACAGGGGATACATGGGGCAGCCCTGCTTTGTGCCCCTCTCGACTGGGACCGGCTCTGAGATCTGACCATTTATAGCTAGCCAGAGGAGCGGGTGCTGATAATTAGCCGTGTCCCGATCCAGGTATTTGGGGGCAAAGCCCATCTTGGTCATGGTGGCAAACAGAAATCCCCACTCCGCCCGCTCGAAAGCTTTTTCAGCATCGATTACCAGTAGAAGTGCGGGTATCTCTCTTTTATGAGCTTTCTCGATTAGGTGAACTAACCTTCTTACATTGTCTCCTGTTTGTCTGCTTCTGATAAACCCAGACTGATCGGGTTGTATTATTTTGGGGAGGATCTTGTCCAGCCTGGACGCTAAGATTTTTGTGTGTATTTTCGCATCAACATTTATCAACGCTATGGGGCGATAGGACCCACACTCCATAGGGTCTTTGCCTTTCTTGTGTATTAGTATTACTTTCACCTCCTCCATTTGTGAGGTGAGGAATTAGAATTTCTTTGTGTATTTTATAGAATTTTGCTACATATCCGTCTGGGCCCAGGGATTTATTCGATGGAAGGGAGTTTATTGCCATCCTGACCTCATCTCTTGTGATATCCCCTTTCAAGATTTCTCTCTCCTCATCGGAGATACTTTGTAGATTGATCTTGTCTAGGTAGGTTTTCTGACTAGTGAATGACGGTTTACTCGAGTTGTATAATTTGATGTAAAATTGAACAAACTCCCTTTCTATGTCTTTGTTGCTGGTACTTGTCATGCCACCATCCACCTTCATTTTCAAGATTGTTTTTCTGCTTTCTTCCTTCCTCCACATTCTAGCTAGGAGGCAGTCAGATTTATTGCCTTTGCAGTAATATTTTTGCCTGAGGCACAATAGGTTGCGTCCGGCTGCCCTAGTCTGTATGAGATCTAGCTGCCCTCTTACTGCCCTATACTCTCTTTTAATGGCTGCGGACAGTTTCGTTCCCATCTGTGCCATTATGCCTTTAAGTCTATTCTTTAATTGACTTTCCTCCTGCCTCAGTTCTTTTTCCCTTCTCGCCTTTATAGCTATAATTTTCCCTCTTAATTTGGCTTTTAGTGCATCCCACCATATCCAAGGCGTAGTGTCTTCCCATTTGTTATGTTCTGAAAACGCCTTCACTTCCTCTTCTATTTCGCAGAATGAGTATTACATCTTTAAAGAGCGGGTAGGGTATCGCCACTTCCACAGGTCCGGAGGGCCTCGTGATCTTTTTAAAGAAAGGGTCATTGGGGGATGGTCAGCGATCACGATCGTCCCTAGTGCGATGTCATTCACTTTGCCTATCAGGGCTTTGGGGATCCATATGTAATCGATACGTGAGTGTGATCGATGTGCATGTGAATAAAAGGTGTACCCATCTGTGTTCCCCTGCAGGTCCCTGCATACGTCCTCTATGGCCAGCTCCTGGGTCTTTCTCCTAAGGTCCCCTGAGCACCACATAAGTGGCCCCTGGGATGCCTTGCTCCTATCTTTTGTGGGGTCCCAGGCCATATTGAAATCCCCCGTTTGTATGATGCGAGCCCTGGCAAATTTCTCCAGGCGGGTGAGGTTTTTTTGGATGAAGGCATCCTGACCTATATTTGGTGCGTAGAGTGTCGCAACCGTGTATGTCTCGCCCCTCCCCTCCCCTCCAACGCCACCACTACGTACCTACCCTGGTCATCCTTCTGCTTCCCTTTGATTGTGAGGTCCAATCCGTCTTTTAAGGCTATGAGTGTTCCCCCTTTTTTGCTGGGTTGTGTGGCCTGAAGGATTCTAGAATATCCTCAGAGCTTTATCCTTTGCGTGTCCTGGGTCTGTATGTGGGTCTCTTGGAGTGTCACTATATGCGGTTGTTCCCTCCTTAGCAACCTCTCCACCTTCTTTCTTTTAATCTGAGAGTTTAACCCGTTGATGTTTAATGATAGGAGTCTCACGTTCAGTCTTAGACATTTATGTGACCTTTGTTTAGATCCCTCCGCCTGGTGGCTACAGGGACCCCTGCCCTCCACTCATGAGCTTGTTTGTGCTATCTGCCATGGCATCTCCCTTCCAATGTACTGCTCCCGGATCTCCCTCTTCCTCCACTGGAGCCGCCCCCCGCTTTCCACTTTCCCCCCTGGGTGAGCTTAGCTGGCCCTCGGTCCCACTCGTTTTGTGTTGACGAGAGCTGAGCCCTATGGCATCCCCAGTCTTCCCCCCACGTGGGATCTCCTATTCCCATTCCAAGTTCACGTCCCTCCTCCTCCCCGCCGTTAGATATCTCCATTCTTAATGATATCCTGAAGCACTGAACTTATCTTGTTTTAGCGAGTGCCCACCTCGTCGAGGCTGAACCTCCAGGGGTTTGGTTTCAGTTGGTGCTTTCTGACGGGGTATTTTGGTGTTCTGTCCCAGCTTTCTTGGGTTTGTTCCTGAGTATGGGGTAGTGCTCCCCCTTCTTCGACCATTTGGACCTCCCTGTAGACCATTGCCATGGTTTGTGAGCGGTGAGTTGGTTGGATGAGGGGCTTGTTGTATGAAGATCTTCCAGACCCAACAGGGCCAACCCTTGGTCACAGGTCGTGACTTTGTGTTGTCTGCCCTGCCAGTTAAAGCTCAGAACGAATTGGTGGTGTCACACTCACCTGTGTCTCTGCAGGAGCGATGGACGAGCCTCCCTTGACCCCGAGTCTTCACTTCCCCTGTTTCACCCGGAGGAATACCTGTCAAATACAAGGTGTACACTCAGACCTGAATTCACCCGATTCCCCTGGGCCCTTCCCTTCTCTTTACTGTGTGCTGTGATGTCCACCTATGGGCTTACCTTGATCTTTAGTAGGGTGTGCACTCCATCCTGCATTCGCAGCGGCGCAAGTCACTCATGTGATTGGTGCCAATGTCTGTAGGCTGAGTTCAGATGCCAAACGCTGTTTTATGCCTTCACAGCGAGGACGAGTGTTCAAGGCACCAGTTTCTTCACTGGCTAGAAAGTCCTGCCCACAAGTGAAAGTTGCGCGGAGAATGTTGAGTGTCCAAAATTGTCCGTATTGTCTTTGTTTGCCGGTATTTTTGTGGGTGAGTAGCGCTGCGTGTAGAAGCTAGCTGCTGGTAGGTTTGCGCAGCGCCTTCAATTCGAGCGCGCCTGGTAATGGCTCTCTCTTTCCCTTGCAGGAGAAATTATGTGGTATTAGCGCCTTGAGTCCAGGTTCAGCGCCACTGGAGACTTGGTGGTTAGGTAAGTTTGCACGGAGGCTTTTGGTAAGTAGGCACCGCATAGAGAGGGAGAGAGCGCAGTGAAATAAGTGTCCGCAATATTGGGGTGAGCCCAATGAATAATGTCTCTTTTTTCTTTTACAGGGGTTTGTGCGCTCGTACAACTGACCTGGATTCCAGCGTCGCGGGAAGATTTGGTGAGTATGCACAGCATTACTGATGTGCGCGTGTTAACGCAGTTCTTCTTTGTTCTTACAGGTGCCGGTATAGAAGTCCCCTCTTGACTGGAGATAGCTGCGGTGTGGAGTAAGAACAGAGGTTCTTCCGGAGCAGGTAAGCAGAAGCAGGATGATGCAAAGCAGGTAAGCAGAAGCAGGATGATCCGGAGCAGGTGAGCAGAAGCAGGATGATCCGGAGCAGGTAAGCAGATGCTGGCTGATCCAGAGCACGGCAAGTGTGTTGCTGATACAGCTCACAGTAAGCAGCACAAAGCACTGGAAGAATCTTGGGTGTGGCTTATATAGCCAGCCACACCCAAACACTAGAGAGCTCATGAATTATCATGCACTTCCTGTTTGGCAACAGGAAGTGGTAACCAGGAGGTTACTACAAACACTAGGAAGGAATGAAAGGAGGGATTTGTTATGGGTTCTTTGTGTGCCTATGCCAGGCCTGCCAAGCCTCCACCCAGCTTGCCCCAACTACCTGCCTGATGCCCATGACAGGTGGGTCCATCTGTAACAGATCTGTTGGGCCCTCAAATATGCCAGTAGCGGACCCATTCGCCTCCTTTTAATGAGGGTTAGTTGTGCTAGGTTTTGGTACAAAAATATTTCCGCGCCATTATAGGTAATGTGCTCTGCTTTCCTGGCTTTCTCTAGTATTCGATCTTTGGTCACGTAGCTATGGAAGGCCACCAGGACGCCTCTCTGTCTTGCCCCTGGTTCGAGCCAGCGCGGGCCCACCCTGTGGATCCTATTGAATTGGAGATCTGCTCCTGAGTCCGAGTCAAGGAAGTATCCAAAGATGCTCTTAAGAGTTTCTGCCAGGTCCTGGTCTGGTATGTCCTCTGGTAGAGATTTGACCCATATATTGGCTCTCCTGGATCTATTCTCCAAGTGCTCGACTTGGAGTTCTAAGTTCTGGGTGGCCACAGCAAGAGTTTACAGAAGGGTATTTGCTTTCCTCGTGTCCTCGGTCAGTTCCTGTATGGCCTCTCGTTGGTGTCGACACACTCCTCTATTTTGTTGATGTTCCTTTTTATTTCCTTTATTTGCTCGCTAAATCTTCCCTTAAAGTGTCCATCTGTTTCTGACCCGGCGCTGTGATCTTGTCCACCAGCTCGCCCCATGAATTGCTTAATTAAGGAGTGAGTGACCAGTCTGTCCTGATCGTCTTGGATAGACTCTGCGGCAGGATCGATAGACCAATCTCCCGTGGCTTGGTCTCCGGCTGGCTCGGCCTCCTTTGCCCACATCTTTGTGAGGGGACCTTCCTGCACTTTTTTGGAATTTTTAAGTGTAGCCGGAACTTCTTTCATTCTATTTACTGACATTTCCAGGCTGGATTTATGGATTGTATACTGTGTGCGCTGGGTAGATCTCCACCCCGTTCTGGCTTGATGCTTAAGTGTGTGATGGATCACTTCCAATTAAAGGGCAAGGGGTATCCTCACTATTGCTTGTGCTTGTTCTCCTGTCTCTGATGTACTCTTGTTCTGCACTCCTGCGCCGGGTTCTAGATTTGGTTGGATTCCGCGGTCGCTTCTGATGGGTGGTGGTGCTTAGGCCGGTCTGAGTTGATCTGTGCCCTGCTTGGCGGGTCCTTTGTTGGGGGGGGTCCCCCCTGCGCTACGTTGTTACCTTCTGTGGGTTTTGTTGTCCATGGATGGGTGTCCTCCCGCTCTGCCTCCCCTCCTCGGAAAAGCTGCCGCTGACTACTTCTGGCCGGTCCCGGGTTGTTCCGTTGGGTCTACAAAGGTCTTAGGAGCTGTGCTTTCCCAGGCCACTGTTCTGTTGCAGCAAACCTATTTGCGAATGAGCATGGTAGCCCCGTTCGGTGTCACCTTTTTGATGCTTTCTATTACTAGGGGCTTAAAGCGAGAGGGTCTCCCTGCACCACCGGTTCCTTCTCCTATGTGTTGGCTGGCTTGTGGGGAGAGGGAGGCAGCTCGGGTCCCCTGCCTCTGCTCCTGCATGCCTTGGATCCTTGGCGCGGTTTGTGGCTCGTGATCCCTATGGGGCGGCTGGGAGGTCCGTCGCCGTTGTCTCCGGGCAGACCAAGTCCAGAGAGCTGCTCAGGGGGGACGGATCGTCCGTGGGATTAGGGTGTCCCTATAAGCCCAGGTCTGAGTCTGGCCTCGTTACGCCGCCAGTGTACTGGCCTTTTTCCTTGCCGCTCCGGATCTCCTTTTGAATCGACGAGCTCTGCGGTGCCTTCCCCACTGCGGTTTCGGGGCGCCGCAGTGCCTACCTTTCTCGGGGGGGGGGGGGGACCGGCCTCCCATCCTCTCTTGGTCAATCTGGCTGGTGTGGCGTTCTTGCACCCGGGAATGGAGTATGAGGGGTTCTGGTGTGAGGCAGCAGGCCTCCGCGCAGTGTCCGGATCTATTGGGTGCCGGGCTGTTACTACATGCTTCCACAATGGGAGAAGGACTTCCAGATATGGCGGGCCTCAATGCATGTATAGGTCGGATGGGTCCGTTATGTTGCAGCCTTGTGGGGGAAAAGCGGCTGTTGAGGTTATGGTGGTGTTCGCAGCTTACCCGCTTCCTCTGGCTGTGTCGGCTAGAGCGCCGTCGAGGGCCCCTCTCCCTTCTTATTTGCCGGGGCAACCTCTACTTCTGATCTGAGATGGCTGCTCGTCCTCCTGCTGCCCGGGGTTACCGGCTTGGTCTCGCGTCGCCTGCATTTGTAGCTGTCTCTGAGGAGCAGCGCCTGCCACAGGAGGAGGGGCGGCTGGGTCGTAGGGGGTTCCCGAAGAGACCCTCCCGGTATGGGGTGCTGGAGCCGGGGATTGTTGCAGCTTGGTCGCTGAGCGAATTTCCCTCTGCCCGCTTTCTTCCTTTGAGCGTGGGTCTGTGCCTAGACAGCGCTGTGTGTCTTCACAGCCCTTCGTCTGGTGGGGCGTGGGAAACCCACCTGCCTCTTCTCTCTGCAGTCTTCCCAGGGCCGCCGCGTCTGGTGGGCAATGACTGTCTGGACCAGTTGCACATTTGTTGGCGGGGATAGGCTCCCACGCACTGCTCTGTGTTGCCTCCTCCGAGCCCACTTCGCTCCGCTGTAGTATTCCGTGCTTAGTAGGACCCGGGGATGGCTAATTTCACTGCTTTTGAGGCTTCAGGAGCGACTCAGGGTTCGCCATGCTCAAAGATATGAGGCCATCTTGTTATCTAGGGGCATATGTATTAAACAAATGTCTACGTTCTCCAAGAGCCCCCTTACCAGCACCAATCTGCCTTTATTGTCCTACTTCTGCAGGGTCATCGTGAAGAGCACAGACGAGACTATCCAAATGAGCACCACTCTGGCATAGGCTGAGAAGGGGGCTCTCACAGTGCGCCCACCCCATTTTCGGGCGATTACCGCTTGTTTGTCTGCCGTAAAATGGGTCTACTGGAGTAGGGATATGTCTATTTTGTGTATGCGGAGGTATGCATGGACACGGTTCCTTTTCCCGAAGTTATTCAGCCCGCGACATTCCAAGTCTCCAGCCATGTTGGGCTATTAGTCTGGACGGGATTCCCAATGTTATTCACTCCGGCTCTGTGATGGGTGTGTAGGTGGCGTTCCTTGTGAGTTGACTGGGCTCAGTGCATCAGGCGTGTGGGCGTCTCTCTCTTCCTATGCAATAAAAGCTGGGTGGACATCGCTGTACAGCGTGGTGGTTCCATTTCTGATACAGGCAAGACGGAATAAACTATAACTTCTCCAACTAAGTTAACTAAGAAAAATCGCCCAGCATTGTTGCCTATGCTCAGGCGCAACCGCGTTTCGCGTCTGCCCTCAGTGATAGTACCTGGGGTTTGCGCACTGCAGGTGGGCGCAAAACCAAGTGTCCCAGAAAGAAGAACTTTGTGGGGGGGTTGGCAGCAGCCCGGAATCGGGCCTCTACCTCCTGGCATTGTGGCTGTGTGTTCCGAGTAGGTCCTGCTATTCTTGGCATAGCTGTAATCTCGAATGCCTTCCAGTGTGGTGGGCTATCTGGCCGACACCCGGTGTACCAGAGTTTCCAGCAAAATCCAGATGGTAGTTATTAGGTCGCTGGCAGACGCGGCGGCCTCGGTACTATTGTTAGCCCGTATGAGCTACATCAACTGAGACATTGTCAAGCTACAGCGAGGCGGTGCATGGTTCAGGAAGAGGACTGATTCTTTTCTTGTCCATCCATGTGTGCCGCTTCTGGGAGGTCAAAGAACAGGGCACGGTTCTTGTATAGGCTCTTTAAGCATGCAGGGTATAGCAGCATGTATCTTAAGTCTGCCTTCTGGACTTGTAGAGTATAGTCTGGGTATACCGCAAGAGTCGCTGACGCTCTTTTTATCGTGCCTCCCTGTCTTGAATGGGATAGTATTTTTTCAGTCTTTATAGTTAAGGATTTTCGCTATGATTGGCCTCGGGGGAGCTCCTGGTGGTTGTTTCCGGGTAAAGGTGTCAAAGCTGTCGCTATGGATATCAGAACCGTCGGTCCCACTTCCCTCCTCCGACTCCTCACTTGATGAACTGGAGTCCGTGGCGTATCTGGGAGATTCTCGGTATTGAAGACAGTTGGAAGTTATATCCCTTCTGCGGTGAGAAGCCACAGCGGCCGCTTGTTAACAGTGGCCACTGCGGCCTATCACCGAAGGCGGGTGAATAGGGGAAACAGCCAAATGGCAAAAAAAAAAAACTCTGTAGAGTTCGATGTGCTGAAGAATCGCTGGATGGATTCTGAAGTCCAGGAGCAGTCTGGAGCGGCCAATGATGGAAATCCAACGAGGCAAAGTATACGGAATGAGTGGAGCAGGAAGTATGGGTGGAGAGCACAGGTAAGCCGGGAAACATGGGAAAGTGTGGATGGGGAAAGAAAATGTGATCGAGACCCGAGGAGAGCAGCGAGCGACGCAGCATCGCTAGATAAGTAAGAGAGGAAAAAATAACAGGGAGTGGAAAGAGCTCTGAAAGAGAAAAATAGAGCGATAGAACACAAGCATACCGCAACAAAGTAAGCAAGCGAAAGCTCAAAGTTGCAACGCGCCGTCTGCTGGGAAGACGCTGAGTAAGTCTTCCGGAGACGGTGACGTCACAACGTGAAAAAGACTATACCGCCACCTATGCGAGAGCAGAAAGGCGTGATTCAACCTAATGGCCACTCCACCGGAACCGTCTCCACAGTCTCCATGCAGGCGGGCGCCTTTCCACTGTAAAGGCTTGTTAAGAGGTTCCCTGGACCGGCTTCCTGCAAAAACATATTCTCCACATAAGCTGTGGGGTCAGGTCCCTCTTCGCCTTCTGGCAGGCCGATAATGCAGATGTTGTAGCGTCTGGGCTCTCCCCTCTGCATCCTCGGCTCTGTCTTCAGCAGCTTAACTTTCTGTTGCAAAATGTGAACTTCAGGTTGAATTTCGTGGATCTTGGCAGTGTTTTCTGTCAGTTGAGTTTCCAAGGTAGTGGTCCTTTCAGCCAGTTTTCTGACGTCCTGGCGGAGTAGACCCACATCAACCATCACTGCATCAATTTTGGCGCACAGGGAGGTTTTCAATTCAGCAATTGCTTGTAGTAGTTGGTTGTTAGGCTCATCTGCTGCCATCTTATTGTCCTGTGTGGACGCCATTTGTGCAGTGGGTGGCTGCTGCTAGGCTTTGGCGAAGCTGTCAATGGTAGCTTGACCTCCCTTGGTTTAAGGCGCTTTGGGAGGCATTCAGCCCACTTCAGTGTGCCGTATTTACGTAATGTGGGTTAGCACACATTGCCTCCAGATATTGCTGGTGTATAGGGGTTGAGCCATGGCTCTTCATAGGGTGCGGGGCTTATGGCTCCTGATATTCTAGGTATCACTGGCTCACTAGAGCGGAGACCCTTAAGCTCTTGCGTGGCAGCTGTCTTGCTTTTCTGTAGGTGTAGGGCATCTGAGCTTACCTCCAGTGTCCTCAGATTGGCTCTGTGGGCATTGAGCGAGTTAGTTATTTCCACGTTCTGTGGGTGGATATCCAGGGATTTAGGTGTGAAGTATTCATGCCTTGGACAAGGCTAGTGTTCGCTATACGCTGCAGTCTGGGCCTAGGCAGCTGGTAGTGCGACACGCTCCGCAGTACCCTGCGGGCCGCCGTGCTGTGGCGTGAGCCTGAGCAACTGGTGCTTGACGTGGTGCAGTGCGCTTCAGGTGCAGTGGGGGGACTTAAGTACAGTTTGTAATGTGTCACGTAGGTTCTCCGGGGTCCTCCAGTAAGCACCACAGGCACAGCAGGCGGTGCGCGGGAGTCCGCAAACCTCGCGTTTCACAAACAGTAGCCCGGAGGCTGAATGAAATGGGGTTGCGCTTCTGTCCACCGCGCAACCCCAAGCCCCCAATTATAGAGGTCAGGGAGTGCTCGGAGGGGCTCCCTATGCTCGTGGTCAGGGCAGCCTGCAGGGGGAATCTTCAGGCCGGTGAGCCGACAAGAAGCTCTATTGGCAGGGTAAGAGTTGGGCTTGCTGCAACTCAGGCCATCCGCCGGCAGCATGCACACAACCAGTGTCCATCTGGCATGTGCGTTGTCACCGGACTGATATGGGGCTCAATGCTGCAGGTAGGCCTGCTGAGGAGGGCCCCAGAGCATGCAACACATCCAGGCTACTCAGGCGTTCTGATTTGTGTCCCAGTGCCAGTTCTGGGGGTCGTGGTGATTCGGCTACAGTTCGGCATCCACTCAGTCTCTTTCATTTTGTTGCGCACCGTGACCTCTCTCATGGGCGCCCGGTGCTGAGGAGTGTGGGCACGGGCGCCATCTTTCTCGCACTGCATCAGACTTCAGGCAAGCTCCCAAAGCATCGATCTTGCATACACGTGAAGCAGGGTATTTCTCAGTCTGCCAGCATACGCAGTATATGTTCCGACAGAAGTGCGTTTATTCTTTTGTAAAAACGGTGCGGCAAAGCAGTGATTTCTCCCCGGATCGTTACAGATCAAGCAGGAGCTCTCAGTTAATCTTCCTCACTCCATGGCTGCTGGCCACGCCCTGGCTGTCTTCTTCAATCTTTTTTGACCCCTCCCTCCTGTTGTGGATCTGTTGAGAAATGAAAGAAACACTAGTGGTCATATTTGTGACATAACCATGCATCTCATCACCTAATGTTTTTGCTACACTGTGGGCATCAGTTTCTACTCTAGTAGGAGGAGCAAGGGGTTTGCTCATACGGCATCCAGTCATCAACTCATGAGCAGTCAGATGGTAATCTGAGCCAGACTCGTTTCGTAGTGTGAATAATGAAAGGGGTAAGGAATCTAACCACCCCCTTTTCAAAGTGATTTTAATCTTAGCTATCCTCTCTTTAAGGAGTTCATTTAAACACTCACAGATACTAGTCACCTATGGGTGATAGGCAGAGGAAAATGTATGCCTTACGCCTAATAAAAGAGTAACCTACCATATCTCTGGATGCCTCAGAAACTTCGGAAGTAGAATCATGCCTATTTTGTGTAGTCAAGGGCCATGTTATAGAGATCTGCCCTGAAGCTATAGAGGAAGAGTTGGTGACAGCTCAAGAAAGGGAAAGGAAAATAGAGAGAAAGAAAAGAGAGAACTCTTAAAACCACTCCCTCTGCACGACCTGAACAACCAGACAAGGGTGGAAAGCCCCAGCCATAATAATCTTCAGATACTCAAGGGGAAGACCAACTCGGGGTCTATGCCGGAAGGCTTGGACCTGCAATCTGGATGTTCCACAGAGAAGTCTCTCAGTGAAACACCTCTGCAACCAGCATAGGGGAAGGGTATGTGGGAAGCCTAAGGGTATTCTCCTGAGTAGATCCCGGGAATCCCTTATTCAGGTGGCCAAATGACGAATTGGCCCTCTTTTATCCCAACCCTAGGGTAGACGAGTGGGGAAGGGTCACCTGGATAGGGGAACCCAGGGTTGTGATGGGGGGAATACTCCAGGTGGGGCGCCGTATTTTACCGAAGAAAGGACAGAGGAAAACAAGGTCCTTGAGACTTTGATAGGATGTAACAACTCGACCTGCCTTCCTCCTAAAGAATATCCCCTATTTGAATCCCCTTTGAACCCAAACCCAGTTAAATTTGAAAACCACAAACCCCAGAATCCCTGTTTCCCAGTGGTTTTCTACTAAAATACTCCCAGTCATTCTCCTTCCCATCCCTATGATTATTATTTCCTGCACTCCCAATCTGCTCAGACAAAACCCTACCAATCTCCCCCTTCTGAATTTACCAAATGTGATCACTTGTGTCTGTCCTTCCTGTTGCCACCATGAGTTCCTTACATATGGCGTGAAGTTTGGGATGTGACTCAATTGAAACAAATTGGGAAACCCTACAATTTCAAAAACTCAGCCTCTAACCCTTCCATCCCCACCAAGGAATCAATAGGGTTTGATATCTGCAGGAGTAGGAAAGCTATTATCCCGCCTGGGAAAAGAGGAAAGATTCCTGCAGTCTTGGTCCTGATACCCCCTCTGGGGTGTACGATTGGCCCCAAAATCTGGCCTAGCATGGAAGTTCGGGATAGATGCCCTAGCAGATGTTATTGATTCCGACTTCCGGGGAGATGTGAACGTTTTCTTCCAGAATCATGGTGAGATCCCTTTTGAGGCGTTTTTCCAACCCACATATATAGTTTAATAAACACCTGTGAACTGTGATCACTTGTGTCTGTCTTTACTGTTGTCACCATGAGTTCCTTACATCACCCACTTGCAACTGCCTGGTATGCTCTCCTGCCAGGGCTTTTCACTGGTGAGCTTTTGCTCACACTTCCAGACTTGATAGTCCTCTACGTTTGCCTTATTGGGCAATATATTCTGCTTGATCTATATTGGGCCTCATTACAAGGTGGGTGGTCCGGTAATAATGATGTAAGGGAATACCGGCATCGTTGACCGGATCATTACGACCCTTTAGGGAGTTGTTACCGGCACCGGCACTGGCCCCTCCGTGAGCGGCATCCCTGATACCGGCAGGAGCCTTGGCAGACGCCTGGCATGCCCTCGACACCAGCATGCCGCAGAGCAGTACACATTCCGAGGTGGACAGACATGCAAATACCGGCATGGACATACCGGTAATAAGGCCATAAATGATGCCTTAAATACCGGCATCGCGGGACTGGCGTTAACAGGGATCAGGTGTGCAGAAACTAGCCACAGGAGCACAAAATCAGCCCAGGTGGACACCATTGAAACCTAGGCACAGCATAAAGGCAGCACACCCACACACCACAACCCTCCCAAAGGAAAAGTGCTAGCACTAGCACTGCTGGAGCAGGAGTACATGCAGGAACAGCTACTCTATGAGGAGGCAGTGGGGCAGGCCACGCAACAAATGCGCAGGAGGAGACGGATGGCGAGATGGGCACAGCACATGCCCAATGTGCAGGCCATTGTGCCCTGCAGGCAGCCAACAATACCCCGGCAACGTGTGAGCCGATTTACCCTAACCCCAGCACAAATCCACACCCTCTACTGGCTGGACAGGGACAACATCACGGCAATAGTGGACCTCATACACAATGACCTCGTGAGTGTCATCAACATATGCACAGCCATTCCCCCCCCCTTGCTGAAGGTAGTGTGTGTGCTCCACTTTTTGGCGACAGGAAGCTACCAGCATACAGTCGGCCAACTGCACAGGATATCACAACCCTGCTTCTCCCGTGTGCTGATGCAGGTACTTCAGGCACTCCTCAAACATGTACGTGACCACATCAGCATGCCAAGGACTGCAGCAGAGGTAAACGCTACCAAAGTTGCATTCCATGCGATAGCAGGCATGCCGAATGTAATTGGTGTGATAGACTGCACACATGTGGACCTAGTGGTGCGGCATGCCGTTGAGGCCGTATACCGCAATCGGAAGCAGTACCATTCGCTAAACGTCCAGATGGTGTGTGATGCCATCCAATTAATAACACACTGCTGTGCCAGGTACTCAGGCTCCACACACTACACAGTGGTCCTGCGGAACTCGACGCTGCCCCGCTACATGAAACAACATGCTCGACCCCATAACTGGCTGTTGGGTGAGCCTGACTACAGTGCCACAAGCATTGACGAGGGGGGGTATGTTGCCAGTGCTGGGAACCTGCCTGCTGGGTGGGCCATGTGGGGTAATGATTGGGGGGGTATGTTGCCAGTGCTGGGAACCTGCCTGCTGGGTGGGCCATGTAAGGTAATGATTGGGGGGGGCTATGTTGCCAGTGCTGGGAACCTGCCTGCTGGCTGGGCCATGTGGGGTAATGATTTGGGGGGTATGTTCCCAGTGCTGGGAACCTGCCTGCTGGGTGGGCCATGTGGGGTAATGATTGGGGGGGTATGTTGCCAATGCTGGGAACCTTCCTGCTGGGTGGGCCATGTTGGGCATGTCTACATATCGCATCATTGCACCATCCCGGGGTACAGGTGCACCCTGCACGATTAGAAACCCTGTGCATCCTGGCAAGACACAATTGTTACAACCATGTTGGTCAAAAGATGCAAAACATCACAGCTACCCTTTCTCATGCCAACATGCAGGTGATGCTGGGTATCCGGTATCAGGCGTCCACATAACCGACATGAAGAGGCATACAATCGAACCCATACAAAGACTTGCGTGACTATAGAACAGACATTTGGACTACTGAAGAGTCGTTTCCGCTGCTTAAGCAGGTCTGGGGGTGCACTCATCTATGGTCCCGAAAGGGTGGGCCATATCATGATGGTCTGTGCAATGTTGCACAACATGTGCATCCGTCGCAATGTACCCCTGCCCCCGGACATGGACATGATGCCACAGGATGATGATGATGATGAGGATGCTGGGATCCCTTAACATCACCATGGCCATGATGGACAGGCTACATGACAAGCATTGGTTGCAAATTATTTCTAATGAATTCATCACGCATGGGAATGGAGGTGGTCACACTGGGTGGTGTGCAATGTATAACATTAAATACTTAAACACTCCAGAAAAGAATGGCCAGACAACTGTATTTTTTTGGCTACACAAGTGTATTCATGTAAAGTGAACTATGTACTTTTTTTATTTTTTATTTCATTTAGTTTATAAAAAACTTTTTGAAAAGAGCAGACAAAATCCCATCCTCCTCCCACAGTGTGTCAGAGAAGTCCAGTAGGATCGAATTGCTACCAAGTGACACTGCACTTTGACCACTACTTAGGTACAAGTAACAGCCTCTTCGCAAACTTATTGGTTTTGTTTCCCAGACAAAGTTCAGCTAGGAGGATTTGATTCTTTCATGCAGATCCTTTCCACGATGCCTCTTTGTCCTGTATTCGCATCACAGCTTCCCTGACACACCGATATCTTACTTCCCACTGTTTTTCGTCTTGCCTATCCTACTTTGAGCAAAATTTCCAGATCTTGCAAGAAATTTGTTAGCCCAAAGATGTCTTTCTCCCTTGGGTTGTAAAATTTTCGCCATAAATCTTCTCCACATAAGGTGGTGTACTGTCGTACCAGGTTTCCTAAGTACAGGGATCTCAGATCTTTCAGGCTTTCACAATACAGTGTTAGATGTTTAAGAGTCTTGTGCTGTTTATTACAGAAGCGACAGCTGAGTATTGCTGTCGTTTTCCGTGCTCTTATCGCTTGACTCACTCTTGTGTTGATTAAGTTTAGTTGAAATTTCATATAAATCGTCTAGCGCTGGGAGCCTTGATCAGGTATTGCAGCATTTTCTTCCGATCTTTAGCTTCCGTATGTGTGCGTCCTCTATAAGCTTGTGACGATTTCGATCGTCCACTGTCGTACACCAGTCCTGTTCCCATAACTTTTTCTTGACGTAGGTTGGATTGTTTTGCAGTGTGGCTTGATCAGTGCCGAGTTGCGTTAGCTGGTTTCTGCAGCCGGTTGCCCATTTGCACAATAGGTTATCTGTGTTGCTCTTAAGCGCATCTTGTAAGATCTTGAACTGGGGAGTGCAGTCATCTGTGATTATTTTCCGGTAAATGGATAACATGTTCCATAACACTCGGGTCTGCATAGAGATGAGATTTAATTTGTATCTCACACACACACTCGAGATTCCTTTTTGTATGTGCAGAACTTGCCTCCAATATTGGTTTTCCAATTCTGGCCACAGAGATGCAGACACTCCTAGGGCATTTTCCGCGCCATAGATCAGCGTTGGTATAACTTTTTGGTTATAATGAGCTAGCACTGGTAACAAGGAAAATTTTCCAAACTTTTTATTTATGATTACACCTTGACATGCTAGTTGCCTGCATTTTTGTTTAACATTCTCAGTCCAGGGTGCGTCATTTATGTCACTGTTAATCCACACTCCTAGATACTTCGCCTTTTTCACACATCTCAAGTTATCATTGCACAGTCTCCATTTCGGCTCACTTCTTGCGTTTCGTTTATTATTTCTACTTAGATCTTGGAAAATTATTATTTCAGACTTTGCAGGATTGATTTTCAGTTTGTTTTCTCCCACGTATCCCTCTAACACAGCTAGCTTTCGTGATAATCCAATTGGGGTTTGATCTAGTATTGCAATATTGTCTGCATATAGCAGACAATTTACAGTCAGCCCGTTGATTTTCAGTGGAAATGATTTTACAGCTTCTAGACTATCTCCAATATCTGACAAAAATAGGCCAAACAACGTTGCTGCCAACGGGCAGCCTTGTTTCACGCCTTGATTTGTTTTTATTGGTTGACTCAGTGTTCCACTGGAATCCAGCCTTACTTTAAATTCTGTATCAGTGTGCAGTTCTTTTATAGGTTGAAGTAAATTTTCAGGACAATTCCATTTCTTCAGCTTATTCCAGAGCATCTCTCGGTCAATAGTGTCAAAAGCGCTGGACAGATCGATAAACGCTGCATATATCTTGCGGTTTTGGTGAATTGCTTCCATCTTCATGAAATTCAGAATAGTCAAATTCAGCCCACACCCAACTCCTTTTACAAATCCTGTTTGGCGACTATCATATCTTTTGGAGTCTTCAATCCATTTAAGTAGTTGGGTTTGGAGCTGAGACGCAAAGAATTTCCCAACCACAGCAAGCAGGGCTATGGGCCGATAGTTCTTAGGGTCTGTTCGATCTCCCTTTTTAAAAATCGGTACCACAATAGCGCTCTGCCAAGAAGTGGGTATCTTTCTCGCCTGTAAAATTGATGTAAATAATGAGTAGCAAAATTCTGCCCATAAGTCTGGGTGTTGTTTTACTTGTTGGTTGGTTAAGCCATCTGGCCCAGGAGCTCTTGATGTACTTAATCTAATGATGTTCCTATATATGTCTTCTTTCTTTATTTCAATTGACCATTCCTGCTCTTGAGCTGGTGATGTTGTTGCTTTTATGGAGTTATTGAAGAATGCTTTTGCATAGTGCCTTACCCATGTTTCTTCTGGAATCATGGATTTTATAATTGCGCCTTGAGGGGTTGAGATGTTGTTCAAGTAGGCCCAAAGTCACTAGAATTTCTGTTTGCAAGCGCTTTCATCATATGTTCGGCGTCTCTTTGCAACATTATATGTTTGTGGCTGATTAACCAATTCTTATAGGTTTGTTTCAGTTGCTTTGCCTTGTCTTGATTGCTCACAGCCAACTTGTTCTTGAGCATTCTTAATGATTTGTTCAGGTTTTTTTCCCTTAGATTAAGCTCTGCGTCCCATACATGGACCTGTGTAAAGTCCACTTTAGCTTTACCAGATCTTTTTACTCTATAGGTCTCTAATAGAGTTGTATATTCAATTTGTTCCTTCTCTGATTTTTCTCCCAATAGTTTACACAGTGAGATCACTTTATTCGCATTGAGTCTTAGTCGATTGCGACCCGGTCCCACTTCAAGTAGATTTTTTTCCATGCCCGGTTCATTTCCAATTTTCTGTGACGTCAAGTACAACTTTACTATGCAGTGATCACTTGACTCCATTTCGGTAATTTTTAGGCGAGTGACTTCACTTCTCAAACTTTCATCGGCAAATATATAGTCAATTGTCGATCTTGAAGTCTTCCTTCGCCAGGTTGGCTGAGAGGGAATGTCTCCTATAGTTTGTCCATTCAGCATTTGGAGATTCCACGCTTTCATTTCCAGCAACCAGCACCTTTCTGCATGTACACAGTTGGAGTCTTTCTCGTCATGGTCCATTTGTTTTTTGTTAATCATACAGTTTATGTTGAGATCGCCACATATTAGGATATGAGCTTCCTTTTCATTCCTTTTAATGTTGCAAATGAGTTCTGAGATGGTCTCTAGAAATCGATCAAGTTGTATTGCTGCATGTTGCCAATATATATTTACCAATATAAGTAAATTTCCTTTATTCGTTGAATTCACAGGAAAATTGACTTTGCAGACTTGTATGTAAGCTGACATGTTAGTTGCAGACAAGATACATACGCCACTTTCAATTTTTGCAAGAATAGCCATTCCTGACATGGGGCGTCCTTTATTTCCTTTGATGGCCATATTGAAGGCAATCTCAAAGCCATCTGCAACAGGGGGTTGCATTAACCATGTCTCTTGGAGACAAAATAAATCTATATCTTTCAGTTCGTTTGGTGTATCCTCAAAGAGATGCATATGCCCTCGTGTGTTCCATGAGGCTATGCATATGCTGCCAAATTCGTTGAACTTTGGGCATTAGCTGTTTTTCGAGATGTTGATGGTTTTTGCAACCCAGGACCAGTCAAGATCCTCATTTCGTGGCTTGGATTTCCTCTCAATTTTGGAATCGGATGACCACATCATTATTGCAATTGGTTTGTTTATTATCATCGGAATTCCATCATTAATTGGACTCTTTCCGGTGGCGGATTTGCTCTCTGGACAGCAGTCTTCTACTCCTGGTACAGATCTATTTCTTGTGGCAGCTTTGAGTTCTGGTGACAAACGTTTGTCCGTCAGCTGTTCCGACTCCTTTGGATTCTGAGTCTCGTTTAAGTCGAATCCCAATGAGTTCAGTATGGCACTCGTATTCAATAATGAATCACAAATGATTTTAGACGCTATGTGTAATATCACACAATCGTTGTTTTTTTCATCTTCAAATTCCACGATTTGGATGTCCTCAGAAGCCACGGTTCTTAATTGCGGAATGTGATGTAATAGTCTCATGACGTTTTTCCTATTTAAAAGGAGACCATCTTTTTCTCTCACTATTCGCTCTAGTCACAGCAAGTATTTCCCCATTTTCTTGTTATTTTGAACTTGTTTACCATGTTCCTTTCCGCCAACAGCATGTGCTCTCGCATTACTCTGCGTTTTCGCAGACACTGATTGGCTGGAGTCATAGTGACTCTTTTTGTGCGGTGATAGATCGTCGTTGAGCAGGGGATACATTGGGTTTCAGGGCATCAGTTGAGTTTTAGTTGCGACTTCTGTTGTTTTAATAATACAATCGCTTCTCGCGCTACTTCTGCAAATAGTCGTTTGTCGGTCGCAATGTTCTTAGTGTGCTCCATAATTATCTTCACATTCGCTTCAGATCTTGAGTGTTCATCTAATTTTGCCTGTTTCACTAGGTTTAATTCTTGGTCCACGTTTATCATTTTCGAGTTCAGCATAGCTAAGAGTGGTTTGGTCCTTAATGTTCTCATTCAGTTGTTCGTATAATTTCATATATGGCAACATCGATATAGTGTGAGCAGCCATTATTAGTGTGTTTAACTCTCTTGTGATTTCCTTCGATAGACACTGTCAAATTTTGTGTTTGGGCGCTTGATTTTTTGAAATTGCTCATCCTTGTCCTGCTGATTTTTGATTTTTCTCTCCGTACTTTACATTTCTTTATGAATAGGTCATCTACAAAGGGACCAGCTGAGACTGGTGATAGACTGGAATCATTTTGTGATACACATAGCTGGTCGCTATAGTCTTCATTTAGGGAATCAAATCTTTTCCTTTTCGTCATTGGTTTCAACCACAGGCTTCTTCTTTGATTAGATCCTCGTATTGCGAGTGGCTGACTGGGTGCATTCTCTCTCAAGGGGTTAAATACACAACTCTCCTGTTCATGTGGATTTTGGGGGTCTTGAGATTCGGATGAAGAAAGTTCCACTCTGTTTTCAGAACTCTGTTGACTTCCCAGTCTGATGTTTATTTGAATGAGGTCTTTTATAACCTTGTCAACTGCGGCGATCGAGCTACGCCGATTAGGGCTCCTCTCTGAGCTTATGGCTTGGTCCAAAGAGCTGACTGAACTAGACCAGTCTATTTTGTCTAATGGGCCAGATGTGACCTCAACTTGCAATTCCTTTGAGGAGTTCAAAATATTGAGACCTGTTTCGCGTTCTAATTGCACCAGGTTCTTGTTTTCACTGGCCCTCATTACGACCCTGGCGGAAATCGAAAAACGATGGCGGAAATGCAATACCGCCATCGAATAGCGCTCGGTGCGATTATGACCCGCCACGCCAACGCTAACTGCACCAAGTACGCGTACGCGCGCCATGCGAAACCGTAATTACCACCATGGCGCAACGGTTCGCGAATTCTGACCCTAGCAGACATTTACCTAAAGCCATCAAGCATGGCGGAAAGTACCATTCCGCCATGGTGAGAAGTACGGCATCGCGAACCAACCGTAAATGGCCCTACTGAGTGCCTGTACACCACTCCCTGGCCACATTGCACAACTCCTCGTAGGTGCAATGAAGTCACACAATGCAACCAGTGAAATGTACAAGTCACCCATGCATGCCAACGAACAAATGAATGTAGGGGCTCCAAGTGCCTTGTGAGTGGCCATCCATATTTGCCATGTCACCATTGCCGTACTGATGCAGCACAGGCATGTGAAGGTTCAAGTACAGCAACATGAACTGAAATATGAGACAAAACAACAACAGGCCCCCCATCGCTTGACACCAGTGTAAGGCAACATTCAAAGCAGTATCCTGAGGGAGACTGCACCAGCCCTGTACTCCTGCCAGTAAACAAACCAACCATCAGCATAAGCATGTACCACACAAGTTGGCAGAGTGACTGAGCAGCCAGGCTCATCTCAAGAGGGGCCAATGGGAGCTGCAGGGCACAGATGGCACGAATACAGAAGCTATTCCAATGGACATGACCTCAGTCTCCCTCCAAGAAACGCACGCAAACACAGGCACCTGTGACCAGCCATATTCTGTTAATCACATCATTCCACCAATCCACCTGGCTGACCGGCATCTGTTACACAAAAGCTAATCCCCCGCCCCTGAGCATGACACCATTAAAACAGTCATAATGGCAGCCCCTATCCCTGACCTCACTGGGCTTCGTAGGCAAACGCGCCCAGTACAGTACCACGCAACTATACTCAGAAGCCGGAACCCAATGCAGATCTTCTCACAATACATCGCTCCACAAATAGGAATATGCTACATTACTTGCAAAGAAGAACGCTACACGGTTAATATCAGAATAGAAATTTAATGCACAACAAAATCACCAAGCCCATACAGCTATTAGGTCATGAACTCCAAAATATATTTCATTATTGTGGGCTGCATCCGCAATAAATGACCAGCTTCTTCTTGTGTGACGCCCTGTACCTTCATGGTACACAGGGGCTACATTCACGTTCAAAAAGGCAACATGGAAGCGCCTAGAACCGCAGGGCCGTCCCATTAGGTAGGCACTAGTCCAGCTGAAAGGTCGATATGTTGCTCCTAGCCACTAGTACTGCGTAAGGGCATGTGGCCCATTGGCGATCGTCCCATAAGATCGTAATGGTGCTCCACTGATTAACACGAAGCAGCAGGTGTCGGGAGTAAAAGCCATCTGCAGGAGTGGCATACAGATGGCAGCGGCAAAAGGGGAGGAGATACCTGTCACCCAAATGAAATGAAAAAGAATAGTATGGGCATCAGAACTTCATTTGAATTACTCACTTCAATGATCACACTAAATCCACAGCCATATGCATGCTAGCCCACTCAAAAGGATTATTCCCACCCACAAATCACTTGCGAATCATAACTATATAAATCGAGGTGAAAACACTATTACAAACGAGTGTTTGTGTGCATGCGTCTGTTAAAACAGAATCCATTAGATGGGATCAGTAACGTGCATAGACACAAGTGTTTGAAGGCGCATCAAGACAGGGAGGGTTCAACAAGGGCAGATAGACGATGGTCCCACTATGGCAGCCCTGCATCACATAGCGCAGGGGAAGTGGATATATTCCAAAAAGCCATGTACATGGCAAACTCTCTATTAAATCATCTGTCCATGCATCCATACATCATCCCCTCATCCCGGTATGAAAACGCCTGATTATTTACTCACATAACATGTGAAATTTCCATTGAGTCTGTGCGTAATGCATTCTGCAAAATCCACTGTGCTCCAGCCCGGAATTCCAGTGTTGTGAAGTAACATGTATTTGGGAACGTCCGGCCATATCGTCCACTACGCTATTGCGCATCCCATACTATTCATATCAATCATTGCATTCTCGCCATGGCCCCTGTCCGAAGGACATTAAACAATAGAACTTCATATCTGCAGTCAGACCTGTGGGCATCTCCTCGCCGCTAGCTGAAAACCGAAAGCGCTGTCCTTCGAATTCCTCATTTGCAACATCACGTCGAAAAGGCATCTGTGACCGCTCGAAATCACAAATTCATCCATGTAGTGCGGCAGTGTGTGAAAATGGCAACTGGCTTCACTCAGAAATGGGACGCCCCGCCCGTCGGTGAACCTCGGTACAGTGCTGCATGAGGGTCCACCGTTAATCGAGCACTACATTCCACTGACCCTTCACAAGTTTGTTCGCGACTGTAAAGATAGTATGTGAAACAATGGGACCATAGCAGAATGAACATATGAAGCAATATTTCACTGCCATCGGGATTAAATACATGATTGTAATAGCAAGATGCCATGCGTCAAATTGCAGCGTTGTGTGCGGGACGTGCTCGCCCAAAGGGGATTGCAGCTTGCACAGGTGGAATGAATCACCACAGGTGGAGGCTATACTGCCTGAAAACACATAAATTGCACACCCAACCCCCTCCCACAACCACACCCACTCCAAAATGCTACCGGCAGGACTAGCGATGTTGGCCCTGGGGGACCTGATAGCACTGCAAGTACTCCAACTTCAAGAAGAAGACGAACACCAACTACTACAACAACCGGCCGCACAGAGGAGACGCAGGAGGAGGAGGAGGGCAAGGCAGGGCCAGCAAGGCCCACCAGCACAGCCACTACCACCACGCAGGCAGCCCGCAATCCCACGCCTCCGAGCTCATCCATTCAACCTCACTGATGAGCAGATCCACACCCTCTACCGTTTGGACCGGGACACCATAACCGCCATTGTGGACATGACACACGCTGACCTTGTCAGCATGATAGATAGCCCAACCGCCATCCCACCCCTACTGAAGGTGGTGTCTGTACTACACTTCCTGGCCACAGGCACCTACCAGCACACAGTCGGACAGTTGCATGGCATCTCACAGCCACTGTTGTCACGGACACTATTGCAAGTGCTCGATGCCCTCCTGAAGCACGCAGACGACTACATCTCTCTACCACGCTCGGAGCAGGAAATTACGAACACAAAAGTGGGATTCCATGCACTTGCCGGCATACCGGGTTGCATTGGTGCCATCGACTGCACCCATGTGGAATTGGTTGTCCCACATGCCATGGAGGCCCAGTACCGCAACCGAAAACAATATCATTCTCTTAATGTACAAATGGTGTGTGACTCCAACAGGATCATTACACATTGTTGTGCCCGATTTCCTGGATCAACCCATGATTCTATGGTCTTGAGGAACTCTACAATACCACGCTACATGGAGCGACACGCAGGGAACAGATCCTGGCTACTCGGTGAGTCTCATTTCATGCATGATAATGTGGGGTATGTGATGCGGCAATGACCTGGCAGGAAGGGGTGGGGGATGCGTACGTAGCAATGTCATTCCACAAACATCCTTTATTGTCCACATACAGGTGATGCCGGGTATCCACTGAAGAGCTGGCTCCTTACACCACTCCGGAACCCACAGAACCAGCATGAGGAGGACTACAACCATGCCCACTCACGTACCCGTGTAGTCATAGAACAGGCATTCGGCCTACTGAAGGGTCATTTCCGCTGCCTCAGCAGGTCTGGCGGGGCACTCCTGTACCGCCATGAGAAGGTTGCAAAGATGGTCATGGCATGTGTCATGCTACACAACATGTGCGTACGTAGAAATGTGCCCATGCCCCCTGACGCAGAACTGCAAGCACCTGAAGATGGTCATGATGAGGGTGGGGATGTGGCAGCACCTCAAGGAGTCCGCGAGGCACAGGAGGGCCGTGAAATTCGTCAGATTATCATAGATTCATGCTTCTAGCACTCACGCCTGGTGGCTGATACATGGACACGGGACTTGTGGCACTGTGTGTGTCTGGAACATGCACAATATGGACTGTACGCCTATAAAGGCCTCGTACACAAAGATCAATGTCCACACATCTCATTGGATGAATGTGAAATGTTTATAGCATATGTGAAATTATGTTACACACCCCATCGACCCACCACCCAAGTAAGCCCAACACACCCCCTCCACCCTCCTACCTCCCCCCCGAACACCAGTGTCCAAAGATGCTCATTGTCAGTGGGCAGACGCTATTGCAAGCCCCCTCTCCGGGTATCAGGGGCACCCCTGCCTGTGGAGCGCAGGTTCCTCCCAGATCTACGTTGGGGGCTGCCCTGGACGGAACTTGCAACGGATGATGTCTCTGCCTGCTCACGTCCATGCATGTCCCTAAGGGTTTGTGAGAGCTCAGTGAGCACACGGCGCACAGCGGCAAGTTCAGCACATACGTCTTTGGACGTCGCATGCAGTTCCCCCCTCAGGCTCTCGGTGCTTCTCTCCATTTGTACCCTCAGGCTCTCGGTGCTTCTCTCCATTTGTACCCTCAGGCTCTCGGTGCTTCTTTCCATTTGTGCCCTTAGTGTCTCTGTACTTCTCTCCATTTCTGCCCTAAGTGTCTCAGTAGATGTTTCTATGGCTGCCTTAGTACCCCCACATTCATCAGCATGCTCCTTGAGGAGCGTGGCCAGTTGCTGCTGTTGCACGATCACCTAGTCGAGGGACTGTTGCCTCTGCTGGGCCATGCCCATTTGCGGTGGTGTCACAGAGGGGCTGATCACCTCATGTTGCCTTGCCACAGGGCTTGTGGGGGATGGCCAGTCGTCGTCTTGTGGGTGCACCTGCGTGGTATCCTCATGGTGTACGGGATGAAACAAACAGGGGGATTGAGACAGGTCATGGATGGATCCTACATCGACAGCACCGTTTTCTGTGTCGGAGCATGCTGCCATTAATGCAGTGTCACCTATGGTGCTGCTGCCACCAGAAGCAGTGCCTTCTGTGGCATCCATTGGGGGGACCTGTGGTGCTGCTGTTGTGGGCATGCTGGCTGCTGGGGTGCCTGTTGAAGTCCCCTCCTGTGTGCTGCCACTTGATTTGTGCTGCTGCCGTGTCTTGATCCGTGCAGCTGAGGTGGAGGGTCTTTGGCCGTTGGTCTTGGCCCTCTTTGCAGGTGTGCTGGTAGGGTTGTCCTGGAGTTCGTCGTTTGAATCGGACCCTGTGGTGGAGTAAAGGAGGGCGAGCGTTATTAATGGGTCTGTGGAAATTGGAATGGCAATGTATCACATGCATTGGGGTGGTACCTGAGGGTGATTTGGGTCAGGGCCTTGGAGGTGGTTTCATTTTTGTGTGGATTGAGGATGCAGTTGTTTTGCAGCCTGCAGTTAGGGTGTGCATGCTGCACGTGTAGAGGGTGTTTTTAGGATTTTTTATTATTTATGTATTTAAAGTGACTTTTAAAGTGCGCTATCAGGCCAATGTATGTGGACGTTCTCCTGGACATGTGTTTCTGTTGCACTATGTGGACACATGGTACTTCACATGATTGGACATTGTGGATTTAGCATAGTTTTATTTGGCCCACCTACCTGATTCTTCGGATGTCTGCACTCCTTTCTCCATCCCTCCGACTCCCTCTATACTCTCCATTCCAATGGTGGAGGCACAGATTTCTTCCCAGGGGGTCAACTTGATGGGTGATTCCGATCCTCCCCCGGTAGCTGTGGCAATGTTACGGTTGGCGGATAGTATGCTCCGTACGCGTATCCGCAAGTCGTCCCATCGCTTTCTGCATTGCTGTGGGTTGCGGGGTGCGGTCCCCACCGCACTTACCCGCTGTGCCACCAGGGCCCATATGGCCTTCTTGTTCGCAAGTGCCGTCCTGGTCATTTGCGTCGAGAAGACGATGGCAGCATTCTCCTGGAGGGTCTCTGTGAGCACGGTGAGTTCCTCATGGGAGAAGTGGACCTGCCGCTTGCGGTCGCACGCTTTTTTTGCTACTTTTCCCATTTTTGTTGTTTTCACTAGGGTGGATTTCGGGTTGGGATGTGTCTCAGGGTAGGATTTTTCATGGTTGTGTTGGGATTCTGATTTTATAGGTGTACGGCGTGCTGTTTCCCGTTCCGGGACCATGTTTTTACTTCCGTTTCCGTATATTTACGGTCACCGTATTTTCCGATTGCCGCTCATTACGGTGACCGCTATGATGGGTGGCGGAATTGCACCTAGGGCGCCGTACGCCGGCGGTGAGGGGCGTTTTGGGGACATTTCCGCCATCGCGGACATTGCACTTCCGCCATGGCGTAGTGCTCGTGCCCGATGGGTCAGAATTAGCCGCACTTTACTCCGTTGTGCAATGGCGGAAATGCTATTTACGCTATGGCGGTCAGGTCAGTTACTTTCCGCCAGGGTCGTAATGAGGGCCACTGTGATCAATCACAGCTAAGTCATTACCACTGTCTTCACTGGCCTCCTCGTGAGACGTTGTCGCAGTGTTAGCATCTGAGTTCACACGACCCTCCATTGGGACCGTTTTATGGGCCAATGCTTGGGACACCAGAGCCTGTAGTGTCTTGACATATTGGAGCCTGCCTGCCTCCCCTTGAGTAGAGGCTATAGTTGTTTGTTTTGCATTAATATTTGTACGGCTTTCAACAGACTCATCCGTCTCTACCTCTAAAAATACTTCCGGCACGATGTGACTATAATGATCTTCCAACAAATTCATATCATTTGCCGCGTGCCTTATTAGAGGTGATAGCGGGAAGTTAAAAGCACATTTTGGTGAGTTAATTGCTCGACAGTCAAAAAAGGTCTCAGAACTTATTGAAGAGGAGGAAGCGCAAACCCTTTTACGGGACTTGCTAGAGCTTACAATGGGAGCCGGCCGCAGGTCAGAAGTCTCTCGTCCTCCTGCGGCCAGGAAGCGTCTCTGCTGTCGTGTGAGCGGGTGTCATCCTCCGTCACGGCCATTGCCGTAATTGGCGGTTGTATCAGCGTTGGAGCTGGAGACACAGAGGTAGAGTGTTTGAGTCCTTTCTCTGTGTTCTTGCTACCAGTCCCTGTTACGTGACGCAGCGCAGCTGGAAGTATTTAAACTCCCCGCCTCCGGGTAGTCGCTGCGTTGCAACCCACTTTGGACACTTCCTGTTTCCGGGTTTTCCTCGGAATGCCACTATTTCCTTCCGCTACTCCGGGCGGTACTCCGGTGTGCCTATTTTCAATTTCTCTCTCTTTTCTGATTCCAGGAATCCTTCCCGTTTCTCTCTTCCTGTTGGCACCTCGAGCTGGCTTGCTGCACACCTATTTTTCCTCTTTCTGGAACCATTGCCATTTATTCTAACTGCCACAAGGAGCCTCTGTCTCTCCTGACTCGACGATTGGACTTCTACTCAACAATCAGCCTCGCTCCATTGCTCTCTTCAGCGACTATTCTGGGATTGAAGAGTCTACACTGCTTCGCAGGTTTTTTTTCCCTTTGGGTTTTTCCCTGATTCCGGCTTGGTTCCGGAAAGGGAGTCACGGGACAGCTGTTTATCCAGCGGTCACTGTGGCTTCCCTCCGTGACAAGCAGATTCATCACAAGAAAGAAAGAGACTATCTTGCACGACGACGTCTACAAGGAACCGCCAACTCAGACAGCTCTGGTGAGGAGAGTGTGCTTGTGGGGGAGAAAGAGCTTGAATTGCACCACTCATCACAGCGGGTGGGCCACTTCATCACCACCTTGGTGTACCACAGCTTCTTCCATGTTCAAGCCGGAGGGGCCAGACTCCGGCACAATCATACAGCTTTTCAGTGGAAGTTCCGGGGTGCACACAAGACTATATGCTCGAAATTCCTGGAGTGCCTATAGCGTAGGGGCGTGGCACAGGATGCGCAGACTCAGCACACCGCGATGATTGCGGGCCACTCGCAGCTCGCAGCAAACAGCCAAACAGCAGTTCAATTCCACAAAAAGTAACTCGCCCTTTGCGCGCCGTGCTTAGTGCCGCAAGGGCCGATGGGGCAATGCTTTATGCACGTACTTCCTGGTCCAAAAGCAAGGCGGAGTAAAAAGGGGGCGGAACTAGATCTCGCTGCTCCCGTCTCCCGTAATCGCTGTGATCAGCTGTAGTCCTCTGCTGCTCACCGTCACACTCGCAGCACAGCCAAACAGCAGTTCAATTCCACAAAAAGTAACTCGCCCTTTGCGCGCCGGGCTTAGCTAACTATGAACATTATGAAACAGGTTGAACACGCACATCTGTCCAATCGTGACCAGGTGAACTACCAACACCAAAAGGACCTCTAAATATTACCCAACACACCCTTTCCCTGTGTAACACATTTGCACCCACCCCACATACAACACCCCAAAGTCCAACTCACAAGCAAACATTGCCCCAACATCCCTTCCCCAACAGATTCCCCCCACACTGTAGACCAAGGCCTACTCCCGCCCCCTCTTTTCTGCAGGTGGATGGGCCCCCATCGGATCTGTCAACCTAAGAGAGCGCTGCACGCGGCTCCCATGTGTGGATGGGCTAGGTGTGGCACTGGCAGAATCTACCGGAGGCGTGATGATGTGCCTTTGTTCTGCGATGACAGTCACAAGGAGGTTTATTGTTTCGACCATGGAGGACATGACCTTGTTGCCCTCACGCACCCTCCTAGCCAGTTGATAGACTGCCTCAGTTGTTCGCCCTAGCATCCGTGATGTGTTCCTGGTGCTGTCCCACATGGTCTGCCTCGTTTTTTTCTGCCACAGTGATGTATCACTCTAGTAGGGCATGCGTTGCCACCTGGCGCTTCTCGGTGCGGGTGAGGCGGGCCTTAATTTCACGGATGTGCCGTATTAAGGCAAGGGGCATGCGTGGTGGACTGCAGGGGCCAGGTGGGGTGAATACAGAGTCTGGTTCCTGGTGGTCATCTGCATCATCTGCATGAGCAGTGGCCTCTGCGTTGCCACGTGCAGCTGTTGCATGCCCTGTACTCCGCTTGTCTGGAGTATGTGTGAGTGTACCTGATTCCTCCAGCTCATGCATGCTACTTATTGGCGATAGGGGGTCGAGGGGCATGCTTACTGATGGTGATTGTGGCAGATCCGCAATGTCCATTTGCGGTGATGCCGCTTCAGCTTCTTGTGTCGCTTGCCCCATGCATGGTGTACTGGGCCGGCATGGCAGGTCTGCCACTGAAGTATGGCCGTGCTGCTGCTGGCACTTGCCTGCAGGTGTTGTTGCCTTCTTTTTGAGGCTGGCAGGTGTGCGGTGGTGGCTGGGGGTACGTGAAGTGGAGGCCGTGGACCCATGTCTGCTGTCGCTGTGTCCAGGTTCCTGGATGCTGGGGGTCTTCTTCTGTGTGTTGCGCTGTGCAGTGGTGGTTGGTGTAGTGGCAAGCTCACCCTCGCTGTCTGATGTGGTGCCTGTGGGCGACAATGCAGGCGTACATTATTGTTGTGTCATCAGCCATGTGACAGCCATCGCACTATGTACAATTTTCTGTCATGTACATCTTCATGCTCATGGTGGGGCCCCTATCCTGCGGCACACGTGTGGGGAGAGCAGAGTCGGTACATCCTGATGTGTGTGCACGTTGTGGGATGTGCATGTCGGTTGGGTAGCAGTTGGGTTTTCTCGATGGATGTCATGTATATGCCGGCCTGGATTGTGGACGTGTGTGGGCTGCCTGTGAGGGGGAAGTGGTATGCTTGTGTAGGTGTGGTCATTGGTGGGTTGTGAGCGGGAAGGGGCAAGGGGGGGCCTTTGTGGATGGTGGCAATGGTACATGGTTCTTGCACTGGGGTTGATTGTGCCATGCATAGAGGACATGTGGGACTCGGTGATGTGTGTTGACGCATGTTGCCGGTGTGTCTGTCTGCATTGCACGGGACATGTGGTGTGTGCCTTTGTTGATTGTTGGCATTCTTCATGGTAGGAATTGGTTTCTGTTGGAGGGTCAGGTCGGTGTGTTGCAGTGCGGCAGGTGCCTGGGGACAGTCATGCACGAGGCACTATTGGCCATGAGGGGACAAATGGAGTACATGGGATGTTAGTTATGGACACTCACCTGCTTCTCCAGAGGTTGTGGCACCATGCTCTGCATCTCCAACACCCTCTATGCTGTCCATATTCATGATGGAGGCACATTTTTGTTCCCATGTGTGCAGTTTAAGTGGTGAACATCGTCCGCCTCCGGTGGCCTGCGCCTGGATGTGCTCTGGTGACAATAGGTTTCGCACTCTGAGGCACAGGTCATCCCATAGTTTCCGACAGTCCCTCACAGTCCTCAGTGTCGTGCCCACTGCTGAGACTTTGTTGGTCACTTCAGTCCATATGTCTTTCTTGCGCAGCAGTGCAGGCCTGCGCATGTCCCCTCCGAAGACTTCCGCTGCATTTTCCACAAGGGTCGTTGGCGAGCATGTTTAGTTCAGGCTCACTGAACCTTGGTTTGCGCCGTCGTAGGTTTCCACGATCTGCAGACATGTTCCTTGGTGCTCCTTTACTGCACAACTCCTGTGTGTGGAGGATTGCAATGGATTGTGTTTTTATAGATGGCCGCCGGTGAGTTTCTCGTTCCGGCGCAATGACGTTACTTCCGGTTCCGGTGTTGATGGTACCGTTGTTTACGGGTTGTTGATGCCGGTGTTGTTGTTAACGGCATCGATGGTGCTGTTAAGTGGGTTTCTGGCAGCTTTACCGGTATGCTGATGCTACCGTTACCGGCATGCCGATGCTACCGTTACTGGCATGCCAATTTGTGCGGCATTGCATGCTTGGAATGAGCCGTTGTATCCACACACGGAGCATGCCGGTATCGGTGGCTACGGCATACCGGTATTTTTGGATTTTTACCGGCAATCTCGTAATGAGGTCCATTGTCTTGTTGGGGTTTATCATATACATATACTGCCTGCATTGGCAACTTTGAAAGTCTCTTTCCTGGTTCACCTTCCCTTTGTGCAAAATGTTCTTTTATCCTTTCTATTGCGGGTTTTACAAAATACTCTTTCTCTCTTTCTCTCTCGATTCCATTAGTCGCAATTATTTTAATTTGGTTTGGCTGCCAATTCGCCCCGGTGTTCCCTCTGTCCCTGTAGGGACTCACTGGCTCTTGAAGACATTCCTTGTTTCCACTGCGACCAGCCAATGACATTCTTTTGTTGCTTTCTCTCTTGCAACTGTTTTCCTTTGCGGGTCTTGCAGGAGTTCTCTGATGACTTCTGTTTCCGCAGCATGTCTGCCACCTGGAGCAGCTTTCCTTCTCTCTGCAGATCTTCTTCCAGCCTGTCACCTTTCCATTTCACATTGAGAGCTCCAGCTCTCTCCCACCAGCAGTGTCCTTTTGCTTCCTGTTTCTGTGGTTTAAATGTCCCTGCCACAAGTGTGCGCCCACAGCAACTAGAGCGCTAGCTGTGCTTGTGGCTTCCTTTGCGCTGCATTACTCCACTCCTCTTCCTACTCCCAGCATTTTGGTGGTTATGGGAATGATAGTCCCTTCTTGATAACTTGCATACAAACTCTCTTTCTCTCTCGATTCCATTAGTCGCAATTATTTTAATTTGGTTTGGCTGCCAATACGCCCCGGTGTTCCCTCTGTCCCTGTAGGGACTCACTGGCTCTTGAAGACATTCCTTGTTTCCACTGCGACCAGCCAATGACATTCTTTTGTTGCTTTCTCTCTTGCAACTGTTTTCCTTTGCCGGTCTTGCTCCTCGCGGCTTCAGATCGGCTCGTTTCCTTGTTTCCACTGCGGCCAGCCAATGACATTCTTTTGTTGCTTTCTCTCTTGCAACTGTTTTCCTTTGCCGGTCTTGCTCCTCGCGGCTTCAGATCGGCTTGTCTGCTTCTTATGGAACTCTGGTAAGTGAAACACTGCCTCTCGACACCTGCAAACGCCCAGGAGTTCTCTGATGACTTCTGTTTCCGCAGCATGTCTGCCACCTGGAGCAGCTTTCCTTCTCTCTGCAGATCTTCTTCCAGCCTGTCACCTTTCCATTTCACATTGAGAGCTCCAGCTCTCTCCCACCAGCAGTGTCCTTTTGCTTCCTGTTTCTGTGGTTTAAATGTCCCTGCCACAAGTGTGCGCCCACAGCAACTAGAGCGCTAGCTGTGCTTGTGGCTTCCTTTGCTCTGCATTACTCCACTCCTCTTCCTACTCCCAGCATTTTGGTGGTTATGGGAATGATAGTCCCTTCTTGATAACTTGCATACAAACTCTCTTTCTCTCTCGATTCCATTAGTCGCAATTATTTTAATTTGGTTTGGCTGCCAATACGCCCCGGTGTTCCCTCTGTCCCTGTAGGGACTCACTGGCTCTTGAAGACATTCCTTGTTTCCACTGCGACCAGCCAATGACATTCTTTTGTTGCTTTCTCTCTTGCAACTGTTTTCCTTTGCCGGTCTTGCTCCTCGCGGCTTCAGATCGGCTCGTTTCCTTGTTTCCACTGCGGCCAGCCAATGACATTCTTTTGTTGCTTTCTCTCTTGCAACTGTTTTCCTTTGCCGGTCTTGCTCCTCGCGGCTTCAGATCGGCTTGTCTGCTTCTTATGGAACTCTGGTAAGTGAAACACTGCCTCTCGACACCTGCAAACGCCCAGGAGTTCTCTGATGACTTCTGTTTCCGCAGCATGTCTGCCACCTGGAGCAGCTTTCCTTCTCTCTGCAGATCTTCTTCCAGCCTGTCACCTTTCCATTTCACATTGAGAGCTCCAGCTCTCTCCCACCAGCAGTGTCCTTTTGCTTCCTGTTTCTGTGGTTTAAATGTCCCTCCCACAAGTGTGCGCCCACAGCAACTAGAGCGCTAGCTGTGCTTGTGGCTTCCTTTGCTCTGCATTACTCCACTCCTCTTCCTACTCCCAGCATTTTGGTGGTTATGGGAATGATAGTCCCTTCTTGATAACTTGCATACAAACTTGGGATGAATGTTCTTAATGGCTTTAGATGGCAAGTCCGTTTTAGAGGATTGGTATGTGGAGTCTGGGAAGGGGTTTCCAGCAATTTTACTAGACAGATCAGATTTTGAAGATTGGTCTATGGGTCTTGGCAAAAGGTTTTTTAATACTCTTCGTAGGTGGATAGGGGAAGGTCTGTCAACATGCCATTAGGGAATTGGGGACAGGAGGTTCATCTTCAGAGTGATAAATGGGATGCCATGTCTCACCCGATGAAGTCATGATATCTCCCCGGAGGCTGTCTCACCCCATGTGATCCTCCCTAATATAGCCACCCCCAGTGTCGGGCTCAGGTAGCGGCTGCCGTCCCCTGGCCATATGAGAGCTGGTCACTGACTGGAAAACAGTGATGACTCCGTCAGATTCATCACAGTATGTTCAGGTCATAATAACGGGAAGGGGTTTGGGATTTATAATAGTAAGCGCATGCCTACAATCGTATGCTAAGTTGAAAGTAAGCATTTTTTGCATTTCAAAATAACTAACAGGAAGGGTTTTTCAATGTATCAATACTGCGCACAAACATACTTTTGTATGCTTAGTTCATGTAACTGAGAAGGATTATTGATTCTATAAATGGCAAGTATGGACGTACATCTGTATCTTGAGTTCATAATAACAGGAAGGGTGTTTTAATCTATCAATGGTACGCACATACATAGTATAGCAACATCGCTGCAGTTTGCATGACGCATGCATTTATGTATTGTTTGCACGTGCATATATGAAGTAAAAAATCCTACATGGTAATTTGGTGTTTTTCTTAATAAAAGTTCTAAAGTTCTAGGGGAAATGTAAAAACAAATGTGTCGTGAAAGTATTATTTGTAGAGGCATATTTTTTCATTTCATTTTATTATTGTGTTTTTCACCTGTTTTGGTATTATTCATTATATGCATCCTCAACATGGGTGTAATTAACGTTACGCATGTGCTTTTTGTTCATACGTGCATATACTGTGCAGTGTAATGAGAGTGAACATGTGCACGTTTGTCTATAAGAATGCGTACCTTCTTAATGCTCACACATGAAAATTGACATTTCGGTAGTGGTTTAGTTAATTGAGTTTAAGTGTAAAGTGAAAGAACAGGTAAGTATATACGCAAATGTGTGTATGTGTGAACATTTTGTTATTTGTATTTAATTTGCATGATTTAACATGCACATAAGTGTAGTGTTATGTACTTGAAGGGTGCAGAAGTAAGGCTAGGACACAATGGTGGCATGTTTTTGGATATACACTTTTATTAATTAAAAGTGGGTTGGAAAAATGCATCTCTAACCCTAAAGCTAAAAGGGGTTTCCCTACCTCAAAGGAAACTAGTAAAATTATCAGGAAGTCCGAAACTAAAAAGTCTGTCACTGCCAGGTACCAAAACCTACTTCTATCTCTAACACTCATAATCTAAGACAACTGTGCAAGGATAATCTCTTCTCAAAAAAAAAAATGTTGTTTGTGTTTTCAACCAACAGAAAGGTTCCCAGTTTCACTGAATAAAGTGATTCAAAATAATGTTCCAAAATATCATATTCTATTTTATTTTTTTTAAACAATTTTTATTAATTTTATTTCAACAAACACAAACCAAACTTGCACGGCATATAATAACATTTTGAATTTACATCACTCCAACTGTGTCCACTGCTTCTCCCGTTCCCTTCCCCCCTGTTCGAGCCTAGTCTCCTTCATATTCTATTTCTTTGTTTTGCAGTAGGGATTCCTCTCCTGTGGTCTCTGCTGGGTCCCGATCACTTGACCGGTTTTGCGTGGGCCCAAATAACGTGGCTATTAGATGTTTCCAGGCTATCAAGGTTTCAGCCTCCTCCTCCCCTCCAGAATTACTAGCTTCCTGCCATACTGTGGTTTCAGCTTCTGCCCATTTCTGGAGGTCTTTCCACCATACTTCTATTCTTGGTCTATGGCATGCTTTCCATCCCATAGAGATTCTACGCTTTGCGAGTATGTGTGCCAGGTCTTTTAGTTTACTTAAATGCTTGAGTTTACGTGTTCTAGGAAACCCACCTATCAGGCATGCCCACGCTGTTTCCACCAATAACTTAATCCCTTTTTCTTCCAGCCTATGTGCTACTTCTACCCAGAATCTCTCAATTACTGGACATGTCTAAAACATGTGCACCATTCCGGCGTTTTCTTCGTCACATTTGGGGCATTATTGTCGTCCTGTATTTTTTAATTTGGCTATCCTCTGGGTTGTCATATAAACCCTGTGGGTTATATATATATATATATATATATATAATTGTATCTGTTGTAACCTTGCATTCCTTGGCACTTTCTTATGGTACCCTTGGATTCGCTCGCACATCCCATCACTCATTGGGGCACCCACTTCCTCTTCCCAGTCCTGTCTCAGCTGTACCACTTCCTTACCCACTTTGGACATCATCAGCTCATATATCCTAGATATCTCGTGCCCTCCTTCTGTTATGTCATATATTGTATCTATGGTGGCGTCCGGTTGATCTTCTAGTACTATTTCGGACCATGTCTCTTTGATCCGCCGCACCACCCTATGGTATGTAATATATCCCCCTCCAACATCTCAAAATCTTTTATCTTCCCCTCTTGCCATATGTCTCCCATTGTTGCTATCCCTACCGGTTCCCAGTGATTCCTGATCATCATCATCATTAGTAGTTTTTCTTTTCCCGACAGTGCGACTAATGGCACCTGCGGGGAACACGGGAATGGGTTCTCCATTATCTGACAGGCCCTACGCCATGTCTCCCATCCTAGTATCATCATCTTTGGGCGCCCTTCGATATCCGATCTGGGCAGCCACATGATTTCTTTTAAGAAGAATGGGGCACAGTCCAGTCGAAACAGCCTGGATTCTGGGGTTGGTTCTTCTGATAACCATTTTGCTACATATTGTAGCTGGCTTGCTATATAGTAGATTTCATAGTTTGGCAGTTTTATACCCCCTCTCTCATGTGAGTTTTGTAGCTTCCAAAGAGCAACTCCAGTAACTCTGTTACTGGTCCCATGCCAAAGGAATTCCCTGCATATGCCATGTATCCTAGCAAAGAAACGCCTTGGTATCAGGTATGGGATGTTCCCAAAATAATGCAGTAGTCTTGGCAGGACCACGATTTTCAGCATTGCCCCTCGTCCCATCATCGCCAAGGGGAGCTTTACCCAGGACTTCATACTATTTTCTATACTCTTGATCGCTTTCTCAGTGTTATGTTGGTGCTCTGCCTCCACCGTGTGATAGATGTCTATCCCGAGATATCGAAACGTGCTGACCTCCGATGGTATCTGTAAGACAGGTAACTGATCTATCGGGATCCCTTTGTATCTGCCCAGTGGAAATATGCAACATTTTTTAGGATTCCCTGCTATGCCAGACAGCCCTGCAAAATCGCTCCATCACTTCCAGGACATGTTGGAGGTTTTCTTCAGGGTAACGTAGATACAACAGCATATCGTCTGCATACAAAGAGACTAAGTGAGGTTCCCCTTTTATGGTGATGCCATACTGCTGCCTCAGGTATATCGCCAGGGGCTCTAGGGCTAAGATATACAGCATAGGGGACCACTGGCATCCCTGTCTAGTACCTCTGCTGAGTTGCCACCTCTCTGATATTACTGCTCCCGTTTTAACCCTGGCCAGCGGCGCGCTATATAGTAGTTTGACCCATTTGAGATACCCAGGATCTATTCCATAATGAGTCAGGGCCTCAATCTGCCAGAGCCATTTGACCGAGTCAAAGGCCTTTATTGCATCTAGTGAAATAATTGCCATTTCGCCTGTGTCCCCATTCGTATGTTCAATAACTCGGTGGAGTCGTCTGAGGTTGTTGGATATATTCCTATTAGGGACATAACCGGTCTGGTCGGGGTGTATTCATTTACTAATGATCCTCCTCATTCTGTTTGACAGGACCGCTGTTAGCATTTTGCTATCCTGATTCAGCATTGACAGCGGTCTATATGAGCCGCAATCTTTACCTGGATTATTGGGTTTAGGGAGCGGTATGATGATCGCTTCTCTAAGGGACTCTGGTAGCCTTCTCACTTCGTATGCCTCATTTAACATCGCTAAAAGCGGGGGGAGCACCTCATTTCTATACTTTTTATAAAAATCGCTAGGGAGTCCATCCCCGCGGAGTCTTACTGGTGGGTAGCTGCGCCACTACCTCTTCTAGTTCCTCTAGAGTAATCGGAGCATCCAGCTCCTCTCGCTCCTCTGCGCTAATTTGCGACAACCCTATGTCCTCCATTGTTTCTCTTATTTTCCTACAATCGATTCCCTCTTCATCTCTGTACAGGAGTCGGTAATAGTCTACAAATTCCTGATTAACGCCTTCTTGGGTGTCCACTATGCGCCCATCTTCCTTTGTTATTGTTCTAATTGTGGGTCTAGGGGTCTCATTTTTATATAACCATGCCAGGGCCCTCCCTGGTTTATCCACTCCTGCATGCTGCCTCTCTATGTACTTTTTATAGTTGAGATTACACAATCTCTCCCAATGCCCAGCACATTTCTATTGCAGCCTGAGTATTGCTTCATTACCTTCCTTGGTGTTATCTCCCCTTTCCAATTCTTTTTCTGCGTCTTGCAGTTCGGCTAATATCCCTCCTTGTAGTCCCCTGGACTTGGCTATGGCTAACCCCCTCACTACCACTTTGAAAGCTTCCCAGAGCATACCCGCTGTCTCAACACTGCCAGTATTGATCTCAAAGTAGCTTATGATTTCCTCTCTGAAATCCACCCTGAAAATTGTATCTTTCAGCGCCTCTGCTCTGAGGCGCCACATTGGTATCCTTGCTCTCGGGGGTCGGTATTGCCATACCAGTACCAGTGGTGAGTGGACCCTCGCTTTATATTCTGTCTGCGCTATTTCCGCCATTAGCTCCTGTGTGGTAAACATGTAATCCAGCCTGGTGTGTAAATGATGGTGGGCCGAATAATGCGAATATTGTCTGTCCTGCATGGAGGGTGTGCCATCTGCATCTTCAAACCCGAAATCTGTTAGCAGTGACTGCAACGCCCTGGCGGCTGGGGTGGGTCTATCTATTTTACCATCTGATCTGTCTATTTTAGCGCATTAAAAGTCTCCTCCCCAGATCACCGCCCCCCTAAGCACATGCTGAGTTTGTTGTATAGGGTCCTAAAGTATGCCGTCGTGTCCTGATTAGGGGCATATGTGCTTATAATGTTTATTTCCTTGTTTTCGACCAGCCCTCTTATTGTAACCATCCTCCCGTCTGCTTCGACTGTAGATTGTAGTAGCTGGAATGGGACATGCTGTGCTACCCAGGTAATCACCCCTCTAGCATAGGCTGAGTATGTTGTGCCTACGACGGTCCCCCTCTACTTCTTCCGGATCAACTCCAACTTTTCTTGTGTGAGGTGAGTCTCCTGTATGAGGGCTATGTCTATTTTCTGTCTACGCAGATCCATCATAACCATAGCCCTCTCTAGATAGCTATTGAGCCCTCTAACATTCCAAGTGATTACTTTAAGGTCCCCCATGATGTATTAGGATCCCGCTCCTCCCTCCGCAAGTACAGTCCATATCTAAGTTTTTTCCCCATTACGTATAGGCTTGTTCTCCAACATAAACTTCCCCTAATTATAAAATCTTCAACTTCATCAACCGCCCTCCCTCCCTCCTCCCTTCCCAACCACAACACACTTCCCAACTCCCAACGTTCCCTCTTCTCCGCCCACTTCTCTTCCCCAACACCTCCCCTCCCCTCTTCCCCCGTCCCAACTCACACTTCAACCCCCTCTAATCTTTACCCCCTCCCCAGCTGTTGCCCAGCTCCATACCTGGATCTCAGGCACCCCTGCATCTAGCCCTTTTGCAGCCATTGCCGGTACTCACAGCTCAGCAGGGATATTTCGCCCTAGTGGCGGTCCTACGACTCTAACTCCCGGGGGTAGGTTGTCTTCATCTTGTAACTCCTATTTCGCACATCAAGCTAAGCGCGCTCAGCGCTGCCCATTTCCTTTTTTACAATTTATATTCCAGTCCAACGCGTTCAAGTGTCATATGTTACAATTTCCCCTTGCTATCTTTTCTAGCCACGCCAATGTTATCTGTTCTACAGTCTCTGCCCTCGGCCCCCTCTCCCGCCTCTTATCATGCGTGGTTTTTTAATCACTTATCGTGTTCCTCGCGGCCTTGCTCCTCATCTCGTTCCGGACAGCCATGTGCGTCCAACCATATCGCCACGTCCTCCGGAGTGTCAAAAAAGTGCGCTTTACCTTTGTGTAAAATGTTGAGCTTTGCGGGATACAAGAGCATGTATGCATGCCGTGCATAGTCTCCTCTTGATCGCCACATAGCTATAGCGCTGTCTCTGCACCAGCATGGTGTAATCCGGGTATGCGGTGATGGATGGTCGCAGATGCCATTGTTATCGTCCCTCCTCTCTGAAAGAATTCCAAGATCTTCTCTCTGTCCCTGTAGTTCAGCATCTTTGCCATAATTGCTCGAGGGGGGGCACTGGGTTGCAGTTTCCTCATCAGGGCCCTGTGCGTGCGCTCGATTGCGAACCCTTGGGAGAGCTTGCTAGCTCCTATTTCCTGTATAATCATGTTCTCCACATAGTCCGTGGGGTCTTGGCCTTCCTCCCCCTCCGGCAGGCCGACCATAGTTATGTTATTGCGTCTCACTCTTCCCTCGGCCTCCTCCGCTCGGTTCTCCAGATTGGCTACCTGTTGTTTCAGTATGTGGGCTTCCTTGGCATTAGTTATGCTTGTGTCCGTGTTAGTTTTCACTGTGCTCTGCAGGCCACTCGTTCTTTCTGCAAGCGCTCTCACATCCTGTCTCAGCAGATTGACCTCTATCCCCACTGCATCTATTTTGGTTTCTAGTGCGGTTCTCAGGTCTACCATCGCTATTCCCCACGAGGTTTTCAATTCTGTGATGGCTGTTAAGATCAAGTGGTCCTCTCTCTGTGAGGCCGCGTCTGCAGGTGCAGCAGCCATACCTTGTGGTGGGGGGCTGCTGCAACTTAGCAAAGATGTCCATCGTGGGCTGCTTGCCCTTGGTTTTACCTCCCTTCGCAGACATTGTCCCACCCTGTCTTTATCCAGGATCCGTTTCACCAGCAGTGTGCAGGTCTTTTGCCCCTCCTCAGCTTCTTCTCCGTGGCTGCAGGCCCCTTATTGCACTGTCTGTCTTACATTTGGCGGGGCAGGGTGTGTAAGCCGTTGACTCTGCTGACCTGTTGCGAGACTGTCTCCTTATTGTTCTGCAGCTGTTCCGGCAGTATGGCGTTTTCAGCACACCCCACCGTAGGGTGTCCCTCAGGTCTTCACCTGCCTTATGGTTTGCCCTTGCCATTAGTTTATGGGGAGTGTAACTCTATTTGTTGCACAGCTCACTTTCTGGGTGTCTCCTCTTGGTGTTTCAGAGCCCACCCCCTTCTTTCCACATGAGAGGCCACCTCTCCTGCACCGCTCTCCAGGTGCTACTCACCCCGGCCTCATTTGCCATGGCCCATGTCCTGGGTGTGCTGCTACTTTAAGATGCCCGTTGTGAGCAAAGAAGGCGTGTTGCTGGCTCATCAGTGGCACATAGTCCTCCTTATGGTGAGAGTGTGTTGCTCAGCCTGTAGCTTGCCCTTGTGTAACGTGGGTTTCGCTGATGGGTACTCACGACCACTTAGTTTCTGTTGCGCTGCGCTGTCCACCGGAGCGCCGCTGTGTCCTCCGTGTGGCACATCTGGCAATCATCACGAGCGGGCACTTATTTAATGTGCACCCGCGATTCTCGCGGCAGTATGTACGGCTGCACGCCGTGTGTCCCTGCAGAAGCACACGTTGCGCATCGGCTCAGTGCTGGCTATGTGTTAGCTATGTGCGCTTCTTACCCCTGTCGTGGGGGGGCCCCTGGGCGCTGCGGCTCAAAAGTTTTTGCGCCCCCCAGGAGCACGCGTCCTATTATGCCGCACTCCATGGGAAGCCTCCGCAGCAACAGCCACGCAAATGTACCCGCGTGAGCCGCCCGGCCCCTCTGAGCCTCCCCGCGTACCCACTGGGTGTGTTCCTCCACAGCTGCTGTACCCGCAACCATCCACGTAAACGCTGGCTCCTCTGGTCACCTCACCCTTCGCCTCGGACATGGTCCTCACGGCCAGGGGTTCCTTTGTTCAGGGCACGCCACCATTTTGTCCACAGAGCCACGGCGCTCTGCTATAACTTCAAAGGTCCATAACTTCCGATGTCTTGCATTACAGACTGCCCTTTTTCCCATTAACGTTGTCTGGTTTTCTCGTTCAATTTCGCGGTGAAAAGGCATGCGCCTATCCGGATCAGTAGTCCGATCAAGGAGCTCACTAGAGGAGCAGCCTAGTCCATGGCTGCCAAGCCACGCCCCCTAAAATATCAGATTCTAATGCTAGGGTTATGCTCCTTTCCCCTAGACGACTTCTTATCTGAAGTCACTGGATAATTCACGAGGAACTGTTTCTTGACTTCATAGTTCTTTATCCTACCAGCTTGGTATTATCCGCTACCAAGCATAGGATACCAATGTTATGTTTGTGATCCTTTCCCCTAGTTTGTTTCTTATGTTACTTCCATTCCTTTAGGCTTCTGGGCCCTTTTCCCCTTTTGATATAATGTCACTAAACAATCCAGGACGGGATTTGTCTTGATCTCATACTTCTTTATCCTATCAACTTGGCACAGTCCGCTACCAAGCCTAGGATTCCATTTATCGGCCCTAGGGTTCTTGAAGCTCTTATTCTCAACCTCTCATGTGGGTGCAGGTCCCAAACTCGCAATGATGTACACGGCTTGGTTCACGCTGCCAAGAAAGTGCTCTCTTATGGGTTATCTCTCTTTCTCTCAAAGGGTACCAGACCCTCTTCGATTTAAACTTTGGTTCCTCACATGGGTGCAGGTCCCAGACTGTTAGTGGTGCATTGTATCTGCTTGGTTCACCCTCCTGCCAAGCATACAACTTTCTCTTGTTTTCTTCAGGGTCCCAGACTCTCTTTTATTAGGGTCTCAGACCCTCTTATTCTTGGGTGCAGGTCCCCGACTCGCATTGTATCCGATTGGTCACTCTCCTGCAAGTATACAACCGTCTCTTATTTGCTTCTCTTATTTGCTTCAAAAACTAAAGGAACTTTTTGCATCTTGTTTGTTTATACATCAAGCCCTCTGAGTGGAGAGACTTTTGAGTGGAGAGACTTAGACATAGGGGGTCCTGGTGCTGCAACTGTGTCCTTGTGTCTCAGAAGCCAGAGTGTGTGCTTTTCTCGAGTGAACCGCCTTTCCCTGTGCTGAAGACGCGGGGAAGGGAGGCCAACGGCCCGAACATCCTGACATGTCATTTTGTGAACACTGCTTTCTTTTCATGAACCCACTACCCCCACACTATTTGTAAATTAGCGGTAAGGATTGGCAATAGTTTTTTTAGTATAGGCCCTTTTATTTTGACAAGACTCCACTAGGATTGCATTGTTATTAATTGATGGTCGTGGCTTGCTCCTATCCGTAGATTTAGGTTTAGATAGGCGTTTACTGTAATTGTTTATTTATACATCGCTCATACACAGGTGGAGTGCTTCAAAGTGCTTCAAGGCAGGAAGGGAACAAGGGAATACAGTAATCATTCTTAGGCCTTGAAGTTTCTGAATGATCTTAACAGAAAAACTAGCATACTAGGCCTGATGGCATTTCTTCTAGTGCAAGTGCACATAAACACCCTTGAACTGTGGTCACTTATGTCTGTCTTACTTACTGGTGATACCATGCCTTCCTTACATGGGAGAAGCTCTAACCAGTTATTGAACACTTATTATTTAGATATTTAAACCTGTACACACTTTTTCAAGTATTAAGTGAGGGCCAGGTTAGGTTCAGACACAGACAAAACTTTTAATTTGTACATCCTGACACAGACTTTCCTTAGTTTTTGTTTGGTATAGAAAATTCCCCTTAGAATATGGCAAGTTAGGCCTTTTTCCCCAACTTTCTTTTCCTTTAATAAAAGTGTATAGCCGAAACTATACATCTCTTGTCTGTGTCTACTTCATGATACCTTTAGATCCAAATTTACTAAGGGTGATACAAGTCATAAATCAAACTTATGCCCAAATTGAGTCGTAATGTGCGTGGAGGGAACTTACACCTATTTATGAAAAGGGCATCCAACCAAAACATAGAAAGTCAAGAAAAAGAGCATACGTCAAAGAAGAACTTCCATCAAAGGCAGAGGTTACGCAAAGATGAAATGGCGTAAATAACCCCAAGAAGATATAAAATCAATATCACTACGAAATAATTACCAAAAAATACACAACACCCACTATGATGACAAAGCCAACCAAAAGGAAAATGCACACTCAAAACCCAACAAACATCCCGGAACCCACAACAAAACACATGAAGCACACTATGAGGAACCTCTGGACATAATTCCTAGAGACTGCAACTGCATTTATATTGGTTTCACCTGAATTGAATGGCAACTCAGCCTCCCCGATGATTATTGCAGATCCGAAAGTGCTTGGAGGAGTACAACAGTGCAAGAAGGGAATCAACCCTGTGAACTATTGAGCAGCAAATTGGGATTTAACCCTGTGAATTTTTTGGACACTTGTTCAGGTAATATATTGGCCAGGAGTTGGAATGCGCACCTCACCCCTGCTTTTTTGAACATTGAACTTGTGAAGATCCGGACTCCAGAGGCTGGAGCACCAGGGTTATTTTGCCCCACACTGGAGAGCCATAATCATGGTTTTCCCCACTCCCCCTGCTAAGGGTATGATGTGTGTGTTGGAGGGGAGTCTTTCACTGGTCACCTGAATTGTTTAAATGGGTTCACTACATTGACCATAATTCCTAGAGACTGCAACTGCATTTATATTGGTTTCACCTGAATTGAATGTCAACTCAGCCTCCCTGATAAGTATTCCAGATACAAAAGCGCTTGGAGGAGTACAACAGTGCAAGAAGGGAATCTACCCTGTGAACTATTAAGCATCAAATTGGGATTTACCCATGTGAATTTTTTGGACACTTAGAGGAGCACAACAGTGCAAAAAGGGAATCAACCCTGTGATTGGGATTTAACCCTGTGATTGTTTTTGGACACTTGTTCAGGTAATATATTGGCCAGGAGTTGGAGTGCGAGCCTCGCCCCTGCTTTTTTGCGCTGCTGTGTTGAACTCTTATTTATTTATATTGCGCCGCAAGGCCTCATGCATCGGGGCACACACAAAGACACAGACTTACATAAAGGAACAGGACATCATTGTCTACCTAAATCATGGTACATATCTTCTGGGACTGATTCCTTCACCTAAATACGTTTGGTTTCAGGGCTTTCCTGAATGTTGTGTAATTCTTTTCGTGTCTTAGCTGCGTCAGTAGGCTGCTCCGTTTCTGAGCTGCTTTCACCGGAAATGTCCGGCACAGGCCATTTTATAGTTTAGAGGAGGGACACGAAATATGTCCCAATGCCTCTGATCTTAATGGACACCTTGATACATACTTTGCTATTTTTCTTATTTTTATTTTTTAGGTAGATTGGGGCCTGCCCAAATAGACATCTGTGAGCTATAGTCAAAGTCTTGAAATAGATCCTAGTGGTCAGCTAGTGGAGGGCCTTTCTGTCAGCCGTGATATGCTCTCTCGTGGTTTTATTTCTTACTATTCTGACAGTGTTATTTTGAATAATCTGACACCTTACCATGCACCCCTTGCATGAGCCTATCAGAAATGCATTGCAGTAATTGAGCCGGGATAGTATTGTGGTCCTTGCTATGGTTGCACTATTTCTTCGCTCAAATAGGGTCTGATGATTTAAGAAGACACAGGTAATATTGGCAATTTTTGTTAAGCTACGTAACCTGCGCTTCTGCACCCATTGATGCTACCAAGAATATCCCCAGAATTGTCACTTTCCCTGCCACTGGGATGGGGGAGTCTTTGATGTGGAATGACTTGAACTCTTGACTTAACTTGGCTCAGGCTTGGTGTGAGCCGAAAATCATCAGCTCTGTTTTGCTGCCATTAAAGCACATCCAATTCTTTTCCATCCAGGCTTCAATGATTTCATATAAGGATGCCACCCTGGTACTATCACTGGTGTAACAGCCGCTCAACTCCATCACCAACTGGGTGTCATCTGCATAGTTCGTAAAATAAGCTCCGATGTTATCGAGCACTATGCAGAGACACCTCAGGTAAAGATTGAAAAGAAGTGGAGACAAGCCGGCGCCCTGAGGAATGCCACACCTAATGGGCATTTCCAAGTGGATTTTAGGCCTCCTGTCTGATAGGAATGAGACTACCCATCTGGTGGCTTCTGTGTAACAGTTTCCCACATTTTCCAGGGCCCATTGGAGCTGTTGATGATCTAGTAGGTCAAATGCTGCGCTTAGATCTAGTAGCACCAGCTGGCCCATTTTACCTTTATCCATGATGCTCAGCATATGGGTTTGTAGGTCCAACATAGATGTCTCGGTGCTATGGGCTGCTCTGAATCCTGATTGTTGTCTATGAAGGATGTCCCTAGCCTCTAAAAATGTTTAGAGTTGGGCGGTGGCCACCTTATCCATGATTTTCAGCAAAAAATTGCAGTTGGTTATTGGACGAAGGTGTCTTGATACACTGAGGTATCTTCCCATCTATGAAAGATGCGTTCCCCATCCTAGTAAGGACAGGTGCGAAAATCTCCCTGTTATCTAATATCATTTTCAGGGGGAGTATGTTCTCCGCGCACGAGGTAGGTTTCATGGATGCCAGTAGTCCTTCCATATCCCCTGTGGTAATAAGGCTAAACTCAAATCTTTCCAGATTTTTCTGTAACTTAACAGGACTCGCTGGGCCTGGTTGAACATGTGTTGTTGCTTACGATATTTTTATTGCCTCTCCGCGCACGAGGTAGGTTTCATGGATGCCAGTAGTCCTTCCATATCCCCTGTGGTAATAAGGCTAAACTCAAATCTTTCCAGATTTTTCTGTAACTTAACAGGACTCGCTGGGCCTGGTTGAACATGTGTTGTTGCTTACGATATTTTTATTGCCTCTCTTGCTTTCTTTATTTTACTGGAGAATGCTTCCTGCACCTTTTCGCAATCTTCCTGTGATGGTTGGATGGGTGGGGTCAAGGACTTGGGATTTTCCATGGATTTTAGAATTCCGAACAATTTACTTGTCAAGTTGGATGCCGATACGATCTGATCATTAAAGATGTTTTTCTTCACTTCTATAATACTTTTTTTTATATAGCGTCTCTCTGTGTCCTACCAATTATACTTGTTAAACTTCGAGGTTTTTTTTTAGCCATCTGCCCTCCCTTCTCCTCTTTTCTCTTTTCAGTTGGGTTAACTTGGGATTAAACAATTTTGATGGCTTCTACTAGGCCTGACTAGTTTATCCTTTATCGGTACCACCTGGTCTATTAATTCATGTGCATGCGAGTTATCTTTGTACAATTTCCTCACGTGTCTCCCTCTGTGCTATCCATCATGATCTTATTTAGGCACTGTTCTAGCTGCACTGTTGTAATTTTCTTCAAATTTCTGTTCTGCATCTTTTTGTGTTTGTAACCACTTTTTAACTGAGTTTCTTGTGTAAGTAGTATGAAGTTCACTTTAAAGTAGTACGATCATATGCATGGGATGGTCTCTTCCATTCGGGTCTCTAGGTTGCAAGTTATCACCCAATCTAATTGATTACCATTGGGCGTGGTTGGTTCTGTGTTGGCCACCCTAAACTCAATGTTGTTCAGTGCTTTTTTGAGGTTAATTTCCTCTTTATCTTTATTGTTTCCCCTCCACCTATTGAAATCTAACACTAGGGTTGCAGTTTTAGGGCCCTTAAGGTTGTTTAACTGCTGCAGGATTTCTTCATTGAAGTCCCTCATCAGGGATGGGGGTCTGTAGACCATAATCACATTGATGCAACTATTGTTTGTCAGGGTGTGTTATAGATAGAGTATTTCGCAATCCCGGGCATTGTGTTGTAGATGGAAACATGTGGATAGTGTCTCTTACTATAACAGCCACACCTCCTCCGTGCCCCAGCTCCCTGCTCTTGTGGAAAATTGTATAGCCCTCCGGTACTGCCTTATCGATTGTTGGGCTGCTAGGGTCTTGGATGAGGTTGTGAATACATAGGGCATGCTTGTTCAAGGATCTGGTGTTCAGTAAGCAGATTTGTATCTCTATGTTGTTGTTTTCTTTATTAGATGGACTTTTTCTAGGTGGGGTACTGGTGTCTTTCATTATCTTAGGTTTCCTTTGGGACTCACGCCTTATGTTAATGACATTAATTCAAGCCTGTTCTCGCTTGTGGGTTAAAGGGCTCGAGGGATCCCGAGCTAGTGCTGTTTTTTCGTCTATAGCTTTCTGTACGTGGTGTTGTACAGCGGCCATGCGTTGCCGGCTTTGGATGTCATGCAGTGTTTTCATGGTATTCCTGTATCCCATACTTGCCTCCACATAAGCAGCACTCTGCCCAAGTGAGGTGTAAATATACAGCGATTAGCCTCCAACGCCGCTGACGGCGAGGACCGGCTTGGCCCAGAAGCGCCGGCGCTGAAGTGCCTGGCGTTTCTTTAAGAGCCAAGCCGGGGGCGGTGGAATATGTAGTCCCTAAATCTGAGAAAGCTTTACTGCTGATACACAAAAGTTCTTCATCTGTCCTCTTGGGGAAGGGAACACTGAGGCCTTTTTGGAACGGTTTTGAACTTAGGGAAGGGGAAGCTGAAAATAAGCCAGGAGCCGGAAGAAGCTCAGAACTTTATTTGGGACACTGTTTCTTTTGTTGCTGACATCCCTACACATTGTATATATTTAATTGAGGGCAAGTATAGGTTTTGGACACACACAGACTTTTAAGTTGAATTTACTGACACAGATTATCCTTAGTTTTCTTTAGGCTGGGAAATCCCACCTTAACGTAGGGCAGGTCAGGCCTTACTCCATCCTGACATTTAAGCAAAATAAACCATTTATTTAGAAAATTGAATCTGTTGTTTGTGTCTTACTTCACGATGACTTCACAACACATACTGACACATCGTATGTTGAACCAAAACAACAATCCCATAAAGGAGCAACATCCCCATGCCAAACAAACACACCCGTCAGCAAAGAAGACACTCCTGAACCCCCCCACACAGCGCTGCAGAACATCCCACACAAACAAGAACAAACCAATGAATACAGTGATGATGCACATCAGCATGAACAGCATGACGCCACACATGCAGAAATAAGGGCACACAGCAGCACTCTACGCCCCATTCCAGGAAATGTATACCTGTGATTTGTCGATAGCCCTCTACAGCCAGCAATGGCACAATGCTGCTGTCGCAGCTGCTGCCGCACCCCAGAGGAGGAGGAGGTGACATAGGTAGCTGGTTTTCCGCACCACGGTCACCCTCTTTGGCATATTCAACATGGAGGTCTACAGAAGGTATAGCTTCCCTTCACATGTCATTATGGGCATGTTGCATGAGTGGGAGGTTGCTTTGCACCCCACCACCACCCATCATCCGCTCCTTACAGATGACCAGTGACATCACTAAAGGCATCTCACAGGCCATGCAATCACACGCCCTGCACTAGGTCGTGGCATGCATCACATTGCGCAGCTTACACCAACTCATTGGTGCCATTGACTGCACCAATGTCAAACTATGCAGCCCCTCCCAGACCAATCACACATGTACAGGAACCAGAACCGATGGCACTCCATCAGCCAACTGGTCTGCGACACTGATGGCCTGTTCATGGACGTTTATCCCGATTTCAAAGGCATTGTGCATGACAGACAGAGTTTCTGGGTGTCCAGCATGTGTGCGCAGCTGGAAGCCGAACACTACGGGGACATGTGGCTAATAGGTAAGTACTGCAAGTCCCACCACCTTCCACCACACACACGCATCCGCACACAGATGCACGGGTGCACAGGCACATGACCATCGCAACACGTGTGTGACAACACTGGGTTCACACAAAGAGAAGTAGCACGCTCAGTGCTCCAGATAGAATTTCGGAGTGAGAGTATTTTACTCCCAATTTTTAGAATCGTGAGTAATTCGAATTTCAAGAGAGTAAAACTTAGTTTCCTCCCTCACAAGAGAGAAAAAAGTCCCTGACAACTATCCAATTTGTGCGTAAAATTAAAACATTGTTAGAAAACATTAGTGATAAAACAGCTGTATTTCAAAGTGGTTCTAAATAATGTATTGCACCTGTGGAAAAAAACGAATTCCCAAAAAGATGCTTCATCTTCATGATACTTGCCCACAAATTCTGCTAAGAGCTACTACAGATGCCAGCTAGTTACATCAGGTGATTCATAAAACAAGTCCCTCACTCTATTAGTATCACTTCTCTGCCTCTCGGGCCTACTTTTGCTGCCTGGCACTACCTGCTTGATAGCCACTCCATGTTTTTGCTCCATCTCTCCTTCCATTTGCTACTCTGTTTCCCCTTTCTCTCACTTTCTGGCACTTTGCCTCTCACCCTTGTGTTGCGATGCCATGTTTTGCGGTCTGTTTCTCTCCCATCTCTGCATTCTGTTGTTGCTGTTTCCCTCCTATATCTCGCTGTAACGGTTGGTATAACTCCTCTTCCTCGCTCGTGTCATTATTCTGGCTATATCTGTTTTTTCAATTTCTCCATTGTGGTTGTGACTCCTTTTGATTATCTTTCTTGCACTGTCTCTTATGTTATTGACTTGCCCTTCTCTAGTCTTGGTTTTCTATTTCCATCTCTCCCCACCTGCTGTTGATCTGTGTTTTATATTACTGTCTCTAAATGTCGCTTTTGCTCTGCTTCTATCCCTCACTCCTATTGTGTGTTTGTCCTATTATTAACTCTGTTTCCCTTCTCACTTTCTTTGTTGTCCTATCATATAGCTCATTGCTCTCTCATCCTGTTGCTTGAATTCCTGTTTTGGATTGTCTAGTATGTTCTTTGTCCCTTCTCCCCCGCCCCCTGCTAAGTCTCCTGTATTGCTTAGGTTCTGATTTGCGCTTCCTCTCCTGTTTTTTTGTTTGCCTTTTAACATAGCACCAATAAATATTCGAAAAGCTGAAAATGCCTTTTGTATTGGAAGATCTAGTGCAGCTTTACTATTGGGTGCTCCTTTTCAGATGTGTGCAAACCTTCTTTTGGCCATTAGGCTGGGAATTATAGAGTTAAAGGTTTGTCTGACCAGATGCAGCACTTCCTTGAATGCAGAGGCTTTCCCAACACCGTATGCAATTACAAGTTGTAAGGAACTCATGGTGGTAACAGTAAAGACAGACACAAGTGATCACAGTTCAAGGGCATTTATTGAACTTTATAATGGGTGAGATGAACACCTAATCTAAATCTAAATCTAAATCTAAGATGGGAGCAAGCTACGAAAATAAAATAATAAGCCAGTCCTAGTGGCGTCTTGTCAAATAAAAAGGGCCTATACTAAAAAAAAAACGATTGCCAATCCTTATTACTAAAAGAGTGTGGGATAATGTTCACCAGAAAAGGAAGAAGTGTTCACAAAATGATAAATCAGGATGGTATAGCTGGGTCTCTCTTCCCCACATTTGAAGCACGGGACAAGGCAGGACTCTCGAGCACAGCACACTCCTGAGCCTTGACAGCACAAGGTTCACAGTTCAGTTCAATGATATCAAAACCCCTTCAGAGGCTAAGTCTCTTTCTTGCAAAAGTCTCTTTCCTTAGAAGTTTTGCTGATTTAAAGTAACAAACAAGCAAAGGTTCATTCAGTGATCTTGAACCTTGGGCGATTGCTCTTCACCCCTAGGATCTCCCTCCGCCAGGCTTGGATCCTCCTTGTAAAAGTGGGCCTCCCTACGTAGGGTTTACTACGTACGGCCTCTCAGATATTGCTCATAATCTTTAGGAGCTTTAATGTCCGTTTAGGCGAACAACAAGGTGAATAACCCTGTACCGGATTCACTCGTGTTGAGACACTGTTCTCGGGTGTATTAGTATTCACCATGAACTGGGTGATCTCCAGCCCTTTAAGATACTTAGCAATACCCTTGAGATGGATGGGGATGCAGACTTTATTCATACATCAATAATCAAAACAACTCAGGTAGTTGGCAAAAAGGATAACTGTTTTAATATCAATTATCTAAAGCGGAGTACAAAGGACATCAAAGGACGTCTCAGCGCAAAATCTCTCAATGCATCTTCGAAAAAAGCAGACTTATATAGCAATAAATCGTCATTGATGACATTAACCTACGTATTACTAACGTCATCCTACGTGGCAAACTACAAAAACTTATTGGAGAAAGGGATTGGGTCTAAGGGATCATCTAAATATATGATGCATACTAGTCGAGGGCAGTTGAAGAAAGTAATTGGTTTCTTAACATCAGCAACTAAGCCCTGCCTTCAAAATAGCCACTGTGAACGTCACTAAATACACAACGTCCCAATGGTTCTACAAACTATAGGACCCTTAATTACGTGGTCCCCTACAATTGGTTGGCATTCTAACCTCTGTACTTTTCCACCTACGTCTAGCAGCACGCAGATTTGACCACCGGGTGCTGGTGAGCTTGTCTAAAACAAAGCTTCCCACCAATTAGCATATACATTATCATCACCTCAGTGGTCTGTTGACAATTAAGACATTGAACTTGTCCTTGAGAGTGTTCTTAGCTCTGGAGAATTCAGGGGAGTGAAGGCACACTCTGCCCTCATGCATAGGTGTGATAGTCCTGTTCGTCCAACTTCATCTGTCCACGTGACCGAAGACCATGATTTCAAGCCTCTAGTGTATTAAAATACTATGTTCTAATAGGTCTTCATTGTTTTGTTCATGCCTTCTGAACAGGAGCTTGTTCTTTCACACGATTTTGTATCCAATGTAAGCTCACCCCAGCCTGATAAAACCTTGGCTTCTTGGCTCATCCACCTTCGCCTTTCTGAAATTCACTTGTTTCTTACTGCGGCACACTGAAAATGAGGCCTTCCTTTTTTCGTCCTGCTCTGCTATAACACGTAGTGGAAACATGCATCCTTTACTCTTTATACATATATATTTATATATTGGCGCATGCCGCAATCTATTCACTATAAAGCTAGCCACAAGAATACTTAGTCTGCTTGCGTTTCTCTGCATCTGTACATGTGTAAACCAGCTTGATATTTTTTATAATTTCTGTGGCATAAACTTCTTCACCTTGGTCCCAAGATGTCACTTATTCTTGATACTTTCCTGATGCCTTATAGAATATCTACATTATCTTGTCTCTGCATCTCTTCCATGTACGTCAGCTCGACTCTACATGACATCACAGTTCATCTTGGCCATTCATTTGCTCTGTTTCTTCTGGGATTTCATTCAAATTGCCATCATATTTTCTCATATGTAGGTATGGTTTTCTCAATGGGAACCTTGCTTCCAGTATTCTCTTTGGTATTGGTATTCTTACTGGTACCGCACGTGTCTCACACTCTGGATTCCAACATATAGGCAATATGGGTGTTGGGTTGAGGTGTGGGTACTTGGCTCCTTCCCTAGACTCCCCCCTCTGGGCAATTCATCGACCATTCTCCCATCATCCTTCATATCTAGACATGATTGTCTGAAGAAATGTTTCTTAGGGATCCATATCTTAATGACTCCCTTCAGGCATCCTGCTGATTTCACATACTCGTCCTTGTCCCAAGTCATGAGCATGCACTGTCCACTTGGACTGCAACAGATCCATCTTCCCACATGCTTCTTATGGTTCTTTGGATACACAAATTCCGTTCCTTCAGGTGCATGGATACTGGCCTTCACAAAGTCTCTGATTTCTTCATCTGCCAAGTCTTTGGCCTTCCATCCTGATTCGACATCGATCATGATCTTCATCCCTATAGCTTTCTTTGTTGTCTATTTGCATTGTGTAATTATTATCTTGATTACACATAACCCAAGCAGCACCAACACGATCAAGGCTCCAAGGAACTTGAACATGTCTGCCATCCATTGTGGAACCCAAGAAAAGAGTGATACAAACCAACTGTCATCAGCAATGTCCTCTACTTCGTCTATCATCTGGACGTGTAGCTTCGTTAGCATCTCTATATCCTCTGTCAAGGTTCCATTCTCGTTATCGTGAGAAGGTATGAACGTGCAACATGATTCTCTGATTTTTGCTCAAACACCTCCCTCCATAGCCGTGATCATGTCCAAGATGTATCTGTTCTGGAGAGTCATCAGTCTTATGGCTCATGTCTCCTCACTAATAGCATTGAATTCCTTTATGGTTGGGTTGATCGTTTGTAGCAACTCCCATCTGGAAATCTGCAGCCATTTGCTCCAACTTAAGATTCTTGGCATGAAGATCAATATGAGGATTGACGAGTCTGGCTGAACGGTCTGTGTTCATATGGTATAGAGTCAAAAACTTCTATTGAATTGACAGAGAAATAATGTTCCCTCTTAATTCGATTGATCAGCTCCACAGATCTCTTCTTCCTCAGGTGTGCATCTGCTTTCAGAAAACTATCAAGATTCAGGTCACTTTTAGGAATCACCAATGCTGGAACATGAACATTCACCAGTGTGCATATTCCTCCTCAGTCTGTAGGCAATCTCAAAAAAGCTCTGGCTCCACAGGCCCAATAGCGATCCAGGATCACTGCTGTCCCAAGCTTCATCCTTGGTGATTCAAAGATCCAACTACGCTTCTGATTCCCCAACTTTTCTTGTGCCATTGTTTCTGAAGCACAGCTTTGAACTTTCAAAAGGCACTATCTGCAAGGGTCTTCCTTTGTCTTCAAACCAGGTCAACAGTTTAGCAAGTTTCGGCCACAATGGTTTGCACAGCACCTGTGCATTCCAAACAGTTGATTGTGGACAATCATATACCATCCAGGCTCTGCAGATAACCACTCCTTCTTCCAAGCCATCTGGTGGCAACACTGATCCCCAAATCTGCATCTGGCCTCTGTTCTTCCAATGTCTCATGTCTTCTTCAGTTTTTTCTGGACTCTCAAGTCTTTTGTTTACTTCCCATCTGATTTCAGCTCCTTTCACTCCAGGCTTTTCATATCTGATCACGTGATTCTTGGTATGCGCCCTGTCTCTTGTCTTCGTGTCCTGAACATAGTCATCTTTATCTGTCCATTCAGTTGCCTATTTGAGATGGGCATCTCGGCCCATGAACTGGCCTCTAGTTCGGCAAAGTGCTTTTTGTGATAGACAATGTGCTGTCAGGACGTCTATTTCAATAGCTATGAAGATCTTAGACGTCCTCATGCTATAAGGCAGGAGTGCACACACAAAGCATTCCTCCTTGGATGTTCTTCTTCCCACTTCTTTGATATGCTGATACCATATGTTATTCCCCAAATGTGCTGTACTGTTCAGGTAGTCATTTAACTCATGGTCATCCTCCCTAGCATTTCTCTTGAATCTCGTTCTTCTCTTATGATCTGCTATGATCATGTCATACAACATGTCAGCATAACTTCTTCTTACTGGACCAATCATAGGAACATTTGTCAGTGGACTGGGTGTGTTTATATTTGCTACCTGTGTAGGTTTACTCCTAAGCAATCTCTTCCTCTGTCTCTCCTTTGGAGTTTGTTTCTGCAACACGTTTTGTCAAAGAAAGGTGACTGGTGACATTTGTCATAAACTCAGGTGTTTTGACATTATTTACTCGAACAGGAATGATTACATAGGGCCTTCACTGTCTAGTAGTGTTACGCTCACCTGGTATCCACGGGGACGCCACCCAGCCCTGGTTGGATGATTTGCACTCTCGAACCCTCTCCCGGTCCCTTGGTAAAGCCTCTGGTTAAAGATGGGTCTTAATATTGTAAAAGGTCGATTCTCCGTCCTGCTCCTCGTGGCAGGGGCGCGTAGGAGCAGGACGGAGGGTGGTGTGGGGGGGGAGAGCAACGACCAAGTTACTTCACTGGTGCAAGCCCCCCTGTGGGAATCCAGGCCTGCTGCGACTCCGTAGGTTTGCTGCTTTACAGTCTTTATATGCAGTTCTTATGTTCCTCTTAGTTCGAATAATAATGTCTTGCTTCTTTCCTTTTAGGTATGGAAAGGTATTTTGGTGTTGTCATGCAGTTTGGAGATGAACATGGGCCGGTAGGCGAAAGCGCGATGCTGTCCGGTGAGTAATGCACGGCGCTGTTTCGCCTTTTATATTGCTAACCTGTGTCTTTTCTCTCCTTGCAGTTTGCGATGTTCCTCGCCGAGCGCTGTAATGTTCCAGCAATGATACTGACCAGGAGATGACTACCCAGGTAAGAATTGTGTGGCTTTCTTCATTCGGGAGGAAACGTGAGTAAACGCTTACTACTGCCGTCTTTCTTTCTCCTCTTTCCAGGTTATGGTATTCCAGGATGCATGCAGTGCCGGATGATGGAGTTCGTACCTTCAGGTGAGTGGAACTGAAGTCAGCGATGGATTGAAGACAGGATACTGTTCCAGGTATGTTTCGTAGTGTTCTTTCTCTCTCTGCAGGTCCTTGGTGTCAGGTAGCTGGCATCAAAGAACTGGACATGGTGAGCGTTACGCTGCCCACAGCAGAATAACGCAAAGCATGTTCTGCTGTTTGGGTGTGGTTTAAATAGTCTCAGGTAAAGTAATACAGGTAAAATAGTCACAGGCCTGCCACGCCCAAAGTAGTCCAGGTAAAGTAGTCCCAGGCCTGCCACACCCAAAAGACTAGACCGCATAGCTCAGTTCCTTGCAACTGAGCTATGTGTGTGCCTCCATATTGGCGGAACCCCCCAAGTTAAATAGTCCCAAGTAAATAGTCCCAATCTAATGTTGGTCTTCATGATGGTTATGAGCCTGGCGCCAAAGGCGCCAGGACTGACTCCAAGAGAGTCTTGGATGAGGTTTTAAGGCCTTTGACCTGGCCCCAACTGGAAGGCTGACTTGCCAGTGAGGGCCAGGGGCAAGGGTCATGACAGCATCCCCCCCCCCCAAGGCCCCTCTCACGGTGGCACTTCTGCCTGGTCCTGGTTTGGCTGGGTAATTCTGATGGAACTTTTTAATTAAGTGAGGTGCATGGATGTATTCACTGTCACAAGTCTCTCCCCTTCTCACCTGTCTTTCCTGTTTGCTTGCGACCTTCTTTTGTGACTTCTTGCGCACGGTCCGGGATTTGTATAAGCCTGCGCGCGGGTCTTCGGATTCCAGCGTGCTTCGGTCAGATTGTCCAGGACGGAACCAGGAAGGAACAATGTCTGCACGCGGAGGCACGGGACCCGTGGCTCGAGCGCGGGTGAAAATCCAGGAAAGTTTTGGGTAAGTTGAGGGATGAAAGGAAAAGGAGGAGGAAACAAGGAACCGGGAATAGAGATCAGGAAAACAGCGCCGAGCGAACTCCGGCAGCACACGTCCAGCTACGGCGAGCCGTAGCATTGAGATATGCAGAGCCGCGGGGGTGTGTTCATTTTGTAGAAAGGAAAAGGAGGAGGAAACAAGGAACCAGGAATAGAGATCAGGAAAACAGCGCCGAGCGAACTCCGGCAGCACACGTCCAGCTACGGCGACCCGTAGCATTGAGATACGCAGAGCCGCGGGGGTGTGTCCGTTTTGTAGCGCGTGTAATGCAAAGACTGGTAAGCAGAATTGCGCATCAAGCGGCCATGTTGGAAGGATTACTGAGTTCAATCCCCTATGTGTCAGGGACCGCGAAGTCCACAAGGGACGCAGACAGCGATTCATGACAGTATGCCTCCTCTGAAGTCCAGCTCCTCTGCGTTTGCCTGGATGTATAAGATGGTATCTTCAAATCAGCCTGGGAGCATTCATGTTTGACACGGGTTCCCAGGTGCGCTCACTGGGAGAGTACCTTTTCCATTCGACAAAATATTGTAGCTGACCACGTCGGTATCTAGAGTCACAGATTCTGGAAACCTCATATTCGAGTTGGTCATTGATAATCGCTGGGGTAGATCTTGGAGCAGTTCGAGAGGGTTGAACATATGGTTTCAATAGAGAGGTGTGGAAGACAGGATGGATCCTTTTCTATGATTCTGGTAGCCGAAGTCGAAAGGCCACTGGGTTGATGATTTCTTTTATAGAAAAAAGGGGCCGTAATACCTGGGAGCCAGTTTATTTTGTCGCAGATGTTGAAAAAGGAGTTTCGAGGATAACCAGACTTTATCGCCTACTGAGTAAGAAGGCCCAGGTCTTCTTTTGGAGTCTGCATGATGTTTAACGTCTTTTCGGGCCTTTTCTAAGTGTTCCTTTGCTTCTTTATATACATTAATAAGGGTTTAAATCCAGGAATCAACCGTAGGAACTGGGGTAGGGTGTGGGAGAATGGAAGGTAGAACTGACGGATGAAAACCTTGACTAGAGAAGAAAGGACTGGTGTTGATAGCTGAATGATCCGAATTGTTGTAGGCGAATTCGGCCATAGGTATTAAGAGTGACCAATCATCCTGGACCTTGGTGGCGAAGCAACAAAGATATTGTTCCAGAGTTTGGTTTACACGTTTAGTGGCTCCATTGGTCTGTGGGTGATAACCTGAGGACAAGGCACGTTGGATTCCCAGTATACGACATAATTGTTTCCAGAACTGGGATATATATTGGGGTCCTCAGTCAGAAATGATCTTGGAGGTTAGCCCATGAAGCCGGAATATGTGTTCCAGGAAGATTCTGGCGCGTTCAGATGAGGATGGCAGTTTGTTTAAAGGTGTAAAATGAGCCATATGAGTGAACAAATCAATGGTAACCATGATAATTGTGTATCCCCTGGAAGATGGTATTCCCAGGGTCTTGTTGGTATTGCTGGTTGAAGCAGTAGACCTGCCGGTTTCTTATTATCATGTTTGTTCTGATTGCAGACTGCACATGCCTGGATATGACTCCGGACATCCTCTTTCATCCTCGGCCACCAAAATTGTCTTTGTATTGACCGGAGGGTGTTGGTGATGCCACGGTGTCCTGAATGAAAAGTATTATGACATAGGCTTGTGATCTTTTGCCGCAGTCCAGGAATGGGGATAACCAAGCGATTGTCCTTGAACAGATATCCGTCCCTTGTCTTGAGCTTCCATCAATTGTTTCTCTTAAACTCCTTCCAGGTTTCAGAGGACTGAGTTTGAATTCGAATATCCTCCAGGAATGTGATTGCTTGGGCAACAAATATTGTGTGGGGAAACATCTTAGGAAAAGTCTGATCTTCAAGGGTTTCGTAACCAGGACGTCTGGATAAGGCATTGGCTATTATGTTGTGTGTTCTAGGGACATGATGGATTTGAAACTGGTATTGAGCAAAAAAGAAGGTCCAACGGGCTTGACGACTGTTTCTACATTTTAGGGATTGCAGGACTTGAAGATTTCGATGGTCTGTGCAGACCTGTATCGGCTGTTTGGCTCCCAGGAGAAGATGACGCCAATCAGTGAAAGCCTGGCGGATGGCTAGCAGTTCCTTTTCCAAGACGGAATAATGAGTTTCGCTGGGAGTCAAGGTGCGAGAAAGATAGGCGATGGGGTGTTCTAACTTATCATCAAGTTCCTGTTTTAGGACTGCCTCGATGGCGTAGTTGGAGGCATCAGTTTCCACAAGAAAAGGGCGATCAATGTCGGGTTGAGCTAAGATGGGAGCCTGTGTAAACTCCGACTTCAAGCGTTGGAAAGCCGTATCTTGGGCTGAGGTCCACTGCAAGGGGGTATCCTTCTTTAGCAATGCAACAATAGGATGTACAATCTCCGAAAAGGATGGTATACATTTCCGATAGAAGTTAGCAAGCCCCAGGAAGGATTGAATTTGTTTTACAGTAGTTGGAACGGGCCAGGATAGAATGGAATCTACCTTTCAGGGTTCCATTCCAATCCCCTTAGGGCTAAGAACGAATCCGAGATAGTGAACAGTTGATACATGGAAAAGACAGTTCTCGGGTTTGGCCAGGAGCTTATGTTCACGTAGATGTTGTAAAACTGCTTTTACGTGTTCTTCATGTTTCAGATGGTCCTTGGAGTAAATCAGTATGTCGTCCAGATATACAATTACGAAGAGGAACAGCATGTCAGAAAACACTCAGTCCATAAAACGTTGGAAGACCGCTGGGGCATTAGCAAGTCCGAAGGGCATAACCAGGTATTCAAAATGGCCAAAAGGTGTTTTAAAGGCTGTTTTCCATTCGTCATCTTCCTTTCTACGAATTAGATGGTAGGCACCCCTGAGATCTAATTTTGTGAATACTACTGCACCTCTTACTGCTTACAGGATATCTGAAATGAGAGGCAATGGGTGGCGGTCCTTGAGAGTACACTGGTTAAGGCCACGGTAATCTAGACATGGGGCCTGATCACGACCTCGGCGGTAACCCTTAAATCCGGCGGTAGCGCTATTACCGCCGGATTTAAGGGTCCGCCGAATCAGGGCTGCTGCGGATTTCGCCCCAGCTCTTCGCTGGGGGGAAATCCGCCGAAAATTTGCACTATTACCGCCGGCGGGAAATCCGCCGGCGGTAAGAGCGCGAATTTTCCCCATTGAGCCCAATGGGGAATTCCCGAATGGGCTCAATGGGGAATGGGGACTTCCAAGTCCCCCCAACTCGTGATCCCGCGCTATTAGCGCCGGGGGCTATGGCGGTCGCGCTAATAGCCCCCGCGCTAATAGCGTTACCGCCGAGGTCGTGATCAGGCCCATGGTCTAAGATCCTTGGTATCTTTCTTGGGAACGAAAAATAACGAAGCGCCCGCCGGGAACTTGGATGGTCGTATGGTGCCATTTTCCAAGTTAGTATCCAGGTATTCCTGGAGGGCCCTTTTTTCAGGTTCTGATAAAATAAACATTCTTCCGAAAGGGATCACTGCTGAAGGCTCAGTATCGATGGCACAATCCTCAGGTCTGTGAGGAGGAAGAGCTTGAACTAAGGCAGTCAAAAATACATCTGTGTAATACTGATAGGCCCTGGGAATTTGGATGATGTTAGAGACAGTGACTGGACTCTGTTGGATTTCTTGTGAGTTTTCAGAGGACTTTGGTAATGAATCTAGGAATAAGCAGTGGGACATAGTGTTCAGAACCAAGAAACAAGGAGCCTACTGCGCAATTGATGTAAGGGTTATGCTTCTGTAACCAGGGCATGCCTAGAACCATCGGATAGTGGGCAGATCTTATGATGTCAAATTTGATCCTCTCTCGATGGTGATTTATAGAGAGTAGGATCTCTTTGATTTGAAGGGTTATGGGTCCCGAAGATAAAGGTCTTCCATCAATTGCCTCTACTGGTTGCATCGTCTCTCAAGTTTCATGTGGAATGTTGTGAGTAGTAACCCAATCATGATCTATGAATATACCTATGGCTCCACAATCCACTAATGCCAGAATGGGGTAAGATTCTTTATTGGAAGGCGATAGAAAGGCCTGAAGAATCACAAGCTTGTTTGGTCCAGGAGTGTTCAAGGAAGGAATTGATGTGGAGCAGATATCATTCTCCCGAAACTGTGCCCCATCTAGGATGGGGAGCTGGCGTTTCCCGAACGCCGTGGAGAAGCAATAGGGCACTCTCTGACAAGAGGATGCGCAATACATGCAGAGTCCAGTGTGAATACGGTGCATCCTTTCTTGTGGGGCAATGGGTCCACGGAATGTCCCCAGTTGCATGGGTTCTGGATCTGAGGTCGGAGAAACTGCGGGTTCTGGGCTAGAAGGATGGTCTGTGACAGCTTTTTGGAATGATGATTTCGACTTCTTTTTCTCTGCCTTTCTTTCCTGGATTCGAACATCTATTTGCAAGGAAAGGTCCAAGAGGGCCTGGAAGGAATTAGGGCGAGCTACCCTGGCTAGCTCGTCCTTTATTTCTTCATTCAAGCCTCTGCGAAAGAGAGTGTAGCTAGCCTCTTGGGACCAATCAGCTTCCTTCATAAATTGTTTGAAACGGGTGACATAGGTAAGCATATCTTGGGATCCTTGTCGAAAATCAAGTAGACGTTCCTGAGCGCCGTAAACCTGCTCAGGATGATCAAACATGGCCTTTAGGGCTTCCACGAATCCATTGTAATCATCCAGGAGGGCATCGCCCGAATTGACTAGGGGAGTTGCCCAGGTTAATGCGTTGCCAGTGAGGTGTGATATCATAAACCCCACTTTTGCTCTAGGGGTGGAAAAGTAGTAGGGCTTGAAGGTGAAATCCACCAAGCAAGAATCAAGGAAGGCACAAAGGGTCTTTGGAGAGCCATCATATTTGTCCACCACTCCTCCCAATAATACACTTTCCTTGGTAGCTGAATCACAAGACAATACCAGCTGCTTTAAGGCAGCGTTCTCAGCCTTAAGGTTTTGAACTTCTGTGGTGAGTTCCTGCATGCCTCGCATGAGGTCTTGAACCGCGGCTTCCATCCCGGGATCCGTATCGGTTTTTAGTTGTCTCAATCTGTCACAACTCTCTCCCCTTCTCAATTGTCTTTCCTGTTTACTTGCGACCTTCTTTTGTGACTTCTTCCGCACGGTCCAGGATTTGTATAAGCCTGCGCGCGGGTCTTCGGATTCCAGCATGCTTCGTTCAGATTGTCCAGGACGGGACCAGGAAGGACCAAAGTCCGCGCGCGGAGGCACGGGGCCTGCGAAAATCCAGGAAAGTTTTGGGTAAGTTGAGGGATGAAAGGAAAAGGAGGAGGAAACAAGGAACCGGGAATAGAGATCAGGAAAACAGCCCCGAGCGAACTCCGGCAGCACACGTCCAGCTACGGCGAGCAGTAGCGTTGAGACGCGCAGAGCCGCAGGGGCATGTCCGTTTTGTAGAACGTACAGCGTGTAATGCAAAGACTGGTAAGCAGCGTTCCGCATCAAGCGGCCATGTTGGAAGGATTACTGAGTTCAATCCCCTATGTGTCAGGGACCACGAAGTCCAGAAGGGACGCAGACGGCGGTTCATGACAATTCACTAGGTTCCCATGGTCTGTCTTGAGGGCCGTATCCCTTCCAATCAACTAAGTAGTATAATTTGGATCTGGTGTATTTTGAGTCTAGGATATCCTTTACTTCAAACTCTGGTTCTCCGTCAACTAATACTGGTTTTGGTGGTGTTGTAACCCGAGTACCGGGTTGTACCAGTTTCAGGAGTGATACATGAAACACAGGATGAATCTGCATAGTGGGTGGTAGGGCTAATTTAACTGCCACTGGATGTATTATGGATTCAATAGAATAAGGTCCCAGATATCGGGGACGAAAGGTCTGAGTCCCTTTTATGGGCACATATTTTGATGCTAACCAGACCTCTCCAATTTGATAGTCGGGGGCTTTACTACGATGTTGTCAGCAAATTTCTTTTGTCTGTTCTTGGCTTGGAGTAAATGTTCTGCTGCTTCTTTGAAGGCCTGGGAAATAGTCGTATGTAGGGTTTTAACCGCTGGCATTTCCAAAGGGGTTGGGAGATCCAATTCTGAAGTATGTGGATGTCTACCATATATAGTGTAGAAAGGGGTTTGTCCAGTGCTGGTGTGTAATGAATTATTATAGGCATATTAAGCTATCAATAACAAGTTCTACCAATTTCAATCCACTTAATGTAACATGCAACGTAGGTATTGCTCAAGGGTTTGGTATGTTCCTTCTGTTTGGCCATCTGTTTGTGTCATGACCACAGACCAGGGTTCTAGTCTAGTACAGGGAAAGGATATCTAAGGGGGTTTTCCTAATTGGGAATTGGTTTTAGCCCTAGTTATTCTGGTATTCTAATTTCCCATTTGAAGAATATAGGCTTTCGGGTTCTTTAATGGCCGCCTGATTGTGCCCTTCAGGTTTAGACTGGCAGGTCTAGTCGTTGTCCATGGTAGCCTATTTAAGTCCTGCCCACTTGGAGGCTTGCGCTTCGCGTCTTCGTCTGCTTGCAGATCCGACGCTTACAGCGAATTCCACAGCTTCAGCTATTTCCCTGTCATAGCCTCCGTTCCACAGTTTCTGCTTTATTGTTCCTTATTCATGTTCCCCTCACTGCACACTCTCCTTACTGTTCGAGTTACCTTCATGAAGTTGGAATTCTTTTCAGTCACAGACTTCGTTCCTCAGAGCGCTGAGGTGTTTGGTCACACGCAAGTACCGCTTAGCAGTTTATTCAAGTAATAGCAATATTGCTGCCGGTTATTGTGCTAAGGCTTTCTTTCCCGTTAGAAAGTGTTGCCAGTCACTGAGGTGAAGTTCGTTACTGTTTGGTCGCGTGTGTTTCTGTGCGACTTGTTGCCGTATGATGCTCACGCACTTCAGTTACTGCCCTAATATGGTTATGAGGAAAACGGCACATAGTTTGTAGCACAGTTTATTTCCATATTTCGTTTCCACTACCTTGTCTTGCACACAGCAGTTGTTTGTAAGGAAGTGTATGAGGAGGTTCCACACGCAGTGAATCCGGTGCTCAGTTCGGTGTGCCATTATTTGACATTTTACTGAACACCGTTTTCGCTATTAATTCTTGGGCATTGCCCTTAGGCTACAGTCACTTAGGAATCCTTACTTATCTGTTTTCACCTGCTGGGTTCCTTATTAGGCGCTTTGACTGTAACTAAAAGATAAGAGTAGTGCAGTTCATTTTCAAAATTGGATTACATATATAGACCTGTTAGACATTAGTTGTCTTCCCTCTTTTTCTGACCTTCTTATTTTTCATATTCCTTGAATACAAGAACCCATTGCCTCTAGTTATATTCCCTTCCTCCTAGGTTCCAACTTCTTCAGGACTAGCGCCCCTGTAAGAACAGGATGGATAGCTCATAAAATAAGAATTAAGGTGAGCTATAGTTAGATGGTTATTCTAGAATTACATATATGTATATATATATATATATATATATATATATATATATATATATATATATATTTACACAAGGAAATTGCAATAAGGAAGGAAATATTGTTATTTGTCCACAGAATCTATGCCTAACTATTGAGGAGGTGGGTAGAAGACTTAAGGAGCTCCAGACGGTCCCTGCAGAGTCCAGGTAAGTGTTACAGTTTGAGGATGGTGACTTGTGGATAGTCGAATTTCAATTTGGGCCTTTGAACAGCATTTCCTCCAGAAGTTGGATACAAACTGACTACCTCGATCTGAGATCAAGACCGTTGGAAAGCCATGTAGCCGTACGATTTCCTCCAGGAATACTTTTGCTAAATTGGATGCATTTGGAAGACCCTTAAAAGGAATAAAGTGTGCCATTTTAGAGAACAAGTCTACAACTACTACGATGGTGTTGAATCCTTGACTGGGAGGTAGATCTGTAATGAAATCAAGGAACAGTGTGTGCCATGGTGCAGGAGGAATTTCCAATGGTTGGAGAAGACCAGCTGGTTTCTGCTTTTGGGACTTGTTTTGCGCACACACACCGCAAGATTGGATAAATTGTATGATGTCTTTACGCCATGTGGGCCACCAATAGTTTTGTTTTACTTTAGCTAGAGTTTTGGCAATTCCAGGATGACCTTCAATCAGGGAGTCGTGATAACCCGAAATAACCTGCTCTTGTAAATCTTTACTTGACAAGTATAGACGGTTCCTAAAATATGGTAACTGGTCTTTAATGGTGTAATGTTCTCCTTCAGTACACCACTCTAGTGAGAAAGTGGGATCCATTAAGAGTTGGATCTTGTTTTGGAGTTCACCCTGTGTCAATGTTGTCGTAAGACCCAGGAGTTTGTCTTCTGGAATGATGGCTACTGGATCTGGAGTTATGTATACCTTTTCATCAACACCCATGCGGGACAAGGCGTCAGCCTTTCCGTTTCGGCCTCCTGGCTGGTAGGTGATCACATAGTCCTATTCAGCGAAGAAAAGAGCTCACTGCAGTTGACGGGATGATTGAGCCTTTGCTGTTTTTAGGTATTGCAGGTTTCGATGATCAGTTATGACCGTGACAGTATGTCTAGCACCAAGGAGATAGTGTCACCATGCCTTGAAAGCTGATTTTATAGCCAAGAGTTCTTTGTCTATGATAGCATAGTTCGGGAGGTGAGAGTTTTCATGACCAGAAGGCCACAGGGTGTAACTGGCCAGTTCCTGGGTCCCTTTGTGAGAGAACAGCTCCCATAGCCATGCTAGAGGCATCTGTTTCAACTATATAAGGGAGGTCTGGGCGAGGATGCTGTAGAACTGGAGCAGAAGTGAATTTTTTCTTAAGTTCTTGAAAGGCCTTCTCTGCTTCTTCGGTCCAATGGAACTTTTTATTGTTTTTTCTCAATAGTGAAGTAATTGGATGCACTATTTGGGAAAAATCTGGGATGAATCGGCGGTAAAAGTTTGCAAAGCCCAACATACTCTGGATTCCTTTAAATGAAGTTGGTGACGGCCAGTTAAGAATGGCATCTACCTTGTGCCTATCCATTCTGATACCTTTTGGTGTGAGGATAAAACCGAGGAACTCCACTTCGGTGACATGAAAAGAGCATTTTTCGAGTTTAGCATACAGTTTATGTTGGCAGAGTTTAGTAAGGATGGAGCGGACATGCCTAACATGGTCTTCTTTTGTAGCAGAATACACTAAGATGTCATCAATGTAAACCAGGGCGCAAACGTCGATTAACGACAGCAAAACATCATTCATAAAGTACTGTAATGCAGCAGGAGCGTTGCAAAGTCCAAAAGGCATTACCTGGTATTCATACAAGCCGTATTTGGTACGAAAGGCAGTTTTCCATTTGTCTCCTTTCTTCACTCGAACAAGATGGTACGCCCCCATAAGGTCCCGTTTGGTATAGATTTGGGCATCTTTGACTTGATCCAATAATTCAGGAATAAGGAGCAGTGGATAACATTTTTTTACTGTGATCTGGTTTAATGCGTGATAGTCGATGCAAGTCCTCAAATCTCCTTCCTTCTTTGGTACGAAGAGTAAGGGACTGGCTGCCGGTGATTTAGATGGGCGGATAAATCCATTTGCCAGGTACTGATCAAGATAAGATTTCAAATGGAGGTTTTCTGGTTCAGTAAGTGCATAGATTCGACCACAAGGAATTTGCGCACCAGGTATGAGGTCGATCTGACAATCGTAGGGCCTGTGCTGTGGTAGAGTATTGGCTTGTTCTTTCTGGAACACTTCTTGAAAATCTTAGTATTCATTTGGTAGAGTACTAGTCACACCTAGTACAATCGCCGCCGTACTGGGAGTAGCAGATGTACATAAATCTGTTTTCCCCTTTTCTTGGTAATAACAGTTGCAAGCACAATCATCGGAAAAGGCCAACTTCTTGGCACGCCAATCTATTAGAGAGTTCTGAGCTACCAACCATGGCATCCCTAAGATTACTCGAAACTGAGGAGCTTTGATGAGATCGAATGCAATAGATTCTCAGTGTCCATCCTGGCACAGTAGGGTTAGTGCTGCTGTATATTGGGTTACTGGTCCGGAAGCTATTTCTGTCCCATCAACAGTAGTAATTTTTTCAGTAGTCGACTTAGAGCATAAGGGAAGCCCCATCTCTGCTGCCAGATTTTGGTCTACATAATTCCCAACTGCTCCGCTGTCTATGTAAGCTTCGACAGCATGCATCCGAGACGGTTGTTGGTGATTGATCAAAATTACTGGTAATACAAAGTGTGAGGTCTGTGGCTCATCCTTCTAGCTCGACAAGCGGACCTCTAGGCTTGCCAGGCTCGGTAGTTTTCCGACTCCTTGTTATTATCTTCCTTCTCTGTGGCTCAACAATTCTCCTTGGTGGTTTCACTGGACATTCTTTGAGGAAGTGGCCTGATTTTCCGCAATATAAGCATAATTGCTGTTGCCTTCTCTCGTCTCTTTCAGTTTTAGTTAAAGGGGGCCGTACACCTCTGATTTGCATGGGTTCTACCGTGTTTTCCAATGTACGGGGAACATTATCCTTTGACCGGGCATACACAGCTCGAATGTCTAACCTTATCCAGTCCGCTTTTCGGTCTGTGATCTAATTGCACCACAAGGTTGATGAATTCTCCACAGTCTTTAGGTGGGTTAACCACTTGAGAAAGTACATCCTTTAGTTCCCCTTGTAGACCCTGATGAAAAAGTGTGGTCCTTTTTTCCTCAGGCCACCCAGCTTGAACGACTAGTCTGTTAAAAATGTTGCTATTTATGTAAGCAAGTCTTGACTTCCTTGACGGAGTGACAAAAGTTTGTTGTCTAATGCTTGGCCTTGGGTATGACGAGCAAAGAGTTTTTCCATTTCCATCTGGAAACCCCCAAAGTCATGTAACAACAGGTTATCCTGACTTACCAATGGTACCAACCAATCCGCAGCACTGCCACTCAGATATGACAAGACAAAAGCAACCCGCGCTTGGTTGTTAGGAAAAGCCCCAGGTCTGCAAAGGAAATGAAGACGACCTGGTTCATGAACGTTGCGTACTTCTTGGGGTCCCGTGTAAATCGTTCAGGTGGAGCTAAAGGAACTGCCCCAGGAAGAGTTATTTGTACTGCATTTGTGGAAGAAGTTGGTGCAGGTGCTGGCGGAATGTTACCAGGCAATGGGGTCTGTCCTACCTGTGATTGGAGAAATTGTCCACTCATTTCATCGGTACGATCCTTAGTAACCCCCAATACCCTTCCCCACCACGATTAATAACTTTAATTTAACAGACTTTATTCATACATTAATAATCAAAATGACTCGGGTAGTTGGCAAAAAGGATAACTGTTTTAATATCAATTATCTAAAATGGAGTACAAAGGACATCAAAGGACGTCTCAGTGCAAATTCTCCCAATGCATTTGAAAAAAGCAGTTTATATAGCAAAAAATCGTCATTGATGACGTTAACCTACATATTACTAACATCATCCTACGTGGCAAATTACAAAAACTTATTGGAGAAAGTGATTGGGTCTCAGGGATCAGCGAAGTATATGATGCATACTAGTCTAGGGCAGTGGAAGTCATTGGTTTTTTAACATCAGGTGGGGCAACTAAGCCCTGCCCTCAAAATGGCCACTGTGAACGTCACTAAATACACAACGTCCCATTGGTTCTACAAACTATAGGACCCTTAATTACGTGGTCCCCTACAATTGGTTGGCACTCTAACCTCCGTCAGTACTTATCCAATTACGTCTAGCAGCACGCAAATTGGACCTCAAGGTGCTGGTGAGCTTGTCTAAAACAGAGCTTCCCACCAATTAGCATATATATCTATCATCACCTCAGTGGTCTGCTAACAATTAAGACTTTGAACTTGTCCTTGGGAGTGTTCTTAGCTCTGGAGAATTCAGGGGAGTGTAGGCACGCTCTGCCCTCATGAGTAGGTGTGATAGTCCTGCTCGTCTAACTTCATCTGTCCACGTGACTGAAGATCATGATTTCAAGCCTGTAGTGTATTAAAACATTATTTTCTAATAGGCCTCTGACATCTTCCTTGTTTTGTTCATGCCTTCTGAATAGGAGCTTGTTCTTTCACACGATTTTATATCCAATGTCAGCTCGCCCCAGCCTGATAAGACCGTGGCTTCTTGGCTCATCCACATTCGCCTTTCTGAAATTCACTTGGTGATTCATTTGTTTTCTTACTGCGACACACTGAAAATTAGGCCTTCCTTTTTTCGTCCAACTCTGCTATAACACGTAGTGGAAACATCCATCCTTTACTCTTTACGCATATATATACATATACATATACTGGCGCATGCTGCAATCTATTAATTATAAAGCTAACCTCAAGAATACTTTGTCTGCTTGTGTTTCTCTGTACACATGTATATCTCCGCCAGACAGGCGAAGAGAGCACAAAAAGAGCCTGGCACAAAAATCCCAATTCAATTACTCTTTCACTGTACAAACAAGCAGTGAAGGAATTCAAAACTGCGATTTATCTTTTCCAAATCCACCTACTACAATAACAGGATAAACAACCCCTGCTCTAACATAGGCAAACTCTTCAAGATCCTGGCAGATTTTCAAGATTCTTCTCCTATCAATCAAAGCCCTGTAAAGAATTCTGACTGGCACCAGGAAAGCCATGATGGTTTCCTGACCAAGATCGCTGTCATGATGCCTACCCCCAGGCATCCGGACCAAGCCCATCAGCCCCGGGAGCAGGCATCTAGACATTTAGTAAAACCTCAGCAGCCCCGGCTAGGGGCTATCTGGGTTCAGTCCTGGTGCCTTAGGCACCAGGCTCATAGTAGGAATCAGTCCTGGCGCCTAAGGCGCCAGGCTCATAGTCATTACTTACCTCAGGCAGACCATGCTGCAAATGACTCCAATCCAACATGAAGCCTGAAAGGGACTATTTTTCTACAGGAACTATTTTTACTTAGGTGTGGTTCTAGGGACTTCTTACCTGGGACTACTTTTGAGGCTATTTAAACCACGCCCGACCAGCAACACACGCTTCGCGTTATTCTGCATCCAGCAGCATAACACTCACTGTGCCTGCAGCCTGCATCCTGTCTTCTGCCACGCCCGCCTCGAATCCGGAGTTCCTAAAACAAAGAGGAAAGAAAGGGACAAGGCTAGAAAACAAACTTATTTCTATTCCACACCTGACACTGGATCCATCTTGTCTCCGGACCTGTAAAGAACATCATTTCTGCACACGCCGCAACTCCAGCTGCAGCGCCGCGCCATACTCACCAGTCTTCACAGCATCCTTTGGGTCGGCGCTGCCTCCATCATTTCTTCGCCAAACTTCGGCACCTAGGAGACAAAAGAAAACCACAAGGTGAGCCGAGGGAACCAACAAATATAATTCTTACCACCATATACTTACCTGCTTTACCACCGGAGGCATCCTTTTGTGACTCTCCATATTTTCACGTGCCGCATCTGTAAAGAGAGACAAAACAACATGTTTTCCTCGTGCAACATTTACCAGACAGCGCCGGGTAATACAGACTCTTACCTGAGCGCCATCAGCTGCCACACGATCATCTTTTCACGAGCCAGCTGCAAGACAAGAAAGGAACGGGGGAACAAGAGTGAACATCGGACATATTGAACTCACTCTATGAACTTAATACTTACTGGTCCTCACCAGGAACCTCAGAGTCAATACGCTCCGGAACTCTCCCGAGCCTTCAAACCAGTGAAGTAACTGGAATCAACGCGCCACTGCAAATCCACGCAGGATGGAGAGCTCATCTTTCAAGAATATAAGGTGAGATTGCTGTGAGGGCATTTCGGAGGTGATTAGTTGGGGAGGACTGTGGGGGTGCCATCACTTGAATCCACAAGTGGCTAAATCCATCTCTCCACTTGCAGGAGAATATTTCTACGGGTTAAGCAGACAAGATTAGGAGGGCAGATCCAGTCAGTCATCGCTGCACTACGCATCACGTGGGTGGAGACCGCAGCTGTCCGGGTCCGACCGACGCCCCTGTGGGAGCCAGGTGAGCGTAACAATCGCATCCCATAAGAAAACTATTAGTAATATCCAGACCTCTTCTCAGGAATACAATACTCATATGAACAGCTCCCAAGATCCCATCTCAGAATTGAATAAAGTTCCATGTTTTAACTTCTCCCATTATTCGGAGGAACAAGTTCCTAAGATCATTCGTGACCTCAAACCCACTTCATGCCCGGGTGACTGTTGTCCAGTAGATGTCTTTAAGGACTCACTTGAACTTCTGGCCCTCTGGATGACCAAACTCATCAACCTTTCCTTTGATGAGGGCGTGGTTCCTTCCTCTCTGAAGGAAGCTTGGATTACACCACTGCTTAAAAAAGCCAATCTTGATCCACGTATTACTGACAACTATCGGCCCATTACTAATATGCCTTTTGTCTTAAAGATAATGGACAAATTGGCATATCTTCAATTACAGAGACATATCGAAGACCATAGGATCCTCAGCTCACGCCAATCGGGTTTCAGAGCTCAGCATGGGACGGAAACCGCTATGCTGGACCTTAAATCTATCTTGGCCGGCATGGTGGATAGAGGTCATCCCGCCTTGCTGATGCTTCTGGACCTTTCCGCTGCCTTAGATCTGGTGGACCATTCCCTACTGGTGATAAGACTATGGGAGGTCACCTACTGTTCCAATCAAGAATTCCAGTGGATATCCTCATTTCTCGGCCCCCGGACAGTCCGGGTATCCGTTGGTGAGGAAAGCCCCAACCCCGTTTCTCAAACATGCGGCGTCCCTCAGGGTTCCTGCCTGTCCCCCACCTTATTTAACATATACATTCTGCCTCTCTTGGACCTGCTTCATGCCCTGGATGTCCGGTATACAAATTACGCCGACGACACTCAGGTCGTCTTCGAGCTCAGCGGGGAGTATGAGCAAGACTTGACTGCCATAAATAAAATCTACTACGCCATGCAGGCCTGGATGGCAGGTAATTCACTTGCATTGAATTGTAATAAAATGGAGCTTCTGATAGTGGCATCCAGAGCTCACCTTGGCAAACTAGCCCTGGCATATGCCAACTTTTGCATTGCTGGCAATATTATTCCAGTTTCGAAGAAAGTCAAGACCCTAGGGGTTGTCCAAGATGATGAACTATCTATGAGACCACATGCTCCTTACATTCGATCGTCCTGTGGACGTATTACCAAGCGAATAACTTATATTTGCCCATTTTTCACTGCCAAAAACTACTGCAATAGCCTCCTAGCGGGCACTACACATCTTAACATACAAGCATTGCAGGTCACTCAGAAAAATGCAGTTCAGGCCAATCAGGGCCTGTCCAAAGGTGAGCACATCTCAGACGCCAGGAGGGCACTTCATTGGTTGCCAATACAACACAGGATCACTCATAAGATCCTGACGGTGTCCTTCAAATGTCACTCAAATACTTGCCCTGCATATCTCACTGAATGAGTAAAGCCCCATATAAGCGGAAGGAACCTCTGTCATCCGCCTTTCCCACATTCATCCAGCCCAGATATAAGCTGGTGCTCTTTGGAGGCACCTCCTTTGACACTCAGGCTCCGCTGCAATGGAACCTACTTCCCAGGTATATACGCCAGGCTGATAACCTGGCACTTTTCAAGAAGGAAATAAAGACTTACCTGTTCAACCTTAACCCAAGCTGAACTCAGTCTGTTCTCTTGACCTCTACTGTTTGTTTCTGACTCCTTTGCCCCTTTTTTGTCTGTTTTTGTTTTGTTTTTTGTGCGCCCTGCGGCCCACAGGTGTGTGGTGCTTTATGAGAATTAAAATAAAAAAATAAAAGGGCAAGGGCAATTTCCCCTTCGTCATCCTTCCAGGTCTCACCACTTTTCTCCTCCCTTTGTACTTCGAGTTTAGTGTAGCTGACTCTTCGTGCGTTCGGCCTTGCTCGAAGAGTGCTTTCGTGCTCTTTTATTCCTCTGGGGAAGGTAAAGGGCCATCAGGTGTGCGTGGTTATTGTTAATTGCCTGACTCTGCCTGACACGAGTGTTGGGACATGTCACGTAAACGGCTCTGGTGTTAACCTGTTGTCTGTTACTGTGTAAGAAAGTGTTTGTGTGAAAAAAAGGGGGGGTGTAGAGCTTGTAAATATCCTACTGGGTAGGATGGGAAAAAGGTGTTACAGGGAAGCATAGCCTTTGTATTAGGGTTTTGTGAAACTCAGAAGGGTGAGTTTGGCAGGGTTTGAAAAACCAATGGGAATGACTAGGATTATTATCGAGAAATGAACAGGGAGGATTGTGGGAATGGTAGTGTTTTATCAAAGAAGATTGGGAAGTTGGAAAATAAGAAGTAGAGGGACGGGAAGAAAAATAAGTATGAGTGTTCAGGTAGGATGTGTTAGATTCCCAGTGGGCTTGCACTCGTAGTGTAGCCGAGGAAATCCTCAAGGTAATACAGTTCTTGGGCGATATAAACCATACACACCAAGAAAGGTATTAACCAGAAGATGGAGATCAGAAGATGCAGTGGATCGTCCTTGGATGATTGCAGAGTACCCCAAAACAGTTGGTAAGAAGGCAATGGATCGTACTTGGATGATTGCAGAGTACCCCAAAACAGATTTAATAAGGCAGTTCGAGGAGATATCTGCAGAATAGAATGCAGTTACCACCACTTACAACACAACTATTATCCTAGGTTACAATATGCAAAGACAGACTAATCTGCGCCAGTGGAACAACCGACTAGGTTTTAATCAGGTTGTGGAAATGACAATCTATCCGTCTAGAATAACAGAGATAATGCAAGTTTGAAATCAGGTTAGCATGTAATGCAGAATCCACAGACTATAGAATATGTGACTTACCAGTAGATTGACAGGTGACACCAAGTACCTCTGGTACCCAAGGGAAATACTGCACCGACGAGCAAGAACGCCTAATACTGAAGTGGCAAGTCTCTAGTCCCCGATAGTCACCGGACCCGACGGCACGAGGATGCCTACTTCTAGGGTGGCCAGTCTCTAGTCTCCACAATAGCTACCGGACACAACTTCACGAAGACGCCTAAAAAAGTTAAGTGCCCCTGGGACCAGAGGATGGAAGAAGTCCAAATGAAGCGTGGAATGACAGGGAAGGATTCTTTATCCAGAAGAGTACTGATCCAGAGGTAGTAGATTCTTGATCCAGGTGTGCCGTAGAAACACCAGATGGACGGAATCACACAGAGTGGGTAAGGATTGTCTCAGAAGTGTAGTAAGAAAAAAACTGAATCATGGGCAGAATCATGGAAGGGTTGAGGAGCAGGTGCAGGAGACGGGCAAGGAAAATGAAAATGAGTTATAATTCCAAAATGCCAAAACAGACAAGGTACTGGCAAGGGCTAATCCGAAGAACAGACAAAGGTCAGCAACTAACGAGCAATAACTGGAGCCATGCACGTAGACAATAATGAATCCAAAATACATAGCCAAGAGTCCGACAACAAACAAGGGAGAACCAGACCAGGAGTAGCACAGCGAAATCCTTGGGACGAAAGCAAAGGTCAAAATCACTGTAGTCAACAAAATGAGCAAAGCGTACCATAAGCTCAATCAGGAGCGCCGCTGCACTGTTTCTGCGAGCCTTAAGAAGGCTGAATCACTTGACCCTGCGTGCCGTCGCACGTTACCAGAACGCTGAAAACGCCGTCCCAGTCACCATGGCAGCCTGCAGCGCTCCGCGAAACGGGTCCCGGAGAACGCGAAGAACCGCCTGGCCAGAAATGTCGAGGAGTGCCGGATGGCAGACCGTGCCAGAGACCCCCACGAGGAGCGCTGGGAAAGCAGCTCGGAAGGTAAGCAAAAGCGCCATCGTTTTTCTTAACAGGATGTAGGAAAAGAGGGGTCTTGGGAGATATGGGTTCTAAGCGCAACAGGGTTTGGGCTCCTAGGAGATTTACCAGCTTTGGAGGGTTCGTTAAATTTGGGTAAGGGAAAGTCTTGGGATGGAAGAGAGGCAGACGTGGAACAACCCACAAAGGCCTCCGGGACTTCGTCCCTGGCATAGTACTGCATCACACCTGGGGCACTTCCCCGAGTACAACCCCGGGTTCCCCCATCCAGGTGATCCAGAGTTGGGATCTGAGAGCACCAGTCCTTCCCTGGCCACCTGAATAGGGAACTCTCGAGGTCTGCTCGGGAGAATACCCTCAGGTTTCTCATAAAGCCTTCCGCTATGCTGGTTGGGCGGCAGTGTTTTGCCTGGAGATTCCACGCTGGAACACCTAGGTTGTTGGTCCAAGCATTCAAGCATATAACTGGGACTGTCAACCCTTTCCTGGTTGATTAGGGCGTGCAAAGTAGATAGTTTCAAGAGTTCTCTTACCTCTCTTTCTCTCTCTATCTTCCTTTCCCTATCTTGGCTGCAATCAGCTCTTCCTCTAGGTTATCAGGGCAGATTTCCATAGCATGGCCCCACTCTCCACAAAATAGACATTGTTCAACCTGAGAGGCTTCTGAGTCATTCAGAGATATAGAAGAAGTTGATCCTCTGCTGTCCTTATTCAGGGGACTAAAAAAAAAATGTGTGACTTGGCCATCCTCCAAGTTTTGGCCTTCTGGCTAATATAGGGTTATCCTCGCATCTCCCAGTTTGGGTTTCTCATTGCTTCTCTTATTTGCTTACTCCTTATTATTCCCTCTGAATAGTAAGGATGGATTTCTGGGACTTTGTTTTCTGTAGGGGGATTGTCGGGGGCTCCTCCTGATTTATGAGATATTTACCCCATGTTTTTGCTGGTGTAACATTAGAGCAGTGTGGCTGTTCTTTGAGTGAGCAGAGTGTTGCAGTGGAGAGTGGAGCCTGGAGTCTTTCTGCCATCTCTATCATGCGACTGCTGCTGGCTGTTTAAAATCACTCTGCTTTGTGGAGCAAATGCGGAGTGAGCAGAGAGTTGCAGTGTTTCGGTGTGGCAGCGTGCCGAAGCAGAGAACTTTCTGAAGAGAAGGCAACAGAGATACCAGCAAAGAAGTAAGCTGTCCGCCCCCGGCATAGATCCCGTTAAAGGTGAGGAGGCTCAATGGGTGCGGGAGTGTGGTGCTGCCATGCTAGGATTGGGCTCTCGGACCCGCCTACAAGCAAAGCGGCAAGACCATGCCGAGTGTGTGAAGACTCTGCTGACCTCCCAGATGATCTGCTCCATGACCTCCCGGATGATATGCTCCAAAGGGAGTATATTGTATGGAGTCCCCAACTTCAGAAACTCTAATGGGGATTAGTCCCATACCTACATCTGCCGATCTGGCAACGGAAAATAACCAGGACGCAATAAGGAGGCAGGACAAGCTGCCCAACGATTGGCAGGGAACTGAAAAGTGAATACTGCTAGCTTGACTATGCCACATACAGCTCTTAGCGGTCCTGCGGAAGTGGAGTTCTCATCTGCTAATGACCAGCTAAATGAGAAAAGCATGACAATCGACTTACCCTCTATCCTCCCAATGGGGGCAGACAAGGAACTAACAAAGGAGGGCTTGGTAGAAGATCCCAGTGGGGCTCAACCGGACAGGATGCCCATGGCAGTCTCAATAGAAGTATTGTGGTCGGCAGCTGGAAATTTGACAGTACAACAAGATCTTGTGGAAAGAGATTGGGAGAATGAAGCAAGAGACAAGAGGGTGGAGCTGGAAGGATCAAAATCATTGATGCTAGTGACCCGCCTGTCAAAGGATATTCTAAATCTCACATCCAGAATTGACAATCAAAATGCCTGAGTTTAGCAAGCCTAAAAGAAAGATTTGGAAATTACTCTTGGTTGAGTCCAAATCAGGCAGAAAACACCCCCAACGAAGAGGTCTTCAGCTTTAATTAAAAAGGCCCCATTTCAACAGAAGTGACTGTTGCTGACAATGGGACTGGAAGACCAGAAGCTGATAAAGAGCAAGGGTCCCCTTTTTGACAGTGGGACGAGAGGCACAGATATTCAGATAGTAGTCTATCTTCGGCTTCGATGGATGAAAGGAGACGTGAAGAGGACTCCTATGTTGAGGCCAGAAATTGAGGGGCCCTTATTATGACACATCTGGCCCACCTGAAAAATACCTTAATGGCAACACTCACAAGGTCATTGGTTCCCTTTGGAAAATCATATGAAGCCCTCAATGATTCCTTGAAAGATCAGGCTACCCTTATTGCAATGGCTCACTCTAAGATGAGCTACTTAGAGGGCTTCGTAGTAAAGTTGCAGGAGTGGCTTCATAAGGAAGCAGAAACATCCCTAAACTGGCAAAATCGCCTATGTGACCTAGCGAGGAGAGAAGAGGTGGATAAGTCAACCCTAATGGCAGCGGTACTCGAAGACTGTAAATAGATGTGGAGCAACTTCAAAGATCTGCAAGATCTGAGGATAAAAGTAGACAATGGGCCTCATTACACGGTAGGCGGTAAGGGTTTACCGGTACCGGTAAGGGCACCGGTACCGGTAAACCCTTACCGCCTTACTACGAGGTCCCTTTGCGGGTCCTCCCTTAACGCCTGGTTTTTCCAGGCGTTAAGGACGGGACCCGCAAAGGGACCTCGGAGCTAATTACGGTACCGCAATTTGCGGTACCGTAATTAGCACCTTCCCCATTCCCATTATGCCCTATGGGGCAAAAATGGGAATGGGGAAGGGCCTTGGTGAATGGGGAATTACCGCCCCCGCTCACCTTGGAGTAGGGCGGTAATTCCACCATCCACCAAGGCGGACTCGGTACGGTACCGGCGGCAACCATGGCGCTAATAGCGCCATGGTTACTGCCTACCGTATAATGAGGCCCAATGAAACAAGTGTAAGCATTGATGGTGGTAGAAAGGAAGGGAATGGTGTTAAATTTTAGGAGAAGGATGGGAAGCCTAAGGAAATACCTGGCCCCCAAGACATAGACGACCGGATAATTGCCCCAGAGGCAAATGTTTTCTCTATATTTCAAACCTCAGATTCGATAGGGGGGAGACAGAGAATGCAGAATAGAGTCCCCCCGCAAGAACAAATAAAAGCGAAAGTCAAATGGTTCACAGGCATTTATCAGAAACTTAATAACGCCCCCACCCATGTTGGAACCTTCAAAGGTGAAGTGCCAAAAAAAGTAGGTACTGGGAGAAGGTGCCAGATCGCAAAAAACAAAGGTCCCAATTACGGGCATCACGGTATTGGTTTTATGGCGGTATGATAACCTTCTTGCCAAATGATGGTATATCATGGTTATCGCGGTATAGCAGGTGGAGTTAAAAAATCTTAACAAATATTATCCTAAAAGGTCATAAATTGTCAGCATTTTGAAACTTGTCTCTGCACATTTTTAGCTGATCCTCCAGGAATCTAAGGCGGCTGCAGATTTGGTCTTTCATGGCGCTCACTTGTTGATCGCCTTGAATGAAAGAGTGACTTTTGCAAGTGTTAAAATGCAAATTTTGAGCAATGAGCTTGCTGCTCAGTCACAGGTCATCGCTTTGAAAATCGGCCTCGACCTGCATTATTTTGGAACCACATGGCATGGGCATCATGACCCCTCACTGTGATCAGTCATAAAAGTTTGTTTTGATAACGCTTTATCCCATTAAAGGGAGAAAAGTCACTCATGTGAGGTCTGAAAGCCCATGTCATTGTGTTTCTTTTGTCAAAATGTCATAGCCAGCACACACTCACCGAAAGGTTGCATATTGATCAAATCACTATAGCTTGTTTACCATCTGCCTGGCTCATTATAAAGGTCTGATGTTGGAGTCACCATTGACCCTGTAATCCTAACAGGACAGCATTCAGTGGACGCTGTTGAAATATGGCCTAGACCACCACATCACCACAGCCATATCATTACCATTTTCCCCAGGTCTGTGCGCATTAAGACCCTTGTCATGTGAGTTGAGACAGAGGAATGCTTTCATGGGTGCTGTCACAAATCGAGGATACACCCGATTAATATCTCACCACCATTTCTCTGGATACATCAAATTGAATGTAGAATCTGTCCTGCCTGCTTGAGTCCAGTGCCATATTCAGAAGTCAGGTGAAGGATCAAGCGAAGCAACAACTCTACTGCCAATGTGTAAATCTACACAGAGGACAAAGGGGGGGTTGGTGGGGGAGCAGTTTATATACTAGCACAAAGCACTGATAGGGCCAGTTTTCATATAGTCTAAAGAGCTAACGTTTTTTGTGGACATGCATCAGAAGGGCATCCAGTTCATTGCCCCCTTTGAATTCTGGATTGTGTAGTTCCCCATCTTTCAAATTGGTGGGAAAACTACAAATCGGCTGATCTTTAACCCAACTCTACTGATCACAGAGAAAGAACGGTCACAGCATTAAAGCTGCATTTACTACTGTGGCCTCACTTTCCCTATGCTTTTGTCTGCCAAATGCCACATCCCACAATGCAAGATCCAGAATGCACAGCACTTGCTTACTGCAGCCTTTCCAAATCAGATTGAGAAGCTCACAAATAGCTGCAGGCCCTAAAACGGTACACCGGTATAAACAACGTGATGGTTATTATAGTTCAATTAAGCTGTTCACGGTATCTATAACGGTATATCGTTATACCGCTACACCCCTAGTCCCAATGGTATCATTAGTAGTAAGCCATGAGCAGAGATTACGGGGAACCGGTGATACTGAGGGAATGTCAGACTCCTGTCTGAGTGATCTGCTAGAAACAATTAAAGAAGAGGAAGAAGCTGAGGTATGGAGAAATTTAAGTAGCACAGACCTGGCGTAAATTGATCAGCAGGTGCTGCATATATCGAATATATGGTCAGCTAAGCCCTTGGCAGGTGACCAACGAGTGGGGAAAGAAACAAACAGTGATGAGCAAATTCCCCAGTTCAGGACTATGGAAGAAAAGAGGTTAAGCACTGGGAAAGGACCAAGGGTTGAGCAAAAGGAGATTATTAGACAAAGATAACCAGAGGCCTAATACAATTAAGGAAGCAGGAACGAATTGAGATGCACCAAAAGGTGAGAAACCAATGTTTGTCTCGATAAGATCGGAACGGAGCATTAAGAGGGAATCCAACCGAGTATATCTGGAGCGCCTGACACCTGCAAATGATGATCTGATCCTAAATCATCGGAATGTGATGATCTTATTACATCATATTCCAAGATTAAGAACAATCACTACAGACGACATCCAAGTCGTCCAGTTCGTGCATGAGAGATGTACGGATTGGGTGATCTTGCATTTGACATCTAAGGCCATAAAATCAACGATACTGGAACCCAGTCATTACATGCATCCGTTGGGCTTTGAATAAAGCAACTATCCAGACTTGAAAGGGAACCCGGATCATCTTACCCGGCCCGAAAGAACATTAACTTGGTATTAAGGAGGTCCCTGGTGTCCACCAGTCTGAAGGGCGTAGATCCGCAAGATGAGATCATCAAGTCACAGACCTTCCAGCCACTTTTGATTATGTTTGGACACCAAGCAGCAAGGGAACATAAGCCAGTAGGGGGGGCAGAAACCCTTCTGGAAGAAGGCAACACCCGGAGGGTTGCAGACTCTAAAGATCAAACTAACAAGGCACAAGCCTGCGATCCATCTATGGCCACTATTGGAAATCAGGTAGCTAGGAAGCATCAGATGGCTGGTGGACCGAAACCCTTGCTGGATGGAAGGAATGGCCAATGCTGGGATTGGCTGGCAGCAGCATTGGGGGCCGTGTAATCTTTAGAGCCAGAAATAGGAGAAGAATGAATCCCTTCGGCTAGGCTCTTGGAACACAAGAGGATTTTTGCACCTCTTTGAAAAGGAGAATTTGGACCTAAAGCATTCAACCTTATCTGTCTCCAGGAGACTTGGCTGAGGGCTAAACCAATCTGATAAGAGTACTCCGTCTTCCTGAATGAAGCACGAAAGGGACCTCTAGGGCGCCCCTTCTCTTGCCTGCTGACATTGGTCAAAATGGGCAGAGCTTTTACTGTAACCTCATCCCTAAATCCCTCTCCATATGTCCAAATGATAAGTTTGGAACACCACCACCATGCCCATAAACAACCTGCTATTGTTCTCTTAAATGTGTATTGGAGCCAGAGTGTGCGATCTGACTGTGCTTTTGTGGACTATATTGTTTCGCTAATAGATGAAACTTGCATGATTGGAGAGAACCCACAGACAATTGTATGTGGTGATTTTAATCTGCATTATCTGGATGTTTTGGGCGTGGTAAGGGATGAAATAGTGTCGGGAGAAAAATAGCTACTATGGCTCAATGAAGCTGGGTCCCATGATTTAACTATGCAAACTGGGCAAACAAGAGGGGATATACCCAGGGCGATCACCTGGAGAAGGGGTGCCTTGAGAGCCCTCCTAGATTACTGCTTTGTCTCTGATGAAATTGCTGCTTCAATTGTAAAATTTGAGGTCATAAAGATGAAATCAAGCTATCATAACTTGATGGCAAAGGGTTGGGTCGTGGTGGGAGGTTGGCAGAGTAAAAGTATGGCTAATCCGGTCGAGATAACTGGTGGCGGAACAGACTTACCAGGTTACTCACCGTAGTGACCACCTTACTCCTAGTCCATAGTCCCCTTTCCTCCATACTTATGGGACATCTCTCCGTCCTGTGGGACGGGACCGGAGCACTTTGTAAAAAGCATCCAAATTTCTTTCAAAAATGTGTCCCTCCTCTCTTTCCTGCGCGGGGCCCGGCACGCGGCCGTAACCCCGCCCACCTTGGCTCCGCCCCGCGCATCGTCCATCTGTCCTTTTCTATCGCAGGGTCAAAGACCCATTAGCAATAACAGAGGAACCTTATTAGAGGGGACGGAGGGCGGGCGTATGGAGGAAAGGGGACTATGGACTAGGAGTAAGGTGGTCACTATGGTGAGTAACCTGGTAATACTCCTACGTCCGTCCCCTTTCCTCCATACTTATGGGAGATTCCCAAGCACTCCTTACAGGAACTATGGGTGGATGGAAATACCCCTTACTGAAACAGGTTCTTCAGCACAGCCTGGCCGAACTGAGAGTCAGCTCTAGAGCTCATATCGAGGCAGTAATGCTTACAGAAAGCAGATGGGGAGGCCCAAGTAGCCGCTTTAGCGATGGACTCCCAGGGAACATACTTCTGAAAAGCAACCGCGGCTGCCTTGCCTCGCACCTGGTGTGCATGGATACCTTTAGGAGGTTTCAGCTTTTGGACGGTGAAAGATTCCTTAATACAGGGGGTAATCCATCTGGAAATAGATGCCTTAGACTCCGGCCTGCCCTGAGGCTTACCGAAGGTCACAAGCAGTTGGGAAGAGCTCCGAAGCTCGGGAGTCCTGTCCAGGTAGAACCTAAGAGCTCTTCGGACATCCAGGCAGTGTAGAAACCTTTCCGCCTCCGAGGCAGGGTTCGGAAAAAAGACCGTAAGGGAAATCAACTGATTCAGATGGAATTCGGTCACTACCTTCTGTAGGAAAGCTGGGTTCGTCCGAAGGACTACCTTGTCCTTGTGAAAGACCAAGAAAGAGTGCTCCACCGACAGTGCCTGGAGCTCACTCACTCTCCTCGCTGATGTAACGGCTACCAGAAAGGACACTTTCCAGGACACGTACTTGAGGTCAACCGTAGCCATTGGCTCAAAGGGTTTATGGCACAGCGCCGTCAGGACTACATTTAGGTCCAAAGGCGGGTGCGGACTACGAACCGGAGGGTAGAGGAGTGTCAAGCCTGCAAAATGCCTCTTAACCACTGGGTCACTCAGAGAATAAGAGCATTGGTCTATAGCAAGATAAGCGGAAACTGCTGAAAGGTAAGTTCTGCATGGCAGAACGTAAACACCCGACTCTGCTAGGGAGGACACGAAGGACAGCACCTTGTCAATCGTAGCCACCCTTGGATCCAACCGCTTTTCCAACACCAACAACAGAACCTGAACCATTTACTCCTGTATTGGGATCTGGTCGAGGGTTCCCTGGCTGCCTGGATAATACGCATGTTATCCGTAGACAAGTTAAAATGCTCTAAGACTTGAACTCAGGCACCATGCCGCCAAGCTGAGCGATTGTGGGGTGGGGTGCCACATCTGCTGTTCCCCTTGATGAAGAAGATCTGGGGTTACTGGTAACCTGATCAGCAGAAACACCGACAGGTGTTGAAGTTCTGAGAACCAAAAACTGGCCGGCCACCACGGGGCCATGAGCAGAAGGGAACAGTTCACAGAGTTCTTCAGCTTCCCAATTGCTCGATGAACTAGAGGCAGAAGCGGGAAGGCGTAAGCTCTCATGTTGTGCCATGGAATCTCGAGAGCATCCCCCAGAGAGGAGGCTCTGAGCCTCCCTCTGGAGGCATACCGAGGAAGCTTCTTGTTTACCACCGTAGCGAAGAGGTCCACCTCCGGTGTGCCCCAACGTAAGAAAATCCATGAGAGGATCTCCGCCTTCAACTCCCACTCGTAGCTGACCACTGTCCGCCGGTTGAGGGCATCCGCTGTGACATTCAGCTGGCCCGGGATGTGCACCGCAAGCAGCCAGATGCCATGAAGCATGGCCCACTCCTATATCTGGAGGATGGACAGATCAAGCAAAGGTGCCCACCCCGCAGGCAACAAAAAATTGTGCGGAAGGGGTATCCGAGCATTCCGGTCATAAACTGACCGATAAGGATGCGCACAAGGCCGAGAAACCAGCCCTACACCTGAGGCCGATGGCGCAGCTGTAGGGGTAGCATTCACAATGGCCGCCGCGGTCGTGGCAGGAACGGGCGCCATTTCGTCATCACCTGAGGGGAACTGTGGCACGTGAGGAAGTGAGGCAGGGGTCCCCGTCGATGGATCGGGGTCTTAACTTTAGCCTTAACATAAGGAACCTCCGCAGAGCCGGTACTATGAGGCCTGGAATGTTTCTGTGACATACCAACCGCCAAATTAGCCTTCTCAGGAAGGACCTCGGCGCTGCGGTAAAAGAAGAATTTCCCTTCTTTGCCCCCTCAACAGATCTGGTGTCGCCGCAAGAGCAGGAACGGTGAGAAACAACCTTCAACAATAAGGCCTTGCCAGACCCTCAGAAATGTTGGTAGCTTTAGCCTCTGTACGAGGGACCTCAGACCCAGGTCCGGTAACAGCCTTACTCGCGCGGGCCTCGAACATCCGTTCGGTAGCACCAAGCCCCACCAAGGCCTCGGGGCGCACCCCGGCATAAGATCAAGTTGTCCAAATACGGATACTCATGGATACCCTGGAGACGAAGTTAGGCCGCAATAACCGACATCATCTTCGTGAAGACACGCGGCGCCGAGCTGAGGCCAAAAGGAAGCACTCGAAACTGGAAGTGCTCCTCTCCCAAAGAGAAGCAGAGATATCTCCTTTGTGGGTTCCAAATCAGGATATGCATGTACGCGTCCTGAAGATCCACAACGCTGAGCCAATCGCCCATCTGCAAGCAGGAGCGTATCTGGCCGGGCGTGATCATCTTGAATTTCTCTTGGGGTAGGGAAAGATTGAACTGGGAAAGGTCTAGGATGGTGCGCAGGCCAGCCTGGTTGGGTTTGGGCAGCGTACACAGCCGGGAGTAGAAGCCCTCCCCTCGCTCCCCAAGGGGAACGGGTTCCACAGCCCTGAGGAGCAGAAGTTTCTGAACCTCGGCCTTGAGGAAGGGTGAGCCCGACAGCTGAAAAGGAGGGTTGCTGGGGGGTTAGGGGGTAAAGGTAAGCGGAAGCCGGCTCGAGCGACTGACAAGACCCATCTGTCTTCTGTGATGGCTTGCCACGCCTCCCAATGAGACGCAATGCATCCTCCTACCGGGGTCTCGTGCGAGCGTGCAAAACCCTCATTTGGCAGGTTTATCGGTGGCGGTGCCACCTGAACCTGATGAGGAGGCTGAGGAGTGGGAGAAATACCGTGTACGCGGTTGTCTATGGCGGTTACTCCCTGCAGGAGTATCCACTCTGCGATTTTTGCAGTCGAGGAAGCCACTAAAACCAGAGGAAGGTCGACCTTGCGACAACGTCCTTTGAGCCTTGAAGGGAGGTTTGACCAGAACAGACAATGATTTGGCCGTCTGAGTGCTGTCTTTGGTTTTGGTGAGTTCTACATCAGTAGAAGAGTAGAAAAGCTCCTTACCATCAAATGGAAGGTCCAGAACCTTGTCATGCACCTCCTTCAAGAACTTAGTGGCATGTAGCCATGCTTGCTGCGAGGTATCAACCCCAAGCATCAGACCCCGAGCCGAGGTGTCTACGTGATGAGCCGCAGCCTCTAGGAGATCCTGGGCCAAGACCCTGGCATCAGAAAGGCCTCCTCTGAAATCCTCCAGCTTCTCGACAGACCTCTCCACATCCGCATGTTAGCTCCCGCCAAAATCAATTCTGCATTGGCCTGCCTGAGCTGCAAGGCCGAATTGACAAAGATTTTCCTCCCTAGGGAGTCCAGGAGCTTGTCCTCCTTTCCCAAGACCTGAGTAGCCGTCGCGGAGGAGGATGCTGCAGGTCTGGATTGCAACGTGGCCACAGCCACCACTGTGGAGGAGGGAGGCGGACAAGACGACAAGGCCACTTCTTCATAGGAATGTAGCCTGTACCTCGCGCCAATCTTTTTGTTGACAAAAAGTCCCGAGTGTAGCTTTTCCCAAGCTCTTCGGACCTCGGCCAGAATGTCCTTCTGCAAGAACAGGACGGTACGCTCCAACGGAGACAAGGTGAACGCCCCAGAAAGCACACCCTCCTGCGGAGCAGGTGCCTCGGGCACCGGAACATCTAAGAAGCTCATCATGTCCAGTACCCGGTCATGGAAAGCTCTGGTAGAGCGGGGCAGGTCCTTGTTGTCCTGATCGCCTTGAGGGTCATTTGACAGGTCAGGATCCCGCTGAACCGTGTCAGGCACTGCCTTGTCCACTGGGGAAAATGGTGGCACAGGCGGAAGCGCAGGGGGGAGGCACCACGGGCAAGGGAGTCGCCGGCGGAACCACCGTCGGAACGGGCAGAGCCGGAGGCGCGGGTGGCCATATCTCCTTGAAAAGCCCTTTGAAATATTCCCTCATGGGGTCGGTGCGCATAAGCGCTTGAAATTTACCGAAAAAAGCGTCCTCAGGAGATTGTTTCAGAACCTGAGGAGGCCTCTCATGAGGGGGACAAATCCAGTGACGTAACGGGGAAGGGTGCCACACGGGCCCCTCCACCGACGTATCCACATAAATCAAGGAAGCCGCCCCCCCCCCGCGGGCAACAAAACATTGTGCGGAAGAGGCATCCGGGTGTTCCAATCATAAACCGGCCGGTAAGGATGCGCACAAGGGACCTTGGGTTCACCCGAAGGACCGAACCCTACACCAGGGGCCGATGGCGTAGTTGTAGGGGTAATACCTAAAATGGCTGCCGTGGTCGTGGTGGGAATGGTCGCCATTTTGTCCTCATCTGAGGGGAACTGTGGCACGTGAGGAAGTGAGGCAGGGGTCCCCGTCGATGGATCAGGGGTCTTAATTTTAGCCTTAACGTAAGGATCTTCGGCAGAGCTGGTACTATGAGGCCTGGAATGTTTCTGCGACATACCAACCGCCAACTGAGCCTTCGAAGGAAGAGCCTCGGCACTGCCGGTAAAAGAAGAAACTTTCTTCTTTGCCCCCTCAACAGATCTGGTGTCACCACAAGAGCGGGAACGGTGCGCTGTCACCGACAGGGCCTTGCCCGCCCCCTCAGAACTGTTGGTTTCCTTAGCCTCTGTACGAGGGACCTTGGACCTAGGCCCGGTAGAAGCCTTATCGGCACGGGCCTCGAACATCCGTTCGGTAACCTCAAGCCCAGCCAAGACCTCGGGGCGTACCCCGGTTTTGTTTTTGAGGGAAGCCGAAAGAGCGGCCTCAGAGCAAGCTCCGGTACCCCACGACTCAGTAGAACTGGGTCTACAAACAGCCCCCACAGGAGGGGCCTCGGAGCGTACTCCGGTGTTCACAGGCCCCTTACGGAGACCCTCGGAGAAAACTCCGGTAGAATTATTAGGCCCGACAGGCACCTCAAGGCGAACCCCGGTAACAGAGCGATCAACGACCCTCCCGGCTCGAGAGGAACCCGGGAAGGTATCCCCCGGCCGGTGTGCTCTGAAAATTAAAGAACTTACAGGGCGTTTTTTCTTCTCGTCGATGAACGCCTGAAAATGCGATGGAGGAGTCCGTCCGAACACCTCCTCCCACTGCTCTAACCGACGTTGAAGTGCCTGGACCGAAAGGGAGTCACAGTAAAAACAAGAGTCCCAACGGTATTCCGGACCCAAACACTCTAAACAAAGAGGATGGGGATCCGCCCTCGCGAAGCGACGGTGACACGATGAACAGTCTGGGAAATCTAGTTTAAAAGACATAGACAGACTAGTAAACGAACGATAGCGAGAGCCAGAGAGGGAAAAAAGGGAAGAAAATCTTCTGAGGAGAAAAGGACTGATGGGCGATGCGCGGGGCGGAGCCAAGGTGGGCGGGGTTACGGCCGCGTGCCGGGCCCCGCGCAAGAAAGAGAGGAGGGACAAATTTTTGAAAATAATTTGGATACTTTTTACAAAGTGCTCCGGTCCCGTCCCACAGGACGGAGAGATGTCCCATAAGTATGGAGGAAAGGGGACGGGACGTAGGAGTATCAGGATAAAAACGTCCGAAATCCCAAAGATGACGGCCCATTATGAACAACACGTGTCGGATTATCCGAGTGGAGTAGACTATGGTTGGATTTTGAGGGATTATAAGGAAAAGCTAGGAGCATTTAGAATACAAGATTTTCATCCAGTGTTTGCCACCAATAAAGAGGGTGGGTAGCAAAGAAATAATTTAAAGCAGATATTAGGAAATTAAGGAAAGAAAATCCACCCGACATGCCTAATCAAAAAAAAAAGGAAGCAGCAATACCGAAATTGGCTCCTAGCATCTAGGACAAAAAGACTGCAGCTCGATGCGGAGCAAATGTTGAGAGCAGTGTGCAAGGAGAACACAAGAAACCTATGGGCCTTGTTGAATAATGGTGGTGGCCTTGATCAGGCCCTCATGATCAGTCAGGTCTGTGAGGCAAAGTGGATTGATTTCTATACTAAACTAGTTGAGATGAGCGAGTACAAACCCCATTGTGAACACAGGGAGTTGGTAGGAAGCTGGCCAATTAGTATAGAGCGGGAAGACATTAGGATGATGATTGGAGGGTTAAGCACATCTAGAGCAGCAGGCCCTGATGGCTTGGCCAACCACATGCTAAAAGAAAATCCAGAGTTTTGGATGAATGTCACAGTAAGAGTCTTTGCCCAGGTCCTGGCTATAAAACAGATCCCGGAAACTTGGAGAGAAGCAGTAATAGTTCACATTTATTTTTAAGAAGGGAGACTGGTAAGATCCTAAGAATTCTCGCACGATCGCCCTGTTTGCAACAATCTTGTTGTGAGACTTGAACATCTGGGCTCAGAAGGCAGACTGTCTTGACCCACGCCAGACGGGATTTGTGAAGGGGGTGGGTACAACCCTGAACCCGTTCCTGCTCAACCTCCTGAAGCTGTGATCCATGGAAACAAGATCAAATGTCTATTTAGCGTTCATGGACCTTGAGCAAGCATTTGATTGGGTGAGCAGGGACAGGGTCTGGGACAAACAAATTGGAAGAAAATGTCCGAAAGATCTGGTGGAAGCGGTCAGGGCTCTATATGCGGATACCTCAATTCAGGTGAGACTATCGCCACAGTGTGCCCTCTCGGCAAACATTCTTACATTTAGGCAATTAAGGCAAGGTTGATCATCTCGGGAGGATAGCTCAGGGAAAACATGCTCGTCTTGTAAGCAAAACAACACGGAACAACACAGGTTCGATCCCCGGGTCTGCCCTTGGAAACCTGTGGGTATTAAGCGTGTTATAAATAACCTATCATATCATACCACTTGCCCCAATTTGGTTCAATCAATATATGGCTGATCTGGGAGACTCTCAGAAGTGTGTCCGGGCTTTCCACCCGAAAGTTAATGGCATTCAGGTGCCCTGGGTCCTATAAACAAAAGGTTGTTCAGATTATAACCTTTGGGGCCGAAGGAATGCTGAACCTGTCATGGAAAGTCTGGGACCTTTTAGAAGGCCATTTTTGGTGAAAAGGTCTTAAGACTCCCTACCTGCCAGTGGCGACCATCCAATTTGAGCTGGGGCTCCAATCTATGGAGTCAATTTCAACATGGAAGACAATATCATTGTTTACAAAATGTATGACTGGCAACAATATACCCCCATTTGAAATTCTGAGAGAAGACAACCAAAAATTGGGGGATAAATGGTTTGGGAATTGGAAGGAGAAATGTGTGGTTATACTCAGAAACAGTGATATTCCGCTAGAAATGTTGACGGGGAACCTGTTGAAAGCTAAAAGGAAACTGCAAGAGAGGGATTGGATCCTTACTCAAGAACTTAAGAAGGAAAATAAACTAGCATTTGGACTAGATTGTGGGAAGATGTAAACCAAATCCCCAGGTATTTTCAAAAATTCCCCTCGGCCAACTCTCAGGACCTGTTTATGAGAGCATGCGTCAATATTCTGCCGACAAGAGAGGTGCAGCTGAGGAGAAAACAATTGGGGGAAGTGGATGCCGTTTGAAGACATTGTGGAGAAGAAGGTGCTATTGAGTCACTGCTCCATTTTATGATGACATGCAGAAAAAGAAAAGGTAAGCTTGGTACTAGACGTTATCAAGTCTGTTGAATGCATTCTTTTCCCCAAAAGTGATGGCATACGTTATATTGAAACGGAAGATAGGGATAGTACTATGTGATTTTGTTTTAAAGGAATGTATGATTACTAATGATTTGGTTATGAACTGCAATGGAGATGTTTTGTAATTGTGAAAGGTCTACTTAAAATAAACCAAACACAATAAAAGAAATAATCTTAAAAAACATTCCCCCAAGTTCTCATATACTGGGTTCTCTTTGGGTATTTTGTTTTCTGTACTTCTATACTTCCCAAATTTTCATCTCCCTCTGCCCTAAAAATGTGGGTACTTGATGTATCCCTTACACTTTTTCTTTTCCCGTGGAATATGTTTACGAGTAATTTCTCTAGCGACTGGGTTTTATGCCAAGGGAGATGGTGGGTCATTAGGGCTTTCAATTCTTGCTTTGCAGGATTTGGATTTTCTGGGGAGAGGAAGGGATAGTCTATTTGGGACTTATCAAATCCACTTGGGTTTGTAGTGGTTCCCTTGGATGGAGGATTACACATGATCCCGTATAGGAAAAGTTGAGCAAGATACATTTTAGCTCATCTCCCCAGGCCAACTGGTACCATACACACATATAGATGTAATATTCACTTTAAGAATGTAGAATGTTAACAAATAAACAAGGACACATCTAATACACATTTAAACATGCAGCACCATATGTAATGTGCACAAGGTTGAAGTTTACCTCTTGTGAGGGGTCAGAAATGTGAGGCAGACAGTTTTGTGAAGGTTTTTCAAAAGAGGCCATTTTATTAACTCAAAGGCTGGATAAATGCCTCACTGTCCCTACCCTGATGAGGACTTCCCTGCCTCAAATAAACTAAAGGAACACTATAACAAAAGGTGTATGACCCTCACACCTATTCATACACAAATTCAATAGGGTAATATATGGGAGTTCATAAACAACAAATATAACAGTTAATATCACAATAATAGCTTCTCCTCAGAACCTAGGTGAATTCCCCATACCCAGATTCAAGGTGAATGTTGTTCAGCATCTCCAAAAGGATAAGGAAATCCTGTCTCCAAACATAAAGTTCCACGCTGATAATCCAAAGTTCCAATTTGAATTTCTCCAACAGTTCATAAATGTTTAACAAAAGCTTTATTTTTTTCACTGTGGAAATTCAAGCAACTGTTCACAAATGTTCAACAAACTGTTTCTCCTCCCACTTGTAACCAAGGTCTTGAAACACTTCTCTTCATCAGTTCAACAAAAATGTCATCAATAAAGAATAAGCTTGTACTTCATAAGCTTCAATGAAAACAAAGGGCCTCATTACAAGTTTGCCAGTCCAGTAACTACGGTAGTTACCAGACCGGCAAACTATGAGTTCTGCTCGAGGGTAGCTTTTCGCCTGCCAGGTCAGACCTGGCGGCCGACCGGCACCCGCGAGCAGAGCATGTCGGATGCACCGGCACCATTCACGAATGGTGCTGGTGCATCCGGCCTCCCCATTGCCATTGTGGGAATGAGAAAGAATATTTTCCGGCGCGCAGGAATGGGCAATTACCGGGTCCGCTGGGGTTGTAATACCTCGGTAATTGCCTATTCCTGGGCGTTGGAAAATATTATTCCCCATACCGATTTGAGCCCCATGGGGTTTTACCGGCAAGGCTACCGCCGAACGTGTAATGAGGCCCAATGTCTTTGTCAGGATATTTCTGCACCAGTTTTGAAAAAAACACTTGTTTGACACTCTTCAGTAATTTTGCAGCAGTTCATACTACACTTGCTTCAGAGATAATAATCGGTCAAGCTGTTTCTGTTGTATTCCACAAAAACATGTTAGTAGTTCTTTATCTGTGTCTTTTAGGAATTTTAACCACACCACAGTATTTCAATGAACTTCTACCTGGTCTACTTGCCTGCCAAGCCTACTCGTACAAAGATTACCATAAGGATTCCATGAGATACTTGGCTTAACAGACAAATGGGGTTTTTCAGAGGTTAGATTGTTAACATTGACAGACTCCTCTTCCTTATTTCCCGGATGTAAAGATACTGGTGGGGGGGGGCCTGTACTTCCGCTCTCTATATGGTAGAGGAGAGGCACAGAGGACCCCAGCCAAGATTCTCTATTGTGGTAGCAATGGACGAGCAATCAAGGCCTAGCTTATCAGGAGGTGATGCGGGCTGGTTCTTAAGTACAGTGTAGTCCCCGAACCCCCACAAAGGAATGTCCACACACTGTATTACTGAAAACACAGTCTTTATATAATTAATATTCAAAGGTATGTACACGATCACAATAACGCACTTTGTACTCGGAAATCAACAATGATAAATATATACATTTCTAAAGTGGTACCACCAATGTTATCAAATCTCATTAAAGTGCATCAACTGTACGGTTAAAATGTCACACAGATCAATAACAAGGGAACCAGCAATAGAGATAGGAAGGAACGCAAGAGGGTTAAAACAATGGGCAGAATACTGGCCCCTACCAATAGACACAGTTCTGTGCGGAGATCCCCCCACCTGGGCAACCTGTAAAATAAAGATATATAGCACAAGCCCAGTCCATATATTGTTCAATAGTCTTATTCCCTCCAATAATGTTTTACCCCCCCTAATGTACCTGGTGGAGTAGAGTTCTTCGAAGACTCGTCGAAGGATCCTTCTTGAGTGACTCCCTTTAAAGCAGGAGTCACGGATCGTCGAGAGGCGTCGAAGATGGTGAACTTGGCGTTGACGGCGTGGATGAAAAGTTCAAGGGTGCCGAGACCATGGCATCGATTCAGGCGGTGCTCGTCAGCGACGTCCTGCGAGGATGAGGTGTGCGGGGCACCTCGGTGAATGATTGTTCAGGACCGCAAAGAGTTTCAGAAGAACTGTGGCCCAACAAGGGCGTCGAGTCATCGAAGTCTTTGTGGCCTTCAGGTGGCGGGAAACCCACCGGCGGATTCTCCTCGGCGCGTTGGTCGTCCTCGACTTTCTCCGGCGGGACAAATCGGTCGACGTTGCAGACAAGGGAGTCCTTCGATTCAAATGTTCTTAGGCAAAGGAGCGGGCGGCTCCGGTCGTCAGTGGCACGGTGTCAAGTGGTCCCCACGGCTGGGCAACACAACTTCGACGGGCCTGCAGCAGTTACACAAATAATAATAATTAATAATAATTAGGCATTTCTATAGCGCTACGAACCCTCAGGTATCTGAGCGCTGCCTATTATTACCCACGGTGTGTGGTGCTCATTTATCGACCTTGGAAGGATCAAAGGCTGAGTTTGGCCCTGCCGGGATTCGAACCTGCGTTAACAGGCTCTGCACGGATGTCAAAGCGAGCGCTCTACTCGCTGTGCCACAAACCTGCGAACCCTGGTTGATGGCAATAGACTTCGACAGCGGCGAAGTCCGGGTGCTTTGCTTCGTTCTCCTCGGCAGTCCCGTCTCGGGTCGGCAGCCTTTCAAGGGTCTGACTTCCAGGGAGCTTCGGCGAAGGTTAGCGGTGCTCGATGGTCCCTCGGAGCACAGGAAGAGGGCGCCTTACCAGGTCCTCTCTCGGATCAGTCTTCAACGAATTTGGCAGCTTTCCGATCAGGTCGAAGCAAATGCAACAGCAAGTCTTCTTCTTCCAGCTGGGCGTCGAGGATCAGCAGTTCCAGTTACTCTTCAAGTGTAGACACAGCTTCTGAACAATTTCCAGTGGTGAGAGGTCCCCAGATATACTATCCTGTCTCTCATCCACACTGTTGGGTCACACGCAGCAGCCAATCATACAGAAGGGCATTCATCAGACCTTCCAGGATTTTGCGGCAGGAAACAGCAAATTTTACGGCAAGAAAGAGCAAATTTTGCAGCACATATCTTTATTTATTGCAGTATTTTTGCGGGACATTTTATATTAACTGGAGGGTGTAAGATTGCCACATTGCAAGAAATAGAAAGCCAGGGTATCATTATTATGTATCTTTTGTATTAATTTAATAGGAAGTCCCAGATGTCTCTGGCTTGGCAGGACAGTTTTTGATTTGGCTACATTCTTGGTTTAATGTGCATGCCTATTTAATAGTATTAACTAAATTGATCATTATCAGTTGTAATGCTGAAAATATTCCCCTTCTATGTTCTCCAATCCCCCCAAACACCCACACACCTCTCTCACCAACACACACCACACATCACACCAACTCCCCATCACAACTTGCATTCCTGAACCTCTCACTCTGTCATACAAATACTCACGTGCTATGTCACACTGTCAAGTCACAATATGCACTGCCCATCACCTGCCACACTCCAAATCATACTCCCAACTCGCACCTTACACTCTACAATTCCTCCCGCAATATACAGTCCTTAATTCTTTTGTGATGCTTCTGCATCTTGCATCCTTTCTCCCATTCTATCGCACTCTTCCCTCATCCTTTTTCCCAATCTGCAGATCGCTTCCTCTCTGCTTTCTGGCTCACTGACCATTTTTTTTTTAAATGTAGATTTTGATCCAGACCCTCATAATGGGGCATTTGCAAATGGAGCCGAGGATATGCTATTTTTAGACAACCCATTTTTGGAAATGAGCAGGTCACCTTATTCTCAAAGGAGACCGGCGCATTTCCACAGGCTTGAGCTGTAGCGCAAATTGTGCGCTGGCCAGCTGCCTTGAATGGTGTTCTGGGTTGTTTGACCGAAGTGTAATTATTTGCGGCGGAATTGACAGTAGTCCATTTCGCCGCAAATTGATTTGCACTTCAGCCAAACAACCCAAAATGTACCTTTCACCACCACCCTCTCCCCTACTTAACTGCTTGGTCGCTGCCGCTTCCCCTGCAACCCTGCGTTGTCAGATCCGTCCCTCTAATGCGGGTCGCATCCGACTTCGCAGGGTCCCTTTTTCGTTATTTTTTTTTTCTGTCCCCGCCTCCAATTTTCAAAAGTGGGGAACACCACTTCTACCCCCTAACCCTAATAATACTGAACTTGGGGAGCGGGTGACACACCCGCAACACATGTTCCGTATTTATAATAATCGATCGAATAGTACTGGAGTAAATAGGTCAAATTGGACCATTCGATAAATTTTTGTCATCAAAATTGGTAGTACCTTGAATAGAATCGCTCTCCCCGACAGTGTTCTGCAAGCTCCCAGCGCCTTTCACAGGGACAGGCCCTTTAGGGGCCTGCCACTGTAAAATGTGACCCAAAAAATGCATTTTTATCCTGTTTGAGGAACAGAAATGCAAGCGACACAGCAGCGGTTCATACCTTAAAAGGAATGCATGATAGGGTCAGGAAAGACCCTGTCATGCAGTAGCACCCCCACATCCCGTGCGCGTAGGGTTGCCTACGATTTCTACACATTTAAAAGTGCATCTTGCTTGGAAATGAGTGCTGCAATTTTAAATTGGCAGAAACACCACTTTATTTGATCAAGGAGGTGAAAAAGGCCATCTGAATGGGTGCACATATAAAATGGCCCATTCATGTGTCCCTTGTGGATTGGGCTGCTCTTTTTTTGGGCGCAAGTGATGAAATGTGTTGGCGCATTTCATTTCTTGCGAGGAAAAAAAAAATTGAGAACCTGGCACCCTGATTATTTTTTTTAAACAGTAATTTTTGCAGAATTATTTTTTTAAAAAAAACAAAACAATAAATGTAAAAGTTGCTATTTTTGCACAAAACGGCAATTTTCACGCCATTTTGAGCAAAACGGCCGTTTTCGCGGCATTTTGCGGGATCGCAAAATCGCTATAAACTGGATGGTCTGATTCATGCAGTCAGTCAGCCAATCAGGTACACAGTGCATTCAGGCCACCCTCCTCCCTCTCAAGACACTCACAACAAGGAATGTGGAATGGGACAAGTACCCAGCCATTCAACACTACACTCTGCATTCAGGCCAGTTTCGGGCAGGGCTGTCTCAGTCTTTGTCTCTCATACCAGAAACCAGACAGCCACAACAAGAAGTGCATATTGGTCACACACTCCATTCACCTACGTCCCACCCACAGGGCGTACCCACAACATACAGTCACTGGGAAGGCTCCAGCCAGTCTGGACTGGACTTCACAACAACACCATATATGGAACTTCCACCCAACAGCCAGTCAGGGGGAAGGGACAGAGTCAGGGCTTCCCAGGACTTTGGGAAAACAAGGTAACAGGCAAAAGAAAGCAAGAGGCCGCAGGGGCCATCTTGTTTTCCATCAGGAATCAACTGATTCCAGTGGCAGGGCCTGGGTATCCCAAAATGGAGAATACTCAGAGCACCTGTCAAATTCAGCATGGAGCTGCCACCAGCCCATACCCTGCTCTGCGGCCACCCACAGGTGCCCAAAAACATACACTAGGGGCACAGGGTTGTACCCCCACCCATGGGTGCCGTAAGGGTATCCCATGGGTCTGTTCACCAAACCAAAAGAAAGAGACTGCACCGCCAGGAGTCCCACATGAACTCCTGCGTGGAAAACACGACAGAACACACGATAAATAGGCAGTAAAGGACAAGGATACGGAGGCCCTGTCCCTCCGATGCACTTCCAGCATCACACCGGGCACTTATATGGGCTTTCATTTCTATGGCTGTCAGTGATTTTAAAAGTGCTTTTCTTACTCTTAATACAGGATTGGTTATACCCATCTTCACCCACATTCCCACAGGGAGTTTGACGGAATAAAAGCTCCTTTTGACAGCCTTTGTATATTTCGATATAAATTATTTTCTTTTCCTTGGGGAAGACAAATAATCTGTCTCATCCCACAAAATCCTCTTGTTCCCCTGGGGCCCTTCTCCATCCAGGTGATCCTCCCGGGTAATACCATGCCCAGAATTAGGAAGTGTCTGCCTTTCCCTGGCCACCTGGGAGGAGACTTTAGGTAGGGTTTCTGGGAGGACTATGTAGGATTCATCACATTCTCCTGTAGAAATAAAGTTTGCAGTGCAGTGTGTACTCGCTTCTGGTTCCCTAACGGTAGCTCCTGCTTCTGGATGATGTCTGACATTCAGCAGCTGGTTTTAGCTCCTGCCCATTGAGTCTTAATTTCGAACCCTGCTTCCGAAGAATCAGAAGTAAAAATAAGGTCCAAAGAAGTTCAAAGATTTGTCAGGGGGGACGATTTAGAGAAAAAGGATGATAGGAGTAAAGAAGGGGGAGAAATGCTAAGCTACAGTGAGGAGAGAGCGGAGTGAGGAGAGAGTTTTTCCGTGTTTGGTGGGGATGTGGGGGCGTTAAATCAGGACATGACAGGCCAAAAGCAGCATCGAAAAAGATGCTAATGGATGCCACGCAGGATTCAGAGCCGGGTTGTGTTACGAGTGGAGGTAGGCTGGCGAAGCTCACTTCAGGTGTTGTGATAGCGAGTGAGATTGGACGGGCCACGGTGGAGAAATCGATGACAGCGTACGTTAACAAACTGGGCACAATAATCGACACACCCACATCTACATCGAGGAAGGTGTGTTCATTTCACCAGGAGATGGGGAGTGTGAGGGACAAAGGCTTGCAGCGCCCGACATATCACGAGATGTAATTGCACACCCATTCAAAATTGAAGTTGCTATTGCAGCCAGTACGGCCCTATGCATGGACAGTTTGCAGGCAGGGGCCCCAAATTCCATATCCATCGGCCCCCATTCTATTACAGAGGGGGGTTGACAGTACCATCACAGAGGGACTTCACCCAGCCATTATTCAGGCTAATGCTAATGCATCTATATATCAAGAGCCCACACAGACTTCCGGGATCATGTTATCAGCAGAACGGGTGGAAACTGTGGGAGGTGGGACCACGAGGAAAAATTAAGTTTTTGAGGATTCTACCCATAACAACCAGATCCCCCAGATAAACTATTGTGAGGTTTTTGACCCCGAGACGGGTGACATGACTGGAGTAACGTGGACGTCTCTGGTGTTACCAGAGCCCATGTCACTGTCATCGAGTGGCAACTTCACTTGGAAAACGATCGCACTACCAAAGGGAAAGTGCCCTTTTAACTTGCTGGACAATAGTGCCACATCATTTGACTAAACAGGAGGTTTTACTAAAAAATAAATTGTTTACTTAAAACATTTGGGACAAAGAAAGTTTAAACCATTTAAATATCCGACAGCAAAAAGACAGAAACATATGGAAACCATCAGGACTAAAGCCCTATGATTGCCTAAATGGTCAGATATTTGTTTCCGCTCAACAAGTTAACAAACTGGGAGGAGCGGGGGGGGGGGGGGAGTTAGGCCCTCAATAGAATCTCTTGCATCCGACACCCGCCTTTTTGGAAAATGAAATATCCTATTGGAAACTTGCTTGGTGTTCAAAACAGCCAGTTCGTCGGCCCGGAGGCAGGACCTGAGGGATCCCAAAATATCTAACCAGTTGGGAGATGATGTGACGGCCCCCACCACTCAACGTAGAGTTCAGCATAACGAGGATCTGCAAGGGCTAATTGCAGTAGGAGTTTCTCGGAACGCAGCAGTGCGGTCTGATTAATCCGCCATTATGCCATCTAACTTAAAAACCCCTATAACATCATACAAAAGAGTCAGATTAGACTCAGAGGAAAACCTACAAGAGACAAGAGGAGTGTCTCTGGAACTTAACTGCAAAGTATCCCAAGCAACCCAAACGGATACCTATACGAATGAGTATGAGCAAACGGACAATCTCCCAGGGGTTCCACGAGAACTAGACTTTCTGATAATTTCCACTCTAGCATCTACAATGGCCCCGTTCATGAAATTACATGAACAAATGGGGGACCAAATGAAGGACCAAACGACGATGCTAGCAATGCTCCATTCAAAGATGGTGTTTGTAGAGGGGTTCATTAACAGAGTTCAGAATAACCTGGATAGTAGCAAAGCGAGAGTGTACAACTTGCTGCATTCGATTTTTGAACCAATCATTAAAGACAAACAACACAGAAGAGCATCTAGAGTATTCGACTTGATGGAGTTACAGACGCCAGAAGTGCTGGTGAAAAAAAATATATCCTCTATGGCGACTCAAAAAGAGGTGGAGGATCCTTTACAGGGCCTGTCCCACAACTTGGGGGACATCATCACTGAAGAGTTTCCCTCACAACGGGTATATGCATTGATAAACCTCCAAATACCTAAAGAAGGTGGTTTAGCTCATAGTATATAGGAAGAAGAGCATGGAAAAGTACAGACGACTAACGGGGAAATAATCATCTTGAAAGACAACGGAAACAGTGATTCTTCTGATTTAACAGCTGGTGCAGCTGAAACAGAAAACAACATAAAAGATGTAACTGAAAAAACGAAAAAGCGCCCCGGAAAATGTGTAAGATCTTTTCTAAACCAAAGACAAAGGAAAGCTTAACAACACTAAAAGGTCTCCTGAATGGTGAAAATAAACTGAGAAAAAAGCAAATACTCAAGGAAGGGCCTCTATAAAAAAAGAATACGGTGATGAAATCAAAATATCAACCGCCCCAGCAGAAACAAAGAAGCAACGGGCGACGGACCTTTATTGAAAACATAGCATTACTGAAAACTACTGCCTCTATCCAAATGGTGGCTGTACCCAAGTCCAGTTCAGAGGGAAAGGATAAACCATTGCAGAAACAACAGAGGCCATTAGCTCAAGAAACAATGCAATCTATTGACGACAAAGATGATCCGATTGCACAAGATCTATTAGATTTATCAACCTATACAATCTCGGAGCAGGAATAGGATCATATTGGCTGCACCGAGACTGAAGATCCTACATATGACCCTCCATCATCTGATAGTAAACTAGAGGTGTTTGAAGAGCAAGTCCCAAAATGGAACAAAAGACTGCAAGGTCCGAAGTTCCTAAAACAAACAGGAACCCAATTATCAAACTCCACAACCTGAAAACTATAGCCAGAGAGGTCTCAAACTAACTTGTGTGAGAGTTGGCAAGAAGATGAAATGTCTGAAATAAGGAAGGAACCAATCAATCCTACCAAAAGTAGGATGTTGGGGGCATGTGTGCCAAATGATAAGGGGTTACAAACACCAGGAAATGAACATCCAGTTACTTGTAATGGATACGAAGATGAGAAGAACTCAGTGAGCACCCCATCTCAGAAGAAGATGAAAAATATGATCCGTCGCCACGTAGGATCGCAAAAACCAGAAGAAGGCAAATGGAGACAAAGTGTGAAGAGGCAGAGCGGATCTAATGGCAAACAAGTAAGCAAGGACGGCATAAAGGTTTGTTACGACTTTGAGGAAAGACACACCTCATATAAAAAAGACACATACGAGACAGCGGCCCTAAAAAGGAAGAGGTACAAATAGAGATTCTGAAGCCCGGTACATAACAATACCAACTGAAACAAGACCACTGAGAGAAGTGATCGGACAAGAACTGGCAGGAATACTAATACGACCCAAGGCTTGATATTGGAGAGAATGATCTTTATAAACAATGGTCTAATCTTGAACAGGGCCAATGTGATTCGTTTACTGCATGACATTCCTAGCTTAAGACCTATAACAACGGATGACTTAATCACGATCGGGTTTCCAGAAGAAGAGAGGACTGATAGGGTGATCCTACACCCATCAACTCCATTGATAAAACAATTATTAATGGAAGAGGCATGTCGGCTGAGACCTATGGTATTCGACCTAATACTCCCAAGAAATTCTGAAACTGGAGGCAGCAAACAAAGACGGCATCAGAACGAACCAAGGAGAGTGAGGTTAGTGGAAGAGCACAAGGAGTCCAATGATACAACGAAAGATAAAGAAAGTAGAACAAAAATGTCTACAAAAGTTGGCAGGACATCTGTCCAGGGAAAGGAGAATATATTAAAATATAAAGAAGGTACCGAAGAGAACTGGAAGTGGTTCGCGGGCCTTTTGGCCGAATAAATCAACAAACCATAATGCCAAGGATGCCTCGAAAGTAACAACTTCACCCTGGCAAGTTGGAACACTAGGGGTTTGGGCTCATCTGTTTGTCAATGACGACCTGTGCAGAGGAAACTACGACGCAATCTGTCTACAAGAAACTTGGCTCAGAGAACGTCCTAGCCTAGAGGGCTATACGGTTTATTTAAACCCATCCGTAAAGGGAGCAAGAGGTAGACCTATGTCAGGTCTCTTGATAGCTATTAAGAATAAACTACACTTTCACCTCTTAGCGCTTAACCCCAATCCCTACATTCATGTACTGTTGGGTAAGATATATATATAGGAAAGGAAAAAGCAGAGAGGACTCTATCCTTCATAAATTTATATTGGACCCCAATAATACAGGAGTCAAAGGACTTTCCGGACCTGGTGGCTGACATAATTGGCACTCAAAGAGAAAAATTGACAGATCCATATCTCATTGTGTGTGGTGATTTGAACTGCCAGTCTTGTGATAAAACCGGAAAGGCATTTGAAGACGATCTACTATTAACATCTCATTCCAGAAAAAGGGGACAACTGTCACGCCCCTTAGGAAGCGCTGGTCGATATGGTGCCGTTGGACCAGAAAGTATGCTGCATCCATTTTTTCACCCAAGAGGGCGACTACAGCTTTTGGTAGCAGTCTAGCTGTTGTGTATCCGCACGGCAACCTGACTCCTCCCCCTCGGCCGAACGCCGCATATCAGTCCCGTTTGTCAACAAGCAGGCGCGTTGCTACTCCAGCATATCAACGCTACGTAAATTCGGACCTAGGCTGCGCCTTTCTGTCCTCACAATACTATTGTGTTTATTGACCTTCTCTTCTGTTTCCTTGCCAGATATCCCTATCCCCATGTCATAGGATAGATACCGCTGTACCTTCATCAGCAGATCGAACGTTATCTCCTTCAAAGGACGCTTCTGGGGTTTCTCGGATATCCGAACTGGAACTCCCCTCGGTTACATCCGAGGTAAGGGACCGGGTAGGGTAATTCTGTTTTCCATCTGTTCGGAGAGATTTGTTCTAAATTTATTTTCTTCCTTCCTCAAGCTAAAACCTCACTTCCGTAAAACAGTGATATACTTAGCTGAACCACAGTTCAGCAGGCAATCCGATTCCTCTAACAGCAACTTCTTTTTGTCTGAGACCCACGTACCTTTGCTTCCAGTATCTCAGCCCATATTCACCCCCCTTTTTCCTGTTTAGGGAATCCTTCCGAAATCTGAATCCCCGGTCTTTGGCATAACCATTGCCCAGCCCGCTACAGGTGCTTGCTCCATCTTGCTTCCCTCTTGCATTGATTTCTCTGTTGAGTCTAACTACCCATTACCTTTGCCTAACGTGTCTCTTACTTTTCTGACATTAGACTACACGATACTCCCTACCTTGAGGTGCCATAACTAGAAGACATCGGAAGGCTGACGAGGGAGCAGACGCGCAGGGTTTTCTTCCCACTCGAGGGTTTCCCTGGGAGTTCTCTTCTTTTCCAGGGCTTTAGCCACGGGAAGAAAGGGAGAACCCAGTGGGATTAATTTCAGCTACTTCCTACCTGGTATCCGGTTTCAAGTAGATTCAAGACGCCTTCTTTGCGGGTGAGTCCACTCTAAGGTTTCGTTCCTTGTCACCACCATTGAAGTTTATTGTTCACCATTATAATTTACAGTTGTATAACAACAACTGTGGAGAAATACTATTGAATATAGAGATATTCACATTCTAAACGGCTGTACTCGGGGGGGTTGTCCCTGGAAAATCAACTTGGAAAGGGAAATACAGTAAAATCCTCGACTACATCTGCACATCCCAAAACATTATTACAGCAGTGCAGACATTGGTAGTTGCAGAGACAACATTAAGTGATCACAACCTACGGCACTTAACCTATGGACCTTTGACTCAAACAGAAGGAGATTTGCATGGTTTCGATCCTGATGGGATACAATGTAGGAACAGATTGAGGATCAGAAACAGCAAAATCCCCGGCTTAATTGAAAATGTTAAAGGGGTTATATGCCATGCAACCAACGGAAGGGGAGATAAAATAATGTATTATATTGAAAGCTTTCGAAATTAAGAAGGGGACCGGGCATAAACCAACCATTTGTCATTGTCATGCCTTTCATCCAAAGCTGTTTGCAAAAAAGAAGACCCTTAAACAACACATTTGTAAATTAAAGAAACAACCAACAAAACAGGCAATGATGACAATAGGTAAATTAAGACAACAATTTCGAAACTGGAGGAAATTGTATAGCAAAAGACTTGCTCAGCAAGATGCTGAATTAATGCTCCGTAATATGAGAACAAAAAACACCTCCGAAATCTGGAATATGATTAACGGCATGGATGTGCCAAAGGATGCATTAACATCTAACCCCATTCCTGCCACTTCATGGATAGCGTACTTCTCTAAATGTTTACGATCAGGATGAATCAAACCCAACAGATAAACAAGAAAGAACAACTGTTGGGACCATCTGGGTATTGACATCACATCTGTACTGGAGGTTATCAAAAAATTGAAGAATTTAAGGGCCCTGGGACCGGACGGGATGACTAATGCCATATTAAAGCAGGATCCAATGCAGTGGTCATAATTTTTTTATGATGCTGTTTGATTACATCATGACATCACAATCAATACCATCTCCATGGAAAACGGCAGTGATCATCCCGATCTTTAAAAAAGGGGACAAATCTAATCCCAGTATCTATCGCCCAATTGCGCTGTTGGATGTGGCTGGCAAGGTATTTGCTTCACTGATATTGAAGATCATTGTGCAGTGGAGTCAGGATACCTTTCACAGGGATGAATGGAAAGCGGGCTTCGGAAAGGGCATAGGAACATCACTAAATATCTTCATTATCATCTTGAAGGCCCAGGTGGAGCGGGAAAAAGAGAAGATCTTTATGGCCTTCATAGACCTTACCCAGACATTTGACACTGTAAACAGAGCAAAATTATAGAGTAAGCTCCAACAGTGGGGATGTCCCAATGACGAATTGGAAGCATCAAAGATCTTTACTCAGGCACATTAATAAAGGTAAGGATGGATAGATCCGGTCTCCTTTCAACTGGAATACCCACCAACAAAGGGTTAAAACAAGGTTGTCCATCGGCCCCTGAATTGTTCAATTTATTTATCTCAGATATAGACAAGGCCTTCGGAAACATACAAAGTTTTCCACGAAAAATGTTAACTTTTATGGTAGGAAGAATACTGTACGCCGATGATGTGGTCCTGATGGAGCAGACAACAATAGGCCTACGAATGCAATTAGATGCCCTACAGAAGTATGTGGAGACAAATGGCCCGATTATAAATCCAGCTAAATCCAGGATTATGCCTTTTGGGGCGTCAAATGGGCCTAGCTATAAAAAAGCTAACGCCTGGTATCTGCTGGGGGAAAAGATCCCAGAGGTGAAGTCACTGATCTACTTCGGAGTCTGCTTGAATACAAGCAGAAGTGATGCTCCTAGAGTAGAATCATTGAGATCCAAAGCAAAAAACTTGGAGAGTCAAGGAAGAATAATATTGAAATTATTTTGTTGCTTTTCAATGATTCCCTTGGTTTCGCTCTACGGAATGAAGGTTGTACCAATCGTAACCCACAGAGCGGAAACCTCCTTTTCTTTTAATTCCGACAACTGGGCAAGGATCGAGGGAATATTTTGGAAAATGGTTCTCCAGCTTCCGAAAACCACGCCAATCCAAGCAATTCGAGTAGAAGTAGGCCTTACGTCAATGAAGGCCATTGTTACCTGGTAATCCTTAACCCTTTACAGAAAATGTATGGACAAATCATTGAGAGGTGGTTTTGCAGGTCTAAAGACCACTCTTAGTAAAAGAAAAAGGATACCACATTGTCAGAATGTAAATCTATCTGCCAAGCGATCTTAATTGATTTGGGAAAATCCAATCAAACTTTACGGGAGAATCCAGATAAAATTAAGAGGAAACTGTATACACAAGACTGGATTCTATCCCAAGATGAAAGACTATCCTTGAAATTGCATGGTAACCCCTTTCAGGAAGCAAGAAGCTTAAACACTCTTCCGAAATACCTTCAGTTATTTCCAAATTGGTACTTCAGAGATCAGTTCATGGGATTTCTGCCAACCATGGATATTCTGAGCCAAAGAAACACCTCCAGGAGTGGTAACTTGCAGATTGTATCAAGAGGACTAGTCGTATGAATCGCTAAAACATCTCATACTATTCTGTTCAGCGACTAAAGAAGTAAGAATAACCTTCATGAGCAGCATGACCAATATGTTTAGTTCAAGATCAGCTGAAGACTGGTGGAAGGAATTGCTGTTCACTCATATCCCCCTTACGGTGGCATTGATAAAACGGTTAATACACATTTTTGAAAGGATTAACCTTTTTAATGAAAAACTGAAGAGGACTGGTTAAGTGTTCAATTTGACGGACAATATTTGAAAGCATTCAATTTTATGTCAAAGTGTTAAGCGGCAAAAGGTTTTCTGTATTGTAAACCATATAAAGCCCAATAAAAAAATAAACAAAATAAATAAGGTATAGTGAATGGAAATCAAGATGTAAGTTAAAATCACCAAGAGGAAAAACTTCACTTGACGGCTTCGAAACCAGGTTGGCAAAGAGAAATCTTCACAACAGGCCTGGAAAGGATGCATCCAACCTTTCTCCCAGCCCAGCAGAAGCCTTTTCTCTGACAGCGTAATCCGTTGCTCTCCAATTTAAACTTTCCATAAAGGCAGGACAGTACTTTTCCAGAAAGTGCACCTGTTGCAAGTCTTCACTGACATTCAGCCGAAATGTCAAATAGAAAATTCAAAGAGGTAAACACGTCCCTTCTTCTCATGGGAGCGCAGTTTGCTTTCGGCTCCTGCAACGTTTTTTTTTTTTTAAACAGGTTTTATTGAAGTTTCCATATTAAACGTCAGCATATTACACTATCACACACATATTGATTATAAAATCACCATTGGTACTTGTGAAGTTGCCGTATACCAGTTTTTGTTCACCAACTTGCCCACCCTGCCCTCCCTCAACTCCCCCCCATTTAATTGCCGTCTAGTCTGTAATCACTGAGTTGTCCTTAGCCATCTACTGTGGTGTGTAAGTAACCGTGTCTGTAGGGGTCTTCATACCGTCACCAGTGTTGGTTGGGTGGAGCTAGACAGAGTTCGTATCATGGTGTTCCATGCTGTTATATCTGTACTTGACTCGGGGAGGCCCCTGTGTGCTGCGCGGCTACAGACGTTGGTTTCCGTCGCAGCCCATGTTGGGGCCATTTGGGGACTTCGACGTCATTGCTATCCTACGCTTAGCTATTATGAACGCGAAGTCGTTCGCCTTTGATATGTGTTATGTGTGTTGGGGGCGTGTAAAGCAGCCAAGCATACAGACTGCAGGGGTCAATGGGTTTATGTTAATGCCTCCTCTGCCTATTTTCATTGCTATTTCCCCCCAATATTTCTGTATAGTGGGGCATGCCCAGAACATATGCAACATATCCGCCTCTGTGTTTGAGCATCTAGGGCATTGCTGCTGGGTCGCCCCCAGGAATCTGGATAACCTGAGTGGCGTCAGGTACGCTTTATGTGTCACATACAATTCGATCAATTGTAGCCTAGCATTCCACTCAGGAGAATAATAAATAAATAAATCAACTTGCTAATGGTAACACAATATTTCCGACCAGTCTCTATCTTGGAACCATTGAAATTGGTATTTTTTCCATTCGGATCTTATAGTCGTGTCTATTGGGGGTTGGTTGGTTTGAAGGAAGTTACATAACCTAGATAACTTCTGCATGTCTTCAACTACATCATATAGAGTATCAATTATGGAGTGTGTTTCTATTTGATTCAATTGATTTACAATTTTTACAAAAGAAGAAAAAAAAAACAGGCAAAAAGAATAACCTTTGTATGCTTAATGAAATCCTTCCACCCACCCAGTCTCGAGTGGGTTTCTATTGTCTCACTGTACATTGGCCATATGCGTACAGTCGCCTTCTTTATGGTGCCATATTGCAAATACCGGCCCTGGTGAAGACCTGTGTTGTCCACCATTTCTTGGAAGGGTATAAAAGGTAGCATCACTAACCAAGTCCCCATTCGTGGCAACGCCTTTTGGTTCCCAGTGTGTCTGAATTCTCTTATGGATTTTGGTTGGTGCAGGGAACAGTGACACTAGCGTAATCTGCATAGATAGGGGGTCCTTTATCCCAATGAGTGTTAGCGCCCGGTCCCATACCTGTAACCCCAGCGATGCGAGTTATGCGTGCTGTCCAGAGTAAGGTCTTTTGCGCCATAGTAATTCCTCAAGGAAGTAGTGCGGTTCCGTGGGTTGAAGTAGCTGTGTATCTGAGTTAGGTTCATCTGCCGGCCAGTTCACTACGTATTGTAGTTGCCCCGCCAGGTAATAGCGTTCAAAGCAAGGCTCTCTGATGCCGCCCTCCTCATGTGGTCTTTGCAGTGAAGTCAATGCTAATCTGCAGCTGCCATTTTGCCACCAGAATTCTCTACATAGGGAGTCTATAGTTTTAAAAAAGGACTTGGGTATATAGTATGGTATGTTAGCGAAGTAATGTAAGAGCCTCGGGAGGGCAACCATTTTCAGTAGCGCCGCCCTGCCCATTAGTGAGAGCGGCAGCTTAGTCCAGAACCTCATTGAACTCTTTATGCCACTGAGGGCTTTCAGGGTATTGTTATTATGTTCCTGGGTGGGGTCATGGTGTATGTCAATCCCTAGGTAGCGAAATGTGGAAACTGACCATTTCAAGGCCAGTATTGGGAGTTTGTGTTGTTGTATCCTGGCCATTCCTGCTATTGGAAACAGGGAAGATTTTCCCAAACTGTTCGTAATGACAGAGTCGTGAGAAGTGTGTGAGGGTTTCTAGTATAAGTTCAAGGTTATCGTCAGGGTTTTGCACAAATATGAGCGTGCCATCCAGATACATGGAGAGCAGATGGTGCGTTCCGTGAACTAGTATACCTGCTTCCCCATATTCTGTCCTCGTATATGTCGCCACTGGTTCCATGGCCAGTATGTACAGTAGCGGGGATAAGGGGGTGCCCTGCCTCGTACCTTTCTCTAGTACCGAGGGGCCTGAAAAGTGTCTACCCGCCTTGATTCTGGCTGTGGGTTTAGTGTATAGTAGTTTGTCCCATATTTGATAGTTCGGGCGAAGCCAATCCTGCGCAACGTGGCATATAACCATTCCCATTTGATGGAATTTAACGCCTTCACTGCATCTAATGTTGCGATGGCGCATGGTGTGTCCCAGGAGGCGGTGCTATACATGATGTGATGTAGGCGCCGTAGGTTCCACAACATATTCCTGCCTGGTACATAACCAGTTTGGTCCGGGTGCACCAGCGTATGCATTATTCTTTTCAATCTGTTGGCTAATGCCGTCGTGAGGATTTTGAAATCTTGATTGAGCATGGACGGGGGCCTATAAGAGCTACACTCTTGTTGGGGTTTATTGGGTTTCAGAAGATGTATGATCACCGATTCTCTTAGGCTTGGCGGAAGAATGCCCGATTTATAAGCTAAATTCAATGTGTTTAAAAGGTGAGGGGCCAATTCAGTGGCAAATGCTTTGTAAAGATCGCTGGGCAAGTCATCGGTGCCCCGGGTTTTACCAGTAGGGAATGTTCTTATTATATCTACCAATTCTTCAACCGTGATTGGGGAATCTAGTTCTCTTACCATCTCCTCGTCTAATCTGGGAAGGTGTATGTCGCCTAGCACTTCCTCAATTTCCGCCCTGTTAGGTTGGGTGTCTTCACGATATAGGTTGTAGTTGAAGTTTTGAAATACCTCATTTATGCCCACCTGTGTATTGCATGGGGCGCCCTGAGGTGTGAGGATTGAGTATTGAAATAGGTGTACGGTGTTCTTCGCTCTTGTATAGCCAGGCTAGTAACCTTCCTGGCTTCTCCCGCCCTTCGTGCTGTCTCTCTATGTATTTATTATAACTGTGTTTGCCCAGCATGTCCCAATTATCTAGGCATTGTTGGCACAGTGCTATTTCTTGCCTATCTTTCTTTTCGGGATCTAAGTGGGATTGAGTGAGTCTTTGCAGTGCCTCATCCGCGGAAGTTAATTCCCAACAAATTGTGGCTTGGACACTCCCTGAGCGAGCAATGGCGGTACCTCTAATTACCACTTTCAATGCTTCCAAGAATGTACCTGCACTAGCTACACTACCTTCCTTGTGTTGGAAGTATTTCATGATGCTGTCCTTAATGTATTAACAAAAGGGGGTACCCTGTAGGGCTTTGCTCCTCAGCTTCCACGTTGGGATTTGGGGCGTTGGGGATGCATATTGCCATGTCAGCAGCAAGGGGGCATGGTCTGACAGAACAGAGCTTTTGTATTCTACCTGTGTCAGCTCGTCCAGCAGTTCTCTACTTCCAAAAAAGTAATCCAGCCTGGTTTGAACATTGTGCGGAGCAGAATTACCAGAATAATGCCTAGCGTGCGTGTGCAAGATTCTCCAAACATCAACTAGCTCAAAGTCTGTCAGGAGTGTCTTTAGGGTTCGAGCTGGCGGGGTAGGTCTCTGGAATTTTGCATCTGATCTATCTACTTTGGGGTTCAAGACACAATTGAAATCTCCCCCCCCCCATATGATATGACCATTCCGGTATGGGCCTAATCTCGGGTACAGCATTTGGAAGAAGGCAGCTGTACCTTGGTTGGTAGCATATGTGTTTATTAAGTAGGTTTCCACATTCTACAAGAATCCCTTTATAAGTATCTTTCTGCCCTCATCATCAGTTGTACTCTTAGTTACCCTAAAAGGTACTGAGGGGGCGATCCAGGTCAGTATTCCCCTTGTATTTGCTGAATACGTGGTACCCCAAGTCTGCCACTTCAATTTTCTAGTCATTAGTGACTGCTTCTCCATGTTGAGGTGGGTCACCTGTAACAGCGCTATGACGATTTTGTGTCTACGTACGTACGTGTAAACTCTGTTCCTTTTGACATAATTGTTCAAGCCTCAGACATTCCAGGTCAATACTTTTATGTCATTAGCCATTGCTATATCCCTCCTGTATCCGGTCCTTGCTTACAGTAACGTGTGATTGTCCTGTCAATTCCTTCCTACGGGTTGGGCTAACAATTGGTGAAGCATTTAACAGTTTTATAATCGGCACGGGCAAAACAACTTCCCCAGTAACTCCCTCAACCCATAACAATCGCCCAGCATTATTACCCATGCTCAGGCGTAACCACTGTTTGCTTGCAGGTCTCTGGTCGTATGCGCAGCGGGTAGATGCAAAAACAAGCATCCTGTGAAGAAAACAAACTCTGTGGGATGGGCAGCAGCAGCCCGGGAACCGGACACTCCTTCTGGACTGTGGTATAGCCATTAGGTGGGTCCTACACTCATTTAAAGTTGAATAGCTGCTGCGGTCATTGGAAACAGGCCATTGCTCTGCACTTCCATCTCCTTGGGTCAACCGCTGGGTAGTAACAGATTATGCATTGTACAAAGTACTGCGTAACAGGTCTGCTCCCAAAGCGTGTGCTTCTCTAGCAACTGAGGAAACCTAATTTTGAGGTGGGATGGTGCATTCTGCTGCGCGAGGGTCGATCTGTTCCGTGTCCATCCATTTCTGTGCCTCTTCTTGGTGGTCGGAGAATAGGGTGCGGTTCTTCTACAGGATCTTTAAGCACGCAGTGTACCTTAACATATATTTCAAGCCTGCTTTCCCGAGCATGGCTTTGACCGCGGAGAAGTGCGCTCTGTTCTTCTGCACTTGAAAGGTGTAATCCGGATACACCGCCAAGTTTGACGATGCCCTCTCTATCATGCCTCTTTGCCTCTACCAACAGAGGATCTTCTCCCTGTCTTTGCAGTTCAGGACTTTTGCAATAATAGGGCTTGGGGGAGCACCCGGTGGTGGTTTCTTCGTGAGGGCTCTGTGCGCTCTTTCTATTGTAAAGCCTTGGGAAAGTTTCTCTGGTCCAATCTCCTGTAAGAACATATTTTCGATGTACATTGTGGGCTCAGTCCCTTTTTCTCCCTCCGGTAGGCCGACAATGCGAACATTGTTCCTAGGGGCCCTGCCCTCTGCGTCTTCCGCTCTATTTTCCAGCAGGTCCACTTTTTGCTGCAGGATGTGGATTTGAGCATGGTTCTTGTGGGTTATTGCGTTATTTTCAGTCAGTTCTTTTTCCAGTACTGCAGTCCTTTCCGATAATTTCTTGACATCTTGGCGTAACAAGCCCACGTCAACAATAACGGCGTCTATTTTTGTGCCTAGGGAGGACTTTAGTTCTGCAATAGCCAACAGGATTTGGTTGTCCTCATTGTCGGCTCTGGTATCCTTGCTCGATGTTGCCGATGTGACGTTTGCAGGGTCTTGCACAGGTTTAGCGTAGTTATCCATCATGATCTGATTTCCTTTGGTTTTAGCTGCTTTGGAAGGCATTTGCGCCAGGAAGCTCCCTGCTGTGGGGTGTTGGAGTTCGCAATGTTCGGTGGGCCTGTCTGACGGTAGGTGGTGGCACACATCTGGTTCGCAGGGCTTCTGGTCTTGGTTTCCCTTTCTATGGTGCAGTTAGCACTGGGTGGTAGTTATCGTGTCACTGTTTCACAGGTAGCAGTCTGCGTAGGTTCCCCAGCCACTAGGCACTACCCCGAGCTTTGGATGAACAAAGTGTTCTGTTGTCGCAAATGTCTCTGGGTCACAATTTCAGGCTTAGCTGATGACTACGGGCATTCCTCAGGCTCTCCGACCTCCTGAACCCCCGGGAGCAGAAAACATGTGCATGATGTCCTCTGAGTTGGCGCCCCATCTGTCAACCCTCTGCTGTGATAGACTGGTGACATACCTCACATAGGCACGCCACCACTTACAACATTATAAGTAGTGTGCTGGGGTCTGAAAGCTTTCCAGTAGGGTCAATGGTGTAGGTAAGGCTTCCCGCTTATTGGACACCCCCAGTCCACAGCATGTGCTGAGGGACCCCAAGGAGTCTGGGGCCCTCTCCCCTTCACTGTAACATGTGCAATACTGCAGGCTAGCCACAGATTACTGTGAGGCGTCCTCGATGTTGATGTCCACTTTGTCATCTAAGCGTGTGGGATGGACCAAGAGCGGGCTTGGGTGTGGGCCAGTAGAATGCGTTCCTCAGCTGCAATCGACCCAGCAATGATTAAAGCACACCACGCAGGACTTATAAGTAAGCTTACTCCAGCAAGGAGTATTTCGAAACAACGAGACAAGCTATTTCATCCCGATCATAGAGGATTAGGCAGGAGCTCACACTAAGGCAGACTTACTCCGTGACTGCTGGCTACGCCCAGCAGATCCTGCAACGTTATCAGGCAAAACTGTCCTTGAAGCACTGTAGACTAACAGACGGTTTCTAGTGAAAACAGTATTCAGAGTTCACATTAAAATGCAGCTTTTCACTGAGGCCTGATGAACATGTCCATTTCTGAGAGCACCCAGGATGCATTTCCAATAGACTCCATGTTTTAAGATATTACATTTTTAAAAAGCATTACATAGCCCAAGCCAATATTAAGTTGTTCAATATTCTGAGAGATGCAACTTATACGATTTCCTCCCCCGTTAACTTGTAGACCAATTGGACCACCCATATTCTGAACATACAATTCTATTTCAAAATAGGCTTTTAAAATACTATGATCACTCCAAGAATTGTCTGCAATGTTAAATTCAGCACAACTTGTTAAAAGTGCATGATCCACAAAATAAATAGTCCAAGGTGGCTTTACTCTGTCCTCTGTGCCATGTACTCTGGTCCTTTACAGCCCCTTTGACCTGCCCATTCAACACAGTTAACCCCAACGAGACAAGAGAGGTAACCCACTTGTGTCCTGCAATGGTTTTCATATTGGACTCAATCGTATTTGTGGGAGAAAGTCTAAAATGTCCCCTTTCAGATCCAGTGTCGTACAAGTGGCATTTAAGTCTCCTGCCAGGAGTATCACACCATTCAGAGTCTTCAAGCGCCAGGCCATAATACATTCGGTAATAAACTTCAAGAACTCATTTAGCTCACCCACCTCTTTGTGCCAAAAGACATTGATAATCGGCACTTTAATATTTACGGATGGTCTGGAAATAACCACTGCCAACTGACCAGAGGGAAGTATCAGAATCATGTTAAAATGTAGGCCAGAGACTGATCGTATGCCCGTTAACAAACCCCCAGCTGGTCTACCCTGACTACTAAATCTTGCAGGTCGGCAAAAAACATGAAACCCATCAAGAATAGGGGCCAAGCACATCCAATTTTCCTATAAATGTATCCACATATTATTATTAATATTAGATATGAACTCTGGGTTCGTGAGTAACTTAAGACTGCCCCTTGAATTCCATGAGACTACCGAAAATGATTGGTTCTCTTTTACAGTTATTTCCTTACTGTGTTTTTTGTTTGTTTACTAAGGCAGTTATAATCGTGCTTGGTCGGAACCCTCTTACTCCGTGTGTCACCATTTTGCTGGTCTCCACAAAGAAGATGTGACTGCAGACCAATTCACTTTCTTAGAGTCCGTTCAGAGTCTATAGTTGCCATCGACTTGCCCCCCTTCTTTACTCAAAGCGTCCAAATATTTATCACATTCTTACTCATATACGGCTTATGAGTAGTTAGGTCCACCGAGAACCCAAGATTGAATAGTTTTTGCCTTTCAAAATAAATAAGATCGAATACCAGCTTTGAATTAAAATGGAGGATACAGCCATTTGTGTCTTCCTTGTTAAGAAATTCAGCTCTTCATCGATTGGACATCTCTGCAAAAATCAATAAAACATTGCTTCTATTCAAACACAAATTCATCCCATTACCCAACCTATTTGTGAGCCTAAGTTGATGTACTAACTTAGTCTCATTAATAGAACCTAACTTCAAATCCGACTGATACCTCAAAATGGTACACTAAATTGTGTTCCCCTCTATAGGATCTGAGCTCTTCGCATTCCTCAGTATACTAAAGGTCTTGTTAGTACCATGCAGTTTTAATTTCTTGCTAGCATTGGGGGCACTCTGTCGATCGAGGGTACTAGAACAGGATATCTCTGGTTGACAAGGCAAATGAAGAGGATTGTAGTCTACCCCTTGTGGTTTGTACATACGTTCCAAGCGTTCATTCCAATTTACATTAGTGTTGTTACTCTGGCATTGTGACTGTTCATTCTGTGAGGAAAACTTATCAGTACAGCACTCCACTTTAGATAATTGTTTTATCCCCCAAATTACATTGAGTAGCATGTTCTACATAATTGCCCTTCCCACTCAATGGGAGTATAGCAGCGGCTGGATTTATCGTTGATTCTAGTTTCTCCCATCTTAAAATGTTCCTGACAATTATTCATCTGGAAGCTCACACTGCTTCGCTTGGGGATTGGGTGATCTAAACTTTGGTTGGTTTCACCCATAACAACTAGCAATAAAGAATTAGAGTTCCCTTTAACCTCATTGCATATATGTTTATTGATGTTATTTTATACCACTCTACTCAGGATCAGTCTGTGTTCCCATATTTAAAGCCACATGGTTGTTCCTTCCCATCTTTGCACCGTTGGCAATCACGTTAACACAGTACGTGAGTAAATGTACCCCAACTGCAGTAATAGTACAGTTTTTGCATATTGTCTGCACAGCCTCCTCGGATGGCCCCAGGGCCCCGTAGAATCCTTTACCGCCCCCTCAATCAGTGGTGATAAGTGACCAGCCTCTGTAGTGACATGAAGGTCTTTCTTCCTACCCTTCAGTGATTCCAATACTGTTAACTTTTTTAGAAATGTACGAGTGGGAGAATTCTTTCTATTCATCATTTTTTGATTTTGGGATTTTTTGACACCTATAATCTCTGTGTCTGTCCTTTTTGTATCCATTTTACTCGGCCTCTTAGGCACTATGACAGAGCTATCAGAGACCTTTATTTCCTCATGAATCACCTCCTAATTGACCATATTTTTAGTATTCACTTTATTCATCTTGGGAGAAAAGGCCACTTCTTCTTCAGAGTGCAGAAAGATAGGGGTACGATTATGATTCAGCAAATTGGCCCCCTCTGAAATGTCCTCGATATTAGTAAACCCCTGAGCCAGAAGTAGACAGTTGTATAAAGATCCTCAATCTTCACATTAATATTAGCGAGCATGAGCGTATGTGCTCCCACCTCATCCCATACATTATCATAAAGGGTAATGAAAGAACTTAAAACTATATTGAGACCTGATAGTGTAGGTGAGGTTAGTCGTATGCGTTCATCTACCTCTTTAAGTGTGTGATGTATATTATTCTCCACATATGAACCATCACCCCTCATTGAATTAGCTGTTGAATCAATCTGAGCCATATTTTGAATCAAATTTGTGAGTTCAGTCTATGACCCTTAGAGTGATGTAACGCATGTGTGTTGCAGAACACTATTACTAATAAGTCTAACATTATCCACCATTATCGAATCAACTTGTCCAATTAGACTAAGGTCATTCAGTTCATTCATATGAGAGCAATCAATGGAAGCAATTGCTTTAGGACAAGGGAACCTATTCATTGTATTAACATCAGCAACTTTAAAAAAGTCTGTAATTGCTTGTCCTGCTATGGGATCTGAGAAACCTGAAGGTGTCTCGCCTGCTAGTCCACAGAGATTTGTCGTCCAGGTGGCCAGGACCAGGCCATCGCTATTGGATCCCCCCTTTTCCCACATAAACACTTTCTTACACAACAAAGAAAATAATTCAAAATGGCAGGCTGCTCTTTAGCGTGGGCTGAGGGGCCCCTTACACCGCTGTAGAATTTTCTAATGTGAAGGGGGGTGCACCTCTCCACCCCCACCCCAATCGGAGGGGCGGCGCATCTCATGTAGCCCTCCCCAGGGGCAGATAAGTTGGGGGGCTGTCCTGCACTCCTCCCTGGGCGCAGGCGTCCCTTCCTAGGAGCAGATATCTGGTCCCAGGGAGGGCTGCATGACATGGCACCCACTCCATTGCGGGTGGAGGAGACGGGGTCACTCCCTGGGCCTCCTACAAACGGCTGCGTGAGGTAGACCCCCCCTCCATTTGGGGTGGGGGGAGAGGGCCCCCCAAAATGGTGGGACAGGCCCCCCAGTGGGTGGGGCAGTAAGGTTTGGGCACCCCGGCGCCAGATGTGCCCCTCTGCGCCAAGGCAGGTTTTGTGAAGAAAGAAATAAAATGAAAAAGGTACACTACACTTTAGGGCAGCTGAGGGGCACCCTAAACCGCCAGGTAATTTTCTAATGTAATGGGGGGTACCCTCTACCCCCCCCCCCCCCCCCACACCAAATGCAGGGTGGGGCATCCCATTCAGCCCTCCCTGGGGGCAGATAAGAGAGGGGCATCTCATGCAGCCCTCCCTGGGGTCAGATGCCCCTTTCTAGGAGCAGATATCTACCCCCAGGGAGGGCTACAAGGGGTGCGCCCATTTCCCTTGGGGTGAGGGGGAGAGGGCCACCCCCCTTTTCTGTAAAATATATCCCTGGTGGCTAGTGGCTCACCCAATCCCATCCAACATTCCCTTTCGTTATTTTCATTTTTTTTGCCCCCTTCCCTGGGGGCAGATGATCAGCCATCTGCCACCAGGGAGGGGCTAACCTGGAGGCCCCATCCTTTGGGGGCCTGCACACTAATTTCTGGTGGCCCTCCCCTTCACCCCCCAATTGGATGGGGGGGCTACCTCATGTACTCTTGCCTGGGGGCAGAAATCTGTCTTCAGGGAGGGCTACAAGGGGTGGCCCCCTTTCCACTTGGTGTAGGAGGGGGAGGGCCACCACCATTTCATGGGGGCAAAAAAATCCCAGGCCCCCTACCCCCAACCCTGTTCTATTTATTATTATTTTATTTTTTTAATTTTTATTTTTGTCGGCAGAGGTTCACAAGGCACATACGTCAAGGCAACAAATAATTAAAGCAAGCATAGCATAAAACATTGTAATGGTTACAGAATACAGTTCCAACAGTGGATATAGAGCATCATCAATACAGAAATACACAGCAATAATCACAGTGCATGAGTAGAGACTGGAGATAAGCCGGAACCGGGCGTGTTCTCACTTTGATTGTTGAGATATGTGTTAAATTCGCTCCAGATGTTCCTGGGGCGAGACTGGGCGGGCAGCATTGTCAGGTATTCCTCCTTACAGTTCCGCGACCATGTGAGCATACCCAGCCATTGCTGAGAGGCCGGTGGGGAGGAGCGCTTCCAGTTCTGAAGTATACATTTTTTGGCAATCATGCAGCTTATATTCAGAAACTTTTTCAAACGCTTAGTTTCGTCAGACTCCCAGACCCGAAACAGAACCGCCAAAGGATCGGGATCAATTACAGTTTCAGTTACCGCACTCAGTGTATGGAGGACACTGTCCCAGAAACCGGACAATTTGTTACAGGTCCAGAACATATGCAAGTGATCAGCATCCACCGCCCTACAGCGCGGGCAGAGGTGCACCTCAGATCGAGCAAACCCCGATGTCCTGCGTGGCGTATAGTAAAGCCTATTGAGGAGCTTGTATTGCATGGCACGAAAACAGAAATTGAGACACTTTTTGTGTGTGGCAGCACATATCCTCCCACAATTCATCAGAAATTTCTAGACCCAGTTCAGCTGACCATCCGTCGCACGCCCTAAGAGTAGGAATGGGGATGATATCTAGTAGTATTTGATACAGCGAAGAGACAACGCCGCGTGCACCGCCCGAGTTGGCGATGTAGGCTATCGCTGGGTTGTCTGGGGGCTCATCCGGAAAGGAGGGCCACATGGTGCGAAACGCGGCGCGAAGCCTGTAGTATTGGAGAGTCTCTAGGGGAGATCTGGTGTGCCCCGGCCTCCAGGTCTGGGGGCCTATGAATTTGCCCTCGGGATAGAAGTCGGACAGTGCCCGATATCCCAGCGCACCCCAGTGTCGCGCCAAAGCGATATCAAGTGTGGGTTCCAGGCCCGGAAAGGCCCACACGGGAAGCCATTTGTAATATGGGGAGGGCCCACTTGTCGAGTGTAGGAGACGTGACCAGGCATACAGGGTCGCAGCAATGGCGTCAACGGGGGAATCAGATGTGTAGCGTCGGTGTAGTATCAGGGACATTAAGTTGATACCAGCGGAGGCAAGCCATTCCAGTTTGACATGTGGGCGCACTGGGAACCAATGAGTAGCATGCTGGGCCTGGACCGCGATCCAGTATAGTTCCAGGTCCGGAGCAGCAATACCACCCCGTCTGTATGAGAGTGCCATGTCAGTCCACTTTTTGCGCACCGCACCGGAGTGCCAGAGAAATTGCGCGTAGAGCTTGTGCAATTTAGTGAAGTAAGCCCTCCCGGGCCATATAGGACTGTTGCAAAAGGTGTATAGGAGCTTGGGGTGCAAGATCATTTTAATAAGGGACAGACGACCAGCGACGGACAACGGGAGGGTGCGCCAACGTGAAATTTTTGTCTCAACTGTTCGTGCTACAGCTGAGTAGTTATCGGCAAGCAGGGTGGGCTTAGTGAGGGACATCTGCACCCCAAGATATCTCACACCCTCAGTGGCCCAGCGCAGGGGATACTCGGTGGTGGGCTGCCGTGTAGCTTTAGTGAGCGGGAAAATCTCCGATTTGGAATAATTAATCGTAAATCCGGAGTGGGTGCCAATCCGGGTGATGTCTCTCAGTATGGGATCCAGATGGGCTGCGGGGTCTCTGACGTATAATAGGACATCGTCAGCATGCAGGGATATTATTTCAGGCTCGTCAACCAATCGTACTCCTTTACGCGCGTGCCGTGCTCGGATAAAGTCCGCCATCGGTTCTATCACCAATGCTAAAAGGATCGGGGAGAAGGGGCAGCCCTGTCTGGTGCCTCTGAATAGAGTGAATATCTCGGATGTTAGTGAGTTGACTCGTATCCGCGCAACGGGGGAAGTGTACACGAGTTTAATGAACCCTATCATGTTAGGGCCGACGCCCCTTGTTTCGAGGACCAGCCACATATATTTCCAGGAGACCATGTCGAAGGCCTTCTGAGCGTCCAGCGTAACCGCTGCGGCCTGGACGTCTTGGTCTATACGGGAAATGACATTAAATAGTCTCCTGATGTTATGGGAGGTGGACCTACCAGGGACAAAGCCTGCTTGGTCCTCTTGTACCAAGTGCATCATGATGGGCAGAAAGCGGTTAGCAATGATTTTAGCAAAGATCTTTGTATCTAGGTTCATGAGGGAGAGAGGTCTATAGGACCCACACTCGTCCTCAGGTTTACCTGGTTTGAGCAGTACCGTGATGGCCGCTTCCCGTATGGAAGGGGGAAGGATAGTGGCTCGGAGTGCCTCATTCCATACCTCCAACAGCCGGGGGACCAGAATAGCCACGTGCTCTCGATAGAAGTCCGCCGTGAGGCCGTCAGGTCCCGGCGCCTTGCCTATGTGCAAGTCTGAGATAGCCAATACTATCTCGTCTAGCGTGAACGGGGTATCCAGCTGGTCTCGGGTCTGTGGGGATATTTCCGTGGTGGGGATCTGGTCAAGGAGTTCTCGCATATGTTGTTCAGTGTGCTCTACGGGCTGGGAATAAAGGGATCTATAGAACTCAGTGAATATATCAAGTATTCGATGGTCCGCCCATTGAGCGTCACCGTTCTGATCTTTTATGGAAGTGAACTGCGTGCGGCCCAGTTCCCCCCTCACAAGTGTCGCAAGTGTCTTGCCGGGTCTGTCCCCCTCTCCATATTTCCTAGCGGCCTGCGGGCAGCTGAAATAATGAACCTCGCTGGTCGCTAAAGTGTTGAACACCTGGAGCTCGTCAGAGATTTGGGCCAGAGTAGTGGGGTCCGATCCGGAGGAGCAACATTGCTCCAACCTTTTCAGTTTGGCCTCAGATCGTCCAAGGGCGGCCCTAATAGCTTTCAACACCCCTGCCACTCGGGAAATAGACATGCCCCTAATGTAAGCCTTAAATGCCTCCCATCTGACCGCGGCGGTCGTGTCTTGAAGAGAGTTAAGCTCAAAGAAGGACTCAATGTCTGCTAAAATCTCAGATTTAAACACAATGGCCCTCATTACGACCCTTGCGGAAATCAACCGACCGGACCCCCATAGCGTAAATAGCGTTTCCGCCATTGCACGATGGAGCAAAGTGCGGCTCATTCCGACCCATCGGGCACGAGCACCACGCCATGGCGGAAGTGCAAAGTCTGCGATGGCGGAAATGACCCCAAAACGGCCCACACCGCCGCCGTACGGCGCCCTAGGTGCAATACCGCCACCCATCTCAGCGGACACCGCAGTGAGCGCCAACCGGAAAGTACGGTGACCGTAAATATACGGAAACGGAAGTAAAAGCATGGTCCCGGAACGGGAAACATCCCGCCGTACGCCTATAAAACCACAAATTCCACACAACCATTAAAAATACTACCCTGAGACACATCCCAACCCGTCATCCACCCTAGTGAAACCAAGAAAAATGGGAAAAGTAGCGAAGAAAGCGTGCGACCGCAAGCGGCAGGTCCACTTCTCCCGTGAGGAACTCACCGTGCTCACGGAGACCCTCCAGGAGAATGCTGCCGTCGTCTTCTCCACGCAAATGACCAGGACGGCACTTGCGAACAAGAAGGCCATATGGGCCCTGGTGGCACAGCGGGTAAGTGCGGTGGGGACCGCACCCCGTAACCCACAGCAATGCAGAAAGCGATGGGACGACCTGCGGATACGCATCCGTAGCATACTTTCTGCCAACCGCAACATTGCCACAGCTACCGGGGGAGGATCGGAATCACCCATCAAGTTGACCCCCTGGGAAGAAATCTGTGCCTCCACCATTGGAATGGAGAGCATAGAGGGAGTCGGAGGGATGGAGAAAGGAGTGCAGACATCCGAAGATTCAGGTAGGTGTCCCAAATAAAACAATGCCAAAACCACAATGTCCAATCATGTGAAGTACCACGTGCCCACATAGTGCAACAGGAACACATGTCCAGGAGAACTTCCACATACATAGGCCTGATAGCACACTTTAAAACTCACATCAAATACATAAATAATTAAAAATCCTAAAAACACCCTCTACACGTGCAGCAGGCACACCCTAACTGCAGGCTGCCAAACAACTGCACCCTCACTCCACACACAAATGAAACCACCTCCAAGGCCCCGACCCAAATCACCCTCAGGTACCACCCCAATGCATGTGATACATTGCCATTCCAATTCCCACAGACCCATCAATAACGCTCGCCCTCCTTTACTCCACCACAGGGTCCGATCCAAACGACGAGCTCCAGGACACCCCTACCAGCACACCTGCAAAGAGGGCCAAGACCAACGGCCAAAGACCCTCCACCTCAGCTGCACGCATCAAGACACGGCAGCAGCACAAATCAAGTGGCAGCACAGAGGAGGGAACTCCAACAGGCACCCCAGCAGCCAGCATGCCCACAACAACACCACCACAGGTCCCCCCAATGGATGCCACAGTAGGCACTGCTTCTGGTGGCAGCAGCACCATAGGTGATACTGCATTAATGGCAGCATGCTCCGACACAGAAAACGGGGATGTCGAAGTTAGATCCATCCATGACCTGTCTCAATCCCCCTGTCTGTTCCATCCCGTACACCATGAGGATACCACGCAGGGGCACCCACAAGACGACGACTGGCCATCCCCCACAAGCCCTGTGGCAAGGCAACATGAGGTGATCAGCCCCTCTGTGACACCACCGCAAATGGCCATGGCCCAGCAGAGGCAACAGTCCCTCGACCAGGTAATCGTGCAACAGCAGCAACTGGCCACGCTCCTCAAGGACCATGCCGATTAATGTGGGGGCACTAAGGCAGCCATAGAAACATCAACTGAGACACTTAGGGCAGAAATGGAGAGAAGTACAGAGACACTAAGGGCACAAATGGAGAGTAGCACCGAGAGCCTGAGAGTAGAAATGGAGAGAAGCACCGAGAGCCTGGGAGTACAAATGGAGAGAAGCACCGAGAGCCTGAGGGGGGAACTGCATGCGACGTCCAAAGACGTATGTGCCGAACTTGCCGCAGTGCGCCGTGTGCTCACTGAGCTCTCACAAACCCTTAGGGACATGCATGGACGTGAGCAGACAGAGACATCATCCGTTGCAAGTTCCGTCCAGGGCAGCCCCCAACGTAGATCTGGGAGGAACCTGCGCTCCACAGGCAGGGGTGCCCCTGATACCCGCAGAGGGGGCTTGCAATAGCGACAGCCCACTGACAATGAGCATCTTTGGACACTGGTGTTCGGGGGGGAGGTAGGAGGGTGGAGGGGGTGTGTTGGGCTCACTTGGGTGGCGGGTCGATAGGGTGTTTAACATGATATCACATATGGCATAAACAATGCACGATCATGCAATGAGATGTGTGGACATTGATCTTTGTGTACGAGGCCATTATAGGCGTACAGTCCATATTGTGCATGTTCCAGACACACACAGTGCCACGAGTCCCGTGTCCATGTATCAGCCACCAGGCGTGAGTGCTAGAAGCATGCATCTATGAGATGCTGACGAATGTCACGGCCCTCCTGTGCCTCGCAGACTCCTTGAGGTGCTGCCACATCCCCACCCTCATCATGACCATCATCAGGTGCTTGCAGTTCTGCGTCAGGGGGCATGGGCACATTTCTACGTACGCACATGTTGTGGAGCATGACACATGCCATGACCATCTTTGCAACCTTCACATGGCGGTACAGGAGTGCCCCGCCAGACCTGCTGAGGCAGCGGAAACGAGTCTTCAGTAGGCCGAATGCCTGTTCTATGACTACACGGGTACGTGAGTGGGCATGGTTGTAGTCCTCCTCATGCTGGTCCCGTGGGTTCCGGACTGGTGTGAGGAGCCATCTCTTCAGCGGATACCCGGCATCACCTGTATGTGGACAAGAAAGGAATATTGAGGAATGCCATTGCTACGTACGCACCCCCCCCCCCTTCCTGCCAGGTCATTGCCGCATCACATACCCCACATCATCATGCATGAAATGAGACTCACCGAGTAGCCAGGATCTGTTCCCTGCGTGTCGCTCCATGTAGCGTGGTATAGTAGAGTTCCTCAAGACCATAGAATCATGGGTTGATCCAGGGAATCTGGCACAACAATGTGTAATGATCCTGTTGGAGTCACACACCATTTGTACATTCAGGGAATGAAATTGTTTTCGGTTGCGGTACTGGGCCTCCATGGCATGTGGGACGACCAATTCCACATGGGTGCAGTCGATGGCACCAATGCAACCCGGTATGCCAGCAAGTGCATGGAATCCCACTTTTGTGTTGGTAATTTCCTGCTCCGAGCGTGGTAGAGAGATGTAGTCGTCTGCGTGCTTCAGGAGGGCATCGAGCACTTGCAATAGTGTCCGTGAGAACAGTGGCTGTGATATGCCATGCAACTGTCCGACTGTGTGCTGGTAGGTGCCTGTGGCCAGGAAGTGTAGTACAGACACCACCTTCAGTAGGGGTGGGATGGCGGTTGGGCTATCTATCATGCTGACAAGGTCAGCCTGTGTCATGTCCACAATGGCGGTTATGGTGTCCCGGTCCAAACGGTAGAGGGTGTGGATCTGCTCATCAGTGAGGTTGAACGGATGTGCTCGGAGGCGTGGGATTGCGGGCTGCCTGCGTGGTGGTAGTGGCTGTGCTGGCGGCCCTTGCTGGCCCTGCCTTGGCCTCCTCCTCCTCCTGCGTCTCTGCCGTGCGGCCGGTTGTAGTTGGTGTTCGTCTTCTTCTTGAAGTTGGAGTACTTGCAGTGCTATCAGGTCCCCCAGGGCCAACATGGCTAGTCCTGCCGGTAGCATTTCGGAGTGGGTGTGGTTGTGGGAGGAGACTGGGTGTGCAATTTATGTGTTTTCAGGCTGTATGGCCTCCACCTGTGGTGATTCATTCCACCTGTGCAAGCTGCACTCCCCTTTGGGCGAGCACGTCCCGCACACAACGCTGCAATTCGACGAATGGCATCTTGCTATTGCAATCATGTATTTGTACCCGATGGCAGTGTAACATTGGTTGATATGTTCATTCGGCTATGGTCCCATTGTTTCACCTACTATCTTTGCAGTCGCGAACAGACTTGTGAAGGGTCAGTGGAACGTAGTACTCGAGTAACGGTGGACCCTCATGCAACACTGTACCGAGCTTCACCGACGGGCGGGGCGTCCCATTTGTGAGTGAAGGCAGTTGCCATTTTCACACACAGCCGCACTAGATGGATTAATTTGTGATTTCAAGCGGCCACAGATGCCTTTTCGACGTGATGTTGCAAATGAGGAATTCGAAGGGCGGCGCTTTCGGTTTTCAGCTAGCGGCGAGGAGATGCCCACAGGTCTGACTGCAAATATAACGTTCTATTGTTCAATGTCCTTGGGACAGGGGCCATGGCGAGGATGCAATGATTGATATGAATAGTTTGGGATGCGCAATAGCGACGTGGGCGATGAGGCCGGACGTTCCCAAATACATGTTACTTCACAACACTGGAATAACGGGCTGGGGCACAGTGGATTTTGCAGGCTGCATAACGCACAGACTCAATGGAAATTTCACATGTTATGTGAGTATGGAAACAGGCGTTTTCATTACGGGATGAGGGAATGATGTATGGATGCATGGACAGATGATTTGATACAGAGTTTGCCATGTACAGGGCTTCTTGGAATCTATCCGCCTCCCCTGCGCTATGTGATGCAGGGCTGCCATAGTGGGACCATCGTCTATCTGGCCTTGTTGAGCCCTCCCTGTCTCGACGCGCCTTCAGACACTTGTGTCTATGCACGTTACCAATCCCATCTGATGGATTCTGTTTTAACAGACGCATGCACAGGTACACTCGTTTGTGATAGTGTTTTCACCTCGATATAGATAGTTATGATTCGCAAGTGGTTTTTGGGTGGTGATGATCCTTTGGAGTGGGCTAGCATGCATATGGCTGTGGATTTGGTGTGATCATTGAAGTGAGTAATTCAAATGTAGTTCTGATGGCCATGCTATTCTTTTTCATTTCATTTGGTTGACAGGTATCTCCTCCCCTTTTGCCACTGCCATCTGTATGCCACTCCTGCAGATGGATTTTACTCCCGACACCTGCTGCTTCGTGTTAATCAGTGGAGCAGCATTACGATCTTATGGGACGATCGCCAATGGGCCACATGCCCTTACGCAGTACTAGTGGCTAGGAGCAACATTTCAGCCTTTCAGCTGGACTAGTGCCTCCCTATTGGGACGGCCCTGCGGTTCTAGGCGCTTCCATGTTGCCTTTTCGTACGGGAATGTAGCCCCTGTGTACCATGAAGGAACAGGGCGTCACACAAGAAGTAGCTGGTCATTTATTGCGGATGCAGCCCACAATGGTGAAATGTATTTTGGAGTTCATGGCCTAATTGCTGTATGGGCTTGGAGAATTTGTTGTGCATTAAATTTCTATTCTGATATGAACCGTGTAGCGTTCTTCTTTGCAAGTGATGTGGCATATTACTATTTGGGGAGCGATGTATTGTGAGGAGATCTGCATTGGGTTCCAGCTTCGGGGTATAGTAGCGTGGTACTGTGCTGGGCGCGTTTGCCTACGAAGCCCAGTGAGGTCAGGGATAAGGGCTGCCATTATGACTGTTTTGATGATGTCATGCTCAGGGGCGGGGGATTAGCTTTTGTGTAACAGATGCCGGTCAGCCAGTTGGATTGGTGGAATGATGTGATTATCGGAATATTGCTGGTCACAGGTGCCTGTGTTTGCGTGCGTTTCTTGGTGGGAGACTGAGGTCATGTCCATTTGTGTAGCTTCTGTATTCGTGCCATCTGTGCCCTGCAGCTCCCATTGGGCCCTCTTGAGATTCATTTGTTCGTTGGCAGGCATGGATGACTAGTACATTTCACTGGTTGCATTGTGTGACTTCATTGCACCTACGGGGGGTTGTACAATGTGGCCAGGGAGCGGTGTACAGGCACTCAGTAGGGCCGTTTACGGTTGGTTCGCGATGCCGTACTTCTCACCATGGCGGAATGGTACTTTCCGCCGTGCTTGATGGCGTTAGGTGCATGTCCGCTAGGGTCGGAATTCGCGTACCGTTGCGCCATGGTGGTAATTACGGTTTGGCATGGCGCGCACGCGCGTACTTGGTGCAGTTAGCGTTGGCGTTCACTACGGTGTCGCTAATGGCATCGTACTTTGCGGTGACGGGTCATGATCGCACCGAGCGCTATTCGATGGCGGTATTGCATTTCCGCCATCGTTTTTCGATTTCCGCCAGGGTCATAATGAGGCCCAATGTCTTTTAGAGCTTCGGACTTAAAGCGCCAGGTGCAGAGTGTTGGGATGGGAATAACCAGCCCTAAGGACAGTATGATCGGAGAATGATCCGAGAATGTGCGGGGCAAAATGCGTATATCCTCAACCCTACCCATAGCATCTCTCGAGACCAAAAACAGATCTATCCTGGACGAACTATCATGTACAGATGAGTAATAAGTGTAGTCTCCCTGCTGGGGGTGAAGTGTTCTCCAGGCGTCGCAGATATTAAGCGACTGCATGAGGCCATTCAGCCTGCGCGCCGCGCTAGACAGGGCTCTGGGTGTAGTGGCAGTTCTGTCCAGGGCTGTGTCGAGTATAAGGTTCAGCCCCCCCCCCCCATATGATCTGCACGCTCAGCAGTATGGTAGTTACATTATCAAAGAATTCCGGAGAATCTACATTGGGACAGTAAGGGTTAACCAGCAAGTACTCTTTATTGACCAGTGTGCAGTGTATTAGAACATAACGGCCCTCGGGATCAACATAGCTTTTAAGCAGCACAAACTTAATTGATTTGTGGATCATTGTGAGAACTCCCCTAGATTGTGTGGAGTAAGAAGTAAAGAACCTGGCAGAACCCCATGATGGGGCAACAGCTCTCGGAATGAGGCCATCGGAGTGTGTCTCTTGTAAAAGCAATATCTTACAGGTGTCTGTTAGCATATGCAACAATCTTGCGGGCCTTAGTGTGGTTGCTCAGCCCTAGAATGTTCCAGGACATTATGACTGTAGCCATGTCAGAGGTAGGTATCACAGACACAGTACCCATAAATCAGTGAACATCCCAGCTCCTGTGATGGTATGAGCTCTCAGTGTTGGAACAGCAAGTGGGCGTGGGGCCCTTCAGCATGCGCGGTGCGAAACCTTGTGTGCCTTTTTGTAAAACAACCCCTTTCCCACCCCCCACCCTCACCACTAACCGTGGATCAGCAGTGTAAAGATCACCCACCCCTAACAACGCACAGTTGGACCGTCCCCAACCTGGCCCAATTTTCCCCGAGGCCCAACTGGGGCCAACACACACCAAAAAAATGAGAAAAAACAGTGCAATCGCAATGGGGTGCGCCGTTGCCGTGCACCAGCACGCTTGGAGCCAAATGGCTCAGTTGCAAAACGAGCAGTGGTGGCGGACTCACGGCGCAAGCCCCGCCCGCAAGGGGGGTAATCGGGGACCGCGCACGAGCCCCCGCGGTTCCGAAATAGACCAAAACAGTTTCGACAGCTAAATATCGTACATCCCCGCATCTCAAATGCAGGGAACGGAGTATACAACTGAGAGATTAAGGACCTGAACGATAGGAGAACAGAAATTGAGGTAGGACAACAGAACAGTGTGAGACCAGCTCTGTGAAGTGCGTTGTGAGGACGTGTGCACAAGCGCTGCAGCACCCAAGGACTGCAGGGGCAGAGCGTCACAGTAAACAGAGCAGCCTTACCAGTACCATAGTGCAGATCGAGTAAACAAGTTCAGTAAGTGTCCACAGACCACGCCAATCACAGTTAAGTAGCGTCCACTCAGCCTTCTCCAGGGCCCTGAAGCGGTATTTGCATCTCAATGAATTTCACCGCCTCGTCCGGGACTGTGAAAAAGTCCAATTTGCCATTATGAGTGAGCTTGAGACGAGCCGGGAATAAGATGGCGTACGGTACATTGCGTTCCCTGAGCATTTTCTTGACGGCAAGAAATTGGCGTCTCTCCTGCTGTACCGCCACAGAAAAGTCTGGGAAGATCCTGATGACATGAGACTCCAGTCCCGTCTCCCCTTTCTCCCGCGACAGGCGAAGAATGAGGTCCGTCACGATAATTAAGAATCTTGGCTATAATGGGTCTGGGGATGTCGCCAGGTCGGGGTCGCGGGGCAAGGGCCAGTGAGCCCGCTCCACCATGAAGTAAGGGGAAAGGTCTGGATCCCCCAGCAAGTCCTTGAGTAGTTGTTCGACTGCATCTTCCATGCGCCCCTTCAGGGCAGTTTTAGGGACCCCAATTATGCGAAGATTGTTTCTGCGGGAGCGGGACACCAAGTCATCGCATTTTGCTTTAACACTCTTCATGTCGCGCGATAAGGTGGCTACTGTGTCCTGAAGTACGTGTATCGCATCTTCATTAGTGGAAATCCGGCCTTCGGCCTCAGTGATTCTCGATCCAGCCTGGTCTACCCGGGTCTTGAGCGAAGCAACATTTGCGTTGATATTGTCAAGCTTCTCATGAAAGGAGGCAAAGTTCTTAGCCACCGATTCCATCATGGCAGTGAGGTCCGGCGCCGCCACCACCGGATTAGGGTCGTTGTCATGTTCTTCCTGCGGGGGCGACGTGTGGCTCACCGCCGGTCGAGGGACTGTCTTAGCGAATTTGTCCATAGCACCCCCTTTAGCAGCTCCTTTGGGCGACTCGACATGGCCGGCACCAGAGGGCACGACAAAGCTCGGTCGATGAAGCCAGTGAGTCGGGTATGGAAGAGATCCCGTGAGGGCACGATAGCAGTCCCCGCCGGCTCGCACCAGGCAGCCCAGTCCAGGTCCCCCGCGGTCGCAGATGGGGCGCCGGCACGCCTCGGTCATCAGCGGCCTAGGCCCCTAGCGGAAAGGACCGTCCGGCGGGACCGGGGCAGGAGCGAGCCGGCCCACGAGTGTAGTGTGTGCCCCAGGTGTCAGGGCAGAGCAGCCAGCAGCGAGTCCAATGAGGGTCACCCGGTCAGGTCGCGATGAGAGCAGGGCCCAGTGTAGGCCCAATGGCGGCGAGGCACGGCGTGACAAGGATCTCCAGTTCCGAGTTCGATTTCTCCCAGAACTCGATGTGCGGATAGGGCTCGATGGCCACAGTGCAGGGATCGTAGCAGGTACACAGGATCGAAGGCAGAACCGCAGATGTCAGCGGATAAAAGGCGGCTGGGCACGGAGCTCTCACGCTAGGCAGCCATCTTGCAGGCTGCTCAACAGCGCCCCCCCCCTTTTATTTTTATTTTTGCCCCCCTTCCCTGGGGGCAGATGATCAGCCATCTGCCCCCAGGGTTGTGCACATATGTGCCCCCATGGTTTGGGGGAAGAGGGCTGCTTACTTGAAGCAGCCCCCCCACGTCACAAACTAATCCATGGCGGTCCAGTGGGTTGCTGGTCACGGATCGAGCGCTCTGCGCTGATCCGTGACCAGCAATGCGTCATATACTTGTTGTCCTTGGAAAGGGGACAAGCTCCCCTTTCCAAGGACACCACTTTTTCCTATATCCCTGGTGGCCTAGTGGGCCCCAAACCCCCTCCTACCTCCCCCATCCCTCGATTTTTTACATTTTTTTTTTATTTTCACCCCTGGGGGCAGTGATCATCTGCCCCCAGGGGTCTCCAGCGCTGTGGCCCCATGCTTTGGGGCCACAGGGGGAAGGGGGCCGCTTAACTAGTAAGCAGCCCCCCCGCGTCACAAACGGATCTCTATTGATCCGGTGACATTGCTGCTCACCGATCGAGCGCCCTGCGCCCGATCCGTGAGCAGAAATGCCACACAATGGGTATCGTTGGAAAGGGGAGAATCTCCCCTTTCCAACGACACCCGCCTCAATCTCCGGCTTGAAATGCCGCCGGAGATCAACGCGGAGAAAGAAGGGCTCTTACCTTCTTTCTTCACTGCAGCCGAAAACGGCTGCTGCAGTGATTTTACTTTCAGTTTCACAGCGACATGCTTTACGCACGCCGACGTGAAACTGAAGGTAATCCAGCCCGCTGGCAGTGAGGGGGGACCTCCCCCTCACATAGCCGGGGGTTGGATTACTGTTTTGTGTGATCCCTGCTTGCCAGGGATCACACAAAACAAGGTGCCAAAAAGGACGAGCTATCTCGTCCTTGGCACTGCGTGTGCAATTCCAATGACGAGATATCTTGTCCTTGGCACTTAAGGGGTTAAGTACCAGCCTGCATCACCTCCTGTGAAGCTAGGCCTTGATTGCTCGACCATAGCTACCATAATAGAGAATCTTGTCTGGGGTCTTTTGTGCCTCTCCTCTACCATATAGAGAGCAGGAGTCCAGACACCCCCCTCCAGTCTTTACAATGAGCGAGCTACATTGGAAGAAATGGAACAGGAGGATGCCCTGGGCCGTGTAGCAGAATGGGCCTGCAATGGGTGGCCAAACGAGAGAGCAGTGCCGGAAGGTCTGCGACCATATTGGAAAGTCAGCGAAGAGATCACAGTAATGGATGGTCTGATGATGAGAGGCGACTGCGTGATTTCCCCAAGAGGCATCCGCAAAGTAATATTGTGCAAAGCGCATTCAGGTCATTTGGGCAGAAATATGACAGGATGCAGAGTATGCGATGCATACTGGTGGCTCGGCATGGACCAAGACTTAAGGGCAGTGATCAAAAGATCCCATGAATGTGCAAACAGTGACAAACGACTGAAAGTGATACAGGCACCCATGATACCCACGGAAATCCCACACAGTGTCTGACGCAAAATAGGACTGGACTTCATTAGCCCGCTGGATGGCATGTCGGCTAACCACAGGTACAGAGTAGTCATGGTGGACTACTTCTCCAAGTGGGTTGAGATTAAATGTGTTGCAAACATCACCACGAGCACAGTTATATAAGTACTCTGTGCCGTTTTTGAAAGGGAAGGGCTTCCCAAAGAGATAGTAACGGACAATGGAGTGCAGCTAGTCTCCAGGGAAATGGAAAGTTTCCTAAAGAAGCACAATATCCACCAGTTGTGAGCAAGTTTGTACCACCCACAAGCCAATGGACTGGTAGAAAGGGCAAACCGTTTCATCAAAGGCGCCTTACAACTGGCATGCGCCTCAGGCATGAATCCACACAAGATCGTCAAAGAGGCAGTTGTAGCTCATCGCCTTACACCAAATGCCATCACAGGAGTATCTCGGTTTCAATTGTTGAGAGGGCGAAGGTCTGCATCCACGCTGGTGCCACCGTGGCTACACCAAGTCAGAGAAGACGAAGACATAGACATGAGCGACATTGTGTTCCGACTGCAAAGGAACAAGGAGATCATGAAATCTCAAGGTGACGAACGCAGAGCCGCACATCGCACAGAGGTCAATGAAGGGGACTTGGTAAAAATACGCCTATCCCACAAAGATGTCAGCACGGGCTCCAAATACAGCAAGGCCATAGAAGTCACTCGGAAAGGGACAAACCATGTCCACAACAGAGACGGAAGACAGTGGAACCTGGAAAGAGTGGCTGTGTACCGGAAAAGAGTGTCCTCCACCTACCCCTCCATGTAAGCAGGCGATGACCATGAACAATGGGTATCGGCAAGCGACCCTCAACAACCAGAGACTGATGTCTCAGGAGAAAGGAACCAACAGGAACATGCCTACATGAGCCCCACACCCCAGTCCAGAGAACCACACTGGGAAGTAACACAAATGGACCCCACCCCACCTAAAACACCCCGCACAACCACCCAATCACCAAGCGCCATCACCAACCAGAACATGCCCCCAAAGGGAGAGAAGAAAGCCAACCAAGTTCACTGACTTAGTCAGTGAACTTAGCAACCATCTTTTCCCACAAAAGGAGGTGTGTGGGGAATCCTCCTCGCGAGATCCCACCGCCGTGATCTTGCGAGACTTCATGAGCGTGAAGTGCACAAACAGTGCGATCTGGCAAAACTCGGCGGGAGGCTGAGGAATGCAGATCAGCCCAGGCGCTCCTCCTGTTGAGGGACTCAGCTACCATACAGCCTACAGACTCACCCAACAGCAGAACGTAATTCTAAGGTTGAGGGCAGCCTCCTGGGAGTGGAAGCTAGCTCTAGCTGTTGAAGGGGTCAACACCCATGGACAACTGGCATGCAGTGAAATCAACTGCATGAGCCAGAGGGACAGAACAGTGAGTACCGACACCATCCCTGCCCTGGACTCAATATCCCCTCTCTCCACTGTTTCTTTACGTCAGGTGTCTAAATAAACACCCAACTAAACCTTAACAGTTTCCTGTCATTTGTCCAGGCCACCACAGTTGCTTGCATTCCGCTGTGAAGCTGCTGATAGTCTCCGGATACTACACCAGTTCGTCGCCACTCTCTGATGTAGTTAGTATAATATTCTTCTTGCAGAAATGAAGCCAAAAGAACTACTGTTTCCTACGGTACGTGTGTCCACACCTCCTCCGCAGCCCCTACGCGCTCCTCAATATGGTGACGCAGCGCACCTGTGGGGACATCACATGATCGCGGGAGCGTGTTCTCGCGAGATCTCGGCATAACGTGATCTCGCGAGCCCACGCTCCGCGGGAAAACGTTCCCGCCAGTGCTGATGCAGCAGCAGACCAAGCAGGTCATGCCACAGCGCTGCTCCTGATAAGGAGGCAGTAACAGGAGGTTCCAGCAGCCTCCAGTCACAGCTTCTAGGGCATAAGTCCACAGCCACAGGAGGCTACATGGGGGCCCTAGAAGCTTGCAGCGTGCCATCATGGTGCACACCCTTCCCACAGTGAATTAACTGGGAAGTCATGAAACTGAACTAAACCGAACTGTGAGTAAATGCTTGCATAGCTCTCAACCATTTGTCTCGCAAAGGCGGGTGAAATCACCCGATTTTGTTTTTGGCGGGTGAGACGCCCATTGGAATGAATGGGCGTGCAGGAGGCTTGGCGGGTGAGTCAGCCCTTTGCAAGGCGGGTGACACCCGCCAAAAGCGGGTGAGTTGAGAGCTATGTGCTTGTCCCGAGTTAAGGCAGTTTAAGGTCCACCCGTTTGTCTTACAATAAAGACAGTTGGAGCGTCCTGTCATCCTTTAAGGCCACAACAGCACCATACCGTGATTTTATTTTAAATCCTATTTTCTACTTTGTAAAAAGAAGTGTTTTATTACACCACTGATGGTGTATTCTATTAGATTGTTATGGCTGAGCAATACAGAAAAATATGCAAACTATAAACTGGTGGTGTGCGACCCAACTTCAAATAAACATACCTACAATTACGAGATTATTCATTCATCGAAATAATTATTACCTCATAGCGGCAGTCACTTTCATTTTTATAAATATGCCGTTCGTATCAACGACACATCTTGAAAACACTTGTCTGGAGAATTTTCTAATAGGTACAAGACGTTGCAGTCTTTCTTTAATGTCTATGTTGCCTGTCTGTTTGTACACGTCACTCCGGCGAGGGTTCTCACGGAATTCCAACCAAACTGTTTTCCTCCCGAGCCCACTCACCCCCACCAACATCTACCGTCACCGTCACATGGTCGGTAGTCGCCATGGGCTACAAGGCCCGCCTTCATTTTTTTGAAACGTCAGCGAGCCATTGGCAGAAGGAGAGGGAGGACGGTAGTCTGATTGACAGTTACCATAGCAACATGTCAGTTCCACCGCCATTTTGTGTCGCTTTTTTTAAAAAAAAATAATTTTTGCTTCCCGCCCGAATAATAATAAACAAGAACGGTTCAAGAGAGGTTTGTTTGCAACCCCCCACCCCTGTCCCCAACCAATTGTTCGTGCTAAGGTCTACTACAGGGTCCCTGCTTATCCTTTGAACGGCGCGTACCCGGCTGGCGGTTTCCCGGTTGCTGGCCCCCCACCTTTCCTCCGGTCTCCGCTCCGCCGGGCCGGCTCGCTGCGCAGGTTTGGAACGCGCGCCATTTTGTGAAATTTACAAAATCTCCCTTAAGGAAAACAAGCGGTGGATAGCGCGGGGGAGGCGGGCCGCGGGGGAGGACCCGAGGCTCTACGCAGCCCGTGACACCGCTGAGAGGCCTGGCAGTACCCGGCCAGGGGAGGGAGCCGGGGGCTGCCTGTATGTGGAGAAAGGTGCCTCGGGCTCTGGACACCGGCTCCCCGGGGAGCCCTTTGGTGAATAGGACAAACCGACTGACTGACATAGAGGTCCTTCCTACTGGTGGTGAGAGGCGGGTAAGTCACGGGCCCTGTTGCTGGGCAGGAGGGCAGTGCTGTTGCTGTGCGCCAGGGAGACATTGGGCTAGTCATTCCATTGAGCCTTGCTAGTCTGTTGGAGCGACTGACACGGCGCCCGGCTTGAAGGTGCGGGATCGGCGCTGTTGTGACATCTTGTGTTTTTGTGTGCACGGGTTTGATTTAATTGTTGACGAAGGATGACGGCACACCTATGCCGTTCCATCCCTTATGGGGCCGGTAAATGGTATTCTGCTCGTAGAATGTCATGAGCAACTGAGTATATTGTCTCCGTCTAAACGCGGTTTTCCACCTGCTGGGGGAAGCATGACTCCGACCTGTCAGTTGTATTACAATACCTTGACACTGGAATGCCCAGACAACTCACGCATCAAGACATACGCTCATGATTTTGACTGAAATGCAAATGGGGAGTTAATTGCTGTGGCAAAGAATCTTATCTGAAGTTGTTGTTCCAGGCCAATGAAGCCCCCGCCTCAGTAACACACTTTCCTATCCGATGCTTCTCCTAATGTTTCATTATGGCTGCGAATGAGTCACGTTGAGTCGCTCCTGTCAAATATTTGTAACCTTCTTCCTTTAAGTAATTCTTGGTTTGCTACCACGCGCGGGATGCCAAATGGCTGTCTGTACTGTGATAGTGCACGATACCTCTATTGGTCACTCCCCCAAACACCCCAGGCCCTCCCCTACCAAATACCCATTTCCCGAGTCAGTAGCGGGACAGTGGCCTACGGATTTCTACTGGTCACGGCGCAGCCTTTTATTTTTGATCAGATGGCGTGAATCAAAACAAACCCCACACCCCTCCTTCCTGCAGCTGTCAAAGTTTATTCTCCAAGCATTTGCGCCCTTCTTGCTCCGCTCAAAGATGAAACTGAAAGGCTCCATTGGGGACTTGCTTTCATATTTTTTTTTTTTTTCAGTTCCTTAATTTTGGTTGTCAACTATATCAAATAGATTGTTGGATACGTCCCTAAATAATCCATCCAAAGTGCACGAAACAAACTACAACATATATTTGGTTAAATCGTTTGTTCGTTGCCTGTTTATCTCCAAAACGTAATGCGCATGTTACATTAAGAAATACCATTCCATTTAATGTTTGGATTGCGAAACCGACTTTTATCAAGTTGTAAAAAATGTCTCGACAATATTGTGTGAAGTGGTACATTTATTTTCAGTGGCAGATGTGAAACCTAACATTATTTTCCATAAATATTTTCTTGGGTAGCATGAGGCTCAACTAAAACCTTTACAAGTTTTTCCACCTTGTATTATTATTATTATTTTTTTTTTTTACAGCTGCTTTCGATACTAACTTTTGCCACATTTGTTAAGTAACAAAGGCCAACGCGTTGCCTAGTTTGTGTGTGCATGTGTTTATTTGTATTTCTGTTTGTTTGGATATACAATTGACATACTGCGCCTAAAGAACTGTTTTAACAACTTTAGTTTACGAGTTCACACCGGTATTATTTGGAGTCGCCTTTATTTGAATACAAATACACCTATACAATTTATATTCGTGATAATGTGTACACTTGCAACTCGGAATCCATATTTGCGAGATAGGAATAACACAATAAATAACAGGCAAACGAGACTAATTCTGCAATAGACGTCGTGCTTGTGCTGCAAATTTCGATTTTAAGATTGCATGTTATGAACTTTTCTTAAGATATTAGTTTTTGCTTCTGTTCAAGGACATGTCGGGTTGATGCAAAGAGTGTGGTCTTGATGCATTAGTATTGAATCAATTGCAATTCTAAAATGCCCTGAAGTACTTATGTTTTTCTCGTCTCTGCTATGGTGTCGTATTTTGTGGGTGTGCTTTTTTTTTTTTCCCCTCAATTTAATTTAGTTCCTGCCCCCCCCCAGCGCTTTCCTATGAAACCGGGGCATGAGGGGCTAGGGAAGGTTTTGCTGGAGCCACAATGCGGGACAGGAGTGCACGCCTTGCACTAGTGGCACATAAGCCATTTGAATAGTAGCAGTCGTGTTGGAATCTGAGTTTCTCACTCAAAGTGTATGCAGGTGGGAATAGGTTGTGACTTGGACACTGGTAAGGAAGGCCAGAACTGCAGAGTTTCATAGACCCTTCATTGTATCATGTTGCCAACATCTCGGATCCCAGAAGAAATGCGCTCTGCAAGGAACAATGGGGTTCAGAGCTTACTGAGAAAAGCGATTCCCACGAGTATGAGGGCATGAGCCTCTAACCTTCCCTGGCCTAAGTAATTGCACTCCTAACATCCGAGTCCCAAGACCCCCAGCATTCCAGGATACCAGCTGGTACCACAACCCACAGGAGAATGCCCCACCCCTGGCCACAGCATGGTTTTAACAATGGAGAAATCAGAAACGCGTTCATGTGCTCCAACAGCTAAGTATAAGGGTAAACAATTGCAAAAGCGAAGAGAGACGCCGACTAGCTGTATGCCGCGATGCAAGGCTAGTGCCCTCCCAAATGGTGTAACCACAATAGTGCAAGAGGAAGCACCACGGCTTGCGCTTAGAGGGGCTCTATCCACTCATTGCCCACTGTTAGGCAAGAATTGAGGTAGTAACCCTGTGGGAGACGACACAACCCTTGTCCTCTTGGTATTAGGTAACACACACCTTATGGTATAAGCTTGTACTACACAACTGGTAGTGTGACTGAGTAGCCAGGCTTATCTCAAGAGGGGTAAATGCGAGCTATAGAGCTGTAGCAATGAAATCCACAAATGCAAGTGTTAGGGAGAATTCTCATTTTATGGCTAATTTCCCTTACCTATAGAGTCCCCTAGAAGCTTTGCTGGATTTGAAGGGTGTTTTTTTTTCTCCTAAGAGTGAGACTCTTTCCCACTCTAGGCTATTTTTGTGCTTGATGTCTATGGGGTTTTTCTCAACTCCATAGGAACCATCTTTATTCACAGGGGTTACACAGCACCCTCTGTGCAGTGACCCAGGGGTGTCGTAGCTACCCCCAAACATAGACTCCATACCCTGGGACTGACTACTGTCTCCCAGGGCATGTAAAGTCCCCATAGACTTTACTAGTCAATTTTTATGAACTAAACCAGTACAACCCATCCTACTATGGAGGTACTGGGAAGGGTTAATAGTTTTTCCCTGGTGTTCATTTTTGAGAGGGTACCGCACAGTCCCTCTCTCAAAAGTTTCTGGCTGGTGGCAGTGGTTACTACCAAAAATATTCGACCGCAAATATTTCTCTATGGGATTTTCCCATTGTTCGAGGCTACCGCATTTTCTGACAGCCTCTAACATACCGCCGGTTTATTCTTATATTCACTTTACTCCGGTAGGTTTTATTTGCCAGAACTTTTATATAAATTCTTTCTCGTGCCTTTCTCTGAACTCCTAACCCAGGCTGGGGATCCTTTGTTTGTCCTTTTGGTGCGCTTCTGCCAAGAAACACTCCTTTCGGCGCCACTGAGTCTGGGGTGGGTCCGCTGTGTGGGTGGGGGGGGGAGTAGGACCCCTGGACAGAGTTGCCTCAGCAACCCATGTTGCACTCTGCCCTTATAGGCTGGAGGGTCTCCCACCAAGATGACCACTCCACTGTGTGAGTGACAGCTAGGCTGTATGAATGGGGATCATTTTGCATAAAAGCAGGGTCCTTAGGACTCGAAGAGCAAAACGTCGCCGCTGGAACTGAGGAACCGAAGAGGAGAGAAGCCAAAGACATCTGCAACGACTGAACCACTGGTGAAGCCCTGCTGCAGCGTCTCACCACTTTTCTCCACACGACGAGAGGAGATCTTCATCTGAAAGAGCCTTCTTCCTTTGAGCTGGTGGTAGTTTTCCCCTTATGTTAATTTTCGAGAGGGTACCGTACAGTCCCTCTCTCAAAAGTTTCTGGCTGGTGGCAGTGGTTACTACCGTAAATATTCGACTGCAAATATTTCCCAATGGGATTTTCCCATTGTTCGGGGCTACCACACTTTCTGACAGCCTCTAACATACCGCTGGTTTATTTTAATAACTTTACTTCGGTAGATTTTATTTGCCAGAACTTTAATATAAATTCTTTTTTCGTGTCTTTCTCTAAACTCCTAACCCAGGTCGGGGATCCTTTGTTCGTCCTTTTTGGCAGGCTTCTGCCAAGAAGCCCTCCTTTCGGCATCACTGAGTCTGGGGTGGGTCCATTGTGTGGGAGGGGGAGTAGGACCCCTGGACAGGGTTGCCTCAGCAACCCATGTCACACTCTATCCTGATAGGCTGGAGGGTCTCCCGCCAAGATGACAGCTCCACTGTGTGAGTGACAGCTAGGCTGTATGAATGGGGATCTTTTTGCATAAAAGCAGGTTCCTGAGGACTGGAAGAGCAAGATGTCGCCACTGGAACTAAAGTCGAAGAGGAGAGAAGCCAAACACATGTGCAACGACAAGCCCTGCTGCAGCGTTTCACCCCTTTTCTCCACACGACGAGAGAAGATCTTCATCTGCAAGAGCCTTCTTCCCTTGAGCTGGTGGGGCTAACGAGTTTGCCAATCGCCTTCCCGGACCTGCCTTGGTCGACGCCAGTACCCTGTACTCGGAGGCCGGATAGCCAGGCACCAGTCCACCCGGACTGCGATTTAATGGAGCGTACCTTTTATTCGTCGGGCAGCACCGCGGCTGGTTTCATCTCTGGGTAGTGCAGTAACTCAAACCTTCCTCCACGACGAGAGCCTCTCTTCCTCTGCTGGATCCCCCGAACTGCAGGACAACCGCCACCGCAGGAGCCACTTATTTTTAAAGGTACATTGTTCCGCCAGGCCGCCCTTTCTGCGTGGTAGTGCTAAAGGTGTTTTAAATCCTTTACCTACCTGTTGGGTTGGCCGCCCCTCTCTTTTTTAACATTGTCTTTCACCTTCTGCATCCACCTTTTCAAAATCGTTAACCAAAGACTTGACTGCAGCTACAAGAACATTTTGCTCCTGGGCCCTTTCCCTGTACCACTGACTCTGGCACAGGCCTACTGACTCTGGCTAAATTTGTTAGAACTGCCTTCTCTAGATTGCTTCTCAACTAGAACTGTCCTGGTGCACCTACTTCTTATAAACCCATTCCTCCCCATTTTTTTACCCTGTGAAGTGCCATTTTGCTCAGTTTTCATTTAAGTATTTTCTATACTGATGTACTGCCTTGCTTAAACTGGTTCACAAACTTATGGGAAGTGTTGCGAGGGTGTGTAAGAAGATATTTCTGTATAACTTGTGCTTTCCCTCCCTTGTGAGAAATTTCTAGATTGCCAGTTGTTTGGTTTTCACTGTGCCGTTTTGCTCAGTTTTCACTCTTGCTCAAACTTGTCTACAATTTAACTACAGAGTTGTGTATACTATCTTTGAACAAATTTAACTTGCTTAAGAACTGTGATAGATGTGTTTAACTGGAAGTGTATAAAATAAATATACTTTTTACTACAAAGCTTTGGTCCATGTTTCCTTGTTCCATAGTACTGAAGGCCTATTGTGTAAACCCTGAATACTGCTCATCTCCCTCTTGATAAGTCTGACTGCTCAGCCACAGCTACCAACTAAATCTTTGTGGTACAGACCGATACCAAAGCGGATTTATTGCTCTCACCTGTAGTCCTAATCTTCTGTAGTGCTCCCTAAGGGAACTGCACAGGATTCTGCCTAACAGCAAGTAGCCAAGTAACACTTGCACTCAAGGTTTTAGGTAAAAATAGTTATTTATTTTTAAAAGGGCAATATTGGTAACAAATATACTTTTCCAGAATCAACACAAAGCTGGTAGATGCTTTTTACACACTCCTACACCCTGAGGTGACAAGGACAGTAATGGCAATTATGTATCACTAGTAAACTTTGTAGATTCTGAGGTTGGTGGAAAGGAAAGGGTAAGGGAAGGAAAAAGGTTAAACAGCTTCTTGGAGCATGTGAGCACTTAATCTTCCATTAAAGTCCAGATAAAAACCTTTCCCATCAGTAATAGTTTAATACCAATGCATCTTCTATGAGGGACAATAAATATCAGTCAAGTGGACTAGAAGAGTCTGCAGGGGAGCCAGGACCGCCAAAGTCAATTGGAGCACAGTCTAAAGTCTTGCACAAAGTTAGTTGAAGAAAAATCACTGTAGGGTCACAAGCTGTTACACTTGTGAAGGGTAGAGTGGAAATCCACTCTGGAAAAGAAGCTACTGCAAGTCTCAACTGAGAAGAACAAAGCTAAACACACCGAGTTAGTACCCCAAGTCAGAAACAGTGTCCATATTTCATGGGCACTCCCTCCCTTGCACACCTTAATGTACTGAAATGGATTATTCAGTCAATTAGAACAAATATGCATCTTATTATGCAATTATACAGTCAAAAAAATTGAGTAAGGCAAACTTTTAAGAATATTTATATTCTACCATATAGGGTAGTTTATTCACAAATGTCTAATCTTTAGACCTATGTTTTTGAACTGTATCCCATATACTATTGGATCTATAAACAATTTATTTGTTAAATCACTTTGTATAACATTTATTACATCAAAGTTAACTATTTAAAAAAGAAAGCTGATGGTTTTGAGAGAGTTCTCTCTTCAGGGACAAAAATTATTTTCTCTTTTAGATTCTTTTTCTATAAAGTAAATTACAACATCTCACATATTAGTTTGGATTCTCCATGATGGACAATGGGCCAACTATAGCTATAGCTAATGTGAGTTAACCAGTACTCCACCTGAAATGCTTGTTCTTTAGGAATCACTGGTAAAGTCATGCAATCTTTAGATTAACCTGTGGAATACACATTCATAATATTTTATGCTATTCCTTATTATGATGGACAAGTAGGTTTACATAGAAAAACGATATTACTGTACAACTTTCTTTCTCTCCTGTTAAAGATGCCTAAATGTGCACCCACTTGATTCATATATTTGTGTGACTCCTTTCATTATGAGTGGTACATCTGGTTACCTAAAAATACAGGTTTATCAGTTTGAAGCTGCTCGTCAGTTGACTTTAATGACTTTATTAAAAGGGCGCAACGATAGCCTCTAGGTCGGGTACTCGCCAACATATGCTGGTGTAATGCTGATGAGCGTATGCCATATAGACATGTTCACAGATATCATTCTGGGTGTCACTTATTCAGATTGATTCAAACCTGTTGGAAGAATGTACACATTACGAATGCGTAACATTTTTCTATGTTCACATTGCATGCTTTGAAATCTATTTTAGATATATATGCGTATACATTTTAGAATTATGAGCATCTGCCCTGTGGTTTCAATAGGAGTATCAGTGCCGTTACCCCTAGTTCTATTATCACCTTTGACTGCTCACTATTAGCGCTGCGCATGTCCCTCGGGGCAAGTGTTCATGCTATGATTAGGAAAGACTTAAGGTCTAATTCTTCACACCGTACGATATGTGCAAGGTTTCTTTTGTTATTCTTACCTAATTACTGTATGAGATTCCAATATGTTGCAGTATCATGACCCAAACGTCTTTGCTGCAGTCATTCTTCGTGTTGAGATGTTGCTAAGCAACATTGCTTTTTCTATTTTACATGCAACGCATGTAACGTTGCCATGTTCTGCTCATTTGGCATTATGGGATTTGAAGTACTAACAGTTGCAGTTTATCCATAGCATAGAGAATTGTGATCTCATTGTTTGCATTATGTAACGCGTGCAAAATCTATCTTGATTTGCTTAGCTAAATTGCTGTTCGCAATTCCAACAAGTTCGATTCTCATGATCCGAGCGCATTTGCCGTGGTCACTATTTGTGTTGATGCGTTCCTAAGCAACGTTTCTTTAATTTCATACATGCTACATGTACGACGTTGCTACGTTTTAATAGCCTCGACTTCTGGAATTTGAAGTGCTGGCTGTTTTGGGGTATCACCAATCTAGAGAGATGGTATAATTTTTAATGTGAGGTTTCCTGCTGAAAGACATCGTCTATTTACACAGTGATAAATTTACACAATGATTCTCTAAAACGGTTTTCAATCCCATATTTCGTCACTATGGGCTCATTAATTTCACAATGTCACATTGATTTATTGTGCATCTCATACGTAATGATTCATATTTTCATCCATTTGCAATACATTAGTACAAATGATCATTAGATCCAATGTTCTGTTTGGCAGCAAATGGGTGCTGTTTAACCACGCGTTACACATGTCCAATATTTAAACAAATTGTCAAAACATTTACAAATCCCTGTGTAAATAGACTATGCCTTTCAGCAGGAAACCTCACTTAATGATTCCACCTCTAGATTGGTGATACCCCAAAACAGCCAGCACTTCAAATTCCAGAAGTCGGAGCCATGGCAAATATTCTTAAGTTGCTGTCTCAATTTTATTGACTGTATAATTGCATAATAAGATACACATTTGTTCTAAATTGACTGAATAATCCATTCCAGTAAACTAAGGTGTCTAAGGGACGGACGCGAGTGCCCATGAAATATGGACACTGTTTCTTATGTATGCTTCTGACTTTTTGCACTAGAGTCTGCTATTTCTCCCTTGCACCCTAAAGAAAAAAGAACCACTAATTAGCTATTTCACAGCTGAGTCTTTGAAGCAGTACAGTAGAACACCTATTGCTAAATATGGAGTGCTCAGCCACTTCAATTCTACATTGCCAAGTACCCCAAGACAGAACAGTAATTTTGGTTAGAAGAAGAGTGGTCCAACTGGCTTCTGTCTGGTTGCAGTGAGGCAGGTCCTGGGTTCCTGGGCCTCAGTTGTGGGCACAAGAGGGAGGCTGTCTGGAGGACTCCTGCAAATTCGGAGGTTGGTGGCAGCTATGGGCTCTTTTCAGATCAGCATTTTGTGCTTTCAGCACAGTACCACCGCAGATCTTGGGCACCTGTTGGGCTTCCTTAACTCCTTGAGTCCTGTACTCTGGTGAGGGGTGTCAGTTTTATAACACTGCACACTCCAGCCAGGGACTCCTTCCCTGACAAGAACGTGGCGCACAATAAAATAGCTTTTTATCTTTAATAAACCACATTGTTTTGAGTAGGCCTTCAACCCGTCTCGCACCCACCTTAAAAACACTGTCACAATGGACTAGGAACCAGGCCGGTGTGTATCAATAAGATATTAATTTATTTAATGGGAAAATAAAAAATATTCAAAATGCAATTTTACAGCAGGGGCCAAGGTTGTGGCAACACAATTGCAATGATGCCTACAGAACAATTGGTTCAAAATCCTAGCACCATTCACATGGATCTTTAATGACACAGGAAAAAGTTTTTAAGCAAATGATAGCACCAAGGTTAAGCACTGGCCCCAAACATCTGCTAACTTAATTCCCTTATGAATGGAAGGCAGTGGCAAGGAGTAAGGATAGAAAAAGAATCCAATTCGGAATGCAGTCCACGACCCCAAGATGGGGAAACAAGAAAAGAAAGTGAAAACCCGTTAGCAAAACTGCAGAATCGGATTTGGATTATTTCTCACACGGCTATGGGACAGAATGAAAGAATATTCGTGTTGCTACATTGGAGGAGATGGGGGTGGGGGGGATGCTTGGAGACTAGTATCGGCACACAGCAGCGTGGAAGGAAGCTAGGAAAATCTATTTTAGAAAGCAAATGCAAAATGAAAAGAAATACAAACGGCAAATGGAAATTCGTCTTGCACAGGATTTGCAGTGACTGGGAGCTAAGGAAAGGGTTTTAGCTCTCAAAATCGGAACTCAGTTTTTAAGGACAGTGACGGAAGCACATAGCAGGTAAGATGCTAGCAAAAGGGATTGCTCTCAATGGGACTTCGGTTTGAGGTTTTCAATGTGACTGATGGAAATTAGGAGTTTGTGGGGTAATGTGCACAATACACAGACAAATTTGGTTTTCAGTGACAAGGAGACTTAACTCTGAGGCTATAGTTATTAAAGAAAGACACTAGGCACAAGGGGGTTAATTTCGAATTTTAACCAACTTTCTGTGAATTTCTTTATAGGGGAATTGATTTATAGCAAAATGATGCTAAGGATTTATACATAAAACTGAAAGATTTATCAAAGGAATGCACTAACCTACACAGGTTAATACAGATTATTTTATGGGAAGGTGAAAGAATTATACTGGCAATTTGGGACTTTCAATGGGACTTATGTTACAAAAAGAGAGGAGGGGTATGCAATTTGGGACTGTGGTTATTTGCTGCTTACAAAGTAAGCCTTGGTTTGGGATTCTGGACATTAAGCTGGATCTCAGGACCCTCTGGACAGGTGCGCAAGGGTCTGGTATCTGCACTATATTGGATGGGATCTGCTGCCTCAGTCCTGTCTCCCTGGATTCTTGTGTGTCCTTGCGTCTAGTACAGTTCCCCCCCCTTATATAGCCCAAATTACATTCATTTTACAATCTAGGGGAGTACTCTAGAATTACTCCTACCCGGGTGATAGGACAGCCTACAATTTCTCCCCCCCCTCACCCCCCGGCATCATTGGTTCAAGGGGAGGGAGCACCATCTGGCTATTTGGCATTTATGACCATTGTTCTCTTGGCCAACTTGTTAGCAAAACCAAGTTATGTATCAGAACTTCCAACTTATACTGGACACTGTCATAAGAATTAGATGGGCGGTTTCAGGGGGTCATGGGGAATTTGGCAGGTCGATCGGCCGACTCTGTACGAGGCAGCATGGCCGCATGGCACCTTTTGGTTATTTTCATAAAATGTATAATAATCACTTTGCAAATGATCAAGCATATTCATAATGTACATCTCCATCTTTCCACCATATTTGTCCCATTTTAAAATCCGCCAGAAGCAAGTTTTGACTGGCACATTTAAGTCTCTAAAAATCCGCCTGGAAAAATCATAAAACAAAATTATATCTTCTGAGTCCTGGGGAAAAATGCCTAAAATGCATAAATCGTCAATTTGAAGGATCTGTCACATATGGGAGGGCAGTGCCTCATACCCCACAGCCAAATGTTTCCCCCTGGCTCAGCTTGCAACAGCCATTATTGCCTTCTAGCCTGATCATCACGCCCTCCGCCACATCACATGTCACTGCGGAATGGTTCACTTAATGCAAATTCCAGCGGGAGGCGAGGCTTTCAATGAGTTTTATGCCTGAGCTCAAAAACTAGTTTTTCTAGTATTCTGGGCCTCAAGGTGATTGAAGTCTTGTGGGGGAGAACATATCGTACGTGTAGCCAACCCTCCACCCACACTGACATTTTTGTGCAAGCAAAAGCCCCAGTTTCACATTGGCTTTTAAATGTCATTTTTCCTTCACACGCGTGCAAGCCGCATTTCATTTAATGTTTGAAATGCGGTTCTGTGGGTCATGGGATTTTCTTTTGGTTTGACCTTTTTGAGTGGGTTTGCAATTACTGTTGGTTCATGGACACAGAAGGGTATGACACAGGGTTCTTCGATGTGACATGAAATGGAAATGGAAAGGAAAAGCCAAGCCGTTTTTTCTTCTTTCATTTACAGCGTTTTGAGCGCTGCGGTTTACATGAAGGGGAAAACAAAAGCCATATCTGGTTGCGTTTTGGGGAAATCCTTGCCCTTCATGTGAACTAAGTCAGACAAGGCCGTTCTTTTGATGTAGTGCATTGCTTTATTTCATCTGCATCACAAAAGTTAACGCTGGGCCGTTTTTCAATGCGGGGTTCAAATGCTTGCCACGCATGTGCCAGGGAACAAAGCGCAGCCATTTTTGGTGGCAATGTTTAATGCAGTTTCTCGGGTGACATGGACTACTTTTAGGGCCTGTAAATGCACCCCACAGGGGACTCAAACTCTGGCTGTCCTGCTTCTGGAGGGTCCTTGGGAGACTCCTGGAGCTTTTGGCCGGCTTACAGATGTTGCACTCGACTACGGTTTTCTTCCCCTGGCACTCGGTTCCTGTAGCAGCAAAGTAGTACACCCATTTGGGGCAGTGGGTCTTGTGGAGTTGGTCTCGGGTTTGTATGTCCCACTAACCCAAGGGAAGAAGTTGTTCCCTTTCTGTCGATTTGGAAGAGTTTCAGCACAGTAGCAGGCCTTCACCGGGCATTTCAAAGGTCTAGGAGGATGCAGCAAGCCTCGTTCACGGTTTCATCTGGTTGTTCTTCCCAGTGGTCGACTCTGCCTCTAGTCCCAAAACCCTCGACTTTTAAGCATGTTTCTCCCATTCATGCACAGCCTAGTTGTACAGCAGGGTGGCTTTCCTAAGGGACAGCCAGCCAATCGGGACTGGGTGCATTCAGGCATTCCTAAGGACAGGAGTTTTGTAAACCTCCCTAACTTTCTGCACTTCCAGACACACTGGAGCCAGAGGCTGGTTTCAGAACTGAAGCCCGCCAATGGGAAAACTAACAAAGGGCTCAAATCTGGCTTGGCGCGCAGAGTAAAACCCACAACTGAAAAAGGGGGGCAGGGGGGAAGGAAGACTGGGTCCATTTTGACAAAATGGTCACCCATGGGTGCCATACTGCAGCTGATGATTCAGCCTGCGGTAGAAAGCACAATGGTAGGAAAATTAAACCACTGCCACCAGCCATAAGTAGTGAGTGTAAGAATGTTCTTTATTTTTTTTTGACTAGGTAGGAAAAGGGGCTACCAAGTAACCCTCTAGCACTCCATATAAGATGGTGTGTGCTGGACCCACAAAGAGAAAAGGTAAGTAAAGTCAATTTCACTTTACTATTCTTGGGAACAGTAGTTCACACAAGGGGGGGGGTAGGGGGGAGTTATTTAAACCGGATGAGCAATGTAAAAGGATTTCTCTGTGACACTGCACTGAAGGTGCTGTGTGTCACCATACAAAAAGTAGATGCCTATGGAGTTTGTCAGACTCCAAAAACAAAGCAAACGCATAATCCAAATCCTGTGAAAACACAGAAAAGGGCTCACTCCAGGGTTAAAAAAAGTGTCCAGCAAAAGAGCTGGGGGATCTCTAAGGTTGAAGGGGGAATTGGCACAGAAATTAGAATTCTCCTTAACGCCCGCCCCGCTACAGGATACACTAATTCAACATATGAGCCACTGCCCTAGCCCCATACCGTGCAGCCCCAACTAGCACTGCACAGCAAGAGACTCTTAATGTTGGAGGAGGCACTGGAGGCAACGCAAGCACAGTTGACCCTGTTGAGGGCAATAAGAGGGGGGGAGAGTAAACAAGGGTGTGGGTTGAAGGAGTGGAGGACTGGGAGCATTTTTTTCAGATTGGAAAGCACTTGTATTAAAGATGTGCCCATCGAGAAGCAGAGGAGTTAAGATTGAGATGGGGCGGAAAGTACAGGTTATGGGTCAGTGAGGTCAGACAGGGAGGTGCTTCAAGAGGGACAATTACGAGATTGGGGCAGTGTAGAAGAGTTGGATGACTAGGGAGGTGAAGCGCAAGGGGCTCCAGGAAAAAAAGGGAAGTGGCGAGCAGGGAGTGGGCTATGCAAGCAAATGCGGTTAATACACAAGGGACTTGGGAGGGCGAATAATTTGAACAAGGCACTCCCGGCCCTGGGAATTGGATATACGCCTTTTGAGAAGCAGACATCGGGGGTTCCTTTGGCAGCAGGAGACATGAAACCCTTACTTGTTGCAATTGTGTGGGTCCAGGCAGGATACCCTAAAACTAGATGACGGGGCACCTTTTAATAATATTGGGGCACAAGTGTGGGGTGCACTGCGACTGGTGTGCCAGACATCCCTGACCTGCACGATAGGGGGGGTGGGGATGAAGAAAATGCTGCTCAATACATTTTAAAGGTACAGGAGTTGTGGCGAGCAGAGACTGGTAACCAGAGGGACCAATCCGTTCCTCCTTTTTTAAAATTGGAAAAATAAATGTTTATTTCGTTACTAAAAGGGGATTGCCCAAGAAAGTTTAGAAGGCACTTGAAAAGGTAGTGGGCATAGAAGCAAAGGGGTGGGCCAAGATTCAGACAATAATGCATCATTGCAAAAGGATTAAAGAATGAGCAAAGGAAACGGTGCAGAAATTCCAGGCGGAGGAAGTGAAACTAGTACAGCAAGTTAGCTAAAATAGCATTGGAAGGGGCGGTGACAGCAAACACTGAGACAAATTCTGCGGAGCAAGCTGCAACTCGCGCAGATGTAAGGATAGCGTTTGGCCAGGTAGAGTACAAGGGCAGTGGCGTGGCAGACCCCTGCATCAGTTGCATGAATGGCATCAAGGAAGGGTCTATGGATGGGAACGTCTTGGTGTTGGAGCTGTGGGAGATGGATTTCGCACAAGAATGTAGAAGTAGGCAGGGGTGGGATATAATGCATACTATCAACCTGCCCCAGCACTACCGCAGCTGCCCAGGTTTACCTCCATACCTTATGAAATGCATCAAGCCTACACCCAGCTACCACCCAACCCCTGCACACGCAGACTCAAGCCCTGCCTGCTGTGCAGCCGCTGGTGGGCCAGCTGAACACCATTTATATACGGGAGCCAGATGCCCACACCTAATGCAGTACCAAATTGCACAGTGGCACCTTGCCGAGGGGTTAGTTTTATGGGAGGAAACCCCTCCATGTTTTCAGGTACTAACACATATTCTGATTAGGACAGCCTACTGAGAGCTCCTGCATGCCCTGTCCTTGACTACCCACCCTGATGAGGAACCCTTGGTGGTGGCGCCTGGGATGGGTAATAAGCAATTTATCGTTATGGTCGATAAGGTCAATACAGGTGCCACCAAAGCATGCCACCAGTGAAGGAAACGCTGTGCTAGCAGTTGAAACTCTTGTTACGCAAGGATTCTCTGGGGCTGTTGCCACGGTTCCATACACAGAAGAGGTAGCCATCAAAATAGGGAAAAGTGGTGCATGCACCCTTACTGTACTCCGAGCCCCACCCCCAAAAATCTGACAGCATTTGTTGAGCAAGCTGAACATCCGGACCGCAGGCTGGTATGCGCCTTAAGGGTAATGGTCATTTGGGCCCGAGGGGGAGAGGTGTTGGTCCGTGGCATTCCCAGACCTGTTCTTCTATGGAAGAAGTGTTGCTTGATGCAGTGCCTCATATTGGCAAGGTGGGTTTGAGGGTACCATTAGATTTTAATTTTCCAACCTGTGGTGACCCCAGAACTTGCAGCAGGTACAATATTCTAGATATGCAGGGCCTGGTTGTGTCGGCTAAAATGATTGTTGCGGTTGGGACAGACACTCATGGGTGTGAATGGCGGACAGTGCTGTGTATTGACCCAACTGTGCCTCTTAAGGAAGTGACAGAAACAGAGTTGTTTGAGGCCAGGGATGATGATGATGGAGAAATTGTATTGACAATTTGTGTTCAGTGTGAATTTATGGTACAGTACCAAAAAGTACAATGTTACTTTTGGGCCCTTGTCACCCCACTTTCATTTACAGAGAATGAAACTTAAAACTAGTACCAGGAATGTTATGGACAACCAGCGCCCACGATGTCGGGCTTTTGCGGGGAGTAGCACCGCTTAGAATAACACTGAAACCAGGCGCAGTGCTGGCCAGAGTTAAATAGTACCCCCCTGTCCAAAGAAGAGATGCGGAATACCACTGTGGCGCTCCTGAATCGGGGGATAACTGTGCCGTCTACCTCCCCATGTAGCACAGCGATCTATCTGGAAAAAAGGCAAAAGGGTGGAGTTGGAGGATGATCCAGGACCTTCGTCTTAATGACCTTGCTCGGGTAAAATGTCCTGTGGTCCTAAACCCCGCCACAATACTATGCAGTATCCCTAAAGAGGTGACCCACTTCACTGTGGTAGATCTTGAACGCCTTCTCCATACCCCTGCATCCTGATTTGCAGTACCTCACCGCGTTTACACATGGGGGAATCCGTTTTGAGCACAGTAGGCTGCCTCAGGGGTATTGAGTGCCCCAATATCTTCAACTGTCATGATGCCTACCCCCGGGGACCCAGACCAAGCCCAGCAACCCCTGCTAGGGGCTATTTGGGTGCAGTCAAGGCGCCAGGCTCATATGGAGATTCAGTCCTGGCGCCAAAGGCGCCAGGCTCATAGATTAAAACGTACCTAATGCAGACCATGCTGCAAGAGCTCCAAGCCAAAAGAGGCTTGGAAGGGACTACTTTACCAAGGGACTATTTTTTTTTTTTTTTACTCTGGTGGGGCTGGGGAGGAATACTTACCTGGGACTAATTTGGAGGCTATTTAAACCACGCCCGAAGAGCAGCACACGCTTCGCGTTATTCTGCATCCAGCAGCCTAACGCTCACCGTGCCTGCAAGCCTGCATCCAGCCTTCTGCCACGCCCGCCTCGAGTTTGGAGCTCCTAGAGAAAGGAGAAAAGGTTAGAACAAGAGCAATACCTTTTGATCCTTACCTGAATTCCCGATCCATCGCGCCTTCGCTACTGATTAACCAACTAATAGTTACAGGGACGATCCCCACAAGAAGAGAAGGAATTGTGGGTAAAAAGAGCATGTACGCAGTCCCCCAACAGATTTATTGTGGCACCAAATAACATTGGGCAAAGCAGCTATGCCACATGAGTTGCTGGTGTTTGCGTTTGACCAACTGCATCACCCTTCTCATGTATCTAAACACATTGCAGCAGATCTACAGGAGGACTGGTTTGTTCCCCAATCTGCAGGAGGCAATTGCTAAAATGGTAGTCAACTGTAGCTTGTGTCATGGTTATAGTACTGGTCTCACTTTACAAACTACCCGAGGTGCACTTCCCTGCCCTACTGGGCCATTCTGTGAGTTGCATATTGACTACGCGGACATGGGCGAAAGGTGTAATGGATCCCGCTATCTAATAGTGGTTGTATGTCCTTTTTGATGGTGGGTGGATGCTGGTCCTTGTGCACACCCTGATGTGAAATATCGGTTATTTTTTTTATTTCCACAAAAAATGTATTCGACATTTTCACACTGTAAATTTGGGTGCAGGCGTACAGAGCGCATGACTAAGATAGTGCTGTTTAATTGTTTGGTGCTGTAGCGAGACCTGTTGTGTTTGAGAACTGGGTCTCCATGAGCCGTTTACAGGGCTGTAGTGAGTTTGCTGCGCTGATGAGTTCTTGCATTCTGGCAATTTCCAAAAGACCGGTAGTTTGGGTTCGACCGCGTTGGTAGTACTACTTGAGTCATCGGTTTATGGGTGGGACGGCAAGTTATCCCTTGGAATTTCTCGAGTAGTCCAGGAAGGAGGCCCATGTGCTGTAAAATCTATTCCTGTTCTCCAGGCGGATGGCCGTGATTCTTTCGGGGACTATGTTACAGCATTTACCCACCACATGGGGAGTGCAGGGCCATCAGGGTGCTTCCACAAGCGTGCTATGGTGATTTTGGACGCGGTAAGCAATTGGGTGCATACGTTTGATATGTGCCCCGTTGGTGCGAAAGATCCTTCTCAGGTGTCCCCCAATAGCTCTATGCTGGGGTCCCGCGATCATCCGAATTTGTTCCAGCACCTCATTGAGTGGCTTTCAGGCAGGACCATAGTAGGGGAAATGAGGAGCATGTGGTCGAGCATCCTCTCCTGCATTGAGGTGCGATTGCCGGGTTACTTTTGTTTAGTAGTTCAGAAGTCATATACCGCCTATAGCACACTTTCAGCCCCGCTTCCTTAGTAGTGACAAGTTTGGAGATTTTATACATTCATACCCATGTGCAATCCCAGTCTTCTAGTTCTTATACTCGTCCTAGTCCCTTTCCCAATAAAGCATGTTGTTTTCCTTCCTATTAGGGTCAGTTTTGTCGAGTAGTGGGTATAGGGTTGAAACTTTGCCCTTGGGGGTTGGTGGTGTTTGGGTGCGCTCTAGAGCAGTTGGATCCCTCCCTTCTTAGTCCTCACGGTACTCTGCGATAACCAGTGACAACTACACATCGACCCTACACAACAGAACACCATGGATACCGACTGTAAAACGCCCCAAGCCCAGCCAACGGACTTCCGGGCCAAGGCCCCCAACAGCACATCACTGCTCTCTTGCACTTTTCCAGCTTATTCCCACGAGCTCTCACCCCACGCCTCCCTTTTCAGAGCGCCAGGGGACCACTCTGGTGGTGATGGTGCGCGGTACAAATATCCTTTAACATTAGTTTTGTGTAGTGGAATCTTTGGTCCTCCGTCACCCAGAATTTTATTTTACACTCTTCAAATGTTAAGGCGATCCCATTGACCAGGAAGTCTGATACGTGTTAGTTCCCCCCCCCCCCTCCACCAGGCAAATCCTTGGTGTAAGCCGGGAGTGAAGTCTGTGTTCCATATTGGGGTTAGTTTACTTTCATTATTTGTAATACTCAGCCATGGGGCATAAGGGTGCGGACAGAGGCGAACAAAAACATAGAACAGAGAGGTACATGTCACCTGTTGAGCAAGCTAAGAGGCGTTATCCGTGTCCGTAAAAATAATTATGTAATAAAATGCCTCTGCATCCCCATTGGCGGGCTGCTTTTCTATTGTGTTCTTGGTAGATGTCAGTGGGCATGAGGAGGGGCTTTCATGTGTGGTAGGGTCACTAGCGGAGCTAGGCGCCATGCTTCCTCTAGTTGCTTCCATCTGGGCGGGTTAGGGGTAGTTTGCCGTTTGAAAGCATGTGAGTTGTGCTGCCCGGCAGTATCTGGATATGTCTGGGACACCCAGCCTGCTCGTGTTTGACGCATAGCATGATACTTTTCGCTATGTGGTATTCCCTTCCCCACACCCCAAATTTCAGTACGCCTTTTTTGCAATTTCTGAAGGTCCCCCCTCGGGAATTGGATTGGCAGGGCTGTATAGTGGTAAATTAACCTTGGCACTATGTTCATTTTTACAGCTGTTATTCTCCCCAACCAGGAGACCTCTTGCTTGTGCCAGTGCTCAGGTCTTTATGCAGTTCACTGAGTAATTAGATCGGTATATGTCTTCTATTTTGTTTGGGATTTGCACCCCTACATAGTTGACACAAGATGAGGTGTTTGGTTGCCAGTCTCCCTAAGATGTTCATTGCTAAGGCCGTGGATTTGGAGTAATTAACCCCGAAGCCCGATGCGTTGCCAAATGCCTACATTTCTTGCAAGGACCTCCATCGAGCTGTCTGCCGAAGTTGGGACATCGCCCGCGTACATGACAGCCTTGTAGGCGCATTTGACCACTTTTAGGCCCTATATGCGGACATTTTCTTGGATTTTCATGGCAAATAATTCCATTGAGGGTGCAGATATTAATGGTGATAATGGGGAGCCTTGGTGAGTACCTCAGCCCTGGAGATGTTGATCTTGGCTGATCTTGTGCCGTTTATCTTCAGGGATGTGGTGGGATGCTGGTAGTTGGACATGGACCATTTTATATAATTGGGTCAGAATCCAAAATGGGACTGTGTTGGATTGATATACCCCGCAGTCTAGCAAATCGAATGCCTTGTGTGCGTCAAGAGAAATGATGACCAGTTCCGAGCCCCTTCTGGTGGCACGTTTTATCAGATTGATGGTGCGCCTGATATTGTGTTGCGTCTGGGAATTAACCCTGTTTGATCTGGGTGTATTAATTTGCGGTGAACTGTCCATAGCCTGGTTGCCAAGATCTTGGAAAAGATCTTTGCGGCATTCATTAACATGATCTGTCTGCATGAGGCGCAGTGCTCGTGCTCCTTGCCTGGTTTAGGGATGAGTACTGTCAGTGATTCCTCCATAGATGGGGTGATGCTGCCCGTTGTTGGGAAGGAATTTGAAAGGGTGGAAAGCTGCGGGGCTAGAATATGGGCAAATGCCTTATAAAACCGAGCTGTGAGCCCGTCTGGAGCCAGGGCAGCACTCTTCATAGATTTTATTGGCTCTGCAGTTTCCTCTGTTGTGATCGGAAGCTGTAGTGCATCCAGCTAAATGAGGGGATATCTCTTTGGATAGATCGCAAGTAGTGGATTTGAGCCTCTGGCTCCGTAGGGGGCCCTGACATGATTTCTCTATGATGTCTGACCATTATCTCCATTTTCTCCCCCTCTGCATATAGGTAACTCGGTCTACCCGCTTGAGTTTTAGAATATTATTTCTCATGTGAACATTTTCCAGTTCATAGGCTAGTAGGCAGTTCACTTTATTACTATTTTATATAATAGTATTGTTGGGTGTAAGCTAGCGCTCTTTCTGATTTCTCGGCTAAGTGAATCTCTAGGGCGGTTTTTGCTTTTTTTGAGGTCCCTACCCCCTTTGTTGGACTGGTGCTAGTTCTTTTCTAACTCCTCCACTCTCTCCTCTAGTCTGCTGGAGTTGACCACTATGTCTTTGCGCTGCTACGGCACTAATTGGGACCCCTCTCGCCACTGGCTTCATAGCATCCCAAACTTTCCTAATTGAGGAATCTAGCAAGATTGAGTCTAGTAGTTTCCAGTAGCTCTGGCGGGGATTCGGGAGGCCGTTTATTCGCAAGTCCCCCGTGACAGGTGCATGATCTGATAGTGGTCTTGGGTGAATTTTCACCCTCTCCAGACAGGGAAAAAGGACATTAGACCTCAGGATCTATTCTAGAGAAACCTTTGAACGTGTGAATAGAAAGTAGTCCTGTGTACCCATGTTTGCGAGACTCCAAATGTCCACAGTCCCCAACTCCCTAAGAAATTCGGCGACCCCTATGGCTAGGGAGCACTCTGCAGTTTTGTCAATTGGTGTGCCTGGGACTAGATTGAAGTCACCCATGATCATTAGGTGGCCTTCAGTGAATGTTCAGGATCATGTCATGTAAGAACCAGTCTTGTGCGTTATACGGGCAGTAAATGGAAGCTACAGTTAGTAGTTGCTCAAGAAGATACCCATTTACCAGCAAAAATCTACCCATGGATCCCCATTTTACAGTAACTCGTGTTAGGGGGACATTCTCGCTAAACAGGAGGGCTATGCCTTTTTTTCTCACCTGCTGTGGCAAAGTAGCACTTCGTCAGTCTATTACACTTAGTTTCTCATCTGCCTCCAGGAGATGAGTTTCCTGTAGAGATACAATGTCTGCAGACAGTTGGGCTAATCTCTGCTCTACAGACTGCCTCTTTCCCGGGAAGTTGAGGCTCCGTACATTCCATGTTATTAATCGCAATCCCTGCCAGTGTCGGCTGTCATGGTGGACCCTCGCCGTCAGTATCCCTTATGAAATACCTTAATTTGCCACAATTGGCTGCTCTAGTGTTTATTTCGGTTGTTGTGTTTTGTTGCGTTTATTTGCCTCTGTCTACTCGTACACATTTTTAACCTTCACCCCCCTCCAACCCCTCCCTCTGTCCCTCCCATCTCCTATAACTTGTAGCGTTCTCAACCAATAGGGTATCCGACTCTGGCTCGCCACAGACCCTATTGGGGGCCAACTGGGCCCCTTGTGTAACCTTTGGCAAAACATAATGATTATTATGCGATTGAATTTATAAGAGTCTTGGGTGTCGCCTGCAGCTCATTCAGCACCTGCATTCTGTCCCTGGCACGGGGCCAACCCCCAATGATGAGATCCAGTGCAAGATGGCCGAGGGTCCATATTAGTGGACCATACATATTGCTGGATGGCCCCTACGGCCCGTTTCATGGCTTCGGGCCCTAGGACAAGTGGAGAGCCGTGTTTTATCGTTGGGGGAGGTCCCCCTGTTCATTCTTTGTCTGGTTTCTTGTACTTTTGGGGAGGGCCCCGAATCATGAGCCTTCATTCCACCGAGACCAGGCTGCTGTCGTAGCTCTCCTGTGGATTCATTGTGTGTTGCTCCTCTCCCGGCGTCCCCTCTCTCCTCCTCTGGACCTAAATGTTTTCCTGCCTCTTTCGGGATATGGATTTGCCATTGTTTTCCCTCGCAAGTGAAGTCCAGTGAGGTAGGGAAACCCCAGCGGTATGGAACCTTCCTTTCCCATAACCATTCTGTGAGATGCTTCAGGGCCTTCCTCTTCAGTAGCGTGCTATTTGCCAAATCTTGGTAGAGCAGTATGGTTGCATCCCTGAATTGGATATGTTTAGAGTTCCTTGCCTCCTGCATGATGATCTCCTTCACCTTGTAACAATGCACCTTTGCCAGCACATCCGGGGGAGTGGAGAAAGCTTGTTAAGACCTGGTTCGATGTACTTTATCAATCTCCTGCGTGGCACTTTCTGGCAGTGATGGTATGAAGCGGAATTGGTCCTTATGCCCCGTAGCTGGATGTTCCTTCTAGAGCAGTTCTCTGCATGGTCTTGTTTTAGTTCCAGTGACTCGCACCATGCTTCAATCGCTGTTATCCTCTCCGTTCCCTCTCCAATCTCGAATGCTTGCTCAAGAGGTTGTTCTCAATCTCTGCCGTGCTGCACCTCCTCGGAAGCGTTTGTCTAGTGTAGTCTTCTTTTTCGTAACTTCCTCCGTGCTCTTCTGTACTCCCTGGTCATCGGTGCCAGCAGGTCCTGGAGGTCTGATTGTGTGTGTGTGTGTGTGGGTTGCTACTGGGGGCCATTTCTCTCTCTCTGCGAGCTGTGCTTCCGTGTGTTCACCCTCTTTGCTTTGTCGGGGTTAGGATGTGCAAGCAGCATGGAGATTTGTCTGCTTTGAGTTCTTAGCTCTTTTCGCCATTGTCCTCCCAGGTGCTTCAGTTTCAATGGCACTGTGGCGGTGGCGTGCCCTGTTGCCTCTTATTGTATGGAATCGGAAGTTGTATGATAGTTGGGCCCGCATATGTTGGGGTCAGGACCGGTTGTGGGACTTTATAGGATGCATCTACCATTCAGGCTGTTTAAATTAAGGTGGCCGCCTCTGTTATGTAGCACCGGGAGGCACGGCCACAGTGGGCTTGTGATGAGGACTCCTGTATGAGTCAGCGGATTATGTGCTGGCCCTTACTCCCTGTCCGCTTCCTCAGATCGCCAGAAAGCTGCTTTTGGGAAGTGTGCCCCCCCCTATTGTCCATTCAATAGTCCTTGCATTTGGAAGCCCGGGATCCCAACTCCAGATGAGGGCTTGAACGATTAGCGTTGCAGTAGATTTGGGGCCATGTAGTTGTCTCCCTCTGGTACCAGTAATTGATTGTGCAGTTGGTGTGGGGATGGGTGCCCCTAGTGAGGGTTATGTGCCCTGGTCGTCCTCCTGGGGTCCAATGATCAAAGCGCGTTGTTATAGTGAGTGCCTCGCGCCTGAGAGTATCTGATAGTGTGGGCTCTTTTACTGGCGGTTCTACGCAGTGTCTTCCCTGTGCTGCTCACCTCCCATTAGATTACATTGGGAAGGAGAGGGGGAAGAAAGCGAAACCAGAGGTTCCGGTATGTCCGATACTGTTCCGTGACATTTCGGGTGGCGCTGGTGTAACACTGCCCGCCGAGGCTCCAGTGCTCCGCTCAACATGAGCGTGGTGTGTGCCCCTTCCCAGAAGGAGGAGGCTGGCGCGCGGGGTACCACCGCTGGGATCTGGGGCGGACGTGTGTGGCACGCGAAGGTCTCACCTTCCACAGTGCCTTGGCCTATGCTGGTATGCTAGGCATCCTCCTGACTGCCATTATGCCGTGGCACTGCATTGCGATTTCTTGGCTGGCACTTGGGATTGTCCTCTGCTGACTGGGTCTCGGGTTGTGTCTGGAGAGAATCGATGTTGCAATGCAAGGGCTTCTACACTGCCGTAATAGGTGGCACGCCACCTAACCAGTGCAAAGGTTGCTGGCCGGAGGTTGCCTCCTCCATGTTCTAACATAGTGCCTCTGTACTCCTTGCATTACAACTTTCGGCCAACCGGTCGCTGGTGCAAGCGGTTCAGAGTAGGGCTGCTGCTGGGTATAGGAAACGTTCCATTTGCTTACATCTTCCTCTTATCGAAGGCGGTTGAGAGTGCAGACTCGGCGCAGCCGCCATTGTGTTTTTGCTGATTGCCTCTGGGGTCGCATCCCCTCCTGTTTAACGTGAACGGGGCCGTCTTGGAAGCCCCACTTTTGTCAGGACGTGCTCCATGTCTTCTCTTCACTTTGCACTGTATGGTGGGATCCTTAGCATAGAATTGCCGGCGTATTTGCAGTCTATGGCGAGCTCAGTGCCGGGAGCTTCTAGGAAGCCATGCCTCACGCCACGGCTCCAAGCCATGCCCCTGTGCGCCTACATTTTTAGTTGGTCTTTCCGCGATGGGGCATGTGCAAAGTTTTACGGTCTAATAATGGCATGTATTTCTTCAATGAGCTGTATAAGGAAATTACTGTACTTTCTAGGAGAAGAATTTCGTAGCTATGTGCACTAACCAAAGCCATAAAATATATCTCTAAACCGATTGCACCGCTAAGGACTGAAGAAACAACCAGCGCTGCATTCGATTTCCCCACTCACAACGCCTCCTTCAGCTTTTCCCGGGTGGCCATGCTTTTATTAAAAATGTCAGCTAGTGGAACAAGCTCTGAAAGCTCTCCCCCTCTTGGTTTCATCTCTATTGTCTTGTCTCCACTTATTTACCTTGCAATGGATGTGGATGGGACCAACAAGTCTAACAGACAGCGTTTTTGTTTTCAGCAAGATCCTCTACTATTTTCCCCAACGTACATCTGTTTAATGCATTGGGTAGCTAGTTTATTTTCTATCCTATTTTTGGGATAGGAATATATCTAGGATGTAGTTTTATATGAATTAGTGATCTAAAAAGGGGACTAGGAAATGCAACTAGTGATAACGGAACGCTTACTAGGGACCATGTTAGTGTTGGATATGTAACATGGGACAATGCTACAACTGTAGTTGTAAATACAACTGACACAAATAACATTGTGGCTGCAATCCATGATAAAACATTTGACACCGCTTTAAATGCTACTCATTACCCCTCAACGCACAAAGGGTACTGTGCATCTGCACGTGGTATCCTTGTTTCCTAATGAGTGTTCTAACATACCTATGAATAATACTTTCTTGCTTAATGGATTGGAAAGTCATAAGGGACAAATTGGAAGGGTTAAATATGACCAATACCGAGGACTTGGGCTAGATACAATAGAAGATCTGCACCATCCAGAGTTTTGAAACAGCTGGTATGCAGACTCGAGTTCAGTGGGCAAAGCAAAAGTTAACGGAAGTTATGTGCTCCCTGATTCAACACGGGTTGGGAGCCCCCAAAGTATTAATTGCGCAAGCAATTTCCGATTGTGGATGCCCAATGCTTACTGCGTCTGACATTGTATAGGCTGCAAAGCACTTTAAAGGCACAAAGTGGTGGAACATGATCTACTGCAATATGTCCAGAATACCAAGTTTGTGCAGTGTTTGCAAAGGCCATATCTAAAACTGGAGTGTCAAGTTCCTGGTGAACAAATGGCAAGTGACAACAAGCTGCATGGCAGGGGGACTAGTAGGGTTTGGATAAGAAGTTATAGGTAAAATGAACAGTGTGTGCAATATATATACTGGAATGAGCAAGTGAAAAAACTCAAATGGATGGAGGCAATGGAAAAACCTTGAAGTGCAAAAGCAGGAAGAATCCGAACTGTTAGGGAGCGTACTGGTGGGGGCCAATAGTGTGTGTAACAAAACATTTGTGGGAAACTACCCATTCATAATGCCCGCTCTTGGACACAATGAGATACTGGCACAGAGCTAGTATGACAATCTTTGTTTTATTTATACAGAATGCGCTCGAGAGCAACGGCTTGTTCGGGCCTCTGTCTTCTTGTTACTTCATTTTTGCACCTTTTGACCAGCAGGATTGCATGACACATGATTTATCACAAAGAGCACAGCTAACATAATACGCACAAAACCTATTTTCGGCATACAATGTCAATCAGCCATCTGGTTTGTTGCTTCATGCTTGACAGTTTGTAATGCAGTTCGGCAAGCATGGTACACCAAATTCGTCCATGGAGTGTATTCCTGTCTTCCAAGCGACCCGTTGGTCCACGGAGTGTATTCCTGTCTTCCAAGCGACCCGTTGAAGGAACATTCTTGTTCACAATGTGGTTGAGCATCATATGTTTGAGCTAAGTTAAAAAACAGCCCTTTGAACATCAGTTCTTTCACCACCTATTGGATCTGCGGAACCCTGAACTATGCACATAACGTGAGTGGTGATACAGTAGAGTCAGTAATATCTATGGCCGTAATTCCCTTAATGGCATTTTCCTGCATAATGAAGGCATTTGTGGTTGCACTCCATTATTGTATGGCACATTGCAGGAAGGCTTTTGATACATAACATAGTATGGCTAATACCACCATGAGAATGGATCATAACTTCTAGCCAAAAGAGGTGAACATGGACCACAGGGAACCAACTATGTCCAATGTGCCAGTGGGGGACATGAGCTTGGTCAGCGATGCTCCGAAGGCTGTCTATTGCATGGCGTACAGAGGGGGAGGAGTCCGTATAAAGGAGCAGCTGAAACCACCTGGCATCCCCTCCCCATCCTCCTCTCCCCCCCCCCCCCCCAAACCCCCCCCTTTCAGCCACGATCATATATAGTACAATTTCTGTTCTGGAGAGCCACTAAACATACAGCCTGTAGTTCTATAGTGATATTATCAAGGGCACTTGTGGTTTCTTCTATAGTCCAGTAGTCACGCTGGCTGATTGTTTCTGCAGTTGGGGCCATACCAGGCATGATTGCTTTAAGTATATCTCCCATTACCTGAGGTCCAGTATCATTCTGTGTTGCATGATGCTTTTGTAGTGAGAGAGGAGACCAATGGCTTTCTCTTACCATGATAGCAGGCAGAACAAACCCCATGTGGCACCGCCCGGCCCAGTTAGAAGGCATTAGACAACATGGGTGTCATCTACACCAACTTCGCAGATCACCCCGACCCTCATACCAATCTCAGGGGACTACGACGCATTGATCATAATAAAATGCCATAATCCAAAACAGGATGGCCTGGAACAGCCTCTGCCTTAACGATGAGAAGACAGATTCTCATTGTGGGATCCCAAACTAAAATAGCTGCCTTCCATTCAGACTACTCTTCGATCAACATTGATGGTACGTTGATTCCAGTACTTGAGCTAGTAAAAACTTTAGGAGTATACTTAGACGCTAATCTTACAATGGCTAAACACATAAGTGCACTCTCCTCGTCCACATTGTATACTTCTAAATTAATTGCCTTAAGCCGCCAATTTCTTACACCCACCAACTGCATTACGCTGGCGAGGGCTTTGATCCTGTCAAAGTTGGATTATTGTAACTCGTTATTAGGGACCTCCAATAACTAACCTCCGTAAATTAAAATGAATGCAAAACAAAGCACTACGTGCAGCTTTAGGAATACAAATGTCCGACTTTATCTCTAACATCAGGAGGGAGGCCCACTGGCTACCCATTAAAGCTAGAAACATCTTTAAAACACTATCACCCACAAAAGTCTTGTTAAAAAAAAAAAAAAAATCATCTCATATCTGAATAAAGCCATAAACAAAAAAGAACCCATCAGATCGCTGAGATCCAATAACAACCTGCTCCTTGTGATTTCCCCCCCCGCCCGCTACAAAAATACTAGAGCTGGAGGTAGCGGTTTCCAAGTCTTGGCCCCTAAACATTGGAAATCCCTCTTAACGTTAAAAATGAGGAATCCCTTCAAGGGTTAAAAAACCTCTGAAAACTTGGTTATTTAACTAATTTTAGTTTCCGAACACAAGGGCCATCCCCATTCTGTTTCAGGGCCGTACAGTCTCCTCCCCTTTTGAGGCCTGCCCCAGAAAAAATTAAAATGTTATCTGTTATGTTTTAAATATATCTCTGCATCTTCATTGTGTAACACTGTTTATCCATATGTAACTAACCCTAAGTTAATTTCAAAGATGTCTGTAACCACGCCGTGATGCCCCAGGGTCTGGGCGTGTAACAAATGTAATAAAAATAAATAAACCAATAATATGCATTGGTGGCACAAATAAAGTGTACCGATTTCCCCTACGTATAGACTACCTTTGAATATCTTGGCCGTTAGGTGCAGTGTATAGAGGTTCAAGGTAAAGCCCATATCCTTTGTACCATTGCTGGAGATGCACATAATATTTAAGACCGTGTTGTTGCTTATATGGAGATCAGGTGCATGTGAAGGCAGCTGAGGGGCTTTATTGCTGTACGATGAACGTCCATAAGGAAAGACCATTTTCTGCCATTCCCTTGTAAATGGGTCTATTAACGGGAAGGCTCCATTGGGCATAGTGACACCCTCAAAATCCTCCTTTTTAAGAAGATTGTCAGGCCTTCTGAAATGGGGGTCCTAGGCGATCTGTGTTAATGAAAGGAGGGCATCTCCTGCCCACAGCTATGTGTAGCGCATAACATGAGGTGGAGAATGGTAAAGGGAGCTACTGAAACGGGAGGCCTTAGTCAACGTAGGATGGGTAATATAAACGGATATTACAGTTGCTTGTGTGTTTATGGAACTGAGAAACAAAGCCATTTTTCTCTGAATTTCTCTCTGGGATACTGTTGGATCGGAGACAGCGAGGCGTTGGGCACAGATTACTGCACCAAATGGGGTATTCCAGTAATCCAACACACAATCCTAACAATACTGCATATACTAATCCCTTGGAACAATGCCATTTTTTTTTCTTTGATCTAGGCATAGTGGTGTACTTACCCTCTCTGAGGCGAAATAACGGTCTACACAGTTTGCCATGACTGCTGTATGTAGGAAAAACAAAACGCAACATGTAGGTTTCACTGCAAGGATCCAGCTTAATTGCTCTGTGGAGTCTTTGTGTTACTGCACTCCCAAGTACTTAATTAAAGTTGGCAGTCTTGACCGCCTGGCAGCTGTCCCTTGCGGAAAGTGATTCTTTATAGTTTCCTTGGTCGCAGGTTGTACCGCAGCCTCTCTACTGCTCGAGCCATGTCTTTGGTGCTAGCCGCAATGATACGGGTATTGAACTTCTCGGCAGAATGGGAACCTTCAACACCAGACATGGCAGTCAGTGGGCAACAGGGAAGATGGTGCTCATTTTATGTGACTGATGTGAATCCATTGCTTGTGGCCGTCGCACTTCACCGCATACACCGGCCCTTTCCAGCTGGTTTGTAGTCCTGATGTTAGCTGGAAGTTCTTTGTAAAGGTGTTGATAGTGTTGATAGGCAATCGGCAACCTGTTTGCAGAGAATGGACAGGCTTTTAGTTAGCCCTTTACAGTAGTCGATCAATAAAAGGTAAGGTACTTCTCTTAATATCTGTATTTGGCATGTCCCATACACTTGCTGGGTGACCCATGACCACTTCGTAAAGAGACAGTTCAAAACCTGAATGTGTAACTGTTCTCGTGGAGAATGCTAGTGATATGATACTTTTGTATGGGCCCAATACAAATATATTTCAGAGCACGAGTGCGTCTATCCAACCAAGGGCACTGCTAGCACATAACCTAGACAGTTTGTTATTCAAAGTACAGTTTGTTCTCTCCACAAATCCTGCTGCTTGGGGATGGTAAATCGCATGGAATGTTTGCTGTATGCCTAATGATTTACGCACCAGTTCCATCGTGGTGTTAAATGTACACAAATTACAAGACCGATATACATACAGAGTACTGTCGGGGACGTCCACCAGATCCACCCGTCCCTTTGTTTCTTGATCAGTGGCCAGTACACAATCCTGCATTTCAATAGAGCCATCAGAAGGGATGGGTAGCAGGGTGGCCGGATGCAAGGTATTACAACGCTGTATGTGAGGTGCCAATAATATAAATTCATACCCAGTAAGCCTGGCATTCGTTAAATGTTGGGTCTTGGTTTTATTCATCAATATGTCTATTGCATGAGGGATTGAAAGGGTGATCGGGTGTCCTAACCATAGTATCTGCTTGTTTCATGGAAAATGCTGCAGCATCAACTCTGCCAACAGTTGGGTAGTCCCTTTGCCACTGGATCCAAAGTGGCCTGGCCTGTGCGCACATGGCCTGTTTTTACCTCCTTGCGGTTGTGTTGATACAAACAACGCACAGACTTGGCTTTCATGCACAAACAGGTTTTTGTATAGTCTGGAGTCCCCAAAGCGGGTGAATGGGAAAGTGCTGATTTTAGTGTCCAAGCTCTGCTGATAAGCAACACTCCACAGCAAGGTAACAAGAGTGTTTGAGGTTGGGTCTAGCAATGGTTCAGCCGGGAGTGAAAAACTAGGGATCCACTGATTACAGAATGAGGTCATCCATAGGAACCCTCTGAATACTTGTTGTGTTGTTGGAACAGATATTCTCCTAATGCCTTCCATGCGCTGTGGGTACAGGCCTCTCTTTCCCCTTTGACAATAGATGCCCCCAATAAGTGACCCGTGTCTTACGAAACTGCAACTTGCTGGGGGCAACTTTATGCTTGAGGGGTGCTAGGAACCAACTGCCGCACTGTGCAATCTGAATATTTCTCTTGGGTGTTAGCTGCTATCGAAAGATCAGCAACCTATTGTAAAAGCACCATATAAGTGTTTGGAGTGAACATGTCCAACTGTTTCTTTAAAGCTTGGCTATATATGCTTGTGCTTATCCCTTTGGTGCTCTGCAGAACGTATACGATCTCCCTTCAACATTAAAAGCGAATAGGTACGGACTGTCTTTGTAGACTGGAATGCTAAAGAAGGCGTTCTTGAGGTCAATGACTGTAAAATATTCTGCCAAGGGCAGAATCCTAGTGAAAATGGAAGTCCTGTCTGGTACCACAGGGGCCTGAGGTACCACAATCTTGTTAATGGCGCTGAGATCAATTATAGGTCCCCACTAAGTAGGGAGGGTCTGGGTTTCCTTTATTCTGCTTCTGTATGGGTAAAATGGCATTGTTGCAGGGGCTACCCACTATTCCCTTTTAATATCCCCTTCACCAAATAGGCCCTGTATGACTGGTCTGATTTCTTCCTTCTCTTACATTGGGGCACTCTGGGGAACAATGCCCCCAGTTTTACTTTGATAGGCTCCTCTACCATGAAGTCTACATCAATAGAGCCAGTGGCCCAGATAATGGGGTCAACATGTTGTAGTGCTTGAGGTAATTTGTTTGTGGCAACAACAAAGCACTTGGAGAAAGACTCTGTACACCAAATCAAATATACTCCATCAGGCGAATTTTGGTATGCAAGCGCCCAAGTAAAGCCATTCCCAACAAGTTCAAAGCACATATGTCCGTAACCACGAGCGAAACCATGCGGGAGATAGGACCAATGGTGAATAACATTGGTTCTGATATTGGGCTTTGAATGGGTTCATTTGTGAATCCCACTGATGTATTAAGATAATCTGTGAGTGGGATGGAAGATAATCTGTGAGTGGGATGGAAGATAATCTGTGGGATATTGATGTGTTGGAGGCACTGGTGTCTAAAAGGAATTTAGCCTGCTTGCCTTGTACCGCCATTGCAACACACAATCTCTTTTGGATCTGCAGGGAATAGGCACCTTTTAAAAATGTTTATTTTAAACCAAGGCAGGGTGACAACAGTATAGCATAAATCGAGGCATTTAGATCAACTAGTAATCCCCTCTCAACCGCCTCCCTCCATGCCCCTTGGTCTGGGGTTGCTTCCCGTTAGTTTGCGTTTTCAGTGTCTGCTTTGGCTATACACCCCTTGGAACCTGCCTCCACCCCCCTTCCCCCCCCACCCTCAGGTAGTGACCTGGTCCCCCAGGTCCCGCCGGGTATTGGGAGGCTTAATGGTCAAAGCTGGGAATTTCTGGTCATAGTCGTCCTCGTAATCCCTCGCAGAGTACTGCTGACACTGTCATTGATCAAACTAATTGTACTGCTCGTTGTTTCCTTCCGATGTCCCACTATTCATTTGAATGCTGCTCCGGCCTTTATAAATGCTTCCCTAAACATGCTGCTACCACTTGATTGGCTGCAACTGCTTCTCCTCAGCGGACATTCCCAGATCCAATGATCCTCAGTCTTACAATAGTGACAACCTGTGTCCACTAGCGTTCCACCACCTGTTGGTGCACTGTCTCCTCGTCCACTGCACCTGCCTCTCCCCCTCAGCAATCATAAGTTTCCCCTGCCTCTTTTGGGAAAGCCTGCTGCATTAATACTCTTGTTTTCAACTCCTTAATCTCCCCCCCCCCCCAATTGTGCAAAGCGACATGCAAAAGACAGTACCTAGCCATGGTCCATATTTGAGCAGCACTTTGGTTTGGCCAGGTGGACCTGTATGTCTGTCATTTTTTAAGTGAGGTAATAACCCATCAACAAAATGGAAACCACACCTTTTGCCCCTCTGCGGTAGACCTAGCCATCCCACTAAACGAGGTAAAAGATTTTCTTTCAAGCTAAATATTTCAACTGACTCCCCTTCTTCCTGCATGCAAGCAGTCGGCTTATCCCAAACTAATATGTTTGTTGGGAACCATTTGCTGGATACATGTATTTCTCTGGTCAACTCCCGTCTTCTCCCTTTCGCTCGCTGCCAAGGTCAGCTCATCCCACTTAGACAGGATTTATACTCTTGCATTCTGCATTTGGCGCCATGTCTGCAGGGAGTATACATGAGAAAAATGTATTTATATCCCCAAGCGTTAGTGGACCTGACGCAGTCAGTTTATACCACTGATCAGGATTTTGCATGATATTTGGGTAATGTTTAGTAAAAGACAGTAACGCTGTTCTGTTCCAGGGAACGTGGACCTGGTGTGTGGTTATTGGCATCCAACACAGGCACTTCTCTCATGGGAAACGCTTTAGTTACCATGGACTCCGTTGGGACATTTTTGATCCAAAATGGGAATTTCGATGCAATTTTTGGACAGAAGTGTGAATCAAACTTGCACTCCTGGTTTGCTAGCTCTATATCCTCGGGAGGGGTTACGCTTTGTCGTCCTCATTCATCCTTTTATGTAACCGCCACATTTGTCTAGTTCGTTCTAGCGCTATTACGAGTATAAGTGTATCTGATTATTGGGGGTAGGTATACTTTGGCTTGTTCCCCCTTGGATTCATTCCTCCATTTGCTTGTGCTCATACGCGCAAGCTCTCCATCTCGCTTGCCCTCTCGCCATCGCTCGCCTTTTCACGCTCGCCGTCCTTCTTAGAGTGAGCCTGTATTGTTGTTTTCCCATGTCTGGTTTTTTCCATTGCAGGGATCGAGCGTAACCCCTGAATTTACAAAACTCTGACTGGAGAGCAAGAGAACTGAGCAATGGGCCAGAAAGGGGAATTCCAGTTGTTGGTCTATGTTTGCATTAAACAGAAGATGTTTATTTCCATCCACCTGCTTATTAACCTTGTCTGAGGAGAGGCTAGGTTTGTTGTGGGTGATACCATCTAGTTGTAAACATTTTTTGGAGGTGGCATAGCTGTTCAAAAAAAGTTGTCAAATGGTCGCAGGAAGCAATTGCAGTGGGAGGGAATTGGTCGCTTCTGAGGGGATACCAAAGGAGAGAACGATGAAGACAATGCAGCCTCTGATGGATTTCTTGTCTAGAAGATCTCGGCCAGGCCAGGCCAGGCCAGAAATCCCAAAAATGTAAAACCTCCACAGGAGAATGGAATGGTCTTAACCATGGCCTTTATTGCGGTTTGTTACACATCCATTTTCCCCATTTTTATCATTGCTAAAACTGGGTACCCATATGTATGGGAGCCAGAGGGTGGACCTACTTCCCCTCTGAAACTCTAGAAAAGTTAAGCAACTTCACAAGAATGATGCCCCCTCCTTTCATTCTGTAGCGTTTGTACGATTTCTTTTTAGCTTGATATTAATGTGCTTATATATAAGTGCTTAGCATATCGTTTGCTGTTTCTTTCAACATTGCCTTATTGCCTACACTGTAATCACTATCACAGTGCAAACTGTGGTCCTTGGTAACCGGAAAGCAGCTTTAATGCTTTATAATAAAATTAGCATGAAACCATGTTTAGCTTTCTAATTGGTCTTGTCTTTCTGCTTTAAAAAAAGTTATTTGCATTTTAATATATAACATAATCCCCCCCGCTGGGTACTTCCTGCTTTAACCCTTTTATATGGTACAAAACATAAAACATGCATAATTAGCAAATGGGGAGAACCCTTGGTTGTTGAGGACAGTGCTGTAGATAAGTCAGATTGTAGAAATTCAAGCACTTCTGCCCAATCATTGGACAATTTAGATCGTTTGCTTTGAATCGCATAAGTACTCGTTCTAGTGCCAAGTTCCAAATATGATAAAACCATTCAATTACAATTGCCTCCAGAGGGTCCTTAGACTTCCACTTTTGTGCAATTGCCATCACACAGCCAACTAACCTCACAAATGTTATACATTTTTGCTTTGAATTACGATGCATCATGGGATCAAAGATCAGCAATAGATTTGATTTCATTGTACAAGACTTTGAAACACTGAACAGTTGTTGCATACACTTATCAATCTCTACCCAATAGCTTGCCAACACCAGACAATGCCACCAAACATGCACCCAGTCTCCAATCTCCCACATTGTCGCCAAAGTTGGTTCAACAGAGAAGATTTTATCGTATGCAAGCGTACAGGTGTGTAACGCCACTGAGTAAGTAATTTATACCAGATCTTTCGAAGTTGCATAGAGCGAGTGTATTTAGGACTATCCTGCCATAGTCCTTCCCATTCATTGTCTGTAATGGGTAACCCCAAAGTGTACTGCTATCTATGCCATGCAAGGCATTAATTAGTTTTCCAAAATTGATTAGCAGAGTTTGCTAATTTAAATGTTCTTGATTAGCAAACAAACTCATTTGATAAGCAATGTTGTACTCTTAACAGTACCAGAAGTTACTTGTAACATACAAATAATAATTAACATTAGTGAGAAGTCAGACCTTGCTTGATCTTTAAAATTCCACTAGACCTGCAGGTCGAATAATGTAGTTTACCCACTCGACCGAAGAGAAATGCATTAGACCCATGGCAACGGATGACAACACATTTAAATGTGGTTTCTGTAAAATGGTGTATGTTACTACACTCCAACTTTAGTTTGGCACACTACTGCCACCCAGAGGCCAACCCTTCACAGTGAAACTTATTTGACATTTACTGCAAAGAAAGTCAACTTTAAAAGTTGCAAACATCCCGTGCAAATAAATGGTATTGGCCCTTCTTAAAATCTACTCTGTGAGTGGGTGAAAAATACTTTGTGAGCCCTGGATGAGTGTCTGCAAAAGGTCAACTGCATGAATGGACACATAGATATGATGATAAAAGCTGTGTAGGTGCTAATCTATAATCTAATCCTAGAGCAAAGTAAACATTACATTGATAGTGCAGTGGATCTATAGATGTACAGACTAGATGAACTATTGATCACTGCTGTGCATAAACATCTAGTTAACTTTGTCTCCATTATGTAAGAGGAAGAAAAGTAAGACTAAGCAGATTGGATGGTGTAGCAGGCAGAGAACTGGGTGAACTAGGTGGAATAGTGTAGTGAGCGAACATCTCATTTTCAGGGTAGCTGGTATAAAGCAACAGGGTGAGAAGATAACATGTGAAGGAGTATGGGATTCGCTCGTGAGTTGAGCACATGTTGCCAGCTGCATGTAACCAACAGGTTACAGAGCTAGCTTTGCTATCAAAAGCATTTTGCCATTTTGATCATGTACATTTTCAAAAGTATCCACTCTGCAATGTCATGCATCTTCCCCAACAAAATGAAATATAGTTGACACTATGATATTCAGATACACTAACCTACACTTTATTTTAAGGCATGGAGACAATGCAGTGTTATACAGTAGCAATACTGTAATTATGCATTGTCACACATTCAATTTTTAGAAATTGAATAACTGCATTTGATCTTGATAAACTGTATACAGTTGGCTTAATGAAAGGTGTTATCCTGATTGCTTCTGGTTTGCAATTATTTAAGTACACAGGCCTTTGGCACATGAAGGTGGACGAGACTGTTGCAATTTCTCTCCATTAGCCCTTTTGAACTTGCAGTGAACAGAGATGAGGGTAGAGGCAGCCCTGAAGGCAAGCGAGGAATGCAGGGAGTTTTTTTCATTGAACAGGGTAACGTAAATAGCTAGTTGTGCTACACAACTACCAATTTAATTAGCAAACCTACAGAATTGCATGGCAAATTGCTACGCAACACTGCTAATTTCATGCCTTGCCATGCTGGAATAGAGGGTGATCAATTAAGATTTTATATATGTTTGATATTAGAGCCTTATTACCTGGGTTAGTAGTAACACATTTTTCAAAAGAAGTAAGCTCTCGAATAGCCGCCTGTCTAAAATGAGGGGGCCAATATCCAGTGGCGTACCTGGTAATATTGGAAATGTTCCCTGTCCACTAGGCCAAAATCCACCTTACACTGTGTAAAGGTTTTAAAATCCTTGCCACCAAATGGATCTCGCATTTTCCTGCTTGCTTCCACTGGAGAAAAGCTAGAGGATCTCGCCCCAGAGGAAAGTTAGGATTGAAATAAATTGCAGTAAACGGTCAAGGGAAGGTCGTTGGACCCTTTCGTCTCGCCGCCCCTTCCCATAGCTCCTCAACTAAATGTGTAATTCTTACTCCTTTAAATATTGGGAGAGCAGTTTTTCTTTGCATGCCATAATACTCTCCCAGACCCCTGCCCCCCAAATTTGGACCCCCTAATGCCAGTTCCATCTGTAGCCAACCTGTCTCTTCATCTGATCCACCCAGAGCTGTGCTGCCTGAGGAAATGTATACATATCGGGAAGACCAACCCTCCTTTCTCGGTGGGTGCAATCAAGACCTCATATCTGGGGGGGGGGGTTTATTATTCCAAATATAATCAAATTCTTGTACGCAGTGTTTTAAAAAATCCCAAGGGAATTCGGGTTGGGGTGCCTGGAAGAAATATTTTTTTTTTGGAACAATCGACATTTTTACCCGTCCAAGCCAAGAGATTGAAAGCGGACCCCACTGTCAGAGTTGGTTTGTAATCTTTAACAAAGTGGGAAAATTAGCTTCATATAAGCCTTCCAAATCCGGGTAAATTGTAATTCCCAAAAGATTAATTCGACCCCGAGCACAGCCAAATTTAGTCTGAGTATGTAAAGAGGACACAGCAGCATGGGGCAGAGATGTGCATTTAATAATTCTGATTTGGCCAAGTTAACTTTCAGACCTGCAACCAAACCATATTGTTCAAATTCTCGTTCTGGGCATTGAACTTGCCGGTTCTGAGATTACGAACAACATGTCGGCGTACACCATGATTTTATGTTCTATCCCCCCAAATTCTATGCCATGAATGTCCAGTGTTTGTTTGGATTTTCGCTAAAAGGGCTCCAGTTATGTCATACAGCGGTGATGACATGGGGCATCCCTATTTTGTTCCACGCTGAAGGGGAATCAGGGGTGATGATTCTCAGTAACCGTGCCACTGGAACATTCTAATTTACTTTGACCCTTGCCGTAAACTGAGGACCAAACCCCCGTCATGGCCATAATCTGAAAAAGGAACGACCACTCGCCGCAGTCAAAAGCCTTTTCAGCGTCCAGTGATGAGAGAATCGCAGGCATCTGTTCAATTGCCACTTTTTCCAGCACATGACATAAACGCCTTATCTTGTGTCTGTCGTTTTTTTTGATGAAGCCAGACTGATCTGGCTGTATAAGGAAGAAGAACTTCCATTCTATTTGCGAGAATGTTTTAGTGGATCTTGGCATCAAGATTAATAAGGCGGTAGGCCGATACATGCCGCACCTGCCTAGATCTTTGCCCGGTTTTGGAATAAGTATGATCTTGGCTTCCTCCATATAAGAGGATATGCTGCCTGATCTGAGGAATGAGTTAGAGCTACACTAACCTTGGAGCCAATATCCTCCCGAATATCTGATTAAACGAAGCTGAATACCCTTTGGGTCCTGGAGTTTTATTCAGGGCGAGTGATTTAATAACGTTGAGAACCTCTTCAACAGTAATTTATTTTTACAAAGTATCTCTGTCTATCCTCGAGATCTGGGGGAGATTAAATGTCTGCAAGTATATTGGTTGGGATTGTTCATCTGAGTTCTCGGTTTGATATAACTGCTACTAAAACGATTGAAATTGCGTTATAATTTGAGGCGTTTCAGTACCTGTACCCCTGTCCGGCAAGCTTATCAATTGAAAAGTTTGTGAAGCACTCTTCTGGCGCAATTGTCCTGCCAATAGTGTATCAGCCTTATTGGCTTTAACATAATGGGTTTGGCGCATATACAGCAAGGATTTCTGTCTTTCTGGCCAGGAACAGCTCTTGCTACTCTCTCTCTGCTTTTAGTATTACTGGGTCTGTACGCGTTTCAATTTCCCTCATTACATGTTGTATTTCTGTTTCCAATGAGATTCCCAATGCCATTCTCTGCCGGTGTTTATTTGCCTCCCTGGGTATTAAAATCCCAAGGATTGCAGCCTTAAAGGTGTCCCATAACATATTAAAGGAGATATCGGGAGTAAAATTCAGATTTTAAAAAATTACTCTATTTTAGCCTCCACTTCCCCTGTACTACTTTGTCCTGTACCATTGCAGATGGGAATCGCCACGTCCATACCCTTTGGATCATCCCTTCTGCAGCGTTCGTGGTCCAAAATTGCCATCGGATGGCAGACCATTGAAGTAACTACACAAGATGTGTTTAGAAACCCAAGCATAATCTATAGGGGAGAATGTGCGATGCACATGTGAAAAAAATGTATATCCTTTTGTGTCCCCCCATTAGCAAATCTTTGTATAAGTAATTTAGAAGGTATTGAGTTGAGGAAGTACCCTTTTACTTCGGTGTTGTGCGGGTTCCCAAGCTTTGCTAAGGTCTTCTAATATTAAATCTCCCTCACTGAACATTTCAGCTTTGCTGATAACTGATTTTACAAAGATCTCTTAACCCGTACTGGGAGCGTATATCGACGACACTTATCTTTTTCGGGCCGACCTTCAATATAGCGAAAATATATTGTCCCTCTTTATGGATATGCGTTTTCCCCACTGTACAGTGGGGGCCAGATTTCAAAGCCAACAGAACCCCCCTCCACTTTAGTCTTTGGCATTTGCCTGTATCATCAGCGGGTTTCAACGAAGCCGCAGTTTATGCCCATCAGATAAACCTATGCGTCTCTTGGAGCGCCACCAAGTCCGGTTGGTGATGCCCCAAAAGAGCATCAGACTTCCTGCGCTTCGCCGGCATATTCAAACCTCTCGATGTTCAATGTCGAGCATTTAAACTGTCCCGTTATACTGCAGGGCTGTTAATATCACAACGGCCTCAAGTTTCAACTAATTTGGGTATCTTAACAGTACCAAGCGGGTCTTCCCCTTTATCCTCTTCACATACAGCTATTCCCCCCCATCTGTTATGCCCTCCCGAACCCCAATTTGTACATAACAAACTCCAACCATAGTCTACCGGTGTGAGACAGTTCCTAACAAAATCTGGGGCAACCGGCCTCGGCTTTGAACCCATTAATACCCTACGACAACGTGCGGGGTATCCTAGTACCTGCAGTGCCTCCTCCATTTTCAGAAGTTTAAGGCTGATTCTGAGAATCCGTAATTTCCCACCACAATTTATGCCTTAGTCGCTTATGGGAGTCAGACCTCTCAGGCGGGCCTTCCAGTTGTCCTTTTGCTGTTGCGTCTGCTTCCTCCCTCGGCGCAACACTACCGACCATTCCCATGTTCCAGACTTCTGAGGTGTGCGATCAACGCCAGGGGCTGTTGCGCCTACAGACTCCTCTTCAACTTTGGCAGACAAGCTTCTCAGGGCGTGATCCTACGTTGCGTACCATCGAAAAAGGATTCCAAAAGGAAAGTCTTCTGTATTTGATCCCTCAGTCTCTTAATGCTCTAACAACTGGTTGCATCTCTCACCTTTTCTGGAGAGTGATCTGGGAGAGATCTTCATGGAGCTGGATTTCTGTCCCAGTCTAATCTTACTTTGTTCCCGTGCTGTTCTCAATATCTGTTCCTTTTGTTGTAATGAAGTACAGGCAACAAAAACATCTCGTGGGCGGGTGCCGGGATCGCTCCTTTTCGGCTGGTCCGATGTATTTGCTCAATAGAAATTGGGGGATTTTCCTCACCTGGGAGCAAATCGCAAAGATCTGGGTTACCACTTCTGTTAGATGTGAGTTCAGAACTGTTTCCGGTAGGTTTCTCACTCTTGTTGTTCGAACGACGAGACCTATTCTCCAGATCTTCATATTGAAGTTCAAGATTTTGTGTCGTCCTAGCAAGGTCCTCAAAGCAATGTCTGTTTACTGTCCTGTGATACAGCCTGAATTGTCTGTTATTGGCCTCAACTCGCTCCCCTAAATTGGCAATGTCCTTGCTAAAGTCTGAGAGTGATTGTTTTTTTTTCTCTCTGATGTAAATTGTGCCTGAAAGGACGGTGAGAATTTTTCTTGAAAAGCTTGAAAGCTAGCAGCAAAATCCTCCTTAGTAGCCGCCATTGCCGTTTCTTGAGGATCAGCATTTTGAGAGTGAGCGGATTGCCTCTCAGCAGCTATAGAAGGTGTCCGAACTCGTTGCACCCCAGGTGTTTGCAAAGTATTTTGTTTGGTTTGCTGAGACTTAGAAGGCGGAGAAAATGAGCGCTCAAAGGTCAGTATTGGTGCATCCGTGTAGAGAAGAAAACCAATGTGCGCTGCGATTAATATTGGAGACACTTCCGTAGCTCAGGCAACTCAACCATTAATTAAACCACGGGCTGTGTTAAAATGTGCCACAAACCTCGTCCTGCAGTTTCATATATTGAAATTACCCAAGTGTGTGCCAGACGTGCCTTAATCCTTCATCAGAATGCCTTTAGGATAAATGTCCAGGCCCTCGTTGGCTAATATCACACGTTCCAGGCCGGGTCAATTCTTACACTGTTGTGTTGCCAAGTGCACAAAGCACCAGCTTCCCTATACGACACTGGGTATCTTCAAGAAATTGGGCTGCTTTTAATCACAACAGGCAGCCAGCCTTTGTCTGTGGCTCCCCGGAAGCCCTAGGCTGTGAACCCATAATTCACACAGGCGGCAACTTTGTTTATTTAGCCTTAACTTGTTTGCAATCTTACCAAAATCTGCTTCTGTCGCTGGTGATTGCTAACATTGCTCGTTCCATTCCATCCCACCCTCCTTCACAATTCGTCCTGTCCAATAGCAATGCTACAGTTTGCGGCATAGAAAGAAGGGGGTGGGGGTTGGGAAAGGAAAGCGAAAACCAATGCGTCCCAAACAACATTAAACTCTCCCTCCGTATGACCGCCTCAGTACTGATGCCAATTTTCGTGGGGCCGAGCTTAGTTTTGTTCGCCCCCCTGCAGAAGTTAACTGTCAGCACTGCAGTGTCACTTTCCTCCGTATAGTCAACGTGTGTTTCAGTTCCCTATTTGAACACTCAACGCTGTTCACCCTTCATAAAACTGTTCACTCTTGATAAAACTGTCTCATAATTCCCCAGCGTAGTTCTCACTGCGGCATCTGTTTTAAGTAGTTCAGTCAGGCCAATCTATATTCCGAGTTCAGTAAGTGGCTCCGTAATAAAAACTTGTGCAACGAAAAGCGGATGTGTTACACGTTGAGACCCAGTGCACGCTGAGCCTCTGATCCCTCGTGCCACTCGTCGCCGTTCCCCCACCTGTAGGCAAAATACTCGGAGACCCTATGGCACTCAACCAGGGGGAGCCTGGATTGACGCCAGATGTTAAGGCCACGTCCTATATGTGCGGACCTTGCAATGCACAGCCAGTTACCTTTTATATTCTGTTCTCAGTCGGCATTCAAAATTGCCACCTTTTTTAGGTCCTGACAAAAATGGTTCAGCGTGTGGCTCCTGCCTTCCAGAGGAATCCGAAATGTTGCTAGTTAACTTGTCGCATACTGCTCCCATTAGCTATGGAGGAGGAGAGAGGCCCAAACGCTGCACTGGCCATCTTGGACCCCCGTCTTTCTGCTTTGAATTCCATCTTGACCATCTGATACTTTAAAAAGATTAGTTTTGGTACTGGGCTTTTTTCCTATCCATATTGTAGATAATTTAGCTCCTCGTTTCCCAACCTGTTGATACGTTGTCCTGCCACCAAACCTTTGCTGTTGGTGTTCATTTAATTTTTAGCTGGGCTAGTGTTTAGTTCCATATACTGGAACCAAATTCTGCCAAACCTTTCGAAGATTGCATTTTGGAGTGGATAGTCCTCAGTCTGCTTCATCCTGTGCAATCTTTGTGATGGTGGCAGACGTTTTGTAAAGTGAGTGGATTTGTTTAGTTGGAAAGCAAGTTGTTGCATATTTATTTTCCCATGCTGAATAGTAGGTTGATTCCACGTTTGAGCTGCGTTACTTGGTTCTTATGCTCATTTATAGTTTCTCCGGCTGATATTTGTGTGGTGTCAGAATGTGGCCATGAATTTGAAGCCATGTGCATAAATACACCTTTAAAATGTTTCTAATCCATCAGAACTGCTATTGTAATCAGAACTATCAAAGTTAAATGGGTCATGCCTTTTCTAATTGACAATTCTTTTTATTTCTTTATGTATAGTTCCCACTGGATGCAGTTTTCCTCAACCATTGTAAAGCCAGGCATATTGGCTTTGACCATGCTTACGTATGCATATAGTAGAATTTTTAAAATGCTTTTGTTAAAAAGGTTACTAATCTTAAACACTATGCCAGAGAATATTGTGGGATGCGTTTAAAGGAGTAGGCTTTGTCTGTGCAGACTGCTATTAAAACATAAGGCTGTTTTCGATATTCCACTGCACATGTCCACCGTGGGAAGTACCTCTTTGCCTCCCGCTCTGGCCGTGGACTGTGCTGTTCGTTTTTCCCTTGTCTTTGGAACGTTTGCAACGGATCATCAACTTGTGCAGTGTGAATCCATGCCCCCAAGGAAGTGACGATTCAAAAGTGGGCGAGCGCGCGCACACCAGCACACCAGCACGCGTGCACCAGTGGGAAGTACCAGGGAAGTACCTCTTTGCCGAGGCGTTGAGGTCTAGAGGTCTCCCTGGTCCTTCTCGTTGTAGATTGTATTTCCAGTCAAACATAGACTTGTCTCACATGCTTGTTCTACAGCACGGCGTGGGAATAGCTTTAACGGAATGCTGACATTCGACCATTTTGCAATGGATCTTTGTCGGCATTCAAAGCAAAAACCACTCTCCCTATACAGGACACTCCTGATACGAGAGAGTTAAGAAACGATTCAGCTCCCCCCAGGGCTCCAGATAAGATTTTGAGGTGGTAGTATTTTATGCATGATTTTTCAAATTAGAGAGTAAATGCAGTTTCAAGTGGGTAAAAATGAGTGTTCTCCTCTGCAAGAGTAAAATGTATCCAACACATATACCCAATGCATATCTAAAATTGGTAGAAAAAGAAACAGACTCCACTTTTGCGCTCCAAATTAAAATTGTATTTCAAAAAAGATTTTGTAGCAAAGAATTGTCAGAATTACTTCATTCTTTTTGCTACTTTTTTCCAATGTTAAACATTCATTTTCTTTCAAATTTCTTTGCTTTCAGATTAGAAAAGGATAACCTTTGTTTCCATTCACTTCTTGTTGCTAGTTGTATGAGCTAGCGCCCTCTGAACTAGCACCCTCTACACGTGTTTCCCCATACCGAGTTTGGCATGGTTCTTCAGGAGGTATTTGTTTATATATACACAGTTGCTTTTTTTTGTTGCCAATTGTCCAGTAAAGCTGAGGAGAAAGCGAACAGGAGAAGTTGGCCTTAATATTTGTTTCCCCATTGTAACTGATGCCAAATGCCAAAAATTAAATAGATTAGCATGAATACTTACGTTATGCTTCGTTATGTGTGTGCATCTTTAGCTTATTCCTTTGATGTCTGCAAGGTCTAATATATCCAGATTGACAGTTCACCCCAGGGTCTCTAGGGAGTGACAAAAACGTTATCAGTCTGATGCCTCCATAACTTAGTATGGCTATCGGTAGTGACAGAAGTTTAATCTAAACTGTCTTGGTATTGTTGTCTTAGCTGAAATATATGCTGCATTGATATTGGTCTCACCTGGGTATCAGGATGCTTCTAAGATTCTCAGATGCGGCTTGTTTTTGAAGAGATGCATCGGATTCGATTGTCCGATGCATCTAGCCAAAATTGAACCCGTAGACTAAGAGTTGCAGATCAAGGTTGTATGCCTTACGCAGAGCCCTTCACTCTACAAGCAAACGGCGCATCCTGTCCGAGCACATAGTAACAGCACTAGGGGTGTCACGGTATTAGTTTTATGACGGCACAATAACCTTCTTGCCAAATGACGGTATATCATGGTTATCGTGGTATAGCAAGTGGAGTTAACTAATCTTAACAAATATTTTCTAAAAGGTCATAAATTGTCAGATTTATCATCACAAACAAAACCAGGCACCCAGGGCCAGAATTGGGCTTTTCAACATACTTTCCACTGAAATGCCACCCCCTGCATCCACCAAACACAAACGCACGTGTGGAGAGGAGGAGGAGGGGTGGGGGGGCAGAGCCCTGCTGCGACTGGCAAAGCGAACTGAATAGCTTTTCTTAGGTTATCATTTTTAGGCTTTTAGCTCCCCCACTGGCTACTGGTGAAGATGAACATGGTGCCATCTTGATAACAATGCATGCCACAGATCAATGGAGTCTGATGGTAGTATACGCTTGTGTGCATAGACACAGCCAGTGATAGAAATGAGGACTTCAGGTATGATTGCAGACCTTGACTAACCAATCAGTCACCACTGAGATGGTAACTGGACCAATGAGTGTGGGATGGGGTGGGATGGGGTGGGGTGGGGTGGGGTGGGGTGGGGTGGGGTGGGGTGGGGTGAGGTGTGGTAGGCTGCACAGAGGAATGGTTCCTGTGCCAATGGCATGGGTGAATTCATGGAAAGGCAGAGTTTGTGCAGCTTGGGCACACTGTACCTACCAGCTGTGCACACAGACTTAAGCAAAGGTTTGTGGTACATTTTTATTAGTGGTGCAAAGCTCCAATGAGGAAGGAAAAGCAACTAACCAGAGGGGATTTTCATTTTGAATTGTTTAAAGGTTACCAGGGCAAGGTTTCCCAATATAGAGAGGAAGCTAGCGCTTGTAATGACGGGGAAATAAAAAGCAGACTCATCCTTGCCAAGTTTCAAATCCATTTGGTTTAATATGTACCCTGCTCTAGTATTCAGGGTGCATGCAATACCATTCTAGATAGGGACGCACGCACGCATGTCTGGTCTCCAACTGCCTGAAAATTGACTTAAGCCCTGCCATCCGCTGGCTTCACTTAATACAGGAATCCCTTTGCACTTTGGTACTTAACGCGTGTTAAAACATCAGGTGAGACATTATCGGAATAATCAAAGATTAGAAAGATGAAAGGCTTAGCCAGCATTGAGGGCCTAGACCCTGTGACCTGCACGATACATGGAGCTGGCTCTAAACCAATTTAGCTGTCTTACTGCATTACAAACAGGTGCTGGATTCTCAAAATACCTTTGCTTTCAAGAGCAATGCTGTACAATAGGGCACATCCTCTGCTTCAATCCTGAAAAGATGCAGTGTCTGGTGTCCAGCAACAAGCGGCAAAACCACTACAGAACATTAGCTCACTCACGATATCGGGAGACCCGAACCTTGAAGCAAAAATCCTGTCGCACCTCCCCCGCATAGTTTTCTCATCAGGTTGTGTGAATGATGAACGGATACACAGTGAAATAGAAGAGCAATACAATACAGTGGAAATACAGGGACAAACAAATGATAGAGTACTGGTTGTAGAAAATATTAAATTACCTTTTGTACAGAGCATGGGGAACACATGCCTCCAGTGAGGGTGCCTCCCTAAGGGGATAAAGGGATTCCAGGCATTTCCTGTCAGCTATATGACTTCTTCTGCATCAGTTTGGCCAGTTTTCGAACTTGGTATAAATATATGCACAGTGCATTATGCACTGTAAGAACACAGAGGATGCCATTGCCAAGTGAGGCCAGTATTTCCCAATGCAGGAACACCAGTGCTGCCGGAGCCTAAGTACGACCAAGTAAGCCATTGTAGTGACACTATAAAGGACACCCTAGTGAAAGGACTTTGTATGTACCACCAACCTTGCCCATCGTACTGTATGAAAACTCGTGCTGGATGTGCTGCATATGGGTTGCACATTCTACTTTAGGCTTTGCTGTGTGAGCCCAGTAGTGCCGTTGTTTGCCTCCGTAAGACCATGCATGCTGCCCCTTTCCCTAAGCCTCTCTTCATGCCCCGGTCATACATTTGCTGCTATAGTGGCGTCACCTCCCATAATCTGCTGTCTTAGGTGCAGTGTACTGCCCGTTGTGCACAACAATTAGATTAAATCTTCAGTTCCACCCTTGCAGCTCATCGCCCTTTCACCCACTCTCATCCACACCAGCGCTCCTCCCTGCTCCCTTTTGCACCTTCACTTGCACCTTCACTTGCATGTATCCTTGCACTTTAACATCCTTTACACGCCTGCACACTCACACACACCCTTGCTCATTATCACACTTGTGCTAGGTCTCACGTAGCCTCACATCTGAACACCTGTGCACGCTTGCACACTTGCTTTTTATTACCTATGCTTTTCTTACACACCCTTGCATCCACACAGCCGTTTTCAGACCACTGCCGGCTAGTACAAAGTGAGGTTTCGAAATCGCTCTGACAAAGGTTTAAAAATGTGCTTAAACGGCAGGGGATCAGACTGTCGGCCCTGCAGAGTGTCCTGTACAGGAGAGTAGCAGATCTGAGTGCTTCTGCTCGAGATCCTTTGTCTGCTGGCATAAAAATAAAAATTTCAATTGGGAGTCAATGGGCGAGGGCCCCGGTAGATGATCTTGCCACTACTGGTTAACACAAAAAAGTAGTGACCTGATTATAGTTCAGATTTCCATGTATTCCTCGACAAATGCTGACCAGTCCAAAATAAAAGGGGGTTGGGTACTACCAGGGCAGAGTAAAAAAATGTTGCTTATTTCTACGCAGCCCTCCAAGTCCAAAGGAATTTTGGGAGTATTCTCACAAAGCTCGCATGTGCATAAACTAATGGTTCATACTGCAGTGCCATCTACTGGCAGAAATTTTAAAATAATTGGTGACAATCCTGCATAAACGGTACGCATTTAAAAGTGAAATGTGGCACACTGGCAATAATTAAATGCGTAAAAAGGCCCAATACGCCCCTTATCTGGAGGGCTGGCGCCCCTTGTAAAGAGCGGCAACACTATAAAGAATAACTTAAGGATCCCGGGAAAGCCATAGAAGAGCGTGGTAGGAAAAAGATGGGAGAACGCTCACTGACAGATGTAACAATACTGGAATCCGTGCTGGCTGCGGGTATATCGCAAAATATACTAGAGCCCAGCCAAGCAAATGGGGAGGATGTAGTAGTCATTGACTTAGAAGCTAATGACTCGGCTTTCACAAACCACCTGCTACCTGAGAATCTCTCGGGGTCGCCGGTGATATTTTCAGAAAGCAGTCAAAGTATAAGAGAATCTATAAGCTTTGATGTTCGGTCACCTTTTAAATTGACTATGGCTAATCATAGCACTAATACATCTGTCATTATGCATCACCCGGATAATAATATGATGGCTATAACTTTGCAGACGATGAATAATGCGATCCACTCATGCGCGGAGTTGCTGAAAATATGTGAACAAAAACTACCTGCTCAGGAGGAAACCTTGCACAAAATATTACTATGGCAATCAGTGAGGCCCCTCCCTGATGAGAGGCTGTCGGGGGGGGGGGGGAAAGTACTTCAAAGAAGCCACAAAGAGCAGCATCTCTTCTGTGGAATGCCAAACTGAAAAAGGAGGAAGTAATAACCCCTCGGCTAAAAAAAGGCCCAAATAAAAAAACACAAGTAATGAGACCTGCGGTACCATGCATTGATGAAATTATTTATGCAGAGGCCTCGAGTGGTCCAGTTCAGGTGACAATGGGAAAGACAATTACTGAACTTGTGGCTGAGAAACTATCCAAGACGCAGAGCAAGCAAAAAACGTTCACAATATTTACAACAGGGAGGCTAGTGGAAAACAAAGTTGCTAAGAAAAAACTCCCTAAAAAATCAACCAATTCCGAAAAATATAGGTAAAACATCTGTAAAGCAATTCTTCAAAGCCGTTTCTCTGCCTAAGCGTAATAAGTTAATAGCATCTCAGGCAATTAAACAAAAATACCAACAGTATGCGATGGCTAAAAGAAATGAATCTATCAAATTTGTAGCAGTACAAGCGATGGAGTATGCTCCTCTAGATGATCTAACTACAAAGAATGCGGAGGAAAGAAAAGTGGTAAAGAAAATCCTTGTCAAGGCAAAGGTGGGCCAAAAACAAGAAAACTATGCTAAAGTAACAAGTGAGGAAGCTCTGATTGTGCAGAGAACCGATATTAGGAAAGCCGTAGACGCCTACATGACAGGTATTGCCCCTCCACCTTTGTTCCCTCACCTGTTAGCCTTTAAACCCTGATAATAGTAACCAGCAGTCTATGTAATATACTAAATAAGAACAACATGCTGTAGGGGACTAAGATACTGAGCAATTCAGGTGGTGAAAGTGAGGTTATGGCTAAAGCCGTTGAGGACCCAGCAAGGAACCCTAAGATACTGACACTCCCAAACCCTATAGAGCCTTCTCATGAATTGGGTAAATGTATGGGAAATGAACAGAGTAGAGACCAAATGGAAACGTCTGGCGCCATTATTCGGTTAATATTGCGCTAAGCAAGGTTCTAGTTCAAAACATTCAATCAACACAACAGGGGCCTAACACTAGAAATCAACAGAGTGAGAATAGAAATGTATAGATGCCCACTAGGAAAGCCCCCGCGGTGTATTTATTGGTTTTTGCTTGTAAAACACCACCATCGACCCAATATGACTTGAATAGAAGAGCAGTGATGGCTATATTTTCAGAGATTCCTCAACTATAGGATATTGTGTCTTCCTATTTGGCACTAGTAGAATTCACATCAAAAGGGCATTTGAATTCAGTAAGACTCTGGATAAAATGTAGGGTAGTGCAAAACCTAATATGGCATGCAAAAGAGGATTTGTTTAAATTGGGTTTTGATTTGTTGGTAGAGCACAGAACCAGCCCAATGCTACCGATGTTAAAGGTTGAAAAAGATATACATTTAAAGAGATCTGGTGAAATAAATGTCTAAGAATTACCAGCAGAATGTAGCCCCTAGCATATGCCATTGTTCACAGAACCAGAATTAACTGGAGGGAGAGGGGCGGGAGAGGGGCAGGAGAGCAAGTTATCACTCCTAAGTTGGAATACAAGGGGGTTCAAACACCTGATCAATAATGACCAAAGTGATTGAAGTAAATGGGGATATAATACTCCTCCAAGAGACTTGGTTGTCCTCTCTACAAATTTGGGGAAAATCATGGAATGCACCTGAATGATGCTCATAAACCACTGGTTGACCGTCCAAGTTCAGGCATTCTGACGGCTGTAAAAATGAAGAGGGGGGCTGACTTCGCACTTTTGGGTGGCCCCAAAAAAGCATATGTTGTTGGTCAGTGATGTCAGCAAATGAAGGCTATGCAATTCTGAATATTTACTGTAACCCGATTGCCATGTCTAACTTTTTCCAGGATCTACATTTTCTTTTAGACCTGATAAGTAAAGATCAAAAGGTGAGGGTGTTGGTACTGGCGGGTGATTTAATTTTGAACTGTGTGGGGAAAACAGAAAATCGAAATAAAACCAGATTGATAAGATGGAACTCCCTAACTAAAGCAAGAGGCCTGTGTATGCTAAATGGGGTGTTTGCCTCAGACATCCCTCCTGTAGAGACTTGGCAAAAAGGGGAAGGTAAATCGAGGATTTATGTATATATCTGTACTATGGCCTGTGATGTCAAACCTTTCAGTGATCAGATCAAAAACAAGCAATCACAATATACTATTGGCTGAATGGGGTGAGGGTGTTCCACTAGAAGGCAGAGATCTTGTGTGGTAAATACTGGTGGAAATCGGCTGTGATGGTCGGAAAAGGAGGTAGAACTAGAGAGGCTGTTAAGTAGAGATAAAACCAAAGAAGCTTTCCAATTGGGCAGTAAGAGTCACATGTACTCTGTGATCCAGGTATCATTGAAACATTGAAGTAAAACCCCAGCAACGCCATCTTCATATGTATTCTAGAGCGGTCAGAGAAAAGACTAAATTGCGGGCAGATCTGAGACAATTGAGAAATGAGGCTACTGCCGTGCGAATCCAGCTAAGTAACAAACTGAGTACAATATAGGAACTGGATTAAGGCTCATCGGGCGGTAATGTACCAAGAAGATGGCTCAAACATGTTATTTTTACTAGCCAGTAAAAATATTTTTAAAATGTGGACCGCAATAAATTATTCAGTAGCTATCCGGCAAGTAGTCGTGCAGTAGTCGGCACTGCTTACACATGTGTGGGTCATGCAATTTACACAGTTATATGCCCCTGTAAAGAACAGTGAGACACTGGAGCAATTGAGATACCAACAACTTTCCACTTGGAGTTCGAGAATTCTGAGATGCGCGAACTAATTGGAACAGCGAGCAATTCTAAGGCAAGTGGGCCGGATGGCCTCTCCAATTATCTCCTTTAAAAATCCGGAATTATGGGCTTCAATCTTGTTCGATATTCACTAGAGTGAATGCAACTCAAACATTACTAGTGAGTTGGACACAAGCGATCACGGTCCTGATATACAAAAAGTGGGATAGACAGATGGCGAGCAGCTATAGACCCATCTCGCTCCTTGACGTACCTGGTAAATTGTTTTGTAAGTTAATTCTTAAACAGTTACATGAATGGGTAAAGAGTAAGAACCTAACTGACCCGTTACAAGCAGTGTTTGTAAAAGGCATGGGAACTATTCCAAATATCCTCACCCTGAGCATGATACATGCCTAACAGTTGCCACTTTTTGCCGGGTTCATTGATTTTAAAGCGCCATTCGACTCTATAGCAAAATCCTATATAAAAAACTAAAACTACATGTCTGCCCAGAATCTCTCATGTCAATTATTTTGTTCCATACAAATAAGTCAATGAGTGTCTGTATCACTATGGATGGGAAACTCTCGCCCTCAATTGACACATCGAGGTCTCAAACAGGTGTGCGCCTTGGCAGCCTTTCTGTTTAATTTTTTTTTATATTGGACCTGGGAGAAGGTTTCAATAACTGCACTGGAGATCCACCTAAACCTGAGGCTCAGAAAATACCATATCTGCTTTATGCAGATGACCTCGTACTACTATTGCAAACTCCGCAAGGCCTGCAGCGAATGTTGATGAATCTGGGGACAAACATAGGTAGAAGTCAATCTTGAAATTTAATATAGCAAAATCCCAGATTATTAGGTCCGGTAAGAGGTTGAATGTATGGTACTTGCAAAACTCACTCTTATTGACTGTTAGAGTATAAATACCTAGGGATAACGATTAATGATGTGGAAAATAAGACGGCTGATCTACTTGCCGTAAGGAATAAACTTCAACACCTCTTTTCACAATCATGGGTCTTGATCAGCAAATTTGGTAAATGTTCCCTAAAGCATATTGTACTGAAAGGTGTTACCAATATGCTATATGGTGTAGAGGGAGCTTACCCTCCCCCAAAAAAAATATTGTGACGCACTTGAAGCAGTATATTGGAAACAGCTAATAAACTTGCCTAACTGTGTCCCGATTGCCATCTTACGTAAGGAACTTGGTCTAGTATCTATGTACTCGCATGTAATATGGAAGCAGTCTGTTTTTTTTCGGAAATGTCTTTTGGGGGTCTAACGAGCAACATTCTAGAGGTGTTGGCTTACCATTTGATAAAATCTAGAAACCAGTTTGCGGTGAAGTGGCGAAATCATGTACTAGATAATTTGGCTGTGATAGATGTCTCTATAGAGTTACTGATACAAAACCCTGATAAGGCCAAATGCAAAATCTATTGGTGAGAGTGGTCTGAGAACTTAGAGGGGTGCTCCCAATATAAAGATTTCAACATATTCCTATTCGGAATAAAGAAATATGGAGTGATGGCAAGCTACCTACTGAAATGGCCATCGCAGAAAGTATGTATGGGCTGCCTAAGGTTTAGATTGAACTTGTCGGAAACCTGTGACCTACTTTATCAAAGGAAAATCCTGCAACATGAACAAGGCTATTGTAGATACTGCTGTAAGCCACGCCAAAGAGAGTCCTTACAACATTTAATAGTAGAGTGTGAGGCCCTAAGGGAAGACCGAACAAGATGCTTTGGTCACGTTATAACCTTTCAGAATTGTATGAGGAATGACCAAGTGTGGCAAGTACTGTTTTCGAGCTCGTGCTCAGGGGTACAGACAGCCATAGTGCAGTTTTTGCAGATGGTGTTACCAAGACTTAATGATTTAAAGTAACTGGAAAAGAGTATGTAATGACGCTTGTTAGTATAGGGTTGTGTAAGTTTTCTTTCTTTTCAATTGTACTTGATGTGCTGTATTGTATTTTGTTGGTGATATTGATACTATTGGATGAGTGAAAATATGATGTACATGTGTATTATAAAATTTGAAGTTATGACAACTAGATAAAATAAAAAATGGGTAATGCCTTTTCTGATTGACATTTATTTTTATTTCTTTATGTATAGTTCCCACTGGACGCAGTTTTCCTCAACCATTGTAAACCCAGGCATATTGGCTTTGACCATGCTTTTTTGATATATGCATGCATAAAGTAGAATAAAAAAAAATGCTTTTGCTAATAAGGTTACTAATCGTAAACACTATGCCAGAGAATATTGTGGGATGTATTTAAAGGAGTTGGCTTTGTCTTAGCCTTATGTTTTAATAGCAGTCTGCAATCTTCGATATTCCACTGCACATATCCACCGTGAAATAGCCATGAAGTATTTACTGGAACTATCAAAACAAGAAACCTTAATTTCACATTTGCCTAAATGTGTTTATTTGTATTTTTTGATTTTTAGATTATTTTTTTTTTTTTGGTCTAGTCTATCATTCAGGTACTCGGTGCTTGTGCGTCACGCTGCTCTCCGGCGCATGTTGACTTCTACAGGGTTCAGCAGGTGTCCATCCTGCAACAGGCTCTTCCCAACGTTAGACCCCCACGCCCTCTGCCTACGTTGCCTTGGCCCAGACCACGGTTGGCAATCGTGTTCGGCGTGTGACTCACTGTCCTCGAAGGTGCTGAAGAACAGACTAGCCAGGTGGAGGGAGCTTTTACAGAAGTCTCCTCTAGGCGATTTCAAGAACTTCGTGAAGCATCGAATCAGGCCCAAGGTAGGGCCAATATTTTCCAGCGCAGCCCCGCAAGGGAGATTCCTTCCCAGGGACTCTCCCGTGAGGGAGGGACCGGCCAGGTCCTTCTACCGGCACGTGCACCGAGGCTGCTTCAGCTACCGGCATTCGGGTTGTGGGATCCTCTCTGGTGCAGTGTTGAGGGACCGGAAGGTTCTTTTACCGGGTCTACACCCGAGGGGCTCCGCCCTTTTACGGGCACCATGGCCGAGGGGCTACGCCCTATTACCGGCAACACGTCAGAGGGGGGCGTCTAAATGCAGCTCTACCGACCCCAGGGTTCGAGGGTGTCGCACCTACCGGGCTGAGGAGCAGGGTAGGCCTCATGATCCACACACAAGAGACTTGGATGAGAGCAGGGTAGGCCTCATGATCCACACACAAGAGACTTGGATGAGGCCCGGCCCAGTGGGCTGAGCACCATGTCACAGGCACATGGTAGGCAGCTCGACAAAATGGCTGCCGCGCTAGAACGAGGCACCCGTCCAACGCCATTCCAGGAATTCGGCGAAGAACGAGTGTCAAGGTGGGACTGGCCTCAACCAGGTACGTGGCCTACAGTCTACCCCTGATGCGCAGGGCAGCTTTCCGTGGCGTCCATATGTACAGGGGACGCAGAGGCCCCAGCAGCTCCCCACTACCCTGTAGGCACCCCCTGCCACCTCTTTGGCCAGTGAGGAGGTGCTCTTCGAGAAGTTCTTCGGCCTCAGTCACCTCAGACGGGGGCTATCATCAAGGATGCCATTGGGGGAAAGTCATTCCCGCCATGCTAGCGGCACCACTGACTCCTCCATCGGGCCCCCATGCCCCAGTGCAGCTGGCACCTCCAGCTCTGCAACCTCCACCTCCTCCTCAGCCTGCAGTCTCTGTACCCCACCCTCCGGCGCCAACTCCTCCTCCACAAGATCCTCCAGATACGCAGGGTACTGATAACGAGGATCCGGACATGCCATCCTCAGCCAGGGCCTTCCACGAATGTCTTGCTGGCTTGGCGGAGTACCGGGGTGGGGGGATGGGGGGACTGAGGTCGAGCAGCCGGCAGAGGAGGTTCTAGCTGAAGTCCTCACGCGATCGACGCCTGGACGCCAAGTATAGACAGGTAGAGTGGGGATACACTCTTGCTTTCGGCCCCTCCTCAGCCGCACTCTTCGGTGATTGCTGCGGCATCACTATACTGCAAGCCCCAGTAGTCGTCCTCCTGGGCCTCTTCCTCTGCGGCGCTGCTAGGCAAGGAAGAGAAGATGTTGAAGGCATATGGCAAACTATTCCAATGCCTCTTTACATCTACATCAAGCCAAAGCTGATGCCATGCTGGCTGCTGTCAACCAGAGATTATGACGGGAAATTGCAGACTTCCTCCTGCAACTCCCTTCCCAGAGCCAATCGCCCTTTAAGGCGGGGCTAGCTGAGGCCAAGCTGGTGGCGCATGACCTCATGGAATCCAGTGGCCCATATTGACACCTTGAGCCGTGCCATTTGTATTGCCACGTACATGAGGACGGCCTGGCTCTGGGTAGCAAAGTTCAACCCGGATGTCCAGGTGTGCATTCTAGATCTACCGTTCAAAAGGGGGGGTGTGTCTTTCACTCCTACGGACGAGGAGCTGGACAAAAAGAAAAATAGCTCACAAACTGCAAGGTCTTTACCCATTCTTATAAAGACCACGCCCAAATCATACACCCAATCTCAGCAGCGCTCGGAAAGGGGTCGTACATAATGGAGGGTTCTGTGGCTTCCAGGAACGCAGATCCAGGCAGCAGGACTGTTCGCCGCCTCAAAGCCGGCGCAAACAACAAAAAGGGGCGGGTACAAGGGAAGTAAGGGCTTTTTCCAGTCCCCTTCCGCAGCGTCCGCCTTCAAGGGAAAACGCATGACACGCCCCTTCGGGTCCACGTGTCTGCGGCATTTCGGGGACCCCTGGATCCGCCTTGTATCCACGGGGTACCGCCTTCCTATCCCAGCCTCTCCTCCCCTACAGGTTGGGACAGCAACTCTTTGGGTGGAGATCCAGTTGCTCATAGAGAGCCAGGCAGTGGAGGAAGTCCCAGCCTTCCAGTGAGGCTTTGGCTTTTACTCCAGGATTTTCGCCATTCAGAAGAACAAGGTGGGCCTGAGAGTTGTGGTGGACTTTTCCATCCTCAACCTCTCCCTACCCCTGCAAAAATTCAAGATGGTTACCCAGCTTTTATAGCGGAGACATTGGACAAGGGAGACTGGATATGCTCCCTGGACCTGAAGGACGTGTACATGCAGGTCCCGATTTTGGCAGCCCCATCGTTCTTTTCTACGGTTCAGGATCATGGGCTTCCATTTTCAATACAAGGTCCTTCCTTTTGGCCTCAACTCAGCCCCCAGGATCTTTATCAGACTCATGAATGTCGTGGCGGCCCTCCTCCGAGCGTAGGCCCTCCACATCTACCCATACCTCGACGACTGGCTCGTCAGGGGTACATCTCCGTAAGCGGTTCTCCACTCTTCCCATGCCCTAATGAACACACTGCACCAACTGGGATTCTCGCTTAATCTCAAGAAGTCGCAGCTGCAGCCTATGCAGACTGACATTCCGGGGCCTCATCTGGGACATGTGCTCCAAAGGTCTTCCAGTCAGAGGACAAAAGCTTGGCCATCAAGAGGGCCACCGCCGACTTACTCAGCAGAGAAGTGACCTCAGCATGGTGGTACCAACATCTCCTTAGTCTACTGGTAGCGGTCGTATTAGCTGTGCCGCACACAAGACTAAGGATGAGGAGGAGGATTCAGCTGCACTTCACGGCCTCATGGAATTGGAATCAACATCCGTCCCATCTCTCCACACGGACCTAACATGGTGGTCCAAGGACTGCAACCTACGGACAGACGAGCCCTTTCGGCCGCCCTCTACGCATGCCACTATCAGACTCCTCGCTTGAGGGCTGGGGAGCCACACTGGATGATTTCTCGGTCCACGGCACCCGGACTCGACATGAGCAGGAATACCACATCAATTGGTTGGAGCTGAAAGCCATCTGGCTAGTGCTCAGTGCATTACTACCACTTCTCAGGGGCAAGATTGTCCTCATCCAGACGGACAACTCGACCAGCATGTACTACGGCAACAAGCTGGGAGGAACCCGATTTCTCCCCCCCCCCCCCCCCCCCCCCCCCGTGCAGACTGGTGATCAGCATGTGGGAATGGGCCTTAGAAAACGAAATGTACCTTTCGCCAATCCACCTCCCCGGGGGAATCCAACCTGGTAGCGGACAGGTTGAGGAGGCTGGGAGTGGACAATTACGATTGGCCTCTAAACGACCTCATTATTCAGATATTCAACAGGTGGGGTCACTCCCACGTGGATCTCCTTGCCACCTGTCACAAGAAGTGTCCTTAGTTTGCATCCTAGCAAGGGCAGGGTCCTGGCTCTCTGGGCGATGCATTTCACCTCCAGTGGACCGGCATGAAAGCCTACGCCGCCCCCCTCCTCCACTGCCTCCTCCTAAGCATCCTGATCCACAGGATAATTTGCAAAATCAAAGAGTCTTGCATACTCCTCATCATTCGGATAGCTCCATGGTGGCCGGCCAGGCCATGGTTTTCGGAGCTACTCAGCCTCTCAGAGGTGTCCCTGAGTCACCTTCCGACGGGCAGAATCATCCACTCTGCGCCAGGAAAACTAGCCCTCACAGCATGTTATATGAGCAGGTTGGCACCTTAGCCTCTCACAGACCAATCTGGAGATCCTACAGGGCGCCAGGAGCAAAGCAACCAGGGCTCAGTACAAAAGCAAATGGACCACATTCTGCCACTGGGCAGACTCCAAGGGCTTCAACCCCTTGGTGTGCACTTTGGATGACATTCTCTCCTTTTCGGCGCACCTCACTCACTCTGGCGTGCAGGTGGACACCTGCCGTACATACCTTGCAGCCATTGGGGCTTACAGGCACTCGGAGGAGGGCATTTTCTCCTCAACCCTCTAGTCAAACATCTGACAGGTCTCGCTAGGCTCTACCCACCAGTCAGGAGACCGCCCACCTGTGTGGGACCTTAACTTAGTCTTTGGCGCCCTGGCGCACAAACCATTCGAGCCAATGGCGTCCGTGGACATCAGGCTGGTCACCATCAAGACTGCCTTACTAGTTGGTCTTACCTCAGCTCGCAGAGTCGGCGAGATCCAGGTGCTGGTCGCCTCTGAACCATATACCACCTTTCACAAGAACAAGGTAGTCATGCGGACGCACCCGGCATTTCTGTCCACGGTTCCATCTGTATTCCACCTGAACGAGGAATACTCCTACGTCCCTTTCCTCCATACTTATGGGACATCTCTCTGTCCTGTGGGACGGGACCGGAGCACTTTGTAAAAAACCATCCCAAATTTATTTCAAAAATTTGTCCTACCTTTCTGCATCGCCCATCAGTCCTTTCTCCGCTCGTTCGGGACTGGACGCACTTGCATCCTCGAAGATCTTCTTCCCTTTTTCCTCTCTGGTTCTCGCTAGCGATCGTGTACTAGTCCGTCGTTCAAACTTCCCAGACAGTTCATCATGTCACCGTCGTTTCGCGAGGGTGGATCCCCATCCTCTTTGCTTAGAGTGCTTGGGTCCGGATCACCGTTGGGATTCCTGTTTTTACTGCGACTCCTTCGTTCCGGTCACTTCCAACGTTGGTTGGAGCGGTGGGAGGAGGTGTTCCGACGAACTCCTTCACATTTTCAGGTGTTCGACAAGAAAAAACGCCTGGTACGTTGTTTACTTTTCAGAGCACTCCGGCCAGGGGATACCTTTCCAGGTTCCTCTCGGGCCGGGAGGGGCGTTGATCGCTCTGTCACCGGGGTTCGCCATGAGGTGCCAGTCAGGCCTAATAATTATACCAGAGTTATCTCCGAGGGTCTCTGTAAGGGGCCTGTGAATACCGGAGCCCGCTCTGAGGCCCCTCCTGTGGGGGCTGTTTGTGGACCCAGTTCTACTGAGTCATGGGGTACTGGAGCTAGCTCTGAGGCCCCTCTATCGGCTTCCCTCAAAAATAAGACTGGGGTGCGCCCTGAGGCCTTGGGTGGGCTTGCTGTCCTCAAACGGATGTTCGAGGCCTGCGCAGATGAGGCTTTTACCGGACCCGGGTCCGAGGTCCCTCTTTCAGAGGCTAAAGCTACCAACAGTTCTGAGCGGCCTGGCAAGGCCTTGTCGGTGAGTTGTTTCTCACTGTTCCCGCTCTTGCGGCGACACCAGACCTGTTGAGGGGGCAAATAAGCAAAGTTCTTCTTTTACCAGGAGGTGCTGTGGTCCTTCCTTCAAAGGCTAATTTGGCAGTTGGTATGTTACAAAAATATTCCAGGCCTCACAGTATCGGCTCTGCCGAGGTCCCTTTTTGTTAAGGCTAAAGTTAAGACCGCTGATCCATCGACGGGGACCCCTGCCTCACTTCCTCACGTGCCGCAGTTCCGCCTCAGATGAGGACAAAATGGCTCCCGTTCCGCCACGACCGCGGCGGCCATTTTGGGGTGCTACCTTTACAACTACGCCATCAACCTCAGGTGTAGGGCTTGGTCCCTTGGGTGAACATAGAGTCCCTTGTGCGCATCCTTATCGGTGTAACGCTCACCTGGTTCCCTTGGAGGCGCAGGTCTTCATCTGGCGAGGATACTGTCTTCAGTGTTAGGCACAGGGTTCGTCTTGCTCCCGGACTGGGCCCACTTCCCACCGACAGTTTAAGCTGAAGAGTGAGATGTCTGCAAGGGTAAACCAAGGTATTAGTGTTTGGAAGGTTTGGAAAGTTCCTTGCCCCCTCTCGCCCTTACTTTCCCCGTGGAACTGGGTTGATATTGCGCTTACCTTATATAGGTAATTGCCGGGCTCTCCATCCTGCGTCTTGTGCAGGGGCGCTGGGTCCAGTTGCTTCACTGGATGCGAGCTCTGCCTCTTGATAGCAGAGGATTTGCGGAGAGCGAAGACGCCGTTAATGCACGAGCGTGCCTTGTAAGTAATAAAGTTCCTTTTAGATTGTTCTCTTCTCTTTCAAAAGTCTTAAGTCTTTAAAGTCTCTGTCTTTTCCCTTTTCAGATGCTGTGGCGATGAAGATTATCCTTCTAATGGCACGTAAGTAGAAAGACTGTTCCAGCGCTGTAGAATGCACCGTAATGTCTCTTTTGTCTTTGCAGGTGCCGAGGAGCCGCGCGAACAGATTGGAAGCAAACGTAACACAGGTGAGCAGTCTTGTAACTAAGCGTTACTAACCGAAGTATCTTGCTTTGCAGGTGCCGGAATGCAGCGCGAGCTGAGTTGGTATGGGCGTAACACAGGTAAGCAGGCTCTGTAGTTAAATATTACTGATCGAAGTTCTTTCTCTTTGCAGATGTCGGATGCCGGAAGAGAAAGGCAGAAAAAGGCGCTTCGGATGCTGCCGTTGGATTAGGTAAGTAGATTCGCTGCCTTTGCTTTAGCCTAACCTGTGCCCTTGTCCTGCAGGAGCTGCAGAAGACTGAAGAAGACTGAAGGTTGGATCCCAGCAGGTTATTTCGTATTCACAGGATCTGGAGCTGGAGGTTTCCTGGAGCTGACACGGTGAGCGTCCTGCTGCAGATGCAGAATAACGCGAAGCACGTGAAACCAATCGGGCGTGATTTAAATAGCCTTCTCTAGTGCTTAGGCGTCTTCTTCCACGGCCCCACCCAGGCAAGAAAAGAGTTCCAGATTTCTAGAAGAGTTCCTGTGTTCTGCTTCCAGGGAGTGGCTCCTGCTCCACCCAGACAGAAAAGTAGTCCCAGGCAGAGAAGGATCAGGAGACCAGTTAGCTGGTAAGTAAGCAGCATGGTCTGCTACAGGTAGGTCCACCAAGCACTCTTACCTAATATGAAATATGAGCCCGGCGCTTCCAGTGCCGGGACCGGTCACCATCATGAGCCTGGCGCCACTGACGCCAGGACAAGGTCCAAAAGGTCCCAATCGGGACTGGCTGGTTCCTGGGATCAGAGTTATGGGCCTGCTTCTAAGGTCGTGGGGCAAGTCCTGACGCCTTGGAAGCAGGGATCATGACAGCCGGCCAGTCTACGACTGGAACGCTCGGATGCCTCTTCCGCACAGTGTTTCGTTGCTTGCAGGGTCAGCATCTTTGATTTTATACGTCCCTGGATTTGTCCACCTCATGAGAGGCCTTCTCAGGTTCCGCCTTTGCCTCCATTGTCCCCTGTGGACAAGGCAGCGCCTGACACGGCTCAGCAGGATCCTAACCTGTCAGATGACACGCAAGGCGATCAGGACAGCGAGGACCTTCCCCGCTCTATCAGAGCTTTTCATGACCGGGTACTGGACATGATGAACTTCTTAGATGTTCCAGTGCCCGAGGCACCAGCTCCGCTGGAGGGCGTGCTTTCTGGGGCGTTCATCCTGTCTCCCTTGAAGCATACCGGCCTGTTCTTGCAGAAGGACGTTCTGGCCGAGGTCTGCCGAGTTTGCGAAAAGCCACACTATGGACTTTTTGTCAATAAAAAAAAATTGACGCGAGATACAGGCTGCATTCTTCGGAAGAGGTCGTCTTGTCCGCGCCCCCCTCCTCCACAGTAGTGGCTGCGGCCACTTTGCAGTGCAGGCCTGCAGCATCCTCTTCCACGATGGCTACTCAGGTTTTGGGAAAGGAGGACAAGGTCCTCGACTCCCTCGGGAGGAAAATCTTCGCCAGCTCGGCCTTGCAGGTCAGGCAGGCCAACGCTGAATTGATATTAGCGGGAGCTAACATGCGGATGTGGAAAGGTCTGTCGGAGTTTGAGGAGTTTATCCTGGTCGAGAAGCTGGAAGATTTTAAAGGAGGCCTATCTGACGCCAGGGTCTTGGCCCAGGATCTTCTGGAGGCTGCGGCTCATCACGCAGACACCTCGGCTCGGGGCCTTATGCTGGGGGTTGATACCTCACGGCAGGCGTGGCTGCATGCAACTAAATTCTCAAAAGAAGTGCAGGACAAGGTGTTGGACCTTCCGTTCGATGGGATGGAGCTCTTTCATGCTAAAACAGATGTAGAGCTCACCAAGACAAAGGATAGCACTCAGACAGCTAAGTCCTTGTCTGTCCTGGGTAAGGCTCCTTTGAAAACCCAGACACCGTCGTCACAAAGTCGACCTTCCTCTGGCTTTAGGGGCTTCCTCGACCGAAAATCTCGCAGATTGGATACCCCTGCGGGGAACAACCGCCGTATGCGGCAATGGACGAGGTTTTTGTCCCGCTCCTCAGCCGCCGCTTTAGGTTCATGTCGCACCGCCACCGATAAACTAACTAAATGAGGGTTTTCCGCGCTCGCACGACACCCCGATGGGAGGACGCATTGCGTCTCAATTGGGAGGCGTAGCAGACCATCACAGAAGACAGATGGGTGTCGTCAGTCGCTCGGGCGGGCTTCCGCTTAACTTTACCCCACCCCTCAATCCTCCTTTTCAGCTGTCTGGCTTGCCCTCCCTCAAAGCGGAGCTGTGGAGCCCATTCCCCCTTGGGGAGCAGGGGGAGGGGAGGGCTTCTACTCCCGGCTATTTACGGTGCCCAAACCCAAACAGGCTGGCCTGCGCACCATCCTAGACCTTTCCCAGTTCAATCTTTTCCTACCCCAAGAGAAATTCAAGATGACGCCCAGCCAGATACCCTCCTCCTTGCAGATGGGCGACTGGCTCAGTGTGGTGGATCTACAGGATGTGTACATGTATATCCTGATTTGGAACGCACACAGGAGTTATCTCCGCTTCTCTTTGGGAGAGGAGCACTTCCAGTTTCGAGTGCTTCCTTTTGGCCTCAGCTCGGCGCCGCTTGTCTTCACAAAGATGATGTCGGTGATTGCGGCCCATCTTCGTCTCCTGGGTATTCATGTGTATCCATATTTGGACGACTGGCTCTTACGCAGCCCTTGTCAGCTGGCAGCAGCGGGCAATCTCCAGTCTCTCCTTCAGCTCCTGTTACATCTTGGGCTGTCGGTGAACTGGCGGAAATCTTCCATGACTGTCTCTCAGGACCTGATTTTCCTGGGTTTTTGCTGGAACACGATCGACTGCAGAGTGTACCTGACCGGGGACAGAATGGCAGATCTGTTAGCCACGTGTCAGATGTTTGCGCAGTCGGAGAGCATGTCGGCCTGGTCGTTCCAGAGGCTTCTGGGCCTCATGGCCTCGTGTGTGCTGGCTCTTCCTCTTGCTCGTCTCAAGATGAGACGGACCCAGATGGCTCTTCGGAGGTGGTGGACCCGGATTCCAAGCTAATGATTCCGGATTCCATGAGAGTGGACCTGGAATGGTGGTCATCTCTCAGCAACCTGTCGGTGGGTGTGGGTTTTCAGGACCCTGCGCCTATGGTGACGACCACGACGGACGACTCCTCCCTGGAGTGGGATGCAACGTTGGATCTTCTACAAGTATCGGACCTCTGGTCGCCTCAGGACAAGATCCTGCACATAAATCATTTGGAGCTTCTGGCTATTTTTCTTGCGATTTCTCTTGCGATCAAGGCGTTCAGGCCGGTCATGGCCAACAAGGTGCACAGACAATGTCATGTCAATGTATTACATCAACAAGCAAGGGGGGGAATGAAGTCTCCACCCCACCCATTTCCGCCCCCTCGTGGAACTGTCCATCCAGATTTCGGAGTGGGCCGTGCTCCATGGTGTCTGGCTGCTTGCAGTACACATTCCGGGCCAGCTGACTGTCACAGCGGATGCCCTCAGCCAGCGGACAGTGGTCAGCTACGAGTGGGAGTTGAAGGCAGAGGTCCTCTCAGGAATCTTCTCGCGTTGGGGCACACCGGAGGTGGATCTCTCGCTACAGCGGTGAACAGGAAGCTTCCTTGGTATGCTTCCAGAGGGGGGCTGGGAGCCTCCTCTCTGGGGATGCTCTCGATCGCATGGCACAACATGAGAGCTTATGCCTTCACGTCGCTGCCTCTAGTCCATCGAGCAATTTGGAAGCTGAAGAACTCTGTGAACTGTTCCCTTCTACTCGTAGCCCCCTGGTCGCCGGTCAGGTTCTGGTTCTCAGAACTTCAACACCTGTCGGTGTATCCGCCGATCAGGCTACCAGTGACCCCCGATCTTCTTAATCTGGGGGAGCAGCAGATATGGCACCCCTCCCCACAATCGCTCAGCTTGGCGGCATGGTGCCTCAGTTCAGGTCTTTAGAGCATCTTAACTTGTCTACGGATAACATGCGTATTATCCAGGCAGCCAGGAAACCCTTGACTTGATCCCAATACAGAAGTAAATGGCTCAGGTGTTTGGAAAAGCAGTTGGACCCGAGGGTGGCTACGATTGACACTGTGCTGTCCTTCGTGTCCTCCCTAGCAGAGTCGTGTGTTCACGTTCTGGCCTGCACAGCCTACCTTTCAGCGGTCTCTGCTTATCTTTCTACAGACCAATGTTCCGTCTCTGAGTAACTCAGTCAACAAGAGGCATTTTGCAGGCTTGACACGCATCTACCCTCCGGTTCGTAGTCCGCACCTGCCGTGGGACCTAGATGTAGTCCTGACGGTGCTGTGCCATAAGCCTTTTTAACCCATGGCCACGGTGGACCTCAAGTACCTATCATGGAAAGTGCCCTTTCTGGTCGCCGTTACCTCAGCAAGGCGAGTGAGTGAGCTCGAGCTCCAGGCCTCGTCAGTGGAGCATCCCTTCTTGGTTTTTCACAAGGACAAGGTGGTCCTACGGACAAACCCTGCCTTCCTTCCGAAGGTGGTAACTGAATTCCATCTGAATCAGTTGATCTCCCTGCCGGTCTTTTTTCCGAACCCTACCTCAGAGGTGGAAAGGGTTCTGCACTGTCTTGATGTCAGAAGGGCTCTTAAGTTCTACCTTGACAGGACTTCCAAGCTTAGGAGTTCTTCTTAGCTTTTTGTGACTTTTGGTAACCCTCAGGGTAAGCGGGCGTCTAAGGCAACTATTTCCCGGTGGATCGCCGCCTGCATTACGGAGTCTTTCACCATTCAAGGGCTGAAACCTTTAAGGGTATTCATGCACACCTGGTGCGGGGAAAGGCAGCTGCGGTTGCTTTTCAGAAGTCTGTCCCCTGGGAGTCCATCGGTAGGGCAGCTACTTGGGCCTCCCCATCTGCTTTTTGTAACCATTATTGTCTTGACATGAGCTCAAGAGCTTTGGTCAGGCTGTGCTGAAGAACCTTTTTCAGTAAGGGGTTTTTCCATCAACCCGTAGTTCCTGTTAGGAGTGCTTGGGAATCTCCCATAAGTATCGAGGAAAGGGGACGGGGACGGGGACATAGGAGTATAACCAGGTTACTCACCGTAGTGACCACCATACTCCTAGTCCATTGTCCCCTTTCCTCCATACGCCTGCCCGCCGTCCCATCTAAGGTTCCTGTTATTGCTAATAGCTCTCTGACCTGGCAATAGAAAAGGACTGATGGGTGATGGGCGGGGCGGAGTCAAGTTGGGCGGGGTTACGGCCACGTGCCGGGCCCCGCGCATGAAAGAGAGGAAGGACACATTTTTGAAAACAGTTTTTGGATGCTTTTTACAAAGTTCTCCGGTCCCGTCCCACAGGACGGAGAGATGTCCCATAAGTATGAAGGAAAGGGGACTATGGACTAGGAGTAAGGTGGTCACTACTGTGAGTAACCTGGTTAATAGTCCTTCCTACTTTCTTTCCCGATCCCAAGGATGAAGCAGAGTGCTGCACTGCCTGGATGTCAGGCGTGCCCTAAAATTCTACTTGGACAGGACCAAGGGCTTCCGCAAGTCGGATGCCCGGTTTCACTTTCGGGGGCTCGAGGCCAGGCTATCGGGCCTCTAGGGCTTCATATCCCACTGGATGGTCTCCATCATCGAGGAAGCGTACGAGGGTCGGCACAAGCCACTTCCGGCCAACATGCATGCCCACGCAGTCGGGGCCAAGGCAACGGCCATCACATTCCAGCGCCATGTCCCTTGGCAAGTCATAAGCAGAGCAGCCACTTGGGCCTCTCCCTCGGTTTTCTTTAAGCATTACTGTTCGGATGCCGGCTCTAGATCTGATTCAGTTGTAATCGCCCATACAGTATGGAGAAAAGGGGATGGGATGTAAGAGTAATTATACGTTACTCACTGTAGTGACTAACCTACTCTTAGTCCATAGTCCCCTTTCCTCCATACGTCCCACCAACATCCCCCTCCCCAAATACTGGTGTCATTAGGCAATGTTAAATCTATTGACACGTTAGTGGGGATTGAGGTGTTGCACTAGAGGTCTTAGTCTGGGCAGCGCATGCTCCCTGGGGCGCACCCCCACGCGCCTCTAAATTTAAAGTGGAAGGTTTTTTTTCTGGTGCACAATGTTCCGTCTCCTGTCTCTTGGAAGGGATGCCCATTCAGTATGGAGGAAAGGGGACTATGGACTAAGAGTACGTTAGTCACTACGTTGAGTAACTTATTGTATATATGGTGCTGTATATGTTTTTATTGGCACAGATTGTACCGTGTCTTGCAACATGAATGTTATATATTCTGGAAAAGTACCTGATTTATCTGCGGAGCTGCTATATGCATGTCATGGCACAATGCCAAATATTCACAGCAGGGCTGATTGCATAATGCTCACATTTCTTATTACTATGTTTGAGACGGTACCTGAATTTGCTGTAATGACAAAGCGCAAACATGTGTTGGAATTTTCTGCAGCAAGCTAAAGTACTGAGCAAGAACAGTGTCTGAGCTTTTACCACCAACCTCCTGAGCTTCTGTGATGCACACTGGCAGACAGTGTGAGACTTTTCAAAACCTCTGCTTCTCCCATGTCCTATTACTGAGTCCCACTGCCAAAAGTCCAGCACATTTCAAAGCCTCCTTATGAATCTCCTGACTAATGTAGAATAGTCCAAATAGGCTTAGACCTTTTGACAAGCCATCTATGTGAACTTTTAGTGCCCTAACCCTATATGCCTTTAAGCGTCCACAGCCTGTTGGCAAAGGCTTAGTGGGGTTAATAACCCTGTTGGAGATTGTGTAACATGTTAGCTCAAATCGTTAGTCTGCATCGGAGGTGTGCGTTTAAGATGCAGGTGACATTCAATTGTAATGGCGTTGACTTAACCTTTGACTTATCAAAACGACTACTAAATGTTCAGTGATTCAGAACACACGTCACTGGGGATGCTCTACATGTAATGGCTCAGAACACACAGTTCATATGGGCTCTTAAGTGCTGCATCTGGTCAGACTAACCATCCCCAGCCTAATGGCCAAAGGGTTTGCACACATCTAAAAAGGAGCACCCAGTGATAAAGCTGCACTAGATTTTCCAATAGAAAAAGCATGTTCAGCTTTTCGGATGATTGGTGCCATGTTAAAAGACAAAGATGTATAAATAGAGGAAGAACAACTCTGAATCTAATCAATACAGGAGAGCAAAGGGGTGACTGGGAGGCACGGAGGGGGATGTTGGGTGAAGGGACAGAACATGCTAGACAATCCAAAACAGGAATTCGGGCAACGGGAAGAGAGCAATGAGCTACATGAGAGGGCAACAAAGAGGAGTTAATAGGACAAACACACAATAGGAGTGAGGGATAGACGCAGAGCAAAAGAGACATTTAGAGATAGTAAACACAGATTAACAGCATGTTGGGAGGGATGGCAATAGAAAAGCAAGACTAGAGAAGGGCCAATAACGTAAGACAGTGCAAGAAAGATAATCAAAAGGAGTAGCAAACACAACCGAGAAAAAGAAGATCTAGCCATAGTAATGAGAGAGGAAGAAGAGTTCTATGGACCTATACAACAAGGTATAAGAGGGAAACGGCAACCATAGAATGCAGAAATGGGAGTGGGAGAGAATCGGACTGAAAAACGTGGCATCGAACAACTTAAGGGTGAGAGGCAGAGCATCAAAGTGAGAACCAGGAAATGGAGTAGCAAAGGGAAGGAGAGATGGAGCAAAAACAATAGTGGCTGTTGACAGCAGGCAGTGCCAGGCAGCAACAGTAGGCCCAAGAGGCAGAGTAGTGATGCTGGTAGAGTGAGGGACTTGAAGTATGAATCCCCCTACGTAACTAGCTGGCATAACAGTATGTTATCAGTATGTGCCCAGTATCATGAAGATAAAGCTGGTAGTATGCATCTACAAGGTTCTTGTGTGGGGGAAAGTTTTCCACAGGTGCAATACATTATTTAGAACTTAGTTTGAAAACTGACAAAACAGCTGTATTTCAAATAAGATTATACGCACAGATTGGATGGATGTCAGGCACTTATTATTCTCTTGTGAAGGAGGAAACTCATTTTTACTCTCTTGAAATTGGATTTACTATCTGGAGCACTGCATATTACACTAAGGTTTTACGTTGTTTTGTAGGTTTCTTGTATTTGCTAAGTAAATGTTTTATTACCTGCGTCTCTGGTGGTTGGCGGTGGTTCCTCGGGAGGGACTGCATCTGCTTGGCATGCTAGCCCTATTTGGTAGGGTTGCAGTTACTCGTAAAGCTTTGTCTTGCTGGTCCCTATTCAGTATTTGGTAATTACTTAATTTGTTGAAAAGATGTTGGGTATTGCGGTGGTGGTGGTGGGGGTGTGGTGGCCTGTTTAGTCTTGTTTCTTTTGTTGGGTTAGAGTTTCCTATACTGGGGGATTTCCTGTTTGCACAGACCCTGCTCTGCTGGACCCCACGGTGACTCTCGTAGCGCTGCATGCCAGGCTAATGCTGTTTTGAAGAGCTCTAAGGCACTAGAAGCATGTAGAAATGCAGGTGATTGATGCCCAGGAGGATGCAACAATAGTGATTAGGTTAAGCCCGTCGCGGTGACAAGGGCGTCGTCTGCTGTTTCCCGCTGTGAGCATCAAGGCACAAGTGGCGAGCTGCAAAATATAAGAAATTGACTCTCTCCTTACCTGCACACATCCCGCTCCGATTCGCGTAAGCCTGTGCCCCCTGCACAGCAGTTTGAAGCGAGTGCGGTGTTTTTTTTTCTTGTCGAGAGGTCACGTGATCTGAGTCACATGAGCCGATTGAAGCATCGCCCCCCCCAGGAAGCAGGCTTTAAAGAAAGACCCAGCCGCCCTTGCAGCGTTAAGCCCGTTGCGGTGACAAGGGCGTCGTTGTCTGCTGTTTCCCGCTGTTTACGCTGGATATGCAGTAATCAAGAGAGCCTGCTGCTTTTACGACCCTACACGCCCAAAAGGGAAAAAATATATAGATAGATATGGTGAACACTAAACCTAGAACACGCCTCCAAGAGAAGCTAGAAGAAACTGTTCCAAATCTTCCAAAACCTACCTCAACGCTGAACTTACCACTACACTTAAAGAACCCAGCAACAACACAAGCAAACCTAAGCCTCTTACCCTTAAAATTCCCCCACAAATCCCCAATCGCAACAAAGAGCAATCCGTATCCCTCAATCCTACGAATCAAGATTAGTCATCTACCTCCGCCACTGCTCCAAGCACTTCACCATGCTCCTCCAATCAAGCGGCCGAAGAACTGAAATACCCCAAATCCACAATTGCAGTCAAAACACCGAAGAACGACAGAAGCCAGAAAATGACAAATGATCAAATACCAGAAATGACCTCCGAAACACCAATAGTTTTCGGAAAAAGAGCTTCCACTTCGGCATTCCAATCTGACCTCCAGCTTCATATTCCTGCAACCAAAAAATTGAAAGACTCAAACGCTGAACCTAACACTACGACAATGAGCGATCATAGCCAAACAGTGGCAGTCAACTTAACATCTTAGACTCCTCCCAAGACAACTGCTCTAAACCTCCAAACCGAGCATCTCGACCTTCACTTGACATCACAGAAATAGATGCCATCATGGACTTCCAAGCACAGAAGAAAACGAAAGACCTCACAGACTAACATAAGGGAAACACGGACGTTATATCTAGTATATCGACACCACTCCCCACCAAAGCAAATTATTTTTTCCCTAAAACATTCCCGGAAGAGAACCTATTGAATGCAACGACAGCCGCCCTAAACCAACAAGACTCAGACTACCCTCCACAAAAAAACGAAGAAACACAGAATACTTCAGAATCCAGCAAAAGAATCCCAACGACCATGCTAGATCCTCAAAATATGCTAGTGGCTGTTCTATCATTAGCGATGGTCCCCTTCTTAAAGATCCAAGAAGCAACAGTCGATGCCACCAAAGACCAAGCCACTTTGCCTGCAATGATCCTAACAAAACAAACAACCATAGACTGTTTCATAATTTCAATTCAAGATTGATTGAATCATGAAGCAGAATCCACAAGAATATGGCAGAACCACCTAGCTGAAATAGCAAGATCTGATCGACTGGACAAGCAAACTCTTATAGAAACATTGACAACATTTACCACCAAAGCCATGGACGACAAAGCAAAAAGAAACCTACAAGCGACCATGCCCCAAGATCAAGGCACAAGGTGCCCTCATACAGAACATTCCTCAACAAAAGGCGATTCTAAGAAAGACTAAACAACCCAATACGAACTTCAATTGCACAATTTACCAACTCAATTCAATATTCCTAACACGGAACCCCCCAACATGTACTCCTTTTGACATCTTTGACCTAACCAAACGATGCCAGCTGAGCAAAGCTACAACTACAAAAGAAACAACAAAAAAAGTCAAACCGGCTCACAAGCTTTCCTGCGAAAATTGCAACTCGACCCAGAGCAGAAAACTCATCCTACAACAAAAAAGAATCCCATCAACAAAAAAATTGAAGAGGGCGCTAATCCTTTGGCCAAGGAAACGACAAATGCAAATACGAAGAACAAAAAACTGAAATTCCAACCACAAGAAGAATTGATCTCAATTGAAGAACATGAGCCACTAGACGCATTACTGGAAGCAATCGACCATGACCCCGAGCCTAAAACACAGACGACAGCAGATGCACAAAATCCAACATTGACTTCGTCTGCACTTCAAACTAGCAATAGAGAACATGACTCCCAAGAAGACTCAAGTGATCATAATAGATGAATACTGTGAGATCTCCTCAACCTAAATGTACACGAATATTGACGAATCAACAACAAACATGTCACTTGTGTACTCCTCAATATCAACTGAACTATCCTGGTTCCCGTCAGAACCTGACTCCCTTGCTCATACCACGGAAAGTAGACCAATTGAAACAAACACATCTTTAATCAGACCAACATTTACAGATCCGCGTCAGGAACCAAACATATTCAGACTCTCGCTAACTGCTTCAGATTTATGGCCGGACGAAAAACTAATCTTGAATAGAGTGAACATTCTTTACCTACTCAACGCTATCCCGATACTGTCGAAGATCGCTACTCAAGACATCAACGTTATACATTTTCCGAACAAGAAAAAGATGGAAACAGTCCATATTGACTTCCATAACAACCAAACGACCCAACTAGTTATGTCCTCCAAAAAAAAACTGGCCAAATGGGGCTTCATCATAGAACAAATCCAAGTAACCAGATTCATGGCTCTCAAAGAAAAGAAATTGGATACGAACACCAGACCTCAAGCTGCCCCTATTCATCGCAAATACGACCAACAACAATCTTCAAGTAGACCACGAACAACTGAAGAACCATAGCTAACAGGAAACGACCACCTGTTTAGGCAACCAAATTCATAACAGAAAAACAGAACAGAAGTACCAAGGGCGATGATCTCCCCAACGCATGCCAACAGAAATTCATCAACCAGAAGCGAACACAGAAGCACACAAAGGAAAACCTTTCTATAACAACCAACCCCAAATGGAAATCCGACAACTGAAATAACTTTATCTTCATGGAACACGAGAGGGTTCAAACATCTTCTCTCCGAGGGAGCTACAAACCAAAATGAAATGGCTATAATATGCCTCCAAGAGACCTGGATATCGACAGAAGCTGTCTGCGATAGGTTTTCTACGTATATGAACCCGGCAATCGCCATACAACAAGGCAGACCATCATCCGGTATGATGATCTTGACTACTATAGACCCTAGTTGGTCAACTAAAAAGAAACATCCACCCATGGGCCCAATACATTGTCATCTGCATTTTGACTCCGTCATCCAAACCAGAGCAACCTCCAAACAGAACACATTTAACAATCTTCAACATATACTGGAACGCAATAGCAATGACTGATAATAAGTTCATAGACTCCATCTACAACGAGTTCGACAAAATAGCAAACTCTTTCGCAAAAACTGAGTTTGTAGTCGCCGGTGATTTAAACATCCACCTTTACAACTCTGAAGGAATCCGTCTAGATATCCAGATATCCAGAAAATATCCCCAAGAGCAAGAAAATGGACCTAAGAGATCGAGATCCGAAAACTAATACTAACAGAACAACCGCTAAACATGCAAGGTCAAATGCCACCAACATGGTCCAGCGGAAAATCAAAATCGATTGACTATATTTACATCTCTGAAGGTTTAAAGAACCTCATTGCCACAGAAAACACCGCACAATCTAATAGCGACCATTGCCAAATATCAATAACATGGCAGGCAGAACATATCGAGAATTTCTCCCTCAACCTCCCAGATCTAGAAATGAACAACGGTCTGACGAAACTAAGATTAAAACCGCACCAAACGACCAAACTAGTATCTAAATTTGAAAGATCATTGATGCCTGATCATGAAAAACTCAACTACGAATGGGTACTCAGAGATTACCAGACCCCCAAAAGCACCAACTCCATTGTAAAACATAAACACGCATTCAATACGGACATCAAAGAAAGGAAAAAAAATGCTTAAAAAAAAATACGCCAACTGAAAAAACCAAACCGCAGCAAATATCACCATAAAAAAAAAGAAACAATTACTCTTAACTTCATCAAATCAGCCAAGGGATTACTGCTACAAGCGGACGCTGAAGCTATTCTAGCGGCAATCAAAGGGAAAAATACGAGGCAATTATGGTCCCTCCTAAACGGAAACAACAGAACAACAAATATGATCCAAGAAGTCGATCCGGAAGCGTGGACTACACATTTCAACACTTTATAACATCAGTACATCTGTACAGACCACCCAACAAGAACCCATCTGTCCTCCGTGGAATCTGAAATGGGAAACCGAGGACATCATTCAAGCCATCAGAACTCTAAATCCATCAAGAGGACCAGGCCCAGACGGACTGTCAGATGCAATCCTGAAGGATGCACCAGAAAACTGGGCTACCCTCTTTTCCCATCTGCTCCTTATCATAGAAGAAACTCAAAAAATCCCAAGTAGCTGGACATTAGCCATCTTGATCCCAATCTTCAAAACTGGCGACAGAAAGAACCCACATAATTACAGACCCATAGCCTTACTTGACCCACTAGGAAAGCTTTTTGCAAACTTTCTATTGAAAAAAACTTACTGATTGGGCAGGAAATAACGGGAAACTAGAAAAAAAGCAAACGGGATTTGTAGGCAAAATTGGAACCAACGTCAACTTGATGATACTGAGCCTTCTCAAATACGAAATCAACAGGTACATGCAGTTTTTATCGACCTAAAAATGGCATTCGACTCAGTAAATAGAATAAAACTATGGACTAAATTAACAACATGGGGCTGCCCACCAGCAATTCTTCATCCGATCAAGCAACTATACACCAACACTTCAGTCCGAGTCAGGCTAACAAAACATGGTAAAGTTACACAACCAATCAATACTTTCAACGGTCTTAAGCAAGGATGTCCCTTAGCTGCCTGCCTCTATAATTTATACACTTATGACTTTATTAAGTTTCGGTGGATTTGCAAGTGGATCTTTGAGTTGACAATCAGTTCTATCATTAATATATGCTGATGACATCACAGTCATGGATAAAACCCCAGCAGGTCTACAAAAAACTATGGCAAAGTAGTAACTTGCATGAAAGCTAATGAACTTCAGATCAACATAAAAAAAAGTCATGAACAAAGAACCGAAAAAAACCAAAGTTTTTACTTCGAAGGGAAAGAAATTGAAACAACATATATCTGGGGGTAATGATAAATGCGTCATCCATGGAACAGTGGAAAATGCACATCGAAGACAAAGCTAGGTCCCTAGCCAGATTGGGTCGGTTCTATCACTGCAAAGTAGGGACATATTCCTTCAAATCAACAATCACTTTCTATAAACAAAAAGTTGTTCCCATATTGACTTATGCTGGCGAAACCCTAGCAAACAACCAAGGACTGAAATGGCACCTCTATGAAGCAATATTCTGGAGAAAAACACTGGCATTACCGAAAAGGTGCCCCATGACAAGGATCCGATTTTTAACTGGCGTTGCAATCATTACAATCCATAATACTATGGAAACAGATGGATCTTTACAGAAAAATAAGTCATGAAAAGATTCCAGCGATAGAAATATTGAAAAGCAAAAACAACCCTCTGAACGCAAAAGTTCTCCAACAATGGACCAATAAGATCAAGTCTAAAATGGACGCCGAAGGCATTACCGAAGAAACGCTAATAAATAGCCAATGCATGCAAAACTAACGCTACAGAGGAATGACTGGATAAAAACCCTCGAAGACCAAACTATAAATGCCACCAAGTATGCGAAACAGACATAAGAGCCCTACATGAACTTCCCCCATACCTGACCTGCTTTCCAGATCGACAGTCCCGAGATCTCTTCTTAAGGTTCCGATTCAACATCCTACCAACTCAAGTCTATGAGTATCACTCAACAGACAGAAATTAAATCCGCAGATTGCCGTTTCTGCCAGAATGAGGGAACCAAAGAGACATCGTTCCATATTATTATGATATGCCCAGGCCTACAAGAAAAAAATCTATTCAAAGAATTCTTCAGAATATCAAAAAAACAGATGACTACAAAAGAACGCTGGAACCAACTACTGAAAGGCAATGACAAACATCTAATTCTAACGGCCATCAAATTTTGGATAGAAATCGAAAACAATACGAAAAACTAAAAGACATCGACCCATGGCAATTTACTGAGCGATTCTTCAAGAAACAATATAATAAAGTTTGGTTTACCAAACATACCATTTAAAAAAAAAAAAAAAAATACTGGTGTATTGAATTGCCAGGTTGTTTTCTAGATAGTTCCACTTTGTTATGAGGTTGGAGAAAGAATGCTGTACCTCCCACATCTTTTCCTTAAAGAACATGTATTCGATAATATGTGGTTGCTGCATCCAAGGATCCTTTGTGGTTGGTAAATGTTATTTTTGTGGTTGTTGAATTAAGTAATTACGCGCGCTGTTAATGCAGAGTGCTTTTATTGAGTTATATTTTTACTGGAACCGATGGAGGCTCTTAAAGCCGTGTAGATTTGTTCCCTTCTGTTCAGGTTTAGTAGAAGTCTGCCCTTGTGTTTTGGATTGGTTATTTCTTGACAATATCAGTGATTCTAATATAATTCTAATATATTTTTTATGCTAAGGTTCCTGTGTGATAAATTAAGATATGAAAGGATGTCTGAGTAAGTGGTACTCCATTTTGGCCAATTGCTTTGGCCTGTGGTTTTACAGTGAGCCCACTGTCCATTTAATGATCCATGTTGAATGCTGAGGTTTTTGGATTTACTCCAATTTCCAAGGGCCTGTGAAGTGGTGCCTGGAGTTCATTATTGTTCTGTGGGATGATTTCTGTTTAGTTGGGGCTGAGGTTTTGGTTGCTGTAGTTGCCCAGAAGTGTCTCGTTAAGGCACTCCGAGGGCGTTGTTTTTCTGTTGGCAGTCATTTTGAGAATTAGTTGTCCTCTGCATAGTTGTAACGTGTTGCCTGAGATTTTGAGTTTGTTTTAATTGGCTTTGAAAAGGGATTGGGTCCAGTAGAATTGCAGCTCATGTTATGTTCTTGGCATCCATTTTTTAGGTCACCCCAAGTGCTGATTTTGCCTTCCCCTCCCCCCACCCCCAACTGGTCTGAAACCTACTTGGGATTGTTCATTAATCCATTTGATTCCATGTGATCAAGAATTCCTTTGTAGTCACAGCTTTCAAGGATTTTGGCAGTGTAGGGCATGTTGAGCATGGGCCTATTAGTTAGTAGGGTTGTCTGCTCTTTGGACTGTTCTTTAGAAGCAGTATACAGCAGGCAGTTTTATAAGCTTGCATTTCTGTTTTTCATTGGTCATCTTTTTGAGGTAGAGGGCTGGGGTTTCTTTGGGTATTCTTTTGTAGATGCCTGGTGGCCAAGGGTCTTTTGGTGATCCAACCCCATTTTCTCACACTTGCGCTGTCTCTCTCTCGCGCTTGCTTTGAAGTGATGAATTCTGTTTACCAGGTTTTCTGTGTTGTATGAAGTAATCCACACTGTCTTAACACTTTGGGGGAAATGTATGGGTGGGTGGCAGCATGAGGTAGGGTTTTTCATTTAGTTGATTATTTTGTGCATGTCCTGTGGTCTTGCTGCTGTGCCGATTCTTTCAGTGTAGTAAAATGTTTTGCCTTTGCATAGACCAATCTGAGTCTATTCTTTCGTAGTGTATCATCCAGGCTTTCTTTGTTTCAGTTGGTTTAGTTCTCTCAGTACTCGTGCGTCCCGTCCCCTTTCCACCATACTTGTGAGACATTCCGTTCTTCGTGAATCGACTGCAGCACTTGTTAAAAAGCACCAACAATTTAATGTTTATCCTTATATTTTTGTGGGGCCTCTGTATGTGACGGTAACCCCGCCTTCCTGAGCTCTACCCCGTGCATCGTTCTACAGTGCTTTTCTCCAGTGTCAGAGGCACTTTCATCACTGGGAATATTTGTCATTTGTTCCCTTGTCCTTCATTCCTGCTTCGGTTCCACGTCGTCTTGTCCGCCGTATATGCCGGAGCACCTGGGATTCGTTTCCTGCTCATCCTGTGAATGTCGTTTCGCGAGGGCAGATCCCCACTCTTTGCCTGGAGTGCTTAGGCCCGGAACACAGTTGGGACTGCTGTTTCTATTGTGACATGCTCTCCGTCTGTGCACTCTAGCGTCGGCTTGTCAGCTATGAGGAGTTTCAATGCGTTGCTCCACCACACTTGCAGCTCTTCATTGAAGAAAAAAAGGAAATTACTGGAAAGTTCCTTCCTTTTCAGGGCACCCTGACCAGGGAACTCCTTAGGGTCTTCTAGGTCCGGGAGGGGCTCTATTACCGAGGATATCCCTGAGGTGTCCCGCAAGGGGCCTAATGGGCGCACCAAAGTTTCCTCTGAAAACCCCTGCAGGTGGGTTGCAAAAAACTGGATCTTATACAGAGGTTGCCCTTTTAAAGGCTAAAGTTTTCCCACTTCTTCTGTGGCTCTTGGTACCGGGGTAGGCCCTGAGGTTTCCACATCTGGAACCAACTGCACTGAGTCTCGGCTCGAGGCACCTCTCAAGGTGGCTAAATGTAGCAGGGTTACTCTCGAGGTTTCCCTTCTTGGGGCTATATCTAACACCAGCAGGATTGAGGGGACCCCCCCTCGAAGGTCCTGGCTGAAGGGTGCAACTCGGCTTTCCCACGCGCAGACCCGTGGTGACACCAGTTCTGCTGAAGGGGCAAAGAGGGCAGTCACGCACTGGTTCCGCCGAGGGTCCCACATTCGGGGCTAAATCTTCAGCAGTCCTTAAGTTGTCTGGTTAAAAACTCTAGATCTGAGAGGACCGGCTCTGCTGAGGTTCCTTGCTCCAAGGCTGAAATTGCATGTTAGACCCTTAACTCCCCTGTGATGACTATGGTCTCACTTACACCTGTGACGCAGTTCTCCTCGGGCATCGACAAAATGGGGACCCAACCTATGCGGACCACGGTGGCCATTTTGACTACCTCTCACATCAACATTCACGATGGCTGGTGCTGAGGGGCCTTCTTTTGGGGCAAAGCACCCCTTTCCATGCTCTGTGGAGAGTAAGAACCTGTTCCGCCCTCCAATAGATGGGTGTGCTCGGACACCGCTGCTGCATACAGTCTCGTTTCCTCCTGTGTCCGCACCTTTGATCCATGTGGATCCAATTGGTGGTGGACCAACCTGGCAACTGTCCTCTTTGCAGTTACGGGGGTATACCTCTTCCGAGCGGCCTCTGCCCACTCAGCGCCAAGACCTCACTTGTCCTTCAAGAAAGCCCTCAAAACTATGCTCTTCAACTAAGCCTTGCTCTCCCCACACCAATGTTCGCTCTCCGTTACGGACCCAGTAGACCTATATTTTCCCATCGAATCCACTAACCCAAGGTTCCTCCCGCCTATGTACGTTTCACTTTTTTGAACTGCCACCTGTCTGGTAAATGGTTTCACTGTAACCGAGAAGCACAGACGCACTGTTTTTTGCAGTTCCTGTTTCACATGTTGCCTTTAACTAATTGAGGATTGCTTGTAACCATTCCAAGATGCCCTAGTGCTGCTTTGTGCGCTTTATAAATGTAAAAAATAAAGAAAATAGAAAATGCTTATGCATTCTGATCCCATGAAGGCGTACTTTAAGGTTTTGTTTAAGGAAATGTATTCCAGGCCGCCTCCTGCTCCAACAGTTCCCACGCAGGTTCTGGTGGTGCCACCACCACCAGCGCCACCTCCTCCTTCCTGTGGGACCTCCTCATCCTCTGCCTCCGCTTCCCCGGTAGAAAAGACATTGGGTGCTGTCCCAAACACTTTAGGACCGGAGGCGCCACGTGCAGCGGATCAGTCTTCTACTCGCACTTCACTGGATGCAGGCTAGGACAGCGACGAACCGCCCTGCGCTTATTGGAGCCTTTCAAGACTGTGTGCTGGACATGATGGCACTGCTAGACATCCTATTACCCGAGGCCCCAGCTCCACAGCAGGGGGTGCTTTCTGAAGCCTTCACTATGTCCACACAGGAGCGCAACAGCCTGTTCCTCCAGAAGGACGTTCCTGGCTGAGGCCTAGAAGGTCTGGGAGAAGCCTAATTCCGCGCAGCATCTCAACAAGATTGACGCTTGCTATAAGCTTCATGTTTCTGAGGACATCTTTGTCTGCTTGCCTGCTCCCCTCATCGACTGTGACAGCAGCTACGCTCCAGTCCAAGCCAGCCTCTGTCCTCCACTGCAGCGTCCCAGATCCTTTCCAAGGAGGACTAGCTTCTTGACTCCATTGGGGATCTGGGAGGGGGGTATTTTCCAATTCGGCTCGTCAGCTACTTCAGGCTAATATATGAGCTTATCCTGGCGGTTCTCAATGTCAAACTGTGGAAGGAGCTAGCTGAGTTCCAGGAATTGTATTCTTGCTGATAGGCTTGAGGACTACAAAGGCAGCTTGTAGGATGACAGGATAATGAAGCAGCAAAAACGTGATGCTGTGGCACATCACTTGGACACTTCTGCTCTGGGCTTTATGGTCGGGGTAGACCTCTCCCAACTTGGCTGCATGCTACGATGTTCTTGAAGGAAGTTAAGGACAAGGTGCTTGTTATCCCCTTCGAGAGTAAAGCACTGTTCTCATCCTCCACGGATGAGGAACTCGCGAAGACCAAGGCAAGCAGTCAAACTGCCAAGTCATTGACCGTCCTTGTAAAAACTCCAGCAAAGGCACCTTGCACTCAGATGTCGTGGCCTCAAACGAGGTCCTCCTCTGGGTTCATAGGCTTTCAGGACCGCCAAACAGACACTCCAGCTGGCGGGCCCCACCGTAAACCGCAATGGCAAGATGGCCAGTTTCTCTCGACCAACAGCCTCCTCACCTGGAACAGGTCGTCTCCCCGCTGATAAAACATCTAATTGATTTTCTGTCAGTCACACGAGAACTCCGGTGGGAGGATGAATTTCATCTCCTCAGTGATGGTCTGCCACGCCTCCAGAAGACTGATGGGTTTTGTCAATCGCTCGGGTGGGCTTCTGCTTGCCCCTCCCCCACCCTTATCCTCCCTTCCAGCAGACTAGGTCACCCTCCCTCAGAGCCGAGGTACACAAACTTCTAGAACGCAGAGCAGTTGAACCTGTTCCCCCTCATGGAACCAGAGGAGGGCTACTAATCCCGACTGTTGACAGTGCCCAACCAGACTGGCCTATGCACTATCGTCGACCTCAAATTTCAATCCTTTTATCCCCCAAGAGAAATTCTCAAGACCTGATCTTTCTGGGTTTCCGATGGGATATTATCAGTACCAGTGTGTTCCCGACAGAGGACAGGATTGCAGACCTTTTGACCATGTGCCAACTCTTATCCAGTCCTCGCATGATAGCTTGGTGGTTCCAGAGACTCATGGGCCTCTTGGATTCTTGCGTGTTAGCACTACCTCTTGAGCACCTGAGGATACGCTCTCAGCTTGCTCTTTGGGGCAGCTGGTCCCAGGCTACGGAACGGGATTCCAAGATTATTCCAGTCCCATCCTGCATGACTGCGGATCATCAATGGTGGTCGTCCTGCAACCTTTCAGTGGGGACCTCCTTTCAGGAGCCCTGCCCACAAGTAACGGTTACCACAGACTCCTCCCTTCTGGGTTAGGGCGCGACACTGCGTCACCTTGAAGTGTATGATTTGTGAACTCCTCAAGACATGCAGTTCCATATAAATTTCCTGGAGCTCCTGGAAGTTTTCTGGCGCTCAAAGCTTTTCAACCAACTATCACCAACAGTGTGGTCCATATTCGCACTGACAATTCTGTAGCAATGTTTTATATCCACAAACCGGGGGGCACCAAGTCTCCTCTTCTTGTGGACCTTGCTATACAAATTTGGAATTGGGCCATCCAGCACAATCGCTGGCTCCAAGCTGTACAAATCCCGGGCCACATTATTGTGGCTGCAGACTCCCTCAGTCGCCAATCGGCAGCGAGTTAAGAGTGGAGATGAATGACTGTCCTCACTGACCTTTTTCAGCAATGGGGCACTCAAGAGGTGGACATCCTTTGCGACATCAAACGGGAAACATCCTCGTAATGTGTCCAGTGACAGGCTCGGAGTGTCTTTCTGGGGAACGCCCATGGGACAACATGGAAGCTTATGCATTCCCTCCATTACCACTGATTCATCGCTCACTCTGCAAACTCAGGAGGGCATCGAACTGCACTCTTCTCTTCATGGCTTCTTGGTGGCCAGCCAAGTTCTAGTTTTCGGAACTGCAGCACCTGTTGGTGCGCCCCCTCCACTCCCGATCAGGTTGCCGCAGATTCCCGTACTCCTTTAACAGAGCAATCCCCAGATGTGGCACCCCTCCCCACAATAGTTCAGCTTGGCGGCCTGGTGCCCGATTTCCGATCTTTTGCGCAGTTCAGTCTGTCTGAGGACAACATGCGCATAATCCAAACAGCCAGTAAGACTTCCGCAAGGGCTCAAAGGAGCAAATGGCTCAATTTTTGCCATTGGTGTTTAGCCAAAGAGCTTGATCCCAGGCATGCTTCGATCAACACTGTTCTGTCCTTTGTATCTGACCTGGCAGCCTTTGGCATACATGTTCTGTCATGCAGGACTTATTTGTCAGCCATTGCAGCCTACCTGTCTACAGACAGCTGTGAATTTTCATTGGCTAATCCAGTCATCAAGAGACACTTTGCTGGTCTGCAATCTTTTTCCACTGGTTCTGCTTCTCATCCCAAATGGGATCTGAATGTGGTCCTCACCATGTTGTCGGCCCTTTTGAACCCATGGCTACTACTGAACTTGAATACCTATACGGGAAGGTGGCTTTTGTTTGCGGTAACATCTGCAAGACGGATGTGAGCTACAAGCTCTTTCTGTGGAACATCCGTTACCAACTTTCCATAAGGATAAGTTGGTGCTTCGCACTCACCCTTCTTTCCTTCCTAAAGTGGCTTTGGAATTCCATTTAAACCAGTCTATATCTCTGGTCTTTTTCCCGAACCCGTTCTTATGCTGAAAGGGTTCTGAACAACCTAGACGTCAGACGGGCTCTGAAGTTTTACCTCGATAGGACTAGCGAACTCTGAAGCTCTTCTCAACTGTATATTACACTTGGTGAGCCAAAGGAAAACCTGCCTCCAAAGCATCCATCTCCTGCTGGGTTGATTTGTGTTTCCGAGGCCTACAAGGTACAAGGCCTTCAACCCCCTAAAGGCATCATTGCACATCTGGTCCGGGGCAAAGCGACTGCTTTTGCCTTCCAAAAGTATGTCCCTTTGGAGTCCATTGCCAAGGCAGCAATGTGGGCTTCCCCATTGGCTTTTTGCAAGCATTACTGTCTAGACCTGAGCTCCAGGGCTGATGCCCAATTTGGCCCGCAGTTCTCAAGAATGTATTCCCAAGAAGGTTTATTTTTTTCCATCCTCTTGTAATGCCCGTGGGAGATTCCCAAGCATAGACCATAAGTATGGAGGAAAGGGGAAGGGATGTAGGAGTATGACAGTTACTCACCATAGTGACTACCTTACTCGTAGCCCATAGTCTCCTTTCCTCCAATATGCCCGCCCGCCGTCCCCTCTAATAAGTATCCTCCATTATTGCTTAAATGGTCTCAGACCTGGCGATGGAAAAGGACTGAAGGGCAATGCTCAGGGTGGATATCAGGAAGTCAGGGTTATGGTCACCTGCTCTGGTCCCGCGTAAAAATAAAGGACAAAAATTACATTTTTGATTCTTTTTAACAAGTCTTCCCGTCCCGTGGGACAGAATGCCCCACAAGTATGGAGGAAAGGGGACTATGGACTAGGGGTAAGGTAGTTACTACAGTGAGTAACTTTGTCATTACTGTAAATGCACATTAACCTAGTACTGCCTCTGCTCTTGTTATTGCCTAATTGTAAGTCATTTGTTTGAACTGATGTCCTGTTAAATATATAAATTATTCCTTAACAATCTGCGTTTTGTTTCATTGAGTGCTTACTGAAAGAAAGTGGTGGTGTTGATATTAGTGCTATTTTGAACCTGCTGTGGAAGTGTGCTCCTGGTGGTCCTGAATAGCATGAGTGTGCTCTATCATTTACAAGAGGGACCCAGTAGCCGGGCGTATTGTGGGTATTGCTAAACTATGACAACAAAAATCCCCTCCCGTTGTAAGGATATCGCATAGTTACATCTTTTGTGATAAATACAGCATGCGTTCACATCCCAATAGAAGCAATCAAATTGAAAAATAAAAATAAATAACAAAAATACAAAAAAACTTGTATTCATCAAGTTTCAACACTAAATATGTACTAAGACTATGCAGTATAAAATGAACACTCGTATAAAAGTAGTGTTATATACATTTGTTAAATTCACTGCCACAATGTTTTCACCAAGAAATCAACACTAACACTGAAACATCAGTTTATCAATCCATCACACCCAGTGACCAGTGTATTGGCGCATCGCACATTAATACTACGACGCACATTATGATTGTCTGTAAATAAACTACTACATGCAGATTTTGATGCAATATAAAGCTCTGCAGATATCTTGTTGCCCGCAGTCGCTTGTTCCCAACAGGTTTCTGCTCTTGATCATTGAGAACATTCTTCAGGGCCCATATTAGTGGACAATGTGGGATTCAACCATTATTTATCCATATTAATTTTGAATGTGGCTAGTTGCTACCAGATCTGGACATGACCTGTTATGTATGATAACAAGCCAAAGTTAAGACAGCTTTTCACATATCATGCGGCCTGTAGCCAGTGAAACCGTGACAAATGCAAATGGCAGCTGTTTGCACATCCTGCAGGCCTGTAGCCATTGATAGCTGAATAGTTTTCGCCGAACATATAGCACACGTTATAGACTGTAAGCGAGTGTGCATGCTTGCTGGACGAATGTCTTGGCCTAACAAGAGTCCAGGAAATGATGCTTTCCTGTTCTAGCAGATGAGCGAAATCGCACACTGCAGTTTCCTATTTTAAACTGCACACCAGTAGGTGCGAGCGTTGACTTCACACCATTAAGTGTTACATCTAATGAGGAGTCATGGACAGGAAATGAGTAGACACAGAGAAGCTTGATGCACGCATGAAACAAGTGACATGCCGATCAAGGTCTGTGGAATGCAGTGGAAGCAGTCATCGAACGTGTACCCACTTAATGGTGTTGTACATAGCAGACCATATTCAAAGAGCACAGTGACGCACTGAATCTTGGACCTTAGTCTTCCAGATAGCGGACATGACGTGCACACGGGCAGCGAAACATGTTCCTTCTAAGGCCCTAGCAGAAAAAGGCAGGGAAAAGCAGACTTTCCCATCAGTCAGCAGACGTGGATGTTTTTCAAGGCCAACCGGGCTGTGGGAGAGTACAGAGCAGAGGAGTCCTGGGCAGCAGCAGGAAAGAGACATTGGGGCCCAGCTAAGCAGAACTATTAAACCCCAGAAGGCACATTTTACTCTAAACATGAGTTAAGGGTAGAGACTTGTTGAGTGCATTGAAACTGATGTAGTGTAGTATAACATGGCTAAAAGGTTACTCATGTTGAACTAAAACTACCACTTGGTCTATTATTTATCTAATCAAACATGCTCTTTGCCCACTAGATGATCTTGTTCATTGGTGTTATGTTATATCTGCTTTTGATTTAGCTTGTGTGATGAGAATAGGAGCCCTTAGAAGGTAGGGTGTCATTAACATAACTCCTGCGTTAGGTGTATAATTCAGAGTAATGTCAATGGTATCTTTGAGTCCAAGAACTTTACAATTCCTGGCTGTATGTTTAATCATGTTGGTGAGTACACAAACCTAGGCGGACCTGTCTTTTAGCGCTGAGACACCGCCTAGGCTGAAGGTTGGCATGAATTGACTGATGACCACTGGTCTGTTTTCACAGCCTCAAACGAGGTGGATAGGCTCATGGTCGCAATTAAGTCGGTCCTGCTTGAGCATGAAGGTCTGAGAATTTTCGTGCATACTTCTTAGCCATCTCCCTTATACGTGGCATGTGGCACAGGAGTGTTTCATGAAGGTATAGGTTTCCTCCTGTGTGGTCTCCCTTGTGTGAATCGAATATTGTGAACCCAGTTGAGAGGTTATTATTCACATCTTCCTAGACTGAAAATGTGTAAATGAATAAACCGCAGATGGTAATGGTAAATCTTGCTCTTGATATGAATACAAGGACTGACTTTATCGTATCAGCATCAGAGATGGAAAAATAGGTTGAGTGTGGTCCATGAGTGGGGCTTAACTGGTGGTGAGTGTTAAGCAGAAACCTCTGGGACCACTGCAAAAGATTTAAGACTACAGGTGTTTGGCAGTAAACCCACTTGGTAGCAGTCTGTACCACACAGATTCACTTGGTAGCTGTGGCTGAACAGTCAGACTTCCCTCAAGAAGAGTTAGGCAGTATACAGAGTATTCACAATAGGTCAGAAGAACACAGTAGAACAAGTAAACACTGACCAGAGCTTGGAGTAATAGAGATATGATTTATTTAAAAACCACATCTAGAAACACACACAGGCACTAATAGTAAGCAGTTCAAAAACACGGTTGCTAAAAGATATACACTCCCTTAGAAGAATATTAGACCAGTCTTAATTAAAGCGCCACTTATTTTCAGACAGCGGTGAGTGCTTAAAGCAGATGGCACTCTTAATAATTCGTTTTAAAAGGGAGAGAAAAGCAGAGTATAATTTGAAACTGATCCCAACACTTTCACAAGAACAAAACCAGAGAGGAAGGCAAGTAAAACCGTGAAGTTGGAGTTCAGAAGGCCGGATCCACTTCGAGAGGATCAGAACGAAATGTGTCCAAGGTCACACGGTTGAAGTGCATAAGAGTCTTGCAAAGGTTCAAAAAGAGTTGGACCAAAAGAAAGGGACCAGTTAGAGGGTCAAGGCGGCCAGCCCAGTCCAGAAGGTTAAGGGATTATCATTACCTTGTAGCAATCTTTAGAAAGGGAGGCCTGGCGGACACGGTACCTTAAAGTGGTGAGAATACTCCAGCGGGGGCAGTTGTTCCTGGCAGCAGATGCAAGTCGGTGCTTCGTCCGGGGAAGAGAGGATCTCGTCTGGGAGGAAGACGGGAGTCCGTTGCACTGCCAGGGAAGAAACCAGCCGCGGAGTTCTCAGGTAAAAGGAGCGGTCCTTTTATTCGCGGTGCAGTGGTAAGTGGCTATCCGGTTGCCAGGGTGCTTGGCACGGGCAATTCGACCACAAGACGTCCTGGGATGCGAGGAAAAGAAGGTAAACTGGTTGTGCCCACCAGTCAGGGGAAGAAGCCTCTCCAGCCGGGAGATCTTCTGTCGTCGGAAAGTGGTGAGTCGGTTCCGCAGGGTTCCACCGGTGGTGTCGTCGTGGTAGGTCGGCTCAGCTTCTCCCTCGTCGGATTCTCAGGTCCTGTGGCGACTTCTGAAGTTCCAGTCCCCAAAGCCCTGCTTTTATGCAGCACACCCCCATTCACTCAACCTAGCTGTTAATCAAACATGCTAAGTGGTGAGCCGGCCGGCTCACCCCTTGGGCCAATCACACAAGAGTGCGACTTGAGTTACCAAGGTAACTCAGTCCAGGGTGCCTAAACCCCCTCCCACGCCCCCCTGTGGTACCCAGACAGAGTGGCACCACAAAAGTGGAACAAAGGGCTCGTCTTGGGTTGGAGTCACAGAAGAGAACACAAATGCCATTTTTAGAATCGAGTCCTGGCAAAAAATACCAACCAGCGAATTAATATTAAATAAACTGGCTGTATGTTCGCGGCTATGAGAATTTAATTAAAGTTGGTAGCCTCGAACAATGGGAAAATCCCATAGAGATATATTCGCGGTCGAATATAAAAAGTAGTATCCACTGCTACCAGCCAAAACTCGATTGGGGGGGTGGAGACATGCCCCCTCGACTAACAGACCCTGGGGCAATCGAATTGCCCCGACCAGTACGTCCACAATATGATGGTTTGTACTGGTTTCTGTTCTTAATTTGGGACTAGTAAAGCCAATGGTGACTTTACATGCCCTGGGAGACAGTAGTCAGTCCCAGGGTATGGAGTCTATGGTGGGGTGTCACTGACACCCCTGTTTTATGGCACGGAGGGTGCTGTGTAACACACATAGTAAAAACACATGAGACCCTATGGAGTAAAGGACCCCATAGCCCATCAGATACATTAGCAGTCAAAGGAACACCATAAATCATGTCCAAGAGTGGGAGAAAAAGAGTCTCACTCTTGGCAGGAGAAAACAACAAACTCCAGAAATCCAGCAAAGCTGCTGGGGGACTCACTAGGTTAGGAAATTCAGCCTAAAGAGAGGATTCTCCCCAACAGTGAGGAAGAGATCCCCACAGGTGATCTTGCTAGTAAATTGCTTAAGAAATGTGGTAGGGCCAGAATACCAAGATTAATGGCAAGCATACCATTTTGGGGATCAGGGAACCTCTTGTGCACTCCCTTTTTATATACGTTGGTGTTTCCAGGCACTGATGTTAATGGATCCTAGGAAGAAAATGTCTTTTTGTTCCGTGTACAAGATAGTTGCTGGTATGTTAATAAAACAAGAGAAAATAAGTTGGAGGAAACAATTTAAAATTGCAAGCTACTAGCCACTGTAAAATAATCACTTGCCACCTCAATTGGAAACATGCACACAGCAACACCTTTTCTTACTTGCCAAGAGTCCTTTCTTACTAGCCAATGGCTAGTGGCGACTGCACAATTTGCACCTTTACATAAGGAATGTGACCCAGCAGCTTGAGCTGGACTGTCGGACTTAACTATTGTTTACACCCTTTTCTAGTGGCAAGCTGAAATAATGGTTTGCAGCAGGGTTTTGCAAGCTGCAATGCTCCCGATTTTCAGGACTACAACTCCCATGATCTGTTCATTGATGGGAATTGTAGTCCAAAACCTCTGGAGAGACAAATGTTGCAGACTGCTGCTCTGCAGAGTTACACAGAGCAATGGCAGTGGTTATAATAGATTCAAAACCTCCCAGCCATCACCACCCTGGCAAGCTACTTTCAAGCCATTAAAGAGGAAGTGAACATTCATTACAATGGCAAAATGGCAAGGTGAAAATGGTTTTCTTTTTCTGTACACCAACAAGTGAACTTGGTTAACTTCAAATCCTCTCACAATCAAACTAGTATTCAAAATATTACTATCAAAGTAAAATTTCATAGTTTTGGTAATACTACCAACTTAAGTAAAAGCACTGCTTCTACAGATAATATCAATGCTTCGACAAATGGTACTTCAAGCAACTAGTATTACTAGATGTTTTACACTCTGTGGTAGTAGCACTCTTATACTGCTAGTACTACGTGTGATGCTGTTGGTACAAATGCTGCCACTACTGGTAGTTGTACCACTAGCTACACGATCAGCAGTTGTGTACTATAATTCTTAGCAGTAGATGGCCTAGGGTATTACCCCTACCAGCAATAATAACATTAGCAGTATTGGTACTCTAACAGCATTAGATGTTTTAACTACTTACTGCAGCAGCAGAAGAGGGGAAAGCAAGTGACTGAGTGAGCAAAGCTGCATCGCATTTGGAGGTGGAAGCAAAGATGACAATCTTGCAGCAGTGAAGAGACTTTAGGGCATTGAAGGTGTAGTGGCAGTTATGATGTAACAGCAAAGATAGGTAAAATCTAAATGAGAGGTAGTACCAAGATGGAAGAACTGACAAAAGGGAACAGGGAGGATTAAACAGTCAGCAATAGTTGTTGCGATGAACGCCTTAATCCCACACAGGAGAGGAAATCTAAACTAATAAAACCTAGAAGGCACGAGGCAGAACAAACCTCCAAGACCAAAAGGTCCAGCTTGTAAACAGATTACCCAGTCGTTCCCACCATATCCCTTCACTGAGAGATAAATGGATAACATCACACACATCCAGTCTGAGCTTGGATGCACATTAAAAAGACACTGTTAACCAGCAATGATATGCTTGGGCCAACATCTAGTGGAAGCTGCAGAGTATTAGTTGTTTTTGAAAAGGGACGTCGACAGGGCGTGCCAGTAATAATATCCTGAGTGTGAAGACCACTGTACCCATGACCCTTCACACGTCTTGGGTCCGTCGGATAGTTTTTTTCCGCCATCATAGACTGACGCTAAAGCGGAGTTCTCCTTTCGGCTCATCACCTTTTACTATTAAAATTACCAATTTAGTTTTTCTTTCCTTTATATTCACCGACTATCGAGACAGACGGCGGTGAAGAACAAGAAAAGACCGTCGAAGACTCCCGTCGACTGATCCGTTCCGGGCTTCACCCCACACAGTAGGGAGAGAGGGGGGGCATACTAGAATGTATATAGCCCTTTTCGTACACCACATTCGCCTAGCTGCTGTCATTCTGTTATGGAAAGGACCCCCTTTAAACTGTGTGCTGAGTGCAACAAAGTTTCTGTGGGTCGATAAACCTTGTGTGTAACCTGTCTCCCTCAACACCATGTTGAGGGTTCCTGTCGAGCGTGTAGGCTCTTCAAGACCAAGACATTAAAGGGCCGCTTAACTAAAAGTTGGGCCCACCACGCCAGGCAGCTTGAGGCCATGAATGTGGAGGGTGCCTTAAACGATGGCAGCAATGCCGCGATATCAGATGGCGAAGGCAACGGGGTTACTACAGTTTCCCAAGCGCAGGCCCCCGACACCAACAGACAGGTCAGCGGCCTTGTTACAGGGACAACACCCAGTGGCGGAAGCGCCATCACTACCCTCTCCACCAAACGCACAACCCACCGCTGACACTCTAGACAACGTGTTGCTCAAATGGCAGCGCACAACCTCTAGGGAGAGGTCTGTTGAATCGTTGTCCTCTGGGCACTCCAGATTGCCACATGACACTCCCCGATTGTCGAAAGATGGAACAGACCTGGATAAAGACATTCCCGAAGGTCGCGAGTCAGCTCACGAGACTTCGGATCTGACGTAGCTGAAATTTGATGGTCTGCGTCAATAGCGGTAAAAAGTCCCATACAAGCGGGACTAGCCCATTTAGTAAGAAAACGTGTCCCAGAAGGACTTGCTCAATCAAAGGAGTCGGAGTTCTTCTAAGACCCCCTCATAGGGATAAATCGCAGAAGGATGGGGCCTCTCACAAAAGTAAGGAACCTCAAGCTCAGGATTCCCTGTCTTCAGCCTTGAAGAAAAAGGCTACACCTTCTACCTTAATCCCACCCACTACAGAAGATTTAGGTCTCCCACCTCCAATGGTCAGCTGAAGATATAGATAGGGTCATGAGAAGGTCTTTCATGACAATTTTTTATGAAAAAGACCCTAGCTACTTCACAAGTTTCCACTCTACCCCTCCCACAACAGTGGCCTCTGAGTCTCAAAACTCTGTTGAATCCCCTGCTAAAAGGTCTTGCTCCGGTGAGCCAGTGCAAGATCCCACTATCATTGAACTATATGCCCCAGACATTGATCATGAAGACCGTTATAGTCAAGAAGCCGCATCCCCTTATGGGGATAATGAGGACGATTCAGATAGTCATGTACAACATCGACTCCCAGTTCATAAGGACCCCCAGTTGTAGACTCGCCCAGTGATAATCAGCCTCTTCTAAACTCAAGAAGATCTGCAGGACAAGGATTTCATTGACCAAATCTTGGGAGATAAAAAGGCTGTCTCTCAATTTATTCCCCTACTAAAGTGGGTCCAGCGAGGTACAACTCTCTCTAGAGACACCAAATCAGACGGGAGCGGTGAACCCCCGCATAGAGAAACTTTTCAGGCCGGTCCCATCTGACCCGATGTACATCAGGGGTTGGCTAAATCCTGACTCTCTCGTCGTTGGGACAAGGAAAAGAGCAGGTACTCTCCTAGCCTCCTCTGAGGATCCTTCTGACAAGTACAGTAAAAGGCTATACATGATGGGCAGGAAGGTTGCCTCTTGCACTGCGTTCCAGACCAGAATAGCTAATAACTCTACCTTATTAGCCAGTTTCAACTGCCATCAATGGGAGGAGGGCTCGGCTTTACTCTCCTCGGCCCCGGAACCCCTCAATTCTCAATTAGCACTGGTGGCTTCAGAAGGAAGGGCAGTTTCAAGTTGCTTGCTAAAATGCAGTTGACGCCGCAGACCATGCCAGCAGAATCTTAGCGGAGGGAACCATTATGAAGCGCCACGCTTGGTTACGCCAATCCGGGTTTAAGCCAGAGACGAAGGCCACTCACATTAACATGCCCATCGAGCCCAATGTACTTCTTGGCAAGGCTGTCGAGGACGCCTTAAACAGTCGAGTGTGACACACTGAAATCATTGGGCCAATTGACCAATAAACCTCCTGGCCAGAGGGGAAACTGCAATTTTCGTCGTTCACGTGGACTCTTTTCCCAGAGGTTCCAGCTATAGTCAAAATCAAGGAACAGCGTGGGGGAGCAATCGAGGCCAAGCCTCTCTGAATTACCAGAGGACCGCGCAGATCATGCGGTCGGGGAAGGGGTCCCTCCAGAGGTGGTACCCCACCTCAGAAACATTGACATCCCTCTTCAGGTGCCCTCCCATGCCTCACCAGTAGAAGGGAGCATTTCCAACTTAACCCTAGCATTAGAGGGAATCACCTAAGACAGATGGGTGCTGTCCACTGTAGCGGGCGGATATTGTATAGTGCTCCTTGAGCGACTATGCCCGCTCAATCTACTCACTCAGCACGGGGGGAGGGGGAGAACTAACCCTGCATCCTCAACCTCACTCAATGAACTTGGCAGCATGGTTCCTGAAGTCATAATTCGGACATCTTAATCTACCACAGAGGTGTATGGATATCTTGAAAGAAGCAAGAAAAAAGTCTCATGGTGGAAGCTACCTGTCATTAAAGCATTCATGGAGGGAGTAATGAGACTCCACCCTCCAATTTCTAACCCGCTGCCAGGATGGGATCTCAATGTTGTACTCGCTAAGCTCATGGGACCCTTTCGAGCCAATGCATACAAGTCTAGTCTTAAGCACCTGACTTACAAAACTGCCTTGTTAGTGGCTATTACTTCGATAAGAAGAGTTGGTGAAATACAAGCATTGTCAGTGCAGGATCCTTTCTTTACTGTACACGAGGATAAGCTGGTTTTGCGTACTCGCCTTGCTCTAAATTTCATGTAAACCAGTCTATTGAGCTACAGGCTTTCTTTCAGAACCCCACCAGCTCAGCTGAGGTAAAACTCCACACAGTAGATGTGAGGAGGGCAGTCCTTTACTACGTAAACAAGACCAGACCGCTAACAGACCAACTGTTTGTCCTTGTAGCACCAGGCAGAGACTGCATTTCAAAGAATACCATCTACAGGTGGATAGTCAGATGTATACAATTGTGCTATTCCCCATCAAACAAGACACTGCCTTTCCCGCCCAGAGCTCACTCCACCAGGAGCCACTCTGGCTTTCGTTGCAAATGTCCCTCTAGACCGCATTTGCAAAGCAGCTACATGGCGCTCAGTACACTTTTTCACTCAGCATTACTGCATTGACACTCATTCCAAGACAGATACACTACATAAGTGGGACAAGCGGTTCAAAGGCACCTCATCGCACTTGAACCTTCTCACATACCACCACCATCTCCTAACACTGCTTGCTAATCTATGCACAGAATGTGATCTAAGCAGATTTCCACAAGCGTTCATACCACCACCTTCTCCCAACACTGCTTGCTAATCTATGCACAGCATGTGATCTAAGCATATTCCACAAGCGTTGGAAGGGATACTTTACTCACCATAATCGTATTTTGTGATGCTTTTATCTGCTTGGATTCACATGCGCCCACCCTTCCTCCCCCCGGAGAGGAGGCGCATGGATGCGTATGATCTTGTCTGATATGTATCTGCTTGGATATGACTGTACTCGTGCTACACGTCATGCTACCTCATGTCAGAAAAATAACAATCTGAGGGACCTCGATGCGTGAAGGATCATGGGTACAATGGATGTCACACTAGGGATAGTATTACTGGCGCGCCCTGTCGACGTCACTTTTTTCGAGTTTCTAAAACAGTAATACTCTGCCGCTTCCACTAGTTGTCGGCCTATGCACAACATGTGAATCTAAGCAGATACACGCATCAGAAATACGATTACGATGAGTAATGTATCATACACAAAATTGAGGAGCGCTGGGAGCTATTTAGTTCCTGCTTGTAGCTTAAATGAGCCTGGGTAGTTTGACACCAACAGCTGTCGGGAGCTACTTTTGGCTCCCCTGTCCAACTGATTCCAGACACATGAATTTAACTCCCTTCATTTGGGCCAATTTTTCTAAATCATTAGGATACATGTTGATGTTAAATGACATTTGTACCGTGCACGATCACCACCGGAGTGGTCCCCTGGGGCTCTGGCGGCTCTGAATGAGGAAGTGGAAGGGTGGTTAGTGGGAAGTAGCTGGAAAAGTGCCAGAGAGCAGTGATGTGCTGTTGACAGCCTCAGCCCGGTGGGTCCATTGGCTGGGCCTGGGGTGTTTTGTGGCCGGTAGTCGTCGTGTACTGTTGTGCGGGTCTGTGTTTTTTGTTTTGTTGCAATGTAGTGAAGATTTTGTGGTTTGTTGTGCTGTAGGTTTGTGGTTGTTTGGTTTGGAGTTTGAGAGGTGTATGCAGAGGGGGAAAATTGTTAATGCAATTGGTTAGTTGGCATCTTTATCCTGAATTGAGGTGTTGGGCTTCTGTAATTTCCCCAGTTGGGGTTTGGGAGCGCCCCTGCGCCTCTGTCTAGATCTTGGTCCGACCGGCCTTCGAGGTCCCTTTCACATCTGCCCCCCCCCCCCCCCAGTCTTCCCTTCACACCCATACAGCTAGCGCACCTGCCCATGTCCACAGCTCATATATTGTGATGATTGCTAATATCCCGATAATTCCACTATACTGTGGTACCTGGTGGCAACTTACGGACAAGTGCAGTTGTTGGCTGGGGAGTTTTTCCGTCTCAGTTTGGGTGTCACCTGTGTTCCCCTCTAACCGGCGTCCTTCGTCAAGGTGCCGTGGGAGCTTCTTCACATAGAGAGATGTCCACAGTCTCTACTGGGGGTTCTCCGTGTCCAGTTCATTCATCCCTTTCCGATTCGGTTTTCAGTTTGAGTCTGTGGTGTTGAAGAACCAGGTCTTTAGTAATTTCCTAAATTTTAGGTGATTTCGTTTGTTTTCTTTTTTGTTTTCTTTTTTGTTTTCTTTTTTGTTTGTCTTTTGGGATGTTCCAGGTTTTAGCAGCTAAGTGTTAAAAGGAGGTGCCTCGCGGTTTCTTCTTGAGGTATGGTTTAGTTTCCAGGTGGATTTTGTTGCTTGACCTGAGGGGTCTTGTTGGCTTGTAGATTATGTTTTTTTGTAGGAATTCTGCTCCCTGTCCACTGACTGCCCTGTGTGTTATGCACATTGTTTTGAAGGTGATGCAATGTTTTACTGGGAGCCAGTGTAGTGTTTTTAGGGTAGGGGTGATGTGTTCTCTTCTTGATAGTTTGGGGAGTAGTCTAGCTGCTGCATTTTGGATCCGTTGTAGTTTCTTCAGCAGGTATTCTGGAATTCCGAGGTAGAGGCTGTTTGCATAGTCGATACTTGACATGATGAGGGTGACGATAGTGCGTGTTTTGTGTGTGAAGGAGAGGAAAGGTAGGATTCTTGCCATGTGAAGGAGGAAAAAACATTTCTTGACTGTTGTGTTTACTTGTGGTTTAAGGTTAGGGTGTTGTCCATTAGGACTCCCAGATTTTTTACTTCCTTAGATGGTGATGGTGCGGTTCCCATTTCTGTTGGCCACGGGATGCTGATTTGGTTCGTTCTCTTGGTCTTTGGTTATGAACATGATTTCTGTTTTTCCTGGATTGATTTTCAGGTTGTTGGCAGCCATCCAGTTGAAGACTTCCTTTCAACACTTGATGAGGGTTGAATGATCAGCTTGGGTGTCATCGATTTTGTAGATTATTTGGGTATTATCTGCATAGTTGTAGCATGTAATGTTGTACTTTTTGAAGCTTCGGCTAACCGGAGTTTGGTAGATGTTGAAGTACATTGGTGATAGTGAGGATCCTTGTGGCACTCGACAGTCATTGAATTTTGGAGCGGATTTGAAGGGTTTAATCCATACGGTTTCTCTTCTGTCTGCTAGGAATGATTTAGTGGTGTTGTCGGTTATGCCTATGTCTTCTAGTATTTTGGTTAGGGTGTCATGACTGTTGAGTCTGCGTTGCTTTATAGGTTGTCCCAGATGGATAGTAGTGCTGTTTCCGTTCTCTTGAGGGTCTGAAACCGACTTGAGCTTGGTCCAGCAGGTAGTGTTTTTCTACATATTCTTGGGTTAGTTTATATACGTAGGTTTCCAGGAGTTTTGCCGGGTTGGGAATGTTTGAAATTGGCCTGTAGTTGGAGAGGTCTTCTGTGTCGCCACTTGTGTTTTTTAAGAAGTGGTTTGATATATGCTGATTTGAAGGTCTTTGGTACAGTTCATGTTGCTAGAGAAAGGTTCATAAGGTTTCTGTAGTAGTCTGCTGCCGTTCCTTGTGCAAGGTTTGATTTGTAGATGTCTGGGGGACAGGGATCCATGGGTGATCCAGCTTTCTTGCTGTGTTTTTACAAGCAATGTGAACGCTTCTGCTGATATTTCAGGAAAGTTTTTGAGTTTGTGCTGAGGTTCTGTGATGGGTTCGCATTGTAGTATGTTGTGGTTGGTTGGTATGGATTGTCGTATGTCGCTTTTTTAGCAATTTTTTTTTTTTTTTGAAGCGGTCTGCCAGGTCGTTGCATAGTTTCTCTGAGGGGGTTGGGGTGTTATCGCAGCCTGGTGGGTTTCTCATCTCTTTAATGATGATAAACATGTATTTTTGTGTGTTGGAGGCATTGGTGATTCTGTCATCATAATGCCTTCTCTTCGCCTTTTGAATTTCCTTCTTGTATGCGCGGATTTGTCTCGAACAGTTTTTTTCTGGGTCGGGAAGTCAGGGGAAGCAGGAAGAGGGTGCGGGGCGGGCAGCTGGGGGGGGGGGGTTACAAAAGGCCTCGGGGGCCTGAAGATATTTTAACATAAACCTTGCCACTCACTGTGCTCCTCCTGGAATGTCTAAGACATTTAAAGCTTAAGGGGTCATAAAAAATGGAAAATGATAGATTTGTCTTATGTCGAAGTTCTATTTGTGGAATGCTATGTACTAGCGCTTTGTTCCTGGTGGTAGCTCCTGGACCCTGGCTAATGCTGGACACCAGGAGCTGCTTTTAGCTCCTGCTTATTCAATCTTAAATGTGATCCCTGACCTGTAGATGCAAGGGAGTAGGCCCAAGAGATCAGGTACGCAATGGGCTTCACGATAGACTATGTAGTAAACATTTATTATATAGAGGGGAAGCGCTAATATAGTAGATCAACGAACACGACACACAAGCAGTAGGGATATTTTACTTTGGGGGCTGAGATGGGTAGCAGCAGCAAAGCAGCATTCACATGGGTACTTTTATAGGTAGGTTTTAAGCCTTGCAAGGAATGGTATTGATAGAATAACATGGGGACAGAGATGAACCCTAACCAAATGCATGCACATCCGTTGGCACACACTAGAAGTAACAAATGCATCAGTATGAGTGTAATTTAGCAACACAAAGTGATAATGTAACGCACAATTTATATATGTTAATGCTTCATAGGTTTCTAAAAGGTAGCCTCAAAATGAAAGGCAGTGCATGTGCTGTCTGAATAGCAGGCCTCGATACATTAGAGTTTTACACAGCAAAAGGCCGTCTGCTAGAGACCGAGTGTGAGGAATGTGTTGGCAAGGTCGGCAGCCTTGATCACAGTGTAAAGTTGCGCAGCGATTTGGTTAATTGTGAGGGGGGGAAACCCTTTCCTGTGCACAGCCCAAGAAAACATGACCTAATCGGATGTTGCCACCAGAAGCACGGTCTGCAAGAGAAGTGGTAGAATGCTGCGTAGGATTGACTGCGAAGGAGAATACTCAATCCGGTCCCACACATTCATTAAGTGACACATATAACTAATACATGTTCTTAAAACTAGGCACAGCCCTGGTGAGGACAAGACTATGTGCAGACATGCACAGGTAATGTCAGTCAAATGCACATCGCCCCCTGTAGGAAAGCATCCGCCTAAGAGTGACAACACAGTGGATAATGTAAGCTCTCAGCCCGCAGAGAGAATTAATCATACAGGATTAAGGCAGGTTCAAAGGCAACAGCTCAGCACATTTAAAGGTTGCATATCGATTAGGACACCAATGAATTAAATGATTTTAGTTATTAAAATACATGTGTATATACAAAGGATAAAAACACACTTTCCAACAGATGCACTGTCCCAGAGTAAGGGGCCTAAGAGCATTCCATGAGGTCATGCACATAACCATGGGGAAAGGAACCGGAGAAGCTACAGGCTTCCAATCAGAAGTTGCAATACTATGCTGACGGTTGACGCAGCTCAAAGGGTGAGAGCGGTACGATGGTGCCAATGTTTAATTCACATGAGAACAGGATGCGAAAAAAACACAATAGTTGCCACACTGTTGATCAATGAATTCGTGAGGTGTGAACAGTTTAGCAACAATTCTCAACAGTGACAAAAGCGTCCCACCCCAGAAGGGCCAAATGAGCTCCACCAATTGAAAGAGGATACACAAACCTAATAAAATGATGATCGGCAAATCAGAAGTCTAGAAACTAGATGGTACCACCATGAAATCATTATTATGATGTAACTAACAGAATGGTCACAAGAGATGGGCATTGTATAGGTTACCCCATAGCTCAATATTTATCGGCGAACAGTATTTAGAAGTATTCTGAAACCATGTTGCGATCTTTCTACTATAAGACTACCACCATTTTGTATTGTTCGTTGAATGAGTTTTCCAATTATTCCCGATGGCGATTGCACGTCATGAACTTTTGTTTTTCTTGATCTGGTGCAGTTTATGGACTAATTTGGCTTACTTTTATTTTTTTATTTTTTTGGCATATTACCCTACATTGTTCAGAGCAATACAAATAGGGGATCAAGCCATGTGCATGCAAACGTTTAGAAAAAAAACAGTTCTGCCAGCTCTCGCACTCCCTTCATGGAACTGGGACTGAGACCTGTGCCACAGAGAGTAACTCCTGGTCAATGGAAAATACTGACACCCAGAAGCTACTTTGAGCTCCTGCTCCATGAATTCCAACTATGACCCCTGTGCTAGTTAAATAATAATCCCAATTCTATTGATAGGGCAGGTTTAGTAGATACTTTTATTTGGTGTGAAGTCAAAGAAATTCAGACCATTTTTTTTGTTGTCGTTATTGGGCATTTGTAAGGCACTTATACATCAAAAAAATTGTTTCAAAGCGCCAACAGGGCAAAGGCAAGGGAAATGGCAAGACCATGGAACATGCATAATACAGAAAAAGCGTTCCTACTAGGCCTTGTGAACATTGGATCGTGCAAGTGCTGGGAGAGAGAGGGGACTGGGGAAGCGGGTACGTGCTAGAGGATCCACAGAGGGGTGAAGTGCCAGGGAGATGGTTGCAAGGTAACATGCAAGTGCAAGAGCCGGATTCGAGACAACAGCTAAATGCAGGCAGTGACCACTAGATGGAAGAGGGGTCACCATCCCATCCAATAAGTGCAGTCCTGTGAAGCAGAACAGGCCAGTGGTACCAGAAGGCAAGTGCAGAGTAGGGTGTATGCTGTGGGCGATTGGACAGAAGACCAGGACCCATAAGAGTCCAGGCCTTCGACCACTGTTACTGTGAGGTTTAGCACGGGAGGAAGAGGGAAGGAGGAGGAAAAGAGGAAGTCTTGAAGTGTTTGCGGAACTTGAAGACTGAGAGAAAGGGGGAGGCTGTTGCAGAGGAAGGAGCCTGCTGAGGAGAGAGAATGGCTACCCGCTCTCTGCTTGGAGAAACACTTGACAAGCAGAAAGTTGGAGGATCAAAGTGATCTGGAAGGAGAATATTTGGTGAAAGCAACTTGCAGATATCGTGGGCCCAGGCCCCAGACATCCTTCCGGATGATGCAGTGGGATTTAAATTTGATCCTTACAATTGGGAGCCAGTGGAGAGATTTTAGGGCTTGAGAGTTGCAGTCCCTGGGCTTAATGCCAGGGATAAGGCTCGCAGCCCTATTCTGGATTGGCTGGGGGGAGGAGGGTGTGCGGATAGAAGAAGGTAGATTGAGGAAGAGGCTGTTGCAGTAGTTCAGCCTGGAAAGTACCAGAGCTCTGGTGACCTTGAGCTTCTGGGGGAAAGTGAGGAAAGGTAGGATGCACCTGAGAAGGTAGAGTTGGAAATGTGCCTTCTTGGCAAGGTCAAAGATGTGAGGAATGAGAGAGGAGTCTAAGAATAATCCCAGGTTTTTAGTCTCGGAGGAAGGAGAAGGAGAGGGGGAGAGACCATTTATGGTGGTCAGAGCGAAGACCGAGATCATTTGGAGGTACACATTACATTGCCCTTATGTTGTAATGTCTCCATACTGCACTTCAGCTTCTCCTAGTGTCACTTCTTAAGTGCTCATTATCGTCTCGCACTGGAGTGACCATAACAAAAACATTTTTCACAAATGTACTAACCTATTCTGTTGGAACTTTCACTGGAAAACAATTATTTTTGTTGGGGGATATCCAGTTTTTAGAAAAGTCAAGTCTTGTGTTATGACAGGCAGAGGTTAAGTTGCATCTCTTCCCCCTCAGCCTTTCGTGCAAGTATGGAATGATGGGGAACATTTGAAGTTGCAAGCTACTAACCCAGTCAGTCAATTGCCACTGCCAGTGATGCACACCATTTTGTACTCACCAAGAGTCCATTATTAGTAGCTAGCGGTGAGTGCAGATTTTGAGCCCTGCACGTATACATGGGCCTCAACACTTGCACTTTAATAGACCTTTGCTAGTCATAACTCACTGTAGGCGAGTAAGAAATGGTGTCCTTTCGCATGCAGCTAATTGAGGGGAGAGTCACTATGTTCCGTGTTAGTAGACTGCAACTTCAATTTGTGCCCACACGGAGCAAAAATTCATGTTGCAAGCTACTAGCCATACAAAGTCGGTCCACCTCATTTCAATACATACAGCACACCATTTCTTACTCGCTAGAATCTATCACTAGCCAACGGCTATTGGCAAGTGCACATTTTGCACTGTATGGTGTGTATATATCAGGATTCAAAATTATTGGGAGCCATTTAGCTCCTGCTTGTAGACTACGGTTTGACACTAGCAGATGTCAGAAGCTACTTTTGACTCCACAATCCTAATTGCGCCACACAAATATGCTGATCGGATATTCATTTTGTATGTTTGGGATATACATACATACATACATGCATGCACCTGTGCACCCATTTCTTACTCGCCAAGAGTCACTAACCAGTGTATAGTAGCAAGTGCAATTTTTACGTCATGTACTAACGGTATGGAATTTCAGAAAATAACTTACTTTTTAACACTTCCACGAAAAGAATAACAAATTCCACAGTAAAACCTTCAGTCAGTCTTCCTAGCATGGAATTCCTTTCGTGGACTGCTTAATGTTTTTTGAAAAAATGTTTTGCAAAGCTTTTTAACATGGTGGTTTTTCGCATATGAAATTCATAATTATTTTTCGTCTCAAAGTCTGTTTCGACTTTCAATCTTTTTTACATGCACATAATCATGAACTGATTACAAATGGGGCACTTTGGAATATTCACGGTTCAAGATTCTATACAGGATTCTAAACTGCTGGGAGCTATTCAGATTCTGGTTATGGCATAGGAGAGCCTGCTTGGCTTGACGCCAACAGCTACCATGGGCTTCATTTGGTTCCTCAAGTGGGTGGCGCACGAACATGGCTAAGTGACATGAACTGTGTGGGTTTGTGCACAAATGAGCATTGGGACGCATCTAGAATACCTGAAAAGCATAATGGGTCATATATAATGGACACAGTTATAGTTTGAATCTTGCATTTGCGTTTCATTTGTGGTCCACTATAATAGGTCCTTGTTCCTCACTTTCCTGATCACTGGGGATGCCCAAAATCTCGGAGATGCTTTTAGCTCTTCCTGAGCAAATTCATATTGGTTCCTGATCGATTTCTTTCTCTTTTTTTTTTTTCCCTCTTTCTCTTAAACTCTACATGCACTTGCATGGCTACAAATTGCGGGGAGGTAGTTAGCTCAGCCTTCTAGCCTAGGAGTGCCTTGTTAAACTGTTGCCAGGATCTACCTTTGGCTCTCCTATCCAAGTAGTGGCTTGCAAACCTAATAACTTTTTTTTTTTCAAACTTTGACTGTTTTATAGTAGTGATAAGTAGAACAAAATAAACATGGGAAACCTATAGCTTTCGGCAAGACATTGGGTCTAAGACATTAAAGCTTAGTTTCAACAAATCTGACAGAACAGTAAAACTGAGGTCCGAAAAGGGAATAGTGGGAGGGAGGGGGGAGTGGAGACGTGGGAGCATAGGTTAATGCAATAAGCTAATGGAAAATGAAATCTGTGTGATCGGTACCGATGGTGCGCTAGTGACCACACTGGATTAGAACCCAAACTATATGTTGATCTATGGACCCTGGCAGCGAGATAAAACCTCCCCCTCAAACTTCCCACAAAGTTTGTAATAGAAAGATAGATTAAACTTCGGGTGAGTGTCTTGCGCTCAAAGTCAGTCCTCTCAAAAGGAAAAATATTTTAGATTGACGTTTCAAAAGGTCCAAATCTTATAAGATGTCGGCTGTTTTTCTTATTGAAAAATACTACATGTGTTTCGACCCCTGGTTGTTGTCAAGGCTGTGGAAATCATAATCATTACATGCCAACATTGATAATATAAGTGACATTCAAAATAGTTACATTGAAACAAAGATATAAGTGTAACAAAAGACATTAAAATGGTTAAGTCATACCATGTTACAACATACGCCATACGAGGGTTGGAGTTAGTGCAGTACCAGAATTCAATGCCAAAGAATATATAAAGGAGAATTGCATTAAGCAATTTGGCAATTTTTTATAACTTCCAATTGTGTTAATTTGTATTATTACATAGTTTTAGGAAGATATCCAGTGCTATGCAAACGACCAGTTTTTAGAGGTATTTGTGAGATATTCTAAAAAACAGTGCCCGATATAGACAATATAACAAGTCTATAAAATCAGTTTATGTATGCCATAAGTATAATGTATTAATACAAGATCCTACTCACCCTGAAATTGATCTGAAACCAGTATTGATTAATAATTGTGAAATTCTCATATGCTCGCTTTAGCATCAAAATTGCTTCCAAAAGAGTAAATTATTGGTGCATCTGCAATAAGGAAAAGTGTATGTCATGGTCTCTAACAGTCTATTGTCGGTAAAATTGTAGGTAACACCTAATACGGGAACTCTTACCTTAGTGTGAAATAGTAGATTGAAAGAGTTCACGTTTCATAGAACCATTTCTGGTATATATATATTGTTGAATGGCCTGTGAAAAATGTTATATAATTTCAAATGAGCAAATGATGTATTAAGTGGGGTGTGCCCATAGCAATAGTAATTGTGATTTGTGATTTGTGAATTGTGGTATACAATGCTCAAAACTAATTGGCTTCTCAAATGAAACCCATTAAATAAAAAATATGGTTGTTACCAATTCAAATGTTCTCATTGGTAAGGTTAAAGTATAAGAATAAGGACTAGATGAATAAACCCAATTTGAATAATAGTAATCTCTTGGTGCATCAAGTGGTTTGAATGGCACCATATAATCCCAAACACACACATCTCTTGTGCCCCTTCAATCTATGACTAATACCATATAGCCCCCATACACACACGTGTAAAATGTATATATACATCAGCAAAATGTACCTTAATTATATGGAAAATTCCTTGCACAAATCTTGTTAGTTGAATCGCCTTTTGACTCCTACAGTGATGTTTGTATGTTGTACCCGCGATCGCGGTGAATCCGCCATTCAAAATGGCGCCGGCCACGTGATGACGTCACACGTATGCGTGACGTCATCAATGTAAATACATGACGCGCTTGTTAGCCCAATTAGTATTACAATCGTCAGCAGGCCCATGTAATAAAAGAACCAAATACTTATGGATCAGTCTTTCTTGCTGCGTTGTCTTGGGGTAGGCGGGGGGCAGCGTGTTCTAGGCCTGAGTTCGCCCGGCTGTTCGGGAGGTTGTTGGTGTTGGGCTCCGGCATGGCCACCAGAGTTGTCTCCGTTTTGCCTCTGTCAGGTGTTCAGTCCATTTTCTCCATCCATCGCAGGGTTGGGGTCTGTCTTGCCACTCGCGGGAATTGCTGCGTGTAGTCCAGGAATGGGGCCCAGGTTTGGTAGAATTTGCCTCTGCTGTCGAAGCGCACGCCCGTGATTTTTTTTCTGCTGCAACTATCTCCCAACATTTGGTCCACCACATTGGGATTGATGGGCCCTCGGGTTGTTTTCATAGTATGGCGATCGATATTTTTGCTGCCGTAAGTAGGTGCAGGCAGATGTCTGCTAGACAGCCAGACAGAGGGAATCGACCTTTGCCTGTCGACCCCAAAAGGACTACTCCAGGGTCCCACGGGATCGTGAGGCCTGTGATTAGTTTGATTTGGTTGAGGACGTTCCTCCAGAATTGGGCTGCTTTGGGACAAGCCCATAATAGATGGTATAGTGTGCCTTTGTCTGAGCATTCTCTCCAGCAATTTGGTGCAATGGAGGGGTTGCATTTGTTGAGGATTTCTGGGTTTCGGGACCATCTGTAACGCACCTTGAAGGCCCCTTCATTGTTGGTTACGCATTTGGAGCTTTTGTGAACACTGGACCAGATATGGCTCCATTCCACTGGGTTGATCTCTCTCTTCCCATGTCCTTTTCCCATCTTATGTAAGGCTCCTTCGGGTCAGTTCTATCTAATAGTCTGTATAGGGTGGCCACTTTCCCTTTAGGGGGGGTGGTCGTGCGAGAGCTCTCTAGGGCTGATAGCTCTCTGCTTCCGCCTTGCCCGACTCCATCGTTTGATAGCCAGTATCTGAGCTGGGTGTACCTGAACCTTTCCGTTTCTGGGACCTGAAATTTAGTCTTGCAGGCTTCAAAGTTCAGCGGACCGCTGTTTTCAAAGAAGTCTGCAATGACGCGCAGTCTGCCCGCTTTCCACTTGTCGAAGCTGTTCGGGGAGATGCCGGGAGAGAAGTCCTGGTTGTCCCAGATGGGGGTGAGAGGGCCTGTCGTAGTTCTGCAGTTTCATTGGCGGACTGCTTTCTTCCAACTTGTCACTGTTTTTTTTTTTTTGTCGTCGTCAGCGGTTCCTCGTTGTTGGAGTGGTCAGGGCTTCTCCTGTGTGGTAGGCTTTCTATCGCCGACTGGCACCAATTTTCCTCCAGAGTTAGCCAACGGGGTTGAGGGTCCTGTAGTTTCCATGTGAAGGTGTGAGAGCTGGGCTGCGAGGCAGTATCTGCTGATGTCTGGGGCCCCTAGGCCACCCGCCGCGGTACTTCGGAGCATGATGCATCTTGGTATTCGCGGATTCTTTTCTTCCAAGACGTACTTTAGGAGGTCTGCCTGTAGCTTTTGGATGGCAGTTTTTTGGACGGTGACTGGGATGGCCAGACAATGATATAGTAGTCTTGGGATTGTTTATTTTAACCACGGTGATCCTTCTGAACCACGAGATTTCCTGCTTTTGCCATCTGGCTAGATCTTTTCGGAATTCTGCCAATAGTAAAGTTTATTTTGTAGATCCTTTCAGTTTTAGTTGGCATTTGGACTCCCAGATAGGTGAGATGCTGCTTTGCCAATGGGATCGGGTATTTGGCTACAAAGGGGGTCTTGTGTTTCTCCTGCATGTTGAGACCGATTACTGCAGATTTCAAGAAGTTTACCTGGAATCCTGCTGCTTCTACAAACTTTTCTAATTCCTGCCATATTGCTTGCCTGGACTCTTTAGGATGAGAGGCTGTTAAGAGTAAGTCTTCTGCATAGAGGGCTACTTTGTAGGACTCTCCGCCGACTGAGAGGCCGTGCATCACTGGGTTCGCTCGTATTCTGTCTGCAAAGGGCTCCATAGAGCGCGAATGCGAGGGGGTGGGGGATAGGGGGCAGACTTGCCTGGTGCCTCTTGTGATGGTGATTCTCTCGGACTTGATACCGTCCACTCTGAGATGTGTGGAGGGGTGCTGGTAGTTGGCTAGGACCCATTTGGTGAAGTTTGGGCCAAATTTGTAATGTCTTAATGTTTCCTTGATGTAGCCCCAGTCCAGCCTATCGAAGGCTTTGTGTGCATCGAGTGACATGACTATCGGTTCCGACCCCATTCTGTTGGCTGACTCGATTGTGTTGATTGTACGCCTACTGTTCGTGTGCTGTGGCCTGGGATACAGCCGGTTTGGTCCGGGTGGATTATGCTTGGGAGGGTTTGTGCCAATCTGTTCGCCAGGATCTTTGCGAACAGTTTTGCGTCATTGTTTAGCGGAGTGATTGGTCTGTATGAGGCGCATTGTGTCCGGTCTTTCCCCGGCTTTGGGATGAGGACTGTCACTGACTCCTCCATCGACGGGGTTGTGGTGCCTGTTTCGAGAAAGGAGTTGAATAGGATTGCAAGCTGGGGAGACAAGATATTGGTGTATTACTTGTAGAACTGGGCAGTAAAGCTGTCCGGGCCCGAGGCCATCGGGGCACGGATCGTATTGCCTACTTCCTCTGCTGTGATTGGCTGCTCCAGCGGTTCAAGTTGGAGCTGTGGCGGTGCTCCTTGGGCGGGAGCCAGGAAGCTCAGCTGCGCCTGCTTGGATGTGGGGGGTCGGGGGGGGGGGGGGGGGGTCTGGACATGGTTTGGTTTCTCTGTGGTGTTGTGCCATGAGTTTGAGGATTTCCGGCTTTGTATATTGGATTTTGCCGCTCGGGTCTGCCAGGCCTTGGATGTTTCGTGAGTGAATTTTTTTCAACTTGTACGCCAGGAGGCGGTTCGCCTTGTTGCTTTTTAGGTAGTAGAATTGTTTTGTGTAGGCCAGGGCCTTGGCTGAGCGGTCCGCCAGGTGCATCTCTAGTTCAGATTTCACTCTAGAGTGCCTGGCCGCTAGCTTTAGTCTGGTGCTTTTTAAAGGTATCCTCCAGTTCCTTGACCCTTTCCTCCAGCTTGTCTTGCTGTAGTTGTCTCTTGAGCCTCACTGTGCAGTTGATCGCTACGCTGCGAATTACCGGTTTCATGGCATCCTAGAGGATTGCTCCTGAGTTGTCGACGGTCGAGTTCTCTGCAAAGTAGTTTGTGAGTGCCTCAGCAATTTCCATTCTGCAAACGGCATCCGCTAGGGTTTGGTCTTGTAGCTTCCAGGACCATTTCGGCGGTTCCGGCATTCCCAGTGTTGGCAGGTGCATAATCACGGGAGCATGATCCAAGATGGCTCTTGTGCCGATCCGGATGTCTTCAATGCAGGGGAAGAGCTTGCAAGAGGTCAGGAGCAGGTCAATTAGCGAATGGCTTCTATGGACATGCAAGAAGAATAAATGGTCCCTTTCCTTCTTGTTAAACAGCCTCCAGGCATCTATGGTGTCGGTTTCCCCCAAGAACTCCGCCATGGCCAGGGCTTTGATGTAGCCCTCCCTAGTAGGAGGGAGTGTTTTGTCCAGGTCAGGGTCTGGTGTTGGATTGAAGTCCCCGCCGATGCAAAGCTGACCCTTGGAGAATGCCGCCACAACTGGAATCGGGCTGTGGAGAAAGCGGTCTGGGCGCTGTTCGGTTAGTATATTGCCGCAAGGGTGATGGGGAGGTCGACTAGGAGGCCTTTAAATAGTAGGTAACGTCCTTCTGGGTCTCTATTGATCGTTATCTGAGTCAGTGGCAGGTCGCGGCTGAGGTGGATGGCAACCCCTCTTTTTTTGCCCAGAGGAGGCAAAGTAGCGTTTTGGATAGCGGGGGAAGGATATCTGATTTTCGTCGGCAGCTAGTAGGTGGGTTTCCTGTAGGCAGACTATGTCCGCTGATACTTGGGAGAGTTTTCGTTCCACCGATTGCCTCTTGCCTTGGGCGTTTAGGCCTTGCACGTTCCAGGTCAACATGGTGATTTCCCTATCTGGGGCAGCCATCTGGGCTAAGTATAGTTGCTAGTAAGGGCAGCCCCCCTGTTGGTGTTTGTTCCACACAGCTTGGTTTGGGTTTCTGGGGAACCTGATGTCTTCGAAGAGGTCTCCCATCTCCACGACTCCGAACTCCCACTTTGAACAAAAACTTGGTTTTACGGTCCAGCCTTCGACCAACGGGGCCTGTGGCCGGGCCCACGCGACCAGCTAGATAGGAGGCCATAACGTCTCTTGCTTTTCCAGAATAGCGAGAGGATTACCGTATGGTGTAGAGATCCACTGAGTTGGAGTTCCTTTGTCTGTCGTTCTTGGGGGCTGATCTTGTGGGGTCTTTGGAATGCTCGGCGGCTTGTCTTTATCGATTGTTTGTTTTCTTGTACCTGGAGGCGGGCCCGCGTACCCTACGGCGCCTATCGACTCAGGACCATGTGCTCAGAGGCTCGCGCCTAGCACCTTCGGGGCAGAGCGCTGCTCCATCGGGTTCCCCGTCCCCGGGGTTCATTAAGTTTTCTGCCTCTTTAGGGGAGATCAGCTGTGATTTGCCCTCCCAGGTGAAGGCCAGGGCCGTGGGGAAGCCCCATCGGTATGTTATTTTGTTCTCGCTGAGCCATTCTGCCATCGGTTTTAGGGCTTTCCGTTTTGCTAACGTTGTTGCTGCCAGGTCCTTGTACAAGGATATAGCAGCGTCTCTGAAGTGGATCCGGGCTGTACTTCTAGCCTCCTGCATGATCTCCTCTTTGACTCGGAAGAAGTGCACTCGAGCAAGAACGTCTGGAGGAGAGAGTTTTTTGTTTTGCCCGGGTTCTATGCACCCTGTCCAGCTCCAAGGGGACCTCATCTGGCAAGGTTATGATGAAGCGGAACACGTCTTTTACATATTAGTCCAGGTCACCGCCCGAGACCGAGGTTGGGACCCCCCTCATGCGTATGTTGTTGCGCCTTGACCTGTTCTCCGCGTCATCCTGTTTGGCTTCAAGGGCTTCGCATCTGGCTTCCAGTGCTGCGATCCTGTCCGTTCCTGCTCCAATTTCAAAGTTTTGCTCGAAGATGGTAGTTTCTATCTCTTCAGTTCTAGCCTCTATTTCCCCCACCCTCTTGTCCATGGTTGAGATTTTGCTCTTAACTTCATCCGTCCCCCTTTGGTATTCCTTTGTAATTGCTGTGAGGAGGTCTTGTTTGTCGGCTTTAGTAACTGTTTGCGCCGTTGGGGCCGTTTCTGGGGGGAACCTGCTGCTGCGCCTTCGTGGCGCTCCCCTTTTTTGGATTTCTCCGCCATTGACGTGGTTAGCAAGGCTGCAATGTCTGTTTGCTTTGTTGGCTTGGGGTTCCTAGACATACTGATGGGGGCGGCGGTCTTGGTTCGGTGGGGCTCTCGGAGGGCTCACGCCCGCACACCAGGCTGCTCTGTATCGGTTTCCGGGTTGCCGGCTGAAGAGTGGGTTGGCGGGCGGCTGCGTGAGACGGGGCAACCCCCCCAACCCCAAGGGACTCTTTATTTGTTGACGTGCTTTTGGGCCGTTGGCTTCCCAGTCGCACCACGGGGGGGGGGGGCCTGGTGCATTCGCTGGGGGGGGGGTGCTGCCTTTAAGTGTTCTGGATCGACCACCTTACTAGTGCCGTGGGCGCTTTACTTGGGCGCCTTGCGTTCCCTGCTTTCCTGAGGGTTCCGGGGGAGCTCCCACGGGTGTTTTGCTGGGGATTGATGTATATTTCTTTTGTTCGTGGGTCACTGTGCTTTCAAAGCTATTGGGAGCTCTTGCTGGGCTCTGCTTTGGGGGCAGGGCTTCACTGTTGGCGCTTTTGGGGGCAGCTTTGATTGGGAGCATGCGTTTGGCCCGCCCCCACCCAGTAGTGTTTTCAGGTTCCCCGAGGGTTGGGTGAGATCCCGCGGTTAGGACGGGTAGTGCCGAGTTTCCTTGCTTGGGGGCCGGTTATATTCAGCCCTGGCCTTGCCAATGTTTGTTAGGGATGCCCCCGAGACTCTGTGGCTGGGAGTTGTTCCCCCGCTCCCCTGAGCAGGTGGCCTTCAATTGATTTCCAATCCCCAGTGTGGCAGGTGCCGCCTTAACTTTCCGTTGCGCAGGCTGTGTTGAAGCAGGGCGTATGTGTGGTGAGTTGCTGTTTGGGGCGCCTCCCCGGCCCGAGCGTGCGGGGTGCAGGGGCCGCCCACCTGCGCAGAGGGAGTGAACTTGGTTTGGTGGTGGGTCATGGCGAGCCTGCTCCAGCTGGCTCACTGGGAAAGGGTGACCAAGCCCCTCTGCAAAGATCTCCCCAGCCGTGGCAGTCCCAGTGGCAATTCCAGAGGGGCTCTGGCGAGGATCCACATATTCGGGCCTTGGGGAGCCTGCCTTTAGTGCGGTGGGGTCTCCTGCAAGATGAAGTGTTGCGGGGGGAGGGGCGTTTAGTCCGTTGCCCTCTGCGGCGTGGATGGGCCCCCGCTCACCCGCTCCTCACTGGGGGAGGACCCGGATCGCGCCCCTATACCTTCAGATGATGGGGCTCAGCTTGATGGGTGGGGGGGGGGAGTAGCGCCGGGGGGTGGAGGGCGATGAGCCCCTCCAGAGTGCAGACCCAGAGGCTAGCCCGCCCGCTTGGTGGGTGAAGCGGGTCCCAGCGGGATGGAGGTTTGCGGGGAGGCGCTGGATCCAGTTGTTGTGGCCGGCGTTAGGGCTCACGCAGCGAGTTGGGATCCCAGGTGTTGCAGGGCTCAGGATGGCGAGGTCTCCCCCCGCTGTGGTGTGCCGCCGTCGTGCTGCTGGGTGGGGGACGGGTGCCTCTGGGCTTCCAATGGAGTGTCCAGGCCCCCGAAAGCGGGAGCCAGTGATGCCCGGAAGGGGGGGGACACGGCTCACCCGTCACCGCTGGTGGTGCCGCAGGGGCTCTGCTAGATTTCTCGGGCCGTAGGGCCCCTTGCCGGGAGCCGCTCCGGTGTCTTTCCTCCTCTGGGGGCGGGAGGGCCTCCACCGCCGACAGACTGCCTTGGCGCCTGGACCGGGGGTTCGGGGTGAAGGAGCCCGCGCCGGGGCTGGCACAGTTTTCTGGATCGCCGGCGTGGGTCTTCAGCCTCTGTCTCCCAAGACTCTGTGGTTGCCGGCCTTTTCAGTTGCCGAGATGGCACCGGCCGCCATATTGGTGGTGGGACTCGGCCGCTTCCTGCGTTGTGGGGATCTCTAGATTTGCGGGTTCCTCTTTGTGGGAGGTGAAATTTGGAGAGCTTGCTTTCCGACACAGTCCCACTCCGTGGCACGCGAAACTCGCTGTTACTGGGGCATTTGCAACAGTTGCGTGGCCGCGGCCGGGAGCTCTTACGGAGCCAGTCCGTCCGCCATGGCTCTTAGCTGCGCCCTAAAATTAACTTTTGAATATTTTTTTTTTTTAAACCTTGTATTTATTAGTTTTACATCGATATTACATAAAGAAGATAACATTGAAACGTATAACTTTCCCTTCCCCCCTTCCCCCTCCCTCCCCTCGGGTCGGATGAAGTCATTTTGTCCCGGGTTCCTGATTATGCGTTGAATATGTCTGAGATTTTTATGTTATGGGGGCACCATTGCTCCATAAAGTCTGACTGGAGGTATTGCAGGGTCCCTTCCCATTCTTTTACAAATTGGTCTCCTGTTCCTTGAAGTTTGTGAGTAATTTTTCCATTGTTATATGGGCCCATATTTTCTGGAGCCAGGTGTAGGTCAGTGGGGTATTTTTGTTTTTCCAGTTCTGTGCAATGGTGGTCCATGCTGCTATAAGTAGTCCCATGAAAGTTCTCCATTGCGTTTTGCTGTATTGCCTCGCTGTATCGTCTCTAATTCCACAGAGCCACACTTCATCCCCCATCAACCCCACATCCGGGAAAATTTTGCCCATCTCATTTTTCACTTCTTCCCAAAAGGGTCTAATGTTTTTACAGTCCCACCATATGTGTCTCCATGTTCCCGCTTCATCACATCCTCTCCAGCAGTGATTGGGTGTGTTTGGGTACATTGAATGGAGCCTCTCTGGAGTGTAGTGCCAGTGTGTCATAACTTTGACCCACATCTCTCTAGTTTGTGCCGATCGGGTCATTCTGGGGATCTGCTTCCATAGGTCTTCCCATTGTTTATCCGTTGGCTCCTCCCTCAATGTTCTGCCCCATTTTGTTCTGTATGACCATTTAATGCTTTCCCCTTGTGAGTTTATGTATTTGTATAGAGTTGATACCCACTTTCTCTCCCCCGTGTTGGATGTGATGTATGTTTCGAACCCTGTAAGGTCCCTGGTTGCTGCCTCAGTGATTATCGGAGAGTTTAGCCAGTGCTTTAGCTGTTCATACCTATATCTATCGCTTTTGGGGATTCTCCTACCTGCCAAGCACGACTCTAGGGAGATGACTTCCTTGTCCTCAAACATCTCGCCTATTTTAGTAATGCCCACCTTCTCCCAACTGTCATAAGCCCCTTGCTCCATCCCCGGTGGAAATAGTGGATTTCTACAGATGGGTGTAAATGGTCCCATCGCCGTGGTCATTATGCCTTTTCTTGTTTGGCTATCCCATGCTTCCAGCGTGGTTTTCATGATTTCGCTTAATCTTAAATTTTTGTGCCTGTGCTGCCTCTGTTTCCAGAGGAGTTCTACCAGTGGGGTCCTGGCTACTGCTCTGTCTTGTTTGGCCCATATCTGTTGGGGATTCTCCCCCACCCACTCCCTCAGGACTTTAAGCTGTGCTGCCTGGTAATATTTTCTAAAATGGGGGAGCGCCATTCCTCCTTCTCTGGTTGGGGCCGTGAGGACCATCCTTGCTATTCTCGGCGTTTTTCCTTTCCATATAAAGGACGATACCAATTTTGTTAAGGTTTTGAAGAACGTGTCTGGGACTGCCACCGGGAGAGCCTGAAAATAATATAGTACCTTTGGGAGGATGGTCATCTTGACTGATTGTATTCTACCCCACCAGGATATCTGTAGTGGATTCCATCTATTTAATTCCTTTCGGATTTTTGTAGTTAGCGACGGGTAGTTTTCCCCATAGAATTGTTCTATTTTTGGAGGTACAATTATTCCCAGGTATTTTATACCTTCCTGTGCTAGCTTGAGGTCCAGTATTTTTGCTTCCCTTTCTATGTTCGTTCTATCCCCTGCCAGGATGAGGATCTCTGATTTCTTTCTATTTATTTTTAGCCCTGAGATGGTCCCATAATTTTCTAATTCTCTAACTGTGGCTGATAATGTGGATTCCGGGTCCTCTAAGGTTATTAGCATATCGTCCGCATACGCAATTACTTTGTGTTGCTGACCTGACATTTCTATCCCTTTGATGTGAATTGACTCCCGTATTTTAATTAGGAGGGGTTCTAGGAAAAGAGCGTATAATAGTGGTGATAGGGGGCAACCCTGTTTCGTTCCTCTCGTTATCGTCGCCTTGCCAGTAAGCTCGTCATTAATGACTATTCTGCTAGATGGGGAGTTGTAGTTTGCTCTGATGCTCGCGATAAATTGTTCCCCAAACCCCATGGATTCCAGGACCCTAAACAGTATTGACCACTCCACTCTATCAAAAGCCTTCTCGGCGTCTGACAGTAGTATCGCTGGGGTGTGGGATATCCCTATTTTTTCGACCAGATGGGCTAGCCTCCTAGTATTATCGTGGGTTTGCCTGCCGGGAATGAAGCCTGATTGATCCCCGCTTATCAGTTTTGGGAGGAGCGGGGATAGTCTAGTTGCCAGGATTTTCGTATATATTTTTGCATCTAGATTGATTAGGGAGATTGGTCTGTATGATGCGGGGTTTATTGGATCTTTGCCTGGTTTGTGAAACACCAGCACCTTCGCTTCATTCATTGTGGGGGTCACGTTACCGGTGTCCTTGAATGAGTTCAGGAGTTTTGTTAGGATCGGAGTCAATATGTTTGCATATTTTTTAAAAAATGGGGCCGTAAACCCATCTGGGCATGGAGCTTTGTCCCTTGGGAGTCCTTTTATGGCTTTATTGACTTCCTCTTCACTGATAGGGGTCTCTAGTGACTGTTTGTCTTCTTCTGAGATTTTCGGGATCTTTAGGGCCTTTAAGTATGAAGCTTGGGCGTTTATATTGGGGTGTTCTGTGGAGTAGAGCGTTTGATAATATTGCCTCAGTGTCTCCCCCATGTCATGCGTAGAAGTTTGAATGACCCCTTTCGCATCGCATATGGCCTTAATCGTTGTTTCTTTTTGTTTCGCTCTTAATTGTCGTGCTAGCAGTCTGTCCGCTTTGTTCGCTCTTATATAGTATCTCTGTTTCAGATAGAGTAGGTTCCTTTCTGCGCCCTTCGTGCGTAGCATCTCTAGTTGGCCTTGTGTATGTTTTAATGATTTTTTTAATGTCTTTGTGGGTTTTATCGTCAATTTCTCTTGGATCTCTTCGATTGTTTTTTCCAGGTCTTTTTCCCACATGTGTCTTTGTTTATCTCTCGTGATTTTCATCGCTATCATTTTTTCCCCTCAAAACTGCTTTGAACGCATCCCAAACTGCGCTCATTGCAACCTCCCCTGTATCATTTTGTGTGAAGTATTCCTCTATCATTTCCCTTATGGCCTCCCCTGTAACTGGGTCTTGGATCAACTCCTGCGGTAGCCTCCATCTCCATAGCCCGCTCTTCCTCCCTGGGAGAGTCACGCCCAACCATAGAGGGGCATGGTCCGAGAGGGCTATTGTACCCTTATCTATCCCTTGTATCTTTCCCAGTAACCCCACCGACACCCAGAGATAGTCGATCCTGGACATAGAATTGTGAACATGTGAGAAATATGTGTATCCCCTCTGTTCACCCTTCAGTTCCCTCCATGCAGCATTCAGAGCCATTTGGTCCATTTGTTGTTTCAGACGTTTTGATGGCGCCCCCTGTCCATGTATGTTTCCTGTGCTCCTATCTAGATGTGGGTTCCACGCCAAGTTAAAATCCCCCCCCAATATCACTTCTCCTCTAGCGAAGTCTTCCAGTTTCGATAATGCGTCTCTGAGAAAGCCATCCTGTCCCTGATTGGGTGCATATATTGAGGCGAGTGTTATGCGATATCCTTCGATTTCCACGTTGGCCAAGGCATATCTTCCTTCCTTATATATTATAGTGTCTAGTGGTTTTATGTGTTTTCCTTCTTTTATCGCTATCAGGACTCCTGCTTTTTTCTCCGTTGTCGTTGCCTGTGCCCATATTTTGTATCCTTTTATCCGCATTTTTTGCTTATCCTTAGTTTTGATATGGGTTTCTTGGAGGAGTAGTATATCCGCCTTCCCCATTTTGAACTGTTTCTCCAGTTTCGCTCTTTTTGTTTGGTGATTCATGCCCCTAATATTGTAGGTCAAACAGCGTATCATCCCCATTCTATTTTGTCTGTATGTTGTTGCATTCGGTCCCCTTCTATTCTCGATTCAACTCTTTGATTCTTCCGATTCCTTCCCTTGAACTTCCCTTCCCCCCCAACTTTGAACATTAAAACAACCAAACTGTCCCCCGAGTAGGGCGAGGGTTCCTATTGACACTAGGGCGTTGCGCCCTTCGCTCCCTGCCCTCCATACCCTCGGGGGGTATGTTATGGGGATTCCTAAACCCCATTGAATCATTTGTCTTTAACGAGTTCCAGATCGTTGGGTCTCGACCAGACCGCCGTCCTTGAATTGTCCGTTCGGCTCCGTTCCCATGCTCCCCCCCCGACTGGGTCTCAGTAGCAGCGTTTCCATATCTGTTCCCCAAGTATGTTTTTCTTGTGTTCTTCATGGTACCTTTCTCCGGGTGTCCCTCTCTGCGTTTGCCTTCTTCTGTTTGGTGTATTCCCAGCCCATAGGTCTTCTCGTTCGCTCTCTTGTTTGTGGCCTCCCCCTGTTCCATCTCTTCATCTTGTAGTCCCATTGTGCTGAGGCCTTCTTCCAGTGTGGTCACTCTTTTCTGTTTTCCTTCCCACGTAAACAGTAACCCAAATGGGAATGTCCATTTGTAGCGGATTTGTTTTTCTATTAGCACTTTCACCAGTGGGGCCATTGCTCTCCTTTTTTGGAGGGTTATTAGTGCCAAGTCTTGATACAATTGGATGTCTTGCCCATTCATTTTTATATGCTCCAATTCCCTGGCTCTCCTAAGAATCTGTTCTTTCTGCGGGTAGGAAGATAGAGCCACCAGGACATCTCGGGGTCTTTCCCCTGGGGCCCCCGCTCTTTTCGGTCCCACCCTATGGATTCTGTCGATTCCTATATCTTCAATGTCTTGTGTTCCCAGAATGTCTCTGAACACTTCTCCCACTGCTTTCTTCAGGTCTTTGTCTAGCACCGATTCCGCCATGTTCTTGATTCGGATATTGGAGCGTCTAGAGCGGTTCTCCAAATCCTCACATTGTAGTTCCAAGTTGTGGGTGAGTGTTACCAGGTGTTCTTGCGTTTCGCTTGTTTGTCTCGTGTCTTCTTCCAGACTTTGCACCATTTTTTCCATTATATCTGTTCTTTCTTCTAGGTTGTTTATATCAGTTCTCATGTCTTGAACCGCTTGTTTCATTTCGTTCTTCATGGATGTAAATTGTTCCTGGACTGTAGACATGAATTTTTCCTGCAGGTCCATAAACCAGGTTTGCATGTCCTCCCTTGTCAGTGGTTGCTGTTGCTGGGATAGTGGTTCCGCCTCCCCCGTGGAGTCTCCTTGGTTTCTCCCTCTCGGTTGTGGTGTCCCCTCTGTTGACCACATTTGTAGGATATCGGCCCCTTGTTTCACCGTTTGGGGAGTCTGCTGGATGGGGTTCCCCTTTCCTTTTGCTCTAGACATGGTCGGGCGCTCCGGCGGACAGTCTATGGGGCTCCTGCGCCCTCTTGTAGCCCTCCGGTGGGGCCTCCTCGCTTGCTTGACCTCCGAGAGGTTCTTATCTGTTGGGGGTTCTGCAGTAGTGTGTTCCTCCTTCCTGGGTTTCCCCCCCTCTCCTCACCCGTCTTGTGGGCCTTGAATCCTGCCTGCGTGGGTGGGGGGGACTTGTGTTGTGATTCCTTGTCTCTGGGGGGGGATCTAGTTGGTGCCGGAGAGAGAGGTATGTTTTTTTTTTTTTTTTTTGTCCTCTTGTTGTCTTGGATCCCCCCCCGGGGTGTGTACGCGCGGGCTGGCGCCTTGTTTCTGGTCCCCCCCGGCCGGCTCACCTTTTGCGCTTCGTTCTCCTTGTGCGCTCTGTGCAGGGCGGCCCCCGCTGCTCCTCTCCTGCGGTCCGCCCTGCTCGCGCTGTTTTCTCCCGGCGCCACCGCGGCTCGGCCGCACGCCGCTCTTCCCTCGCTTCGGGGCGGTGTGGGGTGACGGGGCGATTCTGTCCTCCGGGTCCGCTGTGTCCCCAATCTCGCTCTCTCGCAGCCGGTGCTTCCCGGACTCCCGATGCCGCGCTGGATGGGCCCCTACGACGTCTGAGTGTCTCCTCCGGCGCCGATGGGGGAGGGGCAGTCAACCTCGCCCTTTCGATTTACGGCGGCGCTCGCTTCGCCGCAGCGCCTGCTTCCTCGCTGGGGGGGGAGGGGATGTATGGGGGGGGCAGCTTTGTGGTCGGGGGGGGGAGACGGTCCGTCACGGCTTCGGTCGTGCTATTTTTGGCGGCCCGGGCGGAGCGCGGTTTAGCTGCGACTCCTCACCCCGGCGGCCATCTTGGATCACCAACTTTTGAATATTTGAATATAAAAAATTAGGCCATAACTAGTACACATTGAAACCTAATGATCCATGTGTAAGGTGCAAAAAGTTAGCTTGCCTCGCCTGTAGAAGTTACATTTACGGTGTGATGTGTACTTGCTCTTGGTTCCCCAGTGGTAGCTCCTGCCTATTTGATGGCAGATACCAAGGAGATGGTTTAGCTCCTACTCATTGAATCTTAATTTCAAACCTGTGCCAATGTAAGCACTGTTCATCTACATGCGCACTACTATATGTAGAACTCATCAAAGTCAGCACTGACTTGAATGTCACTGTATGTGGTTAAATTGGTTTTTCCATAGGATGAGCAGTTTTTGGCAGTGTATAACTAAGGCACTGTTGGCGTCCGCAGAAAACGCTGCAAAAAATGTTGATCCGCCTCTTCATTGTTTTGCTAAATTCGTGTAGTTTCATCACGGGGTCAAAGTTGCAGGGGGGTCTCAAACAGTTGAAATCCGGATAAATGCTGCTGAACAGATTTTCACTAGAGGAGTGGAGACCTCGTCACACGCATGCTTTTGCAGATTTGGTTTAAACCTGTCCGGCGCATTTTGTTTTTAAATGCTCAAACAGTAGGTAACGCAAATAAGTGGCATCCCTCTCCGGCGTGCTCAATTCTTAGTTGAGTACACGGGCACCTGGATCAGTCGGAGAGCTGCGCAATTTTCGGACATCGCAAAGCTGCCGATTGGTCGTTTAAGAAAGGTCAGGTGCGTTTCAACTTCTGAAACGGGCACTATGTTGAATTTCCTAACTGCATGTGAATGGTGCAGTAAAAAAAATATTAAACTCATTGCGTTTGTTTTATAAATGAAACCACCCCAGAGAAGATGAGGATGGTGTTGGAATATGCCACAAAGGGCAAATGATGGTATTATTGCATCTCTGAAGTCCGCAAACATCTCAAATGTTCAGTGACATTGTTTCGATGTGTTTGAACTAGACAAATGTTCGAGGACATGTCATTACGGGTAGGTTGGCTTTCCCATAGAAACAGCACTTTTTGGGCAACCTAGAATTGCCACTTATATCCAATTTATTTGGAAAGGTTGGTACGGTTTCGTCAAGGGGGACAACGTTGTCGGGGGGGGGGGGGGGGGGGGGGAGGGGTTCCCAAAATATTCATAAGCCAAACAGACTGCAATGGGGGGAGGGTCAGGGGGGAGAGTGAGGGAATGCTTGGTGCTGCAGCCCAAACTGCTGGACTGATTTGAACCAACCTTGCAAGAGGAGCGGGAGCTTGGTCCTGAAAGGGTGCTTTAGCAAATGTATCTGTGCAGTGCTTTTTATATTTTTTTTCAAAAGTGCAAAAATCGATACACAACTTTGGTGTCTGGGGCATGGCCACCAGGGACTGGCTACGTGTTAGCACGTGAGCCAACGTGGCTGAAGCCCATGCCCCAGGGATTGTGGCCACTGGCCTGGAGTGCATGCAATTTACACTGACCCATGCTCCTATTATTAAGGGCGTAATATCTGCAGGGCCAAGCAAGTCTGGCTAGTGGCCATGGCCGCAAGTCTTGGACTGAGCCCATAATTGGGGTGTAGTGTCCAATGGGCAGGCTGCAGTCAGGCCACATCTGTACTGTGGGTTACTTTGCGGACTCGGCAACATCTCTGAAGCTCATGCCCCAGGGTTTGTGGCCACAGGCAATTGCCACATGCTGTGAACAGCATCCCATTATGGTAAAGTGGGCACTGCACCATGCTGTAACACGTCCTAGTGGCTATTGTGGTTGGCATGATAAGGACTGGGGCATGGCTGAACCTCATGCCGCATTCACTTAAGACAACTTGCATTGACAACATGCAGTGCTCCAGATAAGAGTTTGGAGTGAGTATTTTATTCCCTGTTTTTTTTTAAAGTTGGAAGTAAAAAAGCGTAGGGAGTAAAAAGCAAGTCCCATTCGGAATGGGAGTATTTAGTAAGCGAGTAAAAAAATAAAGTGCAGTGTTTTGTGATTCTTTACACCAAGTTATTCATGCACATATTAAAAAGATAAATGTGTACCTCTTCAGATCAGGCAGTAAGACTAGAAGACTTTATTTTTGAGTCACGAAGTGTAATAATTGTCCAAGCGTAGCGGTGTGGATAAAAACGGGACATTCTCCTATGTATCTGTTTCCTATTTATGGTGGGAATATTTTCACTCTGTTTATCTGGGAGTATTTGCCTATTTTATAGGGATACAAAGTGGCCAATACACACCTTCTCTGTAGGGCTGACATGTGTTGCTCAAAGTGACACATGACAATGTGCGCTGCAAAATATGTTAAAGGAAGTATAGTTTCATATATTTTAAAAAGTAATTTAAAAAACTTGCGTAAAGTGCTGGAACAGAATGAAACCTTCAGTTATAAAACGCATTGAAACTTCCCGAATCAACTCTGTAAAATGTGCATTATGGTTAGTTGCCTTAACCACTTTCTATTGTAGACTGGTTGGCAGGGCTTGCGATTTGGCTGAAGGCCATGCCACAGGGATTGCAGCCACTGCCCATGTGTGCTGACTATGTACAGTAGCCCTGATGACATTGTGGTATAGTGGTCACTGGTCCAGCCTGAAGCTAGGTGCACGGGATATTGATGGTGGTTTGGTGGGGCTGGGTTAAGGGTTGAGCATCATGCCCTCAGCAAGCCAACCATGTCTTGCATCGCCAACATGTGCTCCTCAACCTGACACATCAGTATGCACTGCACGTTTATTTTTGCTGAAGAAGCATTGTTTTTCCGTATGTTGAATTATTAAGGACGTCATATAATGCTGAAACATCTTCAGTTATGGAAAGGGTTGAAATTCAGCGAAATAAATGTTAAAGGGACTTGCTGGTGAGTTGGCCTAGTACTAGTAAAAACCTGTAAAATTCTGTGGAAAAATCGGTGTTAAAGGGATGTTGTTGCCGTGCGAACTCTAAAATCCCCAAATTTGCCAGTTATTTTATGATATGCAGCCATAACTTAAGCCCTCACCCTGCACACCCAAAAACATAAGTTGGATGGCAACCACCCTGTGAAGAAGAGTGGGTGACATTCATCAGCTTGTTAGGCTTACTTCTGCCCTAGTCATGGAGAATACATAGTGCTTCGTCCTGAGCTTGCTGTTTTCCAAAAGCTGTATTTAATAAGGGTGGTTACCCACACCCACCTCACAGGATTGTTGTAAAGAATTAGCCAGCATGGTGATGGGGAAGGAGATGGTCCTATCCCATCCCCCTAGCCAACGCCAATGAGAATAAACTTCATCAAAGCCAAGTGGGGGAGAACCCCCCCCCCCTCCACTGCAAGGGTAAGAGCACTATACCATAGAGAAGTAGGCAAATAACATCACCCACTGTATTGGCATTAGTACTCCCTTGTTAACAAGCTTAGACACCATCTTTTACTGGGCCCGAAAAGCTTCACTCTGAAGTTGCAGCACTTGCATCCCCGGCCGCTCACACAGAGGGGCCAATGTTAGGCAGAATTATATGCAGTACCCTTTGGGAACACCACCCACAATTAAGACTACAAATGACAGTACAAATTCATCATTGATACAAGCCTCTACTACACAGTTAAAGTGGTAGCGATGGCTGAGCAGCCAGACTTATCCTTGCGAGTAAGTGAGCAGTATCAAATAGTTACACAAAGGACATCAACTACTATGATTCAAGCAAACACTGACTCAAAGTTTTCAAGTAAAAGAATATACATTTATTTTACTCTTCAGTTATATAACATTTCACTAAGTTAAAGCAGTTTAAAAATCACTCTTTAATACACCACACCACTAGCAATATGTTCCAAACAAGTTAAGCTCGCAAAATTAAGTGGGAGCAAAATGCACTCCAGCAAAGGGAGGGGAAGACAAAGTTAATAGACATTGAACCACACCAACAGGTAAGTACTCGGGGCAATTGAGCAAGAGGAACTACAGTGATAGAATCTGGTACAAAAGGCTTAGGGCCAAAGTCACTAGGTTAAGTATTTTGCTCAAGATCACACAGTTCAGGGTAGTTCATGGTAAAGTTTGTGCCACGAGTTCCGGACGAAGTTGGTCAGCAGAAAAGTTAGTTCAAAGAGAAGGACAAGCACTCGGATGGGAGAAAGATTTCACACACTTTCCCCCCGGCTGAACGAAACGAACAACGTGGTTTGCACAGTACCTTAAAACGGAGAGGAGCTGTAGCTGAGGCGGATGTTCCTGGTAGTTCCTGAAGCGACTGTCGGACTGACAAGAAGTAGGAAGACTGGAGGGTCCTGCACTACCCAGGGAAGAAACAAGCAGCAGAGCAAAGCAACAAATAAAAGGTGCACTCCTTAAAACCCAAACAGGGTCCGACCTGCCTGGCTATCCGGCCCACTGTAGCTCTGTACAGTGAATTCGAACAAAGGAGGGGTCCTGGCTTGAAGTTTGGGCGAACTGGTTGGTCCCACCAGCTCAAAGGAAGAAGATTCCTGGAGGATCCTCTCTTGTCGTCCGATTCTGAAGATTCGGACCTGCAGCAGGGCTTCACCGGGCGGTTCAGTCGTTGTAGGGGTCCTCTTCTCTCAGCTCCTCATCGGTTCTTTCGTTCCAGTGGCGAGACTGCTCTTCCGGTCCCAGACACCTGCTTTTTATGCAGTTTTCCCCCATTCATACAGCCTGGCTGTCAATCACACAGCAGGGTGGCTGTCCTGGCAAGGACAGTCACCCAGCCAATCAAACAGGAGTGTGACTTGGGTTACTAAGGGAACCCATGGCAGGAGTCGGAAGACACCTCCCTCACATCCTGCCTACCCAGACTTTCAGGCACCTTAAGGAGGGCTTCTGTGCAGAAGCCCTTGAAAAGACGGCGAACAAAGGGACCAAACCTGGGTTGGCGCGCAGAGTAAAACACGAGAGACTTTTTCAAAAAGAAATGGCGAATAAACCCAGCCAGAGCTGAAATAAAATATATTTGGTCAAGCGGATTTATGTTTGAGGCTAATAAAATAGCCTAAAACAATACCATGGTTATTTAAGATAACCGCAGTATGAAAAATAGGGTAGTTACCACTGCCACCAGCCAAGTCTTGATTAAAAGGGAACGAAACAGTGCTCCAAGAGAAAGACAAAAGGGATAAGAATGAGCCCTTTCCAATACTGCATGTAAGATTGGGTGTACTGGGTCTGTGGTTTAAAGAGACTACATAAAGTTAATGGCAACTTTACATGTTTCTGGGAGACAGTAGTCCGTCCTAGAAAAATTGAGTCGGTGCGAAGTCTGAAAGACAACCCTGTGTCACTGCACTGAAGGTGCTTCGTAACACACAAAAAAATGATGCCCATGGAGTAGGTGAGGCTTCAGAGCCCAAGATCGCACAAATGGTAACGCGCACAGCAAAACACATGTAAGAGTGGGGAAAAAGGCTCACACTCTTACCAGGTGAAAAAAATAATCCCTAGAAATCCAGCGAAGCTGCTGAGGGACTGTCGGAAAGGGAAATCAGCCATTTTGGAGAATTCTCCCTAACAGCCAAGCCATCAACACATTGAGCCAACTCCCCAGGAGCCTTGTTCTCACAGAGGCTCATCCATTCCCTGTCCTCCCAATGTTGCAAATACCGAGTATCTTCATAGAATGCGGTCTGCGAGGCGCGTGGGACAGCCCACAGCACAAATGCCCATCCAGCTCCACTAAACTGCCTGTGCCCCCTCCACCCCACCATACCCAGTCCACCAGCCCGACCCCCCCAACCCTCCTAATTACTTCATGCTGATGACCATCTAACCCCCTCGCCTTGACCATTCCAATTCCACAACACCCACCACAGATCTAATCCTGTGCAGCAAAATATTCTCCCAATAGCAATACACGTCTGCTCGTATCATGAGGCACCAGGGAAGGTAGGCATTAGATTAAGCCCCCAGGAGAAGACCATATCAATGAACCCCTGAATGTGGAGATTGTCATGCTAATATGTTATCCCCTTTCCTCAAATTAACCCATTCATATGATTTGGTATCTGCCATTGCTCATGAATTACCAGTTCCTGTTAGCTCAGTTTAGTTTAGTTAGAAATGTTACAGCTGTATGAACTGACCTTCACTGTGAAGATGTGCCCAGCTGACCCACGTGCACCAAGATTGACTGGGAAGCGACGCCCAATAATTTTCTATATTCTATAAACTATCTTTGCAACTATCTCTTGGTCTTTTTCCCTGATGGGGTGTATTCGGCCCTACAGATAAGGTGCGTATCTTGGCTTTATACGCATGTAATTAAAGCCATTACGGAGCATTTAATTTTCTTCTGCGTACCATTTACGCTGTAGTTATTTATTAACCCTTTGGGTGCCACCGACGAGCCGGCTCGTCGGTGGAAACCGCTCCAGGTTGCGATGCAAGGATCGAGCAAAACCGTAATCCAACCACCGGGCTATGTGAGGGGGAGGTCCCCCCTCACTGCCAGGGGGCTGGATTACCTTCAGTTTCACGTCGGGGTGCGTAAAGCACGTCGGCGTGAAACCGAAAGTAAAATCACTGCAGCAGCCGTTTTCGGCTGCTGCAGTGAAAGCAAGAAGGTGAGTGCCCTTCTTTCTCCGCCTCGATCTCCGGCTGTATTTCAAGCCAGAGATCGAGGCGGGTATCGTTGGAAAGGGGAGATTCTCCCCTTTACAACAATACCCATTGTTAGGCATTGCTGCCTGTGGATCGGGCGCAGGGCACGCAATCCGTGGGCAGCAATGTCACCGGATCAATGCAGATCCGTTTGTGACGCGGGGGGGAGTGGGGGCTGCTTCAAGTAAGCAGCCCCCCCCGGCCCCCAAAATATGGGGGCTCATATGTGCACAACCCTGGGGGCAGATGGCTGATCTGCCCCCAGGAAAGGGGGGCAAAAAAATAAATAGAACGAGGATGGGGGTGGGAGGGGCTTGGAATTTTTTTTGCCCCCATGAAATGGTGGTGGCCACGCCAAGTGGAAAGGGGGGGCCACCCCTTGTAGCCCTCCCTGGGGGCAGATATCTGCTCCTAGGAAGGGGCATCTGACCCCAGGGAGGGCTGCATGAGATGCCCCCCCCTGCATTTGGTGTGGGGGGGGTAGAGGGTCACCCCCCATTATATTAGAAAATTACCTGGCGGTTTAGGGTGCCCCTCAGCCCACCCTAAAGTGTAGTGTACCATTTTCCATTTTTTTTCTTTGTTTACGAAACTTGCCTTGGCGCAGAGGGTCACATTGGTGTGCCAATTTGGCGCCTGGAGGCCCAAACCTTACTGCCCCACCCACTGGGTGGTGTACCTCACGCTACTGTTTGTAGGAGGCCCAGGGAGGAATGCATGAGGTGCCCCCGCCATCCATTTGGGGGGAGAGGGCCCCAAAAATGGTGGGACAGGACCCCCAGTGGGTGGGGCAGTAAGGTTTGTGCACCCCGAGGCCAGATTGGCACATCAACGTGCCTCTCTGCACCAAGGGGAGTTGGGTTACCAAAGGAAAAAAGTGAAAATGGTGGAACGCTTTTTAGGGGGGCTGGTGGTGCACCCCAAAGGGTTGGGGAATTTTCTAATGGGATGGGGCGTTGACCCCCCTCTCCCCCCCCCACCCGCAATGGAGTGGGTGCCAGATATCTGCTCCTAGGAACGGACACCTGAGTCCAGGGAGGAGTGCAGGACAACCCCCCCCCCCCCTTATCTGCTCCTGGGGAGGGCTACATGAGATGGGCCGCCCCTCCAATTTGGTAATGTGTGGATTCCCACGGGTGTCCTCTTTTGGGAAATGCATGGGGTTCCCTGTTTTCCTTGCTGGCTTAGACACCCTAGGCCCAAATCTGTAGGTTGCCCACATGAACAAAATGGTCAGTGGCGAAAGGCTTGGGGTTACCAGTGGGTTACCCTTTTCTTTTTGCGCCCCTGTAGGTGCACCCACACATGTGAGGTACAGTTTTCATCGGGACACGTGTGGCGACGCGGGACGGTAGGCCATGTGTTTGTATGGTTTTCATAACGTTTTGACCCATTTGCTGGTGCCCTTTGTCACACCCTTTCATTTCCCAAATGTGACCTACATTTAGTCGCTGCTTTAGGCACCATACTCTTTTGCAACCTACACAAGTCACCTACCCTTAAAAAGGTCTCCCTGTGCTCTTTCAAAAATGGTATGCTTGCCGTTCCTCACCACATTGGTTTTCCCGATTTACACATGCTAAGTGCGTCTGTTCAGGCCGCGAGCGTAAAACTCGTGTACCATGGCTCAGTGTTTGGCTTGTGGTATTGCTTGTTTTGTAAAACACTACAAAAAAATGTGTGCTTTCCTAACTGCAAGAGTCGGGAATGTAGCGGAGCATTGCTTTTCCCAAAATTCATAGAAGCCTTTGCCGTACCAAGCCAACCATGTCCAACACATGCCTTTTTTTCGGTCATTTTCACGCTTTTCCCCCAATCTATGGCATTTTCCCCTACCTAGTGTTTGCCTGACCTACGCAAATCACCCCTTCCGAAACTTGGAATTTTGTCTACTTTTCGGAAATATTTGCCTTTCTGTCCTCCAATTCGGCTTTTCTTCCATTCCGTCCATGCTTGTCCAATTGGCAAAAATGGCCAAAATTGCCTACCTCTCACAAAACGGTTGATAACCACATCAAAATAATTTTTTTTCGTCTCCACTCAACCTGTTGGTGAAAGCCAGGAAATTGGGGAACTCTGCACAGCAAACCATTTGTTCCTAGCTCGTACAAAGAAGCCTGTGGTTTTTTCCTTGTAAATCATTTTATTGGCATTTTTTGAAAAAACCCAAAATTTTCGCCCTTTTTGATTATTTTCTCTCATCCCCCTACAGCAACCTAGGTTTCCTGGGTGGCGTTAACGACCGCCTACGTGTGGGGAAAAAGGGAACCAAATTTGGCCGAGATATCTTGTATAACAAAAAGTTACAAGCCATTGAATGGCCACATACCGAAATCACCAAAAAAGGCCTTGGAACTGGGGAGAAATACCCATGGCACTTAAGGGGTTAAAAAGCATACTTTCCTCCACTAGATGGCAGTAGAGGGCAATCTCCATATCTGAGTGTATTACACAACTTCTTTTATTAAATAACAAAGTACAGTGGGGTTAACTAGATTTTTGGGTCTTCTAGTTTACCACGCAGGTTTAACATGTTGATGTAAGGATTTACATGTTGCCATGTGGTGCTATTATGCAATTTGTGTTTTTGGAAGTAAACTCTTTAAGACATCATTACTGTAGGCCTTGAAATCCAAACTATTGAAATCCAAACTATTTGTACGCTTGGAAGGTATGTGGTCCAATTTGCAGAGTGGATTAAAATCCCTGCCTCACTGTTCAGCCAAGGTTTTTGATCCTGGTCCCCTGTCCCCATACTCCACCCTGCCTCCCAACTCATCTGTCCGGCCATCCTACTCCCTCGTTTTTGGATGCAACCAGAGGACCACCAGTTCCTTTTATTCACTTCCACCACTGATGCGATAAGTGGTCATGGGCGGAATTTGCTGTGATGCGTGTTATGTCCGAGATGCAGATTCTTAGCTATCTAGGAAGAAACCTATCGGGCAATCAAGACTGCTCTCCTAGGATGGAAGTAGAAGATGGGGGGGGGGTGGGGAGGGGGTACAGACAAGTCTTCAATACTCGAGGAGTTCATGTGAAGTTATATTAAACAAGCAGCAAGGAGTAAGCCAAGAGAAATAAACTGTCATGTCCATTATATAAAAGGTCACTACTATTAATGCTACAGGTCGAACAGTGGAACAGAGGCCAGTCAGGCTTTTTAGTAGTAACTAGTTGGAAATAAATCACTTGTAGTAGAAATTTCTATTTTTGCTAAAAAGGCACAGTGGCAAGTGTTTGTCCAGGATCACACACTTTAGTGTTGAAGGAAGGCTTTGGGACCAGTCTTCTCTTATGCACTTGCCTGCATTTCTTCCTAACTGTAATTGCCAGAATTATGTTTTTTGGCTTTGTACACAAACAATAAACCAGTAAAACTATAAATGTGGCTACCATAATGCAATTCAGCTTGCATGCACTTTTTGGTTATTTGAAGTGATATTGCTAACTAGTGTCTGGCGATCCACATTAATTTCCTGCAGCAGACAGGTGGAAAGGTAGATTAGCAGTTTGTGACTTTTGCTAAGATTGTGTGCAATTTCCTGTAAGTAAATAATATGCCAACAATTGCTTACTCGCACTCCCTCTGCAGGCAATACATCAGTCTCAATCTATAGTAGTTCTAGGCTCTAGAATTTTGAAAATGAAGCTGTGTAAGTACCTGGTGCTTGTAAGTTATTTTATGGCGGAATATTTTCCACAAGTGTAATAAAATGGTTAAAGCCACGCAAGGCAACTTTGATCTACAACTCTTTTGGGCTACAGGTCTGATTTTATGTATGCATTGGGTGTATGTTGGATCCGTTTTACTCTCTTGCAGAGGAGAAAACAAATTTTTACTCTCTTGAAATTGCATTTACGCTCTAATTTGAAAAATCATGCGTAAAATCTCCCACCTCAAAATCTTATCTGGAGCAATGGGTGTATTATTGGAACGGTGGTCGGTCATTTTTCGAAAAAATAATGTTGAATGACAATTTTTTCAAAAAAATGTTGGAAAAAAATGTAATTGTTTTTTTATTATATATTTATTTTGGGGTTCGGGATTAAAAAAAAATGGGTAAAACAAAAAAAAAAATCAAAAAGGGGGGCTGGTGGGAACCCCCCCATTTCGAAAAAAAACCATTAAAAAAAAATTCGACTTTTTTCGGAAAAATGACTTTCGACATTATTTGTTTCGACATTATGACTATAAACCTATTGGAACACGTGTATGAAGTTGTTGCCTTCAATGGCTGTGTACTCGTCCCCCACACACCCAACCTTCAGTTTCGCTGACATTGACCCCCTCTTGCCTTGAGTGGTGAAATTAAACTCTGTGGGTAGCAGTGGTCTCTTAGTAGGCCATGGGCAAAGTCTCTAGTAATGGTCTGCATGCCGTTAGGTCGAAATTACTGCCGCTATTGACTGTCTTTAAGACAACTCTTATCTTCTGGCAACAGTGACCCTGCTAACAAACGCATGTATGCAGGCATGCCTCCCGTATTGGTGGTTGTCTGTTGTTCAGCATTCACACTATGTGCCTCGGAAGAGGTATAGACCACATGATGCATGTGCAGAGCCAGAATCGTGCCAGCAATACTCTCTAACAAATTGGCTGACTGCTTTCATTAAAAGTGCAGTCTTCTTTGTTTCGACAGCTTTTCAAGTTCGTGATGTAGGCTGCATTTCATTTAATCACCAAGGCGCGGGTTGCAAAATGCAATATGGCGTGCTACCAATGGCCCGTTGGCCTAATGAGGTGTACTAGTTAACTAGGGGACACAATATTACTGGCAAAAAGACGGTGCTTCGTACATTTTCAGTTAAAATTGTAAATATTTATTCGTAGGCTTCCACCAGTTTACCTTTAAGAAGAATTACTGGAAATAATTCATGGTTATGACATTTGCCCTAATTGCAAGTTTTGCAAACGGGTATTTTTGCATTGCAGTAGGACATTAAAATGCTGTAGGCGATGTCAAGTGGACAGCTGTAACATTTAAGTCTGCAAATATCCTAGGTATGCTTGCAGCCAAGCTTGAGTAGCATAGGATTTGTTAACTGCCTTAAAATGACTAGTGAATGATAGTGGGTGAATAGATTAGATTAACACCGGTGTGTGAGGGTTACTTAAGCAATAAGCCCTGAGCAGGCAGGGGGGGGGTACCCCTTACGGTAATGACCCGGGGCCCATAGTTGCAGGCCAGAGCGAAGCTTATTCCCTTTTTCCTTTCCATGGCGGCTTGTCACAGACCCCTAGTGGACGTGCTGGAGACGGAAGTGTTTCCCTCGCTTCAGCCCCCGAAGAGGAGAAAATGCAGGCAAGTGGAGGGGTGCGAAGGGTGGGGGGAGGGAAACGGAGCACTTAATTCCCAGTGGGGGAAAATTGCGGGTTCCCGCTGTGAGGAGGCTTGGAGCCAGTGGTGTTACCATGTGGTAATTCTTCCGAGCTGCCTCATTGGCTGGGAGGCTGACACCCCGACCAATGCTCCAAGAACCACTCCCCCGGGTACTAATTACAATACATTTTTATTTTACCAATTTAATGTAACTTTTTTTACTCTTCATTACACATTGGTCCGTACATGTCATTAAAATGATATATTTAAAAATGTATTCTAAATCGTCATACACACCTATGTTTATATGATGTAATTTGCCCGTGTTGAAGGTCCCCCTCGGGGCTCACCTACCTTTTTGGTTTATTTATTAAAGACTCTTACACAACTCATAAACCCCACGACACGAAGGTATGCCATCCAGTCACTTCTTTGAGAAGGGCTAATAGACGTGCTAAATGAATGGACATCTTTGAACTTGTATGACGTACATTTACACTAATACAAATAATATAACAGTTTGGATTAACTTTGATATGAATTTTCATGTGTAGCTATGACTTACGGGATCTAAATTGTCTATGTGTATGAAATGTAAACAGTAAAGCTTGTATGCCATACACTTATGCTATATGCACAACATAATCACACTATGCTCCCCACAAAAAACAGCTACAATTGGATACAAAAAACGCATTTAAGATTGTCCTCCCACGTATTCCTCATCTTTGATGTATACTTATCGTCCGCTTTGCTACTTTGGAAAAACTTTTTCATCAGAGGGCGCTGTGCTCTGTCATGGCGTTTGTCCATCGATGGTCGCCGTAGAGAGTCGACGTCATCAGCAGGATAAATGGCTCGAGCCGCGCCTGTTGGCTTCAGTAGGTTTTTCAGAAAGCTTTCAATTCGAGTGTTGAACGGCACGCTTCAGTTTCGTCAAAGAGATGTCTTCATCTTCAAACACCTTGACCCCTAAGTCTGGGTTTAAAAAATGCCATGACTGCGGGACAAAGATGTCCATTACCGATTTCCCCAACGCGTCTGCCTGGGTTCCGAACACCGGTCTTACGACTGCACGTCCTGTCGGGCCATGACAGGAAAAGCTCTTGGGAGCGCCGAGGTAAATTGGCGGTGTGGAGGGAGACTTCGAAGGCCTTTTTAGAAAGTCTGGGGAGTCTAGAGAATCATCCCTGCGTAAAAAGTAGAAATCTCGGTCGAGGAGTCGGTTGAGACAATCTTAGTTTTCTTCGTCGAAGAAGGTGAAGAGACGCCATAGGTCTCCTTCTTTCTGATTCCTCTACAGAGGTTATCCAATGCCCTAACAAGAATGTTTCCCCTAGAAAATGTGAGGTTTCAAGAGCTCCGTTGCATATCTTCGAAGGTGTCGTGCAAAGACCATGTCGCTGTTGATTCTTCGGATGACAGAGGGAGGTCAAAGACTACCAAGGCAAAGCAGAGTGTAAAATCTGTGAGTCGCTCAACTCCTGCGAGAAATCGTTGAGGGTATCGTCTAGAGAACCTAGTCTTAGATATCTCCAAAAAAGAGCAAATCTGCTGAATCAAGCCTATCTGCATATATCGAAGGTCACGCCGGGCAAATCGGCTTGGTGTTGAAACCTTTTGACACCATTGACAAAGGTTTCGACGCCTTTGTCAAAGCCAGCGTAGACTCCTTCGAAGGTCACTTTGACCATTTCGAAACCTCTGCCTAATCCGGCGAAGGCATATAAACCCATACCAAAGAGACTTTCTCGTCTATGGCATCAAATTATGAGGAGGATTCTCCCACCTTTTGGTTTGCATTATGGTACGCATAATGTTCCTGGGGAGCTTATTTTTCAGGAATCGACAGATAACTGATCTGTATGATTTCCTCCATTCGGCTAGTGGCTTCTACAGAGCTAGAATTTGTCAGACATTATCCGACTGAGTCTGCGGATTCGGCAGGAGTATCCTGAATAGTCATTGAGTTAATGGGCTGGAGCAGGAATTCTCCCTATGAACAAGACTATATCCTGAGTCAAGGCCCTCGGAAGGACTCGGTACTACCATTTCATGCAGCCCTTCAAAGGAAGGTCATGTCAAACTGGGAAACGCCAGCATCTGGACCTGCTGTAAACAGGAACCTTACCAGAAAATATAGGCCGCCTGGCATTGATCCGGACTATTTGACTAAGCACCCTGCCCCTGAAAGCTTAGTGGTTCAGGCAGCTACATCGACAGTCTGCCTACCCCTCTATTCCCCCAGATAGGGACAAGAGGGTTGTGGCCTGGGCTCGAAAGATCTTCTCTTCGGGCAGTATGGCCTTGGAGTCCGCTAATGTTACCTGTACCCTTTGGAGGTTTACTTACACCCTGTGGGACTGTTAGCATGGCGGCTCAACACATTCCAGAAGGCTAGGAAAGAGACCGCTTCCTGGCTATCGTTAAAGATGGAAAGCAGGCAATGGCGTATCAGCAAGTCTGTGGCTTCTAGCACTGTAGTTTGCAGGTTTGTGTGGTTGAGGAGTTGGGCTTTGCACCAGATGTGCAGGGTAGACTACTCAATATGCCCTTTGACGGCTTGAGGTTGTGCAGTAGCAAGGTGGATGAGTCTGGAGAAGCTGCAGACCTCGAAGGCGGCGGCTAAATCACTTGGCGCCTCCATATGTCAACCTCAACAACAACCCTGTTCAGGCTCATCTTCCTGGGGGGGTTGTCCAGTTTGTCCCTATTCCACATTTGGAAAGGGGAGAGGAGAGGCTGGACAAAGGGGACAAAAAAGATTCCCTTGTGGTGGAAGAGGAAGGGGTGCTAGGTCAGTTGTTGCAGTGGCAACTGTACCATCCGCCGCTGCTGCAGCCGCCTATAAGCCACTCTGAGGCCTTGACCCACAAGACCCTGGTGGGAGGCGGAATCTCTCAGCATCTGAACAAATGGCGGAGCATTACTTCAGATGCTTGGGCACTGTAAACAGTAGCCCAAGGTTACTGCCTTCCCTTTCAGAAAAGGCCTCCGGACCATCCAGGAAATCTTGACCCTGCTAGAGAAAGGTTAAATAGAAAATGTACCTGTAGCAGAGAGGAACACTGGTTGGTATTCCCCCTACTTTATCATTCTCAAGAAGGATGGAGGAGTGAGATCCATCTTGGAATTACGAAATATGAACAAATTCCCCAGGTAGGACAAATTCAAGATGGTAATCCGTTCTCAAATCCTTCAGGCTCTCCAACTCCGAGACTGGTTGGTATCATTGGACCTTCAGGATGCTTACTTGTGCCAATCCATCTCAAGCACAGGAAGTACCTGAGGTTCGCGGTTGACGGTTCTCACTATCAGTTTCGAGTCCTGCCATTCGGGGTGAAGGTCAATCCGAGGGTTTTCGCAAACTTTTGGCATTAGTGGCAGCAAGTCTCGGGAGAGGAAGATTCAGGCCTACCCCTACCTGGACGACTGTTTGATCGAGGGCTCGTTCACCTGAGGAAGACCAGGAACATCTCTATCACCTGCCACTTACTACAGACTGGGCTTCTCCCTCAATTACAATATGTCCCATTTGATACCATTCCAAAGACTCCAGTACATGGGAGTGGTCTTGGATACTTCACTGGGGAAAGCCTCGCCTCCCGAAGTGAGAGCTCAACACGTTCGGCAGATAACAGAATTCCAGAATGCCTAAACTCTTCTGGCCTTTGATTTCTTGAGGTTGCTCGGTCTTGTGGCATCCTGCATTTTCCTGGTGCCAGAGGCCTGATTGAGAATGAGATCCCTTCAATGGGCTCTCAGGACTCTGTGGTCCCAATTTTCAGGGAATGTCGGGTCTTCTGCAAGTTCCAAGCTGAGTTGCTCAAGACCTAATTTGGTGGGCTTGCGAGGAGACATTCTTAAGTGAGAATCTTTTTGGCAACCATGGCCGGAGATGACTGTAGTGATGGACGCCTCACTCACGGGGTGAAGGAACCCATACCAACAAACGGACAATCGGCTGTTGTTGGTCTCCTTCGGAGTCCAAACTACAAATCAACCTTTTGGAACTGAGGGCAATCAGACTAGTGCTGAAGACTTTCCTGCCCTCTGTATGTGGAAAGAATGTCCTGATAATGACGGACAACGCAGTGGCCATGTACTACCTTAATAAGAGAGGCGGCATAGGGTTACTACCACTGTGCGAGGCAATGTAGCTCTGGTTCTGGGCAACACAAGAAAGCATGAAGTTCACCTAGCCAGAGAGCAGAACACGGCGGCGGATGCTCTGAGCAAGCAGAGCACATCCTACTCGTGGGAACTAGCTCAGGAAGTTCAAGAGATCTTCACCCTTTGGGGAACCCCTCAAGTGGATCTGTTCGCGACCAAGGTCAATCGGAAGTGCAATCAGTATTGTTCAAGGGAATTTCATCCAAGAGGAGCTCTAGGAGACACGTTTGTAGTGGACTGGGTATTTCCACTCCTGTACGAGTTTAATTTAGTCCCTGTGATTCCTCACATAATCGGGAGGTTGAGATGGTTCAGAAAAACAATGTACTCCAATGTCCCGTTCCCTTTCCTCCATGCTTGTGGGACATTCTGTCCTTTGGGATGGGACTGGAACACTTTTGTCAAAAAGCATTAAAAATTAAATATTTTGTCCTTGTAATTACGCACGCGGCCATAACCCTGAGTTCCTCCCTGTGCATCGCCTTTCAGTCCTTTCCTCTGCGCTTGGGGTTGGAGGTACTTAAATCGAGAAATGTTTTCTTTGTTCTGTTGTCCTTATTTCCTGCGTTGGTTCTGCAGTCGCTTAGTCCTCCATCTATCCCAGAGCGTCTGGGATTTGTGTCCTGTTCTTCATGCGAACGTCACTTTGCTAGGGCGGATCCCCATTCTCTCTGGGGTGTTTGGGCCTGGACCATCGTTGGGATTCGTGTTTCTACTCAGACTCCCTCTCTGCACGCCAGCGTAGTCTTTGGTGGGAGGAGGTCTTTCAGCCTGTTCCTCTACCTCCTTTTCAACTTCCACTAAAAGAAAAGACGCCCGCTAAATTCCTTACTTTTTAGGACGCCTCAGCCTGGGCACTCTTTCCTGGGGTCTTCCAGCTCTGGGAGGGGCTTGAACAGCTCTGCTACCAGGGATTCCCCTGAGGTGCCTCGCAGGCCTAATAGGCGCACCAGAGTTTTCTCTGAGGGTTCCCACAATGGACCTGCCAAAACCAGACCATGTTCTGAGGTTCACCTGTCTGGTGCTAAACTTCAGCCCAGTTAATCTGTGGCTTTGGTCATTGGGGTACGCCCTGAGGTCTCCCTTTCTGGAGATTTCTGTACCGAGCCATGGCTTGAGGCCCCTCTTGAGGGAGCAAAACGTACCAGGCTGAAACCAGAGGTTCCTCCTTTTTGAGGCAAAGGTCTGTACCGACAAAACCGAGACCTGCTCAGGTCTTGTCCGAGATGTGTATTCCTCAGCATTCCCTCGCTCAGCGACACAGTGATACCGCTTCTGTTGAGGGGGCGAATAGGGTGGTCATAAACTGCAACTCCTCCATTACCTGCTCCGCCGAGGTTCCTCCTGCAGGCTAATTTTGGGGCGACTCAAGATGTCTAGTAAGCATCCGAGACCCCCCTGTACCGGCTCTGCTGAGGATCCTTGTGTCAAGGCTAAGGTGTTGCTCAAGTCCCCTGACCAGCCTGAGAATGCAGTAGCCTCATCTACACAAGTGACAGTTCCCTCCAGGCGTCGAGAAAATGGCGGGCCAACCCTCATGGTCTAAGGTGGCCATTTTGGATTCTTCCCCCTACACCTACGCTCTCGACGCTGGGTGCTTGGAACCTTCTTTTTGGGGCTGAGCAGCCATTTCCACCTCAGGTGGACAGTAAAAATCTGTTCCGCCCTTTTGACTGGCGCTCTTAGATGCTGCTGCCTCATACTGTTTCTCTTCCTCCTGCTACTGCTCCACTGGTCTGTGGACCCGGTCAGTGGTGGGCCTTCCTGGCAACCATCCTCCTTGCGTTTGTGTGGGTCTGCCCCATATGAGCGGCCTCTGCCTGCCCCAGTGCCTAAATCTTCCTCTGAGGATGCATTTTTCTAGATATTTCAGAGGCTCAGGCACTCTGACCCTTGAAGGAATACTTTAAGGGTCTTTTCAAGGAAATCTACCCTGAACCTCCTGTTGCATCTTCCACCCCGGCGGTTCCGACCGCTCCTGCGGTGGTGCCACCTCTTCCTCTTGGCCTGCTTCAGCTCTTCCTCCGCTACCTCCGCTGTCTCCCGTGGAGAAGACACTGCTAGAGTAGGATAGCACTTTAAAACCTGAGACGGTCCAGCTGTCTGCTTGCGATTTGCAGGATGACCCTCAAACAGATCAGGATAACGATGAGCAGCCCCGTTCTTGTCAGAGCATTCCATGTCCGGGTCCTGTACATGATGGCCCTCCTTGACATTCCTGGACCTGAGGCCCCCGCTCCACAGGAGGGGGGTGTTTTCAGGAGCGTTCATCCTGTCACCACAAGAACGCACCGGCCTGTTCCTCCAGAAGGATGTTTTGGCTGAGGCCTGTAAGGTCTGGGATAAGTGCCACACCGGGCTACACATCAATAAAGGGATTGATGCCTGTTACAGGCTTCACACCTCTGAGGAGGTATCCTTGGCATCTTGTCCGCTCCCTCCCTCGACGGTGGTAGCTGCAGCCGGTTCTAGGTCAAATAATCGAAAACAAAAGGATTGAATGCCTTTTTTTCGATGCCAAAAGGATAGAAAAAAAAGGTCTTTTTTCTTCTTTATGGGGGGTTTTCCCCCAACCCCCCCATTCTTTTAAAAAAAACTTTTTTTTACATACAAAACTAAAAATAAATAAAGCATTCAACCCTTTTTTTCCGATCCTTTTGGATTCGAAAAAAGGTCATTCCATCCTTTTATTTCAATACTTTGACTGGACACCGCTGCAGCCACACTTCAATCCAAGCCTCTGCGACCTCGAAGGCTGCCGCTCAGATTCTGTCCAAGGAAGACGAGATTCTGGACTCTTTGGGCAAGCAAGTCTTTGCCAATTCAGCACTCCAACTTTGTCAAGCAAAGACCGAGCTCATCTTGGCAGCAGCTAACCTGAGGCTGTGGAAGGAGTTGGCCGATTTCCAGGTGTAGTCCTGCGGATAGGCTAGATGACTTCAAAGCCCCTTTGTTGGATGCCACGGGGTTGGCACAAGATCTGCTGGAAGTTACGGCACACCATGTAGATGCACCAGCTTGAGGCCTTATGGTGGGAATTGACACCTCCCGCCAGGCATGGCTCCATGCGATTAAGTTTTCGAAGGAGGTGCAAGACAAAGTTTTGGACCTTCCCTTCGATGGCTAGGAATAGTTTCATTCTTCTACGGATGAGGAACTTACAAAGACCAAGGCGAGCACCCAAACCACCAAATCTTTGTCGGTCCTGGCGAAGGTCCCAGCTAAGGCCCCTTATACACAGAGGTCAGGGTCTGTCTCAATCCTTCTCTGGCTTCAGCGAATTTCAGGACCACCATGCGCACAGAACTGAAGCTCCGGTTTGTCGGCACCTGTCGAACAACGGCAGGGTGGTCTGTTTTTTTCTTGGCCCTCAGCCTCTTCTCCAGGGCCAGGTAGCCTCCCTGCTGACAAATCTGCAAAATTATATTTTTTGTCGGTAACATGACTCTGGTGGGAGGACGAATCTCGTCTCATCTGGAGGTGTGGCAAACAACCCCCAAAGACCAATCGATTTTGCCATAGCTCGGGTGGGCTTTCGCTTGTCCCTCTCCTCTAACCCACCCTTCAACCCTCCCTTCCAACAGGCTGTGATGCTCTCCCTCAGAGCCGCGGTACAGAAACTTCTAGACCTCTGGGCGGTGGAACCCGTTCCCCTTGGGGAGCAAGAGGAGGGCTTCTACTCTCGTCTGAGTGCCCAAACCCAACCTGACTGGCCTGCGCACTATCCTCTATCTTTCCCAGTTCAACCTTTCTCTTCCCCAAGAGAAATTAAAGATCACGCCCTGCCAAATAAAGTCCTCTCTTCGGAAAGGCAACTGGCTCAGTGTAGTGGACCTTCAGGATGAGTATATGCACATCATGATATGGAGGCCGCATCGGAAATAACTGCAGTTCTCCCTGGTAGGAGAACATTCCCAGTTCCGTGTACTCCCTTTGGTCTCTGCTCGGCGCTGTGTCTCTTTACTAAGATGACGATCATCGCAGCTTTCCTTCGGCTACAGGGTGTTCATGTATTTGGACGACTGACTCCTACGCAGCCCTTGTCCACTGACGGCTTAGAGCAGTCCCCAGTCTCTCCTCCAGCTCCTGTTCCATCTTGGGCTGTTAGTGAACTGGCGGAAATCTTCTGTGACCGTCTTCCAAGACCTAATTATCCTGGGTTTTCGTTGAACATGGTCGATTCAGGGTGTACCTGATGGCGGACAGGACTGCGGCCACGTGTCAGCTCTTCATCCAGTCAAAGCTTGGTGGTTCGAGAGACTTCTGGGGCTCATGCCTTCGTGCGTACTTGCTCTTCCTCTTGCACGTCTCAAAATGAGGTGTACTTGGCTGGCTCTTTGGATCTGCTATGGTGGTCTTCAACCAACAATCTTGCCGTGAGGGCCTCATTTCAGGAGCCCTGCCCACAAGTGACGATTACCACTGACTCCTCCCTTCTGGGGAGGGGAGGGACACTAGATCATCTCCAAGTTTTCGATCTATGGACGCTGCAGGACAGCCTGTTTCATATAAATTATTTGGAACTCCTGGCTGTATTTCTGGCGCTGAAAGCTTTTCAACTGTCCATCACGAACAGGGTGGTCCGCATCTGCACGGACAAACCAGTGTCGATGTTTTATATCAACAAGCTGGGTGGCACCAAATCACCACCTCTTGTGGACCTTGCCATTCAAATTTGGGAATGGGAGATCCACCATGGCATTTAGCTACTGACGGTACACATTCTGGGTCAATTCAATGAGACTGCAGACTCACTCAGCCGACAGTGGCCAGCTACGAGTGGGATCTGAACACTGAGGTCCTTTCCACCATCTTTCGTCAATGGGGCACTCCAGAAGTGGACCTCTTTGCGACTTCTGCAAACAGGATACTTCCTCTTTATGCATCCAGGAGCGGACTCGGAGACGCTCTTGCAATTCCGTGGCACAACATGAAGACCTATGCCTTCCCGCCTCTTCTTCTGATTCATCGGTCACTTTGCAAACTCAGGTTTGCATCGAATTGCACTCTACTGTTCCTAGCTCCTTGGTGGCCAGCCAGATTCTGGTTCTCGGAAATTCAGCATCTGTATTTGTCCTCCGATCAGACTGCAGTTGATTCCCAACCTGCTTCACCAGTGCTATCAGCAGATGTGGCACCCCTCCACACAATTATTCAACTTGGCGGCCTGGTGCCTATATTCAAATTCTTAGGGCAGTTAAACTTGTCCGAAGACAATATGCGCATTTTCCAACGGCCAGGAAACCCTCTGAGGTCTCCGTATTGGAGCAAGTGGCTCCGTTTTTGCCACTGCTGTTTAGCAAAGCAGCTGGACCCCAGACATGCTATGAATGACACTGTTCTTGTTCATATCGCATCTGGCAGCTTCTGGCAGTCTTGTCTTGTAGGACTTAATTGTCAGCTATTGCCACCTACCTGTCCACTGACAACTGTTACTTTTCTTTGACAAAACCAGTCATTAAAAGACATTTTGTATCTTTTTGCACCTGTACGCAATCCTCATCCAAAATGGGATTTGAATGTGGTCCTCAACGCCTTATGCTATAAACCATTTGAATCCATGGCCATGGTGGATCTAGAGTACCGCTCATGGAACGTAGCTTTTCTGATTGCAGTAACTTTGGCAAGGCGAGTAAGCGAGCTCCAAGCTTTCTGTGGAACATCCGTTCCTCACCTTCCATAAGGACAAGGTTGTGCTCCGCACTCCTACTTCTTTCCTTCCTAAAGTAGTGACGGATTTCCATTTGAATCAATTTATATAATTGCCTGTCTTTTTTCCGAACCCGGCCTCAGATGCTGAGTATTTGAAATTTTGAAACCGTAACCAAGGAATCTATTCCATTGTATATATGCACATTGGTGCCTCATTCTCCTGTATATATCTGCATATTGTATATTTCTGTACTTTGATATCCTGTCATGTGTAACCTTGTAACCTGCTCTGAGCCCAGATGCCTACAGGCCCGGTACACATTGTAAATGAATAAACCATTACAATTACACAATTTGGATGTCTGACAAGCTCTGAAGTTCTATCTGGACAGAACTGAACCTGGGGGTGGCGGGCGGGGGGGGGGGGGGGGGGGGGGCGGGCTCCTCCCAGCTCTGTTTCCTTTGGAGACCCGAAAGGGAAACCCGCTTCAAAAGCTACTGTCTACTGATGGTTTTCCTCCTCTATCTCAGAGTTATACCATTCAGGGCCTTCAAGCTCCAAAGGGCATTCATGCCCATCTTCTACATGGCAAAGTGGCTGCTGTTGTCTTCCAGAAATGTTACCCGGGGAAACCATTGCCAAAGTGGCTACGTGGCCCCTCCCCATCTGCTTTTTGTAACCATTACTGCTTGGACCTGAGCTCCAGGGCCGATGCTTAATTCGGCCAGGCTGTTCTTAAATAACTTTTTCAGTAAGGAGTTTCCATCCACCCGTATTGTCTGTAAGGAGTGCTTGGAAATCTCGCACAAGAAAGGAGGAAAGGGGATGGGACGTAGGAGCATAGCAAAGTTATTCACCGTAGTGACTACCTTACTCCTAGTCCATAGTCCCCTTTCTTCCATACGCCCGCTGTCCCCTCTAATAAGAATCCTTTATTGCGTAAATGGTTTCAGACCTGGCGATGGAGAAGGACTGAAGGGCGATACATGTGGGGGAGATCAGGCGGCCAGGTTTACGGCCGCTTGTGGTACCCCGTGTAAAATGAGGACAACAAACTTTCAATTTTTTTATGCTTTTTGAAAAAAGTGCTCCGGTCCCGTCCTAACGGACGGAATGTCCCCCTAGTATGGAGGAAAGGGGACTATGGACTAGGAGTAAGATATACTCCCACGTCCCCTCCACTTTCCTCCATACTTATGGGACATTCCTCCGTCCTGTGGGACAGGACCGGAGCACTTTGTAAAAGCATCAACATTGTGCAAAAATTTTAGTCCTTCCTCTCGCTCTACGCGGGGTACAGCATGCGGCCGTAACCCCGCCCATCTCGGCTCTGCATCGCCCATCAGTCCTTTTCTCCGCTCGTTCGGGTATGGACGCACTTGTATCTGCGGAAGAATTTCTTCCCTTTTTTTCCCTCCTCTCTGGCTCTCGCTAGCGATTGCGTACTTGTCTGTCATTTAAACTAGACTTTCCGGATTGTTCCTCGTGTCACCGACACTTCGCGAGGGCGGATCCCCATCCTATTTGTTTGTGTTTGGGTCCAGATCACCATTCGGACTCCTGTTTCTATTGTGATTCCCTTTCGGTCCGGGCACTTCAACGTCAGTTAGTGGTGGGAGGAGGTGTTCCAGCGTACTCCTCCTTCGCATTTTCAATCCTTCATCGACGAAAAGAAGAAACGCCCGGTAAGTACCTTATTTTTTGGAGCACCCTGGCCAGAAGACACCTTCCCAGGGTCTTCCCGGTCCGGGAGGAGTGTTGACCGCTCTCACCGGGGCTTGCCCCGAGGTGCCTTCTGGGCCTAAAAAGTGTACCAGAGTTTTCTCCAAGGGTCTCTGTAAGGGGCCTTTGGATACCGAGTACACTCTGAGGCCCCTCCTGTGGGGGTTGCTTGTAGAGCTAGTTCTACTGAGTCGTGGGGTACAAAAGCTCGCTCCGAGGCCTCTTTATCGGCTTCCTTCGTACCGGGGTGCGCCCGAGGCCTAAGCTGGGCTTGGTGATACGAACGTATGTTTGAGGCCCGCTGTGGAAAGGCTGCTACCGGACTTGGGTCCGAGGTCCCTCGTATCGAGGCTAAGGAAACAAACCGTTCTGAGAGGCCTGTGGAGGCCTTTTCGTTGAAGGCTGTTTCTCACCGTTCCCGATCTTGTGGCAACGCCAGAACTGTTGAGGGTGCAAGGAGTGGGTGTTCGAACCAAACTTCCTCCTTTACCGGCAGTGCCGAGGTCCTTCCTGTGAAGGCTAATTTGGCTATTGGTATGTCGCAGAAACATTCCAGGCCACATAGTACCGGTTCAGCCGAGGTTCCTTGTGTAAAGGCTCAAATACAGACCCCCTGATCCACCGGCGGGGACCCCTGCCTTCCACACGTGCCGCAGTTCCCCATAGGTGACGGCAAAATGGTGGCCGTTCCCGCCACGACCACGGTGGCCATTTTGGGTGCTTCTCCTACAACTACGCCATCGGCCTCAGGTGTGGGGAGCGGTTCTGTAGGTGAACAGAAGGTTCCTTTTGCGCACCTGTTCTGTTAGTTTACGACTGGAACGCTCAGATGCCCCTTCCACACATCTCGCTGCCTGTGGGTTCTGCACCCTTGATTTATGTGGACACCTCAGGGATGGGCTGGCTTGTCAACCCTCACCTCTGTGTCCATGGAATTATCCCCCCCCCCTCAGAGGCCTTCTCCGGCAGCTCCAAAGCTTTGTCCGGAGGTCCTTTTTTAAAATTAATTTTTTTTCCGGCAAGTTTCAGGTACTCATGCGTACTGACCCCATAAGGGAGTATTTCAAGGGTCTTTTTAGGGAGATATGCCTGCCTGCGCCTCCGGCTCCACCCGCGCCTCCGGTGGTTCCGTCGGCGCCGTCCTAGCCTACGGTGCCTCCCCCGATCCTTCCGCCCTTGCCTCCGTTGTCCCCCGTGGACAAGGCAGTGCCCGACGTGGCTCAGCAGGACCCTGACCTGTCGGATGATGCGCAGGGCGATCAGGACAGCGAGCACCAGTCCCGCTCTATTAGAGCTTTTCACGACCGGGTACTGGACATGATGTGCCTATTGGATGTTCCAGTGCCTGAGGCACCCACTCCGCAGGGTGGTGTGCTTTCGGGGCGTTCACTTTGTCTCCTTCGAGCGTTTTGGCCGAGGTCTACAGAGTCTGGGAAAAACCACACTCTGGAATTTTCGTCAATAAGAAAATTTCTCCAGCATGGGGTCTGGCATGGATTCACATGCTCATGAATATTCCCCGTCGTCAGGCTGGGAATCCTCGGTAAAGAAAAAACCAGTATCAGTTTCGTTTCTGATCTGTCTTTCGTAGTAACAACCAATCACTGGTCTCTGCGTCATACTGACCACAGCCAATGACTGCCCTCTACCTAAGCACCGCCTCTGGCAGCCATCTTCAGATTTTTACCGCACGTTCATGTGTTGGGATCCTCGTGCTATTGCTCTCGAGCGTTAGTGCTATTTTTTCACGTTTTTTCTCAAAAACTTCGTTTTTTTCGGTCAAAAGAGCCTCAAGCTCCACCGACTTACTATCCGATCAACGGGGACCCGTGTCGGATTCGTCTGCGCCCCTCAAGGGTGAAGATTCGTCGAGCTACGCTTTTGGAGGACTCCAGAAGTTTCTCAGGCCCGGTCATGGAAGAAGAAGAAATCTGAGCGGTCTTCTAAGTCCTTTGAGGACGCCCCGGCGACGGGGGTCCAACATAAGGCCAAGCACCGCGAGTCCGCTGGCACCGGGAGCGCCGAACGGTCGGGCTCTACGGGCGCCAGGCAGGGCGCACCCTCCACGGCACCATCAACCACGAGCCAACGCTCTGGGTCGGGTAAGAGGAAGGCCGAGCACCCGGCGAAGCGCCTGTAGAGGCCCCGGTCGAGCTCGAAGGCCCCATCGGAGGGGGAGCGAGGCGGTGTCCCCCCCCCTCAAGGATAAGGCGGTGAGCGCACCTAAGGTGGTGAAGGCCTTAATCCATCCGGCCAAGCCCTCTATCGAAACTGTCGCGGCGGCCCTGGCTCAGCCTGTGCAGGCTACACCAGTGGTGGCGACCTCGGGGCTCAGAGTCTCCCTGCCACCTCGGAGGGAGTCATCTTTTGTGCCCATCGATAGGACCCCCGTGAAATCCCCCGTGGGGAAGAAAAAGGGGGGGCAGGGCGTCGTCGTAGATTCGGCCTCAACCTCGGAGGAGGAGCTGGTCGAAGTCTTAAGCCACGGCCTCGGCGTGGAAGAAGACCGACCCGTCGGGATGGATCCCGACGCAGGTGACGACGACATCGTCGAGGGTACTGACGGGGTCCCTGATCGCCCGTCGGATTCCCCTCTGCCAGCGCCGCGAGACAACTCGGCGGCCATTTTGTTGGCTATACAGTCCTTATGCTCAGAGATAAGGACGAGACTACCGTTGCCGACGGAACCTCTCCCGTCGGGGGACCCAGAACCGGGACCTTCTGGTGTTCCCCCTACCAAGAAAAGAAGGATCCACCCTCCGCCTCCTTTTCAGCCGTCGCGCCCCTTCCAGCCCTCCTCCCCGTCCACCCGAGGGGATGATACGGGGACTGACACGGCAGCAACGGGTACGGACGACGAGGTATACGACGAGGATGTACCGTCGTCGCCTCCCACCAGGGCTTCTCCGCCCGACGAGATTGGATCGTTCCACTCCATGATCTCCAGGGCATCCGAGCTTTTTCAACTCTGCCCTGAGGAGAAGAAGGAAGGTTTCCTTTATCAGCGGCGCGAGGCCAAGAGGAAGACGGTCCTCTCAGTGCCTCTATTGGACGACATTTGGGATGAGGGCCTCACCCTCCTCAAGAACCCTTCCACGACGCCAGCTAGAAGAGACCGGTACGAGAAGAAGTACCGGGTCCCGGACACGGCCCCCCTGTGCCTCCGGGCGCAGCCTACCCCGGACTCCGTCGTCTCCGCGGCGGCCAGGAAGAAAGCGGGGGGGGGGTGCGGCCTCCACATCGACTTCCCCACCGGACGGTGAGGGAAAGAAATTGGACGCTATGGGACGCAGAGTCATTTCGTCGGCAGCGACGACGATTAAAGCGGCCAACGCCTTGGCTATCGTGGCCCGCTACGACAGGGAGCTCTGGTACAAACTGGCTCCCCTGCTGGCTCCCCTGCTGGACTTCCTGCCGGACGACAAGAGGACAGAAGCCCTGGAGATCCTGCAGGAAGGTGAGGTGGCTTCGGACCACGCCATTACCGTTGCGACGGACATCGCCGACACTGGGTTCCGCCAGTTGGGCAACGGCGTTTGCCTTAGGCGGCGTGGATGGCTCAAGGCTACGGACTTCCGTCAAGACGTTCAGACCAGAGTCCTGGACATGCCCTTCGATGGGAACAACCTGTTTGGCAAAACAGTGGACGATTCCCTTCAGGCCATTAAAGCGGACACTGAGACGGCCCGGGCCCTGGGAGTTCTGCAGCAACGACGGACGCCCTTTCGGAGCAGCGGAGGCAAGGGCGCCTCCAAAGGTTCCGGCGGCGGTTTCTCCACCTACCGTCAAGCGGCCCGCTCGTCGTCTCAGGAGGCCTACAGAGGACGAGGCAAGTCTGGCGGACTCCGCCGTCGTTGCCAAGGAGGTCAAGGCGGCAAAGCCTCGTCCAAGCAGGATTGAACCGACCGTGGGGTCGGGCCCCCACCGAAGCACCCCGGTGGGAGGCCGGCTGGCGAGCTTCGTCAGCGTGTGGGAGTCCATCTCCAACGACCGTTGGGTGCTGGACGCCTTGGCCCGGGGCCACGCGCTCGAGTTTCAAAGAAGGTGTCCACGCGTCCCCCCCGTGGCCAGGAAAGAACTTCACGCCCCTCAACTTCTCCTGGAGGTAAAGGCGATGCTCAGGAAGGGCGCCATCGAACTCGTCCCAAAGAGGCTTCGGGGCTCCGGAGTGTACTCGAGATACTTCCTCGTGAAGAAGAAGACGGGGGGATGGCGCCCCATCCTGGACCTGCGACGTCTGAACAAGTTCATCAAGGCGCAAAAGTTCCGGATGGTCACCCTCCAGCACGTCCTGGGTCAGCTGGAGGAAGGAGACTTCCTGTCGTCGTTGGATTTGGAGGATGCCTACTTCCATATTCCCATCCTAAAGGGGCACCGAAAATTCCTCAGGTTTGTGGTCCAAGGGCGTCATTACCAGTTCAAAGCCCTCCCCTTCGGTCTACGGTCGGCACCCAGGGTGTTCACCAAGTGCCTCGCACCGGTGGCGGCGCAGCTGCGCCGCGAGGGGATCCACGTCTACCCCTACCTGGACGACTGGCTCATCCGAGCCAAGACGAGGGAGCTCGCCGTGGTTCACACGGCAAGGACCGTCCAACTTCTCACGGACCTGGGATTCTCCGTGAACTACGCCAAATCCCACCTGGTACCCGCGCAAGACGCTCTGTTTCTGGGAGCGAGGCTCAACACAGTGTCCCTTCTGGCCTCCCCGTCGGAGGAGAGGACCAGGACCATCCTGGGCAAGGTGCAACGGATGCTGGTGGCCGACGCGGCCAAGGTGAGGTCCATCAAGTCCCTCCTCGGAATGATGTCTTCCTGCATCTACCTCATTCCCATGTGCAGGCTCCGGATGCGCCCGTTGCAGGAGTTCCTGGACGCGCGCTGGATCCAAACGACGGGCAGCTTCGAGGAAAGGATCACACGACGAGAGTTTCCGACGAGCGATCCGGTGGTGGGACAACCGCGCGCATCTGACGGCGGGCATGTCCTTCCAGACCCCAGCCCACCAGGAGACAGTGACCACGGATGCCTCCCTGGAAGGGTGGGGAGCGCACACCGAAAATCTACACGCAAGGGGCCTTTGGCTCCCGACGGAGAAATCCTTACATATCAACGTCCTGGAGCTCCGTGCAGTGTTTTGGGCCCTCGGGTCCTTCCTTCCGTCCCTCAAGGGCAAGGTGGTGAGGATCTTCACCGACACCACCACCATGTTTTACATCAGAAAACAGGGCGGAACCAGGTCCCCAGCACTGTCCAAGGAGGCGCAGGACCTGTGGCATTGGGCAGTCGCCCAAGGGATGTTTCTGGTGCCGTTTCATCTGGCAGGGATAAAAAACACCATCGCCGACTCACTCAGCAGGGAGCTGCGCTCGTGCCACGAGTGGGAACTACGGCAGGATCTAGTGGATCGCCTCTTCCGACGGTGGGGCACACCCCAGATCGACCTGTTCGCGACGGCGACGAACTCCAAGTGCCGGAGGTTCGCCAACAGGTTTCCCCAGGCGAGGAGCATGGGCGATGCTTTCTTGTTCCCCTGGGAGGGCCTGTTCCTCTACGCGTTCCCTCCTTTGCCACTGCTAATCCGGCTCGTCAACCAGCTCAAGAGGTCACGGTGCAGGATGATCCTCGTCGCACCTGCGTGGCCGAGGCAGATATGGTTCCCGGACCTTCTGGACTTGTCAGCGTCCCCGCCAATCAAGCTGCCGGTGGACGCGGATCTGCTCTCCAGGGAAGGAGGCGCCATCCTTCACCACGACCCGAAATCGCTGAACTTGCAGGCCTGGCTCCTGCAGCGCTAGAGTTTGGAGGATACGACATACCGGCCGATTGCAGAGAGGTTCTTGCAAAGGCCAGGGCGTCCTCGACTCTTAAATGCTGCGGACACAAATGGAAGAGGTTCTCTGTCTGGTGCCACGCACAGAAGATTAACCCTCTACGGATTACGGCTCCCCAAGTTCTGCCGTACCTGCTGACGCTGGCCAAAGCTGGACTGGCACACGCGTCCATCAAGATTCATCTGGCTGCGATCTCCCGATACACCAGGACCACGGGACGGACGTCCTTGTGGTCTCATCGTCTGGTGAAAGAGTTCATGAAGGGACTGTTCAGATCGTTCCCGCCGGTGAAGGCTCCGGCCCCGGCGTGGGAGCTCAACGTGGTGCTGACCAAGCTCATGGGACCTCCGTTCGAGCCTCTGCACTCGGCCCCGTTGAAGTTTCTGTCGTGGAAGACAGCGTTTCTTGTGGCCATCACCTCCGCACGACGGGTGGGAGAGATCCAGGCCCTTTCCTGCAAGGCCCCGTACTTGACTTTTCACGACACGAGGGTGGTGCTCAGGACGCACCCCTCCTTCATGCCCAAGGTACCGTCCGACTTCCATCTCAACGAACCCTTGGTGTTGCCTGTATTCTTCCCGTCGCCTTCGTCGCCGGCTGAGAGGACTTTGCACTCGCTGGATGTGGCTAGAGCGCTGAAGTTCTACGTGGACCGCACGAAGTGTTTTCGGAAGACGTCACAACTCTTTGTGAACTTTGGACCTGTCAATCAGGGGAAGGCTCTCTCGAAGGCTTCCATTTCCAGATGGCTCTCCGGCTGTATCATGTACTGTCATCGGTTAGCAAACCGACCGCTGCCCGGGCCGTCCGAGAGCCCATTCCACCAGAGCGATCGCAGCTACCACGGCGTTCCTTTCTGGTGTGCCCCTGCTGGACATATGCAGGGCTGCTACGTGGAGGTCGACGCACACCTTCACGAAGTTCTACTGCGTCGATTGGGATTCCAGGGAGGAGTCCAGGGTCGGCCAAGCAGTGCTGCGCAACCTGTTCGCCTGAGGTGAGCCTGGTGAGGAGGTAAGATGCTTAATGTTGAGTTTGATGCAATGCTTAATGTTGAGCCTTTGCCACCTCCCGTGGTTGTGCATGTGTGTACTGCTATGTATTCTTTATTCATGAGCATGTGAATCCATGCCAGACCCCATGCTGGAGAAGGAACAAGTTACTTACCTGTAACTGTTGTTCTCCAGCATGGGTCTGGCATGGATTCACATGCGAACCCTCCCGCCTACCCCTCTGCGGCTCTTCACTTGGTCATACTGCCACTTCACGTGCTTCCAAATCTGAAGATGGCTGCCAGAGGCGGTGCTTAGGTAGAGGGCAGTCATTGGCTGTGGTCAGTATGACGCAGAGACCAGTGATTGGTTGTTACTACGAAAGACAGATCAGAAACGAAACTGATACTGGTTTTTTCTTTACCGAGGATTCCCAGCCTGACGACGGGGAATATTCATGAGCATGTGAATCCATGCCAGACCCATGCTGGAGAACAACAGTTACAGGTAAGTAACTTGTTCCTAACGCGTGCTACAGGCTGCATTCTTCAGAAGAGGTGGCTCTAGCTTCTTGTCCTCCAGGCCTGTGGCATCCTCTTCTACGACGGCTACTCGGGTCCTGGGGAAAGAGGACAAGCTTCTCGACTCCCTTGGGAGGAAGATCTTTGCTAACTCGGCCCTGCAGCTACGGCAGGCCAATGCAGAACTGGTGTTAGTGGGGGTGAACATGAAGATGTGGAAAGGTCTGGCGGAGTTCGAGGAGTTCATTCCGGTTGAGAGGTTGGAAGACTATAAGGCATGATTATCGGATGGCAGGGTCTTGGCCCAGTATCTGCTGGAGGCCGCGGCTCACCATGTTGACACTTCGGCCGGGGCCTTATACTTGGGGTTGATGCCTCTCAGCAGGCTTGGTTGCACGCCACCAAGTTCTCAAAGGAGGTGCAGGACAAGGTGTTGGACCTTTCGTTTGATGGTAAGGAGCTTTTTCATTCCTCGATGGATGTAGAGCTCACCAAAACAAAGGACAGCACCCAGACGGCCAAGTCCTTGTCTGTCCTGGTTAAAACCCCTTTTAGGACCCAAAGGCGGTTGTCGCAAAGATGGCTTTCCTCTGGTTTCAGGGGGTTTCTAGACCGGAAATCCTGCAGAGTGGATACCCCTTTGGGTAATTCCCGCAGGAGGCTGCAACGGACTCTTTTTTTTTTTTTTTTTTTTTTCTCCCGCTCCTCAGCCGCCTCCTCGGATTCAGGTGGTAACACCACCGAAAAACCAGCCAAATGAGGGTTCTCCATGCTCGCACGAGACCCCGGTGGGAGGACGCATTGCGTCTCATTGGGAGGCGTGGTAGACCATCACCGAGGACTGGTGGTCTTGTCGCTCGGGCGGGCCTACCCTTACCCCCTACTCCACCCTTCAACCCTCCTTTCCAGCAGTCGGGGTAGTCCTCCCTAAAAGCCAAGGTTCAGAAACTGCTGGACGTCAGAGCTGTGGAACCCGTTCCCCTCGCAGAGCGAGGGGAGGGCTTCTACTCCCATCTGTTTAAAGTGCCCAAACCCAACCAGGCTGGCCTACGCACCGTCCTAGACCTTTTCCAGTTCAATCTTTTCCTACCCCAAGAGAAATTTAAGATGATCATGCCTGGCCAGATATGGTCCTCTTTGCAGATGGGCGATTGGCTCAGCGTGGTGGACCATCCATATTCCGACCTGGAATCCACACCGGAGATATCTTGGTTTCTCTGTGGGAGAGGAGCACTTCCAGTTTCGAGTGCTTCCTTTTGGCCTCAGCTCAGTACCGCGTGTCTTTCCGAAGATGTCAGTGATTGCGGCCTATCTTCATCTGCAGGATATCCATGTGTATCCGTATTTGGACGACTGGCTTCTACGCAGTCCTTGCCCGTTGAAAGCCACGTGCAATCTTCAGTCTCTCCTCCAGCTCTTGTTCCATCTCGGGCTGTCGGTGAACTGGCGGAAATCTTCCATGACGGTCTCTCAGGACTTATCTTTCTGTTTTTTTTGCTGGAACACGATCGACTCCAGAGTTTACCTGTCTGGGGACAGAATGGCGGATCTGTTGGCCATGTTCAGATGTTTGCCCAGTCGGAGAGCATGTCGGCCTAGTTGTTCCAGAGGCTTCTGGGCCTCATGCGTATTGGCTCTACCTCTCGCTCATCTCAAGATGAGGTGGACTCAAATGGCTCTTCAGAGTTCTTGGCGGCAGGCTGTGGACCCGGGCTCCAAGTTGATATTGATGCCGGCTTCCATGAGAGCGGACCTGGAGTGGTGGTCGTCTCTCAGCAACCTGTCGGTGGGTGCGGGTTTTCAGGACCCAGCCCTGATCGTAATGATCACAACGGACTCCTCCCTTCTGGGGTGGGGTGCGACATTGGATCTTCAGGTCTAGGACCTTTGGTCGCCCCAGGACAAGCTCTTTCACATAAATCATCTGGAGATTTTCTTAGCGCTCAAGGTGTTCAGACCGATCATTGCCAAAAAGATGGTCCGTATCCGCACGGACAATGTGGTGTTGATGTAATACATTGACAAGCAAGAGGGCACCAAGTCTCCCCCTCTTGTGGACCTGTCCATCCAGATTGGGGAGTGGGCGTTTCGTCGTGTTGTCTGGCTGGTAGCAGTACACATTCCGGGCCAGCTGAACGTCATGGCAGATGCCCTCAGTTTGCGGACGATGGTCAGCTACAAGTGGGAGCTGAAGGCGGAGATCCTTTCATGGATTTTTCTGCGTTGGGGCACACCGGATTTGGACCTCTTCGCAACAGCGGCAAACAAACGTCCTCTGTATGCTTCCAGAATTGGTCTGGGAGCCTCCTCGCTGGGGGATGTGCTTGAGATTACTTGCCACAACATGAGGGCCTATGCTTTCCCGCCTCTGATTCTTCGGACGATTTGCAAGCTGAAGAACACCGTGAACTGCTCTCTTCTGCTCATAGCCCTGTGCCCGGTGGCCGGCCAGGCTCTGGTTCTTAGAACTTCAGCATCTGTCGGTGTCCACCGATCAGACTGCTGGTGACTCCCGATCTTCTTCACCAGGGGGACCAACAGCTGTGGCACCCCTTCCCACAATCGTTCAGCTTGGCGGCATGGTGCCTGAGTTCAGGTCTTTAGAACATTGCAACCTGTCTGCGGATAACATGCGCATTATTGAAGCAGCCAGGAAACCCTTGACTAGGTCTCGGTATAGAAGCAAATGGCTCAGATTCTGTCATTGGTGCTTGGACAAACAACTGGACACAAGGGTGGCTACGATTGACACTGTACTGTCATTCGTGTCCCACCTAGCAGAGTCGGGCATTCACATGCTGTCATGCAGGAGTTATTTTTCTGCGGTATCCGCCTACCTATCTACGGATCAATGCTTTTACTCTAATTCAGTGGTTAAGATGCATTTTGCAGGTTTGCCTGGCCTTTATCCCCCGGTTCGCAAACCGCACCCGGTGTGGGATCTGAACGTGGTCCTTACGGCGTTGTGCCATAAACCTTTCGAACCAATGGCCATGGTGGACCTCAAGCACCTGTCGTATAAGGTGTCCTTTTTGGTTGCCGTTACTTCAGCAAGGCGTGTGAGTGAGCTCCAGGCTTTGCCGGTGGAGCATCCCTTCTTGGTTTTACAGAGGTATAAGGTGGTCCTACGGACAAACCCTTCTTTCCTGCCGAAGGTGGTCTCTGATTTCCATCTGAATCAGTCAGTCTCCCTCCCGGTCTTCTTTCCGAACCCTGCTTCAGAAGCGGAAAGGGTTCTGCATTGTTTGGACAGAACATCCGAGTTTAGGAGTTCTCAACTGTTGGTGACCTTTGGTAATCCACAAGGTAAGCCGGCCTCCAAGGCGACTAGCTCCAGATGGATCGCTGCCTGTATTACGGAGTCTTGCACATTCCAAGGACTGCAGCCTCCTGAAGGCATTCATGCACACCTGGTGCATGGCAAGGCAGCTGCAGTTGCCTTCCAGAAATATGTCCCCTGGGAGACCATCGCTAAGGCGGCTACTTGGGCCACCCCGTCAGCCTTTTGTAAACACTATTGTCTAGACCTTAGCCCCAGATCTGATGTTCAGGGTGGCCAGCCTGTGCTGAAGAACCTTTTTCAGTAAGGGGTTTTTCCATCCACCCGTATTTCTTGTGAGAAGTGCTTTGGAATCTCCCATAAGTATGGAGGAAAGGAGACAGGACGTAGGAGTATAACCAGGTTACTCACTGTAGTGACCACCTTACTCATAGTCCATAGTCCCCTTTCCTCCATACGCTCGCCATCCCCTCTAATTTGGTTCCTCTGTTATTGCTTAAAGGTCTATGACCTGGCGATAGAAAAGGATTGATGGGCGATGCGCGGGGCGGAGCCGAGATGGGCGGGGTTACGGCCGCGTGCTGTACTCTGCGTAGAGAGAGGAAGGACTAAAATAATTATGCTTTTACAAAGTGCTCTGGTCCCGTCCCACAGGACTGAGGAATGTCCCATAAGTATGGCGGAAAGGGGACTATGGACTAGGAGTAAGGTGGTCACTACGGTGAGTAACTTTATTTTATGTGGGTCCACCGCACGGGACCATAGTCCCACCTTTCTGACCTCCGTCTTACACATCCCCCTTCAGTACTTTTCTCTGCATGGTCAGGGTCGGACGCAATTGCATCTTTTTTTTTTGTTCCCTTGTCCTTCATTCCTGCTCTGCTTCCACGGTCCTTTTCCTCCATCAATGCAAGAGCATCTGGGATTCGTGTCCTGTTCATGGTGCAAATGTTTTTGTGAGGGCGGATCCCCACTCTGTTGTGCTTGGGTCCCGGCACACCAGTGGGACTGGTGCTTCTATTGTGACTCCCTCTCCATTCGAGCACTTCGCCATGTGAGGTGGGGTTCTAGCGGATTCCTCATCCACAGTTACAGCAGTTCATTGAAGAAAAAAGGTAACGGATAGTACGTTTTTTTTTTCAGGGCACCCAGGCCAGGGGTCTCCTTCTTGGGGTGTTCTGGGTCTTGGTGGGGCTCAAGTGGCTCTATTACCAGGGATCTCCCGGAGGTGTCCTGAAAGGGATCTAACAGGCGCTCCAGAGTTTCCTCCGCGGACCCCTGCAAAGGGGCTGCTGAAACCAGATCTTCTTCCGATGTTCCCCTTTCAGGGGCTAAAGCTAGGCCGAGTACTTCCGGGGCTGTTGTCACTGTGGTCAGCCCTGAGGTTTCCACATCTGGAAGGAAGTGTACAAAGACTTGGCTCAAGGTCCCTCTCAAGGTGACTAAACGTACTGTGGTTCCTCCCAAGGTTCCCCTTCTTGGGGCTATATCTAACACTAGTAAGATTGAAGGGCTGGTGTCCTGGCTTCAGGGGTTGACTCTAAGCCTTCCCACACTCAGCCTGTGGTGAAACCCATCCTGTTGAGGGGGCAAAGAAGCCAGTCAAGCTCTGCAAGTCTTCCGGTACTGGCTCCACCGAGGTCCCCCGGCTAATTCATCAGTAGTCCCTTAGGTCTCGGAGTACTCTAGATCTGCAGCACTGACTCTGCCGAGGTTCCTTGTCACAATACGGTGACACGGTTAAATGTGGCAGACTCCCACCATATTGGCAGGAAAACAAAATCACCCGCCTTTAGTCCAAGATCATAATCAGCCACTTCTTGGCACACAGCCAATTAGGAGGATTGGATCGCAGGCATTCCACCTTCTGATGCATGCCTACAAACTAAGCAGCTATTCAGGCAGCTCCAACTCTCACCCTCTGCCCCATGACCCTTCAACTTACCGCCAATGACCTCTGCCTTAATGCCAGTAAGACTGAGATTCTACTCATCGGCACACCCACCCCCTCCTTCCCTGCAGCTCTCTGGCCGCCCTCTCTTGGCCCTCTTCCTGTTCCTACCTGCAAGGCAAAAAACCTCGGGGTTATCTTCGACTCCACACTCTCCTTCTCTCCGCATATATCCGACGTCTCTAAGAAGTCACACTACCAGCTGCACCTCCTCAGAGGTATTCTTCCCTTCCTCTCCTTCCCCCAGAAGCTCACTGTCTCCCGAGCCCTGGTTCTCTCGAAGCTGGACTACTGTAGCAGCCTCTATCTTCATCTGCCTGCCTCCACTATCCGCCCTCTGCAACTCATCCAGAACAGAACTGCGAGACTTGTCCTTGGCCTCAAGCCCAGGGACCGTATCTCTCCAGGACTGAAATCTCTACACTGGCTCCCAGTAGCTGCGAGGATAAAGTTCAAAACCCCCTGCATTGTCCACAAGGCCTTCTGGGGCCTGGGGCCTAAATACCTTCAACTCTCTCTTCCTAAATATCTTCCTTCCCGATCCCTTCGCTCATCCGTCTCCAACTCCCTCAGGGTCAGCCGCTTCTCGAAGCAACGTGCTGGGGGTAGATCTCTCTCCGCGGCAGGGGCCTCCCTCTGGAACAGCCTTCCTGCCTCCCTGAAACTTGAGGAGAACCCTCTCCGGTTCAGGAAGCACCTCAAAACCTTCCTCTTTGCTTCTGCTTTCTCTCTCCCCTGCTAATTCTTCGCTGAAACTGCACTGAATCTGCAACTGGGCCACTCTCCTCGACCCTGGGCCCAGCCACTCTCCACTTGCACTGCCCCCCTGGCAACCCCTGCACTGCGGGACTGTCTCTGTATCCCTCCAGGCCCCCCTTTCCAGCACTTACCTGCACTTACCTTGCACTTGCCACCAGCTGGCCCTCCTTATTTATTATTTATTTTATTCTACTTACCTTGTACTGCACTTCCCCCTCCCCCCCTTGTACCTCCCCCCTCCCCCCCTTGCACTTCTTCCCTTCCCCTTACCCCTGCACTTGCGCGATCTGAATGACACCTGGCCTAGTAGGATCGTTGTCTGTCTTCCCCCCCCTGTTCCCCCCCCTCCCTGCCTCGTCGCGCCTTGAAACACTTGTGTATAGGCGCGTTACAAATGCCATATCATATCACAAGGCTAAAATGGCATATAAGACCCCTGACTGCCCTGTGGTGACTACAGCCTCACACTCTGACGCAGTTTGCCTCAGGCATTGACAAATTGGCGGTCCACGCTGGCCATTTTGACTATCTCTTACCTCAACGGTCACCACGGTTGTTGCTGAGGGGCCTGTTTTTTTGGGGCAGAGTAACCCTTTGCACGTTCTGTCAAAAATATAAACCTGTTCTGCCCTCCAATGGATTGGCATGCTCAGGCTCTGCTGCCGCATACAGTCTCGCTCCCTCATGCGTCATAGCCTTTGATGTACATGGATCCTATTGCTGGGGGACCATCCTGGCAGCCATCCTCTTTGCGATCCTATGTTTATGACCCTTCCGAGCAGCCTCTGCCCACTCCAGTTTCTCGACCCTCATCTGAGGGTGTGTTTTTTGGCTAGTTTCAGACACATATGCATTCTGATCTATTTTGTTTAAATAAATGTATCCTAAGCCCCCTGAACCTGCTCCCCGCTGCCTCCACTTTCCCCTGAGGAAAAGACTGGTTTCTATGCCAACCACCCATTTTGGGGCCTGAGGCGCCATGTACGGCAGATTAGTCTTCTGTTCCTGCCTCACTGGATGAGGACAAGGATGACTATGAACCGCCCCGCTCTTAGTGCTTTTCACAACTGGGTGCTGGATATGATGGCATTTCTAGACATCCCAATACCAAAAGCCAGTAGTACAAGCTTCTCGACACCATTTGGGGGGGGGGAGGGTTTTTTCCAATTCGGCTCTTCAGCTGCATCAGGCTAATTTTGAGCTTATCCTGGCCGCTGCCAATGTCACTGTGTAAGGAGCTAGCCGAATTTCAGGAATGTATTCCTCCTGATGGGCTCGAAGACTTTTTAAGGGGCGGCTTATCTGATGCTAGGGTTCTGGCGCAGGATCCACTTGAAGCTGCGGCGCATCATGTAGACACTTCCAAAATCTCTAGCAAAGACACCTTATAATCCGAGGCCGGGGTCTCAAATGTGGTCCTTCTCGGGTTTCACAGGCTTTCAGGACCTCTGTGTGTGCTGGAGCAGATGCTCCAGCTGGTGGGCCCTGCCGTGAACGGCAAAGTGGCCAGTTTGTCTCTCGGCCAACAGCCTCCTCTTGGCAACGGGTGGTCTCTTTGCCGATTAAAACTTCTAAATATTTTTCATCGGTCACACCAGACTCCAGTGGGAGGACTAATTTCGTATCATCTGGAGGTGTGGCAGACCATCGCCGAATACCGATGTGTTTTGTCAGTCGCTCGGATGGGCTTCTGCTTGTCCCTCACCCCTACCCCTCCCTGCCCTCCCCTCCAGCAGGCAGACTGGGTCGCCCTCCCTCAGAGCCGAGGTACAGAAACTGCTAGATCTCAGAGCAGTGGAACCTGTTCCTTTGAGGGAGCAAGGAGAGGGCTACGAATCCTGTCTGTTTAGTGCACACACCAACCAGGCTGGCCTGCGCATTATTCTCGACCTCTGATTTCCATCTTTCTACCCCAAGAGAAATTAAAGACGATTATGCCCTGCCAGAGAGAGTTCTTTCTCCGGAAGGGCGATTGGCTCAGCGTGGTAGACCCTTAGAATGCATACATGCACATTCTGATTTGGAGCCCGCATTGAAAAGATCTGCGGTTATCTGTTGGGAAGGAACACTTCCAGTATTGTGTGCTTCCGTTTGGTCTCGGCACTGTTGTCTTTACGAAGATGTTGGTCATCGCATCATTCCTCATGCAGGGGTTCATGTATATCCATATTTGGACGATTTGCTCCTGCGCAGTCCTTGCCCACATGCTGCTACGGCTACTAATTCAGCTCCTGTTCCATCTTGGGATGACGTCGCTCAAGACCTGATCTTTCTGGTTTTCCGTTGGGATACCGTCGGCACCAGTGTGTTCCTGACTGAGGACAGGATTGCAAACCTTTCGACGATGTGCCAGCTTTTCCTCCAGTCCTCTCGTCAGCTTGGCGTTTCCAGAGACTCTTGGGCCTCATGGATTCTTGCTTTTTAGGTCTACCTCTTGCACACCTGAAAATGAGACGCACTCTGCTTGCTTTTCGGAGCTGCTGGTCCCATGCCACGGAACTGGATTCCAAGATGGTTCCAGTCCCATCCTGCATGATGGCTGATATTCAATGGTGGTCGACCGCCAGCACTTTTCAGTGGGAACCTCCTTCCAGGAGACCTGCCCACAAGCAACGGTTACTACAGACTCCTCCTTTCTGGGGTGGGGAGTGACCCTGTGTCACCTCGAGGTGCACAATTTGTGGACTCCTCAAGACGGGCGGTTCCATACCAATTACCTGGAGCTGCTGGCAGTTTTTCTGGCGCTTACGGCTTTTCAACCCTCCATCACCAACAGTGGTTCGAATTCGCACTGACAATTCTGCAGCCATGTTTTACATCAACAAACAGGGGGGCACCAAGTCTCCCCTCCTGGTGGACCTTGCTATCCAAATCGAATTGAGCTATCCAACACAATGTCTGGCGCCAAGCTGTGTATATACTGGGTCACATCACTCGGCCGCTAATCTGCAGCAAATTAGGAGTGGGAGATGAACACTGAAGTTCTCACCAAGATTTTTCAGCAATGGGGTACTCCAGAGGTGGACCTCTTTGCGACATCATTGAACAGGAAACTTCCTCTTTATACTTCCAGGGATGGGCTCGGAGTCTTCCTTGGGGGACCCCTTCGAGATCCTGTGGGACAACATGAAAGCTTATGCTTTTCCTCCTTTGCCACTGATTCATCGGTCACTCTGGAAACTAGTGCATCGAACTGCACTCTTCTCTTCATAGTTCCTTGCCGGCCAACCAAGTTGTGGTTTTTGGAACTGCAGCACCTGTCGGTGTCTGCCCCGATCAGGTTGCCGTAGATGCCCGACCTTCACCAGAGCGAATACCAGTTGTGGCACCCCTCCCCACAATCGTTCAGCTTGGCGGCCTGGTGCCCGAGTTCCGATCATTAGCGCAGTTCAACCTCTCGGAGGACAACGTGCGTATAGTTCAAGCGGCAAGAAAGCCTGCTACAAGAGCTCAATACAGCAGCAAGTGGCTCAGTTTTTGCCATTGATGTCCAGCCAAAGAGCTTGATCTAAGGCATGCTTCTATTGACAGTTTTGTCTTTTGTGTCTGACCTTGTAGCCTCTGGCATACATGTCTTATCATGCAGGACATATTTGTCCACCATTGCGGCTTCCCTTTCTACAGACAGCTTCTCCTTTTCGCTGCCTAATCCAGTCCTCAAGACACTTTGCAGGTGGTCTTCTTTTTCCCCTGGTTAGGGCCCCTCATCCCAAAAGGCATCTGAATGTGGTACTCGCTGCATTATGTCGTAAGCCTTTTGAATCCATGTCCACTACCGTACTCGAGTACTGGTCTTGGAAGGTTGCTTTTTTGATTGCAGTAACATCCATCTGCAAGACGAATTAGTGAGCTTCAGTCTTTCTGTGGAACATCCGTTCCTAACTTTTCTTCAGGATTAGGTGGTGCCTCACACCCATCCTTTCTAAAGTGGTTTTGGAATTTCATTTGAACCAGTCTATATCTTTACTGGTGGTCTTCGTGAACCCGGTCTCTGATGCCGAAAGGGTCCTGCACAATCTAGACATCAGATGGGTTCTGAAGTTCTACCTCGACAGGACGAGCGAAATCAGAAGCTCTTCCCAACTATTTGTTAAATTTGGTAACCCCAATGGGAAACCAGCCTCTAAAGCATCCATCTCCTGCTGGACTGCTTCATGTGTTTCTGAGGCCTACAAGATTCAAGGCCTTCAACTCCTAAAGGTATTCATCCACAACTGGTCCGGAACAAAGTGGCTGCTGTTGCCTTCCAAAAGTACGTCCCTTGGGAGTCAATTGCCAAGCCGGGTACGTGGGCCTCCCCATTGACTTTTTTCAAACATTACTGTCTCGACCTGAGCTCCGGGGCTGATGTCCAATTTGGCCAGGCAGTTCTCAAGAATGTATTCCAATAAGGGAAATTTACATACACCTGTAATACATATGGTCAGTGCTGGAATCTCCCACAAGTATGGATGAAAGGGGACTTGTTGTAGGAGTAGGACAGTTACCATGTTGACTACCTTACTCTAGTCCATAGTCCCCTTTCCTCCATGCGCCAGCCCACTGTCCCCGCTAATAAGTACCTTCTATTGTTACTTAAATGGTCTCAGACCTGGCGAAAGTAAAGGACTGAAGGGTGTGGTTACGGTCACTTGCAGCGGCTCCGTGTAAAAATAATAGGACAAAACTAAGCGCTCCTGTCCCAAAGGACAATGTCCCACAAGTATGGAGGAAAGGGGGACTATGGACTAGGATTAAGGTAGTCACTACAGTGAATAACTTTGTTATTGAAGATTAGATGCAAACTGTTTTCTCTAATATTCATGACCCATTCTGCTTTAATTGTAATAAAGATGCGTTCTAGACCTTCTTTAATCACATTCCCAAACATAAAGGTAATGTAATCAAGGTATGTTTCTATGCACAAGTTGGCCCAAGGAGTCCCAAGTAATTTGTGGTAGCTGTTTGTGACAAACTAAGCTAATATTATCCACAAACGGGAGCTAAATGGCTGCTGGCAATGTTGGACCATGCATTAGGTGGCGAGTTGCAGTCTAGCTTTGTGTTTTTGATGTGATTTGTATTCTAATCCAGAGCATGTCTTTCATAGATCCCCATTGAAATTGTCTGCCTTCCTCACTATGGTTTAGATGTCCGTGCACTGGTGATTGTTCAGGTTTTAATATGGCTACTGGAGGCCAGGGGTTAACCGCGTGCACACTGCTTTGGCCCGGTTGTGGATTTCCTTAAATGAAATGTATAGTTATAGAATTAATTGTTTAGGATTCCTGGTCTGTTGGTAGGTGAAACCTTTTTAATTTGAATCTATGAAGGACATTTTATTTAAACTGCATTTTGTCTAAAAGAATGTTTGCATTCTCTCACTTTGCAGGAGCATTATTATGTTGAACAATGACTGACCAGCAATCCAAATGTGGAGCTATGGGGGACGAGAAACTATTTCTACTGTTCTGCAGACACTTTACAAAGCAAGGATAGCAACCTACCTACTACAAAAGAAAGGAGGTTATTTGCAAAACTAAGATGACATCTTATTGCTTTAAAGTCCAGATAGGTAAGTTTTTTTTTTTTTGTATTTTTTTTTTGTTACTGTTTTTGAGCATTTCGGCATACTAAAAAAAACGGGTAACCCCTAGGACAACAATATGGAACACCAGTAGAAGAATGCTAGACTTTATTTCAGCCCCCACCCCTCCACCCCCCGCACATAACCTTACCAAGCCCAGTTGGATGATGGATATAGAAAGCATTAGGGCGAAACAAGACACGGGGTAAGACAGCTCGAGATGATTGACATGGTGAGGTCAAGAATTATACCAATTACACAGGGCAAAAAACAGATCAAGCAATGGCTCTGGTAGCACAACAGTTACAATCTCATTGAATCACATTCATCATTCAGGAGAACGGTCCAATCCTGCACAAAAGAGGTCATTGCATTATTGGTTATGGCAGACCATTTTTCATACTTAAAGATGGTCCATAGTTTAGTGAGCCATTCAGCTTGGAGAGGGCGGAGGGGCTCTTCCATCTTTGAGCGCGAGCCAGTCTCCCCGCTCTCAACATCGCCACGACCACCTTTGGAAAGGCTTACATCTCAGAATAGGGCATACGTGTACCCAGGAGAATCTCCAGGGGGAGTGGAGACGGGCACGTGCCCACAATATCTTTTCGATCCAGCTAAGTAGTTCGGTCCAGGACACCCAGACACTCCCACCACATGTGGTACCAAGTACCACGTTGTGTGCACATTCTAGGGCATAGTGGGGATACACCATCTAACATTCTGGACAGGGTGATTGGGAGGGAAAGTGCCCGGAATGAAGCATCTTGAAGCGGTGCTCCATGGCCAAGGTATACAATGACCCCAAAACAATTGACCTAAAGAACACCCTCCACGTTGGCTCCTCAAGAGTCATCCCCAACCTTTCCTCCCATATACGTTTAAACCGCTGTCTACGCTCTAATTTAGCTGTGATTAGAGCTTTTATAAATCCTAGAGAAGGAGCCCTTCCTAGTTGTGGATTCCACCATAATTCTCTCGAAGGGGATAAGGGGGCGAATCAAGGCGGTCTACCATCTGTGATGAGTGAGAATCCCCTTGAGGCGTAGATATTCGAAGACTGAGGGCGGGTTGTCCCCCATTGCCTCGGACAGCTGGTCATACTCGATGAAGACACCCTGGCCGGAAGAGCTGAGCTACCCTCTCCAACCCCTTGTCCGACCATGACAGTGTATTGTGAAAACCCCTGGATCCTAGATCAAAGGGGGCCCCCAGAGGGACGTCGGGGGGGGGGCGGCCAAGAGGAGAGCAGCCTATCCTTGTCTGGATTCCACGACACCCACAAGGTGGCCAGGGTTGGGTGAGTTTTGCGATGTGTAGGGAGGGATTTAGGAGAGGCCCACCAGATCCCTAACTTTTTTCCAAAGGGAGTGAATGTCCTCAACATAGGTCCAATAAGTCCCCATGTTGTCCCTCATGTGTTCTAATGTCACTTGCAGCTGGGCTGCCTTATAGTATAACCTAAAGTCTGGGAGACCAAACCCTCCACATGTTTTTGGTAGTGTTAAGGTTAAAAATGTAATTCTTGCCCTTTTGCCATTCCAAATAAAACGGTGAACCCGGGCCTGTAATAACTTGAAGAAAGCTTCCGGGATAACAATATGAAAAGCCGAAAAGAGATAGAAGCAGGGGCAAAACTTTAATTTTAACCGTGATCATGCACCCAAAGCACGAGAGTGAGGGGTGCCCAGCGTACAAGATCGTTACTAATCTTTGCCATAATCGGGGGGGAAAGTTGGATTCAAATAGCTTACCTAGGTCCCTAGGGATAGAAATGCCCAAGTATGAGGTGGCCTCCTATTCTATTCTCATTCCATGCACCTCAGATTTTCCTCTGGTTTCGAGGTCCCTAACGCCCATGGGCATTATGCATGACTTGGATATGTTGACCTTGAGCCCCGAGGAGGATCCAAAGACGCTAATGAGGTCGGGCAGGTGAGGAGGAGATTCATGGAGGTTAGTCAAGTAGGCCAGGATATCGTCGGCGAACAAGGACAGTTTGAATTCGCAATCGCCACACTGAACCCCAGAGGTCCCATGGTCCACCCTAATCGCAATGGCCAGAGGTTCCATTGCCAAGGCATATAAAAGGGGGATAGGGTGCACCCCTGGTGGGTGCCTCTTTTTTTTTTTTTTGTTTTTTTTTGTTTTTGTTTGCTTTGCACATTTACTATTGGCTTTTTTGGGTGATTCGGTTGGTCTCTTTACTAAATGCAGGCTTCCTTGCTGTTATAATGTCCATAAAATGTAAACAAGCCCAAAGTGCTTCTTGCAATGAGATCAGATTTTCAGAATGGTTATGTTTCATACCATGCTCTGCTACCACCGTATGGCAGTCTCCAGGTGCTCACATGGCTCTGCAAAAGAGGGCGGGTTGTGTTAGTGCAGATAGGATGATGGGGGTCAGAACCAGGAGGAACTGGAGTCTGTGTACGTTGTCATGTGTATGCGAGTTGGTTTGAGAGGCCTTTTTGTAACCGTATGGATAGAACTCAGTGCCTCAGATGTGTGCTAGTGTTTGTGTTGGGTGTGTGGGTCGTATGAGGTTAGTAGGGTTGTGGTTGTGCACACTGGTTGGTTGTATCCATAAGGGGGTCCTGAGCTGCGGATGACTGAAGTATTGTATTGTGTTAGTGTGCATTTGTTTGGTGTCAATGGATTGACTATTTGCAAGGGTATGTTCCTGCTAAGGTTATTCCATGAGTCTGGTTGAGTGCGAGGATTGGATCAGTTCTGCGTTTCTGGGTAGTGTGGCTAGCCCCTAGTCCTGTATAGTGTTATGTTGGAGGAGCAGGAAAGGGGGGAATTGGTTTAGTTTGACAGTTCCTCTGAAGTGCGTCTTGGTTGCTGCTCTATGGTACCCTCCCATGTTATTGGTTGCAGTTTTTCAGCCTGCCCCACCTCTTCTCCAAGCACAGATGACTTTCTCTATGGATTTGTGGGCAGGGGTTGGTTGTACCAAGTGTGTTCCTAGTTACTCAGTTGGATTGGTTATTAAATATGTGTATTCTGTAGGAACTAAGTAATTTGAAGTTGACTGATTTTTATATTCTTTAGTTGGGCTTAAGCTGTCTTTCAGGCGTTAAAACTGCAGTTATACAAGTAATTAGTCGGCTGGACATGAAACTCCAAAATTAGATTACATCCTCTAGTTGCCTACATACATACATCTGTGAATTGTAAGTTTTTTACAATTTGTGTATTCCAATATGTGAATCGCTGATTGGTCTATACAAATTGGACTGAATGCACCCAGAATGGTTTTGCTACAAAATTTTGATTTGCAGTGCTTAAACAGTTGGTAGGTCACTTGACGAGCAGACCAAGCATATTCTTTTTATTTTCCTTCTTGCATTTATATTTTTCAGTTACTAGATTGCATTCACATATGGTTACAATGTATTAAAAAAGTTAATGGCATTTGTACCACACGCTGCTACCATTTGTATAATTTGAACTCTGGCAGATCTAAGGGAGGTAGAGTTCGTGGGAGAAGATGGCACATGCAAGTTTGTTTTGTTGTGTGGATACCTGTAGTTTGAAAGTACCCAGGTACTGTGTGCATGTTTGTTGATAGGTCGTCTTGGTCAAAGGCATAGTGGCCATTGGTTATAAAAGGCTTTGTCCTGTACACGAAGTGCTAGGATGTATTGGCTGCAGTGAAGGCAAGCGAGTTGTTAGAGCAATCTAGAGTTCTTTTGAAAGTCCATAGGGATAGATTAGGATTACCTTTGTGTGGCATGGTTGGTGAGAAATTTGTCAAGGTAGATGACTATTCTTTTGGGGAGGTTTGGAGGCGAATGACGGACCAAAATGATATTAACGGGAATATATTGTTCCATGTACCAGTTATCATATCTGGATCTGTGAATGGATAGTTTATCATGGGACGAACCTGGGTCAATGAGAGTAGGTTTTTAAGTGGTAAATGCCGTTTAGTAACAATAGACATACTCCTACGTCCCTCATACTTTTGGGACCTTCCATCCATCGGGACAGCACTGATGCACTTTCGAAGCATCAAAAATGTTTCGTCCTTTTGCCTTCCTGAGCTCCGCCCTGTGCTTCACCCTTCAGTCCTTTTCTCTGTGCCGTCAGGGTCAGGCGCACTTACATCGTAAGGACATTTCTTTTTTTGTTCCCTTGTCCTTCATCTTGCTGCTCCGGTTCCACTGTCTTCTTTCCTCCGTCTATGCCAGACTGTCTGGGATTTGTGTCATGTGCTTCGTGCGAACATAGTTTCGCGAGAGCGGATCCTCATTGTGTCTGGAGTGCTTGGGCCTGGACATCAGTGGGACTCTTGCTTCTACTGTGACTCCCTCTCCGTCCGGGCACTCCAGCATAGGCTTGTCAGGTGGGACGAGGTGTTCCAATGGATTCCTCTTCCACATTTACAGCTGTTCATCGGCAACAAAAATGAACCGTCCGGTAAGTTGCTTCCTTTTTAGGGCACCCCAGCCAGGGGACTCCTTCCCGGGGTCTAAGTGGCTCTGTTACCACGGTTCTCCCTGAGGTGTCGCGAAAAGGATCTAACCTAGATTCCGCAGTTTGCTCTGAGGCCCCCTGTCAAGGCAGCTGTCGTGACCAGATATTTGTCCCAGGTTCTCCATCTGGGGGCTAAGGCTAAGCTCAACATTTCTGGGGCTGTTCTGACCGGGGTTATTCCTGATGTTTCCTAGTTTGGAACTTAATGTACCAAGCCTAGTCTCGGTTTCCTGTACAGTGACTAAAGGTACCAGGGTTATCCCTGAGGATCTGTGATTAGGGTCTGTAATTAAAACGGGCAAGATCAAGGGGCCTTCTACAGGGGCTCTGGCTACGGGGTGTGACCCTAAGCCTTCCCACAAACAGTCTTGTGGTCGAACTGATCATGCAGCGGGGGCAAAGGAGGAGAATAAAAACCCGAAGTCTTCAAGTACCGGCCCTGCCGAGCTTCCCTCACCAAGGGCTAGTTCTGCAGAATCTAAGGGAGCTCAAAAGCCCTCTAGATCTGCTAGTACCGGCTCTGCCGATGTTCCCTGTCACAAGGCTAAAGGATTTTTTAAAAACCTGAAACCCCTGTGGTGACAATGGCCTCACTGAAACTTGTGACGCAGATCACCTCAGGCCGTGTGAAAATGGTGGTTCAACACACGTGGTCTGATGCAGCCATTTTGACTAGCTCTTTCACATCAACTTATTCAAAGGCTGGTGCAGAGGGACCTATTTTTGGGGGCGAGCAGTATTTTCCATGGAATGTGGACAATGGGAATCCTTTCCGCGCTCCAATGGATTGGCGTGCTGTTTCTGCTGCCAATCCTGCTTCCTCCTGTGTCTGCTCCCTTCGTTTGTGGATCCAGTTGGTGGAGGGCCATCCTGGCAACCAGCCTCTTTACAGTCCTGGAGGTATGACCCTCTGAGTGGCCTCTACCCACTCCTCTGCCTAGACCTTCCTCTGAGCATGCGTTCTTTGTCAAATTCCAGGCCCTTATGCACTCTGACCCGATGAAGGCCTACTTTAAGGATCTATTCAAAGAAATGTATCTTAAGCCTCTCGAGCCGCAGCCTGCTTCTACTACCCCTCAGCAGGTTTCGGTCTTCAGCTGTGCCAGGCAAATACCAAAGTCATACTTGCAGCAGCAAATCTTAAGCTGTGTAAGGAGCTTTCCGAATTTCAGGAATGTATATCTCAAGACATATTGGAAGACTTTAGAGTGCCTATCTGATGCCAGAGTTCTGGCGCAGGACCTGCTGTAGGCCGTTGCCCATCATGTAGACACTTGAGCTCGGTAGCCTTATGGTGGGTGTAGACCTCTTTCGCCAAGCATGGTTGCATGCTACAAAGTTCTCGAAGGAGATCAGGACAAAGTACTTTATCGTCCCTTCGAATTTCAAGAGCTGTTCCACTCCTCCACCGATTATCTCAATAAAACTAAGGCAAACGGCAAAATCTTTTTTGGGGCCTTGCCAAACCCTCAGCTGAAGCGGCCTATAGGCAGCAGTCTGGGACCCAGACAAGGTCCTTCTCAGGTTTTAGAGGGTTCCAGGAGCGTCTAGCACGCCGGTCAGAAAGTTCCTCTGGTGCAGCTTGTCGCAAGCAGCAAAGGCAAAGTGGCTGGGTTTTCAGTCATCCGCCTCCAGCTCAGCAACAGGTGGTCTCACTGCTGACAAACCCTCCAAATGGTTTTCCACCAGTCACACAAGTCTCCACTGGGAATACTTTTATTGTCTCATCTGGAGGCGTGGCAGACCATCACAGACGACCAATGGGTTTTGTCTGTCGCCCAGGCTGCTTCTGCTTGCCACTCCCTCATACCCTACCCTCACCCTCTTCAGCAGACTGGGTCTCCCTCCCTCAGAGCCGAGGTACAGAATCTTCTGGAGCTCAGAGCAGTGGAACCTGTTCCCTTATGGGTGCAAGGGGAGGGCATTACTCCAGTCAGTTTAGAGCTGAAACCCAACCAAGCTGGCCTGCGCGGTATTCTTGACCTCTCCATCTTGAATTTTTCTTAGGGTAGGAAAAGATAATTTGATCATGGCCAGCCAGATCAGATCCTCTCTCCGGAATAGCGATTGGCTCGGTGATTGGTTCAGTGTGGTAGATGTTCAGGACACTTAAATGCATGTCCTGATTTGGGGCCCACATCGGAAAGAACTTTTTCTTTTTTTTTTTGTCGGTACGGAACACTTCCAGTATCGAGTGCTGCAGTTTGGTCTCAGCTCGGCACCACGTCTTCACGAAAATTATGGTGGTTATCGCAGCATTCCTCAGACTGCAGGGAGTTCATGTCTAGCTATATTGTCGATTGGCTTTGCAGAGTCCTTATCTACGGGCTGCGACAGCCAATCCAGTCACTCCGCCAGCACCTGTCCCAACTAGGGTTGTCGGTGAACTGGCAGAAATTGTCTAGGATGTTTGCTTAAGACCTGATTTTTCTGGGTTTCCGTTGGGATACTCAGTGCCAGTGTCCCTGACTGAGGACAGAAATGCAGATTTATCGGCCATGTGCCATTTTTGTTTACCTGTGTTCTTCCCACATGTCGGACTCCTGGGCCTAATAGCTTCATGCGTGTTAGCCCTACCTCTTACGAGACTGAAATTGAAGCGCACACAGTTTAGCACTTGGTGGTTCCAATCTATGGACCGGGACTATAAAATTATTCCGATACCTCCAACCTGCCCACAGATTATGGTTACAAGACTCCTCCCTACTAGGGTGTGGAGCGACGCTGGGGCACCACGAGGTGTACAATCTGTGGACACCCCAGGACAGATTGTCTCCTATGAACTACCTAGAAATCCTGGCAATCTTTCTGGCATTGAAAGCTTTTCAGCCTTCTATCATCGACCGAGTGTTGCGAATTCACACGGGCAATTCTGACTCTATGTTCATCAACAAGCAAGGGGGCATCAGGTGGATCTAGCTATCCAGATTTGGAATTGGGCAGTCCAACACAATGTCTGGCTACAGGCCGTTCACATTCCGGGTCAGATCCCCCTGACCTGCCAGTGTGCAGCGAAATTAAGAATGGGGAAACGAAAAGCCATGTTCTAAACCAACCTTTACAGCAATATGGTGTTCTCCAACAGTGGACCTCTTTGTGACTGCAACAAACTGGAAACTAACGCACAATGCTTCCAGGGACGGTCTCGGAGCATTTTCCTGGGGGATGCCCTAGAGATTCCTTGGGATAACATAAAGGCTTATGCTTTCCCACTTTTGCCGGTTGTTTCATTGTTCGCTCTGGAAACTCAGGAGTGCCGCCAACTACACTCTTCTCCTCCATAGCCCCTTGGTGGCCATCCAGGTTCTGGATTTTGGAGCTGTTGCACCTATCGACCTGATCAGTTTGCCACAGATTCCCGACTTTCACCAGTGCAATCACCAGGTACAAGCTTGGTGCCTGATACTTGAGTTCAGGTCCTTAGCGCAGTTCAATCCTTCAGAGGATATTCAATCCTTCAGAGGATATGCGCATAATTCATGCGGCAAGTAAGCCTTCTAAGAGCTCAGTACAAATGTAAATGGCTTTGTTTTTCATTGGTGTCTAGCCAAACAGCTTGATTCTCGCCAGGCTTCTATTGTCGGTCTTTAAAAAAAAAAAAAAAAAAAAAAAAAAAATTTTATATCCGGCCTCTAGCATCCACGTCTTATTGTGCAGGACATATCGGATATTGCAGCTTATCTGCCAGTAATCAAGAGGCACTTTGCAGGTCATCTTCACCTTTTTCCGCCGGTCAGGCCGCCTCACCCGAAATGGGATCTGAACGTGGTACTCACCACTTTGTCATAAGCCATTTGAACCTAATCCGTGAGCTTCAAGCTCTTTTTCTTGAACCTAACTTTCCACAATAAGGTGGTGATTTGCACATATCCTCCTTTCCTTCCAAAAATTGTCCCGAGTTCAATCAATATCCTTACCTGTTTTCTTTCTGAATACTGTCTCGGATGCAGAGAAGATACTAGATAACCCAGACGTCACAAGCTCTGAAGTTTTACCTCAACAGAACAAGCGAACTTGGAGTCCTTGGTGACCTAAAAGGGAAGGCTGTTTCGAAAGCTTTAATCTCCCGCTGGATTGCTTCATGCATCTCAGTGGCTTATTAGCCCGCAAAGGGCGTTCATGCCCATTTGGTCTGTGGCAAAGCGGCTGCTGTTGCCTTCCAGAAATGTCCGTTGGGAGTCCATAGCCAAGGCTGCTACTTAAGCTTCTCGTACGGCTTTTTGCAGACCCTTTTGTCTTGACCTGAGCTCCTGTTCCAGTAAGAGAAGTTTCCATCCACCTGTAATACCTATGGTCCGTGCTTTGGAATCTCCCAAAAGTATGGAGGAAAGGGGACGGGGACGTAGGAGTATAAGAAAGTTTACTCGCCATAGTTACTACCTTGCTCCCAGTTCAAAGTCCCCTTTCCTCCAGAGGCCTGCCGTCCCCTCTAATAAGTAACTTCTGTTTTGCTAATGGTCCTTCGACTTTGGCGATAGAAAAGGACTGAAGGGTAATGCGAGGGTGCACATCTCAGGAAGGCAGGGCTACAGTCACATGCAGTGGCCCTGCGTAAAAATAAAAGGGCACATTTTTGATGTTTCAAAAGTGCTCCGGTTCTGTCCCGATGGACGCAATGTCTCAAGTATGGAGGAAAGGGAACTGTGGAATTAGGTAGTCACTACTTGGAGAATTGGCTTTAATTCGGATGTGTTCCTCTGTGTATCAAACATGCACGTTTGGAACTGAAATTGGGCATGATGGGGTGAAGCCATGTCCTTTCCGAATGGACTGTGTGTGCCTACTTATGCCTCATCTTTGATATATTCGTAAGCCTGCTTGCAGCTTCGGAAATGTTTTCATAGTAGCGGGTGCTGTGCGTTGTCGGCTTTTGTCCCTTGGAGGCTTCCGTCCTGTTTTCAGCCTTTGCATTGGTAAGCTTGTGTGGCTCCTGTTAACTCGGTGCCGTTATTATGCATGCTCGGCACACTTGACGGTTCATGGCTTTTTTTTTTTTTCCCACTGCTTGACTGACGGTCCCGAAAGTTAGATTATGTCAACACCAAAGTCCGATTGTGGAGCGGAAATGTCCATTATGGATCCACATCGGATCTGCCTTTGGTGTTTGGGTGTTGACCATAAAGTAGACGACTGGTCAGTCGATGACTGTGAAGGCCTTGAGGAAGGGGAATATCTCAGCTGGTAGGCCCTTTTCTACATCTTTAATCACCTCTTCCAAAAAGAGGTATGACGATTCCAGGGACGTTTCCCCTTGTGAAAAGGAGTTGCAAACATTCAAAGCCATAGTTGGCAGTTGTCTTCGACATACTCCTGACAGAAAGCAGGTAGGTTTCCCAGTATTTCAGCCTCTAAACCTGACTGGGAGAATTTCTGTCTCCAGATGCTGCAGTGTTTAAGAAGGCGGCTCCAACCACCCCTTCGAAGAATTCAAAGAAGGCTTTAAACCCCACCACACCTAGTAAGGCTTGCAGGGCGTCTGTTGAGACCACTACTCGCATGCCTAAGAACCTGGTGAGTCTTTTTGCCTTCCGTCAAAGGTTTAGCCTCCTGAGAGTGAATCCAAAACCTTCTCCTCAACTCCTTTAAAGGAACAGGTGGCAGTGCTGCTGAGACATGCTTCCCTTGAAGCAGTTAAAGTTGTAGAGACCGTCTACGCCTTTGATGTCATCGACACCCTCTAAGTCTTTGAAGGATATTTTTGAAGTCTTATAAGCACAGGAAGGACTTCTTCAGGTCCATGGGATTGTTTTTTTTTTTTTGTTAAAAAAAAGAATCGAGGAGAGGGATGAGTTCTTGGTCTAGAGTCCAGAATGCAAAATCTTGTTGACACTAAGAGGCTAGTGTCTCGGACAGCTCACCAGAGATGGATTTTGCTGCTGGATATACTCCTACGTCCTGTCCCCTTTCCTCCATACTTGTCGGACATTCTTTTGACAAAAAGCATCCATTTGAATTTTTGTACTTTCATTATTACGCAGGGCCACCGCACTTGACCTTAACCCCGCCTTCCTGAGCTCTGCATTGCAAGTCCTTTTCTCCACGCGGTCGGGGTCGGATGCACTTGTATCATTTTTTTTTTCTTCTTCTTTTGTTCCCTTGTCCTTCAGTCCTGCCGGAGCCTCTGGGATTCGTATCCTGCAAATGTCGTTTCAGGAGGGCGGATCACCACTCTTTGCCTGGAGTGCTTGGGCCCGGAACACAGTTGGGGAATCGTGCGTCTATTGCGACTCGTTCTCTGTCCGTGCACTCCAGCGTCAGTTTCAGGTGGGAAGGTGTTTTGAACACGTTCCTCCACCACACTTCCAGCTCCTCATTGAAGGGAAAAAAGGAAACGACCGGTAAGTTTTCCTTTTTCAGGACACCGTGGCCTTCCAGGTCCGGGATGGGCTTAAGTCCCTCTTACCGAGGGATACCCCTGAGGTGCCCCGCAAGGGGCCCTAACAGGCGCACTAGAGTTTCCTCAGGTCCCCCGCCAAGAAGCTGCCAAAACCAGATCTTCTGAGGTTCCTCTTTTAGGGGATAAAGTTTAAACCCAGTTCTTCTGAGGCTCTTGGTTCTGGGGTCGGCCCAGAGGTTTCCACATCTGGAAGTAGCTGCTCCCAGTTTCGGCTCGAGGCCCCTCTCAAGGTGGCTAAACCTACCGGGGTTAATGCCAAGGTTTCCTATCTTGGGCATAAACCTAAGACTGGCAGGATTGAGGGACCTCCTTCGAAGTTTTTGGCTGTAGGGTGCAACTCTCAGCCTTCCCATGCGCAGACCTGTGGTGACGCCAGTTCTGCTGAGGGGGCAAAGAGGGCAGTCACGCACCGCAAGCCTTCCAGTACCGACTCCGCCGAGGATCCCCCACTTGGGGCTAATTTTTTAGCAGTCCTCAAGGTGTCTGCTAAACACCCTAGATTTGCGAGTACTAGCTCTGCAGAGGTTCCTTATTTCAAGGCTAAAATGGTAGGTAAGACCCCGGACTCCCCTGAAGTGACTATGGCCTCACTTACTCCTGTGACGTAGTTTGCCTCAGGCGTTGACTAAATGGCGGCCCCAAACCCTGTGGACCATGGCAGCCATTTTAACTACCTATTACACCAAGGTTTACTACTGCTGGTGCCGAGGGGCCTCCTTTTGGGGCAGAGCAGCCTTCTTTTTGGAGAGTAAGAACCCGGAGTACACACCCCAGCGACTAAGGGCTTCCACGCACCACAAATGCAAAAAATGCACAGCGCCAACTGGGCTGCCAAACTTCAACACTGCCTTCCGAACCTTGCGGTTTGGCGCCTGTCAAGTAACTGTCTTTGCAGCATGCGGCTGCACATCCTCCTGGAAAGGGTGTTCACCCCAAAAAACAGTGGATACACCGTCCAAGGGTGCACATAAGGCCTCAGTCACCGACAGGTCCATCGGGCACGTTGACCTTCGATTCAAACGCCGAAAATCTGAGAAAGCCTGCATGTTATCATTTTGGCAGCCTCTGAGCACAAGGGCACCTCTCTTCGAGAGGACTATTCTGAAGCACTGCCTGCCTCTCTCCAAGGCCTTATTAGGAAAATCTCCTCCTTCTGGGAAACCTTTTACACCTCAAGACCCGACTGCATCTTCCCCATGGACTAGTCAGAGATTTGGACAAAATGGCCCAATTTATTGACTTTTCTGACGGGTACATTACTCCCAAAAAGACACAGGGAAGAGTACTCCTGCCCCATTCCTTATAAAATATAGAAATAGTCCTTAGAGTGGATTGTGTCCTCCAACGTATTCCTCATCTTAGATGTATCCATCCAGCTTTGCTGCTCTTTGGAAATTTTTTCGGCAGAGGGCGCTGTGCGTGGAGTCGATGGTCCCTCGAAGGCCTCAGTTGAGGGTGACGTCATCGGGTGTATAAGTAGCACGCGCGGCGCCCGTTGGCCTCAGTTCCGTTTTTCCGCAGTTACGTTGCTTCGGACATTCGGCGCGCCTCGAGTTCTGTGAAGAAATTATATAAACACAAGAAATATGTCCTCGTCCCAGGGGAGCACCGGAGACCCAAAGTGAAAGCCACAGCAGGCAGAAACACACGCGGTTATGTTTACATGCCGCGTAGTGTTTCTACCTGCAGCTGATTTCCCATTTGGGGCTCTCGGGCTCCCCGTGGGGAGCCCGAGAGCCCCAAATGGAAAAGCAGATTCAGGCAGACACAACGTGGTTGTGTTGGAAAACGCTGCAGTTTTTCTTTACGAGTTTCTCAGGCTCTTCCGAGACAGAGGAGCCTGAGAAACTTGGAAAGAAAAACCGCAGCGTTTCCCAACACAATAACGTTGTATTTATGTTTGCGGTCGCTTCAAAACCGACCGCAAACATAAATACATTGTTTTTAAAGCTGCGGTTTTATTTCTAAGTTTTCCGGGCTCCTCCAGCCTGGAAAACTTAGAAAAAAAACCGCAGCTAGTGCTTACTTTTTGTAAAAAAAAAATAAATGGCACTTACCGAGATTCAGCTGCAGCTTTCCTGCTCTGGTCTCCGGTCTGCGTCCTCCGAGTCCCGGCACTAATGAAGGGAAAGCCACCCAGCGGTAGACTTTGTTTACTACAGCTGGCTGGCTTTTCCTTCATTAGTGCCGCAAAAGCCAGCACAGGAGGGCCTCCATTTCACAAAATGGCTGCGCCCCTGTGCTTGCTTTTTCGAATTTTGAGCTTGAATAGCTCAAAATTTTACATAGGAAGTTTTAAAACGGAGGATGCTAGTATTTTTTTTTTATGTGGCCTATCTATTTTTAAATAAAATTTTTTACTAGACCATCCCTTTAATGACCAAGGTGGTAGATTACTTGGGATGGGCTAGACCACCAGCCCAATTTGTCCAAGACGATTTAACAGACATATTGGACCATGGTCCCACTGAAGACCCAGTACTACCCTTTCATGTAGCCTTACAAAACAGGGTGGCCAAGAATTGGGGAAACTCCGGATTCTATTCCTCCGGTAAATAAGTTCCTTGCATCAAAATACCGCCCAGCCAGTAGCGACCCCGTTATCTGTCAAAACATCAAACTCCTGAGAGTCTGGTCATACAGGCAGCCACAGCTTCCAACAAACTTGCGTACCAGTCTATCCCTCCAGACAGGGACGATAAGTGTGTGGATGGTTGGGCACGGAAGGTATTTTCAGCCGGGAGCATGGCATTAAAATCTGCCAACTCCACATGTGCCTTGGCAAAATTTTCGTACACTCTGTGGGAGTGCATCGCAATGGCGGCGGAGCACATACCAGAACGGGAAGAAAGGGAAGGTTTCCTAGCCATTGTTGGAGATGGAAAGGAAGCCATGCAGGAATCCCTTCAATCTGGATTGGACACTGCGGATAGTGTAAGCAGGTCCATGGGCACTAGCACGGTAATGCGCAGGTTTGCGTGGTTACGGAAGTCGGGTTTTGCACCGGACGTACAGAACCGCCTTCTGAACATGCCTTTTGAAGGGTCTCCCCTTTTTGGCAACAAGGCTGACGAGAGCCTTGAGAGGTTGCAGACCTCAAAAGCAGCTGCCAAATCTTTAAGAGCTGCTATTCGGCAACCTCGGCCTTTTCGTGCGCAATGGCAATCATGGAGGGGACGATCCTATCGTTATTACACCTCATATGGAAAGACTAGAGGAATGGCCAGTCAAAGGGGCCAAAGAAAGGCCACTGGTGGTGGACGAGGAAAACGTGCTAAGTCAGCTCCAGCTGCAGCTTCTTTGCCATCAGCGGCTGCAACATCCGCCACAAAACCACTTTGAGGACTTGCACCACAAAACACCTGTAGGAGGCAGGCTGTCGCAGCATCTGCAAGAATGGCGAGCCATTACTTCAGATGTTTGGGCTTTAGAAATAATAGCCCAAGGCTACTGCCTTCCTTTTCTAAAGCAACCTCAAAGCAATCCACCAGGGAGACACCCGTTGAAGTCTTCAAACCCGCTCCTACAGCAGGAAGTTCTAACCCTGCTGGAGAAAGGTGCTATAGAACCAGTACCTGCAGCGGAGAGGATTTTTTTATCCCAAATTGGACGGAGGACTGAGACCCATCTTGGACTTAAGAAACTTGAACAAGTTATTCAGGAATGACAAATTCAAGATGGTTACCCTTTCTCAGATCCTTGAGGCCCTTCAACTCCAGGACTGGTTGGTGTCATTGGACCTCCAGGATGCTTATTTTCATGTGCCGATTCATCTCACACAGAAAATACCCAAGGTTCGTAGTTGGCGACTCACCCTATCAGTTTCGAGTCCTGCCATTCGGGTTGACCTCCGCCCGAGGGTCTTCACCAAGTTAATGGTAGTGGTGGCAGCGCACCTCAGGAGAGGGGGCATTCATGTCTACCCCTACCTGGACGATTGGTTGATCAGAGCGCGCTCTGCCGAACAAGCACTGGATCTTCTGAAAGTCACCTGCCACTACCTCCACAATCTGGGCTTCTCCCTCAATTTCAAGAAGTCTCAAATGACACCTTCCCAACAGCTTCAGTACATAGGAGCTGTACTAGACACATCCTTGGGAAAGAGCTCGCCTACCAAGACGAAGGCTCAAGACCATTCTTCCAAATTCCAAAATGCCCAAAATCTCCAGGCTTAAGACTTTTTAAGGTTGTCGGCCTCATGGCATCCTGCATCTTTCTGGTGCCAGAGGCACGCTTGAGGATGAGATCCCTTCAATGGGCCCTAAAGACTCCGTGGTCCCAGTTCTCAGGTCAAATGACTGATCTTCAGATTCCGAACAAGGTCAGACAAGACCTTCTATGGTGGACCTGTACAGAGAACATCCTAAAAGGAGAACCTTTTTGGCAACCATGGCCGGAGATCACAGTAGTGACGGACGCCTCACTCCTGGGGTGGGGGAGCTCATGCCAATGATTTGACAATCAACGGTCGTTGGTCTCCATCGGAGTCCAAACTACATATCAATCTTTTAGAGCTGATGGCAATCAGACTAGCGCTGAAGGCCTTCCTGCCATCTGTCAGGGGAAAGAATGTCCTGATAATGACGGACAACGCAGTGGCCATGCACTACCTAAACAAAAGAGGTGTGTGGGTCACTACTCCTGTGCTGAGAGGCAATGCAGCTCTGGTATTGGGCGATTCAGGAAGGAATCTCTAACGGCAATTCATCTAGCCGGGGAAGAGAATGACGGCAGATGCTCTGAGCAGGCAGAGCACGGTATCCCACAAATGGGAACTGGCTCAGGAAGTCATTCAAGAGATCTTAGTCCTTTCGGGAACCCCTCAGGTAGACCTACTTGCAACAAGTACCAACCGAATATGCAAAAGGTATTGCTTAAGGGAATTTCCCCCCCCGAGAGGAGCCCTGGGGGACGCGTTCGTGGTGGATTGGAATTTCCCACTATTGTACGTGTTCCCTCCGATTCCCATCATTCCTCAGGTCATCAGGAGACTGAGACGCTTCGGGAACCGCGTGATCTTAATTGCCCCGGATTGGGCCAGGAGAACGTGGTATCCGGACCTTCTAGATATGTCCATCTGTCCTCCAGTACGTCTTCCGCAGAGAGAGCCTTCTCTCTCAAATGGAAGGTCAGGTTCTCCACCCAGAGGTCAGAACACTCAACCTTCATGCTTTGTATCTGAAAGGCTGAAATACAGGGATTGGAATCTTCCAGATGATGATATGGAGGTGTTGCTTTCAGCAAGAAGGCCAGCAACAAAGTCTATTTGCCGTAGGAAAAAGTTTTGCAACTGGTGCAGGGAAAAGAATGTCGATCCTTTCCTATGTTCTATTCCAGAAGTATTATCTTTCCTTCTGATTCTAGCACATAGAGGTCTGAATATCGGAACAATAAACGGGTACCTTGCAGCGCTTTCTATTTTCCAGCGCTCATCGGAAGAATGCTCCTACTTCAAAATTCCTTTAACACAATTCTTAAAAGGTCTCACTAATGTGTTTCCTCCTCACCCATTTCAAGTACCGATTTGGGATCTAAATTTAGTCCTAAAATTCTTATTGTGTGCCCCTTTTGAGCCTAGGCACACGTGTCCATTAAGATTACTAACATGGAAAATGGCCTTTTTAGTTGCTCTAACATCGGCAAGAAGAGTGAGCGAATTGCAGGCACTGTCTTCTGGGCCACCCTATACTGTGTTCCATAAGGACAGGGTTGTATTGAGGGTTAGACCATCATTTTTACCAAAAGTAATATCTGATTTTCATCTAAGTCAGAAAATGTTTGCCCTCATTCTATCCTCCACCTCATCCTTTTAAGGAGGAAGAAAGATTAAACAGACTGGATCCAAAAAGAGCTTTAAGCTTTTACATCTCTGGACTTTCTAGGGTTAGTGTGGACAACCAGTTGTTTTATAGGCTACACAGGAAGGAAACTGGGTCAATCGGTAACAGACAATTTCACGCTGGATCGTACTTTGCATTTCAGAATGCTACAGACTAGCACAAAAGGACCCACCAGAAGGGTTGAGGGCTCATTCCACCAGAGGCATCGCCTCTTCCACGGCCCTTCAAAGAGGTGTCCCAATAAGGTCCATTTGCGAAGCAGCAACTTGGTCTTCACTTCACACCTTCTCAAAATTCTATAGCCTGGATGCTTCCCAGTCTAGGGAGCTGACTTTTGGAAAAGCAGTGCTTTATTCCGCCATCTAAAGGCATTGATAAAAAAAATCTGACCCCTCCTCCAGAGAAAGTAACAAAATACTGCTTTGGGAGTCTATCTAAGATGAGGAATACGTTGGAGGAAACAATCCACTCGAAGAACAAGTTACTTACCAACTGGTAACGGTCTTTCGATTGGATGTTCCTCCAACGTATTCCTCATCGCCCTCCCAACCTACCCCTCTGTAGATTTTTCCGTGTCATTGCATCTCAAATCTCGCAAGGCTGATGCCTGTCTGCCGGCACAATCTACACAGTACGAGATCACAGGCAAAAAAAGGGTGAAAAACAGAACTGAGGCCAACGGGCGCCGCACATGCTACTTAAACACCCAATGACGTCACCCTCGACGGAGGCCTTCGAGGGACCATCGACTCGACGACATCGGCGCCCTCTGCCAAAGAGCAGCAAAGCTGGATGGAATACATCTAAGATGAGGAATACTTTGAGGAACATCCAATCAAAAGAACGTTACCAGTTGGTAAGTAACTTGTTCATCTCTGCACAGGGACACCAGGCGGATAGCTTGGATGTTCCAGAGGACCTAACACAGGACACCTCGTATGAGGACATGAATCCCTTTATACAGGATACAGCTGATCTAGACCCAGACTGGGATCAAGGTCAGTCAAGGAATCGGGGGGGCCTTGGCCATCTCACCAACCCATAACCCTAACATTTGTGTAGATCCCCCTTTGTCTCCAGAGGATACGTCACCTGTTGACGACCAGATGTTCAATGCTATTTTAAAAAGTGCAGCCATTCATTTCCAGATTGGAGCCGCCACATGTTTTGCAGACTCTGGCTTTGTTGAGGATGTCTGTTAGGGAGAATTCTCTCTTTAGGCTGAATTTCCTAACCTAGTGAGTCCCCCAGCAGCTTTGCTGGATTTCTGGAGTTTGTTTTTTCCTCCTGCCAAGAGTGAGACTCTTTCTCCCACTCTTAGACATGATTTATGGTGTTCCTTTGACTGCTAATGTGTTGTATGGGCTATGGGGTCCTTTACTCCATAGGGTCTCATGTGTTTTTATTATGTGTTACACTGCACCCTCGTGCAGTAACACAGGGGTGTCATAGTGACCCCCACCATAAACTCCATACCCTGGGACTGACTACTGTCTCCCAGGGCATGTAAAGTCACCATTGGCTTTACTAATCCCAAATTATTAACAGAGACCAGTACAAACCATCATATTGTGGACGTACTGGTCGGGGCAATTCGATTGCCCTGGGGTCTGTTAGTCGAGGGGGCACGTCTCCGTCCCCCCTGATCGAGTTTTGGCTGGTGGCAGTGGAAACTACTTTTTATTCGACCGCAAATATTTTCCTATGGGGTTTTCCCATTGTTCGAGGCTACCAACTTTAATTATTTAATTCTCATAGCCTCGAACATACCACCGGTTTATTTAATTAATATGAATTCGTTGGTTGGTATTTTTTGCCAGGACTCGATTCTAAAATGGCATTTGTGTTCTCTTCTGTGACTCCAACCCAAGTCGAGCTCTTTGTTCCACTTTTTGGCGGGCTTCTCCAGAGAAGCCTCAAAGTCGTGCCACTCTGTCTGGGTACCACAGGGGGTGTGGGAGGGGGTTTAGGCACCCTGGACTGAGTTACCTTGGTAACTCAAGTCGCACTCTTGTGTGATTGGCCACTTAGCATGTTTGATTGACAGCTAGGATAAGTGAATGGGGGTATGCTGCATAAAAGCAGGGCTTTGGGGACTGGAACTTCAGAAGTCGCCACAGGACCTGAGAATCCGACGAGGGAGAAGCTGAGCCGACCTACCACGACGACACCACCGGTGGAGCCCTGCAGAACCGACTCACCACTTCCCGACGACAGAGAAGATCTCCCGGCTGGAGAGGCTTCTTCCCCTGACTGGTGGGCACAACCAGTTTTACCTTCTTTCTTCGCACCCCAGACCGGTTTGTGGTCGACTGCCTGTGCCAAGCACCCCGGCTGCCAGATAGCCACTCGCCACTGAACCGCGTATCAACGGACTGCTCCTTGTACCTGAGAAACTGCGGCTGGTTTCTTCCTTGGCAGTGCAACAGACTCCTGTCTTCCTCCAAGACGAGATCCTCTCTTCCCCCGGACGAAGCACCGACTTGCATCCGCTGCCAGGAACAACTGCCCTGCTGGAGTGTTCTCACCACTTTAAGGTACCGTGTCCGCCAGGCCTCCCTTTCTAAAGATTGCTACAAGGTAATAACTCCTTAACCTTCTGGACTGGGCTGGCCGCCTTGACCCTCTAACTGGTCCCCTTTCTTTGGTCCAACTCCTTTTTGAACCATTACAAGACTTTTGTGCACTGCAACCGTGTGACCTTGGACACATTTCGTTTCGATCCTCTTAAAGCGGATCCGGCCTACTGACTCTGAATTCATGGTTTTACTTTGCCTTCCTCGCTTGTTATGTTCTTGTAAAAGTGTTGCGATCTGTTTCAATTTGTTCTCTGCTTTTCTCTCCCTTTTTAAAACAAACTATTAGAGTGCCATCTACGTTAAGCGCTCACTGCTGTCTGAAAATAAGTGGGGCTTTACTTAAGACTGGTCTAATCTTTAAGGGAGTGTATATCTTTTAGTGACTGTTTTTGAATTGCTTACTATTAGTGCCTGTGTGTTTTTCTAGATGTGGTTTTTAAATAAATAATTATATCTCTTTTACACCAAGCCCTGGTCAATGTTTACTTGTTCTATTGTGTTCTCTTGACCTATTGTGAATACTCTGTATACTGCCTAACTCTTCTTGAGGGAAGTCTGACTGCTCAGCCACAGCTACCAAGTGAATCTGTGTGGTACAGACTGCTACCAAGTGGGTTTACTGCCAAACACCTGTAGCCTTAAATCTTTTGCAGTAGTCCCAGAGGGAACTGCACAGGTTTCTGCCTAACAAAGTCTTCAAGGAGAAGCCTATGACTAGTCCGGCTATCCCCTTGTTAAATCTATAAAGAGGCTTCTAGCCCCTTCCTTATCACGGTCTCTCGGTCTCTCACACGGGGCGGTCAACCCCATGGCTGTATAATTATTCTGCCCATCACCTTCCCACCCACTATACTTAAGGCGTTATGCTACACCGGACTCCCTGGTAGTTAGTACCACTCTGAAAAGGGCACGGGTTCCACTGTCCTCAGCTGAAGGCCCTCCGGATAAAGATTCTAAAAAGCTACTGCATCGCGTTTCACCGTACCTCGATATCACCCACAGAATGACAGATGCCTGTCTCCAGAACACCTGCGCATCCTGCTGGAAAAGGACACCATAGGAGTCATCCCCATTAACCAGGTAAATAAGGGTATTTATTCAGTGTACTTCCTTGTACCCAAAAAGGATCTCGCCATGTGCCCCGTTAGACCTGTATGTCAAACCTCAAATTCAGGATGACTACACTGCAGGATGTAATACCACTGCTACAGTAGGGATTACATGGCCACAAAAGGTGCATACTTTCATATTTCAATGTTGCCAACGCACAAAGTACCTTTGGTTCATGATGGAGGACTCCCACTATTAGCTCGAGGTTCACCCCTTCGGCATTGCCTCATCGCCACGGGTATTCATAAAGGTACTGGCAGTAGTAGCTGCTCACCTGCGCAGGCTGTCTATCCATACCTCGACGACTGGCTCATAGCAGGGGATTCGTACAGAAGATGCCAAAAAAATGCCCAGAAGACGGTAGACTGTCTCTTCAACCTACGGTTCTCTATCAACGAGAAAAAGTCCAGTCTAAACCCTAATCAAGTCATGCAGTTTCGGGAGATCTAATTTGGACCAAAGACTGCCTCGTCTTTCCTCTAGCTCGAGGGTTCCAAACCTGCTGTTCCAGAACCCTCACTATGTTGCCAGTCACAAGGTGACTGTACGCAAGGCCATGCGACTGTTGGGAATGATGGCTTGGTGCGTCTACCTAGTTCCTCACACTTACGTGCGCATGCGCCCCATGCAAGGGTGGCTCTTGAGCCAATGGTGTCAGGCCAGCGGTCAGTGGAAGAATCTAGTGGTTGTCTCGGCAGCCCTTGTTCAGTCTCTGCAGTGGTGGTCCAGGAAAAACCTTCTGCAGGGGAAAACCTTCACCACCTCCCACAGCAGAAGCCACTCTCACCAGACTCATCCATGACTGGGTGGGGTGGGGGGATGCCTACCTCCTTCAATAGACTGTGCACAGCATGTGGTATCCAGCGGTAGCATCCAATCGCATCAACCTGTTGGAACGGCTAGCTGGGTTCCAGGCCCTGAAGGTCTTCCAAACACACCTCCCAGGGGAAAACGGTTCTATGCCTCACGGACAGTACTACGGCCATATATTGCATAGGCAAGGGGGCGCTCACTCTAGGGGTGTGCAGAACATATGGAAGTGGGCTTCCAAGCACAAAATGTTCCTCATGTCACATGATCGAGGGGAATGCAATCTTCTGGTGGATGTACTTTGCCGAGGCTTCCCCTACCCGTAGAGTAAGAGTGGCAGCTACAGGATGACATTGTACTCTGTTTTTGCAGAATGGGGCTTCCCAGAGATCTACTTGTTTTCCACTCTGGAGAACGCCCAACGCCCAGATTTCACCTCCAGGTATCCTCAACCACTCCAAGGGGAACAGGCTTTGAATAACATGGTCCGAGATATTTGTCGCAAGAGCAGGGGTGGGGGGGAGGGAGACACTAGATCCATGCCCCCAAGCTCTCAGATTAGCAGCTTGGCTCCAGAAATCAGAGTTCGGACACCTCCGACTCCCTCAAAGATTCATGGACATAATCTGAGAAGCACGGAAACCTAACACCAGGCATTGCTACTCCAGTAAATCGAAGCGCTTTGTCATCTGATGTAATACAAGACAATCAATCCTATTGAATGATCACCCGTTAGATTCAGTACTGGTTTTCAATTCTCTTAAAGTCCACTTAGCCATGCTTTCGGCATACACCACGTCCCAGGGCAAGGTCTTATGGTGGATAATTCCTGTAATTAAGGCCTTTATGGAGGCGGTAAAGAGACTTCATCCCCCTATTTCCAACCCTGCTCCTGGGTGGGACCTGAATGTTCTTAGCAGACTAGTGGGGCCTCACTCTGAACCGATGCGCAAGGCTAACCTTGAAGTACTCGCCTGCAAGACTGCCTTCCTGGTGGTGTTCGCCTCTATAAGGAGAGTTGGTGAACTGCAGGCCCTTTTAGGACCCATTAGTCACGATTCACAAAGATAAGGTTTTGAAAACCACCCTCGCTTTGCGCCTAAATATATCTTCAAGTTCCATGTAAACCAATCCATAGAACTACCCACCTTTTTCCAGAACACCCCTAAGGTCGTGGAAAGAAGCCTCCACACACTGGATGTAAGGCGAGCGGTTATCTACTATCTGATAAAAACAAAGCCACTAAGAAGTCTGTTTTTTAAAAAAAAATGTATACGGTTTTATTAAACCTTTACGAAAGTAAGAATTTACAATTATACAGAATAAAAATGATCAGCAGGACCAAAGTAATAGACATACAACAATCGTATCATAAAATAGTTACTTTTTAAAGAAAGAAGGGGAAAAAAAGAAAGGTACAAAACCAAGAGATCACATCCTTAAAGAAGGAAGAAAAAGGAGGGAAAGCAGGTAGTCCAAACAGCAGTTGACAAAGGTGACATGTGTTGTAGCTGCAGAGTTTATCTAGGGCCGTTCAATTGCAGATTGTGGATAAATCCAGACAAAACCAATCCCTCTCGCGTACTTTGAATACATTGACAGCGTTGCCACACCAGATCAACAGATTTCCCCAAGTACAAGTCCTTCAATAGGCTCAGGCAGTGATCTTGTCATGGGTATCGGGCAGGTAGTTGGGGCAAGCTGGGTGGAGGCTTGGCAGGCTTGGCATAGGCATGCAAAGACACCAAGAACCCATAACAAATCCCTCCTTTCATTCCTTCCTAGTGTTTGTAGTAACTTCCTGGTTACCACTTCCTGTTGCCAAACAGGAAGTGCATGATGAGTCATGAGCTCTCTAGTGTTTCGGTGTGGCTGGCTATATAAGGCACACCCAAGATTCTTCCAGTGCGTCGTGTTGCTTGCTGTGAGCTGTATCGGCAACACTCTTACCATGCTCCGGATCATCCTGCTTCTGCTTACCTGCTCCGGATCATCCTACTACTGCTTACCCGCTCCGGTTCATTCAGCTTACCTGGTTCTTACTCCACGCCGCAGCTATCTCCAGTCAAGAGGGGACTTCTACACGGCACCTGTAAGAACAAAGAACAACAGCGTTAACACGCACACATCCGTAATGCTGCACATGCTTGCCGAATCTTCCCGCGGCGCTGGAATCCAGGTTAGTTGCATGAGCGCACAAACCCCTGTAAGAAAGAAGAGACATTATTCATTGCGCTCGGTCCAATAACGCGGACACTTATTTCACTGCGCTCTCTATGAGGTGCATACTTACCAAAAGCCTCCGTGCAAACTTACCTAACCACCAAGTCTCCAGTACCACTGAACCTGGACTCGAGGCACTAATACCACATAATTTTTCCTGCAAGGGAGTAGGGGTGTCACAGTATTAGTTTTATAACGGCACGCGGTATAGCAGGCGGAGTTAACTAATCTTAACAAATATTTTCTAAAAGGTCACAAATTGTCAGATTTATCATCACAAACAAAACCAGGCACACAGAGCCAGAATTTGGGTTTTCAACATACTTTCCACTGAAATGCCACCCCTTGCTTCCACCAAACACAAACACACATGTGGAAAGGAGGAGGGGGAGGGGGGCCTGCTGCAACTGGGAAAGTAAACTGATAGCTTTTCTTAAGTGGCCATTTAGGCTTTTAGCTCCCCCACTGGCTACTGGGGAAGATGAAAATGTTGCCATCTTTATAACCTGCATGCCACAGATCAATGGAGGATGATGGTAGTATAAGCTTGTGTGCATACACACACACGCTCTCTTTACGTTACAGCCTTTAGTTTACTTGCGGGCCAACATGTTACCCTTTGGTATGACAGTAGGAATACCCACAGAGATTAGTGAATTTCACAGTGTGACTTATTATATGTAAATTCAATGATAGGACCAGGGAAATCCTCCATTGTCATATGTTTAGCAAACATTATCCATTATAAATATATAAACCCCAAAGCCGCCAACCCAAAGTAAACCCTTTTCCTTCTTGGCACTGTATTTATTCTTCCTATTGTTAACATATTGATTTTGTGTCAGGCACGTGTGGTTTATGGAAGGGCATTAAAAACTGCTCCAACTGAAACTACTTTGCAGATGGCACATCCAACAGTGCAAGACCAAGACTGCGCAGAACTTGCTTACTGCAGCCTTTCCAAATCAGATTGAAAAGCACACTTAACGGTATACCGGTATAAACAATGTGACGGTTATTATTGTTTAATTGAGTGGTTCACGGTATCTTTAACGGTATACCTTAATACCGTTACATCCCTACAAGGGAGAGACATTACCAGGCGTGCTCGAATTGAAGGTGCTGAGCAAACATACCAGCAGCTAGCTTCTACACGCAGCGCTACTCGCCCACAAAAATACCGGCAAACAAAGACAATACGGACAATTTTGGACACTCAACATTCTCCGCAGGAAGGACTTTCTAGCCAGTGAAGAAACTGGCGCCTTGAACTCTCTGCCTCGCTGTGAAGGCATAAAACAGCGTTTGGCATCTGAACTCAGCTGTTAGGAAGAAACCTGGGAAGTTCCCTTAGGGACCACTGCAAAAGATTTAAGGCTACAGGTGTTTGGCAGTAAACCCACTTGGTAGCAGTCTGTACCACACAGATTCACTTGGTAGCTGTGGATGAGTAGTCGGACTTCCCTCAAGAAGAGTTAGGCAGTATATAGATTATACACAATAGGTACAGACACAGTAGCACAAGCAAACACTGACCAGAGCTTTGGTGTAAAAGTATATAATTATTTATTTCTGACACTTGTAATTTACACTAGCAAGAAAAGGTGAGTAAATTCAGCACACAGTCACTGTCATATATATATACAACCGTAATTACTTATTAGACAAGTCTTAGTGAGAAACGCCACTTATTTTCAGACAGAGGTGAGCGCTTAACATAAGATGGCACTCTAATAAGTTATAAAAAAAAGGGAGGGAAAAAGGCAGAGTTATGGAAGCACAGAAGTTTGCCTATCCTGCCTTACTGTGGTTCTTGTAAAAGTATTCAGAGTTCTACTGGAGAGCAAGGAAGTCAATTGCAAGGCCCGCTCTTGGAGAGAGCAAGCAGAAGGGGTCCAGGTTCACACAGTGGGGTTATTCCCAAAGAGTCTTGTAGATAGATCGCACAAAAAGGATGAAATTAAAGTCAGGAAAAGTTAGCTAGGTTGTCCCAGGTTAGAAAGTCGAGGCTTTACTGTCAGCCCGAACGATCTGTCGCAAGGGAAGCCAGGCGGGACACAGTACCTTAACTGTGAAGGAAGCTCCAGTGGGGGCAGTTGTTCCTGGCAGCGGGTGCAGGTCGGCGTTTCGTCCAGAGGAAGAGGAGGTCTCGCCGTGGAGGAAAGATTAAGGTTGTTGCACTGCCAGGGAAGAAACCTGCCGCGGAGTTCTTCGGTTAAAAGGTACTACCCTTCTCTTCGCGGTAGTGGTAAACCGTGGTATTACGGTTGCCGGGGTGCTTGGCACGGGCAAAGCGGCCACGAGATGCTCCAGGAAGGTGAAAAGAAGGCAAAACTGGTTATCCCCACCAGTCAAAGGAAGAAGACTCTCCGGATTGGAGATCTCCTCTGTCGTCGGGGGGGGGGGGGAAACTGGCGAGACGGTTCAGCAGGGCTCCACCGGTGGTGTCGTTGCAGGTCGGCTCAGCTTCTCCCTCCTCGGATTCTCAGGCCCTGTGGTGACTTCTGAAGCTCCAGTCCCCAAAGCCCTGCTTTTATGCAGCACACCCCCATTCACTTAGCCTAGCTGTCAATCAAACATGCTAAGTGGTGAGCCGGCCGGCTCACCACTTGGGCCAATCACACGAGTGCGACTTTCAGTCCAGGGTGCCTAAACCCCCTCCCACACTCCCTGTGGCACCACTTTTGGAGGCTTCTGTGGAAAAGCCTGCCAAAAAGTGGAACAAAGGGCTCAACTTGGGTTGCAGTCACAGAAGAGCACACAAACGCCATTTTAGAATAGAGTTCTGGCAAAAAATACCAATCAGTGAATTAATATGAAATAAATAAACCGGCGGTATGTTCGAGGCTATAAGAATTAAAGTTGGTAGCCTCGAACAATGGGGAAAATCCCATACAGATATATTCGCGGTCGAATATTAAAAAGTAGTATCCACTGCCACCAGCCAAAACTCTATCAGGGGGGGACAGACGTGCCCCCTGTAACAGACCCCGGGGCAATCGAATTGCCCCGACCAGTACGTCCACAATATGATGGTTTGTACTGGTGTCTGTTCATAATTTAGGACTAGTAAAGTCAATGGTGACTTTACATGCCCTGGGAGACAGTAGTCAGTCCCAGGGTATGGAGTCTATGGTGTGGGGTCACTGACACCCCTGGGTTACGGCACGGAGGGTGCTGTGTAACCCACATCAAAAACAGATGAGACCCTATGGAGTAAAAGACACCATAGCCCATAAAACACATGGCAAGATAAAGGAACACCTCAAATCATGTCTAAGAGTGGGAGTAAAAGAGTCTCACTCTTAGCAGAAGAAAAAATAAACCCCAAAAAATCCAGCAAAGCTGCTGGGGGACTCAATAGGTTTGGGAAATTAGCCTTTACAGAGAATTTTCCCTAACAGCAGCCTACAGACATTGGCACCAATCACATGAGTGAATCGCGCCCCTGCGAATTCAGGATGGAGTGCACACCCTCCTAAAGATCAAGTTAAGCCTATAGGGGGGGACATCACAGCACAGAGTAAAGAGAAGGGAAGGGGCCAAGGGAAACGGGTGAATTCAGGTCTGAGTGTACAACTTGTATTTGACGGGTATTACTTCGGGTGAAATAGGGGAAGTGAAGACTCTGGGTCAAGGGAGGCTCGTCCATCGCTCCTGTAGAGACACAGTTGAGTGTGACAGATCTCTTGGGGTATTAAGTTGAGTACAGTATACAATAAGATGTTTATGCAGATTTTGCCATTTAGTACCTGAAACGGCTAGACTATCATGCACCTTGATTTGGTTTCTTCTCAGCATAGTATCTAAGGTGAAAAGGATATTCCAGCATAATCTTAACAGGGAAGATCTGTGAATTCTGTTTGGAAAAATAGTGCGAATCTGGGAAAGAGTACCTCTTTTCTTGTGCTAGTGTGATAGATGGTTCATAGATTTGAGTGAAAACGATAGTGAGACACCAATCATAGTTCAGCAACTTCTTTTTGGTTTTCGTTGGATTGGTAATTAGTTGCTCTAGATCGGAATCAACACTTTGAAGAATCATTACACATAAATTTCAGAATTTGGCTAGAAAACCAGAGAGCTCTATCGTTTCCAACGAGTTTGTATAGTGTGTTAGGTAGTGGGGCCTTAATTTTTGCGTAAAGAGTGAGCATCCTCCAATGCACACGAGAGCTTAAGGAGACATATATCCTAATTCATATCGAATTGCAGTCAAAGGGACCGCATTTGGTAGACAAAGGGCCCGTCTCTAAATTGCACCTTCAATGGCGTTCAGTTTAGACAAAGTTAGCTCCGTACATAATTCCAAGCCATATGTCAGTTTGGGGGGCTATTTTCCCTTCAATGAAGAGGAGGGCTGGTTTCATGGAGAATCGACCGTATTTACGGTTGATTTTTAAAGATCTGATTTTCCAGTGCCTTAGCTTTGTTAAGAAGCACATCAAGCTGCCCTCTTGAGCCCCTAGATGCACCAGCATAGTAGCCCAGGTAGGTGAGGCTATTGGAGGTGGTCACCCTAGCCTCCTCCAAGAATTACTTGGTTTCTTATAAGGTCCTTTAGATAATGCGAGGATTTTGGTCTTGGAGGGGTTAATAATCGGGCCATTAATCTTGGCGTAGTTGGCAAAAATATCCAAGAGGCGCTCGAGCCCCACCTTTGGTTGAGTCGAACAGTCAATCGCATAGGCCAACCACACAATCTTAGTGGAGCTGTCATGATCACTGCTTCCAAGGAGCCAGGACAAGCCCAACGTCCTTGGAAGCAGGCCCCTAACCCTAATCCTAGGCACCAGCCGGTCCCCACGGGGACCTTTTGGACCTTGTCCTGGCGCCGGTGGCGCCGGTGGCACCAGGCTCATCAGAATCATCGGTCCCGGCACTGGAAGCGCCGGGCTCATAATGTGTGCAGATGTTTGGGTGGACTTACCTGCAGCAGACCATGCTGCTTACTTACCAGCCACTTAGAAGTCCTCTGTGAACAGGAACTACTTTCTTACCTGGGTGGGGCAGCTCCATTCCCTGGATTCAGCATGGGGAAAGCTTCTAGAACTGGAACTCTTTTATTACCTAGGCGGGGCCGTGGAGGAAGACGCCTCATCACTCCAAGGCTATTTAAACCACACCCGATAGAAGAAACGTGCTTCGCGTTATTCTGCATCTGCAGCAGAACGCTCACCGAGTCTGTTCCAGCCTTTCTTCTTTCGATCCTGAATCTGCAAGAATCGTACTCACCATTCCTGTATCCAGTCGACAGCAGCACCTGCAGAGACAAGAAACAGCAGGTTAGCAAGGCAGTCTTAACTCGCAGTGCTTACTCACCTGATCCATCTGCTGCGGTCATTTCGGCACGCTGTATTTTCGCCTGTGAAGACAAAAGCATTGTCATTACTTACCGGCACTCCGTGAACTCTGGAATTCTTCACGCTGCATCGCCGCCTGCGGAGATAAAAGCATTTTTACTTACGGGCATTCCGCGGACTCCGGCGCTGCAAACAAACTTCTGAAAGACAAAAGAAGAGACATTAGACAGGTATTTACTTATGCTCATCGCGCTCTTCACAGTAGAACGCCTGCAAATACTCCGGTGCCTCTTCAACACGAACTACGCTGCAAGGGAGAAAACAGCTAAGAGCGCTTGCATTTACTCACGCATTTCCAGGCGCTTTATTTAATCTTCCTCAAGAGTCCTGCAAGCAAAAGGGGAGAAAAGCATCATACGAAGTCCTGCCTTGCACCTAAAGACTCTAAAGACTATAAAGACTAAAAAGGTGTCTGGAAACTCACCGCTCGTGCTATTAACGACGGTAACGGTCCTCTGAGTCCAAGAGACCTATGTTTCACCAGTGAAGGAACTGGCAACAGCGCCCTGCATCAGACGCAGATGGAGAGTCCAGCATTCACCTATCTAAGGTGAGCACGTTGACCAGGGGGCTCTACGGAGAAGCTGGGGAGAGAGGAAGAGAGGCATTACACAACCCAGACCATTAACCCCTATATTCTTTCACCTGCAGAAACCTCACCCTACGAGTTCGTCACACAGTGCGAAGAGGTTCGACCCCCAGAAGCCCATCGAGTCCTGCACATCACCTTTCGAGTCAGACACCTTCCTGCCACGACCTGCGCCTCCGTGGGAATCAGGTGAGCGTTACAGAAGCCCATTTTTGGGGCTAGCAGAACCTCCTTGTCCAGATGTTCAACTGCATCAGAGACGTATTGATTGAATACCCACAGAGCTAGGTCACACCCCTGTCTGACCCCACAGTGTACGGACAATAGATGACATATTGCCATTTTGATTTAGGCGTATTCTAATACCAGACTTGTTATAGACCCCTTCCAGTAGGCCCCTCGGCAGACACCAGAGTGCAAGCTTGCGCCACAGCCTTTGCCGGCCAACACCATCTAAGGCTGCCGAGAGGTCCACTGAGGCCATAAAGATGGGGTCCCTGCTCCAGGCAACGTCCTGAATGCATTTGACCACAATTCCATTGATTTTAGTAGAGTGAAATTTGCGAGAACACGACTGAAAAGGGCTCAGAGGATGACAGTTTTTTCCCATTCCTTAAGGTGACAAAGGAGTAGGGCAGAAAAGATTTAACAATCTGTGTCAAGGCAATAGGCCGTTAATTCTTTGAGTCAGACCTACTGCCACATTGAATTTTTCTTTTTTTAAACTTTATTTTTGAGATTTTAAAACCAAAAGAACATTGGAGACCATTACACCCCTCTTGAGGGTGAGTAACCCCAGTGCTTTCCCTAAGCCCACCCCCAGCCATCCCCCATACAGCCAAAGCCTATGTTATAATTGCTTCTGTCGAGTTGGTTGGACAGCCGCCGGTCCCTGTACCATGGCGGACCCACTAGGGGAATATTATGGACCATGTCCCCTTGATGAAGTCGTCCATGAGTTCTCGTCTGCTTCGTTAATCAGAAAGGCTACTAGGGGCCCTCATATGTCAGGGGGGGGTGCATGTTGGGGGAGTGTTCTGATGAATTCGGACTCCACGTCCTGACAGTACAGGATATCTTTACGCCAGTGTGTCACTAACGGCACCGGTCCTCTGCCCCATGACATGGCCACTCTCCCTTGAGCTAGGGTCAGTAGTAGTCCTGCTAGTTTCCTTATTCTGGGTGAGCGTTGTTTCGTCATCCGGAGCAGGGCTGGTGTAGGAATGGGTTGCACCTCTTCTCCTATTATTGCTGATGTGGTCTGAAGGATTTGTGTCCAGAATGGGTTGAGTTTGGGGCAGTTCCAAGCAAGCTGGACAAAGTCTGCAGATGGGCACCCGCATCTTTCATATTTTGCTGTTTGGTCTGGTGTGTGTTTGTTCTTTTTTTGGGGAGTGAAATACGTCTGATGCAAATATTTGAAGTGCATTTGCTTTAGGCGGGAGTTGAGGGTTATTTTTTGTGTTTGCTTTAAGATGTATGCCCATTCATTGTCTGGGATTGTTAGTTTAAGGGACTTCCATGTAGATTTCGTCCGAGTATCAATGGAGACTGTGTCAGATAAGATGGATTTATAGATTTGGGACCAGTCCGCCTTCGCCCTGGGCTTTGATCACGTTGTGAAGCAACTTCCACGTTGGGGGTTGTTGCGGGAATGTGGGGAATAAGGCTTGTAGGGAATATCTGGTTCTAAAGTAAATTAACTTGTCTAGGAGCGTGTTCCCTCCTCTTTCAGTTGCTTGTTGGGGTTTAATAAAGGTGTCTTCGAAGAATAGGTCTCCAAGCGATTTTATCTGTAGTTTTTCCACCCATTGGTGGAAGACCTTTTCAGAGGTTAACGGAATCCCTGGAATAAATTTGATTGGCAGGAGGGGCAAATATCTCACCTGAGCATTGTATTTTCGTGCAAGTTTTTTCAATACCTCGTATGTCGCTAGAAACTTGTTTATGGTGTTAGTAGGCACTGGGAGCTGACTAATAATCACGGCCCTTAATAGATTGGGTGTTGCCAATGCCCGTTCTATCTGCACGTGTGGTCTGAGAAAGTGCGTGGCGTACCAGAAGCTGAGGAATTGTGCCTGGGCCGCCCAGAAGTACCCCTCTAGATCAGGAAGGGCTAGTCCGCCACTGGACACTGGGAGGATCAGTGTTAAGTGGGCGACTCTGGCTGGTTTGCCCGACCATAATAGGTCGAGAACCAGGCATTTCATTTTTTTCATGAATGATTGAGGGATCAGAATTGGGATATTGGAGAATAAATATAGTCATTTTGGAAGTATCGCCATCTTGACCAGGGAGACTTTCCCACATAGGGTCAGAGGGAGTGACTTCCAGCGGTTTACTTTTTCTTGCAGTGTTTTTCCTACTGCTTCATAGTTGTCCTGGAATACCTTGTGGTAATTTAGCGACATCAGTATCCCCAGATAGCGGACCTTTGAAGACTCCCAAGCGAAGTTATAATAGTCTGTGAATGGCTTAGTACTATGAGTGAGTGGGAAAATAATTTATTTTGTATGGTTAATTTTTAAGCCCGATATTGCTCCGAACTTGATCACTTCTCTCATGACTGGATTAAGCTTCTCTACGGGATCTCGGATAAATAGCGCCTCATCATCGGCATATAAAGATATCAACCTGTGGGCATCCCTGTCTAGTGCCTCGCTCGTTGTAGCCTGATGGGAGAGGATCGCTGTATAGGAGGGAGACGAGTTTAATGAATCGGGCGCCCAGGCCCATCCGAGTAAGTACGGCAAACGAGAAGGGCCACTCTACGGAGTCGAACACCTTTTCGGCGTCGAGCAGAACCGCGACAGCTTGACGGGTGGGGTCTAGGGCCTCGGTGACACCAAACAGTCTCCTGATGCCGAACGTCGTGCAGCACCCGGGCACAAATCCTGCCTGGTCCGCGAACACGAGGCCCGGCATCGGTGGCAGTAGCCTGCCGGTGAGAATCTTGGCAAGGATTTTGTTGTCGAGGTTGAGGAGGGATATGGACCTATAGGATGCACACTCTTCTCGGGGTTTGTCTTCCTTGTGCAAAAGGATGATGTTGCCTTCGCGGGAAGATCGTGGCAGGGTATCTGTTTCGAGCGCTTCGGTGTATACTTCGCCAGTAAAGGAGCTAGGGTTTCCGCAAAAGCCTTGTAAAATTCCCCAGTTAGGCCATCGGGTCCCGGGCTTTGGTGTTTGGGAGGGTTTTAATGGCTTCCACTATTTCCTCTGGTGTAATGATTTCATTGAGAGGTTCAAGTAGCTCTTTCTACCCAGTAGAGCTCAGTGTCTTCAAGATATCTGTTTAAGGCGTCTGAGTCAGAGTTGTATCTAAGATTTGCAATTCCTCTGCAATTTTTTCATCTGCGTGCACAATTGTGCCGTGTTTGGATTGTATCCTCTCGACCATTGTTGGTTTCCTGTCGGCCCCGATTAACCTCGCGAGGAGGGCTCCGGGTTTCTGGCCTTTGCCCTACTGACGAGCTTGGCTGTTACGGGCCAAGAATTTCAGTTCGCGTTCCGCCGTAGTTATGAAGTTTTGCAGCTCCTTTTTGAGAGCTGCTTGGGTCGCTCTTATTGGAGAGTTTGAGTTCCAGTTGTTTCAACCATTCCTCACTAGTGGCGAGTTCTTGCTGGATCCGTTTAATAATGCCTTTCTCTTTGGCCAGGCAGACTCCTCTTGTGAAACACTTTAGTGTTTCCCAAATTGTGCCTGGAGATGTCACCACGCCCAAGTTGATATTTAAAAAGGATATTTCATCTCGGAGTTCGGATGCAAAGACTTGGTCTTGTAGCGATACGGGCTTAAAGCGACACTGCAACAGGGGGGGGATTTAGTACTGGATGGTTTGCATATGAGGGTTACTGGTGAGTGATCGGAGAAGGTTTTGGGTAAGATTTTGCATTGTTCCCAATGGAGGGGGCCGATGGGAGATACCAGTAAGTAGTCTAATCTGGAATCAGAGTTGTGGACTGCCGAGTGGAACATGAAATCGCGCTGTTCCCAATTGCTGCGGCTCCAGGCGTCAACCAGGTTATAGGCTCTACAGATTTCCTGTACTTGCAGGTTGGCCTTGGAGGTCGGCTGGGTTGTGGAGCGCGACCTGTCTTTTGCAGGGTCTAGGACAGTATTAAGGTCGCCTCCCCAGATGATTGTTGCTGAGGTTTGGGTTGAGAGGTGTGTGAGCACCCAATCGAAGTTGTTCGCACCATCGACGTTGGGGCCATAGGGGTTGACAAGGATGATGTCTTTGCCTGCAATGATCCCCTTTACTAAAAGTGATCTGTCTTCTGTGTCTTAACGTTGATAATCCGGAAGCCTATTCGATGGCTAACCAGGATCGCCACGCCGCTGGCCTAAGCTGAAAAGAAGTACCTGTGGCATCCCCAGCTTCTAGCCCATTGGTGTTCCTTCTCAGAGAGTAAGTGGGTCTCCTGGATCGGGGCAATCTCTACTTCGTGGCTCTTTAGGAATTGAAGGATCCGTCTAGTTTTAGAGGGAAGGTTGCCTCCTCTAATGTTCCATGTGGCGACCTTGAATTGTATAACCAGTATTGGCAATTAAGCTGATTTTGTCTTCGTCCTGAGTGGGCGTCGGGTTTTGTATGATGCATATGTTGCTGCTTGTTGGAGGCTTTGGTGATGTCCTACCCAGGGGATCGGGCTTGCTTTGCGGTCTGAGGGTCGTGGGGGTGGGTAGCGGGCTGGTGGCACTTTCCCTAATCAATTAACTGGCTTCCTTCCTTACACGGGCAACCCCCAACTGGCCCGTTTGCTTTAGCCATTGAAGGCGAGCGTCCCCAGCTAGCACGATCCTCCCCACAATGAGACAATAATGGACTCTCCCAGGAGGGGAATAAGGCCAAGACATAGTGCGGGTGAGCGTAAATGGGAGTTTATCAATCAAAATAGGGCATGCAAAGGACTCTGCAAACTCCGAGAGCGCTCTGTCTGACAATAGCAAAGACAGGCGTATATATTTACAAAAAACATCATAACCTACACACTATAGGGGGCACAAGTTCATGGAGATTGGGTGGCGACTAGCTATAGGTGCTGCTGCAATGTGGTTTGCCGTGGCTGGAGGACGTCACTGGTTACCCTCGTGGGTTGGGCTGGGCCTGGCAGGTCCGCTGGGTTCATCCGGGCGGTGTTGTGCCAACTGTGGCCAGTGTCAGAGATGAATGTCTTTCCTGACTTTCTGCCCTAGGGCCACGCACACTGCAGTCATTTAACCATTGCAATATTATCTTCTCTGGTAAATCTTCCAATAGGTTATTCTACAGGTTAATGCAACACAGGAGGAATGCACCTAATGTGGGGTCTGCTGGCGATTCATCAATACATGGTTACCATCGTCCTGTTGACCGGGTATCGTAGGTCGTGGGGTTGGGTCTCAGGGCATGGGACAGGCGGTCCATGGCATCATGTCTTGTTAGGAGCCATTATGGATGTGTTCCTGTGATGTTGCCATAATATTAGGTGTCCTAATTTTACAAGGGGCCATTAACATAAGGTGAGTCAGTGGGTCATGGAGCCTAAGAAAGGGCGCCTCTGGATGTGTGTTTTCAGGCCAGGGTTTACTGCTGGGTTGTAAATAATTCAGGTGGCAGGCCGTGGCCTTGAGTGCTGCGGGGGGAACTACAAATCTTTGAAGTGGCTCCAGCCGAGTTGGGGGAGGTGGAGCAGCACGGCACAGGCCTCTGCTTTTTCGTCTGGCAGGCTTCACTGGGAGGAAGGGGGAATGGCCTTGCATGTGCTCACAAAGGTATTTTCCTCGTGTGTTGCCGACTTTAGGCGGAAAAAGCATAAACATTCAAATAATATACAATACTCATTGAGTCTTTCCAAAGCTCACGTTTTAACATTGCTAGTGCCATCCATATGGCCAATTCGAGCACATTACTTGTACACTATGTTTTTAACAACTACAACATTTTGTTATATGCTTATGCATGCACGGTAAATGAGGTAGTAGTAAGGTTGGTGGAGCACGCAGAAACAACCTGCCAGTGAGACTGACAGCAGCGGCACATAGTGGGCCTGGACACACACACATATGGTGCATTTGTCTTTCTTTGCACTCTAGTAGCATTAGTTTGGTTATGGCGCGGGACCGTGGGGTGCAATCTTTTCAACGAAATACATAACACTAAAACCCCCGGGACGCTTTTACTATTTGCGCATAATTGCAGGGATGTGGGTGCTTCATTCCTAATGTCATATGAGCACACATTCTGCCATGTTTATACATTTTACAGGTTTTTTAGTCAGAGAGGTTGTGGAGAGAACGCTTTCATCACAAGTGGTTTTCTCATTAGTATTTGGGAACTTTGCTTTTGTCAGAGGACCATTTTACAGTTCTTTTTCCACCCAGGCCCTGCTGGCCGGGTCATGCTGGGAACAGCGATACACTGCGGAAGGTGAAATATTAGTGTTGGTATCTAACACTAGCTCATGTCCGTCTTGTTCGTGGGAACGGGCTGTCAGCGGATCTGCCAGAGAGCTGTGGCCACAGGAATAATTGAAACTTTCCAAAGGTGGGGGCCGTGCTGCGGTGCACAGGGCTCAAACCATCTTTATTAGACAAAATGGTTTCCGAGGCCTAGCTAAATTCAGCAGGTTTGGTCAATGTCTTCGGCCAGTGACTAATCCACCACCTAGGCCCTGGTGGGTGGGAGGGGACCCCTGACGAGCCATGGGCCTCACCGGGGGAGAAGATGCTGGGGAGGGGGGTCTTTTGGACCAATCCTCCCCTACACCATTCGAGACTGAACCGCAACGGTACGTGTTTGTCTCCCACTTCCCCACCAATTAACAGTGAACTGTTTTTGGTAACTTTGCTGTGCAAGGGGTACCAGGGGCCTCCCAAGTTGCACGGCCTTGGATTGTTCATCTCCCATGTATGTTTCGATTAGAACGCTGTTTAACTTGCAAGTAGGTGGGTGCCACCGACCATGTGCTAGTTATGGCGGATTTCTGTGAGCTCTTTCTCGTTGTGCTCGAGCTTTGTTAGGGGGTGGCCCAGAGTATCCGACTCTGTCAAGGAAAGCGTTGGCTTCCTCCGGTGATTGGAAGAAGTGAGCCCTCCCCTCGTGCTGCATCCTGAGACGCGCTGGGAAGAGCATGGAGTAAATGAGTTGGTTGTCCCTAAGCCTTTGTCTGACCGCGGTGAAGGATCTCCACTGTAGTTGTACAGCCGGGGAGAAGTCAGGGTAGAAATGTATTCTGTCTCCATCATAATGTAGCTCTCCCTTTTCCCTGGCCAATTGGAGTATGGCGTCCCGATCCTTGTAATTGAGCAACCTGGCGATTATGGGTCTGGATGGTGTCCATGGAGCAGGTTTGGAGGATGGAATCCTGTGGGCTCTCTCCACCACAAACATGTGGGACATGGCCTCGCTGCCAAAAAGATTGGTGCATAGCTTTTCAACGAAAACTTACATTTTAGAAGGCATCTGCTGTTCCCTCACCCCGATGATTCTAATGTTTGTTCTGGAGTGACCCTCTAAATCTTCACACTTGGTGATGGTTGCTTTCATTTGGGAATCCAGGTGATTGACTGTAGCTGCTAGGGTTGCCGTGCTGTCATCTAGGTTCGACACGCGTTGCTTGACCTCATTGAGGCGTTCCGTGTGGGTGTCCATTCTGTGCTGGAGGAGGTCCACCTTTGAAGAAAGCCCATCCTTTTTATTATTGAGACTCCCGATGCTGGCCTTAAGATCGAGTAGGAGGCTCTTAATATCAGTATTGGAGGTTCCATCTTCCATCTGGGCCATGCTGCTGGTTGAGGGTTCTGGGTCTTCCTGGAGTCTGGGGGTCTTGGGGAGTGCTCCGGATTCGAAGGTAAGCTTCCTTTGGGACCTGTCTGTTTTCCCCATCGGGGTGGTGTTGAGGAAGTCGCTGCTTGGGTTGTGGGATAAAATGATGGATGATTCTCTGCTGATTGGCTCCCAGAGGTGGGGATTGATTATTCGATGGCTGCGGTGGTTCTCGGGGGCAGTCTGGCCAGGAGGCGAGCCCCACACCTTTTGTCCCAGCTCGTGCTCAATGGATTTTTGAATCCCTGCTGGGTAGGAGTCGGACGGGGGCTGTTTTGATGAACATTTCTGGTGGTAGGGCTCAGAGGGTCGCCCTGGGGATCCGGGTCAGTGCCAGAGGGATGGAGGGATCTTCTAGGTGGGTATGCTTCGGCGTGGTGGGCTTGGTTGGGTTTGCAATCCAGCCGGTAGATGCTGTTATTTGCTGGAGAGGGGGAGCTGTAGGTCGCTGGCGGCTTCCAAGAATGGATGTAGGGATTTCAGTGGACTTCTTTCAGCCCGCTCCGTAACTCAGGGCTCAGAGAGATGTGACGCGGGGTGCCAACCCTAGCTTTCCCCCTGCCACACCGGCTCCTCTCTGTTCCCCTGCTTGGGAGGTGCTTGCCAAAATGCGCTGTGCAGGGCTGGTTGTGCGATGGGAGTGAGTGGACCGTTGTGTTTTGGTTCCTCAGCTCCTTCGCGGCCCGGGGTGAGGTGGTGCTTTCTAAAGCTGTTGGCGGCCCCTGGATCAGCACGGATTTCACCGCCGTGTCTCAGGCTGCTGGCTTGCTGGTCTTGGGCTTCGGAGGTAGGGGGAGGGGGGGAATCGGTGATGTGCAGTTGCTTAGTCCGGGGTTTATGAATGAGCCGGGTATGTCTTGGTCGCGCTGGGGGGCTTGTCCAGGGCTGCTGGCAGTGCAGTGGGATTCCCCCCCCAGCGCTCTACGTACCTGCTGATAGCGTTGTTCTTGCTGGGCACATTTTCGCGTTTCCCTCCACCACACTGCGCCTGGTCTCCGCTGTTTGGGGGGGGGGGCCTCCGTCCCCCGCTCTCGTTCCGTAGTCGCTGATCAGGCTCCCGGGTATCTCGCGCCGGTCAGAGCCTGCACGAGGGGAGGGGGGAACCGTGAGGCGGCATGGATCCGCTCCTCGTCTCGCGGCTGTTCCGCACGGTTGGATAGGTGTCCACACCGCTCACTGACAAGTCTGTGCAGCCTCCGGCAGCTTGCTTTAGTGTGGGCTGCTGTTACTCGGCCGCAGGGTCGGTGTGGTGTGAGGCGGGGGAGATCCCTCCCAACCCCCACAAGGAGCTTGACGATTTGGCACCTAGCTCCGGCCCTGAGGGCTCATGTGAGGGATAGGCGGGCCTCCTCCTGTGGTCGCCGCAGCGATTCCGACAGTCTCAATGCGCCGTGGGCTCCCAGTAGGCCCGCGTGTTATCCCCGGGTGCGTACACAGTGGAGGCTGCGTTCAGGGCCTTTGGACCTCCATTTTCGACCCCAACTTCACAGGGAGGTAGAGAAGCATCAGCTGGTGCAGGTGGACGGCGCTCCAAGCGGATTATACTGAAATTCAGGGATGATTATAACGGATTAATGAGGCGGTGTGGGTGCTCACTAGGAAGCGGTCATCTTGTTTGGCCCTCTAGTGCCCTCTCCTTACTGCCACATTTAATGACCATGAGTCAGGACAGACCCCAGATTGTAGTATGTCCCTAAACTCATAGTATAACCGGTTGGCCCACAAATTTTGGATCGGACTTAAATGTGTTGTTGGTTAGCCCATTAGGGCCAGGTGCTCTAGGTCGTTTGCATTTTAAGATTAAACCCAAAACAGTATCAATCTCAATGGAGCGCTCCCAATTAACCGTGGGACATTTTAGTATACTGTCTGACGTTATAACCCCCCCCCCCCGAGACAGTTTAAGGGCAAATCTATTGCAATAGAAGTCCAGCCATACTTGTTCCAGAATCAGATTTAAAAGGGCGGTAGCCGAGTGGGTGTCCTTGTCTGTTTACAATAGCCCAAAAGGCACCCACATTTGATCTGATGAAGATCTGTAGCGTTCATTCAGCGTCTTGTTGCAAAAGATGATCAAGTGTTTTGCGCAGGTTTTTATACATTTGTTTAGTCTTTCTAATGACTCCAAATAGTGTTGCTGTATCAAGATTCAATGACCTAATTCTAATAACCTCTTTTCGCATAGTAGTCTTAGCTTGCGCCAAGTCAAGATTGTAGCAATGAGTATTCCGAGAGGCAGGGGCAGGTCTAACAGGTCGTTTGCCCAGCTCATCTACCGCTGACTTCACGAGAGACATGACACTCATTGTGTTAAAGGTGACCGTTTTCCACTCAAGGGTAGATTGGTTGAGCGTTGCCCTTCAGTTTTGGTTAAGAGTGTCAATGTTTTTTGGAGCCCATCGAACAGCAGTACCGGATGGGTTAGGTATAACCTGTAACTGGGTCTGGAGAGTCCCATTCAGGTAATTTAACACCTTAAGTGCCAAGGGCGAGGTATCTCGTCCTTGACATTGCATACGCAGTGCCAAGGACGAGATAGCTCGTCCTTTTTGGCACCTTGTTTTGTGTAATCCCTGAAAAACAGGGATCACACAACTGTAATCCAACCCCCGGGCTATGTGAGGGGGAGGTCCCCCCTCACTGCCAGGGGGCTGGATTACCTTCAGTTTCACGTCGGCGTGCGTAAAGCACGCCGACGTGAAACTAATTTTCACCGCAGCAGCCATTTCGGGCTGCTGCAGTGAAAATCGAAGGTGAGTCTTCACCTTTCTCCCCCTCGATCTCGAGCTGTATTTCAAGTCGGAGATCGAGGGAGGTGTCGTTGGAAAGGGGAGATTGTCCCCTTTCCAACTACACCCTTTGTGATACTATTGCTGCCCGCGGATCGCGCGCAGGGCGCTCGATACGCGGGCAGCAATGCCCACTAGTCACCAGGGATATGTTTATGACGTTGGGGGACTGCTTAAAGTAAGCAGCCCCCCCCAAAGCATGGGTGCACATATGACCCCTGGGGGCAGACAGGTGACCATCTGCCCCCAGGGGTGGGGGCATAAAAAACAAATGGAAAAAAAAAATACGTGATGGGATGGGGGGAGGGGGGGAATTTTTTCGGAAATAGTGTCCTTGGAAAGGGGAGATTCTCCCCTTTCCAACTACACCCTGTGTGACAGCATTGCTGGGCGCGGAGAGGGTGCAGAGCGCTCGATCCGCGCCCACTGGACCACCAGGGAAACGTTTGTGACGTGGGGGGGAGGTGGGCTGCTTACAGTAAGCAACCATCTCCCCCCCCCCCCCCCTCGGCCCCCAAAGCATGGGGGCACATATGTGCGTAACCATGGGGGCAGATGGCTGATCTGCCCCCAGGAAAGGAGGCAAAAATAAAATAAAGGGAATTCTGGGTGGGATTGGGGGGGCCACTAGGGATATATTTTACAGAAAAGGGGGGGTAGCCCTCTTCCCTCACCCCAAGGGGAAATGGGGGCACCTTCTTGTAGCCCTCCCTGGGGGCAGATATCTGGTCCTAGGAAGGGGCATCTGACCCCAGGGAGTGCTGCATGAGATGCCCCCTTCTTATCGGCCCCCAAGGAAGGCCTGAATGAGATGCCCCCAACTGCATTTGGTGTCACCCCCCATTACATTAGAAAATTACCTGGTGGTTTAGGGTGCCCCTCAGCCCGCCCTAAAGTGTAGTGTACCATTTTCCATTTTTTTTGTGCCTCCAGGATGTGGGCTGGGATGTCTGCTCCCAATACACATCCTGGGTGCCAGAGAGTCTGGAGTGTCCTGAATGCCTGAGACCAACCTGGTCTGTGATTGGTCCACGTATGGAGTGAGTGTTTGTGAGCAGATCTCCCATTGGGTCCTCTCCGTTTTGGCGAGAAGGGAACTTTGGATAAGAGGCTGGAAACACCACTACCATGTCGATCTCCTGAGTTCACACGAACAAAGGATAAAGAGCCAAGTATCCTGCAACAAGAAGCAGAGTCGAGGAACTGCTGGTGACCCGCTGGAAGGTTTGGCACCCTGAGCCAGCTGTCGTCCCGTGGGACCCCTCTGCATCTGATCGTCCTAGGTCTGCAAAGACGCTTCGACCCCTTGGAGTAGTGGGACCAACTATTCTCTGCACCTTCAACAAACCCTGCAAGTAAGCCTCTTCGTAAGTGTCCCTGGGCCAACCAATGGGCTGACCAGGCCCTCGAAACTTGGTATACTGCTGGCTCTGTGGCCAGGGCACCCTCACACCGAATTTCATACACTTGGCATTCCCAGGTCTGAAGTGAGACGAGTGCGCCCAGACCGGAGAAAACGCGGTTACCGTGTTGCCCTGCTGTGGCAACGACCTGTGCAAGTTCGCTGCATTTGTGACCCCCCTTGCCCCTGAAGCCTGCTGCAGTGGAATTGGGCCGATTTTCCCCCTCCCGGAGCGGAGAAATCGCCACTGTCCCGTTTGGGAATCCTCGCTCTATCTCCAAGCCTTCACGGTGTCAAGACGTCCTGATTGTCGCATTCGAACCTGCCAGCGAAGTGGACTGTACTGGCAAAGTTTGGGTCTGCCTGCGTCGGGGACCGGTGAATAATCTATAACCCAACTGGTGGCCCCTAGCGCAGGAGCCCATTTTTGTGCACGGTGGCCCCGGAGGGCCCCTTTCCTTTCCACAGCTATTGCGAAATAGTGACTCCATCCCGCACTCTCAAACTGCCTCTGCCCTCAAGTGGAGGTCCGGCTTGAATAGTGGAAACTTGTTCTTCATCACCTCATCCACCATCCTGAGCTGCTAGAGACCCTTGAAGAGACCCTATTTTGTCCATTGGCACCAGCGCGTGCAAGTACTATTGAGCATAAGGATCCTCTCTTTGTAGAGCTTGGACTGCCTGTTAGGTGTATTCTCGATGTTGAACTGGGTCTAAAGATTACCTGCACTGCCTGTTTTCCTCCCCATCTAGGTGGTCTACATATTTCGTGCTTATAATCCCTTAGACCCCCATGGTCTTGTATATATATTGATTGTGATGCATTGGTTTACTTTGGTATTACTGTCATTTTTTGCTATGGTCTGTTACAAAGGCCTTGTAATGTCTATATTTTTAATATAACACCTGTCTGGAGTAATTTGTAAGTGTCTTTGCTTTGTGTGCTCATTGAGGTCTTTCAGTCACCCTCACTCCTCTTGAGACTTAGACTTGACCGCCTGCCATAGCTACCCTGATTGGTCTGGCTTGTCCAGAGGTTACCCTGTTCCAAGAAACTAGGTTGGCCTTCTGAACCTCTGCCCCTCCTGGTCAGAGTTAAGAAATCCTTAACATTCACCAATCTAGCCGCAAAGGGAAAAGGCTAACTCACTGGTAACCACAAAAGGGTTTAGGGAGATAACATACAGATTTGTGCCTAGGGTGTCCAAGCCACCAAGGAAAACTGGGAACCCCATGCATTTCTGAAAAGAGGGCAGCAGTGAGAATCCACAGAGGTCCAACTTGCGCGAAGCGGGCCCGAATGTATTACCCAGAAACCCCGACAAAGTGACAAATTTGGGTTTTTTGGCACATTTCAGACTTTGCGGGGGTGTCTGGGTAATAAATTCTGGGCCGATTTGTGCAAATCATACCTCTGCGGATTCCCACGGGTGTCCTCTGTTTGGAAATGCATGGGGTTTTCGTTATTGGCTTGGACACCCGAGGCCCTTATCTGTATGGTGTGCCCATCTGCAGAAAGTGGGAAATTCACTTGTCAAAACAGACTTGGGGTTACCTGTGCTTTAGGCTTTCCCCTTGGCACCCAGGTGGTTGCACCCACACATTTGAGGTACCGTTTTCATCGGGACACCTGTGGGAACGCGGGAAGGTATAACATTTGTTGTGTTTGTGGTTTTCATAACGTTTTGACCCATTTGCTGGTGCCCTTTGTCACACAACCCTTTAATTTCCCAAATGTGCCCTACCTTTAGTCGCTGCTTTAGGTACCATACACTTTTGTAACCTGCACAAGTCACCTACCCTTGAAAAGGTCTGCCTGTGCTTTCAAAAAATGGATGATTGCCGTTCTTCACCACATTGGTTTTCCTGATTTACACATGCTAAGTGCGTCTGTTCAGGACGTAAGCATAAAAGTCCTGTGTACCATGGCTCAGTGTTTGGCTTGTGGTATTGCTTGTTTTGTAAAACACTACAAAAAATGTGCGCTTTCCTAACTGCAAGAATCGGGGGAATGTAGCGGAGCATTGCTTTTCTCAAAATTCATAGAAGCCGTTGCCGTACCATGTCCACCACATACCTTTTTATTTTTTTTTAAAAAAAAATTTGTGGTCATTTTCCCGCTTTTCCCCCTATCTATGGCATTTTCCCCTACCTAGTTGTTGCCTGACCTACGCAAATCACCCCTTCCTAAACTTAGAATTTTGTCTACTTTTCAGAAATATATGCCTTTGTCCTCCAATTCGGCTTTCCTACCCTTTTCTTCCATTTCGTCCATACATGTCCAATTAGCAAAAATGGCCAAAATCGCCTACCTCTCACAAAACAGTTGATAACCACATCAAAATAATGTTTTTTCATTTCCACTCGACCTGTTCTTGAAAGCCAGGAAATTGGGGGAATTCAGCATAGCAAACCATTTGTTCGTAGCTCTTAGAAGGAAAAAAACACAGGCTTCTTTGCTTCATTTGATTGGAATTTCTTGAAAAATAAAAAATAAATTTTCGCCCTTTTTGCCCATTTTCTCTCACCCTCTACAGCAACCTAGGATTCCTGGGTGGCGTTACGACCGCCTACATGTGGGGGGAAAAAAAGGAGCCAAATTTGGCCGAGATCTCATGTAACAAAAAAGTTACAAGCCATTGAATGGCCACATACCGAAATCATCAAAAAAGGTCTTGGCACTGGGAGGAAATACCCATGGCACTTAAAGGGTTAACTTAAAAGTAGCTGTTAGAATACCATGATCGCTAAAGTTATTATTGAACGATATATATCTTTTGCAGAGATGGTCATCCACAAAGATATATTCTGGCATGGAGGTAGTCTCCATGTTGGCAGGTAAGCCAAGCGGTGACATCAATTTTGTATTTTCGATGACCCACCAGAGGCTGTAGACCAACGTTACCCAGCACAATATACCATGCAAGACCTGCTTGCTTTTTTCTGGAACATAGAGCCTCTGTATTCATCTCACAAATTTCCCAGGCAGACTTTTCAAATACACATTCCCAATTTAAGTCCCCTGACAACAGAACATGCCCAGAGTCATTGAAGGAAGACCAGTTAAATATGGCCTGAGAAATAACTGTAACAAACATCGACCGCTGCTATGCCACTGTGCCAATAGATATTTATGATTGGTAGCTTCAGATCGCCATTTCTGGATGAGATCCACACCTAGAGCCCCAAAAGGAAGGCCCAAGAGAGCATTACCCCTGAGGCCTAAGCAGTTATCTACGGCGATCAGTAGCCCTCCAGCTGTTCGCCCCCCCCCCTCCAATCTCCCCCCTCCGAGTTCTGTCTGGCCAACTGGTCATAGATTTGATGACCATCTAGGTATGGTGTCGAGGCCATCCAGGTCTCTTGTAGGCATATAAAGTTGGCGTCTCTCAGCAGCACCAGACCGTCAGGATTAGTAAATGGGTGGAAGTTACCTCTAGAATTCCAAGACTTGAAACATAAATCCGGGGCACCGCTCCGATCAGTCCCAGAAGTAAGCTGGCCAGGGGACAAGTTTCTGCCACATGGTTGAGATGATGGTGGCCCAATCAACATCTGGATCCCTGGAAGCCCCGCAGAAAGTTTGTCATTTCGCTGGTAAAAAGCTTGTTCTTGCATCACTAATTCCCAAGATAGTCTCGGTTCCACCTCAACGCCCAAGTCCCTCAGAGGGCCAATATGAGTTCCTTAACTATGGGAGAAGAGAGGAGTAACAGACTAATCTCGACACTTTAGATCCGGAAAGGTCACCCTGGCAATATCCTTAGAAAAGATGAGAGAAAGAGCAGGTATTTCTGCAAATATAGTCAAGACATTCCATCTCTTCAGGCAGATTGGTACTTCCAAGTCCAACAAACTCTTTATTCTGATTAGATTCAGCGGTTTCTTGATAGAAGTGTTGGTGCGTGTATGGCCCTGCAAGGTGGACATAAGTTGACATTGTGGGCCTTTTAGAATCATTCCTTGCAAGATGGGCAAGTCAGGCTCTGGGGGTTGGGGGCGGGGGGGGGGGTCAATGGTTTATGGAGCCGTTCCACCATGTTGCTTATGCCTGCAGAGATAGATGGGTACAGGGTTGCTGGAGGGATGTTGTCGTCCTGGAACTTCCCCCAGTCTGCCCCAAAGTCCAAAGAAGGTGCAATGGTTTCAAGGTGGTTGGATTTCTTCTTAGTGTGGGCAGTGGCCTGTGGGGGGGGGCATATGGATGGCAAAGGTGGACAGCCACTTTTCTCATCACCAAAAAGACATTGAACATTAGTTGCACCTTTAGACTGGTCCACAGAGGATGGTACAAGGACACCGGCCGGATGAGGGCCAGGCCCCTGTGCCATAGTTGGATCTAATAGGATGGCGCCTTCATCAAGAGGCTTGGTTTTCCCAGAGCCACAACCCCAGCGCGAAGACAAAGGAACTAGTAGGACTTGGATCAGTTGCCGTTGAGAATCGTGAGAGCCGACGACCTTCGGTGTCTCCAAGGGATCTCAGGGTTGCACATGTGTGCGGCACTGGAAACTTGCGCATTGGTAAGAATAGGCATGTCAGTTTGGGCAATTGAATCCACCAGCTTTGGTTTCAGTCGGGTAGCAGCGCGGTTCCCCAGCCCCTCTGAAATAGGCCCCAGTTTTGGATTAAGTAAAGGGAATGCAGGTGTTTAGGCAAACACTGGACTAGGGCGTTTCATTGGCATTTTACACTTAATAGCTCTTGGTTTACGTAGGATGAGGTCTTTTTTTGTGAGCACCAATCTTGGGAATTCCACCCTGAGTCGAAGCACCAGCCACAGATGGAGCATAGTTGGCAGTGGCATTCAGGTTAGGAGTATTCTTTGGTAAATTAGCAGGTAGAAGGGGGGGGTGTAGCCCCCGGTAGGAGAGCAGTCGGGACCTTCTACATTGCATGGCATCAACATTGGGCCATCATAGGGACATCAAGAGAGGGAGTTATCTGAGATCTCAATTAACTCAGTTCTTATCAGAAGCACTTGCAAAGCAGTTGAAGCGGTCAGGCCACCATGTGAACCTAGATGCAGGGGTCTGTACATTTGTTCTCTGGGACAGTTCAGCTCCAGTCCAATAGTTTGTCAGTCAGCTCCACAAGGATTTCCGTGCCAATACAGTCAATTTTGTAGTTGACGTCCGCTATTAGTCTTTGGGAGTTTTTTAGTTCAGCCCAGATGTTATACATTTGGACAAATGAGCTAAGCACCACATTTAGAGCAGAAACGGTCGGATGAGTAAGTCGTATACGTTCGTCCAGGTCTTTGAGGGTGTGGTGTAATCTTGGGGATTCCTCATGCACCTGTTTATCATCCTAAGTACTTGCATCCTCTGCTCTGTCAGTGATGTTATTACCGCCAAAAAAGTCCTGGGTAGTCGTAGCCGAGTGATCCAACACAGCACTACCTCTGAATGCTTTAGGTAGTATAATTTCCGTGCTTTTGGAGGTCAGTTTCAGGATGTAGTTGTCCATGAAGGTTTGTCCCAGTATAGGCTGCATCCATGTTTGATGTTTGGGAGTTTTAGGGTGCAGTTTTCCAATAGGGACAGCAGGAATAGTAAAGACACCCAGGGTGGTAAAACGTTATTATGAATCAAAGCTTTATGGGTAGCAGCAGGGTGACACTGTTTGTTGTGGCTTGATGACATTTGCTGGGCCTTGGAGAAAGTAGATGAGGGGCCGTCTCTTGAATCCAAAGATGTGTGGGAGAGGGGAGACAGCACACAGAGGTTGAACACGTTAGTTTGCCCAGAGTGGTGAACCAATGCTTGGCCCCAACTAGGGGCAAGTGGATATTGCCCACAGGATCCGGCAGGATGGCATCAGGGTACATGGGCATTCCTTTTTGGCTTTGTAAGCCTGACCTCATGTCGATCACCAATTGGGTAATTGGATGAGCCTTAAGGCGAATAGTGGAGGGCAGAGATAATCCCAATCCCCAAATCAAAGGACTCGTAGAAAAGAAAAGCTAGAGTACAAGCTCCGAAGTCTCCAGGAGGATCATATCGTAGAAGGGCATACACAAAATTCGATCGGAAAGCCACTCTCTCAAGACCTCTTAGAAGAAAAATGTTTGAACCAGATTAAAGGACTCGCAAAAAGTAAAAGAAAATATGAGCCCCGCAGTCTCTGGTAAAACGTTTAACTAGAAATTAAGGTCACAATCAGGATGTGAGGCATAGAAGACGAACACGGATCCTGCCTTACATCAGCCACCAAGCAAAGCGCCCCCTAGGGCAGGGTGGGTGAGTGCAGTAGAAACAATCAAACAGATTCATGCATCATAGAGAATTCATGTGCCAAAGTGTAGTGTCTGGATTAAGCAGCCGAAACAACTTAGAAAAGGCCCAAAATGTACCTGGGCTGTACGGAGGACATCCCTGGAGCCCGCAGGAGCCACGGGGAACACGGAGAACACACTGCGCAAACTGCGCACTCCGCTTGTGTAGCAGTTTTTAAAGTCCAGCCTCCAGGCAACAGCTAAGGAAAGAGTAGAAAGACTCATTAATGCCTCCAGGCAGAGTCAAACCGCTTGCAGAAATTTGGCAGAGGTTCTTCGCGAACACGTTTTTTCATTTGCAGCTGGCAGAGAAGGGCACTATGTCTCTAAACCAGCTATCTCCAAGTGGATTGTAAACTGCATCACACTGTTACACCTTTGCCAAGAGTTTTACCCTTCACACCTATAGCACACTCCTCGGGGCACAGGGGCTACCATAGCATTCATGGAGTTCCTCAAAGGACTGTTCAGATAGTACCGTACGGTCAAGGCGCCTGCCTTGGCATTTGAACTACTGACAATGCTCATGGGCGGGCCTGGGGGGTGGGGGGGAGAGCCCTCTCGTGGAAAACTGGTTTTCTTGTGTCCATCACATCTGCCAGGAGGGTGGATGAGATTCAGGCCCTATCCTGCAAACAGCTGTATCTGACTTAACTATCTAGGGTGGTCTGCGGACGCCCCCTCCTTAATGCCAAAGGTTCCGCTTAAGTTCCACATCTGCAACCTTGGTGTTGCCTATGTTTTTTTAGAAACATTTGTCACCAGCTTTGAGGACGTGCCACTCCCTGGATGTTGCTTGTGCTCTGAAGTTCTACGTGGCACGCACAAAGTTTTCGGAGGATGTCTGAACTGTTCATGAACTTTGATCCTGTGAACCATGGGAAGGCTTTGTCGAAGGCTTCCATCTCAAGGTGGCTCTCTGGCTGTATCAGTCATCGGTTGGTGAACCGACTGCTGCACGGCAGTCCGCGAGCCCATTCCACCAGAGCGATTGCTGGGTTGACATGTTCCTGTCTAGTGTGCCCCTGCTGGACATCTGCAGGGCTGCTACGTGAGGTCCACGCACACCTTCACAAGATTCTACTGCATCGACCGTGATTCCAGAGAGGAGTTGCGGGTCCGCCAAGCAGTGCTACGCAACATGTTGGCTTGAAGGTGAGCCTGTTGCGGAGGTAACAGTAATTGCTTCTGTGAGCCTTGTCACCTCCCATGATTGTGTATGTACTGCTATGTATTCTTTTACTCCTACGTCCCGTCCCCTTTCCTCCATACTTGTGGGACATCTCTCCGTTCTGTGGGACGGGACCAGAGCACTTTGTAAAAAGCATACACATTTTTTTTCAAAAATTTGTCCATCCTCTTTCCTGCGCGGGGCCCGGCATGTGGCCGTACCCCGCCCACCTTGGCTCCGCTCTGCATCACCCATCAGTCCTTTTCTCCGCTCGATCGGGGCCAGACGCATTTGCATCTTCGGAAGATTTTCTTCCCTTTTTTCCTCTCTGGCTCTCGCTAGCGTTCGTTTACTAGTCTGTCTTTCAAATTAGACTTTCCAGATTGTTGATCGTGTCACCGTCGCTTCGCGAGGGTGGATCCCCATCCACTTTGTTTAGAGTGTTTGGGTCCGGAACACCGTTGGGACTCCTGTTTTTACTGTGACTCCTTTTCGGTCCGGGCACTTCAACGTCGGTTGGAGCGGTGGGAGGAGGTGTTCCGACGAACTCCTTCGCATTTTCAGACGTTCATCGACAAGAAGAAAAAACGCCCGGTAAGTTCTTTATTTTTCAGAGCACCCCGACCGGGCGATACCTTCCCGGGTTCCTCTTGGACCGCGAGGGGCGTTGATCGCTCTGTCACCGGGGTTTGCCCTGAGGTGCCCGTTGGGCCTAATAATTCTCCCGGAGTTTTCTCCGAGGGTCTCCGTAAAGGGCCTGTGAACACCGGAGTACGCTCCGAGGCCCCTCCTGTGGGGGCTGTTTGTAGACCCAGTTCTACTGAGTCGTGGGGTACCGGAGCTCGCTCTGAGGCCTCTGTCGGCTTCCCTCAAAAACAAAATCTGGGTGTGCCCCGAGTCCTTGGCTGGGTTCGTAGTTACCGAACGGATGTTTGAGGCCCGCGCCAAAAAGGCTGTTACCGGGCCTCGGTCCGAGGTCCCTCGTACAGAGGCTAAAGCTACCAACAGTTCTGAGAAGCCGGTCAAGGCTTTGTTGGTGAAAGCGCACCGTTCCCGCTCTTGTAGTGATAGCAGATCTGTTGAGGGGGCAAAGAAGCAAAGTTCTTCTTTTAGCGGCAGTGCCGAGGTCCTTCCTTCGAAGACTAATTTGGCGGTTGGTATGTCACAAAAACATTCCAGGCTTCATAGTACCAGCTCGGCCGAGGTTCCTTATGTTGAGGCTTAGATTAGGACCCCTGATCCATCGACGGGGACCCCTGCCTCACTTCATGTGCTGCAGTTCCCCTCAGATGAGGACAAAATGGCGCCCGTTGCCGCCACGACCACGGCAGCCATTCTAGGTGCTACCTAAATGTCGCAGCGGATGCCCTCAGCCGGCGGACAGTGGTCAGCTACGAGTGGGAGTTGAAGGTGGAGGTCCTCTCATGGATTTTCTCGCGTTGGGGCATGCCGGAGGTGGACCTCTTCGCTACGGCGGGGAACAAGAAGCTTCCTCAGTTTGCCTCCAGAGGGGGGCTGGGAGCCTCCTCTCTGGGGGATGCTCTTGAGATTCCATGGCACAACATGAGCGCTTACACCTTCCCGCCTCTGCCTCTATTTCACCGTGCAATTTGGAAGTTGAACTCGGCAAACTGTTCCCTTCTACTCATAGCCCCGTGGTGGCCGGCCAGGTTTTGGTTCTCAGAACTTCAACACCTGTCGGTGGATCCGCCGATCAGGTTACCAGTAACTCCGACCTTCTTTGCCAAGGGGAACAGATGTGGCACCCCTTCCCACAATCGCTCAGCTTGGCGGCATGGTGCCTGAGTTCAAGTCTTTAGAGCATCTGAGTTTGTCTGCAGGTAACATGCACATTATCCAGGCAGCCAGGAAAACCCTCGACCAGATCTCAATAAAAGAGTAAATGGCTCAGGTTCTGTCATTGGGTGTTTGGAGAAGAAGTTGGATCCAAGGGTGGCCACAATTGACACGGTGCTGTCTTTCGTGTCCTCCCTCGCAGAGTCAGGGGTTCATGTTCTGTCATGCAGGACTCCTCTTTCAGTGGTTTTTCGCTTACCTTTCTACAGACCTGTGTTCTTATTCTCTAACTAACCCAGTGGTGAAGAGGCATTTTGCTGGCTTGACACGCTTCTACCCTCCGGTTCGTAATCCGCACCCACCATGGGACCTAAATGTAGTCCTGACGGCGCTGTGCCATAAACCCTTTGAACCAATGGCTATGGTGGACCTCAAGCACCTGACGTGGGAGGTGTCCTTTTTGGTCGCCGTTACTTCAGCAAGGTGTGCGAGTGAGCTCCAGGCTTTATCGGTGGAGCATCCCTTCTTGGTATTTCACAAGGATAAGATGGTCCTACGGACAAATCCTGCTTTCCTGCCGAAGGTGGTATCTGAGTTCCATCTGAACCAGGCGATCTCCCTGCCGCTCTTTTTTCTGAATCCCGCCTCAGAGGCAGAAAGGGTTCTGCATTTTCTAGATGTCAGAAGGGCTCTTAGGTTTTATCTGGACAAAACATCCGAGCTTAGGAGTTCTTCTCAACTGTTTGTGACCTTTGGTAACCCTCAAGGTAAGCAGGCCTCTAAGGCAACTATTTCTTGGTGGATCACCGCCTGCATTACAGTGTTTTGCACCGTCCAAGGGCTGAAGCCTCCTAAAGGTATTCATGCACACCTGGTGCGGGGCAAGGCAGCCGCGGTTGCCTTTCAGAAATATGTCCCCTGGGAGACCATCGCGAAGGCGGCTACTTGGGCCTCCCCATCTGCTTTTTGTAAGCATTATTGTCCCGACATGAACTCAAGATCTGATGCTCAGTTTGGTCAGGCTGTGCTGCAGAATCTTTTTCAGTAAGGAGTTTTTCCATCCACCCATAGTTCCTGTAAGGAGTGCTTGGGAATCGCCCATAAGTATGGAGCAAAGGGGATGGGACGTAGGAGTTTAACAGGTTACTCACCGTAGTGACCACCTTACTCGTAGTCCCCTTTTCCTCCATACGCCCGCCCGCTGTCCCCTCTAATAAGGTTCCGCTGTTATTGCTTAAAGGTCTCTGACCTGGTGATAGAAAAGGACTGATGGGTGATGCGCTGGGTGGAGCCAAGGTGGGCGGGGTTACAGCCGCATGCCGGGCCCCGCGCAAGAAAGAGGAAGGACAAAATGTTTGCACATTTTTTTGGGATGCTTTTTACAAAGTGCTCCGGTCCCGTCCCACAGGACGGAGGAATGTCCCAGGAGAGGAGTAAGGTGGTCACTACGGTGAGTAACCTGATTATTCTCCAGAAAAGCACAAACGGAAGAAATTTCCTGTGATCTCTGGCTCGCTACCAGAGAGTCGGAAGTATAATTCTACTCTAATTTCTGACTCTGAAGACTTTTCCTCCAAATCTTTTACTGTTCACCTGGAACAATTTTATCCAGCACCTCATATTCTGCCACAATATTCTCCTCCGTCTGAGGAAAATTTCAGGCAACCTACTTGGGTACCAGCTCAACCTGGACCACAGCAGGTTCTAACCAATATTCAGGTGCCTAAACCTGTGGTTTTTATCTATAATCCTAACCAACTGCCTAACAGGGCTGACTCTTCTCCTATTAAGACCCTCAACCTAGACCTTCTCAGATGGCTAATGACATCACCAATACTGGGCTGGAAACCATGCTTTCTGCACCCTTCCTAGAAGTCGTGGCTCAACACATCAAAGTGTTAATACAAAAACAAATAGCATCCTGCTTCTCCAGCATGGGGTCTGGCATGGATTCACATGCTCATGAATATTCCCCGTCGTCAGGCTGGGAATCCTCGGTAAAGAAAAAACCAGTATCAGTTTCGTTTCTGATCTGTCTTTCGTAGTAATAACCAATCACTGGTCTCTGCGTCATACTGACCACAGCCAATGACTGCCCTCTACCTAAGCACCGCCTCTGGCAGCCATCTTCAGATTTTTACCGCACGTTCATGTGTTGGGATCCTCGTGCTATTGCTCTCGAGCGTTAGTGCTATTTTTCGCGCTTTTTCACAAAAAACTTCGATTCTTTCGGTCAAAAGAGCCTCAAGCTCCACCGATCCTACATCCGATCAACGGGGACCCGTGTCGGATTCGTCTGTGCCCCTCAAGGGTGAAGATTTCGTCGAGCTACACTTCGGAGGACTCCAGAAGCTTCTCAGGCCCGGTCTCGGAGATGGCCCAGGAGAAGGGAAGCTCGACGCCCGGAAAGCTGTTCAGGGTCTGCCCTGGATGCCAGCTGCAGAACGTCTTTAAGGAGGACGAACACTCTTTCTGCCTTTACTGCCTTCATGAGGACAACACGCACGTGGAGAAGGACACTGCGTTTTGCGGCAACATGTCGGAACGGACCATGAAGGACCGCCATCAATGTCTCGCCAACTGGCTGGAGGGTAAGAGCCCGTCTGGCGAGAAGAAGAAGAAATCCGAGCGGTCTTCTAAGACCTTTGAGGGCGCCCCGGCGACGGGGGCCCAACATAAGGCCAAGCACCGCGAGTCCGCTGGCACCGGGAGCGCCGAACGGTCGGGCTCTACGGGCGCCAGGCAGGGCGCACCCTCCCCGGCACCATCAACCACGAGCCAACGCTCTGGGTCGGGTAAGAGGAAGGCCGAGCACCCGGCGAAGCTCCTGGAGAGGCCCCGGTCGAGCTCTAAGGCAGAGGAGGAGCGTGGCAGTGCCCCCTCCCTCAAGGATAAGGCGGTGAGCGCACCTAAGGTGGTGAAGGCCTTGATCCATCCGACCAAGCCCTCTATCGAAACGGTCGCGGCGGCCCTGGCTCAGCCTGTGGAGGCTGCACCAGTGGTGGCGACCTCAGGGCCCAGAATCTCCCTGCCTCCTCGGAGGGAGTCTTCTTTTGTGCCCATCGATAGGACCCCCGTGAAACCCTCCGTGGGGAAGAAGGGGGGGCAGGGCGTCGTCGTAGATTCGGCCTCAACCTCAGAAGAGGAGCTGATCGAGGTCTTAAGCCACGGCCTAGGCTTGGAAGAAGGCCAGCCCGTCGGAATGGACCCCGACGCAGGTGACGACGACGACATCGTCGAGGATACCGACGGGGCCCCTGCTCGCCCGTCGGATTCCCCTCTGCCAGCGCCGCAAGACAACTCGGCGGCCATTTTGTTGGCCATACAGTCCTTATGCTCCGAGATAAGGACGAGGCTACCGTTACCGACGGAGGAACCTCTCCCGTCGGGGGATCCAGAACCGGGACCTTCTGGTGTTCCCCCTACCAAGAAAAGAAGGATCCATCCACCACCTCCTTTTCAACCGTCGCGCCCCGTCCAGCCCTCCTCCCCGTCCACCCGAGGGGATGATACGGGGACTGACACGGCAGCGACGGGTACGGACGACGAGGCATACGACGAGGATATTCCGTCGTCGCCTCCCACCAGGGCTTCTCCGCCCGACGAGATCGATCTTTCCACTCCATGATCTCCAGGGCTTCCGAGCTTTTCCAACTCTGCCCTGAGGAGAAGAAAAAGGAAGGCTTCCTTTATCAGCGGCGCGAGGCCAAGAGGAAGACTGTCCTCGCAGTGCCTCTGTTGGACGACATTTGGGATGAGGGCCTTTCCCTCCTCAAGAACCCTTCCACGACGCCAGCTAGAAGAGACCGGTACGAGAAAAAGTACCGGGTCCCGGACACGGCCCCCCTATGCCTCCGGGCGCAGCCTACCCCGGATTCCGTCGTCTCCGCGGCAGCCAGGAAGAAAGCGGGGGGGGGGGGTGCGGCCTCCACATCGACTTCCCCGCCGGACGGCGAGGGAAAGAAATTGGATGCTATGGGACGTAGAGTCATCTCGTCGGCAGCGACGACGATTAAAGCGGCCAACGCCTTGGCTATAGTGGCCCGCTACGACAGGGAGCTCTGGTACAAGATAGCTCCCCTGCTGGATTTTCTGCCGGACGACAAGAGGGCGGAGGCCCTGGAGATCCTGCAGGAAGGTGAGGTGGCCTCGGACCACTCCATCACCGTGGCGACGGACATCGCCGACACTGGGTTCCGCCAGCTGGGCAACGGCGTTTGCCTTCGACGTCGTGGATGGCTCAAAGCTACGGACTTCTGGCAGGACGTCCAGACCAGAGTCCTGGACATGCCCTTCGACGGGAACAACCTGTTTGGGAAGACAGTGGACGATTCCCTTCAGGCCATCAAGGCGGATACTGAGACGGCCCGGGCCCTTGGAGTCCTGCAGCAACGACGGACGCCCTTTCGGAGCGGCGGAGGCAAGGGCGCCTCCAAAGGTTCCGGCGGCGGTTTCGCTTCCTACCGTCAAGCGGCCCGCTCGTCGTCGCAAGAGGCCTACAGAGGACGAGGCAAGTCTAGCGGACCCCGCCGTCGTCGCCAAGGAGGTCAAGGCGGCAAGGCCGCGTCCAAGCAGGATTGAACCGGCCGTGGGGTCGGGCCCCCACCGAAGCACCCCGGTGGGAGGCCGGCTGGCGGGCTTCGTCAGCGTGTGGGAGTCCATCTCCACCGACCGTTGGGTGCTGGACGCCCTGGCCCGGGGCCACGCGCTCGAGTTTCAAAGAAGGTGCCCGCGCGTCCCCCCCGTGGCCAGGAAAGAACTTCACGTCCCTCAACTTCTCCTGGAGGTAAAGGCGATGCTCAGAAAGGGCGCCATCGAACTCGTCCCAAAGAGGCTTCGGGGCTCCGGAGTCTACTCGAGATACTTCCTCGTGAAGAAGAAGACGGGAGGATGGCGCCCCATCCTAGACCTGCGACGTCTGAACAAGTTCATCAAGGCGCAGAAGTTCCGGATGGTCACCCTCCAGCACGTCCTGGGTCAGCAGGAGGAAGGAGACTTCCTATCGTCGTTGGATTTGGAGGATGCCTACTTCCACATTCCCATCCTAAAGGGGCACCGAAAATTCCTCAGATTCGTGGTCCAAGGGCGTCATTACCAGTTCAAAGCCCTTCCCTTCGGACTACGGTCGGCACCCAGGGTATTCACCAAGTGCCTCGCACCGGTGGCGGCGCAGCTGCGCCGCGAGGGGATTCACGTCTACCCCTACCTGGACGACTGGCTCATCCGCGCCAAGACGAGGGAGCTCGCCGTGGTCCACACGGCAAGGACCGTCCAACTCCTCACGGACCTGGGATTCTCCGTGAACTACGCCAAATCCCACCTGGTGCCCGCGCAAGTCGCACTGTTTCTGGGAGCGAGGCTCGACACAGTGTCCCTTCTGGCCTCCCCGTCGGAGGAGAGGACCAGGACCATCTTGGGCAAGGTGCAACGGATGTTGGTGGCCGACGCGGCCAAAGTGAGGTCCATCAAGTCCCTCCTCGGGATGATGTCTTCCTGCATCTACCTCATTCCCATGTGAGGCTCCGGATGCGCCCGTTGCAAGAATTCCTGGATGCGCGCTGGATCCAGACGACGGGCAGCTTCGAGGAAAGGATCAAGCTGGACGAGAGTTTCCGACGAGCGATACGGTGGTGGGGCACCCGCGCGCATCTGACGGCGGGCATGGACTTCCAGACCCCAGCCCACCAGGAGACTGTGACCACGGATGCCTCCCTGGAAGGGTGGGGAGCGCACACCGAAAATCTGCACGCAAGGGGACTCTGGCTCCCGACGGAGAAGTCCCTGCATATCAACGTCCTGGAGCTCCGTGCAGTGTTTTGGGCCCTCAGGTCCTTCCTTCCGTCCCTCAAGGGCAAGGTGGTGAGGGTCTTCACCGACAACACCACCACCATGTTTTACATCAGGAAACAGGGCGGAACCAGGTCCCCAGCGCTGTCCAAGGAGGCGCAGGACCTGTGGCATTGGGCCGTCGCCCAAGGGATTTTTCTGGTGCCGTTTCATCTGGCAGGGATAAAAAAACACCATCGCCGACTCACTCAGCAGGGAGCTGCGCTCGTGCCACGAGTGGGAACTACGGCAGGATCTGGTGGATCGCCTCTTCCGACGGTGGGGCACACCCCAGATCGACCTGTTCGCGACGGCGACGTACACCAAGTGCCGGAGGTTCGCCAGCAGGTTTCCCCAGACGAGGAGCATGGGCGATGCTTTCTCGTTCCCCTGGGAGGGCCTGTTCCTCTACGCGTTCCCTCCCTTGCCTCTGCTAATCCGGCTCGTCAACCAGCTCAAGAGGTCACGGTGCAGGATGATCCTCGTCGCACCTGCGTGGCCGAGGCAGATAAGGTTCCCGGACTTGCTGGACTTGTCAGCGTCCCCGCCGATCAAGCTGCCGGCGGACGCGGATCTACTCTCCAGGGAAGGAGGCGCCATCCTCCACCACGACCCGAAGTCGCTGAACTTGCAGGCCTGGCTCCTGCAGCGCTAGAGTTTGGAGGATACGACATACCGGCCGATTGCAGAGAGGTTCTTGCAAAGGCCAGGGCGTCCTCGACTCTTAAATGCTACGGACACAAATGGAAGAGGTTCTCTGTCTGGTGCCACGCACAGAAGATTAACCCTCTACGGATTACGGCTCCCCAAGTACTGCCGTACCTGCTGACGCTGGCCAAAGCTGGTCTGGCACACGCGTCCATCAAGATTCATCTTGCTGCGATCTCCCGATACACCAGAACCACGGGGCGGACGTCCTTGTGGTCTCATCGTCTGGTGAAAGAGTTCATGAAGGGACTGTTCAGATCGTTACCGCCGGTGAAGGCTCCGGCCCCGGCGTGGGAGCTCAACGTGGTGCTGACCAAGCTCATGGGACCTCCGTTCGAGCCTCTGCACTCGGCCCCGTTGAAGTTTCTATCGTGGAAAACAGCTTTTCTTGTGGCCATCACCTCCGCACGACGAGTGGGAGAGATCCAGGCCCTTTCCTGCAAGGCCCCGTACTTGACTTTCCACGACACGAGGGTAGTGCTCAGGACGCACCCCTCCTTCATGCCCAAGGTACCGTCGGACTTCCATCTCAACGAACCCTTGGTGTTACCTGTGTTCTTCCCGTCGCCTTCGTCGCCGGCTGAGAGGACTTTGCACTCGCTGGATGTAGCTAGAGCGCTGAAGTTCTACGTGGACCGCACGAAGGGTTTTCGGAAGACGTCACAACTCTTTGTGAACTTTGGACCTGTCAATCAGGGGAAGGCTCTCTCGAAGGCTTCCATCTCCAGATGGCTCTCCGGCTGTATCATGTGCTGTCACCGGTTGGCAAACCGACCGCTGCCTGGCCGTCCGAGAGCCCATTCCACCAGAGCGATCGCAGCTACCACGGCGTTCCTATCTGGTGTGCCCCTGCTGGACATATGCAGGGCTGCTACGTGGAGGTCGACGCACACCTTCACGAAATTCTACTGCGTCGACCGGGATTCCAGGGAGGAGTCCAGGGTCGGCCAAGCAGTGCTGCGCAACCTGTTCGCCTGAGGTGAGCCTGGTGAGGAGGTAAGATGCTTAATGTTGAGTTGATGTGATGCTTAATGTTGAGCCTTTGCCACCTCCCGTGGTTGTGCATGTGTGTACTGCTATGTATTCTTTATTCATGAGCATGTGAATCCATGCCAGACCCCATGCTGGAGAAGGAACAAGTTACTTACCTGTAACTGTTGTTCTCCAGCATGGGTCTGGCATGGATTCACATGCGAACCCTCCCGCCTACCCCTCTGCGGCTCTTCACTTGGTCATACTGCCACTTCACGTGCTTCCAAATCTGAAGATGGCTGCCAGAGGCGGTGCTTAGGTAGAGGGCAGTCATTGGCTGTGGTCAGTATGACGCAGAGACCAGTGATTGGTTATTACTACGAAAGACAGATCAGAAACGAAACTGATACTGGTTTTTTCTTTACCGAGGATTCCCAGCCTGACGACGGGGAATATTCATGAGCATGTGAATCCATGCCAGACCCATGCTGGAGAACAACAGTTACAGGTAAGTAACTTGTTCCTTATTTGCTGTAACTCAACATATGTTTCGGTCAATGTTCAATGTTCCATGGGTTCCTTCTCTCTTGTCCTGTGTGCAGGACAAGAGAGAAGGAACCCATGGAACATTGAACTGGAATCACCGCGCAGTGAGAAAAAACTGGGGTACCAGATTAGAACATTTCTGGACTCAGCCACATGAGGCGAGAACAGGGATTTTTCCTCTTTGGATTTATTGACTAAAGACGCACGACACCCCCATACCTGAATCTTTGATCAGTATAGGCACAGAGTTATCTAGCACCACTGCAGGATTTAGTCCATCGTTGACACGCGTCTCCATTATTTCCCGTGGCGATTGAGGTTTGATGACATCCTCCACCTTTTGACATTTCGGAGTGGTTGCAACAGAACCATCCGTCTCCTGAAGGTCGCTTATATTTACCGGCTTAAATTAGGGGCCTATTGTGACGACCGAAACATATGTTGAGTTACAGCAAATAAGCAGGATGCTATTTGTTTTTGTATTAACACTTACTGTAATTTCCAAGAGGTGTTGACATTTATGTTAATATATTGGTTCTAGGTGGTCTGAGTACCACAAGTGTGGAATAGTGACATGTATAGTGAGAGTGTGAATGAATGATGGAATTGAATGGTGGTGTTTAAATGGGGATGTTGAGAACAATAAATATTTGTGTAAATTGTTTATAAATAAATATATATATTTTTTGACAAGACCTGGTATTGTTTAAATGTGTACAGATGTTCTGATCTCATTTCGCCCAGGTTCATTTTTGTTGTTCCATTATATTTAGCCTGAAGAACCTGTGGCAGTAAGGCAATCCCTATTTTGAAACTCAACACATCAAAGACAAAATGTCACCTGTTTCACCTCGGGGATTGCTACCAATCGACCCGATTCCTGAGCCAATCACGTTCTCAGTGGACAATGAGGACTCTACTCCTCCACCCAAGAAACGGAACATTTCAAGGACTCCGACGACACCACTCGGTCACCATCTTGAACGTTTTGCCGACATGCTCCCCCAGGAGGCTGTGGATGATTTTTTTCTTCTGGATTTGAGAGGGTAGAGAAGCTGCTATCTAGCATTGGTCAAAGACCTCCCTGACACTAGTGCCTTCTCTTGCTGTTTTGAAGTCTGTATCCGTAGGTACGGATATTTGTCAGCCTCTTCCCTTTACCAAGATGTGCACGAGAACGTGCTCAACCTTTCATTTGACAACACTGTTCAATTCATCCACAGATGGCACGGCAGCTAAAAAGCACTGGCTCAATTTCGGTGAAACAGCCATATCACCAAAACTTTAAATCATTAAACCACGTCCTCAAGGAAATAAGACTTAGCAGAAACGGCAGAACTATTACACTTCTAAAAAGAGAAGATATAGACCCAATTCAAAGTCGGACCTTCCCCTTCCTCAAATTCTGCTCAAAAGCAAAGGAAGTCTATTTGACTTCCTTCTGGGCATGTACATACCTTCCGCTAACGCTATCAGGGAGTATACATCCCTAGGAGCAGGAAGGCATTGAGACTTGCTTCCCTTTTGGAAAACCATTACTCAAGAGGAATGGGTTCTGAACATTATTCAGCATGGTTACCGCCTTGCCCTTCTGGCTAATCCACCTTCCTCTCCTCAAAAGCTCCAAAAATCATCCCCGGAGCTCGAGGAATAGAACTAAAACCTTGATAGTTGGTTCCTCAAGAGGAGGTAGGTCAGGGATTCTACTCGTTTCTTTCTGATCACAAAAAAACCAGGCGGGATCTGTCCAATTGTGCACCTTTCAGACCTCAACCTATTTCTAGTAATTGAAACCTTCTACATGGTGAGCATTCTTCAGATTCTGCCTTCTCTTCATCTAAACTATTGGATGGCATCTGTAGATCTACAGGATGGTTATTTTCACATCCCCATCTGCAAAGACCAGTTAGTTCCTGAGATTCAAAACAGGGAGGTCTCATTACCAGTTCACATGTCTTCACTTTAGGCAAAATGTTGCCCCCAGGGTTTTCACGAAAGTTCTGGGGTCAGTGGCAGCTTATCTTCAGTTAAGGACAGTCATCTATACCCTTACCTAGACTGGCTTCTCAAGGCCCAGTCTCAAGAGGAATGTCTTCATAAGATGCATACTCCTAGGTCCCGTACCCTTTCCTCCATACCTTTAGGACATTCTGTCCATCGGGACGGGACCGGAGCACTTTTTAAGCATCAACAAATACCATATTTGGCCTTTTTTATTTTTACGCAGGGCCACCGCACTTAACCGTAGCCCTGCCTTCCTAAGCCCCCCTTCCCCCTCACATTGCCTTTTAGTCCTTTTCTTCGCACGTACTTCCATCTCGGGGTTTTTTTTTTCTTTTTGTTCCCTTATCCTTCATATACCTGCTTCGGTTCAACACTGTCTTTTTTTCCATCTATGCTGTATCCCGGGGCGTCTGGGATTCGTGTCCTGTTCTTTGTGCGAAAAGTCTTTTCGTGAGGGCAGATTCCCATTCTGTCTCGAGTGCTTTGGCTTCTACTGCAACTCACTCTTCGTCCGTGCACTCCAGCATCCTCTTGTCCGTCGGAGGAGGTGCTCCAACGAATTCCTCCTCCACATTTACAACAATTTGTCATAGGAAAAAAGTAAACGTCCGTTAAGTTCCTTCCTTTTTAGGGTACCCCGGCTAGGGGACTCCTTCCAGGGGTCTTCTGGTTCCGGGAGGGTCCCCAGAGGCTGTGCTACCAGGGCTCTCCTTGAGGTGCCCCGAACGGGATCGAACCTGGACTCTGGAGTTTACTATGATATCCACTTTTAAAAAAGGGTCTGTCTGGACCGGTCTGGATCTTCATCCAAGGTTCCCCATCTGGGGGCTAAAGTTAGGCCTAGCATTTCTGAAGCTGTTTTCACCGGGGTAGTTCCTGAGCTTTCCAGGTTGGAAACTAAAAGTACCAAGACTAGTCTCAGTTTCCTGTTCAGCGACTAAAGGTACCAGGGTTACCCCTGAGGATCCCCCAACTAGGGGCTAGATTTATAACCGGCAGACTTGAGGGGGGGTCCCTCCAAGGGCTCCGAGTATGGGGGACGTGACCCTAAGCCTTTCCACACACAATCCGTTGGTCGAATCGATCCTGCTCAGGGGCCAAAGAAGGAAGGCAAACACCTTAAGTCTTGAAGTACCGGCCCTGCCGAGGTCCCCCCTCCAAGGGCTAATGCTTCAGCAGACTCTTAAGGGGGGGTCTCAATTGTTCTAGTTCTGCTAGCACTGGGTCTGCCGAGGTTACCTGTCGCAAGGCTAAAATGGAAAGAAAATCTCCTGATGCCCCTATGATGACAATTGCCTCACTGACACCTGTGATGCAGTTCACCTCAGGCAGTAACAAAATGGTGTCTCAACCCACGCGTTCTGAGGTGGTCATTTTGACTACCTCTCACACCAACGTTCTCAATGGTTGTTCCAAGGGGCCTGTTTTTGGGGCCGAGCAGCATTTTCCATGCAAGGTGAATAATAGGAATCCGTTCCGCCCGCCATTGGATTGGCATGCTCTTTTTCTGCTGCTACTGTCTCGCTCCCTCCTATGTCTGCATCCTTTAGTTTGTGCATCCAGCTGGTGGAGGGCCACTCTCGTTGCAATCATGGAGGTATGCCCCTTCTGAGCGGCCTCGACCCACCCCTGCACCTAGACATTCGGGGATGTGTTTTTTGGCAAATTCCAAGTTCTTATGCACACTGACTCGATGAAGGCATACTTTAAGGATCTATTCACCTGCTGCTCCTCTGCAGGTTCCAGTAGTGCCACCAACTCCTCTTCCGGTGGGGGCCCCCTCTTCCACTACCGCCACTGCCTCCACTTTCACCTATACTTGAGACTCCAGTTGTGCAGTCAGTCCTGCCCCTTGGGTCTGAAGTTGCACATGCTGCGGATCAAGTTTCTGTTCCTGCCACATTGGATGAAGATCAAGCAGACCAGGATAGCAAGGAGCAGCCCTGCTCTTTCAGAGCCTTTCATGACCTGGTTGTGGATATGATGCGTTGCTAGATATTCATATACCCAAGCCTCCGGAAGATGTACTTTCCGGAGCCTTTACTCTTTTGACACAGGAGCCTACAGGTCTTTTTCTTTAGTGATGTGCTAGCTGAAGCCTGCAAGATCTGGGAAATACCTAACTCCGGGCAACATCTGAACAGGAAAATTGATGCTTGCTACCAGCTACACTAGTCAGAGAACATATCCTTGACTGCATGTCCACTCCCCTAATCAATGGTGGTGGCAGTAGCTACGCTTCAGTCTAAACCTTCCTCGACATCCGCTACGAGGACAAGTTTCTTGACGTCATTGGGAAATGTATTTTCCGATGCGGCTTTCCAGCTGCAACAGGTGAATATCGAGGTCATCCTGGCAGCAGCAAATCTTAAGTTGTGGAGAGCTTGCAGAACTTCTGGAATGTATCCCGCCTGACAGGCTTGAGTATTTTAGAGGGCTTATCCGATGCCAAAGTGCTGGCTCAAGACCTCCTAGAGGCTGCAGCCCATCATGTTGACACTTCTCTGGGCCTTTTGCTTGGAGTAGACCCCTGTCGCCAAGTGTGGCTGCATGCTATGAAATTCTCGGAGGTTCAGGACAAAACTTTTTTTTCCATCGAAGATAAAGAACTGTTCTATTCCTCCTACGATGAGGAACTCGCTAAAACAAAGGCCAGCACGCAAACAGCTAAATTGTCGGTCCTTGCAAAACCCCCCCCAGCTAAAGAAGATAATACTCTGAGGTCAGGGTCCCAAACTAGGTCCTTCTCAGGTTTTATAGGGTTCTAGGAGCGCTGTGCTTGCCGGGCAGAAGGTTCTTCTGGGGGGACCTCACCGCAAGCAGCAAAGGCAAGGTGGCCATTTTTTCTCTCGATCAACAGCCTCCTCTTGCCAACAGGTAGTCTCACTGCCGATAAACCATTGAAATTGTTTTCCATCGCTCTCACGAGACTCTGGTTGGAGAATGAATAAAGTCTCATCTGGAGGTGTGGCAGACCATACCGGAAGACAGTTGGGTTTTGCCCCTCTTCCAGGCAGGATTCTGCTTGCCCCTCTCTTATACCCCACCCTCTCACTCGACTGGGATCACCCTCCCTCGGAACCGAGGTACAGAAACTAGAAGCGGGATCAAGGGGAGGGCTATTACTCCTGTCTGTTAAGGTGCCCAGACCCAACCAGGCTGGCCTGCGCACTATCCTCGACCTTCATGTTCAATCTGTATGTACCCCAAGAGAAATTCAAGATGATTACACCCAGCCAGGTAAAGTCCTCTCTCTGGAAGGGCGTTTGGATCAGTGTGGTGGATCTTCAGGACGCTACATGCATAGCCTGATCTGTGGCCCACATTGGAAATGGCTGCATTTCTCTGTGGGAGCTGAACACTTCCAGTATAGAGTGCTACCGTTTGGTTTCAGCTTGGCACTGCGTGTCTTGACGAAGATGGCAGTCATCGCAGCATTCCTCAGAATGCAGGGAATTAATGTATATCCATATTTGGACGATGGGCTTCTGCTCAGTCCTTGCCTACAAGCTGCAACATCTAATCTTCAGTCACTCATTCAGCTCCTGTTCCAACTGGGGCTGTCTGTGAACTGGCGGAAATCGTCTGACGGTTGCTCAAGACTTGTTCTTTCTAGGTTTCCGTTGGGATACTGTCGGTTGCAGAGTATTCCTATTGGAGGACAGAATTGCGGACCAAGTCTATCTCTGACTTTATAAAAAGTGCTTGGAAAGTGCAGGCCCTAAAGAAGTCTGGTATATTTCACCTGTAATAAAGTTCACCTAGTAAGAACATGATTCTCCCACAGATGACTTGCTTTTTGCGTAGTGCATTCTAGACTAACTTATGATCTAAAATGGGTACAGCAATAATTAAGAGTTAAAAATTACCCAGATTGTTCAAACTAAGCAGAACCACAACTAAGAAAGCGCCATCAATTCATGGAAGTCTGCATTTTAAAAAAAAATCAATGGAACCCTAAGGAGCCATGAATAATCAGTGCTCCTCTAAAGGGCTTCATTTTATGTTCAAATGCCCATTGTTTAAAAGACTGTCCTTGAAGTACCCAAAGCATCATTCTGAAGACTTAAAGTGCTCAAACACAAACAATGGTTCTCCAGCATGGGGTTTGGCACGGATTCACATGCTCATGAATATTCCCCGTCAGGCTGGGAATCCTCGGTATAGCAAAAATTGGTTTGTTTCGTTTCTGAACTGTATTTCTCCTAGCAACCAATCACTGAGTTCTGGGTCATACTGCCCCCAGCCAATGACTGCTCTCTACCTAAGCCCCTCCTTTGGCAGCCATCTTCAGATTGTTACCACACGTTCAAGTGTTGGGAGTCCTCGTGTTTAGCTCTTAAGTTTTTACGGTGCCTTTTAACTTTTTTGAAGAGTTAACTTTTTTTCCGGTCAATCGATCCTTGTGCTCTATTAATCATCTTTCTGATTAACCGGGACTCGTTTTCCGTATTCTTCACCACCTCTCAAGGGCGAATTTGGTCATGTTTCTTCGTGGAGGCTTCCAGACGATTCTTCAGGCCTACGCTGCTTGGACCATGTTGGAGAAGGATTCAGCCCCCCTGTTCAGGATTTGCTCCAACTGTCTTCTCGGATGACCAGCATTCCCAGTGCCTTTACTGCCTGTACCCGACTCAGGTCGAGGAAGACTGCGTTTTGCCATGAGATGCCACCTTGCATGCTGGAGTGGCTGCAGGCCCAGGCCCCTGCACTGGGTGGGTCCCAGCAACATGCCTCTCCCGGTTCCAAGAAAGCTGAGCAGGCTTCTAAGACCTTTTGGGGCTGCCCGTCCCAGGAGGTGCGGGGGGGTCCAACAGAAAGCTAAACACTGCAAGTCCACTGCCACCGGAGCGCTGTTGCGACAGGTTCCTCGGCAGCCAGGGCGCGTCGGACGTCTCCTGCGATTTCAGTCACCAGTCAACGCTCAGGATTTTCGTCCAAGAGGAAGTCTGACCATCCAGGCAAACTCAAGGAGAAGTCCAAGACTGACCTGCCAGAAAAGGCCAAAGGGGAATTGACTCTGACCCTCACCCCCTAAGGAGGCGGCCTCTGGGACGACCAAGTCCAAACAGGACAAGGGACCGATCCTGACTGTGAAGGCCCAGGTACATCCGACAAAGGTTTAGCCTTCCATTGAGGGGGTGGCGGCCTCCCTCGCGAAGGCTGCCATGACGGATCCGAAGGGCACACTCCCGAAGGCAAGAGTGTCCCTCCTGGCCAGGAGGGAATCCTCTTTCCAGGCCATAGAGAAGAAGATGCTGGTCATCTCCCATAATCCGTCCCCTCTGGTCGCTAACAAGGGGGCGGCGAGGCACGGAGGTCCTCCAGGGCATGGATATCTCCTTAGAGGAGGAGCTAATCTACCTTCAAACCATCCAGGAGGAGAACATCAGGAGGAGGGCGCCGACGAACGCGAAGAAGGCGAGGGGGGCGCCCAGCCTACGCCCCAGGTCCCGATTCTACCTCTACCTCAGTTGCCGCTCAGAGATTTCTGATGTTTGTTAATCTGCTTAGAATCACATGCTGTGCATAGGTCCGACATCCAGTGGTCACTGCAGAGTATTGCATTTTGTTTTTCGTAGTCGAAAAGGGGACGTCGACAAGGCGTGTCTGTAACACTATCCCTATAGTGACGTGCGTTGTACCCACAATCCCTCACGCGTCGAGGTCCCTCAGATTGTTTTTTTCCGCCCAGCTACTGGTCGCCTTTATGCGGAGCTCCTCGAGAGACATTGCCAAATAGTTTCTTTGGTCGTTTGTTATTAATATCAATAACGTACATCCCTCCCTCGACGCAGAGCTGTTTCTCCGCCGAGCAAGATCTTCGACGGAAGGACGAGCGGAGGGGATCCTTCGGCGCTGCCGAACACGTGACCTGGCCTCGCCGGCCATACACAGTAGGGAGAGTGGGGTTGTGTGGTATTTCTTTCTCTTCAAGAATGCCTTTCTCTTTCCCCTCCCTTTCGAGGTCGTAGTCACACTTCTTGCCCTCAGCTATGGAGAGGACGCCATTTAGGTTTTGCCCGCTTTGCCTGGAAGGATAAGCACAAACGGTGCAACCGTTGCTTACCCCTCGATCACCAGGAGGACAGCTGTGCGGCCTGTAAATTACTAAAGCCCAAAACTCTAAAAGACCGCAGGGTCAAAAGGTGGGCGGCCTACGCCATGTCTAGGCCGGATTCCTCGCCCGCTGCCGCCGAATGTGACCAGGACTAAACGGCCCCCGTAACGGAGGTTGTAGACCTCTCAAAGGAGCGTTCACGCTCCTCGTCGTCCGTCCCCCAGCCCCGACAAGCCCGGCTCACGCCCAGCTTATCGGGATGAACACCCCGGCGACAAGGACGCACACGTAAAAACACCAAAGCACATACCCCCTGGCACGCATTCGTCTAAGACTAAGGCAGCCATAGCGCTAACGGGGGCGCCGGCCCCACCGGCGTCTTCCGCCGACCGTAAGGGCCGTCAGCCCTCCCCGCCACCGCCTCCGCGACAGGCGACTGGCCATTCTAAAAATAAGGGCGCTAGCACCAAAACCTCCGGCGACGCGCATCGTCAGAGCGCTCACGTTGCCAGCAAGGATTCGACGAGCAAGAACTCGACGTTACATAGCGCGGCGGCGACCGATCCCTCGGAAGAGAGAATGATCGCCGAAAGCCTCGCGCGCATAGCATCTAAGGACGGCCAGAGACGTACGGCGAGTGAGACGCCGAAAACCGTGCACAAGGCCAAAGATACGCCAAAAGCGCCGGAAAACAGATCAGGCCAGTTTCTGACGCCGACGGAAGGCCCTAGCCAGCGAGAAGGCTACTCAGAAGGCGAAGGCTCACTTTCTTCGACGTTATGGGACAGAACCAGACAACTGCAGGAGGAAGAAACTCCTTTTTCATTCCCAGACTGTCCTGGCCGACCTCAGTGGACCTTTGTAAGGTTCCAGACCTGTATGGATAAACTAGGCCGGTTCATGTCCATCCCAGAAGACAGGGCACCCAAGAGACCAAGGGAGGCACCCCTGGAGAATCCAAGGGCTAAATACCAGAAGTTTTATAGCCCCATACAGGAGGACATATACTCTTACAATCTCACTGAGGAAGACCCCGTCTTCCAGGAGGAAGATGAGTTCACCTATGCTGAAGACCAACAAGAAGAGGAAGGTTTTCACGAGGACACTAACCTAGGTGAGGAGGGATTCCAGGAGGAACCAGGCGAAGGTGACCCAAATCCCTCGCAGTCACCAGCTAGGTCTACAGGCAGTAGCAGTATAGTCATCAGGTCTACTGAAACTACATCAGTCAGGAACCCTTCGCCTGATGATGATCAACCCACCTTCAATGCACTGCTGAAGAAGGCAGCAGCACATTTTGAAATTTAAACTGGGGAAGTCACCCCAGACACCAATTTTGTGGAGAGGATTATCAAGGAAAAACCCCCCACTAGCCAAATTATCCCCATCCTCGCCTCAGTTAAGAGACGTATTACCCCTTCTCTTTCCACTCCTGCACTGGTGAGAGGGGTCAATCCGAGGATTGAGAAACTGTTTTCTCCCTCTCAATCAGACCCATTATATATTAAGGGTCACTCAATCCCGGACTCCCTGGTCGTCACCAACACCATGAAAAGGGCCAGAGTCCCACTATCTACCAGCGAGGCACCCCCAGATAAAGAGGGGGAAGAAGCTTTATGCCCTAGCCAAGAGAATCACCACCTCTGCAGCATTCTCTACCAGAATTGACAATAATAACACACTATTGGCAAGCTACGCTGATGCTCAATGGGGAAAGCTTAAAGAGGACATTGAAGAAGCTCCCGAACCCCTAAGAACTCGTTTGCTGGCTACAGTTAACGAGGGCTATCTGGTCAACCAAAGCATCGTCACGAATACCCTCGATGCAGCAGAGACGGCTGGGCGCACTTTGGTACAAGGAATTTTGCTGAAGCGTCACGTCTGGCTTCGCAATTCCGGGTTTAAGGCAGAAACACAAGCGTCCCTTATAAATAAGCCCATAGAGGAGTCCAACCTCTTTGGGAAAGCAGTGGATGACGCGCTGGAGAACGCGAAGAAAGAATTTGACACAATAAAGACCTTAGACCAAATTTCTAAACCCCCTAACAGGCGGGGATTTGGTAATGAGCGCTTTTTTCGTTGCCAACGCCAGCAACAAAACCAACAGTATTCTGCCAGCAACTACCAAGGAAATGGTGGCCAGTACAATCAGAGGGGTCAACGCTGTGGCAAAGGGAGAGGCCGGGGTTCCACCCCCAGAGGCTCCCAAGCCACCAGCACCACCAAGTGACGTGAAGATTTGCGTCCCCTCCCATGCAACGCCGGTCGGGGCCGGATAACATCCTTTCTTCCAGCATGGGAGGGAATAACATCAGACCGCTGGGTACTTTCCACCGTAGCCCGCGGCTACTGTATAGAGTTCAACAGTTCCCCAACATACAGACCCCGAGGGGACGCCGCATGACGCCAGAACACCTCGCCATCCTTCTCCAAGAAGTGGACCAACTGCTGGAAAAAGGAGCCATAGAGGTCGTGCCTCTATCTCAGGTAACGGAAGGTATTTATTCAGTGTACTTCCTTGTACCCAAAAAGGATCTAACCATGCGCCCGGTATTAGATCTGCGCCCAGCGAACAAGTTTGTCAAACCCCAAAAGTTTCGTATGGTGACCTTACAGGAAGTGATCCCACTGCTAGCACAGGGAGATTACATGACAACACTAGACATGAAAGATGCATACTTTCATATTTTGATGTTGCCAGCGCACAGAAAATACCTCAGGTTCATGATAGAGGGCAAACACTACCAGTTCAGAGTGCTACCCTTCGGCATAGCATCTGCACCAAGGGTATTCACGAAAGTACTGGCAGTGGCAGCGGCCCATCTGCTCAGGTTATCCATCCCAGTATACCCTTACCTCGACGACTGGCTCATAACGGGATTCTTAAGAGACATGCTTCTCAAACACCCAAAAGACTGTAGACCTTTTGTTCCAACTGGGCTTCTCCATCAACAAGAAGAAGTCCAGCTTAGACCCCAGCCAAGTCAAACAATTCCTAGGGGCTCTAATTCGAACAAAGGACGGCCTCGTCTTCCCCTCCAACGAGAGGGTCCAAAACATGCTGTTTCAGATCCCCCAAAATGTGGCAGGTCGAGAGGTGACGGTGCGCAAAGCGATGCGCTTGCTAGGAAAGATGGCGTTGTGTATTTATTTGGTACCTCACGCGCGGCTGCAACCAATGCAAGAGTGGCTCAACAGCCAGTGGTGTCAGGCCAGCGGACAATGGGACAATGGGACGATCTAGTGGTGGTCTCGCTACGGTGGTGGACAAAGGAAAACCTGATAATAGGGAAACCCTTTGCCACACCCGCGGTGGAGGCCACTCTAACCACGGACGCATCCCTCACAGGATGGGGGGCGCTCACCTATCCCATCAGGCTGCTCAGAGTGTGGACTCCGAGCGTAGCATCCAAGCACATAAACCTACTGGAGCTACGGGGGGCGTGGCTAACCGCCATGTGAGAAGGACGTGTCTTCAGCCGGTTCCATCGATGTGCCCAACATTTGGCCGCAAAAACATCATTTTGCCGCACCAATAAGTCCCAAATCCACCCCATGGGCAGAAGTAAGCTGTCCGCACTGTCCACTGGAGTTTCGGACGACTGAGTGACGCCGCCGTGGAGATACATCGAGGCCCTGTGCAAGGTGATCCGGAGGGAAAATGGCGCCTGCCCGACAAATGCGGAGCTGATCGGCCTCGGCGCCCGGGGGCTAAGGGGCTCGAGCTCGGCAGAACCCGCAGTGATCAGAGCACGCATGCCGCGAGGCATGCGAGAGGAAACAATTGCTGGCGGGGCGTAGCGCGGGACCCGGGAGCCGAGCAGGGTCGGTGCTACGCAGCACAACACAAGACTGGGGCCGCGAGGGCCGGGAGAGGCGACGAGCGAGGTGGACCCGTCAAGAGTGGGGGAGCCACCGGCCGGATTGGAGAGATCCTCGCCGGCAACGAGCGACAATCATCCTGTCGCCGCTTGACTTTGGAGGAGGCCAGGCAAGGTAGGAGGCGGGCGAGGGGGACTCCGGGGGCCCGGACACCGCGGCGCGGGAGCGGGGAAGCGCCCCTACCCCCCCTGTCCGCACTGCAATCACTAGCTTGAGTGCTACACCACCTGCTGATGCGCACCTGATCCACGAGGCCAGACACCGGGAACTGGGCTACTTGGAAACCCCCGGCCATAACATACCGCTAGACTCCCTCTGGACAGCGGCTGTAGCCCACAAGAGCCGCCGAAACGGGACCTGGTGGCCCTATTGCACACCCACAGGCGGAGCACGCAGGTTCCCTTGAGGCCCGCTGCTGACACAATTAAGCACCATACTCGAACAAACACCCTAGAGGGCACGTGGATAACCCTTGGGGCTAACTAGCTAAGCGAAAGCGCCCCTGACAGAGGCAACAACACCGCCAATCTAATCAGCACTTGCCACATGAGAAGGAATGACCACTAAAGGGGCCAGGAACAAACAGAAACAAACGACAATGGAGACTTACGCGGCCAGGGGAGCTGCGGGGGCGGATGCCACTCTGGACCATAAGGCCGCGGCGAGCGCCGAGCCCCTCCGAACCAGCTAATTCACAGCTGCTAGAGGCCATCAGGATATTACAAAGAACAATGGAGAGTAAAATTGATGCAGAAGCTATAGACCTAAACTTGCTACGTCAGGACGTACGATCCATAGCAGGCAGAACCGAAGTGCTAGAGACCCAGGTTAAAGAAAATTCAGAGGCAAAGACGCTGCTCCTCAGGGAGGTGGACATTCTAGCTCAGAAGGTGAAGAATTTAGAGGACAGGGCGGACGAGGCGGAGGGGCGCGCACGCCGTAACAACATCAGACTTATTGGCGTGCCAGAGGGAATTGAAGGGAATGACCCCACCAACTATGTGGAGGACCTCCTGACCCAAGAAATCGGAGCAGGCAACTTATCCCAAGGCTTTACTATCGAAAGGGCCCACCGATCCCTCGCCAAAAGGCCACCACCCGGAAGCCCGCCCCGGCCAATAATAGCCAAAGTGCTAAATTACAAAGACAGAAACGATACTATCCTTCTCCAGGTCGGGAGGCAGCATAACAAGGAACTCAGCGACAATTGCCATCTACCCGGACTATACCCTTCAGGTCCAAAGGAACGGAGCCTAATTTATCCACACCAAAGTCGGACTGAAGAACGCAGGACTGCGGTACATGCTCCTGTATCCCGCCAGGCTGAAAGTCAACAACAAAGCCCACTTTTATGACACACCAGCAGAAGCATGTGAGTGGATGGACAGGGAACAAATCCCGGACATTGAAATTAGACAGCGCCGGCCACGGCAGACAACACCCTGACCACCGCCACAACTGTACGAAACCTGAATGCGGCAATATACTGCACAACATGCTAGATGCGGCAACACAGAGTCATCGGAACCATACTGGAGACCAATGCCGCAGTGAGTCACCTACTGAGCCAACCCTTCTCTCAACCCCAGAAACTCTTTGGGTGCTTAACCCGCCCGTAGGGCACCAGTAGACCTAGGTCGAATGGAGCGGAAACGGGATAGTCGGAGGGGGGGCGACCCCACTAGACTGGTTTCATTGTTTGAAAGTTCGAAGGTTAATGTATTTGGGATAGAAAACCCACATGTTATATTCCTGGGAGTCCGTCATAACGAGGGAAACCTCGCAGGATTTGTTTTGTGTTCAGGGATTTCACAGCTACAGGGTCAAGTTTGGGGACCCTATATTACAGAGGGCTTGAAGATGAAGGGAGGAGGGACAATAGAGATCAGAGCCCATGTTGGGAACTTTATTCGGGGAACACTGACCACAGGAAAACTCAATAACAGATACATCATTGGCCGGGCCTGGACTTAAAGGATAGTTCCGGGACTTTTTTTTTATTGTCCCTACGGTTCGGCCATGTGTTTTTAAGCATAACTCGGTAGATCGTAGAAAACGTTCCTATGGACCTTACCCGACTTTTCGTCAATTAACGCACTCGAAATCAGCCGCCATTTTCTGATAATCCTATCATTTCCCCCATCGACCTGGCTCACCTGCTTTTGCGGCACTAAATCAAATCCCCCGCCCCTGAAACAGACTTTATCAAAACATTCATATTCCCCGCCTCTATCCGTGACGTGACTGTGCTGCGTAGGCAAACGCGCCCAGGCGTCTTCTACGCGACTCCACACAGAACCCGGAAATCAACACAGATCAGCTCACAACACAGCGCGCCACAATTGGGAATATGAAACTGTACTTTTAAATAAAACCGCAAGATTGTAAATTTGGTAAAGTACATTTATTTGACATCAAATGTTTCGAGAATATTCAGCGATTTGCATTTTTCTTTGCTCTCGATCCAAAATAGTTCGTCTTGAGGCAAGCGATGTTCGTGTGCAGTACACAGGGTGTTGGTTTACGATAAAATAAGCTCTTCGGTCGCACTGATAATCGCATGGCTGTTCCAACAACGAGGCACTAGGCCACCACAAAGGTCTGTATGTTGCATCTAGCCGTTAGTACCGCGTAAGGGCATACTTGTACTTGGCGATCGTCCCATAAAATGGTCAGGGTGGTAACGTTGTTCACGCAGAGAAGCAACTGGCGGTTATAAAAGCCATCCGCCGGTGTCTGGTACTCGTGACACATACAATAATGAAGGATGTACCTGTTTTAAAAACATAAAAAATGAAATTAGTCTCACCATCAGATCTTTATTAAAATTATTCATTTTATATATTAGGTCGGGAAATTATTTCATAGCTAGGACAGTGCAACTGGGTATTATACGTCATTTGCAGTAACCCACCCCCTCTCCTCCGCCTTTTTCAGAGCCGCCTGAGCGCCAGTGGACCACTTCATCACTGATATGATATAATATGGCATTTGCAACGCGCCTATACACAAGTGTTTCAAGGCGTGGCGTGGCGAGGCAGGGAGGGGGGGGGGAACAAGGAGAAGAAAGACAACGATCCTACTAGGCCAGGTGTCATTCAGATCGCGCAAGTGCAGGGGTAGGGGGAAGGTAAAAGTGCAAGGGGAAGGGGAGGGGGGAAGTGGAGTACAAGGTAAGTAGCATAAAATAATAAATACATAGGGCCAGCTGGTGGCGAGTGCAAGGTAAGTGCAGAACAAGTGCTGGGAAGGGGGGGCTGTAGGATACTGAGACAGTCCCCCAGTGCAGGGGTTGACAGGGAGGCGCAGTGCAGGTGGAGAGTGGAAGGGCCCAGGACCGAGGTCGCAGACGGTGGACCAGTTGTAGCAGGGGAGAGAGAGAGAAAGCAGAAGCAAAGAGGAAGGTTTTGAGGTGCTTCCGTAAAAGGAGATGGTTCTCCTCAAGATAGTGCGCGGTACAAAACAATATGCCACATAGAACGAACAAGTACAACTTAACCCGTCTTTAAAGCTACTGTATAGTAATTAAATTGCGGTATAAACTCATCTAAAGAGTTACTTACATTATATTTGCATTTTCCATTGTGTCTGTGCGTAGGGCAGCCCCGAAATTTATTTTATTTTTTTTATTTATTCTATTTAATATTTGTAGTGCGCCGGTAGCTCGCGAGCCTCGGGGCGCAGAGATAGGAACACGATAGACAAACAGTAATGACGTACATCTGAGACGGAAGGGAAATACAGAGATTATTCCGGCTGGGGTTTGAACATGTAGAGTTTATTTGAAGATGTGGGTTTTTAGAGATTTGCGGAAACGGGTGTAGTTAGGCTCTATTCTTAGGTGGTCCGGGAGGTTGTTCCACAGGTTGGCTGCAAGAGTCGGAAAGGCTCTGCCTAGGCCGCTTTTAAGTTTATGTGGGGCTATAGCAATTTTGCCGAGTAGAGATGATCTCAATGTTCTGTTTGGGACGTATGACCTGATCTTCGTTTTTAGGTATGTTGGTGCCTTTCCGTGAATGCACTTATGAACAATGGTTAGGGTCTTAAAGTGCACCCTATCTTCGATTTTGAGCCAGTGTAGCTCCCTTCTGGAGTCGCTGATATGCTCTGTCCTAGATTTAAGTTTGACGGTTCTTACTGCGTTGTTCTGTACAACCTGGTAGCTTTGTATGCACCGTTTAGAGGCACCCAGGAGTAGGGCATTGCCATAATCGAGTCGTGATAGAATGGTAGCTCTAGCTATGGTCGCGCAATTGTCTTCTGATATGAAGGGTCTGATAGCTTTTATTAAGCGGAGGTGGTAGGCACAGTTTTTCTTAACGTATTGTGCTTGTGTCTCTGCCCCTAGAGATGCTTCAAGCTGCATACCGAGAGTTTTGACTTTGCCTAATACTGGAATGGGTGTGTCTTTGATCTGAAAGGATGCGTAGGATATGGGTAGCTTAGCTCGGGCGTATGATGAGCCAAAGATCATGAGCTCCGTTTTTTTCCCATTGAGGCACATCCAATTGGAGTCCATCCATTGCTCTACGTAGCTATAGATCATGTTGAGATGCTCACTGTCCTTTTGATAATCGCCACTTAGCTCAAATACCAGCTGCGTATCATCAGCGTAGTTGGTGAAATAGGTGTTGATATGGTCAAGAACTAGGCATAGGTACCTCAGGTAGATGTTAAACAGCAGTGGTGACATGCTAGCCCCTTGGGGGACTCCACATAGGATTTCTTTTTCCAATGAGAACTTGTCTCCCCAGTGCACCCTGGATATTCTATTTTTTAAGAATGACATTATCCAGCTTATGGCTTCATCAGAACAATTGGTAGACTTTTTCAGAGCAACCTGGAGTAGGTTGTGGTCCAGAAGGTCAAAAGCGGCACTGAGGTCGAGTAGAATAAGAAGGCCTGTCTTACCCTTGTCTATAATGCCGAGCATTTTGGTCTGGAGATCTAGCATGGCAGTTTCGGTGCTGTGGGCGGGTCGAAAACCAGATTGTTGTGGGTGAAGGGCGTTTGACTCCTCAACGTATGTCTGGAGTTGCATGGTGGCAATTTTGTCCATGATTTTGAGAATGAAATTGCAATTCGTTATGGGTCTAAGGTTGTTTGGGTCTCTTTGGTCCAGGTTGGGTTTTTTACCAGGGGGGTTACTGTCACCTTTTTGATGACATCGGGCACTTTCTGGTCTCTAAAAGAGGCATTTATGATTTTTGTCAAGGTGGGGGCGAATATGTCAATGTTATCCAGTATTATTTTGGGTGGGATGATGTTCTCTGCACACGTCGTAGGTTTCATTGTTGTCAGTACCTTGATCATGTCGCTACTGTTGATCTCTGTGAATTTAAAGGTTTCAGTACCTGGTGTTGACATCTCGACTGGCAGAGTCTCTGTCATTTGTTTGTTGGATAGTGAGTTAATGATTGAATCCCTGGCTTTAGTGGTAGAAATACCACTCCTTCTATGCCTACGTTATTTCTTCTAATGAACGAACATTAAATGGCTATCGTTTCGAAATTTTATTCATTATAGTTTCTTACGTTATTGCACCACACCCCCAAAAAGAAGTCTTTCGGGATGGTCCCGGCCTGTCAAGGTCAAATAACCATAGAACCTTATACTGAGTCGTGGGCCATTCCGGCACCCGAGCAAAAAATCAAAGCAGCTGACCTTCACTTTGAACGAGCACACATTCCTAGTTAGCTACATTCAGTGTAAGGCCATCTCACAGGACTTGAAATTTACACTCCATCTTTGCATTTTGTCTGCGTGCTTTGCAGCCCCAGAGAACCATAAATACGGATACATTCTATATTTTTTGAAAAATGATTTATATTACTGTTTGGTTTAATTTAATGCGCAAATGAACAAGGTTGGATACACATTGCATGTACACTGAGCAATCGCTTTTATTTACACAATACATAGCTACACATATTCAATGGGCCTGCGACATGAGGAGACTCGAGAGCAAAGTCACAGGTGACACCCGGGTGGTTCGCACTACTGCACGGTGAAGGGAGGGGCAAGGGTGGAGAGACACATTGCATGTACACTGAGCAATCACTTTTATTTACACAATACATAGCTACACATATTCAATGGGCCTGCAACATGAGGAGACTCCAGAGCAAAGTCACAGGTGACACCCGGGTGGTTCGCACTACTGCACGGTGAAGGGAGGGGCAAGGTTGGATAGACACATTGCATGTACACTGAGCAATCACTTTTATTTACACAATACATAGCTACACATATTCAATGGGCCTGCGACATGAGGAGACTCCAGAGCAAAGTCACAGGTGACACCCGGGTGGTTCGCACTACTGCACGGTGAAGGGAGGGGCAAGCGTGGAGAGACACATTGCATGTACACTGAGCAATCACTTTTATTTACACATTACATTAGATACACATATTCAATGGGCCTGCAACATGAGGAGACTCGAGAGAACAGACAATCAAATTACAATCATTTAAAACGTGATGTGTATTTCTCAATGAGCTCTGCTTTAGGTGGACATGGAACCGAGGCAATGTTGGGTGGCAATGCAGTTGTCCCCTGCACAGGTTCGTTCACAACTCCATTTATGTGCCTATCTAGGACGTCAACAATAAGTCTCTCAAACTCATATTGCATATCCTCAAACACTGGTTTGATCACCCATTGTTTACTTCTTTTAGTGAAGGCCTTATTGTAGCGAAGCGTCCCTAAAGTTCCGGTTGTCCTACTTTGTTGACGGCCAACATTATGGTTATGTGCCAAGACCGCTAGAAGAGTCCGATTTATCATGCCCTCCATGCCAAAATACAATCGTTTTGGCCTGTACTTTAGGCACATATTGTGGAACACCTCCAAATCTCCTGTGTGGCAGAATTCCGTGAGTCCCCTCAAGTCTCTTGTTATAGTTTTATCAAATACAATCTTTTCAATGGCTTTGTGAGTGGGTGATGAAGGAATCAACCACTTCTTCTTCCGTGCCTCCTTTGTGGACAAATGGCCATGTTCACAATTGTGGAAATGTTGGTTTGTGGTCCAGCGGTGAACGTTGCTACAGTGTAGCATTACTGACCGCCATTTTTCCAGTAGAATTTCCAACAACCCTCCACATGTTTTTGAGCTCCACCAAAGATGGTTGCTGATTGACTTGGACCACTGTGAAATACCTTGCATATCTTTTTTTTTTACCTGCAGCCGACATTTTTTTATTGATTGTTTTTGCAAGATGCCATACGTCAAATTGGTGATTTATATTTTTGTACTCTTCTCTCATTGTCTTGGAAATTGAAACGTGTCTGTCCGTGGCTATCAGGTCGATCACCATTCCCTGCGATTGTAGTTCTTGCAATGATGCTACAAAGCCAACTTTCTCCATGGCCACTGAGGATGTACTTTGTGACACCTGCACGACCACCGAACTCACAATTTTCTTACTTTGCATGTCCTGAAAGTGGTAGGTGCAGTACTTGGCTGAAAATCCTGGGCTGTCGCACTGTCCATCACCGGCTAGCCTGAACCGTTTGCCCGCGAATGTACTATCAATAGACATTTTTTCCATTCTCCAAGCTTCGTTAATGGCTGGAAATAGATAATCGGTTTGGTATTTGTAGAACTGAGTTTTCGCAATGAAATGGATTCCCACAAACTGAAAGAAAGACTCTAACTTTTTAAAACTTGAACCACTAAAAAGTGCAGCCGCTGCACAAAGTAGATTGCCTGCTGGCAGTTGCCCCAGCATGGGTTGTGCAGACCATGAGAAAGGATGATATTTTGTACAGGTGGCATGTATTTTAAGGTTAGTGCCTCGAATTGCACGAGTCACATTAATCAATGGCTCCCCACATACTTCCCCACCAACCGAATGCCCACATTTCATCCGAATAATAATATCAATCAAACAACTATCGAATACAATGAATTTGGCCTCTTTCCTTATACTGTCACTCTGCATCCCAGCTGGTTCGGCCTGTAACGTTGAGGACATGTCACTCACATGAAAGGTAGGATCTCTGATATCGTCTTCCGCTATGTTCAGTGATATTGATGGTGTTTCATTGTCGTCCACTTCATTCTCTTCCATTGCAACATCTGTTCCTTCTCCGGCGATGGGTGAATAAAACAATTTCTTCAACTTTCTCGCGGTCTTAGTTTTTGCGGGTGTGGATTCTGTGAATTGATCTCCGACTGCATCCGAACTACCAGGAGGACATTCACTATCAATGGCTGGTGGTGGTATAGCTCCGTTGTCAATCACTTCATATTCTTCCCATTGGCACGATGCATCTCCAGTCTCAAGTCCCTGCCAAAAGGTTTGACAAGCAACATCTCTCGTTCGCTTCACTGTCTGTGTAGATCTAGTTCGTACACCCACTCGCAACTAGAGGACAGATTGGAAAAGGGATGTTCAGTTTAAACACAACTTACAGTATTGAACTATTAACAGTGAAAAACAACATAACATAGTGACCAGGACACTAACCTTCTTTTGCTTTCTTTTCTTTGAAACTTTCTTGCCTCGAACTTCAACATCAGGACGCTGTTGCTCCGACTCGTGTGTGCATGTCTCCACTTCCTCTTGCGCTGCAACGACTATATTTTCATAAGCACATCCATCACGCACTGACGCTCCATCGACTCCCTGAAACATAGAACTTTCATTAGTATGTATAATAATATTGAAAACACAAAATGTACTTGGGGACCAATACCCACGTACATCTCAATAGCAAAACACGAATGAACGCTTTGTGTAGAACATTCAAACGACAATTATTCACGCATTGTTGATCTAGTTAGATGGAACTGTCAAGATCCATACCTCGGGCTCCTCATAGACTTCCATTGATGATATTATTGAAGATGATGCTTCAGTAACTCCCTGAAACAAGTAATTGCATTAGTATGGTTTTCTATTTTGTTAAAAAGAACAAACTTTGTGCAGGTGTCAACGGCTCATCTAAATAGACCTGCACAAATGATCAGTTGTCTAAAATAAATAATGGATATCTAAATATGATTCGATTTGCTCGATCGTTGGAAGTGTCACCACCCAGAGATCTGCATCAACTACTAGGGGTGATGTTCTTGTAGAAGAAGCTCCGTCATCTCCCTGAAACATAGTACTTGCGTTAATAAAGAAGGAAGTATAGCGGATGTAATCACGTCATATGATTTCGCTTGATCGAACTGTCAGTATCCATACCTCGAAATGCATAAGAACATCAAGGGACGATGTAACTGCGGTGCACACTTCTGCAAGCTGTTGCGCCGACCCGTAACTGCATGCTCCCCCTTCTTCTTGGACTAATGCTCCATCGACTCCCTGAAACATAGGACTTTCATTAGTAATGAACACAATATTGAAAAAAGAAGACACATAGGAGGGCGACGACAGAAGGACATATTGTTATTGTTATTTTGCATTTATATAGCGCCTTATATACCATTGGTATGGTCTGAAGGCGCTGGTAGGTTGAACGCCCTTGGGAACCGAAGTTCATATCAGTAGAGAGAGTAGAGAGAGTCAAAAAGGTGCGTGTGAGCACCAGGTATGTGTACAGCTCGTGCAGTATCAATGTAATAGCTGCTTTCTAGCGGTAGGTGTGGTGGTTGAGAGGTCAGGAGTATGTGTTCGTTCTGGCAGGATTAATCCAGATCAGATGTGGCTGCGTTAGGCCTGAGGAGAACGCCTCGCTGGGGGGTGTGTAACCAGCAGTGATTATTTAGAATGATGTGGAGAGAGCGGCGAATGTTGATATGAGAACAGTTATACCGAATGGTGTCATAGTATCTCTGTGTTCTAGTTGAGTGGTGATGTAAGGAGAGAGTAAGCATGTTGGTGAGATATGATGGGTTTCATGCCCTTTCAGAGACTTCTAATTCACAGGGAGGCTATTGGGGACACTTCTAAATTCAACTTCATAGAGAGGCTATTGGGCACATTTCTAAAATCAACTTTCAGGGAGAGGCTATTGGGCACATTTCTAAATTTAACTTTTCACAGAGAGGCTATTGAGCACAATTATAAATGCAACATTTCACAGCTATTGGGTGCACTTCTGAATTCAACTTTCTAAATGTACTTCTAAATTCAACTTTTCACAGAGAAGCTATTGGCTACACTTCTAAATGCAACTTTCTAAATGTACTTCTAAATTCTACTTTTCACAGAGAGGCTATTGGGCACACTTCTAAATTCTACTTTTCCCGGAGAGGCTATTGGCCACACTTCTAAATTCAACTTTCCACAGAGAGGCTATTGGGCACACTTCTAAATTCAACTTTTCACAGAGAGGCTATTGGGCACACTTCTATATTCTACTTTCATAGAGAGGCTATTGGGCACACTTCTAAATTCAACTTTCCACAGAGAAGCTATTGGGTACACTTCTAAATGCAACTTTCTAAATGTACTTCTAAATTCAACTTTTCACAGAGATGCTATTGGGCACACTTCTATATTCTACTTTTCACAGAGAGGCTATTGGGCACACTTCTAAATTCAACTTTTCACAGAGAGGCTATTGGGCACACTTCTAAATTCAACTTTCCACAGAGAAGCTATTGGGTACACTTCTAAATGCAACTTTCTAAATGTACTTCTAAATTCAACTTTTCACAGAGATGCTATTGGGCACACTTCTATATTCTACTTTTCACAGAGAGGCTATTGGGCACACTTCTAAATTCAACTTTCCACAGAGAGGCTATTGGGCACACTTCTAAATTCAACTTTTCACAGAGAGGCTATTGGGCACACTTCTAAATTCAACTTTTCACAGAGATGCTATTGGGCACACTTCTATATTCTACTTTTCACAGAGAGGCTATTGGGCACACTTCTAAATTCAACTTTTCACAGAGATGCTATTGGGCACACTTCTATATTCTACTTTCCACAGAGCAGTTATTGGCTACACTTCTAAATGCAACATTTAACAGCTATTGGGTACACATCTAAATGCAACTTTCTAAATGTATATCTAAATTCAACTTTTCACAGAGATGCTATTGGGCACACTTCTATATTCTACTTTTCACAGAGAGGCTATTGGGCACACTTCTAAATTCAACTTTTCACAGAGATGCTATTGGGCACACTTCTATATTCTACTTTTCACAGAGAGGCTATTGGGCACACTTCTAAATTCAACTTTTCACAGAGATGCTATTGGGCACACTTCTATATTCTACTTTCCACAGAGCAGTTATTGGCTACACTTCTAAATGCAACATTTCACAGCTATTGGGTACACATCTAAATGCAACTTTCTAAATGTATATCTAAATTCTATTTTTCACAGAGAGGCTATTAGAGATGTCATCTAAGTGCGGCATATGCTAACAATCACATTACTGCCTAGAAGTGGCGCAGTTTAATCAGTGTGGTTCATCAGTGTGGTTCTCTAGGGCAATGGTGCTGGTTAACATTAGACTGCAGGCTATTGAAAGGTAAGTGAGAGTGGCAGGAGCTTTCTGGAGTAGAGTAATTGCTCTACCCCCCACCCAAGCCAGCACTTACAGTTTTGTCGATGTCTGGTGGCTTCCTTGGCTTCCCCTGCGGACACCTGCTGACACTTCCTGGAGCCGCCCTTGGCCTTGGGGCCCTTAGCCGCTGGGGCTGCCGGGCAGAGGGCTGCCCTGGGAGGACCAGTGATGAAGGGCTCACGGCCCAATCAGAGCGGCGGTGGGCGGGTTGGGAGGCGGGAGGCGGGAGGGGAGCGGGAAGCAGGAAGAGGGTGCGGGGTGGGAGAGGGACGCTCGGAGGGCCTGGGGGCCCAGTTGGCGCCCGGAAATCGGCGGCATGCCCGGATGGGCCTCTTTACCTCGCGTCGGCTGCCTGCAATGAATGCAGGGGCCGGTGCGAGGAGGGTTGCTAGACCCTTTCAGCTGGGCTCACGGCCCAATCAGAGCGGCGGTGGGCGGGTTGGGAGGCGGGAGGGGAGCGGGAAGCAGGAAGAGGGTGCGGGGTGGGAGAGGGACGCTCGGAGGGCCTGGGGGCCCAGTTGGCGCCCGGAAATCGGCGGCATGCCCGGATGGGCCTCCTTACCTCGCGTCGGCTGCCTGCAATGAATGCAGGGGCCGGTGCGAGGAGGGTTGCTAGACCCTTTCAGCTGGGCTCACGGCCCAATCAGAGCGGCGGTGGGCGGGTTGGGAGGCGGGAGGGGAGCGGGAAGCAGGAAGAGGGTGCGGGGTGGGAGAGGGACGCTCGGAGGGCCTGGGGGCCCAGTTGGCGCCCGGAAATCGGCGGCATGCCCGGATGGGCCTCCTTACCTCGCGTCGGCTGCCTGCAATGAATGCAGGGGCCGTTGCGAGGAGGGTTGCTAGACCCTTTCAGCTGGGCTCACGGCCCAATCAGAGCGGCGGTGGGCGGGTTGGGAGGCGGGAGGGGAGCGGGAAGCAGGAAGAGGGTGCGGGGTGGGAGAGGGACGCTCGGAGGGCCTGGGGGCCCAGTTGGCGCCCGGAAATCGGCGGCATGCCCGGATGGGCCTCCTTACCTCGCGTCGGCTGCCTGCAATTAATGCAGGGGCCGGTGCGAGGAGGGTTGCTAGACCCTTTCAGCTGGGCTCACGGCCCAATCAGAGCGGCGGTGGGCGGGTTGGGAGGGGAGCAGGAAGCAGGAAGAGGGTGCGGGGTGGGAGAGGGACGCTCGGAGGGCCTGGGGGCCCAGTTGGCGCCCGGAAATCGGCGGCATGCCCGGATGGGCCTCCTTACCTCGCGTCGGCTGCTAAATCAATGGCTAAAAACGAAAGAAACATTGTGTGTAACAATCACGCTACAAGAATGCAAGATCTGATGATCTCCATCGATGGAACTGTCCGGAAACGTACCTCGAGCATCTGAGTGACATCAACGGTTGTCATCAATGCGTTGGACTCCTCAGCATCTCCCTGAAAGACAGTACTTGCATTATTTTGGATAACAATAATTATAACTGAAAACAAAGACTAGAGGACGAGTACAAGGGTGTACCATTAGGTAAAATAATTACACGATAAATTAAAACTATTGATTTACATGCCTAAAACAAGTCAGTGGCAGAATAGCCAAGTAAGATTACCCGATAGGCGCTTGAAGTGGCTGATGACTGCAATAACGACACGGATGGAGAATCTTCCGCCTTCATATTGAGTGGATACATAAATGGGGAAATTATTGTTAGCTAATGCTACACACTACCGCAAGGCCGAGAGATAAATACGTAAACTTGACTCACCAGTGGAGGGATGTGGACGAATAGAGTGGGAATAGCGGTTGAGAGCAATTTTCGCCTCGCTCGCGGTGTGTTCTTCTTTATTAGCAATGATGTGGAGTACATGTCTGAGCTAAAGTGCCTGCTGCAGATGCGGTATCGATCACCCCTCTTGTCCGCAAAGACTTCTAGGACTCTACTTTCAAGCTCAGACGGTGGATATCCGCAATATCGGACCCATTCTCTTATCTGATCTATTGTCTTAGGGAAAACATGCATTATAGTACCTTCAGATTTATTATGGGTCTTCGAAGGGCAACTGCCAATGGAACAGGCAGGCATTGTGGAAAGTTCTGAAAAGTAAAGATCAACAATTCTCTATGAATACCAATGTGTTAAAAAATTAAATGACACATAAAAGGTTCAATGCAAGGTTCGTTTTGGTTCTTGGAACTATACACGTTATTCACATGCGGATAAGTATTTGAATAACTTTAAAAAAATAGAAAAATAATTTGACTAAACTCGGAACATGTGACTAGTTCCTTGCATGTTCTGTCTTGAACGAAAAGAAATTGGACGCAAAATGATTATGGTACATGGCCTTACCTTGATGAACAAACAGTTAGATGCAGGGATCAGAGTAGTTTCTTGTCGTAGAACAGGGAGCAGTTCACAGGTTGCAAACTGACGAGTTTCCTCGAAGTGGTCACGGAAGTTCACAGAGACGAAGAGCAGATAACCAGCACCTTCACGGGTTGACTAGCAAAGCGCAAAGAAGTTCTCATTAGAAATATGAAGTGGGTTATAAAGAATTCGAAACAGGGGTGTGTTTGTGAATGAATGACGTGTATATGTCGTGGCATTATGCGGTTTGCAGGGGGCCGTCCAGCGTGAGGGGGGATGCTTGGCAGGAGACACGGGGTCTGGAGGTAGACATGGGAACAACAACCCATGCTCTATAGACCACTTTGAAGTGTACATGGTCTTTGGCACCTCTTGGCCTTTATCGCTCCCTGACAGCTCCACTTGGCAGCACAAGTACCCCGGTGCGAACTGCCTTTGATAGGGCGGGGGGGTGGATTAGGGCGGGGGTCGTGCAGACAAGACTCGTTTGCCGCAGGGCCTCACCAAGGAGAGGCCATCTAACTGCATGTAAGAGGCAGGCTGCAGGATCTAGTACATGGAAGGCAGGGGGGTGAGTTTATAAATACCTCACCCTCCCAGGAGAATATATGGGTGCAGTTCACCCTGGAGACCCTGGATGCCTAGGCAGTTAGTCAGCAGCAGGCTGGCCTGTGGTGGCAAGGCGGCACAGGCCAGAGGGGGTCATCTCTGTACCCGGTGCCCAAAAGGATGATTTATTATGATCAACCATATTGATTATTTACCTATAACCATGTTTTGTATCAATACAATCCAACGGCCTTTTATTGCCAACGCTTGAACAAAGTGGTGTGAAGTATTTTTGGGGGAGGAGGCAAGGCCGGGAGGCTTGATGCCAACCCGCAAAATAACATCTGTATGTCTGCTGCATATGGGTTCAACGGTTATGTGGATTGAAGGTGGGCGGCCAGCGTGAGGGAGGATGCTGGCCGGAGACATGTGGTGTGACAAGACAAGGCACAGGAAGACTATTCAATGGAGACACACTAGATTCATTTAAAAAAATCAAAACAACCATTGTTAAAATATATGTTGGGTTTTATTTTAGATCTTAATTTCAATTGAACATAAATAATAAACATTACACATTGTAAAGTTCCGGTTGCAGCACATCCAGGGAAAATCCGCGGTATTGTCCACTGTCGCTGGGGAAATGTTGTCTAATGGCAAGTACCGCACAGGCAGGTATTACTCTCCGAACGCGGTGTCCGAGCCTCCCGTGAAGCCACCAAGTGAAGCAACGATAGGCCACCAGCCTGTACCACCTGTGAAAATGAAAGATGCAAACTGTATTAAAATGACAAAACTTTCTTATCACTGTCGATTCAGGTAAAAAATGTCATTCTGCTTTGATGCACAATGTGGAACCAATTTACATGCGTTCGAATGATATGTAGATGTAATTTTATATGTGGGAGACGACCATGAAATAGTGGCATCACTGACATCACAACCAGAGTATACTTACTCGTTACTCGGATTACGCGGACGAACAGTGCCACGAAGTTCGTGCATAAGCACCATCATCATCCTCAACACGGTCCGTGAGAGGCAGGCTTCCCTGAACTCTGGCAGCTCGGTGATGCATTGCGGACTTGGCTCGCCTTCCGAAATGTAGGCCAAGCACCCGGAATTTTCACGGCAGCAGCAGTTCTCCTCCTCAGTTGGCATTAGCTCGCACCGATTGCACGTGCACCAGGTGGAGACGCCGTCCATGCGACATGGTCCAGGCTCTTCATCCGTTGACTGGTCCTCCCAACTGCCGTCCGAATCCCCATCGTTTTCGCGTGCTTGCCTTTCCAGTAGTTCTTCCTCGGTGTACTCGGGCTCGTACATATACGGCATTATTGTAGCCATTGTGTGGTAAAGAAAGTAAAATAATTTACAGAGATGGTACAGGTGTTCACAAGGCCTAGAAGCGGCGAATGTAGCTGACCAGAGCACAGAAACGAGTCACAGAATACTCAAAGTAACACAGAGAGAGTAATGGAATCGAAAATCTGCTGCTGTGTGTTCTGAAACGGTGTGTTTATACTTATTGAGGAAAGAGGCGTCCTGCCATTTCCATGGCGACACTTCATTAGCTGAGGCGCAGCGATTGTTGACACGAAACGTGCTTTGGCGTTGGGAAATGGGCGGTACCCGTCTGTTGATGTCAGGCTCAGGGGTGGGGGATTTGATTTAGTGCCGCAAAAGCAGGTGAGCCAGGTCGATGGGGGGGAAATGATAGGATTATCAGAAAATGGCGGCTGATTTCGAGTGCGTTAATGGACGAAAAGTCTGGTACGGTCCATAGGAAAGTTTTCTACGATCTACCGAGTTATGCTTAAAAACACATGGCCGAACCGTAGGGACAATAAAAAAAAAGTCCCGGAACTATCCTTTAAGCAGAAGACTACCAACAAATACCACGACATCAATGGCCGGAAACATTAACATAATGACGTGGAATGTCAGGGGCATGAATAGCTTTGTCAAGCAACGCCGGATATACACATCTGCGAAGATGTAAAGTGGGAATCGCCATGCTGCAGGAGACGCACCTAACGAGGGACAAATTAGAGTCTATGGCCAAAACATAGCGAGGGACCCTGATTGGATCCCCCTACTCATACGCTAGAGGGGTCCTGATATGGATTGACCCATCCATCCCTCTTAAAGTAGTGAACACCAAGACGGATAATGAAGGTAGGATGGCACTGGTGCATGGTACCATGGATGGGAGGGAGATATGTCTAATTAGCACTTACGCACCAAACCATGATGCCACAGCTTTCTTCCACTCCCTATACTCTCGGATTGTCCCTTTTGCAGACAGCACCGTGATTTGGGGGGAGATCATAATTGCACCTTAGACCCCCTGAAAGCAGATCTGACTCTAAGCACTCCCGCCCATCCCCCCTGCTAAAATATTGTCCAAATTAATAGCCCAACTGGCACTCTGTGACCTGTGGAGGGAAAAGAACCCAGAGAAAGGTGAATACTCCTTTTACTCCCCGCCTCACAGGGTCCATACTAGATCGGACTACATCTTGATAAGCTAAGAGATGCAGGCTGGTTTTAGAGATGCACATTACTTGCCAAGGGTGCTGTCGGACCACTCCCCCATGCTGGCCACCTGGGAGACATACCCACCCAAACCCCCAGTTCCCACGTGGAGACTTAGAGCAGAGGCCCTACTTGATACAGCCTTCCGTGATCATATAAGAGACAGCACTGAGGAATACTGGCACAACAACCTTGATAGCGTAAAGCATATTGGAACAGCTTGGGAGGCCTATAAAGTTATGAGAGGAGAGATGATAGCCACAATCGGGGGTACCCTGAAGTCCATCACAACCTCCCTAGAGGGCACGGAAAAAGAGCTGAGGGTGCTGGAGAGTAGGGCAGACTCGACCCTGGAACATATACAGAAAATAACTGAACTACGACAGGCCTGTCCGTCCCATTTGGAGTCACTGGGGAAACTGAGCTATGCGAAACACACTGAAAGGACGCATGCACTGGGGGATAAACCTGGTAAACTCTTGGCTTGGCTCTACAAGAGGGAAATCATCAGAACACCTATTTGCAGCATACTCCGACCCGATGGCACCACAGCACATACCCAAGATGAGATTAACTCGGTCTTCTCTGAGTTCTACTGTGAACTCTACTCCAAGACCCGCCCCCCACCAACACTGAGATAGGGGACGCCCTAGATAGTATAAAGTTACCTAAACTAGACGCACAATTAGCCGAAACCCTTGAGGACCCAATTACCCCGGATGAAGTAATGGCTATAATTAGGTCCTTACCCTCTGGAAAAGCGCCAGGCACAGATGGCATACCCGGGGAATTTTATAAGACATACGAAGAGGCCCTCGCCCCAATGCTAGCACAGGTATTCAATGAGGCTTATGAGCGCGGCAACCTCCCAGACTCCATGAGTGAGGCCACAATAATCCCTCTGCTGAAGCCTGGAAAGGATGGAATAGACTGCGGGTCATATAGACCACTTTCTATGCTAAATGTTGACTGCAAAATTTTAACAGCACTCCTTGCAAATAGACTACGCAGGGTGATCCCCCAGTTGATCCACCAAGTCCAGACTGGCTACGTACCGGGGCGCTCTATTACTGAAAATCTGCGTAGGTTGCACCACATAATATACAGCACCGAGCAGAGCCCCCCAAAAATACGCGGGGCGTCACTGGACGCCAGCAAGGCCTTTGATTCGGTGAGATGGGAATGGTTGTATGCCACTATGGGTAAAATGGGAATCGGACCCGCCTTCCTGAAATGGACCCAATTGGTCTACGTCAACCCCACCGCCAGGGTGCGCACTAACAAGACGTATTCCGATAAATGGCCCCTTCACAGAGGCACCCGGCAAGGATGTCCACTGTCCCCTTTGCTTTACATAATTGCGGCCGAGCCTGTAGCTGCATATCTCCGACAAGAATACGGTGATGGAGGCATTGAACTAGATGGGGTGACTCACCTCGTGTCCATGTATGCAGATGACATGTTACTGTACCTACATAATCCTGAGCACCTCCTGCCCTACATATTAGAGACCTTAGATTGTTTCCATAGACTTACGGGCATTAGGATTAATAAGGACAAATCTTGCCTCTTCCCCCTGACTGCTTTGTACAAGGAGGAATTTAGATCCCTGCCCCCACTAGACCTTAAATGGCAGGTGACATCTTTTAGATACCTGGGTGTCACCATACACCGCAACCCTTGCACGGAACATATCCTCAACACTGTCAGGGACAGAGATTCCCTTGAGAAGTCCATGGTTTTTTGGGGTAAGCTCCCCCTCTCGGTGGCAGGGCGAGCAGGCCTTCTCAAAATGGTGGCACTCCCCCGACTATTACATTTCATCACCAACGTCCCCTTTATCCCTTTACCCACTTTGTATCCATTGGCTGAGGTGGTTGTACGGGCTGGACAACCCCCCTGCTGTGTGATTTACAGCCTGGCTGTGTGAATGGGGGATTTTGGCATAAAAGACAGGACTCTTGGGCTGTAAGTCAGTCGCCACTGGAAATGCAAGAACCGAAGAGAAACAGAGAAGGCTGCTGCAACTCCCGAGTCCCAGTGAAGCCCTGCTGCAGTCCTGAGTTATCTACCCTTCAACGACAGAAGATCCAGTCCGGAGTCTTCCCTTGAGCCTGGTGGGATCAACCAGCTCACCCTCTACAGCCAGAGAATCCTCTTCTGGGTCGAAATCGCTGCACGAAGTTGTAGTGTTCCTGATAGCCATCAGAAGAGCCCTCTCCTTTTTTAAAGGAGCGCACCTTTTTTATTCACTGTTGCTTTGCTGCTGCTGGCCTCATCCCTGGGTCGTGCAGATCGCTCCAGATGTCGTCCTTGTCCTCACGACTGAAGCTCCAGGATCGGTGAGTCTGCAGGAACTACCAGGAACTGCCGTAGCACGAGCTTCCTTCAAACGAATAAGGTACTGTGTCCGACTTCGATGAATTGTTGTGAACCCTTTTTCCTCACCCAAGGCTTGCCCTCGTCTTCCTTCCCTCTTAGAACTTTTGCCTCCCCTTTTGACAATATCCAAGTATTCCTGGCAATCTCGATTCGTGAACTGTTCTAAACTTGTGATCCTCGACAACAGGACCCCTGTTCCATTTGACACTGGTGCAGGCCTATTGACGTTTCTCTATGTTTTAGAAAGTGTCCTCTGATTAGATCTGCATTGACAAAAGTATTGCCTATGATTTTTATGCCCTACTCCCTTGTTTTAATTCATGTGCTAAGTGTGTTTGACTTCGGTTACATTTCTTCTCGCGGGTACACTTTTCTTTCGTAAGACAGAACTGTCCTTACTGTCAAAAAGTGATCGCGTATTAACCCACGGTAACATCTTTGTTTCACAACACTGGTCTGTCAAATCCAAATGTACGTACCTTGAATTGATCTGCACAAGGAGAATTGGTTGTGTGTATTATGTTTAGAGTGTGGTTTTGTTTAATAGAAGTTAATTGTTTCATGAACAGAAGGTTTAAAAAATAAATGTACTTATATTTTTTTAACCAGAAACCTTGAGTCAGTGGTTGTTTGAGTCACAGTAATTGTAGTCCTTTGTGTAATCCCTATTACTGCTCATTTGCTTTTGAGATAAGTCTGGCTGCTCCGCTACTGCTACCACTATAACTCTGTAGTACAGGCTTGTACGAAAGGTGAAATTGTACTACCACATGTAGACTTAATTGTCTGTAGTGTTCCCTAAGGGTACTGCAGAGGATTCTGCCTAACACGGCCATCCTGGGCAAGGTGCAACGGCTGTTGGCACTGAAGGTTGCCACGGTGAGGACCATCAATTCGCTGCTCGGCATGATGTCGTCCTGCTTCTACCCCATCAGACTATGCAGGCTACGGATGCACACACTACAGCAGTTCTTCAACGACCATTGGATACAAGTGTCGGGAAGCTTTCAGGACAAGATTACGCTCAACAAGAGCTTCCGTCGAGCGATAAGGTGGTGGGGAGTTCGCACTCATCTGTCCGGTGCAGATTTCCAGACCCCACCACACTAGGAGACGGTCACGACGGACGCTTCCCTGGAAGAATCCGGAGTTCACACCGGAAGTCTTAACGGAAGAGGCCAGTGGGTGCCGGAGGAGATGTTGCACATCAATGTGCTGGAGCTGCGGGTAGTGTTTTGGGCCCCCGAGTCCTTCCTCCCGTCCCTCAAGGGAAAGGTGGTGCGGGTCTTCATGGACAATACCACCACAATGTTTTTACATCAGGAAGCAGGGGGGGCACCAGACCCCCGGCGCTCTCCAAAGAAGGGCAGGACCTATGGCATTGGGCCATCGCCCAGGGGCTGTTCATTTCATCTGGCAGGAGTAAAGAACACTGTCGCCGACTCTCTCAGCAGGGAGGTACACTCTTGCCACAAGTTGGAGCTTCGCAGGACCAATTGAATTACCTGTTCCGCAGATGGGGCAATCCCCAGAACGATCTGTTTGCGACTGCGACAAACACCAAATGCAGTGAGTTCGCCAGCAGGTTTCCCCAGCTGGGGAGCATTGGTGGGCGCATTCTCATTCCCCTGGGACGGCCTGTTTCTGTATGCGTTCGCTCTGTTGCGTCTTTGACTCATCAATCAACTCAGATGGTCCCGGTGCAGGATGATCCTCGTTGTACCAGCGTGGCCGAGGCAGATCTGGTACCCGGATCTTCTGAGCATGTCGACGTCCCCTCCAGTCAAGCTTCTGGTGGTCGTGGATCTTCTTGCCAGGGAATGAGGCACCATTTTTTACCACACCCTGCCGTTCCTTGACGTTCCCCACTTGATCGCTGTGTACAAGGCGGGGAAGGACTCTACTCAATAGTTTGGCCAGGATGCTTGCATATACTTTGGCGCCAACATTTAACAGCGAGATCGGCCTATAAGAGCTGCAGTCCAGTTTGTCCTGCCCTTCCTTGTGTTTCACTATAATTCTCGCCTCCGTGAAGGATGGTGGGGCTACGCCCGACTCCACTATGTTATTGATAAGGAGAGTAAGGAACGGGGTTAGAGCGACCTTAAATCTTATAAAAGGTGGGGGTGAACACGTCCGTGCTGAGCCCGCTTTCAGGTGATTTCTGTGGTTACTGGGCCATTTAACTGGTCCCGGTCTTCACTCGAGAGTGGGGGGTACACCATCTTTGACATATATTCTTTGGTGCTTTCGGTGGAAGGGGGTTTATCTGAGGTGTAGAGCTGTTCGTAATATTGGGTGAACCGGTTAGTTATGTCGGAGGTATTCATCTAGATTAGAGGGTGACCTAACCTTCAGGACCGCCCTGTCCGCTCTCCTTTCCAAGCCTTGCCCGCTAACAAAGTGTGGGCTTTGTTGCCCCTTTCAGAATATTTGTTGAATAAAACGCAGGCTGCTTTCTCTTTCCATAAGTCCATTAGTTCCTGCCTCGGATCTAATTTCTGTTCTGATGTCTGTTGCATACCCCTGCTCATTTGTGAGGGCTTGCTCTTTCTCTGATATTAGTCTACTGACCTGGGACTCCCTTAATTGTTTCTTTTGACTGAGGCACCTTGTGCTATTATGAGCCCTCTTATTGTGGCTTTTGCCGCCTCCCAGACAGTTGGGGTCAGGACATCACACTATAATTTCTTTGGAAGAAGTTTCCGTAGCTCCTAGTCTAGGCCCTCCCAGACCAATTTGTCTTTGTACAGCATATCGTTACACGTCAATCGCCTGTCCACCGGCGTGCTGCTCCCCAGGCTCAGGTCGACCGTGACCATATCATGGTCCGACCACCCCACTTACTCTATGGCTGCCCCATAATCCGGTGCACTAGGCTACTTTCAAGGAATACAAAATCTATCTGTGTAGATGTTTGATAGGGGTGTGAATAAAAAGTGTAAGCTTTTCTTGTTGGATGTGTTGTGCGCCACGCATCTATTAAATGGTGAGCTGCAATATCGGGTTCTGGAAAGACTTATTGGGGTGGTGGGAAGGGGAGTGAGCTCCTGTGCAGTAAGAACGCCAATCTAGCGCCGGGTCCATTATTTGTTTGAAATCCCCCTTCCCCCCGATCCCCCCCCCAGATGAGATGACCTATTTGTTCCCCTACCAGTGTTGCCAGGAGTTCCCTGCAGAAATATAATTGCTGAGTGTTTGGGGCATAAGCAGAGCAGTGTGTGACTGGGGTAGAACCTAACGAGCCATTTATAACTAGGAATGTTCCGTGCTGGTCCTTGTGTGTGGGTAATTTGGAACCTCAAGGAGGAACGGTATAATATGCCTACTCCCCCTTTCTTTTCTCCGCCTGAAGCCCATAGCGACCCTCCCAAAGAGCCCCCTTTTTAACACAAATACCCCAGTTTGTTTAAATTGTTTTCTGAACGAACAGGATGTCTAGGTTAGATTGCTTGAAAGTTCGCCTCAGCATTGACCTCTTTTGTGGCGAATTGAGATCCTTCACGTTTAGAGTTCCTGTTCTTACAGCATCAACCCCCCATCGTAACTCACGTTGAAGCTAGACGTCAGTTTCCAGGTGCATTGTGTCGATGTCCATTGCAGTGGCGATTCGTAATGCTTCGTGTATCCCAAGGTCTGTATGATTTGGCCAGGCCCCTTGTTTCCATCCCCCGAGAAGAATTGTGAAAAAGTTGAGGAAAAAGAAAAGATGGGCGAAAGTAAGTGCATTCCCTCCGTGGCTGCAGAGATGGCCCAGGTGTTAACATAGGGTCACACAATGGGTGTACCCCTAGAACCTTTTGGTGAATGATCCCTCCATAACTATAGTGCATTGGCGAATGCTCAGAGCCAACTATCTGCAGTGCCCAGCTCGACTGCTGTCCATGAGTTCTTGGTGTGCATTACCCTCTCTGATCGCCACGTGTCTCGGAGTGTTTAGTCTCTGGAACGTTTTGCCACCTTTGCACTTGCTTTTTCGCCTCCAGGGGCCTGTGGGCTTCTGCGCCGGCTCTGAAGATGACTGTGCTTCCTCTCCTGCAGACTTGCAGGCTCTTGAGAACTCCCTCGGCTTCTTCGCCTGAGGTGACCCTGAATTACTCATTCTCATGTGTGAAGACCAGGACAAAGGGATGGTTCCACCGGTATCTCATTCTCTTTTCTCTGAACCATAAAGTGAGGGGGCAACTTGTTCTTCTCTGGGCTAAGGTGTTTGAGGATTCCAAGGTCTCAATCTTTCAGGATCTCTCTGCAAAGTTTATTGAATCCAATTCTCGGTCTCTGGAGGATCTCTACCTTATGCCTGCAGTGATGACATTGTGCTAGTACGGATCTTGGTCCGCTGGGTGGGCCGCCTGCTCTATGGATCCTTTCGAACTCCAATTGGGGTGTGATCGTTGCTGGGAGTTTCAAGGCTATAAGATCTTTAACTCCATTTTCTAGCATAGCGGGTGTCTCCCCAGGGGTTTCTTTAAGGCCTTGTATTCTGATGTTGGCCCTTCTCTCCCTGTTTTGTAGGTCGTCGACCTTGGCCTCCAAGTCCTGGTTTTTCTGTTGTAATTCTTGAAATCGGCCTTCCGCCCTCATCACCATTGTCTGCTGACTGCTGGTAATTTTCCAACACGTCAACCTTGTCTTCTATTTGGTGAATCTTGTCTTGTAAGACACTGACCGTCGTTATGCGGGTTCGAAATGCTCGGATTTCCCCCAGTAATAGGCGGATGTCTGCTTTGTTGGATAGTTCGTCTCCCCCAGGGATCAGAGGGTCCTCTTGGGCAGATGGGGTGGCCATTTGCGTAAAAGCTTGACTATCTATGCAGCTTTTGGACAAATGAGACCGTGGTGTTGGTCTGAATGCAGGGCGTGCCGACTTCTCCTTTGGGGTGCTTGCTTGTGGCCCCTATCCAAGGGACATGCCCACAGTGTCCTCTTTCTGTGCTGGACCGCGCCGACTGCCCTGTACAATGGTGCCCACTCCCTTCACGGCCCCCGTTTCACTTCACTACTTGCGGTCACTTGACACTGTGCTCGCCTTCCTAATGACTTGTAGGCAGTGCCCTGGATATCGCTTCTCGCACATCCAAAGGAGGGTGAGCCGTGGCTTTTGTTCTGGGTAAAGCATTAACACCAAGGTCTATGACCTGTCGCTTGTTGGAACTATGGGTGCGGTGGGTCGATAGCTGCGCCCTGTGGAGTTTGTGGGGGGGAAAGTAGGTTTATGCCCCGTACGCCTCCTCTAATGTACATCTAGGTCTGACCGCTGAATCACACTTGGGGCAGGTGCTGGGTGCCTGCTAGTTTGCTCTTTCCAAACTACTGTCCAGGGCTATTGTAACGCTCACCTGGTATCCACGGGGACGTCTCTCAGCCTGTTCTGACCTCTTACAACCTCGAACCCTTCCCTGGAGGTTACTCGACTGGAGACCGGGCCTGAAACACAGGATTGGTAGAGTTTAACTCCCTATTGTCTCTGTGTGCTTGAACCCCTTCTTCCCCGGTGTCCAACCCTTCCCTTTGATCCACAGCTCACCTTGTTTTCTTGGAAAGTGCTCGCCGTCCTGATTTCAGCGCAGGGGCACGTTGATTGATGCGGGCTCGTTGCTGCCTAGTTACTTCACTGGCAAAAGTTCGACAGGTAAGTATAATGAGTCTTTTGAACGGTTCTCTAACTTCGTTCCTTTCCTTCCTTAGATGATGGCCGGCGTCCGGGGATGGCGACGTGCTGCTGCGATGAGTAGCGCTGAAGGTGAGTTAGAGCACGATGTGACTTTCGTATTTGTATTGAACTGAGTTCTTTTTCTGTCTCTTTTAGGTGCCACGACGTTTTCAGCGTGGATGCCGGTTATGAAAAAGAAATGCGGTGAGTAAGCGCGGTATGCGGCGCCTCTAGATGTTTCCACGCTAACCTGGAGTGTCTTTTTCCTCTTGCAGATGGATGAGAAGTTCCAGAGACAGAGTTCCTTCAGAGTGGCTGGGATACAGGTAAGTGTTTGAAGCTCGTACAGTATTTAAAAATAAGCGAAGATTTGCTGAATGCTTACTAATGCTTTTTTTTCTGTTCTTTTCCCTTTTCCTTAGGAAGCGGCGTGCCAGGATGGGAATGACACCGCCGAAGATGCCCGCAGAACAGAAGGAGCGATGAATGATGGGCAGAAGCGCCGCAAGTTAAGGCTGTTCCTAACGGTGTTCGTGTTCTTGCAGGAGCTGAGCGCAGAAGAAAGATGCAGGCCTACTGGAGACCGATCCGAACACGGTGAGTGTCACGCTGCAGAAAACACAAAGCATGTTTCTCAGCCTGGACGTGGCTTAAATAGTCTCTGGCTATCCCAGGTGTGTCTGGGCTGAACCATGCCCAAAAGACTAGACTGCACATGCAGTTCTGGGAACCGAAATGTGGGGGCATCCATCTTGTCCCCATCAATGCACTACAAGTCCAATCCCCAATGTTATCCTATGGGAGTGAGTGAGTCTGGTGCTATAAGTGCCAAGTCTGACTCCAAGTGGGTCTTTGGAGGGTGGAGAGGTCCTTGAGGGCCATGTAGGTGATCGTGGCCTGGCTCCAGCCTGACATCTTGGAGGGCTGGGGACGTGAGGGGCAGGAATCATGACCGCTATGAGCCTGCAGTCACCACCTTGCTGGCTTTCCCCTCGAGGGAGCTTTGCTACTATCGTGAGGATGGGGGGGGCAGCCTCTAATAGCGATGAGAGCTGTCCAGAGGCTCCCTTTAGCATATTACTCAGCCACACAGAGAAGGACCTGTGTGAGTGGGCCCCTGGACGGCATCCGCCTGAATCTCCCGCCCCCTCCCTTGGGTCTTTCTGATGCTTCTGAGCACGCGCACTACCTGTGGACCCCTGCTCTCCTTACCTGGTTAATGCATGCAAGGGGCACTGAGGGTGGGTGGGGTCCTTCGGTAGCACTTGTTGGCAGGCAGGGCTCCTTTTCTCCCGGGGAACCACACAGAGAGAGAGACACGCTGGGTGCGCGTCTCCAGGCCCGCGCTGCCTCGCTCTTCTCTGCTGTGGATGATCCGGCACTGCGGACCCTCGGGAGGCGCTGCGGTTCAATTATAGTCCTCTTCGGGTCTTTCATTGACGTCCACCGCTAGTCTCACTGGAGCTTACCCCAGGGCTGCGCCATGCCCCTTCTGGATCCCAGGGCTTCTGCGGGGATACCGCCTTGTTGTAGACTGCGGTCTGTTGCAGCCGATAGTGCTGCCGTGCTGCGGCTCAGGTGGTGGTCTTTCTGGGCTCCACTGGCTTGCCTGGGCTCCTCACTGGGACTGCCTCTGATCTTTCTGGCCGTTGCTCCTGCCAGGGCTGCATCCGGACTGCAGCCTGCCGGAGGAGAACCTGCTCCAGCTCGGTCCGGAAGATAGCTAAGAAGCTGTTGCCGGGGGAGATTACTGCCGCCGGTCGTTGTGCTCCGTTCCGTGTCTACAAGGCCGGGGCCAGCTTACTCACCTGGATTGCTTCCGCCTGGGCCTTCCCTTGTTGTCCGGGGAGCCCCCCGGCGTTTCACCATGCACATCATGCTCTTCCTCCAGAGGTCTTTGCCCTGGCGCAGGTGGGCGCAGTTTCGCGGGCTGCGTTTTTGGGGAAAACCGGTCAGATTTTTCGCTGAAATAGGAGCCACAGGTGGCTGACTTCTTCTGTTCACTGTGCGCCAAATCTCAGATGTTGGCGGGCTGGGCCAACTCCTGAAATTCGCTTATCGCCGGACGTCCTAGGGGAGCTTGGCAATCGGGCTTCCATGCTGCCTGCGCCCCCCTGGTGGTCTCCCGCTCATGGCTTTTTAACTCTATCACCAACAGTGTGGTACGAATTTGCACGGACTATTCCGTAGCAATGTTCTACAACAACAAACCGGGGGGAGGGAGGGAAACCAAGTCTCCCCTCCTGGTGGCCCTTGTTATCCCAATTTGGAAGTTGGCAATCCAACACAATGTCTGCCTCAAGCTGTGCACGTTCTGGGTCACATCAATGTCACTGCAGACTCCTTCAGCTACCAATCTGTGGCAAGTTACGAGTTGGAGATGAACACTGATGTTCTCACCAAGATGTTCCAGCAATTGGCTTCTCCAGCGGTGTACCTCTTTGCAACATCGACTAGAGGAACTTCCTCTTTGATCCCGTTGGACAACATGAAAGCTTACGCTTTCCCTCCTTTGCCACTGATTCCTCGGTCACTCTGGAAACTCGTGAGTGCATCGAACTGCATGCTCTTCATAGCTCCTTAGTGGCCATTGAGGTTCTGGTTTTCGGATCTGCAGCACCTGTCGGTATCCTCCCCCGATCAGGTTGCAGCAGGCTCGACTTGCTTCACCAGAGCAATCGCCAGTTTTGGCAACCATTGTTCAGCTTGGCGACCTGGTGCCTGAGTTACGATCATTAGTGCAGTTCAACCTCTGAGGACAACATGCGTATAATTCAAGCGGCACGAAAGCCCTCTGAGAGCTCAATACAGGAGGAAGTGGCTCTGTTTTTGTCATTGGTGTCTGTCAATAGAAGCCTGCCTGGGATCAAGCTCTTTGGCTAGTGTTTAGTCTTTTGTATCCAACCTTGCAGCCACTGGCATCCATGTCTTGTCTTATGCAGGACATAATTTGTCCGCCATTGTAGCTTACCCGTCTACAGACAGTTGCTCTTTTTCACTGGCTAATCCAGTCATCAAAAGACACTTTGCAGGCCTTCTTTTTCCTCTGGCCCCTCAACCCAAATGGGACTTGAATGTGGCTCTGACTGCGTCATAAGCCTTTTGATAGTTGATGTCTATCCTTGAAGCCCAGCTGGAAGACTTGCTGCTGCATTTGCTTAGTCACGATCCGAAAGCAGTTTGTCGAGGATCTGGAAGGAGACTGCTTCCCCGGGCTACAAGGGAACATTGTGCTGACCGCTAAACCTTCGCCGAAGCGCCCTGGAAGCCAGCCTTAGAAAGACTGTCGACCGGAGACAGGGACCGCCGAGGAATCGGAAGTAAAGCACCCAGACATTCTGTCCACCGTCGTCGACCAGGGTTCGGAGGACCGCTGTAACAGCTGAAGGCCCATCTAAGCAGTGTTGCCCAGAAGTGGGGACAGCATGATGCCGTGCCGCTAGACGACTGGAGGCACAATGCTCCATTGCTTAAGAACATTTGAATCCAAGGACTCTCGCCCGCACCGCTGAATGCTTTGTCACGCCGGAGAAAGTCGAGGCCGCTGACGCGCCGAGGAGAATCCGCCGGTTGGTTTCCTGCCACCCGAAAAAAACAAAGATGCTGATGACCCAACACCCTTGCTGGGCCAAAGTTCTTCCGTGACTCTTTGTGGCAACAAACTATTGTCGTTGAGGTGCACCGCACGCCTAGTCTTCGCAGGCTGTCTACGACCGATCGTCGACTAGCACCGAAGCTTCTGCCTCAACTCCATTGAACCTTTTACTCGACGACACTCAACCCCAAAGTTCACCTTCTTCGAGGACTATCGACGATCCGTGACTCCTGCCTTTAAAGGGGGGGTCACACAAGAAGGATCTGTCGACGACCCATCGGAGACATCTGCTATACTAGGTAAGTTGGGGGTGGTATAACAATTATGGAAGGAGATAAGACTCTAATATACAATATATGGACTGGGCTTGTATTTTATCTTTATTTACAGGTTGACCAGGTTGGGGGGGAATCCTTGCGCAGAACTGTGTCTGGTTGTAGGGGCCAAGTATTCTGCCTATTCTTTAACCAACCTGCTTTCCTCCTATGCCTATTGGTTCACTTTATTAATTGATTTGTATGCCATTTGAAATTGGATACAGTTGATGCATTTTAATGGAAACAGAAGAGTAAATATGGTACCACCTAGAAACTGTATATATGCTTCCTTTTAGATTTACCTGAGCACAAAGTGTGTTATTGTGATTGTGTACATAACTTGAGCCTTATTCATATGAACTGTGTTTTCACTAACAGGGTGTGGCCATTCCTTTGTGGGTGCTTGGGGACTACACTGTACTTAAACCAGCCCGCATCATCTCCTCAAAGCTTTAGCCTTGATTGCTCGTCCAATGTTACCAAATAGAGATTCTTGGCTGCTCTGTGCCTCTACTCTGCCATATAGAGCAGGAGTACAGATAACCCCTCCCCCCCTTCCAGTCTTTACACATGAATCTGAGTTAACACTTTAAATTGTCAAATTAAATTGTCTACTCCTAACCTAGGGTAAAGTGTCCCTTTCAGATTGGGCGTTAGCTGGCTTTCCCTATTCAGCATAGGGTTGGCCCAAGGACCACATATGGACTCTTCTATCACAGATTTGATGTTGCGCATGCTTATTGAAGACTAGTTGTAGTTGGTCTGTTATCTACGGTTACTTTTTTTTGTGGGTGGTGACTCACTGCCTTGGATATATTTGTTTTGCTTGTCATTGATGTATGCTGGTTACAAGTGATTAAATCATTCTTCAGCCGGTAAAATGGCTCTGCAGATTCAACGCATGTGCTGTGGTCTGTTTTTGATCTGCAGGTCACAGGTTTGAATCCTGGCAAGGCCAACTCAGCCTTTCATCCATGAGATCGATAAATGAGTACCAATTTAGGTTTGGTAATAGTGATTTATGTAAATAGTTTCAGGGGTAAGCATACGTGTGCGGCCAGCAACAGAAAATGCACCATGTGGGGCAGCTTATTTCAACCCCCTTCATCTGCTTCCAGGCCAAACTCCAGTAGTGGGTCCAGGTTCCTTATCCACCCCAAGACCACCTTCCAGAAGCCTTGCACCTTCACACACGCTCACCACATATGCCAATAGTCCGCCCTCTGACCACATCCCCTCCAACATCTGGGGTCTACCGTAATTTTTTTGTGTGTTCCGGGTCCCACTTCCATCTGTAGAGCAATTTGATATTGTGCAGCTTATACTGACGCGTTGTGGATGTTTTTATGCATGCTTCTGCACAACACCCCATAATTGGTCACGAACCTCCATGCCCAGGTCCCCTGCCCACTTCCTCCTGTGTAGACCCATATTCCTTCCTATTGCCTTAAAGAGGGTCTGCTACAGCCTCAATCGGGCCTTTTGTAGATGTGTGTTCAGCACCCTCTCGGTCCCCGTCATTTCCTTTTTTGTTCTTTCGTCAATTTAGCTGCCATCAGCACCCCCTTTCATTTGAAGGTACCTGAATACTGACAGCCTCCCAATGCGCAGGCTGTCCTCCAGGGTCCCAAATTGTACAAATGTGTCACCCTTCACCACTTGGCCTACTCGTTCCAACCCTGCCTCACCCCAATCCTGAGCACTGGACCGGTCTTGGATATCCTCCCTGACCGGGGGAACCCAGATGTGGTTCTGTGGGAGGAGAGGGGAAGGCCAGGTCGTCCCACCAACCATTTCCTTTTTGCCTTCACAATGCTCCTAGTGGGCCCAGGATCCTGTGTTCCTGCCTCGACTGGGGGAGCGCATGTGTGGGGCCCAGAGCCATTCTGACATGGTCACCGGTCGTAACCAGTAGTTCTCTATGTGGACCCATTGTTTCCGCTCATCCACTCTTAGGTGGGGGACTATCTCACTGAATGGCACCGCCCCGAAATACATATGGAAATCTGGGAGTACCACTCCTCGCCCCTCTTTTGGCTGCACAAATGTCATCTGCCCTTCCCATATGAATTGCATGATCCTACGTTTCACCTCTGCAAAGAAAAGGTCTGGCATAGCAATCGGCAGTGTTTGGTACTGGATCCGTGGTAGGAGGGTTATCTTGACCGCATTGTCTGCTGAGCCAGGACAGGGTCAGCCGTGCCCAAGCCTCATGTCCTCTTATAGCCTGTGTACTGCCAGGGGAAGTTAACAGAGTACAGGTAATCTAGATTTTTTAGAATTAGCAGGGACGCCATGTGTGCTTTTGCTGAATCCTTTGGTGCGACATTGGGCGAGGGTTCCAGGAAAGGAAAGTGAGGGATAAGTTATGGAATTGAGAGGCTTCCTAATGAGGACTTAGTAAGGCATAATTAAGTCATGAATAAATGGTTCAGTAGTCCACGTAAAGGACTGACCCAAACCCCCCGCCCGACCCTTTGGCCATATTGAATTCATTTCAAGGATGCTTAGATAAAACCCATGTACAAGTTCTGCCCCGTTGCATCCATTAGCAGTTTCACCCTGGCCAATGATGGTGTTAACAGGTTCAGAATATGGTTGCGATGCATTTTCCTCTTCGAGACAAAGATTCAGGACGTTGGCTAAAGAATGGCCTTAATAAATAAGCTTTTTAGGTGCTATTGTGCCGTCGACTCAGTGAAAAGGTCCACCATCTGTGCCTGGACCAAGTGAGTTTTAACCCCACAAGGAGGATCGTATAGATTGATCATTAATAATCTGCTAAAGGGGAGGTAATCATGAAACTAGGGCAGGACCAAGTCTCCTGTAAGGCAAAAATATCCCTAGTAATTAATGCTTGTAACCCTATAACATTACATAAGGAGCTAAACCTGCATGTATTCCAAGACCTGAAATTACACAGATGGAACAGATAGACTTTGGACATTATTCTATGTAGCCAGCGTTCAACTGATGAAGTGTTCTGCTGTGGCTGCTTGGGTTGGACGGAAAGTGAACTGCAGCGCTCAGATTCGTGCCTCTGCTCCATAAGTGGATAAACTCTGACTTCAATAGTATTGTCTCCATGGGCAGATTAGTTACTAAGTGTCTGACATAGCATTAAATAAAAGCTCAAGTTACGGATCAGAGTCGATAACATTCAGCCACAAGTGGGGACACAAATTCAGCAATGGGTGAGATCTGGGCAGAGTCGGTGTCCGGCAGCTCAATGTCCGCCGTACTGATCGTCTTCAACAAGGGAATTTGATGAAGCAACCAACAAATTAGACTGATTTTAGAAAGGGCTTTTGGCGAGCAGTCAACAAATTGAACCCACTTTCCCAAAACCGAATCTTGATTGGGGACCATAACGGAGCCAGCTTTAATTTAGAAAAGGTTAGACGGCTACTAGTAAAGAATCAGAGGGGCAAGCTTTGATAGACAGCTGGGAGGTTCGGAGTTAACAAACTTGCTGCGGTGCCTGCTCCCCAATTAAGATGGGAATCTCTCCTCCAGCTGTGCTCCAACAAGCCTGGTGCCCTCATCCGGATGTTGCACCCACTTGTTCATAGTGCCACTGAGGTTTAAGTCATTTTTTAACTGCACATGGTTTGGGAATAGGTTGGCTTGCATTTTTGCACAGCATTATGTCTTTGTTGGCACAGGTCAGTTGATTAGGGGGAGAGTGAGCCATTGCAGGAGGCATGGTCCCAGTTGTTAAAATGGCCACCGTCCTAGACTCCGCCCGATTGTTTTGTATTCGATGGATTGCTGCACAACTACTTTTACCACAAAGATTATTTTCAAAACCTTGAGGGAGTGGGGCTCGCAAGGCTAGATGGCCGCAATTCTGCTGTCGCAACAAGGGGAACGTTCGTCCTGGTTGCAGGCTGAGCTGGCACAGCCGAGTACTTTTCACAAGAAATTTGACTAATTGATTGGAGCAATTATAGGGTTTCCATGATGAGGGAATCCTCCCAACTGGCATTTCTGTCGGTGATATGCTCTTTAGACTAGGGAATGGAATAACAATCCCAAGAGGTGGAGGCCACATAAAATTCATCCACAGCTGCACTATTAGTCAAAATAGTATCCACCGTTTACTAATCTCTATTGTTTGTACTGACTTACTAATGCCTGACTTGCCTGATTTACTAATCTCTATTGTTTGTACAGTAGAGATTAGTAAACTGGGATTCTCTCTGCGGGTCCTTACTTCGTTGGATAGGTTTCCACAGGGATTGAAGTGCGAAATTGTATTTAAGAAAAGACTTGCGGTTGTCAAATTTCAAGAGGGGTTTTAGTGCCCGGCTTAATCTACTTTTTTTAGTTTTTCTCTCCTCACCGGGTTTGTGTTCTAGTTAACTTTTACATTAAGCTTGTTCACTACAAAATGTCATTTGCACGTTTTGTGTATTTTTTTAATTTAATTTTTTCATTTGTCTAGATGTTTATCCAGAACGATGAATGAAGGTTTGTGTACAGATTGTGGGTGATCTTGAGGTCCGTTTTGAAAAGGAAGTATATGCAAATTCGATAATGTAATCGCTTGTTAACTTGAATCTAGATTTCTCTGAAGTGAACTTGCAATTTCTCAAATTGGAATAAAATGGTGCACTTTCTTATGTCCATCATAAACATACATTCCAGCATGGTGAATAATTGAAAAATAAGTTCTTGGCCAGGTACAAGTCATTAATACCCTGTCAAGCTCTCCATTTACACACAATCCACTAAGGGCAAGTAAGTTTTATATCCTGGTTGCAAAATCGTGCATACTACTTAATGAATTTGACAAGCTGTGAAGGTTCTAAAAACAAAGCCAATGCGTTTGATTTCAAATTAAGTTTGCTCAATTTTTTTAAAATAAAAATGTGAATTTGTACACATTGTTTTTCTTAACTACAAACTAAAAGTGCACAGAGGAACTGTAGAGAAAAAGAAATGAGCATACTGAGTGAAATGCAAGAGAAAATGTTTGCCATTTTTAAAGGCAGTTTGCTTTTAATTTGTAATTTTTTAAAGATTTTATTTCTTTACTCTTAGCTATTAGTTTGCTACTGGACTCGCCCCGCCACCCCACAGGATGAGATGAGAGCCGAAAGAAGACGATGCATACAGGTAACCTATTGATTTTCTGCTTAAATTGGTGTCGCTCAATGAGATTCAACAATAATACATTTGACCAGATTGTTTTTTTAAATCACTTGCATATCTTCTGTATTTTGCCATATTTCCCATTATGTAGCTCTCCAGTCGTGTATTTTCACCAGTGACATTTTGTCTTCATCACTTTTTCCACCTTTGTTACATTTCTGCTGGATACAAAACTTGTTACTTTACCGACTCTTCCCAACTAGAATGATTTTCTACCATTGCTGATTAACGACCCTTGGCTGAATTCAGGTTTTGAAACTTGGAATGTTGCAGGAGTTTGGTGGTGTCCAGGAGTAAGGGCATAGCAGTTAACAGGTGGATGTTGTGTGGATCTTCCAGCTTCAGTCAAACCAATACACTGAATTATTTTTAACTTCGTGATTGCTGAGTTACCAGTAGCTTTGGGGGAACCAGTTTATTTTCATCAAAGTAGAATTAATCCACTCCTCTTTTATGAAGATTTAGTTTAAAAAAATGTTGACTGCCCGATTTAATTCCAGCATACCATGTACTGTGGTAGGAGTCTGGCGGGGTTGGAGGCTTGCAATGTAGACATCGAACACTTTTAAGGATGAACGGCTGGGAAGGAGATGGGACACGCTGTAACTTGTTGTTCTAATAAGGCTATGTTGAATTCAACCTTTTTCGTCTAAAGTTTTACAGCAAAGGATAACCACGTAGGTCGCATTCCACGTCAGCAGCAACTTGGTTTGGAGAAAAACAAATGTGTAATATTTCAAAAGTCTGCCTAGGAATGGTAAATTATCGTGGTATGGTTGTAATTGCATGTGCGCCTTTTCGAATGGATTTCGTCCTCCCACATATCTCATCTTTGATATTCATTTTTTTCCTGGCAGAGGGCCCTGTGCGTTGATGCAGTTGACTCGATGTCCCTTGAGGGCCTCCGTTTAGAGGATGTTTGTCATCGAAGGCATATATTGCACACGCATCGCCTGTTTGCTTTAGTTCTGTTTTTCCAAAATCTTTGATCTTTCCAGAGAAAGGATTACTTTACGTTACTAACCTATTCATGAGGACAATGAGTCCTCTGAATATTATGCGCCATTTGGTTTACAGTATGGCACATAGAATGTCCCCGATAGTTGTAAATCGGAGGAATTCCTGCTAAATATCCTTTATGAAAATGTGCAAATAGCCAGTGGAGTGGACACTTCAGCAGAACCAGAATTTGGTAAGCCTAAGTCCGAAGAACATGGAGATGCCGCATACAGGCAGTTGATGTCTAAGGTAGTAGGTTACCTGGATGGAGCAGATCTGCCCTCCCCTTCGAGCAGGATGATCTAACAGACATCATTGGTAAATGTCTGCAAAATGATCCCATTTTACCTTTCCACATTGCTCTTCAGCAAAGAGTGAGTGCCAATGGGGAGACGCCGGAGTCCAGTCCGTAAGTAAATAAGAACTGGACAAGAAAATACAGCCCATCGAGTAGTGACCCAACTACTTATTAAAACACCCTACCCAAGAACGTATGGTGGTGCAGGCAGCAACTGCAACCTCAAAACAAGCAGCTTAGCCAACCATCCCACCAGATAGGGATGATAAAAGGGTAGATGCATGGGCAAGAAAAGTATTTACTCCTACCTCCGGGCCCCTTTCCTCCATACTTGTGGGACATTCTGTCCTTCGGGAAGGGACCACAGCACTTTTGTCAAAAAGCATCAAAAATGAAAAATGTTGTCCTTCTCTTTATACGCGGGGTACTGCACGCGGCTGTAACCCCGCCCTCCTGAGCTCCACCCCACGCATCACCCTTTAGTCCTTTTTCTCCGCGCGGTCGGGGATGGATGCACTTGCATCACCAGGAAAAAAAATTCTTTGTTCCTGTTCTTTCCTGCTCCGGTTCTGTGGCCGCGTAATCCTCAGTCTATGCCGGAGCGTCTGAGATTTGTGTCCTGTTCTTCATGCAAACGCTGCTTCGCTAGGGCGGAGCCCCATTCTCTCTGCTGGTGTGTCTTGGTCCGGACCATCTTTGGGATTTGTCTTTCTACTGCGACTCCCTCTCCGTCCGGGCACTCCAGCGTCATCTTTGGTGGGAGAGCGTCTTTCAGCGCGTTCCTCCACCCCATTTTTAGCTTTTTCCGACAAAAAGATGCCCGGTAAGTTCCTTACTTTTTAGGGCGCCCCGGCCTGGGGGACTCCTTCCTGGGGTCTTCCAAGTCCAGGAGGCGCTTGAGCAGCTATGATACCAGGGTTTCCCCTGAGGTGCCTCGCAGGCCTAACGGGCGTACCTGAGTTTTCGTCGAGTTTCCACAACAGACCTGCCGAAACCAGACTACGTTCCGAGGTTCACCTGTCGGGTGCTAAACTTCATGAGCTTTTTACAGGCACCTGGGTACGCCGTGAGGTCTCCTTTCCTGGAGCTTTCTGTGCCGAGCCACGGCATGGGGCCCCTCTCGCAAGAGCTACATGTACCGGGCGATAGCCTGAGGTTCCTCCTTTTGAGGCTCTCGGTCTGTGAAGTGGATTCCTCAGTGTTCCCGTGCCCAGGGTTGCAGTGATACTGGTTCTGTTGAGGAGGCAAAGAGGGTGGTCACTGACCAACTCCTCTGCTACCGGCTCTGCCGAGATTCCTCCTTTGGTGGCTAATTTTGGGGCCACTTCCAAGATGTCCAGTTAACAACCAAGACGGCCCCCCCAGTACCGGCTCTGCCCAGGATCCGTGTGTCAAGGCAAAGGCGTTGTTGTCCCATGACCAGCCTGAGGAGGCGGTTGCCTCATCGACACTTGTAACGCACTTCTCCTCGGGCATCGAGAAAATGGTGGCCCAACCCTCATGGTCCATGGCGGCCATTTTGGATTCTTCCCTTGCACCTACGTTCTCGACATGGGGTGCTGGGGACCATCTTTCTGATGCTTGTTAATCTGCTTAGAATCACATGGTGTGCATATGGCCCGACATCCAGTGGTAACCGCAGAGTATTGCATCTTGTCTTTCGAGGACCGAAAGGGGATGTCGGCATAGGCGTGTCTGTAACACTATCCCCAACGTGACGTGTAGTGTACCCAAAATCCCTCACGTGCCGAGGTCCCTCAGATTGTTTTTTTCCGTCCAGATCACTGGTTGCCCTAATGCAGAGCACTTGCATAGAGATAGCGTTATTGTCCTATTTATCCACTTTGTCGTTATTCCTGTTCAGTGACTTCGACAGTTGAATCCTGTGAAACCACGTCGAAGACTGCTGCAGACTTTCGACGCCTGATTGATCCTAGCGGCGCTGCACCACGTGGCTGGGCCTTCTGGCCTGCCTACGCAGTAGGGAGAGTGGGGTCGGGGTGGCTATATTCTTTACAAGTATGCCTTTCCTCTTGCCCCCTCCCTGCTCCCTGGGTTTTGTCATCGCTGCACCTGTCTTTCGCTATGGAAAAGACTCCATTTAGATTTTGTCCCTCGTGTAGGGCCAAATATCCTTGGAAAGACTATCACTCTCGGTGCAACAATTGTCCCTTCCCCTCGACCACAAAGAAGGGGGTTGTGAGGCCTGTAGACCCCTGCGCCCTGAAACGCTTGAGGAGCGCCGCTTGAAGCGGTGCACGGCCTACGTCATGCCGCAGGCTGAATGTTCTTTCCCCGCCGCCGAAACCGCCAAAAGTGGTGGTGGGGGGTGGGGGGGGCATGAGGGACTAGTGGTGACCAGGCCTCTGTGTCGGAAGCCATTGGCCTGACGCGAGTCACGCGATGGGGAAAAACACTCGGCACAGGGGCGCACACGATCATAACACCAACATAAAACAAAGGTTCTGCTTCAACAGCACTGTCGGAAGTTTACCAAAGCGGCAATGGAACCGTCAAACTTCAGCAGGATCCTCTGATCGGCAGCCTTCCGGCAACCGCGGCCTGCGACTGGGCAATCCAAAGTAAAGGACGCTAACACTAAACACACCCCCGTGGCGCCAAAATCCACCGCTCAGCCTCCGGTTCAGCCGGTAGATCGACCAGATTCCCCGAGCATCGTTGAGAGCATTGCAAGGATTGCTTCGGCAGTTCGACTGAAAGAATGGTCGAAGGAGGCGGTGAAGCATAAAGAACGGCCTAGAGATGTGCCGAAAGACGAGCCACAGCACCCTGAACCTCGCCAGGACTACGCTGAGTGTCCTGTGCCTTTTTGTCTAGTACATTAGGGGAAAAATCTCGACGCCACAGAAGAAAATGAACCCTTTCCTCCTCTGTTCCCCCCTGGTTCATCCTCATGGGAGAAATTTGAGGGATGTATGGAAGAGATTGGAAAAAATGTCTCTTATTCTGATAAGCTTGCTCCTAAGAGACCTTGAAGACCTTCTTTTTACACCTTTTATCCAAGTTCCAGAGGACCTTAGAAGATCCACATAAGTATACTCGTGTCCTCATAGATGATGATGTTATGGACACATGATCAGGATGAGGATGCCACCTTTCTGGAAAACTACAATGTGGATGAGCAGGCAGATCTTGGACAATTTGGAAGACAGTAGTCCGGTTGGTGCTCAACCTTGGACATCCCCCTTCTCCCACCCAGGACCCTGATGTCCTGTGTATAGATTCCCCCCTCCACTCAGGCCCGCCAGGCCTCCCCATTGGACGATCAAATGGCATTTAACGCCATCTTGAAAAAGGCTGCTGACCATTTTCAGATCGCCACTCAAGCTTTATCCGGTTCAGATTTTGTGGAGGATATACTCAAAGAAAAACCTCCGGCCATCCATTTGTTAAACTCCATTGAGAGGAGATTGGCACCTTCCTTGTTTCGTCCTCCGACAGACCATGCCACTCCAGATTCTTTAGTGGTTACTACTAGAAAACGGGCTGGTGTTACACTGTATAGGGGAGGCACCACCCGATGAGTCCAAGAGACTATATGAACTGGCAAAGAGTTACAACTGCTGGTGTTTTTTCCACACAAATAGCTAATAACACCACACTATTGGCCAGCTATGCAGACGCCCATTGGAACCTTCTGCAAGAAGGCCTTCATGAAGTGCCAGAACCTACACAGATCAAGTTACTCACCATCGGTTCGGAAGGCAGGCATGTCTACCAGAATGTGCTCAAGAACACTCTGGGCGCTGCCGAGACAGCGGGAAGAACTCTGGCACAAGGTACCTTGCTCAAGCAACATGCATGGCTGAGGAACTCTGGTTTCAAGCCGGAGACCCAAGCAGCCCTGATGAACACACCTGTTGAGGAGACGATGCACTAAGGAACATAAAACACTGAAGTCCCTTCAACAGATTATCCAGAAACCCTCTCCTCGGAGAGGAAGAGGCTCCCGCTGGTCCTTTCGTGGGCAATCTCGCTTTCCCCAAAACCAGTATAATGCAGGAAACTGGAATTCGGGACAAGGGTCTAATACCTCCACCACTTATCCACCCACAGGACAGCTACGTGGAAAAGGTAGAGGATGAGATTCCAACCCCAGATGCGCCCCAGGTCCCCTCCCATGCCACCCTGGTCAGGGGGCGTATAACATCTTTCCTTACTGCATCAGAGGTGATAAAAGACCAGTGGGTACTCAAGACGGTCGCCCACGCGTACTCTATAAAATTTGCCAGACTGCCAAAATCAAGACGCCCGACCACCTGTGGATCCTGCTACAAGAGGTGGAGACACTTCTAGGAAAGAATGCCATAGAAGTTGTCCCTATTCTACAGGTAAACAAAGGTATTTATTCAGTGTACGTACTTGTACCCAAAAAGGATCATGCGCCCTATGTTCTACTTGCACCCAGCGAACAAATTTGTCAAACCTCAAAAGTTTTGTATGGTCACTTTACAGGAAATAAATCGCGCTGTTGAAACCAAAGGGATTACCTGGCAACACTACACATGAAAGACGCATACTTTCATATTTCAGTGTTGCCAGCGCACAAAAGATACCTAAGGTTCATGATATGGGACAGGCACTATCCGTTCTGCGTACTACTCTTCGGTATTGCCTCGGCACCAAGGGTGTTTATAAAGCTACTGGCAGTAGCGGCAGCACACTTGCGCAGACACTCTGTCCCGGTTTATCCTTAACTCGACGACTGGCTCATAACAGGGGAGTCATACGAAACATGCCTATTGAACACGCAGAAGACAATAGGCCTCTCATTCAGTCTGGGATGCTCCATCAACGAGAACGAATCCAGCCTCAAGTCAAACAGTTGCTAGGGGCTCTAATTCGGACGAAAGGTGGTTTTGTCTTCCCCCTCCAACGAGAGGGTTCGAAACATGCAGTGTCAGATCCCTCGGTATGTAGCCAGTCCGGTTGACGGTACGCAAAGCCATGTGACGGTTAGGAATGATGGCGTCCTGCATTTATTTAGTTCCTCACGTGTCTGCTCATGCGTCCCATGCAAGAGTGGCTCAACAGCCAGTGGTGTCAGGCCAGGGGACAATGGTAGGATCTGGTAGTTTTCTCGCCAGCCCTCGTTCTCTCTCTGCAGCGGTGGTTGAGGGAAAACCTCTTGAAGGGGGGGGGACCTTTACCACCCCGCAGTAGAAGCCTCTCTCGCGACTGACTCGTCTCTCACAGGGTGGGGGAGGGCTCACCTGCTTCAGCAGACGGCACACGGCCTGTGGTCCCCACAAGTAGCATCCAGCCACATAAATCTGTTGTAGCTATTAGCGATATTCAAAGCAGTGAAAGCCTTTCAAACAGTTACAGGGAAAGACAGTCCTGATCTTGACAGACAGCACCACAGCCATCTACTACCTGATGAAACAGGGAGGCGCACTCTCTCCAGGGCTATCCAAGCTGTCGCAAAACATTTGGATATGGGCTTTCGAACACAGGATGTTCCTGTTGTCACAACACTTTCCAGGGAAACTCAGACGTGGTCAGCAGAGATTTCCCACTACCCGTAGTGTATGAATGGCGACTACACAAAGAAATCGTCTCCAACGTTTTCACAGAATGGGGCTTCCCAGAGATCAACTTGTTCGCAACTCTGGCGAATGCTCAATGCCAAGATTACACCTCCAGGTACCCACCGATCAGCTCCAAGGGGAACAGGCTCTGGAGATTTGGGGATTTGATCAGGGAGATCTGTTTACATTTACACCCACCCCCCCGACTCCCTTACTCAACAAGATCGTGCACAAGATGCACAACAAACCTGTCACCATGATATTGGTGGCCCACATGTGGGCCCACCAACCCTGGTTCTCATCTGATGGAGATGTCCCTCTCCCCTCCTACGAAACTGCCCTGCCCGTACAATGTTATCTCAGGACAAGGGAGAAACACTGCACCCATGCCCGCAAACTCTGAACTTGGCGGCCTGGCTCATGAGGTGATACAGTTCGGACACCTTCAACTCCCTCAGCGATGTATGGACATACTCAGAGAAGCGAGGAAACCCAACACCCGGTCATGCTATTCCACTAAATGGAAATGTTTCTTTATCTGGTGTAAGGCTAAGTGTGACAATACCATTTTGTGTTGTACCCGACTCACTCACTAGATTCAGGCCTGGTTTTTAATTCCATGAAGGGGCACTTAGCTGCGCTCTCAGCCTATACTACGTCTCAACAAAAGGTGTTGTCGTGGAAAATACCAGTTATCAAGGATTTCATGGAATGGGTTGAGGATTCACCCCCAATCCCCCCCCCCCCCCACACCCCCAAATTTCAAACAGCTCTCAGATGGGACTTAAATGTGGTTTGACTAGACTCATGGGGTCCCCTTTGAGCCTATGCACAAGGAATGTCTTAAAGACCTTACCTATAAGACAGCCTTCCTAGTGGCTATCACTGCTATAAGGTTTAGTGAACTACTGGCCCTTTCAGTACTAGACCCCTTCGTTTTCTGTTCAAAGATAAGGTGGTTCTGCGCACTCGCCCTCGATTTGTGCCTACATTTATTTCCAAGTTCCACTAGAACCAGTCCATAGAACTGCCCACTTGCTTCCAGAACCCCCTAACATGGCCGAAAGAAGCCTACACACATTAGATGTGCGCAGGGCAGTCATGTTTTATCTGCAAAGAACTAAACCGCTGAGAAAGACCAACCAATTTTTTTTTCAATGGTGGCTGGCAGAGAAGGGGATCCTGTCTCCAAGTCAGCAATCTCAAGGTGGCTTATCCAATGCATTACTCTGTTATACTCTTGCTAAGAGAGAACTGCATCTCAAGCCTAGAGCGCATTCTATTAGAGGCACTGGGGCTTCCATAGCATTCATTGCAAATGTTCCCCTAGAGTCCATTTGCAAAGCGGCAACCTGGAGTTCTGTGCACACCTTTACAAAACTCTATTGCCTAGACACTCATTCTAGGTCTGATTCTCAGGTTGGACAAGCGGTAATAAGACCTCTTTTCACTACTGTTCCTTCTCACAACCCACCTCCATCTCCAGCTACTGCTCGCTAGTCTATGTACAGAACGTGATTTTAACCAGATGAACAAGCATCAGAAGACCTGCATTACTCACCGTAATACACAAAGGAGAAAGGTATAGTTTTATTACATCAATATCTCATTGGCCAAAAAAATGGAGGTAAATTCATTAGATACAGAAGTGCCTGAAAAAATGGATATCCCGAACAGCCTCTTTATGGTATCAAAATAGAAGTTAATTTATTCAAAATGATTTTCTCTTAAAAACATTCTTTTTGTAACCCAATTATTAAACATCTTTTTCTAAAAAGTAGTACACACCCAACGATACCGATTTAATTCGTAAATTCCTTTTCAGAAGCGTGAGTCTTCATAGGAAAAACAGTATCATTGACCGTTTTTTGGAATCGGGTGTCCAGCAATGGATGGACTTTTCTAGCATGGTCTATAGAATGGCAAAACACCCAGAAATTTGTTTGGGGCCTCTGATGCCATTTACAAGCATGATGTGTACTCTAATTACTTGAAAAGTTAAAGCACTATGCAACCAATGTGAAGAAGAAAGTTGCAGAAGACATAATCATTTAAAGGTGTTTAGATACTCACTTTCATGTGAAGCTTTGTTTGGCCCTTGAATCATTGATGTTGAAGGAATCCACTTCTCCAACAGAATCTCCCCTGATGAATGTTCCGTCATTGAAAACTTAGTGAACAGACATGTTGGGATTTCATTCTCAGAAAAGATTCATGATGAAAAAATTGATTATGTATGGTCTGAGTTTATATGTTGTAATGTGTTGTATGTGATGTATTTGATTGATACAGTTGCTTTCCTTCAGTTATATGCTGGTCAAGGGTTGGATATGGGTGTACTACTTTTTAGAAAAAGATGTTTAATAATTGGGTAACCAAAAGAATGTTTCTAAGTGAAAATCATTTCGAATAAATGAACTTATATTTTGATACCATAAAGAGGTTGTGCAGGATATCCATTTTTTCAGGTGTTTCTGTATCTAATGAATTTACCTCTGTTTTGGCCAATGAGATATTGATGTTGTAATAAAACTATACCTTTCTCCTTTGTGTATCCAAAGCATTCACTTCTACCCCTGACCATGGAGTAGGGTTCTCTGAATAAGAGGGGGACGTTGTTGTTTGTCCTGTTTTATATATACGTTACTCACCGTAATAGCATTTGTGATGATTGTATCTGCTTAGATTCACATGCACCCAGCCTTCCTCCCTGGGTCGGGTGGAAGGGAACATAGACGTCTTACTACTGTCTTTTATGTACTCACTCACGTTCGCCTTGGGCTCCCTCATGGCCGAAAAAATACAATCTGAGGGACCTCAGCGCGTGAGGGATTTTGGGTACACTACACATCACGTTAGGGATAGTGTTACAGACTAGCCTATGCCGACTGCCCCCTTTTGATCCTCGAAAGACAAGATGCAATACTCTGCGGTTACTACTGGATGTCAGACCATATGCACAGCATGTGAATCTAAGCAGAAACAATCATCAGAAATGCTATTACGGTGAGTAATGCATGTCTTTTGGGGATGAGCAGCAGTTTCCACATGAAGTGGACCGTAAAAGTCAGTACCGTCCTTCTTACGACTGGCGGGCTCGGATGCTGCTTCTGCAATACTATCTCGCTTCCTCCTGCTCTGTTGGTCTGTGGACCCGGTTGGTGGTGGGCCTTCCTGGCAACCATCCTCATTGCGTTTGTGGGATAATGCCCCATATGAGCGGCCTCTGCCCACCCCAGCACCTAAACCATCATCCGAGGATGCGTTTTCTGGGAAATTTCAGAGGCTCATGCACTCCACGAAGGAGTATTTTAAGGGTATTTTCAAGGAAATAAACCCTGAACCTCCTGCTCCACCTCCCACCCCGGTGGTTTCGACAGCTCCTGCGGTGGTACCACCTCTTCCTCTTGGTCCGCCTCCAGCTCTTCCTCCCCTTCCTCCCCTTCCTCCACTGTCTCCCGTAAAAGGCACCGGCAGAGCTGGTTGACTCCAGGGTGTACTTGACAGCAGACAGGATTGCGGATCTATTCCCCATGTGTCAGCTCTTATTCCCGCCAGAGCACATGATGGCTTGGTGGTTCCAGAGACTTCTGGGCCTCATGGCTTTGTTTAGTTTATTATTTGATAATGCGCTCCAAACCCTGGGGTAGCCGGGCGCAGCGGTAACAAGAATACTTAAGCTTGGTTACATACAGTGGATGCATTACATTTTACAGTACAAATATACGAAATGTGGCTACATCGCATCACAAAGGAGGCAGTGAGATAGTCTATAGTACAGGTTTCAGGAATATCATGGTAGTTAAATGCAATGATCCAGGACTTAATGCACGGGAACAGTTTGATGGGCGTCATTGGTCCAGAGCCAACTTTTGACATTATATCTGAATCTAGAGTAGGGATGATCAACTCTCAATGCAGTAGGGAGTGCATTCCAGGCACGGACAGCTCTAACAGGGAAGCTTGCTCCACCCACTTTTGTTAGTTTGAATCTGGGAATTTCTAGTAAGAGATGGTTAGCTCTGGTGTGGTGACTAGAGGATTTTCTGGTCCGTCTAGCCGAGATATATGGGGGCACAGTATTGCTCATTCCTTTATGGATGAGAGATAGCATCTTGAGGAGAATTCTGTCACTAATTTTTAACCAGTGGTGGTCTTTCCTGATATTGGATATATGCTCTCTACTGGGTATTTCCAAGGCTGCTCTAAGAGCGTTATTCTGCAGTATTTGCATTTTGTTTGACAGTTTTGTTGGCACCTGTATATAGGGCGTAGCAATAGTCTAATTTAGACATTAAAGCGTTGGCTAGTGTGATAGTTCGTTTTGGAAAGGTAGGGTCTACAGGCCCTGATTAATTTGCAGGTGTAGGCTGTGGAAGAAGCCAAAGAATTGACTTGTTTTTTGAGAGAGAGTGTGGAATCAAGGTAGAAACCTAGTGTTTTTACCTCGGTTACCACCTTGATTATATTGCCATCTATGTTAAAGGCAGTATAACTGGGGCTACGTTTTTTGAGGTTAGAGTCGGAACCCAGAATCAGTATCTGTTTTGTCGTCATTCAGGCAGATGCCGTGAGAGGCCATCCATGCCTGAATGAGGAGGTAGCTCTTGTTTACTAGAGCTGTGTCTTCGACAAAGTTGCCAGATAGTGGTATGAGGATCTGCGTGTCCGCGTAATTAGTATAGGTTACCCCCAGTCTGTCAAGTTTATCGAAGAGTGGCTTAGTAAAGATGTTGTACATTGTAGAGGAGACACATGAAACTTGTGGGACACCACAGATGATTTGTATTGGGTCCGCCGAAGCTAAGGGGAGTACACTCTCATACGGTTGGCCAGGAAGGATTGTACCCAGGCTTTAGCTTCACTTGAGAAATAGGCGGCAGACGCTAGATGCTTGCTTAACACTGCATGGTCCACCAGGTCGAAGGCCGCCGATAAGTCGAGGAGGAGCAGCATAGCTGTTTTACCTTTATTCTTCAACTCGTCGATTTGTGTCTTGAGGTCAATTAAGGCCGTTTCAGTACCGTGTTGTGGTCTGAATCCAGATTGGCGTGATCCTAGTAATTGGTTTGTCTCCAGATAGTTTTGGATCTGGAGGTAGGCTACTCTGTCAATGATTTTAAGGAGGAATGGGACCGTGGTAATAGGCCTATAATTAGTTGGGATAGCTGGGTCAAGGGTCTGTTCTTTGAGGAGAGGCAGTACCCAGGATTCTTTGAGGTTGGTGGATACAGTACTAGACCCAAACGAGGCGTTGATTAACTTTGAGATGAAGGGTGCTAAATCTCTAGCTGCGTCCTTAATAACTTGTGCTGGCCAGCTGTCGCCTTGGCAGTTCGATGGTTTCAGAGATGATATAACTTTTTCAGTTTCCAGTATGGATATGTTGGTAAACCTGAATGGTTTGCAGCTACTTAGTGTATCTGTTCTTGGTGTATCTGTCAGAGGGGTGGTATGTTTTCCTGTGGAACTCAAGGAGGCTTTCCTCTTTGCAATTTTGGATTGTAGAGTTATTTTATTTGCTAAGGCATTTTGGATGCTAGTGCACCATTGTTTGTCCTTGGGGACATTATCCGTGGGAGCAATCAGGTTTTCCATTTCCCGGAGGATGGAGTTCTTTGGAGTTAGAGTTGGCTTTATTGATTCTCTCATTAAATGTGTCTTTTTGGTTTGGATGATTTCTTTCTTATACTTGTTTGCAAGGTTGGCAAGAAGAGTTTTATTCTCAGCTGAAGGTGTGTGCCTCCAGATAGCTTGGAGTTTACGTTTTTGGATTCATAGTTCTTTGAGATGAGGGGTGAACCATGAATTGAGATGAGATTCTTGTTTACTTTTACCTAGTTTGATAGGGGCAATCGTGTCCAAGGCTTTGGACATAGTGTTGATGTCTCAACTAGCGTACTTGTTCTTACTCTTGCACGTCTCAAAATGAGGCATACCCAGCTGGGTCTTCGGAGCTCTTGGTGTCAGGCTTCGGACTCCGATTCCAAGACGATCCCAGTTCCATCCTGGATGACTGTGGTCTTCAACTAAATCTTAGTGTGGGCTTCCTTTCAGGAGCCCTGACCACAAGTGACGATTACCACAGACTTCTACCTTCTGTGGTGGGGTGCGACGCTGGATCATCTCCAGGTTTTCGATATATGGACGCTGCAGGACAGGCAGTTTCATATAAATTTGGACCTTGTGACAGTATTTCTGGCACTGAAAGCTTTTCAACTGTCCATCACAAACAGGGTGGTCCGCATCCGCACGGACAACTCGGTGTCTGTTTTTATATCAACAAGGAGGGTGGTACCAAATCACCACCTCTTGTGGACCTTGCCATTCAGATTTGGGAATGGGCCATCCAGCACGGCATTTGGTTACTGGCTGTACACATTCCTGGTCAATTCAATGTGACTGCAGACTCACTCAGCCGACAAACAGTGGCCACCTACGAGTGGGAACTGAACACAGAGTTCCTCACACCATCTTTCGCCAATAGGACACTCCAGAAGTGGACCTTTGCGACTTTTGCAAACAAAAAACATCCTCTTTATGCATCCAGGAACAGTCTCGGGGCCTCCTCCCTAGGGGACACTCTCGAAATTCCATGGCGCAACTTGAAGGCCTATGCTTTCCTGCCTCTACCTCGGAGGCATCGGTCACACTGCAAGCTCAGGAGTACATTGAATTGCACTCTCCTGTTCATAGCTCCTTGGTGGCCAGCCAGATTCTGGTTCTCGGAACTTCAGCATCTGTCGATTTGCCCTCCGATTAGACTGCCGTTGATTCCCAACCTGCTTCACCAGTGTGATCAGCAGATGTGGCACCCCTCCCCACAATCATTTTGCTTGTCTGACTGAATTCAAATCTTTAGCGCTGTTTAACTTGTCTGCGGACAATATGCGCATTATCCAAGCGGCCAGGAAACCTTCTACGAGGTCTCAGTATAGGAGCAAATGGCTTCCTTTTTGCCACTTGTGTTTAGCGAAGCATGCTGGACCCCCAGGATTGACACTGTCCTTTTGTTCATATCTCATCGGGCAGCTTTGGGCATTCATGTTTTGTCTTGTAGTACTTACTTGTCGGCTATTGCCGCCTATCGGTCCACTGATGGCCGTTTCTTTTCTTTCACGAACCCAGTCATTAAAAGACATTTTGCCGGTCTTCTATATCTTTTTCCACAGGTACGCAATCCTCATCAAAAATGGGATTTAAATGTGGTCCTCACCGCCTTATGCCATAAACCATTTGAACCCATGGCTACGGCGTATCTAAAGTACCTTTCATGGAAGGTTGCATTCTTGAATGCAGTGACTTCGGCAAGGCGAGTAAGCAAGCTTCAAGCTTTCTGTGGAACATCCGTTTCTCACATTCCACAAGGATAAGGTTGTGCTCTGCACTCATCCTCCTTTCCTTCCTAAAGTAGTGACTGTTGTTCATTTGAATCAATCTATCTCATTACCTGTCTTTTTTTCCGAACCTGGCTTCAGATGCTTAGAGTATTAGACAATTTAGATATCAGAAAAGCCCATAACATTCTAATTTGACAGAACGACTGAACTCAGGGGATCATCACAACTTTGTTTGGAGACCCGAAAAGGAAACCTGCTTCAAAGGCTATCTCCCGATGGATTGCCTCCTGTATCTGAGGCGTATACCATTCAGGGCTTTCAACCTCCAAAGGGCATTCATGCCCATCTTGTACGTGGCAAAGCGGCTGCTGTTGCTTACCAAAAATATGTTCCTGGGAAACCATTGCTATAGCGGCTACGTGGGCTTCCCAGTCAGCTTTTTGTAAGCATGACTGCTTGGACCTGAGCTGCAGGGCTGATGATCAGTTTGGCTAGGCTGTTCTTAACCTTTTTTAGTAAGGCGTTTCCATCCACCCGTATTACCTATGAGTGTTTGGGAATCTCCTACAAGTACGGAGGAACGGGGACAGGACGTAGGAGTATAACAAAGTTACTCACCGCAGCGACTACCTTAATCCTAGTCCATAGTCCCCTTTCCTCCATACGCCCGCCTTCCCCTCTAATAAGTATCCTCTATTATTGCTTAAAGGGTCTCGGACCTGGAGATTGACCAGGACTGAAGGGCGATGCGCGGGCCAGAGCTCAGGAGGGCGGGGTTACGGCCGCCTACAGTTCCCTGCGTAAAAAAAACAAACATTTTAATTTTTGATGATTTTTGACAAAAGTGCTCTGGTCCTGTCCCGAAGGACAGAATGTCCCACCAGTATGGAGGAAAGGGGACTAATAGACTAGGAGTAAGGTAGTCATTACGGTGAGTAACTTTGTTATTCTGTGGGAGCATGGCTCTTAAGTCAGCCAACTCCATATGTGCCGCAGCAAAGTTTTCATACGCTATGGGACTGCATTTCTATGGCGGCTCAGCATATTCCAGAAGGGGAGAAAAATGGTTTCTTTGCCATTGTTGGGGACGGCATGTGCGAGTCTCTTTGGTTGGCTCTGGATTCTTCTGACGGCATCAGTAGAGCCATGGCGGCAAGCACCATAATTCGCAGATTAGCGTGGTTAAGGAAATCTGGATTTGCCCCGCAGTACAGTTCAGACTCCTTAACATGCCTTTTGACGGGTGTCATTTTTTGGCAGCAAGGCAGATGAAGGCCTTGACGCTGCAGCCTGGCCTTTCTTGGAGGGGTAGATCTTTTCGCTACTATTCAGTAGGAAGAGCGAGAGGAATGGCTGGTCAAAGAGGCCAAAGAATATTCCCCCGTGGTGGACGAGGGAGAGGTGCAAAGCCCGCTCAAGCAGGGGCATCTTTACCTACAGCCACTGTTGGCCACCTTGAAACCTGTCATGTCAACCCGTTGGGAGGCAGACCATCTCAGCATCTGAAAGAATGGCGAGATGTTACTTAGGATGCTTGGGCATTAGAAACCATAGCCCGCGGTTACTGCCTTCCCTTAATTCAAAAACCTCGGAACCATCCACCCGGGAGCCATTCTTTGGAGGTTCCAGATCCGCTCCTTTTTCAGGAAAAACATTTTATTATTTTTATTGGTTTTCAAGAGAGTATCAGTCCAAGCCATAACAGTTGGCAGTTTTATGAATAGTTTGGTTGGTTTCGCCCAGCGGTTCATGTCCGGGCTAATCAAGCATAATATCCCTTGTTTGGGTCCTCTGACCAAACCTGCTCTTTATATCGTGTGTGTGTTGGTTTATTAGTTTCCAATATCCTTTCAGTTTTTGGCACCCCCTCCAGAATGTGAACCCAGTCTCCCTCCTTGCCACAGTCACGCCAACACATCCCATCGTGTTGGGATAGATAGGTTTCAACCTGAAGGGGTATAGTGCCATTGAGTCATTAGTTTGTACCAGAATTCCCTGATTTCCATTGCTTCGGTAAATTTCGGGATGTCGCGCCATAGCCCCTCTGTCTTCCAATGGTATATGTTCCCTGTGTCGCCTCCCATGCCCTCATGTACTTAGTGGTCGAGATTTGTTCAGCATTGAGGCCAATCTTGTATACGTTAGAGATCAGATGTCTGTCCATGGGGTCGGATGTGAGACATTTTTCAAAGTGTGTGAGGAGCCTAGTGGCCGCTGCCCGCAGGTTTCCCAGAGCCTGAGTTCCAACTCTAATTGAGGGAATGATTTTAGATCTAGCCCATGGAACATGTCCCCTATCTTAGTGCATCTCGCTTCTTCTTTACATTTCTTGAAAGCTCTGGCGGGGATGCCTGTGGTGAATTGTGGGTTGCCAAAGATCTGGGTACAGGGAGAGGGGAGAAGGTGGTGAAATGTTTGGTACGAACCAGCCAGTCCCATTGTTTCTCAATTAGGCTGGTTATGGTTGATGTATGCATGTTGGTCGGGCAGTTTTCTTTTGCCTGGTCCATCTGATGCCATAATCTTCCCTGAGTCTGTGGCCAGCCAGTCTTTGATGATTCTGATTTGGGTGGCCCTGTAGTACATGCAGAAGTCTGGCAGGTTCAGCCCCCCTCCTTTTAGTCAGTGTCTGGAGTAATTTCATCGCTACCCTGGGGGGGGGCTCCGTCTCCAAACGTATGAGCTAATTGGCTTATATATTGCTTGAAAAAAAAAGGTTCTGGCACTGCGATTGGTAGTGCTTGGAAGAGGTATAAGTCTGGGAAGGATTCATTTTTATGGCATTAATTCTACCTAGTCAGGAGGTTGTGAGGCGGTCCCCAGTTATTGAGTTGTTTCCTCAGCTACTTGATCTGCGGGGAGTAGTTGGCCCCATATAGGCCCTGCAGGATTGGAGTAAGGTGCACCCCCCCCCCAGTACTTTACGCTTGTGTGTACCCATCTGAATTGGGATGTATGTTTGTGGTTGGTTTAAATTGTTACTGGGAAAAAGTCAGATTTAGGATCTCCGACTTTGCCAGATTCACCTTCAGCCCTGCCACCAACCAAGCCTCTGAATCTCCTCAAGTCACTGCTGATAGGGATCGCGCCGTTTTCCCAAATGTCAGTAACATAATCGGTAAGCCATTGCCTTATGTTCTTCACTCCCAAAGGGTATGCCCTGATGTCCCTGTTCATACGGCTTGTGGCCTGGAATGGTTCCAGGTAAATGGCGAAAAGAAGGGGAGGGCACTCCTGTTTTGTGCCCCTGGATAGTTTAATCTGCCTCGATAGTCCTCCATTCACCAGGAGTCGATACGTTGGATCTCTGTAGTTGGCAAACCATGGCCATGTATTTTGGGCTCATGCACATTTTTCTCATTGTTGTTAAATAGGAAGGTCCACTCCACCATGTCAAATGCTTTTTCAGCGTCTAAAGAGGGGGACGGCCGGAGTACCGCTCGTCTGCGTTTTCTTTTTTTCTCCCAGGATGTGGCATACCCTCCTGATGTTGTGGGTTTGTCTCTGGCTTAAAACACCCATTGGTCAGGGTGTATTGATTGTGGGAGTAGGCCCTCTAACCTACTAGCAGGGATTCCGGTGTACATTTTTCGTCGATATTAATCGTTGCGATTGGCCTGTATGAGCCACACTGCGTGGGATCTTTGTCTGGTGTGGGAAAAAGCAGTATTTTTGCCTCTTCGATCATTGGGGACTAAGGAGGGGCCTTGTGACTATCCCTTTACTCGTTTGAGCAGCTGCTTTCTGCATGAGTGGTCTTGCCAGCAATCTATCCGCCTTAGTGGCATGGATATAGTATATACGTTTTAACGCTAATAGGCTCCTTTCTGCCTTTTCTGTTTGGAGCATAATTCAGCTGCCCTCTGATATGTTGGTGCTCTTTCTGCAGGTTTCTCGAGGGATTTCGCACCATTCTCCCAATATGTCCTGCAGGTCCCTTTCTAGTTGGGTCTCCAGGGCGTGCTGTTGATTTCGCCAACGGGCTCGAAGGCTATCTGTTCCTCTTAGAAGTTGCCTTGAAGGCGTCCTAGATCATAGGTTCGCCCACCCCCGTTCTGTTCAAAAAGTAATTTTGAATTCTGTCCCCTTGTAAGGCAACATCGGACAGGGCTTCTTTCGGATATGACCAGCGCCACAGGCCCTATTTTGATGCATGATCCGAGAGGGTGATTGGGAGAGTATCTATGGATTGAATTTTGCCTAGCAGTGTTGACTCCCAGATATAATCGATGCAGGAGAATGAGTGGAATATGTGGAAGTAGAAAGTGAATCCCGGGTCTGTTCCCTTCAGTGATACCCATAAATCTAGGAGAGCAAGGTGTTGCCTCTTACTTTGGAGGGCTGGTGTTGGGGTGGTGTGGGGGGTTGAAGGTGGAAAATAGTGTGCAAGCGTAGTGTGGGCGGGCTTCTATCGCTTTGGGGGGGGGTCCTACACTAAGTTGGTCTCCCATGAGGATGACCATCCCCTGCGCTAACCCCTCTAGCTCGGAGTACCGCCGAAAGAAACCCATCCTGCCCTGTGTTGGGGGCATATACTGTGGGGAGCGTAATGATGGTGGCATCAATTTCTATTCTAACAAGTTTTTATTTTATTCCAACATCTCCACCATACAAGATTGCAACTGTCACACATATAATTCATAGTTTTGTGTTCCCCCCCATAGCCCCCCCCGACCCCCCCCCGCCCACCCCCGTCGAGCCTACTTCACACTACCCACCAACTTAATCTCACTTCTACTGGCGTTTCTTCCTGTCTCGTCTCTGAGGGATTGTCATCCTCCAGGCTTAACCAGTCTGACCCGTTAAATGTTGCTACTATTTGTCTCCAGACGATCAGTATGTCCGCTTCCTCCTCACCGCCTCTATTCGCTGCCTCGTTCCACAGTCATTTCAGCATTCGCCCATTTCAGCATTCGCCCATTTCAGTAGACCTTGTCACCAGGCTTCTGCTCTCTGGTTCTTGCTTGCTTTCCAGCTCAGTAAAAAAGATATTTCCAGAAGTAAAAAAGATATTACTACAGAAAAACTTATCCCCCTCCTCCTGCCCACTATTAACGGCCTGAAGGACAACACCTACCCAGACACACTAGTAGACACCTTTAACAAAGCTATGTCTCACGCACTAGACACCATTGCACCTGCAAAACTACGCAAAGCTAAGCAAGAAGCCCACCTTAATGCCTGGTTCACCCCCCAGCTTAAGGACCTTAGAAAACAGAAACGAAAACTTCAAAATATCTGGCGTAATTCGCCCACCAACGACAACAAAGCCAAGCTAACCCAAGCTACAAAACATTACAAGTCTGAAATTATCAATTCTAAAAAAAACGTATTCAATGACAGAATTACTAATGCCAAATCGAATACCAAGGAACTATTTGCCATCCTCCGGGAAATGGAATCCCCTATCCAACCACCTGACACGGTCTCAAAGGACAAGATATGGTGCACTAATATACAGAACGCCCTATCTAACAAAATCTCCACCCTCCAACTTAAAATGAGGAATAAAAAAGACACCCTCTCTCCTACTGATCAACAAGTGCCTCCAGCAACTGAACCTATCACTATCCCCCCTTTCAGCTTTAAACCCATCTCCATCATTGACACTGAAAAGGTTATCCTCTCACTGAAGCCCTCCAACTGTAAGGGCGACATCTGCCCAGCTCAAATAATAAAGGACGCTGCCAGAGACTTATCCACTTTCATCTCGAAGCTTATCAACTCATCCTTCAAATCCAACACAGTGCCTGCCAATTTAAAAGAATCCTGGGTCCTCCCCCTTCTCAAAAAACAAACCCTCGATCTATCTATCCCGACCAACTATAGGCCCATCACCACGGTACCCTTCCTACTAAAAATTATCGACAGAGTAGCCTATCTCCAAATTCAAGAGTACCTAGAAGCCAATCATCTCCTAGGCTCGCGCCAATCGGGCTTCCGCCCCCTCCATGGCACGGAAACAGCCCTGCTAGATCTCAAAACCAAAATGGAGGAATTTAAGGATAATGGGAAAACAGCGTTGCTACTCCTACTGGACTTGTCAGCAGCTTTTGATCTGGTGGACCATGCAGTCTTATGCAACCACCTCAAGTTGGCTGCCAACTTCACAGGAGACGCTATAGCCTGGGTCCAATCCTTTCTAGCTAACCGGACTATGAGAGTGTTCTCCTCTTCCACGTGGGCTGACCCTATCCAAATCACATGTGGAGTCCCACAGGGCTCCTGTGTCTCACCCACTATGTACAATATCTTCACCAAGCCATTGTTCGACAAGTTGGACAGACTGGGCGTCACCTACACTAATTACGCAGATGACACCCAGATCCTCATACCCCTTTCGGGCAACTATGAAGTGGACTTGGCTCTGGTGAATAAAATTTACATCCTCATTCAAGCATGGATGGCCACACATGGCCTCTGCCTGAACGACGATAAAACTGAAATCCTGCTCCTTGGTTCAGACCACAAATTATCCAAACTCACCCCGGACTATACCTCATTTAACATTGATAACAACACTATCAAGGTTATGCGTGAGGTCAAAACCCTGGGTTTTTACCTCGACTCAGCTCTCACCCTCAAGAAGCAAGTGAACTCCCTTGCCTCCTCAACCACCTACACGTGTAAACTCATCCGGGCCGCTAGACCCTTCCTGTCCAGTACCAGCTGCCTCACCTTGGCCAATGCCCTTGTCATATTGCAACGCCTTATACTCAGGTGCCAACAAGTCGGTCACTGACAACTCCAGAGATTACAAAATAACGCTCTTAGAGCAGCACTGAACATCCCATGCAGGGAACATATCTCCAAACACCGGACAGAAGCCCATTGGCTAAAAATAAAGGACAGAATCCTACTTAAAACTATTTCCCTCACTTCTAAATGCCTCAACAATCAAGCACCCTCCTACCTAGCGGAAAGAATCAACTGGAGACCCTCTAACCGACTGACGAGATCTGCCAACACCTTCCTACTGGAAGTCCCCAGATTCAAACTTACCACAGCGGGCGGTGCTAGCTTCCCAGTTAGATCTGCACAAGCATGGAACATACTCCCTTCTGACCTTAGATGCCCCTTACCCTACACAAGATTCAGATCCTACGCTCTCAAATGGCTGCACAACAATGACATGCAACGACCCTCACCCTAGCGGAAACGACACAACCTGCTAAAATGTTACTCTTATATGCTTAACCCTTGTTGTTTTATATGCATTGTACCACCCACTGTATGTGACCACTGTTTTGCTGTGTTAGCCTGTGTCAGGCTTTGTAACTAAGTTTCGAGTCCTCTTGTACTGCTGCGCCTAGATGCCCACGGGCTCGGAGCGCATTACCAAATAAATAAACAAACAAACAAACAAACATTGCTATCCTACGCTTAGCAAGTATATATGCCAGGTCTTTAAGTTTACCCGCATGTTTAGCTTTACTAGGCCTGGGGAACCCCCGCCACATGCCTGCCCATGGGGAATTCACATCTAATTTCATCTCATTCATCCCCATGTACTGGGGCCACCACCTTCCAGATTTTCTGTATTTCGGGGCATGCCCATAACATATGAACCATTCCTGCATTCACCTCCTCGCATTTTGGACATGTCTGTATTGCAGCATGTTTAAACGTCGCTATCTTGTTAGGGGTCATGTATGCTCTGTGGGTAACATATAACTGAATCTGTTGCAACCTCACATTCCTCGACATCATTTTATGGTATCCCTGTACTCTGACCCACAGTCCATCACCCTTTGTTTCTCCCACCTCCTCCCAGTCTTATCTGGTTTACCTCTTTCCCCACCTTTGTCATTAGCAACTCATATATCCGGGAGACCTCATGGCCCCCTTCTGATGTCGTACAAGGTTGCTATCATAACCTCTGGCTGTTGGGCCCTCACCTCTTCTGGCCACATTCTCCCCATCATCAACAGCCTTGCATATATTATATATTGTCCCCTATGTAATCCTGTGTCTTCCACCAATGTATCAAACTTTCACTTTCCTGTCCGGCCATACATCTCCAATCTTTGCTATGCCCGTCGGCTCACATTGCCTTCAGATGTTCTTACTCAATTGCTCATCATTCCTTCCAGTGCCACAAGCGGTATCTGCGGGGAGCACGGCTTCGGAGTCCCTAATAGCTTGCAGGTTCTTCGCCACATCTTCCCTCCCAGGTCTAGCAATCCTCTTCTTCCCTTCTGCTGTAAGTCTGGCAACCACATCCATTCATTCAGAAAATAAGGGGTGCATTCCGCCCTCAACAGCTTAGATTCGGTTGTGGGGGTCATCAGAAAGCCACCTGGCTACGTATTGGAGATGGCTATCCAGGTAATAAACTTTAAGGTTAGGCAGTCTAATGCCTCCCTGGTAGTACGAGTTCTGCAGCTTCCATAATGCAATTCTATTTCTGGAATTGTGCCATATGAAGCCCCTGGAAATGCTCTGTACTTTGGCGAAGAATCATTTGGGTATCATGTATGGGATGTTCGCAAAATAGTTTAATAGCCTGGGCAGTACCACCATCTTTAACAATGCTGCTCTACCCATCATGGTAAACGGTTACTTGACTCAAAATGGCATGCTATGTTCAATTTTGGACACAGCCTTCTCTGTGTTCTGCTTATGTTTGATTGCTGAATTATAATAAACATCTATACACGGGTATCAACGTCTGTGTCCCATTTGATTTGTAGTATCGGCAGTTTGTGCAGTGGCATTTCCACATATTTACCCAAGGGAAATATGCTGTAATTCTTTGTTAACTTATACCAGACAGCATTGCATAACTCTCCATAACCTCCAATATAGTGTAGGTTCTCTTCAGGGTACTTCAGGTACAGTAACATGTCATCAGCGTGCATCGATATTAAATGTTGCCCTCCCTTAGTGCTAATTCCTACTTCTCCATATTGCTGTCTTAAGTGTGCCGCTAGGCATTCCAATGCTAAGATGAAAAGCATTGGGGACCATGGACATGGTGCCTTTGCAAGTTGCCGCTGTTCTGATATGGTTACGCCTGTCCTGACTCGAGCTAATGGTTCATCGTACAGTAATTGGACCCACTTCAGATATACTGGCCCTACACCGAGTTCGTTCAAAACAGCCAGGAGCCAAGGCCATTTGACTGAGTCAAAGGCTTTCACTGCATCTAGTGAGACTATTGCACGTACCCAGTTTGGTCAGAATGTATGAGTTTGTTTATTCCCGGTCGCAACCTATTTGCCATTACTGCTGTGAGTATTTTGCTGTCTTCATTTAGCAGCAAGAGCGGCCTGTAGGACCCGCATTCTGTATTGGGCTTATTGGGTTTAAGGAGCGGTTTAATGATCGCTTCACGTAGAGACTCTGGAACTGTGCCCCTGTCGAGCGCTTCATTTAACATCGCCAGCAGTGGGGGGGGGGGGAGGAGGGGAGTAATTCTGTCCTATACGTTTTGTAGAACTCGCTCGGGAGACCATCTGCCCCTGGGGCTTTGTTTGTAGGCAATAGCTTAATTACTTGTTCTAGTTCTTCCAACGTTATTGGAACCACTATGTTCTTTTTCGGCCGCATCTAGTTTAGGGAGTGTAATCTGTCAGTGCTTCCAGCACGTCCATTTCCTCCATTCCCGGAATGTCTGCGTATAGTGTTTTTATAGTATTCATAAAAACATTCATTCATTCACTCAGTCCTTGGTATCCCGTATCTGACCACCTGCTCATTGCATTGCTCTGATGGCTTGTCTGGGGGCCTCATGCTTGTATAACCAGGCCAGCAATCTACCTGGCTTGTCCCCTTCCGCGTGTTGTCTTTCCACCCATTTCTTGTAGTTTAGGTTGCATAGCCTCTCCCAGTGGTCCCTACATTCTTGTTGTAACTGGAATATGGTCTCCGCCTCTTTTGGGGGTCTTGTGTCTTCCTGCATTTTCGTTTCCAACTTCCTCTCTGCGTTATGCCCCCCCCTAGCAACCCTTTCGATTTTGATATAGCCTCTCTCCTCGCTACTACCTTTAAATGCCTCCCACAGTGTTCCCGCTGAGTCTACACTTCCCATATTATGTTAAAAATATTCTTTTATTGCTTTCCTCAGATCCTCCCTGAACACACTTTCAATGATTCGAGACTTTCGCTCTAGGGGTAAGTGCTGCCACGTTACTATCAGTGGTGCTTTGTCTGAGAGGACCATGGCTTTATACTCTGCTTGTGTAACCTTTCTTGTTAATGCTGCTCCGATATTTAATCTGATCTAGTATACAGGTTTTGTGGGGCTGAGTAATGCGAGTATTCTCTACCTTGTGGGTGGTGCATTCTCCATGCATCCTCTAACAGAAAATCCTTCAGCAGGGTGCTCGGAACCCTCGCCACCGGGGAAGGTCTTACGACCTGATCTGTTCTGTCCAGCCTCGGGTCCAGGGTACAATTAAAGTCCTGTCCCCCCCCAACCCCCGTTCCCCTCCCCCACATGACTGCTCTGTCCATGTATGGGCCCATCGTAGTATATTGGTTCTTGAAGTGAACTGTAGTCTTGATTTGGGGCATTAACATAGATGATGCCCACTTCTTTATTTTCTACCATCCCTCTTAACACTATCCTCCCATCCGTATCTATGGTTGATTGTAATAGTTTAAACGGGACGTGTGGCGCAATCCATGTTATAGCACCCAGGGTTATCCTCACCATTTTCTAGCTACTACCTATTGCTTTTCCTTGGTCAGGTGAGTTTCTTTTAACAAGGCAATGTCTAGATTCTGTCTCCTCAGGTACATCATGACCTTATTACGTTTAATGTAGTTGTTTAACCCCCTCACATTCCAAGTCACAATCTTCAGGTCCCCCATCTTGTTTGATTCTTCCTCCTCCTTTCCCCGCCCTCCTCCTCTATGTAGTTCATGGTTGTAGGCTTGCTCCCCTTTAACACCCCCAACTCCCCCTTCCCTCCCTCTCCCTAACTGTTGGCCAGCTCCATCCCTGGATCTCGGGCTACCCTGCATCTAGTGTTTCTCAGTCACTGCCGATACTCTGGGCTTAGCACGGGGATACCGCTCTACTAGTACCATATCTAAACGAACTACTGGGGTGAAGACGTGTTCCTTCTGCGTCTCCCCGCTTTGCCCTACAATCTATGCATTCTTCTTATTCTAAACTCTGATGTGCACATTTAACTTTACTCTCCCCACATTCCGTTTATATTCTAGTCCCAAGGTCAAAGTCCTTGCTGCATTTACCCCATCATAGCCCCCTCCCAGTTCAAAGTACGTTCCAAAGAAACCCAGGTTCACTTGTCTGCTCTGCTCTCTGTTCGGTTGTCCGCTCCCACTTTGCAGTTCCGTGCGTCCAGCCATGCCGTCGCTTCTCCTGGGGTTTTGAAGAAATGCGTTCTGCTATTCTGCATCACTTTCAATTTCGCAGGGTATGACAACATATATTTGTATCCTGCCTCGCGTAGCCTCCTTTTGACGGAAACCTAATTCAGCCGCTTCCTCTGCACACGAAAGGTAGTCTGGGTACACTGTGATGGTCGCGGATCCTCTGCTTATGGTCCCCCCTTTGCAGAAATGCTCATATCTTCTTCCTGTCTTTATAGTTAAGTTTCTGATGTTTGTTAATCTGCTTAGAATCACATGCTGTGCATAGTCCGACATCCAGTGGTCACTGCGGAGTATTGCATTTTGTTTTTCGTAGTCGAAAAGGGGACGTCGACAAGGCGTGTAACACTATCCCTATAATGACGTGCAGTGTACCCACAATCCCTCACGCGTCGATGTCCCTCAGATTGTTTTTGTCCGCCCAGTTATTGGTCGCCTTTATGCGGAGTATGCGGAGCTCCTCGAGAGACATTCCAAAATCATTTCCTCGACCCTTGGTCATTTTACTATTATTAACTATCACATAGATCCCTCCCTCTACGTAGCTGCCAAGCTGTTCTCTGCCGATCAAGATCTTTGACGGAGGGACGAGCGGAGGAGATCCTTCGGCGCTGCCGAACACGTGGCCGGGCCTCGCCGGCCTAATACAGTAGGGAGAGTGGGGTTGTTGGTAATTTCTTTAACACTCTATTTCTATTTCCCCTCCCTCTCTTTCGAGGTCGTAATCACATTTCATGCCCTCAGCTATGGAGAGGGACGCCCTTTAGGTTTTGCCCGTGTTGTAAGGGCAAGTTTACCTGGAAGGACAAGCACAAACTGTGTAACCGTTGCTTGCCTCTCGATCACAAAGAGGACGGCTGTGCGGCCTTTAAGTTACTTAAACCCAAAACTTTAAAGGACCGCAGGGACAAAAGGTGGGCAGCCTATGCGATCTCTAGATCTGACTCCTCGCCAGCTGCCGCCGAATGTGACGAGGACAGTGATTACACGGCCTCCGCAACAGAGGTTGTAGACCTCTCGAAGGAGCGTTCCCGCTCGTCGTCCGGCCCCGACAAGCCCAGCTCACACCCCGCTTATGGGGGTGAACACCCCGGCAACAAGGACGAACACAGAAAAACACATAAGCACATACCCCACGGCACGCATTCGTCAAAGACGAAGGCAGCCATAGTGTCAACGGAGGTGTCGGGTCCACCGGCGTCTTCCGCCGACCGTAAGGGTCGCATGCCCTCCCCGCCGCCGCTTGCACGACCGGCGACTGGGCTTTCTGTAAATAAGGGCATTAACCCCAAATCCTCAGGCGACACGCCTCGCAAGAGTGCGTACGTTGCCAGTAAAGACTCAGCATTGTCTAGCGTGCCGGCGGCCAATCCCTCGACGGAGAAGCTGATCGCCGAAAGCCTTGCTCGTATAGCTTCTAAAGACGGCCAGAGACGGACGACGGGTGACACGTCGAAAACCGCTCACAAGGCCAAAGAAACGCAGAGGACGCCGGAGGGTAGGCTGGGACAGCTCCCACCATCGACAGAAGACCCTACCCAGCGAGAGGGTGTCTCAGAAGCCAAAGGGACTCTATCTTCGACGCTATGGGACAGAACTAAGCAACTACAGGGAGAGGGAACTCCCTTTTCACTCCCAGACTGCTCTGGCCTACCTTACTGGACTGTAGAGAGGTTCCAGTCATGTATGGACAAGCTAGACCGGTTCATGGCCATCCCAGAAAATAGGACACCCAAGAGGCCAAGGGAGGTACTCCAGGAGGGGCCATGGGCTAAATACCCGAAGCTCTTTAACCCCCTACAGGAACACATGAACTCTTACGACCTCACTGAAGAGGACTCTCACTTCCAGGATGAGTTTGTGAATAATGAAGACCAACAAGAGGGAGAAGGTTTTCATGATGACACTAACATAGGTGAGGAGGGCTACGAGGAGGACCCAGGTGAAGGTGGCTTACAGCCCTGGCAGTCTCCATCATGGTCTACAGACCCCGACATTATAGACATTTCTTCTCCTCAGACCACACCGGTCAGGAACCCATCTCCAGTAGACGATCAGCCCACCTTCAATGCGCTACTGAGGAAGGCAGCAGCGCATTGCGAAGTTGAAACTGGGGAGGTCACCCCAGATACTGATTTCGTCGAAAGGATTATTAAAGAAAAACCTCCCACTAGTCAAACTATTCCTATCCTCGCCTCGGTTAAGAGACGACTCACCCCATCGCTGTCCACCCCCACGCTGGTAAGAGGGGTCAATACAAGAATCGAGAAATTCTCACCCTCTGTCAGACCCATTATACATCAGGGGTCACTCAGTCCCGGACTCCTTAGTGGTGACTAACACAAGGAAGAGGGCTGGGGTTCCACTGTCAACTAGCGAGGCACCCCCAGATAAAGAAGGGAAAAAGCTCTATGCCTTGGGCAAAAGAATTTCCGCCTCGGCAGCGTTTTCAATTAGGATTGCCAATAATAATACATTGTTGGCAAGCTATGCTGATGCTCAATGGGGAAAGCTTAAGCAGGACATCGAAGAAGCCCCCGAACCTCTAAGAACTCGCTTATTGGCTACAGTTACAGAAGGAGCTATGGTCAACCAGAGCATCATTAAGAACACTCTTGATGCGGCAGAAACTGCAGGGCGTTCTTTGGTGCAGGGAATTCTGCTGAAGCGTCACGTCTGGCTTCGCAATTCCGGTTTCAAGGCAGAAACACAGGCGTCACTCAGAAGCACATAGAAGAGTCAAATCTCTTTGGAAGGGCAGTGGACGACGCACTGGAAAATGTGAAGAAAGAATTCGACACCATAAAGACCTTAGACCAAATCTCAAAGCCTCCAAACAGGCGGCGATTTGGGAACAAGTGCTTTTTTCGTGGCCAACGCCAGCAGCAGCAACAGCATTACACTGCGGGCAACTGGTCCTCTAATCAGGGTACCAGTAACCAGTATAACCAAAGAGGACAACGCCGTGGCAAGGGCAGAGGCCGGGGCCCCAGCCCCAGAGGCACCCCGGCAAGTAACACCAAATGACCCGAAGGTTCGGGTCCCTTCCCATGCGTCTCCGGTTGGGGGCCGCATAACATCGTTCCTTTCAGCATGGGAGGGAATAACATCAGACCGGTGGGTATTGTCAACAGTAGCCCACGGGTACTGTATGGAGTTCAATCGGTCCCCCACCTACAGACCTCCAAGGGGACGACGCCTGTCACCAGAACATCTCGTCATCCTCCTGCAAGAAGTAGAACAGCTGTTACAGAAAGGAGCAATAGAGGTTGTGCCCCTATCTCAGGTAATGGAAGGTATTTATTCACTGTACTTCCTTGTACCCAAAAAGGACCTAACCATGCGCCCTGTACTAGATCTGCGCCCAGCGAACAAATTTGTAAAACCACAAAAATTTCGTATGGTAACATTACAGGAGGTAATTCCCCTGCTATCTCAGGGGGACTACATGACAACACTAGACATGAAAGATGCATACTTTCATATTTTGATGTTGCCAGCGCACAGAAAATACCTCAGGTTCATGATCGAGGGCAAACACTACCAGTTCAGAGTGCATACCCTTCGGCATAGCGTCTGCACCGAGGGTAGTCACGAAGGTACTGGCATCGGCAGCGGCCCACCTGCGCAGGTTGTCCATACCGGTATACCCTTACCTCGACGATTGGCTCATAACAGGGGAGTCCTACGAGACATGCTTCTCAAACACCCAGAAGACAGTAGACCTTTTGTTCCAACTGGGCTTCTCCATCAACGAGAAGAAGTCCAGCTTAGACCCCAGCCAAATCAAACAATTCCTAGGGGCTCTAATCCGAACAAAGGACGGCCTTGTCTTCCCCTCCAACGAGAGGGTCCAAAATATGCTGTTTCAGATCCCTCAATATGTGGCCGGTCGAGAGGTGACGGTACGCAAAGCAATGCGCTTGCTAGGAATGATGGCGTCATGTGTTTATTTGGTACCTCACATGCGCCTGCGCCCAATGCAAGAGTGGCTCAACAGCCAGTGGTGCCAGGCCAGCGGACAATGGGACGATCTAGTGGTGGTCTCGCAGGCCTTGGGTCTCTCGCTACGGTGGTGGTCGAAGGAAAACCTGGTAATAGGGAAACCATTCGCCACCCCCGCAGTGGAAACCACTCTAACCACAGACTCATCCCTCACAGGATGGGGGGGCTCACCTATCCCATCAGACTGCTCACGGAGTCTGGACTCCGAGCGTAGCGTCAAAACACATAAACTTATTAGAGCTACTTGCGGTGTTCAAGGCACTAAAAGCCTTCCAGACACACCTACAAGGGAAGACAGTGATGGTCCTCACGGACAGCACCACAGCCATGTACTACCTCAACAAGCAAGGGGGCACTCGCTCTCCAGTACTGTCCAAGCTGTCCCAGAACATGGCTCTCAGACCCATGTTCCTATTGTCACAACATGTACCAGGGGAACTCAATCTGCTAGCAGACAAACTCAGCAGAGACTTCCCTCTGCCCTCAGAGTACGAATGGCGGCTACACGAAGACATCGTTTTCGACGTCTTCACATAATGGGGCTTCCCAGAAATAGACCTGTCCGCAACTCTGGAGCACTCACAATGCCTAGATTACGCCTCCAGATACCCACAGAACTGCTTCAAGGGGAACGGTCTCTGGATACCATGGTCAGGGAAATTTTTTACGCTCCCCCCGACTCCTCTGCTGAACAAGATGGTGCACAAGATGCACCAGGAACCAGTCACCATGATAGCCCCGATGTGGGCCCGCCAACCATGGTTTGCGCACCTGATGGAGATGTCCCTGTCCCCACCAGTGAAACTGCCCTGCCCGTACAACTTGCTGTCACAGGACAAGGGCAAGACACTACACCCATGCCCACAGAACATGAACTTAGCAGTCTGCCTCCTGAGGTCATAGAATTTGGCCATTTACAACTCCCTCTGGAGATGCATGGACATTCTCAAAGAAGCTAGAAAACCCAACAATCGCCACTGCTATTCTAGCAAGTGGAAGAGATTTGTCATCTGGTGTAGAGATAAGAGCATCAACCCAGGATATTCTCGACAGTCTGTCTGGTTTGAGGCTTCTTCTCCTTCCGGGAGTCCTACTATCCCTATACTACTTCGTGCTCACCCTTCCGCCTCCTCAGCTCTGCTTTCTAGATTGCGCGCTTGCTGCAGCAGTACAGTGACCTCCTTGGCGGTGCCTGTATTTGTTAGTCTTCACATTCTTTTCCAGTATTCCTGTCCGTTCTGACATCTTGACGCAGAAGGTTTACATCTATGCTGACAGCGTCTATTTTTTGTTCCAGCGAGGTCTTCAATTATGCTATAGCCGTGTCAGTCTTACATTCCCAAGCTGTCTTCAGCTCCGCTATGGGATCCAGAATATGTTGATTGTTTCGTGTCTGGTTTACCTCTCCCTGCGTATAAAGTTTCATGGGTCTTGCGACTTCCGTTGCTTGGGTAGATTTGCCGAATTCATCCATTGTTGATTGTTTCCCTTTGGTTTTGTCCAACTTGGACGTCATTCCTGTTTCCCCGGGGGAGCTCCCCTTTGGCTGTAGTCCTGCTTCAGCCAGCACCACTATGTTGTGTGCCGTTTAATCAGTTTCTGAGGCCCTGCCACCGCGCCTTTTACCCTTGGTGTAGTCTGTGTTGGCCTATGGTCATGCCTTCTCTTCTCGTATTCCCTCAATCCAACGCACCTGCTGCTTCCAGTGCCCGGGCTGCTTGTAGCCATATACTGCTTCCCCTGGGCATCTGTTCCGTCTTCGCTGCGTGGCCCCTAAACTGGCAGTCGTTCCGGCTTCCTACTGGGCCCTGCTGGGTGTTAATTATTCAGCTGCGTGGAGGTGTCCCTTAGGTACCTCTGATGGCAGGGGCGACAGGTTCATGCTGGGGGCTGTGCAGTCAAATAATCATGCAGCCCCTGTGGGCGATGGTGTCAAGTCCAGCTCTGTTATTTCTAGCTACTCCAGTAGTGTGGTCTCCTTCCACGTTTTCGATATGGTCCCTCTTTTAGGGGTCACTTGCGGGCTCGGCTCCTCTGTGTCAATGGCTGCATTGCCTAGCTTCTTTATGTGGCCTCACCCCACTGTCTTGACCATACGCTGATGTGTGCAGGCACTACTTAGTTTGGCTCTTTGCCTCCTTCTATTCCGTGATATTAAGTGCCAGGAGGCCAGAGCAAATGGCTGCGTCTATATAGCTGCAGGGTTGTGCCGTGTGCGCTGGGCCATAGTTTCTGCTTTTACTTTTTATTTGTCGGTGTCTGCGCCCTTGGTCTATAACTGCTAACCCCCTCTCACGTGTTGAGCTTGCGAGGAAGCTTCTTTTCTGTTCTGATTTATATTCGCTCCCTCTGTAGTGTCACCCTCCAGGTAGTACATTCTCACTGTGGGCCGTGTTAAGCTGTTCCCGCCCCTCCACTACTCGCGGGCAAGAACATCCACTACCTCTTCTTGCGAAGCGTCTTCTGTGCATGCCACAATGTATCCTCCGATATGTGTACGCTGATAGGCTCCGCTTTGCTTAGTCACAATGTATCCATACTTCCGCCTTTCCCCAACACTGTATGTAGTCCTGCTGCTTGTAGGTCATGAAGCTCCGGTTCCTATCCATGGCTTTGGTATTCGGAGCCTTTGAGGTGGAACCGATGGCCGCCATCTTCCTTCCTTTGTTCCCCGCACTGTGGCAGCTTGTGGGGCTTCGCAGGCAGCTACACCTCGCCTTTTATGGGATATTATTCCTCAACTTTGTACGTGTTAGTGTATCTCTTCTCACCTGCCGCATTGCTGCATTCTTGCTGCACGCAAGCAGGTTCACTCTGGTCTCGAACTCTACTACAGTGTTTGGAGCCCCTTCACCAATCTCGGGTGGTCGCCATCTTCTTCCTCAGTTCACGCTGCTCCGACAGAGTAACGGGCAGCAAAAGTCAGTTTTCCCCCGTCCTTTGCACTCAACCTCAGTGACGGATCATGCACTTGGGTTTCCCATGTCCATTTCATCAGTCTTCATCGTATTTGGCAGTATGTAGCATACATTTGATCGGATCACCTTCGGTTCAGCAGGAGCCTCTGGAAAGCATGTCGTAGCTCGCAGCCATGTAGCCACGCCCCCTCTTTCTGCTTTCCTTGTCTGTTTTAGTGGATAAGATTTGAGCCGACAGCCCCGAGCTAACTGCGATCAGTACTCCCCGACCTTACTCGCTGCATTTGCTTGTATGTTGGTCTATCATCGTCTCATTTTTAGGCGCTGGTTCTTTTAATTTCTTGCAGTGCAATAATATCTGGTGCGATGATGAGCTTTCTAATTTTCTGTTTCACTGGTGTGTTTAAACCCTGAATGTTCAGCGATTGTAGTTTAAGCATATGTGAGGGTGTAACCGTATTTGAATATTGTGATGCTCCAGGATCGGTGTGCTCACAGGCTCTACCCCAAATTGAACCCTTCCCAACTATCGTCAACTTTTCCTTTCCCATCCCTAGCCCCCCCTCCCTTCACCCTGTGGCAGACTTGACATCTATGTGGCCCCCTCTCAAAGTGGGTGTGGGGAGGGTCAAAACCCCCGATTTCCCTGGGTTTTGTCCTAAAACTCCCATATGTATTCCAAGAGCAGCTTATTGCACGCCCTGTCCCCCATCGTTGGGTGAAGGTGTTCAAAGGATCGATTTTCCTTAAATCTGAGTTGAGTCCGGAGTCACTTGGGGGTGTTTTTGGACCCCGGGTCTGTCTTCCTTCTCGGGGGTCGTGTTCAGTGGACCCCGCGGGGCTTGAGGGGGGGGAGGTCGCTTGTGGCCATCCATCTTTCACTTGTAACTATTACCAGGGTTTAAGGTGGTGGGAACGTCTTGGCAATTGCCTTTTTTCCGCATTGTCCTCGTCTAGGTTGAGGATTTGACCACCCTCCTGTAGGGATGTGACCCTGTTTGCTTTCCCGATGGAACAGGAGCCCAAAGGGGAATGTCCATTTGTATCTAATTTGTTTGTCTTGCTTGAATCTAACAATAGGTCCCGTTTCTGTTCAGTAGTGGTATGGGCCAGGTCCTGGTAGAGGTGGATTTCCGTCCCATTATAGTGAACAGGTTCCGCCGATCCTGCTACCCTGAGGATCGGTTCCTTCTGTGGGTAACTGGCTAGCGCTGCTACGTCACACGGTCTTGAGTTTGGCTTTTGTCTCTTTGGGCTCGTTCTCTGGACCCTGTTTATCAGGATGTCGCCAGTCAGGTCTTTATCCAGGAGGCTTTTGAAGATTCGGGTGACAGTACTGTGTAGGTCTGGGTCCATCACTGTTTTAAGTTTCCGTACATGGATATTTGATCTGCGGTACCTGTTCTCTAAGTCCTTGCACTGTAGTTCGATATTGTGGGTGACTCTTGCTATTTCTACCAGGGCTAGGCCCATGTTTCAGGTGTCTTCTACCACCTCTTTTAGAGCCCTCTCTGTAGTGTCTGTGCGCTCCCCCAGGTCTGCGATGTCCCTCTTTGGACTGTTTAATTTCCCCCATGAAGGTAGAAAATGGAGCCTGGAATGCATGGGTCATTATGTTTGAAAATTCTTGTAAGCAGGTCCCCATGACCACCCTTGTGGGGGCCGAAGAGCCTGGGCCCTCTGTCCACAGATTTTGCGCTTCCTGTGTTGCGTGAGTGGGGGGGTCCTTTCTTCTGCCTCTCTGGACAAGCAGCGCTGGATTGAACCCTCCTGGAAGGTTGAAGGGAGGGGAGAGGGGGCCGGCGGCGCTTGTCCTGCTGATTTCTGTCTGCTTACTGACATTGTAGGTGGTTCTGATTTGTTTCAGGGGGTGCAAGCCCTCTGAGCTGATCCCTTCTCTCTTGCGATCTCCCAGGCTCCTATGCTTGTTTGTAGTTCTATAGAGCTGGTACCTGTAGCGGAGAGGAACAAATTATGGTACTCTCCATATTTCCTAATCCCCAAGAAGGATGAAGGTCCAAGACCCATCTTGGACTTAATATACTTGAACAAGTTCCTCAGGAAGGACAAGTTCAGATGGTCACACTTTCTCAGATCCTTCAGGCCCTTCAACTCCAGGATTGGATAGTCATTGGACCTTCAGGATGCTTGTTCTCATGTGCCAATCCATCTCAAGCACAGGAAGTACTTGAGGTTTGCTGTTGGCGATTCTCATGTGTTTTGAGATCTGCCATTTGGGTTGACCTCCGCCCCAATGGTTTTCACCAATCTGATCGCAATGGTGGCACAGAGTCTTAGGAGAGGGGGGATTTACGTCCACCCCAACCTGGACGATTGGCTGATCAGGGCGCAATCTCCCGAACAAGTCCTGCATCATCTCAACGTCACCTGCCACTCTTCAGACTGGGCTTCTCCCTCAAATACAATAATTCCCATACGACATCTCAAAAGCACCAGTTCATCAATGCTGTACTGTATACATCCTTGGGAAAGAGCTTGCCACCCGAGGTGAGGCCTCAAGACATTCTACAGATGGTTTCCAAGTTTCAGAATGCACAGCTTCTTCAGACCTTTGACTTTTTGAGGTTGTTCGGCCTCATGGCATCCTGCATTTTTCTGGTGCCAGAGGCTTACCTGAGAATGTGATCCCTTCAATGGGTTCACGGGGCATAACTAAATTTTCGGTCAACATGTCGGACCTAATTCAGGTCCCAAGCAGTGTCGCACAGGATCTCCTGTGGTGGGCCTGCAAGGACAATATGAAGGGAGAACCTTTTTGGCAACCATGGCTGGAGATAACCGTAGTGACGGACGCCTCACTGGTCTCCATCAGAGTCCAAACTACACATCTATCTTTTGGAGCTAAGAGCAATCGGGCTTGCGCTGAAGGCTTTTCTGCCCTCTGTTCAGGGAAAGAATGTCCTGATAATGACTGACGACACAGTGGGCTATGTATTACCTCAACAAGAGAGGTGGTGTTGGGTCACTACCACAGTGCAGAAATGCAATGCAGCTCTGGTACTGGGCAATTCAAAAAGGAATCTCCTTATCGGCAGTTCATCTAGCAGGGGAGCAAAACACGACGGCCGCTCCGAGCAGGCAGAGCAGTCTCCCACGAGTGGGAACTATCTCAGGAAGACTCAAGAGATCTTCACAGTTTGGGGAACCCCTCAAGTGGTCAAGTGGACCTGCTTGTGACCAGTGTCAACAGGAAGTGCAAACTGTACCTCTCCAGGGAATTCCACCCCCCACCTCTTCTTCCCCCCCCGCCCCCCCAAGAGGAGCTCTAGGAGACACGCGTTTGGTGGACTGGCAGTTACGAGTTTCCTCCAGTCACCGTCATTCTTGATGTGATCAGGAGGTTGAGAAAATACAGGAAACACATGATCCGAATTGCCCCAGATTGGTTCAGGAGGATGTGGTACCCCGACCTTCTGGACATGTCATCTGCCCTCCAATAAGTCTTCCACAAAGGGAGGACCTTCTCTTGCGAGAGGAGGGTTGGATTCTCCATCCAGGGTTCAAGACATTCAGCCTTCACTCATAGTTTCTGAGAGGCTGGGATACAAGGATTGGGACCTCCCGGATGACGTAATGGGGATTTTGCTTTCGGCCAGAAGGCCAGCAATGAAGTCCTTGTACTGTTGCCGTTGGAACACATTTTGCAGCTGGTGCAGGGACAAGAAAGTAGACCCTTTGCTATGCAAAACAGCAGAGCTGTTAACCTTTCTACTGTAACTAGCCAATCGGGGGGGCTCAGGATTGGAACAATTAAAGGCTGTTTGGCAGCGCTATCCATCTTTATTCGCTCGTCTGAAGAAAATTCATACTTTAAGTGCTCACTGGTGATACAATTTCTGAAGGGAATCTCCAACGTGTTGCCTCAATCTCCTTTACAGGTTCCCGTTTTGGACATGAATTTGGTGTTAAAATGTCTTGTGTGCACCATTTGAACCACTTCATGTCCATTAAGGTTACCAATGCTCGAGACCATTTTGTTGATTGCACCAACCTAATCCCGTAGAGTGAGTGAGTGAGTTGCAGGCACGATCTAAGCCACCCTTTACAGTATTCCACAAGGACAAAGTCGTCCTGAGGGTTAAGCCTTAATTTTTGTCTAAGATCATTTCAGATTTTCATGTAGGACCAAACATAGTTGCCCACTTTCTATCCTCCACCTCTTCCTAGCAAGGAAGAAGAGAGGTTGCACAGATTAGATCCACATAGATTAGATCTGCTACATTTCTCGATTGTGCAAGCTTCGTCTGCATTAACTTTTTATAGGTTATACAGGTCACAAACTGGGTTAGACTGTAAGAAAGCAGACCTTACCAAGATGGATTATTTTGGCAATTTCAGAATTCTGCTGGCTGGCGGGCAAAGATCTTCCAAAACGCTTGAGGGCCCATTCCTCCCGGGACATGGCTACCTCTTGGGCTCTGCAAAGGGGAGTTCCTATTAAAAACATTTGTGAGGCAGCTGCATGGTCTCCAATACACATTCACGAAGCATTACGGCCTTGATTTTCCCTGAGTCAGTATAGACGATTTTGAAAAGCTGTCCTCCATTCTGTTCATGGAAACCATAAATACATTCTTACTCAATCCTCCAAAACAAACACTGCTTTGTGAGTCTATCAAAGATGAGGAATTTGTGGGAGGACACAATCCATTCGAAGAACAAGTTCTTACCCAAGGTAACGTTCTTTTGAAGGGATTGGTTCCTCCGACGTATTCCACATCTATGACGGGTAATCACCACAGCTGTGCTGATTACCTGTCATAGATGTGGAATACGTCGTCGGAACGTTACCAGGGGTAAGAACTTGTTCTTCTACTGGCTGTTCCTCCCATGTATTCCTCATCGCCCTCCCAGCCTTCCCCGCAGTAGAATTTCCCATACTGTTACAGCTTCCGCTCCTTCAGAGCCTAGTATGGTCAAACAAACTTTGATGCAGGTAGTTCTACTGAAGCCAACGGGCGCTGCGCTTAGATGTATGTGTATATGTAGTTTGTGGTATCTGCTTATATCACATGCTGTGCATAGGCGGACATCTAGTGGAAGCTGTGGAGTATTACAGTTGTCTTCGAAATTCGAAGGGACGTCGACGGGGCGTGCCAGCAATACTATCCCTAGTGTGACATCCATTGTACCCATGATACCTCACACGTTGGGATCTCTCAAATTGTTTTTTTTCTGCCATTTACAATTGGTGATTAGTATTTCTTTCTATCCATTACCGACCTCAAACACCACGCCGGTGAAGAAAAAACTGCCCTTCGAAGACTACTGCGATGGACCGTTAAGCCTTGGAAGGCTGCCCAGGGCCTCGGCCTAGACGGTAGGGAGAGGGGGAGGCTATTTTAGGATGCATATACTCTCCTTCCTACACTTTGTTCGCCCAGCTGCCATAACCTATAATTATGGAAAATACTCATTTTAAATTTTGCCCCAAGTGTAATTGCAAATTTTGCCCCAAGTGTAATTGCAAATTAGACTAACAATTAGTTTGTAACTTGCGTCTTCCAAGAAACCACGTTGAAATGTCTTGTCGAGCTTGCAGGCTCTTCAAGCCAAAGACGTTAAAGGACGGCTACACGTAACGCTGGGCCCACTATGCCAGGCAACTCGAGGCCATGGAGGTAGAGGGTGCCTTTAGCGGTGGCAGCCATGCCGTCCGTTTGGACGGCGAGGCTGACTGAGTATTCCAGCTACTCGAGCGTGGCCGGCGGCCATGTTGTGGGGACGGCAGCGTTGGCGCTACAAAGACACACCACTAAGCACATGAGCCCGGGTCGAACCTCGACGCATGGGTCGAGTCATCGACAATGTTCGACACCCAGGGAAAGGACTGCCGAGTCCCGGATCTCTGGGCAATCTCGCTCGATCGCCACATGATGGGACCCAACCGTCGGCAAGGGTGTTGCGTGCAAAACGCCCGAAGGTCGATCGTCCGCGGATGAGGCCTCGGCCCTACCCGCATCCTAAATTTGACGTCAGATAAGGTACCAGGCCCCAAGAAGTCTGTAAACCACTCCTCTGGGCCCCAAGGGGTGGGGGAAACATCACAAAAAGACATCAAATACCCCTCATAGGGACATGAGCCCGCCTAGGGGAAAAGACGCCTCAGAAGGAAAAGCTTCAACAATCCAGGCCCATAGAGAATACTAAGGATTCTAGGCCTAAGGTGGTACCTCCCACTGATGAGGATTTAGGACTTTCCCCTCAATCTGTAGTAATCCCAAGTTCCAAAGAATGGTCTTGGTGATGAGAAGAATGACCTTTTATGGCCAGTTTTTTCCAAAAGAATCTACCTTCAGAGCTTCAACTCCACTTCCCCTGCCACAGCTCCATCTTGTTCTCAAGCCTCTGCCTTACTTTTCAGCCCCCTTCTAAGAGGTGTCGTTCAAATGCTCCTTTTACAGAGCACAGTCATAGATCTTTGACCCTGAATCAGACCAAGAAAATCTCTCCTTTGTAGAAACAGCTGACCCTCAGTTTATTGATGAGGATACAGAGGACCCTTAAGTGGATGGCTAGGACCAAAAGACAGGACAAGAAGCTAATATGTACTCTATAGATTCCCCCTCTTAACCAAGATACTCCAGTTGCCGATTCTCCTATTGATAATCAACCCCTACTCAATGAAGTACTAGCCAAGGCGGCTGTGCACTTTCAGATTGACACCCAGGAGGTACAGGAGGATAAAAACTTTGTAGAACAAATCCTTGGACAAAAAGACAGTGGCCCATTTTATCCAACTATTGAAATCAGTGCAGCGCAGAATACAGCCATCTGGAAATTATTAAAACCTGCACCTTCAGACCCATTCTATATCAGAGGGCAACTGAAACCAGACTCCTTAGTTGTGACTACAACTAGGAGAGCAGAGACACCTTGCTTCCTCCGAGGCTCCTCCCGATAAGGAGAGCAAAAAGATCTACGCCATGGGCAGAAAGGTCGCCTCCTCTGCGGCCTATCAAACAAGAATAGCAAACAATGCAACACTCTTGGCTAGTTACATCTGCCACAAGTGGGAGGATAGGTCTACTTTACTTTAGTCTGCCCCATAGCCACTCAAATCCCAATTAGCACAGGTGGCTGCAGATGGGAGGGCAGTGTCTAGCTGTCTCCTTAAAACCAATTTTGACACAGCGGACAATGCCTGGAGAGTCATTGCGCAGGGGACAGTTATTAAAAGGCATGCATGGCTGTGCCAGTCAGGTTTTAGACCAGAAACGCAAGCCACTTTAATAAACATGCCGGTGAACCTAACATGCTTTTCGGTAAGGCCGTAGAAGACGCCCTTAAAACAGCAAAGGACGAGTATGACATGCTGAAATCTATAGGTCAACTCACTAACAAGCCTATAGGACAGGGGGGGGGGGTGGGGTAATGGCAATTTTCTCAGTTTTCGAGGCCAAAACTCTGAGGATCCAGCTACATTCAAGGTCAAGGTTCCTCCCGGATAAGTAATCGAGGCCAATCCTCCCAGGGCTATCCCAGAGGACAACAGAGGTTGTGGTCGGGTTAGACGCCCTGTTTGAGGTGGCACACCACCTCAGAGCAAGTGACATTCCGCTTCAGGTGCCCTCCCATGCTTCTCCAGTAGGACTCCTTCTTTCCAACTTCACCCACGCATGGGAGGGAATCGCCTCATGTGGGTGCTGTCCACAGTTGCAGGCAGATACTGTATAGAACTACTCCAACGACCCCACAACCACCCCCCACGAAAGAAGATCCACTTGGAAGAACATCAGCGTATCCTTCTCTAAGAAATAAGTGTTGCTATTAAAGGACGCCATCAAAGTCGTCCCGGCCAACCAGGTAAACGGGGGTATTTATTCAACTTACTTCCTTGTGCCAAAGAAAGATCTAACAATGCGCCCAGTTTTAGATTTGCACCCTTCAAACAAGCATGTCAAGCCACAAAAGTTCTGCATGACTACTCTACAAGAGGTAATCCCTCTACTAAAAAGGGATTACATGGCAACACTGGATATGAAAGATGCATATTTTCATATTTCAATGTTCCCAGCGCACAGAAGATTCTTGCATTTCAAGATAGCGAACCAGCACTACCAATTCAAAGTGCTGCCCTTTGGAATAGCCTCGGCTCCAAGGGTATTCACAAAGGTACTAGCGGTGGTGGCGGCGCACCTGCACAGGGAGGCGATCCCAGTGTACCCTTACCTGGACGACAGGCTCATTACAGGGAATCGCCCCTGATTTGCAGACAAAACATTCAGAGAACAATCAACCTCCTCTTTCAATTGGGCTTCTCCATCGAGGAAAAAGTCAAGCCTAGTGCCAAGCACTACAAAACAGTTCTTAGGAGCTGTCCTAAACACAGAAGAGGGGTTGGCCTTTCCATCAGAGGAAAGGGTAAAGAACTTGTTACTGCAAATACCACATTCAGTCCAGCCAGATAAGGGTGCGCAAAGCTATGTGTTTAATAGGCATGATGGCATCGTGCATTTACCTGGTTCCTCGTGCGCGCCGGTGTCCCATGCAGGAGTGGTTGGCGAAACAGTCTCAAGCTAGTGGTCAGTGGGACGATCTAGTGGTCGTTTCGCCACCACTTTTATACAATCTTTGCAGGGGGACGAGAGAAAATCTAACGAAAGGGAAACATTTCTACGATCCAGAGGTACAGGCGATTGTCACGACTGACACCTCTCTAGCGGGGTAGGGGAGCTCAATTCCTTCACCACACAGCTCAGGGTCTGTGGTCTCGCACTGTAGCCCAGAACCACATCAATCTGCTGGAACCTCTGGCAGCATTCAATGCCTTCAGGAATTCAAACCCCATGTAACAAACCTATCTGTGCAGATCCTAACAGACGGCACCACTGACTATTAAATTCGCCATGTCTGCCACAGCCACAATGCACCTGATCTATCGACCACCAGGTGGTTCCACCACTTTCGAAAACAATATTTCACTACTACTATCCGACAATACCAAATGCAAATCCAAGTTCTAATCCTAGGCGATTTTAACTTGGGCCTCAACGATCCTCAATATGGTAAAGCCTCCACACTTAAAGACACTACGTCAGAGTTGGGGTTCACACATCGCATAAATAGTCCAACTCATAATAAGGGACGCATTCTAGATTGGCTAGCAGATCTGAACTGCTCCATTAAGATGCTGGGAACACATCCTGTGCTTGGACAGACAATCACTTAATCACCTTCGCTATTGACAAAACAGTAACTCTTACCACTTCCACCAAGGCTCCAGCATTAGTGGCAAGAAGTAAATGGAACCTTACCTTAGAATACTTGATACCACTTCTACACCCGCTAACTCAGACTAACCCTAGACATTCTGACCCCTCAGATCTAGTCAATCTGTATAATGAAACTATGACCAAATCTATTAACATGCTTGCCCCCCTAAAACTCCAAGCCTCTCGCCCATATAAACAAATGGTATACACCCAGCTTAAAAATCCTTAGAAAAGAAAAACGAGTAGCAGAGTCCAACTGGAAAAAACACCCGTCCACACTGAATAAAGATTTATTCAGTGCAGTGTCACTTAACTACAAAATAGCCATTTTCCAAGCTAAGAAAGATAATTACAATGACCATATTGTAAAAGCTGACTCAAATACAAAGGAACTGTTCAACATACAAAAAGAACTTGAGTCACCAGCTCCCATACCGGACCCTTGCATCAAAGACACCCAATGGTGCACTAATATTCAAAATGCTCTAAAACAAAATTACAAGTATACTAGACAAAATTAACGCCAAAAAAAACCTCTAACACCCTACCTCCCAGTCCGCCTACTCCACTGTTGGCAGCACTGCCACAATTTAACTTTCAACCTCTATCCATTATAGAAGTTGAACAGATTATACTTAAACCATCGAACTGTACTGTCCAGCCACCCTAATTAAAGAAGCAGCTTTGGTGCTCTCTCCGTTCATTACTAAGTTTATCAATGCTTCATTTGCCACAAGTTCTGTGCCTACTAGTTTAAAAGATGCATGGGTACTCCCACTGCTAAACCCCACACTCGACCCAAATAACCCATCTAACTACTGGCCGATCATAACAGTCCCTTTTCTGATGAAATTACTGGATTGAGCAGCTTATCTACAAATCCAGCATTATCTAGAATGGAACAATTTACTAGGCCTAAGACAATTTCGAGTTTCGAGAAACAAACTGTAATACTCTGCAGCTTCCACTAGAAACAGCGCCTCGATGCCTGCGGGCTGTGTGAGCGCTTTATAAATGTGAAATAAATAAAAAAAAAAAATGTCGGCCTATGCACAGCATGTGACTCGAAGCATATGTATTTCTACCTTGGTTGACATCGAGACAGAGGCCCTCGAGGGACGTTGAGTCGACTGCATCGGCGCACAGCGTACTCTGCTGAAAAATATTTCCACTGAAGCTGGATATTGAATATCAAAGATGAGGAATATGTGGGAGGAACAGTCGAAAAAAAAGTTACCAGGTTAACTTGTTCTTCTGGTGATCTGCCTACGTTTCCAGACTTCACAATTTTTCATTTTTTGCATCATTCGAAACAGTTAACCATTAATTTATTATGCCTACAAGACTAGAGTGGTAGGATTTCCTTCCCAAGAGTGTGCTTCCCTGTGCATGTCAACATTAACAGTTCTATTCTGGTGATACTAGCCCATCTGTTTTTCCTTTGAGCACAAGGAGTCCCAAAATCCTAAGCAAGGACTGTAATTGTATCTCCCATATCGAATGGGGCTATGTTGGCATGCACGCTTCCTTTCATACATTTCCCACAAACTTGCATGCTACCAGACAATTGCTTGTATTTGCAGGTTGGCATGACTCTTTGTTTCTCTTCAATCATTTCTCAGATGTATTCTGTCCCCAAATCTTGTAACATCAGTTGTGCCAAACCCTTAACTGTTCTTTGTTTACCAAGCTGTCTCTTGGAGCATACTATCTCTATGATGGAAATTTTTCAATAAAGAAAAGTTAACTTTGTTTACATGGGTTTATTAACTTTTGCAACTCTGCAAAAAATAGTATTTGTGCATTTTGGGAGCATTCAATTAACATACACTCACACCGGTTACCTCATCTTCTATCCCACTACCACATTTTTCATATTAAATCACTACGAATAGGTTTCGAAACCTCCCTCCTTTCATGCAGTGTAGTGACAGTTGGTTAATTTAATGCACTATTTTGAAAGGTTTTCCATTTTAAAGTAAAATTATTTAAGCTTTGTTTTTTAAATGGACACAATATAAGGCTTTAATACTATCTATAAAATATACAGGGCAATCAAATGCCTTTCTCAATCTTTTTAAATTTTTTTTTTGACATTTATTTTAGTTAGCACACAGGAAAACAAACTATCGCATCAATTCAGCACTTCTTTACAACATTGACTCATAAACGTGCATCCCCCTGTACCCGCCCCCGTACTTTGTTACTGGCTGTCCCCAGAGGCCTGCTCCCTCGCCAATTGAGTCCGAACACCGGCTCTCCAGCCCTCCGAGGCATGTACCTCATTAGGTCCTTTTCATGTGTCTCTGAGCTTCCGCCCCCCCACCCCTTAGTTCTGGCTACCTTCCGGGACCTGCTCATCCACCAATGAAGTCCGGTTCCGGTCTGCTGCTTGCAGTGCATTTGACACCAGACGTGGTTTGTGTCAAGGCTGGAAAGCGTTGGTCATAGTCTATCACCGGAGACCACATGTTTGTGAAGCGGTGGAGGCGGCCTCTGCTTGCCGCCTTGATTTTCTCAGAGATGAAGATGTCCCAGAGCTTCAACCACCACAGTACCATTAGGGGGCCCTCTGGGGATTCCATGTCCTGGCTATTGTGATTTTCGCGGCTAGGAAGAGTTTTGTGATGAGGGCCGCTAGTGGGCCTGATCTTGGAAAGATGCCCGGGATTGGGGTCCCCAGTAGGAGTGGCTCCGGCTCCAATGGCAGCGTGATCTGGGTAATGTCTGTAATGGTGGCCATGCACTGGGTCCAAAAGTCCACCGCCACTGGGCAAGTCTACCACATGTGTATGTAGGAGCCCGGTGAGCCACAGCGGCGCCAGCATTGCGGGTCCAGGGATGGATTGAAGTGGTGCAGTCGGATCGGCGGGTAGTACCATCTCAAGAGAAGTTTATGCGCGCATTCCCGATTGGTAATGCAGAAAGAGGACGAATGCGTGCGTGACCAAATGTCAGTCCAGTCTTGATCCTGGATCGGGTGTCCCAGGTCTCTCTCCCACTGCGACATATATGTTGCTTTAGGTGCCCATGGGTTTGCCTGGAACAGACGGTACAACGTTGGTTAGTTCCAGACAATCAAGCTCCCGTGTGGCCGCCAACCGAGTCTGGGGATGTGAGCACCAGTGCCTGAGTTGGATACACGAAAACCTGTCTGACTCCGAGAGATTAAAGACTCTTTTGCATTGGATGAAAGTCAGCGGCTGGGTGCCTTCGAATAGCTGACTCAGGGAGCGAAGGCCTCCAGCGATCCAGTTTCTAAAGTTCGAGGGGGAGAATCCGGGTGAAAAGGCCGGGTTGTGGAACACTGGGGTTGACGGGCTCAGGTCCCTCGGGATGCCTCTGGATTTGCGTGCCCAATCCCATGCCTTTAATGTCTGCTTAGTCGATGATAGGATGGACGGCCATGTTTGCCGCAGTGAGCAGGAAGGTGTAGGAGAAAGCGCAGGGGGAGAGGTAATCGGGATTGTTCTATGTCCATCCATTTGGGGCGCCCTGAGGCAAAAGTCCAGGCCCGAGTGTGAGCCATCTGTGCTGCCATCTGATACCGTTGGAGGTCGGGGACCCGAGACCTCCCTGGATCGGGGCACGTAACATGGTATTCCTCGGGATGCGGGCTTTCTTCGCCTTCCATATAAATCGAAATATCTTCCTTTGAAGTCGCTGTAGTGGGGGACGAGGGACCATAATGGGGAGGGCCGAGCAGGCGTAAAGAAATTGTGGTAGTAAATTCATCTTACAGGCCGTAATGCGACCTATTAGCGAGATTTCCTGCTTGAGCCAACTGTCCAGATGTTTTTCTAAGGCATTAAGTAGAATCGGGAAGTTTGTCCGGTGGGTGTCTGCAGGAGATGCAGGGATCTGCACCCCGAGGTAGGGGATATACTTTTCGCTTAGTGGGATCGCACACTGGGATCTGATGGACTCCTTATCTCTCTGTCTCTCTGGTCTAAGCCTATCCCCAGGGCTGAATATTTTGCGAAATTGATGGCAAATCCAGAGACCTTTCCGAATCTCTGGATTTCCGCTAGGGAGGCCCTCAGGGACCGGGAAGTGTCTGCTATGGTCCGCATCATGTCATCGGCGTAGAGCGCGATCTTATGCTGGGTAGGGCCCACTTGGAGGCCTTTGATTCTGGCACTGAGGTGAATCCGCTGGGCCAAGAGTTCCATAACCATGGCAAAGAGGAGGGGGGAGAGGGGACACACCTGTCTGGTGCCGCATGTTAGGGGAATCGGGCCGGTCAGTAGGCCGTTCACTCGGAGGAGAGTCGTCGGGGTTTGATACTTCGCTAAGACAAGCTTCGAGAAGGATGGCCCGACGCGGAATGCTTCCAAGGTAAGACGAAGGAACGACCAATCTACCTTGTCGAAGGCCTTGGTCGCGTCCAGAGCCAGCAGGGCGAGTTTCCGAGAGTCTCGCTTAGCAATCTTGACCATGTTGAGGACCCTGTGTGTGTTGTCCGTGGTGGCTCTGTGTAGGATGAATCCTGTTTGGTCTGGATCTATAACGTCCGGGAGTATCTTCGCTAGACGGTTTGCCAGGACCTTTGAATAAATGTTCGCGTCTAGGTTTAACAAGGAGATGGGTCGATATGCCGCGATGGCTCTGGGATTTTTTCCTGGTTTCAGCGCTAGGACTGTGATCGACTTTCATTGACTGGGTTATCGATCCTGAGGTGGCGAAGGAGTTGAAGAGAGTCATGGGAGCCAGCAGCTGGGGTCGGAAGAGTTTGAAGAATCGCGGCGAGAACCCATCTGGTCCCGGGGCTCTTGGTTTTAAGCTTTTGATGGCCTCGTCGATCTCTTCGCTGGTGATCGGGGCCTCCAGCTCTTCTCTTCTTGGAGTTGCGATCTGGGGTAAGGTGGCCCCCTGCAGGTAGGAATGCTGTTCTTCTCTAGATCTTGGGGTGGCTGACATTGCATCGGTCAGGTGAGTCTCTGCGACTCTTAATTTTTCCCGATCAACGAATTGGACTGCTCCTTGTGGGTCCCGGAGGCCAATAATAGTGTTCCTCCTCTTGATTCTTGCCAATTTTTCCACTAGGAATTAGTTCGCCTTGTTACCTCTGGCATAGCTCTGCTTTGTTTTGGCTAGAAGCTGGGCCGTGTCCTCCGCGTAGTGGGCCTCCATTTTCTTTCGAGCCGTCTGTAGAGCTCGGTATGTTTTCGGGGACCAGTTTCTGGCCTTACACCCCGTCTCCGCCTCCAGAATTTTGTCCTCTAGAATGCAGCGGGTCTGTTTTTGTTTGTGATAGGCCGCTCCACGGGATATCAGGACCCTTCATTGCGTCCCATGTGGTTGCCGGGGAGGTATCTTCGTTTTTGTTCTCTTCAAAGTACTGCTTTATTGTTTTAGCCAGCACGTCTCTCGTGGCCATGTCTTCTAGGATCGGGTCATAAAGAGACCAGCTGCGCCGTGGGGACGGGTCAGGGTTGTGGGCTCTGAGCGTTCGCGTTATGGGCGCGTGGTCCGAGAGGATTCTGGGTCCAATGAGGACCTCATCTGTGAATGCCAGGATCTGCGGGGATGCCAACAGGAGGTCAATGCGAGAGTATGTTCTATGCACATAAGAATAGTACGAATAATCTCGCTCCTCTGGATGAAGGACTCTCCAGGCGTCTACCACATCCAGGGTTCCGAAGAGTTTGAGTAGCGCTGTCGCCAGGCCAAAGTCTCTGCGGGCTGGAGGGTGCGATCTGTCTGCTAAGGGGTCAGGGACTCCGTTGAAATCTCCTCCGATGATGGTTTGGCCTTCAGCAAATGGAAGGAGGGCGCTTTCTAGGGCAGAGTAGAATACCTCCTGGTCTTCATTCGGAGCGTATACTGAAACCAATGTGTACAGTTGGTCGAGCATTCAGCATTTCACCGCCACGAAGTGGCCCTCGGGGCATAGCATGGAGTCCAGGATTTGCGGCTTAAGGCCTTTGGCGATCAAGATTGCAGTCCCGCCCCTCTTCGTTCCGTTGGATGCCAGAAATTGCAGCAGGAATTGCTGGTCCCGGAGCCTCGTGAAGTCGGCAGGAATCCGATGAGTCTCCTGGAGGAAGACAATGGAGGCCTCGTCATTCTGGATGCGTCTCAGGATCGTTTTCCGCTTCTGCGGGGCGTTGAGGCCCCTGACATTCAGTGTCAGGAGCTTTAGTTTTTGGTGTGGGGGGTGTTCCCTGAGCGTCCTCTGGAATGGGGCTCTCCTTGTCGCAGGGGGGATGGGTGTATTCGGTCTTCATCTCGTGGCTTGAGTTCAGCGTGGTTTTCCTGTGGCTGGGTTTTCTGTACCCTCCAACGGGAGGGTAAACTTTTAAGTGGGTGGGGGGGCCAGCATTTCCCATGCGGGCCTTCCCCTTGCCAACGGGGCCAAACCTGTCCTGCCAGCCAACGGGGCTGGGATTCCTGTAACTGAACTCCCAGCCAACCGGGATAGGATCAAACCCCATAATTGGGTTCGTCTCCAAGAGTTGATTGGTGACATACTCCTTGGAGTAGGGCATGGGGCGATCGGGGCCCACGGCGGCTCTGATGTTTTCTTAAACTTATTGAATCGGAAATGTCATGATTGCTGTGGGTGGAAGGCTTACTTTACTTTCTGGCGTTTGAGTTTTGGACCGGGGTTGCTGTAGTTATTTCTGGGGTGATTGCTCCGTCTCCCCTGAGGGACGTAGGGGACTATGGGCTGTTGAGGACTCCGGAGAGTTAGGGTGCAAAATGGACTCCGCATCCTCCAGCCGACTTATCTTGCGCTGAACGCCTTGGAATGTGAATTGGAGAGTGGACGGAAACAGCCATCAATAGCGTATTTGCTGGGACTGCAGGAACGCAATTAAGGGCTTAAAGGCTCTTCTTTTCTGTAGGGTCATCAGTGAGAGGTCTTGGAAGATCTGAAGTTGAGTGCTCATAAACGAGAGCTCATCTTTAGTACGGCTTATTGCCGAGATGGCCTCTTTGGTGGCGTAGAAATGGACCCCGGTGATTACGTCCGGAGGACTGTCCGAGTCCACCCCTCGTCTTGGGCGCAGTCTGAGTGCGGTCTAGGATAAGCTGGGTTTTGTTCATGTGTGGGAGGAGGACTTGGAAAAAATTGCCTATGTATTCTGTTAACTCTTTCTCGGGGACCGATGACGGGACCCCTCGGATACGCAGGTTATTTCTACGAGCCCTATTCTCCAGGTCCTCCTGTTTAAATTCAAGTACCTTGTTCCTGTTCTATAGCACCTGGAGATCGCGTCTCAGTTCTATTAATGCGGCATCGTGGCTCTGGGTTGGTCCTCTACCTCTCCAAGTCTCTGCTCCGGCTTCTGTGAGTCGGTGGTCTGTTTGGTCCATCCGCGTAGACAGTTCAGTCATGCAAGACCGGAACTCAGCTTTAATGTCCTGCATGAAGGCCTGGATGTCATCTCTAGTGGCTAGCTTTCCCTGTTCTTCGGGAGCATTCTGTGGGGTTATCTTCGGGGAAGGGGCTGACATCTTCGTCTTGTCTGCGGCCAGCAACATGGTGGAGATATCTGAGGATTTGGTTGTTTTAGCTGGTTTCGACATCTCGCGCGGTTTATGGATCTGTACCTCCCGGTGCGGCGGACTTAGAGGTGGGTCAGGTGAGCTATTCACAGGGTGACACCCCAAGTGGTAGAGGCTCCGAGGCCGTCAGTCGGCAGTAGACTGGGGTCCCAAGGGCGAACCCGAAGCGCAGATCACTGGCAGGAGAGACCCCACGGTTGTAGGGGCGGAGGCCCAGGACACTCGAGGGGTAGCGTGGACTAATGGGCAGGGGCGCCCCAGGAAGCCACCGGGCGGCGGGGTGCTGCACGGATAGTGATCTCAGGAGCATCCGATGTTAGGATCCCAGTGGCGCTGGAGTCGCCAATTCAGCGCCTCGGGACGGCGGCGTCAGGCCGGGAGCCCGGAGCTTCTTGCTGGATCTAAGGGGGGGTGATGTCGCTGGAGCAGGGCCTCAGGCTGTGCGCCAGTCAAGGGTCAGTGGGCCGGGGCGCCCCTGCAAGACGTGATGGAAGACCCAGCCAATGCACAGCCCGGGGGCGAAGTGGTCGCGATCGCTTCAAGCGGCTACGGGAAGCCAGCCCTCACCTTCTTCAGGGCCAGAGGACCCCAGCTGCCGTTCTCAAAACCTCTCTGGGGCGGGGAGGGCCGCTGCAGGCTCCTCGCCCGGCTTCAGCGTAGCACCACTTCTGGGCGCGGGAGCTCCCGCTCGACCAGAGCCACGGGGACAGGGCCTGTTCTTCCCTCGCCGGGGACACCTCGGACGATTGGCGTGGGGGTAGGAGGGGGGCACCAAGGTGGGAGAAGGCCGCACCCCGCCCGCAGCACTCACTCTTCCAGCAGTCGGTGGGCCGGACTCCTGTGCAGTGTCTTCGTAGCCGCCGCCTCTGGTTGCCTCCGGGCTCCACCTCAGCGTCTGGGGCAGGACAGGGATAGCTTCCCGCTCGCTCCCTGTTACGGCGCGGGGCTCGTCACGTCCGCCATCTTGGATGTGCAGGTCGCGTCTCGGCGCGAGAGTGGGGCATCACTGATTCAGGGGCTAGTAGGGGGAAACTGGGTCCCACCGGCTCACATCAGATGCTCTGCGATCTCAGGAAGCCATTGATTAGCGCCATCCGATCCAAATTCATCTAATGGTAGCTGGTGGCCGTGGGCCCCGGACAGAGGCCATCAAGGAAGCAGCCGCATCGCTGGCGCTCCTGGCCACGCCCATGCCTTTCTCAATCTTAACATTTTGCTTATTGTTTTTTTTAACAATTTTTATTATGTTTATTAACACTACAAACATTGAAGACATTCACATATGAGCTTCACATCTTATGTTCACATGTTATACGTCGCATTCCTCTCCCCTGCCTCCCCCTAAACTCGAGCCCCTACTTCGATGCCATCAGCTGGCATGTCTTCCTCGTTAGCACCCTCCTATTGTCTTCAATAAGATCGGCCTGGGAGGGTCCCACCAGACTGGCCACCAGTTGTCTCCATGCTATCAGCAGTCCTGCTTCCTCCTCCCGCCCCTACTGATTGCTTCATACCAAGCTACTGTTTCCGCGTCTGCCCACTTTAGGTCAGCCCACCACGTCTCTATTCTGGGTCGTTGGGCTGCCTTCCAGCTCATTGCGATTCTCCGTTCGGTCAGGATGTAGGCCAGGTCTTTTATCTTACTGATGTGCTTCAGGTTGCGTGGTCTGGCAAAGCACCCCAACATGCATGCCCAAACTGACTCCACCTCCAGTGTGATCCCTTTATCAGCCAGGCGTAGCTTAACCTCTGTCCAGAACCTACCCACCTCAGGGCAAGCCCAAAACATGTGTATCATCCCAGCTTCCACCTCCCCACACAATGGGCATTTCTGTGGCATTGGACCTCCAAACTTGGTCATTTTGCTAGGGGTCATATATGCCCTATGAGTAACATATAACTGGATCTGCTATAACCTTGCGTTTCGGGACACCACCTTGTGGTACCTCTGGGCCCATTTCCATTGTCCATCCTGCATAGGTTCTCCCACCTCCTCCCAGTCCCGCCTTAGTTGGAGCGGCTCCTTGCCCACCCTCGACATCAGTAGTTCGTATATGCAGGATATTTCGTGCCCTCCCTCCGAGATATCGTACACCGTCTCCATGACCTCATCTGGTTGCTCGGCTAGCACTACTTCGGGCCACTTTTCGCGCACCCGTTTGGTGATTCTAGTATAGGTGATATATTGGCCTTTGTGCACCCCGGTATCCTCCATTAATCTCGAAGTCTAGTGCCTTCCCCTCCTGCCATACATCTCTGAGGGTCGCAAGGCCCATCGGTTCCCAGTATCTATGGATCCCTCTTATCATTTGCAAGTCCTCCCACATAGCGCCGCTAGCAGCACCTGCAGGGAACATGGGGTCGGGTTTCCCACTATCTGCCATGCTTTGCTCCAAATTTCCCAGCCCAATGACAATAATCTTGCCCTTCCTTGCAGCTTGGATTTAGGCAACCACACCACCTCCCTTAGGAAAATAGGATCAGTGTCCTTGTACAGTAACCTAGCTTCGGCCGTCTCTACTTAGGACAGCCACCTAGCCACATACAGGACCTGTCACGCCAGGTAGTATGCCTCGAAATTCAGTAGGTTTATGCCTCCCCGTCACATGAGTTTTGCAACTTCCAAAGGCCACCCTATTCCTGGAGTTATGCCATAAGAAGCCCCTGCATAACCTGTGGAGGGGCAAATAAAACGTTTGGGGGGCATTTACGGGATGTTGGTGAAAAAGTGTAGCAATCTCGGCAGGACCACCATCTTGATGAAAGCCGCCCTACCTACCATGGCAAGGGGTAGCCTGGACCAAAACCCCATGCTATTCTTAATGCCTTCCACTGCCATTTCTGTATTGTATCTGTGTTCTTGCTCAGCTGTGTGATGTATGTCAATTCCCAAGTATCGGAAATGTCCTGGTCTGCCAGGGTATCAGCAAGACCGGTAGGTTCCTATGCGAGGCCCGCCTGTATCTCCCCAAAGGGAACATGCTTGATTTCTTGGGATTTACCAATGCCCGAGAGGGTGGCGTAGCGCTCCATCACCTCCAGGACATTGGTTTTCTTGAGGGAAGCGCAAGTATAGTAGTATGTCATCGGCATACAATTATGAGGTGTGGTCCCCCCTTGTGGGGAATCCCTATTTCCCCATATTGTTGTCTGAGGCAGATTGCCAGTGGTTCTAGGGCGAGGATGTACAGCATGGGCGATCAGGGGCAGCCCTGTCTAGTGCCCCTGCTAAGTTGCCATTTGTCTGAGATTATTGCGCCAGTTTTGACCTGGCTATTGGGGAGCTATATACCATTTTGGCCAACCTTAGGTACCCCGGCCCCATCCCATATTCTTTCAGGGCCGCTAGCAACCATGGCCACCTCAGAGTTGAAGGCCTTAATAGCATCCAAAGAGACGATTAGCATTTCGCCAGGGTCCTTTTCTGTCTGTTCAATAATGTGGTGGAGTCTCCTGTGATTGTCAGTTATATTCCTGCCTGGGATGTAGCCTGTTTGATCAGGGTATATCAGTTTGCCTATAACTCGTTTGAACCAGTTAGCAAAATCCTCACAGCCGCGTTGGCAACCTTGGTTTAGCATTGATGGGGACCTATATGACCCACAATCCATGCTTGGCTTGCCCGGTTTTAAGAGTGGAATGAGGACCGCCTCCCTCAGGGACTCTGGCAGGCCCCCTTGTTCAAACGCCTCATTTAGCATAGCAAGCATTGGGGGAGCTCATCCGACCCCAGAGCCTTGCACGTGGGTAGGTGCTGGATCACTGTCTCTAATTCGTCTAGTGTGATTGGGGCATCCAGGTCCTCCCGTTCCTGATCGTTTAGTTTGGGCAATCCTATGTCTTCCAGTGTCTCCTGAAATCTCTCGTCCCATCTCCTCCCCCGTGTCCTCATACAGGCGTTTATAAAATCTGAGGAACCCCTCATTGACTCCCTGAACTTCTTACCCCTTTATCTCCCTGACCACTGGACGTGGTGTTTCATTTTTGTATAACCATGTCAGCAGCCTTCCCGATTTATCACCCCCTGCATGTTGGCTTTCAATATATTTTTTATAGTTTGGTTTGCATAATCTGTCCCAGTGCTCCCTGCAGGTTTGTTGTAATGGCATCGCCCATTCAGCATCCTCCTGTGAGGTGCTCTCCCTCTGCATTATTTCTTCCAGCTCTGTCTCCTGAAGCTCCCGCTCTATTCACCCATGGAGCCCACTGGATTTGGATATCGCTGTGCCCCGCACTACCACCTTAAACGCCTCCCACAAGGTTCCTTCTGACTGCACTCTCCCTGTATTGATGTCAAAGTACTCGATAATCGCCTCCCTTAAGTCCTTGTGGAATCTTGAGTCCTGCAGGGCTTCGGCTCTAAGCTTCCATGTCGGGATTCTCGCTCTGGGGGGCTGGTGCCTCCACTCCAAGACCTGTGGAGAGTGGTCTGAGAGTACTCTGGCCTTGTATTCCGAACCTATCATTTCTCCTGCCAGCTCCGAGGCCACAAACATGTAGTACAGTCTCGTGTACAGGTTGGGGGGGGGGGCGCGTAATGCGAGTACTGCCTATCTTCCGGATGCAGCCGTCTCCAGATATCTTCTAGCCCAAAGTCCCTCAGCAGGGACTGTAATGCTCTTGCAGCCGGGGTGGGTCTATCTAGTTTGTCTGACCTGTCCATTTTGGGGTTTAATGTACAGTTAAAATCTCCTCCCCAGATGATAGCGCCGCCCAGTAAGGGGCTAATTTTGCCATGTAGGGCCCTACAATAGGCCGCTTTGTCTTGGTTAGGGGCGTACGAGTTTATAATGCTCACTTACCTGTTTTCTAACATCCCCTGCACCACTATCATTCTACCATCTGGGTCTACAGTGGACTGTAGCAGCTGGAATGGTAAATGAGGTGCCACCCACGTGACCACCCCCCTAGCATTCGCAGAGTATGTGGCTCCTGTGGTGGTCCCTCTCCACTTTCGCTTGACCACCTCCAGTTTAACCCTAGTAAGGTGGGTTTCCTGTAGTAATGCTATGTCCACTTTCAGCCTTCTCAGATACATCATTACTTTATTCCTTTTCAGATAACTGTTGAGGCCTCTCACGTTCAGGTTACGATTCTAAGGCTACCCCCCGCCATACATGGTTTGTCCCCCCTCCCCTCCCGGGTTTCCTCTCCAGTCTAGTTTGACATGCAATTGGGCTCATATCTCGCCCTCTTCCAACTTGAACTCCCCAACTAGAACTCCCCAACTAACTCACCCCCCCTACCCAACTATAATACACTGCACACATACCCTTCCCTCCCCCTCCCCAACTGATGCCCAGCTCCATCCCTGGATCTTGGGCTCCCCCGCGTTTGGTCCTGCTTGGAATGCCGAGATCAGAGACCCGGCAGGGTGTTGGCTGTCTACTGGTGACCTAACTAGTCTGTTTGTGGGGGTGTAAGGGCTGGCTCTGCTAGGCTCCTACACCTTTCGCTTAGTTTCCGTGCTCAAGGACCATACGTGCGCTGCCCTAGTCGCTCTATTCCGACAGGCTGCATCCTGTCCTATATTCTTGTCCCAATGTCTGAGACTGCAACATCATGGGTGCCACGGTCTCCATGCTATATCTGCGCCATCTTCCTTCTGGAGATCTGATTCCTGGGGGCAGCTCTGCATATCAGCCATTCTGTCGCATCCTCCGGGGTATCAAAAAAGTGTTCTATTTTTGTGGAACACTTTCAGTTTTGCAGGGTAGATCAGCATGTATTTGTAGCCCGCTTCTCGCAGTCTTCTCTTCACTGCACCAAAGTTCATGCGTCGGCGCTGTACCTGCAGAGTGTAATCCGGGTATGCCGTTATGTTTGCCAACACCCTTTGTATCGTTCCTCCCTTCCGGAAGTGCTCTAGGATTTTCTCCCGGTCGCAATAGTTCAGGATCTTGGCAATCGCCGGCCTGAAAGGGGGGGGGGGGGTGTCCCCGGTGGTGGCTTCCTCATCAGGGCCCTGTGCGCCCGTTCCACCGCAAACCCCTGGGTCAGCACTCCTCCTGTTATGTCCTGCAGCAACATCATTTCAATGTACTCCGTGGGATTCGGTCCCTCAGCTCCTTCAGGCAATCCTACGATACGTATATTCCTCCGGGTGCGTCCTTCCGCCTCCTCCGCCCTGCTTTCCAGGTTGCCCACACATTGCACTAGGACATGAAGCTCGGATTTATGGGTTGCACATGCGGCTTTATTCGGGGCCACTTCCTTCTCTAAGTCGCCTGTGCGTTCTGGCAGCGCTCTCTCTTCCTGGAGGAGATTCACCTCCTCCTGTACAGCCCCAACTTTGAGCTCCAAGCGCCGCTTTCAGTTCGACCATGGCCAATCCCAATTTGGTTTCCCAAGCCACTTTCAGGTCTGCAATTGCCGAATGGATCTCCTGGTCTTTGCTCGAGGTGGCTGTGCCCTCGGTTTTCTCCTTGCACCTGGCCCCCTCTGCCCAGCCGATGTTTTGGCATATTTGTCAATCGTGGGTTGTTTGCCTTTTGTTCTGAGCAGTTTGTTGGCCATCCTAATGTTTCTGGGCTTATTTCTGCGAGTCTCAGTGTGTAGTCTCTGGCTTCCGTATAACTGGTCCCCGGTTGGCAGCGGGACCCGGGTGGGCTATGTTGGGGCGGGGGGGGGGGGGGGGCTTCCTTTGTGCTGCTGAGTCTGCGCCTGGGGTGGATTGTGTCCTCCCACGTAATTGTGCACCGACGAGTCTTTTGTCCAGGCTTGCGTGCCCCACCTCCTACCGTTCCAGAACTGTGGCTGTTTAGCCCTGCATTTCCAGTGCAGTTTCAGTTGTGGCTCTGTTATTCTGCAGCTGCTGCTGTAGTGAGCTGACCATATTAGGCCAACACCCTCGCCCAAGTTTCGCACTGTTGCTCCTATTGAGCAGCAAACGGCACTATGAGGTGCAGGACCCGCCTTCAATCACCTTCCAGTGGCATCTGCAGCATTTCTAAAATGTTGCGTGCTGCCTTAGCTGTACCCCCACATCTTGATTTGGCCCCTGGGCGCTCCGCCCGTACTTTTAATGTTCCCCGTCACATTGCCACTCCACCGACGGCCTCCAATGTGGGCCGTAGGTGCTACGTGCTTGATCAGCTCACCAGTTGTGGGCCTGCATGGGTCTGATGTTTTATACTGCGGTGCTCTCCGTGAGTGTTTGTATCCTCCGCAGGTCAGGCTCCCCAAGACTTTCACCTCTCGCTGTTTGTTTTATTCCCCTGATTCCCCGCCTGCTGTGTGCCCCCTACTGTTCACACATCCATGGACATGCGTTGGCTGCTCATGGCTGACATTAAGCACAGTTTCTTCTGAGGATCGAGGAAGGATCGGCAGGAGCTCAGCAGAGACTCGTCCTATCCTCTCTGACACCCGTCACGAATGCGCTCCCAATATCCCCGGCCAACGGTCCATGCCCCACTCTCCTTACCGTGGGTATTGTCACGGCCACTGCGCCCGTTGCTCTCCCAATCTTCCCTCACAGAGAGCGGCTCCTGCTCACGGTCTGTCCACCGGTAACACTGATACCTGATCTGTCCTGGTGTAGTAAAGTAATTTACTGCTCATGTATGCAATTGCATTTCGCAATCCCAGTTCGCTTACTATTTCTTAGCTTTGCTGATTGTCCGTCAAAAGACTTCTTTCGAAGGGATTGTGTCCTCCGACGTATTCCTTATCTTTGATAATACGTTTTCAGCTTGCTGGCCTCGGAAATTATTTCTGTAGAGGGCGCTGCGTGTCGACGTCCGCCGAGTTGATGTCCCTTGACGGCCACCGTATCAGCGCCGAAGTCACCATGCCCATTAAAGCCACACACGGCGTCCGTTGCTCAGTTCCGTTTTTCCGTGCTTCGTGGGGCCTCGGAACATTGTTGCTCAGCTTAGTCAGACAAACCTTCTACATCTACTCGAATATACCAACTCGTTCTCGATGGCATCTTCATCGGAACCGACAATGCCGTGATTCTGCTTAAATAAAATGTCACGACTGCGGTACAAAAATGTCCAACGGATCCACACAGGATCTGCTTGTGGTGCTTGGGAGCCGAACACCATTGTTCGGAGTGTGAGGACTGCATGTCCATGACGGCGAAAGCCTTGAAGGAGCGCAAGGGGAAGCTCGAGCGAAGTAAGTCAGTCAAAACCTCCTCGAAAGTTTCTTCGGCTGAGTCGAGGCAGTCGTCTCCTCGCCGTCAAACATTCCCATTCTAGATCTCAAAGTAGCTCCCACCATTCGTCGAGATCAAGACACTCAAAGAAGAGACTTCGAAGATCCCCTTCCTCGTCTTCTGTTTGCCCAGAAAGGGTCTCCTGCCCCACAAAACACAGCTCTCAGGCTGAGTGGGAGGAATTCAGGAAGAAAATGCTAAGCGTCTTCGAGAAAGCAGCCTCGACCCCCTCGAAGACAGCTGAGGGTGATACCCCGGGTGAAAAACACAAAAAATCAAAACGCTGCGAGTCGCAGCACCTGGCGAAACATTCCACCCGAGAGCGCCACGGGCCATCGGGTAAGAAGGCACCGTCTTCGCCGTCGTCTAAGATCGCTTCAACGCATGGATCAGCGCCATCGACACCGTTGTCGAAGGGTTCTTCGACGCGTCGGTCGATCGACTCGACATCGACGCCGATGAAAGAGGACCATGGCTACTCCACAGCCAACAGTGATTCCAAGAGCCTCCGGCACGACGCCGAGACTGTCGTCGACATCCTCGAGTTGGATCCCGATCCTCTCGAGTTCTTCGAGGCCTCTTCCAGTTTTCTCGGCGCCTTCGAAGCCTGTCACATCGGCGTCTACGACATCGACGTTTTCTCGCCCAATAATGAGTTTGGCGCCTTCTGCCTTAGCAATGGGTTTTATACCATTTCAGAGGTCAGAGTACCCTGGATTATCTTCAATTTATGAAGAAGGGAAAGATTCTGACCAGGAAACCTTCGGGTTGCAGAGGACCACACTACCTGTTTCGGGGGATTTCCCCTCTGAGGAAAGAAGGTTGAAAGACCTACAGGAGTCATTACATGAGGCAAGTGGGCTGGACACTTCGACAGAAGTAGATTTTGTTAAGCCAGACCCAGGGGAACATGCCGAAACACCATATAGAACCCTGATGACAAGAATTATTGAATTTATGGGTTGGTCTGCGTCTTTGTCTGTTTTTCAACAGGATGACCTGACAGACATATTAGACAAAGGTCCTACAGGAGGATCCTGTGGTCCCCTTCCATGCAGCCTTACAAAGAAAGATTGCATCTAATTGGGAAACTCCTGAAGTTATCCCTGCTGTCAATAAAAGATTATCAGCCAGGTATAGGGTAGCTGCAGCTGACCCTGAATACTTATCGAAACACCTGACTCTAGAGAGCCTGGTGGTCCAAGGGGCAACTTCATCAAGCAGCAGAACCGCTTACCCTACTGTCCCACAGGATAGAGATGACAAGAGGTACGATTCTATGGCAAAGAAAGTCTTCTCTGCTTGTAGTATGGCGTTTAAGTCCATCAACGCCACCTGTACGCTCGCCAGGTTCAGTCACATACTGTGGGAGTTTGCTTCATCTGCGGCTGACTGCATACCCGAAGGAGAGGAAAAGGAAGCCTTCCTTAACATTATTAAAGATTACAAAGATGCCATGTGCGAGTCACTTCAAACTGGCATCGATTCCGCTGACCGTATCAGCAGGGCCATGGCGGCAAGTACAACAATCCGCAGGCATGCGTGGTTGCAAAAGTCTGGCTTTGCTCCAGATGTACAGGCTATGCCCTTTGACGGCTCTTCACTATTCGGAAAAAGGGCTGATGACAGTCTGGAAAAGTTGCAGACATCTAAAGCAGCAGCAAAATTTTTAGGAGCTGCTATCCGCCAAACTCCTTTTCGCCCCTCAGGAACCTCTGGGAGAGGAAAGTCCTTTCGCTGCTATTCCGCATTCGGGAAAGGCAGAGGACAGCCGGCTCAAAGAGGCCAAAGGAGATCACCTGAGGTGGACGGGTCAAAAGTACTAAGGCCGCAGCAGCAGTAGGTGCCTCTTTGCCCTCGGCATCTGCATCAGCCGCCCCAAACCACTCGGAGGTCTTTCCACACAAAACACCTGTAGGGGGCAGGTTACCTCACCATCTGACAGAATGGCAGGCTATTACGTCAGATGCTTGGGCATTGGAGACAGTTGCCCAGGGTTACTGCCTACCCTTTCTACACATCCCTCAGTCATCCACCGGGGCACAGCTCTCTAAAAGTTCCAGATCCGCTCCTCTTGCAGGAAATTATAGACCTGCTAGAGAAAGGTGCCATAGAACCGGTACCTGTAGCGGACAGGAACAAGTGCTGGTACTCCCCCCTACTTTCTCATACCAAAGAAGGACGGAGGACTGAGACCCATCCTGGACTTACGAGAATTGAACAAGTTCCTCAGGAAGGACAAGTTCAATATGGTAACTCTTGCTCAGATCCTTCAGGCCATCCAGCTCCAGGACTGGCTGGTATCTCTGGAACTTCAGGATGCTTATTTCCATGTGCCAATCTATCTCAAACACAGGAAATACCTGAGGTTCACAATTGGCGACTCTCATTATCAATTTCGAGTTCTGCCATTTTGGGCTGACCTCCGCCCGAGGGTCTAAACCAAGCTAATGTCGTTAGTGGCTGCGAGTCTAAGGAGGGAAGGGATCCACGTCTACCCCTACCTGGACGATTGGCTGATTAGGGCTATATCTTCGGAACAAGCTCAGATCCAGCTAGATTATGTCTGCCACTTCCTTCACAAACTGGGCTTCTCCCTCAATTTAAAGAAGTCAGATGATGCCATCACAGAGACTCTAGTTCATTGGAGCGGTCCTGAACACTTGCCTGGGAAAAGCCTCGCCACCAGAGGTGAGGGCTCAAGATATTCTGCAGATGGTCAACAAGTTTCAAAATGCCCAACGTCTCCCAGCCTTAGACTTTTTGAGGTTGCTAGGCCTCATGGCATCAGAATGAAGGGGTGTTATTGTGTTGGTTTCTAAACTGAGCTGGAGCCTAACCTGAAAATGTCCTCATTGGTTTGTGTCCTAGGTTTTGTGTGACAAATTATGACTGGACCATTCAGGCTTGTCAGGAAGCCTAAACCCTAGATACTCATTCCTTGCACTTGATTGTGGCTTGCGTTTTGACCCAAATGTCTCCTGTTCTGCCGTTTTCCTTGTTGCATCACATTTCAGATTTATAATGTATTCAATGCACAACAGAAAAGATGTGGTCATTGCATTTAGCACCACTTTGTCCGCTTATGTGCGGATTGGTGCTTCATCAATCTTGGCATGTCTGTGTCCAAATGATGTGGCCAAACAATATATAAATTGAAAACCAATGAAGCTACAAAGCAGCCCTATCCTAATGCCAGGAGTAGTTTAGGAAATTGCAGGAATATGACCAGTGTATAGAAATAAAATCCTGACCTTTTTTCAAGCCAATACACCTAGAAGGCATATGATTCTCTGGAGTAAATGGCTTGTAGGAGCACCTTAGTCGCATTTGATCTGACAGTATTGTACAGTTTGACCTGGTGCTGTTCTACAACTCTATAATCGAATGTGTAACCTTTTTGGGCATCTACTTTTTTGACATGGGTCAAAGCAAATAAAGGGATGTTATTTATAGAGATAAAATGCACCCTCTGCTCTGAATAAAAAAGAAATGTGCTTTTTATGCGATTAGGTTGAACAGATGTTATGATGACTTGTACCACGAACCAATGCCATTTGCATGGTCTCCAGGCGCTCGTGGCTTTGTAAGAAACTGGGTCGGGGTGGTTAGTTGGGGAAGAAGGATAGGATAGAAGTTTTGCTCTTTTGTTGCTTGCAGAGCTAAGAGAAACTGCTGTCTGCGCATGTCAGCTTTGAGTGGTTTATGTGCACTGGTCTTGTGTCTAGAAGGGTAGCGGCCAGTGTCTTGGTTTTGTTCTTGTGGCGTGGTTAGCGGTGGGTGTGTGGTTTGTGTAGTTTAGCTGGCCCTTTTGGGTGTATGTAGTATGTGGGAGGTATGCAGGTGTGGAGAGGGTTTAGTCTCCGGGTGTTATTTTATTGTTGGTTTTTCAGTCTGTTTAGTTCCTTGTTTGCTATGGGTGTAGAGGATGGTTTGTGGGGGTGCATGTTTTTATGCTAGTCTCAGTGAGTTGAATAGCCAGGTTTTAATTTGGTTTGAGGTTCCCCTGAATTTCCTCTTCTCGTAGTGTTCTTGATGTGCATACACAACAGACTTCTAGCTTTATTAAAACATCTATTATATTTCTTCCTCTGTTCAAATCCAAATCCTAAGTTACTAAATTACTTATTTTACTGATTAAACTCAAAGTAACCTACTTTCCCATACAGAAATCATTGTGGTATTGTCTGTCAGAAAATATTACACTAACAATATTATTTAAGAGAGTATGCAAATGTGTGTGTAAACACATATGATATAAGCGTTGTAACTGTTACTTATTTGGATAGTTACAGGTGCTTTATTTAGGAAAATGCACATAACCTCCTTCAAATCAAATGGATATGGATCATTTTGTGTTGCTCAAAACACTATTTCAACTTTAATTGTCTAGTGCTCGAAACATAGTACATGAAATCTTAAAAGAATCTTTGCTCATCTGCCTGTTGAAAACTAGCCCTTAGCCCAAATGTAAATGACATGCCCATATTAAAATGAAAGAAAAGAAATTCGCAAGATCTCTGAAAAATCCAAGGCTGTCCAGTTAACTGCACTTAGCATCTAGAACAATTCTGCTTGCTAGAATAAGCTTTTAAACACATGTCCCAGTCTGCATAGTTTCTTAAAGTGCCAGGGCTACTGTATCAAGTGGTGTGCACTGTACATGAGTAATTGGCCAGTGTTTATATGCAGTTTGTCTTGTGTTAAAATGTCATTGGGTCGTTTCTGTCAAAAGTGCACTTTTATGCTTATGTTTGTCCTAAGCCAGAGAGTGATTACGCATGTTCTACATGTTTTGTAGCTTTTGGCAGATGCTGAAAAGCCATTTCCTCTCTTCAATGGCTACAGATGCCAATATTTGTCAAGTACACATGCTTCTAGTTTTGTAAAGTCAATTTAAGGGTTGTTAACAGTAATGGGTTTCACCTAATTTTTGACATTCTGGACTCCACAGCACAATAAGCTATTACTCATTCATACTGGTGGACCTTTATCAGGATACTTTTGCCGGGCTGTAAGGAATGACCTGGAGAGTCTGATTTGCATTGGCAGATGAGCTTCAGCCCGATTTGTGAATGAGACCAATGACATTAATAGCTTAACATACTCCAACAATCTATCTGATGATTGCAAATTATAGTTTTCACAGGTTGTGATAAAGGTAATCTCATAGGTCTTCTATAGTTTCATACGGTCTCAGCCCAGTTTTCTTGGAAGGTGGTGTACTCCGACTACGTCTACCTTTTTTCTTGCCATTGTTTGGCCAGTATATGCTTCAACTCCATTTCGTTTCTCAACTGCCCCTGCTGATTGGAGATGGTGACGGCAATGCAAATTATGCTGGACCTTCAGAGTAGACAAATGTTTTGATAATGTTATTAACAAAAGGAGTTTCCTGCACCTGCCTTTCTACAAGGGTGTGCCTACAAACATCCTGAGAAAAAGTGCAGTTACTAGCAGGCATTGCCACTGTTTACATTTTGGCAGTTGGAGAAAATCAAATTGTAGCCCCACAAACTAGTCGTACAGTGGAGGGTGTGCCCCGGGTTTGATCAGCAAACTATTCCCCATGTTATTTTGTAAGCATATTACACATCTTTGACAGTATATTGAGCCATAGTTGTAAGCTGTGGTTCAAACCAGGATTGTCCTACTAGCATGACCATTTCATCTCTACCCACATCTGCCTACCCGTGATGCATCCTGATTAGGTGTGACACTAGTATTTTTGGAGCTACTAACTGACCCTGTTAATCTCGCCAGAGGGAGTCCTCATGTAGCCGGCACCCCTTTATCATCCATTTGCCTTTTTATTCTGCATAAGTTATGCTCTTGGATATGTGGAATGTCCTCTTATGTGGTGTCCCTTCCTGTACGGCTTGCACCTGCAAGATATACATATCATTGACCTCTAAGGTGGCAGCTAATTTGTAAGTGCGATCAGCAAAATCATTTCCACATCTTATAGGATCATCCAGTGCCTGGTAGGCTGCACATTCGATGATAACAATTTGCTCAGGTAACATTACTCTAAGAACCCTAACACATACTAAAAGGAAACAGCGAGGCTTCATGACCTTAACCAGTGCACCCATTAAAAACAGTTGACCAAAGTCGTGGGTGATGCCAAACGCTTATCTTGCATCAGTGTAAATATTAATTTATGGCTTAGCTGCTACTCGTGCTCATAAGGGCCACTAAATCGGACACATGAGCTGATGTTTGTGTCAATCATACACTCTGCTATTGCTCCAAGTGCACTTCTCCAGCATGGGGTCTGGCATGGATTCACATGCTCATGAATATTCCCCATAGTTAGTCTGGGAATTCTCAGTAAAAGAAAAACAGTTTAATTTTCACTTGCAAAACTGTTTTTTCCCCATAAACCAATCGCTGTCCTCTTGGTCGTACTGCCCCGGCCAATGACAGACCTCTCCCTAAGCCCCTCCTCTGGAAGCCATCTTCAGATTTTTACCACCCGGTTCAGTGTTGGGAGTCGTTGAGTTTTGCTCTTAGAGCTACTTATAGGACTTTTCTGTTTTTTTTGTGGAAAAAGGTTCCATTTTTGTTCCAAAAGAGCCTGTGCTCTTCTCTCCATCTGCCGACAGCGGGGATCTGTTGTTGAAGTTCAGCATCCCTCAAGGGCGAGAATCGTCACTTTCTTGAAGGCCAATGGGCCTACTTCGCGCCCTCCGACCATGACGGAGAAGAAGGAAAGGAGGATGGTGCTTGTGGACGACAAACCCCTACAATGCCTCTACTGCCTGCATCCGGACCACAAGGAAGAATTGCCAGATTTGGCTCGGATTCTACAAGAAAAAGGACTGGCACAGTAGACTGGCAGGGTGGCTGAACGCCAAGGCCTCTGCCCTGTGCCCAGAGCAGGGACATACCTCGCCCAAGGCTGGTCAGTCCAAGGAGCGGGCTTCTAAGTCCTGTGAGGGCATCTCACCCGTGAGGGCCCAAGATAATGCCAATCACTGCAAGTCCGGGGTCGCTGCAGAAGCGGGTCCCATGGCAGACAGGGTGTGATCAACGCCACCCTCTGCCTCATTGCCAGCCCCCAATCGAGCTCCTCCTTGAAGAGGAAGTCGTCCAAGCGGCGGGAGAAACCAGGGAAACGGCCGGCAGAGGAGAAGGCCGAGCTGCCTGTTGGGGAGAATTCTCATTCTATGGTTAATTTCCCTTACGTAGTGAGACCCCCAGCAGCTTTGCTGGATTTCTGGAGTTTATTTTTTCACTTGGTAAGAGTGTACCTCTTTTTCCCACTCGTACTACCTGTGTTTTGCCATGTGTATTTCATCTGCTTTTGTGATTGTGGACTCTGGAGTACACCACTTCAGTAGCCCCCTTCTTTTGTGTTACACAGCACCTTCAGTGCAGTGACACCGGGTTGTCTTTTAGACTTCCCACCGACTCCATTTCTGAGGCTGACTACAGTCGCACAGAAAAGGGTAAAGTTGCCATTAACTTTACTTGGTCAAATAACCACAGATCCAGTACACCCCATCTTACATGGAGTACTGGAAAGGGTTAATCCTTAGCCCTTTTTCTCTGTACCTCCTAGGGAATTGTTTCGCTCTTAACATTTAAACTTGGCTGGTATCTACCCTAACTTTTCTACTGCGATTATACTATATAAACGTGGTATGGTTTTAGGCTATTGGCCTCGAACATAAACCCGCTTGACCAAATACTTTCTTTTGGCTCCGGTCGGGTTTATTCGCCATTTTCTTTTGTTAAAGGCCTTATTGTGTTTTACTTTGCGCGGCAAACCAGGTTTGCCTTCTTTGTTCGCTGTCTTTTGGCAGGCTTCTGCCAAGAATCCCTCCTCTGGGCGCCTGGGTGTCTAGGTGGGCTGAATGTGAGGAAGGGGTGTAGTCACTCCCTGCACAGGGTATCCTAGGAAACCCAAGTCGCACTTTGCCATGATTGGCTGGGGTGGTTGTCCGGGCTTCCTCTGTTTACAATATCCAAGTACTCCTAGCAATGTTGAATCTTCCACTGTCTGACTGTGATCCTCGACAACAGGAATCCGGTTCCACTTGACACTGGCTCTGGCCTATTGACTTTTGTATTTGTCAGTGTTCTCCGATTGTCTGCCTTGACAAAAGTATTGCATATGATTTTTGTCCTCGACTCTCTGGTCAGCCCAGGTGCTAAGTGTGTTTTGCCCCGGTAACATTTCTTGCCGCGGATACACGTTTCTTTAATGCGACCGAACTGTCAGTGATCGCATGTGTTTAAGGTAATGTCTTTCGTTTCACAACACTGGTCCGTCAAAACATAAGGTACTTACCTTGAGCTATTCTGTGCCAAGAGAATTGGTGGTTTGTAGTGTAGTTAACGTGTGTTTTTGAATTAATAGAAGTGTTGTGCTTTACAGATGGTTTAAAAATAAATGTACTTATATTTTTTACCTGAAACCTTGAGTCAGTATTTGCTTGAGTCACAGTAATTGTGGTCCCTTTGTGTAATCTCTGCTACTACTCATATACTCTTGAGATAAGTCTGGCTGCTCTGCTACTGCTACCACTTTAACATAGTAGTACAGGCTTGTTCCAAAGGTGAACTTGTTTTATCACTTGTGGTCTTAATTGTGTGTAGTGCTCCCTAGAGGCACTGCACGGGATTCTGCCTAACACTGCCTAAGAAGGCCCTGGCGGCACAAGAAAAGTCTCGTCTATGATGAAGCTGGTGGCAGCTGCTCTTTCAAAAGCTAAAGGGGCTGACCCGGAAAGGTTAACCCCCACAGCACTGAAAGTGTCCCTCCCCCCCAAGCCGAGAAGCTGCAGTGGTGACTTTGAGGTCTGCCGGCACCCCGGAGAAGGGGGACACCCCCTCAGAACCTGGTTCCAGCCCTCAGGATAGAAAATGGGGGTGGGAAGGTCCAGGTGGCCCTTGATCTGTCCCAGGCTGGGGCTCAAGCTATGGACATTTCGTTCACAGCGGTCGAGGATATGGAGTCCCTGCACACGGTCCTCGAGGATGTGGTAGAGTACGGAGACGACTAGGGTGCAGGGCCCGGTGTTCTGATCACACCAGTTCTGCCGCAGGATGGGTTTCTGGACTTCCTGTCAACCCTCCACACCTTGGAGATCCAGAAGGGGATGCCACAAGGTCTGTTTCAACAGTACCCCAGACCCCCCCGATCAGCGGCCTATTAAGAGAAAGCTCCATCTGACGACGCCTTTTCAGCCTCCACACCCGCATCTGGTCCCATCTCCCCCAACATAACTGGGCACAGGGATGGATTCGGCCACGGGCAATATCGTCTGAGAAGGCAGCAGGCCCCCACAGCCTAGGGCGTCCCCACCTCACTAGTTGGGATTGTTAAATTCTATGAGGAACAAAGCCTCGGAGCTGTTCCATTTTGCTGTTCCAGCTTGTGTCCGAGGAGACGAGGAAGGAGGGTTTCCTGTACCATAGGCATGAGGCCAAGAGGGAGACTATTATGGTGGTGCTCCTTCTGGACGAAACGTGTGGGGGGGGGGGGACCTGGCCCTCTTGAAGAACCATTGCACGGCTCCAGCCAAGAGAGAGTCTGGAAAAGTACCGGAATCCGCACCAAGTGCTTGAGGTTGCCGCCATTGCTGGATTGCTGGATTGCCGGATTGCATGGTTTTGGCGACCACGTGGAACCGGTCTTCTAACCCATCCTAGTCATCCTCTGTCCCTCCGGACAGTGAGGGCAAGAGGTTGGATGCTTTGGGGAGGAAGCTTATCTACATTGCAGCCTCAAACATTAAGGCAGCCAACGCACTGGTGATCCTAGCCTGGTAGGACAGGGAAAAGTGATACAAGCTGGTGCCTATTTTAGAGTTCCACCCTGATGACGAGAGTATGGAGAAGTAGTGTGCAATCACACCACTACGGTGGCACTGGACGTTGCTGACACTGGTTTCCGCCAGATGGAGAACGGTGGCTGCCTTTTGGCTGGTTGCAGGCTACAAATATCTGCCAGGAGGTACAAATGAAGGTACTGGAAATGCCTTTCGACTGGATTACCTTTTCGAAAAAAGGCCATTGATCAATCCCTACAGGCCATCAAGGCACCGCTCTTTCTTTCGTTCTTCCAGAGGAAAATCAGGCAGGTCGTCGAACGGTTTCTCCTCCTTGTACCATCAGCTGTCCAGATCCACGACCCAGGAAGCCCAGAGGCTGTTACCAGGCCTATGGAGGAGGTCAGCGTTGCCGCCAGCAAGTCGGATGTCATCGCCATCGAGCCACTTACACAGGGCGCCGTCCAAGTCCCCTGCTTCCTCGCCCCTCTTCGTGCCGAAGGAGGGGGACTTAAGAACCTGTATTGACTACAGAGCAATCAATCAGATCACAGTAAAAGCACCGATACCACTTATGCCAGAGTTCCTGGATCAGGTGAAGCACGCTCAGATTTACACCAAGTTGGATTTGTGAGGTGCCTACCATGTTGTGAGAGTCAAAAAAGGAGATGAGTGGAAGACGGCCTTTCGCACGAAGTATGGCCTCTTTGAATACCAGGTCATGCTTTTCGGGTTATGTAATGCCCCTGCACCGTTCCAATTCTTTATGAATGACGTGCTCCGTGAGCTATTGGACGTTTGCCCAATTGTCTACATAGATGACATTCTCATCTACTCAAATTCCGAGGATGAACATATCTGTCATGTCCGGGCAGTCTTGGATGCTTCGACGCCAGTTGTATGCCAAGCTGGAAAAAATGTTCTTCCATGTGACCGAGGTCGGATTTCTCGGTTTCATGCTCTCACCACAGGGTGTACATATGGACACATGAAAGGTGGACGCAATCCTCAATGGCCCTCACCAACATCCACGAAAGTAGTACAAAGCTTGCTCAGCATCGCTAATTACTACCACCGATTTATACCTGGGTTCTCACAAATTGTACACCCAATTACCTCCCTGCTGGGAAAGAACAAGAAATTCCATTGGTCCACAGAAGCTGAAGAAGCTTTTCGGAAGCTGAAACTAGCATTTACAACAGCACCAGGTCAACACCCTCGACCAGACCTGCCATACATAGTTGAAACAAACGCTTCAAACGTAGCAATGGGAGCGGTCTTGTCCCAACGGGACCGGGAAACAAGACAGTTACATCCTGTCTCATTCTGGGCCTGCAGATTTTCTGCCCCCGAATTGAACTATGCAATCACGGATAAAGAATTACTGACGCTTGAAAGCAGCATTCAAGGCATGGAGACATTACCTTCTTGGAGCGAGACACACCATCACTGGCATCACGGACCACCGTAACTTACAATACTTGAAGACTGCTAAAGCGTAGTCCTTGCGTCAACTTCGTTGGGCGCTTTATTTCCGCAGAATACGTCTTTATTATAACCTATAGACGTGGAGTACGTAATGGAAAAGCAGACGCACTATCCCGCATCAGTGAAGAAAGGCTTTTGCAACATCCGATCCTGTGGCCATCATTCCCGGAGAACGAATCCAAACCAAGATCGCTGCCACCACGTGTGTAGATAACTTAAAACCCGTTTGCAGTCCCAGATGAATTAGTCAACACAACAGGAATGGCTTTCAAAGGTAGACTGGTACACCATCAAACAATCTACCATATTTTCAAGGAATCTTATATCCAGGACAAGAAACTGCAAAATCAAATCACTAACCATCATGATTCATAAGTGGAAGGACATCCAGGAATAGCCAAAACGCATGCTAAGATGAAACAAAACTGGAGGAGGAGGAAGAGTCCTCCTACTCACCGGTGTGCGTCTTCCAATCTTCTAGAACACTGAAATCTTCATCTTGACACCGCAGTACGACACGCTCGACCCGCGACCGGAGCACCTGCAAGTAAAAACAAAAGGCCTGTTTAGACACTTAACAGACATTAAGCTTAAGATTGTGCTACCACGAACCTCGTGCTTTTCCTTAAACCATCACTCGCCTGTTGTTGGACATTGCGGTTTCATCCATCTTCCTCTCGTCCATGCTCTGCGCCTCTACAGCTGTAGAAGTAGCAGGATGGAGAGCTCATCAATTAACAGGTGAGCCTTATGGGCCGATACATGCCTACTGAAATGACACTTTGGGTTGAAGGGTTAGAGAGGTACAAGAGTCAACGACAAGCGTATTCACATTTTCTCATATCCACGCAGGAGCAGTGCCACCAATTGTCATCATCCACAGCTCATCAGCAGGGGCAGAGACGTGACTGGGGTGATCTAAATCCTGGGAGGGCTGCAACCAAGCACCAACGCCTCCGCAGAGACCAGTTGAACGTAACAGCAGGACACAAACACCGAAGCCAGCCGGTACCAGCCAAGGTGTTGGGGGGGCTCCCACCTGTGCACCCTGGTGGGAGGCCAGCTGCCCAGGTAGGTCAGCAATTGGGAAAAGATCACCACTGACAGATTGGTGGTGGACGCTCTCGCCCAAGGACATTCCGTGGAATTTCAGCATAGGTGTCCACGGATCCCACCAGTTGATCTTCGGGAGCAGCACGTCCCTTGGCCCTTGGAGGAAGTACGGGCCATGCTGCGAAAAGGGGCGATGAAGCTAGTTTCCCAGCAACTCTGGAGCTCTGGAGTCTACTCCAGATACTTCTTGGTACGAAAGAAGACTGTGGGGCTGGAGGCCCATTCTAGACCAAAACATCTAACCCAGTACCTCAAGTCTTAAAAATTCTGGAGGGTCACGTTGCAGCACGTGATCGCCCAACTGGAAAGGGGTTTTCTTGACATTGCTGGACCTGGAGGACTTCTACTTTCACGTCCCCATTCACAGGAGACACTGCAAGTTTCTATGCTTTGTAGTGCATGGACAGTGCTACCAATTTAAGGCCCTACCCTTCGGCTTAGTCGGTGCCCAGAATGTTCAAGAAGTGCCTGGCACCAGTGGAGGCCCATCTGAGTCTATGGGGGTTTTCACGTATACCCATACCTAGACGACGAGCTTATCCTGGCCCGCTCGCTGGTGTTGGCCGTCAGACACACAGAGGCGGCCGTCAAGCTGCTGACGGATCTGGGATTCTCCAATTATCAAAAGTACTGTTTGATAACATCACAGAATGCGCTGTTCCTGGGAGCCAGACTCTATATTGTCCTGCCTAGCATCGCCCTCGGAAGAGGGTAGCGTCCATTCAGGGGAAGGTGCAGCGGCTGTTGCCGATGAAGACTGCTTGTTGCTCGGCATGTCATCCTGCATCAAACTCATCCGACTCTGCAGGTTACAGATGCAACATCTTCAGGAGTTCCTGGACGCTCGCTGGGCACAGGTGTCTGGATACTCTGCAGACAAGATCTCTCTGGGGGATGAGTTCCTTTGAGTGATGAGGTGGTGGGGCGTCCGCTCCAACATCGCCCGTGGCATGGGGTTTCAGAACCCTCCATTCCAGGAGACTGTCATGATGGCCGCTTCCCTGGAAGGCTGGGGAGCCCACACTGGACGTCTTCACGCTAGACGCCTGAGGCTGCCGGAGAAGGATCTTGACATCAACATCCTTGAGCTGCCGTCATTGTTCTGGGCCCCCAAGTCGTTCCTTCCATCCCTGATGGACAAAGTGGTGCAGATCTAAATCACCACCACCGCAATGTTCTACATCGGGAAACAAGGGGGCTCTCGTTCCCTGTCCTTGCTTCAAGGAAGCACAGGAACTGTGGTGCTTGGTCGTCAGACAAATGTTCCTCGTTCCCCTTCACCTAGCGGGAGTCGAGCACCATTACGGACTCCGTCAGCTTTGAGTTGCACTCCTGCTATGAGTGGGAACTCCGGCAGGACCAAGTGGACCACATCTTCACCAAGTGGTGAAGGCCCCAGATCAACCGGTTTGCCACGGCGGCGAACTCCAAATGCCAGACGTTTGTCATCAGATTCCATCAGCCGTGGAGCTTGGACGCTTTCTCCTTCCTGTGGGCAGGGAGATTCCTGTACACGTTTCCTCCGTTGCCTCTACTGCTACGAGTAATTGACACACTCCGACATTGTCAGTGCAGGATGATACCCATTGCCCCGGTGTGGCTGAGGCAGATTTGGTACCCAGACCTCCTCAGCCTGTCAAAGTCACGGCCCTTCAAGCTACCAGCATTCCCAGATCTGCTCTCCAGAGGAGACGCAGTCCTGCATCATGACCCAGGATCGTGTACAGGAGGGCGGAGCGACCTCCGACGGGCCCATAGGATCAGAGCTCACCCTCAAGTACCTTAAGACAAGATGGCTGTACCTTGAGGAACATGGGGTGCATGATTCTCTTACTCCAACAACCAATCAATAAGGACAAGTCAATTGTTTGGCAAAGGGAAGTCCGTTTAATGACCATTACAAAAAACGGGGAAACAAATGGAAATCATCAGAGCTGCGATCGCCTGTCTCGCTTCAACTTCCAAATTCTTCATGCAAACAGTAGCTTTTATAGCAAATTCTCGTCATCATTGATGTGTAAAACTCATTAGTTTGACATGCAATTCTGTTGGTTGGAAAAGGTAACTTAAGTATAGGTACTATATCTGTATATGGTAATAGAGTGTGGGGATTGGATAACTCTTATCGGGTGGGCGTCTATGCCCATCCCTGTAAATCACTCGTGATAGACGTCACTAAAAGTATGATGTCTCATTGGTTCTACTCGCTATAGGACCCTAGATTATTTGGTCCATTGTGATTGGGTCGGTTACAACCCTAGACATCTCCACTTTAATTAGCAGCATGCAGAATGGTCCCACAGGTGCGGGATGGCCCAAGATTCACCCTGCCTCCCTTCCATCAATCAATTCCCTTAGGCCTATGTGTCAATTAGTTGGCTGAGAGTGGCCTTGAACTGTAGCTTCTTATCCGGAAAAGTTATGGCATCCTCTGGGTTTGGATGTCGGATGTGGGCACCTCTGCGCCAGGCTGGTCACGTGTCAGTTCACTGTGAATCGGCTTCATTTTCCCTCTATTTGTATATTTGATTCTTTGTTCGGCCTCGCCACCTGCCTGGGCCTCCTTATCTTGACCTTCACGGAGCCGGCTTCTATGCTCTTTAAGTTTCGATTCTTCAGAGTTGCTGCTTTCCTCCCTTCCTTGGGTTGACCTCGAATTCCTAGCCATGAGCTGCTTCTTACTGAGTTTCGACTCTGCTCTTTCGTCTGACTTTGAGCTAGTTTATGAATCCTGGCCTGTTTGTCCTCTATCATCCTTGGCTTAATTCTGCTTTTGTAAAATAGTCGCATTTGTATAATGTGCTTCTTGAGGTAGATATATAGTTGGCGCTTGCCGCTCTATCCTCCTACTAAGCATTGCAAGCAGTATTGTTTCCTTAGCTGCTTGCGTTCCAAGCCTATTTACAGGAATTTAGCCAGTTACTTATTTCCATCCTGCTTTCAATGGTTACATTTCTTTATATTTCAATATCGTCTCTTCTATGCTCATTATGTCATTATTCGTAACATTTCATCTTTATCACCTTTTGGTTGTCGTTTCTTTCATCTGTGAGTCTGTCCGGGCCTTTGTCGTCACCATTCACCCTCAATAAGGGCCCTTTGGGTCTCTTCAGGGACAGTTTGTAAGTGGTCTTCATTTCGCATCAGCTGCTGGTATGGTTGTCTCAATGGGTACCGTGCAGCCCATGGTTGTATGGTTATTGGCGCTTCAATAGGTATACAAGTCCTTCTGATGGGTACTGGACAGAGCCCCACTGTGGCTCTCTGTTGGTTTATTTGCTCCTTATACGTCACATATCTTGGCGAGTATGCTTCTGGTATCTGAAAATGGGTGGCTGGAGTGCAGGCCATATTTGGGACCTTATCTACAATCGCTCAACCTGAGTGCTTGTCTCCTGCAGCGCTAGAGTTTGGAGGATAGGAGTTGCCCGCGGACTGCAGGGAGGTCCTCCATCAACTCTGTGCTACGGTCACAAGTGGAAGTGTTGCGCTACGTGGTGCTGGTCACAGAAGATTACCCCTCTGAGGGTCACAGCCCTACAGATTCTTCCGTACTTGCTATCCTTTGCCAAGGCAGGTCTGGCGCATGCCTCTATCAAGGTACATCTGGTGGCTATCTCCCGCTACACGTGTCTCCAGGAAGATCCTGCTGATGAAGGCTCCTGCCCCGGTGTTCGGAACTCCATGTGGTGCTGACGAGGCTCATGGGGGCGGGGGGTTCGGCCTTCGAGCCTATTCCTCTCATGGATAACCGCTTTCCATGTGGCCATCGCCTCTGCCAGGAGGGTAGGTAAGATACAAGCCCTGTCCTGCAAACAGCCATACATGACTTTCCATGAATCGAGGGTGGTGCTGTGGACAAAAGTTTGGTACCAATTTTTTCCAAAACCTTCGGCTCGGGCTGAGAGTTCTTTGCATGCGCTGGACGTTGCTTGTGCCCTAAAGTTTTACGTGGCAGGCAAGTAGTTTTTGAAGGACTTCACAACTGTTTGTGAACTTTGGTCCTGTGAACCATCCGGAAGGCTTTGTCCTAGGCTTCCATCTCAAGGTGGCTCTGCAGCTGCATCATGCACCGTCATTGGTTGGTGAACCAACCGCTGCACGGCCGTCCGAGATTCCACTACACCAGAGTGATCTCTGCGACGACTGCGTTCCTGCCCGATGTGCCCCTCCTGGACATCTGCAGGGCTGCTACGTGGAGTTCCATACACACGTCACAAAGTTCTACTGCGTCAACAGGAATTCAAGGGAGGAGTACAGAGTCAACCAAGCAGTGCTACGCTACCTGTTCGCTTGAGAGGAGTCTGTTCTAGAAGTAAGGGTGAATTGCTTCTGTTGAGCCTTGCCACCTGCATTGGTTGTGTAATGTTGTACTGCTGTGTATTCCTTTTTTCATGAGCATGTGAATCCATGCCCGACACCACACTGGAGAAAGTACAATTTACTTGCCGGTAACTATTCTTCAGCATGGGTCTGGATTCACATGTAAACCCTCCCTCCTTCCCCCCTGCGGCTCCTCTTTGTCATAATGTCCCTTTACATGGTTACCAAATCTGAAGATGGCTGTCGGAGGAGGGGCTTAGGGAGTGTGTAGTCATTGGATGGTGGCAGTATGACCCAGCGGACAGCGATTGCTTTATGGAAGAAATAGTTTTGTAAGTGAAACATTCCCAGCCTGATGGGGGGGGGGGGGGGGGGGGAATATTCCTGAGCATGAGGATCCACGCCTTACCCATTGCTGGACAACAATAGTTAAAAGTAAATAACTTGTTCCATACTGACCATTCTGATTTCTGAAACTTGGCCTGTCCACTAAATACTCAAGATCTGTCTACTAAGGTTCTGTCGGAGAGGTCTGCAAGAGGCATTACCAGGCAATCCATCACCGACGCACAAACATGTGGCTCTGCCGTCAGTGGAGTTGGTATACAATGATGCTGGATTGAGAACCTAACAGTCAGGGTAATATTGGAAGCATGTTTAATAGAAGCATTTCACATTTGCTAGCTCTCGAAACTGACATGCTTTGTGTTTTGGTTTTCAATAATATTGATAATATTGCATGCAGGACGGTGACCCCAATACAATATTTTCTTTGGTCCACTGCCATAGCTGCTGCAGCTACTGATTAGGGACAAGTCCGCATTCCTGCTACATCCGGATTCAATTTTTTTACTGTAATATGCTACAGGTCTCTGTCTGCGTAAGGACAACTACATTTTTCAAGAGGTCAGGGACCTCATTATCGGAGAACGAGGCGTTGATGAAGTGAGTCAAAAAGGGTGCAAATATATCTGGGTGATCAAGGACCATTTTAGAATGGAGGTCAGTTTGACAAGTTTAGGGGTGCATCTCCTTTGGGATGTTAACAAGTGAATCCTTGGTGATGGCTTCAAATGAAAATAATGGCTTGTTAGATTTGGGATTCGGGAACGAATTTGAGAGGTCGGTTCTGGGTTGGTTTTTTCCCTATTAGCAATCCTGCGCTGTGCTTTGTAAACTTTATTGGCAAAAGCTTGCTGTACTGCCTCGCAATCTAAGTTGCTGGGCGTTTACTGTTTTGCCTGGGCTTTAGGTTTCTCCAGTGTCGTCCTCTCAAGCAATTCCTTAGTATTTGCAGAGTTTGAGATTTTGGAGTAGATAAAAGATCCTTTTAGCATGAAAAATGTCCACCCACTAATTTTTTTTCTCAATCTTTTTCCATTTATTTTTTCTGTCTTGTGATTGTGTTTTTGTCCATATTCGTTCCGCTTTCCTCGTCTCTTGCTTCAAGGAGGCGAGATGGGAAGTGAACCATTTTTGGTGGTTGTCCCTTTCTCCAGCATGGGGTCTGGCATGGATTCACATGCTCATGAATATTCGCCGTCAGGCTGGGAATCCTCGGTAAAGAAAAAAATCAGTATCAGTTTCGTTTCTGATCTGTCTTTCGTAGTAGTAACCAATCACTGATCTCTGCGTCATACTGACCACAGCCAATGACTGCCCTCTACCTAAGCCCCGCCTCTGGCAGCCATCTTCAGATTTTTACCGCACGTTCAAGTGTTGGGATCCTCGTGCTATTGCTCTCGAGCGTTAGTGCTATTTTTTTTCCCGTTTTTTTCTCAAAAACTTCTATTTTTTCGGTCAAAAGAGCCTCAAGCTCCACCGTTTCTTCATCCGATCAACGGGGACCCGTGTTGGATTCGTCTATGCCCCTCAAGGGTGAAGATTTCGTCGAGCCACGCTTTTGGAGGACTCCAGAAGTTTGTCAGGCCCATCTCGGACATGGCCCAGGAGAAGGGAAGCTCGACGCCTGGGAAGCTGTTCAGGGTCTGCCCTGGATGCCAGCTTCAGAATGTCTTTAAGGAGGACGAACACTCCCTTTGTCTTTACTGCCTACATGAGGACAAGACGCACATGGAGAAGGACTGTGCGTTTTGCGGCAATATGTCGGAGCGGACCATGAAGGACCGCCATCAACGTCTCGCCAACTGGCTGGAAGGGAAGAGCCCGTCGGGCGAGAAGAAGAAGTCGTCGTCCGAGCGGTCTTCTAAGACCTTTGAGGACGCCCCGGCGACGGGGGTCCAACACAAGGCCAAGCACCGCGTGTCCGCTGGCACCGAGAGCGCCGAACGGTCGGGCTCTACGGGCGCCAGGCAGGGCGCATCCTCCCCGGCGCCATCAACCACGAGCCAATGCTCTGGTTCGGGTAAGAGGAAGGCCGAGCACCCGGCGAAGCTCCTGGAGAGACCCCGGTCGAGCTCGAAGGCCCCATCGGAGGGGGAGCGAGGCAGTGACCCTCCCCCCAAGGAGAAGGCGGTGAGCGCACCTAAGGTGGTGAAAGCCTTAATCCATCCGGCCAAGGCCTCTATCGAGACAGTCGCGGCGGCCCTGGCTCAGCCTATGGAGGCTACACCAGTGGTGGCGACCTCGGGGCTCAGAGTCTCCCTGCCACCGCGGAGGGAGTCCTCTTTTATGCCCATCGACAGGACCCCCGTGAAACCTCCGACGGAGAAGAAAAAGGGGGGGCAGGAGGTCGTCGTGGATTCGGCCTCAACCTCTGAGGAAGAGGTGATCGAAGTCTTAAGCCACGGCGTTGGCGTGGAAGAAGACCAGCCCGTCGGGAGGGACCCCGACGTAGGAGACGACGATAACGTCGAGGGTGCCGACGGGGCCCCTGACCGCCCGTCGGACTCCCCTCGACCAGTGCCGCAAGACAACTCGGCGGCCATTTTTTGGCTATACAGTCCTTATGCTCGGAGATAAGGACGAGACTGCCGTTACCACCAGCGGAGGAACCGCTCCCGATGGGGGAACCAGAGCCAGGCCCTTCAGGGAGCCCTCCCCCTAAGAGAAGGATTCATCCTCCACCTCCTTTTCAGCCATCCAGTCCAGCCCAGCCCTCCTCCCCGTCCACGACTCGTGGGGATGATACGGGGACTGACACGGCCGCGACGGGTACGGACAACGAGGTTTACGACGAGGATCTGCCGTCGTCACCTCCCACCCGGGCTTCCCCGCCCGACGAGATTGGATCATTTCACTCCATGATCGCCAGGGCATCCGAGCTTTTCCAGCTCTGCCCGGAAGAGAAGAAGGAAGGTTTCCTTTATCAACGGCGCGAGGCCAAGAGGAAGACGGTCCTCTCTGTACCTCTACTGGACGATATTTGGGATGAGGGCCTCGCCCTCCTCAAGAACCCATCCACGACGCCGGCTAGAAGGGATCGGTACGAGAAGAAGTACCGGGTCCCGGACGCGGCCCCCTTGTGCCTTCGGGCACAGCCGACCCCGGACTCTGTCGTCTCCGCGGCGGCCAGGAAGAAAGCGGGGGGGCGCGGCCTCTACGTCGACCTCCCCGCCGGACGGCGAGGGAAAGAAGTTAGATACGATGGGACGCAGAGTCATCTCGTCTGCAGCGACGACGATTAAGGCGGCCAACACCTTGGCTATCGTAGCCCGCTACGACACAGATTTGTGGTACAAACTGGCCCCCCTGCTGGACTTCCTACCGGACGACAAGAGGGCGGAAGCCCTAGAGATCTTGCAGGAAGGAGAGGTGGCGTCGGACCACGCCATTACGATTGCGACGGACATCGCTGACACTGGTTTTCGCCAGTTGAGCAACGGCGTGTGCCTTAGGCGGCGTGGATGGCTCAAAGCTACTGACTTCCGTCAGGACGTGCAGACCAGAGTCTTGGACATGCCGTTCGACGGAAACAACCTGTTTGGTAAAACAGTGGACGATTCCCTTCAAGCCATCAAGGCAGACATGGAGACGGCCCGGGCTCTTGGGGTTCTCCAGCAACGGCGGCCGCCCTTTCGGAGCGGCAGAGGCAAACAGGGTGCCTCCAAAGGTTCCGGCGGCGGATTTTCCACCTACCGTCAAGTGGCCCGTTCGTCGTCGCAAGAAGCTTACAGGGGACGAGGCAAGTCAGGCGGTCCCTGCCGTCGTCGCCAAGGAGGACAAGGCGGCAAAGCCTCGTCGAAGCAGGACTGAACCGGCCGTGGGGTCGGGCCCCCACCGAAGCACCCCGGTGGGAGGCCGGCTGGCGAGCTTCGTCAGCGTGTGGGAGTCCATCTCCACTGACCGTTGGGTGCTGGACGCCCTAGCCCAGGGTCACGCGCTCGAGTTTCTAAAGAGGTGCCCGCGCGTCCCCCCTGTGGCCAGGAAAGAACATCACGTCCCTCAACTTCTCTTGGAGGTAAAGGCGATGCTCAAGAAGGGCGCCATCGAGCTCGTCCCAAAGAGGCTTCGGGGCTCCGGAGTTTACTCAAGATACTTCCTCATGAAGAAGAAGACGGGAGGATGGCGTCCCATCCTGGACCTACGACGACTGAACAAATTCATCAAGGCACAGAAGTTCCGGATGGTCACCCTCCAACACGTCCTGGTTCAGCTGGAGGAGGGCGATTTCCTGTCGTCGTTGGATTTGGAGTATGCCTACTTCCATATTCCCATCCTAAAGGGACACCGAAAGTTTCTCAGGTTCGTGGTCCAAGGGCGTCACTATCAGTTCAGAGCCCTTCCCTTCGGATTGAGGTCGGCACCCAGGGTGTTCACCAAGTGCCTTGCACCGGTGGCGGCGCAGCTGCGCCGAGAGGGGATCCACGTCTACCCCTACCTGGACGACTGGCTCATCCGAGCGAAGACGAAGGAGCTCGCCGTGGAGCACACGGCAAGGACCGTCCAACTTCTCACGGACCTGGGATTCTCCATAAACTACGCCAAGTCCCACCTGGTGCCCGCGCAAGACGCACTGTTTCTGGGAGCGAAGCTCGACAGTGTCGCTTCTGGCCTCTCCGTCGGAGGAAAGGACGAGGGCCATCTTGGGCAAGGTGCAGCGGATGCTGGTTGCGGACGCGGCCAGAGTGAGGTCCATCAAGTCCCTCCTCGGAATGATGTCTTCTTGCATTTACCTCATCCGCCTGTGCAGGCTCCGGATGCGCCCGTTGCAGGAGTTCCTGGACGCGCGCTGGATCCAGACGACGGGCAGCTTCGAGGAGAGGATCACACTCGACGAGAGTTTCCGACGAGCGATCCGGTGGTGGGGCACCCGCGCGCATCTGACGGCGGGCATGGACTTCCAGACCCCCGGCCACCAGGAGACAGTGACCACGGATGCCTCCCTGGAAGGGTGGGGAGCGCACACCGAAAATCTGCACGCGAGAGGCCTTTGGCTCCCGACGGAGAAGTCCCTCCATATAAACGTCCTGGAGCTCCGTGCAGTGTTTTGGGCCCTCAGGTCCTTTCTTCCGTCCCTCAAGGGCAAGGTGGTGAGGATCTTCACCGACAACCCCACCACCATGTTCTACATCAGGAAACAGGGCAGAACCAGGTCCCCAGCCCTGTCCAGGGAGGCGCAGGATCTGTGGCATTGGGCCGTTGCCCAAGGGATGTTTCTGGTGCCGTTTCATCTAGCAGGGATAAAAAACACCATCGCCGACTCACTCAGCAGGGAGCTGCGCTCGTGCCACGAGTGGGAACTACGACAGGATCTAGTGGACCGCCTCTTCCGACGGTGGGGCACACCCCAGATCGATCTGCTCGCGACGGCGACGAACTCCAAGTGCCGGAGGTTCGCCAGCAGGTTTCCCCAGCCGAGGAGCATGGGCAATGGTTTCTCGTTCCCCTGGGAGGGCCTGTTTCTATACGCGTTCCCTCCATTACCATTGCTGATCCGGCTCATCAACCAGCTCAAGAGGTCACGGTGCAGGATGATCCTCGTCGCACCTGCGTGGCCGAGGCCGATATGGTTCCCGGATCTTCTGGACTTGTCAGCGTCCCCGTCAATCAAGCTGCCAGTGGACGCGGATCTTCTCTCCAGGGAAGGAGGCGCCATCCTCCATCACGACCCGAAGTCGCTGAACTTGCAGGCCTGGCTCTTGCAGCGTTAGAGTTTGGAGGATACGACATACTGGCCGACTGCAGAGAGGTTCTTGCAAAGGCCAGGGCGTTTAACTCTTAAATGCTACGGACACAAATGGAAGAGGTTCTCTGTCTGGTGCCACGCACAGAAGATTAACCCTCTACGGATTACGGCTCCCCAAGTACTGCCGTACCTACTGACGATGGCCAAAGCTGGACTGGCGCACGCGTCCAAGATTCATCTTGCCGTGATCTCCCGATACACCAGAACCACGGGGCGGACGTCCTTGTGGTCTCATCGTCTGGTGAAAGAGTTCATGAAGGGACTGTTCAGATCGTTCCCGCCGGTGAAGGCTCCGGCCCCGGCGTGGGAGCTCAACATGGTGCTGACCAAGCTCATGGGACCTCCGTTCGAGCCTCTGCACTCGGCTCCGTTGAAGTTCTTGTCGTGGAAAACAGCGTTTCTTGTGGCCATCACCTCCGCACGACGGGTGGAAGAGATCCAGGCCCTTTTCTGCAAGGCCCCGTACTTGACTTTTCACGACACGAGGGTAGTGCTCAGGACGCACCCCTCCTTCATGCCCAAGGTGCCGTCGGACTTCCACCTCAACGAACCCTTGGTGTTGCCTGTTTTCTTCCCGTCGCCTTCGTCGCCGGCTGAAAGGACTTTGCACTCGCTGGATGTGGCTAGAGCGCTGAAGTTCTACGTGGACCGCACAAAGTGTTTTCGGAAGACGTCACAACTTTGTGAACTATGGACCTGTCAATCAGGGGAAGGCTCTCTCGAAGGCTTCCATTTCCAGATGGCTCTCCGGCTGTATCATGCACTGTCATCGGTTGGCAAACCGACCGCTGCCTGGCCGTCCGAGAGCCCATTCCACCAGAGCGATCGCAGCTACCACGGCGTTCCTATCTGGTGTGCCCTTGCTGGACATCTGCAGGGCTGCTACGTGGAGGTCGACGCACACCTTCACGAAATTCTACTGCGTCGATCGGGATTCCAGGGAGGAGTCCAGGGTCGGCCAAGCAGTGCTGCGCAACCTGTTCGCCTGAGGTGAGCCTGGTGAGGAGGTAAGAATTGCTTAATGTTGAGTTTGATGTAATGCTTAATGTTGAGCCTTTGCCACCTCCCGTGGTTGTGCATGTGTGTACTGCTATGTATTCTTTATTCATGAGCATGTGAATCCATGCCAGACCCCATGCTGGAGAAGGAACAAGTTACTTACCTGTAACTGTTGTTCTCCAGCATGGGTCTGGCATGGATTCACATGCGAACCCTCCCGCCTTCCCCTCTGCGGCTCTTCACTTGGTCATACTGCCACTTCACGTGCTACCAAATCTGAAGATGGCTGCCAGAGGCGGGGCTTAGGTAGAGAGCAGTCATTGGCTGTGGTCAGTATGACGCAGAGATCAGTGATTGGTTACTACTACGAAAGACAGATCAGAAACGAAACTGATACTGATTTTTTCTTTACCGAGGATTCCCAGCCTGACGACTGGGAATTTTCATGAGCATGTGAATCCATGCCAGACCCATGCTGGCGAACAGTTACAGGTAAGTAACTTGTTCCTTCTCTACATTTCTTCTTTCAGGGGTGCTACCTTAATTAGCTTCTTATGGACACATTCAACGTAGCTAGACGCCAATGAGTGGGATGAATCTTGGTTAGATGTAGAAATCCGCTCATTGAGATGTTGCTGCATGTAGTTAGATTTAATTTAATAAAGGTTTCTGCTAATTACCATTTGTAGACCAATTATTTCGAGGGGTTTGGATCCTCCGACGTATTCCATATCTATGACCGTAATCACCAAAGCTGTGTTTCTTCGGAAATTTTTTTCTGCGTCTGACGTCAATACGCCACCCTCGACCACCTCCGATGGCCTACGTCACTGGATGTTATAAGTAGGACGCACGACGCCTGTAGCCTCAGTTCCATTTTTTCCGCGAACGTGTTTGCTTCGGAGATCTTGCCGCGCCTTGACTCTTTGGATTTCTTTCTCGGTTCTTCGAACCTGTTTCGTTTTGTGAAGTCTTTCTTCCTGAAGATGTCTACCTTGTCTTCCACACCGCGTCCGGTCTTTAAGAAGTGCAGGGACTGTGGGTCCAAGATGTTGGTTACGGACTCGCACGACGCCTGCCTCTGGTGCCTCGGCGAGGCCCATGACACGGATGACTGTCGACTGCCAGTCGCTCATGTCTAAAGTCTAAGCCACGGAAGTCGAGGTCTGCAGGGATTTTGACGGATGATTCAAGAGGAGACTCTCGTCGTCGGAGGTCCAGTGGGTCTCGGTCCCGGAGCCGGTCCCGCCACTCCTCTGCCTCTTCGAGGCACTTCCGGAAGCGCCGTCATGGGTCACCTTCCCTGTCCTCTCCCGAGGACTCTGCCCATCGGCGGGTCGCTTACCCTTCCAAGCAGGCGACACCAGAGGAACGGACTTCCTTCGGGAAGAAAATGTGAGCCCAGGTGAGGGCTCGTCACACTCAGCAGCTGGTGCACAAGTTTCAGCTTGCCCACAGTCTCCCAGCGTTCGAGGTCTTGATTGCTTGGCCTCATGGCATCCTGCATTCTTCTGTTGCCGGGGGCCAGTTTGCGGATGAGATCTTTGCAATGGGCACTCAAGCTCCAGTGGTCTGTCCTCCGGCAGGATGTCGGACCCTGTTCAGGTACCGTCCTCGGTCGCCCAGGACTTTCTGTGGTGGGCCGTCGAAGACAATCTGATGAAGGGGGCTCCATTTTGGCTACCCTGGCCGGAGGCAACGATCGTGACGGACGCATCCCTCACGGGATGGGGAGCTCATGCCAACGAGTTGACAGTCAGCGGTTGTTGGTCTCCGTCGGAGTCCAGACTCCATAATCAATCTGTTGGAGCTGAGGGCCGTCAGGCTAGGCCTGAAGGCTTTTCTGCCGACTGGGCGAGGGAAGAATGTCCTGATCCTGACGGACAACACGGTGGCCATGCACTAACTCAACAAAAAGGGGTGAGGGCAGGGTCACTTCCTCTGTGCAGGGAGGCGATGCAGCTCTGGTTCTTGGCAATCCAGCAGGAAGGTGCGATCTCTACAGTTCATCTGGCCGCAGATTAAAACGAGACGGCGGATGCTCTGAGCAGGCAGAGCGCGATCTCTCACGAGTGGGAGTTGGCTCAGGAGATTCTCCTGGAGATCTTCGCCCTTTGGGGGACCCCTCAAGTGGATCTCTTCGCCTCCAGTGTCAACCGGAAGTGCGAGAGGTTCTGCTCGTGGGAATTTCCTCCAAAAGGAGCCTTAGGAGACGCGTTCGTGGTGGAGTGGTCATTCCCACTTCTGTACGCGTTTCCTCCAGTCCCCGTCATCCCTCAAGTACTGTGGAGGTTACGAAGGTTCGGTTCCCGGGTGTTCCTCATTGCTCCGGCGTGGGCCCGGAGGATGTGGTACCCGGACCTTCTTGACTTGTCCATCTGGCCTCCATGTCGTCTTCCCGACCTAGACGATCTGCTCTCACGGGAGGGGGTGGGGGTGTCGGGTTCTCCATCCAGGGTTCAGATACCTCAACCTTCACCTTGGTATCTGAAAGGTTGAGGTAGAAGGATTGGGACCTCCCTGAAGACGTGATGGAGGTGTTGCTCTCGGCCAGATGGCCTGCAACAAAGTCCCTGTATCGTTGTCATAAATTCTGCGACTGGTGCAGGGTTAAGAATGTGGATCCTTTTGCATGTGAAATTCCCATGGTTTTGTCTTTTTTGCGGTATTTTTAGCTGCGGTCACTTCCTCTCGCAGAGTGAGTGAGTTACAGTCACTTTCAGTTAAGCCACCCTTCACTGTGTCTCATAAGGACAGGGTTGTCCTTAAAGTTCGTCCTTCCTTTCTTCCGAAGGTGGTGTCGGAATTTCATTTAGGCCAGAAGGTTGTTCTTCAGGCGTTTTATCCTCCTCCACATCCTGGTAAGGAAGAGGAGAGGCTCCATAGGCTTGATCATGGGAGAGCGTTAAGCTTTTATATTTCACGCTGGTCCCGTGTCCCGTGTCAGAGTGAATGATCAACTCTTCATTGGTTACGCTGGAAAGCGTTTGGGACAAGCTGTGACGAAACAGACTTTGTCTCGCTGGATTATTCTGGCTATTTGAGTGTTACCGCTTGGCGGGGTAAGGACCCACTGGTTGGGTTACGGCCCATGCTACCAGGGGTATGGCTGCCTCTACTGCCCTACAGAGGGGTGTTCCTATTTGTAACATCTGTGATGCAGCCACCTGGGCTTCGGTACATACTTTTGTATGTCACTACTCCCTCGATTCCATCCGGGGCAGGATCTGGCCTTTGGCAACGCGGTCCTTTACTCTGCAATTTGATTGGGCATTCTAAATTTCTGTTTTCTAAATTCTTTTCCCACCTCCTTGCATTGGTACTGCTTTGGGAGTCTGTCATAGATATGGAATAGGTCGGAGGACCCAATCCCCTCTAAGAACAAGTTACTCTCTTACCTGGTAACGTTGTTTTGATGGGATGGTCCGACGACGTATTCCGTATCGCTCCCTCCCTGCCTTCCCCGCTACAGAATTTCTTGTGCGATTGCAGCTTACGTTTCCGCAAGGCTTTGTGTGGTCAGACTGGCAGAAGACTGGTGCCACACGTTCTGGGGGAAAAAAACTACAACTGAGGCTACGGGTGTCGTGCGTCCTACTTATAACATCCAGTGATGTCGGCCGTCAGAGGAGGTCCTCTAGGGCGGCTCATCGACGCAGGACGCAGATGCCGAAAGATTTTTTGAAGCAGCACAGCTGTCGTGATTACTGTCATAGATATGGAATACGTCGTTGGACCATCCCATCGAACGAACGTTACCAGGTAAGAGAGTAACTTGTTCTTCTCTGGGCAGGCTTTTTGGGAAGAGTAATCTCAAAGGTCACAATATAGTGTTCTGACCAAATACAAGGTTTAATATGGAGCATTTGAATGTGTATGTTTCTAGTGGTGAGCCAGTCCAGGGCATTGCCCTGCGCATGCATCTGTTATTTACTCAATATAATTAAATTATGACTGTGGAGCAGCTGCTCCAGCTCGGTGGCTCTCGGGTCTTTGGAATTCCCTAACCATCTATTGAAATTACCAAATGTAATGGTGGGGCTATGAAGATACCTGTTATCTCTTCAAGAAACATGGGTGTCTGGTTCGAGGGGATAAAGCAGGATAAAATGTAGGCAATCGTTAGAGGTGGTAGTAACCTTCATGAGTATAATTTCACACCCTATGCATGTAATAGGTGTTTGAAAAAGATGTATCCCTTGTTTGGCAGGAATTGCCACCTCTCCTCTTGCCATTTGTGCTGTGCATGGAATTTATATCCATCGCGGGTGGCAAGATCAATACTGGGCCCACTTGAGTCTCTGAGCCACGTTTCAGCGATACACATGATGTCTGTGTATAATGTCTCACTTCTCCTGTACTTCTGATGTACATATGAATGTATGTATTCTGTAACTAAGTATGTTGTGTTGTAACAGTGCCCCGATGCCTCAGGGCTGTGTTGCACGCTTTATAAATGTTAATGAATAAAATAAAATCGAGCAAATCCCTTTTTCTCATGATAATACAGGGTAAATCTTCTTTTTTAATGTTTGTCCCAATACGGGGGCTTCAGCTAGTAATAGCTTTATTGTAAAATCCTCTAATGCCTCTGCTGTCCACTGCAATGATTCAGCAGTGTTAATTTGGATATCTTGTAGTGGTATAGCTATCTCGGCGAATCCTGAGATTTATTGCCAACAGTAACCTATGGCCCAGAGGAAAGCTCACATTTGCGTTACACCATAAGTCTTTGGTCTGTTGTAAACAGTCTCTTTCCGTGAAGCAGATATAATCTGATATGCCTCATAATGTCATGTCCCACATAGTGCACCCTAAGGGCTCATAGCGTTAGCTTCTTTTTTCGAACCCTTGTGTCCTTTCTTTGCTGACGCTTAGACCAATACTTTGGTATCTTATTTACAGGGCTTGTACGAGGGTGAGGCGATGAAGAAATCGACATTGGATTAATGCAGACTTTCCTGACCATTTTAGATCTAAATCTTTCTTTAGCTGTTGTGAAAAGAGGGTGGCCGACTCTGTATTCCTGGGGCAACTGTGTCCACATGTACTGGACCACCCATGTCAAAATGCAAATGGATACTGGCTATCCTTGTGTATGGGGACCAAGAAGAAAGCTGGACATAAGTTGCCCACCATGAAATGTGTTGCTTCTGGTGGAATATACTACAATGTGGTCGCTGGATTTGGCACAATGTGAAAGGAAGTTATCACAGCATTAACAGCACAAACACTATACCTCCTTCCAGAACTTCTTCACAGGGAGTATTGCATAGTTGGAACATTTATTTCCTGACTCAAAACTTATTCTATCACTGGGCTGATTTCCTTCCTAGTTCAGGTTTTAAGGGGCACTGGGTTGTACAGGGCAATCTTTAAAAAGGATCTACTTTTATCCTTACTGGTTCTGCATTTTGTATATATCCTTTTTCATTATTAGGTAAGCCGGTAAGATAGCTCAGCGGGTTGAGCGCTCGCTGCTGAGATCTGAGTGTGATCCGCAGATCCGAATCCCGGCAAGGCCAACTCGGTCTTTCATCCTTCCGAGGTCGATAAATGAGTACCAATTTTGGTTGGGTGATATTGTATGTAAATATGTGCTCTGTAAAGCGCTTTGGATAAGGCGCTATATAAATAACACATCATCATTATTATTGTGGGTGGGCCACAAACACCCTGCTATTGAATCAATTTGTATGTGTTCCGACCGCTGCTCCTCTGTCTCCGCTACTCCCCTTTCCTGTGTCTTCCTTTAGTGAGACCATTATCAGCTCCTTATCTACAGGCGCACTTAGAAACTGCCTGCCTGGAGTTCAGCAAATAGTGTATTCATCTTGCACATTAGATCTCTTCCCAGCAAGTTCATGGAATAAGTGGGCCATTTATCGATAATTCCCTGAACCTGGCACTGCAAATATGGACCCTCCTGGTCATTTGGGATCATTGTTACTTCCGGAGTCCCCTCCCCTACTGGTTTTCCATATATAACCCCCCATTCCCCTCCTTTGCCCTTGTTGGTCTCCAGGGATGAATGGATTCGAATTTTTGGAAACTGTGGTATCTGGGCCCTGGACAATGTCGGTCTCTGGATCTTCCCTCCCTGTGATGACATTTGTGCATTGTTTGGACCTGTGCCCGCCTGGCGCTGTGGCCTGTTCTGCAGTCTGAATGTGCACTCCTTTTTCCCAATGGCCTTCCTGTTTACAATAGTTACAAATTAATGGATTTGGTTGGAGCCTGTTGATTATTCCAACTTTACTGCACCTGCTGACCCTGGCCTCCCCATGCCTGCTTGTCAAACAGTCCCCACTGTCTGTTGCTGTCAATCATAGCCTCCTGCCGATTCTGACATTTCCGACCTTTCCTGCTTCCTCTTGCTTGGCCCCGACTTTGCGCCCTATTCCCCTGAAAATTTCCTGTGGCCTGCTGTTGTCCATGCACCTGTTCCTCAAGGCTTTGCATCTGTAATGGCATACGTTTATTTTTTTTTAAACATGTTTATTTTTGGTCGACACACAGGAGAATCATACATTACAGCATTTTAAATCTTCGCAATTTATCAAGCCCACTAGTCACTTCCATTTGAGCCAGCCCTCCTCCCTTTAACCCTCCGTTATCGTCTAGCTCTCGCTCCGCTGCTCGTTGTATCATGTCTGTGCTCTCGGCCAATAGAGCGTTTGCCGCTCAACGTGGCTTGAATGTTAGAGCTGGATAGCTCTGGTCGTAGTCTATCACTGGTGAACAAATGTTTGAAGCGGTGTAGGAGGCCTCTGTTTGCCGCTGTAATCTTTTCCGCTATAAAAATGTCCCAGCGTTTCATTCACCACAGGATCATTAAGGGGCCTTCCGGTGATTTCCAGGTTCGTGCCACCATGATTTTAGCGGCTGGGAGCTGATGGGTTAGGAGGGTAGCCCCTCTGCCAGATCTTGGGTATATGCCCGGGATCGGGGCTCCTAATAGAATTTGGTTCTGGCTCCAGAGGTAGCGTTATCTTAGTTATGTCTGCTATGGTAACAATGCATTTGGACCAGAAATTTGCACTCACTGGGCATGACCACCACATATGTATCGGGGGGGGAGGGGGGGGTCTAAGGTTTGGTTGAAGTATTGTAGTCGGAGTGGCGGGTAGTACCATTTTAGGAGTATTTTATGAGCCCACTCTCGATTAATGATGCAGAAGGAGGAGTACGAGACCAAATGTCTATCCAGGCCTGGTCTTCTATCGAGTGTCCTAGGTCTGTTTCCCATTGGGTCATATAGGTTGCTCTAGCGACGAGAAAGTTTGTCTGCAACAGCTTGTATATCGTCGAGATTCGTCCTCGGTTTGAGGGGTCTGCGATTGTCAGCTCCGTGGGGTCCAGATCCCGTGCCGCTGCCAAGCGTGTTGATGGATGCGAGCAACAATGCCGTAATTGCGCATATGAGAATAGGTCTGTTTCCGTTAAGCTAAAGGTGCTCTTGCATTGTTCAAAGGTGAGTGCTCGATGCCTCTCAAAGATCTGACCTAAGGAGCTAAGGCCACCGGCAATCCAGTTTTTGAAGTTCGCTGGGTGGGCCCCTGGTGAGAACGCCGGGTTATGAAATACTGAGGCGGATGGGCTCAGGTGTCACGGGATGCCTCTGTGTCCATTCCCATGCTTTCAGAGTGTGCCTGGTGGAGGATAGGATGGCTGGCCATGTTCTCTGTAAGGCGGGAGGAAGATGTAAGAGGAAGCGGAGGGGGAGAGGGAGGGGTAAGCAGGATTGTTCAATCTCTGCCCATCTTGGCCGGTTCGAGCTAATAGTCCAAGCTTGAGTGCGAGCTAGCTGGGCCGCTATCTGGTATTTCTGGAGATCCGGGACCACCAGGGCTCCTAGCTTCGGACTGCTCAGCATCGTTCTCAGTGGGATCCTTGATTTTTTTACCTTTCCAGATAAAGTGTAGTACCTTCCTCTGGAGCGGGGGCTGGGGGAATCATAATAGGAAGGGCTGAGCAAGCATAAAGGAGCCGTGGGAGGAGGTTCATCTTACACGCTGCTATGCGGCGCAGCAGCGAGTTCTTCTGTGAGAGCCAGTGATCTAGGTCCTCTTCTAGGGTCTTGAATAACGGCCGAAAGTTCGTCTGATGGGTATCTTCCAGACAGGCTGTGATCTAGACTCCTAGCTAGGGAATTGGCGTTTCACTCTGTTGGATCGAGCAGAGGGTTCTGAAGGAAACTTTATCTTCTGGCTCCAGTCTCACCCCTAGGGCTGATGATTTTGCGAAGTTTATAGCGAATCTCGACACCCTACCGAAGCAATGAATTTCTGCCAGGGAGGACCTCAACGATTGGGCGTTGTCCGTTATGGTTAGCATCACATTATCCACATATAGGGCTATTTTGTGCTGGGAAGGGCCTACTTGGAGGCCTTTCATTCTGGGGTTAAGGCAGATTCGTTGGGCCAGGGGTTCCATGACTAGAGCAAAGAGCAGGAGGGATAAGGGACATCCCTGCCTGGTTCCACATGATAAGGCGATCAGGTTAGATAGAAGGCCGTTGACTCGAAGCAAGGTTTTTGGGGACTGGTAGTTCGCCAAGACGAGTTTCTGGAATGAGGGTCCGAAGTGGAAAGACTCTAGGGTGAGTCGGAGGAACGACCAGTCCACTTTGTCGAAGGCCTTGGCCGCGTCCAGAGCCAGCACTGCCAATTTTCGCGAGTCTCGCTGTGCGACTTCAACCAGATTCAGGACCCTGCGTATGTTGTCTGCAGCGGATCTATTCAATATAAATCCTGTCTGGTCTGGATCGATGATGTCTGGGAGCACCTTCGCTAGTCTGTTAGCCAAGCCCTTTGAATATATGTTAGCGTCTAGGTTTAGTAGGGAGATGGGTCTATATGCCGTGACATCTCTGGGGTCTTTTCCCGGCTTCAAAGCGAGAACTCTGATCGATTCTTGCATCGATGGAGTAGTTGTCCCCGAGACGGCGAAAGAGTTAAAAAGCGTTGTCACGCGGGGTCACCAGCTGGGGGCGGAAGATTTTGAAAAAGCGGGTCGAGAATCGTCCAGACACGGGGGCCCTTGGTTTGAGACTCTCGATGGCTTTGTCGACCTCTTCACTTGTGATCGGGGTCTCCAGCTCGTCTCTTATCGTGGGAGAGATCTGGGGGGGGAACTGCGTCTCGGAGGTAGGATTGTTGCTCTTCAGGCGATCTCGAGGATGCTGTCGTGTCCGTGAGGTGAGCTACTGCAATACGCTGTTTGTCTCCCTCTGCAAATTGGACTCTACCCTGAGGATCACGGAGGCCCAGGATGGCGTTCCTCTTCATGATCTTTGCCAGCTTTTCCACCAGGAATTTGTTTGCCTTGTTTCCTTTCACGTAGTAGCTTTTAGTTCTGGCTAGGATCTGGGCTGTCTTCCGCATAATGTGCTTCCAGCTTCTTCCGAGCTATCTGCAGGGTCCGGTGGGTTCTAGGCGTCCAGTTCTTTGCTTTACATATTGCTTCCGCTTTCTCTACTTCATCTTGTAGGATCTGGCGGGTTTGTCGCTTCTTCTTGTTAAGCTGCTCCTTATGAGATTAAGACCCCTCTCACTACTGCTTTCATTGCGTCCCATGTATTGGCTGGAGAGGTGCCTTTGTTTTTATTTTCCTTAAAGAATTCTTTGATAGCTTTCGCTATCACGTCCCTCAATGACATGTCTCCCAAGATCGGGTCGTATAGAGACCACTTGCGTTTTGGGAGAGGATCAGGGTCATGGGCTCTTAGCGTCATGATCAGATAGGATTCTAGGACCCATGGTTACATAGTCAGTGAAGACCAACGCTTGGGAGCCAACAGCAGTTCTATGCGGGAGTAGGCTCTGTGTACGTAGGAATAGAATGAATAATCGCGGACCTTTGGATGTAGAACTCCAAGTGTCCACCACATCTAGAGTTCGGAATAGTTTGAGTAGGGCCGCTGCAACGCCATAGTCTTTGTGAGCAGGGGGGTGAGACTTAACTTTGATTGGGTCTGGGGCTCCATTGAAGTCTCCTCCCATTATCGTCTGGCCCTCTATGAATTGCGGCAGGGCTTCTTCTAGGGCTGAGTAGAACTCTTCCTGTTTATCATTTGGGGCGTAGACCGAAATGAGTGAGTAAAGCTGGCCGTAGATCCGGTATTTGATTGCTACGAAGCGGCCTTCTGGGCAGAGCAAGGTGTCTAGAATTTGTGGTCTAAATCCCTTGGCGAAGAGTATCGCCGCCCCACCTTTCTTGGTGCCATTCGATGCCAAAAACTGTAACGGGAATTGTCTGTCGCGGAGCCTAGTGAAATCCGCGGGATCAGATGGGTTTCCTGGAGGAATACAACTGAGGCCTCTTGGTTCTGCAAAAGCCGTAGCATGGATTTCCTCTTCTGCGGCGCGTTTAAGCCTCTGACGTTGATCGTCAGGAACCTCACTTTTAGGTGTGGTTGTGGGGGTCTCATGATCTTCCATCAGCGTCTGGGGCGGAGTCTGAGGGGGAGGGCGGTGGGTTTCAGGCATCATATATGGACTTGATGTCAATGCGGTTCTCCAGTGGTCGAGTTTTATGACCTCTCCAACGGGAGGGTAAACTTGCAATCTTGAGGGAGGCTGATTTTTCCTGTTTGGCGATTCCTATGGCCAACCGGGCCTCCTTTGTCCACTTAGCCAACAGGGCTGGGACGATCGAACATAACTGAATTTGTCTCCAAGGGTAGGGAGATGGCATACACCTCGGAGCGGGGTATGGACTGCTCAGGGCCCGCAGCATCATTGACTTTCGTGAATCTGCGGATGGTTGATCTTTGAGCGTAGGTCCTCATGGATATATCATTTTCCGGCGTGTCTGCGCCTTTGACCAGGCTGGTTGAGGCTGCTTCCGTGGAGGGTGGTTTGGGTCGTCGGACGTGGAGGACTGGCTGCGAGAGGGCGGATTCCCGGCAGAAGCTGGGTGAAGAATAGATTCAGCGTCTTCCAGGTGGCTTATCGAACGCTGGGTTCCTTGGTAAGTGAATTGGAGAGCAGTGGTAAATAGCCACCGGTACCGGATCTTCTGGCTCTGCAGAAATAGGGTTGGGGGTTTAAGGGCTCTTCTTTTTTGTAGAGTCATCAGGGTATATCAGGATCTTGGTATATCTGAAGTGGGGTGCTTAGGAAGGACAGTTCGTCTTTGGTGCAACTTATTGCTGCAATAGCTTCCTTAGTAGTATAAAAATGGACCCTAGTTATCACATCCGGCGGGTTATCTGAATTCACCCCCCCCCGCCGGTCTTGGGCGCAGTCTGAGTGTGATCAAGGATAAGTTGGGTTTGGTCCATCTGTGGGAGTAGGGCTTGAAAAAAAGTTGCCTATATATTCTGGGAGGTCTTTATCTTGTATTGTTGAGGGGACTCCTTGAATGCGAATGTTTCTTCGGGCCCTGTTTTCCAGGTCCTCTTGCTTAAATTCTAGTACTTTGCTCCTGCTCTGGAGAGCCTGAATCGCTTGTTGCATCTCTATTAGGGTTGCGTCATGACTCTGGGTCAAGTCCTCGACCTCCCCCAGACTCTGCCTCTATGACTCGTTGGTCTGTCTAGTTTCGCGGTGAGCTCGGCCATGCAAGATCTGTATTCTTCTTTGATATCTAGCATAGACGCCTGAATATCTCCCTTCGTTGCCAGCTTTCCCTGCTGGGAGGGTCTGGTTTTTTAGCCTTGTCTGCTGCTAACGGCATGGTGGAGATATCGGAGTGCTTGGTTCCTTTAAAGGGCTTCGTCATCGTGACTGCTACGCAGCCTTCTACTGGGAGTGAGGCAAGAGGGGCTTCAATGGGCCGACCTGTAAGCTCCCAGCTTGCTAAGGGACTGGTAACTCGTAGAGAGAAGCGCTTTAACATAGGTTATCGGGTGTCTTTCCGGGCGAGATCCTCTGCTTGCCTGACCTCAGCGGAAGAAGAATGCTGTGGTTCCTCGGGGAGGCTTAGCCTCCGAGCGTAGGCACCCTGGAGGGGAGGAAAGTGGGCCAGGGCGCCCCAGGAAATTGTTGGGCTGAGAGGCTTAATATGAGCACCATGCAATGAGCCAGAGAAGCGCTTTAACATAGGTTATCGGGTGTCTTTCCGGGCGAGATCCTCTGCTTGCCTGACCTCAGCGGAAGAAGAATGCTGTGGTTCCTCGGGGAGGCTTAGCCTCCGAGCGTAGGCACCCTGGAGGGGAGGAAAGTGGGCCAGGGCGCCCCAGGAAATTGTTGGGCTGAGAGGCTTAATATGAGCACCATGCAATGAGCCAGGAGGCTGGAGGTCTGGAATAGCTCAGGCCGGCTCTGAGGTGTGGTGGCGGGCTGGCCCGGATGCGTTACTCAGCTAAGACCTCAATGGGAAGGGTTCCCAGGCAGCTGTTGTCAATGGGGCAGCCGGAAGCCGTGGGGGCTCTTCATGTGTCGATTATGCTCCGAGGATTGGGTAATGTCTGCACGTCTCCAGGGTCGCCCGACTCGGAGGCACCGTTGGAGTGGGGGCCCTACGGCGGCAGGCGACTGCGGGCAAAGCTATTGTGGCTGCCACTAAGGGGGCAAAGTCCAGGGCCCCACCAGAGGCTACTCACTGTTAGTCTCTACGCCTCCCCAGGCTTAACAGCACGTAAATGGCCTCTCCGGGTCCTGGTGCGAGATTTGCTGGCGCTGGGCTCTCACCTTGTATGCAGCGGATGCTTCCAGACTCCACTCGCTCAGCTGCAGGTGCGGGCTGAACTGCTCCTTAGGCACCCGTCGGGACTCTGGCACCCGACGTCTTTACCGGGAGTCGCGTGGATTTTCCTCTTGGCGTCGCACGGGCGCCGTCTTCCTGAGCCCCGGTGCTCCGCCCTCCGAGCGGTGAGGGTCTATGGCTCCTCAGGGCCTCGCTCATGTCGGGAAGGGGGGAGAGAGGGGGCCAGGACCCTCCAGAGATGTCTCGCCGCCAGCCTCCACACCTTCCTAGGCTTCACTGCCCGTAGCCGGACTCTCGGGGTGCGTGCGTGGGGGCTGTTGGGGCCAGGCTCTCACCCTGTCTTCACCGGGAGCTCCCGGGCTTTGCTGGCTCAGCCGCGGGTTGCACACTGCTTCGGAGGAGTCTGCCGGGATCTCGGCGCAGCATTCGTCGCTCTCTAAAGGAGTCGCGTGGGCCCCACTCAGGGGGTCGCGGAGGTGTTGCCTCCCTCGGTCTCCGGACTGCACCCTTTTTTACGGCAAGTCCAACGGCGGAGGGGGTCTATTGCTCCTTGGGGTCTCGCCATGACTCGCTTGTGTCGGTAGAGGGGGAGGGAGGAAGCTCGTTATATCGTTGGTCTGCCGGCCCTTTTCAGGATTCACGGGGGCTGTTTATTCGGCTCTCTTCTCTTTCATCCTTCCATTGGACTGCGCCTCAGTCGCTCCGCTTGCCGCTGTCGTCGTCGGACGGGGGTTGCTTCTCCAGTCGGCCATCTTGGAAGTGGCGCTCCGGGTTAGGGGGGGGGAGAGCATCAATCTAGTCCGTTCCAGGGGGATTAGGAGCCCCTCGAGACTATCATGGGTGCCTCTGCTTCTAACGTTGCCATTGATGAGGAATTTATCGCTGGATGACCGCAGAAAGGTTAGCTTTTCGTCAGATGCTGCGGGTCCCGAACGGAGGCAATTAAAGGAGCAGCCACATCGCTGGCACTTCAGGCCACGCCCCATGGCATACGTTTATCAAACCTCTCCTTTCTCTGATCTGGGCTAACACAATGATTTGCAACAAGGTGGGAGGAGGTGTTTTGGCATACTCCTCCTTTGCATTTTCAATCCTTTATCGACGAAAAGAAGAAACGCCCGGTAAGTTCTTTACTTTTCAGACAACCCCAGCCGTGAGACACCTTTCTGTGCTCTTCCCGGGCCGTCAACCGCTCTCACCGGGGATTGCCCTGAGGTGCCTTCTGGCCCTAATCATTGTACCAGAGATTTCTCAGAGGGTCTCCGTAAGAGGTCTGTGGATACCGGAGTGCGCTCTGAAGCCCCTCCTGTGGGGGCTGCTGGTAGACCCAGTTCTACTGAGTCATGGGGTGCTGGAACTCGCTCTGATGCCTCTTTATCGGCTTCCCTCAAAAGTACCGGGGTGCGCCCGAGGCCTTGGTTGGGCTTTGTGTTACCGAACGGATTTTCGAGGCCGCACTAGTAAGGCTGTTACTGGACCTGGGTCTGAGGTCCCTCATACAGAGGCTACATTTATTTATTTTTATATAGCGCAAGTAGCCCATGGGCATTGAGGCGCTGTTACTTGCTAGAGCTTAGTTACAGGAATAGAGGCATTCAGTGGTACATTATGAATTCCAAAAGGCATAGAGCTGATATTTTGGTTGGTACAGTTAGTCATTACAATACAGTTTATGCATTAGGAACATCAACTGGTGCGAGGCATCTTATGTGAATAAGATGGTTTTCATGGTTTTGCGGAAGGCGCTGACGGAGGCCTCACCTCAGATAGTGGGAGGTAGGGCGTTCCAGTGAGTAGGTGCGAGATATGGGAAGCTGGATCCGCCTGCTCTGGCTTTTTTTTTTTTTACTAATGGCACAGAGAGCATGTTAGTATATGGGGATCTGGTTGGCCTCGTAGAGGAGACTGGGTGGATCCTTTGGGAGAGGTAGTCGGGGGGGCAGTAAGATGAATGCACTTGTGGGTCAGTGTCAGAGTCTTGAAGATGATCCTTTCTTTTATTGGGAGCCAGTGTGCTAGTTTCCTGGCCTCCGAAATGTGTTCTCTTTTGGCAATGCCTTCGGCTGCCCGGAGAACACTATTCTGTATGATTTGTAACCTCTCTAGGTTTTTGTTGGAGGTGCCTAGAAAGAGTACTTCGAAGGGATTGTGTCCTCCGACGTATTCCTTATCTATATTTGTATCTCCAGCTTGCTGGCCTCGGAAAAATGTTTTCCCAGTAGAGGGCGCTGTGCGTCGACGGCCACCATATCGACGCCGACGTCATCATGCCTATAAATGGCCACGCGCAGCGTCCGTTGCTCAGTTCCGTTTTTCCGTGCCTCGGAATACCGTTGCTCATTTCATCAGTCGATATATATTCATATTTCCTCGAGAAAACCGACTCGGACTCGATGGCTTCCTCCTCCGACCTGACGACTCCTCGGTCCGGTTTAAAAAAATGCCGAGACTGTGGGAAGAAAATGTCATTGACAGATCCTCACAGGATCTGTTTGTGGTGTCTGGGAATCGAACACCAGTGTTCGGAGTGTGAGGAATGCCTATCCATGACGGCGAAAGCCTAGAAGGAGCGTAAGGGGAAGCTCGAGAGAGGCAAGTCAATTTTAACTTCCTCCAAAGTTTCCGCGATAGAGTCGAGACATTCGTCTTCTCACCGTCGAAAGCTTTCTCGGTCTAGGTCTCGAAGTGGCTCCCACCACTCGTCGAGGTCTAGACACTCCAAAAAAAGACGAAGAAGATCCCCTTTATCGTCTTCTAGTTCCCCTGAAAGAGTAAATTGCCCCACAAAACACAGCTCTCAAGCTGAGTGTGAGGAATTCAGAAAAAAGATGCTAAGCGTCTTCGAGAAAGCGGCCTCGTCCCCCTTGAAGTCAGCTGAGGGTGATACCCCGGTTGAAAAGCCCAAAAAATCTAAACGCCGCAAGTCGAAGCACCGGCTAAAGAGTCGACCCGAAAGCGCCATGAGCCATCGGGAAGTAAAGCATCTTCGACGCCATCGTCGAAAGCCCCTTCGAAGCATAGATCGACGCTGTTATCGAAGGGTTCTTCACATCCGTCGATCGAGTCGACGCCGATAAAAGACCCACGGCTACTCCACAGCCAACTGTTACACCGAGAGCCTCCGACACGACGTCGAGAACGTCGTCGACATCCTCGAGCAGGATTCCAATCCCCTCTAGTTCTTCGAGGCCTCTTCCAGTTTTCTCGACGCCTTTTGTCGGCGCCTTTGAGGATTTTTACATCGGCATCGACGACATCGACCTTTTCAAGGCCACTGATGATGGCTCCCTCTGCCTTAGAGATGGGTTTTATACCATTTCACAGACCAGAGCATCCCCCCTTAACTTCAATATTTGAAGAAAGCGAAGATTCCGATCAAGAAAGGCCTTTTGGGCTGCAGAGGACCACATTACCTGAACCAGAGACTTTTGCCTCTGAGGAAAGAAGGTTGAAAGACCTTCAGGATGCATTACAGGAAGCAAGTGGCCTAAATACTTCCCCAGAAGTGGAATTTGTCAAACCAGACCCAGGGGAACATGCTGATACCCCTTATAGAACCCTAATGTCAAGAATTATGAAGTTCATGGGTTGGTCTGCGCCTTCACCTGTTTTTCAACAGGATGACCTCACAGATATTCTGGATAAAGGTCCACAGGAGGATCCTGTGGTTCCCTTTCATTCTGCTCTACAAAGAAAGATTTTAACTAACTGGGAAACTCCTGAAGTTGTCCCTGCGGTTAACAAGAAGTTGTCAGCGAAATATAGGGTATCTGCTGCTGACCCTGAATACCTATCTAAGCACCCTACTCCAGAGAGTCTTGTGGTCCAGGCTGCAACTTCATCAGGCAGTACTTCTGCTTACCCCACTGCTCCTCAGGATAGGGATGATAAAAAATATGATGCCATGGCTAAGAAAGTCTTCTCAGCCTGTAGCATGGCTTTAAAATCTATTAATGCAACTTGTACGCTCGCTAGGTTCAGCCACACTCTTTGGGAGTGTGCTTCATCAGCGGCTGACTGCATACCGGAAGGAGAAGAAAGGGACGCATTTTTAAATATCAGAGATGGTAAAGATGCAATGTGTGAATCCCTTCAAACTGGCATTGATTCTGCTGACAGTATCAGCAGGGCCATGGCGGCAAGTACCACAATCCGCAGGCATGCGTGGTTGAGAAAGTCCGGCTTTGCTTCTGACGGACAGGCCAGACTTTTAAATATGCCCTTTGACGGTTCTTCCCTATTTGGTAAAAAGGCGGATGACAGTTTGGAAAAACTACAAACATCTAAAGCAGCAGCTAAGTCACTAGGAGCTGCAATCCGACAAACTAATTTTCGTCCCTCAGGATCCTCTTGGAGAGGAAGGTCCTTTCGCTATTATTCCTCATATGGAAGAGGCAGAGGATGGCCGACTCAAAGAGGCCAAGGAAAATTTACCCGTGGTGGATGGGGTAAAGGAAAGAAAGCCGCATCAGCAGGAGCCGCTTTACCTTCGGCAACTGCATCAGCCGCTCCCAAACCACTCTGAGGTCTCCCATCACAAGACACCTGTAGGGGGCAGGTTAACTCACCATTTGACGGAATGGCAGGCTATTACGTCAGATGCTTGGGCATTGGAGACAGTTGCCCAAGGTTACTGCCTGCCGTTTCTACGCATCCCTCAGACATCCACCGGGGAACAGCTCTCTGAAAGTGCCGGATCCGCTCCTCTTGCAGGAAGTTGTAGACCTGCTAGAGAAAGGTGCCATAGAACCGGTACCTGTAGCGGACAGGAACAAGGGCTGGTACTCCCCCCTACTTTCTCATACCAAAGAAAGACGGAGGACTGAGACCCATCCTGGATTTAGGAGAATTGAACAAGTTCCTCAGGAAGGACAAGTTCAAGATGGTAACTCTCTCTCAGATCCTTCAGGCCCTCCAGCTTCAGGAATGGTTGGTATCTATGGACCTTCAGGATGCTTATTTCCATGTGCCTATCCATCCCAAGCACAGGAAGTACCTGAGGTTCGCAATTGGCAACTCTCATTATCAATTTCGAGTTCTGCCATTTGGGCTGACCTCCGCACCGAGGGTCTTCACCAAGCTAATGTCGGTTGTGGCTGCAAGTCTAAGGATGGAAGGGATTCACGTCTACCCCTCCCTGGACAATTGGTTGATCAGAGCAGTTTCTTTGGAACCAGCTCGGATCCAACTAGATTACGTCTGCCACTCCCTTCACAGGCTGGGCTTCTCCCTCAATTTAAAGAAGTCACAGATGATACCATCAGACTCCAGTTCATTGGAGCCGTCCTGGACACGTCCCTGGGAAAAGCCTTGCCACCAGAGGTGAGGGCTCAAGATATTCTGCAGATGGTCGCCAGGTTTCAAAAAGCCCGACGTCTCCCAGCCTACGACTTTTTAAGGTTGCTAGGCCTCATGGCATCCTGCATATTCCTTGTGCCAGAGGCTCGCCTGAGAATGAGATCCTTTCAGTGGGCACTGAGGACTCAGTGGTCACAATTATCAGGGAGGATGACAGATCTCCTCCGGATTCCGGACAAGGTAGCCCATGACCTTCAATGGTGGGCCTCTCCAGAGAACATCTTGAAAGGAGAACTATTTTGGCAACCATGGCCGGAGATAACAGTAGTCACAGACTCCTCACTCACGGGGTGGGGAGCCCATGCCAACGACTTGACGATCAGCGGTCGTCGGACTCCATCGGAGTCCAGACTACACATCAACCTGTTGGAGCTGAGAGCCATCAGACTGGCACTGAAGGCTTTTCTGCCGTCTGTACGGGGGAGAAACATCCTGATAATGACGGACAATACAGTGGCCATGCACTACCTCAACAAAAGAGGAGGCGTAGGGTCACTGCCACTGTGCAGAGAGGCGATGCAGCTCTGGTTTTGGGCAATTCAGGAACAAATCTCTCTATCGGCAATTCACCTAGCCGGAGAGAAGAACTTGACAGCGGACGCTCTGAGCAAGCAGAACAGTCTCCCACGAATGGGAGATAGCTCAGGAAGTCCTTCAAGAGATTTTCGCCCTTTGGGGAACCCCTCAAGTGGATCTGTTCGCCACCAGTATCAACAGGAAGTGCGACAGATTTTGCTCAAGGGAATTTCCCCCGAGAGGAGCTCTAGGAGACACGTTCGTAGTGGACTGGGAGTTCCCACTTCGCGTTTCTTCCGGTCCCTGTCATTCCTCAAATGATCAGGAGGTTGAGAAGGTTTTGGAAGACCATGATACTAATTGCCCCGGATTGGGCCAGGAGAACGTGGTACCCGGACCTTCTGGAGATGTCCATCTGTCCTCCAATTCGTCTACCGTACAGAGAGGATCTTCTCTCGCAGAAGGGAGGTCAGGTTCTCAATCCAGCCATCAAGACCCTCAACCTTCACGCTTGGTATCTGAAAGGTTGAGGTACAAGGATTGGGACCTTCCAGATGACGTCATGGAGGTGTTGCTTTCGGCCAGAAGACCAGCAACTAAGACTCTATACCGCTGCCGTTGGAATAAATTTTGCAGCTGGTGCAGAGAAAAGAATATCGAACCCTTTTCATGTGGTACACCTGCGGTGTTATCCTTCTTACTTTATTTGGCAAATTCAGGCCTTCAAGTTGGCACTATTAAGGGCTATCTCGCAGCGCTATCTATCTTTAGGCGCACTGCAGAGGAGCCATCGTATTTCAAAATTCCATTGGTAATACAATACCTGAAAGGTCTATCTAATGTTCCCTTATGGGACTTAAATCTAGTTTTAAACTTCCTAAAGGGTGCTCCCTTTGAACCACTCCACTCTAGTTCATTGAGGTTTCTCACCCTCAAAACTGTTTTATTGGTAGCATTAACATCTGCTAGAAGGGTTAGTGAGATACAAGCCCTATCTTGTAAACCTCCTCATACAACTTTTCACAAGGACAAAGTAGTTCTACAGGTGAAGCCTAACTTCCTCCCAAAGGTAGTTTCGGAATTTCACATTACTCAGATTACTTTACCTTCATTCTATCCTCCTCCCCATCCGGGGAAAAAGGAAGAGAGACTACACAGGCTGGACCCTAAGCGAGCCTTGAGTTTTTATATCAGTAGACTTGCTAAAATTAGACAAGCAGACCAACTCTTTGTAGATTACGCAGGACATAAATTAGGATTACCAATAACCAAACAAACCATCTCCAGATGGATTATTTTAGCCATTCTGGAATGCTACAAAATGGCAGGAAAAGAGCCCCCTCAAAATCTAAGGGCTCATTCGACCAGGGGTATCGCAGCATCCTCAGCTCTTCAAAGAGGGGTACCAATTAGAGACATATGTGCGGCTGCCACATGGTCGTCCGCACATACCTTTACCAAATTTTATAGCCTGGATTCCTCCTCTAGTCAAGAGACTAGATTTGGCAAAGCTGTGTTACACTCTGTTCATTCTTAAAGGGTAAGATGGCATCTCTTACTCCCGCCTCCAATCACATACCACTGCTATGGGAGTCTATCAAAGATAAGGAATACGTCGGAGGACACAATCCCTTCGAAGAACAAGTTACTTCTTACCTTGTAACGTTCTTTCGATGGGATGTTCCTCCGACGTATTCCTTATCGCCCCTCCCATCCATCCCCGCAGTAACATTTCCCTTGTGGTTGCAGCTTACGCTCCTTCAAGGGTAGTAACCATTCATACAATAACTATTTTACTCTACAAAATGGAACTGAGCAACGGACGCTACGCGTGGCCACTTATAGGCATGATGTCGGCGTCGATATGGTGGCCGGCGCGCACCTGTTCGACGGACGTTGACGCACAGCGCCCTCTACTAGGAACATTTTTTTCCGAGGCCAGCAAGCTGGAGGTACAAATATCATAGATAAGGAATACGTCGGAAGAACATCCCATCGAAAGAATGTTACAAGGTAAGAAGTAACTTGTTCATTACAATAGTCCAGCCTAGATCCAGTGATTGCTCTGGCTATGTTAGTGCAGCTCTCTTAGCAGAGAAAGGGCCTGACTGTGTGGATTAGTTTGGCATGATATGCGGCTGCAGAGGCTATAGCGTTGACTTGTTTGTCCATGGATAGGTTTGAATCCAAGTAAACTCCAAGGGTTTTGACTGATTCTGAGACAGGTATTTTGATGGAGTCTATGGTAAAATGACTGAATTGGGAGTCTAGATTTTTCAGCGTGTCGGATGAGCCTACCAGAAGGAGTTCAGTCTTGTTGGCGTTGAGGCATAGTCCATTGTCTGCCATCCAGGCTTGGATGGTGGTGTTGAGGGTCATGGAGTCAGTGTCATAGTTGCCAGTGAGGGTGAGGAGGATCTGTGTGTCGTCGGCGTAGTTGGTGTATGAAATGCCCATGGCGTCGAGGATGATAAAACGGGGTCGTGTGAAGATGTTGTAGAGGGTGGGTGAGCGGCAGGAGCCTTGGGGCACACCGCAGAGTATGATAGTGAGGCGGATGCTAGGTCCGAGAAAACTTGCATGGTTCTGTCTTGTAGGAAGGAGGTGATCCATGCTGTGGCTTCAGGGGAGAATTTGGCAGTAGAGGAGAGGTGGTGGCATAAGACGTCATGATCCACGAGGTCGAAAGCCGCGGATAGGTCGAGGTAAGAGAAGTGTTGGTTTGCCCATGTCTCTGGCATCGTCCATTTGGTTTTTCAGGTCAAGTAAGGCAGTTTCAGTCCCATGTCTGGGGCGGAAGCCTGATTGGCGGAGTTCTCTTCAATGATATGGCATTTGTAATGCGCCTATACACAAGTGTTGAACCTGCAGGTAGGCTGCTTTGTCCAGTATTTTGAGGAGGAAAGGGACAGTGTTGATGGGTCTATAGTTGTTGGGGGAGGTGGGGGTCGAGAGTTGGTTTTTTTTAAGAGGGGGCAGATCCAGGCTTCCTTGAGGGAGGCAGGGACTTTCCCTGTAGCAAAGGAGGCGTTTACAAAGGCTGTAAGGAAGGGAACTAATGCTTCAGTGCAGTCTTTGATAATGGTGGCTGAGCATGCATCACCTTTGCAGTTGGAGGGTTTGATGTTCCTCATTATGTTGATGTCTTTTTCTAGAATGGGTTTGAATGAAAAAGGTTGGGGGGGGGGGGGGGGGATCCGGAGCTGGTGGTGGGACAGGGGTGTGTTGGGTAGGGCTTGCTTAGTGGCTAGTATTTTGTTTTGGAGCAGGCTCAATTTATATTTCATGGCTGTTTGTATATCATCACACCAGGCCTTGTCTTTGGTGAAGTTTTGGGGGGGCGGGGTGGGTGTCTCTAACTCCCTAAAAATGGCAAAGATTTCTTTAGTGCTGGATTGGGCTTCAGAGATTCTGGATTCAAAGGATTTGGCCTTAGCTTGGGTGATTGCTTTTTTATATCTAGTGGAGCAGGATTTAAAAGTCATCTTGTCATTGTCAGAGTGAGACATTTGCCACTGAGTGAGAGCAGCCTTTTTTTTGATGCGGAGAGCGAGGAGGTCCGGGGTGAACCAGGAGTTGGAATGGGTGGTGGGTTTGGACTTGCAGGGTTTAAGGGGGGCAATGGAGTTAATAGCTGATTTGTTGTCAACTTCGTAGGCTGTTGCAAGTGTTTCTGGGTCTGAGGAAAAAGGGGGTCTGAAGGCTGGGCCTTGGAGGAAGGGCAGTAGCCTTTCCTTAGAGAGCTGACTGGAGCTTCTGGCAAGGCAGGGTTGCAGTGGTCGGGGTGAGGGTGTGATGGAGCAGGTGGTGAGGATGCTGAAGGTGATGTGGTCGGACCATGGGGTGGGGGAGTTTCCAGTTATGAGTGGGCAGTTATGATGTGAGATCCAGTCAAGAGTTCTGCCCTGGGTGTGGGTTGGGCTAAAGATGGTGTTATTGTAGCCCAGAGCCTTGAGGGCTGAGTCAAGGGATTTGGCTGCTGGGTCCTTACTGTCCAGGAGACCTAGGTTAACATCCCCAAGGATAATGGCTTTTGATTGTTTTTTGAGGTTGTCAGAGAGGAGGTGGATGAGAGAGGCTTGGAAGTCGCCTGTTGGGCCTGGGGGCCGGTAGACCATGTGGACAGCAAAAAGTAAGTAAAGTAACCAACATTTCTGAGAGGCCTGACAAGGCCTTATCGGTGAAAGCTGTTTCTCACCGTTCCCGCTCTTGTGGCAACGCCAGAACTGTTGAGGGGGCAAGGAGTGAAAGTTCCTCCTTTACCGGCAGTGCCGAGGTCCTTCCTGTGAAGGCTAGTTTGGCTATTGGTATGTCGCAGAAATATTTCGGGCCTCATCGTACCGGCTCAGCAGATGTTGCAATACGTAAAGACTAAAATTAAGACCCCTGACCCACCGACGGGGACCCCTGCCTCACTTCCACACGTGTCGCAGTTCCCCTCAGGTGATGGCAAAAAAGGCCGTTTCTTCCACAACAGCTTTTTTAGGCGCTTCCCCCTACAACTACGCCATCGGCCTTACGTGTGGGAGTTGGCTCTCTGGGTGAAAATAAAAATCCTTCTGCGCATCCGTTTTGTCCAATTTACGACTGGAACACTCGGATGCCCCTTCCGCACAATGTCTTTTTGCCTGTGGGTTCGGCACCCTTGATTTTTGTGGACACTTCGGGGAATGGGCCTGTGTGGCAACCCTCGCCTCTGCGTCGCTGGAATTATCCTCATCATAAGAGGCCTCCTCATGCAGCTCCAAAACCGTGTCCGGAGGACGCCTTTTTCGGCAAATTTCAGACGCTCATGCGTACAGACCCCATGAGAGAGTATTTGAAGGGTCTTTTGAGGGAGATATCCCTGCCTGCGCCACCGCCACCCTTGCCTATGGTGCCTCCCCCGACCCTTCCGCCATTGCCGCCATTGTCCCCCGTGGACAAGGCAGTGCCTGACCCGGTTCAGCAGGATCCTGACCTGTCGGATGATGTGCAGGGCGATCAGGACAGCAAAGACCAGAACCCGCTCTATTGGAGCTTTTCATGACCGGGTACTGGACATGATGTGCCTATTGGATGTTCCAGTGCCCGAGGCACCCTCTCCGCTCAGTGCGTTAACCTTCTCTTTCGGAGCCTACCGGCCTGTTCTTGCAAAAGGACGATTTGGCCGAGGGCCGTAGGTTCTGGGAAAAGCCACACTGGACTTTTCTTCCAAAGAGGGAGGTGGCCTTGTCACGCCCCCACCTCCACCTCCCCCCCCCCCCTCCAATTCTTCAAGGTGGTGATAGCGGCCACTTTACAGTCCAGGCTTGCAGCATCCTCTTCTACGACGGCTACTCAGGTCCTGGTGGAGGACAAGCTCCTTGGCGCCTTTGGGAGGAAGATTTTCTTTAACTCGGCCTTGCAGCTCCGACAGGCTAATACAGAACTGGTGTTAGCGGGGGCGAATATGAAAATGTGGATAGGTCTGTCGTAGTTTGAGGAGTTCATTCCGGTTGAGAAGCTGGAAGGCTTTAAGGCGGGTTTATCCGATTCCAGGGTCTTGGCCCAGGATCTGCTTGAGGCTGCGGCTCATCACGTCGACACTTCGGCTCTGGGACTTGATACCTCTGGACAGGCATGGTTGCATGCCACCAAGTTCTCAAAGGAGGTGCAGGACAAGGTGTTGGACCTGCCGTTTGAAGGTAAGGAACTTTTCCATTCCACAACGGATGTGTAACGCTCACCTGATTCCCACGGAGGCGCCGGTCTTGGCAGGATGGTGTCTGTGACTCAAAGTGAAGTGCAGGACTCGATTGGCTTCCGGGGCTGAGCCTCTTCGCACTGTGTGTCTAACTCGAAGAGTGAGATATCTGCAGGTGAAAGAATATGGGTTAATGATCTGGGGTTGTCGGGTATCTCTCTCCCTTTCCCTTCCTCGCTTTTCCGTGGAGCCCCAAGGTCAACGTGCTCACCTTAGATAGGTGAATACTGGACTCTCCATCTGCGTCTGGCGCAGGGTGCCGTTGCCAGTTCCTTCACTGGGTGAAACGTAGGCCTCTTGACATCAGAGGATTGCTACCGTCGTTAACTGCACGAACGGTGAGTTTCCGGACACCTTTTAAGTCCTTAAAGTCTTTAGGTGCGTGGGTACGTTAATGTGGAACAGGGCTCTGTATAATGCTTTTTCTTTGTCTTGCAGGGCTCTTGAGGTAGAAGATGGTGTGAAGAAAGCCGAAGTTCGAGCCAGTGTCTTGGAATGACGCGCTTGGAAATGCGTAAGTAAATGCCGGTTGCCTGCTTTTCAAAAGCTCTCTAACTGTCTCTTTTCCCTTGCAGTTGTGAGTTCGGGTGTTGAAGAGACGCTGGAAACGCCGGAGTATTTGCAGGCGCCCTATTGTGGCGGGTGCGATGGCGCGTAAGTAAAATACCTGTCTAATGTCTCTTCTTTTGTCTTTCAGGTGCAGGATTGCAACGTTGAAGAAAACCGGAATTCCCGGAGTGCCGGTAAGTAATTCCACACAGAAATAACTATGCTTTTGTCTTCACAGGCGGAGGAGCAGCGAAGAGATGGTAGCTGCCGATGGATCAGGTGAGGAAAGCGCTGCGCGTGAAGGTTGCCGTGCTAACCTGTTTCTTGTCTTTGCAGGTGCTACTGAAGGCTGGATACAGGAATGGTAAGCGTTTGTTCTTGCAGGTTCAGGATCGGAAAGAAGAAAACTGGAACAGACACGGTGAGCGTTCTGCTGCAGATGCAGAATAACGCGAAGCACGTTTCATCAATCGGGTGTGGTTTAAATAGCCTTGGAGTGATGAGGCGTCTTCCTCCACGGCCTCGCCTAGGTAAGAAAAGAGTTCCTGTTCCAGAAGAGTTCCAGTGTTGTATCCAGGGAGTGGAGCTTGCCCCACCCAGGTAAGAAAGTAGTCCCGGCTCAGAGGATTCCTATGTGGCTGGTAAGTAAGCAGCATGGTCTGCTGCAGGTAAGTCCACCCAAGCATCTTCATACAAATTATGAGCCCGGCGCTTCCAGTGCCGGGACCAGTGACTTTGATGAGCCTGGTGCCACCGGCGCCAGGACAAGGTCCAAAAGGTCCCAGTGGGGACCGGCTGGTGCCTAGGATGAAGGTTAGGGGCCTGCTTCCAAGGACGTTGGGCTGGTCCTAGCTCCTTGGAAGCAGTGATCATGACAGGATGTGGAGCTCACCAAAACGAAGGACAGCACACACACCCAAGTCCTTGTCCGTCATGGTTAAAGCTCCTTTTAGGTCCAGAGACCATTGTCACAAAGCCGGCCCTCCTCTGGTTTCCGCGGGTTTCTAAACCAGAAATCCTGCAGAGTGTGTACCCCTTTGGGTAATTCCCGCAGGAGGCAGTAACAGACTCAGTTTTTCTCCCGCTCCTCAGCCTCCTCCTCAGGTTCAGGTGGTAACACCACTGAAAAGCCTTTCAAATGAGGGTTCTCCGCGCTCGCACAAAACCCTGGTGGGAGGACGCATTGCGTCTCATTGGGAGGCGTGGCAGACATCACCGAGGACAGGTGGTTCTTGTCGGTTGGTTGGGCGGGCTTCCGCTTACCCCTGTACCCCACTTCAACCCTCCTTTCCAGCTGTTGGGTTCGTCCTCCCTAAAAGCCGAGGTTCAGAAGCTTCTGGACCTCAGAGCTGTGGTACCAGTTACCCTTGGAACGAGGGGAGGGCTTCTACTCGTGGCTGTTTACGGTGCCCAAACCCAACCAGGCTGGCCTGCGCACCATCCTAGACCTTTCCAGTTCAATCTTTTCCTACCCCAAGAGAAATTCAAGATGACGCCCGGACAGATACGGTCCTCGTTGCAGATGGGCGATTGGCTCAGCGTGGTGGACCTTCAGGATGCGTACATGCATATTCTGATCTGGAATCCACACAGGAGATATCTCCGTTTCTCTTTGGGAGAGGTGCACTTCCAGTTTCGAGTGCTTCCTTTTGGCCTCAGCTCAGCGCCGCGTGTCTTCACAAAGATGTCGGTGATCGCGGCCTATCTTCGTCTGCAGGGTTTCCACGTTTTTCCGTATTTTGACAACTGGATTTTACGCATCCCTTGCCCGTTGAAAGCCGCCTGCAATCTTCAGTCTCTCCTCCAGCTCCTGATCCACCTCGGGCTGTCAGTGAACTGGCAGAAATCTTCCATGACTGTCTCTCAGGACTTGATTTTCCTGTTTTTTTGATGGAACACGATCGACTGCAGAGTGTACCTGACCGGGGACAGAATTGCGGATCTGTTGGCCACGTGTCAGATGTTTGCGCAGTCGGAGAGCCTGTCGTCCTGGTGGTTCCAGAGGCTTCTGGGCCTCATGGCCTCATGGCCTCATGCGTGTTGGCTCTTCCTCGTCTCAAAGATGACGTGGACTCAGATGGCTCTTCGGAGTTCTTGGCTGCAGGCTGTGGATCCGGACTCCAAGTTGATAACTATTCCTGCTTCCATGAGGGCGGACCTGGAGTGGTGGTCGTCTCTCAGCAATCTGTCGGTGGGGGCGGGTTTTCAGGACCCAGCCCCTATGGTGACGGTCACAACGGACTCCTCCCTTCTAGAGTGTGGTGCGACGTTGGATCTTCAGGTCTCGGATCTTTGGTCGCCTCGGGACAAGCTCCTCCACATAAATCGCTCAAGGCATTCAGACCGATCATTGCCAACAAGTTGGTCCGTATCCCCACGGACAATGTGGTTTCAATGTATTACATCAACCAGCAAGGGGGCACCAAGTCTCCCCCTCTCGTGGGCCTGTCTATCCAGATTTGGGGATGGACAGTTCGTCATGGTGTCTGGCTACTTGCATTACACAATCCGGCCCAGCTGAATGTCACGGCAGACACCCTCAGTCGGTGGACCATGGTCAGCTACAAGTGGACCTCTTTGCTACGGGGGCAAACAAGAAGCTTCCTGTGTATGCCTCCAGAAATGGGCTGGGAGCCTCCTCTCTGGGGGATGCTCTTGCGATTCCATGGCACAATATGAGGGTTTATGCCTTCCCGCCTCTGCCTCTGGTTCATCGGACGATTTGCAAACTGAAGAACACAGTGAACTGTTCCCTTCTACTCATAGCCCCGTGGTGGCCGGCCAGGTTTTGGTTCTCAGAACTTCAACACCTGTTGGTGGATTCGCTGATCAGGTTACTGGTGACCTCCGATCTTCTTCACCAGGGGGAGCAATAGCTCCCCACAATCGCTCAGCTTGGCAGCATGGTGCCCGAGTTCAGGTCTTTAGAACATCTTAGCATGTGTGCGGTTAACATGCATATTATTCAGGCAGCCAGAAAACCCTCGACTAGGTCCCAGTACTGAAGCATATGGCTCAGGTTCTGTTGTTGGTGTTTAAACAAGCAGCTGGACCCAAGGGCGGCTACAATTGACATGGTACTGTCCTTTGTATCCCACCTAGCAGAAACGGGAATTCGCATTGTGCCATGCAGAACTTAACTTTCAGCGGTTTCTGCCTACCTATCTACAGACCAATGCTCTTATTCTGTCTAATCCAGTGGTTAAGAGACATTATGCAGGCTTGACGTGCCTTTATCCTCCGATTCGTAGTCTGCACCCGTCGTGGGATCTAAATGTGGTCCTGTCAGCGTTGTGCCATAAACCTTTCGAACCAATGGCCACGGTGGACCTCAAGCACCTGTCGTGGAAGGTGTCCTTTTTGGTTGCCGTTACTTTAGCAAGGTGTGTGAGCGAGCTCCAGGCTTTGTCGATGGAGCATCCCTTCTTGGTATTTCACAAGGATAAGGTGGTCCTACGGACAAACCCTGCTTTCCTGCCAAAGGTGGTCTCTGATTTCCATCTGAACCAGTCAGTCTCCCTGCCACTCTTTTGTTCCGAACCCAGCTTCAGAGGCGGACATGGTTCTGCATTGCCTGGATGTTAGAAGGGCTCTTAAATTCTATCTGTACAGAACATCTGAATTTAGGAGCTCTTCTCAACTGTCGGTGACTTTTGGTAATCAACAAGGTAAGCAGGCCTCTAAGGCGACTATCTCCTGATGGATCGCTGCCTGCATCACGGAGTGTTGCACCGTTCAATGACTGAAGCCTCCTAAAGGTATTCACGCACACCTGGTGCGGGGCAAGGCAGCCGCAGTTGCCTTTCAAAAATGTCCCCTGGGAGACCATCGCAAAGGCGGCTACTTGGGCCTCCATCGGCTTTGTGTAAGCATTATTGTCTAGACCTTAGTTTGACATCTGATGCTCCGTTTGGTCATCCTGAGCTGAAGAACCTGTTCCAGTAAGGGGTTTTTCCATCCACCCGTAGTTCCTGTAAGGAGTGCTTGTGAATCTCCCATAAGTATGGAGGAAAGGGGACGGGACGTATGAGTATAACCAGGTTACTCACCGTAGTGACCACCTTACTCCTAGTCCATAGTCCCCTTTCCTCCATTCGTACGCCCTCCGTCCCCTCGAATAAGGTTCCTCTGTTATTGCTAAAGGTCTCTGACCTGGCGATAAAAAAGGACTGATGGGCGATGCGCGGGGCAGAGCCGAGATGGGCGTGCTACGGCCGCATGCCGGGTCCCGCGTAGAAAGAGAGGAAGGACTACATTTTGCAACATTTTTGGATGCTTTCACAAAGTGCTCCGGTTCCGTCCCACAGGACAGAGGAATGTCTCATAAGTATGGAGGAAAGGGGACTATGGACTAGGAGTAAGGTAGTCACTACGGTCTGGTTATACATCCGCGACCATCGTCACTATTCTATTCCTTGCCTGCAACAAGGCGTCCGATGTGCCTTAATCGACTGCTGGCCATGCCACACGTTCTGTTCATTGTTGTCTTACCTTCGGTGGCGTCACTAGTCTCACATATTGATTTGTGTCTACCCACAATGGATTTTAACACTGCATGACCATCTAATTCCTCCACAAACCGTTGTAGTTCCTACCTTTTTTATATTGAGAATTCTTAAGCCAATGTTCCAAGGTCCCCTGATGTCCATGGTACATGGCCTGTAACCAGTGCCTGCTGTGGCTCTCCACCCTTATGTTCAGTTGGTAATTGTCCAAGTGGAGCTTTGGATGCATGTGAATCACTTCCATATATGGTACCTCACCCTGTTACCGAGGGGTCATATGCAGATGTTGGTGGTCCCATGAGTGCTTGCGCTCATGTAGATCTCACTCAGCTCATCGCCGGTGTCCCGGGGCCTGTTAGGAAAGATTTCATAATTGTATGTAATTTTCCCTCCATGTGTCAACCCCTAAACCTTTTGCTGCTGTTTATTGACCGACTTTGCCAGAGAAGCACAGCCCTCAGCTGCACTCCTCTGGGCTTTCGCTCACTTTTGAGGGGGGGGGCGAAACTGACATGCCCTTAAGATAGTCAGTACGGTGAGTCTTTTTCCCTTGGTCCTTTCCTCATGTTGCAGCTGTTGTGCAACATGTAACAAGTGTGCAATGTAACTTGCCTTACAGCACACTTGGGTCTCTAGTCATTCCAAAGGCCCTAGAAACTCTCGCTGGACTTTTTATGAACACTGCAGGTGTGTCATGGACAGGACTGGTGGCAGTTTTCATATATTTTTAACCCTTTCTTGCCATATTAACCACGTTTACTGCGATTATGTGGCCTGGCTCCAAAATGGTCATGCCACGAAGTTCTTTGTCTTGTCCTTTGGCCATCTTGCCCCTTCACCTTTCCCAGGTCAAGCCGACCCGGGTCAGTCCTTATTTGGTAATGCACTTTCCCGCGAAACCCAATGCTTTTGCGGGCTTCTGCATGCCTTGTGTGTGTGCCTCCAGGATATGGGCTGGGATGTTTGTCCCAATACACATCCTGGGTGCCAGAGTCTGGAGTGTCCTGAATGCCTGAGACCAACGTGGTCCGTGATTGGTCCACGTATGGAGTGAGTGTTTGTGAGCAGATCTCCCATTGGGCCCTCTCTGTTTTGGCACGAAGGGAACTTTGGATAAGAGGAGGCTGAAAGCACCACTACCATGTTGATCTCCTGAGTTCACACCGAACGAGGGATAAGGAGCCAAGTATCCTGCAACAAGAAGCAGAGTCGAGGAACTGCTGGTGACCCGCCCGAAGGTTTGGCACCCTGAGCCGCTGTCGTCCCGTGGGACCCCTCTGCATCTGATCGTCTTAGGTCTGCGAAGACGCTTCGATCCGTTGGAATAGTGGGATCAACTATTCTCAGCACCTTCACCAAACCCTGCAAGTAAGCCTCTTCGGAAGTGTCCCTGAGCCAACCAGTGGGCTGACCAGCTTACACAGACGTTTTCTCTGATACCGCTGCCGTTTCGAAGAGGGCCTCAACTTGGTACGCTGCTTGCGCTGTGTCCACGGCACCCTCACACCGAATTTAGTACACTTGGCGTTCCCAGGTCTGAAGTGAGACGAGTGCGCCCGGAACAGAGTAAACGCGGTTACTGTGTTGCCCTGCTGTGGCAACCACCTGTGCAAGTTTGCTGCATTTGTGACCCCCTTACCCCTGAAGTTTGCTGCAGTGGAATTGGGCTGATTACTCCACCCAGAGCAGAGAAATCACCACTGTCCCGTTTGGGAATCCTCGCTGTATCTCGGAAACTACACGGTGTTTAGACGTCCTGATTGTTGCATGCAAAACTGCCAGCGAAGTGGACTGTACTGGCGAAGTTTGGGTCTGCCTACGTCGGGGATCGGTGACTAGTCCTTACCTCAACCGGTGGCCCCTAGCGCAGGAGCCCATTTTTAGGCACAAAGTGGCTCCTGAGGGCCCCTTTCCTTTCAACAGCCATTGCGAATTAGCGATGCCATCCCGCACTCTCAAACTGCCTCTGCCCTCAAGTGGAGGTCCTGCTTGAATAGAGGGAACTTGTTCTTCTTCGCCTCATCCACCTTCCTGAGCTGCTAGAGACCCTTGAAGAGACCCTATTTTGTCCATTGGCACCGGCGCGTGCAGGTACTATTGAGCATAAGGCTCTTCTCTTCGTAGGGCTTGGACTGCCGCTTAGTTAGGTGTATTCTGAATGTAGAACTGGGTCTAAAGATTACTTGCACTGCCTGTTTTCCTCCCCATCTAGGTGGTCTACATATTTCGTGCTTTTAACCCTTTAGACCCCATTGGTCTTTTACATAAATTGTGTTGATAATGATGTATTGGTTTACTTTAGTGTTACTGTGATTCTTTGCTATGATCAATGTTACAAAGGCCTTGTAATAAATGTGTATTTGAATAGAACACCTGTCTGGAGTAATTTGTAAGGGTCCTTGCTTTGTGTGCTCATTGAAGTCTTTTAGTCACCCTCACCCCTCTTGAGACTTAGTCTTGACTGCCTGCCATAGCTACCCTGATTGGTCTGGCTTGTCCAGAGGTTACTCTGTTCCAAGAAACTAGGTTGGCCTTCTGAACCTCTGCCCCTCCTGGTCAGAGTTCAGAAATCCTTCTTAAACGCCTGTAAGCACCAACGGGGACCTATATTCTACAATTGACGCCGCCTGTGCTGGTAGTCATCTCATTCTGGTGAAAAAAATCAAGTATATTTGAGTATCAGGATAGTCTAACTATCCTGATACTCTTAATCCTCCTGGCTTGTCAATATCCATCCGACCCTCCTTTAATAACTGTGGATACATTTGACCCCCTTCTAGTGCTTGCATTTGGCTTCTCATTCGATCATTACTGTCTCTTAATCCCCTAACCTTCCCCTCGTCTCTTCTAGCTTAGGCCTTTTAACTGCCACGTGGCAAACGCTGCTCATTGTACTGCTGATATATTTGTACCTTCCTTTTTCAGTGCCCGTCTCAGGGCTTCCAGTTGATCTAAATTCAATGTTCCCCCAATCAGGAATTGAGTGTCTTGTGGCTAACAATATCATGAATCCAAAGAATTCACAAGACTGACGGCTTGACTGTTTAAACATATAGTGTGCAGGTGGGGGTTTCTCTGCCTCTTGACTGCTGTGCCCATTTTATTTTCACTATTTAAACCTGCTTTCACTCTGTACTTGCCTGTTACCCAGGCACCCCTGCTGACTCCACTCCTTTGCGGTTCAGAGAGGGAAAACTTTCAATAACCGATGACAATGCAGAGTAGTCCTGATGGTGATAATTGCTCTCACCATGTTCTCGTTCACCTCTCCTTATTGACTGGCTTAGTTTGCCCTTTACACTGTCCCATTACTTTAATTATTTTGTTATTGCAAGGGGTTTGAAATGTGAGGCGGACAACTTGGTAAAGGTTTTTCGCAAGGTGTAGAGAAAAATATCCATAAATTTCCAGTCGAGGTGAATAGGAAGTCCCCTATTCCGCTTCTGTTTTGGTCTAATCATAGGGCCCTAGAGGAAACATCTGGTGGCAGTGAGTAATTCCCCTGCAGCACTAAGAATTTGAGAGATGACGGGGTTGTCTATCTCCATTGTGAGGTCCTGAAGAATGGTATAAGCGAGTTGGCCCACCGAGACTGACCGTGAGCACCAATTACCTTTTTATTTTATAGGGATACATTGCTGAGAACTGGCAGACCAACAGGTTGCTTTGTTTCATGGCACACCTTGGTGGTGGTTTTAGCAGTATATTTTGGGATACAGTTAAGAGAAAAAGGCAAAATGAAAGTTGCAATCAGTACCTTTCTTGTGGTATTGTTTTAGGTTTTTAGTTACGCAAAAGATGACTAGTAGAACCTTGCACATATAAAAAAACCTTTATAAATAGTTTAGTGTTTAGGAATAGGGATGTCTCTCCTCACGATCTCTATTAGATGGATAGCTCACCAGTGGTACCTAGGGGAAGCTGGTCTAAGGGACAGAGTTCTTAAAGGACAGATCTTAGAAATGGGGCTGGTTTTATAAAGTGTTGGAATGAGCTGATTGTAATCTTGCTCTTCTTGCCGTTTTACAAAGTTTTTATTTTGCCAATATGCTTTCTTTGTATTAGGTTGGTATTCAAACCGTCAGTGGTTGCGTACAGTGTACTGGGATTACCCTTATCTGGTAAACTCACTGGCTTTTGCACACGCGTCCGTGCTATCTCCCTTTCCCTGGCCACATGAGAAGGGTCCCAGTTCAGGGTTTCTGTGATAATGGCCTCTGATTCATAACATATTGTTAATCTCTGATTATGTTAGAGCTGTTTCTTTCATCCAGTTATAACACATGCAAACACTAGCAACAATGCTCCATGCTCCTCCCAGAAGCTCCATCCTATTTCAGTACATCCCTTAAACGCATCCCATTCTGCATTGAACATTCACTGGTCCCAAGCGGGTCCTTTGGTTCCCTCTGAGGCTTTGCATGCACTCGCCAGCCCAACCTCCTCCAAGCCTCCTATGGAGATTTTCAAGTAGGTCTTGTTCTTTTTTGTGTTGAGTGCTATTGAGGTTGCCTGGATGGAGCCCCTCTGGGTTCCTGCAGTCTGCAGCGTTGCGCAACAGATCAGAGTTGCAGGCACCGTCTATGATCGTATAATCTGACAGAAGGACTCTGGAGTCGTATTGGAAATGGGCAAAGCAGGATTTTGTTTATAATGGTTGCTACCAGGCAATAAACAGACGGCATACTATCAGCCCACTACCCAAAATAATAACCCAACCCTCCTCCATTTCACCTTCCCTTTTATCCTTTATCCCTTCATGGACGATATGCATAATATCTGTTTGAGCCCCCCCCCTCACTCCTTGGTAGAACAAATAACACATTTACATTCTTAGTCTGCCCTCAGTTTCCATCTGCCCTACGGTTAGCACATGGTTTTCTGCTTCGGGGCTAGTTGCTCTGTTTCGACGATATGCAAGGTAATCTTCCTCTGGTGAGGAGTGTAGGCCCGACGCCCCTCTGATGCATCCGGCTGAGAATGTTCCCCTTGTTTTATCAGCTTTATGCCAGTATAATCCAAGATGGAGGTATAGGTACTGGTGTCCCTGAGTGGGGCTTAATGCACCTTAAGTCAGACACGTTTTATGTGCTTTGAGACTATGCTGGTGAGCTGGCACAGTATAACCAACTCAGTCTTAAGAAGCTGAGAATTTCACATTCACTTGATGTCACTACCAGAACGGTTCCATGTGATATCCCTTTTAAGTTTTTGCCGTACAAGAATGGTGCTGTGTTTTGCGGCAATATTAGTCCAACCCCGCTCCCAATTATCTGCATAAATAATGTCACCTATGCCGTGTCCCGGCAACTATATGTATGGCAACATTGTTTATGGTGATATTAGGTGTTGGATAGCCAGGCATTGGATAATTTCTGGCTGTTAAGTATGATCATTTGCGACCAACTTGTGTAGAATAGATTGAACCTGAGAATGAAGTGTTGAGGCCATTTGCAGTTTGGGGAATGTGGGGGGGGGGGGAGGGTGGCTGTGGATGTTGTGTTCTGCTTTGCCTGAAAGGGTTTGGAAGCGTCTGGTTTTACCTACGTTATGGGTCTTCTTGAAGAGGGGGATTTCTGGAAAATGATGTCCCTCGCTAATTAGCATTTTCTGGCCGCCACTTTTTGTGAAAGATTAAGAATGCCCTGAGATTTCAATATGGTTAAAAGTTGCTTTTGAGGGAATTCATAGATGGTTTAATTCTAGGAGAACAATTCACAATTTGTAAATGGCTGAAGTCATTCCTAACCCCGAGCTAATGGAGGGAGGTTCCTGATCAGCCCCTTCCCCTGTTTGATTGAATGTTGGATGTTTACTTGGATAAAGACTGGTTCCCGCCATTTTTAGATCTATAATACAGTTTGTAAGGCTGGGTTTCCAGAGATTTGAATTAAAGGGAACGTGGCGATTTGATATGTATCAGTTCATGCAAGTTGTGGGGGCATTCTTTCTGATAGTGTATCAGAACTTCTCTAAATTGGTTCAGTTTGAACTTCTTAACGTTCAGCTTTTGCACAGATCGCAACTGTTCTAGAGCTTTTGTGGAAGAGGCTAGAGTATCCAGGAGTGAGTGCAGTTCCTCTTTGAGGTTGCTGTGTCTTACATCTGAAGGAAGAGAGAAAATTCTGTCCATCTCATGTGGTCCATTTATTTGTTGCTACTAGGGCATGCTTAGCTCATAGATGGAAGATGCCCTCAATTACATCTTTGAGTGGTTCTCCATCATGGGGTCTGGCATGGATTCACATGCTCATGAATATTCCCCGTTGTCGGGCCGGGAATCCTCGGTATAGAAAAAAATCAGTATCAGTATCAGTTTCGTTTCTGATCTGTCTTTCTTAGTAGTAACCAATCACTGGTTTCTGGGTCATACTGCCCCCAGCCAATGACTGCCCTCTCCCTAAACCCCGCCTCTGTTAGCCATCCTCAGATTTTTACCGCACGTTCAAGTGTTGGGAGTCCTCGTGCTGTAGCTCTCGAGCTTTTGCTGCGTTTTCACGCTTTTTCAGGAGATTTTTTCTCATTTTCCGGTTAAATAGAGCCTCAAGCTCCACCTTTTCTACATCCGATCAACGGGTATCAGTTTTGGAATTTTCTATGCCCCTCAAGGGTGAAGATTTCGTCGAGTTATGCTTTTGGAGGATTCCAGAAGTTCCGTGGCCTACCCCGGACATGGCCCAGGAGAAAGGAAGCTCAACGCCCGGGAAGCTGTTCAGGACCTGCCCTGGATGCCAGCTTCAGAATGTTTTCAAGGTGGACGAGCATTCGTTATGCCTCTGTCTCCATGAGGACAAGATGCACACGGAGAAGGATTGTGCGTTTTGTGGGAACATGTCAGAGCGGACCATGAAGGATCGCCACCTCCGTCTCGCCAACTGGCTGGAAGGGAAGAGCCTGTCGGGCGACAAGAAGAAAAAGAAGTCAGAGCGGTCTTCTAAGTCCTGTGAGGGCGCCCCGGCGACGGAGGCCCAGCAAAAGGCCAAGGACCGCGAGTCCGCGGGCACCAGGAGCACCGAACGGTCGGGCTCTTTGGCTGCCAGGCAGGGTGCATCCTCCCCGGCGCCATCAACCACAAGCCAACCCTCTGGCTCGGGTAAGAGGAAGTCTGAGAACCCGGCGAAGCTTCTGGAGAGGCCCTGGTCGATCTTGAAGATTCCGGCAGAGGGGGAGCAAGGCTCGGACCCTCCCCCCAAGGTGAAGGCCCCAGGCGTACAGAAGGTGACAATGACCTTAATTCACCCTGCTTAGACCTGGATTGAGGATGTCGCAGCGGCCCTGGCTCAGCCTGTGGAGGCTACGCCAGTGGAGGCGACCTCAGGACCCAATCTCCCTGCCACCGCGGAGGGAGTGGTCTTACAGGCCCATTGAGAAGACCCCCACGAAGTCCTCGTTGGAAAAGGTGGGGGAGGGGCAGGTGGCCATCGTGGATACACACACGACCTCTGAAGAAGAGCTCTTTGAAGTCGTGGAAGAGGCCCAGCCCATCGGGAGGGATCCCGAAGAGGGTGACGACGAGGGCGACGGTGTCGCCCACTAGGTTCCTCAAGAGCCCGTCGTTTCCGTTGCCGCAGGACACTTCGGCGTCCATTTTGTCAGCGATTCAGTCCTTATGCTCGGAGATAAGGACAAGGTTGCCCCTCCCCCCGACGGAGGTACCTGAGCCAGACCCGACAGAGGTACCTGAGCCAGACCCGACGGGGCAACCGGAGCCGGGACCTTCGGAAAGTCCACCGCATAAGAAGAGGACGCATCCTACGCCACCTCTCCCACCTCTGCAGCCTGCGCCGCCTTCCCCCGGTCTACTACCCACAGGGATGATACAGGCACGGACACGGCTACGACAGGTATAGATGACGATGGAGGCGACGACGGGACGTGTCCCCCGTCGCCCCCTGCTCGGGCGTCCCCGCCCGACGAGATTGGATCCTTTCATGCCATGATTTCCAGGGCATCCGAGCTCTTCCAACTCTGCCCAGAAGAGAAGAAGGAAGGGTTCCTTTACCAACGGCGCGAGGCTAAAAGGAAGACGGTCCTCGCTGTACCACTTCTTGATGGCATCTGGGTTGAGGGGCTCGCCCTCCTCAAGAACCCTGCCACGGCGCCGGCAAAAAGGGACCAGTACGAGAAGTACCGGGTCCCCGACGCTGCCCTTTGTGCCTTCGGGTGCAACCTACCCCGGATTCAGTCGTCTCGGCGGCGGCAAAGAAGAAAGCTGGGGGGGGCATCGGCCTTGATATCAACTTCCCTGCCAAATGGCGAGGGCAGGAAGTTGGACACGATGGGACGACGGGTCATCTCATCCGCAGCGACGACTATCAAGGCGGCCACCGCCCTGGCTATCGTAGCCCGCTACGACAGGGAGTTGTGGTTCAAAATTGCCCCTCTGTTGGACTTCCTTCCGGACGCCAAAAGGGCTGAGGCCCTTGAAATCCTACAGGAAGGTGAGATTGCTTCAGACCACGCCATCACGGTGGCAACGGACATCGCCGACACCGGTTTCCGTCAGCTGGGCAACAGCGTTTGCCTGAGACGACGAGGATGGCTTAAGGCGACGGATTTCCTCCAGGATGTACAAGCCAAGGTTTTGGACATGCCCTTCGACGGGAACAACCTGTTTGAGAAGGTGGTTGTTGAGTCCCTTCAGACCATCAAGACAGACACGGAGACTGCCCGGGCACTGGGAGTGCTCCAACGACGACGGCCGTCCTTTCGGAGCTCCAGAGGCAGACAAGGTGCCTCCAAGGGATCCGGAAGTGGCTCCTCCATGTACCGCCAAGCGGCAAGATCTTCGTCCCAGGAAGCATACATGGGACGCGGCAAGTCAGGTGGTGCTCGTCGACAGGGAGGTCAAGGAGGCAAGGCGGCCTCCAAACAAGATTGAACCGACAGTGGGGTCGGACCCCCGCCGAAGCACCCCGGTGGGAGGCCGGCTGGCGAGGTTCGTCAGCGTGTGGGAGCACCGACTGTTGGGTGCTGGACGCCCTGGCCCAAGGGCACGCCCTCGAGTTTCAGAAGAAGTGCCCTCGCATTCCACCCGTGGCCAGGAAGGAAAATCACATCCCTCAACTACTGGTGGAAGTAAGGGCGATGCTCAAGAAAGGTGCCATCGAGCTCGTCCCAAAGAGGCTTCGGGGCTCCGGAGTTTACTCAAGGTATTTCCTTGTAAAAAAGAAGACAGGAGGATGGCGCCCTATCCTGGACCTGCGATGACTGAACAAGTACATCAAGGCACAGAAGTTCCGGATGGTCACCCTCCAGCACGTGCTGGGACAGCTGGAGGAGGGCGATATCCTGTCGTCGTTTGACTTGGAGGATGCGTACTTCTACATCCCGATTCTAAAAAGACACCGAAACTTCCTCAGGTTCGTGGTCCAAGGGCGGCACTACCAGTTCAAGGCCCTCCCGTTCGGATTGAAGTCGGCACCCAGGGTGTTCACCAAGTGCCTCACACCGGTGGCTGCGCCTACAGGGGATCCACGTCTACCCCTACCTGGACGACTGGCTCATCCGGGCAAGGACAAGGGAGCTCCGCGTGGAGCACACTGCGAAGACCGTCCAGCTGCACACGGACCTGGGATTCTCCATCAACTTTCCAAAATCCCACCTGGTTCCATCGCAAGTCGCCCTGTTTCTGGGAGCCAAGCTTGACAGTGGCGCGGCTGGCCTCGACGTCGGAGGAAAGGACCAGGACCATTCTGGGCAAGGTGCAGCGTCTGCTTGCCACGAACATGGCCAGGTTAAGATCTATCCAGTCCCTCCTCGGGATGATGTCCTCCTGCATTTATCTGGTGCGCCTTTGCAGGCTTCGGATGCACCCCTTACAAGAGTTCCTCGACGCCCGCTGGGTTCAGTCGACGGGCAGCTTCGATGACAGGATCCCTCTCAACGAGACGTTCCGTCGGGCGATCCGGTGGTGGGGTACCCGCTCTCATCTGTCGGCGGGCACGGACTTTCAGACCCCAGCTCACCAGGTGACGGTGACGACGGATGCCTCCCTGGAAGGTTGGGGAGCGCACTCCGGAGATCTTCTCCGGAGATCTTCTCCACTCCACATCAACATCTTGGAACTCTGCGCAGTGTTCTGGGCCCTCCGGTCTTTTCTTCCGTCCCTCAAGGGCAAGGCGGTGAGGATCTTCACCGACAACGCAACCACCATGTTCTACATCCGGAAGCAGGGTGGAACCAGATCCCCTGCCCTATCCAAGGATGCCCAGGATCTGTGGCATTGGGCCGTCGCCCAAGGGATGTTTCTGGTGCATTTTCATCTGGCAGGAATAAAAAACACCATCGCCGACTCACTTGGCAGAGAGCTGCACTCGTGCCACGAGTGGGAACTACGCCAGGATCAAGTGGATCGACTCTTCCGTCGATGGGGCGAACCCCAGGTCGATCTCTTCGCGACGGCGACGAATTCTAAGTGCCGGAGGTTCGCCAGCAGGTTTCCCCCAGCCGAGGAGCATGGGCGATGCTTTCTCGTTCCCCTGGGACGGCCTATTTCTTTATGCATTCCCTCCGCTGCCGTTGCTGCTCCGGCTCATCAACCAACTCAAGAGGTCCCGGTGCAAGATGATCCTCGTCGCACCAGCGTGGCCGAGACAGATCTGGTTACCGGACCCTCTGGACTTGTCAACGTCCACACCAGTCAAGCTGCCGACGGACGCAGATCTCTCCAGAGAAGGAGGTGCCATTCTTCACCACAACCCGGAATCGCTGAACGTGCAGGCCACGCTCCTGCAGCACTAGAGTTTGGAGGGTACGACATACCGGCCGACTGCAGAGAGGTTCTCCAAAGGCCAGGGCGTCCTCAACTCTCAAGTGCTACGGACATAAATGGAAGAGGTTCTCTGTCTGGTGCCGTGCACAGAAGATTAACCCTCTGCGGATTACGGCCCCTCAAGTATTGCCGTACCTACTGTCATTGGCCAAGGCTGGAGGACTAGCTCAAGCTTCCATCATGATACATCTGGCCGCCATCTCACGATACACCAGAACTACGGGACGGGCGTCCTTGTGGTCTCATCGACTGGTGGAGGAATTTATGAAAGGATTGTTCCGATCATTCCCGCCGGTGAAGGCCCCTGCCCCGGCGTGGGAGCTCAACGTGGTGCTGACCAGGCTCATGGGGGGGCACCATTTGAGCCTATGCATTCGGCACTGTTGAAGTTTCTGTCGTGGAAGACAGCGTTTCTTGTGGCCATCACCTCCGCACGACGAGTGGGAGACCTCCAGGCCCTACCTTGCAAGCCGCCATACTTGATGTTTCACGACAGGATGGTGGTGCTGAGGACGCACCCCTCCATGCCCAAGGTGCCGTCGGACTTCCACCTCAACGAACCCTTGGTGTTAGTTTTCTTCCCGTCCCCTTCGTCGCCGGCTTAAAGCACTCTGCACTCGCTGGATGTAGCTATTGCGCTGAAGTTCTACGTGGACCGCACAAAGAGTTTTCGGAAGACATCACAGCTGTTTGTGAACTTTGGGACTGTTAATCAAGGGAAGGCTCTCTCGAAGACTTTTTCCAGATGGCTCTCCGGCTGCATCATGCACTGTCACCGGTTGGCAAACCGACCGCTGCCCGGCCGTCCGATAACCCATTCGACCAGAGCGATCGCTGCTACCACAGCATTCCTGTCTGGTGTGCCCCTGCTGGACATCTGCAGGGCTGCGACGTGGAGGTCGACACACACCTTCACAAGATTCTACTGCGTCGATCGGGACTCTGGGGAGGAGTCCAGGGTCGGCCAAGCAGTGCTGCGCAACCTGTTCGCCTAAGGTGAGCCTGGTGAGGAGGTAAGAGATGCTTAATGTTGAGTTGTTGTATTGCTTAATGTTGAGCCTGTTGACACCTCCCGTGGTTGTTCATGTGTGTACTGCTATGTATTCTCTTGTTCATGAGCATGTGAATCCATGCCAGACCCCATGCTGGAGAAGGAACAAGTTACTTACCTGTAACTGTTGTTCTCCAGCAATGGTCTGGCATGGATTCACATGCGAACCCTCCCACCTACCCCTCTGCGGCTCTTCACTTGGTCGTACTGCCACTTTACGTGCTACCAAATCTGAGGATGGCTGCCAGAGGCGTTGCTTAGGGAGAGGGCAGTCATTGGCTGGGGGCAGTATGACCCAGAGACCAGTGATTGGTTACTACTAAGAAAGACAGTTCAGAAACGAAACTGATACTGATTTTTTTTTCTATACCGAGGATTCCCGGCCTGACGGGGAATATTCATGAGCATGTGAATCCATGCCAGACCCATGCTGGAGAACAGTTACAGGTAAGTAACTTGTTCCTTCCATACAATTGTACTACATGGAATGGTTGACGTTGTTGTGTGGAATCATGTCATATTGACAGTTTGGTTCACCCTTATTGTAATGACTTGATTGCCCCTTAGGGCGTGATTCCCTGACAGCCCCCCTCGACCCCTAGGTAGGTCTGTGCACAGAATCACAAGTCTGATTTCTGCACCCCTTGTCATACTTTACAAAAATACAGCCAGAAAATATTGTTTAGTTCGTTGTGACTCAAAGAACCTTATTATGAAGCATTACTCAAAAATATGAAGCTAACACTTGAAGGTAGCAAGTCAATATATTTATTATCACTTCTGTTCTCTACCAGCTTTGCTCATCATTATGCCTGCTTTGAGAGCCATAATAATATAGTATGCTATCATATATATGGAAAGCGTTATTGCATAAGCTGAAAACATAGTTGGAGTCTAACAAAGATTAAGTAGAAGTTCATCATTTTTAACAAACCCTCTTGAGCAATCATGGGGTTCATGTTATGTTGTCTGAGATTTGCTATGGTATGATCAAGGGTGGAGTGACAGTCTAACCTATGCAAAAAAAAGTTCAACCAACACACTCGAAACTAACGATTTCCAGGCCTTGCTGTTCTGTATGCAACGTGACCATGGGGGCCTGCTACTGTTCTAAGCCCCCCCCCCACGATCTCGTGGCTGCCTGCTGCAGAATTCTCCTTTAGCCTTAGTCTGTTGTGCTTTTTATATTAACACGTGTGACTTGGTCTACATGTACTATGTGCGTCATTTCCTTGTCCTGGACAGAACGTCTACAGTTTTGTCCTGCTCTGGAGCTTAGCATTGCATGCATGATTTACCTATGTGAAAACTCAAGTGACGGGCACTGTCTTAGCTTCTTGATCATTTCCATTAGAATACATGGGCTTCCGCTTGATGGCTACGCAAGGCATAGTGTTCTTTTCGAAGGGATTGTGTCCTCCGACGTATTCCTCATCTTAGATATCTCCTTCCAGCTCTGCTGGCCTCGGAAAATTTTTTCTCTAGAGGGCGCTGCGCGTCGACGTCCTCCGAGTCGATGTCCCTCGACAGCCGCCGTATCGACGTCATCCTGCCTATAAAGGCCGCGCGCAGCGTCCGTTGCTCAGTTCCGTTTTTCCGCGCTTGCTCAGTGGCTCGGAATACCGTTGCTCAGTTTTTGTCGTATTAAACCTATTTACCTCGAGTTATTCGATCCGTACTCTATGGCTTCCTCGTAGGAACCGACAACTCCTCGATCCGGCTTCAAAAAATGCTGAGTTTGTGGAAAAAAGATGTCACTGACTGACCCTCACAGAGTTTGTCTGTGGTGTTTGGGAGCTGAACACCATTGTTCGGAGTGCGAGGACTGTATGTCCATGACAGCTAAGGCCCTGAAGGAGCGTAGGGGGAAGCTGGAGAAAGGTAAGACTTTTAAAGCTTCTTCTTCGTCGACAAAGTCGTGACATTCGTCTCCTCGTCACCATTCGCGCTCCAGGTCTCGGAGTGGGTCCCATCACTCTTCGAGATCGAAGCACTCGAAGAGGAGACGTCGAAGATCCCCTTCTCCGTCTTCCTCTTCCTCTTCCTCTGTTTCGCCAAAAAGAATCCCTTGCCCCACCAAACATAGTTCCCGGGCTGAATGGGAGGAATTCCGCAAAAATATGATGAGCGTCTTCGAGAAAGCGGCCTCGACCCCCTCGAAGACTGCCGAGAGCGATGCTCTGGTCGAAAGACCCGAAGGTCAAAAACGCTGCGAGTCGCAGTACCCGGCGAAGGAAACCTCTCGAGCGCGTCTCGAACCCTCGAGTAGGACTATGACCTCCAAACCTTCCTCGAAGGTTCTGTCGACGCCGTCGACAAAGGTTCCGTCGACGCCGAGGTCGGTGTCTTCGACGCCGTTGTCGAGGGGACCTTCGACACACGGGTCTGTCGACTCGACGCCAGCTTCGACACCGGCGTCGACGCCAAGAAAAGTCACGGTCACGACACACCCAGTGACTATCCCCAGGTCCTCGATGACGATGGCTTCGAGATTGTCGAGTAGAATCCCAATTCTGTCGAGGTCATCGAGGCCTCCACCTTTGTTTTCGACGCCACGCTCGAAGCCTTCGTCGACGACATCGACGTTTTCGAGGCCGATAATGACAAGTTCGGCACCCTCTGCCTTGGAAATGGGATTTACACCCTTTATGAGTTCAGAACAATTGAGAACTATGTCCTCAATTTTGGAAGAAGGTGAATTGTCTGAACAGGAAGACACATTTGAGTTGCAGGGACCTGTAACCCCAATTAGAGAGGAATTTTCCTCTGAAGAACGCAGGTTAAAGGATCTTCATGATTCCTTACATGAGGCAAGTGGGTTAGACACTTCCCCTGAGGTGGAGTTTGCTAGGCCAGACCCGGTGGAGCATGCTGAAACCCCCTATAGAGCCTTAATGGCCAGGATCAGAGAGTTTATGGGGTGGTCTGCACCTTCACAATCTTTCCAACAAGATGACCTCACGGATATTCTTGATAAAGGCCCACAGGAGGATCCTGTGGTGCCTTTTCATAAAGCTCTTCAGAGGAAGATTATGACGAACTGGGAAACCCCAGATGTCGTCCCGGCAGTAAATAAAAAACTGTCTACAAAATACAGGGTATCTTCTACAGACCTGGAGTTTTTGTCAAAACACCCATCCCCAGAAAGTCTGGTGGTACAGGCAGCGTCTTCTACCGATGTCAAGACGGCTTATCCTACTGTCCCACAGGACAGGGACGATAAAAAATATGATGCTATGGCAAAGAAAGTTTTTTCAGCATGTAGCATGGCGTTAAAATCTGTGAATGCTACTTGCACCCTTGCTCGATTCAGCCATACACTTTGGGAGTGTGCTTCTACAGCGGCTGACTGCATCCCGGAGGGAGAAGAAAGGGAAGCGTTCCTGAATATCATACAGGACGGTAAAGACGCTATGTGCGAATCCCTCCAGACGGGCATTGATTCGGCTGACAGTATCAGCAGAGCAATGGCGGCAAGTACAACAACCAGGAGATTTGCTTGGTTGAGAAAGTCTGGTTTTGCCCCAGATGTGCAAACCAGGCTCTTGAACATGCCATTCGATGGCTCTTCTTTGTTTGGGAAAAAGGCGGATGACAGTTTAGAAAAACTGCAAACTTCAAAAGCAGCAGCAAAATCCCTAGGCGCTGCAATCCGTCAGACACCTTTTCGTCCCACAGGAACCTCTGCGAGAGGCAAGTCCTTTCGCTTCTACTCCGCATTCGGAAGAGGTAGAGGACGACCGGCTCAAAGGGGACAAAGAAGAACTACCCGAGGTGGACGGGGTAGATATTCAAAAGCCGCAGCAACAGCAGGTGCCTTTTTACCATCGTCATCTGCATCAGCCGCCCCAAAACCACTCTGAGGACTTCCCTCACAGGACACCTGTAGGAGGCAGGTTGACTCAACATCTGGCGGAATGGCAGGCTATCACGTCAGATGCTTGGGCATTGGAAACAGTTGCCCAAGGTTACTGCCTGCCTCTCCTATGCATACCTCAGTCATCCACCGGGGATCAGCTCTCAAAAAGCTCCAGATCCGCTCCTCTTGCAGGAAATTTTGGACCTGCTAGAGAAAGGTGCCATAGAACCGGTACCTGTAGCGGAGAGGAACAAGGGCTGGTACTCCCCTTACTTTCTCATTCCAAAGAAAGACGGAGGACTGAGACCCATCTTGGACTTGCGAGAATTGAACAAATTCCTCAGAAAAGACAAATTCAAGATGGTCACTCTTTCTCAGATCCTCCAGGCCCTTCAGTTCCAGGACTGGTTGGTATCTCTGGACCTTCAGGACGCTTATTTCCATGTGCCTATCCATCTCAAGCACAGGAAATACCTGAGGTTGGCAATTGGCAACTCTCACTATCAATTTCGAGTGCTGCCATTTGGGCTGACCTCCGCCCCGAGGGTCTTCACCAAGTTAATGTCGGTAGTGGCGGCAAGTACTAAGGAAGGAAGGGATTGATGTCTACCCCTACCTGGACGATTGGTTGATCAGGGCTGTCTCTTCGGAACAAGCTCAGATCCAGCTAAATCACGTGTGCCACTCCCTTCACAGACTGGGCTTCTCCCTCAATTTAAAGAAGTCACAAATGATACCATCGCAGAGACTCCAGTTCATAGGAGCGATCCTGGACACTTCCCTGGGAAAAGCCTCGCCACAAGAGGTGAGGACTCAAGATATTCTACAGATGGTTACCAAGTTCCAAGATGCCCAACGTCTCCCAGCCTTCGAATTTTTGAGGTTGCTAGGCCTCATGGCATCCTGCATTTTCCTAGTGCCAGAGGCTCGCCTGAGAATGAGATCCCTCCAGTGGGCACTGAGGACTCAGTGGTCACAATTCTCAGGGAGAATGACAGATCTTCTTCAGGTTCCCGACAGGGTGGCTCGAGACCTTCAGTGGTGGGCCTGTCGGGAGAACATTCTGAAAGGAGAACATTTTTGGCAACCCTGGCCGGAGATAACAGTAGTCACGGACGCCTCACTCACGGGGTGGGGAGCCCACGCCAACGACTTGACCATCAGCGGTCGTTGGTCTCCATCGGAGTCCAGACTACATATCAACCTGTTAGAGCTGAGAGCCGTCAGACTTGCGCTGAAGGCGTTCCTGCCAGCTGTACAAGGGAAAAACGTCCTGATAATGACGGACAACACAGTGGCCATGCATTACCTCAACAAAAGAGGAGGCGTAGGATCACTACCCCTGTGCAGAGAGGCGATGCAGCTCTGGTTTTGGGCAATCCAAGAAGGAATCTCTCTATCGGCAGTTCACCTAGCCGGAGAGAAGAACTTGACAGCGGACGCTCTGAGCAGGCAGAGCACAGTCTCCCACGAGTGGGAACTAGCTCAGGAAGTCCTTCAAGAGATCTTCGCCCTTTGGGGAACCCCTCAGGTGGATCTGTTCGCCACCAGCGTCAACAGGAAATGCGATCTGTTCTGCTCAAGGGAATTTCCCCCGAGAGGAGCTCTGGGAGACGCGTTCATAGTGGACTGGGAGTTTCCGCTTCTGTACGCGTTCCCACCGGTCCCTGTCATTCCTCAAATGATCAGGAGGTTGAGAAGATTCCGGAGAACCATGATCCTAATTGCCCCGGATTGGGCCAGGAGAATGTGGTACCCGGACCTTCTAGACTTGCCCATCTGCCCTCCAATTCAACTTCCACTCAGAGAGAACCTACTCTCACAGAAGGGAGGTCAGGTTCTCCATCCAGACATCAAAACCCTCAACCTTCACGCTTGGCTTCTGAAAGGTTGAGGTACAAGGATTGGGACCTCCCTGATGATGTTATGGAGGTGTTGCTTTCGGCAAGGAGGCCAGCAACAAAGTCTTTATACCGTTGCCGTTGGAACAGATTTTGCAGCTGGTGTAGAGAACAGAATATCGACCCTTTTTCATGTGGTACACCAATGGTTTTGTCCTTCCTTCTGTATTTGGCGAATTCAGGCCTTCAAGTTGGCACCATTAAGGGCTATCTCGCAGCGCTATCCATCTTTAAGCGCACTGCGGAAGAACCATCCTATTTCAAATTACCCTTGGTAATACAGTTTCTAAAGGGGTTAACCAATGTTTATCCCCCAAGACCATACCAAGCTCCCCTATGGGATTTAAACTTAGTACTAACTTTCCTGATGGGCACACCTTTCGAACCACTCCATTCTTGTTCGTTAAGATTCCTTACCCTTAAAACTGTTTTATTAATAGCACTTACATATGCTAGAAGGGTGAGCGAATTACAAGCTCTTTCTTGTAAACCCCCTCACACAATATTTCACAAAGACAAAGTTGTCCTGCAAGTGCAGCCTAATTTCCTCCCAAAGGTGGTTTCTGAATTCCATATCACTCAGAAGATTACCCTACCATCTTTCTATCCTCCTCCTCACCCGGGGAAAGAGGAAGAGAGGTTACACAGGCTGGACCCTAGAAGGGCTTTATGTTTTTACATCAGACTAGCCAGGATAAGACAGGCAGACCAGCTGTTTGTAGGTTACACAGGTCACAAGCTGGGGTTACCAATAACTAAGCAGACCATTTCCAGATGGATCATTCTAGCCATTCTGGAATGTTATAACCTGGCAGGGAAATAGCCCCCTCAAAACCTTAGGGCTCATTCGACTAGAGGTATTGCAGCTACATCGGCCCTCAAAAGAGGTGTGCCGGTTAAAGACATCTGTGCGGCCGCTACATGGTCGTCTGTCCATACCTTTACACGTTTTTACAATTTGGATTCCTCCTCCAGTCAAGAGACTAGGTTTGGAAGGGCTGTACTGCATTCTATTCATCAATAGAAGACAGCGTGAAGTCAGTACTCCCTCCTCCAATAATAGAATACTGCTATGGGAGCCTATCTAAGATGAGGAATACGTCGGAGGACACAATCCCTTCGAAGAACAAGTTACTTCTTACCTTGTAACGTTCTTTCGACGGGATGTTCCTCCGACGTATTCCTCATCGGCCCTCCCATCCATCCCCGCAGTTCTACTTCCCGTGTTGTTGCAGCCTACGCTCCTTCAGGGTGATTAGTCTAGTCCAGAAAGTATTATTGTGGGCTACAAAACGGAACTGAGCAACGGACGCTGCGCGCGGCCTTTATAGGCAGGATGACGTCGACGTCGATTCGGCGGCTGTCGAGGGACATCGACTCGGAGGATGTCGACGCGCAGCGCCCTCTAGAGAAAAAATTTTCCGAGGCCAGCAGAGCTGGAAGGAGATATCTAAGATGAGGAATACGTCGGAGGAACATCCCGTCGAAAGAACGTTACAAGGTAAGAAGTAACTTGTTCTTCTGGCCTATTTCAAATGCCATTATATTGGATGCATTTTCTGAAGATGAGAAATGTATTTCAAGATGAGAAATAATTGTGCATAGAAAACTTTACAAAACATTCTTTTTGGGCCATGACACATGCTATATTTTCTTTTAGGAGGAGAGACTTCAGCATGCAAACCATCATCTGTTCGGCTTGCACCATCCTTCTCATTCCATGCTGCTGGCCTTCAGATGGCTGGACAGATGCCCCACTCGCATCAGCAGTACAGTGAGCGCAGGCAACAGAGCATAACTGATCAAGTTTCAGTTTCAGCCATATCTTACACTGACCAGATCCAACAACCGTTAACCAACCAGGTATGTCGATTAACGTACTTTGTTTGAATTAATGTCTGACCCACGTTTATCATTTTATTATGCCAATGCATAAGCAATTCTGCTGCAGCTGTCATTGTATTGCACCAGGAAACTAACTGTATTTCTTGTCCAGCCGTAATACTATATCAAGACTTAAAGGACTGATGGTCCTTCTTATGGGTTCACGCCTCAGAGGTTGACTTGTATCAAATACTTAACTCTATTTCCTGTGGTTATCCCTGGAGGGTGTTGGGTAGTTTATGAAGTATTTAGTGGAAAGTAGTGAAGGTATTATAATGTGTTCTACTTATAGAGGTCAGGGTCCCAGACTCGATCCTTCTCTGGTTTCAGGGGGTTTCAGGATCGTTGTGCGTGCCGATCTGAAGCTCTGGTTGGCTGGACCCGCTGAAAGCAACGTCAAGGTGGTCGGCTTTTCTCTCGGCCATTAGCCTCTACTCCAGGGACAGGTAGTCTCCCTGCTGACGAATCAGCAAAATTATATTTTTTTTGTCGGTAGCATGAGACTCCGTTGAGAGGCCGAAACTCATCTGGAGGCGTGACCATCACCGAAGACGGGTGGGTTTTGTAAATCGCTCGGGCAGGTTTTCACATCCCCCCTCTCCCCTACCCCAACCTTCAATCCTCCCTTCCAACAGATCGGGGCACCCTCCCTCAGAGCCGAGGTACAGAAACTTCTAGACTTGAGGGTGGTGGCACTTGATCCCCTTGGGGCAAGGAAACGGCTTCTACTCTAGTCTGTTCAGTGCCCAAACTCACCTAAGCTGGCCTGCACTATCCTCGATCTTTCCCAGTTCAATCTTTCTCTTCCCCAAGAGAAATTCAAGATGATCACGCCCTGTCAGATAAAGTCCTCTTTGCAGAAGGACGACTGGCTCAGTGTGGTGGACCTCCAGGATGCTTATATGCATATCCTTATTTGGAGTCTGCATCGGAAATACCTATGGCTTTCCATGGGGGAAGAGCCTTTCCAGTTTCGTGTGCTTGTTAGGGAGAATTCTCCTTCTAGGGCTAATTTCCCTCACCTAGTGAGTCCTCCAGCAGCTTTGCTGGATTTCTGGAGTTTATTTTTTCCACCTGGTAAGTGTACCTCTTTTTCCACTCTTACATGTGTTTTGGCCTATGTTTTTTCTCGTTGTGTGATCTTGGGCACTGGAGCACACCACTCCAGGTGCCCCTGTTCTTGTATGGGTTACACAGCACCTTTAGTGCTGTAACCCAGGGTTGTCTTTAAGACTTCCCTCTGACTCCATTTCGCTGGGGCCAACTACTGTCCCCCAGAGAAAGTTGCCATTTACTTTACATCGTCAGTTTTACCACAGACCCATTACACCCCATCTTACACGGAGTACTGGAAAGGGCTAATCTGTACCCCTTTTCTGTCTGTACCTCCCTGAGCATTGTTTTGCTCTTTTAACATTTAGACTTGGCTGGTGGCAGTGGTATCTACCCTAACTTTTCTACCGCAATTGTATTAGATAAACGTGGTACTCTTCTTGGCTATTATATTAGCCTCGAACATAAACCCGCTTGACCAAATCGTCTCTCTTTTGGCTCCGGTTGGGTTTATTCACAATTTCTTTTTGTTAAAGTCCTTCTTGTGTTTTACTTTGCGCGGCAAACTAGGTTCATCTTCTCTGTTCACCGTCTTTTGGCGGGCTTCTTCAGAGAAGCCCAACTCTTGGCGCCTCGGTGTCTAGGTAGACTGAATGTGGGGAAGGGGTGTAGTCACCCCCTGCACAGAATATCCTAGGAAACCCAAGTCGCACTTTGCCATGATTGGCTCAGGTGGTTGTCTCGGCTGGACAACCCCCCGCCCCCTTGCTGCGTGATTGACAGCTAGGCTGTGTGAATGGGAGTTTTGCGCATAAAAGGCAGGTCTCTTGGGCTAGATGTCGGTCGCCACTGGAACTACAAGGAACCAAAGAGAAGCGGAGAGAACGACGGCTGCTGCAACTACCCCGTCCCGGTGAAGCCCTGCTGCAGTCCTGAGCTATCTTCCCTTCAACGACTAAGAGGAGATCCAGTCCGGAGTAGTCTTCCCTTGAGCCTGGTGGGGATAACCAGCTTATCTTCAGCCAGTGATCTCCGCCGTGGTCGAAATAGCTGCACACTGCTGTAGTGGTTCGGATAGCCACCTGCTGAGCCTCTCCTGTTTTTAACGAGCACACCTTTTTCGTTGTCGCTGATGCCGGCTTTATCCCTGTGTGATACAGGCCCCCTTCAGACGTCCTCCTTCACAACGAAGCTCCAGGAATCGTGGGTCTGCGGGAAACCAAAAGGAACAACTGCCAGGGCACCCGCTGCATCGTTGAAATAAGGTACTGTGCTCTGCTCGAGGAAACTGGGTGAATCCCTTTTTCTTCATCCTCAAGGCTCGTCCTTGTCTTCCCTCCTTCTTATAACTTTTGCTTCCGAACATTGACAATATCCAAGTACTTTTGGGCTACGCTGAATTGTGAACTGTGTAACGGTGTGATCATCGGCACAGGTCTCCGGTGTCACTTAAACCTTCCTCCCACCCTTTGACTTTTGAACTGTTTCTTGATACTGTCTGCTTAACCTAAATATTGCCTGTGATTTTTGCCTCCAACTCCCTCTGGGTATCTCAGGTGCTAAGTGTGCTTTTGCTCCGGTAGCATTTCATGTCACGAATACGTGTTTATTGAGTAGACCGAACTGTCAAAAAGTGATTGCAACCGTATCCACGGTATCGTGTTTTGTTCATTACACCTATTCATTCAAACACAGGGTACTTAACTTGAGACATACTGTACAAAGTGAATTGGTTAGTTGTAGTATATATTTTTTTTAAACATCTATTTATTAGCATGTCAACAAAAACAAATCACATCAATATAATACAATGGTGTTTTTGGATTTTAGCAGAAGCATAAACACATCATTCAACTACATTCCAATAAGTATACAATGCAAACATTACAGTCCAACATATCCCCCATAGCCACACTAAATCACTTTCAGTGTATGTAAACATGTATGTAAACAACAAGTCTCAAAAAAATATATAACCACCCCTCCTATCAGAAGACATATACATAGACACAAGACTCCACGTAGACCAACACCAAACCAATACACTAAGAGAGCAAAGAAGAAAGATGAGAACAATTGGAAAGGAAAGGGGGAAGAGAAGAGAGAGAAGAAAAGAGGAAAAGATGGAAAAAAATAAACAAAAGGAGAGAAAATAACAATTTCCACTCCTCAATATCATCCATACCTTAGATATTGCGCCATAATAAGGCATTGAATGGCCCCCACATTGAAATGTATTCCTCCTCTCTCGCTTGGAATTATATTTTATCATAAGCAGACAGGGTCTGCAACTCCAATAACCAGTCCTCCACTGATGGCTTCTTCCTGGTTTTCCAAACTCGAAGAATCAGTCGCATAGCAACTAACAAAGCTTTATCAATCCAACTGTTATATTTCATAGAATCAGAACATCTACCCCTATGTAGAAGAAGGATTATATTAAATGAATGGTTCGGTCAAAAATGTTTATTGTCCCTACAGGTCAGCCATGTGTTTTTAAGCCTAATTCGCTCGATTTTAGAAAAATGTCCTATGGACCTTACTCGAGTTTACGTCCATTAAACGCAAGCGAACACTGGCACCAGGGCGCTGCCATTTTGTGATAATCCTATCACTTGCCGCATCGCCCTGGCTGACCTGCTTTTGCGGCACTAAATCCTATCCCCCGCCCCTGAACCTGACATTATCAAAACATTCATATTCCCCGCCTCTCTCAGTGACGTTACTGTGCTGCATAGGCAAACGCGCCCAGTCTTCTACGCGACTTCACACAGAACCCGGAAACCAACACAGATCAACTCACAACACAGCGCGCCACAATTCGGAATATGAAAATGTACTTTTAAATCAAACAGCAATACGGTACATTTGGTAAAGTACATTTATTTGACATTAAATGTTTAGAGAATATTCAGCAATTGGCATATTAAATCGGAATTTAATTTTTTTTTCTTCTCTCAATCCGGAAAAGTTTATCGTGAGTCATGCGCCGTTCCTTTATGGTACACAGGGTGTTGGTTTTCGTTAAAAGAAGCACTTTGGACACACGGTGAACCGCAAGGCTGTTCCATCAACTAGGCCACCGTAAAGGTCGATATGTTGCTTCTAGCTGCTAGTACCGCGTAAGAGCATATGGCTCCTTGGCGATCGTCCCATAAGATGGTCAATGTAGTGCAGTTGTTTACCAGAAGCTGCAGCTGGCGGTTGAAAAATCCGTCTGCCGGGGTCTGGAATAGGTGGCAGAGGCAATAAGGTAGGATGTACCTGTTTAGAAAACAAAAATTGAAATTAGTCTCTCCAGCCGATCTTTATTACTATTATTCATTTTATTTGTTACGGGCGAGCTGAAACTATTTGCTTGCGAGGATAGTGCAATGGAGTATGTTCGGCTCTAAAAGCAATGCGAAAACTAAATAAATCGAGGGCAACACACAAACGAATTTTCTTTACCGTTGAACCACTGAGAAACGACTGTCTACATGCGTGTCGAATGGGTACATGCATGCCCATGTGCCCGGTAGAAAGACGATCCCACAAATGTTGTACTTGCTCTTCATTCATCCAGGTATAAAAGCGTCTAAAGAGTTACTTACATTATATTTGGCATTTCCATTGTATCTCTGCGTAATGCAGTCCGTAAATCCCCCCCGTGTTCGTGCCAACGATTTTTCATATACTGAACTAACTTGAAACTCGGTCTAGTTTCAGAATTTTCAGCATTATCGTCTTACGTTATTGCCCTCCTCCTTCAAATGAAGTCCTTTCGGCATGGTCCCTGTCTCTCAAGGTCAAAAAACAATAGAACCTTATACTGCCAGTGCGATTCGCGGGCCTCTTCAGCCCGCAAGCAAAAAAATCAAAGCTGCTGACCTTCACTCTACATGAGCGTACATTCTTACTTTGCAACATCCCGTCTAAAGCCATCTGTGAGAACTTGAATTTTTGACTCCATGTTTGTACTAGGCCTCAATGTGCAAATGCGAACTGGCTGCTCTCCCATCAGCAACGCGCGTTCAAAGGCCCCCAATTTTGTCCTCGTTGTCCGCGAGCTTTGCAGCCCTAGCCTTAGAGAACCATAACTATGGAGACATTGACTTTTTGAGGGAAGGTCAGGGAAAGTATAAAGTACCCGCGGAGTTGAGTTGAAAGTGAGATTTATTGTTTATTTGTTTTATTATTTGCAATACGCAAGCCTCCCCTCGGTTAACAGTGCGCAGCATTTACATGAGATTGCGAAATTTAGTTACAGCAACAAAAATATATACATACACATATTCACAAGGTCAGCGATATGAGGTGAATAGAGAGAAGTCAAAGATGACACCCATGTTGTTCGCCACCCAGGATGGTGAATGGAGGGTTTAGGGTTAGCATACTTTGTATGCACACTGTACAATAACAAATATTTTCAAAAAGACAATCAGATTACAATGATTTATGTAAACCGGGATTTGAACTTCTCAACAAGCTCTGCTTTTGGGTGGACATGGCACAGTGGCAATGTTTGGTGGCAATGCATAAGTGCTCTGCACAGAAACGCTCAAAATTCCATATCTGTGCTTCTCTAGTACACTAACAATAAGGCCTTTAACAAAGTCAAACTCCATTTCCTCATATACTGGTTTTACCCGTTTTTTCCAATGGTCATAGTGTAGTAAGGCATCCCTACATTTCCCGTAGTCCTAGACTGTTCACGGCCCACATTCTCGTTATGGGCCAAGACCGGTAGTAGAGTCCTATGTTTCATGCCCTTTAAGCTGAAATGCAATCGCTTTGGCCTGTACTTTAGGCACATATTGTGGAACACCTCGAATTCTCCTGTGTGACAGAATTCTGTCAGTCCCCTCAAATCTCTTGATAGAGTTTTATCAAACAATCTTCTCAATGGCTTTGTGTGTAGGTGAAGATGCAATCAACCACTTTTTCTTCCGTGCCTCCTCTGTGGACAAAGGGCCATGTTCACATTGGTGAAAATGTTGGTTTTCTGTCCAGCGGTGAATGTTGGTACAGTGGTGCATCAGTGACTGCCATTTTTCAAGTAGGATTTCCACTGACCCTTAAGTTTTGGAGCTCCACCAAAGATGGTTGCTGATAGACTGGGACCACTGTGAAATACTTTCAAAACCTTTTTTTTTTCCCTGCAGCCGAGATTTTCTTATTGTTTGATTTAGCAAGATGACATACGTCAAATTGATGTTTAATATGTGGGAACTGATTGTCTTGGCAATTGAAACGTGTCTGTCCATGGCTATGAGGTCGATGTGCATTCCCCTTGATTGTAGATATTGCAATGATTTTATAAATCCTAGTTTCTCCATGGCCACTGCGTCCGTGTTGAGGATAATGATGGTGCTTATTCATGAACTTCGCAACTATTCGTCCTCGTAATCCGAGTAACGAGTAAGTATACTCTGCTTGTGATGCCACTATTATTTCATGGTCGTCTCCTATATCCAAAATTACATCTACATATCACTGTAACGCTAGCCTGAATAGTTTCCCTTCGAATGTACTTGCTAGAAACAATTGTTCAATTTTCCAAGCATCACTAATGGCCGGAAACAGATGTTGGTATTTGTAGTACTGCATTTTAGAAATGAAATGGAGGCCCACAATCTGAAAGAAAGACTCTAACTTTCTAACACTGGACCCAAATAAGAAATGAGGCAACTGCACACAATTGATTGCCTGCTGGTAGCTTCCCCTGCATCGGTTGTGCAGACCATGAGAACGCATGATTAAATCTACAGGTGGCATGTATTTTGACGTTACTGCCTTGTTTTTGACGAGTCAAAAAAACAATGGCTCCCCACATACTTCCCCTCCAACTGAATGCCCACATTTCAGCATACTTATAATATCCATCAAACAACTGTCGAATACTATGTATTTGCCCTCTTTCAGTAGACTGTCATCTGGGGTGAAAGTTGTTTCGGACTGTGCCGTTGAGGACATGGTGCTGCTGCTGGTTCATTCTGTCATTTCAACATCCTGTTACTTCAGCATTGATGGGAGAACACAACATTGTCGACATCTTTTTGGGTGGCATTTTTTTGGCGGGTGTAGATTGTGTGAATTGATCTGCGACTACTTCGGAGCTATCTTCAATACATTCAGTATCCTCTTCTTTTGGTGGTGCGGTCGTACTGTTGCAATGGTCCAATACAACTTTACTGGATTCTCCGGACACATTCAATTCATGTTCTGGCCATTGCACATGAGCATCCCGAGTCTCAACACGCCGCGTCTGAATTAATAGTTCCTCCATAGTGTAAATGGTCTGGCAAGCAACATCTTTCGCTTCACTGTCTGTATATGTATAGTTCGTACACCCACGGGTAACTAGAGGACAGATTGGAAAAGGGATGTTCATTTTAAACGCAATATAAAGTATAGTACAATTGACAGGAAAAAAACATAATAGTCTCCAACACAAAACAATTGCTAAAATTATGAACTGTTTGTAACCCTATTTTTGTTTCTTTTCTTTGCAACTTTCTTGACTCGAACTTCAACATCTGCACGCTGTTGCTCCGATTCGTTTCCGCATGTCTTCCCTTCCTCTTGCGCTGCAACGACTATTTTCTGGATCCGCATAGACAGCACGGAATGCTGCTCCATCGACTCCCTGAAACATAGTACTTTCATTACTATGTATCACAAAATTGAAAACATAAAACACACGTGAGGACGAACACACAGGTACATCTCAATAGCTAAACACGAATTAAACATTCTGTAGAACAATCAAACGACAAGTATTCGAGCTCTGATGATCTAGTTCGATGGAACTGTCAGTATCCATACCTCTGGCTCCGCATGGACTGCCATGAATGGTTGTATTGGAGAGGAGGCATCAGCAACTCCCTGAAAACACAGTACTTGCATTAGTATGGTTTTCAATATTGGAAACATAACACACACTTGGGGTCGACGGCACAGGTAAATATAAAGAGAGAACCACAAATGATGCATTGTCTAAAAGAATCAAGGAATATCTAAATATGATCAGATTTCATCGACTTATTTCTCTGATTTCTTTACATCTGCATCATATAAATGTGATCTTGTGATTGTAGTGGAAGCTCTGTCGTCTCCCTGAAACACAGTACTTGCTTTAATAGGGAAGAAAGTATAGCAAGTCGAATCGCGTTATATGATGACGCTCGATGGAGCTGTCAGTATCCATACCTCGTGCTGCCGAAGAATATGTAGGAATGTTGTAAATGTAGTGCGCACTTCCGAAAGCTGTTGCGCCGATTCGTATACGCAAGGTCCCGCATCCACTTCCCCTGGAATTACTTGAATGTCAGGCTCCGCATCAAGTGTAGGGGTTGACGCTCCATCAACTGCATGAAAGATAGTACTTGCATTAGTAAGGATTGCAATATTGAAAACATAACACACTTGGGGTCGACCGCACAGGTACATATCAATGGCTAACCACGAATGAAACATTGTGTAGAACAATCAAACAACAAGTATTCCAGCTCCTCTGATCTATTTCGATGGAGCTATCCGTATCCTACCTCGTGCTGCTGAACAACATCTAGGGATGTTGTCAATGTGGTGGACGCTTCAGCATCTCCCTTAAAGACAGTACTTGTATTACTATGGATAACACTAATCATAACTGAAAACAAACACCAGTGGACGATAACTAAGGTGTGTATCAATTGGAAAGCACTAAGCAAACATTCGGTAAAATAGTTACACAATACAATAAAAATATTACTTGACATGCATAAAACAAGTCTGTAGCGGAATAGCTAAGTAAGATTACCTGATACGCACTAGAAGTGGTTGATAACTGCGAGCATGTCACAGATGTAGAATGTTTTTGCTTCAGATTCAAGGGATAGTCAAGCAGTTGTAAAGCTAAATTATTGATTGATAATGAAATGCCAATATTAAATATTGCCATGTAAGGAGACAGAATACTTGAGAGTAATGCTATTGAAAATGTGCAATATAGCACAGTTCCCTGTGCCCATATAGATTTAGTTTGTGGGTTATGAAATCGAAAAAGAATATATTGATGAATGTCATTATTCAAAAAGCTATACACTCATATCAATGTCGAAAGTATTACAAGGGACACAACACCTAAAATATCAATGAATCCATTCGGCTACCTGCATACTACCGCAAGGCCTAAAGCTAAATCCGGCCACTTGACTCACCAGTGGCGGAATGTGTATGAATAGAGTGGGAATAGCGTTCGCGAGCAATTTTTGTGTCGTTCGCCGTTTATTATTCTTTGTTACCCAAGATGTTGTGTACATGTTCGAGGAAAAGTGCCGGCTGCAGATGCGCTATCGATCACCCCTCTTGTCCTCTAAGACTTGTTGGACTCTACTTTCCAGCTCATCCAGTGGATATCCGCAATGTCTGACCCATTCTCTTATTCGATCAACAGTTTTCGGAAATACACGCATTGTAGTGCCTTCAGATTTAGCATGGGTCTTCGAAGGGCAACCGCTAATCGAACAGGCAGGCGTTGTTGAAAATTCTGAAAAGTAAATATCGACATTATTATACAATCTTGATGAATGAATAAAAATGTGATACAAAAGTAAATGAACCATACAATGTTCAATGCAAGGTTTGTTTTGGTCGCAGGAACTATACCAGTTCATCATGTGCGGCTTAGTATTTGCATAAATTGCAGAAATGTATACATGTGACTAAACTCTGAACATGTGACTCGTCCCTTGGATGTTCTGTATTGCACGAGAAGGAAACATGCTTACATTATAGACTGGACCCCCGAAGATTGCAATTCGATGACAATTAACACAGATGAAAATTAATAGATCTATTGATAGCATAACAATGGAAACTCAAGTCAATATCAATGAGACCAATGAACATAGCTCTATTGAGTAATCTACTCGCAAATAGAAATTTAAAAATCGGCGAAATATGACCAGGATACATGGCCTTACCTTGATCAACAAACAGTCGGATTCAGCAAGCAGAACAGTATGTTGCAGGAGAACAGGTAGATGGCCACATGTAGCACACTGACGAGTTTCCCCGAAGCGGTCACAGAATTCACGGATAGCACGACGACGAGGAGATCAGCATAGATCTCAGTGGTTCTCAGCTAGCACGTTCAGGAGTTGACTTGCAAAGCACAAAGATGTTCTCATGAGACATCAAGTGGTTTATAAAGTATTACAAACAGGGGTGTGTTTGTGAATGAATGACGTGTGTATGTCGTGGTTTGCCGGGGGCCGGCCAGCGTGAGGGGGGGGGGGGCTCCTGGCCGGACACACAGGGTCTGAGGAGGCCATGTGAGCTATGGCCCCTTGGCGTGGGATACCTTTTGAAGTGTACATGCTGTTTGGCCCCTTGGCATCCACTGGACTTGTTGTTATGGACTTTTGTTTTTATTAAACTAACTACTTTTTTATACTTTATATAGTTATACTTTGCCTCTGATAGGGGAGGGGGGGTGGATGGATGGGCCGGTGGGCGTGCAGACAAGGCACAGAAAGACTGCTGAATGGAGACACACTTGATTCATTTAAAAAATCGAAACAACCTTTGTTAAAATATATGTGGTGTTTTATTGTTTCTTTTTTTTGATGGCACAAAAATACAAAACTTTACACATTGTACAGGTCAGGTTGCAGCACAGCGAGGGAAAATCCCCTGTACTGACCGCTGTCACTCAGGAAAGTTTTTCTTATAGCACGAACGGCACAGGCGGGTATTACTCTTCGAACACGGTGTCCAAGCCTCCTGTGAAGCCACCATGTAAAGGAACGATAGGCCACTAGCCGGTACCACCTGTGAAAAATGATACAAACTGTTTTTAAATGACCAAGATAAGTTGATTAAACGTTTGTTGTCAATGATAATTCTTGTAACTAATGGCATTCTGCTCGGACAAATGCGATCTAGACACTGCACACTATTGAACGACTTTCATGCGTTACAGTGATATATAGATGTAACTTTAGTAGTGGCATCACAAGCAGAGTATACTTACTCGTTACTTGGATTACGAGGACGAATAGTTGCGCGAAGTTCATGCATAAGCACCATCATTATCCTCAACACGGACCGTGTGAGGCAGGCTGCCCTGAAGTCTGGCAGCTCGGTGATGCATTTCGGTCATGTCTCGCCTTCCGAAATGTAGGCCACGCATCCCGAGTTTTCACAGCAGCAGCAGTTCTCCTCCTCGGTCGGCATTGGCTCGCACCGATTGCATGTGCACCAGGTGGAAACACCATCCATGCGACTTGGTCCAGTGTCTTCAACCGTTGATTCGTCCTGCCAACTGCCGTCCGAAGCCCCATCGTTTTCGCGTGTTTCCCTTTCCAGTAGTTCCTCGGTATACTAGGGCTCGTACATGTAGGGCATTATTGTAGCCATTGTGTGGTAAACAAACTAAAATAATTTATAGCGTTGGTACAGTTGTTCCCACGGGCTACAAGCGGCAAAGGTAGGTGACCAGAGCACAGAAACGAGTCACAGAATACTCAAAGTAACAGAGAGGGGAATGGAATCGAAAATCTGCTGCTGTGTTGTGAAACGGTCTGTTTATACTTATTGAGGAAAGAGGCGTCTTGCCATTTCCATGGTGACACGACATTAGCTGAAGCGCAGCGATTGTTGACATGAGACGTGCTTTGGCGTTGTGAAATGGGCGGTACGCGTCTGCTGATGACGGGCTCAGAGGCGGGGGGATATGATTTAGTGCCGCAAAAGCAGGTCCGCCAGGGCGATGGGGCAAGTGATAGGATTTTCACAAAATGGCAGCGCCCTGGTGCCTGTTTTCGCGTGCGTTTAATGGACGAAAACTCGGGTAAGGTCCATAGGAAATGTTTCTAAAAACGAGCGACTTAGGCTTAAAAACACATGGCCGACCCGTAGGGACAATAACAATTTTTTACCGAACCATTCCTTTAACTGCCGATCTCTGCAGAATTACTTCTAGCATCAATTCAACTCTATTAATCACTTCATTCCCAAAGCTACAAACTCTCGGACAACTCCAAAAAAGGTGTAAAAATGTACCCCTGTCTGTCCCACACCCCCAGCATAAATCATCTGTCTGTAAGTTCAATTTATACATCTTAACTGGCGTCCAGTATACTCTACCTATTTTCTGTCTGATCATACGTAGATTTAAGTCAGCTCCTAGACTGACACCTACTCTTAATATATCTCTCATCTCTATCCATAAAGTCCATATTCATATGCACTGACCATATCTCTCTAAATTTTTCCCAAGCTTCCACATGCCCAATTTCCAATTGCATAAAGTTCATATATGTACGAGCAGTATACTCTTGTCCTAAAAGTAAATTCCCCATAGTATAGACTTTTTAAATTATACGGACTGCAGATATCTCTTTCCATGCGCAACCAAAGAGGTCCATTAAAATCATCTCTATAATAATAAGAGCCTTTTTTAAGCAAAAACGCCTTACAGTATTTATGTAAGTCTGGATAGCCAAATCCCCCCTCTCATCAATCTTCTGCATCAAAATATACCGTGGGATTTGTGGTCTACTATCCAAACCCCACAAAAAAGTTGTAAAACCTTATCAATCCTCATAATCTGCTTTTTACTGATTAAATATGGAATCGACTGAATAATATACAGTACTTTTGGTAATAAGACCTCTTAATGGCATTGATTTTTACCCATAAAGAAAGTTTATCTTTCCCATCTTTGTATTGAGTAAGATATTTTGTCTAATGCCCTATCAGTGTTGTTCTGCACAATTTTTTTAGATCACCAATGACATAAATACCAAGATATTCAACACCCTCAGGGGACCATTTACAATTCCACATTTTCAGAATGTATCCATTATGTATTTTTGATAGTGGGAAAATCTCAGTTTTGTCCCAATTCACTTTATGTCCAGATAGTCTACCTACTTCCTCAAACATCTGTTTCAGAGTTGTAGTATATTTAACGGGTGTTTTTGTTTAAAGTTTAATAGAGGTGTTGTGTTTATAACTGATGTTTTAAAAATAAATGTACTTATATTTTTTACCTCAAACCTTGAGTCAGTGTTTGCTTGAGTCACAATATTTGTGGTCCCCTTGAGTAATCTCTGCTACTGCTACCACTATAACTTAATAGTACAGGCTTGTACCAAAGGTAAACTTGTATTGACACCTGTAGTCTTAATTGTATGTAGTGGTCCCCAAGGGCACTGCACGGGATTCTGCCTAACACTGCTCCCTTTAGGCCCACGTGTCTTTACGAAGATGTCGGTCATTGCAGCTCATCTACGGCTACAGGGTATCCATGTTTCTCCATCATGGGGTCTGGCATGGATTTAATGCTCATGAATATTCACCGTCAGGTTGGGAATCCTCGGTAAAGAAAAAATCAGTTTTAGTTTCTGAACTGTCTTTCTACTAGTAACCAATCACTGATCTCTGGGTCATACTGCCTCCAGCCGATGACTTTCCTGTACCTAAGCCCCTCCTCTGGCAGCCATCTTTAGATTTTTACCGCACGTTCAAGTTTTGGGGGTCCTCGTGCTTTAGCTCTCGAGCTTTTACTGCGTTTTGCGTTTTTTCGAAGAGTTTACTCTTATATTTTCGGCCAATCGAGCCTCAAGCTCCACCGACTTCACTTCCGATTAACAGGGGCCCGTTTTCGGAGTTTTCTATGCCCCTCAAGGGCATCTTTTCTTCGGGTTTTCCACTTCTCGGAGGATTCCAGAAGCTCTTTGATGCCTACCCCGCGTGGTCATGGCAAAGGACAAGGGAAGCATGACGCCTGTTCGAAACCAAGCTGTTCAGGAGCTGCCCTGGATGCGGAATTCAGAACATCTTTAAGGAGGATAAGCACTCTCGGGGCCTCTGCCTTCACAATGACAAATCGCAATTGGAGAAGGATTCTGCGTTTTATAAGAACATGTCCGAACGGACAATAAAGGATCGTCTTTCTCGCCAACTGGCTGGAGGGGAGGAGCCCAGCAACAGGCGAGAAGAGGAAGAAATCAGAGCGGTCTTCTAAGACCTTTGAGGGCGCTCCGGCGACGGGGGCCCAACAAAATGCAAAGCGCTGCTAGTCCGCAGGCACTGGGAGCGCTGATCGGTCAGGCTCTTGGGCTGCCAGACAGGGCGCACCATCACCGGCGCCATCAACCGCGAGCCAACGCTCTGGCTCAGTTTAGAGCAAGTCGGAGAAACCGGGTAAGCTTCGGGAGAAGCCCCGGTGAATCCCGACGGAGACAGCCTAGACGGAGCGAGGCGGTAACCCTTCTCCCAAGGTGAAGGCCTCAGGCACGCCCAATGTCGTGAAGGCCCTGATTCACCCGGCTAAGGCCTTCATTGAGGGAGTCGTGCCGGCCCTGGCGAAACCTACGGAGGCTTCCCCAGTGGAGGCGAATTCGGGGGCTAGAGTTTCCCTGCCGCCCATGAGGGACTCGTCTTTTCTGCCTATCGAGAAGACCCCCATGAAACCCCAGCAGGAGAAAGGGGGGGGCACGGTAGCCATAACGGACACGGATACCACCTCTGAGGATGTGTTGGTGAGCGTCCAAAGGATCCTGGACAAGAAGTTGGAGGAATCCAAGGCCCACTGGAAGGATGCCGACTAGGAGAGAAAGGGGGGGCCGACAAGGAAGATGGGGCTGCGGAGGACTGCACGCCCCAACCGTTGGTCCTGTTGCAGCCGGTACCTGTACCATAAAACGATTCGGGAGCTATCTTGATGGCGATTCAGGCCCTGTGTGCGGAGATAAGGACAAGGATGCCCTTACCCCCCCACCGACGACCCAGCAGGACCTGGTCCATCGGGGAGCCCGCCTAACAAGCGGAGACGAGTCAATCCTCCTTCCCCTCCCCCCTTCCAGCCTTCGCGCCATTCCCTCCTCCAAGGGATGAAACGGCAACGACTGGGACGGATGACGGTGGTGATGGAATGGACCTCCCCTCACCACCTCCTCTGACCCCCCCCCCCCCAACCCCTCCCCCAGCGAAATTGGCTCCTTCCACGCCATGATTGCCAGGGCATCTGAGCTCTTCCAGCTCTGCCCCGAAGAACATAAGGAAGGTTTCCTCTACCAGCGGAGGGAGGCCAAGAGGAAGACTGTCCTCAGTCCTGTTACTGGACGACATCTGGGACGAGGCGCTGGCGCTCCTGAAGAACCCGTCCATGGCTCCTGCTAAGAGAACGGTACGAGAAGTAGTACCGGGTCCCAGACTCTGCCCCTATGTGCCTCAGGGCACAGCCGTCCCCGGATTCAGTGGTCTCCGTGGCGGCCAAGAAGAAAGCGGCGGGGCGGCGGCCTCAACTTCAACATCCCCGCTGGACGGCTTGGGGAGGAAGCTGGACACATGGGATGACGGGTCATCTCGTTGGCGGCGCCGACGATTAAAGCTGCCAACGCCCTCGCGATCGAGGCACACTACGACCAAGCTGTGGTTCAAGATCGCTCCCTTCTCCAGCATGGGGTCTGGCATGTATTCACATGCTCATGAATATTCCCGTCGTCGGGCCGGGAATCCTCGGTAAAGAAAAAATCAGTATCAGTTTTGTTTCTGATCTGTCATTCTCAGTAGTAACCAATCACTTGTCTCTGGGTCATACTGCCCCCAGCCAATGACTGCCTCTCCCTAAGCCCCGCTTCTGGCAGCCATCTTCATATTTTTAACGCACGCTCAAGTGTTGGGAGTCCTCGTGTTACCTTTGCTGCGTTTTCACGCTTTTTCAAAGGGAATTTCTCTATTTTCGGTCAAATAGAGCCTCCACCGTCTCTACATCTGATTAACGGGTATCCGTGTCAGATTTTTTTCTACGCCCCTCAAGGGTGAAGATTTTGTCGAGTTACGCTCCTTGGGGGGATTCCAGGAGTTTCTGCGGCCCACCCGAACATGGCCCAGGAGAAAGGAAGCTCGATGCCCGGAAAGCTGTTAAGGGTTTCCCCTGGATGCCAGCTACAGAATGTGTTCAAGGAGGACGAGCATTCAAAATGTCTCTACTGCCTTCATGAGGACAAAACGCAGAAGGACTGTGCGTTTTCCAGGAACATGTCGGAACGGACCATCAGGGACCGACACCTTCGTCTCTCCAACTGGCTGGAAGGAAGGAGTCCGTCGGGTGAGAAGTAGTAGTCCAAGAGGTCTTCTAAGTCCTGTGAGGGTGCCCCGGTGACGGGGGCCCAACAGAAGGCAAAGCACCGCAAGTCCACGGGCACCGGGAGCGCTGAATGGTCAGGCTCTTCGGCTGCCAGGTAGGGCGCGCCTTCCCCGGCACCATCAACCACGAGCCAACGCTCTGGTTCAGGGAAGAGGAAATCCGAGAACTTGGGTAAGCTTCTGGAGAGGCCCCGGTCGATCTCGAAGGATTCGGGCGAGGGGTAGGGAGGCGGTGACCTCCCCCCACACCCTCCCCAAGGTGAAGGCCTCAAGCATGCCTAAGGCGGTGAAGGCCTTGATTCACCCGGCCAAGGCCTCTATCGAGGGAGTCGCGGCGGCCCTGGCGCAGCCTGTGGAGGCTATACTAGTGGAGGCGACCTCGGGGCCCAGAGTCTCCCTGCCTCCGCGGAGGGAAACCTCTTTCAAACCCATTGAAAAGACCTCCGTGAAGACCCCGGTGGAAAAAAGGGAGGCGGTGGCCATTTTGGACACGGACACAGCATCCGAGGTGGAGCTGGTAGAAGTCTTAGAGGGCCTCGACGAGGGCGTCGAAGAGGCCCATCCCCCACTGGAGGGATCCCGAAGAGGGTGACGACGAGAGTGACGGCGGCACCGGCGAGGGTCCTAGTCGCACGTTGCTTCCGGAGCCGCACGATAACTCGGCGGCCATTTTGTTGGCAATACAATCCTTACGTTTGGAGGTGAGGACAAGATTGCCCTTACCACCGATGGAAGATCCGTAACCAGTCTCGCCGGAGGAACCAGAGCCGGGCCTGGCGGGAAGCCCTCCCGAACAAGAGAAGACTGATCCATCCAGCCCCGCATTCTCAGCCCTCGCGGCCTGCTCAGCCTTTACGCCCGTTCCTGGGGATGATACGGGAACTGACACGGCCACAACGGGTACCGACGACGGTGGTGACGACGGGACGGAGCTCCCATCTCCAGCCCGGGCCTCCCCATCCGACGAGATCGGATCTTTCCATGCAATGATCGCCAGGGCATCCAATCTTTTTCAGCTCTGCCCCGAAGAAAAGGAAGGTAGGTTTCCTTTACCAACGGCGCGAGGCCAAGAGGAAGGCAGTCCTCGCCGTGCCTCTGCTGGATGACATCTGGGACGAGGGTCTCGCCCTTCTCAAGAACCAGTCTACGACACCTGCCAAGAGGGATCAGTACGAGAAGAAGTACCGGGTCCCCGACGCGGCACCTTTGTGCCTTAGGGCACAACCGACCCCTGACTGTCTTCTCAGCGGCGGCCAAGAAGAAAGCGAGGGGGCATCGGCCAAAACGTCAACTTCCCCGCCTGACGGCGAAGGGAAGAAGCTGGACGCAATGGGACGACTAGTTATCTCGGCGGCAACAACGATTAAGGCGGCCAATGCCCTCGCGATCGTGGCCCGCTACGACAGGGAGTTATGGTACAAGATCGCCCCCCTGTTGGACTTCCTACCGGATGACAAGAGGGCCGAGGCCCTAGAGATCTTGCAAGAAGGCTAAGTGGCGTTGGACCACGCCATTACTGCGGCAACGGATATTGCCGACATCGGTTTCCGCCAGCTAGGCAAAGGCGTTTGCCTTAGACGACGAGGTTGGCTCAAGGCGACAGATTTCCGCCAGGATGTACAAGCCAAGGTGTTGGACATGCCGTTCGACGGGAACAACCTGTTTGGGAAAACGGTGGTCGAGTGTCATGATCTCTGCTTCCAAAAGGTCAGGGTTTTCCCAACTCCCTTGGAAGCAGATCCATAACCCAGGTTCCGAGTGCCAACCAGTCCCAATTGGGACCTTTTGGACCCAGTCCTGGCGCCAGTGGCACCAGGCTCATAAATATGCCCAGTCCCAGCGCTGGAAGCGCCGGGCTCATAATGCTTGGGTGGACTTACCTGCAGCAGACCATGCTGCTTACTTGCCTGCCAGTTGAGCCTCTGATCCTCTTCTGTTTGGAACTACTTTTCCTGTTGGGTGGGGCAGGAGCCACTCCCTAGATTCAGAACACTGGAACTCTTCTGGAAGGCAGGAACTCTTTTCTTACCAGGAACTCTTTTCTTACTTAGGCGTGGCTGTGGAAGGAGACACCTAAGCACTACAGGAGGCTATTTAAACCACACCCGTTGGATGAATCTTGCTTTGCGTTATTCTGCACCCTCTGCAGCAGAACGCTCATCGTGTCTTCTGCATCCGGTCCAGGGCCTAAGGAAAAAGGCTTACCATCCTGAATCCAGTCTTCAGCAACACCTATAAAGACAAGAAAGAACAGGTTATCATTCCGGCATCTGAAAGGCAAAGGCTTACCTACTCTTCGTGCGCTCCGGAGGTCTTCACACTGCATTCCGGCATCTGAAAGACAAAAGCTTACCAACTCTTCGCAAACTCCGGAGGCCGTCGGCGCTGCATCCCGCATCTGAAAGACAAAACAAGGTGCGTTTAAAGACATTGGGGAACTTTGATACTCACGTGCCATTACTCCTTTCCACATCTAACCCAGTGGGTATCCCGGCACCCTGCAGCCGCTCCGAACTTGTACCTGCAAAATAAAAAGACAGTTAGAGCGCATCGTGAAGCTGGCAACAAGTGCTTACTTACGTGCTTCCAGGCGCTTCTATTCATCACACGGGCTCCATCTTCAACTCACTTCAGCCCGTCATCCGCCATCGCCAGAACCCTGCAAAACAAGAGACATCATTATTAAAGACTTTAAAGACATTGAGTTACTCGAAACTTACCGTTCGTGCAGTAAACGACGGACAGCAGTCCTCTGAAGTCAAGAGGCCTGCGCTACCTCTCCAGTGAAGAAAACTGGTTACAGCACCCTTCCCCGAGGCAGATGGAGAGCTCGGCATTCACTTACCTAAGGTGAGAGCGTTAACCTGTGGGGGTCTACAGGAGAGGAGAAGAGGAAAGAGATAGGGACACCCCAATAACCCCAGTTCATTAACCCCGTATTTTCTATCTGCAGACATCTTACTCTGCACGTCAGGCATACGGGGCACAGAGGTCCAGCCCAAAGAGCCAACCGGGTGCTGCACATCACCTTTGAAGATACGGTAGTCGCCCAGTCAAGACCGGCGCCTCTGCGAGAATCAGGTGAGCGTTACATCGAGTCCCTCCAAGCCATCAAGGCGGACACGGAGACAGCTAGGGCCCTAGGCGTTCTCTGGCAATGAAGGCCGTCCTTTCGGAGCACCGGAGGCAAGCAGGGTGCCTCCAAGGGATTCAGCGGTGGCTCCTCTACATACTGCCAAGCGTTCCGCTCCCTGTCACAGGAAGCCTATAGAGGACGAGGCAAGTCGGGTGGGCCCCGCCATCGTCGCCAGGGAGGCCAAGGCGGCAATGCGTCCTCCAAGTAAGATTGAACCGACAGCAGTGTCGGGCCCCCACGAAGCACTCCGGGGGGAGGCCGGCTGGCGAAGTTCGTCAACGTTTGGGAGTCCATCTCCACCGACCGTTGGGTGCTGGACGCCCTGGCCCAGGGGCATCACCTTGAATTTCTAAAAAAGTGCCCCCGCATTCCACCCTTGGTCAGGAAGGAAAATCACGTCCCTCAACTGCTATTGGAGGTAAGAGCATTGCTCAAAAAAGGTGCCATCGAGCTTGTCCCGAAGAGGCTCCGGGGCTCCGGAGTATACTCAAGGTACTTCCTAGTGAAAAAGAAGACGGGGGGGGGGGGGGGGAATGGCGGGGATGGCGCCCCATCCTGGACCTGCGACGACTGAACAAGTACATCAAGGCACAGAAATTCCGGATGGTCACCCTCCAGGATGTGCTGGGACAGCTGGAGGAGGGTGATTTCCTGTCGTCGTTGGATTTGGAGGATGCGTACTTCCACATCCCCATTCTGAAAGGACACCGAAAGTTCCTCTGGTTCGTTGTCCAAGGACGGCACTACCAGCTCATGGCCCTCCCGTTCGCATTGAAGTCGGCACCCAGGGTGTTCCCTAAGTGCCTCGCACTGGTGGCGGTGCGGCTGCGCCTGCAGGGGATCCACGTCTACCCCTACATGGACGACTGGCTCATCTGAGCAAGGACAAGGGAGCTCGCCGTGGATCACCCAGCAAAGACCGTCCAGCTGCTCACGGACCTGGGATTCTCCATCAACTTTACCAAATCCCACCTGGTCCCGTCGCAAGTTGCACTGTTTCTGGGAGCCAAGCTCGACACAGTGGTGCGTCTGGCCTTGCCGTCCTAAGAAAGGACGAAGGCCATCCTGGGCAAGGTGCAGCGTCTGCTGGCCACGGACGTGGCCAGGGTGAGGTCCATCAAGTCCCTCCTCGGGATGATGTCCTCCTGCATTTATCTCGTGCGCCTGTGCAGGCTTCGGATGCGCCCTCTGCAAGAGTTCCTCGACTCCCGCTGGATCCAAGCGACGGGCAGCTTCGAGGACAGGATCCGGCTCGACGAGACCTTCCGACGAGCGATCCGGTGGTAGGGCACCCGCGTTATCTGACGGCGGGCACAGACTTTCAGACCCCATCCCACCAGATAACAGTGACGACGGATGCCTCCCTGGAAGGGTGGGGAGCGCACACAGGACAACTTCACGGGAGAGGCCTTTGGCTCCCGGAGAAGACGCTCCACATCAACATCCTGGAGCTCAGTTTAGTGTTCTGGGCCCTCGGGTCCTTTCTCCCGTCCCTCAAGGGCAAGGTGGTGAGAATCTTCACTGACACCACCACCACGATGTTCTACATCCGGAAGGAGGGAGCAACCAGATCCCCAGCCCTCTCCAAGGAAGCGCAGGATCTGTGGCATTGTGCCGTCACCCAAGGGATGTTTCCGGTGCCCTTTCATCTGGCAGGGATAAAGAACACCATCGCCGACTCACTCAGCATGGAGCTGCGCTCGTGCCACGAGTGGGAACTAAATCAGGATCAAGTGGATCGACTCGTCCGACGATGGGGAAAACCGCAGATAGACCTGTTCGCGACGAACTCCAAGTGCCAGAGGTTCGCCAGCAGGTTTCCCCAGCCGAGGAGCATGGGCGATGCTTTCTCGTTCCCCTGGGACGGCCTGTTCCTATATGCGTTCCCTCCGTTGCCGTTGCTGCTCCGACTCGTCAGCCAGCTCAAAGAGGTCCCGGTGCAGGATGATTCTAGTCGCACTGGCGTGGCCGAGGCAGATCTGGTTCCTGGACCTTCTGGACTGCTCAGCGTCCCCACCAGTCAAGCTGTCGACGGACACGGATCTTAGAAGGAGGCGCCATACTTCATCACGACCCGGAGTCGCTGAACTTGCAGGCCTGGCTCCTGCAGCACTAGAGTTTGGAGGGTACGATATCCCGGCTGACTGCAGAGAGGTCCTTGCAAAAGCCTGGGCGTGCTCAACTCTCGTGCTACGACATAAATCGAAGAGGTTCTCTGGTGCCATGCACAGAAGATTAACCCTCTACGGATTATGTCCCCTCAAGTGCTGCCGTACCTACTGTTGCTGGCCAAGGCTGGACTGGCTCACGCCTCCATCAAGATACATCTGGCTGCGATCTCCCGATACACCAGAACCACAGGACGGGCGTCCTTGTGGTCCCATCGCCTGGTGAAGGAATTTATGAAGGGACTATTCCGATCGTTCCCGCCGGTGAAGGCCCCTGCCCCGGCGTGGGAACTCAAAGTGGTGCTGACCAGGCTCATGGAGGCGCCATTCGAGCCCCTGCATTTGGCACCGTTGAAATTCCTGTCGTGGAAGACTGCGTTTGTTGTGGCCATCACCTCCGCACGGCGAGTGGGAGAGATCCAGGCCCTATCCTGCAAGCCTCCATACTTGACTTTTCACGACACGAGGGTGGTGCTGAGGACCCACCCCTCTTTTATGCCCAAGGGGCCGTCGGACTCCCACCTCAACGAGCCCTTGGTGTTACCTGTTTTCTTCCCGTCGCCTTTGTCACCGGCCGAGAGGACTTTTCACTCGCTGGATGTGGCTAGAATGCTGAAGTTCTACGTGGACCGCACATAGAGTTTTCGGAAGACTTCACAGCTTTTTGTGAACTTTGGACCTGTGAACCAAGGGAAGGCTCTCTCGAAGGCTTCCATTTCCAGATGGCTCTCCGGCTGCATCACGCACTGTCATCGGTTGGCAATCCGACTGTTGCCTGGTCGTCCGAGAGCCCATTCGACCAGAGCTATCGCTGCTACCACGGTGTTCTTGTCTGGTGTGCCCCCGCTGGACATCTGCAGGGCTGCTACGTGGAGGTCGACGCACACCTTTGCGAGATTCTACTGCGTCGACCGGGATTCCAGGGAGGAGTCCAGGGTCGGCCAAGCGGTGCTGCGCAACCTGTTCGCTTGAAGGTGAGTCTGGCGAGGAGGTAAAAGATGCTTAATGTTGAGCCTTGCCACCTACCGTGGTTGTGCGTGTGTACTGCTATGTATTCTTATATTCCTGAGCATGTGAATCCATGCTAGACCCCATGCTGGAGAAGGAAAAAGTTACTTAACTGTAACTGTTGTTCTCCAGCATGGGTCTGGCATGGATTCACATGCGAACCCTCGCCCACCCCTCTGTGGCGCTTCTCTTGGTCCTACTGCCACTTTATGTGCTACCAAATCCGATGGCTGCCAGAGGAGGGCCTTTGGTAGGGGGCAGTCATTGGCTGGGGGCAGTATGACCCAGAGATCAGAGATTGGTTACTGGTAGAAAGACAGTTCAGAAATGAAACAAACTGTTTTTTTTCTTTACTGAGGATTCCCCGCCTGACGGGGAATATTCTTGAGCATGTGAATCCATGCCAGACCCATGCTGGAGAACAACAGTTACAAGTAAGTAACTTTATCCGTATTTGGACGATTTGCTGCTGCACAGTCCTTGTCCTCTGTCAGACTTGAAAAACCTTCAGTCTCTCCTCCAGCTCCTTTTCCACCTTGGGCTGTCGGTGAATTGGCAGAAATCCTCCATGATGGTCTCTCAGGACTTGATTTTCCTGGGTTTTTGTTGGAACACGATCGACTGTAGAGTATACCTGACCGAGGGCAGAATGGCAGATCTGTTGGCCGCGTGTCAGGTGTTTATGCGTTTGGAGAGCATGTCGGACTGGTGGTTCCAGAGTCTTCGTGTGTGCTGGCCCTTCCTCTTGCTAGTCTCAAGATGAGGACGACGCAGATGGCTCTTCGGAGCTCTTGGCGCAAGGCAGTAGATCCAGACTCCAATACAATTTTGGTTCCATCCTTCATGAGGATGGACCTCCTGTGGAGGTCTTCTCTCATGTTTGTTGCTGGGTGCTGCCTTTCAAGACCCCTGCTTGCTATTAACGGTCACAACGGACTCCTGCCTTCTGGGTTGGGGTTCGCCGTTGGATATTCAGGTGTCTGATCACTGGTCGCCACAGGACAGACCGCTTTATACAATTCACCTGGAGCGCCTGGCGATATTCCTGGCGCTGAAAGCATTCAACCTGTCATTGTCAACAAAGTGTTCCGTGTCCATGTTTTATATCAATAAGCAGGGGGGTACCAAGTGTCCGCTTGTGGATCTTGCCATTCAGATTTGGCAATGGGCTGTTCCAGATGGTATCTGGCTGGTGGCAGTGCACATCAGTGCCAGCTGAAGGTTACTGTAGATGCCCTCAGCCGATGAAAGATGGTCAGCTACGAGTGGGAACTGAACACGGAGGGCCTCTTAAAGATTTTCCAATGTTGGGGTACTCCAGGTGTGGACCTCTTTGCGACGTCGACAAACAGGCAGCTTCCCCTGTATGCCTCCAGAAACAGGTTGGGAGCCTCCTCTCTCGGGGATGCTTTCGAAAGTCCCTGGCACAACATGAGGGCCTACGCTTTTCCGCCTCTGCCTCTGATTCATCGGTCGCTTTGCAAGCTGAGGGGCACAGTAAATTGTTCTCTCCTGTTCATAGCACTGTAGTGGTCGGCCAGGTTTTGGTTTTCGGAGCTTCAGCATCTATCGGTGTGTGCACCGATCAGGCTTCTGATGGTTCCCAACCTGCTTCACTAGAGCGATCGGCAGTTGTGGCACCCCTCCCAACAATCGTTGAACTTGGCGGCCTGATGCCGGAGTTCATATCCCTAGAGTGCCTCATTTGTCCACAGATAACATGCACATTATTCATGTGGCTAGGAAACCCTCGACAAGATCTTAGAATAAAAGTAAATGGCTGCGGTTCTGCCACTTGTGTTTGGCTAGGCGACTGGATCACAGGGACGCTATGATCGACGTGGTTCTGTCCTGTCTCTCACATCTGGCAAAGTCTGGCATTCATGTCTTATCTTGCAGGACTTCTGTCCACGGATCAGTGCTCCTTTTCGCTGTCAAACCCAGTCATTAAAAGGCACTTTGCGGGCCTCATGCACCTTTACCCTCCTGTTCGCAGACCGCATCCATCTTGGGATCTGAATGTGGTCCTTTCGGCCTTGTGCCATAAGCCTTTTGAGCCCATGGCTACAGTCGACCTTAAGTACCTTTTGTGGAAAATGTCCTTCTTGGTGGCTGTGACTTCGGCAAGGCATGTGAGTGAGCTCCAGGCCTTGTCGGAGCATCCCTTCCTGGTTTTTCATAAAGATAAGGTTGTTCTGAGGACGAATCCTTCTTTCCAAAAGTGGTCTGATTTTCATCTGAATCAGTTGATCTCCTTGCCGGTCTTCTTCCCAGACCCAGCCTCAGATGCTGAAAAGGTTTTTGCATTGCCTGGACGTTAGAAGAGCTCTTAAATTCTATCTGGACAGAACATCTGAGCTTAGGAACTCTTCTCAGCTTTTGGTGACTTTTGGTAATCCGCAAGCTAAGCCGGCCTTGAAAGCGGCCATCTCCAGATGGATTGTTGCCTGTATTGCAGAGGCTTACACTTTTCAGGGTCTTCATCCCCCAAAGGGGATTCATGCTCATCTTGTGCGGGGCAAGGTGGCTGTCGTTGCCTTACAAAAGTATGTTCCCTGGGAGACAATTGCGAAAGCGGCTACGTGGGCCTCCCCATCAGCTTTTTTTAGGTATTACTGTCTAGAAGCGAGCTCCAGAGCTGATGCTCAGTTCGGTCAAGCTGTGCTTAAAAACGTGTTTCAATAAGGAGTTTCCATCCACCCGTAATTCCTGTGAGGAGTGCTTGGGCATCTCCCATTAATATGAAGGGACGGGACGTAGGAGTATAATAAAGTTGCTCACCTTAGAGACTACCTTACTCCTAGTCCGCTTTCCTCCATACTCCCGCCGTCCCCTCAAATAAGGTTTCCCTGTTATTGCTTAAAGGTTTCAGACCTAGTGATGGAAAAGGACTGATGGGCGATGCGCTGGGCGGAGCTAAGGAGGGCGGAGTTACAGCCGCTTGCAGTACCCTGCATAAAGAGGAAGCGCACATTTTTGAAAAATTTGATGCTTTTTACAAAGTGGTCCGGTCCCACAGGAAGGAGGAATGCCCCATACGTATGGAGGAAAGGGGACTATGGACTTGGAGTAAGGTAGTCACTACGGTGAGTAACTTTATTATTGTGGGTCTATTACATCTTTTCCCACCGCTACGCAATCCTTATCCCAAATGGGATTTGAATATGGTCCTCACTGCCTTATGTCGTAAACAATTTGAACCCATGGCCACTACTGATCTCAAATACCTTTCTTGGAAGGTCTCCTTTTTGATCGCAGTGACATCAGCAAGGTAAGTAATCCAAGCTCTGTCTGTAGAACATCCGTTCCTCACCTTCCATAAGGATAAGGTTGTGCTCCGCACTCATCCTTCTTTCCTACCTAAAGTGGTTACTGTTTTATTTTTATTTTTTTCATTTTAATCAATCCATCTCATTACCTGTCTTTTTTTCTGAATCCGGCCTCAGATGCGGAGTCTTACACAACTTGGATGTCGGGCGAGCCTTGAAGTTTTACCTCTACAGAACGAGTGAGCTCGGGCGCTCCTCACAACTTAGTCACATTCGGAGACCCGAAAGTGAAACCTGCTTCAAAGGCAACTATCTCCTGTTGGATTGCCTCCTGCATTTCTGAAGTCTGTAGCATACATAGCCTTCAACCTCCGAAGTGCATCCATGTCCATCTTGTACGTGGCAAAGCGGCTGCTGTTGCCTTCCAAAAGTATGTTCCCAGGGAAACCATCGCCAAGGCGGCTACGTGGGCTTCCCCATCAGTTTTTTGTAGGCATGACTGCTTGGACCAGAGCTCCAGGGCTGGTGCCCAGTTTGGTCAGGCTATCCCTAACAATGTATTCTAGTAAGGAGGAGTTTCCATCCACCTAAACTAACTGGTGCATGCTTGGGAATCTCTCACAAGTATGGAGGATAGGGGACGGGACATAGGCGTATAATAAATTTAATCACTGTAGTGACTACCTTACTCCGAGTCCCCTTTTCTCCGTACGCCCGCCGTCCCCTCTAAAAAGTATCCTCTATTATTGCTTTAAATGGTCTCAGACCTGGCGATAGAAAAGGACTGAAGGGTGATGCTCGGAGAGGAGCTCAGGAGGGCAGGGTTACAGCCACGTAAAAATAAAAGGACAAAAATTCACAATTTTTGATGCTCTTTACAAAAGTGCTCCTGTCCCGTCCCGAAGGACAGAATATCCCACAGGTATGGAGGAAAGGGGACTGTGGACTAGGAGTAAGGTAGTCACTACGGTGAGTAACTTTTTTATTTTTGGCCATTCCTTTAACGGATTGTTGTAGTTCAGCTACTTCTTGTTGCAGGGTGGCCACTTTGGCCTCACATCCCCTATCCGCTGTTCGGTTTCTGACATACGCCCACATGACTTATCAATTTGTATGGCCGAAATGTCCACCTTACATGTTGTGGCATCTATCTTGGCCCCTAAGTTTTCTGTACTGCTCTTTTGGGCCAATAAGGTCTGATTCAGGGATGCAATGTCTATTTGGGTCAGTGTTTGGCTCTGTTCTTTGGGTGGTATTGACTGAGACTGATCAGCCCATGCAAATGTATCCATCTTGGCCTGATTTTTAGGATTGGCCATGGTAGGGCTGTTTTTGGGTCTGGTTGTCCAAAGGTCTTGCTAATCGTGCCCAGAGCTGCACTATGCATTAGCCGTTTAAAGCATTGTTGGTGGTGGTGCTCACTGTTTTAAAATGGCTACTTACAGGGTATCCTTATAGGGTCATGTTGTGGGACCTTTATCTTTGTAGCATTATTTTGAAGTTGGTGGGTTACTGCCAAGGCCTGAACCTTCTACCCGACATTATGTGCCACCTCCAGTACTCAAATGTGTGCTAGCTATAACTTGCCAGTTTCTGTTAATAAATTCTGCCGGTGGTGTTGTCATTAATAAATGCAGCCTTGTTACGCTTATTTTGCGTCAGGACGTAGAGGTACAGACCTTACCCTACCCCGGGAGGTAGCCCAGCTGCAATCAGGATTTCAGGTAGGGATGAGGAAACCCTGCTTGGCATTGTCTGTTGATCCTACTTGCTCAGGGTGTGCCGGGCCTCAAGTGTTTCCTCCCTTCACCCCCAGTTCCCCAGGCACCTCTCGCAAGCGAAAAGGCAGCAGGACCTGTTTGAGTATTGTACGTTGGGGTGAGTCAGGCAGGGTGTTATAAGGATTATGCCTGTCCCCGCATCAGTAAACTCTTCAATGTCGTAGACCACAATGCAGGGGGGGGTAGTAGATCAGCTGGGCACCCTCAGGACCTTGCACTGGTGTGGCTCACCTCATGTCTCCCCGGGTGTTTCGTGCTATCCGTAAGCTCGTCTGGAGTCGGCAGTCTGTCTCCCCAGGCTGCTGATCCTTGGATTAAGGGCACTTCACCCTTCGTGTATGAGCTGTAGTGCAGTGCTCTGGCTGGCTGAAGTGTGTGCCTGCTGCCACCCCTGCAGCAACCTTTGTGGGGGGGGGGGGGGGGGACTTTCTCAGGATGTAACGTGACGTCTGTGGAACCCCTCCCCACTCAGTGGCCGGGTGTGTATATGCTGCTGGGCTGCTTGTCAGGCTTGGGCACTGTCCATGAACCGATTAGGTGCACAACGTTATAATGAATTTGCCAGAACGGTGGCGGTGTCTGCGGTGTCTGTGCCTTGGTGGTGGTTGTCTGGCTCCGCTCGCGGGATTTCGTTGCTGTGTGGGCCCTGTCGGTGGGAGTGAGTGTTAGCCTCACTGGCATGTAGAGCAGGCCCACCGGTCGTCTCTCACGGTGCCTCCTGTACCTCAGCCTGGGTAGGTCTGCACCATCAATGTCTCGTGCAGGTGCGTGAGGCGGCTCAGGTGCCAGTCAGCCTCGTTCCGTCCAGGTCCCTGGCTGGGGATCGCCACCACACGCAAATCTGATGCTGTCGCTGGGACTCTGGAACTACATCGGCACCTTGCGGTCCGGTCCAGCGGTTGTCCCCCCCCCCCCCCCCCCCCCCCCCCCCCCCCCCCCCCCACCAACCAAGCCTCCTGCCAGGCTGGGGGTTCGAGGCCACAGTTGGGGCCACCAGGTGCAGCTGGGGGTCTGCTGTCACTGTTCTACGTCTGCATTCGAGGAACAGCGAGGCCGCCCGTCCTCCGGAGCTGGGTCGGCGTCATCTCAGTAAGACGCCTCGTTCTGCCCAGTGTTTTACGAATAAGTCCAGCAACTACTTTGAAGGATTCCCCACCAGTTCACATCCATGTATTTCGGCTCCAGAGGGTGAACAGAGCCGCAGAGGATTTTTGCCAAGATAAAGTCGCCAGAGTCTCTCCGGCAGCAGCCATGTTAGCCACGCCCCTCCCTCCTTTTGGGTTGTAATTTGGCACTTTGAATGTGCCAGGAGAGCTCTTTTCTGAAGAGTTGAAAATGAGACCTATATGATAATCTCCAGATGGCTAGTGCTCTTGACACATCACCTGAACTTGAATCTCGCATGCCTGACCCCTCTGAGCATGTAGATCCATCCTATAGAAAGCTCATGACGAAAGTCAGAGTATATGGGTTGGAGCAGAGCTTCACCATATGAACACGACATGACTGACATCCTGGACCAGGGACCTCAGAAGGACCCAATTTTGCCCTTCACATGGCCCTGCAGAGGAAAGTCACTGACCATTGGGAGGCCCTGGAATCTGGTCCTGCAGTTAATGGTGACTTCGCAAGGAAGTACAGGCCTTCAAGCAGCGATCCAGAATACCTGACCAAGCACTCCACACCTGAGAGCTTCGTAGGTCCGGCTGCCACGTCAACCAGGCAATCAGCTTACCTCTCTATCCCCCAGATAGAGATGACAAGAGGGTGGATGCCTGGTCATGTAAGGTTTTCATGGCAGGCAGCATGGCCTTGAAATCTAACAATGTGACTTGTACTCTTTCTAGAATCCGTTTACCCTGTGGGACTGTGTTGCCATGGCAGGTGATCACATTCTGGAAGGTGTAGAAAGACTGCTTCCTGGCTATAGTTAAGGATGGTAATGAGGCAATGGGAGAATCTCTCCAGTCAGGTTTGGATACTGTTGGCCACATCAGCAGATCCATGGCGGCTAGCACCGTACTACGCAGATTTGTGTGGTTGAGGTCGGGGTTTGCACCAGACGTGCAGGTTAGACTGCTCAACATGCCCTTTGACGGCTCGAGGTTGTTTGGCTGCAAGGCGGATGAGTTTGGACAAGCTGCAGACCTCGGCGGCTAAATCCCTTAGCGCCTCCATTCGGCAACCTCAACAACCCTGTTCAGGCTTAACTTCCTGGAGGGGTCAGTTCTTTAGTTTCTATTCGTCAATTGTAAGAGCAAAGGCCAGACAAAGGGGACAGAAGATTCCCTTGTGGTGGACGAGGAAGGGGAGCTGAATCACCCCCAGTAGTGGCAACTTTACCCTTAGCTGCTGCTGCAGCCGCCTCTAAGCAACTATGAGGCCTTGACCCACAAGACCCCGTTGGGGGGGCAGAATTTCTTAGCATCTGAACGTTTTGCGGGGCATATACTTCAGATTCTTGGACACTGGAAACTGTAGCCCACGGTTACTGCCTTCCTTTTCAGAAAAGGCCTCAAGATCATCCAGTGGGATACAACTTTGTCAAAATTCCAGATCCGCTCATTGTGCAGGAAATTTTGCACCGTCTAGAGAAAGGTGCAATAGAAAATGTACATGTAGCGGAGAGGTACAAGGGTTGGTATTCCCTTTCTTTCTGATTCCCAAAAAGGACTGAGGATTGAGACCCATCTTGGACTTGAGAAACTTGAACAAGTTCCTCAGGAAGGACAAGTTCAATCTGGTTACCCTTTATCAGATCCTTCAGGCTCTCCAACACCAAGACTAATTGGTATCCTTGGACCTTCAGGATGCTTACTTTCATGTGGCAATTAATCTCAAGCACAGAAAGTACCCGAGGTTCGCAGTAGGCGGTTCTCGTGATCAGTTTAGAGTTCTGCCATTGAGGCTGAACTCTGCCAGAGTGTTTTCACCAAGTTAACGGTGGTAGTAGCAGCAAGTCTCAGGAGAAGGAGGGTGTGGGGGATTCACTCTACCCCAACATAGACAATTGGCTGATCAGGGCTCGTTCATCTGAAGAAGCCCAGGAACATCTCAGTATCACCTGTCACTCCCTTCAGACTGGGCTTCTCTATCAATTACAAGAAGTCCCATATGATAACATTCCCAAGATTCCAATTCATTGGAGCAGTCCTGTATACTTCCTCATGGAAACCCTTGCCTCTGGAGTTGAGGGCTCGACACATTCAGCAGATGGTAACAAAATTGCAGAATGCCCAGCATCTTCCACCCTTTGATTTTCTGAGGTTGCTCGGTTTCATGGCATCCTGCAGTTTTCTGCTGCCAGAGACCCGATTGAGGATCCCTTCAGTGGTCCCAATTCTTGGGGAATATGTCGGACCAACTGCAAGTTTCGAGCAGAGTTGTTTAGGAATTTCTATGGTGGGGTTGCAAAGACAACTTTCTCAAGGGAGAATCTTTTTGGCAACCTTGGCCAGAGATAACGGTAGTGACGGACGCCTCACTCATGAGGTTGGCAGCCCACACCAACGAAATTACAATCGGCGGTCGTTGGTCTCCATCAAAGTCCAAACTATGCATCAACCTTTTGGAGCTGAGGGCAATCAGATTAGCGCTGAAGGCCTTCCTGCCCTCTTTACGGGAAAAGAATGTCCTGATAATGACAGACAATACAGTGGCCATGTACTACCTCCACAAGAGAGGTGGTGTAGGGGTCACTACCACTGTGCAGAGGGGCAATGCAGCTCTGGTTCTGGACAGTAGACAGAATATCTGTCAGTAGTTCAACTAGCTGGAAAGCAGAGTACATCGGCAGACGCTCTGAGCTAGCAGAACAGTGTCTCCCATGAGTGGGAACTAGCTTGGGAAGTTCTTCGAGATCTTCACCCTTTGGGGAGCCCCTCAAGTGGTACTGTTCGTGACCAGTGTCAATCGAAAGTACAAACTGTAAGGCTCCAGGGAATATCCCCCAAGAGGAGCTATAGGAGCTGCGTTCTTGGTGGAATGGGAGTTTCCACTCTTGTAAGAGTTTCCTCCAGTCCCAGTCATTACTCATGTGATCAAGAGGTTGAGAAAGTTCAGGAAATTCATGATCCTAATTGCCCTGGGTTGGGCCAGGAGGACGTGGTACCCGGCCCTTCTGGACTTGTCCATCTGCCCTCCAATACATCTTCCGCAAAGAGAGCACCTTCTCTTGCAAGAGGAAGTTTGGGTTCTCCATCCAGATGTCAAGATACTCTGCCTTAACGCATGGTTTCTGAAAGGCTGAGATTCAAAGATTGGGACCTCCTGGATGACTTAATGGAGATTTTGATTTCGGCCAGAATGCCAGCAACTAAATCATTGTGCCGTTGGAACCTGGTGCAAGGATAAGAATGTGGATCCTTTCCAATGTGACTCCTAGGGTGCTTTCTTTTCAATTACACTTAACCAATCTGGGGCTCCAGATTGGAACGCTAATGGGATACCTAGCAGCACTTCCATTTTTTAAGCCCTCAGAAGAGGATTCCTATTTTAAAATCCCCTTGATTGTACAATTTCTAAATGGATTTACTGATGTATACCCTCAAGTTCCATTTAATTTACCCGTTTGGTACCTAACCCTTGTATTAAAATTGCTAACATGTATCCCTTTTGAGCCTTAAGATTCATGCCATTTAAGGCTCTTGACATTGAAAATGGTCTTACTTATCGCAATAACATCTGCCCGCAGGGCAAGTGAGTTGCAGGCTCTTTCTTGCAAGCCTCCTCATATTACTTTCTATAAAGATAGTCCTCCTCAGGGTAAAACAATCTTTTCCACCGAAGGTAGTCTCAGACTTCAATTTGTCGCAAAAGATAACGTTGCCAACTTTCTGTCCTCCTTCAGGTAAAGAGGGGAAGAGTACATAGATTAGACCCGAAAAAGGCTCCAAGTTTACATTTCAAGAATGGCTAAATTTCGCCAGTTTTATCAACTTTTTTTTGGGTATACTGGCCCCAAATTGGGCTTTGCAGTCACCAAACAAACAATATGCAGATGGATTATCCTTGCCATTAGCAAATGTTAAAGACTCACAGATAAGGACTCGCCGGAAGGCAGAAAGGCTCATTCCACAAGGGGCATGGCAACCTCTGCGGCTCTTCATAGGGGTGTCCCAATACATGATCTCAGTTCAGCGGCCACTTGGTCGTTCATTCATACGTTTGTCAAACACTACTGCCTGGATTTTTCCTCCAGTCAGGGAAGACTTTTTGCTAAAGCAGTCCTCCATTCAGTCCATGATTAAATTGATTGATTCTCCCTCCAAATTGTTACTGCTTTGGGAGTCTATCATAAATTGAGGACTACGCAGGAGGACACAATCCATTCGAAGAACAAGTTACTTACCATTGTTAACTTTCTTTCGACTGGATGGTCCTCCTATGTATTCTCATCGCCTACCCCGCCGTACAATTTTACATGCATTACACTCTACGCTTTCTGAGAGCTTGCAGTCTTGGGTACGCCTGGTTATTTATTCCTCTAAGGGGAAAGGAAAAACCGAACTCGAGCCAACGGGCACTGCATGTGCTATTTATGCTGACTATATCGACCATCGACGGAGGCCCTCAAGGGATATTGACGAGACGACACCGCATACAGTGCCCTCTGTCGAATTGTTTTCCAAAGCAGCAAAGCTGGTGAGATATAATATCATAAGATGAGGAATACGTGGGAGGAACATCCAGTTGAAGGAACGTTACCAGGGGTAAGTAACGTGTTCTTGCTTGTGGCTAATAAATCTATTTGAAGGGTTAGTGAACTAAAAGAACTCAGTAGAAGATCCCTTTTTTATTATTCATATAACATCCCTTTTATTATTCACAAAGGCAGTCACACACACCCTAGTTTATCTCCCAAATTCATCTCAAAGTTCTTCATATCCTATGTTAGGAGCACTGTCATGTATTACTTACAGAAACCCAAAACCATCAGAAAAACAGACCATTACCTTGTATCCCTAGCCGCAATGGGAGAGAAGGTGACCTATCTCTAAATCCGCTATTTAAAATGGATTGCCAACTGCATCCAACTTAACAATTCTCCTGCTAAGAGAACGTTGCCATTCAATCCCAGAGCACACAACTCGAGGCACAGCGGCAACTCAAGCTTTCATAGCAAATGTGCCCTTGGATTCCATTTTCAAAGCTGCTACTTGAGCTCAGTTCACACATTACGGTTTAGATACACATTCTAAAGGCAGTTCAGTTGGGCCAGGCAGTGTTTAAAACCTCAGTTTGCCACGCTACCTTCAAATAGCCCACCTCCTTCTCCAAGTACTGCTTGCTAATCTGTGCAAAGCCTGTGGTTCTAAGCAGATGTACAAGCCATACATTACTTACTGTAATCGTTTTTCTGATGCTTGTATCTGCTTAGATTCACATGTGCATGCTCTTTCGCCCACCCAAGGTTCTTGGGTAAATCATTGATGTTTTCACACCTCCTTAACTAGGCGCCATGTTTACACTCATTCTCAGGAATCTCTATGCACTAGTGATCATGGGTACAGAAGATGTCACTAGGATTATATTACAAACGCACCCAGTAGATGTCCTTTTTAGAACGTCAAACATGTGCAATACTACGTGCCTGCACTAGATGTCTGCCAATGCAAAGCATGTGAATCATCTAAGCTGATACAAGCATCAGAAATAAGATTATGGTAAATAATGTAATATCAGACCCTCTACATGTATTGTATCTAACTCACCCTGCATTACTCCTGTGATTTGTACATCTTTCCCATGCGATCTGTTATGCTCACGCCCTGTTGATGAGCATTCTATACTGTTTGGTTTAGCCTTATGCTCCTTGTTCTAGCTAAATGCATGTGTTAACCTCTGCATACTCTGATTACCATACCAATGGCTACTTTACTGTAATTTTTTAAAAATTATTGCTTTGCACTTATGCTCCTTTACTTAGCATACCGCCTTGCCGTGCTTACCTAATACTTACTGTCTGTGTTCTCCCTCCACACCCACCATGCTGCCCAAAGACAAGAGTAATATCCTTCACACGATTTCCAGTCTTCGCCCCAACACCATCACCACAGTACTCGCCCTTGCACTTGCTCTTTTCACACTCTATCATATTAAGACACACAATCTCCTGTATGCTTCCACCACCACATCACTCCTGCTCTCCCCAGCTCGCAAACATGCCCATTCACACTCCCACTCAAACCCTCTCAACTCACTCACAGCTACCTCGTGCCCACTGCATTGCAGACGTACTAGACTCAGAACCTGCACTCCTCCACTTGAAGTAAGCTGCCACCCCCACAGCTTCCCGAAATCTTCGCCTATGCTCCTTCTCCACCCACAATGGCACCACACACTCTGAACGCGCACCCATACCTAAACACACACCGACGCCACCGCTATGTACACCTCTCATCTCTACCCCACCCACTACCACAGACCCAGCCAGTATCCACACCATCACTAAGACTTAACACTACACCCGAAATGTGCCCTTTTAAACATTCGCTCGCTCCCTGCTGTTGGGGAGATGTCTCATTCTATGGCTAATTTCCCTTAACTATAGAGTCCCCCAGCAGCTTTGCTGGATTTGAAGGGTTTGTTTCTTTTTCCTGCTAAGAGTGAGACTTTTTCCCACTCTTAGGCATGTTTGCTATGTTTATTCTAGGCTATTTTTGTGTTTAATGTCTATGGGATTCTCTCACCCCCATAGGAAACGGTTTATGGTCATAATGTCGAAAAAAAAATGTCGACAAACAAAAATGTCGAAAAAAAAATGTCAAACAATGTCGACATCCTATGCATATAATGGAGAAAGTCAATTTTCCGAAAAAAAAATGTCGAAAAAAATGACCGATTAACGTAAGCAATAACACGAAATAAATAAACATAACAAAATACCGTTTATTATTGGGGGGGTCCCAACCTCACCCTACATCACGAACCATCCCAACACCCCCTCCCCTCCCCCTCGCCCGTGATCACCCACTCGTCTAACACACTAGAGAAAGGTAGGTTACGAAATGGTTAACACAATAGGTGACATTCCTGAGTAAAGCACCTTCTTTTGGTAGCAGGAAACCAGTAACGGCTGTGGAAAACCGTCATTACCTGACAGAACATCTCGTGAGATCGTACTTCAGGCAATAGATTACAATTCATTCATACTCAAAACAGGTAAGACACACGAACATTAAAATAAAATAAAATGTACTATAAAACACATAGTATAAAATACCACAAAAAATAATTGTATGTATCGTTTCAGGTGATATAATGGAAGACAACGTGGAATTCATAAGCAGTCAAAAAGGCGGAAAGCAGTTAATTTTAAATGGTTACGTGTTCAATAAAGAACTACAGAGAAAAGAACGGATTTATTGGCGCTGCGCGGAATATACAAAAAATAAGTGTACAGCATGCGCAATAACAGTCGGATTAGACGTACAAGGGAAACAAGAACACAATCATATGCCTGATCAGACTAATATAATCATCAGGAAAATATTGGCGGAACTGAAAAGAAAAGCAAATGAACATCAGGGGGAAACTAGCGGATCTGTGCTAAGAGAAGTTTGTGGCCAGTTACCGACCCATATAACAGCTCAGTTGCCGGCTGAAAAATTAATGCAGCGCACAATTAACCGAACAAAACATGCGAATGAAAACCTGCCACCACCACCAATGTCCTTTGAAAATATAACAATTCCGGATATTTTTAAGGTAACTGCAAGAGGAGAGAATTTTTACCATGGCACACTTGCAATGAACACTGACAAAATCTTGGTATTCTCTACCGCAAATAACTTTGAGCATCTGAGTCGAAGCAAACAATGGCACAGTGACGCAACATTTAAAGTATGCCCTCACCCGTTTTTTCAATTTTACACAGTACATGGGACAATAAATGACAAAATAATACCGCTAGTATATTTTTTGATGCCAAAAAAAACAGAGGAAACATACAAAACCGTGTACAATAAAATTAAGGAAACAGCACCAGAATCGAAACCAGAGACAATAATCATGGATTACGAAACAGCTCAGATCAAGGGATTTTCTACCGTGTACAGAGAAACTAAAGTAAAGGGATGTTTTTTTCATTTTACACAGAGTGTTTGGAGAAAGATACAAAAATTAGGTTTGGGATCAAAATATACAGAGGACAGTTGCTTTCAATTTAACATTAAGAAACTTTTTGCCTTAGCTTTTGTACCAGAAAATCATGTCATTGCTTTTTACGAACATTTAATAGAAAGTCAATACTATAAAAATCATGAGGAGTGTACAAATTTACTGGACTACTTTGAGAACACCTGGATAGGCCAATTAACGAGAAGTGGAAACAGACGCAGACCAAAATACCCAATAGAATTGTGGAACTGCCACCAGGCTACCATGGAAAACACACCGAGAACAAATAACGCATTAGAAGGCTGGCATAGCCGCATAAATAAAAATTTCAACACACAGCATCCTAATTTATGGCATTTTTTAAAGGATTTAAAATTAGAAAAACAGCACCAGGAATTACGTATTTCACAAACAATATCGTTGGCAAACCAGGCACCAAAACGAAAAAAATACAGAGATTATGACAGTAAATTAATGCAAATAGTACACGAATTCAACATGGAAAACAAGGAAAGTTATTTAGATTCACTGGCATTTCATTTAAAATGTTGAAAAGCACTTACAGTTAATGGTGATCACGATTCCACGGTGAAATAGGTGAAGACTCCAAGAAAATCCCACAAATCCTGGTGTAAAGCTGCATACCATATAATTGAACCACGAAAAAGCCAACCGAAAAAAACGAAATTCCGATGAACAGAAAAAGGTGATGCTTCCAGGGGGAAAATCCAGACCAACAGGAAAAAAAAAAATATCCAAGCTCAAAGGAAAAAATCCGTAAATCCAAGAATCCAGGAAGCATCCAAGTAGACCAGGTCGATCCAATGAAAAATGCAAGAAAAGGTAGTGAAAACACGAAAAATCCGAAAAAAAAGAAGACGGAACTAACGGAGACGTGACCGCGGGAGAAGCTTTTCGAGAGTGAACTTTAAAAATGGCGCTTACGCTTACGTAGCCGGACGTACCGTGCGTAAGAAACCAAAACAAACATTTGTTATTATTAGTATACATACATTTTTAGCACACTAGCACCATCAAATGGTCGTTTAATATATTACATGTTCAAATGAAATTTCGACTTAGTATACAGTTATTTGTTTAAGTAGATACATGCATCTAAAAGTTTTTATTTAAAAACAATAATTACATGTAACTAATAATTATAGTGATATATTTACTATTTGAATATTATATTGTATTAATAAAAACTTACTTTACTTGTGATTAGTAGATTATTTAATATTGTAGTAATTGATGAATGCTTCTTATTTTACTAATTTCGAAAAATAGATGTCGAAAAAAAATAATGTCGACATTTTTGTTTGTCGACATTATTGGTGTCGACATTATGACTGCCCACCATAGGAAACATCTTTATTCCCAGGTGTTAAACAGCACCCTCCGTGCAGTGATACAGGGCTGTCGTAGTGACCCCCAAACATAGACTCCATACCCTGGGACTGACTGTCTCCCAGGGCATGTAAAGTCCCAATTGACTTTACTAGTCAATTCTTATGAACTAAACTAGTACAACCCATCTTACTATGGAGGTACTGGAAAGGGTTAATAGTTTTTCGCTTATGTTCATTTTCAAGAGGGTACTGTACAGTCCCTCTCAAAAGTTTCTGGCTGTTGGCAGTGGTTACTACCATAAATATTCGACCGCATATTTTCCTACGGATTTTCCCATTGTTCGAGGCTACCACATTTTCTGACAGCCTTCAACATACCGCAAGTGCATTTTAATATTTACTTTGCTCTGGTAGGTTTTATTTGCCAGAACTTTAATATAACATCTTTCTCGTCTTTCTCTAGACTCCTAACCCAGGTTGGGGATCTTTTGTTTGTTTGTTTGTTCGTTTGGCGGGCTTCTGCCAAGACGCCCTCCTTTCGGCGCCACTGAGTCTGGGGTGTGTCACATTGTGTGGGAGGGGGAGTAGGACCCCTGGACAGGGTTGCCTCAGCAACCCATGTCGCACTCTATCCTGATAGGCTGGAGGGTCTCCCGCCAAGATAACCACTCCTCTGTGTGAGTGACAGCTAGGCTGTATGAATTGGGATCTTTTTGCATAAAAGCAGGGTCCCGAGGACTGGAAGAGCAAGACGTTGCCACTGGAACTAAGAAGCCAAAGACATCTGCAACGACTGAACCAACGACTGAACCAACGACTGAACCAACGACTGAACCAACGACTGAACCAACGACTGAACCAACGACGAAGCCCTGCTGCAGTGTCTCACCACTTTTCTCCACACGACGAGAGAAGATCTTCATCTGCAAGAGCCTTCTTCCCTTGAGCTGGTGGGGCCAACCAGTTTGCCAATTGCCTTCCCGGACCTGCCTTGGTTGAATCTCCCGCTCTCTGTACTCGGAGGCCGGATTGCCAGGCACCAGTCCACCCGGACCGCGATTTAAAGGAGCGTACCTTTTATTCGTCGGGCAGCACCGCGGCTGGTTTCATCCCTGGGTAGTGCAGTAACTCTAACCTTCCTCCATGACGAGAGCCTCTCTTCCTCTGCTGGATCCCCCAAACTGCCGGAACTACCAGGAACAACCGCCACCGCAGGAGCCACTTCTTAATTTTAAAGGTACATTGTTCCGCCAGGCTGCCCTTTCTTCGCGGTAGCACTAAAGGTGTTTTAAATCCTTTACCTACCTGTTGGGTCGGCTGCCCCTCTCTCTTAACATTGTCTTTCACCTTCTGCATCCACCTTTTCAAAATCGTTAACCAAAGACCTGACTGCAGCTACAAGAACATTTTGCTCCTGGGGCCTTTCCCTGTACCACTGGCTCTGGCACAGGCCTACTGACTCTGGCTACATTTGTTAGAACTGCCTTCTTCAGATTGATTCTCAACTAGAACTATGTTGATGCACCTACTTCCTATAACTACCCTTTTCTTTCCCTCTCTAAACCTTGTGAAAAGCCATATTGCTCAGTTTTCATTTAAGTATTGCCTATACTGATGCACTGTCTTGCTTAATCTGGTTCACAAACGTATTGGAAGTATTGCTAGGGTGTGTAAAACTATTTCTATATTACTTGTGCTTTCCACTCCCTTGTGAGGAATTGCGAGTGTCCCTTTTGTGTGGTTTTCACTGTGCCGTTTTGCTCGGTTTTCACTCTGGTTCACTTGGTCTACAATTTCACCTGGGCTAGCAACTCAGACATACTATCTGTCAAGCTTGCACTGTCCCCTAATAGCACTATCAACATTCACATACTATATCGCCCTCCTGGCCTCCCATCAGATTTCCAGGGAAACCGCCTGCATCTACTTAGCAATAACATCAAAGGCTCTAACAAGACTCTACTTCTTGGAGACTTCAATCTAGTATTTAATGACCCTAAAGAAAAAGCTGCCATCACCCTCACTAAGGAACTTAACGATTTAAGATTCAGTCTCCTGCATCACACACCCTCCTACCCCTCACCCACCCCAGGATGCACCCTTGATTGGATTGCTGACCATAATTGCCACACCTCCATCGCTAACTCAGCGCTGCCTTGGACCGATCACAATTGTATCAAATTCACCCTACCTACCACCCTCAAGCACCAAAATCCTCACTCCAGCCCCCCCAGCACAATCCTTTCTCCAACGACCCAAACAACTTTGCTGACATTTACAAAGATGCTCTATCCAAAGCCATCAACTCCATAGCGCCACTGGAAAGCAAAGGAAAACCATGTTTACACACCAACTCTTGGTTCACTGAAGAACTACTGTCCCTACGTTCCCGTAAAAGGAGGAACAAAGAAAATGGAAAAATGGCTAGCAAACAGCAGCGATAATACAAAACTGTTTTAACCTAATCTCCCGCCAATACAAAGATGCCATCACCAATGCTAAAGCTAATTCTTTCAATGTCCGAATCGCAAATGCCAACTCACAATCAAAGGAAATCTTTGTCATTTTCAATGAACTCATCTCTCCCCCAATATGCCAGATGAGATTATCAAAGATGAAGCCTGGTGTACTAGTATTCAAGCTGCCATGCTAAATAAAATTGAGCTCCTTCAAAAAAAATTCAGGGTCACTACAAAGCCTTAACTCACCTTCCTGGGCCCAGACAATCTGACCCCTCTACCCTACCAAACAACTCCAAACCACTCTTTACATTTAAAGATATCACCGAATTGGAAGTCGTCAACCTCCTCAAAAACTTAAAACTATCTGTGCAAAGGAGACATCTCTCCTCCCAAAATAATCGAGGACTGTGCAGACCTCCTGGCCCCGCTGATAGCAGCCTTCATTAATGCCTCTTTCAGAACTGGTGTCATCCCAGACAGCCTCAAAGAAGTGTGGGTACATCCGCTTCTAAAAAAAAACACCCTTGACCCTGCACAGCCCAACAACTATCGACCTATAACCACTGTGCCATTACGCCTCGATCCTGGATAAAGCTGCTCGCTGTCAAATCCAGCACTTCCTTAAAACCCACTCTATTCTCGGAATAGCATTGGTGGACCTAAAAAAACAGAATACCCAAATCGTGGATAAAGGCAAGCCAGCCCTCCTCCTTCTCCTAGACCTCTCAGCTGCATTCGATCTGGTAGAACACAAGACACCTATCTCACACCTTACCCATTCATCCAATTTCTCCAAAGATGCAGCTTGTTGGGTCCCTTTCTTAGAAGGCAGGGCAATGAAGGTATTTTCAGACATAGCCAATGCAGCCCCCACCACCATCCACTGCGGAGTCCCACAGGTCCCCTGCACTGTACCCACTCTATACAACTTGTTCACGAAGCCTCTCCGACGATCTTGACCCCGTAGGTATCGCGTATACTAACTACGCTGACGATACTCCTGTACTCCTACCACTCACGGACTCCTACACTAGACGCTGAACCACTCCATACAATATACACCACCATCCAGGCTTGGATGGCAGCCAATTGCTTCTGCCTCAATGGGGAGAAGACTGAAATCCTCATACTAGGTCAAAAAACGACATTAGGCAAACTAGACCAATAGTAATCCAATTTCATCATTGATAACACTCATACCTGTATCCACATCAGTAAAGACCCTAGGTGTCTACATAGACTCCACGCTATCCATGTCCAGGCAGGTTAGTGCCATCACCTCAGGCCACACCACTAAACTCATAAATGCAGAAAAACCATACCTATCCAAGCCTAACTGTCTAATAATATCCAGAGCAACTTGTGGTGCCAAAGTGGACTATTGCAATGCCCTCCTAGCAGGTACAACAGCAAAAAATCCAGACAGACTCCAAATCACGCAGAATAATGTGCTCAGGGCAGCTTTAAGCCTCGCCAAAAGGGAACACGGCTCTAATGCCTGACAGGCAGCTCACTGGCTCCCAGTTAAAGAATGCATCTGTTTCAAACTCCTTACTCACAAATGCCTCACCTTCACAGTGCCCTCATATCATGCATAGACTATAACCAAACCCTTTCACACTAGACCTATCGGGATACACTACATTAACCAGCTTCACACTCCCCACATCAACGGGTCAAAAGCGGGTGGGTTAGGTTTCCCTTGCATAGCCGCTAAGCTATGGAACGCCCTACCCACAGACGTCAGAGCAGAAACCTCACTCCTTAAGCTTCCGAAAAACAAACTCTATCTACATATTCATCTAACCCTCTATGTTTCTGCTAGATCTTCATGCCTGTACAAATGAATTCAATTGTTCACCATAACTGTAACTAAGTAACCTGTCTGTAACCTGCGCCACAATGCCTCCAGGCTGTTTAGCGCTTAACAAATGCGAATAAATAAAATAAATATATACTTCTGAGGCTTGTGGAATCTTAGATCACATGTTGTGCATATGGCGACATCTAGTGGAAGCTGCCGAGTATTATAGTTGTTTTCGAAACTCTAAAAGGGGCATCGACAGGGAATGCCAGTAATGCTATTCCCTAATGTGCCGTCCAGTGTACCTATGATCCTTCACGCATCGAGGTCCCTCAGATTGTTTTTTCTGCCATTCTAGACGGGCACGTATAGTGGAGTTCCTCTTTCAGCGTAAAGCCATTTACTTATTTCAATTATCGATAGTTCAGCTTTCTATCCTTTACGTCACCGAACATCGAAACATCACGCCAGTGAAGACAAACTGCCCGTGGAAAGACTACAGCGACGGACCGCTCGGCCTTGGAAGGCCGCCCCGGGCCTAAGCCCAGACAGTAGTGAGAGAAGGGGGGGGGGGCTGATTTTAGGATGTATATACCCCTTTCCTGGCACTATTTACGCCCAGCTGCCATAGCTTGTAGTTATGGACAAGACCCCATTTAAATTTTGCCCCAAGTGCTATCGAAACATTTCTGTGGATCGATAAGCGTTTAGTCTGTAACTGGTGTCTCGCAAGAGACCACGTGGAAGGGTCTTGTCGAGCTTGTAGGCTCCTGAAGCCCAAGACTTTAAAGGACCGATCCACAAAACGCTGGGCACACTACGCCAGTCACTTTGTAGCCATGAAGTTAGAAGGCGCTTTCAGCGATAGCAGTAAAACCGCTTCTTGTCGCTAAGAGGTCCACTTCTGGAGTGCCCAACAGCAAAAAATGCCTGTGAGGATCTCTGTTCAGTTCCCACTCGTAGCTGACAATTACCTGTCGGCTGAGGGCATCCGCAGTGACATTCAGCTGGCCTGGGATGTGAACCGCTACCAGCCAGATACCATGCTGAATGGCCCATTCCGGGATCTGAATCGCAAGATCCACAAGAGGAGACTTGGTATCCCCCCACCCCCCTGCTTGTTGCTATAGAACATGGACACCGCATTGTCTGTGCATACATGGACCACCTTGTTGACAATACCTGGTTTGAATGCTTTCAGCGCCAGGAATATAGCCAGAAGCTCCAGATAATTTATATGAAGTTGTCTGTCCTGTGGCGACCAGGGATCTGAAACTTGAAGATGATCCAGCGTCGCACCCTAACCCAGAAGGGTGGAGTCCGTTGTGACAGTCAATAGCGGGCAAGGGTCCTGGAAGGGAGCGCCCACCGACAGATTGCGGAGAGACGCCACCACAAGAGGTCCGTCCTCATGAACGATGGAACCAGTATCATTTTGGAAATGGAACCACTGCCGGAAGCCATGAGCTCCGAAGAGCCATCTGCATCTGCATCCTCTTGAAACTAGCAAGAGGAAGAGCCAGCATGCACAAAGCCATGAGGCCCAGAAGCCTCAAACCACCAGGCCGACATGCTCTGACTGCATAAACACCTGACACATGGCGAACAGATCTGCCATTCTGTCCCCAGTCAGGTATACCTTGCAATTGATAGTGTTTCAACGAAAACCCAGGAAAATACTGTCCTGAGACAGTCGTGGAGGATTTCTGCCAGTTCACCAACAGCCCAAGGTGGAACAGAAGCTAGAGGAGAGACTGAAGGTTGCTTGAGGCTTTCAGTGGACAGGGAATGCGCAACAGCCAGTCCAAAATACGGATACCCTGAAGCTGAAGATAAGCTGCGATGACCAATATCCTTGTAAAGACACGCAGTGCCGAGGTGAGACCAAAAGGGAGCGCACGAAACTGGAAATGCTCCTTCCCCATGGAAAACGGTAGGTATTTCCGATGCGGGCTCCAAATGAGGATATGCATGCAAGCATCCTGAAGGTCCACCATGCTGAGCCAGTCGCCCTTCTGAGGAGAGGACTTTATCTTGCTGTGGGGTGATCATCTTGAATTTCTCTTGGGGAAGAGAAAGGTTGAACTGGGAAAGGTCTAGGATTGTGCGCAGGCCAGCATGGTTGGGTTTGGGCACCGTGAGCTGACAGGAGTAGAAGCCCTCCCCTCGCTCCCCTAGGGGAACGGGTTCCACCACCTTGAGATCCAGAAGCTTCTAGACTTCGGCTCTGAGGGAGGGCGTCCCCGACTGCTGGAAAGGAAGATTGAAGGGTGGGGTAGGGAGAAGGGGTAAGGGAGAAGGGGCAAGCGGAAGCCCGTCTGAGATACTGACGAGACCCACCGCTCCTCTGATGGTCTGCCATGCCTCCCAGTGAGACACAATGCAACCTCCCGCCTGAGTCTCGTGCGAGCGCAAAAAACCTTCATAGAGCAGGTTTCTCTGAGGCGGGACCCCCAGATCTTGAGAAGTAGACTGAGGACCAAGAGAAAAACTGGCCTTGTTGCTGACCGGAATTTCCAGCTGGATGATCGACTGTGTTTTCCGACCTAGAAAGCCCCGAAACCAGAGGAAGACCAAGGCTGCGAAGGCGTTCGGAGCACTAAAAGGTGGATTTACCAGAACAGACAAAGACTTGGCCGTCTGAGTGCTGTCCTTTTTGTTTTAGTCAGCTCTACGTCTGTTGACGAATGGAACCGTTCTTTGCCTCAAAGGGCAGGTCCAGAACTTTATCCTGCACCTCCTTGGAAAACTTTGTGGCGTGAAGCCAAGCCTGACAAGACGTGTTCACGCCAAGCATGTGGCCCCGAGCCGAGGTGTCAACATGGTGCGCTGCAGCATCAAGCATATCCTGCACCAGCCTTAAAATCATCCAGCTTGTCCGTCCGAATGAACTCTTCAAATTCCAACAGACCTATTCATATTTTCATGTTCGCCCCTGCTAAAATGAGCTCTGCGGTCGCCTGGCGCAACTGCAGAACCGAAATAGCAAAGATCTTCCTTCCCAAAGAGTCAATCAGCTTGTCCTCTTTGGCTAGAACCTGAGCCGCCGATGTAGATGACACTGAAGCAGGTCTGGATTGAAGCGTAGCGGCTGCCACCACTGTGGAGGAAGGAAGCAGGCAAGACGCTAAGGCTACCACCAGTATGAAGCCTATAACTAGTGTCAATCTTTTGTTAACATGCAGCCCAGAGTGTGGCTTATCCCAGACTTTGCGGACCTCGGCCAAAACGTCCTTCTGAAAGAACAAGCCGGTGCGCTCCTGTGGAGACTATGTGAACGCCCCGAAAACACCCTTTCCAGCGCAGGGGGTGCCTCAGGTACTGGAACATCCAGAAGAGACGTGTCCAGGTCATGGAAAGCCCTAACAGTGGGGCTGGTCATCCCCATCCTGATTCCCTTGCGTGTCATCCAATGCATCCGGATTGACCTGTCATGTCTGGCTTAGCCTAAAACTTGTCAATTGGAGACCAGGGCGGCGGAGGCGGAAGGGCTGGAAATGGGCCAACTGGTAGAGGTGGGACAGCTGCCGGAACTGGTGCTGTGACAGGAACCGTCCGAACGGAACCAGGCCCTGGGGGCACATTTCCTTAAAAAGACCTCTGAAATATTCCTTCATGGGGTCGGAATGAATCGGCTTCTGAAATTTTCCGAAGAATGCATCCTCCGCCAAAGGCTTAGACACTGTGGCTGGAGGAAGCCTCTCATGAGCGTAATAGCTCCAGGGCCACAAAGGAGAGGGTTGCCAAGAGGGGCCCCCACCAGCCGGGTTGACTTAGATCAATGGCGCAGACGCCGCAGGGAGCGAGACCGAGTGCTGTAATGGCATCCGAGCATTCCAGTCATAAACTGGATGAAACTGTGCACCATGAAAACGTTGTTCACCCGAAAAGATGCTCCCAACGCCGATGGTATAGGTGTAAGGAAAGAGTCCAAAATGGCTGTCCCAGTTCTCGCAGCAACGGCCGCTATTTTGTCAACGCCTGAAGAGAACTGCGTCACGTGTGTGAGTGAAGCCGGGGTCTCCAGACAGGTCAGGGTCTTGACTTTAGCCTTGACACAAGGAACCTCGGCAGAGCCGGTATTGTGGAGTAGGATGTTTCTGAGACATACTAATAGGCAAATTAGCCTCTGTTACTGGTGTTGCCAACGTTCCTCTTTCAGAGGAATTACGGTCAGCGACCTCACTCTGTGCCCCCTCAACAGAACCAGTATCCCCACAAGAGAGGGACCGATGAGGAACCCACCTCGCCGACAATACCTTAATAGGCCCCTCAGTTCTATCTGTCACCTTAGCCTCCGATAGAGGAAACTCGGACCCTAGTCCGGTAACGGCTCCCTCAGGAGGGGCCTGAAACCTTTGCTCGGTACAGAAAACCTCAATAGAGGCCTCGGGGTGCGCCCCGGTGTCTGTCTGGGAAGCTCCAGACAAGGAGACCACGAAGCAAGCTGCGGTACCCACCGCCTCAGTAGAACTGGCCCGTTGAATAGGCCCCACAGGAGGGGCCTCGGATTGCAATCCGCTGTGAGTAGGCCCTTTACGGAGACCCTCAGAGAAAACTCTGGTACTTTTCTGAGGCCTAGAAGGCACCTTGGGGAGGCCACCAGTGACTGAGCTTTTAAAGCCCCTCCCGGACCGGGAAGACCCCGGGAAAGAGTCCACTGGTCGGGGTGCCCTAAAAACTAAACAATTTACTGGGCGTCTCTTCTTGTCGATGAAAATCTGAAAATGCAGAGGAGGAACACGCTGGAACACCTCCTCCCACCGTTCCAGACAACGTTGAAGAGCCCAGACTGAAAGGGAATAGTAGTAGAAGCAGGAATCCCACCGGTGATCCGGACCCAAACACTCTAAACAGAGGATGGGGATCCGCCCTAGCGAAACGTTGTTCGCAGGAAGAACAATTAGGAAAATCTAATCGAAACAGCATAGACTATTACGCGACTGCTAAACCGTAGCAGGAGAGGACGACACTGGAAGATGCTAGTGCGCCCAGTCCCGAACGTGTGGAGAAAAGGACTGATGGGCGATGCGCTGGGCGGAGCTAAGGAGGGCGGGGTTACAGCTGCGTGCGGTACCCCGCATAAAGAGGACACATTTTTAAAAATGTGATGCTTTTTACAAAGTGCGTTGGTCCCATCCCACAGGATGGAGGAATGTCCTATAAGTATGGAGGAACGGGGACAGGACGTAGGAGTAAGGGATTACATGGCAACACTGGATATGAAAGATGCCTATTTTCATATTTCAATGTTCCCAGGGCACAGAAGCTTCTTGCATTTCAAGATAGCGAACCACCACCAATTCATAGTGCTACCCTTCATAATAGCATCTGCTCCAAGGGTATTCACAAAGGTACTGGCGGTGGTGGCAGCACACCTGCGCAGGGAGACAATCCCAGTGTACCCTTACCTGGATGACGGGCTCATTACAGGGGAGTCACCCCTTAATTTGCAAACAGAACATTCAAAGGACTTTCAACCTTCTCTTTCAATTAGGCTTCTCAATAAATGAGAAAAAATCAAGCATAGTGCCAAGCACAACTGAATAGTTCCTAAGAGCTGTCCTAAACACAGAAGATGGTTTGGTCTTTCAGTCAGAGAAAAGAGTTCAAATATGCTGTTGCAAATAACATTTATCAGGCCGGCTGCCAGACAAGGGTGCGCAAAGCGATGTGCTTGCTAGGCATGATGGCATCTTGCATTTACTTGGTTCCACACGTGCGCCTGTGACCCATGCAGGAGTGGTTGCCGAAACAATGGCCTCGGGCAAGCGGTGAGTGGGATGATCTAGTGGTGGTTTCGCCAACACTGGTACAAAGTCTTCGCTGGTGGACGAGAGAAAATCTATTGAAGGGGAAACACTTCTACGATCCAGAGATGCAGGCGATTATCACAACAGATGTGTCTCTTGCTGGATAGGGGGCCTACTACCTTCACCACACAGCTCAGGGTCTGGTCTTGCACAAGAGCTCAGATCCACATCAATCTGCTAGAACTTCAGGCAGTATACAAGGCCCTTCAGCCGTTCGAAACCTACTTAATGAACCAATCCGTGCAGGTCCTGACAGACAGCACTAGAGCTATGTTTTACATAAACAAGGGGGCACACGTTCTCCAAATCTGTCCAAACTTGCACAGCAGATCTGGAAATGGGCACAAACGGAAAATATTCTTATTGTCACAGCACGTTCCAGGGGAACTCAACTCTCTCGCAGACTCATTGAGCAGAGATCCCCTACCAGAAGTATACTAATGGCAACTTCACACACAGGTCCTAGAACACCTCTTCTCTCTATGGGGTTTCCCCACAATAGACTTGTTAGCTACAAGTGAAAAAAGCAATGCCCAGACTTTGCGTCCAGGTTTCCCCAGACAGGATCCAAGGGGAGCGCCCTGTGGATGAACTGGTCGGGGTAGTTTGCTTACGCTTTTCCCTCCCCAACACCTCTAATGAGGAAGGTGGTGAACAAGATCCAAAAGGAACTGATGACACTCCTCCTATTTGCTCCTATGTGGGCAAGACGACCCTGGTATCCACATCTGCGCAAACTGGCGATGTGCAATCCCATCAAACTCCCAGGCCCGTACAACCTGCTCTCCCAGCACGGGGGCCTAACAGTGCATCCTCTCTCGCTCAATGAGGGATCATGGGTACAGTGGACGTCACACTAGGGATAGTATTATTGGCATGCCCTGTCAAAGTCCCTTTTTGAGTTTAAAAAACAAATGTAATACTCTGCATCTTCCATTAGATGTCGCCCTATGCACAGCCTGTGAAGCTAAGCAGGTACAAGCATCAGAAATAAGATTACGGCGAGTAAATCCCTCATCTCCCAAACTGTTAAATTCACATAGTTGGGTGTTCTGTAATTGTTTACCTTGGGAGCCAAAAGTAGCTACTGTAGCCAAGCCATCAAGATAACCAGGCCCCTATAGGCAACAAGAAGGAGCTAAACTGCCTGTTCACTTCTATTTTCGAACCCAGCTTCCTCATCTGTGTCCCTCCACTCTTCAGTCCCTTAACGATCTATTTGTCCTTTAAGCAATACGCCCCGAGCTCGGCGGGTATTACCGCTTCAGGTATTGCCCTGGCACCCAAAGTTACAGACCCGAGGGAAGGGGAATATTGCTATTAGTATTGCTTTAGTGTTTTGCAACTGAAGAAAGATTTTTAAAAGATGGCTACCATGGACCGTGGTACATAGTCCTTTCTCCCTTTCCATTGCAGCCATCTGAAAAAGTAACCAGACAAGAAAGATGGCCACCATGGAATGGGAGAAGGAACTACATGTTGATGGCCGGAACATCAAGGGATGTGGCGGCGCCCGGTACCTTGTCGAGCCGGTAAGGATGCGGCGAGGGACAATTAGATCACTTGTTTGTGCAAACATTGACCCTCTTGGGGTATTATTATCCTTTATTGCATAAATGCTGTCTGAGTGCCACACCATGTAGAGCTTATTTTGGCATACAAGACTGCACATAGCATATGGTATTCATAACATAGCATTGTTGCTTTAAATTTCTTAACGTTTTTATTTTTGTTCTCCTTTTTGCATTCTGTTAATTCTAGCACATGCTTTGCTTTATTTAACCTGTATTGTGTATTTGTATTTTTGTGTTTTGTTTATTTATATTGCGGGCCTGGCCAAAAGGCATCTGGGCGCATTTCTTAAAGATTACAGGTTGCAGAGTATGCAAATCACATACAGTGCAAAATACAGTCTACTTACAAGAAATGTACATTACAAGGGTGAGGAAATCAAAAACGGTACATTTACAGTGTATTATCCTGGGTATTGTACAATAAATTACAAGGTAATGGTCAGGTCAGCAGAGCCGGTCGACCTGGCAAATCAAGCAGCTGGCTAGCAATGTTATCAGTGTTAGTTATTGTGGGCAGTCGGATAGATGTGGGCTTTGTGAATCCTGCGCAAAGAGCCACAAATTGGCTTTACTATTGAAGGAGTGATAAGTGGGATCAGCTCTGAGTGGGTTGGGAAGTGAATTCCACAATTTTGCGGCGAGGACTGGAAAGCTAGTTCCTACTGCTTTCTGCAGCTTAAACCTCGGCAGTGAGTGTGTGAGCTTGGGCTGATCTCGGAGGGCGGATGGAAGTATGATGCGTGAAATTGTTTGCACGGTATTCCGTGGCCTGGTTAGGCTGGCATTTATGCACGAGTGCTAGGGTTTTGAGAGAGATTCTCTGGGAAACCGGGAGCCATTGTAGACTGAGTCTGGTGTCGGAGATATGTTGATTCCTAGGAATAATTATGGCTGCCATAATAGTATTCTGGGATACCTGTAACTTGTTGAGGTTCCTTTGACTCGTCCCTTGATAAAGGACATTGTAATAGTCCATTTTTTTACAAGCTGAGGCTTCTTGCAAGGATGATGCAGTTAGAGGAGGTAAGGTATGGGCGACATGCTTTAATGAGTTTGCATGTGTAGGCTGACGTTGAAACAATGGTATTAGTTTGTCTTGTGAGACAGGGTGGAATCCAGATAAATGCCTAAAGAGTTTGTCATTTGATACCTTGTTATTGCCATCAAGAACTAATGTTTTGAAGGCTGGATCCAGTCTATTGAGTCTGTAATGGGAGCCGAGGATGAGTAGCTCTGTCTTCTCGTCATTAAGGCAGAGCCCATGTTGAGCCATCCAAGCCTGGATGACCTGGTGGACATGGTTTAAGGCTTTGGAGTCGACCGAGTGGTCACCAGTGATAGGATTGAGTATTTGGTTGTCATCTGCGTAGTTGGTATAGATGACACCGAAATAGTCAAGAATATCGAATAGAGGCTTTGTGAACACGTTATTAAGTGTCGGTGAAACACAGGAACCTTGCGAGACCCCACACAGGACTGGCGAGGGTTCAGCAGCGGCTGATGGGGAGAAGACCCTCATGGATCTGTTTGACCGAAAGGATCTGATCCAAGAGGTGGCTTCTTCTGAGAAGTGGGCAGCAAATTTGAGGTGATGGCAGAGAATTTGGTGGTTAACCAGAATGTGTACCAATTGTGTATTATAGTTGTGGGACATAAAAACAAAGTAATATCTTTAATTCTGAAAAATTCAAGCGTGGAACTTGAGCCCTTTTTAGGTCCCCATTGTATGCTGGGATGGACAAGTGTTCCGTGATTACAATAGTTGTGGTCTGTTAGGTAACTCTGTTGGCATAGTGATTGGTCAACCAGCTGATCATATACTTATGTGGCTGTATTGATATATATTGGGGGCTTGAACGTTTGTCAGTGACCGATTTGGTCATGCTGCATACATTTAAAAAAAAAAACCTGTTCATTATATGGAAGAGTACCAAATCTAATTTTTCGAGGGGATTGGGTCCTCCGACGTATTCCATATCTGACATGTAATCACCACAGCTGTGCTGCTTCGGAAACTTTTTTTGGCGTCTGCGTCGATGCGCTGACGTCGAGGGCCTCGTCCGACGTCATCCGATGTGATAAGTAGGACGCACGACGCCCGTAGCCTCAGTTCCGTTTTTTCTGCGAACGTGTTGCTTCGTAAATCTCGGTTAACGCCTTGACTCTTTGGAGTTCGGTTCTTCGAACCTGTTCGTTTTGTGAAAATCCTTCGTGTGAAGATGTCTTCTACTTCGTCTTCGACCCCGCGTCCGGGTTTCAAGAAGTGCGGGGAGTGTGGGTCCAAGATGTCGGTGACGGACTCGCACGACGCCTGCCTCTGGTGCCTCGGGGAGGCCCACGACACAGATGACTATCGACTGCCAGTCGCTCACGTCCAAAGCCTTACGCGAACGTAAGAAGAAGTTGTCGGTAGGTCGGGTGTCCAAGCCCAGGAAGTCGAAGTCTGCGGGGCTTTCGACGGATGATTCGAGGGGTGACTCTCCGCGTCATCGTCGGAATTCTCGTGGGTCTCCCTCTAGGAGTCGGTCTCGCAACTCCTCAGCCTCTTCGAGGCATTCCCGGAAGCGCCGACACCGGTCGTCTTCCAGGTCCTCTTCGGTGGACTCTGCCCGGCACGTCGCTTACCCCACCAGCCGTGCGACGCCGGAGGAATGGGCTTCCTTCGGGAAGAAAATGCTGGCGATTCTTGAGTCGCAGGGTACTAAGCCGTCCGCGCCCCCGAGTGGGGTCGGTCGTGGAAGGTTGAGAGACACAGCTCGCAAGAGTGGTCGGCACGAGTCCCGGGAGAGGTCCCGTTTGGACAAGGAGACTCGTTCTCGACGTACCTGTTCCAGGTCCCGGTCCTCGACGCGTTCGAGACCGCATGCACCTGTGAGGTCTTCGAGGAAGACATCGACGTCTGAGGCGTCGAGGGCGTCGACAGGATTTCTCGAGGCTCCGGCTCCGAGGAAGTCGTCGAAGCCGTCGACGCTCAGGTCGTCGAGGGACACGCTCAGGGCTCCGGCTTCGAGGGCTGTGTCGACGCCGCCGATGCTGGAGGCGCTGCATCTGACGTCGACGCCGAATTCCTAGACGCCGATCCTCTCAGCGCCGATGCCGGTTCTCTCGACGCCGGCGCCGATTCGCTTGACGCCATCGACGCCTTTCGTGTCGGAGGTACCCCGTGGCACGCAAGAGACCCCCTAGGAAGGCTCTGGTTAAGAGCAAGCACTCTCGGGTGCCTTCTTTTCGCCACCTGGACTATATTTCAGAGGCGGATGAGGATTCTGATGGCCTGGTTCCTAGTCAGGTTCCAGATGAAATTGTCTTGGGCCATAGTCAGTTTGACGATTTGAGACAGTCACTGCATGATGCCAGTGGACTGGACACCTCTCCGGAGGTGGAGTTTTGTAGGCCTGAGCCTGGCTCTCATGCCGATTCCTCGTACCGGCGCCTTATGGCTAGGGTTTCTGAGTACTTGGGATGGTCTGCTCCCCCAGGGGAGTTTGTGCAGGATGATCTGACGGACATCCTTGATGTTGGTCCCCCAACTGATCCGGTACTGCCGTTCCATATGGCTTTACAGAGAAGGGTGGCGGCGGCTTGGACTGCTCCGGAGAGTCTCCCGGCGGTGGGCAGATCCTTGTCTCGAAAATACCGTCCAGCCAGTAGCGACCCCTGCTACTTGACCAGGCACCCCACTCCGGAGAGTTTGGTGGTGCAGGTGGCCACGGCCCCGGCAAAGCAGGCGTCGTACCCTACCATCCCTCCTGATAGGGACGACAAACGTTTTGATGGCTGGGCGATGGAAGTGTTTTCTTCTGGTGGTATGGCGCTTCAGGCGGCCAACTCCATTTGTGCCTTGTCTCGTTTCACACACACACTGTGGAACTGTGTTGCGTTAGCGGCTGAACATATTCCCGAAGGGGACGAACAGGATGGTTTCCTTGCTATGGTCCAGGATGGTAAGGATGCCATGTGTGAGTCCGTTCAGTCGGGTTTGGACTTAGCTGAATGCGTCAGTAGGTCCATGGCGGCGAGCACCGTAATACGCAGGTTTGCCTGGTTGCGGAAGTCGGGGTTTGCTCCTGATGTGCAGTCCCAGCTCCTCAACATGCCCTTTGACGGTGAACACCTTTTTGGCAGCAAGGCTGACGAGAGCCTTGAGAGGTTGCAGACCTCAAAAGCTGCAGCGAAGTCGTTGGGCGCTGCAGTTCGCCAACCTCCGCCTTTTCGTCCTAGGGGACAGCAGTGGAGGTGTGGTTCCTTTCGCTATTACTCCTTCAGTAAAGCGAGAGGACCTGGCAGTCAGAGGCCAACGCAGGGGTACCAGAGGTGGACGACAGGGTACCCGTGGTGCCAAGGCCGCTCGGGCAGTTGCCTCTTTGCCCTCAGGTAACGCCGCAGCCGCTCCCATTCAGTCATGAGGCCATGTCCCATGCTTCGCCGGTTGGGGGAAGGCTGGCGCAGCATCTTGTAGAGTGGCAAGCCATTACTTCAGATGTGTGGGTTCTGGAGATCATAACCCACGGCTACTGTCTTCCCTTTCGGCACAGGCCTCGCGACAATCCACCGGGGAACCTCTCTTTGCAGAGTCCGGATCCGCTCCTTGCGCAGGAAATTCAAGCCCTGCTGGAGAAAGGCGCCATAGAACTGGTGCCTGTAGCGGAGAGGAACAAGGGATGGTATTCCCCTTATTTTTTGATTTCGAAGAAAGACGGGGGATTGAGACCCATCATGGACTTGCGCGGTTTGAACAAACTCCTCAGGAAGGACAAGTTCAAGATGGTTACTCTCTCTCAAGTCCTCCAGGCCCTTCAGCTTCAGGACTGGTTGGTGTCACTCGACCTCAAGGATGCTTACTTCCATGTGCCGATCCATCCGAAGCACAAGAAGTACCTGAGGTTCGCGGTTGGCGACTTGCACTTTCAGTTTCGGATCCTGCCGTTCGGATTGACCTCCGCCCGAGGGTTTTCACCAAGCTCATGGTGGTGGTGGCAGCGCATCTCAGGCAAGGGGGGATTCACGTCTACCTCACCCTGGACGATTGGTTGATCAGGGGGAGCTCTCCCGAGCAAGTCCTGGATCATCTGTCCGTCACCTGCCACTCCCTTCACAGACTGGGTTTCTCCCTCAATTTAAAGAAGTCCCATTTGACGCCAACACAGCGGCTCCAGTACATCGGAGCAGTGCTCGACACTTCCCTGGGGCAGTGTTTTCCTCCCCAGGTGAGGGCTCTTCACATTCAGCAGATGGTGCACAAGTTTCAGCATGCCCAGACGCTCCCAGCGTTCGAGTTCTTGAGGTTGCTCGGCCTCATGGCATCCTGCATTCTTCTGGTGCCAGAGGCTCGCCTGCGGATGAGATCTTTGCAGTGGGCGCTCAAGACGCAATGGTCGCAGTCCTCCGGCAGGATGTCGGACCCGGTTCAGGTGCCGCCCTCGGTCGCCCGGGACCTTCTGTGGTGGGCCGTCGAAGGCAACTTGATGAAGGGGGCTCCATTTTGGCTTCCCTGGCCGGAGGTGACGATCGTGACGGATGCATCCTTCACGGGTTGGGGAGCTCACGCCAACGGGCTGACAGTCAGCAGTCGTTGGTCTCCGTCGGAGTCCAGACTCCATATCAATCTGTTGGAGCTGAGGGCCGTCAGGCTAGCCCTGAAGGCTTTTCTGCCGACTGTGCGAGGAAAGAGTGTCCTGATCCTGACCGACAACACAGTGGCCATGCACTACCTCAACAAAAAGGGGGGGGCAGGGTCACTTCCTCTGTGCAGGGAGGCGATGCAGCTCGAGTTCTGGGCCATCCAGCAGGAAGTTTTGATCTCGGCAGTTCATCTGGCCGGAGACGAAAACGTGACGGCGGACGCTCTGAGCAGGCAGAGCACGATCTCTCACGAGTGGGAGTTGGCTCAGGAGATTCTCCTGGAGATCTTCGCCCTTTGGGGGACCCCTCAAGTGGATCTCTTCGCCTTCAGTGTCAACCGGAAGTGCAAAAGGTTTTGCTCGCGGGAATTTCCTCCAAAAGGAGCCTTAGGAGACGCGTTCGTGGTGGAGTGGTCATTCCCGCTGCTGTACGCGTTTCCTCCAGTCCCCGTCATCCCGCAAGTGCTGCGGAGGTTACGGAAGTTCGGTTCCCGGATGATCCTCATTGCTCCGACGTGGTACCCGGACCTTCTCGACTTGTCCATCTGCCCTCCGCGTCGTCTTCACTACCGAGACGATCTGCTCTCACGGGAGTGGGGTCAGGTTCTCCATCCAGAGGTCAGATCCCTCAACCTTCACGCTTGGCTTCTGAAAGGTTGAGGTATAGGGATTGAACCTCCCTGAAGACGTGATGGAGGTGTTGCTTTCGGCCCGAAGGCCAGCAACAAAGTCTCTGTACCGTTGCCGTTGGCGTAAGTTCTGCGACTGGTGCAGAGTTCAGAATGTGGATCCTTTTGCATGTGACATCCCCATGGTTCTGTCCTTTTTACTTTCTTTGGCCCACAGGGGCTTGCAAGTGGGTACCATTAAAGGTTACCTGGCGGCGCTGTCCATCTTTAAGCGCTCGTCTGAAGAGTGTTCTTACTTTAAAATCCCTTTAATTTCTCCGTTTCTGAAAGGGCTCACTAATGTGTTCCCTCCGTCACCTTTCCTGGTGCCCGGTTGGGATTTAAACCTTGTTCTTAAGTTTCTTATGGGTGCTCCGTTTGAGCCTTTACATTCTTGCCCTTTGAGGCTGTTAACTCTGAAAACTGTTTTTAGTTGCGGTTACTTCCGCTCGCAGAGCGAGTGATATACAGGCACTTTCAGTTAAGCCACCCTTCACTGTATTTCACAAGGACAGGGTTGTCCTTAGAGTTCGTCCTTCTTTTCTTCCGAAGGTAGTGTCGGAATTTCATTTGGCCCAGAAGGTTGTTCTTCCGGCATTCTATCCTCCTCCGCATCCTGGTAAGGAAGAGGAGAGGCTCCATAGGCTTGATCCTAGGAGAGCTTTAAGCTTTTATGTTTCACGCATGTCCCAGGTCAGAGTGGACGATCAACTCTTTATTGGTTACGCTGGAAAGCGTTTGGGGCAAGCTGTGACGAAACAGACTTTGTCTCGCTGGATTATTTTGGCCATCTCGGAGTGCTACCGCTTGGCGGGTAAGGACCCACCGGCTGGCTTGCGGGCCCATTCTACCAGGGGTATGGCTGCGTCTACTGCCCTGCAGAGGGGTGTTCCTATTCGCAACATCTGTGATGCAGCCACCTGGGCTTCAGTACATACATTTGTACGTCACTATTCCCTAGATTCCATCCGAGCACAGGATCTGGCCTTTGGCAAGGTGATCCTTTGCTCTGCTATTTGATTGGCTATTATAAATTTTGATTCTAAATTCTTTCCCTCCTCCTTGCTCTGGTACTGCTTTGGGAGTCTGTCATAGATATGGAATACGTCGGAGGACCCAATCCCCTCGAAGAACAAGTTACTTTCTTACCTGGTAACGTTCTTTCGATGGGATGGTCCGACGATGTATTCCATATCGCTCCCGCCCTGCCTTCCCCGCGGCAGAATTTCTTTTGCGATTGCAGCTTACGTTCCGCAAGGCTTTGTGTCTGACTGGCAGTTGACTAGTGTCACACGTTCTGGGGGAAAAAACTACAACTGAGGCTACGGGCGTCGTGCGTCCTACTTATCACATCGGATGACGTCGGACGTCGGAGGAGGCCCTCGACGACGGCGCATCAACGTCATCGACGCAGTACGCAGACGCCGATAAAAGTTTCCGAAGCAGCACAGCTGTGGTGATTACATGTCATAGATATGGAATACGTCGTCGGACCATCCCATCGAAAGAACGTTACCAGGTAAGAAAGTAACTTGTTCTTCTAATTTTATCTTTGTTTTAAACTTTGGTCAGCATAAGCTTGTTGCTAGATCAGTTTATTTTAATGCATTCATTTTTTTTTAAATAATCTTTTAGAGGCGGATGCCCCAAGCTTTCCGTGATCCTACTACTGCTCCTCTGAGAAGGCTCTCGGTCGACTTGATCAAAACATACAAACACATCAATGAGGTAGGTGTGCACTTTGCAAAATATCTAAAATTACGCCATATTTAACAGGTTTTTATTAACAGTGAAATGCCAACTTTGGATTGCTGTTGCCCCCTCCCCCACACCCCTCAACCCTAATTTCAATGAAATATTGAGTCCTACAGATTTGCCTCCAAGTAACCAATGCAAGGAGCCTTTAAAAAGAAAAGTAACATAGCAACACACAATTACCTGGTTGGCTGTTGAAGTCTGTTCAACCACCCCGACCCCTCCCTCCGCCAAGCCGAGGTCTGTTTAACGATCATGAAACAATCTCTACCACAGTATTGTTTCAATTCAAATTCAAGAGAATTTTCAACATTTGACTACTTCTCTCAATTTCCTCTTTCCCTTTAGGTGGAAGTTATTTTACTGCAAAGGTTGGAAATGTTTGTGTCTGCTTTACCCCAATGTTAGCTGGTGCCAGATTGGAAAACTTAAGTGTGCTGCTCGTCGTGGAAGTACAAAGATGACCATGCCCTCTGTATTGGCGGTTTATCAGACTGCAATGCAGTGTATAGAATGCTCTACTTGTCAACTATGTCTCATAGTAGGCTAAAGGGCATAGAATTGTTAGGCTCAGCATGAGGTGGTGTTCAACATTTGTCAAATACATGGGCTTCCTCCCCTTAAAATCTGAGAAGAGTCTACTTAAAAATTGTTCATGTGGGTTCTGTTCTAATAGCTCCAGGGTTTACTCAGAACACAATTGATGTGATAATCTCAACGTTGTGTGACTATGCTGCGAGCGTGGCCAGCAGCTGGATTGACTTCAAGGTACACAGCGTTTAGTGTCACTGGTGGTCTGCACGACATTACAGGAAGGATCGATGCTGAAATCCTGCCTGGCCTTTACCTTGTTGCTGTCGATCTGATGCTCCTTTGACTGCTTTGCCCTCAATACCTTCAATGTCATTCTTTGATGAGGATTTTAACGACGAAAGAAAAATACAGTATATTAAAGCCACTCACAATCCCACTAATTGAAGAAGACGTGGGTCTGTAGCCTCTGTCTAAGCAGGGTTAACACAAGGAAGCCTTTCCCCAAGGAACCTTCTTCCTAGAGACTTTTCACCTCCAATGGGACCCCATGTACAAACATTTCATAGTCAGATTGGTGTGAATACACTGCTCCTCCCCTGCCACCCCAACCCATCTCTGGGTTTACCTTCAGTAAAATGCCAAAAAGGAAGCCACAAAGCTTAAATTTCCGGTTACAACTCCCACAGAGTAGACTTGGCTAGTGTTTGATTCCATACCGCCTAGTGAACATCAGCCTTAAATTCCTCGAGTGCCTGGTCTGCTCTAACGTATTATGCACATTCTGCAGCTCCCACAAACCTATCACACAAGCAAAGTGTGTTCAAATAATATAGGATGCCATATTCACATCATGTAAGATATGCTACCAGACTCCTTGATTGTCTGTGACTAGGAAAATATTTCCATCTGCCTGCTGCTCTTGCTCTTCTACCTCCAGACAAGAAGAAACACAGATTTCTTTGGTTAGATCTGTGCAAACTTTAGTACTGCAATCCGATTTCGGAGCTCTTTGGCATTAATAGGCAGTTAGGATTCTTTCGTCTGGGAGTCTATGGAGAGGATGACTAAATTCCTACAAGACAAAATTCAAAACTACTTGGAAATTTTAATGGAGCCCAGCTTGGTTTTAAACCAAGTTGTCGCCTGCAGGGATGTGGCAGAGCTGGCAACTAACAAATACTGTTATAGCTTTGCCTGAAGGAGTTTATCCTCAGCCTAAATCATCGGTTTAACAGTGTTTTGACAACAGAAGATAGTAGGTCTTCAGGGGATTCTCTTTGGAACTCATATGGATGGCAAGGTCACAAATGTGAAGACTAAAGCGGGCCTTTTGTGATTGTAGTATTGACCATTATAACGGTAGATAAATATGGCCATCCGTCTAATCCCATCAACAATGTCCATGGCAGCAAACCTCTTATATTTTTTTGGTTTGGAACCTCTGCTAATGTTGGTAACCAACGGCAGCAGGCAAGCCACCTGCCTCGGCAATACAATGAAGGCATGTAACATTCTGCACTTCTGAGAATCTGAGATTGTGGAATATAAAATGCTTCCATTCATTCTGGTAGAAAATAGAATTCAATTGGTGACTTGAAACACTTCAAATGGTTACAAGTTATGGGTTTCGGAAACCCCTCCCCTTGATTGCTGAAATTTCAAGAGCTCTTAACCTCACTTTCTTCACTTGCTTCACTTGATGTAGAATATCGATTTATTTCTTAAGCAATGTATTTCTTCAACTGTTTCTTAGTACAAATGAAAGATCGGACCCATCTTGGATCATGGAGTTGCTGCCAAATTCATTGCAGGATTTATCAGTGGAGCTGGAGCTTAACATTGGGAGGGGAGGGGGGCAATATTGCAACAAGGGATCTACGGAAAACCAGGGGACGGAACTGAGATGTCGCCCAGTCTCAGTTTAGGTGTGTGGACCTAGATGTTGGGGAGTTGCCATTCCTTGAAGGGAAGGGACTGGAGCTAATTCCAGAAATGTAAAAGTGAGGGTGCCGTTCTGAGGTCAGGATGACTTATCCAAAACCAGGATTTCCTGCACCTCTTACCTGAAGATTGAATGTGTTCCATAGCAATTCAACAAGTGTAATTTTACACTCCTGTGGGGCCCCCAACTTATCAGATGTTCCTCTGACTATTTGGAGGCAAAACCAGTACCAGTACAGGCTTCTAACATTTGGCCTAAAGTCTGCACCAAGGGCATTCTCAAAATGCATGGCTGTAGTGGCATCACATCGAAGAATTAAAGGTTAGATCCACATCTACCCTGATCTGGGAGCATGTTTGATAAAAGGAGACTGAAGAAAAGACTTTGGCATACGTTTGTGTCCTGGCAAATCTGGGTCATCTTGTCAACCTCGAAATCCACATCCGATCCACTTCCTAAGTTCCACGTTGGACAATGTTGAATGAGTGTTTTCTTGGGCTGATAATCAAGCAGAATGCTTAGCAGTTTCATCGGCGGTTTCCATCAAAGCCAGGAATGTTTGATCGCTTTTTGGGGTCAATGGGCTCTTGCATCACATTTACCCCTCATCTAGTCTGCACAGAAGTCCAAGAAATGTCTGGAGGATCGGATTCACCAATTTTCCGGAGGGAGGTGTTAAAGAAAGATGACTGGTGCTAATTCATCTGTCAAATCTCAGAGTTGGTGGTGCAAAGCAGGCCACATAATCAACTTTTCCTGTTCAAGAAATACATTTGCTAGAACTCGGCATGATATGGCATTTATAACGCACCTATACACAAGTTTTCATGCCATCTGGCTCTGTTTTCTCCAAGCAATGTAGTGGCCCCTGCCTGAACAGACTGATGAAGTGTGTGGCATTGCAACCATCAAGGTGAAACCTGGTCCAGAGCCATATCAAAGCAAAGAAAAGAATAGTTCAGTGACTTGCAGTTCACAAGCTACAAGTCCAGAACATGCAAGCATGTTTACTGAGCAGGTACTTTGAAGATGTTCATGAGTGGCTCTTACACAACCTTGCCATTGAAGTGTTTTTATTTTGTTGATTTTTTTTTTTGTTTTTTTTTTAAAATTGGAGACATCCACTGCTTAGGACGACTTTGCTACGGATGAAAACACAAAATGCCCCAAGTACACCTCCAGATTACCGTAGCCAATGACCAAAAGCAATGCACTTTTGATGAACTGGCCAGGCACTTTGATTTAGAATTTCCTCCAATTCTGTTGCTTCTGAAGGAGATTGTTAATCCTAACCAGAGATAATTCTGATTTTGACGGCAAGGCGCTGCCATTGGTGGTATTCACCCGATGGACCAGTCTGCTGCTCCTCAGCAACACCGCTGTGAAGACTGGATCTCTTGTTGCTGATTAGCAGTGTATTAAAATCACAACCTCCAAGCATTGAACCTGATGGCATGGCTCGCACTTCAGGGATGCTCACCTAAATCTAACCGATGACTGCATGGCTGTAAAGAGAAGCCTAGCTATCTTCCACACAAGCATTGCACGCCTTTTAGGTGGAAGAATGTCTTCTCGTGGTGTTGGAGCAGATTTCCAGATCCTTCTGCATGTCGGAAGAATACATTTTGTTAACCTCTCCCACATTAATCTGAATTCTCACTCAACACCAGAGCAAGAAAGTTACATTGGCAATTGCGATCTTTCTTCAAAGCGGTCTTCAAAAACAACAGACTTCAACTACCACTGCTGCATAATTTAAGGGCAGTGTCTGCCTAGCCTTTGGTGTGAAAGGTACCAACCTGTCTTTTCTCACTTTAGTTTCTCCACGGTAATGGCTGTGAAATGCAGCGGAGGCAAATATTTCTCTGATGCAGTGGAATTTGTCTTAAAAGCTTTTCATATATGCACACTAAAACACTTCTCAAACATATTTGAGAAGGTTTTTGTAACTGTACATGCAAGGATAGTGTTCTCTCCTATGTTTGAAAGTGTTCCGGGATCACGCACATGGGTGGATTTATTCACTGTTATAAGGTGCTCGCTGCTCTTCCTCTAGTGGCTTTGTAATAACTTTGGGCTGAAAATGAAGGAGAGTGAAAAATAGATCGTGTTAGAAAATTCTTGTTAGCGCTGTGGAGTTGGCCTCTGAGCCTAGTGTCTTTAAATCCCCCAGTGGCATACTGTTAAGTCAATTTGTCATTTGCAAAAATGTTGTACTATGTTCTCCATGTTTGGGAGTTCTCGCCAAACAGGGATGTGATCAGCGACTTAGCACAACAACGCATGCTTCCCCTTTAAAAAGGTGCAGAGAGAGGCAGGCTGCACCCAATGAATGTGTCCAAACCCTTGCCTCAAACTTTGTTTGGGCTCTTTCCTCTTCTTGGTCAAGTGCGTGCTCTGTAACACACTTTCACAGAAGATCCTGGCGTAGTAGATGTGAGGGCATTCAAGATCATCTCAGGAGCTTCATGGTCTCTAAGAACGTAAGTAAATCCCTCATTTTCTTGGCACCCATGCTAGAGGATGCCTTCCTGACTGGGTTGGGGGTGGCGCTCCACCTGGGTTTTGCTCTGAGGGCACAGAAGATGCTGTAAGCCGATCTGCTTAGTCATTGCATGGTCTTTTACTGTACTTCGTAGACCACAGAGGACAACAACCCTGAAGACTTAACAAAACTATTGTTCCAGAGGGCAATTTCCCTTGTACCTAGATTCGTTCAGATGACTTTCCCACTCTGCATAACATTTCTTTGCCCAATTGTCTTCAGTGGGCCGTTAGTGGCAAGTCCTTCTCAACTGCCTCCAGGATGCTCCATTCCCTCTGATAGCACACAATTCTTCCATAATAAGTTTCTGGCTCCGATTTGGACCAGTTACTGCAAGATGCTTCTCATGAAGCCTTCAACGGGGTCTTTCACTTGGCATTCGAGGATCTCTGTGGCTCTGTGTTAGGCAGAAACCTGTGCAGTTCCCTTAGGGACCACTGCAAAAGATTTAAGACTACAGGTGTTGGCAGTAAACCCACTTGGTAGCAGTCTGCACCACCCAGATTTACCTGGTAGCTGTGGCTGAGCAGTCAGACTTCCCTCAAGAAGAGTTAGGCAGTATGCAAAGTATACACAATAGGCACTCAGATACAATACTACAAGCAAACGCTGACCAGAGCTTTGGTATCAAAGTATATAATTTTTTATTTAAAAACACACAGTTGAAACACTTCAGCACTCTTATTGTAAAATATTCTAAACACAGTTACTATTGTGATATATACACCCCTTTTTCCCCATCAGATAAATCACAGTAAAACACCACTTATTTTCATACAGAGGTGAGCACTTAACTAGATTGCACTCTAATAAGTTTGTGAGAAAGGGAGGGAAAAAGACAGAATATGAAGAGGTACACCACTCTGATTCAGGAACACTGTTAGCAAGGCAGAGAGCAAAAAGTCACTGGTGAGCCAAAGTCCAAAGGCTGGGCCCACTTTTAGAGGGAGCAGAGCACAAATGCGCCCAAGATCACAAAGTTACACTAGGCTTAGAAAGTCTTGCAGAGGGTTCAAAAAGAGTTTAGCGAGGCTTAGGAAAGTTTAGCCAGGGTGTCCCAGGCTAACCCATGTTCGAAAGCCGGGGGCTAAATCTACCCCGTACAGTCGGTAGCAAGGGAAGCCAGGCGGGACACGGTACCTTAAGTGGGAAGGATCCTCCAGCGGTGGCAGTTGTTCCTGGTAGTGGGTGCAAGTTGCGTCGTCGTCCAGGGGAAGAGAAGATCTCGACTTGGAGGAAAGATGAAGGTCGTTGCACTACCAGGGAAGAAACCAGCCGCAGAGTTTTCCGGTTAAAGGTGGTACCTTGGTTTCGCGGTCGTGGTAAAACGTGGTATCCGGGTTGCCGGGGTGCTTGGCACGGGCAAGGCGGCCACGAGGTACGTCGGGAAAGCGTAAAGACGGTGAAACTGGTTATCCCCACCAGTCAAAGGAAGAAGACTCTCCGGCGGGAGAGCTCCTCTGTCGTTGGGGAAAGTGGTGAGGCAGTCCAGCAGGGCTCCACCGGTGGTGGTGTCGTGGCAGGTCGGCTCAGCTTCTCCCTCGTCGGATTCTTAGGTCCTGTGGCGACTTCTGAAGTTCCAGTCCCCAAAGCCCTGCTTTTATGCAGCAAACCCCCATTCACTCAGCCTAGCTGTCACTCAAACATGCTAAGTGGTGAGCCGGCCGGCTCACCACTTGGGCCAATCAGGATGGAGTGCGACTTGAGTTGCCTAGGCAACTCAGTCCAGGGTGCCTAAATTCCCCTCCACCCCTCCTAAGTACCCCAGACAGAGTGGCACCACTTTAGAATCAAGTTTTGGCAAAAAATACCAACCGGAGAATTACTATTAATTAAATAAACCGGCGGTTTGTTCGAGGCTACCGTAAATAATTAAATAAAGATAGTAGCCTAAAACAATGGGAAATCCCATAGGAAAATATTCACGGTAGAATATAAAAAGAAGTATCCACTGCCACCAGCCAAAACTCGATCAGGGGGGACGGAGACGTGCCCCCTCGACTAACAGACCCTGGGGCAATCGAATTGCCCCAGCCAGTACGTCCACCAATATGATGGTTGTACTGGTTCTGTTCAGAATTTAAGACTAGTAAAGTCAATGGTGACTTTACATGCCCTGGGAGACAGTAGTCAGTCCCAGGGTATGGAGTCTATATTGGGGGGGTCACCCCTGTGTCACTGCACTGAGGGTGCTGTGTAACTCACATCACAAAAACTCATGAAACCCTATGGAGTAAAAGACCCCCATAACCCATTAAACACTTCTAGATTCAAAGAAACACACTCCAATCATGTCCAAGAGTGAGGGTAAAAGAGTCTCATTCTTCGCAGGAGAAAAAATTAAACCCCAAAAATCCAGCAGAGCTGCTGGGGGACTCACTAGGTTAGGAAATTCAGCCTAAACAGAAACAGAGAATTCTCCCTAACACTCTGCATTCCTTTTTCCCTTGTGTGGAGTGGTTCTACCCCCCCCCCCCAACTCCTGGTTGTTTCATGCACGGCGTCTACCCCCTCCTCCCCATCGCCACACTGCATGGAGGCGACCTACCTCGCTGGGTCTCCATATTGGCCCGCAACTTTGGAGCTCCAATGTGGGGCTGCCTGCCTGCTGCTAGCAGGGAAATGCTGCGTCCTTGCTGGGAAATCAATATATCGTTCTGTCCCTTTCCCAAATGGCTCTTATAAGAAATGTCTTTGGCTGTGTATCTTTGAAATATGTGCACCTCTCTTGTATTGCATATGTGCCTCTTATAAAAAAAGAAAGGACATTCGTTTTTGGCTGTGCATCTTTTATTTCTTACTCTATTACATGTATGACTTGTGACTTACACTAGGCCCCCTGGTGAGTTGAGCTAGAACTGTGCTATGTAGCCAGTCTTCTTTCATTCCTCATCTATCCTCTGCCGATATATGGCTCCCTCTCTGACTCCAACTGCTACAGTATCAACTATTCCCCCCTCTCAAAGTCTGATAGGAAAAATCACAAACCAGACATCTTGAGTGCAAACCCTAGACTACCCATCACAGATGCCTATGTCGGCGCTTTCTCCAGAGGTTTTCACTGATATATTCTTCTGTTTCCTCTCCAGATCTATGGACCCCCCCCCCCATATTTCATCTCTTATCTCTCTCTCTCCCTCCCTCCCTCCACCAAGAAGCGTGGCACAAATTTGGAAGTTCTCTTGGCTGGCTTCTCATCCTCGTTGCTTCGTTAAATGTCTATCACACAGGCACTATCCTGGTTCATGGTCCACAACCCAACCTCCTTCTCTTTGACCGGATCTTGCCTTCTCATTAACTTCCTTCCTTCTTGTGTCTCCCCTACTACTATCTCCTCCGACTGGTGTTCCACACCTCTGTACACCACCTCAGAAAACTTTCAAAGGCGGAGACCTCCATCTGCGACACTTCACGCCCGCTCGGCAAACAAACACGCAGCTGATATCTGCCGCCGTCTTGAAGAAATTGTCCTCTACATTCTTGCTCTAAACGAGACTTGGTTCAATGCTAGCTCAGTCACTGCTTTTGACTCCCTCCTCCCCCAATGGCTTCAGAATCATAGTCGAGCCTTGATCTCACCGCATTGGCGGGTGGTTTGCCTTTATCTTGCCTGTGTGGATTCCTGCTTCCATCTTACCCACCCAACACTACTCTTCCTTTGAAAGCCTGGTTTGGAAATTGGTCCTCTCTCCCATCTCCACCCTGACCATTGCTACAATCTACCGGCCTCCAGGCGCCACCAACCTGTTCCTCAGAGTGGGCTGACTTTTGCTCTTCCTTGCGATCATCCGCCTCCTCCTGGGTGATTTAAATATCTAACTGGACTCCCCTGGCTCTGCACCCACTCTCTCCATTCTACCTTCTGGGCCAACCCACTCAGCTGGACGCCCTTGTACACTTTGACCTTTTTCCCTACCACTGGTCACCCCTCTCCTGGTCAGACCATTCTCTCCTTCTACCTAGGTCCCTTTGGCCCCCTGACCTCCCCTCAGGAAAAAAAACCTCCAATCTCGTTCAATAACATCTGCCTGATGAAACGAGTGACTGATGGTGCCTTCGCTTCCACCTTCATTCCCCCTGAACCCCTACCTCTGATACTTCCACTGACTCTACTCTCGGCAACCTCCACCTTTCCATCACCAATACTCTTGACATTTTTGCCCCAGTCATGAGGATCTGCCTGAAACCTGTCTAAGCATAACACCTGGTACGCCACTGAACTTGCGGCCTTGAAACGAAAGTGCAGATTAGCGGAACAGAAGTTGCAAACGTCAGGCTCACAGTCTGACCAACTGGCCTGCCGCATGCTACAAAGGCAATGCAGACACTTCATCCGCGCCAAGAAAGGAGCCCACATACAGGCACCGGTTTCCGGTGCATCCAACAACACGGCTGAACTTTTCAAGATCTGCAGGGAACTAGCTAACCTTTCTGCAGTCTCCTCTTCTCCTTCCCAGGCCCTCTGCAATGCACTGGCCACACACTTTGCCACCAAAACTCAGGACATCCTGAACTCCCTTGCTAGCAGACCTCCGAACCCATCCCTCACCCCTTTGTCTTCCTTGGGCCCTCACCCTCCTCCCCTGACACACCTGAAGAAGTTACCAGAGTTGTCCGCTCCATGAAGGTCTCTTCTAAATTGTTTCCCCCTTGCTCATGCAGAACAATCAAGGATAATATTGGCCACTTTGCCAACGCACTTGCGGATTCCTGCAATCACTCTTTTGACGCTGGGTCTTCCCCTCCTCCCTTAAGCACTCCCTTGTGCGCCCACTCCTCAAATATCCTTCACAGACCCTTGTTAGTGTTGAGATTGCTTCAGGCAGCACAGATAAGGCATAACTTAGTTACTTTATTAAGTTGCATCAATAGGCACATACGATGGAAATGGCTATGCCTCTAATATAAACCTGGAATGCCTGCCACAGTGTAGCCTGTGTTGGGACTGAGCCTACATTATTTTTAAAGTAGCATGTGATTTAATTTATATTTAACCTGAATACCATGTCCTCCACGCGACCCGCCCCGCCACCCCACCACAAACAAGTGGTGTTGGGCATTTGGCACATTCATGAAACCTAGCCCTGTAAAAGTCTGGGTCATCTATGTTGGGGCCGTATACATTGAATAATAGAACCTTGTGGTTTCCCAAATTCCTGTGCACAAATATGAACCTTCCTGGTTCATCACTTCCTTTTGTGGTGTACGAAGGTGAGGGAGTGATGTATTATTCTCACCCCATATGCTCTGGTAGAGTACCACGTCTAAGTTTTTTGGTCACCTCGACCCGGTGCCACATGGTTCACCTGATGACCAAGCATATGGGTCTCTTGGAAGTATACAATCTCAACAGCTAGCCTATTAGCATATGAAATTACTTTCCTTGTCTTTATTAGTGACCCTAGACCCGAACAGTTCAGTTTAGCATCTTTACAGTGGAGACCCCTTTCCTGGCGGGTGTCATCCCGGGTCTATTGCTTTGTCCATTCTAGATAGTGTGCCCCTCCATGTAACCTCAGATTTGGACCCTTTCACCATGTGCATTTTGTAAGATGTGCTCCCCAACTCTTCCCTCATTCCCCCAGCCCCTCCCTCATAGTCCCCCTAACTTTAACTGTGTACCTTCTCCCCTGCTACCCGAACCAACCCAACAACTGTTTGCACTCGCATCAGGGTGCCACAGTCGCCACTACGAGTGGAGGACTGTATTGGTGCCCAGATATAATTACATATGTAGCGCGAGTACTGGATCATTGTCATCAATACATCCTTACTGAATCAAGGCGGGTGGGTGTTGACAAACAAAATATAAAATCTGCATGCCCACGTCCTGATGGTAGTGGGTTGTGAGTCTCTATGAATGCAGTGGCCCCCTCAGGATGTATAAAGTAGGTCTTATTTTTATACTGTATGCGCAGCATAGCTGTGTAGAGCATGGCGTAAGCAATATCGGATTCCAGAAAGGAGCTTTTTGTCTCCTGCAAAGTGTCAACTCCTGTTGAAACACTTTAATGTAGTCCGGGAAAATGTGCGTAATATTGATCCCATCTTTGAGTCCTGTTTCTCGCGGGCAGCCTGTAGTGCCAGGTCTGTCACAGTAGTTATTCGGGTGGGCTATTATTGGTCTCGGATAGCCTCCAGGCATGGGTTTTGCTGTCAGTGCCCTGTGCGCACGTTCTATAACAGTGGGGACCACCTGGGATCGCCTAGAAGTTCATAGCAGTTCTTACACTGCTTTCTCCATGGTACCTGTGAGTGCAGCTTCCAGCACCCCTAGAATGTGCAAGTTATTCCGCCATGATTTCGATTCTAGGTCCTCATACATACTTTTCACAAGACTCTTATCTTTAGATAAGGCTGTCCATGTCCTGCAGTGCTGTTACCGCATGTTCGGTGCTGCTAATGCAGCTCTCAGTTTCTGTTATGCGTTGGGTCTTCTTTTCCAGTTGGGTATGGATTGACATGTTGGTCAATATACCATCTAGCTTGTTCATTGCCGCAACTCCTCGATGCATTGAGTCCATCACACCCTGTAAGTCGATAGGTGCTGAGGCTTGGGCTACCTATTCCTCTGCTAGTGCCAGGCCACTTGAACCTACTCCCGCCATTTCTGTGGGTTTTTTAAAATTGTTGATTGTGCCACTTTTCTTGTTCCCAGTCTTTATTTTTTTTGGGCCTTCAGTTAATGTTTGTGATGACTTATACAACAGACGTATAGGGAATAATGCCCTCACAGATTTTGCTTGAGACTGGGGGCGGTTCCACGTCTCGGCCCGGTGCAGGCCTATATTCAAACGTGTTAGCTGATCAGCCTATTTTAGGGGGTAGCTGTTGTACTTTGATGATTAGGTACCGCAGTAGAACTCCTTCGGCTTCTAAACTGATCAAAAGCCAATTCCCTGGATGCACTGTTGCAATGGGGGTCCATGTAATGAAGCCCGGGCTGAGTGAGGTGGGGGGCCACGTGATGAAGTCCAGGCTGGGTAAGCTACGCTTCCTACAGGGCTGCGTCAGTAGTTTAACACCCATTAATGTATTTAGCTGCCCGTATGAACAGGACCGGCAGGAGAAAGTTTGTATGAGAAGACCAATGGCCAGGTAATGCCATTCGCCAGCAAACGCGTTTGCGTGCGTGTACATAGGTGCCCCATCGTTATGTCGCATTTACTTCATGCCTCATCCTCTGTTGCTGGAGTTAATGGATCAGAGGACTGTCTAGCCGTGTCGGACCAGTTGTGCTTCATGAAGTATCTCAGCTGCGATCCCCTGTTGCAGGCCTGTGACTGCTCTCCTTGCCGGCATCCTGTTATAACTGGGCAGGGCTTCAATGGAAGCCTAGCTTCCCGACTCTCATAAACAGGCAGTCCTGATCCACAGCGTAGATCTGGACTCTTGAGTGCCGTTTCCTTCAGAACTTGCACTGAGTGTGCACCCACCTTTTAGTTTATCGAACCCTACTTTTGTAGCTCCTTTTATGCAAACCGCACAAGAATAAGGACAATTCCCCCACCCAGTGCGGAGCTTAATCGTGGTCCGCCATCTTGGCTTGCCGTGCAATAGCAGCCCCAATAGGCACCTAAGGTGACATGTTTAGTTTAGGAGCAGGAAGGAAGCCCACTGGCTCCCACCACCCAGGCTACATGGTTTCCAACTGCCTTGGGTGGAACTCAAACAAGACAACATTCCAACTCATCCAACATTCTACTCATGGCATCCCTCAGTCACTGACATCATTCAAACTCTGCACACACTCCAATCCAGTCATGACCCTACATGCCCTGCCAACTACTGCCCCATTTCCATCACCCCCCCTCCCCTTCCTGGGTAAGCTTTTCGAGATGCTGGCGTTACCTCAGCTCACACACTGAACTTGTTGACAGTCTCCGCAACCAACAATCTGGATTCCAAGCATCCAGAGGCACGGAAACTGTTCTTCTGAACACCCGTGAAGAACCTCTCGAATCTCCGAAATCCAACTTCCCTTCTGTCCTCATCCTTCTCGATCTCTCCTCCGCCTTTGACAGTCAACCATTCCATTCTGGTACAAAAGCTCCACAATACCCTTGGTATCTTGGTATGGGCACTGGACTGGCGTACATCCTTCCTTACTGACTGCTCTTCCAAAATCATGTTGGGCACCTTCTCTCCTACTTCGTCACCTGTGATGTCCCACATGGTTCTATCCTCTCCCCTGGGCTCTTTAGCATCTACCTTGCCCTGCTTTCACTTATCTCCTCCTCCTCCGACTTCCAATGTTACGCAAATTACACACAGCTCTTTTTCAAATTTCCTGTTGTCCCTCTTCCACCCTCCATCATCCCTGACTGCCTATCTGCCATCTAGGCCTGGTGCATCTCCAACGATCTCTGCCTCAACGCCTGTAAAACTGAGATCCTTCCTATTGGGACCCCTGCTCCCTCCTTCTTCCCTTCACTTTGGCCTTCCTCCTTGGGCTCTCCCTCTACTCCTTCTGAAGCCAGAAACCTTGTAGTCCTCTTCGACTATTCTCTCTCCTTCCTCCCTCATACTCAGGACATTGGCAAAAAGTCCCACTTTCAGCTCTTCCTTGTCATGGGAATTCTCCTATTTCTCACTTTCCCCAGTGGCTCAGTTACCTGAATCCTGGTTCTCTCTAGGCTTGACTACCTTATTCTACTCTGCGACCCCTCCAGCTAATCCAGCAAAGGGTAGCAAGACATATCCTGGGTCTTAAACCCAGGGACCGCATCTCTCCTGCCCTAAAGTCTTCAGTTGTTGCACAGGTTAAATTCAAATCCCTCGGCATCATCCACAAGGCTGTCTGGGCCTGGGTACCACACTGTCTCAAACTGTATCTTACTGAATACTCTCCCTCTAGACCACTTCGGTCCTCTGGCACCAACAATTTGTGTTTAAAGCACTTTGCTAAACAGAGGGTAGGTGGTTGATTGCTTTCCTCAGCTGGCTCCCCTATAGAACAGCCTCCCCCTGCCTTGAGCAGGACTTTCTTAAATTCTGGAAGCTCCTCGAGACGTACATCTTCACCTCCTTATTCCCCTTTTCTCTTCTCTGCTAATCCCACAGTTGCTATGATTGGTGTCCAGGGCCCTTATGCATTCTCAGGGCCCCTGACCTCCCACAGCCAATCTGCCCAGCTCCCGTCTATCCTCAGCACTTACCTTGGCACACCCTCTGCTTTGGAGGTTCACACTTGCATCTAACATGGCCCCTGGCCTTGTAGCACTAATCAACCCAAGTACTTAATCTGTGGCTCACCCATGAGCCTGGACTCCCCAGCACTTATGCCCTCTGCCCTTTCCTTGCTGCACTTGCACGTTCTGAAAACTCAAAACGCATAGTAGGTTCGTCCTTCCCCTCGACTGCTTTTAATTGTTAATGTATTTCACTCCCTTGTTCCCTCCCCTCGCACTGAGGGTGCTTTGAAACAATATTTTACTTGCTGTATACATGCCTAACAAGCAACCAAAATAAAGTCTGCTGCTAAATCCAGCATTCAACTTCTATCTGATGGGGAGGGTGCAAAATTGTGGCATAAATTTGGTTCTTCTGTTGGCAGGCAGGGCCATCAAATTTCAAACAGACGGAGAATCACATCTTAAACTTGCCATTCAATGGGGTCTATCTCTACCGTCTGGATAGGAAAGGAGAGTTCAATAAAATTACCATAGTCCAGTCCATAGCATCTCACAAAAACCCCAGCAATGCGGAGTGTCAGGTCAACAGACCCTTTACTGCTATGATCCTGACAGGTTGCGGAGGGGGGCAGGGGATGTATTTCATGAACTGTGCGAGCGCCCCATGTAAGTAGCCGCCACAACCCTCCCCAAGGGATTTCTTTTCCCAGCCCCCCTCACCCTCTGAGCCTGTGATCTGAATGACAAGCCTACCTGTTGGTGGCATCTGAAAGAGACACACCCGGGTTCTGTCAGTTGTGCATGTAGGCTACCACCTGCTCTACTTACTCCCCTTTTTCCTGGTCCCATTGTTAGGCTCAGCATCGCATAAGGACTTCCAGAAGCCTTTGTCGAGGGAGCAGTCGGGGGGGGGGGGCCGTGTATGGTCCTTAATTTGGCCTCAGTTCAGCACATGTTTGTGTTCATCAAATTGGTCGCGATGGTCTCCATGCAGCTGATGGGCATACACTTATCCTTATTTGGACGATGATCTGCTCGGCCAGTAGTCAACCTTGGGTTCCTCCGAGACCTAGTGTTCAATATGCGTCTCTCAGTCAATACCAAAAAAAGTCCACCCTTGTTCTTACAGCCAAAATTCATTGGGTTGTTCTGGGATTTGTTCTCATTGGAGGGGAGTCAGGAATTTGCAGGACACTGTAGCACTCCTTGTCACACAATCGGACAGCTGCCTTGTGGTTTGAACACCTTATCTGCTTATTACTTCCTGTGTACTGGTGGTACCCATGGCAACATTGTTTCTGATGCTTGTGAATCTGCTTAGAATCACATGCTGTGCAAATAGTCTGACATCTAGTGGTAATCGCGGAGTATTGCATCTTTTTTGAAGATCGAAAAGGGACAGACGTGGGGGCGTGACTGTAACACTATCCCTAACCTGATGTGTAGTGTACTAGAAATTACTGACACGTTAAATTCATACCATATTGTTTTTTCCCTTTTTCCTAGTTGGTTGCCAATAATGCAGAGCTCATGTGTTTTTTATCTTGCTTTTTCAAGTTATCGATAATACTACTGTTCTTCGGTGGTTCGTTTACCCTGGACTACTCTACGGCTGTTGCCGCGTGGTCTGGTTTGCTGATGTTCCATACTCGGCTGCTCTCTGGCTCTTTACCGCGTGGCCATGGCCCTCTGGCCCGGCCTTCTCTGTAGGGAGAGTGGGCCTGTTTGTATTTTCACCTCTGAGAATGCGTTTCTTTTACCCCTTCTCTTCCTTTTCTCTTGGTCCGACTGCCGCTTCCTTCGGCTATGGAGAGGACTCACTGAAATGTTGCCTGTCTTTCAAATGCAAGTGTCCTTGGAAGGAAACTCCTCACCGATGCAATCAGTGTCTCCCTTGTGACCACCATGAGTGCTCGTGTAAAGCCTGTAAGCTCTTTCGGTGCAAGATCCTGAGTGGTGTACGAAACGGTGGGTGGACTACAGCATGCAAGCTGAGTCTCACTATCCAACCGTCTCCTCAGACGAGGAATCATTGGCAGCTACGTCTCCGATTCAGAGGCTGCTTACCCTACTGTGGAGCCCTTGTGCTCCCACGTGTCCAAGCCCCACAGGCATGCCGCCAGCAGTACTATGGGGAAGTTGCATCCCAGCGCCGGGGACACTCAAGCACCACATGCTTCTAAGCACATAACCCCCAAGCTCTCCCCGGGAGACCCGTTTCCACGCCCGCAGAAGTCTTTGACTGGGCCTTCCAAACCATGCGGTTTGCATCTCCTTTTGTAGCGGGCGCGCCTTCTAAATCTTTAACTTCCGACACAGTATTGTCGAAAGATGCTCTGAAACGGGTCCATTAGGCCTCCCTAACGGGTCTCCCGAAGCTTCGGGAGAATCATCCTAAGGCTAAATCACCAGTTTTGAACTCCAGGAAGGCCCCTTCGACTGAGGGCTATTCACCTGACTCTTCCTAGGGCCCTACATCATGACCCAGCTCCTCCTGCCAGGCCTCCCCCACCCCTTCCTCCCTCCCCCCTCAGATGCTTCTGAGTGGACCAGGGTCAAGTTTGAGGCCAGTATGAACAAAATGGCTGAGTTGGATTGCTCAGGCCAATTCGAGGACATTTTGAAGTTATAGGGATGTGGACCCGTGCCCCATCCCTCCTCAGTCACACGCCACTCTCCCAGTGACCAATTCTCCTACTTGGCGAAATTCCAGCAAGACCCCCAAGTCGATGTCTTTGGGGATGACGTAGATGATCCTAGTCGGGTCCTCTGCCCAGTATCCCACTCACTGGAACTCTGTGGATGACCAGGGCACGTGGCACTCCCCGCCACATGACACTGACCTGTTTCTGGATGTTCTAGAGACTAGTCTCCTATAGATGACCAGATCAACACCCTTCTGAAGAAAGCTGCTGTTCACTTTGAGCACCACACATGAAACCGCCCATGAATTGTACTTTGTGGAAGATATTCTTAAGGAAAAGACCCCGGTAGGCCAAGCCGTTCCTTTGTTGAACTCCAAGAAGCACCTGGCTCCCTCATTGCTCACATCATCGCTGACACGTGTGGTTAACCTCCGTATGGAGAAAATGGTCTGCCCGGCTCACTCAGACCTGCTGTATATCGGGGGCTGAACCACCCCGGACTCCCTGGTTGTCGCCACAACTGGTAAAAGAGCGGGGGTACTGCTGTCCTCGGTGGAATCCCCTCCTGAGAAGGACTGCAAAAGGACTGCAAAGAATTGTACGCCCTTGGCAAGCGTGTTACTACCTCCGAGGCATATGCCACCAGGATTGCCAAGACCTCGCTCCTTGCGAGCCATAGTCACTCAATTGGGCCTTGTCCAGGATGGCCTTCACAATGTCCCCGAACCTACCCGCACCCACCTTTTGGTGGTGGTCGCAGAGGGCAGACATGTCGCCCACAACATCCTCAAAAATACCATGGACTCTGCTGAAACTGCAGGACATGCCCTTGCCCAGGGAACCTAGCTCAACTGCCAAGCCTGGCTAAATAATTAGGGGTTCAAACCAGAGGCTCTGGCTTCTTTGATCAACAAGACAGTGGAGGAACCCAACCTCTCCGGGAAAGTGGTTGATGATGCTCTGGAGACGGCTAACAAGGAGCACGAGAGGTGGAAGTCAGCCAGCCAGATCTCCGCTAAACCTTTTGTCCAACATGGCAACTCCAACAGCCTCTGGTCCTTTCGAGGGCAGTCCTTCTCCTGCTCTCCCAATGCACAGTATGGCTCGTGAGGAATCCAAATGGGGCTCGGGCAGGGCTCCTACGCTACCTTCCAATCCCAACAACGTTTTCGTCGGGGAAAGACCAGGGGCAGAAACTATGCTTCCAGAGGCACCCTGGCCTACACAACCAAGCGACTCAGCATTACAGGTCTCCTACCACACTCCCCTGTTTCGGCGACGTTTAACATTGTTTTCCCACGCATGGGAGCGGATCACATCCGATCAGTGGGTACTCAAGACCGTCACCAACCGGTACTGCATAGAGTTTATCAGTCCACCCCGCTACCATCCACCCAGAAGCAGACAGTCAGTGAATCCTGTTTGCAGTCCAGGTCCTGCTTGAAAAGGGAGTAATCAACGTCATCCCTCATCTCCAGGTAAACCAGGTAATTTATTCAGTGTACTTGCTTGTACCCAAAAAAGACCTAACATGCACCCTGTTTTAGGTCTGCTTCCTGCGAACAAGTAGGTCAAGCCACAAAAGTTCAGGAGGAAAACTTCAGGAAGTAATCCCAATGCTGTGGCAGGGGGACTCCATGGCCACATTGGACATGAAAGCTGCATACTTTCATATTTCAATGTTGCCAGCGTGCAAAGTACCTCAAGTTCATGATGGAGGACACGCACTATCAGTTCAGAGTTCTCCTCTTTGGCATTGCCTCAGTCTTGTAGGTGTTAAAGGTACTGGTGGTAGCGGCGGCTCACCTGTGCAGGCAGTCATCCCCTGTATTTCTGCCTTGACGACCAGCTCATAACGGGGGACTTGTACGGAACGTGCCTAGCAAATGTCCAGGCGACATTAGATCTCCTATTCAGCCTGGGATTCTCTATCAACTAGAAAAAAATCCAGTCTGATTTCCCCAGTTTCTGGGGGCCCTTATTCTGACAGAAAATGTGCTCATCTTCCCCTCCGAGAGAGTTTGAAACTTGCTGTTCCGATTCCCTCACTATGTAGCCAATCACTGTGTTGCCAGTCGCAAGGCCATGCGACCGCTGGTGGTGATAGTTTCCTGCGTCTTCAGAGGGCCTCACGCTCGTCTGCGCATCTGCCCCATGCAGGAGTGGCTCTCGAGCCAATGATGTCAGACCAGTGGGACGATCTAGTGGTTGTCGATCAGCCCTTGTTCATTGTCTGCACTGGTGGTCAAGGGAAAAACTTCTGCAGGGGAAAACCTTCACCACCCCTGCAGTAGTGCCCACTCTCCACTGACATATGCCGGGGGGGGCTCACCACCTTCAACAGACAGCGCACAAGTCGCGATCAGTAGCATCGAATCACATAAATCAGTTCGAACTGCTGGCATTGTTCAAAGCCCTGAAAGCCTTCCAAGCACACCTTCAGGGGAAGAGTTCTGGTCCCTATCCAGGGCTATCCAGATTGCCTCAGAACATCTTAAGTGGGCACTCAAACATGACATGTTCCTCCTCTCAACATGTTCCAGGGCGCACAATCTTCTGACAGACGTGCTCAGCAGAGACTTCCCTCTACCCGTAGAGCACGAGTGACTGTTGAAAGAGCAAATTCTACTTGTCGTTTCCCAGAGATCGACTTGTTTGCAACTCTGGGAATGCTCGGATTACGCCTCCATGTACCCACAAATGCGCCAAAGGGAATGGTCTGTGGATATCATGGTCTGGGAGAACCATATCGCTCTCAGCCAGATGGATAGGAAATTGCATCACACTGTTACACTCGTGCCAAGAGATCTACCGTATATGCCTAGAGCTCTCTTCTGTGGACACAGGGGCTACCATAGCCTGCATTGCAAATGTTCCTCTAGATTCCATTTTTTTCAACAAAAAAGTTTTATTGGGAGTTTTCACGCTGGAAAGACAACAATTACATCATGAGATAGGCAGGTTATTACATTGGTTTAACCATCACATACAAACGAATTAGGCATTGGGATCAGTGACCTGGGGGTGAGGGGGGGTATAGCTTTTCTTGGAGATTTTTTCCTCTCCCCAACTCCCTTGGTGTGGGGAGGAGGAATGTCAGGAGGAGCATCTATTCTTCAGTTTAAGGGATTATGTAAGCCATCCGGTCATAGGGCGACGAGTCAGTCCTGGGAACTTTTCTGCATATTCCATGAAAGGCGCCCAGGTGTTTTGGAAGCTCGTAATGTCCCCCAGCTGCATGGCAGGGAATTTTTTTATGACCATCTCCTGCCCCCCCCACATTTGGTACAAAATTGGGACCAAATCCAAAATGAGAGCACTTCCTTGATATATCTCCAGTCCAGAGGACAAACGATTTATGGTTACCTAAAGAAATGACAGCTAATTTCTCCCCCTTTCTAGTTGCAACTTCTATTAAATCGATTGTGCGCCTGATATTATCATGGGTGCTTCTACCAGGAATAAATCCTGTTTAATCAGGGTCTATCAATTTTGGGAGAACTTTGCCCAGCCTAGTGGTGAGAATTTATTCTTGAGTGTAATCGGTCTATAGGAAGAGCAGAGCTATAGATCTTTACCTGGTTTGGGGGTGAGAATGGTGAGTGATTCTGCCATTGATGGGGTAAGTTTTTGTTGTGAGGAACAAATAGAATGGAGCGGAGAGCTGCGGGGACAGGATATACGAGTAGAACTTATAAAATTTCGCTGTGAGCCCATCAGGGCCCGGGGCTGTGTTGTTCAGGGAGCTAATTGCTTTTACCGTTTCTTCCTTTGTGATGGGCCGTACCAAGGAGGCTAACGGGTCCCAGAGAGGAGAGGGAGCATGGAGGCCTAAGTACTCCTTCTGGATTTCTGATGTGATGGAGAGCCCCGCCATGATTTGTCTGTTGCTCAACCAGGAGTTCCCTTTTTCCTGTTTGGTGAATCGTGTGATTCCCGTCCTCCCCCCTCAGCTTTAGGATGTTATTCCTACTATGAACTTTTTTCATATTTGTATGTAATAGAATTGATTTGTATATGCCAGGGCTTTGGCTAATGTCTGCCCAGTGCATTTCAAGGGCTATTTTGGCTTTTTTGAGGTCCCTCTCCCCTCTTCTCATTTGGCGCTTTTTATACTTCCCTTCAAGGTTAGCAACAACCTCTTCTAGTTTAGATCCTTGGAGTCGGGGAAACTCTTCTTTGCTCTGCCACTGCACTGATCAGAGCCCCCCTGCGCCTCCGGTTTCATGGCGTCCCAGATCATAGCCATATCGGAATCCCTGGTTGTTCTCTTTAAATTGGACAAGGGTCTCACCCAGTTCTCTTTTATTATGACCGCATCAAGGAGGGAAGAGTCTTGTAATTTCCCAAAATTTTGAGGAGGGTTAGGGGAGACTGGATCCGCAGGTCTGATGTGACCGGGGCATGGTCTGAGAGAAGACGCATGTGAATCTGTTATTTTTCCAGACAGGGGAAGAGAACGCCTGGCATAAGGATCAGGTCTATTCTAGAGTGGCCTTTGTGGGCATTCAAATAGAAAGTAAAATCTGCCAGACACCTGTTAGCTGGTCGCCAGACATCAACTGTTTCCGTTTCCCAGAGGAAGGTTGCGCGCCCCAGTGCTCGGGAGAAGTCTGCTCTACTAGTGGAAGGGGGGGGGGATAGAGTTTTGTCCACTTGGGGGTTTGGGCACCAAGATTATTGGCAGGAGGTCACACAGGAATTGCTCCCGTTCGTTGTTTGGGGAGTAAGAAGACCGCTGCTATGGTGAGTGGTTGCGCCAAAAACCAGCCCTTGAGTAATAGAAATCGCCCTCTGGGATCCCTTTTTACTGTAATTTCGGTTAGCGGTACGTTTTCGCTGAGCAGTATGGCCGCTCCCCCTCTCTACCCCGCCCCCCCACTCCCTTGAAGTGGCAAAGTATGTTTGTTTAAACCTTTGGAATCTGATTCTATGTTCATCAGCTTGAAGCAGATGTATCTCTTGCAGACACACAATGTCTCCTGCGAATTGTTAATCTACTTTCTATAAATTTCCTTTTACCCGGGAAGTTGAGCCTGCTCATGTGCCACGTTAGCATCCTTATTTCGAAGGGATTGTGTCCTCAGATGTATTCCTTATCTTTGATGATATCCATTCCAGCTTGCTGGCCTCAGAGATTTTTTTCAGTAGATGGTGCTGCGCGTCGACGTCCTTCGAGTCGGTGTCCCTCGACAGCCTCCGTATCGGCGCCGACGTCATCATGAGTATAAATAGACTCGCGCAGGGTCCGTTGCTCAGTTCCGTTTTTCCGTGCTTCCTGGACCTCGGAAACGCAACGCTCGGTTCCTTTCTTCAGAAAAACCTTCTTATTCTTTCGAAGATTATTCTTACAACATGGGTTCTTCATCCAAACCATCGACTCCACGGTCCGGTTTCAAGAAATGTCGTGACTGTGGGAAGAAAATGTTGTTAACGGATCCTCACAGGATCTGTTTGCGGTGCCTGGGATCGGAGCATCACTGTTCGGAATGCGAGTATTGTATGTCCATGAAGGCAAAAACCTGGAAGGAGCGTAAGGGGAAGTTAGAAAGAGGTAAGGACTTTAAAACTTCTACTCCCTCGAAAGTTTCTTCGGCTGAGTCGAGACATTCGTCATCTCTTCAACAAAGTAAACATTCCCGTTCAAGATCTCGAAGCGGTTCTCAGTCTTCGAGATCAAAAAGGCGTCCTAGATCTCCCTCTCCTTCCTCTACTTCCCGAGAAAGGGTGACCTGCCCCACAAAACACAGCTCTCCGGCTAAGTGGAAGGAATTCTGTAAAAAAATGCTTAGCGTCTTCGAGAAAGCGGCCTCGACCCCCTCGGAGACGTCTAAAGGTGATAGCTTGGGTGAAAGACCCGAAAAATCAAAACGCTGCAAGTCGTTGAACCCGGCGAGAGAAACTACTCAAGAGCGTCATGAACCCTAGAGTAAAAGCATTAAGACTGCGTCATCGACACCGAAGATTCCTTCGACACATAAATCGCTTTCATTGATGCCACTGTCGACCCCGATAAAAGACAAACCTACAACTGTCACTACGTCACGGGCAGTAGAGGTGTCAAAAGCTCTGACATGACGTCGAGGATGCCATCGACCATCTCGATGACGCCGAGTAGGATCCCGATCCTCTCGAGTGCATCGAGGTCTTTTCAAACTTTTTAGACGCCCTTTTCAGGACGTTTGAAGCTTACGACGTCCACGTCGACAACTTCGATGTTTTCTCAGGCAGAGACAAATAACTTGGCTCCTTCTGCTCTAGAAATGGTTTTAAACCATATCCTAGGTCTGATTACTTTAGAGCTTCATCCTCTATATATGAGGGGGAGGATTCAGACAATGAAATCCTTTGGGTTACAAAGGACTACAATACACATGCCAGAGGAATTAATCTCTGAGGAGAACAGGTTAAAAGACCTTCAAGAGTCTCTACATGAGGCAAGTGGTTTAGATACTTCTCCAGAAGTAGAGTTTGCTAAACCAGACCCTGGAGAGTATGGCCAGATAATAGAATTCATGGGGTGGACTATACCTACACCTTCTTTTCAGCAGGATGACCTTACTGAGATTCTAAATAAAGGTCCACAGGAGGATACTGTTCCTTTTTTATACTGCTCTGCAAAGAAAAATAGCTGCTAATTGGGAAACTCCTGAAGTTATCCCTGCAGTAAATAAAAAAACTTTCTGCTAAATGTAGAGTATCAGCTTCAGATATCTGAGCAAGCATCCAACTCCAGAGTTTAGTTGTACAAGCAGCGACTTCATCTAACAGTAAGTCGGCATACCCTACTATTTCACAGGACAGGGACGATAAAAGATTTGATGCTGTGTCAAAAAGTCAATTCGGCATGTAGCATGGCGCTTAAATCTATCGACGCCACTTGCACGCTAGCAAGATTCAGCCACACACTTTGGGAGTGTGCTTCATCTGCGGCTGACTGTCTCCCAGAAGGAGAAGAAAGGGATGCATTATTAAACATCAGGGATGGAAAGGATGCAATGTGCGAGTCCTTACAGACAGGCATTGATTCTGCTGACAGCATCAGCAGGGCCATGGCGGCAAGTACCACAATCCGCAGATTTGCGTGGTTGGGGGAAGTCTGGTTTTACTCCAGATGTACAAGCCAGACTTCTGAACATGTCCTTTGATGGCACCTCTTTATTTGGAAAGAAGGCTGACAGCCTGGAGAGATTACAAACATCCAAGGCCGCAGCGAAATCCCTTGGGGCTGCAACCCGGCAGACTCCAAATCGCCCCTCAGGAGCTTCCTGGAGGGGTAGGTTCTTCCGCATTCAGAAAAGGCAGAGGACAGCCAGCTCAAAGTGGCCACAAACTATTCACCCGGGGTGGATGGGGTTAAAGGTACAAAAAATGCAGTGGCAGGTGCCACTTTACCCTCAGCATCTGCGTCAGCCGCTTCTAAACCCTCTGAGGTCTCCCCTCACAAGACACCAGTAAGGGGGCAGGTTAACTCAACATCTGTCAGAATGGCAGGCTATTACGTCAGATGCTTGGGCATTGGAGACAGTTGCCCAAGGTTACTGCCTGCCCTTCCTACACATTCCTCAGTCATCCACCGAGGAACAACTCTTTGAAGCTTCCAGACCTGCTCCTTATGCAGGCGATTTTAGACCTGCTAGAGAAGGGTGCCATAGAACCATTACCCGTAGCAGAGAGGAACAAGGGTTGGTATTCCCCCCCATTTCCTAGTACCAAAGGACGTAGGACTGAGACCCATCTTGGACTTGCGAGAATTGAAAAAATTCCTCAGGAAGGACAAGTTCAAGATGGTAACCCTTTCTCAGATCCTTCAGGCCCTCCAGCTTCAGGACTGGTTGGTATCTCTAGAACTTCAGGATGCTTATTTCCATGTGCCAATCCATCTCAAACACAGGAAATACCTGCGGTTCACAATTGGCAAATCTCACTATTGATTTCGAGTTCTGCCATTTGGGCTGACCTCCGCCCCAAGGGTCTTTACCAGCTTAATGGCAGAAGTGGCTGCAAGTCTAAGGAGGGAAGGGATCCACGTCTACCCCTACCTGGACGATTGGTTGATCAGAGGAGTATCTCCGGAACAAGCTCAGATCAGCTAGATTATGTCTGCCACTTCCTTCACAGGCTGGGCTTCTCCCTCAATTTTAATCACAAATGATACCATCACAGAGACTCCAGTTCATTGGAGCAGTCCTGGACACTTCCCTGGGAAAAGCCTCACCACCAGAGGCGAGGGCTCAAGATATTCTACAGATAGTCACCAAGTTTCAAAATGCCCAACGTCTTCCAGCCTTCGACATTTTGAGGTTGCTAGGCCTCATGGCATCCTGCATCTTTCTAGTGCCAGAGGCTCGTTTGAGAATGAGATCCCTCCAGTGGGCACTAAGAACCAAGTAGTCGCAATTCTCAGGAAGAATGTCAGATCTCATACAAGTCCTGGACAAGGTAGCTCGAGACCTTCAATGGTGGGCCTGTCGGGAGAACATCTTGAAAGGAGAACAGTTTTGGCAACCATGGCCGGGGATAACAGTAATCACGGATGCCTCACTTACGGGGTGGGGAGCCCATGCCAACGACTTGACCATCAGCGGTCGTTGGTCTCCATCAGAGTCCAGACTACACATCAACCTGTTGGAGCTGAGAGCAATCAGACTAGCGCTGAAAGTTTTCTGCCATCAGTACAGGGAAAGAATGTCCTGATGATGACGGACAACACAGTGGCCATGCACTACCTCAACAAAAGAGGAGGCGTAGGATCACTGCCGCTGTGCAGAGGCAATGCAGCTCTGGTTTTGGGCAATTAAAGAAGGAATTCCGCTCTATTGGCAGTTCACCTTGCCGGAGAGAAGAACTTGACGGCGGATGCTCTGAGCAGGCAGAGCAGTCTCCCACGAGTGGGAACTAGCTCAGGAAGTCCTTCAAGAGATCTTCACCTTTTGGGGAACCCCTCTATCTGTTCGCCACCAGCCTCAACAGGAAGTGCGATCAGTTTTGTTCAAGGGAATTTCCCCTGAGAGGAGCCCTAAGGAACACGTGGATTGGGAGTTTCCACTTCTGTACGCATTTCCTCCAGTCCGTCATTACTCAAATGATCGGGAGGTTGAAAAGATTCTGGAAAGCCATGATCCTAATTGCCCCAGATTGGGCCAGGAGAACATGGTACCTGGACCTTCTAGACATGTCCATCTGTCCTCTGATTTGTCTTCCGTAAAGAGGGGATCTTCTCTCGCAGAAGGGAGGTCAGGTTCTCCATCCAGACATCAGAACCCTCAACCTTCACGCTTGGTTTCTGAAAGGTTGAGATGCAAGGATTGGGATCTTCGGGATGATGTCATGGAGGTGTTGCTTTCAGCTAGAAGGCCAGCAACAAAGACTTTATACCGCTGCCGTTGGAACAAATCTTGCAGCTGGTGGAGAGAAAGGAATATTGAACCCTTTTCATGCAATACACCAATGGTGTTATCTTTCTTGCTTTACTTAGCGAATTCAGGTCTTCAATTTGATACGACCAAGGGCTACCTCGCAGCGCTGTCAATCTTTAAGCCTACTGCTGAGGAGCCTTCATATTTCAAATTACCCTTGATAATCCAATTTCTGAAAGGATTAACTAATGTTTATCCCCCAAAGCCTTTTCAAGTTCCATTGTGGGACCTAAATCTTGTCTTAAAATTTCTGATGGGTACTCCTTTTGAACCACTTCATTCCTGTTCATTAAGATTTCTCACTTTTAAAACAGTCTTTCGAAGGGATTGTGTCCTCCGACGTATTCCTTATCTTAGATAAATCCTTCAGCTTTGCTGGCCTCGGAAAATTTTTTCGCCAGAGGGCGCTGCGCGTCGATGATCGCCGAGTCGATGACCCTCGACGGCCTCCGTGCCGACGTCGACGTCATCCTGCCTATAAAGGCCGCGCGCAGCGTCCGTTGCTCAGTTCCGTTTTTCCGCGCTTCGTTGTGCCTCGGAACACCGTTGCTCAGTTCTCGTCAAGATAACGTATATAATAACTACTATTTACCTCGATATCGATGGCATCCTCCTCCGACCCGACGACCCCTCGGTCCGGTTTCAAAAAGTGCCGAGACTGCGGGAAGAAAATGTCGTTGACGGACCCTCACAGGGTCTGTTTGTGGTGTCTGGGAATCACGCACCAGAGTTCGGAGTGTGAGGAATGCCTTTCCATGACGGCGAAAGCCTTGAAGGAGCGTAGGGGGAAGCTCGAGAGAGGTAGGTCAACTTTAACTTCCTCGAAAGCTTCTTCGGTAGAGTCGAGACGTTCGTCTCCTCACCATAAAAAACACTCTCGATCTAGATCACGAAGTGGCTCCCACCACTCGTCGACATCGAGACACTCGAAGAAGAGACGTAGGAGATCCCCTTCGTCATCTTCGTCGAGTTCTCCTGAGAGAGTTCATTGCCCCACAAAACGCAGCTCGCAAGCTGAGTGGGAGGAATTCAGGAAAAAGATGCTAAGCGTCTTCGAGAAAGCGGCCTCGTCCCCCTCGAAGACAGCTGAGGGTGATACCCCGGGTAAAAAACCCAAAAAATCTAAACGCCGCGAGTCGCAGTACCCGGCGGAAAAGTCAACCCGAAAGCGCCTCGAGCCATCGGGAGATAAAGCATCATCGACGCCATCGTCGAAAACTCCTTCGAAACAGAGGTCGGCGCCATCGACGCCGTTGTCGAAGGATTCATCGGCGCTTCAGTCGATCGAGTCGACGCCGACGTCGACGCCGATATCGACGCCGGTGAAGGAAAGAACCACGGCTACTCCACAGCCAACGGTTAGACAAAAGACCTCCGACTCGACGCCGAGAACGTCGACGTCGTTCTCGAGCAAGACTCCGATCCTTTCGAGTTCTTCGAGGCCTAGTACACATTTCTCGACGCTTTTCACGGCGCCTTCGAGTACTTTCACGTCGGTGTCGACGACATCGACGTTTTCAAGGCCTGTGATGATGGCTCCTTCTGCATTGGAAATGGGGTTTATACCATTCCAAAAACCAATGTATCCCCCTTTAACCTCGATTTTTGAGGAAAGGGAGGATTCAGACCAAGATATTGATTTACAGAGGACCACATCACCAGAGCCAGAGACTTTCGCCTCTGAGGAAGGAAGATTAAAAAATCTTCAGGATGCACTTCAGGAAGCTAGTGGCTTGGACACTTCTCCTGAAGCAGAATTTATCAAACCAGACCCAGGAGAACATGCGGAGACTCCATATAGAGCTCTGATGTCTAGAATCATAGAATTTATGGGTTGGTCTGCACCTTCTCCTGCCTTTCAGCAGGATGACCTCACTGACATACTGGACAAGGGCCCACAGGAGGATCCTGTGGTTCCATTTCACTCTGCTCTACAGAGAAGGATTTTGACAAACTGGGAAACGCCAGAAATTATCCCGGCAGTAAATAAAAAACTGTCAACAAAATACAGGGTGGCTAGTTCTGACCCTGAATATTTGTCAAAACACCCTACTCCTGAGAGCTTGGTTGTACAGGCTGCAACCTCATCAGGCAGCACATCTGCATACCCCACTGCTCCGCAGGATAGGGATGACAAAAAATATGATGCCATGGCTAAGAAGGTTTTTTCTGCCTGTAGCATGGCGTTAAAGTCTATTAACGCGACCTGTACGCTCGCTAGGTTCAGCCACACCCTTTGGGAGTGCGCTTCATCAGCGGCTGACTGCCTCCAAGAAGGAGAGGAAAGGGACGCATTTTTAAACATCATCAGGGATGGTAAAGATGCGATGTGCGAGACCCTACAAACTGGCCTAGATTCTGCTGACAGTATCAGCAGGGCCATGGCGGCAAGTACCACAATCCGCAGGCATGCGTGGTTGAGGAAGTCTGGTTTTGCCTCTGACGTGCAGACCAGGCTTTTGAATATGCCCTTTGACGGTTCTACCCTCTTTGGAAAGAAGGCGGATGACAGTTTGGAGAAACTGCAAACGTCCAAGGCAGCAGCCAAGTCATTGGGAGCTGCTATCCGTCAGAATACCTTTCGTCCTTCGGGATCATCGTGGAGAGGACGGTCCTTTCGTTACTATTCCTCATATGGAAGGGGCAGGGGACGACCGGCTCAAAGAGGCCAAGGAAGATTTACCCGTGGTGGACGGGGTAGGGGAAAGAAAGCCGCACCCGCAGGAGCAGGAGCCACTTTACCTTCGGCAACTGCATCAGCCGCTTCAAAACCACTCTGAGGTCTCCCCTCACAGAACACCAGTAGGGGGCAGGTTAACTCACCATCTGACGGAATGGCAGGCTATTACGTCAGATGCTTGGGCTCTGGAGACAGTAGCCCAAGGTTACTGCCTGCCCTTCCTACATATCCCTCAGAGTCATCCACCGGGGAACAACCCTTTGAAGCTTCCAGATCCGCTCCTCTTGCAGGAGGTTTTAGACCTGCTAGAGAAAGGTGCCATAGAACTGGTACCTGTAGCGGAAAGGAACAAGGGTTGGTACTCCCCCTACTTCATAATACCGAAGAAGGACGGAGGACTGAGACCCATCTTAGACTTACGGGAATTGAACAAATTCCTCCGAAAGGACAAGTTCAAGATGGTGACTCTCTCTCAGATCCTTCAGGCCCTCCAGCTTCAGGACTGGTTGGTATCTCTAGACCTCCAGGACGCTTATTTCCATGTGCCGATCCATCCCAGGCACAGGAGATACCTGAGGTTCGCAATTGGCAGCTCTCATTATCAATTTCGAGTTCTGCCATTTGGGCTAACCTCCGCCCCGAGGGTCTTTACCAAGCTAATGTCGGTTGTGGCTGCAAGTCTAAGGAGGGAAGGGATTCATGTCTACCCTTACCTAGACGATTGGTTGATCAGAGCTGTATCTTCGGAACAGGCTCAGAGACAACTAGATTATGTTTGCCACTTCCTTCACAAGCTGGGCTTCTCCCTCAATTTAAAGAAGTCACAGATGATACCATCACAGAGACTCCAATTCATTGGAGCAGTCCTGGACACTTCCCTGGGAAAAGCCTTGCCACCAGAGGTGAGGGCTCGAGATATTCTGCAGATGGTCATCAGATTTCAGAATGCCCAATATCTCCCAGCCTACGACTTTCTGAGGTTGCTAGGCCTCATGGCATCCTGCATATTCCTCGTGCCGGAGGCTCGCCTGAGAATGAGATCCCTCCAGTGGGCACTGAGAACTCAGTGGTCACAGTTCTCAGGAAGGATGACAGATCTCCTTCGGATCCCGGTCAAAGTAGCCCGAGACCTTCAGTGGTGGGCCTGTCGGGAGAACATCCTGAAAGGAGAAATGTTTTGGCAACCATGGCCGGAGATAACAGTAGTCACGGATGCCTCACTCACGGGGTGGGGAGCTCACGCCAACGACTTGACCATCAGCGGTCGTTGGTCTCCATCGGAGTCCAGACTACATATCAACCTGTTGGAGCTGAGAGCCATCAGACTAGCGCTGAAGGCTTTTCTGCCGTCTGTACGGGGAAGAAACGTCCTAATAATGACGGACAATACAGTGGCCATGCACTACCTCAACAAAAGAGGAGGCGTAGGCTCACTACCACTGTGCAGAGAGGCGATGCAGCTCTGGTTTTGGGCAATTCAGGAAGGAATCTCTCTATCGGCAATTCACCTAGCCGGAGAGAAGAACTTGACAGCGGACGCTCTGAGCAGGCAGAGCACAGTCTCTCACGAGTGGGAGATAGCTCAGGAAGTCCTTCAAGAGATCTTCGCCCTTTGGGGAACCCCTCAAGTGGATCTGTTCGCCACCAGTATCAACAGGAAGTGCGACAGATTTTGCTCAAGGGAATTTCCCCCGAGAGGAGCTCTAGGAGATGCGTTCGTAGTGGACTGGGAGTTCCCACTTCTGTACGCGTTCCCTCCGGTCCCTGTCATTCCTCAAATGATCAGGAGGTTGAGAAGGTTTCGGAAGACCATGATCCTAATTGCCCCGGATTGGGCCAGGAGAACGTGGTACCCGGACCTTCTAGACATGTCCATCTGCCCTCCAATTCGACTGCCATACAGAGAGGATCTTCTCTCGCAGAAGGAAGGTCAGGTTCTCCATCCAGCCATCAAGACCCTCAACCTTCACGCTTGGTGTCTGAAAGGTTGAGGTACAAGGATTGGGACCTTCCGGATGAGGTTATGGAGGTGTTGCTTTCGGCCAGAAGGCCGGCAACTAAAACTCTATACCGCTGCCGTTGGAACAAATTTTGCAGCTGGTGCAGAGAAAAGAATATTGAACCCTTTTCTTGTGGTACACCTATGGTGTTGTCATTCTTACTTTACCTGGCTAATTCAGGCCTACAGGTTGGCACAATTGAGGGCTATCTCGCAGCGCTATCAATCTTTAAGCGCACTGCAGAGGAGCCTTCATACTTCAAAATTCCATTGGTAATACAATACCTAAAAGGATTAACTAATGTTTATCCCCCGAAACCTTTTCAAGTTCCCTTATGGGATTTAAACCTAATTTTAAACTTCCTAAAGGGTGCCCCTTTTGAACCACTACACTCTTGTTCATTGAAGCTTCTCACCCTCAAAACTGTTTTGCTAATAGCATTGACATCTGCTAGAAGGGTTAGCGAGTTGCAAGCCTTATCGTGTAAACCTCCACATACAATCTTTTACAAGGACAAAGTTGTTCTTCAGGTGAAGCCTAACTTCCTCCCGAAGGTAGTCTCGGAGTTTCACATCACTCAGAAGATTATATTACCTTCTTTCTACCCTCCTCCTCATCCGGGGAAGGAGGAAGAGAGACTGCACAGGCTGGACCCTAAGCGAGCCTTGAGCTTCTATATCAGCAGATTGGCTAAGATCAGACAAGCAGACCAACTCTTTGTAGGTTATGCAGGACATAAGTTGGGCCTTCCAATAACAAAACAAACCATCTCCAGATGGATTATTTTAGCCATTCTGGAGTGCTACAAATTGGCAGGAAAGGAGCCTCCTCAAAATCTAAGGGCTCATTCTACCAGGGGTATCGCAACATCCTCAGCCCTTCAAAGAGGGGTGCCAATTCGAGATATATGTGCGGCTGCCACATGGTCGTCCGCACATACATTTACCAAATTCTATAGCCTGGATTCCTCCTCTAGTCAAGAAACTAGATTCGGCAAGGCTGTGTTACACTCTGTCCATTCTGGAAGGGTAACATAACTTTTATTACTCCCGCCTCCAGTCACAATACCACTGCTATGGGAGTCTATCTAAGATAAGGAATACGTCGGAGGACACAATCCCTTCGAAGAACTAGTTACTCTTACCTTGTAACGTTCTTTCGATGGGATGTTCCTCCGACGTATTCCTTATCGACCCTCCCATCCATCCCCGCAGTATGACTTCCTGTGGGTTTGCAGCCTATGCTCCTTCAAGGTGATTAGTCTAATCCAAAAACATTACTGGGGACTACAAAACGGAACTGAGCAACGGACGCTGCGCGCGGCCTTTATAGGCAGGATGACGTCGACGTCGGCACGGAGGCCGTCGAGGGTCATCGACTCGGCGATCATCGACGCGCAGCGCCCTCTGGCGAAAAAATTTTCCGAGGCCAGCAAAGCTGAAGGATTTATCTAAGATAAGGAATACGTCGGAGGAACATCCCATCGAAAGAACGTTACAAGGTAAGAGTAACTAGTTCTTCTAGTGGCTATAACCTCCGCCAGAAGTGAGCTAATTACAAGCTCTATTTTGCAAACCTCCTCATACAGTCTAAAGACAAGGTTGTTTTACAAGTGAAGCCCAATTTTTCTCCCAAAGGTGGTCTCTGAATTCCACATTACTCAGAAAATAACCTTACCTTCGTTCTATCCTCCTCCCCATCCAGGGAAAGAGGAAGAGAGATTACACAGGCTGGATCCAAGGCGTGCCTTGAGGTTTTTATATTAGCAGATTTGCCAGAATAAGGCAAGCAGACCAATTGTTTTTAGGATACGCAGGGCACAAATTAGGATTGCCAATCACAAAACAGACCATTTCAAGATGGATAATTTTAACCATTCTAGAATGTTAAAAATTGACAGAAAAAGAAACTTTCAACATCTTAGGGCTCATTCAACCCGGGGTATCGTAGCCTCTTCGTCTCGTCAGAGGGGTCCCAATTAAAGATATATGTGCGGCTGCCACATGGTCATCCGCACATACTTTTACCAAATTTTACAGCCTGGATTCCTCCTCTAGCCAGGGGCATGATTTGGGAAAGCTGTGTTGCGTTCTGTACATCTCTAAAGGGGAAATATTTCATCTTTACTCCCACCTCCTCTTTACACTACTGCTATGGGAGTCTATCAAAGATAAGGAATACGTCGGAGGACACAATCGCGTCGAAGAACAAGTTACTTGCCAAACTGGTAACGTTCTTTCGATGGGATGTTCCTCTGACGTATTCCTTATCGCTCCTTCCATCCATCCCCGCAGTAAAACCTCCCTTGTAGTTGCAGGTTACGCTCCTTCAAGGTTACTAACCAATTAATGCAAAGCAAATCTGAACTGAGAAACGGACGCTGCACAAGTCTATACTCGTGATGATGTCGGCGCCGATACGAAGGCTGTTGAGGGACACTGACTCGAAGGACGTCGACGCGCAGCGCCCTCTACTGAAAATTTTTTCCGAGGCTAGCAAGCTGGAATGGATAACATCAAAGATAAGGAATATGTCGGAGGAACAGTCCATCGAAAGAAGGTTACCAGTTTGGTAAGTAACTTGTTCTTCTCGTTCATTGCTAGAACCCATGGTCTTTACTGCAGTGTGTGCTTATTGCGTTGGGTGAGAAGCCCTTGCCAAAATATGATTAACCTGTCTCGGTGTGGCCAGATGAATGTTGTGTATTGATGTCTTGTTGGCCTCTATCTTTTCACTTTCGTTGAATTACATAACCCACTAAACCTTCTCCCCCCACCCCCAATGATATAACACGATTTGGTTATTTATAACGCACTTAATACCCAAAGGTTTCTAAGCGCGTACCCCGGGGATCGAACCTGTGTTGCTCCATGTCTTGCTTCCAAGGCGAGCACATTGCCACGCCTCAGCTTCCATAGGAGAGTAAATCTGTTAGTTTGCCCTCCCAGGTGAAGACCAAGGAGGTCAGAAAGCCCAGATGTTATGGAATCTTCTTGTCCCTCAGCCATTCAGCTAAGTGTTTCAGCGCTTTCCGCTTGAGCAGAATGGCATTGGGAATAGTAGAATGGTCGCTCCTGTAAACTGTATAGCTGTCATGTTCCTGGCTTCCCGCATAATTTCCATTATACCTTGAAGAAATGGATCCTTGCTAGGACATCTTGGAGCATAGGACGACTGTCGAGCTCTTGTTCGGTGAACTGTCTATTTAAAGTGGGGAGTCATCAGGCAATGTGATAATAAATCTGAATAGGTCCTTGGTGTAACCTTCCAAGTCTGCATCAGAGACCGAGGCAGGCACACCCCTTAGGCGTAGGTTTCGCCTTGAGCGATTCTCTGCATCCTCCCGTTTAGCTTCCAATGCGTCACATTTAGCCTCGAGGGTGGCCACTGTATCCTTAATTTCTTCAAATGATTGTTCACATAGAGCATTCTTGATCTCAGTTCAGCTTTCCACCGTTACCACCTGTTTATTCAACATGTAAATTTTGCTCATGAATTCCTCAGTTCCTTTAATGGATTTCCCTCGTCATGGCTGCCAGTAAATCCTGAAAATCTGATTTTGTCCACTTGAGTAAGAGAGGCACCTTCTGCCGCCCCAATGGCCCTTCGGGCAGTGGTTCTGCCTGATCACCCTACCACATCTCTGAGGTGGGATTGTTCATTAGTGTCAATGTCCAGTTGTCTGTTTTTCCCACCTTTCGCCATTTTCACGCCTCGTTCCCAAAAGACCGGGACCCTCTTGCTGGACTCCTCTTCTGTGTAGCACTGTAAGGAAGGAAGGAGGAAGGGTGGGGGTATTCAGAATCCACTCTGAAGTCATGAAAGCAGGTTTGTATCCCCCACTTTCGACTAGCTACTGGATTCCAGGTCGATCAGGAGTGTTTCAAATAGGGGAGCGAGTCCTCAGATCCTGTTTTCAGTAGTCAAGTGAGAATCCCTGCAGAGCGGCCCTTTGGTGCTTCCGAGGGTTGAAGAGGCCTCCTGTGCACATTGAGCGAGTTGGAGCCCCCCCCCCCCCCCCAAGGCTCACGGGGAGCAGTGTGATTAGCTGGACATTGAGCAGGAAGATCGGGGGGAACCCAGCCCCTGCATTCACCGGAGCGTCCTGTTGCACTGGTTCATGAAAAAATCCAGGGATTGGAGGCAGGGGTCCCCTCCCGTTAAATCAGAGGTAGACGCGGCCCTGACTCATGCTCCGCTGGATCCGGGAGCATATGGATTCCCGCTCAGCCGTAGAGACTTTGGTGGATTTCAGGAAGACTGGCAGGGATCCACTCCCTCTCATGCCCCAGATTCAAGCCCAGGAGATAGATGCTAAGGGTCCTGGCAAAGAGGGGGGCCTCCGCAGAGGGTGAGTCAGGGGCCAGCGGCACACCCCACCAGGAGCGAAAACAGTGACCCCAAAAAGTCGGGCAGGATTCCACACAACTAGGCGGGCCCGGGGTGGAGCAGCGCCGATATCAGCCCTTCTTGGAAATCTTAGGTGAGGAGGTTGGAAGAGAGCAGCTGGCGGCCCCCTCCCCCGATTTACTGTCTTCAGCAGTTCCAGCGGTTGCTTCCCGCCAGGTCTGCCCTGCCAACACCCCAGGGGGGGAGGGAGGGAGGGATGGAAGTGGTCGAGAGAATAGAGGTGGGCTCTCCTGTTCCTGAGCTCTGGACTCCTACCTTGAGGGGTGCAGGCTACCACCCGGACATGTCGGCACAGCCGCCTGCAGCTCAGTGGTGGCGGCCATTGGGATTGCTGGTAGGCGCAAGATCTTGGCGACCGGGCTCTTTTACTGCAAGTGAGGTCAGGCCTGCAGATGCGATATCAGGGTGGCGTGCAGCTCTGCCGTCGCGCTGGGTTTATTGCTCTGGTGCCTCACTTAAAGGGATAAGCAGCAGTCCCTGAACCTTCCGGACTGTCTTCGCGGGATCCATCCGCCCTTGCCGCGTCCGCTGGGTAGTTCCGCTATGAGATGTGGTCTGTACTACTTCTTAAAGATTTAGCATGTTCTACGTGTGACCTTTTTTTTTTTTTATTTTGGTATTTATTCAAGGGACACCCGAATTTTATCAAAGTTTCAAAAAAGCTTTCTTGCTTCAATTCTAGGTTCCGCCTAGACTTTGGTCTCGGTCCTCATGTTTCTCTACGATGGACAGACAATGCTCTTCCGCACCTTCATTCGCTGGGTTAGTCACCCTTCGGCTGGGACGCTGGTGAAGTCGGTGCCTGGTTGATCTGTCGGAATGCAAGTTAAATTAAGTTAACCATGGCCACCGTCCATCTGGTAGTTTCTCCTGAAATTAATCTGTTCCACAGATCATCTTCATGTATCATCCACGAGTTTGTTAACAGCGCCAGGAGATAGGTAGATCTATTTTGTTTGGTATTATGGCAGTTTATCACAAGATGTCTCAGAGTTTCGACCTAGTCTGTCTTTTTACATAGACTGCATCCCTTTTTATCTTTTGATCCACAGATGGTTATAATTTCCTGTGTTGGCAGTAGATTTAGTCTAGCTTTCATAAAGAGCGATCTTTCTTTTTTCCGGAAATTTAGCACAGTAATTTTGAGTTTTTTTCAGTTTATTAAAAGTCGGCGGAAGCTGAGTTAGGAGTTTGTTCTCTGCTTTCTCAGTCGTGTGTATCCAGTCCATCTCTTCCATTTTTTGTTTAATTCTGTCTGGATTTTCTTTTAGCTCTTTTTCCGTGCACGCTATTTCAGTTAGTTTTTCTTTTCTGTTTTTGACCCATTTTTTTAGGGCTGTGCATTTGCCAATTTCGATTTCATCCTTAATGATGTTATATACGGGTAAGGTTTCAGCCATGTTGATTTTCCTATAAAGTCTCATGGCACTTTGGCCGACCATAGATGACAGACACTAGACCCAATTCTCTTCTGATGGCCGGCATGGAGGTCAACTTAGGTAAGCCTAAGACTGCTTTCCAGACCAGGTCTTCCAATTTATTCCAGAGTGGACGTGGGGAGATACCAAGAGGCTTCCATTCCATACGCCAAGGCCGGTACCACTTTGGTCTTATAGAAGTTTATCGCAGGAATTAGTGAGAACTTCCCAAACTTATTGTCAACTGTGCTCATTTGTGAGGTTAATCTTTTGGCTTTGTCCCATAGCATGTTTTGCATTGCCTTATCCGTTCCTGAACTATCAATTTGGACTCCCAGGTATCTGTTTTTTACTGATTCTATTTTGGTATTGTCGAGAAACCAGGTCAGCTGTTTGGTTTGTTTGTTGGGAGCTTTCTCGATTGTCAGGATTTTTGTTTTGTTTATCTCAAGATGGTTTTCGTCTATGTATTTCGCCAGGTTCGATAATTTGTTGCAGGCAATCTTCGTCTGGTCAATTAAGATAACATCTGCGTACAGAAGTCTGGGGATAAAGGTTTTACCAATTTCTGGCGGGAAAGCCCTTATTTTTTCTTCAGAAGGCTGGAAATCTCACAAGAATGCAATAAATAGGGCTGCGGCCAGAGGGCATCCTTGTTTCACCCCTCCGTTTACTTTGATTTCATCTGATTATGTTCCTTGTTGATTTATCTTAACTCTTATAGTAGTTTGTGAGTGCGAGCTATTAATGGGTCAAGCACCTTTGCCGGACAGTTCCAGGCAAGCAATTTCGACCACAGCAAATTGCGGTCTATTTTGTCAAAAGCTTTCGAAAGATCAACGAAAGCTAAATACACTTTGGGGGCACCTTCCTTCACTTTGGCTTTCAAGATTTTGATTATCATGATGTTGATCATCGTACTGCCATTTTTTTTGGAAACCCGTTTGAAGGTTATCTTTTGAAGGTCTAGTTCTTTCCCAGGTCTTGAAATGATCGAACCAGAGTGTTGCGTAAATTATTCCAATAATATTGAGTAACGCTATCTGCCTGTAACTCTGGGGGTCCTCATGATTCCCCTTCTTGTAGACCGGCATTATGACTGCTTTCTGCCATGTCTCTGGAATTTATTTTTTTTTTTTTGCATTCCCCGAAGATCTTACAGATACCTATCGACCACTCTTCTGGAAATTGTTTGAGATCGAGATTCGTCAGTCCATCGGGCCCTGGAGCTCTTGATGATTTCAGCTTACTGATTTTCATTTCTGTCCTCGGGGTTTGATACATCTATCCAAGTTGAGTTGAAGACTGGCTCTATCACCGATGCGGTTGCCTTAGGACTGTTGAATTCTGTCGTTAAGTACTTTACCCACTTTGCTTCCGACACTGCGTTGGTCTGCGTCGCACTAGGGGTGTTATACATGCTTTTTATCAGCGTCCAGAATTCGCTGTTTTTTTTTGTTGATAATCTTTTCATCATCACTTCTGAATAATTTTGATATTGAGCTACTGTTTTGTTTCCGCCAGTAATTGTACCTTTTCATTTCTGACTGCCATTTCACCCAGTCCTCATTGGCGTTCGTTTTCTTGGTGATTCTTAATCACTGCGCCACTTTTCTTTGTTCCAACAAAGCTTTATCATACGCGTGTATTGGTTGGACTTGTTTTGTGCGTTTTCCCAGCCCTGGCTTTTAGTATGCCAGTAGTAGAGGTAGATAGTTCGGTCTTCCGTCAACCTTATTGGACACATTGTTAGCGACTCTCTGGTCCCAGGACTTTTTAATTTTCAGAATGTCCGCTTCTGTTAAACGAAGCCGTGTTTGCTGAATATTTACTTCAGTGACCACCTGATAGTTCGATTTCACCAGTCTTTCCTTGCCATGTGCATGACAATAAATTGTGGTCCCTGTGTGGTGTTCTTTGGAATTTAAAACTCTCAATACTAGTTGTTAGACCTGCTGTGATAAATATGCAGTCTAATGTCGCTTTAGAGGACATTTGTTCCCAGGTTGGAATGTTTTGGTCCGGGAACAGTGAGTCAATATTTTGGATATTTCTTGAACTGATGAGTTCATTCCATGCTTTCCCACAGTCCTTGGATGCTTCGGTACCCCCGGCCGTTGGTTGGCACGCGACTTCGCCTCAGATGCTTCATCTATCGTCAAAGTCTTCATGTAACTGATCGATAGTTGCACCCATATTTGAGCAGAAAGTTTTTGTTGACATGCGTTGCGGGTTCCAATAGCAGTTTATTATAGCTAGAAGGTTCAAATGGCTGCCTCGCTTCTTCGTACAATGTTGTGACCATGTCAGTCACAAGCAGTTCATAAGCTTCTTTTCACTTCCGGGTTTCCGATAGGCCCAGCCCCGTTTTGATTGCCGTTAACAGGCCCGACGATGGTCTTCCCAACAGGCCCTTATCTGCTGGTGATATTTCCACAAAAAATCCGTTGGGCGTGGGTTTGTCCGTCAACCATGTCTCTTGCAAACGGAGTATGTCATAAAGGCCTAAATTCACATCTCCAACTATTGTTAGATGTGAGTGGCCTCTCGTATTCCAGGATCCCAGACAGTATGTTTCCTTTTCGGGCCGCTCCACTCCACTTGAGTCGGTGCGTTTGTCGAGGGCCGGCCCCTGTCACTGCTATTTATCACTTTTCTTGTTCCAGGTTGATGTAAACCAATTCCATGGGCCTTTCAGTTGAGCTGAGTAGGACGCTTTTATGTTGTTCTTTGCCTCTTTTACTTTCAACCCGGACCTACTTTCTGGTCGCGGCTCTTCGTCTACCTCTCTTCGATTTCTAACTGATCTATGTCCCTGGGCGGGATATTTCCTTTTCGGATCAGTCATTTGCCTATTATTTTCATCTTCTTCCTTCCAGTTCCTATTGCTTTGTCCGTTGTTTTGCGAATGTCGGTTCGTCCACCGGGTTGGGTCTTCTGCCTTGGGATTCTTCCAGCGATTATAATAGTATGGATCCTGTTTTTGAATGGTAATGTCTTATATATTTAGTCGTTTCTTTTCTGTCTCCTGCTTGTTTTTTTTCCATTTTTTTTATTTCTGTCAAGCAAAGACCCATATGTTCAATTTCCTTGAATGCAGTCTGCTCGATGTCTTGGATTCCTGCTGATTTTACATGAAGATATGGTTTGGCTTTTTTTTCGCTGTGGTACCGTTCCACTACTATCAGATCTTCAGTTCTTATTTTCCTCAGTGTTTGGTTTTCTTATCTGCAATACAGTTGGTCGATTTAATATTAGATATTCCTTTTTTGATTCCACTTGTTCGAGCTTGAATAGGCGCATCTCTTCCATTGTTTTGGTTTTCCTTTCCTCTTCCTCTCGATGGTTGATGCTGCCTGGGACTGCTTCTGGTTCTAATTCTTTTTGCTTTTTCCTTGTAGCAGTCCTCACTCGGGTATCATTGATTTTTCTCATGTGTCCCTTGTCTTCATCTCCGTTGAACGATTTTGATCTTTGCCGCATTGTTCCTCATCTTTTCTTGCCTTTTTTACCTCACTTACAGCTTTTTTCTGGCTGTTACCTTCTCTCTTTCTGTTTCTCCTTATATCATCCTTGTTTATCTCAATGACATTATTTTCCCAATGTTGTGATATGTTCATTAGGTCGGAGTTTGTCATAAAGTCCTCCACTGTTCTTGGTGACCTTGTTGGATGAGTCTCTGCTGGGTGGGTAACTGCGCTGTGTTGCTGTTCCCCTGTTTGGGACCCAGTTTTCTTAGATGTTAATACTGACTGGCCCATTAACATCTTTTTCCCTTCACTGGGCTTTTTGATTGCATCATTCCGCTGTACTATATTTTGATGGTCACTTTTTTTATTTGAGAGTTGGTCGTCTTCATTTCTCTCGGCTGCCAGTGTTGGTGTGGATATTTCCATATTCAGCTGTATCTGGGAATCTTGAAGTTTAGGTGGTAGAAAGGTCTTTGGTGCTGTTAGTTTTCTGTTCAATTGTTCCATGGTTTCAATCTTTCTTTCTAGGGCTTCTATTTTACTTTCCCAGTTCTTTTGGTAAGTACTTGTTCGGTCTTCCACTGTGTTATGTAGCTTTCCACGTGTGACATGTTCGTAAGAATTGCAGTGTTATCTTGAGCATCTTCTTTTATGGCTTCGTAGAGTTTACGGAATGGCGCTAATACAATGGTCATCGCAGACCTGATTGCTAACATGTCTGGCTTCATATTTGGGGATTCTTTCTGCATTGATACAGGGATGTCGCTTAGACGTCGGTTTTTTTGGGGGGGGATTGAATTTTCTCTGTTCTCCTAGTAACCGATGGTGAATCTGTTACTGAGCGCTTCATGGGTGCGCTATGCTCCTGAACTGTTTTTCGACAGCCTGAGGATCTTTTGTTCATTTGGAAGTTATCCCACTGTCCTTCCCCGTCTGGCATTTTCAAGGGTGGCGTTTTTAGCTGACCTATCAATAAATGGGGCTTTGTCCATGCGAAAAGATGCTCTCTTTCGACCTGTTCATGGTCCCGGCATTTTACCTCTTGCAATATTTGGATCACTTGTGTTGGATCCAGCGTTTGCTCCTCCATTCTATCTTCTGTTTCACCTGGTTTCACCTGCACCCATTTCATTGTTCTTTTAATCTGGTCGTTGTATGCTTTGAACCGGGGGTCGCTTCTTTTATCTGATTGGAGAGGTCTGGCCTCTTCGACTGCCGGTTTTACCATAGGAGAACAGGTCATCTCAGTTTTCCTCTGCTTTGGGCCGGGTGGAATTTCTTGTGCCGCTTCAAGCATCTCTGCATCTGATACTTCGGTCTCCGTGTTAAGCTTCCGTTTGTATTGTTGCGTGAAAAATGACTTCAGGGGGCACGACAGTAGCGGGTTTGGCAGATTTTTAAGGGTGTTACTTCGCCTTTTGATTACCCTTAGACCTTCATTGCCTTTCGATTTCACCTTTATCTCTTTATGCTCTCATCGGGAGTTTATTAGGTGTTCTCATTTCAGGGAATTTTTATCCCCAGATTTTACTGCTTTAAGCTCCCTTTTTTTTTTTTTTTTTTTTTTCCCCCTAGCTGCTGACTTTAGTTCTCCATCTGTCTCCTCATTAGTCTTCGGGTTCACCTTCTGTTTTACTCACTGAATCTGAGTCTTCCTCATCAGAAGCTTCCTCTTTTTCACTTTCCATAGTGTCGCTTGCCGAGATCTCAATGTTCTTAGTGACCTTTTCAGACCTTGTCTCGCAGGTTGTGTGTGTTGCCCAACTTGCCGGGTTTATATGTTGCGCTTTGTTGTTGGAGTGAATCATTGCCATTATTTTAATGTTCTTATGAGACGATTCCATTTTCTTTGCTGTAGGATCCGGGCTCATTATTGTGCCCTTCTTTGTCATTCGACTGAGGCTTGATCACACGGCTGGGGTGTTTCCCTTGTTTACTCCCATGTTTTCTTCTCTATTTTCTCTCTGCTTTTCCGCCCATTGCGGCCCTTCGACAGATTGTCTCCGGGCATCAGGGCTTTTTTCCACTTCCCCAGAGTTGGGGGCGTTGGGGGCATCCGTTTCCTTGCATGATTGCCTGGAGGCGACTTCAACGACATTACCGTCGTTTAGACCCTTCTGGGACTCGTCCGCTGCATGTCCTCCCCTCTTCCCCTCCCCTCCGCTGGGACGCTGGGACTCTGCTTGGCGGCCGGCGAGAGCTGTCCTCCGACAGCTCTCGCACGGCCTCCACTCGCCTCACTGGCGGACGGTGGAATGCCCCCAGCCACGAGAGGGGCGGGCGGCTTCTTAGTCTCCTCGCAGGCGCTTTCCCGGGGATCTCAGTCACAAACCTCCATGAGCCTCGTGTCCGCTTCAACTCCCGGATCCTCCACCGAAGGCGTAGGAGCCGCTGGCTCAGACAGGCTTACATCAGATTCAACTCCTTCAGTTTCATCTGTATGTCCTCGGTTAGCGGCTCCATTCGCATCTCCATAATGAACGGCTGGGTGGCCATTTCTTACTGGGTCCTTGGGTTCATTTACTCGCTCAATTACTTGCTCACTTGTCTTTTCTTCCTGGCACAATAGACTTTTCCATTGCTTTTCCTTTTCCTTTTGCTGGACGCACTTTGGGCTCCATGTGGCTCTTGCTTCGCGTCTGCAGCGGACTGCTGCAGACTGGCTCCCCACCTCGGCTCCCCAGCTCCAGGGAGTCTTGCATGGAAGTGTGCTACTAGGCCTGTGTTATGCTTACTGGAATCCCTCATTTGGGAGAATTTGAATTCGGCACCTTAGTTGCAGCTCTGCCTTTCTCGAGCTCTTCATCCATCTGAAGCTCCGGGACGGAGCTGCCGCCATTTTCTTCATAGCGCGGTTGCCCTTGGGAAGACCTTCAAAACCGAGGAGGGAAGGGAGCATGGGCTCAGACCTTTGGGCATTCAGTGCCCAGTCCCTTCCTCGCACCAAACGTAAATTATGGAGTGTTTACATGCAGCTGGTCTGGAGAGATTGCTGTCGGTGGCAGAGAATTAGCAGGAGCTCCTCAAGCGCCATCCCACTGGATTCGGTGCCAAGCCATGCCTCCCTAGATTTCATTTGTAAAGAAGCAATCTGGAGTTCAGTTTACACTTTCACACAGCACTACTGCTTAGTAGATGCACATTAGAGTTATTCTCAGGTGGAACAAACGGTGCTATGAAATCTAATTTCTACTGTCCTTCACACATCCCACCACCATCCCTGGGTACTTCTCGCTATGCTATGCACAGCATGTCATTCTAAGCAGACTCCCAAATATCAGAACACCTACATTACTCTCCGTAATCTTATTTCTGATGTTTGCATCTGTTTAGATTCACATGCTTCCACCATTCCTACCGTCTTGAGGAACATGGACATCGTACACCTTCTCTTCTGTACTCCTGCCGCAAGGGAGCCTCGCAGAATGCAGAGGAAAATTAACTGGTGGGACTTCGACGCATAAGGGGTTTTGGGTCCCTTTTTGATCTTCAAACAAAAAAGGCAATACTCTGCGATTACCACTAAATGTTGGATCCTGCGTACTTCTCACAAAAAACTCACACAACCATCTCTCGCACAACAAGCTGCACGCACTTCACCACAACACATAAGCCGCACCAACAGCACACGCGGACTGACACTGATCCAATATTCACACCAAAGCTCAGCACCCGTTTTCTACCGAGTTGAAGCTGCCAACAGTACACCACTCCTCTCTGTATCCTACTCCCTCTTCACCTTACTAACCCATCCCACCTGCCTGTTTACAGATCCACCAGAGCGTCTGGGGACCAATTCCGTTGGTGACGGTGCGCTAAATAAGTACGTTTAACATAACTATATGCACAGCATATGAATCTAAGCAGATACCATCATCAGAAATACAAATACGCTGAGTAATGTCATACACCACATTTAGCTTCTTGGTGACTTATTGGGACCAAAAAAGGGGTCCTCAGTTTACAGATTCTCATTCCAGTTTGGTTCATAGATGTTTTTTCTAGTAGTCTGACCAGGGGAACCTCTTGATATGGACACTTTCTGTTCCACATCACCGAACCATGAATTTGGATTTCTTGTCCATGCTGGGGGTAGCACAGAGACCTCCAAATTCATGACGGATGGCAGCAAGAGGAATCCAAATACAAACACTTCTGTAATTAAAGGGGCTTTTTCTAGCACTACAGGATTTTCTGCCAATGAAGATTATTGTTCCTCAGACAATATAGTCATGATTTATATAATGAAATGGGGGAGAATAGGTTAGTCTGTGTGCCCTTGCAGCCCAAAGATTTTGAATGGGCCCTGCAGATTAAAATGTCAATGCTGGCTGTCCATTTAGCAGGAATAGACAACAGAGGCAGACACTGAGCAGAATATCTCGCACCAACCAGGAGTGGAGAAATATAAAGGCAGATCCTAGACGAGACTTTTTTCCAAGCCAGGATATCCAGTGTTCTATCCTGCACCGCCCTGTCTGATCAAGCATGGAACCATTGTTTGCTGGAACCAATATACAGCCTTACATGGTAGATGCTGTTCAAGAGTCATCAGTGCATGCTTCATTGAATACAACATTAATTTGCAAGGAGAAAAACTCCAGTTGCTTTAGAAGAAGATGCAGGGGGAGGGAAGAGGGCAGAGGCAGCCAAACCACAGCCACCTCCCTCTGAAGATCCAGTAGCCCAGAGTGCGAAATAGTGTCTAAAGGAGGAGTCAGCCAATTACCAGGATAAGCAGGTCAACTTTAAAGGTTATAAACTCGAGGAGCAAATGAGACCTAAAGAAGTACACTAAAGTACCAGTGAGCACAGGAAGCTAGCTATTGGAGGAGAGCAGTGGAAGTGCCAAAGTTCAGAACACTTTGGCAAATGAGCACACGAAGTGCCAGTAAGCCAAAGAAACCTATTACAAGAGAGCTGTGAACAGATGAAATATAGCAAGGAGAATGCACAGCGGAGAAAGCAGCTATAAAGAAAACGTTACCTGTCATGCTGCACCATGGGTCATGGCATGAAATGGCAGTCATGTGATGCACAGCAAGTAAAGCAGTGTGAATGGAAAGCTAGGCACTAATCAGAATGATCCCACATGCAACAAAGTGAAACAAGGGCCCAATGAGTATCAAGGTTCAGTAGAACTACAGGATCAAATTGAATAATAACGATCAAAGGTTTTTTTACATTAACGTGCAATCTGACATTGAGTGACATGCAGCACAAGAATATTCAATTGTTAACATACCATTTTGCCTGTGAGAATCCATTCAGGTTGAAAGATGCACATCTAATACAATGGGTGCATTCCTTTGTGCCGAGGAGCAGCATGAGAACAGTGATCAGAGAGCATTCAGAACATCACGGCGAGAGCAATTTCAAGGGATGCTGCTGAGCAATCGCTCCGCCTGAGGTTGGAGAAGAGGGCCATCTCGCGTGAAAGTCTTGACAACATATCACATATTTAGGAAAAGAACCATTGGGCGTTGCTACGACGTTGTGCCGTGCATCTCTTTTGGATTCATTGTCAACAGTAACTGGTTTTTTGATGCTTGTTCTGCTTAGAATCACATGCTGTGCAAATGGTCTGACATCCAGTGGTAACCGCAGAGTATTGCATCTCGTCTTTCGGGACCGAAAGGGGATGTCGGCATAGGCGTGTCTGTAAAACTATCCCTATCGTGACGTGTAGTGTACCCAAAATCCCTCACACGCGAGGTCCCTCAGATATTTTTTTTTTCTGCCAAGATAACTGGTCGCCCTATAGCGGAGCTCTTACATAAGAGACATTGTTTATCTTATACCGACTTGTCAGTTATTCCTCGTTAAGTCACTTCGATGCCAAGAACAACTTTGATGAAGACTGTGGGAGTTTGGCTATGGTGATGTATTTCAGCGCTTAAGATCTGTAGACCGGAGCTTCCACGTGGTAGGGCCCTCTGGCCGACCTTTACAGTAGGGAGAGTGGGGTCAGGGATGCCATTTATCAGTATGTCTTTCCTCTTTCCCCCTCTTTACCCTTTAGGTCTGGTCATCTTCCCCTTTTGCTATGGAAAGCACTCTTTTTAGGTTCTGCCCTAAGTGTAGGGTCAGATATCCTTGGAAGGATTAACCCAGGACGTGCAACTCCTGTCTCCCCTTAGATCATGACGAGAAGCAGTGTGCGGCTTGTAAACTCCTTCGGCCTAAGACCCTTAAGAAGCGCTGTGTGAAGCGGGTGAGCCGTGTACGGTATGTTGCGGGTGTAGTCTCCTTCCCCCACCGCTACACCTGCCGAAAGGGACTGGGGTACATCCGATGACCAAACATCCATTGCAGATGTGATGGACCTTGAGGCGGGCACTTCTAGGTCCGCCATGCCTGTACCCGACCCTTTCAGGCCTGACTCTGGTCTTGCTTCAGGGACAACACCCAGCGACAGGGGCGTACAATAGCATTTCACTAAGCATACAACCTCTACACCTATTTCGACGGGTATGTCGAAAAAGGTGAAAGCGCCAACAGGGCCGTTGAAAATTTCAGCCGTTTCCTCGGATCCTATAGCTGCAAAGCCTTCCCCGAATCCGCAGAAGCGTCTTGCGACTGGGCATTCGAAAACTAACAAAGGCGCTACCCCTAAATCAGGTTTGCCTGCCGAAGCACGGAAATCCGACGCTACGACAGGCCCAAAAATCACAACTAGGCCTCAAGTCGAAAAACAGACGCTAGGCTCTCTAAGACCGTGGTAGGCAAAACATCTACCGATGGACCTTCGGAACCACTATCTCACGCCGATTCGGCGATAATCGAAGACCGCATTGAGATAATTACTTTGGCAGTTGGCCTTATTCCTGTTCCGCCGAAAAAAATGGGACAGGCCGTGGACACATTTTTGGAGGTGCCATGGGGCCCCGATTCTCACAATACCTATGAGGACAGTAAAGAGCCTCTTTCCAACACCCTGAGACACATTTAGGCGCTGGAGGGTGGAAGACGATGCTCTTCCACCCGTAGGCCCTTCTGGGTCCTCTAAATGGACAAGGGAGAAATTTGAAGAGTATATGGACTGTCTTGAAAGAATTATTAGTTTTTTGAGAGCATCCTTACCCGAAAATCTCGTTGGAGAGCCTAATCTTCATTTTGCTGCAAATTTCCTGGAAGATCAGCCTTCTGTCCCCGTCCAGCAGGAAGACATCGTCCAGATGGACACTTATAGGGACATTTACATTGAAGATGAAGAAACGGACGTCACGGACAATTGAGAAGAAACCCAGCAAGTGGGGGCAGACCCATGGAAGCTTCCCCATAGAGATCAGGACACTGATGTACTGTGCCTGGATTCCCCTCCATCCACCCTGGCTCGCCTGGCCTCGCCTGTAGACGACCAAATGGCCTTTAATACCATGTAAAAAAAAAAGGCAGCTGAGCATTTTCAAATCCCTACTGAAGAGGCAGTGCCTGAGCAGGACTTTGTAGAGGATATTCTTAAGGAAAAACCTCCCTCTAGCCAGGCCATTCTCCGCCTTAATTCTATTATTCTCCCTCACTTGTGTCACCAGCTCAAACCCGGGCAGTGAACCCAAGAGTTGAAAAGTTATTTCGGCCAGCGCCGTCAGACCCACAATACATTAAAGGGCATGCCACCCCTGATTCTTTGGTAGTAACTACCACCCGGAAACGGGCAGGAGTACCCCTTGCCACAGGGGGGAAGCACCTCCGGATATGGAATCCAAGAGGCTGTATGCCTTAGGCAAGCGAGTCACCTCGGCTGCCGCATATGCCACGTGTATAGCGAATAATACGCTGCTAACGAGTTATGCTGATGCTCAGTGGAACCTACTTTAGGAAGGCCTCCAAGAGGTCCCAGAACCCGTGAAGTCCAAGCTTCTCTATTGTGGCCGAAGGAAGGCAGGTGAACCAGAATGTGATAAAAAGACACTCTGGACACGGCTGAAACAGCAGGCACGTCTCTGGCCCAAGGAACCTTATTCAAAAGGCACGCTTCGCTGCGTACCTCAGGCCTTGCTCATCAGTAAACCGATTGAAGAAGCTAACCTCTTTGGAAAGGCGGTCGATGAGGCCCTAGAAACAGCCAAAAAAAAGAGCTTGACTGTCAAGTCTCTACAACAAATCACTCAATGGCCGGCCACCCATCCCATCCCCTCCCCCCCCCCCCCCCCTGCCCCGAGAGGAAATAACTTGGTGGTCCTTTCGAGGCAAGTCCCGTGCAAGTCAGAACTATGGCACAGGAAACTACAATACCGGACAAACATGTAGCCCCGCATACTAACCTCCAAGGGGGTCAGCGACGCGGCAAAGCCAGAGGTAGAGGCCTCAGTCCTAGAGGAGCCGCAGCCTCCTGTCAGAAATGACCATCGGGTCCAGGTCCGCTCCCATGTCACCCCGGTCAGTGGGCGCTTTACAGATTTCCTCACGGCATGGGAGGGGATATCTTCAGACCAGTGGGTCATAAAGACGGTCGCCCACGGTTACTTTGTGGAATTCGCACGACCTCCACAATTCAGACCACCGCGCTCACAGCGCCTTTCACCGGAACACCTGGTAATCCTGAATCAAGAGGTGGAAGCACTGCTGGGAAAGGACGCCATAGAAGACATCCCTATTCTTCTGGTAAACGAGGGTATTTATTCAGTGTACTTCCTTGTACCCAAAAAGGACCGCACCACGCACCCTGTTCTAGACCTGCGCCCAGCGAACAAGTTTATAAAACCCCTGAAGTTTCGCATTGTAATGCTACAGGAGGTGATCCCACTGTTGAAACAGGGGGACTACATGGCAACATTGGAAATGAAAGATGCATACTTTCATATTTCAATGTTGCCAGCGCACAGAAAATATCGAAGGTTCATGATAGAGGACAGGCATTGCCAATTCAAGGTACTCCCCTTCAGCATCGCCTCAGCGCCAAGGGTGTGTACAAAAGTCCTGGCAGTAGTAGCAGCACACCTGCACAGACTATCCGTCCCGGTTTACCCTTACCTCGACGACTGGCTCAAACTCTGAACTTGGCAGCCTGGCTCTTGAAGTCAGAGTTTGGACACCTACAGCTCCCCCAGAGGTGCATGGACATGCTCAGGGAAGCTAGAAAACCGAACACACTTTATTGCTATGCCAGCAAATGGAAACGTTGTCATCTGGTGTAATTCCAAGGGCGTCAATCCCATCGATTGCTCACCCACACACATTGTGCTGTACCTTACCCATCTGTTAGACACTGTGTTGGTCTTAAATTCCCTAGAGGTTCATCTGGCTACTCTCAGCCTACACCACATCACAACAAAAGGTGTTGTGGTGGAAGATACCAGTGATTAAGGCCTTTATGGAAGGGGTTAAAAGGATTTATCCTCCCATTTCTCACCCAGCTCCTGCGTGGGACCTAAATGTGGTTTTGACCAGGCTCATGGGAGCTCCCATTTGAGCTAATGCATAAAGCAAGTCTAAAAGATCTGACTTAAAACGGCCTTCCTAGTGGCTATCACTTCTATTAGAAGGGTTGGCGAACTACAGGCACTTTCTGTTCTAGACCCCTTTGTTACAGTCCACAGGGATAAGGTAGTGCTGCGCACTCATCCCCGATGTGTGCCTAAATTCATCTCGAAGTTCCATGTGAACCAATCAAACTACCTACCTTTTTCCAGGATCCTACTAGCATGGCCGAAAGAAGCCTACACACTAGATGTGCGCAGGGCAGTCATGTTTTCTACCTGGAAAGAACTAATCCACTGAGGAAAACAAACCAATTTTTCGTTTCAGTGGCAGCTGGCAGAGAAGGGGATACGGTCTCTAAATCAGCCATCTCAAGGTGGATTGTCAAATGCATCACACCATGCTTCTCTCTTGCTCAGAGAGAACTGCCCTTTAAGCCTAGAGCACATTTTACTCGGGGCACTGGGGCATCCATAGCATTCATTGCAAATGTTCCCCTTGAGTCCATCTGCAAAGCTGCAACCTGGAATTCTGTACACACCTTTACAAAACACTATTGCCTAGACACTCTTTCTAGGTCTGATTCTCAGGTGGGACAAGCAGTACTAAGACATCTTTTCTCTACTGTTCCTTCTCACAACCCACCTCCAACTCTGGGTACTGCTTGCTAGTCTATGCACCGCATATGATTCTAAGCAGCTTAACAAGCATCAGTAGACATGCATTACTCACCGTAATAGCATTTCTGATGATTGTATCTGCTTAGATTCACATGCGCCCTCCCTACTGCTCCGCTCGGGGTGGAAGGAACATGGACATCTTGCTACTTCTCTCTTATTCATGTACACACTCATTATAGCCTTGGGCTCCCTCATGGTGGAAAAATGCAATCTGAGGGACCTCAGCACGCAAGGAATTTTGGGTACACTTCACGTCACGATGGGGATACTGTTACAGACACGCCTATGCCGACGTCCCCTTTCGGTCCCCGAACGACAAGATGCAATACTCTGCGGTTACCACTGGATGTCGAACCATATGCACAGCATGTGAATCTAAGCAGATATGATCATCAGAAATGCTATTACAGCGAGTAATGCATGGCATACAAGACCGTACAATGCCAGGCATCTGGACCGTGAGAATGAGAGCACATAATTGGCACAAAGTGCAAAGAGTACAGAAGTTAACCAATAAAACAAGGCCCGGTTGCCTTCCAAGGGATGTGATGTGGAAATGGACTTATTCCTATATACAAGTAGGTTGCCAGAAAGATAACCTTCCTTCAGGACTTCATACCATGAACAATATAGTTCTCATTGTTTCACAATAAAGCAAAGTGCAGCTTGTGATAGAATATTAACCATTGATGGACACGACTTTGCGTCAAGAATATGTATATGTGTTGATAAAGTTAGTCTGTTCCAAACAAACTGTTATGATTTACAATAATGTATGGTTTAATGGAATTGACAGATAATTTGGTACGTACAAAGTACCAAAGCTTAATTTTTTTAAATATGTTGAAATATTAAAAAGATATGGTACATGAATGTGAGATAAGGGCCCAGAAAAGACAATGTTGAATTAAGTTATGCTGTACAACACATAATTGAAAAGCGTGCTTCAGTGGGGAAATCATATTAAGTGATGTACACAAAATTTAGTAAATTGCAAAGTTAATGTATAGGATCTATTAAGATCATTGGAGAATTGTGTATGAATGTGGATTAATGAATGTTGATTTAATTAAAGTGCTATGAGCAGTGTGAGAAATGGTGGCACATAATGCACAGCAGTGTTTTATATGCAACAGTTACAGGAAGCTGCAGGTACCAGGCAGCGAAATGTTTTCCTTCCTGTGACTAGCTGGAGAATTCACATAGAGAAATGGCAGTCTGTCCAGCTCTCTGTATATAAATCCTTCTTGCTTTATCTAGGGCAATCGCAGAGTATTGGTCCTAATTCAGACTGCATCTCCACTAGTTCGTAGTAGCCTTGTTCAGGTCATAGTGTTATGAGGGCAAAGAATTTGTACTCTTGGGGTGTCATTGTGGTGTTCTGTTCCTCCTAATGGCATAAAGGGGGCTTTTTTATTTCTCCAGTGTTGGATCTTTCATAGATTCACATGCATGGATATTCCCTGGCAGACTGGGAATCTTCGGTAATTTACAAATTAATATTAACAAACTTTTCCATAGGAAAAAGCTACACAGCTAGCCCCATAGGGGCTGTGTTGCCATTCACTTGTCTAGTCCTGCCACCTCCTTTGGTCCTTTGTAGACCCCCAACCAATGAGCTGGCAGCCGTATTCACATTTTTTACGCTAGTCGTCTGACGGGGAATCCTCTTAAGCTCTGAGCTAATTTCGAATTTCTCTTTAGAACTGCTATTTTTGAAGCTATGTGGTAAACATTGACAGCTGGGGTTTGCCTTTACAGTTTAAGGTTTTTCTTGGGCTCAGGAAATCTTTTATCCACTGGCAAACGTTGAGTTGTTGCTGCGCTTAAGACACTTCAAATAACACTGATACGCAAGGTTTCTTATTAAAATAATAATGTATTAATTTAAGTCAGTTTTAAAGTAAGCCTACTTTAAAAAGGGCAAAATGCAACAAACATACACTTCAAAAATACTCTTTCAGTTAAGTGGTTTCCCTTTTGGGATGTCACTCTTCCTACACCCTGAAGTGTTTTCAGTAGCTAGGACACTGACATTGATTTATCACTTTAACACTTAATGCAATACTGCGGTTGTTGGAAAAGGTTAGGGAGGGAAACAAAGGTTAACAAGTTCCTCTAAACAGGCAAGTACTTTTCAATCCCCCCAATGAATTGATGTTGGGCTACAAGCTGCGGAGGCTTGTGAAAAGCAAAGATGCAAGCAACTCTGCAAAAGGCAGCTAATGCAAGTCTCCAGTGATAACAAGCAAGCTACCAACAATAGGGAAGTACCCCTAGTTAGACAGTACCTTAGGTCTGAAGAAAAGGGTCCAGCTGGCTTCTGTGCCTGTTGCAGTCCTGTAGATCCTGTTCCTGGGCCTCAGTCTTGGGGACAAGAGGGAGGACGTCTGGGGACTCCTGCACTGCGGTTTGGAGGTTGGCAGCAGCAATGGGCTTACTTCAGATCAGCAGCACTTTGCGGTTTCAGCTACTGGCAAATAGCACCACTGTGGTTCTTGGACACCTTGTGAGCTCCCCTTGCTTTTGGGGTCCAGCACTCGGTTGAGGTGGCTCAGGCTTGGGTCCTCCTGAACTTCCTGGAGCTTGGGTCCGGCTTAAAGACGATGCACTTGCTCCTGGTGTTCCTGTCCCCTGGCACTCTGTTCCAGTAGCAGCAAAGAAGTACAGCCAGCAGGGAGAGTGGTTCCAGTCTAGTTAGTCTTGGGGTCAGTTTGTCCCAACAATCCAAGGGTCTGTTTTGGGGTTCTCTAGTTGATAAGAAATTTGGAGCTTATGCATTGCAGCATGGCTTCGGGCAAACCAACGGTCCAGGAAGGTTCAGCAAGCTTCTCTTCCAGTTTCTTGTTCGGTTCCTTTGTCCAGTGGTCAACTCTGCCTTCTCTCCAAGAAACTTCGTCTCTTATGCAGGTTTCTCCCATTAATTTGCAGCCTAGCTGTCACTCAAACAGTATGATGGCTGTCCTCCAAGGACAGCCTGCCAGCCAATCGCCTTTGGGTGCATTCCTGTAACCAAGGAGACTTAAGCACCAGGGGTCAAGCACTCCCTTGTTTCCTGCCCTGCCAGACACAGGCTTCAGCAGTGAATCCCTCCAAAGACAAAAAGAACAAAGGGACCACATCTGGCTTGGCGCACAGAGTAAAACCCAAGAAAGACCTTGCGCAAGAAATAATGATAAAAGAAGACTGGGCCATTTTGACGAAATGGGCAACCTTGGGTGCAATACTGCAGCGGAGGATTCAGCCTGCGGTAAAAACTGCTGACACCAACCATTAATTGTAGTGAGGGTAACCTATAAATGTTACATGATAAAGTAGGAAAAGGGGCTACTAAATAACCCCTAGTACTTCCACATAACATGATTTGTACTAGACCTACATAGGAAAAACTGGTGAAGTCAATTTCACTTTACTACTCTTGGGAACAGTAGTTTACCCAAGAGCAGGTATTTAAACCTTAAGAGAAATCCAAAGGCATTTGCTGACTGACGCACTGCACTGGCAGTGCTGTCTGTTACAATACAAAAGGTGATGCCTATGGAGTTTGTCAGACTCCAAAACCAAAGGAAACAGTCCAAATCAGATAATGCATTAGGGAGTGGGGGAAAAAAGGCCTCACTCACTCCAGGATAAAAAATTAACAAGTCCTAAAGTCCAGCAAAAAAGCTGGGGGTCTCTAACGTAGAAGGGAATTAGCACAGAAATGAGAATTCTCCCTAACAATATTCATCGGGGACCCTCAAGTACTGCATTTACTGCCTGTACCCAAATGAAAAACAGGCTTGTAAAATTTGCTAGACTCCAAGAAGACCCTGGAGGACAGGCACAGGAGGCTTTGTCTCGAAAGCAGGCAGATGTCCACCAATGAGGAGTCTTCTACATCCCTAAGATATACTTGGGTGCGGAGGCGGGGGGGGTGCCTTGGCCGTCTACGAAAAACTTTGTTGATGGTAACGACCGGTCTTGCACCTTTCAAAACGCCTATCCCATCCACCGAGAAGCACTCGTCCTCCAAGAAAACGTCTCTTCTTGATGCTAACCTCGTCAATGGGAACAGTGTCTATGGATAGCGCAAAAAAAAAATCAGATGTCAGTCCACTAGGATTTCACTGTCCATGGCTCCAGGGGAGTGGGGGACCAATTGCTGCAGATGTCGATGAGCCACCAGTTTCGCTTATTCTTTCTGAAACGGAGCTAATTGGACAGGAAACATAAAATCCTAATATTGGGGAGCAGCTGCACAGCAGTCATTGGCTGAACTTCTAAACTTTACCGTACAGGAGGAGTACTCTGAGGTGGAGGAGGAGCCACAACAACCAATTTTTACGGAACACAGCCCTCACTGGTAGCCTGTTATGGAAGATAAGTCAGACCCATTACACTCTGCCTTAATGCAGTCCATGCAAAGAATAATCGATGAATTCCAAAGGAGGTAAGGGCTAGGTTGATTACTCCATTACCTAGGAAGGAAGAAGCTATACCTCTGTTACACTCACCTGGTCTCTGCAGAGGCTTTTGGGCATGGTTGCAGCCATGGGGGAGGAGGGGTGAGGTCGCTCGGGTCCGACTTTGCCCTCTGCGCTTATGTGGTGACTGGTGGTAATGGGTGAAGCTGCTCGGGACTGCTCCTGAGTGGAGAATATGGGGCTCGAGTATGCCAGCTTGTGCGCCTGATCTGCTTCCAGACCCCTTATTCCAAACCGTGGTACCCGTGGGATGCACTGTCCCTGGAAAGCTGACCTGTTGATTAGTTTTGGTGAGCACTCCGTCCTGCTGCTTCTGGCAGGGTCGCTTGTATGGTATGGACAGACTTCCTTCACTGGTCCCTTACACGTGGTAGTCCAGTCCTGCTGCGACTAAGCCACTATACTTCAGGTAAGTGTTTTTGTTTGCATTTGTCTTTCCTTGTCTGTTTTTGTTGTATTGTAAAGTTTGTTGTCTTGTATTGCTGTCCGTTCCACTTTTGATGTTTGCTCTTTTGCTTTCTTCACTTGCAGGTGATGTTGCCGGCCCGGTAGAAGATGCGGAGCTTGAGGCAACAGCCGGAGGGAATGAGGAACGAAGCTGCAGTGGTACAGTAGCTGGTAAGTTGTTAACTAGGGGGCGCGCAGGGTTTAAATGAGGCGCGGCCCTAGGACGGATGTTCTAAACTTGTCTGTCTTCTTCACAGGGTCCGAGTTCGTGGATGCAGAGTGCTGTGCTGCGGCGTCTGGATCAAGATCACTGGATGTCTGGAGAGTAGTCTGCCGATGAAGCACTGGTTTCCTGCAGGTGATTATGCAGGAGAACGCCTGGTTTCAAAGGCAAGTAAACTGGTTCAATCGGCGGTGAGCCTCACGTTGCACGCAAGTGCACAGTAACGCGAAGCACCGGCCTTAAGGATGGATGGAGCAGCTTATATAGCTGAGCTTCTAAAGCCAAGCCCACCAGTTTCAGCCTGCCTGCCACACTCGATGAGTCAGCACATGAAGACCAGGCCTAGGGAGCCACACCCGATGAGTCAGCACAGGAGGATGTTTTCTGGAATAAAGGCTTTCAGCTCCTGGAAAGTATTTTTAAATAAAAGCCCATCTGCACTGACATAAAGTGTTCCTGCTCACATCTCTATGAGCCTGGCGCCGGCGCCAGGACTGAGTCAGCCAGGGCCCCTGTGTTTATAGTTCCCCAGGGGACATAAGTGAGTCAAGTGACCCATTGCCCCATCAATAGATTGTGTGGTTTTTGTGTTCTGTGGCCTGTGGCCATGACAACCTCGTAGGAGCACGTCGCCTACATCATGTCGATCCTCCCGAAGGACGACGCCCTCTGGTCGCTCTCTGCATAGATTGCTATCAATGAGCAGACAGCACTCACACCATAGTGGTTCTCCTAGATGCAAATCGCCACTGGTTCTGCAGACAGATGGTCTCCTTCTCCGCCACAGTACTAGCCACATAAGACTTGATTGGCCAGAGCCCTGTCTACTGTTGGTCTCCGAGTGGGCTGGCAGAGGCCAAAATTGTGGCGCAAGATTTTCTGGAGTCCACTATTGGAGAGATTGACATGTGTGGCAGGGCAATCTGTGTAGCCACAGTTATAAGAAGGACTGCATGGCTTAGAACCACATACTCCTACGTCCCGTCCCCTTTCCTCCATACTTTTGGGACATTCCGTCCAGTGGGATGGGACCAGAGCTCTTTTTTGAAAAAGCATCAAATTGAAAAATGTGTCGTCCTCTTTTTACTTGGGGTACTGCACGTGGCCGTAACCCCGCCTTCCAGTCCTTTTCTCTGTGCAGTCGGGGCTGGACGCACTTGCATCACCGGGAACACTTTTTCTTGTTTCCCGTTGTCCTTCTCTCCTGCTCCGGTTCTGCGGTCGCGTAGTCCTCCATTTATGCCGGATTGTTTGGGATTTGTCTCTTGTTCCTCTTGCGAACGTCTCTTTGCTAGGGCGAATCCCTATTCTTTCTTTTTGGAGTGTCTAGGACCGGATCACCGTTGGGACTCGGGTCTACTGCAACTCCCTTTCGGTCCGGGAGATCTTCCAACGAGTTCCTCCACCACATTTTCAACTCTTCATCGACGAAAAGAAGACACCTGGTAAGTTCCTTACTTTTTAGGGCACCCTGTCCGAGGGGACTCATTCCCGGGGTCCTTCAGGTCCAGCAGGGGCGTCAAGAGCTCTGCTACCAGGGTTTCCACCTGAGGTGCCTCACAGGCCTAATGGGACTATCAGCGTTTTCTGAGGATTCCCGCGAGGGGCCTGCCGACACTGGATTACGATAAGAGGTTCACCAATCAGGTGATAGCCAGCCCAGTCGTGCTGAGGGTTTGGGTACCGGAGTTCACTCTGAGGTCTCCTTGTCTGGAGCTTCGCATACAGACACTGGGATGCGCCCTGAGGCCACGGTTGAGGCTTTCTGTACTGAACCACTGTTCGAGTCCCCTCGGGAGAGCTATTCAGACCTGACTCAGTTCCGAGGTTCCTCTCATTGAGGCTAACGTGTTTACCGACAGACCTGAGAGACCCGTTAAGGTCTTGTCTATGAGGTGGATTCCTCACATTCCCGTGCTCGTGGTGAAGTCTTTTGAGGGGGCACACAGAGGTTGTTGACCATTTCTCCTCTGTTACTGGCTTTGCCGATGTTCCTCTCTTGGAGGCCAATTCAAGGGGTCACGTCGGGATGTCAAGTAAACATCCCTGGCCTCATAGTACCGGCTCTGCCGTGGATCCTTGTGTTTAGGCTAAAGTTTCGATCAAGTTCCCGGACAAGTCTGTGGAGTTACCTGCCTCATCCACATATGTGATGCAGTTCTCCTCGGATGCTAACAAAATAGCATGCCTTGCCGCGTGGTTTACGGCAGCCTTTTTGGATTCTTCCCTCACACCCACGCTAGCAACGGCGGGTGCTGGAACGTTCTTTTTGGTGGACAACCTTTTCCACGGGACAGTGCAAATCCATTCTGCCCTTCTTATGACTGGTGTGCTCGGATGCCACTACTGCATACGGTCTCGCTTCCTCCTACTTCTGCCCCATTGGTCTATGTAGACAGGGTTGGTGGCCTTCCTCTTTATGTTCGTGGGGGTATGCCCCCCCATGAGCGGCCTCTGCCCTCTCCAGTGCCTAAAGTCATAGCAGAGGATGCCCTTTTCGGGAAATTTCAGTCTTATGAAATCTGATCCCATGAGGCAGTACTTCAAAGGTCTTTTTAGGGAAATCTACCCATCTGGTGCCGCATCCTGCCCCGACACTTCCAGTCACGGCACCTGTCCCCCAGCAGCAGTACCGCCTCTACCTCCTGATCCGCCTCAACCTCTCCCACCTCTGCCTCCAGTTGACAAGACTCCAGAGCGAGATGTCAATTTGATACTTGTCGCATCGCAACGGTCAGATCTGGACGACCCTCAGGCAGATCAGGATAGTGACGACCAGCCCCGCTCTGTCAGAGCATTCCATGACTGGGTCCTGGACATGTCACTCCTTGATATACTAGTACCCAAGGCTCCTGCTCCGTAAGAAGCAGTGCTTTCGGGGGGCGCACACCTTGTCTCCGCTGGAGCGCACAGGCCTGTTCCTTCAGAGGGACGTTCTGGCCGAGACCCGCAAAGTCTGGGATAAACCCCACACACGGCTACATATCCAGAGAATTGACGCCCGTTACATGCTTCACACCTCCGAGAAAGTAGCCTTGGCGTCATGTCTGCTCCCTTCCTCAACGGTGGTAGCAGCCGCCACTCTGCAATCCAAGCCGCCCTCTCTGACCTCGGTTGCTGCGGCTAAAGTTCTGGCCAAGGAAGACAAGTTGCTCGATTCCTTGGCCAAGAAAGATTTTGCCAACTCGGCGCTGCAATTGCATCAGGCTAACTCAGAGCTCATTTTGGCGGTGGCGAATATGAAACTGTGGCGGATTTGATGGACTTCCAGGAGTTCATTCCTGGAGATAGGCTGGAAGACTTTTAAAGGTGGTTTGTCAGACGCTAGGGTATTGGCGCAGGATATGCTGTAGGCTTCGGCGGACCATGTTGGTACCTCAGCGTGAGGCCTCATGTTGGGGTGTACACCTCGTCAAGCTTGGCTTCATGCAGAGTTGTTTCATTCTTCAACGGATGACGATCTTACTAAGACGAGCACGCAAACTGCCAAGTCTGTCGGTGCTCGTGAAGCCCCCAGTCAAAGATCGGCTCTGGATCCCAGTCTCTGTCCTCCTCGGGCTTCAGAGGGTTCCAGGACCGGAGGTCACGCAGAGCTGATCCTCCGACAGGTAGCTCCCGTCTGACAGCAACGGGGTTGTTTTTTTTTTTTTGTTTTTGTTTTTTTTTGCTCTTTTGTCTTCAGCCTCCTCTTCAGGGACAAGTTGTCTCTCCACTGAAAAGTCTGTAAAATGATATTTTTTGGCGCTCTCACAAGACTCCAGTGGGAGGACGAATCTCGTCTCATCTGGAGGCGTGGCAAACAATCACGGAAGACCGGTGGATTTTGTCCATCGCTCGGGCGGGCTTCCACTTACCCCCCCCACCCTTCAATCCTCCCTTTCAGCAGTCGGGGACGCCCTCCCTCAGAGGTCCAGAAGCTTCTAGATCTCAAGGTGGTGGAACCCCTTCCCCTAGAGGAACGAGGGGGAGGGTTTTTACTCCTGTCTGGTCATTGTGCCCAAACACAACCAGGCTGGCCTGCGCACCATCCTAGACCCTTTCCAATTCAAGATTGATCATGCCCTGCCAAATAAAGTCCTCTTCATCCGGTCGACTGGCTCTGCGTTGTGGATCTTCAGGATGCGTATATGCATATCCTGATCTGGAGCCCACATCGGAAATATCTGTGGTTCTCCCTGCGAGAGGAGCACTTCCAATTCCGAGTGCTCCCTTTTGGTCTCAGCTCAGCGTGTCTTCACGGAGATGTCGGTCATCGCGGCTTTTCTTCGGCTACAGGGTATTCATGTGCATCCATATTTGGACAACTGGCTTCTGCGCCGTCCTTGTCCAGTGAAAGCCTCGCGCAACCTTCAGTCTTTTCTCCAGCTCCTGTTCTGTCTTGGACTGTCAGTGAGCTGGCTGGAATCCTCAATGATCGGTCAGGATCTGATATTCCTGCTTTTCCATTGAAACACGATCGACTGCAGAGTGTACCCGACTGTGGACAGTATGGCAGATCTGTTGATCACGTGTCAGGTTTTCATTCAGTCGGAGCAAGTCGGCCTGGTGGTTGCAGAGGCTTCTAGGCCTCATGGCCTCGTGCGTACTTGCTCTTCCCCTTGCTCGTCTCAAGATGCGACTCACGCAGATGGTTCTTCGGAGCTCCTGGCTTCAGGCAGTGGACCCGCCCACCAAAATGATTCTGTTTCCACCCTGCATGATGACCACTGGATGTCGGACCTATGGACAGCATGTGAATCTAGGCAGATACAACCATCAGAAATGCTTTTACGGTAAGTAATGCATTGTCATATATTCAAATAACCAAAAGCCCTGATCCAGGATGGACCAGGAAGTAGTCGACGGAATGCACTCCAAAGAACAGCAGCGTTGGCTTCAGTGACTCGCTGCAAAGAGGCACGCACACGAAGTTGTATTCAGACTGACAATCCTTTATTTTATTAGGTCAGCATGGCAAGGAAAAATGTTCAGAAAAAATGACGCGTTTCACGGTGCACAGATCGCTTGTTCGCGTTTGAAAGGGCAGACATAGTCAAGGTGACTGATTTAAAGCACATTAGTCTCCATCCCCCTCACTCTAGATGGTGTCTCCTGTGGAAGTCCCCATACCTATCTGATTACACCATGGCAGACATTTTAACACATACAAGAGAGCATTTTTGCTTCGAGCCATTGAAAGGAAAATGTTACATACATGCTGCTTTTCTATTAAAACGGTCAACATTTTAACTTAAAGTTCAATGTGTACAAATATATTTATGAAAATAATTGCATAGTGCAAAACATTTATCCAGTCAAAAACTGTGTATGGCTTTACTTTTATAAACCCTGCATACGTATCCTCTGCATCAGTATATGGAAACCGCTTGCAGAGAGCAAGTGTTATAACGACCTGGGAACTCTGTATTAAAGTATCCCTAATTGATGCTGTTTCTAATGACAAATGGCACCTCCGTGCGGAAGAAACATTGTTATGGTGCTGCCTACTATAATGGCTGCCATATATGAAAATTAAGCACTATAATAGCCTATGAATGTCTCATTTGATAATGTTACTGTTGCCACAAATGAGATCCAAGGATTATTGCACACCTCAATGAATAAAGTGCATGGTGCTGGTGCAAAATTGCACTGTAAACAAAACTGGTCCAAAATATGCTAAACAGTATTAACTTGCATGTGTTCCACTCGAGTAAGTTTACAAATCAATGAAGTGCTTAGTGCCTGTAAACTTTTGGTGTAAACATTTGACTTGTGCAAACAGCAAAACGATAACAGCTATGTCCATATGATACTGCTCTAGATGTCGCAAGAGCAGAAATTCAAATATTAAAACAAGTGTGCAAATTTGCGTCTCTAATCTATTAGGATCTCTCTAACATATGTAACATTCCTATAATATGGCACCTAATATACAGTCCTTAAAAGGTATAAAACTTGAGCAGCTTAGAAATGTGCCCAATAGCCTCTCCGTGAATTTTAGAAATGTGCCCAATAGCCTCTCTGGTAAATTGAATTTAGAAGTGTGCCCAAGATCCTCTGTGAAAGTTGCATTTAGAAGTGTGCCCAATAGCCACTCGGGAAAGTTGCATTTAGAAGTGTGCCCAATAATCCTCGCTGTGAATTTAGTAGTGTTCCCAATAACCACTCTGTGAAAGTTGCATTTAGATGTGTGCCCAATAACCCCTCTGTGAAATTTAGAGGTTGTACCCATTAGCCTCCATGAGAGTTACATTTAGAAGTGTGCCCAATAGCCACTCTGTGAAAATTGCATTTAGAAGTGTGTCCAATAGACATTCTGGAAAGCTGCATTTGAAATGTACCCAATAGACACTCTGGAAAGTTGCATTTAGAAGTGTGCCCAATAACCCTCTATGAAATTTAGAAGTGTACCCATTAGCCTCTGTAAGAGTTACATTTAGAAGTGTGCCCAATAGCCTGGTAAATTGAATTTAGAAGTGTTCCCAATAGCCTCACTGGAAAATTGAATTTAGAAGTACTCCCAATAGCCTCGCTGAAAATGGATTTAATAGTGCGCCCAATAGCCTCTCTGTGGAAAACTGAATTTAGATATGCGTCCAATATCCTCTGTGAAAGCTGCATTGAAGTGTGCCCATTAGCCACGCTGTGAAAGCTGCATTTAGAAGTGCTACCAATAGCATCTGTGAAAGTGATTATAGAAGTGTATCCAATAGACACTCTGGAAAGTTGCATTTAGAAGTTCGCCCAATAACCTCTCTGGAAAATTGAATTTAGAAATGTGCCCCGTAGACGCTGTGCGAAAATTGCATTTAGAAGTGTACCCAATAACTTCTGCAAGAGTTACACTTAGAAGTGTGCCCAGTAGCCTCACTGATAAATTGAGTTTAGAAATGTTCCCAATAGCCTCTGTATGGAAAATTGTACTTAAAAGTTTGCCTAGTAGCCTCTCTGTGGAAAATAGAACTTAGAAGTTCGCCCAGTTACCCTATCTGGGAAAGTTGCATTTGAAGTTTGCACACTGAAAGAGCATATAACCATTCATACCACACCCCACGCTTACTCTCTCCTTTACATCACCACTCAACTAGAACACAGGGATACTATGACACCATTCGGTATAACTGTTCTCATACGAACATCCGCCGCTTACTCCACATCATTCTATGTAAACACTGCTGGTCTCACACCCTCAGCCAGGCGTTTTCCCCAGGCCTAACGCAGCCACATCCGTTCCGGATTAATCCTGCCAGAACGAACACATTCTCCTGATCTCTCAACCACCACACCTACCGATAAGAACCAGCTATTACACGTGTACCGCACGAGCTGCACACATATCCGGTGCACACACGCACCTTTTGACTCTCCCTTCTCTCTCTACTGATCTGAACTTCGGTTCCCAAGGGCGTTCAACCTACCAGCGCCTTCAGACCATACCAATGGTATATAAGGCGCTATATAAGTGCAAAATAACAATAACAACAATAACAATGATAACAGATCTCCTATGGTGGTTATCTTAGAGCAATCTGTCGGTGAGGGCTCCTTTTCAGAAGCCCTCCCCTCAAATGACAATTATGACGAACTCCTCCATTATTAGGTGGGGTGCGATGTTGGATCATCTTCAGTTATTCGACCTATGGTCGCCACAGGACAGACAATTTCACATAAATTATCTGGTGCTTCTGGCGATTTTCCTGGCGCTCAAAGCTTTCAATCAAGTGATTGTGAACAAAGTGGTCCGCATCCGCACAGACAATGCGTTAGCCATGTTTTTCATCACTAAACATGGGGAGGGTACCAGGTCACCTCCCCTTGTAGATCTAGCCATTGAGATTTGGGAATGGGCCATTCAGCACGGTGTTTGGCTGCTGGCAGTGCACATTCTGGGCCAACTGAATGTGAATGCAGACTCTCTCAGCCGACGAGCGGTGGTCGGCTACGAGTGGGAACTGAACACGGAGATCCTCTCAGCCATTTTTTGCCATTGGGGCACTCCAGAAGTGGACCTCTTTGCAACGTCATTAAACTGGAAACTTCCTTTTGATGCTTCCAGGAACGGACTGGGAGCTTCTTCCCTGGGGGATGCTCTTGAGATTCCGTGGAACATGAGGGCCTAGGCCTTCCCGCCTCTTCCTCTGATTCACCGGGAACTATGCAAGCTCCGGAACACGACAAATTGTGCACTCCTGTTCATAGCTGTTAGGGAGAATTCTCTTCTAAGGCTAATTTCCCTTACCTATAGTCCCCCAGCAGCTTCGCTGGATTTGAAGGGTTTGTTTTTTCTCCTGCTAAGAGTGAGACCCTTTTTTCCCCACTCTTAGACCAATTGCTAGTCTGTTTTAGGCTATCTTGTGTGCTTATGGTCTATGGGGTTTTTCTCACCCTCATTGGAATCGCCTTTTTAACATGTGTGGTACACAGCACCCTCCGTGCCGTACCACAGGGGTGTCGTAGCGACCCCCAAACATAGACTCTATACCCTGGGACTGACTACTGACTCCCAGGGCATGTAAAGTCCCCATTGACTTTACTAGTCAATACCTATGAACTAAACCAGTACAAACGATCTTACTATGGAAGTACTGGAAAGGGTTAATAGTTTTTTTCCTTACGTTCATTTTCGAGTGGGTACCGTACAGTCCCTCTGCCAAGTTTCTGGCTGGTGGCTGTGGTTACTATCGTAAATATTTGACCGCAAATATTTTCCTAAGGGATTTTCCCATTGTTAGAGGCTACCACTTTTACTGACGGCCTCTAACATACTGCCGGTTTATTTTTATATTACCTTTAATCTGGTAGGGTTTTTTTTGCCAGAACTTTAATAATTCTTTCTCGTCTTTCTCTGCAATCCTAACCCGGGTCGGGGATCCTTTGTTTGTCCTTTTGGCGGGTTTCTGCACCGAAGCCCTCCACTCGGCGCCACTGAGTCTGGGGTAGACAGGATGTGTGCGAGGGGGAATAGGCACCCTTGTCAGGGTTGCCTACGCAACCCAAGTCACACTCTGCCCTGATAGGCTGGGGGGGTTCTCCCGCCAGGAGAGCCACCCCACTGTGTGAGTGACAGCTAGGCTGTATGAATAGGGCGATCTTGCTGCATAAAAGTAGGGTCCTGAGGACAAGACGTCGTCACTGGAACTAAGAAACCGAAGAGGAGAGGAGCTGAAGACATCTGCAACGACTGAATCACCGGTGAAGCCCTGCTGCAGATCCTCACCACTTTTCTCCAACGACTCGAGGATCTTCCCTGCAAGAGTAGTCTTCCCTTTAGCTGGTGGGACCAACCAGTTTGCCAATCTCCTTCCAGGACCTGCATTGGTCGAATCGCCAGTGCCCAGCACTAGGAGACCGGATTGCCAGACACCCGTCTACCCGGACCGTGATTTAAAGGAGCGTTACCTTTTATTCGTGTGGCAGCACCGCAGCTGTTTTCATTCCTGGGCAATGCAGTAACTGGAACCTTCCTCCACTACGAGAGCCTCTCTTCCTCTGCTGGATCTCCCGAATTGCAGGAACTACCGCCACCGCAGGAGCCTCTTCTACTTTAAAGGTACATTGTTCCGCCAGGCCTCCCGTTTTGTTGGGTATCGCTATAGGTGTTTTAAATCCTTTAATTACTAGGTTGGCTGCCCCTATCATCTAACATTATCTTTAACCTTCTGCAACCGCCTTTTCGAATCGTTAAAGACTTGACTGCAGCTACTAGAAAATTTTGATCTTGGGCACATTGCCTTGTACCATTGACACTGGCACAGGCCTATTGACTCTGACTAAATTTGTTACAACTGCCTTCTCTAAATTGCTTCTCGCCTAGAAATGTGTTGGTGCACCTAACTCTTATAACCACCTTTTCCATCCCTCTTTTTAAACTTGTGAAGTGCCATTTTGCTTGGTTTTCACCTCAGCATTGCATATGCTAAAGGATTGCCTTGCCTAACCTGTTCACAATCTACTTGGGAAGCGTTGCTGGTGTGTTAGAGTCTAAATCTGTATAACTTGTCCTTTCCCTCCCTTTTGTGAAATTGATGGTGCCATTTCTGCTTGGTTTTCACTGTGCCGTTTTGCTCAGTTTTCACTTTTGCTCAAACTTGTTTACAATTTAAATAGGGAGTTGTGTATACTTTTCTTGACTGATTTAACTTGCGTTGATAATAGTGATTTGTGTGTGAACATCAGAGTGTGTAAAATAAATATAGATTTTCTTTTTGATACAGAGCTTTGGTCAGTGTTTCCTTGTTCCATAGTACTGTAGTCCTAATCTGTAAATCCTGAATACTGTTCATCTCCCTCTTAGATATGTCTGACTGCTTAGTCACAGCTGCCTACTAAATATTTATGGTACAGACTAATACCAAAGGGGATTTTCTTGCATACACCTGTAGTCTTAATCTTCTGTAGTGCTCCCTAAGCGAACTGCACAGGATTCTGCCTAACAATAGCCCCTTGGTGGCACGCCAAATTCTGATTTTCGGAGCTTCAGCATCTGTCAGTGTGCTCACCGGTCATGCTTCCGCAGATTCCCAACTTGCTTCAGCAGATGTGGCACCCCTTCCCACAAGCATTCAGCTTGGCGGCCTGGTGCCTGAGTTCAAATCCTTAGAAAGTTTCAACTTGTCAGTGGGTAATATGCATATTATCCAGGCGGCTAGAAAACCTTCGACAAGGTCTCAGTATAGGAGCAAGTGGCTCCGGTTCTGTCACTGGTGTTTAGCTAAGCAGCTGGACCCCATAGACGCTACCATCGACACAGTACTGTCTTTCGTTTGTCATCTGGCAACTTCAGGCATACATGACATGTCTTGTAGGACTTATTTGTCGGCTATCGCTGCTTACCTGTCCACGGACACTTGCTCTTTTTCATTGACAAACCCTGTCATCAAGACACTTTGCAGGTCTATTGCATCTTTACCTATCTGTATGCAACCTGCAACCAAAGTTGCAATTGAATGTGGTCCTCACTGCCTTATGCCATAAACCTTTTGAGCCCATGGCTACGGGGGACTTTAAGTTCTTTTAGTGGAAAATGGCTTTTCTGATTGCGGTGATTTCGGCAAGGCATGTAAGCGAGCTTCAGGCCTGGTCTGTAGAACATCCATTCCTCACCTTTCATAAGGATAAGGTTGTCCTCTGGACTAATCCTTCTTTCCTTCCAAGGTGGTATCCGATTTTCATCTGAACAAGTCTATTTTTTTTACCAGTCTTCTTTCCAGAGCCAGCCTCAGATGCCGAGAGGGTATTGCATAATTTGGATGTCTGAAGATCTCAAGTTCTATTTGGACAGAACATCTAAACTTAGGAGCTCTTAGGAGCTTTTTGTGACCTTCGGAGATCCGAAAGGAAAGCCGGCCTCGAACGCAACTATCTCCTGATGGATTGCTTCCTGTATATCAGAGGCGTATACTGTTCAGGGCCTTCAGCCTCCAAAAGGAATTCATGCCCATCTTGTGCGGGGCAAGGCAGCTGCTGTTGCCTTCCAGAAATGTGTTCCGTCGTAAACCATTACCAGAGCAGCTATGTCGGTTTCCCCATCAGCTTTTTGTAAGCATTATTGCTTTGACCTGAGCTCCAGAGCGATGCTCAATTCGGTCAGGCTTTTCTTAAGAACCTTTTTCATTAAGGGAGTTCCATCCACCTGTTTTTCCTGTGAGGAGTGCTTGGTGATCTCCCAAAGTATGGAGCAAAGGGGCCAGGACATAGGAATATAACAAAGTTACTCACCGTAGTGACTACCTTACTCCTAGTCCATAGTCCCTTTCCTCCATACTCCTGCCCGATGTCCCCTGTAATAAGTATCCTCTATTATTGCTTAAAGGTATCAGACCTGGCGATAGAAAAGGACTGAAGGGGGCGATGCACGGGGCGGAGCTACGGAGGGCGGGGGTTACGGCTGCACGCGGTACAACGTGTAAAAAGGACACATTTTTCAATTTCATGCTTTTTTAAAAGTGTTCTGGTCCCGCCCCACTGGACGGAATGTCCCAAAAGTATGGATGAAAGGGGTCTATGGACTAGGAGTAAGGTTAAAAAAAAAAAACACACAGATGTAGAAGACTGTATCCTGGACCTGCCGTTTGAGGGGAAGATCTTTCACTCGCCTAAAGACAAGGAACTAGACAAAATGAAAAATGTCCCATAGAGCCAAACCACTGGCTATTCTGGCAAAGCCAGCTCCCAGGGCTTTTGGACAGAACCAAGCCAGATGGGGAAGAACCTTCGTGGATTCAGGGGCTTCCAAGGTCGGAAGGCAACCAGTAAGGTCCCCCAGCCATCGTAGGCATCAGCGCCCTTCACATAAGGGCTTCTCTCAGTCCCCCCTCCCAAGCACCAGCCTCAGATCCAAAGAAGCATTGACGGCCACATCAAGGTGCACAGTTCTCCAGTTGGGGGCAGGCTTGCTCTCCTCACTCAGTCCTGGTTGACTTTCAAAGTGTGGCAGGGGAGGAAGTCCCCAACCCCCCCGGCCGCCCTGTGAGGCTCTGGGTTATACTTGTGGATTTTTGTGATGCAGAAATAGATCCAGGCTGGCCTGTGAGTGGTTTTTGATCTGCCCTTCCTGAACCTTTCCCTACCCCCTCCAAAAATTCAAGATGGTTACGCCAGCTCTGATAGCAGAGTCTGTGTGGCTGAGACTGGACGTGCTCCCTAGATTTGAAGGATGCATACTTGCACGTCCCTATCTGGCAGCCCTACTGCCCGTTCCTGTGGTTCAGAGTGATGGGGCTGCATCATTGTCCGTATATGGTACTGCCTTTCGGGTTTAACCTGTCCCATGGGTGTTTACAAGGTTGATGCATGCTGTGGCACCCTTGCTCCGATGCGACGGCCACCATCTATATCCATACCTCGATGACTGGTTGGTTGAATCGCCTGTGGGAACGGCGGGGGGGTGGGGGGGTTTTGCTTGAGGTACCAACACCTGCTGGAGATTTTGGCAGCATGTAACCACCTCCAGAGTCTATCACCAAGGATTACTCTCTGGAGGGATGGAAAGCTACACACGTGCACATTGTGCATGAGCGAGGGAGGAACCGAATAATCACGTCAATTTCCTCGAATTGAAGGCCTGGGCTTTCCTGCCTTTAATGAGTGGGCAGGCGGTCTGCCTGCAAACCGACAGCTCCACGTGCATGTTCTGCATCAACAAGCAGGTGTGATCCAGTCCCCCCCCACCGCCCTTCTGTGCAGGCTCACCATAGTTGTAAGGGAGTAGGCAACGGCGCACCAGATATGGCTGTCGAGCAATTTATCTGCCAGGGGAATCTAACATGGTGGCGGATAGGCTCAGCAGACTCTGGGTGGACAACTACGAGTGGCGGCTAGAGGAACAAGTCCTGTTAGACATCTTCAGAAGATGGGGCGGACCCCACATAGACCTGTTTGCCATGGAGCAGAACCGGAGATGTTTGCAGTATATGTCCCTGCAGAGACAGGGATAAGGCTCCCCTACACCTCACTTGGAGCAGGATACAGGCATATGAATTTCCCCCAACCACTATCATTCGCAAAGTTCTCAGCAAAGTCCGAGTCCTCCAACATGAGCCTGATTTTAATTGCCCTGAGGTGGCTGGAGCGACCCTGGTTCTCAAGACCCAAGCTGTATCTTTCCGTGAGTGAGGCTTCTTGGCACAGGGCGTGGCGCAAGGCTTCAAAATGGCAGAGCGGCATTGGGGTGCTGCCTGCCAGGCTGGTGGCCAGCTTGGACTTGCCTTAAAGCCTGCCAGTGCTTTCGCCCATCGAGTGGGGTTTGTAGGATGAACCCAGCCCCCTTCCTCCTAGAAGCGGCAGCGAATCATACGGTGCAGGGTTTTGGTACCTTTTAGGGGTACATCTACCCACTTCAGCCATACAGCTACATGCATCAGGCGCTTGAGTGCTTTGGTCTGGAGTGTGGGATATATTTACCCACTCAGCAGTACTTCCCCACTTCACCAAGCTGCGCATCTGCAGTCACCAGCAAAATGGCTGCGCTGGCTCCTGTGGGCCCCATGGCCTCAAAGCTGCGGTTTTCAGCGACAAAAAGATTGCTACACCATCTTGCCAAGCACATATTCTGCGGGATGGAACAAGGGGGCACACTGAGGAAGCCTGCCAGTATGTTCTTACATATACAAAAGAAAGAGTGGCAAAAGCAGCACTGTTTTGCTGCCAGCACAAAGTTCCATGGAAAAAGGGAATTATTCACATTTAAAAATTATGCTGCTCTGCGGCTCTTTCCTCCGATTCCTTATCGCAATATTTGATTAATAAGAACCTTCCATGCTTATCCCCATTCACATTGTGCTTCAGCAAAACCAAGCATGACCACTGAATGGCAGGCTCTGTGAAGCCAAATCTGAAAAAGAAACTTAATTTTCCGCCACACAGGAAAAGCGTCACTTTTTGAGTTGCAAACTGTCAAGAATGAGTAATTCAGTGAAACTCCAGCTCTGGGCTATGTCGGTCTCAGTGCATCTGTGGTTCAAGTAAAACTGCTGCCTACCAGAAACTAACCATGGCTGCAAAATAATATTGGCATGGCAGATGGGAAAATAAATGCCATCTACATTTGCTCCACATGTGTCAAAATGGGTTTTGCAAACTAAAGAAAAAAAAGGCCTTTCTTTTTTAACAAGTACAATGTTGAACAAAAGCTTCTCCTTGCCTAGCAATGTGAAAGGGGATTGTGCTGTGAAGATGCATGTATGAGATGGTTCTATTCAGTAGGTTTTCCTCCAATTCAGAGCCAAAAATAAATAACATTAAATCAAACTGTAGTGGCTGCATGGGGGGATGTCAGCCTGTTAGGCAGAAACCTGTGCAGTTCCCTCTGGGACCACTGCAAAAGATTAAAGACTACAGGTGTTTGGCAGTAAACCCACTTGGTAGCAGTCTGTACCACACAGATTCACTTGGTAGCTGTGGCTGAGCAGTCAGACTTCCCTCAAGAAGAGTTGGGCAGTATACAGAGTATTCACAATAGGTCAAGAGAACACAATAGAACAAGTAAGCACTGACCAGGGCTTGGTGTAAAAGAGATTTATTTATTTAAAACAACATCTAGAAAAACACAGGCACTAATAGTAAGCAATTCAAAAACACGGTCACTAAAAGATATACACTCCCTTAAAAGAATATTAGACAAGTCTTAAGTAAAGCCCCACTTATTTTCAGACAGCAGTGAGCGCTTAACGTAGATGGCACTCTAATAGTTAGTTTTAAAAACGGAGAAAAGCAGAGAACAAGTTGAAACGGATCCCAACACTTTTACAAGAACATAACAAGAGAGGAAGGCAAAGTAAAACCGTGAATTCAGTCAGTAGGCCGGATCCGCTTTAAGAGGATCAAAACGAAATGTGTCCAAGGTCACACGGTTGCAGTGCACAAAAGTCTTGTAATGGTTCAAAAAGGAGTTGGACCAAAGAAAGGGGACCAGTTAGAGGGTCAAGGCGGCCAGCCCAGTCCAGAAGGTTAAGGAGTTATTACCTTGTAGCAATCTTTAGAAAGGGAGGCCTGGCGGACACGGTACCTTAAAGTGGTGAGAACACTCCAGCGGGGCAGTTGTTCCTGGCAGCGGATGCAAGTCGGTGCTTCGTCCGGGGGAAGAGAGGATCTCGTCTTGGAGGAAGACAGGAGTCTGTTGCACTGCCAGGGAAGAAACCAGCCGCAGAGTTTCTCAGGTACAAGGAGCGGTCAGTTGATTCGCGGTTCAGTGTTGAGTGGCTTTCTCCCGGCCGCCGGGGTGCTTGGCACGGGCAGTTCGACCACAAACCGGTCTGGGGTGCGAACAAAGGTAAACTGGTTGTGCCCACCAGTCAGGGGAAGAAGCCTCTCCAGCCGGGAGATCTTCTGTCGTTGGGAAGTGGTGAGTCGGTTCTGCAGGGCTCCACCGGTGGTGTCGTCGTGGTAGGTCGGCTCAGCTTCTCCCTCGTCGGATTCTCAGGTCCTGTGGCGACTTCTGAAGTTCCAGTCCCCAAAGCCCTGCTTTTATGCAGAAAACCCCCATTCACTCAGCCTAGCTGTCAATCAAACATGCTAAGTGGTGAGCCGGCCGGCTCACCACTTGGGCCAATCACACAAGAGTGCAACTTGAGTTACCAAGGTAACTCAGTCCAGGGTGCCTAAACCCCCTTCCACACCCCCTGTGGTACCCAGACAGAGTGGCACCACTTTTGGAGGCTTCTGTGGAGAAGCCCGCCAAAAGTGGAACAAAGGGCTCGATTTGGGTTGGAGTCACAGAAGAGAACACAAATGCCATTTTAGAAACGAGTCCTGGCAAAAAATATCAACCGGCGAATTAATATTAATTAAATAAACCGGCGTTATGTTCGAGGCTATGAGAATTAAATAAAGTTGGTAGCCTCGAACAATGGGAAAATCCCGTAGGGAAATATTCACGGTTGAATATAAAAAGTAGTATCCACCGCCACCAGCCAAAACTCGATCAGGGGGGACGGAGACGTGCCCCCTCAACTAACAGACCCTGGGGCAATCGAATTGCCCCGACCAGTACGTCCACAATATGATGGTTTGTACTTGTTTGTTAATAATTTGGGACTAGTAAAGTCAATGGTGACTTTACATGCCCTGGGAGACAGTTGTCATTCCCAGGGTATGGAGTCTATGGTGGGGTTTCACTATGACACTCCTGTGTTACGGCACGGAGGGTGCTGTGTAACACACACAGTAAAAACACATGAGACCCTATGGAGTAAAGGACCCCATAGCCCATTAAACACATTACCAGTCAAAGGAATACCATAAATCATGTCCAAGAGTGGGAGAAAGAGTCTCACTCTTGGCCGGAGGAAAAAACAAACTCCAGAAATCCAGCAAAGCTGCTGGGGGACTCACTAGGTTAGGAAGTTCAGCCTAAAGAGCGAATTCTCCCTAACACAGCCCAAAAACAGGTTTCTGCTGAGAGGATAAAGAAACAAAAGGGAACCATTGTAAACTTCCAGGACACCCAAGTGATAATTACTAGGTTGGCCAGACTGTTGTCTGTGCTCCAGCCTTGTACAAAAGAATTCTAGTACACCAAAGTGAAATATCACACCTATTCGTGACTTCCACCAGAAGCTTCAAAGGAACTCTGTGACAACCTTGGACTGAGGGAGTAGCTTGGGAAGCTATGCCCAAATATGTGTAACGATACAGCCCATCTGTTTCCAGAGACTATTGTATAAATAAACTGAAGACTTTTATCTCTGTAGCAGAGCTTTGCACAAATGTGACAATGTCACGGTTTAAATGTGATTTTTGTGGTTTAGAATTTAAGACATTGTAGCATTCTCTGACCCCTTGGGAATAGAAATGCCAAAGAATTGGATATTAAAAGGAAAGTATCCATGATGCAATTGCACATTTTTTTTAACTTGTTTATTAACAGCGCACAGGAGCAAGCATGAAAAACTTAAATTTGTTACAGACAACATATGACCTTTGCAATTCCCCCTTCCCCCCCAACCCCTACGCATGCCCCTTCCCCCCCCAACCCCTACGCCTGCAGAAGGCATTGTTCCCGGGCCTCATTCCGTCCCGCCAGGCGGCGAGCCGTCCCCCATAGAATGGAGAGCGGTCGCGATCAGGCGCGGCTTAAAAGTAAGTGCCGGATATTTCTGGTCGTAGTCCAGGACCGGAGTCCAGGCGTCCAAGAAACGATAGTCTGCCCGCCTTAGCTGCCGTGACCTTTTCAGCTATTAGGATGTCCCAGAGTTTGATCCACCATAGGGCCATGAGGGGGCCATCCGCAGTTTTCCAGGTGCGGGCAACCATGATTTTGGTGGCCAGCAAGAGTTGAGTGATCAGCGTGGCCCTCCTTCCCGTTCTCGGGTAAGCGTCCGGGTGCGGGAATCCCAAGAAGGACCTGTTCTGGAGTTAGCGGAATGGTCATTTGGGTGATGTCTTTTATAGTGGCGAGGCATTGGGTCCAAAACTCCTTTACCTTAGGGCAGGTCCACCACATGTGGAAGTAGGATCCCAAGTGGCCGCATAGACGCCAGCAGTGGGGGTCCAGGGCTTGTTGGAAGTGGTGAAGACGTAAAGGGGGGTAGTACCATCGCAAAAGCAGTGTGTGGGCGCATTCCCGGTTGGTGATTAAGCGGGATGCCGTGCGTGTCCTGGTCCAGATATCCACCAAGGATTGGTCCTCTATAGCGTGATCCAGGTCCGTCTCCCACAGGGACATCTAGGAGGGTTTTGAGAGGAGGGGGTCGTCCAGCAGTAGCTTGTAGAGAGCGGAAATCTTCCCTTGGGCAGGCAGGTCAGACACTGTGAGTTCCAAGGGAGTAAGAGGCCGAGTTGCTGCCATCCGAGTCTGGGGGTTGGAGCACCAGTGTCTTAGTTGGGCATAGGAGAATCTGTCCGTCTCCACCAGCTGAAGAGGTTTTACATTGTTCGAAGGTAAGGGGGGGGGGGGGGGAGTCTCCTGCAAAGAGCTGTCCCAGCGTTTCAAGGCCTCCTGCGACCCAGTTCCTGAAGTTTGCTGGCTGAGCTCCCGGGGAGAAGGCCGGGTTGAGGAAGATTTGGGAGAGCGCGCTCAGGTCGCCTGGGATCCCTCTGGATCTGCGGGCCCACTCCCATGCCTTTTATCAAGTTTTTCGTGGCCATCAGCACATCTGGCCAACTCTGACGCAAGGCGTTGGGGAGGAACGGGAGGAAGCGAAGAGGCAGGGGTAGGCTGGATTGTTCGATGTCCACCCACTTTGGGCGACCTGAGGCCAGTCCCCATGCCTGGAGATGGGCCAGCTGCGCTGCCATATAGTACTTGAGGAGGTCCGGGACCCCCAGCCCTCCCAGTCTAGCGCTGGCCATCATCGTTTTCCGGGGATTCCTCGCTTTCCTGCCCTTCCATATAAAGTCGATCAATTTCCGTTGAAGCTTCATGAGGGGGGCAAGGGGGATTGAGACGGGAAGGGAAGCGCAGGCATATAGGAATCGGGGAAGGAGGTTCATTTTGCAAGTCGTTGTACGGCCAGGCACGGCGAAAAGCAGGGGGAACGGGGGGCATCCCTGCCTCGTTCCGCAGGTAGGAAGGATAGGGTCCGACAGGTGGCCGTTAACTCTGAGCCTGGTTTTGAGAGCTTGATAATTTGCCAGGACCATTTTCCTGAAGATTGGACCAAAGCTGAAGGCTTCGTGGGTAAGAGTAAGAATCGACCAGTCCTCCTTATCGAAGGCCTTGGTCGCGTCCAGGGCAAGTAAGGCCAGCTGCTGGGAATTTCTTGTGGTCACCTCTGAGGTTTAGAGCTCTGCGAATGTTATCTTTCGTGGACCGGTAGTTGATAAAGCCGGTTTGGTCCGGGTCTATGATGTTCGGTAGGACCGGAGCCATGCGGTTAGCCAAGATCTTTGAAAAAATATTGGCATCCAAATTGAGCAAGGAAATCGGTCTGTACGAGCTGTTCTCAAGGGGTTCCTTTCCTGGCTTTAAAGCGAGAACCGTGATGGATTCCTGCATGGACGGAGTGATCGTTCTAGTAGTCGCAAATGAATTGAAAAGGCGGACCAAGGGAGTCACCAATTGGGGACGAAAGAGTTTATAAAACCGGGTGGGGAAGCCGTCCGGGCCGGGGGCCCTAGGCTTCAAACTCTTTATAGCCTCTTCCACCTCCTCCTCCTCCGTGATAGGCGTTTCCAGCTCCTGGCTAACCTCCGGGGCCAGGCATGGAAGGGCTGCCTTACGGATGTATGCGCGCTTCCAAGTCCCTCGGGACCGCTGTCATAATCTCGGATTGATGGGCCGCGGCCAGCCAAATTTTCTCTTGGTCTGCATAGTGAACCGACCCCTGTGGGTCTCGAAGCCCCAGGGTGGATTTCCGAGTCTTCTCCCTAGCCAGCTTGCTGACCAGGAGCTTGTTGGCTTTGTTATTGTGGACATAGTACCATTGTTTGGTTCTAGCGAGCAGGTTCGCAGTGGTGTCGGCGTGGAAAGCCTCGAGCTTCTTCCTCGCCATTTGCAACGCTTTATAGGATTTTGGGGACCAGCCCTTCCGCTTGTGGACCGCTTCGGCTGCACAAACCTTGGCCTCCAGGGCGTCCCGGGTCGCCTTCTTCTGTTTGTGAAACGCGGCGCCTTGGGCGATCAGTTCCCCCCTGAGCACCGCCTTCATGGCGTCCCAGGTGTTGGCGGGGGACGTGTCTTCGTTACGTTTCTCCGTAAAGAATTTTTTGATAGTCCTCGCATCTCTCGTCATGTCCCCCAGGATAGGGTCATACAAGGTCCATTGGCGACGTGGAGGGGGATCCGAGTTGAGGACTCGGAGGGAGAGCGAGACCGGGCCATGGTCCGAGAGGATCTGAGGGCCGATCGTGACGTCATCCGTGAAGGCCAGGATCCGGGGTGAGGCCAACAGCAAGTCGATTCTGGAGAAAGTGCAATGTACATATGAGTAAAAGGTGAAGTCCTTCTCCTCAGTGTATAACACTCTCCAGGTGTCGACATCAAGCGTGCGGAACAAGTGGAGCAGGGCCTGGGCTAGCTTCTGGTCCCTAGAGGTTGGGGGGAGAGACCTGTCTTTAAGGGGGGTCTGGGGCCCCGTTGAAATCACCCCTGATGACAAGTTGACCCTTAGTGAACGGGAGGAGGATCTCTTCCATGCCCTGGTAAAATCCTTCTTGGAACTCATTCGGGGCATATGCTGAGACGAGAGTGTAGAATTGGCCCATAATGATGCATTTGACAGCCACAAAGCGACCCTCTCGGCAGCGCAGGACGTCGAGGACCTGGGGGATCAAGCCCGCAGCCAGAAGGATAGCGGTGCCACCCTTGTTGGTGCCATTGGACGGTAAGAATTGCGTGGGGAAGAGCCTGTTCCAGAGGCGGGAAAAGTCTGCTGGAATTAGGTGTGTTTCCTGAAGAAAAGCGATTGAGGTTCCGTCGGATTGCAGCCTGTGTAGGATGGATTTTCTCTTCGGGGGGCGAGGGGGGGTTCAGGCCCCTAACATTCAAGGTGGTGAGTTTCAATTTCTGGTTCGGGGGCTGGCTTTCCGAGGACCTTTGCCGCGGGGGGGCGGGATTGGGAGGGATCTAGGTTAGCCATGGCTGCGATGTGTCAGCAGAGTTAGAGCTCCTGTGGCTGATGGTTTTTAACAAGACTCCAACGGGAGTTCCGGACTTCCAACTTCGGCCTCCAACGGGAGGACCTAACTGTGGCCGGGGGGCCGATTGGTAACTGTCGGCGGGTCCCCCGGGCGTCCCAGGCCGGCAACGGGCGACCTGGGCAACATGATCGAAATTTTCTAGAATGGTAATACGATGACATCCACCTTGGATAAGGGTGTAGGCTGCATGGGGTCCGCGGCGGGCTTAAGAGAATATCGCTAGTCTTGGTGCCGCTTGATCCTTAGGGGAAGCGTGGGCCATCATCTGGGTTTGTGGGATCTCTGCACTCGTGACCAGGGGGTCCGTTTCGGGTTGGGGGAGCCAAGCTCCAAGGCCGGGTCTGACCGAGGTGGGAGAGAGGGCCCCGAGCCCTCGGGAGAGCCTGGTCGTAGAATGTAGGCCGCGTCCTCGAGGTGACTGATGGTGCAAGGAGTGCCTTTATATGAAAATTGTAGCGCCGTAGGAAACAGCCATCTGTAACACACCTGCTGGTCTCGGAGAAAAAGGGTGACGGGACGGAGCATTCTGCATTTTTGAAGGGTTATGGGCGATAGATCTTGGAAGATTTGAAGTGGGGATCCCTGGAAGGAGAGCTCGTTCTTTGAGCGGCCTATCGCAGCGATGGCCTCCTTGGTGGTGAAGAAGTGGACTCTCGTGATGACATCTGGGGGAGAGTCTGTGTCAGATCCCCGCCGAGGGCGCATTCGGTGGGTACGGTCAAGTAGGAGTTGCGTTTCATCTAAATCCTGCAGTAGAGATTGAAAGAGGGTGCTGTCATATTCGGGAAGTTCCTTGTCCGGGATTGATGAGGGGACCCCTCGGAACCGTAAGTTGTTGCGCCGGGAGTGGTTTTCCATATCCTCTTGCTTGAATTTGAGGATTTCGGTTCTGTCCATTAGAGCTTGGATGTTATGTTGCATCTCCTTTGAGTTAGAATGGTCCACTGCCAGTTCCTCAACCTCCACTATTCGGTGTTCAACGTTGTCAATCCGTTCGGTTTGTTACAACTTGGCTGTGAGTTCCGTCATGCAGTTCCGGAATTCTGCTTTAATGTCTGACATAAAGACCTGGAGGTCTTCCTTGGTGGCCAGCGTGCCCTTCACGTCGGAGCACCTCTGGGGAGTTAGATTCGGGGGGGTCGGTTTTCTTCCTTCTGCGTGGCCTGCAGCATGTTGGCAATGTCGGTGCCCCTCGATTTCACCACCTTGGTCATGGCTTTGGGGGAGACGCAATGGGTCCCGAGAGTTGGCCCCGAGGGGGTGGGGGGAGAATATGCTCACTGCCAGGGGCCACAGGAGCCTAAGGTGGCAATGGGAATGGAGTGGGCCGGGGCACCCCAGGAGATTTCTCAAGGAGGAGGGGCATGAGTGCCTTCGCAGGATAGTAATAGTGTCGTGATGAGAAGCCACACAAAGTGAGAGGCCCGGATCCAAGGCAATGGGGTGGAGGTGGATCCGCTCCGCCGGTGCGTGGTGATGGTGGGCAGGGGAACCCCAGGAAGCTGCAGGAGCACCAGGACCACCGCTGTGGAAGAAGACCACGATCAATAGGAGGTGGGGGGAGCTCAATCCAGTAGGCCTCAGGGATGGCGGCGGGCCTCCAGGCCAGCCCCCAAGGGAAGCCAATACTGGGTGCAAGTGGGGAGGCTCAGGGGCCGAGCCCACCTGACTCAATGGGGCCAGAGGCGCTCACCTGGAGAGTGGCGCGCCGATCACGCTGGAGATAGTGGCAGGGGAGCCCTCCTCCAGAAGGGCTCCCTGTGGCTGTAGGCACGTCGGTTCCACTGGCTCAAGGTGTCAGCTGCTGGGCGGCGGGTCCGTCGGAGCTTGAAATGCTTGATGGGGCCAGCGGCGCCCGCCTGGAGAGTAGAGCGTCGACCGCGCTGGAGGTGATGGCTGGGTGGCCCTCCTCCAGAACTGGATTAGGGCGCCGGATGCTAAGCGACAGGTCCGCCAGAGCTCGTCTTCCAGGGGGAGGCCCCTGGATGAAGCGGCAGTGGTCCGCTGGGAGCCCCTGCGTCAACAGGCCCAGGCGAGGGGGAAGGATGCAGCGCTGTAGCTCTCAGCGTTGGAATGGTGGGAGTCCAAACGGTCGCTGGACCCGGCAGTCTCAATCGAGGACCCCATGCAGATGAGGGGGAGGGATGGGGGCGACGGCAGGTACTACAAGGGTAGTGCTGTTGCATGTTGGAGCCAAAATCCCCCCCCCCCCCCGCATCTGGCATGAGAGCGCCAGCGGGCCGCGGTGGCGAAGAGTCCCGGTCGCGGCCGCCATCTTGAATCGCGGCGGGGAACACCGAGGAGAAGTTCCTACGCCGCGTTTTCAGCCGCTCTGCCGCGTTATGGGCCAGGGATGTAGCCACGGGGACAGGAGACGTTCCGCTGTAGATCCCCGTCAGGAGGTTACAGCATAGCGGGAACCGGCGAAAGATCAGTCCGAGCCGTGGACCCCAACGGAGGCCATCAATGGAGCAGCCTCATCCGCAGTGCTCCAGGCCACGCCCCCCGCAATTGCGAATTTTAATAATTACATGCCTAATGATATTCCCCACCCATGTATAAAGTTACAGAATTTTAAAGTAATATAATTCCCATTGAAAAGCGCGAAAAACTGGTAGAAGGGCGAAACAAGGTCCCACGACCGTGAGGATTGGACTGAAATGCTATACATAAAATATATAATCTGCCCATGTGACTTGTTACCGTGCCACAACTATACAAATGTGTTAATTCTATTATGACTGATTTTTCGCAAAACGGTCTGTGGGAAGTCTTTAACTCATAAAATGCAACCTCTTAAACTGGGACTCCTCTTCGAAGAGGCAACCAACATTGATTATCCTATCCGCTTCTTGGAGGTAGGCCTAGCTCAGTTCTGCTCACCAATAATTCTGTGATGTCACCATGCTCTATAAATAAGAGTGGTTGACAGAGCTCCATACACACCTGCTCCTGAATTCCTGCGCTGTGTTCCTGATCTCATTCATCTTGCTGATTGCTGATTTTCCCTACAAGGCCAGAGCATTGCTTGCGCTACTCCAGAGCCCAATGCAAAACCCAAGCATAGCTGATTGCTACTCCAGCAAGTCCATTGATCCAGAAAAACCCACTGAATCCCATTAAAAATGGGAAAGCTGTGGTACCTTAAGCATCCTGAAACCAGACCGGCTTGCGACCCACTAACTGCATGCCCGCTACAATACTGCCATCCAGTGACCAGAACTACTAGAATTGCCCAGCTGTTTGCTGTAAGGCGTGCCCGCCGTGTGGAGACCAGTCCCCCATGACTGTCCAAAAATACCAAAAACTCAAACTGTGTCACAGAAACACATAGCTTGCCTTTTTTGTTCTTATCCGACTCTCTAATAAGCAGTCTTATTCAGATCCTGCTAACTTGTTGAAACTGTTCGAATTATCCGTGTACCTTGACTTTCTAAAGTGCTTGTGCCATCTCTTTATTTTTGTTTGGTGTAAATCCTAAGCCCCTAGTCATATTTTGAGTGATCAGACTAGTTTCCGCTTAGGGTTGGCCGCTGGGGTGATATGGTTGAAGTCGCGAATCAACCATGCATCTAATTGTGTCCCTCTTTGGCGGTGTAGTCTGAATAGTCTAGTTTAAAGTAAACCTGTTCTTGTCTCAACTGACTTTCTTCATTTTACACATATCAACCCTTTTTCTATCTTGCATATCTCATCCAGTTTTTTAGCTAGAGGCCTACTTTCACTTTTATCTTGTCCCTGTGATGTACATCTTTACCCCAGCCCAAAATCCAAATTAGGTAAATTGCACGTTTTCCAACGTGTCATTTGGCTGTAGCATGTTTTAACTTCCACTCATTTTCGAATTGTATGCTTATTGTTGATCCATTGCCTTGTGATTGCTAGTGTTTGTGCATTGTTGCCGTAGTGAGATCATTTTTACTTCAAATTTTAACCGCATATTAATTATTTGCCATTTCCGAGTATCATTTCATGCTATTGCAAAGGGTTTAAAATTGCCTCTTTTTTTAAAAACTCTTTTTATTGATTTTCACAGGACAACAAAGAAACCTCCCCTCCCCCACCCCTTTCCCCCCCGGCAACGAGCTAACCCCTTCAACCACCCTCCACACGAGCAGAAATTCTACAATCAATGCAAATCCAACAGTCTCAATCATTGTGGGCACCACATCACTGTAAAATCGCCTTTGAGAACGTTCAATAATTCCTCCCAATCCGCTGCAAGCGCTGGATCTTATTGTCCATGGTGTAAGTTGCCCATTCCAGAGCCACTATCTCCCACATCTTTCTGAACCAATCTTGAATCGCGTGCACCTCTGGGCCCCTTCCATCTCTGGGCTATTAACAGCATTGTGGCAAGAGTCGTTATGACTTTGGATTTTTCCCACCCTCTGGGTTCCCCTGCCTCCACCCCTCCCGCAAGCCCAGCAGGATTTGCGCTGGAGTCCTTTTATCGTCCCGCCCAAAGGCCTGTTCCTGGGCTTCCCGCACTCCCCAATACCCCCCGCCACCCCAAAACGAAACAATCTTTTGACATTTCCACCAGACGTGCTCTGCGGAGCCCACCATCCCACAGCCCCTCCAGCAGAGCCCCGACACCGTTGGGTAAAATCTATGGAGCCGGGCCGGGGTGTAATGCCACCCAAACAAAATCTTGTACCATGCTTCTTGCAGGAAGGGGGCCTTGACCAGTTTAGGGATCCTCCTCCACAGCCTTTCCCAGTCCGATCTACTAATCGCACCTCCCATAATCCGCTCCCATTCCCCCATGTAGGCCCATTGGACCCCCGCCCTGGAGCCGTCCAGAATCTTATAGATATTAGAGATAAGGCCCCTCGCCCCATCCTTAGTGAGCAGAAATGTTTCAAAGAGTGTTGGGTCCCTCGTGGCCGCCTGCTTGACCCCAGGATGTAGCGCCCAATGGCAAATCAGAGCATACTGTAATCTCTCTCCTTCCTGAACTGCAAAGAGCCTGTTAGTCATTAAATGATAATAGTTCCCCTCCAACAAACATATCACATAATTTCCGACAGCCACCCTCCTGCCACTTCGTGAATGCTCCCCTCTCCATGCCCGGTGAGAAATCCCCATTACCAAAGATGGGGGTAAAGGGAGACGGAAATGTGATGATCCACTCGGAGCCCGCCAACCTGTCGCAGATATCTGCCATTAGTTTAGTTGTGGAGCTCTCGTATAGGTTTCGGGGTCTAAGTGGTTTCGGGAGCCACAATACCTCCGCTAAGTTGCGGTGCGCTACGGCCCTATCCATCCGCACCCATAATTTGTCCTGCGCCCCTTCCTCTCCCTTCAGCCATTCCCTGATAATACTTAGCTGTGATGCCTCATAATATCGCTGAGAATTCGGCAAAGCAAGACCGCCCTCACTCTCTGGGGCCATCAGGAGACTGACACCCACCCTCGGTCTTTTCCCCCCCTCAAATGAAACCCTTGGTCAGCAGCCAGTCCCAACTCCTTAAAGTAACTCCCCGGGACTGGCTGCGGGACAACTTGAAAAAGATACAAGAGCCGCGGGAGCGTCACCATTTTAACCGCAGCTATCCGCCCTATCCAGGACACTCTTAGATCCCTCCACCTTTGAAAATCCCTCTTAATGGCTTTAAGGAGCGGTGGAAAATTCGCCGAGAACCAACCCGCCAATGACGCCATAATTCTCACTCCCAGATACCGAATCCCACCAGGGCTCCACCAGAAGTTAGTATTCGCTCTCAGGTTCTCCCTCTCTGCTGCCCCCAATGTTAAACTCAGGACCTCCGATTTTGTGGTGTTCATTTTGAGCCCCGAGGCTGCCCCAAATGTCTCCAAAAGGGACATACTAGCCTGTAGTGATTCCCGTGGGACTATGAGCATGAGCAACATGTCGTTGGCAAAAGCTGCTACTTTATGTTGCTCACCTCCGAAAGGGACACCCCGAATCTCCCCCGCCTCCCGAAAAGCCTGGAGCAGCGGCTCCAGATAGATTGCAAATAGTATAGGGGAAAGTGGGTAGCACTGTTTTAGTCCCCCTCTGCAAGGGTATCCTTCTGGAGGCGACCCCGTTCACCATCACTCTAATGGAGGGTGCCTGATAGTTAGCCTTGACAATCGACAAAAAGCCCCCCCACCCCCAAAGGCCATCTTCTCCAGTACCCGGAAGAGAAAAGGCCACTCCACGCGGTCAAAAGCCTTTTCCGCGTCTAAGGCCACCAGGACCACGGGAGTGTGTGTTTTCTGCACTTTCTCAATTATATGGGCCACTCGACGGATGTTGTCTGCAATTTGTCGTCCCCTAATAAACCCGGCCTGAGCGGGATGTATCAGATCCGGGAGGCTGGAGTCGAGCCTGTTGGCCAATATCTTGGTATAAATCTTGGCATCAAGATTAATCAACGCTATATGGCGATAAGAGGCCCTCTCCTCCGGATTTTTATCTGGTTTCAGGATCAGGGTAACTTTGGCCTCTTCCATGGACGGAGTAATTCTGCTAGTGAGGCGGAAAGCGTTAAAAAGCAAGGTGAGATATGGGCTTAGCAGCGCACTGAACAGCTTGTAAAAGGCAGCTGTAAAGCCATCTGGACCTGGGGCTTTGCCCGGTGGGAGAGCTCTTATTACCCCCCCGCATCTCCTCCTCCGTGATTTCCCGATTTATGGTCTCTCACCTCCCTGCTAACTTTCGCCAGCCGGATTCTTTGGAGGAAGTCCTCCTGTCTCTCAGCCAGAGGATGTTTGGAGGTATAGAGCGATTCGTAGTACTCAGCAAAGGCCTCCTGAACTCCCCCATGGTCTGTGACCAGTTCCCCTGTGGCCAACCTCAGGGCCGCGATCACATTCCTCGTCCTTTTACCTCTGAGCAATCGCACGAGAAGGGAGCCAGTTCTATTGGCCTTTGCATAATATTGTTGTCGCACGGACAGTAAGGCTCCCTCTGCCTTCTTGTTACATAGGAGTTCCAACTGCCCCACCGCCTTCCTATATGCCCGCATTGCCCTCCTCGAGGGGGTACCCCCGCCGCCTGTCGAGCCACCTCCACTTCCGCCTCCAATTGCGATTCCAGGGCACGGAGTTGCTTCTCACGGTGGGCGGCCATCGCTATCAATTCCCCCCTGAGGGTGGCCTTGAAGGCGTCCCACCTCGTGTCCTCCCCAGTTTCCCCTTTCTTGTTGGTGTCGAAAAATAACTTAATCTTCTCTTCAACGCCTTTTATGATTACCGGATCCCTCAAGAGGGCCCCCGGGAGTTTCCAGCCCCAAATCCTCCCCCTCCTCCTCTGACCCACATCCAGCTTCAAAGAGACTACTTTGTGATCTGCTATCCCTATCTGCCCCGTGCCTACCTCCCGAATGAGTCCAACCAAGGCAACCGAGACCCAAATGTAATCGATTCTTGATTGGGAACCGTGGACGCCCGACAAGAATGTGTGCCCCTCTTCGTCCCCCCTCGGCTCCATCCATGAGTCCCTTGGCCCCAACCTTCTAACTCTGTCCTTCAAGTCCGCTGACATTACCGCTCCTCCCCCTTCCCCCCCTGTCCACCCCCTGTCCTATCCTTTCTCTTATCCCATGCTACGTTAAGATCCCCCAGGAGGACAATATGGCCCCACGATTGCTCTTCTAACAGATTCAGAAGCCGTTGCAAATTCCTGGCCCGAGTTGGGAGCATACACTACGGCTATCGTTAAAGGGACCCCCTGACACGTCCCTTTTGCAACAATATACCTCCCTTCCTTATCTCTGAGGACCTTGCAGAGCTTGAAGTCCGCCGTGTTCCTGATCGCCAGAGCTACCCCCCTGGCCTTGCAGGGGGACAAGGCATGCAAAATCTGGTCAAAGCCTCGCAATTTCAACCTGCCCTGGTCCTTATGGAGCAAGTGCGTCTCCTGCAAACCCATAATATCCAGCTTCTCCTTTTGTGTGGAATGCTCCAGCTTTTTCCTTTTGAGAGGGGTATTCAACCCCCCTCACATTATGTGTTAGCCACTTAAGGGAGCCCCCAGAGGAGCAGAAACTCTAACGAGTGGCAATGCCACACCCCATTGCCCTTCCAAGTTTAGCTCGTCATCGCGCCCTCCCAAAGCCCCCCCCTTCCCACACCCCTCCTCCCCTGAAGGCTACCACACACTAACCTCGGGCTTAGTCGCCTTTTTGCTTCCAATATGGTTGTGCTCCCCATGACCCCTGAACGCTTAGACTCCCTAATGAGGCCCACCAGCTCTATCAGCCGGCACCCGATCAGGACTGCTCCGGGGAGCCGCTTCGAGCTTCACTAGGCATTCCATCATTCCGCCGACCATGTCCTCTGGGTCCCCTTTTCCTCTTTTCTCGTACCGTCGTCCAGTCCCAGGGACTGGAGCCCGCTCGACTACTCGGGCCTGGGGGGTCTGCACCAGGGGTGGGGATCCTCCAGGTCGAGATGTAGAAGAGCAGCACCTTCTTGGAGGGACGTAATTCGCCTCTGGGATCCCTCCCATTCAAAGAGCAGGCCGAAAGGCAAGGTCCACCTGTATCGAATGCTTTCTCGTTGAGGACCCTCACCACCGGTCCCATTTGTCGCCTCTTTAAAAGTGTACTGCTGGCCAGGTCCTGGAAGAGAGCGATCTGCCGGCCCTTAAACATAATCGGTTCTCGTACTCTCGCCTCTCTGAGCACCGCCTCCTTCTGGGCCTATCGAGTAAATGCTGCCAGGACATCCCTAGGCCTCGCCATCTGGGCTTTGGCCAATCAACCTGTTCTATGGACATGATCCAGCTCCACCATCTCCGGATTGCCCTCGGCCAGAATATCCGCAAAAATACCCTGGAGTGTCGCCTTCAGAGTTTTTTCCAAAACCGATTCAGGCAACAGTTTCACCCGTATGTTGACTCTACTGGACCTGTTTTCTAGGTCTTCTACTTGGAGCTCAAGATTCCTGGTAGCGACATCCAGCCTCTCAATAGCTTCACTGTTTTCTGCATTGTCTTTATCTACCTCTTGGAGGTCCTCTCCCCCCAGTTGCCGCAGCTCTTGCTTCAACTCCCCCACAGCTGCCGTCAGGTCTGTGCGCATTATTTGAAACTGTTCCTGGAAAGTCTTAGCCAGATTGGCTTGCAAGGAATGTAACTCTCCAATGAACTTGTGTCTGGGCATATTTGCCAAATCCTCAGTTTGCTTTGGAGCGGGTTCCTCCCTTGTTGGGCCCCCCATGGCCTCGGACTCCTACATCGAGGTCTGTGCCGACCACATGGCCTGGAGGGTGCCCGTGTTATCCCCATAGGCCTGTGAGTGCTTCCCCCCTCTACCCCTGGATTTCGTCGTCATGCCGGCCACCTCCTCCCCTCCAGCCCAAGGACCCTCCACCGACCTCCTCCTACAGCAGGGTCCGGGCCCAGGAGCAGGCCCTTGCAGCGGCTCCCAAAGGTATCTTCTGCCCCCTTGTCCCTGCGGATCTGTAATGTTGTTACAGGGGCGTTGTCCGCTTGCCTCCTCCCTCACCCCCGAGACCTGGCACAGTGCAGCCCGATGCAAGGATGAAGGGCCTACAAGCCAAGCGCGCCTTAGTCGACTGCAAATGGTCCTCCAGTGGTCTCTCCCGTCCCTCGGGCAAACTGAGTCCCCCCGGGCCCCTCTCCTCACCTCCGAGATGCAGAGATGCAGGCCCCCAAGTCTCCCCAATACTGGCAGGGCAAGCCAAAGGCAGAGTTCTCCTTTCAGATCGGCGCGGTCCAGTCCTCCACCGCCGGCCGCTTCCAGCACTGCGGGAAGCCCCGAAGGTATAACTCCCCGCGCTCCGCACCTGTGCACCCACCTCAGGGCGCCCGCTTCTGCTCCTCGTCGCAGCTCCCAGCGATAAAGTCCTGACCGCCGAGCTCGCTGCGGCCTCTGTCCTCCCGGGCCGCCTCGGCGCCCAGGTCGCTTCCTCTGGGGGGAGCCGGGCGCCGGGACCCGCAGCTCAGTGATCCGCCAACGAAGGGGGCCGTCCCCGGCCTTCCACGCTGCCGGGCGTCGGCAGCTCTCTTCCTCCAGATGCTCCCGAGACCGCTGCACAGGATGGGACACCGGCCACTCCCTCCAGCGCCGCTCGGAGGGGCCACTCCTTCCAGCGCCGCTGCCACAGGCTCCGCGACCCCTTGCCTCGCCGGTTCTGGTGCTGCTGTCGCGCCACAACTTCACCAGGGCAGCACTCTCCACCGGCTCTCTCCTCGCTCCTCAGCAGCCGCGGGTGACCGCTGGCTGCTCTGCGACGTCCGTGAAATGGGTGGTGGGCACCTTCCACTCAAACGGTACCAGAGAGCGCCGTCGGCACAACTACTCGGTGCCGGCGGCCATCTTGGAATCTAAAATCGCCTCTTATTCTGTGAGGGAAGGATTTTGATTCTGTTTTCTATCCCTTATTCCTGACTACCTGCTGCTTCTTTCCATCCAGTCAGAATTTGATAAATTGTGGTTTGAGGGAACATTGCCTGGACAGCACCACGTTGAGCTCCCACGCCAGAGCCTTCACCGGTGGGAATGACCGAACAGTCCCTCCATAAACTCCTTCACCAGGCGATGGGACCAGAGAGATGATCGCCCGTGGTCCTGGAGTAGCGGGAGATCGCCGCTAGATGGATCTTGATGGAGGCATGCGCCAGCCCCTCCCTGGCCAGCGACAGTAGGTACGGCAGCAACTGAGGGGCCGTAATCCGCAGAGGGTTAATCTTATGTGCCCGGCACCAGACAGAGAACCTCTTCCATTTGTGTCCATAACACTTGAGAGTCGAGGGCGTTCTGGACTTTGTAAGCACCTCCTTGCAGTCCGCCGGGATATCGTACCCTCCAAACTCTAGCGCTGCAGGAGCCAGGCCTGCAAGTTCAGCGATGCCGGATCGTGCTGAAGGATTGCGCCTCCTTCACTGAGATCTGCGTCCATTAGCAGTTTGACTGGGGGGGACACTGACATGTCCAGAAGGTCTGGGAACCGGTGTGACGAGGATCATCCTGCACCGGGACCGTTTGAGTTGGTTGAGTCGCAGCACCAACGGAGGATACGCGTACAGGAACAGGCCGTCCCAGGGGAACGAGAAGGCATCACCCATACTCCCCGGCTGGGGGAACCTGCTGGCGATCCTCTGGCACTTGGTGTTCGCCGCCGTCGCAAACAGGTCGATCTGGGGATTGCACCATTGTCGGAAGAGGAGGTCCACTTGATCCTGCCGCAGTTCCCACTCGTGGCACGAGCGCAGCTCCCTGCTGAGTGCATCGGCGATGGTGTTTTTTATTCCTGCCAGGTGGAAGGGTACCAGAAACATCACTTGGGCTACAGCCCAATGCCACAGATCCTGTGCCTCCTTGGATAGGGCTGGGGATCTGGTGCCTCCTTGCTTCTGGATGTAAAACATCGTTGTGGTGTTGTCGGTGAAGATCCTCACCACTTTGCCCTTGAGGGATGGAAGGAACCACCGGAGGGCCCAGAACACGGCTCTGAGCTCCAGGACGTTGATGTGTAGAGATTTCTCCTCCGGCAGCCAAAGGCCTCTTGCGCGGAGATCTCCGGAATGAGCCCCCATCCCTCCAGGGAGGCGTCCGTCGTCACCGTCTCCTGATGGGCAGGGGTCTGGAAGTCCATACCCGCCGTCAGATGCGCGCGGGTGCCCCACCACCGGATCGCTTGTCGAAAGGTCTCGTTGAGTGAGATCCTATCTTCGAAGTTGCCCGTCGCTTGCATCCAACGGGCGTCGAGGAACTCCTGCAGTGGTCGCATCCGTAAAACCACAGAAAAAGTAGAACTGCTACTCTGAAAGGTTCAACCCAATTTTTGTCAATGAATGAGTTTGTAGCCCGTGAAATTGTCCAGAAAGGAAAAAAAACATACATCAGGGGCTGTGAATATACATTGTATTAAGACAAAACAAAATTCTCTTGTGGACACTTACATATAACAAGATTCAAAAATGTAGACAACAACATATAGTGAAGTCTGAATTAAAACAGTATTCAACGTGTTATGATCCTTAAATTCCTAAAGGTTGAAAGACAGTTGTTCAAAAATGCAACATGAAACTAAAGCATAGATGTTGTCTAGGCAGGCGGGGTTTCAAAAACACATCATAACCCGTAAAAGAAACCTATGGAAATCAGAAGCGTTGATAACTGCGCTTTTAAGGACCTGTGAGAATCTATGTCCTTAAAGAAATATTCAAATTTGAAGTATCTGGTGCATGAAAAGCATCTTATATTTCAGGTGGTTGCATCTGTAGTCTGCAAAGGCGCATGAGGTTAATGCAGGAGGACATCATGCCGAGCAGGGACATGACGGATCTCACCTTGGCCGCACCTTGCCTAGGATGGCCTTCGTCCTCTCCTCCAACGGAAATGCTAGTTGCGCCACTGTATTGAGCTTGGCTCCCAGGAACAGGGCGACTTGCGACGGTACCAGGTGGGATTTTGCAAAGTTGATCGCAAATCCTAGATCCGTGAGCAGTTGAACGGTCTTCCTTGTGTGTTCGACGGCGAGTTCCCTTGACCCTGCCCGGATGAGCCAGTCGTGGGTAGACGTGGCTCCCCTGTAGGCGAAGCCGTGCCGCCACTGGTGCTAGGCACTTGGTGAATACCCTGGGCGCCGACTTCAGTCCAAAGGGAAGGGCCTTGAACTGGTAGTGCCGTCCTTGGACTACGAATTGCAGAAACTTTCGATGTTTTTTCAAGATGGGGATGTTAAAGTAGGCGTTCTCCAAGTCCAGCGACGATAGGAAGTCTCCTTCCTCCAGTTGTCCCAGCATGTGCTGGAGGTTAACCATCCAGAACTTCTGGGACCTGATGTATTTGTTTAGACGATGAAGGTCCAGGATGGGTCGCCAACCGCTGGTCTTTTACCTTACGCGGAAGTACTGCGAGTATACTCGGGAGCCCCGGAGCCTCTTTGGAATCAGTTCAATGGCTCCCTTCTTTAGCATCGCTCGTACCTCCAGTAGTAGTTGTGGGACGTGATTTATTTTTTTTACTTTCTGGCCACAGGTGGAATACGGGGACACTTTCTTAGAAATTCCACTGTGTGCCCGCGGGCCAGAGCATCCAGCACCCAACGGTCGGTGGAGAAGGACTCCCACACGCTGATGAAGTTCGCCAGCCGGCCTCCCACATGGGTTCTCAGGTGGGGGCATGACACTACGGCCTGTTCAATCCTGCTTGGCAGGGGCCTTGCCGCCCTGGCCTCCTTGACGACGAGATCCTCCTTGCTTGCCGCGTCCCGTGTAGACCTCCTGCGACGAGGAGCAAGCCGCCTGCCAGTATGCCGAGGAGCTGTCGCCAAATCGCTTGGAGGCACCCTGCTTGCCTCTGGAACCCCAAAAATGCGGCCGTTGTTGCTGAACGCCTAAGGCACGAGTCATCTCCGTGTTGGCCTTGATGGCTTGCAGCGACAAGTCCACTGCCTTGCCAAACAGGTTGTTCCCGTCGAAGGGCATGTCCAGGACCCAGCTCTGCACGTCCTGATGGAAATCGGTTGCCTTGAGCCAACCGCGCTGGTGAAGGTAAACTCTGTTGCCCATCTGGCGGAAGCCGGTGTCGGCAATGTCTGTGGCCACCGTTATGGCGTAGTCCGACTCCACCTCTCCCTCTTGTAGGATCTCTAGGGCCTCCGCCCTCTTGTTGTTCGGGAGGAAATCCAGCAGGGGAGCGATCTTAAACCATAGCTCCCTGTCGTAGCAGGCCACAATCGCTAGGGCGTTGGCCGCTTTGATGGTAGTCGCCGCCGACGAGATGACCCGTCGTCCCATGGCGTCCAGTTTCTTCCCTTAGCCGGCCGGCGGAGATGTCAAAGTTGACGCCGCCCCCGCCGCTTTATTCTTGGCTGCCGCGGAAACCAGAGTCCGGGGTAGGCTGCACCCTAAGGCACATGGGGGCGGAACCTGGTACTTCTTCTCGTACCGGTCTCTTGGCAGGGGCCGTGGATGGGTTCTTCAGGAGCAACAGCCCCTCGTCCCAGATATCTTCGACCGAGAGGTCCGTCTTCCTTATGGCCTCCTTATGGCCTCCCGTCGTTGATAGAGAAACCCTTCCTTCTCTTCCACGGGGCAGAGCTGGAAGAGCTCGGATGCCCTGGCGATCATGGCATGGAAGGAGCCAATTTTGTCGGGCGAGGAGGCCCGAGGAGGTGGTGATGGAAGGTCCATCCCATCGTCATCTGTCCCCATCGCGGCTGTCTGTTCCCGGATCACCCCTCAGCTCAGGAGACTGGGAAGAAGGCTGTGCCAGCCGAGAAGGCTGGAAAGGAGGGGGTGGATGAATTCTCCTCCGTTTGTTTGGTCCAGGCTCCGCTGGGTCGTCTGTTGGTGGTAAGGGCAACCTTGTCCTTATCTCCGTACACAAGGCCTGGATCGCCATCAAGATCGCCCCCAAGTTGTCTTGTGGCCCAGGGACCGGCTGCGATGGGTGCAGCGGTTGGGGAGTGGAATCCTCTGCATCCACAGTAACCTCGCCGGCGCCACTGTCGCTTTCTTCGTCCGCCTCATCGGGATCCCTCCTGTGGGACCGGAGTTCCTCGGACCTCTTGTCCAGGATCTTCACGACTTCAGCTAGCTCCTCTTCAGAGGCTGTATCCGTGTCCGTGATGGCCACTGGGCCCCCCCCCCCCGTCCTTCTTTTCCCACCAGGGTTTTCACGGGGGTCTTATCGAAGGGCTGAAAAGATTCCCTCCGCGGTGGCAGGGAAACTCTGGCCCCGAGGTCGCCTCCACTGGGGTAGCCGCCACAGGCTTCGCCAGGACTGCCACAACTCCTTCGATAGAGGCCTTAGCGTGGTGAATCAAGGCCCTCACGACGTTAGAGGCGCTTGAGACCTTCGCCTTGGGGGGAGGGTCACTGCCTCGCTCCCCCTCGGCTGTCATTGGGATCGACTGGGACTTCTCCCAAAGCTTACCCGGGTTCTCCGCTTTCCTCTTCCCCGAGCGAGAGCGTTGGCTCGTGGTTGATGGCTTCAGTGAAATTGTGCCCTGGTGGCAGCTGAGTAGCCAGACCGTTCAGTGCTCCTGGTGCTCGTGGACTTGCAGTGCTTAGCCTTTGGTTGAGCCCCCGTCGCCGGAGCACCCTCAAAGGACTTAGAAGACCGCTTGGACTTCACCCGCTGCTGGGCTCTTTCCCTCCAGCTAGCTGGTAAGGCGGGCACCACGATCCTTCATCGTTTGCTCGGACAGGTTCTTGCAAAATGCAAAGTCCTTCTCCACGTGCGTTTTGTCTTCATGAAGGCAGTAGAGACATCGAGAATGTTCATCCTCCTTGAAGACATTCTGCAGTCCACATCCAGGTCAGCTCCTGAAGAGCTTGGATCCAGGCGTCGTGTTTCCTTTTTCCTGGGCCATGTCCATAGGAGGTAGGCCTCAAAGATCTTCCGGAAGCCTCCAAGAAGTGAAACTCGATGCAAGTTCCGCCCTTAAGGGGCGTAGAGAAATCCGAAACGGATCCCTGTTGATAGGAAGTAGAAACGGTGGAGCTTGAGGCTCGATTGACCGAAAAATGAGATGAAATCTCTTTGAAAATTTGTAAAACGCAGTAAAAGCTCGAGAGCTACAGCACGAGGACTCCCAACACTTGAACGTGCGGTAACAATCTGAAGATGGCTGCCAGAGGTGGGCCTTAGGTAGAGGGCATTCATTGGCTGTTGGCAGTATGATCCAGAGACCAGTGATTGGCTACTAGTAGAAAGACAGTTCAGAAACGAAACTGAAACTAATTCTTTTCTTTACCGAGGATTCCCAGCCTGACGGGGAATATTCTTGAGCATGTGATTCCATGCCAGACCCATGCTGGAGAATAATAGTTACAGGTAAGTAACTTGTTCCTTAGACTGATGGAGAGCCTATCCTCCTTGCCTCCCACCTGCAGCCCCGTTCCTCTGGTGGCCGTGGCCTCATTGTATTCTAAACCATCATCTTGGTAGTCTTCCTCCACGGTGCCACCTCAAGTTGCCTCTCCTAGGAGGACAACGTCCCTGGGAATGTGATGTTACTCCGTCTCAGGACTGCATATGCGGCAAGCCAACACAAACGTCCTCTTGGCTGTGGCTAACAATAAGCTTTGGTGGGAGCTCTGGGAATTTCTGCCCGGCCTCCCTTCGGACAAGCAAGCCTCCTTGAAGGCCGGTTTGGCAGATGGACAAGCAAGCCTCCTTGAAGGCTGGTTTGGCAGATGCCTGGGACATTGCGTAGGGTCTCATGGAGTATTCAGTCTCCACATTGACGGAGCCAGCAGAGGGCTGTGCCTTGTGGTCGTGATGAGGAGGGTGTGGATGCACGCCGCAAAGTTTTCATTTGACTTTAGGAGCGGATTTTGGACCTTCCCTCAAGCCCACATTTTCTCCGGCTTCAAGGTGTTCCGAGGCATCAGTACACAGAGGCATGACAGATAGTCCAGCGACAACTGGAGTAAGCGACGGAGGACGTTGCTTGTTTTTTCCCTGCTCCCCCTTTGCCTCAGATGCTGAGAAGAAGTGACGTCAAGGTCAGGGAACACAGCTTGCGTGGGGGTGCCGTTTGCCTCTCTTTTCAGCAAGCAACCTGTGGATCCTATCTGCAGTCAACACAGGCTTCTGTCTTTTCCTTACTCTCCTCCTCTTCATTAGATCGGATCCCCGGCTCGGTTATGGGAGGTCCTTGTAATCTTGGAGAGGCAGATGATGGAACCGATTCCTCTTGTATATAGAGGCTTGGGTTACTATTCCAGGATTTTTGCGTTACTCAAGAACCAGGCTTGCCTGACGGTAGTCCTGGACCTGTCATTTCTGAATCTCTTTACCTCTGGAATGCTTCAAGATGATTATTCCCACGCACAGCTGAGTCTGTGTGCAGGGGACTGGATGTGTTCACTGGACCTCAAGGATGCATACCTGCATGTGCCCATCTATCAACCGCATTGGAAGTTTCTGCAGTTCACGATTGTCAAACCACTTTCAGTGCATGGTGCTTTCCTTTGGCCTGAACTCTGCCCCTAGTGTCATCACAAAGTTGATGAACGCAGTGGCTGGCCTCCTCTGCTTGGAGGGCCATCATCCATACCCTTAATTGGATGATTGCCTGGTGAGGGTGGGGCCGCCCAAAGGGGTTGTACACTCCTGCCAGAGATTGAAGGATATCCTTCATCAGCTGGGGTTTTCCCCCCTCAACAGAGAATCCTAATGTTGCCTGGCTTGGGAACTGTTCTTCCTAGGGGTGCGTTGGAATACTACCGTTCAGCGGGGGTTCCTTGCGTCCGTGAGGCTCATGGCCCTACGCAAGGTGGTGGGACTTTCTGGCATGGTGGTTCCAGCACATTCTGGACCTGATGGCCTCCTGCGTGCTCACTGTACAGCATGCTCACCTGCAGATGAGAAGCTTCTAGCTCCACCTGTCGGCCAATTGGGATCAGGAGACCTAGTCTCAGTCGGACATGATCCCAATACCACTGCTCCTGCTGCCCAATCGTTGCTGCTGGCTGGATGGCAATGTTCACTGGGAGCCCCCTCGGGCTGATCAGAGCCTACCCTGGTGGTGGCGACGTACTCTTCTTTCGGGCTGGGGAACTACTCTGGTGGGCTGCATGATTCATGGCGCATGGTCCAGGACGGAAGCCCTCCTGCATATCAATCTGCTCTAGCTCAAAGCAGTGGGCTTGGCCCTCAAGGCATTTTTGTCTCCTCAGGGACAGGGTTGTTCTGGTCATGATGGACAATTCGACTGTTTTACCTGAACAAGCAGGCTGGCTCATTAGCCAAATAGAGAAACCTTCAACGCAAGGTCAGAAGTTGCAGAGCAAGCATGCAGGTGCTTATTGCAACTAACCATGTGGTACTATAGGATCATATAAGGAACCTGGGAGGACCACGATACTACTAACCTATAAGAAATGCAGCATGGTGTAGATGTATAGAAGTCATAAGATTGTATGAGGTTACATGAGGCCGCAAGCCTCTAAATGAGGGACGAAGAAAAGCAGAATCAGACTGCACGAGCACTAGCCCAGGGCTCAAAGCCAAGGTCCGAGGTGAGCAGCATATTCTGAAGCTCGGAGACAAGTAGCAACCTGCAAAATGCATAAATCCTCACAAACTGCAGACCAGAGCTCGATTTTTGCGCTCCTCCACCACGTGGTTCGGCTGAGCCAGACAATGGTCATTCACCCGCTTTGGGAAGATGAGTCGTTCCCAGGGACACAGGAAGTGAAACAGGGAGTCTTTAACGTTGTAACCCTGCAGTCACTCTCATAGGTGAAAGTGGTAATACGAACAGCTACACTGGGAATGTATAGTCTTACTCATCACCTTGAGAAGGTGCGCTGAGAAGAGCTGGGGTCCCAGGCCTGGGGAGATCAGCTCCAGCCAATCGGGGAACACAAATCCAGGGGTGGATGCCATGGGGCAAGGGGCAATGGTAATCCTGGGACCCTGCAATAATGTAATAGTTTTGTGGGAAAAGGTCAGGAAAGCCACCTGACATGGGAGGGCCAATAGACTAATCTCTATTGGTGCCGTGTATAGTCACTACCACCCAATCCTGTACCTTTTTGTAGGTTTTTTGGGGAAGAGCCCCATGTTGTGATGTTGTAAATTAACAAAATTGCCAGGCACAGGCTCAGCTGTTACTAAGGGAGATTCTCAATGTCCTGTATGATTCCCTGTCTGTGTAATAAACATTCGAAGGGATTGTGTCCTCTGACGTATTCCTTATCTTCATAGATTACTTCCAGCTTGCTGGCCTCGGAACATTTTTTCAGTATAGGGCGCTGCGCGTCGACATCCCTTGAGTTGGTGTCACTCGACAGCCTCTGTATCGGCGCCGACGTCATCATGCGTATAAATGGACTCGCGCAGCGTCCGTTGCTCAGTTCCGTTTTTCTGTGCTTCGTGGGCCTCGGAATCGTTTTGCTCAGTTCGTTCTCAAAGTAGATTCTTATTCCTCGAAGATATCTTACTCTATTCGATGTCTTCCTCATCTGAACCGTCGACCCCACGGTCCAGCTTCAAAAAGTGTTGTGATTGTGGAAAGAAAATGTCGTTGACGGATCCTCACGGGATCGGTTTGTGGTGCCTGGGATAGAAGCACCATTGTTCAGAATACGAGGACTGCATGTCCATGACGGGGAAAGCCTTGGAGTGTAAGGGGAAGCTTGAAAGAGGTAAGACTCTTAAAACTTCTACTCCTTTGAAAGTTTCCTCTGCAGAGTCGAGACATTCGTCTCCTCGCTGTCACAGGAAACATTCCCGTTCGAGGTCTCAAAGTGGTTCCCATCAATCTTCAAGATCCAAACATTCGAAAAAGAGGCGCCGTAGAACACCCTCTTCTTCGTCGTCTTCTGTTTCCCCGGAAAGGGTCACCTGCCCCACGAAACACAGCTCTCCAGATAAGTGGGAGGAATTTCGTAAAAAGATGCTTCGCCTCTTCGAGAAAGCGGCCTCGACCCCCTCGGAGGCGGCTAAAGGGGTGATACCCTGGGTGAAAGACCCGAAAAATTGAAACGCTGCGAGTCGCTGCACCCGGCGAAAGAAACTGCCAGTGAATGTCATGGACCCTTGAGCAAAGGCAGTAAGACTGCGTCATCGACACCATCATCGAAGGGCCCATCGACATACAGATCAGTCAAATCGATGCCGTCTTCGACACTGTCGACGCCGATAAAGGACAAGCCTACGGCTGTCACTACTTCGCAGTCAGTAGTCATACCGAGGGCTTCGACCATGACCTCGAATGTTGTCGATAACCTCGACGACTGAGTAGGATTCCGATCCTCTCGAGTTCTTCGAGGTCTCTTCATACCTTTTCGACGCCTTTTTCGGTTTCTTCGAAGCCTTTGACTTCCGCCTCGACAACTTAGACGTTTTCTCAACCGGTTACTACAAGCTTGGCCCCTTCTGCTCTAGAAATGGGTTTTAAGCCATTCCCAAGGTCACATTATTTCAGAGCCTGGTCCTCTATTTATGGGGAAGGGGAGGATTCTGATCATGAAAGACCTTTTGAGTTGCCGAGGGCTACAACACGTGTACCAGAGGAATTTATCTCTGAAGAGAATAGGTTGAAGGACCTTCAAGAATCCTTACAAGATGCAAGTGGGTTAGATACTTCCCCAGAAGTTAAATTTGCTAAACCAAACCCAGGGGAACATGTTGAGACCCCTTACAGAACTTTAATGGCCAGAATAATAGAATTCATGGGTTGGTCTACACCGTCACCTTCTTGACAACAAGATGATCTTACAGACATTTTAATTAAAGGCCCACAGGAGGATCCCGTGGTTCCATTTCATACTGCATTGCAGAGAAAAATATCGGCAAACTGGGACACTCCTGAGGTTATCCCGGCAGTTAACCAATATTTGGTAGATGGTTTTTTGTTATCTGCTTCTGACCCTGAGTATTTGTCCAAACATCCAACTCCAGAGAGTCTGGTTGTTCAAGCAGCAACTTCATCGAACAGTAGATCTGCATACCCTACTGTATCACAACACAGGGATGATAAGAGATTTGACGCTATCTCAAAAAAGGTCTTTTCTGCGTGTAGCATGGCGCTTAAATCCATTAATGCTAATTGTACGATAGCAAGATTCAGCCATACACTTTGGGAGTGTGCTTCATCAGTGACTGACTGCCTCCCGGAAGGAGAAGAAACGGAAGCTTTTCTGAACATCATTAAAGATGGTAAAGACGCAATGTGCAAATCCCTTCAAACTGGCATTGATTCTGCTGACAGTATCAGCAGGGCCATGGCGGCAAGTACTGCAATCTGCAGATTTGCGTGTTTGCGAAAGTCTGGTTTTGCTCCAGATGTACAGGCCAGACTTTTGAATATGCCCTTTGACGGCTCTTTATTTGGTAAGAAGGCTGATGACAGCCTAGAGAAGTTACAAACATCCAAGGCAGCAGCAAAATGCCTTGGAGCTGCAATCCGTCAAACTCCCTATTGCCCCTCAGGAACCTCTTGGAGAGGTAGGTCCTTTTTGTTTTTATTCCGCATTTGGAAAAGGCAGAGGACAGCCGGCTCAAAGAAGCCAAAAACGATTCACCCGAGGTGGACGGGTTAAAAATACAAAAGCCGCAGCAGGTGCTTCTTTACCCGCAACATCTGCGTCAGCTGCCTCTAAACCACTCTGAGGACTCTCCTCACAAGACACCAGTAGGGGGCAGGTTAACTCAACATCTGACGGAATGGCAGGCTATTATGTCAGATGCTTGGGCATTGGAGACAGTTGCCCAAGGTTACTGCCTGCCTTTTTTACGCACCCCTCAGTCATCCACCGGGGAACAACTCTTCAAAGTTTCCAGATCCGCTCATTTTGCAGGAGATTCTAGACCTGCTAGAGAAAGGTGCCATAGAACCGGTAGCGGAGAGGAGCAAGGGTTGGTACTCCGCCTACTTTCTAATACCGAAGAAGGACAGAGGACTGAGACCTATCTTGGATTTAGGAGTATTGAACAAGTTCCTCAGGAAGGACAAGTTCAAGATGGTAACTCTCTCAGATCCGTCAGGCCTTCCAGCTTCAGGACTGGCACTTCCTTCACAAACTGGGCTTCTCCCTCAATTTAAAGAAGTCACAGATGATACCATCATAGAGACTCCAGTTCATGGAGCGGTCCTGGACACTTCCCTGGGGAAAGCCTCGCCACCAGAGGTTGAGGGCTCAAGATATTCTGCATATTCACCAAGTTTCAAAATGCTCAACGTCTCTCAGCCTTCGACTTTTTGAGGTTGCTAGGCCTCATGGCATCCTGCATCTTCCTTGTGCCAGAGGCTCGCCTGAGAATGAGATCTCTCCAGTGGGCACTAAGAACTCAGTGGTCGCAATTCTCAGGATGAATGACAGATCTCTTTAAGGTTCCAGACAAAGTGGCTTGAGACATTCAGTGGTGGGCCTGTCGGGAGAACATTTTGAAAGGAGAACTGTTTTGGCAACCATGGCCGGAGATAACAGTAGTCACGGATGCTTCACTCACGGGGTGGGGGAGCCCATGCCAACGACTTGACCATCAGCGGTCGTTGGTCTCCATCGGAGTCCAGACTACATATCAACCTGTTGGAGCTGAGGGCTATCAGAATAGTGCTGAAGGCTTTTCTGCAATCTGTACAAGGGAAAAATGTCCTAATAATGACGGACAATACAGTGGCCATGCACTACCTCAACAAAAGAGGAGGCATAGGATCACTGCCACTGTTTAGAGAGGCGATGCAGCTCTGGTTTTGGGCAATTCAAGAAGGAATCTATCGGCAGCTCACTTAGCCGGAGAGAAGAACTTGACAGCAGACGCTCTGAGCAGGCAGAGCACAGTCTCCCACGAGTGGGAGATAGCTCAGGAAGTCCTTCAAGAGATCTTCGCCCTTTGGGGAACCCCTCAAGTGGATCTGTTCGGCACCAGTATCAACAGGAAGTGCAATCTGTTTTGTTCAAGGGAATTTCCCCTGAGAGGAGCTCTAGGGGACGCGTTCGTGGTAGACTGGGAATTTCCACTTCTATACGCTTTTCCGCCAGTCCCTGTCATTCCTCAGATGATCAGGAGGTTGAGATTCTGTAAGACTATGATCCTAAGTGCACCAGACTGGGCCAGGAGAACGTGGTACTCGGAACTTCTGGACATGTCCATCTGCCCTCTACACAGGGAGGATCTTCTCTCGCAGAAGGGAGGTCAGGTTCTCCATCCAGACATCGGAACCCTCAACCTTCACGCTTGGTTTATGAAAGGTTGAGATACAAGGATTGGGACCTCCCAGATGACGTCATGGAGGTGTTGCTTTCAGCCAGAAGGCCAGCAACAAAGACTTTATACCACTGCTGTTGGAACAAATTTTGCAGCTGGTGTAGAGAAAAGAATATTGAACCCTTTTCATGTGGTACACCAATGCTGTTATCTTTTCTACTCTATTTGGCAAATTCAGGTCTTTAAGTTGGTACGATCAAGGGCTACCTTGCAGCGCTATCGATCCTCAAGCGCACTGCGGAGGAGCCATCATATTTCAAATTACCCCTAGTAATACAATTTCTAAAGGGGTTAACTAATGTCGATCTGTTAGGCAGAAACCTGTGCAGTTCCCTCTGGGACCACTGCAAAAGATTTAAGACTACAGGTGTTTGGCAGTAAACCCACTTGGTAGCAGTCTACCACACAGATTCACTTGGTAGCTGTGGCTGAGCAGTCAGACTTCCCTCAAGAAGAGTTAGGCAGTATACAGAGTATTCACAATAGGTCAAGAGAACACAATAGAACAAGCAAACACTGACCAGGGCTTGGTGTAAAAGATATATTTATTTAAAACCACATCTAGAAAAACACACAGGCACTAATAGTAAGCAATTCAAAACCATGGTCACTAAAAGATATACACTCCCTTAAAAGAATATTTAGACAAGTCTTCAGTAAATCCCCACTTATTTTCAGACAGCGGTGAGCGCTTAACGTAGATGGCACTCTAATAATTCGTTTTAAAAAGGGAGAGAAAAGCAGAGAATAAATTGGAACAGATCCCAACACTTTTTCACTAACACAACAAGAGGGGGAAGGCAAAGTAACACCGTGAATTCAGAGTCAGTAGGCCGGATCCGCTTTAAGAGGATCGAAACGAAATGTGTCCAAGGTCACACGGTTGCAGTGCACCCAAGTCTTGTAATGGTTCAAAAAGGAGTTGGACCAAAGAAAGGGACCAGTTAGAGGGTCAAGGCGGCCAGCCCAGTCCAGAAGGTTAAGGGGTTATTATTACCTTGTAGCAATCTTTAGAAACGGAGGTCTGGCGGACACGGTACCTTAAAGTGGTGAGAACACGCCAGCGGGGGCAGTTGTTCCTGGCAGCGGATGCAAGTCGGTGCTTTGTCCGGGGGAAGAGAGGATCTCGTCGTAGAGGAAGACAGGAGTCCGTTGCACTGCCAGGGAAGAAACCAGCCGCGGAGTTTCTCAGGTACAAGGAGCGGTCCGTTGATTTGCGGTTCAGTGGTGAGTGGCTATCCGGCCGCCGGGGTGCTTGGCATTGGCAGTTCGACCACAAACCGGTCTTGGGTGCGAAGGAGGAAGGTAAAACTGGTTGTGCCCACCAGTCAGGGGAAGAAGCCTCTACAGCCGGGAGATCTTCTGTCGTCGGGAAGTGGTGAGTCTGTTCCGCATGGCTCCACCGGTGGTGTCATGGTAGGTCGGCTCAGCTTTTCCCTCGTCGGATTCTCAGGTCCTGTGGCGACTTCTGAAGTTCCAGTCCCCAAAGCCCTGCTTTTATGCAGCACACCCCCATTCACTCAGCCTAGCTGTCAATCAAACATGCTAAGTGGTGAGCCGGCTGGCTCACCACTTGGGCCAATCACACAAGAGTGCGACTTGAGTTACCAAGGTAACTCAGTCCAGGGTGCCTAAACCCCCTCCCACACCCCCTGTGGTATCCAGACAGTGGCACCACTTTTGGAGGCTTCTGTGGAGAAGCCCGCCAAAAAAGTGGAACAAAGGGCTCGACTTGGGTTGGAGTCACAGAAGAGAACACAAATGCCATTTTAGAATAGAGTCCTGGCAAAAAATACAAACCGGCGAATAAATATTAATTAAATAAACCGGCAGTATGTTCGAGGCTACGAGAATAAAATAAAGTTGGTAGCCTCGAACAATGGGAAAATCCCATAGGAAAATAATCGCGGTCGAATATAAAAAGTAGTTTCCACTGCCACCAGCCAAAACTCGATCAGGGGGGACGGAGACGTGCCCCCTCGACTAACAGACCCCGGGGCAATCGAATTGCCACGACCAGTACGTCGACAATATGATGGTTTGTACTGGTTTCTGTTAATAATTTGGGACTAGTAAAGCCAATGGTGACTTTACATGCCCTGGGAGACAGTTGTCAGTCCCAGGGTATGGAGTCTATGGTGGGGGGGTCACTATGACACCCCTGTGTAACTGCACAGAGGGTGCAGTGTAACACACATAATAAAAACACAAGACCATATGGACTAAAGGACCCCATAGCCCATAAAACACATTAACAGTCAAAGGAACACCATAAATTATGTCCAAGAGTGGGAGAAAGAGTCTCACTCTTGGAAGGAGGAAAAAACAAACTCCAGAAATCCAGAAAAGCTGCTGGGGGACTCGTTAGGTTAGGAAATTCAGCCTAAAGAGAGAATTCTCCCTAACACTATCCCCCAAGACCGTTCCAAGTTCCCTTATGGGACTTAAATGTAGTCTTAAATTTCCTGATAATGGGTACTCCTTTTGAACCCTTCCACTCTTGTTCGTTAAGATTTCTCACCCTTAAAACTGTCTTATTAGTGGCTTTGACATCTGTCAGGAGGGTGAGCGAATTTCAAGCTCTATCTAAACCCCCTCATACAATTTTTCAAAGACAAAGTTGTCTTACAAGTGAAGCCTAATTTCCTCCCAAAGGTAGTTTCTGAATTCCACATCACTCAGAAGATAACCTTAAGGAATACGTCAGAGGAACATCCCATCGAAAGAACGTTACAAGGTAAGAAGTAACTTGTTCTTCTAACTTGCCGTTGGCTGAATCCTCAGTCTGTGTACCGGGGAGGGTTCGTTGGGGCCCTTGGTGAGCGAATGGTGAGTTTGTAGTGTGAACCCCAGTTCCTCTGGTATACCTAAGCCAACATACCTCAATGTGGTTCTGGTGGCATTACAGCGCAAGCCTTTTGAGCCGATTGCTTCTGTGGACATCTGTTTGGTGATGCTAAAGACTGTTTTATTGGTGGCTCTCACCTCTGTGCACAGGGTTAGTGAACTGCAGGCATTGTCTGGGTCTGCCCTTGACCACGTTTCACGACAAGGTCATTTTGCGCACTCACCCAAATTGTTTGCCCAAGGTGGTCTCCATTTCGTTTGAATCGGGAGATCTGCCTTCCAGTAGTCTTCCTGCAGTCGGAGGCAGAGGGGGCCCTGCATTCCTTGGACCTCAAGAGGGTCCTCAAGTTTTAGATCTCCCAGACGAAATCCTTCAGGAAGTCCTAGGCACTGTTTGTCTTTTGGGGGGCTGGTGGGGAGAGGGCACTCCCCCGGCTCCCTGGAATCTAAGGCTTCCATTGGCCCGTTGGATGGTTCAGGCCATTTCGGAGATGTATACATCCATGGGCAAACCTGTTCCTGAGGAGATTCATGCTCATGCGGCCAGAGCAAAGTCCACGGCTGTTGTGTTTTCAAGACACTGTTCCTGGGATGTCATCAGCAAGTCTGCTACTTGGGCCACTCCAGCCTTCTTTCAGCGCTACTCGTTGGACACCAGCTCCAGGTTTCGATGCAGAGTTTTGTCGGGCGGTTCTGATGAACCTTTTTGATTAATCCTAGATATGAGGCAGGTTGTCACAGCTGCACCCTAAGTTTATTTTGTCGAATTACCAACAAGGATGGAGGAAAGGAGATGGGACATGAGTTAAAATTACTCACTGTAGTGACTGGAGTACTCCTAGTCCTTAGTCCCCTTTCCTCCATATGTCGAACCCACCGCCCTCCCACGGCACCCCCCAGTATTCCAAGGGGCAATAGCAACAGGTGTCGAAGGGCCCAATTTGTTCAATAAGGACTGAAGTGATGCACTGAATGGTGGGGGCACCAGAGGGCGAGGCCTTTGTGGGTCGTTCCCATATCCGAGGCAGCTCCCCTGCGTGCTATACTAAATTTAAGCTGGAAGCTCAATTTATTTGTGGTCATAGGCTCCAGTACTGTCCTCATGTTGGATGGCAGCCACAAGTATGGAGGAAAGGGGACTAGGGACTGAGGGAACTCTAATCCCTACAGTGAGTAATGTTTTTTTTTCTTCAAAGAATCTTTTAATTGAATTTTGAACATACAAAGATGTCCTTGGGCATCATACCGCTAATGCGGGGACATACAATGAATTCAAAACAAATCAAGAACTATAACAATGTGTCGGGGGGGAGGGGGGGCGGGAGGCACACAGCATAAACGTCTAGTGAGTTGTGTTAGGGGGCACCTTGAGGTCCAAGGCGCCAGACAGTGTATATGAAATTGGGGTCAAAAATGTGATTTGTTTATGGTCTCTGGTGTTGGGTACCATCTATAACGCACTTTGATCGCTCCCTCTTTGTTAGTGACAACTTGGAGCTTTTGTGTATTCGCCTCCAGATGCGGCACCATTCCTCCAGCCCTAATTCTTTTCCTATGTCCTTTTCCCATTTCTGCATGCAGGCTTTTCTTTTTACTGGGGTCTGTTCTGTCTACTAGTTTATAAAGGGTGGATATTTTACTAGAGGGAGTGTGTGCTGTTAGGGTTCGCTCCAATGCTGCCATTAGTTCTCTGCCCCCGTTCTCCTTTTTTTGTTGTTGTGGGATAGCCAGTGCCTGAGCTGCGTCTAGTGAAATCTTTCAGATTCTGGCACCTGATATTTAGTTTTACATGCTTCAAATGTTAGTGGGGTACCATTCGAGAAAACTGTTCAGGCCTCCTTCCTTCCATTTGTCGAAGTAGTTTGGCGTGATTCCCGGGGTGAAGTTTGGGTTGTCCCAATCAGGGAGAGGGGGCCTATAGTGCTCCTGCAGTTCCATTGACGAGCCACCATTTTTCAGCACTCAGTGTTCCTGGTTGCTGTCAGAGGGCCCGTGTTGGGGGGCATCCCCAGTTTTACTATGTGCAGGAGTGAGTCTAGTGGGTTCTGGCCCCAATCTTCCATTTTTTTCCAGCAGGGTTGGTTGGTGGTTAATTTGCATGTGAAGGCCTGTGAGAGCTGCGTTGCAAGGCAGCATCTGGCGACGTCCGGCACCTCTAGACCACCCGACCCTGGGCCCCAGAGCATTATTCTTTTCGATATTCGCAATTTCTTCCTGCCCCAGTTGTATTTCAGGAGGTCAGTTTGTAGCTTCTGTAGGGCCTTTTGAGGAATGGCCGTTGGAAGGGCCAGGCAGTAGTAGAAAAATGTTTGAACTAAATTCATCTTTAGCACTGTGATTCTCCCCAGTCCCCAGCCAAGACCCCTCTTGCTTCTGCCAGCGTGCTAGATCGCTGCTTAGTTCTTTGAACAGTGGTGGAAAATTCACTTTGTACGTTCTTTTGGTTTTGCTTGGGATCTGGACTCCTAGGTAGCTGATGTGGGATTTAGGCCATGGGATACTTGGTTGCTAGAGAGTTCAAAAGCTTTCTTGCCATTTTAATCAATAGGGCTGTGGATTTTGCAAAGTTTACCCAAAACCCAGAAGCTTCTAGCTCTTGACACAGCTCACATGGAGGCTTCCTTCCGGGTTACAGTTAGGACATCGTCCGCAAATAAGGCTGCTTTATAGGACTCCCCTTTTACTTCCGTCCTGTGGGTTCTGGCGGATTCTTCTGGCAAACGGCTAGTAACGTTGCTTTCGAAGGGATTGTGTCCTCCGACGTATTCCTTATCTTAGATATCTCTTTCCAGCTTTGCTGGCCTCAGACATTTTTTCTCTCTAGAGGGCGCTGCGCGTCGACGTCCGCCGAGTCGATGTCCCCCGACAGCCGCCGTATCGATGTCATCCTGCCTATAAAGGCCGCGCGCAGCGTCCGTTGCTCAGTTCCGTTTTTCTGCGCTTACTCAGTGCCTCAGAATATCGTTGCTCAGTTTCGTAGAGAATTATTCCTTTTTCCTCGATATTCGATCCATACTCGATGGCCTCCTCATCTGAACCGATGACCCCTCGGTACGGCTTTAAAAAAATGCAGAGACTGTGGGAAAAAGATGTCGCTGACGGACCCTCACATGGTCTGTCTGTGGTGTTTGGGAGCTGAACACCATTGTTCGGAGTGCGAGGACTGTATGTCCATGACAGCTAAGGCCCTGAAGGAGCGTAGGGGGAAGCTGGAAAAAGGTAAGACTTCTAAAGCTTCTTCTTCCTCGACGAAGTCGAGACATTAGTCTCCTCGTCACCATTCGCGCTCCAGGTCTCGAAGCGGTTCCCATCACTCCTCGAGATCGAAGCACTCGAAGGAGACGCCGAAGATCCCCTTCTTCGTCCTCCTCTTCCTCTGTTTCACCCAAGAGAATCCCTTGCCCGACAAAACATAGTTCCCGGGCTGAATGGGAGGAATTCCGAAAAAATATGATGAGCGTCTTCGAGAAAGCGGCCTCGACCCCCTCGAAGACTGCCGAGAGCGATGCTCTGGTCGAAAGACCCGAAGGTCCGAAACGCCGCGAGTCGCAGCACCCGGCGAAGGAAGCTTCTCGAGCGCGTCACGAACCCTCGAGTAAAGCGAAGACCTCAAATCCTTCTTCGAAGGTTCCGTCGACGCCGAGGTCGGTGTCTTCGACGCTGTTGTCGAAGGGACCTTCGACACACGGGTCTGTCGACTCGACGCCATCCTCAAAACCGGCGTCGACGCCAAGGAAAGTCACGGTTGCGGCGCACCCAGTGGCTATTCCCAGGTCTTCGATGACGATGTCGTCGAGATTGTCGACATCCTCAAGCAGAATTCCGATTCTATCGAGGACCTCGAGGCCTCCACCTTTGTTTTCGACGCCACGTTCGAAGCCTTCGGCGTCGATGACATCGACGTTTTCGAGGCCGATTACAAGTTTGGCACCCTCTGCCTTGGAGATGGGTTTCACACCCTTTGTGAGTTCAGACCAATTGAGAACAATGTCCTCAATTATGGAAGAGGGAGAACTGTCTGACCAAGAAGAGACATTTGAGTTGCAGGGATCTGCAACCCCAGTTCAAGAGGAGTCGTGCTCAGAGGAACGCAGATTAAAGTGGTTTAGACACTTCCCCAGAGGTGGAGTTCGCTAGGCCAGACCCGGGGGAGCATGCTGAAACCCCTTATAGAGCCTTAATGGCCAGGATCACAGAATTTATGGGGTGGTGAACAACTTCACAGGCTTTCCAACAGGATGACCTCACGGATATTCTTGATAAAGGTCCACAGGAGGGTCCTGTAGTACCTTTTCATAAAGCTCTTCAAAGAAAAATCATGACGAACTGGGAAACCCCAGATGTCGTCCCGGCAGTAAATAAAAAACTCTACTAAATACAGGGTATCTTCTGCAGACCCTGAGTTTTTGTCCAAACACCCATCCCCAGAAAGTCTGGTGGTACAGGCAGCATCTTCTACTGACATCAAGACTGCTTACCCTACCGTCCCACAGGACAGGGACAATAAAAAATACGATGCTATGGCTAAGAAAGTCTTTTTGGCATGTAGCATGGCGTTAAAATCTATTAATGCTACTTGCACCCTTGCTAGATTCAGCCATACACTTTGGGAGTGTGCTTCTACAGCGGCTGACTGCATCCCGGAGGGAGAAGAAAGGGAGGCGTTCCTAAATATCATAAAGGACGGTCAAGACGCTATGTGTGAATCCCTCCAGACGGGCATTGATTCGGCTGACAGTATCAGCAGAGCAATGGCGGCAAGTACAACAACCAGGAGATTTGCTTGGTTGAGAGAGTCTGGTTTTGCCCCAGATGTGCAAGCCAGGCTCTTGAACATGCCATTTGATGGCTCTTCTTTGTTTGGGAAAAAGGCGGATGACAGTTTAGAAAAACTGCAAACATCAAAGGCAGCAGCAAAATCCCTAGGCGCTGCAATCCGTCAGACACCTTTTCGTCCCACAGGAACCTCTGCGAGAGGCAAGTCCTTTCGCTTCTACTCTGCATTCGGAAGAGGTAGAGGACGACCGGCTCAAAGGGGACAAAGAAGAACTACCCGAGGTGGACGGGGTAGATCATCAAAAGCTGCAGCAACAGCAGGTGCCTCTTTACCATCGGCATCTGCATCAGCCGCCCCAAAACCACTCTGAGGACTTCCCTCACAAGACACCTGTAAGGAGGCAGGTTAACTCAACATCTGGCGGAATGGCAGGCTATCACGTCAGATGCTTGGGCATTGGAGACAGTTGCACAAGGTTACTGCCTGCCTCTCCTACGCATACCTCAGTCATCCACCGGGGATCAGCTCTCAAAAAGCTCCAGATCCGCTCCTCTTGCAGGACATTTTAGACCTGCTAGAGAAAGGTGCCATAGAACCGGTACCTGTAGCGGAGAGGAACAAGGGCTGGTACTCCCCTTTCTCATACCAAAGAAAGACAGAGGACTGAGACCCATCTTGGACTTGCGAGAATTGAACAAATTCCTCAGGAAAGACAAATTCAAGATGGTAACTTTCTCAGATGCTTCAGGCCCTTCAGTTCCAGGACTGGTTGGTATCTCTGGACCTTCAGGACGCTTATTTCCATGTGCCTATCCATCTCAAACACAGGAAATACCCGAGGTTCGCAAGTGGCAACTCTCATTATCAATTTCGAGTGCTGCCATTTGGGCTGACCTCCGCTCCGAGGGTCTTCAGCAAGTTAATGTCGGTAGTAGCTGCAAGTCTAAGGAGGGAAGGGATTCACGTCTACCCCTACCTGGACGATTGGTTGATCAGAGCTGTATCTTCGGAACAAGCTCAGATCCAGCTAGATCATGTTTGCCACTCCCTTCACAGACTGGGCTTCTCCCTCAATTTAAAGAAGTCACAGATGATACCATCACAGAGACTCCAGTTCATTGGAGCGGTCCTGGACACTTCCCTGGGAAAAGCCTCGCCACCAGAGGCGAGGGCTCAAGATATTCTGCAGATGGTCAACAAGTTTCAAAATGCCCAAAGTCTCCCAGCCTTCGACTTTTTGAAGTTGCTAGACCTCATGGCATCCTGCATCTTCCTTGTGCCAGAGGCTCGCCTTAGAATGAGATCTCTTCAGTGGGCACTGAACTCAGTGGTCGCAATTCTCAGGGAGAATGACAGATCTCCTCCGGATTCCGGACAAGGTAGCCTACGACCTTCAATGGTGGGCCTATCCAGAGAACATCTTGAAAGGAGAACTGTTTGGCAACCATGGCCGGAGATAACAGTAGTCACAGACGCCTCATGGGTGGGGAGCCCATGCCAATGACTTGACCATCAGCGGTCGTTGGTCTCCATCAGAGTCCAGACTACACATCAACCTATTAGAGCTGACAGCGATCAGACTAGCGCTGAAAGCTTTCCTGCCATCAGTACAAGGAAAGAATGTCCTGATAATGACGGACAACACAGTGGCCATGCATTACCTCAACAAAAGGAGGCGTAGGATCACTACCTCTGTGCAGAGGCGCGATGCAGCTCTGGTTTTGGGCAATCCAAGAAGGAATCTCTCTATCGGCAGTTCACCTAGCCGGAGAGAAGAACTTGACAGCGGACGCTCTGAGCAGGCAGAGCAGTCTCCCACGAGTGGGAACTAGCTCAGGAAGTCCTTCAAGAGATCTTCGCCCTTTGGGGAACCCCTAGGTGAATCTGTTCGCCACCAGCCGCAACAGGAAATGCGATCTGTTCTGCTCAAGGGAATTTCCCCCGAGAGGAGCTCTGGGAGACGCGTTCATAGTGGACTGGGAGTTTCCGCTTCTGTACGCGTTTCCACCGGTCCCTGTCATTCCTCAAATGATCAGGAGGTTGAGAAGATTCCGGAGAACCATGATCCTAATTGCCCCGGATTGGGCCAGGAGAACGTGGTACCCGGACCGTCTAGACTTGTCCATCTGCCCTCCAATTCGACTTCCACTCAGAGAGAACCTACTCTCACAGAAGGGAGGTCAGGGTCTCTATCCAGACATCAAAACCCTCAACCTTCGCGCTTGGCTTCTGAAAGGCTGAGGTACAAGGATTGGGACCTCCCTGATGATGTTATGGAGGTGTTGCTTTCGGCAAGGAGGCCAGCAACAAAGTCTTTATACCGCTGCCATTGGAACAGATTTTGCAGCTGGTGTAGAGAACAGAATACCGACCCTTTTTCATGTGGTACACCAATGGTTTTGTCCTTCCTACTATATTTGGCGAATTCAGGCCTTCAAGTCGGCACCATTAAGGGCTATCTCGCAGCGCTATCCATCTTTAAGCGCACTGCGAAAGAACCATCCTATTTCAAGTTACCCTTGGTAATACAGTTTCTAAAGGGGTTAACCAATGTTTATCCCCCAAGACCATTCCAAGTTCCCCTATGGGATTTAAACTTGGTCCTAACTTTCCTGATGGGCACACCTTTCGAACCACTCCATTCTTGTTAGTTAAGATTCCTTACCCTTTAAAACAGTTTTATTAATAGCACTTACATCTGCTAGAAGGGTGAGCGAATTACGAGCTCTTTCTTGTAAACCCCCTCACACAATCTTTCACAAAGACAAAGTTGTCCTGCAAGTGAAGCCTAATTTCCTCCCAAAGGTGGTTTCTGAATTCCATATCACTCAGAAGATTACCCTACCATCTTTCTATCCTCCTCCTCATCCGGGGAAAGAGGAAGAGAGGTTACACAGGCTGGACCCTAGAAGGGCTTTATGTTTTTACAACAGTAGACTAGCCAGGATAAGACAGGCAGACCAGCTGTTTGTAGGTTACGCAGGTCACAAGCTGGGGTTACCAATAACTAAGCAGACCATTTCCAGATGGATCATTCTAGCCATTCTGGAATGTTATAACCTGGCAGGGAAATAGCCCCCTCAAAACCTTAGGGCTCATTCGACTAGAGGTATTGCAGCTACATCGGCCCTCAAAAGAGGTGTGCCGGTTAAAGACATCTGTGCGGCCGCTACATGGTCGTCTGTCCATACCTTTACACGATTTTACAACTTGGATTCCTCCTCCAGTCAAGAGACTAGGTTTGGAAGGGCTGTACTGCATTCTATTCATCAATAGAAGACCGCGTGAAGTCAGTACTCCCTCCTCCAATAATGGAATACTGCTATGGGAGCCTATCTAAGATGAGGAATATGTCGGAGGACACAATCCCTTCGAAGAACAAGTTACTTCTTACCTTGTAACGTTCTTTCGACGGGATGTTCCTCCGACGTATTCCTCATCGACCCTCCCATCCATCCCCGCAGTTCTACTTCCCTAGTTGTTGCAGTTTACGCTCCTTCAGGGTGATTAGTCTAGTCCAGAAATAATTATTGTGGGCTACAAAACGGAACTGAGCAACGGACGCTGCGCGCAGCCTTTATAGGCAGGATGACGTCAACGTCGATACGGCGGCTGTCGAGGGACATCGACTCGGAGGACGTTGACGCGCAGCGCCCTCTAGAGAAAAAATTTTCCGAGGCCAGCAGAGCTGGAAGGAGATATCTAAGATGAGGAATACGTCGGAGGAACATCCCGTCAAAAGAACGTTACAAGGTAAGAAGTAACTTGTTCTTTTGTGGTATTTGTTTTTGGAAGGGTGGAACAGGCCAACACCTACTGGAACAATGCTGCCTATACTTGCAAAAAGGGCTGAAATGCATTTGGAATATTTTGCAGAAAAAGCAGATTACCAGCATCAGTAAAATGGACTCAATCTCTTGGAAGAATGTTCATCCTACAAAACGTAACATTTTCATTGTGGAAGGACGACATACCAACAGCTCTCAAAAAAAGCGCAAACAGCCTTGTTAACATTGCAACTCGCTTTCTCCATTTGCGGACCAAATAAAGAGCGCTGCCGTGTCTGTCTCTGCACTATGCGAGAAAAAATTACTCGGGGGAATTTGGAAATGTGTCCATAATTTTCCCAACCGCCTCCTTTATCGCAAACTGCAGTGAGATGCCGGTAACATGTCCTAAACTGTTTCTTCCACAATGAATAATAATGTCTCGATGATGTGTTGCCAAAGTGGCACAAAGAGGAACCAAATCCTGCCACTTCATTTCACACACTCCAAACCACTGCACATCCACATAATGGAACCCAAAATGTGCATCCCCTCCACAATGCTTTGCACACACCTTCAATCAATGTATCCAAGAGTCTACCAAAATCCAGACACTATGCCTCCTGAACTACACAGCAATAGCCATAGCCAACTGCACTACTCAGCAAACAGACCTTCTGCCAGTGTCTTTCCTTGTACACCACACCCAGGAAAACTTATTGACCAATCCCCTTGCCTCCACCGTTCCATTTCCATGACTGCCAGTCTCAAACGCACCGGATGTGACATGTGCGCTGCGCGGACCACTGCAATGTTTGCTGACAAATTGTACAATTTGCTACAATTTTGCTACACCTACTAAATGCACTCTACATTACTTTACAACAACCTTCTGATTGCATTTTGAATATTACTAAGAAAGGTTTCATTCCCACAATCATCAAAGTAATGGCATCACAAAAAAATAACTTGCCCCATCCTTAAATGTTCTCATTTGGGAATGATGACATCCCAACAGCACACACAAAACAAGTTGATAATAAGAAACATTCCTATGTATTAAAGACAGTACGACACATCCATGCAGCCCTGGGTGGAATTTGGGAAAAGATGACCTTTGCACATGGAAAGAGGTGCATTTGTGCCTTCAGGAACTGCTTCAGGTCACCCTGCAAAGTTATTGCACTCACATACCCCAAATATATTCATCCATAATTAATCACTAGGACATCTGGACTGTTTAAAACAGCCATATTTCTACAAAGTGTAAATACACTTTGCAAATTTCTCCCTGGCACAACACAAAGCCTCCACTCCAAGGTTTGCAGAAATCCCCCATATCCCCGCATACCTCTCCAGATTACTCAATCTCTACCACCCACACACTCACTCTCCATCTCTCGAACCACAGCAATCTTCACTACACACAGCAATGAAAAAATATTACCCACTATCCCTATGAATCACACCCTCAACACCTGATTTACTAACACCCCCCCAAATCCACCCCCCCCAGTCCCATTTCCATACCAGGCTTGCTGAGCAACCCCGGATGTGGTACACACTGTCCGCGGACTACCGCCCCGTTACACATGGGCAGCCCTTTTTCCCCCTTCCACATCGCTCTATGCACCACTCCCTCATTGGCTACACATAAGCAGTCACACAACCATCCACCAATCACATCCAAGACCCCTACATCTACCTCTATGATCACACTTTAACACTTTAGATTTACTGTTGAACACTCTGGCTACAAGTCTCCTGTGATTTCAAAGCACCTCCAGAACAAAGTACTGTACAACTCCCCAAGGTATCTGCTTCCAGATTAATCCACATATGCATCCATCAACGCAAACTACAGGTGTGCATATATTTTGTAGAGTACATTCGTCACTCTTTTGTAAATGCCCGTGAACAGGATACCTGCCACTTACGCTGCATAACCTACTACATAAGCATACTGTCATTTGTCCCATCTCCTACCATCAAGTGGCACTTACAATGCTGTGCACTTTAAAAGTTTTCTTTGAAACACTTGTGTATAGGCGCGTTATAAATGCCATATCATATCATACCCATATCACCCATTGTAATGTACAAACTGTTATACTCTTCATTCCTACTGCCATTTTTACAACCACTTCCCCCATTAACACACCTGCTATAAAATGCCTACAATGCACACAGAAAAAGAAAACTGCATGTTAATGGAATTCCACACACAAACGGCACTTTCCGAACTGTACATCTTTCTGAGCCTTTTTCTCACCCTACTACAACTTGCACTAATCTATTTCCAAAGTAAATGACGCATTCATATACAAAGCTGTGCAATTTCACACACTCTTCCTACCAAGAAATCCTTCACTAACTTTAAATGTGTTCTCCAATTTCCATTACTGTGCCATTAACACACATGTACTAACTTCCTTATTTCTCAATTACAGTGAAGAGCACTCTCCTGAAAGGCACTGGCGTCTAAAGTGCAAAATACAACCCAGAAGAAACGTACTGTTCACATCCAAAAAAGTGCAATATTGTCGTGTTCTACCTATTACTCACAGTGCATGGCTCCTGTATTCTAGTCTACACAATTGTATCAACCCAACAGCAGTTGCTTCACTCTTACTCATTGCACCTCAGCTGGTGCACACTTTGAATTGTCATCTTTACACCAGTGTAGTAACACATAAATACCACTACAGCCTTCCCAACCTGAAGTAACTACCCATTCACTCTTCTACGTCTATCTCTCTCAGGGTCAGTAATTTCTCAAAGAAACTAGCTGAAGGCAGATCTTTAGAACAGCCTTCCTGCCACCTTGCAACCAGAGGAGATCCATCTCCGGTTCTGGAAGAACATCAAGACCTTCCTCTTCATTTCTGCCTTTTGCCCCTCTTCTTCCCTTCTAATTTGTCTTCTCTTATCGGGTACCATGTACCTAGCCACCCTCTCTTCGAGCCCAGATACCCGAATACCTTCCCACCCTCCTACACTGCCTCCGGCCCACCCTTTGCACTGGCATATGTATCTGTACCCATACAGTCCCCTCATCCACCTTTTCGCTGCACTAATCAAACTTTTACCTTATCCACTGAACCAAGCACTTGCCACTTACTAGCTGCACTACCACTTTATCAACTTTACTTATGTGTTGCACTTATTATTTATTCTGTACTATGTTTAAAGTCCTGCTTTTCAGCATGGGACCATTTAAATAACATTCTCCTACATGGTACAGCCAAAGAACTACTCTAAGAAATGGAGCACATCCAAAGCAAATATTTTGGAACTGAAACCCACTGAGAAAATCGGTACTTTTTTCTAAAAAATAAAAAAAAGAGTAGCAACAACCTTGCAGATGTCAACGTGCTATTGCACACATAAAAAAAAGAAATACTAAAGTTTAAAAGCACAACTGCTGAAGTACCACACCAAGTATGTGTGTTGCTGCATAACATTTGATAAAGAGCACCAAAACTGTAGATCTAATATACAAAATGAGACCATGAGAAATCCCAGTGGTTCCAATGAGCTCCCTAATCTTATAGCAGAAAACAAATACAAAATTTCTATCCTCTCAACACTTTGCAAATACTGCACTGCAAAACTTAACAACCAAATACTTTCTCGGGCTATAACTAATAACTTGGAAATATTCCCACTGCCAAAACCAATCCAACAGCTTAATTTATATGAGAGCATTCTAATCCAAACAGTGCACCCATTTCAAGCAATAATACACCCTCAACCAAAAACAGCAAAACTGCCTCCCTCTGAATTACTAAAAAGCATTTGTGGCAAAGTAGTTCATTTGCCTTACATCTGAAAGAAAATGTAGACACTGAGTTCAGCGGCCAATAGATCCATCTTTGATAATTCTAGTGAATGGCGTACCCACAAAAGACAAAATTGTTTGGCAGCAACTAGTGGACTTGCATAAAGTTAGGGCATGTCACACTTGAATGTGTCTCTGCGGGAGCGATGGCGTCTTGGCCTTTTCCCCTTTATGCTCACTGTCCAACTTGGTACAGGAAGTCTGCCTGGTAATGAAAGGGTAAGGACATTAAGATACAGGACTGATTTCACCACTAGACCTCTCCGCCCCCCATTTTTCCCTTTGAGTAAAGGAGGTTTGACAAGAGTTTTCCCTGGCTCACCTTGAGGAATAGTTGGGCGAGCTCTCCATCCTGCTATTGGCAGGGGCGCAATTCTTCGTAGGCAGGTGGTCCGGTGGCCCTGCTTGTGGGTCTTTCTTTTGTGTTTGTAAATGGGTTTAGAGGCTTCTCGCGTTCCATGTTGATTCACTGTTCCGACTTCACAGCGGATTCCCCCCGAATGCTGCTGAGGGATGCGTGGTGAACCAGTTACTTCACTGGTACTGCAGAGCCGACTGGTGTAGCAGGTAGGTGTCTCTTGTTCCAGCCCGGTACATTTTTAGAGTTGGGCGAATGCTGCTATTCAGGCAAGTGTCATTCAGGCTTTCGTCTAATTGTTTGTATTTTACAGGTGAACCCAAGTTTGTGAGAAAAAGGTGCAGCGTGCGCGATCTGGCGGTTTAGAGTTCAGGTGTGTATGCGCTGCGTTGGACTGACACTGGAGTCTGCAAATACACGAGCGCAACCTGACTTTCTTGTCTTCACTCTTCACAAGAGCTGCTGAGCGCCGTGCGACGATCCGGAGAGATGGTCCAAAGACTGGAGAGGAGACGCACGCACGTGAGGTGGAAATATTTCCCAAAGACGTAGCACAGTGAGCGTGTTACTTGCTAATCTTACAGAAAACACGAAGCACTGAATAGTCTTGGGGTGTGGCTTATATAGCCATCCACGCCCAACAACTAGAGCGCACAGGTAGTTCAGTATATTTTCTCAATGGCCCAGGAAGTTGGCAGGAAATGAACAGGGAGTGGTTATACCCTGAACCCCCAACAGACATGAAACAAGGAGGCATGATTACAAGGATGCTAGAGAAGGATGTCATGGGTTTAGGACTATGTGCCTAACCTGCCAGGCCCTGATCCATCTTGCCCCAGCCAGGCACCCAGTATTCATGATGGGGAAGCCCTGTAATATCTAAAAGACAACAATTAATACTACAAAGAAATACACATTGACCAAAAACTAAGGGAAACCACCGAAATAATTGAGGACTCCTCAGGAACTGGCCAATTTGAACTTCAAGATCCTACTACAGCCTCCATACTCCTACGTCCTGTCCCCTTTCCTTCATACTTATGGGACATTCCTCCTTCCTGTAGGATGGGACTGGAGCACTTTGAAAAATCATCAAATTTTGCAAAATGTTCAGTCCTTCCTCTTTCTGCACTGGGTACAGCACGTGGCCGTAACCCCACCCATCACGGCTCTGCATCGCCCATAAGTCCTTTTCTCCGCTTGTTCAGGACTGGACGCACTTGCATCTGCGGAAGAATTTCTTCTTTTCCTCCTCCTCTGGCTCTCGCTAGCGATCGTGTAATAGTCTGTTTTAAACTAGACTTTCCAAATTGTTCCTCGTGTCAGCGACGCTTCGCGAGGGCGGATCCCCATCCTCTTTGCTTAGTGTTTGGGTCCTGATTACTGTTGGGACTCCTGTGTCTATTGTGATTCCCTTTCGGTCCAGGCGCTTCAACGTCAGTTAGAGCGGTGGGAGGAGGTGTTCCAGCGTACTCCTCCTACACATTTTCAATTCTTCGACGAAAAGAAGAAACGCCCGGTAAGTACTTTACTTTTCAGAGCACCCGGCTGGGAGACGCTTTCCCAGGGTCTTCCCGGTCCGGGAGGAGCGTCGACCGCTCTGTCATCTGGGCTTGCCTCAAGGTGCCTTCGCGGCCTCAAAAGTGTACCAGAGTTTTCTCTGAGGGTCTCCGTAAGGGGCCTGTGGATACTGGAGTACGCTCCTAGGCCCCTCCTGTGGGGGCTGCTTGTAGACCTAGTTCTACTGAGTCGTGGAGTACCGGAGCTCGCTCTGAGACCTCTTTATCGGCTTCTCTCAAAAGTACTGGGGTGCGCCCCGAGGCCTAGGCTGGGCTTGGTGATACCGAATGTATGTTCGAGGCCCGAAGTGGAAAGGCTGCTACCGGACTTGGGTCTGGGGTCCCTCGTACAGAGGCGAAGGAAAGTTTTGAGAGGCCTGAGAAGGCTTTATCGGTGAAAGGTGTTTCTCACCGTTCCCGCTCTTGTGGTGACGCCAGAACTGTTGTGGGGGCAAGGAGTGAGAGTTCGAGCCAAAGTTCCTCCTTTTCCGGCAGTGCCGAGGTCCTTCCTGGGAAGGCTAGTTTTGCAATTGGTATGTCGCAGAAACATTCCAGGCTGCATAGTACCCGCTCGGCCGAGGTTCCTTGTGTAATGGCTAAAATGAAGACCCCTGATTCACGGGTGGCGACCCCTGCCTCACTTCCACACCGCCGAAGTTCCCCTCAGGTGACGGCAAAATGGCGGCCGTTCCCGCCACAACCACGTTGGCCATTTTGGGCACTTCCCCTACAACTACGCCATCGGCCTCAGGTGTAGGGATTGGTTCTATGGGTGAACATAAGGTTCCTTGCGCGCATCCGTTTTGTCCAGTTTACGACGAACGCTCGGATGCCCCTTCCGCACATCTCGCTGCCTGTGGGTTCGGCATCCTTGATTTATGTGGACACCTCTGGGGATGGGCCTGTTTGGCAACCCTCCCCTCTGCGACCCTGGAATTGTCCTCATGAGAGGCCTCCTCCGGCAGCTCCAAATCCTTCTCCGGAGGACGCCTTTTTGGGCAAGCTTCAGATGCTCATGCGAACCGACCCATGAAGGGAGTATTTCAAGGGTCTCTGGCTCCACCTGCGCCTCCGGTGGTTCTGCCGGCGCCGCCTTTGCCTGGTGCCTCCCCCTACCATTCTGCCCTTGCCTCCATTGTCCTCGGTGGACAAGGTGGTGCCCGACGTAGTTCAGCAAGACCCTGACCTGTCGGATGATACGCTGGGCGATCAGGACAGCGAAGACCAGCCCCGCTCTATTCGAGCTTTCCACGACCGGATGCTGGACATGGGTCTATTGGATGTTCCAGTGCCTGAGGCACCCGCTCTGCAGGAGGGTGTGCTTTCGGGGGCGTTCACCTTATCTCCTTCGGAGCGTACTGGCCTGTTTTTGCAGGACGTTTTGGCCGAGGTCGGTAGAGTCTGGGAGAAGCCACACTCTGGACTTTTCGTCAATAAGAAAATTGACGCGCGCTACAGGCTGCATTCTTCGGTAGAGGTGGCCCTAGCATCTTGTCTGCCCCCCCCTCCTCCACGGTGGTGGCTGCGGCCTTTTTACAGTCCAGGCCTGCAGCATCCTCTTCTACGACGGCTACTCGGGTCCTGGGGAAAGAAGACAAGCTCCTCGACTCCCTTGGGAGGAACATTTTTGCTAACTCGGCCCTGCAGCTCCGGCAGGCCAATGCAGAACTGGTGTTAACGGGAGCGAATATAAAAATGTGGAAAGGTCTGTTGGAGTTTGAGGAATTCATTCCGGTCAGGAAGCTGGAGGACTTTGTCCGATGCCAGGGTCTTGGCCCAGGATCTGCTGGAGGCCGCGGCTCATCACGTTGACACTTCGGCTCGGGCCAGGTTCTCAAAGGGGGTGCAGGACAAGGTGTTGGACCTGCCATTTGACGATAAGGAGCTTTTCCATTCCTCAACGGATGTGGAACTGACCAAAACGAAGGACAGCACCCAGACCGCTAAGTCCTTGTCCGTCCTGGTTAAAACTCCTTTTAGAACCCAGAGACCGTTGTCGCAAAGCAGGCCCTCCTCTGGTTTCAGAGGGTTTCTAGATCGGAAATCCCGCAAAGTGGATACCCCTTTGGGTAATTTCCGCCGGAGGCAGCAACGGACTCAGTTTTTCTCCCGCTCCTCCTTAGGTTCAGGTGAGAACACCACCGAAAAACCCGCCAAATGAGGGTTCTCCGCGCTCGCACGAGACCCCGCTGGTAGGACGCATTGCTTCTCATTCGGAGGTATGGCAGACCATCACAGAGGACCATTGGTCTCGTCAGTCGCTCGGGTGGCCTTCCGCTTACCCTTACACCCTACCCCACCCTTCAACCCTCCTTTCCCGCAGTCTGGGTCGTCCTCCTTAAAAGACTAGGTTCAGAAACTGCTGGACCTCAGAGCTGTGGAATCCGTTCCCCTTGGGGAGCGAGGGGAGGGCTTCTACTCCCGGCTGTTTAGTGCTCAAACTTAACCAGGCTGGCCTGCGCACCATCCTAGACCTTTCCCAGTTCAATCTTTTCTTACCCCATGATCACGCCCGGCCAGATACGGTCCTCCTTGCAGATGGGCGATTGGCTCAGCGTGGTGGACCTTCAGGATGCGTACATGCATATTCTGATCTGGAATCCACACAGGCGATATCTGTTTCTCTGTGGGAGAGGAGCACTTCCAGTTTCGAGTGCTTCCTTTTGGCTTCAGCTCGGCACTGCGTGTCTTCACGAAGATGTCAGTGATTGCGGCCTATCTTCATCTGCAGGGTATCCATGTGTATCCGTATTTGGACGACTGGCTCTTATGCAGCCCTTGCCCGTTGAAAGCCACATGCAATCTTCAGTCTCTCCTCCAGCTCCTGTTCCATCTTCGGCTGTCGGTGAACTGGCAGAAATCTTCCATGACTGTCTCGCAGGACTTGATTTTCCTGGGTTTTCGTTGGAACACGATCGACTGCAGAGTTTACCTGACCGGGGACAGAATGGCGGATCTGTTGGCCACGTGTCAGATGTTTGCGCAGTCGGAGAGCATGTCGGCCTGGTGGTTACAGAGGCTTTTGGGTCTCATGGCGTCATGTGTTTTGGCTCTACCTCTCGCTCGTCTCAAGCTGAGGCGGACTCGGATGGCTTTTCGGAGTTCTTGGCGTCAGGCTGTGGATCCGGACTCCAAGTTTATATTGATTCTGGCTTCCATGAGAGCGGACCTGGAATGGTGGTCATCTCTCAGCAACCTGTCGGTGGGTGCAGATTTTCAGGTCCAGCCCCGATGGTAACGGTCACAACAGACTCCTCCCTTCAGGGGTGGGGTGCGACGTTGGATCTTCTTCAGGTCTCGGATCTTTGGTCGCCTCAGTACAAGTTCCTCCACATAAATCTTCGGGAGCTTCTCAGACTGATCATTGCCAACAAAGTGGTCCGTATCCGCACGGACAATGTGGAGTCAATGTATTACATCAACAAGCAAGGGGGCACCAAATATCCTCTCGTGGACCTGTCCATCCAAATTTGGGAGTGGGCGGTTCGTCATGGTGTCTGGCTAGTAGCAGTACACATTCTGCCCCAGCTTAATGTCATGGCAGATGGCCTCAGTCGGCGGACGATGGTCAGCTACGAGTTGGAACTGAAGGCGGAGATCCCCTTGTGGATTTTCCTGCGTTGGGGCACTCCGGAGGCGGCAAACAAACTTCCTCTGTATGCCTCCAGAAATGGTCTGGGAGCCTCCTCGCTGGGGGATGCGCTCGAGATTCCCTGGCACAACATGAGGGCCTATGCTTTCCCGCCTCCGATTTGCAAGCTGAACACGGTGAACTATTCTCTTCTGCTCATAGTCCCGTGGTGGCCGGCCAGGCTCTGGTTCTCAGAACTTCAACACCTGTCGATGTGTGCACCGATCAGGTTGCCAGTGACTCCCGATCTTCTTCACCAGGGGGGGGGGGGTCAACAGCTGTGGCACCCCTCCCCACAATAGTTTAGCTTGGCGCCATGGTCCCTGAGTTCAGATCCTTTGAACATCTCAACCTGTCTGCCGATAACATGCACATTATTGATGCAGCCAGGAAACCCTCGACTAGGTCTCAGTATAGAAGCAAATGGCTTAGGTTCTGTCATTGGTGCTTAGACAAACAACTGGACCCACAGGCGGCTACGATTGACACTGTACTGTCCTTTGTATCCCACCTCGCAGAGTCGGGAATTCACGTTCTGTCATGCAGATCTCATCTTTAGGCGGTATCCGCCTAACTTTCTACGGACCAATGCTCTTACTCTGTCTAATAAGTGGTTAAGAGACATTTCGCAGGTTTGACGTGCCTTTATCCCCCAGTTCGTAAACCGCACCCGGCATGGGATCTGAACGTGGTCCTTACGGCGTTGTGCCATAAACCCTTCAAACCAATGGCCACGGTGGACCTCAAGCACCTCTCGTGGAAGGTGTCTTTTTGTGGTTGCCGTTACTTCAGCAAGGCGTGTGAGTGAGCTCCAGGCTTTGTCGGTGGACCGTCCCTTCTTGGTTTTTCACAAGGATAAGGTGGTCCTACGGACAAACCCTTCTTTCCTGACAAAGGTGATTTCTGATTTCCATCGGAACCAGTCAATCTCCCTGCCTGTCTTTTTTCCGAACCCTGCTTCAGAAGCGGAAAGGGTTCTGCATTGTTTGGATGTTTAGAAAGGCTCTCAAGTTCTATCGGACAGAACATCTGAATTTAGGAGCTCTTCTCAACTGTTGGTGACCTTTGGTAATCCACAAGGTAAGCAGGCCTCTAAGGCGACTATCTCCAGATGGATCGCTGCCTGTATTACGGAGACTTGCACTGTCCAAGGACTGCAGCCTCCTAAAGGTATTCATGCACACCTGGTGCGGGGCAAGGCAGCCGCAGTTGCCTTTCAGAAATATGTCCCCTGGGAGACCATCGCAAAGGTGGCGACTTGGGCCTCACCATTGGCTTTTTGTAAACATTGTCTAGACCTGAGCTCCAGATCTGATTCTCAGTTTGGCCAGGCTGTGCTGAAGAACCTTTTTCAGTAAGGGGTTTTTACATCCACCCGTAGTTCCTGTGAGGAGTGCTTGGGAATCTCCCATAAGTATGGAGGAAAGGGGACGGCACGTAGGAGTATAACCAGGTTACTCATTGTAGTGATCATATCAATCCTAGTCCATAGTCCCCTTTCCTCCATACGCCCGCCGTCCCCTTTAATAAGGTTCCTCTGTTATTGCTTAAAGGTCTCTGACTTGGCGATAGAAAAGGAGTGATGGGTGAAACGCGGGGCGGAGCCGAGATGGGCTGGGTTACGACCGCGTGCTGTACCCCGCGCAGAAAGAGGAAGGACTAAATTTTGCAAAAATGTTGATGCTTTTTCATGTGCTCCCGTCCCACAGGACCGAGGAATGTCCCATAAGTATGGAGGAAAGGGGACTATGGACTAGGAGTAAGGTGGTCACTAGGGTGAGTAACCTGGTTAATATTTTAGACCAGTATACAATTCCCCCACTGCACTCCAAAGACACCATAGACTACATACTGGAAACCTATCAAATGCGGCATGCCAAAGGATATCCAATCAGCATATGGGGGGAAAAGAAGTGTAGAAGCACAAGCCTTTCCTCAACTTTTTTCTACTGGAAAAGATGGAAGGTACGATGAAAGATCCACAAATGACAGCATCAGAATACCACTCTTTACGAATGCATTCTGAAGACCCCAGATTCAGAAAAAACGTTCAATACATAAACTCCTCTTTGAAAGTGAACTAGCAACTCTTAGTTGCACACACTTTGAAGACGGTTTCGCAGATGTACGCTGTATGATGGGCAACCTTGCCCCACCCACCTGGTTTGTGACTTTAAGTCGTGCAGAATATGCGTGGGAAAACTTGCACGATTTCCTACGCATAGCAAACTAAAACAAAGCAAATATAGACATAAAAAACACCAGGAGAACTCTGCTCGCTTGATCTTATAAATGTATCAAGGTACTTCCATCATCGCTTTGCCATGCTGCACTTCATTTGTAATAAAACAGTTCCTATCTCGGAAAAGGGGAGAAAAGAATATCAAGCCAGGGGATCACTTCACATCCACATGCATTTGTGGATTAAAGATGCTCCTAAATTTGGTCAGGTCAGTAATGCCACTGTTTTGCAGTTCATTCAGAAATGTCAATTGCGAAATCCCTTCAGAAACTACACATAGCGACCTACATGCACACAGTTTGCTGTTTCAAAGACACAAGTGTGTTAAGTATTGTCGGCGCAACTAGAAAATCAAAGGGCAATACTACACCAAATGCCGCTTGGTTTCCTTAGACCAGTTTCAGCAACAGGGCAAGTGAACAGCGTCATGTCTTCAGTTCGACTGTGAAAGGCAAATCACCTAAGAACACATACTGCATAAAAAGAACAGAAGGATCAAAGTACATCAATGATTATAATGCAATCATTGCCCTCCTATGGAATGCAAATACAGATGTGCAGTACATTGCAGCCAATTCCACTGCTGTTGCACGATATGCCACAGCCTACTTCACCAAAGCAGAGAAAACCGACCTGAAAGACGTCTGGGATGACATATCATTTGACAAAACCCTGTCACAGAAATTGTACAGCTTTGGCATAAAAATGCTCTCTCATAGAGAATGTGGCTGCTACGAAGCCACAGACTGTTTAACTGGCACCACCTTGCATGGGAAATCTATTTACTAATCTAGTAACTAAAGAAATTGAACATGGTGTTCCGCACGAAACAAACTTGTACCTGTCAAGACTATAAACCTATACTGCTCTATGTAAATGCTCAAGCTGGTTCAGGCAAAATATTCTTAATAGAAATCAGCAGGTTCCTCCAACAATTGACAAACGTTCAGCTGTTGTAACTACCCCCACAGGTTTAGCTGCCTAAAACATAGGTGGTGTCACTTTACATCGATTGCATAGGAAATGTAAATCTTTGGCAACGTTTCCAATACAAAGCACTAACATGAAAACAAGCGTCAGTTTGCAGACCTCCCTTACGCCAACACTTTGAAAAGTATTTGGATTGGTGTACCATCTAGAAAGCAGTCTATATTAAATACCAGACTCCTCCATGAGCTATGCGGCCATAACACATGTGCTACTGATGTCCTGGAACAATTACTACACAAAAATCTAAATACACTATTTGTCCTTAATGCTAACTCTTGAAAGCTGCGCACAAATCAATGAAACCATTCTGAAAAAAGAAATGCAACCACTAGTGTAAATTTACTCCACAGACAAACTGGACGTGCATGGTATGACACTACCCATGTGTCAACAAACAGCACGACTAAATACCTTAAACTCTATCACTAACACAGCTGGTTTAGAGAAAATGTTAATTGTTTAAACTGTAGAGTGATGCTAAAGCTTAACCTTGACGTGGAGCAAGGATTAGTTAATGGAGCACTTAGTACAGTTGGCTTCCAAACATAGCCACGTGACGACATTCAGTTTGTCAACATCCATTTTGACAAACTTTCAGAAGTTTAAAGGATAGGACGCTCAGCAGCCAGATTCCTTCTTTTCAAAGACATGTATGTACGCAGAGAACAGTTTTCTCTGTCTCTAGCATACAGTCACCATTCATAAATCACAAGGTCCAACCCTAGATCAAGCTTTGATTGATAATGGCAGCACAATCTTTAAAGAAGGCATGACTTACGTAGCACTGTCACAGCTACGTACACTAGGACTATTTCTAGTCAATTGTAATGCCAGTAAAGTCAACGCTGACATTCTTTGCATTGTAGAGTACAATAGACTGCATGCGCTCTACACCCCCATCTCAAAATGTACCCTGTTCCTCAAAAAGCGAAACTTTGTAAGTGAAAACCAGTGCAGACTCAACTTATACATGATCTCACAACAGTACCGCCACAGAAATTAAAAGCTGCTGGTGCTTCATCAATTACCACAACCAAAGAAGGATCTACTGGAAAATAAAATGCATGCCCGGCTGCACAATCAAAGCCAACTACCTCTTCAAAGAAACTACTTGCACTTCCATCAAATGACCCGGACACAGAACTGTCTGGTCCATTCAAATGTTCAAATACAACTGGTGTAAATGGCTATGCAAATGTAGCAATCCATGTTCTAATCCAATTCCCACCAATTGTTGAAAACATTTACTTAAACGGCACAGACCAATTGTGTTTGCAAATGTTAGCCCTTCACAGAAATGCAACAAACAATCCTGACAATACTTGGTGTTTTTGGAATAAGGCAGGAATTGGACTACTGTGCAGGAATGGTGAGATTCACTATAAACTCACAAAAAGATCCACACAAATGTCTAATGTACTTCCAAGTACTGGAAAACGAAAAGCTACCTATAAATGAAATCTTCCAGATTTCGTACATGTGGAAACATACTCTCTGCAACCATGTAATGCACAAACAAGTCCCTAACGAGCGCTTTGTGTATGCATCTATACCTAACTGTGAATCCATTCTATTTCAGCAGCTCGTACAAAATGCAAACCATGGCATACTATGTACTTCTTGCAATTCCGGTAATCGTTCCACCTTACAAATAGTCACATAGCCAATATGTAATAGTAATGCTTTTACGTTACAGTGCAGATGGTACCAAAAAGAACTGCAAGCTGACTTGGCAAGAAAACCTTCACAACAGTAGGCATAATCTATTACGCAGGAGACACAACCAATGCAGTTCACTATATTGCATACATTAAAAAGAAATGTGGATGGTTTGAATGCAATGATACTTCAATTACTCTGAAACGGAGAATACCAGCAAATCTTGCAAACACATACTTAATATTCCTGAAACCAAAATGTATTCAATAATCTGAGAGAGAGTCTACAAACTGTCCTGAATAACCTTTAAAAACACAAACTGGTAGAATAAGGCAGCAGCTATCCAACAATGCTCAAACCAATGCAACTAATACACATCTACTGCAACTACACATATACTGCTACAAAAACCCTTCACAACAGTGAAAATGTACATTCACCAACAAGAAAAAACGTGCTTGAAAACATACCCTGCAGAAGTGAGAAACTGTAAACAGTTAGAATACGCCAACAGGTTTCTAACTGCCTCCAACATTCTGCAACATTACTGTGCAACACCACAGTACCTATAAAAGATCAACAACCAAATGCATAAATACTGTTTAAAAGGCACTAACAAACCATTAGAATATGCCAACTGGTATGTAACTTCAACAATAGTACCACCACTTCCAAACCAAAAACCGTACACCTTTTCAATTCCTCATACTACAGTAGACCACTGAAAAAGACTGCCATATAACAAACGTAGAAGGCTTTTTTCTTTTTTATTTTTTTAAATCCTGCATGTTTTTTTTGTCTCCCGGAGACCCAATAATTATGTAAACAAACAAAAGAATTGCGCACATTGCACACTACACTGGTTTTAAGCATAGTACTTGTGAAGTACTAACTATGAGGGTCCGCAATGTACACAAATGTTTGCTATGCAGCAACACAAAGTACCTACCCTAACATGTGATCCTTTATTTTATCACACAGAATGAAAAAACATTTCTGCTACATTTCCACATGCCATGCAAAGAACTGCATACAGCCTCAACAATGCAAACAATAAGTATACAATGATTGGTGTCACAACTTTCAGTCCATACCTGTATTGTACTGCGATCGTTGTACCCAGTCATAGAATATAATACACCCAACATTCTGAACACAGTCCAACAAACCAACTGCCACACACCCTGTCCACTTTTGTACAAATACTATTACATTGCCTGCAGCCAGTGGACAAACTCTTCAGTACATGCCCCCTTAGCAGTGCACAGGCTGCTGTCAAAATGTTTGCATGCATGACTGTTATGTTGCTGCGGTTGTGGCCATGGCCTAGAGTCTTGGGTGCAAACACCTGCCCACTTGCCACAACCAAAAAACATAATGCAGCCACCCCAAGACCTATCCACTCCACTTGACATGCAGTACTTGCAGCCAATGCACAAACTCTTCAATGCATGCCCTCTCCACCCAATGCTCTACTAACTACCCAAAAGAAATATATTATAACACAGTAAAATAGCCGACAATCTGCCTAGTGGCCACAACACACACATTAGACATCCACTTGAAGCCCTGTCTATTACAGTACACATAGCATTAAAGAACATGAAACTAGTCAGAACACTCTCCAAACCAATAAGCCAACCAATTGAAGCCTACCAAACATTTCCAGACATACCATTACAGTACTGTAACGAATGGGCCACCACTAGACTCTTAAGTGCATCACCTCCACCCATGCACTCAAGACTGTAATAGTTGGTCACAATGAACATAACCCACACCCTTGCGCCCAGCAATCTACACTAACCACAACCCCCACACACAATCCTGCCACCTGAAGCCCTCTCAACTTAAAATCTTCCTCATCTACATTCCACTCCTCACCCTAATGATTCATACTTGCAGTCACCACATAAGCTGTCTCCCTGAGCTTCTGTCCGGACTACCGTGGTGTCCGCAGACACTGCATCACAGCACAGCCTTTTTCCACCTAAACAAATGCATCATTTGACCCATCGCTCGTTCCCCCACCCTCCCCAGCCCCTCACACCCCCACCCCTAGAACCCCCACCGCCTCCCCAGCACACTCCCCAAAATTGAGATTTGGCCCTGGTCGCCGCTGCAATCCGGGGTTCCAACATGGCGGCTGCATCGGGAAAATGTATCGGACCGCATGCTTCCCTCCAGCCAATCGGCGAGCACATCTTATGTCTGTGGACATTACGGTGACTGCCTAGCCAATCAGTCCTGTCCGCAGGGAAGTGAGTCAGATATCGCTAATTATTTTGGACCTACATTTTGCCTTATTTTAAAAAAATAAAATAAAAAATACTGAACGTATGTTCACCATATTACAAAAACACACTTTTGGGACAAATTTGATGAAAATCTGTTTAGCAGTTTGGGGTTTAGGCGAAAGTAAAGTTTTCAGTCCATGGGGGAAAAAATAAATGTGGTTCCCCCGCCTATAACTTTGCTAAAACACACCCACCCCGACGCCTTGACGGAACCTCATCAAACTTGCCAAAAAAATTCTGAGCGGGCCATATACTTTTGCAAAGTTTGGTGAGGATTCGTCCAGGGGGAGCGTAGTTATAAGCCGGGCAAAAAGTGCTCTTCCTATGAGATTAGCAACTTAACCATAACTACACGGCCACCACCGTAGGCCATGTAATATGTATATACATTTCTGAGGCTTGTGGAATCTGCTTAGATCACATGCTGTGCATAGGCCGACCTCTAGTGGAAACTGCGGAGTATTACAGTTGTTGTTTTTGAAACTCAAAAAGGGTCGTTGGCAGAGTGTTAGGCAGAAACCTGTGCAGTTCCCTTAGGGACCACTGCAAAAGATTTAGGACTACAGGTGGTTGGCAGTAAACCCAATTGGTAGCAGTCTGTACCACCCAGATTTACCTGGTAGCTGTTGCTTAGCAGTCAGACTTCTCTCAAGAGGAGTTAGGCAGTATATGGAGTATACACAATAGGTACAGAGATACAGTAGCACAAGCAAACGCTGACCAGAGCTTTGGTGTAAAAGTATATAATTATTTAAAGACAAACTTGTAAATTACACAAGCACAAGGTAAGTAAATTCAACACAGTCACTATTATATATATACAACCCTAATTACTTATTAGACAAGTCTTCGTGAGAAACACCACTTATTTTCAGACAGAGGTGAGCGCTTAACATAAGATGGCACTCTAAGTTATTTAAAAAGGGAGGGAAAAGGCAGAGTTATGAAAGCACACAAATTTCAATACTTTTCAAAGAACCACAGTGAGGCAGTTTAGGCAAAGTCTACTGGAGAGCAAGGAAGTTCAAATGCCAGGCCCACTCTTAGAGAGAGCAAGCGAAATGTGTCCAGGATCACACAGTGGGGTTATGCCCAAAGAGTCTTGGTAGATAGATCACAAAAGATTGAGATCAAATCAGGAAAAGTTAGTTAACAGGCCCCAGGCTAACCCAGGTTAGAAAGTCGAGGATTTACTGTCACCCCGAACGATCTGTCGCAAGGGAAGCCAGGCGGGACACAGTACCTGAAATGGGAAGAACGCTCCAGCGGGGGCAGTTGTTCCTGGCAGCGGGTGCAAGTCAGTGTTTCGTCCAGAGGAAGAGGTCTCGATGTGGAGCAAAGATGAAGGTTGTTGCATTGTCAGGAAAGAAACCAGCCGCGGAGTTTCCCGGTTACAAGGTACTACCCTTTTCTTTGCGGTAGTGGTAAACTGTTGTATTCCGGTTGCCGGGGTGCTTGGCACGGGCAAGGTGGCCACGAGATGGTCCAGGAAGGCGAAAAGACGGGCAAACTGGTTATTCCCACCAGTCAAAGGAAGAAGACTCTCCGGACTGGAGATCTCCTCTGTCGTCAGGAAAAGTGGTGAGCCGGTTCAGCAGGGCTCCACCGGTGGTGTCGTCGTTGCAGGTCAACTCGGCTTCTCCCTCCTCGGATTCTTTAGGTCCTGTGGCGACTTCTGAAGTTCCAGTCCCCAAAGCCCTGCTTTTATGCAGCACACCCCCATTCACTCAGCCTAGCTGTCACTCAAGCATGTTAAGTGGTGAGCCGGGCGGCTCACCACTTGGGCCAGTCACACAAGAGTGCGACTTGAGTTGCCGAGGCAACTCAGTCCAGGGTGCCTAAACCCCCTCCCACACCCCCTGTGGTACCCAGACAGAGTGGCACCACTTTTGGAGGCTTCTGTGGAGAAGCCCGCCAAAAAGTGGAACAAAGGGCTCGACTTGGGTTGGAGTCACAGAAGCGAACACAAATGCCATTTTGGAACCAAGTTTCGGCAAAAAATACCAACCAGTGAATTTATATTAATTTAATAAACCGGCGGTATGTTCGAGGCTATTTTTAAAAAGTGGTAGCCTCGAACAATGGGAAAATCCCATAGGGAAATATTCGCAGTCGAATATAAAAAGTAGTATCCACTGCCACCAGCTAAAACTCTGTCGGGGAGGACTGGACAGTGCCCCCTCGAACAACAGACCCCGGGGCAATCGAATTGCCCCGACTAGTACGTCCACAATAGGATGGTTTGTACTGGTTCTGTTCACAATTTGAGACTAGTAAAGCCAATGTTGACTTTACATGCCCTGGGAGACAGTCAGTCCCAGGGTATGGAGTCTGTTTGGGGGTCGCTACGACACCCCTGGGTTACTGCACGAGGGTGCTGTGTAACCCACATATCAAAAACACATGACGCCCTATGGGGTAAAGGACCCCGTAGCCCATAGAACACATACAAAGTCAAAGGAACACCTCAAATAATGTCTAAGAGTGGGAGAAAGAGTCTCACTCTTAGCAGGAGAAAAACATAAACCCCAAAAATCCAGCAAAGCTGCTGGGGGACTCACTAGGTTTGGGAAATTAGCCTTTTGCAGAGAATTCTCCCTTACACAGGGCGTGTCAGTATTACTATCCCTAGTGTGACGTCCACTGTACCCATGATCCCTCATGCATAGAGGTCCCTCAGATAGTTTTTTCTGCTATTCTAGACAGACGATTATAGCGGCGTTCCTCTTTCGGCTTATAGCCATTTACGATTATCAAATTACTGATGGTTTCTTCTTACTATCCTTTATATCACTGAGTATCGATTAGACACCGGTGAAGGAGAAGAAAAATGACTGTCGAAAGACTTACGCGAAGTATCCGTTTCGGCCTTGGAAGGCCGCTGTGGGCTTCGGCCCACACAGTAGGGAGTTCATTTTAGAATGTATATGCCCCTTTTCTTACACTAAATTCGCTTTGCTCCCGTGTCATTCCGTTATAGACAAGACCCCCTTTAAATTTTTCCCCAAGTGCAACAGGAAATGTCCATGGGTCTATGAAAAACCTTGTGTGTAACCTCTACCTCCCGCGAGACCACATCGAGGATTTTTGTCGAGCGTGCAGGCTTTTCACGCCCAAGACTTTGAAGGACCGATCTACTAAACGCTGGGCCCACTGCGCCAGGCTGCTCGAGACCATGGAATAGGGTGCCTGCAGTGATGGCATCAACTCTGCAGTATCCGATGGCGAAGGCTATGGGGGTTACTTCGGTTACCCAAGCGCAGGCCCCCGACCCCGCATGACAGGCCAGCGGCCTTGTTAAAGGCACAACACCCGGCGGCAGAAGCGCCAACACTCCATCCTCCACTAAACACACGGCCGAGACTAGACACGTGGCAAGGGGATGGCAACACATGACGTCTAGGGAGATCTTGATGGAGATCGCCACATGATCGACCCTGGCCGTCGAACAGTACAGACATCGCGTGAAAAATCTCCCACCGGGGGCCGATAGTCTGTGGATGAGGTTCCGGTTCAGCCCTCACCTGAAGTTTGATGTTCTTGTTTGATTCGGGCGCAAGACCCCACACAGTTGGGGAAACACGCTTGAGGGGGCCAGGGTAGTGAAAGGGAGGCCAAGGAAGTCCTCTAAGACCCCTCATAGGGAGAAATCTCATGATGTTAGGCCCAGAGAACCTGTATCTCATGATTCTGCCTTCCACCCTGAAAAAGAAGGCTCCTCCTTCTACTTGGCTTCCTCCTACAGATGAAGATTTAGGGCTCCCTTCTAAACCATTAGTTGTCCCTAGTCCTGACCAATGGTCGGCTGAGGATATAGACAGGGTCATGAGGAGAATGGCCAACTTCTATGAAAAGGTCTCGGACTATTTTTAAAGTTTCCACTCCACCCCTCCCACTTCAGCACCCTCTGGGTCGCAGATCCCTGCTCAACCCCCTGCTAAGTATCGCCCTGAGAATCCAGTGCAACGCAGTCATTTACCTCTATGACCCGGACTCCGACCATGAAGACCTCTATGTTGAAGAGGCAACAGACCCTTATTCCGGGTATGATGCAGCATCCCCTTATTACGGGGATGAGGAGCCTGAGGTTGACCCTGAGACAAATATGTAGGTCATGGATTCACCTGTTAATCAGGATCCCCTGGTCATGGACTCACCCGTTGACAATCGACCCCTACTAAAAGAAGTGCTCGTCAAAATCGGCAGAGCATTTTCAGATGGCTACTTAGGAGGAACAACAAGATAAAGATTTTGTTGAAGAAATATTGGGCGATAAGGCTGTTGCTCAGTTTATCCCTCTCCTGAAGTCTATTCAGCGAAAAATACAGCCATCGCTGTAGAACCCTAATCTTACGCGGGCAGTAAATCCCTGCATAGAGAAACTGTTTAGACCTGACCCGCTGTATATCAGAGGGCAACTGAAGCCCGATTCATTAGTTACTACAACAAGGAAAAGGGCTGGTACTCCCCTAGCTTCCTCTGAGACCCCGCCTGACAAGGAAAGCAAAAGACTTTACACAATGGGCAGAAAGGTGGCCTCCTCCGTGGCATTCCAGACCAGGATTGCAAACAATTCTAACCTGTTGGCCAGTTACAACTGCCACAAATGGGATGAGGTCTTGGCCCTATCATCATCGGCCCCAGAACCACTTAAGTCTCAGCTTGCCCAGGTGGCTGCAGAAGGCAGAGCAGTGTCAAGCTGCTTATTAAAAAAACAATCTCGACCACGCAGGCAGGATAATAGCAGAAGGGACTATTATCAAGCGTTGCGCCAGTTGGGTTTTAAACTAGACACGCAGGCTACCCATATAAACATGCTAGTTGCGCCCAATGTGCTCTTTGACAAGGCTGTCGAGGACGCCTTAAAAACGGCCAAAGAATACAATACTCTTGTCATTGGGCCAACTGCCCAATAAACCTCCTGGCCAGAGGGGAAACGGGTATTCATCGCTTTTGCTGCCAAAATTCCCAGATGCGTTCCACCTATAATCAGAGCCAAGGTACTGCCTGGGGAAACAATCCGGGTCAGTCCTCCCAGAATTACCCTAGAGTAGCGCGCAGATCCCGCAGTTTTACGGTTTAAGATGGCAAACCAACACTACCAATTCAAAGTGCTACCCTTTGGAATAGCATCGGCTCCAAGGGTATTCACGAAGGTACTGGTGGTGGTGGCAGCACATCTGCGCAGGGAGGCAATTCCAGTGTAGCCTTACCTGAATAACTGTCTAATAACAGGGGAGTCTCCCCTAATGTGCAAGCAAAACATTCACGGAACTATCAACCTACTCTTCCAATTGGGCTTTTCCATCGAGAAAAATGAAGCCTAGTGCCAAGCCCAACCAAACAGTTCCTAGGAGCTGTCATAAACCCACAAGATGGGTTGGCCTTTCCTTCAGAGGAAAGAGCCCAAAACATGTTATTGCAAATACCACATTATCAGGAGGCCGTCAGATAAGGGTGCGCATAGCGATGCGTTTGCTAGGCACTATGGCATGTTGCATTTACTTGGTTCCTCATGCGCGCCTGCACATGCGATTCATGCAGGACTGGTTGGCGAAACAGTGGTGTCAGGCAAGTGGTCAGTGGGATGTTCTAGTGGTTTTTTCGCCAACACTAGTACGGAAGTACAAGCGATTCACGATGGATGCCTCACTCGCTGGGTGGGTGGGCTTATTAGCGTCACCTCACAGCTCAGGGTCTGTGGTCTCACGCAGCACGGAACCACATCTATCTGCTTGAACCACTGGCAGATTTCAAAGCCCTTCAGGCATTCGAATCTCACTTTGCGACCAATCTGCAAGTTCTGACAGACGGCACTACATCAATATTTTACATCAACAAACAGGGGGGCACACATTCTCCAAATCTGTCCAGGCTTGTGCAACAAATCCCCCCCCCCCCCCTCCCATCTCCCCGCTCACCCCTCACCAACACCTCTGAGGAAGGTGTTGAACAAGATCCACAAGGAAGAGGTGACTCATCCTAGTAGGTCCTATGTGGGCAAGACAACCCTGGTATCCACATCTGCGCAAACTGGCGATGTGCAATCCCATCAAACGCCTGTGCCCGTACAACCTCTGTGCCCGTACAACCTGCTCACTCAGCACGGGGAACTAATAGTGCATCCTCAACCTCACTCAATGAACTTTACAGCATGGCTCCTGAAGTCAGAGTTCGGACATCTTATTCTGCCACAGAGATGTATGGAAATCTTAAAAGAATCAGGAAAGCCTAACACTATGCACTGTTAATTTGACAAGTGGAGAAGGTTTGTAATTTGGTGCAAGTCTAAACAAATTAACCCCATAGAATGTACTCCTTCCAACATTCTTACTTATGTGCTCCACTTGCTAGATGCAGGGTTAGTATTCAACTTCTTAAAGGTCCACCTGGTGGTTTTGACAGCCTATGCCACCTCCCATATTAAGGTCTCATGGTGGAAGGTACCTGTCGTCAAGGCATTCATGGAGGCAGTGAAAAGTCTCCACCGTCCAATTTCAAACCCGCCCCCCCAGGATGGGATCTCAATGTTGTTCTTGCTAAGCTCATGGTGTCCCCTTTCGAGCCAATGCACACGTCTGAAACACCTGACTTAGAGGAGTTAGTGAAATACAAGCATTGTCCGTGCAGGACCCTTTCTTTGTTGTATACAAAGACAAGCTGCTTTTACGTACTCACCCTGGGTTTTCCCCGAAGTTCATGACTCTAAATTTCACGCAAAGTCTTTTGAGCTACCGGCTTTCTTTCAAGAACCCACCAGCTCAGCTGAGGTAAAACGCCACACACTAGATGTAAGGAGAGCGGTCATCTACTATGTAGACCAGACCAGCCCGCTAAAAGACGTACGGTTTGTCTCCATAGGACCAGGCAGAGAAGGAGACTGCATTTCAAAGAATGACATCTCCAGGTGGATAGTCGGATGTATATAATTGTGCTATTCCGTATCAAAAAAGACACTGCCTTTTATGCCCAGAGCTCACACAACAAGGAGCACAGGAGCCACTCTGGCTTTCATTGCAAATGTCCCTCTGGACAGCATTTGCAAAGCAGCTACATGGAACTCAAAATACACATTCACTCCGCATGACTGCATTGACACTCATTCCAAGACAGTTACACAGGTAGGACAAGCGGTTCTAAGACATCTGTTCGCCCATGAACCTTCTCACATCCCACCACCTTCTTCTAACGCTGCTCACTAATCTATGCACAGCATGTGATCTAAGCAGATTCCACAAGCCTCAGAAGGGATACATTACTCAGTGTAATCACATTTCTGCTGCTTCTATCTGCTTAGATTCACATGTGCCCACCCTTCCTGTGCTAATCATTTTATGGACCGGTCAGTTTCACCAAAATAATGACCCACGGGAAGTAAGGCAGAAGGCTTTACTTACCTCTATTCAGTCATGTTCGGGGTCTAAATCCGACACAAACAAAGGGTCTCCTACAGAGCTCTATGGGGAGTAAAGCAGAAAAAATTAAATCTTTCCTAAAAGTGGGTGACCTGAGAGGATCTTCAATGTCCTAAGACTGGATGGAAGAGGTGGTACTCTAAATCCTACAATCAGGCCTTGACATGATGGACTGTGGTCACTGCAGAGGTCCTCGGGACACACTACTGGATGAAGACCCCAGGTTTTGGCCAAGACATCCTGGTGAAGCTGCTGAACAGACTTTTATTCGTACACGATCTCTACGGAGTCAAGGCCGGTGTTTCCCGTCAAATATTAGTAATCTACAGTGAAGATAATCTTTGGGCTTTGCTATCCAAAGAGGATTACATATTGGTTTCCCCCTTCAACTCTCTCCACACCATCCTCTTTACCTCTGGTTTCTCTGTTGGACAAGGCTCATCTTCTGACAAAGGGTGCCATGTATCGGGTCCAGTTCGGAAGTTGGATCTTATATTTTCTTTCTTTTCTGGTTCTAAAGAAAGACTAGTCCTGCAACCTCCTCTAGATCTCAGGTTCTGGAATGTGTACCTTTTCCAGGGCAAGTTCAAGATTTTCATCCTGGCCATGGGCTTTCTGGCCATCTATTTACTTCCTATGCTGGACCGCCAGATGGAAATGGGCGTCCTGAAGATCCAAGTGCACAGGGAGGTGTAGAGTCAGTAAATACAGGAAAGCAGAGGTTGGAAAACAGCTTCTGTGATTGACATAACCCATCTTGAAGATGTTGGACACTTTAGCCATAGGAAGGAAATACCTACGCAGGTGAGTCAACAGGACTGTATGATAAATATGATGGAATGAAGCAGAATTAATTGCTGTGTTGAAGATTAACATACTATATAGATTGCTGTATACCTCCAGGCCCGCCCATGTTTTAGATGTTGGCATAGGAAAGCAACTAAGTCACTTTGGAGGAACCTGATTGATTGCATTGTAGAAGGATGAGCAAGATGTCACCCAGTGTATGTTTTAGCCCTTCAGTGTATATTTTACCATTTCTATGATACTGCTTCCGACAATTGCTACACTGGATGTATCTGGCTAAGTCTGAAGAGTGTTCAGGAGGATACAGGGGAGAAGGTGTTAATGAGTGGTGGAGGTAAGATGTACCAGTTGTGAGAAAGTTACACTACATTTTTTTTGTTAGTTTAATAAAATGTTCAGACTATATGAAAATCATTTCGATACACCTAATAAAACTAGCTGTAAAATATACATAGATCAAATCTTGTACATCAGTAAAAAGCATCATTAAAAATCTAGCATGAAAAGAAAAATAATCGTATAACTTCTGTATGAAATGCATATCATAAATACAGCATATTCCAATAATTCTCAATGTTCATGACATCTTTATGTATACTTCCCGAGCCGCGGGGGCATTACCGAGTCAGGCAAAGCATAGTTGCATGCCCGAGCGAAGTGAGGTCCTTAATTAAGCCCTGAGTCGGTAATGCCCCTGCAGTGAGGGAGGGGCTTATTGCTATTACTACTCCAGCCCATAAAACCGGGGTACTAAAAGTATTATTTTTTTTCCGGAACGCTGCAGTGTTTTGGCCAGAAAAAAAAGTTAAAAAATGGCCTCCGGGGAAGGGGAAACTGAGGTCAGTTTCCCTTTCCATGGTGACCATTGAAAAAAAATAGAAAAAAGTTGACAAAAATGGCTGCCATGGGAAGGAGAGAAGGGACTATGTGTAGTCCCTTCTTGCTTTCCATGACAGCCTGTCGCGTATTGGGAGCGGACGCGCTGGTGACAGGGGACAGAAGTGTTCCCAGCGCGTCCGCTCCCGAAATGGACCAAAAAGAAGGTAAGTGGGGTGGGGAGGGGAAACGTTCCAGCCGTGTGGTGGCTCAGAGCGGGGGCGTTACCCTGTACCGAACCTTCCCTCATTGACTGTATCCAGGCTTGCAACATTGTGTTCCTATTGACTTCTGCAATTGTATATGCTCTCCCCTCTTGCTTCTCTACTCTGACTGCTTACTCTGTTCTCCTCCTCCCTTTCGCCATTTTCCTATTGCCTCCCCTTACTTTCTTCTATGCACTAACTCTATCAGAATTGTCCCTGGACCTAGTATGATAGCAACCTCGTCTGTCTCCTCCTATTGCCCCTTAATTGCCCCCCCGACCCCCTCCCCGTTCCTCGCTCCCCCCCCTTCCCCCACGGCATATTGTGTATAAGTGCTATATAAATAAACTATCATATCATAGTAGGGAGAGGGATTCCTGGTCAGGTAAAGCCCCGGCAAGGGTCAGTCAAGAAATGATTTTTTGCATTCTGATTGACCCTCGCTGGGTACTAATACCTATTAGCCGAGCTACATTGAGTGCACATGCAATGCACATTTCATGTCAGCCATAACGTAATAGACTACTGCCCTTGCAATCATTAGCTGGTAAATGATGTGACCTATGCTTCTGTTCTTTTTCACTTCTATTTTGTGTGCTTAAATCTCGGCAGTTATCATTCCACCTTCATGTTTGATTAGAATCCACGTTCATATTTAAATCCTTATATATAATCAATTGACAGTCCTGTGCAATCCAAGCAGCAACCCTAAAAACCATCCTCCTGTATACGTCCCTTACAATCCATAAATCGTGTCAAATGACGTTCATAAATATTTAATTTTGGGCACTGTGTAAAAGTTCACTTCAATATGTAATATTCAAACAAGGGCCAACAACTGCAAAGGTGAACAATGTGTATTAATCCTCATAAGCAGTATCATTCTTTTGTATGCAGGTGATGGAAACCGTAAGTATCTGGGGGGGGGGGAGAGACGGGTGGGGGGCTTAGAAATGTATGGTACAACAAGGGGCATGCGGGTTGTCATTTTTAAATTTTATATAAAGGCTTTTTTTATTAAGTTCACAGATATTCAGGTCAGCACAAACTCTAGTTGATTAGCTTCAATGGGTATGCTTTGTCAGTAATTTTCATTTTCAAAGATATTTGATCTTCGACTCTTTAGTATTTCCTTTGTGTGGAATAGATGAATTCGAAATTTCATGAATAGGTTGCGATAGTATGGGCTGTGAAATTTTTCAAAGTTCTTGGGCAGTGCGTTCAGTGATTTAACTTCTTAGAATAAGTGCTTGTAAAGCCTGTACTTCAGTTTCCACTTGATGGATTTGACTTTAAAACAAGTGTGGGGGAGCCCAGATCTTCTAGAATGTCATTTCATTAGTGCATCCACATTAGGATCCATTCACCACTTTCTTTGTTCCCTGTTCGCAATATAGCAAACTGTGGGGGGTTGGGGTGAGGGGGAGAGGGGGCTGAGTCTGAGTTTTCTGTGTAAAGATGGGGATCTCCATGCCACTATTGCATTAATTGATGATGATGCGAATTCGGATCTGATGACCGTTGGACCAGTTCTGGGTAGATCTAGGATTTTTCTCCAGAACACACTTTCGAGAGTTACCCAGAGCTCCCAGGAGGGGCACAATGCATATTCGGACCCGTAAAGTAGGATGTGGACTACTTTACGTTTGTAGAAGGTTGTGATCAGGCCCAATGAAAACTTATCAAATTTGTGTAATGCAGGGCACTGGGCAGTTAAGCTCTAAAATAGACTTCAGGGCAGCAACCCTAGGAGCATCGTTCATGCTAGAGTTGATACACATGCCCAAGTGTCTTCTTTCTACAGAGCTCAACAGCTCCTTCCCCAGCCACCACCGGTAAGGCACCTTTTTCTTTTGCTTTGGAGTTTACATTATTAAGATCTCAGATTTTGTTAGATTTATTGTGAGTCCATTGCAATTCAAATATGCCTGAAGTGTTTAGGTTTCTTTGCAAGCCGATAAGTGCCAAATCTATTTTAGTCCCATCCTTGATTGTTTTAACTTTTAGGAAATTCACCAACAATAGGTTGAGGTTGCAGCCAACTTCCAGATTCTGGCCCCAGTTTCTCATTCGTACCAAGACCAGGGAGGCAAAGAGTTTTCTCAAAACGTCAAGAAGGGCAATAGGTAGATAGTTGGGATTTGTTCTCACACCCTTCTTGAGTATCAGAACCACGATCACGCTTTTCCAGTATCTTGGTACTTATTATTTTTTAAATATCATAGTGAACAAAATCCAGCAAAAGTCGGCCCATTCTTCTGGGGTGGACTTAGGAATGCTGTTGCTCAGTCGGTGTGGGCCAGGGGCTCTCAAGCTACTGACCTTCTGGATCATCCCGAGAATGTCTTCTCTATCAAATGGGCTTGTCCACTCTCTTTGGGTATTACTGGGTCGACAGTCTTTCTCTTTATTTTGAATAGTTTGCCATAATATCGCAGCATTCTGCTTCAGGTACCACATTACCTTGTCGAACTTATTGAGGGCGGTTCGTTATTCAGGGTCTGCCAGAATGTTCTAGTTTATTTTGTTGATATTTGTAGCATTGCTTTTGGATCACGTTGATACACTTGATGAGCCAATATGTATAGCGTTGACTGATTTATTTTTCACTTTACAGCTTTCTGACATCAGTATACTAGCAGTATGCCTTGTAGCTTTCTGCATCACTTTTTTGTAGTAGTATCTGTGTCATAGAAGTGTTTTAGTTTAAAACCAGCTCTGTTTTCTTGCCATACTTCTGTGAAGTCGGAGAGAGTAGGGGGTGTAATCAACTCCACCGTTGGTCTTGATTGCAAGTCGTATTTTTTTGTCAACGTACAGACATTAGAGGGAGTTAAACGGAGCTTGTTTCTTCCTGGCGCTACCAGGACTGCTCCCCCCCCCCCGCCCCTCCCTTCCCCCCGTGTCATCTCGTATGGTTGATTAGCAATTTACATCTCAGTTCCAATAAGTTGTGGTCACTGTTTGAGGGATATTATGAGGGATTCAACTTTGATTCATGTTGTCTGAGACGAAGCAGTCTAGCTTTGATCACTTTAGCCTTCTTCGCCTTGGGCCATCACTGGCATGTCTCCCGCAGTTTGTCCCTTCAGTATATGTAAATTTCTTCCATTTCCCAGACCCACACATTTTTTTCCCCAATAAGTTTTTATTAACAGTTTTCAAAGTAACACGAAGCAATTGGTAAAGTCCCCTTTGACACCCCCCCTTTCTCCCCCCGCCCCCCAGATCCTCCAGGTTCGCCGACAGCTCAAATTCAAAAGTTAAGTTAAATACATAATTCTCATCAATACAGTCAAGTAGCCAGGTAAAGTTTTAAGCCAGAGAGACCAAACGAGGTCCAAACAACAAAAACTAGAAAAGCAACAGTATATAAGGCCTCACAGGTCCGATTCGTCTTGAGGGTGAACAATACCCAGTAGTTCCATAGCCTTGGGGCACCAGGCGCGGTGGGCTCCCGCCTTCAGAAATGACAACAGGTTGGACCAGTCCGAAATTAACCTCATGTGAGACCCCTGGATTGAGTGGGTAAGCCATTCCATTGCCACCAATGCCCACAATTTCGCGAACCACTCGTGTTCCTGTGGAGGGTCCTTTGACTTCCACTTCCTGGCCAGGACCAAGGCAGCCAACAACATTATCATATACAGTTTACGGTCCGCCCTGGTGGGCTAAGTTGTCAACAATGCATTAAGGCCCAGTAAATCCCGCCCCCCACCGTGGCCCTGCTGGACCCCAACACCTGGGCGATCGCCCGCTGAAGTAGAGACCAGAAGGGATCAAGTCTTGGGCACTCCCACCAAATGTGAGCCCAGGAGCCAAATGCGCACCACACTCCCTCAGCAATAAACTGACACCATGGGATATATTTTATTTAACCTGAGGGGTAAGATGCCACCTCAGTAGCAGCTTCAACCAGATCTCGCGGAGTTGAATAGATCTAGCAAGTTTCGGGATTTGGGACCACAGCTTGACCCATTCCTGTTCCTCTATACCCAAGCCTAGATCCTGCGCCCATTTGCTCATGTAGGTCCTAGAATATATAGCTTCCTCCTGTTTCTTAAGTTTATAAATGGACGAGACCTCCCCCCTGTCTCCCGCGTCCGTGTAGAGATACTTCTTGAACTGGGTAAGTGGACGAGAGCCCGCCATCCTTACAGATGGATGGGAGATCAGTGTCTGATCTGGAGATATGAAAACCTCTGGTTCTCCCCAACACCGAAATCCTTCTTACACTGCTCAGAGTTCTTCACTTCTCCCCCCATTAGCATATCCCGTAGCATCCTGCAGCCCCCAAGGAACCATGGATTAACATTAGGCTCGTTTGTGACTGCTGGAGTGAATTGCGGATTTCCATGCAGGAACGAGAACGGAGAGGGGAAGGAGGTGATTTGAGCTCTCTCGATGGCTTGGTCCCAGGCATCCCCTATCGTTGCTGTTATTGCGCTACATGCAGACCCACACATTTGATCGGTTTCTCTTTCCTACACTTGTGCTGTTGGGTACTCTGCCTTCAGCGGGACTTGGCCCAAAGCAATTAACATTCAAGTGCCCACATAGAATTATAAACTGGTTACTCGTATTAAAGTTGTCAAAGTTGTTACATGATCCACACATTTGATTGCACCTATGGCTTCAGGTTGCCAGTATAAATTATAAGAAGTGACACAGCAGATTCTCTAGGTTGTTTCATGACTTCCAATGTTAGTACTTGAATATAAGGGGTTGGATTCTTTACTTTTACTGACGGGCCGATTCCATTTCTTACAAACGTCATTAGACGCGCCATGGGCTGCCCTTTGAGGCTTTTTATTGGCAGGTTTTAATAGATGCTGGAGCCGTCCACAATAGGAGGTCTAGTTGTCCACATCTCTTGAAGAGACAATGTCGAAGCGCTGTAATTTATAATCATCCTTTGCAAACAGGTGAACAAAACCCCTCGTGTTCCAGCAGCACGTTATTGTTATATTCCCGTATCTTTGCATTATCTTAGATTTTCAATGACCAGAGCCACCACCAGCCAGCTGCATGAGTTTTGCTTTATTTCATGGTTCTTTTCTCTCATGACTACAGTAATAACCCTAGATGTATCTTTGCGACTGTTAAGGAAATGTGTTAATTCTTCTACTTTAGAGGGCCCCAGCAACTTTGCTGGATTTTGGGGACTTGAATTTTTAACCTGGAGAGAGACCCTTTTTGACCCTTTTTCCCACTCTCTCTCATATTTTAATGTGATTTTTAACTGTTTCTCCTGGTTGTGGTGTCTGACAAACTCCATAGGAATATCTTTTTACATTGTCACACAGCACCTTCAGTGCAGTGGCATAGGGAAGTCTTTCAGATGTCCCCAAGGTTTAAATACCTTCTCCTGGATAAACTACTGTTTCCAAGAACTTTACTTTCACGTGTATGTTTCTAGACCCAGCACACACTCTTACAATAGGGTGCCTATGGGGTTACTTAGTATCCCCTTGGTCTAGCTTTTCATGTAACAATTTTGTTACCCTTTATTTGACGAATGACTGGTGGCAGTGGTTTACTTTTAACTACAGTGGCATGCTTTTACTGCGGGCTACTACTACTGTTTGCAGCTGCAGTAAAGCACCCATGGGTGCCATTTTTCTCAAAATGGCCCAGGTGTTGCTTATTCTTCCCCCCATTTCTTTGTGGAAAGGTCCTTCTTGACATTTACTGTGTGCCAAATCAGGTTTGGTCCCTTTGTTCGTTTTGCCTTTGGCGGGATTCACAAGTGAAGCCTGCCTCTGCCTTCAGGGTGTCAGGCGGGGGCAGGAAGCAAGGGAGGCCCCCGAAACTCCCTGTGCTTTGTTTCCTAGGAGACAAGAATGCACTCTTAGGTGAGTGGCCGGGTGGCTGTCCGGCAAGGACAGCCACCCTGCTTGGTGACTGATGGCTAGGCTGCAATGAATTGGAGAAAACTGCATGAAAGGTGAGGCTTTTTGGCTTGGAAGGCAGTCGACCACTGGACGAAAGAATCCGTAGAAGCACTTGGAGGATGCCTTCTGCAACATCTGGACCGTTTGTTCACCCGGTGAAGCTCTGCTGAAACTCCAAATTCATGTCAACAGAGAAGCTCCTGCAAGGACGACTTCTCCCTTTGAGTTGGACCAATCAACTTAAGCCACCTGTACATACACTCCGAGCTGGTTGAAATTCTACTGCAGTTGCTGCTGGAACCGAAATAGCCAGGGAGAGGAACACCAGATTGTGCGCGTTGCTTTTAAGCTGCAAATTCACAAGGGGGGGTCGTGGGAGTTCCTCTGCCAGACATTAGTCCTGGTTAAGAGAGACTTACCCAGAGTCTTTAGCTCACTATCTTTCACAGAGAAGAAATATCCCAAACTTGTCAATTTCCATATTTAAGTAACTTTGGGTCTCACCCTAAGTTACTAGGGGAATCCAGATGTGGACCCATTGCTCACTATTCTTAGAGAGGCACAGCTCCTCCCTACTGATGAGGTCCAACCAGACCGAAACATGTGTCTGGGGATGCTGTTGGTACTCTTGTTCAGAGGTGAATTGCCTAGCATTTCGGTGCTGGACTGCCCCAGGGCAGGACAAAGACTGATATGTTTGGGATATTTCTTCTCTGTGAAAGATAGTGAGCTAAAGACTCTTTGTAAGTCTCTTGTAACCAGGACTAATGTCTGGCAGAGACACTCACAGGACCCCCCTTGTCAATTTGCTTTTAAGCTGGCCATGAGCTCCATGAAGATCCTCTGGACTCCCAGGAAGCAGAACTGACCGATCCCGAGCAAAGTGCGGGACCCGATGCAAAGAAAGCCCACCTCGACAGCCAGGAACCTCAGTGTTGCGGTTTGCGTTAGTTGCGAGGGGCTGAAACACGGAAGTGCCACCCGTTTGAAGATTGCTGGTTGCGAGAGGTGACCGCCCCATTGCAGTGCAGGAGTCCCCCGAAGTCCTCACTCATGACGGAGGCCCAGGAACAGTAGGATCTGTACAGGAACAGAAGTCATCTGCTGCACTCTTCAATCTAAAGGTACTGTAAAGTCTGAGAGAACTTAACCCTTGTTGTGCCACCTTGCTTGTCCTCATTGGAGATTTCTCAGTTGCTCTTGTAGAGTTGCTTGCAACTTCTTTACTTCACAAGCCTAATCAGCTTGTGGCCCTACTTTGATTTCTTCTATTCTACAAAGAATTCTTAAACCTTGTGAAAGACTTTCTACTTACTTGCAAGAAGTTCTCGGGAGGATAGCTCGGGGGCAATATGCTCGCCTTCGAAGCAAGACACAGAGCAAAACAGTTTCGATCCCTGGGTCCACGCTTAGAAACCGGTGGGTATTAAGCTTGTTCTAAATAACCTATCATATCATAGCTCACCTTGACTTTTGCTTACTTAACATTGGCTGGCCTGGCTCCCTGAATGACTCTTCTCTCTTGTGCTCATGTGGTCTGCCTTCCTTCCAGGAAAGGGTTAACTGGCTTTGCATTGGGGGTTATTTTCAAAGTACTTACCTGCTTAAGAATAACTGTTTGAATACTTGTTTTATTCTGAACTCTTTTCTTTAACACTACCAAGAATATTCTAAATTCTCCAGCATGGGGTCTGGCATGGATTCACATGCTCTTGAATATTCCCCGTCGTCAGGCTGGGAATCCTCGGTAAAGAAAAATCACTATCAGTTTCGTTTCTGATCTGTCTTTCGTAGTAGTAACCAATCTCTGACCTCTGCGTCATACTGACAACAGCCAATGACTGCCATCTCCCTAAGCCCCGCCTCTGGCAGCCATCTTCAGATTTTTACTGCACGTTCATGTGTTGGGATCCTCGTGCTATTGCTCTCGAGCTGTAGTGCGTTTTCGCGCTTTTTCATAGGAAAATTCTCTTTTTTCGGTCAAAAGAGCCTCCAGCTCCACCGTTTCTTTATCCGATCAACGGGGACCCGTGTCGGATTCTTCTACGCCCCTCAAGGGTGAAGATTTCGTCGAGCCACGCTTTTGGAGGACTCCAGAAGTTTCTCAGGCCCATCTCGGACATGGCCCAGGAGAAGGGAAGCTCGACGCCCGGAAAGCTGTTCAGGGTCTGCCCTGGATGCCAGCTTCAGAATGTCTTTAAGGAGGACGAACACAGGACTGTGTGTTTTGCGGCAATATGTCGGAGCGGACCATGAAGGACCGCCATCTGCGTCTCGCCAACTGGCTGGAAGGGAAGAGCCCGTCATGCGAGAAAAAGAAATCCGAGCGGTCTTCTAAGACCTTTGAGGGCGCCCCGGCGACGGGGGCCCAACAGAAGGCCAAGCACCGCGAGTCCGCTGGCAACAGGAGCGCCGAACGGTCGGGCTCTACGGTTGCCAGGCAGGGGGCATCCTCCCCGGCACCATCAACCACGAGCCAAAGCTCTGCCTTGAGTAAGAGGAAAGCCGAGCACCCGGCGAAGCTCCTGGAGAGACCCCGGTCGAGCTCGAAGGCCCCATCGGAGGGGGAGCGAGGCAGTGATCCCCCCCCCCCCAAGGAGAAGGCGGTGAGCGCACCTAAGGTGGTGAAAGCCTTGATCCACCCTGCCAAGGCCTCTATCGAGACAGTCGCGGCGGCCCTGGCTCAGCCTGTGGAGGCTACACCAGTGCAGGCGGCTTCGGGGACCCAGAGTCTCCCTGCCACCGCGGAGGGAGTCCTCTTTCAAGCCCATCGACAGGACACCCGTGAAACCTCTGACGGAGAAAAAAAAGGAGGGGCAGGAGGTCGTCATGGATTCGGCCTCAACCTCTGAAGAGGAGCTGATCGAAGTCTTAAGCCACAGCATTGGTGTGGAAGAAGACCAGCCCGTCGGGAGGGACCCCGACGTAGGAGACGACGAGAACGTCGAGGGTGCCGACGAGGCTCCTGACCGCCCGTCGGAATCCCCTCAACTAGTGCCGAAAGACAACTCGGCGGCCATTTTGTTGGCTATACAGTCCTTATGCTCGGAGATAAGGACGAGATTGCCGTTACCACCAACGGAGGAACCGCTCCCGACGGGGGACCCGGAGCCAGGCCCTTCTGGGAGCCCTCCTCCTAAAAGAAGGAGGATTCATCCTCTACCTCCTTTTCAACCATCGCGCCCTGCTCAGCCCTCCTCCCCTTCCACGACCCGTGGGGATGATACGGGGACGGACACGGCCGTGACGGGTACAGACAACGAGGTTTACAACGAGGATCTTCCATCGTCGCCTCCTCCCCGGGCTTCCCCGCCCGAGGAGATTGGATAGTTTCATGCCATGATCGCCAGGGCATCCGAGCTTTTCTAGTTCTGCCCGGAAGAGAAGGAAGGTTTCCTTTATCAACGGCGCGAGACCAAGAGGAAGACGGTCCTCGCTGTACCTCTACTGGACGATATCTGGGATGAGGGTCTCGCCCTCCTCAAGAACCCATCCACAACGCTTGCGAGAAGTGATCGGTACGAGAAGTTCCGGGTCCCGGACGTGGCCCCCTTGTGCCTTCGGGAACAGCCGACCCCGGACTCGGTCGTCTCCACGGTGGCCAGGAAGAAAGCGGGGGGGGGGGGGTTTGGGCCTCTACGTCAACCCCTCCCACTCCCCCCCCGGACGGCGAGGGAAAGCGATGGGACGCAGAGTCATCTCATCGGCAGCGACGACGATTAAGGCTGCCAACGCCTTGGCTATCGTAGCCTGCTACGACAGGGAGTTGTGGTACAAGATCGCCCCCCCTGCTGGACTTCCTACCGGACGACAAGTGGGCGGAGGCCCTAGAGATCTTGCAGGAAGTAGAAGTGGCTTCGGACCACGCCATTACGATAGCGACGGACATCGCTGACACTGGATTTCGCCAGTTGGGCAACGGCGTGTGCCTTAGACGGCGTGGATGGCTCAAGGCAACCGACTTCCGGCAGGACGTGCAGACCAGAGTTTTGGACATGCCGTTCGACGGGAGCAACCCGTTTGGGAAAACAGTGGACGATTCCCTACAAGCCATTAAGACGGACACGCCCCGGGCTCTTGGAGTTCTCCAGCAACGACGGCCTCCCTTTCGGAGCACCGGAGGCAAGCAGGGTGCCTCCAAAGGTTCCGGCGGCGGATATTCCACCTACCGTCAATCGGCCCGTTCGTCGTCACAGGAAGCCTACAGGGGACGAGGCAAGTCGGGCGGACCCCGCCGTCGTCGCCAGGGAGGACAAGGCGGCAAAGCCTCGTCGAAGCAGGACTGAACCGGCCGTGGGGTCGGGCCCCCACCGAAGCATCCCGGTGGGAGGCCGGCTGGCGAACTTAGTCAGCGTGTGTGAGTCCATCTCCACCGACCGTTGGGTGCTGGACGCCCTGGCCCAGGGTCACGCGCTCAAGTTTCTAAAGAAGTGCCCGCGCGGCCCCCCCCCCCCCCCCGAGGCCAGGAAGTAACATCACGTCCCTCAACTTCTCTTGGAGGTAAAGGCGGTGCTCAAGAAAGGCGCCATCGAGCTCGTCCCAAGGCTTTGGGGCTCAGGAGTTTACTCAAGATACCTCCTCGTGAAGAAGACAGGAGGATGGCGTCCCATCCTGGACCTACGACGACTGAACAAATTCATCAAGGCACAGAAGTGCCAGATGGTCACCCTCCAGCACGTCCTGGGTCAGCTGGAGGAGGGCGATTTCCTGTCGTCGTTGGATTTGGAGGATGCTTACTTCCATATCCCCATCCTAAAGGGACACCGAAAGTTTCTCAGATTCGTGGTCCAAGGGCGTCACTACCAGTTCAGAGCCCTTCCCTTCGGATTGAGGTCGGCACCCAGGGTGTTCATCAAGTGCCTCGCACCGGTGGCGGCGCGGCTGCGCCTGGAGGGGATCCACGTCTACCCCTACCTGGACGACTGGCTCATCCGAGCAAAGACAAGGGAGCTCAGCGCGGGGCACACGGCGAGGACCGTCCAACTACTCACGGACCTGGGATTCTCCATAAACTACGCCAAGTCCCACCTGGTGCCCGCGCAAGACGCACTGTTTCTGGGAGCGAAACTCGACACAGTGGCGCTTCTGGCCTCTCCGTCGGGGGAAAGGACGAGGGCCATCTTGGGCAAGGTGCAGTGGATGCTGGTTGCGGACGCGGCCAGGGTGAGGTCCATCAAATCCCTCCTCGGAATGATGTCTTCTTGCATTTATCTCATCCGGCTGTGCAGGCTTCGGATGCGCCCATTACAGGAGTTCTTGGACGCTCGCTGGATCCATATGACGGGCAGCTTCGAGGACAGGATCACACTTGAGAGCTTCCGACGAGCAATCCGGTGGTGGGGCACCCGCGCGCATCTGACGGCGGGCATGGACTTCCAGACCCCGGGCCACCAGAAGACAGTGACCACGGATGCCTCCCTGGAAGGGTGGGGAGCGCACACCGAAAATCTGCATGCGAGAGGCCTTTGGCTGCCGATGGAGAAGTCCCTCCATATCAACGTCCTGGAGCTCCGTGCAGTGTTTTGGGCCCTCAGGTCCTTTCTTCCGTCCCTCAAGGGCAAGGTGGTGAGGATCTTCACCGACAACACCACCACCATGTTCTACATCAGGAAGCAGGGCGGTACCAGATCCCCAGCCCTGTCCAAGGAGGCGCAGGATCTGTGGCATTGGGCCGTCGCCCAAGGGATGTTTCTGGTGCCGTTTCATCTGGCAGGAATAAAAAACACCATCGCCGACTCGCTCAGCAGAGAGCTGCGCTCGTGCCACGAGTGGGAACTACGACAGGATCTAGTGGACCGCCTCTTCCGACGGTGGGGCACCCCCCAGATCGATCTGTTCGCGACGGCGACGAACTCCAAGTGCCGGAGGTTCGCCAGCGGGTTTCCCCAGCCGAGGAGCATGGGCAATGCTTTCTCGTTCCCCTGGGAGGGCCTGTTCCTATACGAGTTCCCTCCATTGCCGTTGCTGATCCGGCTCATCAACCAGCTCAAGAGGTCACGGTGCAGGATGATCCTCGTCGCACCTGCGTGGCCGAGGCAGATATGGTTCCCGGACCTTCTGGACTTGTCAGCGTCCCCGGCAATCAAGCTGCCAGTGGACGCGGATCTTCTCTCCAGGCAAGGAGGCGCCATCCTCCATCACGACCCGAAGTCGCTGAACTTGCAGGCCTGGCTCATGCAGCGTTAGAGTTTGGAGGTTACGACATACCGGCCGACTGCAGAGAGGTTCTTGCAAAGGCCAGGGCGTCCTCAACTCTTAAATGCTACGGACACAAATGGAAGAGGTTCTCTGTGTCTGGTGCCACGCACAGAAGATTAACCGTCTACGGATTACGGCTCCTCAAGTACTGCCGTACCTACTGACTCTGGCCAAGGCTGGACTGGCGCACGCTTCCATCAAGATTCATCTTGCTGCGATCTCCCGATACACCAGAACCACGGGACGGACGTCTTTGTGGTCTCATCACCTGGTGAAAGAATTCATGAAGGGACTGTTCAGATAGTTCCCGCCGGTGAAGGCTCCGGCCCCGGCGTGGGAGCTCAACGTGGTGCTGACCAAGCTCATGGGACCTCCGTTCGAGCCTCTGCACTCAGCTCCGTTGAAGTTCTTGTCGTGGAAAACAGCGTTTCTTGTGGCCATCACCTTCGCACAACGGGTGGGAGAGATCCAGGCCCTTTCCTGCAAGCCCCCGTACTTGACTTTTCACGATACAAGGTTTGTGCTCTGGACGCACCCCTCCTTCATGCCCAAGGTGCCGTCGGACTTCCACCTCAATGAACCCTTGGTGTTGCCTGTTTTCTTCCCGTCGCCGGCTGAAAGGACTTTGCACTCGCTGGATGTGGCTAGAGCGCTGAAGTTCTACGTGGACCGCACGAAGAGTTTCCGGAAGGCGTCACAACTTTTTGTGAACTTTGGACCTGTCAATCAGGGGAAGGCTCTTTCAAAGGCTTCCATTTCCAGATGGCTCTCCGGCTGTATCATGTACTGTCATCGGTTGGCAAACCGACCGCTGCCTGGCCGTCCGAGAGCCCATTCCACCAGAGCGATCGCAGCTACCATGGCGTTCTTATCTGGTGTGCCCCTGCTGGACATCTGCAAGGCTGCTACATGGAGGTCGACGCACACCTTCACGAAATTCTACTGCGTCGACCGGGATTCCAGGGAGGAGTCCAGGGTCGGCCAAACAGTGCTGCGCAACCTGTTTGCCTAAGGTGAGCCTGGTGAGAAGGTAAGAGATGCTTAATGTTGAGTTGTTGTATTTCTTAATGTTGAGCCGGTTGCCACCTCCCGTGGTTGTGCATGTGTGTACTGCTATGTATTCTTATATTCATGAGCATGTGAATCCATGCCAGACCCCATGCTGAAGAAGGAACAAGTTACTTACCTGTAACTGTTGTTCTCCAGCATGGGTCTGGCATGGATTCACATGAGAACCCTCCCGCCTACCCCTCTGCGGCTCTTCACTTGGTCATACTGCCACTTCACGTGCTACCAAATCTGAAGATGGCTGCCAGAGGCGGGGCTTAGGGAGATGGCAGTCATTGGCTGTGGTCATTATGACGCAGAGGTCAGTGATTGGTTACTACTACGAAAGACAGATCAGAAACGAAACTGATACTGATTTTTCTTTACGGAGGATTCCCAGCCTGACGACGGGGAATATTCATGAGCATGTGAATCCATGCCAGACCCATGCTGGAGAACAACAGTTACAGGTAAGTAACTTGTTTCAACTCATCCATTGCCAAGATGGCTCCAGAAAACAAATCTAAAACTACAAATGCCCAGTTAATTCAAAAGAAAGTTTTACCATGACCCTTTGTCTCCACCTATACTAAAAAATGGTTCTCAGATACAGACAGCAAAAATAAACAGAAAAGATATAGATACTGACCCAACTGTAATGGAAAGTCCAGACGAGGAAAACAAGCTCTCTCCAGCCAAAGCCTCCTCAAAGTGGAGTCGGGCAGAAATTGTATACGACAATATTGCGCCAAAAATCTTACAAGCAAACTCGGAAGCCTGTGTTAACATGCAGGCCGCAGTTGGTTCTATGATGACAATAACTAGGGCGCAGTTCCTTAAACTATACGAAGCACTCCATGAAAACTACAAAGACCAGTCTACTTTGCTAGCTGTAATCCAATCCAAATTAATATAATAATAATTAATAATAATTCGAGGGGATTGCGTCCTCCGACGTATTCCATATCTATGACATGTAATCACCACAGCTGTGCTGCTTCGGAAACTTTTTCGGCGTCTGCGTCGATGACGTCGATGCGCCGTCGTCGAGGACCTCCTCCGACGTCCGACGTCATCCGATGTGATAAGTAGGACGCACGACGCCCATAGCCTCAGTTCCGTTTTTTCTGCGAACGTGTTGCTTCGTGTTTCTCGGTTCTAAGCCTCGACTCTTTGGAGTTCTGTTCTTTCTGGTTCTTCGAACCTGTTCGTTTGTGAATTTCCTTCGGCGATGTCTTCCACTTCGTCTTCAACCCCGCGTCCGGGCTTTAAGAAGTGCGGGGAGTGTGGGTCCAAGATGTCGGTGACTGACTCGCACGACGCCTGCCTCTGGTGCCTCGGGGAGGCCCACGACACGGATGACTGTATCGACTGCCAGTCGCTCACGTCCAAAGCCTTACGCGAACGTAAGAAGAAGTTGTCGGTAGGTCGGGTGTCCAAGCCCCGGAAGTCGAAGTCGGCGGGGCTTTCGACGGATGATTCGAGGGGTGACTCTCCGCATCATTGTCGGAAGTCTCGTCGGTCTTCTTCTTGGAGTGGGTCTCGCCACTCCTCAGCCTCTTCGAGGCATTCTCGGAAGCGCCGTCACCGGTCGCCTTCCAGGTCCTCTTCCGAGGATTCTGCACGGCACGTCGGTTACCCCACCAGCCGTGCGACGCCGGAGGAATGGGCTTCCTTCGGGAAGAAAATGTTGGCGATTCTTGAGTCGCAGGGTACTCAACCGTCCGCGCCCCCGAGTGGGGTCGGCCGTGTGAGGTCGAGAGACGCCGCTCGCAAGAGTGGTCGGCCCGAGTCACAGGAGCGGTCCCGTTCGGACAAGGAGGCTCGTTCTCGCCGTACCCGTTCCAGGTCCCGGTCCTCGACGCGTTCGAGACCGTGTGCTCCTGTGAAGTCTTCGAGGAAGACATCGACGATCAGGTCGTCGAGGGACACGCTCGGGGCTCCGGCTTCGAGGGCTGTGTCGACGCCGCCGATACTGGAGGCGCTGCATCTGACGTCGACGCCGATTTCCTCGACGTCGACCCTCTCGGCGCCGTTGCCGGTTTTCTCGGCGTCGGCGGCGATTCGTTCGACGCCATCGACGCCTTTCGTGTCGGAGGTGCCCCGTGTCACGGGTGTACCCCCTAGGAAGGCTCTGGTTAAGAGCAAGCACTCTCGGGTGCCTTTTCGCCACCTGGAATATATTTCGGAGGCGGATTAGGATTCTGATGGCCTGGTTCCTAGTCAGGTGCCAGATGAAATTGTCTCGGGCCATAGTCAGTTTGACGATTTGAGGCAGTCACTGCATGATGCCAGTGGACTGGACACCTCTCCAGAGGTGGAATTTTGTAGGCCTGAGCCTGACTCCCATGCCGATTCCTCGTACAGGCGCCTTATGGCTAGGGTGTCTGAGTATCTGGGATGGTCTGCTCCCCCAGGGGAGTTTGTGCAGGATGATCTGACGGACATCCTTGATGTTGGTCCCCCAACTGACCCGGTACTGCCGTTCCATATGGCTTTACAGAGAAGGGTGGCGGCGGCTTGGACTGCTCCGGAGAGTCTCCCGGCGGTGGGCAGATCCTTGTCGCGTAAATACCGTCCAGCCAGTAGCGACCCCTGCTACTTGACCAGGCACCCCACTCCGGAAAGTTTGGTGGTGCAGGCGGCCCCGGCAAAGCAGGCGTCGTACCCTACCATCCCTCCTGATAGGGACGACAAACGTTTTGATGGCTGGGCGAAGAAAGTGTTTTCTTCTGGTGGTATGGCGCTTCAGGCGGCCAACTCCATTTGTGCCTTGTCACGTTTCACGCACACTCTGTGGAACTGTGTTGCGTTAGCGGCTGAACATATTCCCGAAGGGGAGGAACGGGATGGTTTCCTTGCTATGGTCCAGGATGGTAAGGATGCCATGTGTGAGTCCGTTCAGTCGGGTCTGGACTTGGCTGAATGCGTCAGTAGGTCCATGGCCGCGAGCACCGTGATACGCAGGTTTGCATGGTTGCGGAAGTCGGGGTTTGCTCCTGATGTGCAGTCCCGGCTCCTCAACATGCCCTTTGATGGTGAACACCTTTTTGGCAGCAAGGCTGACGAGAGCCTTGAGAGGTTGCAGACCTCAAAAGCTGCAGCGAAGTCGTTGGGCGCTGCGGTTCGCCAACCTCCGCCTTTTCGTCCTAGGGGACAGCAGTGGAGGGGTGGTTCCTTTCGCTATTACTCATCCTTCAGTAAAGCGAGAGGAGCTGGCAGTCAAAGAGGCCAACGCAGGGGTACCAGAGGTGGACGACAGGGTACCCGTGGTGCCAAGGCCGCTCGGGCAGTTGCCTCTTTGCCCTCAGGTAACGCCGCAGCAGCTCCCATTCAGTCATGAGGCCATGTCCCATGGTTCGCCGGTTGGGGGAAGGCTGGCGCAGCATCTTGTAGAGTGGCAAGCCATTACTTCAGATGTGTGGGTTCTGGAGATCATAACCCACGGCTACTGTCTTCCTTTTCGGCACAGGCCTCGCGACAATCCACCGGGGAACCTCTCTTTGCAGAGTCCGGATCCGCTCCTTGCGCAGGAAATTCAAGCCCTGCTGGAGAAAGGCGCCATAGAACTGGTGCCTGTAGCGGAGAGGAACAAGGGGTGGTATTCCCCTTATTTTTTGGTTTCGAAGAAAGACGGGGGATTGAGACCCATCATAGACTTGCGCGGTTTGAACAAACTCCTCAGGAAGGACAAGTTCAAGATGGTTACTCTCTCTCAAGTCCTCCAGGCCCTTCAGCTTCAGGACTGGTTGGTGTCACTCGACCTCAAGGATGCTTACTTCCATGTGCCGATCCATCCCAAGCACAAGAAGTACCTGAGGTTCGCGGTTGGCGACTCACACTTTCAGTTTCGGGTCCTGCCGTTCGGATTGACCTCCGCCCCGAGGGTTTTCACCAAGCTCATGGTGGTGGTGGCAGCGCATCTCCGGCAAGGGGGGGATTCACGTCTACCCCTACCTGGACGATTGGTTGATCAGGGGGAGCTCTCCCGAGCAAGTCCTGGATCATCTATCGATCACCTGTCGCTCCCTTCACAGGCTGGGCTTCTCCCTCAATTTAAAGAAGTCCCATTTGACGCCAACACAGCGGCTCCAGTACATCGGAGCAGTGCTCGACACTTCCCTGGGGCGGTGTTTTCCTCCCCAGGTGAGGGCTCTTCACATTCAGCAGATGGTGCACAAGTTTCAGCATGCCCAGACGCTCCCAGCGTTCGAGTTCTTGAGGTTGCTCGGCCTCATGGCATCCTGCATTCTTCTGGTGCCAGAGGCTCGCCTGCGGATGAGATCTTTGCAGTGGGCACTCAAGACGCAATGGTCGCAGTCCTCCGGCAGGATGTCGGACTCGATTCAGGTGCCGTCCTCGGTCGCCCGGGACCTTCTGTGGTGGGCCGTCGAAGGCACCTTGATGAAGGGGGCTCCATTTTGGCTTCCCTGGCCGGAGGTGACGATCGTGACGGATGCGTCCCTCACCGGTTGGGGAGCTCATGCCAACGGGCTGACAGTCAGCGGTCGTTGGTCTCCGTCGGAGTCCAGACTCCATATCACTCTGTTGGAGCTGAGGGCCGTCAGGCTAGCCCTGAAGGCTTTTCTGCCGTCTGTGCGAGGGAAGAATGTCCTGATCCTGACGGACAACACAGTGGCCATGCACTACCTCAACAAAAAGGGGGGGGCAGGGTCACTTCCTCTGTGCAGAGAGGCGATGCAGCTCGAGTTCTGGGCCATCCAGCAGGAAGTTTCGATCTCGGCAGTTCATCTGGCCGGAGCCGAAAACGTGACGGCGGACGCTCTGAGCAGGCAGAGCGCGATCTCTCACGAGTGGGAGTTGGCTCAGGAGATTCTCCTGGAGATCTTCGCCCTTTGGGGGACCCCTCAAGTGGATCTCTTCGCCTCCAGTGTCAACCTGAAGTGCGAAAGGTTTTGCTCGCGGGAATTTCCTCCATAAGGAGCCTTAGGAGACGCGTTCGTGGTGGAGTGGTCATTCCCGCTGCTGTACGCGTTTCCTCCAGTCCCCGTCATCCCGCAAGTGCTGCGGAGGTTACGGAAGTTCTGTTCCCGGATGATCCTCATTGCCCCGGCGTGGGCTCGGAGGACGTGGTACCCGGACCTTCTCGACTTATCCATCTGCCCTCCACGTCGTCTTCCCTACCGAGACATCTGCTCTCACGGGAGGGGGGTCAGGTTCTCCATCCAGAGGTCAGATCCTTCAACCTTTACGCTTGGCTTCTGAAAGGTTGAGGTATAAGGATTGGGACCTCCCTGAGGACGTGATGGAGGTGTTGCTTTCGGCCCGAAGGCCGGGAACAAAGTCTCTGTACCGTTGCCGTTGGCGTAAGTTCTGCGACTGGTGCAGAGTTCAGAATGTGGATCCTTTTGCATGCGACATCCCCATGGTTCTGTCCTTTTTACTTTCTTTGGCCCACAGGGGCTTGCAAGTGGGTACCGTTAAGGGTTACCTGGCGGCGCTGTCCATCTTTAAGCGCTCGTCTGAAGAGTGTTCTTACTTTAAAATCCCTTTGATTTCACAGTTCCTGAAAGGGCTCACTAATGTATTCCCTCCGTCACCTTTCCTGGTGCCCGGTTGGGATTTAAACCTGGTTCTTATGTTTCTTATGGGTGCTCCGTTTGAGCCTTTACATTCTTGCCCTTTGAGGCTGTTTTAGTTGCGGTTACTTCCGCTCGCAGAGTGAGTGAGTTACAGGCACTTTCAGTTAAGCCTCCCTTCACTGTATTTCACAAGGACAGGGTTGTCCTTAGAGTTCGTCCTTCTTTTCTTCCGAAGGTAGTGACGGAATTTCATTTGGCCCAGAAGGTTGTTCTTCCGGCATTCTATCCTCCTCCGCATCCTGGTAAGGAAGAGGAGAGGCTCCATAGGCTTGATCCTAGGAGAGCTTTAAGCTTTTATGTTTCACGCATGTCCCGGGTCAGAGTGGATGATCAACTCTTTATTGGTTACGCTGGTAAGCGTTTGGGGCAAGCTGTGACGAAACAGACTTTGTCTCGCTGGATTATTTTGGCCATCACGGAGTGCTACTGTTTGGCGGGTAAGGACCCACCGGCTGGCTTGCGGGCCCATTCTACCAGGGGTATGGCTGCGTCTACTGCCCTGCAGAGGGGTGTTCCTATTCGCAACATCTGTGATGCAGCCACCTGGGCTTCAGTACATACATTTGTACGTCACTATTCCCTTGATTCCATCCGAGCACAGGATCTGGCCTTTGGCAAGGCGGTCCTTTGCTCTGCTATTTGATTGGCTATTCTACATTTTGATTCTAAATTCTTTCCCTCCTCCTTGCTTTGGTACTGCTTTGGGAGTCTGTCATAGATATGGAATACGTCGGAGGACCCAATCCCCTCGAAGAACAAGTTACTTTCTTACCTGGTAACGTTCTTTCGATGGGATGGTCCGACGACGTATTCCATATCGCTCCCGCCCGGCCTTCCCCGCTGCAGAATTTCTTTTGCGATTGCAGCTTACGTTCCGCGAGGCTTTGTGTCTGACTGGCAGTTGACTTATGTCACACGTTCTGGGGGAAAAAACTACAACTGAGGCTATGGGCGTCGTGCGTCCTACTTATCACATCGGATGACGTCGGACGTCGGAGGAGGTCCTCGACGACGGCGCATCGACGTCATCGACGCAGGACGCAGACGCCGAAAAAGTTTCCGAAGCAGCACAGCTGTGGTGATTACATGTCATAGATATGGAATACGTCGTCGGACCATCCCATCGAAAGAACGTTACCAGGTAAGAAAGTAACTTGTTCTTTGGCACTTATATAGTGCTACAAACCCTCAGGTATCTGAGCGCTGCTTATTATTACCCACGGTGTGTGGTGCTCATTTATCGACCTCAGAAGGATGAAAGGCTGAGTTTGGCCCCGCCGGGATTCGAACCTGCGTTAGCAGGCTCTGCACGGATGTCAAAGCGAGCGCTCTACTCGCTGTGCCACTTGACCGGCTTATATACGTAGAATACTACATTGGCGCTATCAAAGAAAAGAGCCAGAGAGAAGGAAACGGAACCTATTATTTTCAAAACTCTTATCGACCTGATGGAAGATGCGCGAGAGGACAGGAAAGCCTTTCTCCATGGTTTCAGTGATAAAATAACGCTCCTGAAACCTGATGCAAACAAGCATCAAGGTCAAACCGCTGAAAAAAGCACCTTAACAGAAAACATTTTAAGAGGCTCGGAAAAAATCAGTGAAGCGATGGTAAAAACTTTGGATACTCCCAGTGAACAGAAAGAAGTGGTTTCGGAGATGGCAATTGAACACAAAAAGATAAATCAAGACGAAAGACCTACGAACTCGATAACAAGTGGCCTTGATACAAGACCGGCCATTCAGGCCCTGATAATAAATTCAACGACAGGTCATGTCGAAAACCCACTCAAACCAAAAGAAAATAAAGAACTATTTCCTCTATTTGCCCCAGAGAGTTCTAACGATTTACGAGAAAATGAACTGGGAACCAGACCCAAACAAACTGCGAGATTTACAATAAAAAAACAAGAAATCTCTTCTGGGAAACAAACTAAGAAGACTAAAAATATACCACTGACAAAACACACTTCAAGCAAAGGAGCCCGTCACTTCATTCGCAACTTGAAACCCTTTGAAGATGCGTCCCAAAAGAACGAGCGATCAGACCAACTAATTAAGACACAAAAAAGAGAAGGATGTCAAATGTTGAAAGAACGAGAATTTGTTACAGAACCAGTAACTGTAAACACTGACGATGACGAAACCAATACTATTGAGGACCAAGATGCCTTACTGCTACTCTCTGTTCATGATTGCGACAGCCAACTAGAATTTAACAGTCAGGAGGGTCTAGAGGAGACCCAGCAACCGGACGGCGACTGTGAGGAACCAATCTAAAGAGATAGAATCTCCCTCTTTCCGCACCTTACAGGAAAAAGGAGTTCTCTTGGAACTCAAACTCAAATGAAATCAGACAACAACAATTACTTAAAGCAATGTTGGATCTTTCAAGTCAACAGCTTCACAAAGAGAGACCTCTCACGACAAGAACTTCCGAGGAAAGAGACAAGAGGTTCAAGCGACCGACCTCAAGCGAACAGGTTTTCTCGAGACCGAAGAAAAAGATGAGGAACAGGGTGACCATAAACTCATAATTGAGCGCGCATTGAAAGCAAAGTATGGACTGATTTTAAATAGATCCAACCTCATGAAATTATTCCACAATGTACCACAATTACGTGTTATAGAGCCAAAGGACATTAAAATAGTGGCCTTTCCAAAAGAAGATGAAACGGATCAAATCTGTATCCACCTGTTTTCAAAGGCAGTAACGAAGCTAATCTGGACAGCTGCAGATGCACTTAGAACGCTTGGCTTCGATATCAAACCAGATGAAGTAGCCAATGACAAACGAGAAACAAATCAGTTTCAGAATCCCCAATATCCATTGAATATTGGATAAGAGTTTATGATCCAGCAGACGACCAGAATGCCAAACCAACAAGGTTCTCCAACTGTGCTGCATGGTCCAAAAGCACTCAGAATGAGAATAAAGGGAAGTGCCGGAAGCAAGGTGGCAGATATTACATCCAATAACGAAGCTGTACTTGTGATGAAAATTGACACAAAAAAATCATGGGACTGGCTAGCTGGATCTTTAGCTACAAAAAACAACCATTAGACTGATTGCCTGGACGCTATAAGAAACCTTCGGATAGCGTTCTGGAACACTCAGGGCCACCGACATCTGCTAGAACTAGATGAAGAACTATTGAAGGCAGACATATGTATCCAAGAATGTTGGCTCCTAGATCCCTTAATTATGAGTGGGACTACCTGCTTCTTGAACAAAGGATACAAAGGACCAAAAGATAGACCCTCTGCAGGTCTGACTGTCCTAAAGAATGACTATAAAGGCAATGTACTCTGTGTTATGACCCCTTTACCACTCATTCAAATAACCATATTGCAAGAGCACAGTGGAGGCATCCATCAAACTGTGAAGCATTTCCAAATTGTATTCAACCTTTATTTGAATACCAAAGCTAAGGATGGCGACAAATTTATGGAAACTGTGTTCCAACATATAGACGATCTAAGAGCTGAATTCGAAAATCCCACAATCGTATGCGGCGATCTCAATATACTGTACAAAAAAGAAAAACCAAGTTGTACAAAGTGGTTACAAACAGCAGAGGTCAACCCGTATGCAAAATTGGTTAACGGAGACACATAGATCTTTTGCAGGTGAATGGAAACGTGACTGGCGACCTTGAAGGAGCAGTCACATGGACTTCATATAATCAAAGTGCAACCCTGGATTATTTCTTTGGATTATTTCTTTGTGGATCGTGAAACTTTTAAAACCATCTCCTCCTTGAACATAATTTCAACAACAAAAAGTGACCAGAAAATACTTATTCTTACGTGTACACTTCCTTCCAACGTACACAAAAGTGGTCCGGCCCATCAAAAAAGTTGGCCCTTCAAGATCGAAGTGAATAATGGCCTTAACAGACGGCGACTAGCACCAAAAATGACACCCATCCTTGAAAAAGCAATAGATTGCTGGAAGTCTGCAAAGAACACTGGTGTAGAATACGAAGCGTGTCTGACTATTTTCAGAATGAAACAGGGCCAAAACACTAAGCCAAAAACCGCTCGACAACACAAATACAATCTTGAACTAGCAGAAAAAAAATCAAAGCTAGCAAGGAAACTAAGAGCACTAAAAAAAAACAGAACACTCAAAGTGCGTTCAAAGAAAGGATAACACTAAAAAAAGCTTATAGAAATTGGCCCAAATCGCACAGGGCCCTACTGTTTCAGAAAGACTCTGAAGAAATGCTGCTCGCAGCCAGTAACAAACGCCAAATTCATGTGGGCCCTAATGAATCAAATAAGTGTGTCAAAAGGACTGGAACAGATCAATCCTATCCATGAAGAAAAATTGATCCAACATTTTCAAGAAATCTATAGTTACAACACACACGAAGAAGATCGGATCCGAAATAGCTTGGATAAGACTCCATGGACATATCATTTGAGAAGTCTGAAATCACCACACTAATTAACAAAGCTAGTAGCTCTCGGGCACCGGGGCCTGACGGCCTATCGAACGCCATACTAAATCGAGCCCTGGAAGTTTGGGCCGACATGTGCTATACTTCACACGAATGATCATCAACAACAAACAAATTCCAGAAACATGGACAAAAGCCATAATCATCCCCATCCATAAAAAGGGAGACAGAGCCAAGCCTGAGAATTATCGTCCAATATCACTGCTGGACGTTGTAGACACAATCTTTGCTGGCATCCTCCTAAAGAGACTGAAAGAATGGATTAAACATTCAAAAAATTACGATTCTCGGCAAGCAGGGTTTGTTGAGAAAGTCGATTGTGGCCTAAATCTGCTTATACTCCATCTACTGAAGGCCAAAACTATTTGCGAAAATCAGAAGCTCTATCTGGCGTGCATTGATATGGCTGCCGCTTTTGACAGTTGACAGACACATTTTGTGAAAAAAGTTGGAGCAGAAAGGCTGTCCGAAAGACTTAGTGGCCGCAATCAAAGCTCTGCATACCGATACCTCAATTCATGTACGGTTAAACCAAAAGGGCAATCTGACGAACCAATTCTGACACAAAGAGGTCTAAAGCAAGGGTGCCCTTTGGCAGCTATCCTTTATAACTTCTACATCTTGGAAATAAAGGACCGGCTTGCCATACCGAAAGGATGCTCTCCAAAAATAGGCACCTCAGTAATAGGCCACTTATTGTAAGCAGACGATTTGATCATCTTGGATAAGACCCCGATTGGCCTGCAGAAAAAACTCGAAGCCTTGGAAATCTGTCAAAGAAAACAAACCAGAAATAAATTCTGACAAATCAGAAATCTTAATAATCAAAGCACCAAGAACAAGAGTGAAAAAGTTCTTCAAATGGTGTCAGCACCAAATCTATCTCGATAACATCAAGTGCAAAACATTTGGGAGCAATAATAAGCACCGACTGGAACGACCGACCGTGGTCAGAACACTTACAACTGAAAATGAGTCAACTAATGGCAGAAGCACTTATTCTGAAACAAAAATTTGGCAAGTTCTCAATTCAACCGACAGATTTCTACAATGCAAAAGTAATCCCGTCGATAGCTTATGCTGGAGACACTGCTCTCAGAATACCATGGGAAACCTGGGAAATGGTTGAAGCTAGATTCTGGAGAAATCTACTGAGGCTTCCGCAATGTGTTCCAATGAACATAATTCGACACAAGTTGGGTCTCTACTCTATGCAGGTCTCAATTATATGGAAAGCTTTGCCAACATTTAGAAAAACACTAATCAAAGACTGCCCACCACAATATGCAATTCTAAAAGAAGAAAATGAAAAAGCTCCTTTCTGGCCACTGACTATCTGGAAAGAAAAATGTCAAGAGGTTTTACAGAATTTGCACATATCAGAAGATACTTTATGCAACAACCTCGAGAGGGTGAAGACGGCGCTTCTTTGCACAGAGTGGGCCCAATGAGAAAGTGCCCGTGCTACCTCTAAATCTCACACCCTCTCAAAAAATCTTAGCTCAGCACCAAATATTCTCCCAGGCTATCTGAAAAAGAGCACGAATCCTACTCATCGACATTTAATTTTACGATTCAGATTGAACATCATAAGAACAAAAATAAATCTAAACAAAACGGCATAGAAAATGACACCACTTGCCCGGCTTTGCAAGCAGAAGGATGAATCTTTACAACCTCTAGTAATGTACTGAACTAAGATCAGCAAGAGACCTAATTTTACATCCAGTACTAACTCCGACATGTGGGCTAGACTCTGATTTGTGGTGGGCATCTTTATATGACAACCCAAATCAAAAGACCACGAGAGCACTCAGTACATTCCTACAATTCATGTTAACCAAATTGGTTGGTAAACAAGTACCGCCCCCATAAATGGACTAAGAAGTTACGATGGTGGAAGAAGTACAATCTACGGATAATGTCAAAGTCGAGGCCAAACCAAAGAGGAAAAATACCAGATAAATAAAAAACCTCTTTGGAACTCCTTGGAATGAACTGACATAGAAACAAAAGGAAGTTCCAGGGAGATGGTTTGGCCTTGCAACTGTAACTGTGACATAAAAAAATGATCTTTTTTTTTAATTTTCATAAAACAAAAGCTTGTATTTATTTATGCTATGTTTAATAAAAAAAAAAGTCTAAATTCCATCCATGGCAATCCATTTATTTCATGGTCACCATTGGGACACCTTAAGGGCAGTAAAACTGGACTCAAACTGGGTAACGTTGGTGTGCTGGTTCCAATGCCTCTTCACGACTGGCTGTTCCTTTTGCACGTCGCCAAATGAGTTTTCTGTTACACCTAGTAGACTGCTGGAATCATGCCTTAGAGGTTGTAAATCCTTTCATATTCCTGCAGCATTACATCCAGACCTACTCTGGTGTTCCAAGGTTGAGAACCTGATGGTAGGCACCCCATTTGCTGACCCATTTCACAAAACTTTTGTCACAGCATACTCTTCACCCACGGAGTGGGGCACAACCATGTATCATTTGTCTGTTCAGTTATTGGTCTATTTAGTAGCACATCAACAAACCCAGTGCTTAGGACCATTAACTTGACATTGGTCGAATTCCTCTCTTCTCTGAAGAGCAAGATGGTGCTCCTTCTGCCTGACATCTCAACCTGTCCCTTTTTAAAATCCATTTTCAGAGGGGCACCATGTCCCCTGCACTGCATGTTGGCACTGCTGATTTGGGAGTGTTTAGGCTTTACATCTTCTGTACGGGATAATGTGAAGGCAGACTGTCTAAGCTGGCTCTCGCAATTCAATCATGAATGAGTTGCACCCTTTAGTGCTCCAACAAAGGGGGCGTGCCAACTACATTTTTGTGCATCAGAGAGCCATCTGAAATGGAAGATTTGCTGATTCGTAAGGGGTTCCTGCCAGTCTGTCTCTAGTATCTGTTTAAGTCATTGGTTCAACTGGACAATCTGTGCATTGCCTTGCAAACCCATTGTTCTGGAGGTGATCTCAGAGTGGCAATCTACGCACGGTTCTTCCGTTACCTTACTGGCTTCTCACTTGTCGTCCAGGACCTAGCTTTTAGACTTAAGGTGGTCGCTTCGGCAAGGCCAAGGTTTGGGCAGTTTTTCTGGAGGTTCTATCCCACTGTAGAGGTTAAGTGTGACCCATCACCTCACATTCTTTACAGAGCCTCGTCTTAAGGTGCGCCTCTGGGAGATGGGGCCCATTCTGAGTATTTGGGGTGGATCAGATCCATACTTCTTAATCTCTTCTGCTGTCATTTCTTCTATTGCACACTGCAACATGCTTGGGTGTGGTTTGGTGTCTTGTTATATAAGACTGAGCTAATTTCAGGTAATCTTGGGGACCATTCAGAAGTCCCCTTGCTTGCTTCTGACGAGCCATCTCGGTCTGAGCCCTTATATTCCACCTCTGCGCAAGAGCGTCGGATGCCAAGAGTCCCTTTTCCTTTCCAAGAGCACATTCTTAAGACTGCCAGAGGCATCTGAAGGTGCAACCAGCAGACCTGCTGGAGGCTTCTGGCCCGGGGTAGTCGGTGAGGATTCTTTCCTCCCTGCTGGTTGGAATGCTACACCCTATGCACCTTGACTATCTCTTGAGTTGGAGCGCCCCTCATATGGGTTCTCCATGTCGTCAAATCTAAGTTGTATGGAACCAGCATGTCTGAAACGGCTTTCTTGATGGTCTCCATTGAGGAGACTATCACTCTTTTAAAGCGGTCTTGCATCTCTCTCGTTCCCCAGCCCTATTGACTGGCATCTGACTCGGACAAGATCTAGGTGGACCTCAATATTGCCCTGTTCTTAGGTGCGAAAACCAGCTTGATTATTGGCCCCGTCTTCTAAGGCAGTAAAGGTGCTGACAAATTTCATAATTTCCTTTGGGAAGTGATCACTGAACAGGAGCCCCTAAACTGTGGGGCCTGCTTCGGAGGAGGCCAGTTTTCCTAGCTTGGGGTCTATTTAGAGCACCTAAAAAAACACTTGTGTACAGGTGTTATAAAGGTCCTACGTGATTATCTTTTTTAAAAGATCTTTTCACTTAAAGACTGATTTAGGTTAAGTGTTTGTGTGGGTGCGTGTGTTTTGATGTGTGTATGTATGGGTTTTGGTTTGGGGGAGTGGAAGGGTAGTAGGGTGTTGGGTGTGGGTGTGGAGGAACAAGGGGGTGGCTCGGGGGTGAAACCCCTTGAATATGTAAAATATAAAAAGGAAACCGCATTTTATAGGTCTTAAGAGAAAGACCTTTACAATGCCGGTTTTACGATCAAAATAAAATCGGTCAATGGAAATCGGTCTTTTTCGCTCGACCTTTAAAAAAGTTATTTTCAAATCGAACGGTTATAAATACCAAATCGTATAATCACACTTTTACGCCACTCTGCAGAGATTGCTCATTTATCATTGCTTATGAAACCGACAACGTGCTGCACCCATTCAGCTATTTGCGATCAGTAGATGGCTCTGTATACATGGCCCTTTCTGACCAGTCCAGTAGCTAGCAGGCTGGCAATGTCTAGCATTTGTCTTGCTTGACAAGCCTTCCATGCCCAGTTTATACCCTGTCGAGTGTCCTTGGAGGAATTTCCTGGTGTCTAGGTTGGGGATTGCTGCCACCTTGGCATTAATGTCTGGTCTTGGGCATTCCACCCTTAGCTGACCTGGTCTGGCATAATGCTTGCCCCCGGTCTTGGCATATAATTATAAAATCTTTCAGCTGGCCAGAAAGCCATCCATTCGTTCCCAGTGTAGAAACAAGTGGCTGAGATTTTGCATTGATCCGTTGACCGAAATCTTAACGCACTGAAATGCTCCCTTCATCAAACACAATCTTTGTCATGTTAGTGCGTCTGGATATGCAGATACTCATCTACTACATACCTTGTGGCGATGGGTGCCTATAGAAGTTGCTCAAACACTAATTTCATGTCCAATACTTTAATCAAACCGCATTTATACAGTCTTTCCTGGTTTTCCAGTTTTTTTTATTACAATCCTAGTCTTTTCTGTTATTTCGCATTAGCCCCTTCAAACGTATGGCTTTGACAGAACTCTAATGCGTCACATGGAAAACAGCGGTCTTAATGGTAGTCGGGCCAGCTAGACGCATTATTGAAATGAAGGCTCTTCTAGCTTCAGAACCATATACCATCTTCCAACGGGATAGTGGTGATGCAAACTCAGAATACATTCTTACTGAAGATTGCTGATGTGAAGCAAATCTACACTATTGAAATGCCAGAAATGAAAGTATCGCGCCTAATACTTTTAGGTTTCTTTTGCATTTTTATTTGCCCAGTCGTTGCAATATGCTGCAACAGTTCTAGTGAAAGATGTATCAATTGCCACAATATAAAGTGCATCCCTATATTTGCTTGCATAGGTCTTGCTTGTGGTTGAAAGTAGCACCTGACTATTTTAGGTTGTGGCAAGTTTTCATGGCGAGATTGTACCTTTTAAGAAATGGTAAAGATTATTTCTCAACAGGTTTACTATGCAAAAAAGAAGCGCCGACACCAACAAGGTCAAGGAGATGATTCTAGTCATAAAAAGGAGAGGAAGGTTTACAATGATGGGTACGACGACGACAACTACGATTACATTGTGAAAAATGGTGAAAAATGGATGGACCGTTATGAAATAGATTCTTTAATTGGCAAGGGTTCTTTTGGACAGGTAAGCAAATAACTTTTTATTAACATTAATTGTTTAACTCTGACAACCCTAATTCTGAATGTTCCTTTAATACAACAATCTCTGTAGCAATCGTTTTTTTTGCAGAAAAAGCAACCATTTAAAAAGATCTTGATTTGGCTATACTTATACTAGTGGTTCATTATTTTTTGTACTGTGGATGAGTAGGCATTGACCAGGTCTTTGAACCTGTTAATGTTGTAGATGTAATTTTGTGAGGGTGGGGTGGAGCCTAGGAGAGAGGAGTTGCATCAAAGGTGGGTCGTTTTGAGAAAGGGTTTAAGTGGGTCATGTTTTTCTTCTTCCCACTGAGGTCATTTTGTCACCCATGCCGCCTTCTGTGCTCCAGGTATGAAGCTGGAAATGAGACTTCATTTTCTTTCAGTCCATTGTCTCCGGTACAGTGCATATAGGAGCAGGCCGCACTGAGAAGGCAGGTGCAAGGTAGCTGTTTGTGTGACTATAATAGTTGTGTAGGTTTTTGTGTAAATGTTTTACTCCTACGTCCCGTCCCCTTTCTTCCATACTTTTGGGACATTCCGTCCTCTGGGACGTGACCGGAGCACTTTTTGTAAAAAAGCATCCAATTGAAACATGTCCTTCTCTTTTTACGCGGGGTACTGCATGCAGCCTTAACCCCACCCTCCTTAGCTCTTCACAGTCCTTTTTTCCGCGGGGTCGGGGCTAGACGCACTAGCATCACTGGGAAGACCTTTTTCTTCCCGTTGTCCTTCTCTCCTGCTCAGTTTGCGTAGTCCTCAGGCTATGGCGTAGCGTCTGGGATTTGCCACTTGTTCCTCTTGCGAGCTTCGCTAGGGTGGATCCCCATTCTCTCTGCTTGGAGTGTCTGGGACCGGATCATTGTTGAACTTGTGTTTCTTCTGTGACTCCCTTTCAATCCGGGCACTTAACGTTGTCTTGGTCGGTGGGAGATCTTCCAGAAGGTTCCTCTGTTGCATTTCCAGCTCTTCGACGGAAAGAAGAGACACCTGGTAAGTTCCTTACTTTTCAGGACACCCCGGCTGGGGGGGGACTCCTTCCCGGGGTCCTCCAGGTCCTGGAGGGGCTTCAAAAGCTCTGCTACCAGGGTTCTCCCTGAGGTGCCTTGCAGGCCTCATAGGCGTACCAGGGTTTTCTCCAAGGGTTTCCGCGGGGGGCCTGCCCTTACCGGATCACGATTGAAGGTTTACCGATCAGGTGCTAATAGCCAGCATAGTCGTGCTGAGGCATTGGGTACCGGAGTTCGCTCCGAGGTCTCCTTGTCAGGAGCTTCCCACAGAGATAACGGAGTGTGCCCTGAGGCCTCTGAGGCTTTCTGTACCGAACCACCGTTCGATGCCCCTCTCGGGGGAGCTATTAAGACCGGACTCTGTTCCGAAGTGCCTCTTGACGAGGCTAAGGTGTACCAACAGAACTGAGAGGCCTGTTAACTTTCCCGCGCTCAGTGTCATCGGTTCTGTTGAGGGGGCACAGGGAGAGGTCATCGATCGCAACTCCTCGGTTACCGGCATTGCCGAGGTTCCTCCTTTGGAGGCTAATTCAAGGGACAGGATGTCCAGTAAATATCCAATTCCCCATAGTACCAGCTCTGCCGAGGATCCTTGTGTCCAGGCTAAAATCTCTGTCGAATCCCCTGACCATTCTGTGGAGTGTCAACTGCCTCATCAACACATGTGACGCAATTCTCCTCAGATGTTCAGAAAATGGCAGGCCTTCCCGCGTGGTCTACAGCGACCATTTTGGAGTCTTCCCTCACACCCACGCTATCGACGGCAGGTGCTGGGAACCTTCTTTTCTGTTGACAACCTTTTCCACGCGACAGTGTGAATCTGTTCCGCCCTTCCTATGACTGGCGTGCTCGGATGCCACTACCACATTCGGTCTTGCTTCCTCCTACATCTACCCCATTGTTCTATGTACACCCGGTTGGTGGCAGGCCCTCTTGGCAGCCCTCCTCACTGCGTTTGTGGGGGTTATGCTCTTCACGAGACGCCTCTGCCCACTCCAGCGCCTAAGGTCTCGGTAGAGGATGCCTTTTTTGGGAAATTTCATAGTCTAATGAACTCTGATCCCATGAGGTTGTACTTTAAGGGCCTCTTTAGGGAAATCTGCCCTCTGACTTCATTGCCTGTTCCGACAGTTCCTGTCACGGTGCCTGTCGCCCTGGCGGCAGCACCTCCTCTGCCTGCCGGCCCTCCTCAGGCTCTTCCGCCTCTGCCTCCCTCGACACCGGTGGACAAGACTCCAGCAGAGCGTGATGTCAATCTGATGCAGTTGCGGGATCCGGATGCTCTAGACGACCCTTTAGCAGATCAGGACAGTGAAGACCAACCCCGCTCTGTCAGAGCATTTCACGACTGGGTACTGGACATGTCACTCCTTGACGTACCAGTGCCTGAGGCACCCCCTCTGCAGGAAGTGCTGCTTTCGGGGGCACTAACCTTGTCTCCACAGGAGTGCACCGGCCTGGTCCTTAAGAGGGATGTCCTGGCCGAGGCCCGCAAGGTCTGGGATAAAACCCACACTGGGCTGCACATAAAAGGATTGATGCCCGTTACAGGCTTCACACCTCAGAGGAAGTAGCCTTGGCATCATGCCTGCTCCCGTCCTTGACCGGGGTAGCGGCTGCCACTCTGCAATCCAAGCTGGCCTCTGCGTCTTCCGCAGCTGCGGCTCAAGTTCTGTTCAAGGAGGACAAATTGCTTGATTCCTTGGGCAAGAAGATTTTTGCCAATTCGGCTGTAATTGTCAGGCTAACGCAGAGCTCATCCTGGCGGCGGCGAATATGAACCTGTGGAGAGAGTTGGCTGACTTCCAGGAGTTCATTCCTGTTGACAGGTTAAACTTTAAAGGCGGCTTGTCAGGCGCCAGGGTGTTGGCACAGGATGTGCCGGAGGCTGCTGCGCACCATGTTGACACCTCGTCTCGTGGCCTCATGCTGGGGGCTGACACATCTCGTCAGGCTTGGCTTCATGCAACAAAGTTTTCTAAGGAGCGCCAAGATAAAGTTCTGGAACGGTCTTTTGAGGGCAAGGAGTTGTTTCACTCTTCAATGTATGACGAGCTCACCAAGACTAAAGCGAGCACGCAAACTGCCAAGTCTGTCGCTGCTCGTGAAGGCACCAGTCAAAGCTCAGAAATCTGGGTCCCGATCCTCTTCCGGCTTTAGAGGGTTCCAAGACCGCAGGCCGCGCTGGACTGAACTCCACTGGGTAACTCCCGCCGGAGGCAGCAACATGGCCGGTTTTGCTCTCGGTCGTCAGCCTCCTCTTCAGGGACATGTCTCTCTGCCGACAAGTCTGCAAAATATTTTTTGGCGCTTGCACGAGACTCCGGTGGTAGGACGAATCTCGTCTCATCTGGAGGCGTGGCACACCATCGCCGACGACTGGTGGGTTTTGTCCATCGCTCGGGCGGGCTTCCGATTGCCCCTCCTCCCTACCCCACCCTTCAATCCTCCCTTTCAGCAGTTGCGGACGCCCTCCCTCAGAGCCGAGGTCCAGAAGCTTCTAGATCTCAGGGTGGTGGAACCCGTTCCCCTAGTGGAACAAGGGGAGGGCTTCTACTCTCGTCTGTTTACGGTGCCAAAACCCAACCAGGCTGGCCTGCGCACCATTCTAGATCTTTCTCAGCTCAACCTTTATCTTCCCCCAGAGAAATTCAAGATGATTACGCCTGTCAAATAAAGTCCTTTCTTCAGAAGCGCGACTGGCTGAGCCTTGTAGACCTTCACGATGCTTGTATGCATATCCTGGTTTGGAGCCCGCATCAGAAATATCTGCGGTTCTCCTTGGGAGACGGGCACTACCAGTTTTAAGTGCTCCCTTTTGGTCTCAGCTCAGCCCCTTGTGTCTTCACGAAGATGCCAGTCATCGCTGCCTTTTATGGCTACAGGGTATTCGTGAGTATCCGTATTTGGATGACTGGCTTCTGCGCAGTCCCTGTCCAGTGAAAGCCTCAAGCAATCTTCAGTCTCTCCTTCAGCTCCTGTTCAGTCTTGGGCTGTCAGTAAACTGGCGGAAATCCTCCATGCCGATCTCTCAGGACCTGATATTCCTGGGTTTCCGTTGGAACATGATCGACTGCAGAGTGTACTTGACGGTGGACAGGATGGTGGTTCTGTTAAACGCTTGTCAAGTCTTCATTCAGTCAGAAAGCATGTCCGCCTGGTGGTTGCAGAGGCTTCTGGGCCTCATTGCCTCGTGCGGTTTACTCTTCCCCTTGTGCGTCTCAAGATGCGACTCACGCAGTTGGCTCTTTGGAGCTCCGGGCTTCAGGCAGTGGACCTGCCTAGTTCCGGTTCCACCCTGCATGATGACAGATCTCCTATGGTGGTCTTCTTCCAGCAATCTGTCAGTGGGTGCACCTTTTCAGGAGCCCTCCCCTCAGGTGACCATTACGACACTCCTACCTTATCGGGTGGGGTGCGACGATCGATCATCTTTAGGTTTTCGACCTATGGTCGCCGCAGGACAGAATTTCACATACATTATCTGGAGCCTCTGGCAAATTCCTGGCGCTCAAAGCTTTCAAGCCAGGGATTGTGAACAAAGTGGTCCGCATCCGCACAGACAATGCGGTATCCATGTTTTACGTCAACAAACAGGGGGTACCAGGTCACCTCCTCTTGTATATCTAGCCATTCAGATTTGGGAATGGGCCATTCAGCACAGTGTTTGGCTGTTGGCGGTACACATTCAGGGCCAGCTGAATGTAACGGCAGATTCTGTCGCTGAGTCGTGGTCAGCTACAAGTCAGAGCTGACCTGAGTTCCTCTCCGACCTTTGCCATTGGGGCACTCCAGTAGTGGACCTCTTTACAACCTCAACGAACAGGAAACTTCCTCTTTGTGCTTCCAGGAACAGTCTCGGAGCCTCTTCCCTGGGGGATACTCTTGAGATTCCATGGCACAATATGAGGGCCTACACCTTCCCGCCTCTTCCTCTGATTCACCAGGCGCTATGTAAGCTCAGAAACACGTTGAATTGCACTCTCCTGTTCATAGCCTTGTGGTGGCCAGTCAGATTCTGGTTTACGGAGCTTCAGCAACTCTTTCTGCTCACCGATCAGGCTTCTGTTGATTCCCAGCCTGCTTCACCAGAGCGATCACCAGATGTGCAGGCGAAGCTGCGTAAGGAAGGCCAGGAGGCAAGGCCGATGTCCCCCTCTGCAGCTCTCCGCTGCTCGACGGCACTCAAGGCGACAGCTAGCTATCTTACACAAGGTAAGGCCAGAAGTTGCTGCAAGAGCATTAACAGCTCATAATCTGTACCCCCACCAGGGAAGTTATGAAGCCTACACCCAGCACCCCTCCCACCCCGCACACTGCCCCCCCTTGCCGCTCCAGAAACTCCATCGCGCAACCGTCCTTTCTTGCCCCTCACTTACCAAACCTGTCTGACCACAACTCACGGGTCGGTCTCAGATGTCCACCCATCTCATTCCGCCCCCACTTTGATCATCGATCTGTAGTTCGGGCACTGAAGCCCAGAAATTCAAAGACTCAAGACACCATTACACTATACCCCTAGGGACAACACTGACACTCGCACTTTCTACTTTAATAATGCAGGATTACCGACCGCGGAAATCCACGGCTGGCATCAAAACATCAGCACCTGGTCATCCATGCATGTCCCCACAGCTGCACGCACGTCTGCCCTCGCAGCTGAAGCATGGTCTCTGCCCACACCTGCGACTTTGTATGGGCCAGAGCATTTCAAATCTAAGCACTATATGCCCCAGGTCCACTATACATGTGCAATCTATTATACCCATGCTACCATCTGCCACCTGTGTTCCCAATATTGTGCACCTCATGCCTGCGCCTCCTGATGTGCCCCCTGCTAAATAATGTCAATGTCATTTCTCCGGCATGGGGTCTGGCATGGATTCACATGCTCATGAATATTCCCTGTCGTCAGGCTGGGAATCCTCGGTAAAGAAAAAATCAGTATCAGTTTTGTTTCTGATCTGACTTTCTCAGTAGTAACCAATCACTGGGTCATACTGCCCCCAGCCAATGACTGCCCTCTCCCTAAGCCCCGCCTCTGGCAGCCATCTTCAGATTTTTACCGCACACTCAAGTGTTGAGAGTCCTCGTGTTTAGCTCTCGAGCTTTTGCTGCGTGTTCACGCTTTTTTCAAAGAGAATTCTAATTTTTTGGTCAAATAGAGCTTCAAGCTCCACCGTCTCTACATCCGATTAATGGGTATCCGTGTCAGATTTTTTTCTACTCCCCTCAAGGGTGAAGATTTCGTCGAGTTACGCTTTTTGGGGGATTCCAGAATTTTCTGCGGCCTACCTGGTCATGGCCCAGGAGAAAGGAAACTCGATGCCCGGAAAGCTGTTCAGGGTTTGCCCTGGATGCCAGCTACAGAATGTGTTCAAGGAGGACGAGCATTCGAAATGTCTCTACTGCCTTCATGAGGACAAAGCGCACGTGGAGAAAGACTGTGCATTTTGCAGGAACATGTCGTAACGGACCATCAGGGACCGACACCTTCCTCTCTCCAACTGGCTGGAAGGAAAGAGTCCGTCAGGTGAGAAGTAGTCGTCCGAGCGGTCTTCGGGCGCCCCGGCGACGTGGGCCCAACAGAAGGCAAAGCACTGCGAGTCCGCGCGCACCGGGAGCCCCGAACGGTCGGGCTCTTCGGCTGCGAGGCAGGGCGCGCCTTCCCCGGCACCATCAACCACGAGCCAACGCTCTTGTTCCGGGAAGAGGAAATCTGAGAACCCGGTTAAGCCTCTGTAGAGGCCATGGTCGATCTCGAAGGATTCGGCCGAGGGGGAGCGAGGCGGTGACCCTCCACACCCAAGGTGAAGGCCTCAATTCACCCGGCCAAGGCCTCTATCGAGGGAGTCGCGGCGGCCCTGGCGCAGCCTGTGGAGGCTAAACCAGTGGAGGCGACCTCGGGGCCCAAAGTCTCCCTGCCTCCGTGGAGGGAAGCCTCTTTCAGACCCATCAAAAAAAGACCCCTGCGAAAAAGGGGGGGGGCGGTGGCCATTGTGGACACGGACACAACATCCGAGGAAGAGCTGGCAGAAGTCCTAGAGGGCCTCAACGAGGGCGTCGAAGAGGCCCGTCCCCACGGGAGAGATCCCGACGAGGGTGACGACAAGAGTGACGGCGGCACCGGCGAGGGTCCTAGTCAGCCGTCGCATCCAGAGCCGCAGGATAACTCGGCGGCCATTTTGTTGGCAATACAATCCTTATGTACAGAGATAAGGACGAGATTGCCCTTACCACCGAAAGAGGACCCGGTACCAGGTCCGACGGAGAAACCAGAGCAGGTCCCGTCGGGAAGACCCCAAACAAGAGAAGACGGCTCCACCCAGCCCCCCCTTCTCAGCCCTTCCGGCCTGCTCTGCCTTTACCCACATCCCCTGTCCCTGGGGATGACGCTGGAACAGACACGGCCACGACGGGTACCAACGACGGGACGGAGCTCCCATCACCAGCCCGGGCCTCCCCGTCCGATGAGATCGGATCTTTCCATGCAATGATCGCCAGCGCATCCGAGCTTTTTCAGCTGTGCCCCGAAGAGAAGAAGGAAGGTTTCCTTTCCCAACGGCGCGAGGCCAGGAGGAAGTCAGTCCTTGCCATGCCTCTGCTAGATGACATCTGGGACGAGGGTCTCACCCTTCTCAAGCAAGAACCTGTCTACGACGCCTGCCAAGAAGGATCGGTACGAGAAGTAGTACTGGGTCCCCGACGCGGCCCCTTTGTGCCTTAGGGCACAACCTACCCCGGACTCAGTCGTCTCAGCGGCGGCCAAGAAGAAAGCGGGGGGGTGGGCATCCCCGCCGGACGGCGTAGGGAAGAAGCTGGACGCAATGGGACGACTAGTTATCTCGCCGGCGGCAACAACGATTAAGGCGGCCAACACCCTCGCGATCGTGGCCCGCTACGACGGAGTTATGGTACAAGATCGCCCCCCTGTTGGACTTCCTACCGGATGACACGAGGGCCGAGGCCCTGGAGATCTTGCAAGTAGGCGAAGTGGCGTCGGACCACGCCATTACGGTGGCAACGGACATTGCCGACACCGGTTTCTGCCAGCTAGGCAACAGCGTTTGCCTTAGACGACGAGGTTGGCTCAAGGCGACGGATTTCCGCCAGGAGGTTTTGGACATGCCGTTCGACGGGAACAACCTGTTTGGGAAAACGGTGGATGAGTCCCTCCAAGCCATCAAGGCGGACACGGAGACTGCTAGGGCCCCAGGCGTTCTCCGGCAACGGAGGCCGTCCTTTCGGAGCGCCGGAGGCATGCAGGGTGCCTCCAAGGGATTCGGATGTGGCTCCTTTACGTACCGCCAAGCGGCCCGCTCCTCGTCGCAGGAAGCCTATAGAGGACGAGGCAAGTCGGGGGCACCCCGCCGTCGGCAAGGCGTCCGCCAAGCAAGATTGAACCGACAGTGGGGTCAGGCCCCCACCGACCCCGGTGGGAGGCCGGCTGGCAAAGTTCGTCAGCGTGTGGGAGTCCATCTCCACCGACCGTTGGGTGCTGGATGCCCTGGCCCAGGGGCACGCCCTCGAATTTCTAAAAAAGTGCCCCCGCATTCCACCCATGGTCAGGAAGGAAAATCACATCCCTCAACTATTTTTGGAGGTGAGGGCGTTGCTCAGAGATGGTGCCATCGAGCTCGTCCCGAAGAGGCTCCGGGGGAAGTATACTCAAGGTACTTCCTAGTAAGAAAGAAGACCGGAGAATGGCGCCCCATCCTGGACCTGCGACGGCTGAAAAAATACATCAAGGCACAGAAGTTCCGGATGGTCACCCTCCAGCACGTGCTGGGACAACTGGAAGAGGGGGATTTCCTGTCGTCGTTGGATTTGGAGGATGCATACTTCCACATCCCCATTCTGAAAGGTCACCGAAGGTTCCTCAGGTTCGTGGTCCAAGGACGGCACTACCAGTTCCAGGCCCTCCCGTTCGGATTGAAGTCGGCACACGTCTACCCCTACCTGGACGACTGGCTCATCCGAGCAGGGACAAGGGAGCTCGCCGTGGATCACACAGCAAAGACCGTCCAGCTGCTCTCGGACCTGGGATTCTCCATCAACGTTCCCAAATCCCAGCTGGTCCCTTCGCAAGTCTCACTGTTTCTGGGAGCAAAGCTCGACACAGTGGCGCGCCTGACCTCACCGTCGGAATAAAGGACGAAGGCCATCCTGGGCAAGATGCAGCGCCTGCTGGCCACGGACGTGGCCAGTGTGAGGTCCATCAAGTCCCTCCTCGGCATGATGTCCTCCTGCATATATCTTGTGCGCCCGTGCAGGCTTCGGATGCGCCCTCTGCAAGAGTTCCTCGACTCCCGCTGGATCCAAGCGACGGGCAGCTTTGAGGACGGGATTCCGCTCGACGAGACCTTCCAACAAGCGATCCGGTGGTGGGGCACCCGCGCTCATCTCACGGCAGGCAGACTCGGACCCCATCCCACCAGATAACTGTGACGACGGATGCCTTCCCTGGAAGGGTGGGGAGCACACACTGGAGATCTTCACGCAAGAGGCCTTTGGATCCCGAAGGAGAAGAAGCTCCACATCACCACCCTGGAGCTCCGTGCAGTGTTCTGGGCCCTCAGGTCTTTTCTCCCGTCCCTCAAAGGCAAAGTGGTGAGAATTTTCACCGACACCACTACGATGTTCTACATCCGGTAGCAGGGAAGAACCAGATCCCCAGCCCTCTCCAAGAAAGCCCAGGATTTGTGCCATTGGGCCGTCGCCCAAGGGATGTTTCTGCTGCCCTTTCATCTGGCCGGGATAAACGCCATTGCCGACTCACTCAGCAGGGAGCTGCGCTCGTGCCACGAGTGGGAACTACGTCAGGATCAAGTGGATCGACTCTTCCGATGGGGAAAACCCCAGATCGACTTGTTCGCGACGGCGACGAACTCCAAGTGCCAGAGGTTCGCCAGCAGGTTTCCCCAGCCGAGGAGCATGGGCGATGCTTTCTCGTTCCCCTGGGAAGGCCTGTTCCTTTATGCGTGCCCTCCGTTGCCTTTGCTGCTCAGACTAGTCAAGCAGCTCAAGAGGTCCTGGTGCAGGATGATCCTGGTCACACCGGCGTGGCCGAGGCAGATCTGGTTCCCGGACCTTCTGGACTTGTCAGCGTTTGTTAGGCAGAAACCTGTGCAGTTCCCTCTGGGACCACTGCAAAAGATTTAAGACTACAGGTGTTTGGCAGTAAACCCACTTGGTAGCAGTCTGTACCACACAGATTCACTTGGTAGCTGTGGCTGAGCAGTCAGACTTCGCTCAAGAAGAGTTAGGCAGTATACAGAGTATTCACAATAGGTCAATAGAACACGGTAGAACAAGCAAACACTGACCAGAGCTTGGTGCAAAAGAGATATAATTATTTATTTAAAAACCACATCTAATAAAACACACGGGCACTAATATTAAGCAGTTCAAAAACACGGTCACTAAAAGATCTACACTCTCTTAAAAGAATATTATACAGGTCTTAAGTAAAGCCCCACTTATTTTCAGACAGCGGTGAGCGCTTAACGCAGATGGCACTCTAATAATTAGGTTTAAAAGGGAGAGAAAGGCAGAGTATAATTTGAAACAGATCCCAACACTTTCACAAGAACACAGCAAGAGAGGAAGGCAGAGTCAAACCGTGAAGTTAGAGTTCAGAAAGCCGGATCCACTTTAAGAGGATCAGAACGAAATGTGTCCAAGATCACACGGTTGAAAAGTGCACACAAGTCTCAAAGGTTCAGGAACAGTTGGACCAAAAGAAAGGGACCAGTTAGATGGTCAAGGCGGCCAGCCCAGTCCAGAAGGTTAAGGGATTATTATTACCTTGTAGCAATCTTTAGAAAGGGAGGCCTGGCGGACACGGTACCTTAAAGTGGTGAGAATACTCCAGCAGGGGCAGTTGTTCCTGGCAGCGGATGCAAGTCGGTGCTTCGTCAGGGGGAAGAGAGGATCTCGTCGGGGAGGAAGACAGGAGTCCGTTGCACTGCCGGGGAAGAAACCAGCCGTGGAGTTCTCAGTTAAAAGGAGTGGTCCTTTTTCTCGCGGTCCAGTGGTAAGTGGCTATCCGGTTGTCAAGGTGCTTGGCACGGGCAATTCGACCACAAGACGTCCTGGGATGCGAGGAAAAGAAGGTAAACTGGTTGTGCCCACCAGTCGGGGGAAGAAGACTCTAGCCGGGAGATCTTCTCTGTCGTCGGGACGTGGTGAGTCGGTTTCGCAGGGCTCCACCGGTGGTGTCGTTGTAGCAGGTCGGCTCAGCTTCTCCCTCGTCGGATTCTCAGGTCCTGTGGCGACTTCTGAAGTTCCAGTCCCCAAAGCCCTGCTCTTATGCAGCACACCCTCATTCACTCAGCCTAGCTGTCAATCAAACATGCTAAGTGGTGAGCCGGCTGGCTCACCACTTGGGCCAATCACACGAGTGCGACTTGTTACCAAGGTAACTCAGTCCACGGTGCCTAAACCCCCTCCCACATCCCCTGTGGTACCCAGACAGAGTGGTACCACTTTTGGAGGCTTCTGTGGAGAAGCCCGCCAAAAGTGGAACAAAGGGCTCGATTTGGGTTGGAGTCACAGAAGAGCAAACAAACGCCATTTTAGGATCGAGTCCTGGCAAAAAATACCAACCGGCGAATTAATATTAAATAAACCGGCGGTATGTTCGAGGCTATGAGAATTAAATAATTAAAGTTGGTAGTCTCGAACAATGGGAAAATCCCATAGGGATATATTTGCGGTCGAATATAAAAAGTAGTATCCACTGCCACCATCCAAAACTCGATCAGGTGGGACGGAGACGTGCCCCCTCGACTACCAGACCCTGGGGCAATCGAATTGCCCCGACCAGTACGTCCACAATATGATGATTTGTACTGGTTTCTGTTCATAATTTGGGACTAGTAAAGCCAATGGTGACTTTACATGCCCTGGGAGACAGTAGTCAGTCCCAGCGTATGGAGTCTATGATGGGGTGTCACTATGACACCCCTGTGTCACTGCACGGAGGGTGCTGTGTAACACACATAGTAAAAACACATGAGACCCTATGGAGTAAAGGACCCCATAGCCCATAAAACACATTAACAGTCAAAGGAACACCATAAATCATGTCCAAGAGTGGGAGAAAGAGAGTCTCACTCTTGGCAGGAGAAAAAAAACAAACTCCAGAAATCCAGCAAAGCTGCTGAGGGACTCGCTAGGTTAGGAAATTCAGCCTAAACCGAGAATTCTCCCTAACAGCGTCCCCACCAGTCAAGCTGCCGACGGACGCGGATCTTGTCTCCAGAGAAGGAGGCGCCATACTTCATCACGACCCGGAGTCGCTGAACTTGCAGGCCTGGCTCCTGCAGCGCTAGAGTTTGGAGGGTACGATATCCCGGCTGACTGCAGAGAGGTCCTTGCAAAAGCCAGGGCATCCTCCACTCAAGTGCTACGGACATAAGTGGACGAGATTCTCTGTCTGGTGCCGTGCACAGAAGATTAACCCTCTACGGATTACGGCCCCTCAAGTGCTGCCGTACCTAGTGTCGTTGGCCAAGGCTGGACTGGCTCACGCCTCCATCAAGATACATCTGGCTGCAATCTCCCGATACACCAGAACCACAGGACGGGCGTCCTTGTGGTCCCATCGCCTGGTGAAGGAATTTATGAAGGGACTGTTCGGATCATTCCCGCCGGTGAAGGCCCCTGCCCTGGCGTGGGAACTCAACGTGATGCTAACCAGGCTCATGGGGGCGCCATTCGAGCCCCTGCATTTGGAGCCGCTGAAATTCCTGTCGTGGAAGACTGCGTTTCTTATGACCATCAGCTCCACACGGCGAGTGGGAGAGATCCAGGCCTATCCTGCAAGCCTCCATGCTTGACTTTTCACGACACAAGGGTGGTGCTGAGGACGCACCCCTCGCTTATGCCCAAGGTGCCGTCGGACTTCCACCTCAACAAGCCCTTGGTGTTACCAGTTTTCTTCCCGTCGCCTTTGTCTCCGGCCGAGGGGACTTTGCACTCGCTGGATGTGGCTAGAGCGCTGAAGTTCTACGTGGAACGAACAAAGAGTTTTCGGAAGACATCACAGCTGTTTGTGAACTTTGGACCTGTGAACCAAGGGAAGGCTCTCTCGAAGGCTTCCATTTCCAGATGGCTCTCCGGCTGCATCATGCATTGTCATCGGTTGGCAAACCGACCGTTTCCCGGTCGTCCGCGGGCCCACTCGACCAGAGCGATCGCAGCTACCACGGCGTTCTTGTCTGGTGTGCCTCTGCTGGACATCTGCAGGGCTGCTACGTGGAGGTCGACGCACACCTTCATGAGATTCTACTGCGTCGACCGGGATTCCAGTGAGGAGTCCAGAGTCGGCCAGGCAGTGCTGCGCAACCTGTTCACTTAAGGTGAGCCTGGTGAGGAGGTAAGAGGAGATGCTTAATGTTGAGCCTTGCCATCGCCCGTGGTTGTGCATGTGTACTGCTATGTATTCTTATATTCATGTGCATCCATGCCAGACCCCATGCTGGAGAAGGAACAAGTTACTTACCTGTAACTGTTGTTCTCCAGCATGGGGCTGGCATGGATTCACATGCGAACCCTCCCTCCTGCCCCTCTACGGCTCTTCACTTGGTCATATTGCCACTTTGCGTGCTACCAAATCTGAAGATGGCTGCCAGAGGTGGGGCTTAGGGAGAGGGCAGTCATTTGCTGGGGGCAGTATGACCCAGAGACTAGTGATTGGTTACTACTGAGAAAGACAGATCAGAAACAAAACGAAACTGATACTGATTTATTTCTTTACCGAGGATTCCCAGCCTGACGGGGAATATTCATTGGCATGTGAATCTATGCTTGACCCATGCTGGAGAACCGTTACATCTAAGTAACTTGTTCCTTATTCTGTGCCTGCGCTTGAGGCGCCCATGCCAATTGCTGATACTGCACTGTATTCTATGCCTGAGCCCTCTGACGCGGCCATCATTTCACTGTCCGCTTGTATGGGTAACTCCCTGCTGGGGCCACCTACCACGCCCGTCCAACCTCCTTCCACGCACCTAAGTTGTTAGCCGTGCTCTGGTCAACGCACGCTCAGTATATTACCTCATCAAGGATAACCTCGACCTCCTAATAATTACAGACCCTTGGCTTAATGAAGGCTCATGCCTGGCACTATCTCTCGCCATCCCTACAGGATACACTATTTTCAATAAATACCATACCTCCCAGAGAGGCGGGGGAGAGGCCCTTATTGCCAGGGAAACCCTTGCTATCAGAGAGGCTGAAGGGCAACATAGCCACAATTGTGATTACCTCCAACTAAAAATCAGTGTCTCCCACAATTGCACCATTACTATGCATATTGTATATAAACCTCCAAGTCCCATCACAGATTATCAGGTCACCTTTGTCCTCTCATTGTCTGACCACATTAAAAAGACGTCCCAAGTCATACTCCTGGGCGATCTAAACCTTGGCCTCAATGACCCTAAGGATCCCCATGCCAAAACCCTCAAAGCCCTATCCACTCTGGGCTTCTCACAATTTCTGAACGTACCCATGTCAAAGGACGCACTGTTGATTGCATCAGCCATCATAACTGTTCTATCCAAATCACCGCCAACTCTCCTATCCCCTGGTCCAACCACCACTATATTCAATTCAACCTCGACCCAAAAAAAGGGCCCCCTAGTCCCACCACCCCATTTCCAGCAGCTTTTGCAAGAAGCTCATGCTAAATGACAGCAGAAAACAGCACAGTTTCTACGTGGGCCTGCTCTGCAGGCCCCATTTTCAAGAAACCCAGAAACCCTAGCCAACACCTTTTTAAACAGATCGTCACCCAAGCTGTTGACGCCATTGCTCCACTTGCCCTTTACTTAAAAAAGCCAACAAAAAATAAAAACATTCTAACGCATGGTTCTCAAAAGAATTGCTTGACCAATGCTCTGAGAAAAGGCTTGCCCTCTCTGTATGGAAAGCCAACCCCTCTGAAGCTAATAGAAGCGCCTTCAAAGCCAGTTCCATAGCATACAAAGCCAACATCACCCTAGCCAAAGCCACATGCTTCAACTCGAGGATTAATGACGCCAGATCAGGGTCAAAAGAAATCTTCGCTATCTTTAGGGAGTTGGAAAAACCATCCACTCCTCCACCCTCCCCTCAAGGACGAAAGCTGGTGCAACAGTATTTAGTCTATGCTAGACAAGCTCAATTCTCTACAAACCAAAATTTGCGGCCATCAAAAAGCTTTTAGCCTTGGTGGGCTTCGGCGTTTTCCTGTGCAGGTTGGCTATGAGACGGTTAAGTCCTCTCCACCTTTTGACTTTAAAGATATGACAGATCTGGAAGTTATCGCCCTGCTCAAATCCATCAAACCTTCTAACTGCAAGGGGATGCTTGCCCAGGTCAACTCATCAAATACTTGGCACACAACCTAGCACCCTTCTTAACCGCATTTATTAACTCCTCCTTCCAGGCTGTCCACGTTTCAACTGGACTTTGGTACGCCCACTCCTTAAAAAAAAACGTCCCTTGACCCAATGGTCCCAGGGAACTATAGGCACATTACCACTGTCCCTTTCCCACTCAAACTCCTGGACAAAGCAGCCTACCTGCAAGTCCAAAAATTCCTTTAAGATAACTGTCTCCTCGGCCTGCGGCATTATGGCTTCCGCCCAAGACATGGTACCGAAACAGCTCTCATGGACGATCTTGGAGACACAGGCAAACCTGCGCTCCTTCTGCTCCTGGACCTATCTGCAGCATTTTACTTGGTGGATCACAACACTCTGTGCTGACATCTAGCAACTGAGGCCAACTTTTCCCCTAAAGCGTGTGACTGGATTACCTTCTTTCTCCGAGAGGGCCATGAAAGTCTTCTCTGACTCACCCTGTGCTACCTCTAGCCACATCAAATGTGGAGTTCCACAGGGCTCCTGTATCATGCCCATGCTATACAACCTCTTCACGAGGCCTTTGTTCAGCATCCTTGATTCCTTGTGCATATCGTATACCAATTATGCGGATGACACACGGGTGCTTATCCCACTCACTGTGGACTATGAAGCAGATATAAACACGCTCACCACCACCTTCTCTACCATCCAATCATGGATGGCAGAGAACTGGCTTTGCCTCAACAGTGAAACTGAACTTCTCAGGGGTCACTCTCCACCCTCGGCAACCTCGATCAGCAGTACATATCCTTTACCATTGACAATATTCCCATTAAGGTCTCCAACAACGTTAAGACACTTGGAGTCTACCTAGATTTGCATCTGACCACGGACAGGTAGGTTAATGCCACCGCCTCCTCATCAGCCTATAATCTAAAGTTCTTCACGCAACCAGACCATTCCCATCATGCCAGAATTGCCTCAACATTGCTAGGGCAACAATTTGGATTGAGGCCGGATTATTGTAATGGCCTTCTCGTCAGGACCTCTTGCAATCAGGCCAAACTCCTCTGGTTCAAAACAACTCCCTCAGGGCGGCCACAGGAACCTCAAGAAAAGACCACATTTCCGAAGTGAGAAGGCAGGCCCACTGGCTCGCTGTCAAAGAGAATGGTCTTCAATTACTTGCCCTCACTCGCAAATGCCTCCATGAACTTGCACCCCCGTACTTGGCTCGAATCCTCATGAACACCGCCAAAGTCCACACAGGGGCTCCAGTTTTCCCACACTGGCCGCCACCTATTGAAATGCACTCCCTAACTCACCTAAGAATGATCAAGTCTCACCAATTCGGCAAAGCAATCAAAACCATGCTTTTGGTCTAAGTAAAATTTCAATTATCACTTTGTATAATGTCATTTTATTAACTATCTGTATGTAACTCTGATCATAACTGTATTTCATGTAGTTTGTGCCTGTAACCAAGAGACCTTTGGTCGCCCGTTTAACATATGAATCAAAACCTCCTACAAAATTCTTGTAACAGCGCTTCGATGCCTCTGGGCTGCAAGTGCGCCATACAAATGTAAATAAATAAATCTAGCACCGCTCCCCACAATCATTCAGTTTGGCGGCCTGGTGCCAGAGTTCAAATCTTTAGAAAGATTCAATTTGTCCCCGGATAATATGCGTATCATGTAGGCGGCTAGAAAACCTTCAACCAGGTCTCAGTATAGGAGCAAATGGCTCTTTCGGTCACTTGTGTTTAGCAAAAAAGGTGGACCCCAGAGAAGCTGCCATCGACACAGTGCTGTCCTTCATTTCAGGGTCGCAGCCTCTATCATGGTGCATCTGGCGGCTATCTCCCGTGCACCAGTCTCCAGAACGATCATGTTTGGTCCCACCGTCTCGCAAGGAGGTCCTCCAAAGGATTCTTTCGATCTTTCCTGCCTGTGAAGGCTCCTGACCCGGCATGGGAACTCAAGGTGGTGGTGACAAGGCTCATGGGGGGGGGACCCCTTTGAGCCTATTCATCAGGCCCCTCAAGTTCCTCTCATGGAAGACTGCTTTCCTCGTGGCCATCACCTCTGCCAGGAGAGTGGGTGAGATCCAGGCCCTAGCCTGCAAACTGCCATATCTGACATTTCAGGAATCGAGGATGTGCTTAGACGCACCATTCCTTCATGCCAAAGGTTCAGTCGGAATTCCACCTCAATGGCCCTTTGGTGTTGCCTGCGTTCATTCCAAAACCTTTGTTGCTGGCTGAAAGGACTTTGCACTCGCTGGACTTTGCTCATGCTCTGAAGTTGTATGTGGCACGCACAAAGTTTCAGGAGGACGTCTTAACTGTTCGTAAACTTTGGTCCTGTGAACCATAGGAAGGTCTTTTCCACGGCTTCCAACTCAAGGTGGCCTTCCGGCTACATCACACACTGTCAACGGTTGGCGAACCAACCCCTGCCCGGCCATCCGAGAGCCCATTTCACCAGAGCGATTACTGCAACAACAGCGTTCCTGTCTGGTTTGCCCCTGCTTGACATCTGCAGGGCTGCTACGTGGAGGTCCTTGCATGCCTTCACAAGATTCTACTGCATCGACAGGGATTCCAGAGGAGAGTCCAGGGTTGGCCAAGCAGTGCCACGGAACATGTTCAGTTGGAGGAGAGCCTGTTCCGGCGGTCAAAGTAAGTGCTTCTGTTTAGCCTTGCCACCTCCCATGATTGTGTAATGTTGTACCGCTATGTATTCTTTATTCATGAGCATGTGAATCCATGCCAGACCCATGCTGGAGAACAATAGTTACACGCAAGTAATTTGTTACTTATAGTTTTGGTAGGGAATACTGCACTTCTGGTGTTCCAGAGGAGATATCACAGGAATCCAAAATGAGACCTTGTGCACAACCTGCAGGATGCCAGTTGGATACCTCTCCAGAGTTTGATTTTGGCACTCCTGAAGGTTCAGGTCATGCTGATGCATCTTATAGATCAGTAACGGCTAAGGTTATTGAATACCTTTGGGATGGGTTGGATCTGTTGAATACGAACAGGAAGACCTTAAAGATATTTTGGACAGGGGATTTTCTAAGGATCCGATCCTTCCATTCAGCATTGAAGAATCCAGTTCTAAAGAACTGGACAAATCCAGATACCATCACTGCTGTTCACAAAGCTTTCACTAAAAAATACAGACCCTCATCAGATCCAGAGTTTCTTGAGAAACATACAAGTCCACAAAGCCTTGTTGTGCAAGCAGCTATTCCAGCATCTGAGGGAGCAGCCTATCCCACAGTCTATACGGACAGGTAGGATAAAAGGCTTGATGCCACAGGAAAGGGTTTTCTCCACAGTGAGTATGGCACTGAAATCAACACATGCGACTTATGCTATAGCGAAGTTCACCTACACTTTTTGGGTGGGTGATAGCCATGGCATCTGAACACATCCCAGAGGGTGAAGAAAGGGATGAATTTATGAACATTATTCAGGACGGTAAACCTGCTATCTGCCAATCATTGCACTCAGGGCTTAGGAACTGCAGATTGTATTAGCCGTTCTATGACTGCTGGTACAGTGTTTAGACGATTTGCTTCTGATGTGCAATTTAGATTAATGGATATGCCATTTGAAGTGTCTTACTTGTTTGGATCTAAAGCAGACGAAAGTCTTAAAGTTGCCGTCTAAGACAGCAGTTGTCATTAGGTAGCCAGAACAAGGCCCAACAGCTCCATCTTCTGCTCAGGGATGGAGAAATTGTTAATTTCGTTACTATTCCTCAGTTATCTGAGGAAGAGTAATTTAACCTATGGGGGCAGGGAAGGCAACCTCAAGGCTGTCGGACGTACAGTCAGAGGAGCTGCAGCAGTATCCGCTGCATTGGTTTCTGCACCAACCGGTGCCACAAAACGACTTTGAAAACCGGAATCCTTTGACAGTGGTGAGAGACAGAGTATCCCAGCGTCTGAAAGATTGGCGAAGTATGACAACAGATGCTTGGGCACTACAGTGACCCATGGTTACTGCCTCCCTTTTCTAAAGAGACCGCCAAACTGTCCCCCAGGAGGCCAGTCCTTGGAAGTACCAGATCTGTTCCTCCTAGAGGAAGTTTTGACACTGTTGGAGAAGGGTGCGATCGAACAAGTACATGTAGTGGAAAGAAATAAAGGCTGGTACTCTCCTTATTGTCTGATCCTAAAAAAGGATGGAGGGTTGCGACCCATCTCGGACTTGAGATGCTTGAACAAGTTCCTCAGGGAAGGACAAGCTCAAGATGGTCATTGTCTGGCAGATCCTCCAGGCCCTTCAGCTCCAGGATTGGATGGTTTCATTGGATCTTCAGGATGCTTATTTTCATGTGCTGATTCTTCTCGAGCAAAGAAAAATACCTGGGATTCGCCTTTGGCAGTTCTCATGATCAGTTTTTTGTACTGCCATTTAGGCTGACCTGCGCCCTGAAGGTTTTCGCCAAGCCAATGGCGGGGGTAGCGGCGAATTTACGAGGGAGTTGTGGATTCACATCTACCCATTACTGGACGATCGGCTGATTGGAGCCAGTTTAACTTCACTGGCTCGAACATCTGAACAGCACCTGTCGTTCTCTACACAAGCTAGGCTTCTCCCTTACTTGAAGTCCAACATGACACCTTCCCAGAAGCTGCAATTCATAGGAGCAGCCCTGAACTCTTCCTCAGGAAAAGCTTCACCACCCGAGGTGAGGGCTAACCACATGCTCAGATGGTAAATTATAAAGTTCCTCAAATTTTGCGGCCTTCGATTTCCTGAGGTTGCTTGGTCTCATGGCATCCTGCAATTTTCTGGTGCCAGAGGCACGTTTAAGAATGAGGTTTCTTCAGTGGGCCATTAGGACTCGGTGGTGACAGTTCTTCGGCAGAATTATCGATCTGGTAGGGATCCCGAACAGGGTTGCACAGTATTTCCTGCGGTAGTCAGTCGAGAATGTGTTGAAGGAGCAACCCTTTTGGCAACCATGCCATCCCCTCCCTTCCGCCCATGCTGTTGGAGAGGACCTCAAGGTGACGTGTTCATAGTGGACTGTGACTTTCCACTTGTGTCTGCGTTTCTGCCGATCCCTGTCATTCCTCCTGTTCTCGGGAGGCTAAGAAAAGTTGGAAAATCCATGGTCCTGATTGTCCCGGACTGGGCCAGGAGGACATGCTACCCAGAATTTGTGGAAATGTCCATCTGCCCTCAGATTTATCTTCATCACAGAGTGGACCTTCTCTCCCAATAGGGGGGTCGCATTAGTCATCCAGAGATCAGGACCCTCAATCTCCACGCATGGTTTCTGAGAGGTTGAGGTACAAAGATTGGGACCTTACGGAAGATGTCATGGAGGTGTTGCCTTCGGCCAGAATGCTGCTGCCGTTGGAACATATTTTGCAGGCTGGTGTAGAGATAAAGGAATTGATCCATTTACTTGTGACACACTATCAGTTGTCTTTTCTACTAAATTGAACCCATCAGGGTCTACAGGTTGCTACAGCCAAGGGCTATCTGCCTGCGCTGTCCATTTTCAAGCGCTCAAACCAATCAAGCAGCCTCAACCAGCATACATTATTACCACGTTATCCCCCCTCCAGGGGTTGGGGGAGCCAATTTAAATGAACAGTGTTCACAGCATTTGGTTGAGACAGGACCAGTACAGGTACATAAATTGTATAGAAACGATGGCTATATGGTTAGCCCTGAAAGCTTTCCCCCCGGTAATCAACAGCCTGGTCTGCATTCGGATGGACAGCGCCACCTGCATGTACTACCTTAACAGGGGGCCACCAGATCCCCTCCCCTGTTCAGGCTAACAAGACATGTGGCTATGGGCCCTAGCAAACAAAATATTGCCCTCGGACATTAGCCTGCCGGGGGAGCCCAACTGAGAAGCAGACATTCTAAGCAGACTGGCTTATAAAACTGGGCATTGACAATTACAAATGCACTGAACAAGAGGGTCCTGGGGGAGATCTTCCACAGGTAGGCCTTCTTGCCACCCCGACTAACAGGAGGTGTCAGTTCATGTCCTGGATGGGGTCAAGGCACAGCTTCCCGGGGGATGCATTGCAGATTCCTTGAGATGGCATGTGGGCATATGCATACTCCGTCTTGTCCCCTTTCCTCCATACTTCTGGGACATTCCGTCCTTTGGGACAGGACCGGAGCACTTTTGTCAAAGCATCAACATTTTAATTTTTGTCATTTATTTTTACGTGGGGTAACGCACATGGCCGTAACCGCGCCCTCCTGAGCTCTGCCCGCTCATTGCCCTTCAGTCCTTTTCTCTGCGCGGTCAGGGCTGGACGCACTAGCATCGATGGCAATTTTTATTTTTATTCCCTCCGGCCTTCCTATTCCCCGGTCATCTAGTCCTCCGTCTATGCCAGAGCGTCTAGGATCCGTGTCCTATTCTTCATGCGAACGCCGTTTTGCGAGGGCGAATCCCCACTCTTTGTGGAGTGAATAGGCCCAGAGCATTGCTGAGATTCGTGCTTCTAGTGCGACTCCCTCTTCGTCTGGGCACTCCAACGTCGTCTTCTTCGTGGGCGGAAGTGTTTCTGTGCCGCCTTCCACCTCATTTCCAGCTTTTCATAAGAAACACCTGTTAAGTACTTTACTCTTCGGGGCGCCCTGGTCTGGGGTCTCCTTCCCAGGTCTTTAAGGTCTGGGAGGGTCTCGTATAGCTGTCACCAGGGTTTCCCCTGAGGTGCCCCAGGGGTCTAATAGATGTACCGTAGGGTTCTCAGAGGGTTTCCGCGGCGGACCTTCCAGTACCGGACATCGTGCTAAGGTTAAGCCCAGCTAGTCTGTGGCTCTGGATACCAGGGTTCACCGTGAGATCTCCTTTTCTGGAGCTTTCTTTACCGAGTCACCACTCTAGGCTCCTCTTGAGGGAGCTTTTCGTACCGGGTTAAAACCTCAGGTACCTCTTGTTGAGGCTAAGATCTGCACCGACAGATCCGAGAGACCCTCTTTGAAGGTCTTGTCGGTGAGGTATATTCCTCAAACGTCCCACACTCAGGGTCGTGGTGATACCGTTTCTGTTGAGGGCCAAAGAGGCGGTCACAGACCATTATTCCTCTATCGTCTCTGCCGAGGTTCCTCTATCGGAGGCTAAGTTTGGGCTGTTTGTAAGATGTTCAGTAAGCATCCGAGTCCACCCAGTACCAGCTCGGCCGAGGATCCTTGTGAGGCTAAACTAAGTTAAGACACTCCTGAGGAGACAATTGCCTCATCTCCACATGTGACGCAGTTCTCTTCAGGTGTGGACAAAATGGCAACCCAACCTCTGTGGCCCCGGGCAGCCCTTTTGGGTACCTCCCTTACACCTACGTTCACGTCTGCTGCTGGCAGTATCCCTTTTGGGCTCCGCAGCCTTTTCCACGCAGCGTGGACAACACAAACCCGTTCCGCCCTTCTTTCGACTGGCGTGCGCGGACTCTGCTGCCTGATACTGTCTCGCTCCCTCCTGCTTCCGCTCCACTGATCTGTGGACCCTCCGGGCAACCATCTTTGCTTTTGTGGGGGTATGCCCCATACGAGCAGCCTCTTCCTTTCTCTTCCAACGCCTAAGCCCTCGGCTGAGGATGTTTTTTTTTTTTTGGGGAAGTTTCAGATGCTCAGGCTTTCTGTCCCCATGAGGAAGTATTTGAAGCCTCTTTTAAGGGAAATGTACCCTGAGACTCCTGTTCCTCCCCCGGCACCGGGTGTTCCGATTCAGGTTCCGGTAGTGCCACTCCCTCCACCGTTTCCTTCTGGAACTCCTCCATCTCTTCCTCCTCTGCACAGGACCAGTCTTCTGTTCCCGCCTCGTTGGATGAGCTTCAAGCTCATCAGGACAGTGATGAATAGTCCCGCTCAGTGAGAGCATTTCATGATTGGGAGGAGCTTGTGTAGTGGTTACCAGGGATTCCCCTGAGGTGCCACAAGGGCCTAGTATGTGCACCGGAGTGTTGTCCGAGGGTTCCTCCAGAGGTCCTGCCAAAACCAGATGTTGTGCCTAGGTTCACCATTTGGGTGCTAAGGTTAAGCCCAGCTCGTCTGTGGCTCTGGATACTGGGGTACGCCTTGAGGTCTCCGTTTCTGGAGCTTTTCACACCGAGCCATAGCTTGAGGCCCCTCTTGAGGGAGCTATTCGTCCCTAGTTACAACCAGAGGTTCCTCTTCTTGGGGCTATATCGAGTACCGACAGTTGAGGGATCCTCTGAGGGTCCTGTGGGTAGGGTACATTCCTCAACAGTCCCACTCTCGGGGTCGTGGTATTACTGGTTCTGTTGAGGGGGCAAAGAAAGTTGGTCAAGCACCACAGGCATTCCAGTACTGCCTTTGCTGATGTTCCTCCAATGGAGGCTAATTCTGGGACAGTTCCTAAGATGTCCAGTAAACTTCCTGGATCTGCCAGCACCGGCTTGGCCGAGGATACGTGTTTCAAGGCTAAAGTATTACTTAAGTCCCCCGCCTCCCCTGAGGAGACAGTTGCCTCACTTTCTCCAATGACACAGTTCTCAGGTGTTGACAAAATGGTGGCCCAACATTCTTGGTCCACGGCCGCCATTTTGGATACCTCGCTTAAACCAACATGCACGACGTCTGGTGCTGGGAGCTTTTCTTTTGGGGCTGAGCATCCTTTCCACGCTATGTGGATGACCAAAACCTGTTTATCGGTCCTGGCGAAAGCTTCAGCTAAGCCCTCTTATACACAGTAGTCAGGGTCCCAGACTCGGTCCTTCTCTTGATTCAGGGGGGTTCATTGTCGCCATGCGCGCGGGTCTGAAGCTCCGGTTGGTGGCCCCGCCGAAAGCGGCAGCGGTAAAGTGGTCGGTTTTTCACACTGCCATATCAGCCTCCTCTACAGGGACAGGTAGTCTCCCTGCCGACAAATTATCCAAATGAAATTTTTTGTCGGTCGCACGAGACTCCAGTGGGAGTACTAATCGCGTCTCATCTAGAGGCTTGGCAGATCATCACCGAAGACCGTTGGATTTGTGAATCACTCAGGCGGGCTTTCACTTGTCCCCCCCCTGCCACCCCCCCCCCCCCCCCTTCCAACTCCACCCTTCATACATCCTTTCCAACAGATCAGGACGCCCTTCCCCAGAGCAGAGGTACAGTAACTTCTAGACCTCAGAGCGGTGGAACCTGTTCCCCTCAGGGAGCGTGGCGGGGGGTGGCTATTACTCCTGTCTGTTTCACAGTGCCCAAACCCAACCAGGCTGGCCTGCGCACTATCCTCTTTCCCAGGTGAGTCCATCTCTTCCCCATGAGAAATTCAAGATGATTGCGCCCTGCCAAATAAAGTCCTCTCTTCGGAAGGGCGATTGGACCTCATGGATGCGTACCTGTACGTTCTGATTTGGACCTCCCATGGGAAATATCTGTGGTTCTCTGTAGGAGCGAAACACTTTCAGATTGGAGTACTCCTTTTGGGCTCAGCTCAACGAGACACACCAGAGACTCCTCAGACGTCCCCACAGCGAGTCTGCCAAAACTGGATGATCTTCCAAGGTTCCCCGTTTGGGGCTATGGTTGAGCCCAGTTCTGCTGTGGCTCTTTATTCCAGGGTTCGCCCTGAGGCTTCTGCATCTGGAGCGAACTGTACCAAGTCTTGGCTCGAGGCACCTCTCGAGGTGGCTAAATGGACCGGGTTTGAACCTGAGGTTCCCCTTATTGGGGCTAAATCGGACACCAACAGAATTGAGGGCCATCATCGAGGGTCTTGGCTGTAAGGTATATCCCTCAGCCTTCCCACGCGCACAGCCGTGTTGATAACCGTTCTGTTGAGGGGGGGCAAAAGAAGGTGGTCATGCCAGGTTGGTTGAAGAAGCATCAGATGCCAACAGACCCGCTGAAAATATTGGTGCCTGGTGAACCTCGCGGCTTGGCGCCATCCCTGCATCCATCTTCTCGCCATGCGTCTGGGCATTCCACGAGTGCGGACATGCCGTATAAGAGCACGTCTGCTTCAAAGGTTTCAGCAGAGCCGGTAAATGTGACTCCTACAGGCATGTCACAATCCCTCAAACAGCCACTGAAGATAAGCAAGAGTCTTGCAGCTTATTTGGCGGCAGTACGACCAAAAAGCACCCCCTCTTGTCGGGAGGAGTACACTGAAGAGGCCCAGCCCCCTCTAAGGCTTCACCTGATAAATCCCCTCCCTCAAGTGAGCCTTTCCCTCCTCCAGATACCTCTGCTTCATCCCTTTTGGACCACAGAAGTTCAAAAATTACATGAACAAAATGTCACAATTAATTGATTTTTCTGAAAGGTTTATTACTCCCAACAGACCTACAGATGATTCCTGCCCCATTTTACAAAGTTGCAGAAGCTTCCAACCCAATCTCACCAAGAAGTAGTATTGGAGCCAGACCAGACATGAGGATCCCTATAGTCATGAGGACAATCCTTTTGGGCAGGACGAAACTGACCAGTGCCCACATTGGGGACAAGATCAGCCAGCAGGTGACGCACCTTGGCTCTCACCCACTGCAACTCCTGACCTAGACGTTATTTGCCTGGACCCACCCTCCTCTCCTCAGGTAGCCGTCGCCTATTGACCAATTGCCTTTCAATGCCATCCTGAAGAGGGCTGTAGGCCACTTCCAAATCGCCACACAGGAAGCTGTTCAGGACTCTGATTTTGTGGAGGACATTCTAAAGGAAAAACCTCCCACAAGTCAAGCTATTCCCCTGCTGAATTCCATTAGGAAGTGCCTTGCACCTTCCTTACTGTCCCACTTCCCTTGCGAGGGTTGTCAACCCTCGGGTTGAGAAACTTTCGCCCCCTCCATCTGACCCAATGTATATTCGGGTGCATGCCACACCAGACTCCCTGGTTGTTACCACCACTAGGAAAAGGGCTGGATGCCACTGTCTTCTGCAGAGGCACCCCTCCCCCAACCCCCGACAAAGACTGCAAGAAACTATGCCCTTGGCAAGCGGAACACCACGTCGGCAGCATATTCTACGAGAATTGCTAATACTACTCTTCAAATGGATTGTGTCCTCCCATGTACTCCTCATCTTAGATGTGCTCGCCAGCTTGCTGCTGCTTCGGAAAAAATAATTCGCCAGAGGGTGCTGTGCTCAAGGCTGTGTAGCTTGGTCCCCCAAAGGCCGCCGTCGACGTCATCCGTCGTATAAAGGGCTCGAGCCGTGCCCGTTGGTTACAGTTCTGTTTTTCCGAGCTTCTGCTTCGTGTTTCGAAACTGCGCAACAGTTTTCTCATAAAAAAAAATCTTGATCCTCAACTCCGACAACATCCAAGACGGGCTTTAGAAAGTGTGTGAAATGTGCAAGTAAGATGTCCATTACGGATCCTCACCGCAACTGCCTTTGGTGCTTTAGTCCTGATCACCGGGTCGATGAGTGTGGGTCGTGTCAGGCGATGTCGAACAAAGCTCTTAAGGAACGCCAAGGTAAGCTATCTGTGGGAGAGGAGTCTTTCGTCAGCAAAAAGACTGGAGAAAACAATCCTGTCACGAGTCGAGGCGGTCAAGGTCAAAAAGGTCACTCGAGGAAGTCTTCTTCCACTTCATCTAAAAAATCAAAAAAGCGACATCACAGATCTTCTTCCTCCTCGCCCGACAGAAGGTTAATTTCTTGTCCTTCTAAACATAATTCCCCAAAAATGGGTGGCATTTAAGGCTTAAATGCAAAAATAATTTGCGAAGGCGGCCCTGACCCCCTCAAAAAAAATTGGGTGAAGAGCATGCCCCTGTCCACTCAAAGTGACACAGGGAAATCTAAAACGACACGCTAATTCCGACAAAAAGTCTAGGGCGTCCTTGGAGGATGATTCTCCAGCACCTCATGAAAAAAGAGAAATCTTTGGTGCACAAATGGAGGTTGACGGAGGACAAAATGTGGTCCTCATCGCCGAAGTCTGGTATGGACTCGAAGCGACCTTCGTTGACTTTGTCAACGCCAAAGATGGCATTGATACCTTCGGCGTCGAAGCCTTCCTCGATGACCTCAGGGATTCCTTCGAGCTTATCGAATTCATCGTCGATTCCTTCGACGCCTTTGTTGGGGAAATCTTTTATACCGGTTCCCAGGATGACAACTATGGCTAAATCCAGGTCTATAATACCACCTTTACCAGAAAAAAATTTCCACCCTCAGCCCAGGCAGGAATTTTTTTGATCCATGTCTGCTATTTTTGAAGAGCAAACCTCTGATAAGGAAATTACATCAGCTGGTATTGGATTTGGTACAAGAGTCCCTGAGGAACTAGTAGATCCTAGTTCAAAAATGGCAGACCTTTATGACTGCCTACAATCGGCCAGTGGCCTAGATACCTCACCTGAGGTAGAATTTGAAAGGCCTGACCACGCTGAACCGGGGAATAGGAACCTCATGGGAAGAGTGATAGATTTTATGGGGTGGAAGTCGGTGTCTCCAAGATATGACCAGGACGACATGACTGATATTATTGATGAAGGACCTCAAAGACCAATCCTTCCTTTCCACAAAGCTCTTCAAAAGAGAGTTATGAAAAATTGGGAAACCCCTGAGTCTTTACCAGCTGCAAATAAGAAATGTGTAGGAAAGTACAGACCTGCTCCCTTGGATCCAGAGTATCTATTTAACCACCCTTCACCTGAAAGCTTGGTGATTCACACTGCGACTGCAAATAGGCAATCGGCTTATCCCTCCATGCCCCCTGACAGGGACGACAAAAAGATTGACACCTGGGCGAGGAAAGTTTTCACTTCGGGTAGTATGGCCCTTAAATCTACTAATGTGACTTGTACATTAGCTAGATTTACTTACACCCTGTGGAGCTGTTTGGATGCAGCGGATGATCACATCCCGGAGGGTGAGGAGTGGGATGGTTTCCTGGAGATAGTAAGGGATGGAAAGGAGGCTATGGAGGAGTGCCTCAAGTCAGGACTGGACACTGCAGAGAGTATAAGCAGGTCCATGGCATCTAGTGCAGTCTTGCGTCGATTCGCATGGCTAAGGCAATCTGGCTTTGCACCTGATGTGCAGTCCAGATTACTTCAAATGTCCTTTTGACAGCTTGAGGTTGTTTGGCAGCAAGGCAGACGAGAGCTTGGAGAAGCTGCAGACCTCGAAAGCGGCAGCAAAATCACTCAGTGCCGCTATAAGGCAACCTCAGCAACACTTATGCAGTCTCATCTTCCTGGAAGAATCTCCCGTTTCGCTTCTAGTCCTCTTTTGGAAAAGGGAGAGGGCAGGCCAGTTGGAGGCCAACAGAGAAATCCCTTTTGTGGTGGGAAAGGGAGAGGCGCTAGATCAGCCACAACAGCGGCTATACCTCCTCAGCCACTGCTGCAGCCGCTGCAAAGCCACTTTGAGGTCTCAACCCACAAAACCCTGCAGAATCACTCATTATCTGGACGAATGGCGGGGCATTACGTCAGATGCCTGGGCACTAGAGTTAGTGACCCATGGTTACTGCCTTCCTTTTCATCAAAGGCCTTAAGATCCTCCACCGGGAGTCAACTCTGTAAAAGTTCCAGACCCGCTCCTTCTGCAGGAGATTTTAACCCTGCTAGAGAAAGGTGCAATAGAACATGTACCTGTAGCGGAGAGGAACAAGGGCTGGTACTCCCCCTATTTTCTCATCCCCAAAAAGGATGGAGGATTGAGACCCATCTTGGACTTAAGAAATTTGAACAAATACCCCAGGAAGGACAAGTTCAAGATGGTGACCCTTTCTCAGATCCTTCAGGCTCTTCAACTTCAGGACTGGCTGGTTTCATTAGACCTTCAGGATGCTTACTTTCATGTGCCAATCCATCTCAAACACCAAGTACCTGAGGTTTGCAATTGGCGGATCTCACTATCAGTTTCGAGTTCTGCCATTTGGGCTGACCTCTGTCCCCGAGGGTCTTCACCAAACTAATGGCGGTGGTGGCAGCGAGTCTCAGGAGGGAGGGGGATTCACATCTACCCTTACCTGGACGATTGGCTAATCAGGGCAGGTTCACCCGCACGGGCTGGTAGGGAGAATTCTCTTAAAGGCTAATTTCCCAAACCTAGTGAGTCCCCCAGCAGCTTTGCTGGATTTTTGGGGTTTGTTTTTTTTCCTCCTAAGAGTGAGACTCTTTTCCTCCCACTCTTGGGCATGATTTCCTCCCACTCTTAGGTATGTCTTTAACTTTGTGTGCTTATGGGCTATGGGGTCTTTTACTCCATAGGGTATCTGTTTTTTTATGTGCTACACAGCACCCTCAGTGCAGTAACACAGGGGTGTCATAGTGACCCGCAAACATAGACTCCATACCCTGGGACTGACTACTGTCTCCCAGGGCATGTAAAGTCACCATTGACTTTACTAGTCCAAAATTGTGAACAGAACCAGTACAAACCATCATGGTGTGGAAGTACTGGAAGGGGGTAATTAGATTGCCCCTGGGTCTGTTCTCAAGGGGGCAATGTGCAGTCCCCCCCCCTTGTCGAGTTTCTGGCTGGTGGCAGTGGTTACCATGCAAAGTATTCCACCAGAATATTTCCTATGGGATTTTCCCTTTGATTTTAAACGCACTACTTTTTGATGCAATGTTAAAGATACCGCCGGTTTATTTAATATTAAATCAACTGTTGAGTCTTTTTGCCAGAACTCTTTTCTAAAATGGCGTTAGTGTCTTCTTCTTCTCAATTATCGGAGGCGTGGGCGGACCCACCGTCTCTAACTCCAACCAAGGTCGGGCCCTTTGTTCCACTTTTTGGCGGGCTTCTCCACAGAAGCCCCCCAAATGATGCCACTCTGTCTGGGTTGCACAGGATGTGTGGGGAGGGGAATTGGCACCCTGGACTGCGTTTCCCTAGCAACCCAAGTAGCACTCTATTCTGATTGGCTCGGTGGTGAGCCGCCCGCCTCACCACTTGGCATGTGAGTGACAGGCTGTTGAATGGGGGTTTTCTGCATAAAAGCAGGGCCTTTGGACTGGAACTTCAGAAGTCGCCACAGGACCTAAGAATCCAAAGAGGGAAGAAGCTGAGCCATCTGCAACGACGACACCACTGGTGGAGCCCTGCTGCAACAAACTCACCACTTTCCCAACGACAAGAGAAGATCTTCTGCTGGACGAGTCTTCTTACTTTGAGCTGGTGGGATCAACCAGTTCGCCCCTTTCGCCTGCCAAAGACGTCTCTTGGTCGAATCGCCCGTGCCAAGCACCCCGGCGGCCGGATAGCCAAGCTTCACCACTTTGACCGCGAATAACAGGAACGCACCTTTTAACCGACTAACTCCGATTATGGTTTCATCCCTGTGCAGTGCATCGACTCAAAGTTTCCTCCTCGACGAGATCCTCTTCCCCTGGTTGAAACAACAAACTGCAACCATTGACAGGAACAACTGCCACCGCTGGAGCTTCCTCTCTCTTTAAGGTACTATGTTCTGCCTGGCCTCCCTTTCCACGGATTGCTAAAGGTGACCCTTAAATCCTTGGCTTTCCAACTGGGTTGGCCCCAGACCTTCTAACTTTACTTCTTGAATCACCCCAACCTCTTTTGAACATTCTGCAAAGACTTTCAGTGCATTTTAAACTGTTTGATCTTGGGCACATTTCGCTTTGCTCCATTTAAAGTGGGCCTGGCTTATCAACTTTGGCTCTACAGTGTATACTGCCTTTACTCCCTTGCTTTGAACTTCTAAAAGTGTTGGGAACTGTTTTATTTTTATGCCCTGCCTTTTTCTCTCCCTTTAACTTAAGTATTGGAGTGCCATCGAGGTTACGCGCTCACATCTGTTTTAACAAATAGTGGTGTTTTAACTCTGACTTGTCTAATAGTTATCAAGGGAGGTGTGTATACTTTACTTGACTGTGTTTTAACTTGCTTTTGATTTAGAGTGCTAGTGTATTGCCTAAAGTGTGTTTTAAATAAATGATATACTTTTGATACAAAGCTCTGGTCAGTGTTTGTTTGCTCTGTTTTTAGCCCTATTGTGTATACTCTATATAATGCCCTCCTCTTCTTGAGAGAGGTTTGACTGCTTAGCCACAGCTACCAGGTAAATCTGGGTGGTGCAGACTGCTACCAATTGGGTTTACTGCTTACTCCTGTAATCTTAATATTCTTGCAGTGGTCCCCAAGGGAACTGCACAGGATTCTGCCTAACATGTGCCCAGGATCATCTAGTCATGACCTGTAACTTACGCAAACTGGGCTTCTCCCTCAATTACAAGAAGTCGCAAATGATTCCGAGCCAAAGACTCCAATTCATCGAAGCTGTCCTGGACCCCACCTCCGGGAAAGCCTTGCCTGCCGAGGTTTCAAAATGCCCAACATCTACCAGCGTTCGACTTCCTAAGGTTGCTAGGGCTCATGGCATCCTGCATTTTTCTGGTGCCAGAGGTTCGACTGAGGATGAGATCCCTTCAATGGGCCCTCAGGACTCAATGGTCCCAGTTTTCAGGCGAGATGTCAGATCTTCTACAAGTCCCGTCCAAGGTGGCTCAAGATCTCCTATGGTGGGCTCGGAAGGAGAATATCTTCAAGGGGGAACCTTTTTGACAACCATGGCCGGAGATAACCATAGTAACGGACGCCTCACTCACGGGGTAGGGAGCCCACACCAACAATCTGACAATCAGCTGCTGTTGGTCTCCATCAGAGTCCAAACTACACATCAACCTTTTGGAGCTGAGGGCAGTCAAACTAGCGCTGAAGGCTTTTCTGCCCTCTGTACAGGGAAAGAATGTCCTGATAATGACGGACAACACGGTGGCCATGTACTACCTCAACAAAAGTGGAGGCGTAGGATCACTTCCACTGTGCAGAGAGGCAATGCAGCTCTGGTTCTGGGCAATGCAAGAAGGAATCTGTCGGCAATTCACCTAGCTGGAGAGCAGAACACAGCGGCAAATGCTCTGAGCAGGCAGAGCACAATCTCCCACGAGTGGGAGCTAGCGCAGGAAGTCCTTCAAGAGATCTTCACCTTTTGGGCAACCCCTCAAGTAGATCTGTTCGGGACCGGGGCAAACCGGAAGTGCGAACTGTATTGCTCAAGGGAATTTCCCCAGAGAGGAGCTCTAGGGGATGCGTTCGTAGTGGACTGGGTATTTCCACTCCTTTACATGTTTCCTCCAGTCCCCTGATTTCTCATGTAATCTGGAGGTTGAGAAAGTTCAAGAGAACCATGATCCTAATTGCCCCGGACTGGGCCAGGAGGACATGGTACCCGGACCGTCTGGACATGTCCAATTGCGCTCAATACGTCGTCCGCAAAGAGGATCTTCTCTCGCAAGAGGACGGTCTGGCTCTCCATCCAGAGGTCAAGACACTCAACCTTCACGCTTGGCTTCTGAGAAGTTGGACTAGAAGTATTGGGACCTCCCGGATGATATGGAGATTTTGCTTTCGGCCAGAAGGCCAGCAACAAAATCATTATACCGGTGTCGTTGGAAGAAATTCAGTAACTGGTGCAGGGATAAGAATGTGGATCCTTTTCAGTGTACCATGGTGCTTTCCTTTCTGTTATTAGCCAACTTGGGGCTCCAAGTTGGAACTATAAAAGGATATTTGGCTGCGCGATCTATCTTCAAGCGCTCCTCAGAAGTTACATATTTTGAAATGCCTTTAGTTATTCAGTTTCTTAAAGGGTTAACAAATGTGTTCCCTCCTACACTTTTCCAAGTTCCCATTTGGGATTTAAATTTAGTTTTAAAGTTTCTTGTGTGCCCCTTCTGAGCCTTTACATTCTTGTCCTTTAAGGCTCCTAACGTTTTTATTTTCAAAATTTATACTTTATTCAATAGGTAATCAAAACAGAAAAGAAGGAAAACAAATTAAACAGTAGACAATGGAATTAGCACAAGATTGTAATAACACAGTTCATTATGATGGAAGAGTGGATATTAAAGGTGAAATTCAGTATGCAGTTCATTCATAAAAATATTCTGATGGGACGGGAGAGGAGGAGGGGGATAGTTCTGAAGAGGGCTGAGTTATAGCCATGCAGAGTTCAGTTTAACCAGCGGACACTGGGCGGCTTCAGTGTGAGGGCAGGGAAGCGATCCGCATAGTCTATGAATGGGGCCCAAGTGTTCAGGAAGGGATTGCGGTTGCCCAGGCGGGAAGCAGTGATCCTTTCTGCTACAATGATGTCCCAACACTTAGCCCACCAGAGTGGGATTGAGGGACCTTCGTGGAGCTTCCAGAGACGGGCTAAGGCGTTCTTGGCTGTCAAAAGTAAGTGGGAGCAGAGACGGGCTGCGTTTCCCGACATTGGTAGATCCCCTTCCCCCGGATCTCCAAGTAATATAATTCCAGGGTCCCATGAAATGTTGAGGCCAGTTATTGCTCAGATGTGGGTCAGTACCCCCTTCCAGTAGTGCGCCGCTTTTGGGCAGTCCCATAGGAGATGGAAAAGTGTCCCCTCTTGCTCGCATCCCCTCCAACAGTTCGTTGAGGGTCGCACCCCCGCTTTGTACAATTGGGACGGTGTGATATAATACCTAAAGCATACTTTGTATCCACCTTCTCTGTTGGTAACACACTGGGTGTTCTTGTGAAGTTTAGTCCAGATTTTGTCCCAGGTTTCAGAGTCAAGGGGGCGCCCAAGATCGCGCTCCCAGTTTAGCATGTACTTTTCCTTTGCTTCGGGATTGGTTTTTTCTAGGAGTTTATAGAGGGTAGAGATCTTGCCCTTTGGGGGGGATGCCGTTAGTGAAAGTTCGAGGGGAGTTAAGTCCCTGGAGCCTCGTTCTCTGATAGAGCGCTGAAAGATCCAGTGCCTGATCTGAGTGTACCGGAATCGTTCCTCCTTGGAGATGTTGAACTTCGCTTTACAGTCCTCAAAAGAGAGTGGCTGGCCATCATTTAAAAAGTCTGAGATTCTGTGGAGTCCACCCTTTGACCAATTGGCGAAGCTTCGGCGACAAAGGCCAGGGGAGAAGCCTGGATTGCCCCAGATCGGGGTTAGTGGGCCTAACAAGCTTCTGATTCCCCATTTTCTGTTTGCAGCCTTCCAATTGTCCACTGTGTTGCAGGTTGCTGGACTGTTTTACTCGTGGCTTTAACTTTAGCCCGCAGGGTGAGTGAGTTGCAGGCGCTCTTGTAAGCCTTCTCACACCATTTTCTACAAAGATAGTTATTTTAAAGGTCAAGCTTTTTTTCCTGCCTAAAATAGTTTCAGATTTTGATCTGTCACAGAAGATCACTTTACCTTCCTTTTATCCTCCTCCACATGCTAATAAAGAGGAGGAAGGATTCCATAGACTAGACCCTAAAAGGGCTCTCAGCTTCTACATCTCTAGACTGGAAAGATTCAGACAAACTGATCAATTATTTGTTGGTTACACGGGACACAAATTGGGCCTTGGTGTGTCCAAACAAACCTTAGCCAGATGGATAATTCTCGCAATATCTGAATGTTACAAATTGGCTGGGAAAGAGCCTCCAGATGGTTTAAGGGTTAATTCAACCAGGGGCATAGCACCTTCCACGGCTCTTCAGAGGGGTGTCCTAGTGCAGGACATTTGTGCTGCGGCCACTTGGTCATCCATGCACACCTTTTGTAAAACATTATTTTTTAGACTCCACTTCTTACCAAGGAGGCCTTTTTGCAAAAGCTGTCCTTCATTTGGTACATAATTAAAAACTGTTACTCCCTCCTCCAAATTACTACTGCTCTGGGAGTCTAAGATGAGGAATACGTGGGAGGACACAATCCATTAGAAGAACAAGTTACTTACCAACTGTAACGTTCTTTCGACTGGATGTTCTTCCCACGTATTCCTCATCGACCCTCCCAACCTACCCCTCTGTACACTTTTTACACTTTTTGCACTTGTACTTCCTTTAGAGCCTGATATCTTTTGATACCTAATACAATTGATGCAACCATTAACATCGAAAAAACAGAACTGAATCCAATGGGTGCGGCTTGAGCCCTTTATACGATGGATGACGTCGAAGCTCGACGGCAGCCTTCGAGGGACCAAGCTACGCGGCCTCTAGCACAGCGCCCTCTGGTGAAATTTGTTTTCCGAAGAAGCAACCAGCTGGCGAGTATATCTAAGATGAGGAATACGTGGGAGGAACATCCAGTCGAAAGAACATTACAGTTGGTAAGAAACTTGTTCTTCTCGTGGGTTATAGCGATGTGCAGTGAACCTGCTTCAGGAGGATCTCCGAGGTCCCTGAACCTGTGATCATGCCTGTTGGTGGTAGTCTCTGACAAAAGGCGGGTGACACACACAATACTTAAAAACCTGGTAGATGCTGCAGAGATGGCAAAACACACCCTGGCACAGTGTAGTCTTCTCAAGAAGCACACCTGGCTAAAGAATTCAGGATTTAAGCCAGAGACCCTGCCCTCTTTGATAGACAAGCCAGTGGAATATCGAAACTTGTTCGGTAAAGCTGTGGATGACGCCTTGGAAACGGCGAAATAAAGAGCATTAAACACTTAAATCTTTCAACCAAATCACAGCCAAGCCTTTTTAACTGCGGGGAGGTGCAAACTCTCGCTTTTCCTTACGGTCCAGTCCTTCTCACAATCTCCACACGGACAGTATATCGCGAGAGATACCCCAATGGTCCTCAAGACAAGGTTTTGCTGGCAATGCCCAATACGAGCAGAGGGGACATTGCAGAGGCAAGGGTAGAGGCCATAACTCCACCCCAAGAGGCTCCCCGGCCGCCTCATCAAACGGACTCGCCATTCCGGGTCCCCTCCATTCCTCGGTTGACATTATTCCTTCATGCTTGGCAGGGGGGTGGTCACATCATCCCAGGCCAGTGGGTTCTCAGGACTGTCACCCAGTAATTGTATAGAGTTCCACTGACCACCTCGATAACATCCACCAGAGAGCAGACACCCATCCTCGGCACACCTGCAAATCCTGCTGGAAGAGGTACAGATCCTTCAGGAAAAAGGCACCATAGAAGGCGTCCCATTCATCAGTTAAACAAGGGAATTTATTCAGTATACTTCCTTGTACCCAAAAATGATCTCACTGTGCGCCCTGTTAGACTTGCGCCCCACGAACAAGTTATTCAAACCGAAAAAATTTGGAATGACATTCCATGAAGTAATCCCTCTGCTGGTGCAGGGGGATTACGTGACAACCTTGGATATGAAAGATGCATAATTTCTGTGCGTTGGTAACATTGAAATATGAAAGTACCGAAGGTTCATGCTAGAGGACAAGCACCATAAGTTCAAGCTAGTTCCCTTCGGCATTGCTTCAGCCCCACGGGTGTTCACGAAAGTACTGGCGGTAGTAGCTGCTCGCCTGCACAGGCAGTCCATCGCAGGGTACCCTTACCTCGACGACTGGTTAGTAACAGGGGATTCGTACGGAACATGCCTAACGCCCACCCAAAGGATGGTAGATCTCCTATTCAGTCTAGGGTTCTCGATCAACGAGAAAAAGTCCAGTCTCGACCACAGCCAAGTCTAGCAGTTTCTGGGGGCTCTAATTGTCGGGGAGGGAGGCATGGAATAGAACCACGCTGTGACCAGAGATCAACTTGTTCGTAACTCTGGCGAAGGCACAATACCCAAATTACAAATCCTGGTACCTGCAATACCGCTCCAAGGTGAGCGTTCTCTGGATAACCTGGACAGAAAAATTGCCCTCTCCCTCCCCACCCTCACCCCCTAAAAACCCTTGCTCAACAAGAGTGTACAGGATGCACCAGTCACGATGATTCTGGTGGCCCTGATGTGGGCCCGCCAACCTTTGTTCTCATTTTATGGCAAGTTCAGTCTACCCTCCCACCCATGTTCAATCAATTTTTTTTCTCCAAGTGCAGAAATGTTTGGCTTGCAGTCACATTATTTTCCACGTGCGCAACTAACGAGGTAAGCCACTTTGAGCATGCTTATTTAGTGAACTATCATCTCGGAAGAGAGTTTGGATGGGAATTTCCCTTTCCCAACAACTGAATTCTTTGCAAATGAGTGTAAAAGGTGCATCTCGCAGCACTTTTTCCAAAGATATATAATAAAAAAACAAATATTTTATACGTGGTTATGAAGCGTGTTCATCAACCAGTCCAAGACTTCAAGATGTGCCACAGTACCTAGCAAAAGTACCCTTGTGCAGAGAATATGTATATGCACAAGCAGTATTGTATGCTTAGTTTAAACGGGTTTAGTTGTAGTTATTCATTTGTCAACAATGCTCCGACAATGCAGAAACTGTTTGCCACTAGAAAAAACACTAAAGTTTATTACTAAGATCAAATATTGTTTATTACTGATGCGGTTGCCAAAAAATTCAGACAGGATAAAATATTTGCAGATGGAATAATGGCAACTAAAAGGAATGCGGCAGAACACATGCCAAACATTCATGTGACACTTTCATGAAGTAATGGGAGGGCCAGTAGAACTTGTCTCATAATTGCATCGAAATCACTGAGGATCAACATTATTGGGCCACTTACTACCCACACTACATTGTCCTGTGTACACGGAGTTATGGAAACACTTACTCAAAATAATCTGTATAGCCAAGAGGCATGCATACTCACCACCCATGTTAAATATGCCCAACATGAAAAATATGCCGAACAAAAATGGCTAATAATGAGCATACTCCCTCCTTCTACCTTCAAAGGTCCACTGATATTTTGGAATCCGTGACCAGCAGAGCAGTGGCATAGGAAAGAGCTCTAATCATATTACCGCCCAATCGCAGTAATTGTGAGGGGGGAAACATATTTTAATCAGCATAAAGTATCCATATTGGCAAAGCTGATAACTTGTTTACTCCCTGAAAAATCATTTGATTTCAAGTAGGGAGTAAAATCTTCAGTGCCCTGATGCAACCCGATGTAGGAAGTGAAATGACGGGGCACATAATGCAGCCTATAGTTTTGCCCACCCTTCTTCAGCACAGCATAGACACAATTTAACAAGAGTCTTCCTGAGGTTGCTTATGGAGACCTGTTGAAGCAAATCAAAATATCTGCCTTTTAAGATATTAACAGTTAATGTTAAAGGACATTTATACCGCGCACTATCACCACCGGAGTGGTCCCCTGGCGCTCTGGCGGCTCTGAAAGAGGGAGGGAGAGGTGGGTTAGTGGGTGGAGGCTGGAAAAGTGCAAGATTGCAGTGATGTGCTGTTGGCAGCCTCAGCCCGGTGGTTCCGTCGGCTGGGCCTGGGGTGTATGCGGCCGGTAGTCGTCGTGTGCTGATGTGCGAGTCTGTGTTTTGTTTTTGCAGTGTAGTGAAGTTTGTGTGGTTCTCCAGCATGGGGTCTGGCATGGATTCACATGCTCATGAATATTCCCCGTCGTCAGGCTGGGAATCCTCGGTAAAGAAAAAATCAGTATCAGTTTCGTTTCTGATCTGTCTTTCGTAGTAGTAACCAATCACTGATCTCTGTGTCATACTGACCACAGCCAATGACTGCCCTCTACCTAAGCCCCGCCTCTGGCAGCCATCTTCAGATTTTTACCGCACGTTCAAGTGTTGGGATCCTCGTGCTATTGCTCTCGAGCGTTAGTGCTATTTTTTCACGTTTTTTTCTCAAAAACTTCTAATTTTTCGGTCAAAAGAGCCTCAAGCTCCACCGTTTCTTCATCCGATCAACGGGGACCCGTGTCGGATTTGTCTACGCCCCTCAAGGGTGAAGATTTCGTCGAGCCACACTTTTGGAGGACTCCAGAAGTTTCTCAGGCCCATCTCGGACATGGCCCAGGAGAAGGGAAGCTCGACGCCCGGGAAGCTGTTCAGGGTCTGCCCTGGATGCCAGCTTCAGAATGTCTTTAAGGAGGACGAACACTCCCTTTGTCTATACTGCCTACATGAGGACAAGACGCACGTGGAGAAGGACTGTGCGTTTTGCAGCAATATGTCGGAGCGGACCATGAAGGACCGCCATCAACGTCTCGCCAACTGGCTGGAAGGAAAGAGCCCGTCAGGCGAGAAGAAGTAGTCCGAGCGGTCTTCTAAGACCTTTGAGGACGCCCCGGCGACGGGGGTCCAGCACAAGGCCAAGCACCGCGAGTCCGCTGGCACCGGGAGCGCCGAACGGTCGGGCTCTACGGGCGCCAGGCAGGGCGCATCCTCCCCGGCGCCATCAACCACGAGGCAACGCTCTTGTTTCGGGTAAGAGGAAGGCCGAGCACCCGGCGAAGCTCCTGGAGAGACCCCGGTCGAGCTCGAAGGCCCCATCGGAGGGGGAGTGAGGCAGTGACCCTCCCCCCAAGGAGAAGGCGGTGAGCGCACCTAAGGTGGTGAAAGCCTTAATCCATCCGGCCAAGGCCACTATCGAGACAGTCGCGGCGGCCCTGGCTCAGCCTGTGGAGGCTACACCAGTGGTGGCGACCTCGGGGCTCAGAGTCTCCCTGCCACCGCGGAGGGAGTCCTCTTTTATGCCCATCGACAGGACCCCCGTGAAACCTCCAACGGAGAAGAAAAAGGGGGGGGGGGGCAGGAGGTCGTCATGGATTCGGCCTCAACCTCTGAGGAAGAGCTGATCGAAGTCTTAAGCCACGGCGTTGGCATGGAAGAAGACCAGCCCGTCGGGAGGGACCCCGACGTAGAAGAGGACGATAACGTCGAGGGTGCCGACGGGGCCCTTGCCCGCCCGTCGGACTCCCCTCGACCAGTGCCGCAAGACAACTCGGTGGCGATTTTGTTGGCTATACAGTCCTTATGCTCGGAGATAAGGACAAGACTGCCGTTACCACCAGCGGAGGAACCGCTCCCGACGGGGGAACCAGAGCCAGGCCCTTCTGGGAACCCTCCCCCTAAGAGAAGGATTCATCCTCCACCTCCTTTTCAGCCATCGCGCCCTGTCCAGCCCTCCTCCCCGTCCACGACTCGTGGGGATGATACGGGGACTGACACGGCCGCGACGGGTACGGACGACGAGGTTTACGACGAGGATCTGCCGTCGTCACCTCCCACCCGGGCTTCCCCGCCCGACGAGATTGGATCGTTTCACTCCATGATCGCCAGGGCATCCGAGCTTTTCCAGCTCTGCCCGGAAGAGAAGAAGGAAGGTTTCCTTTATCAACGGCGCGAGGCCAAGAGGAAGACGGTCCTCTCTGTACCTCTACTGGACGATATTTGGGATGAGGGCCTTGCCCTCCTCAAGAACCCATCCACGACGCCGGCTAGAAGGGATCGGTATGAGAAGAAGTACCGGGACCCGGCTGCGGCCCCCTTGTGCCTTCGGGCACAGCCGACCCCTGACTCGGTCGTCTCCGCGTCGACCTCCCCGCCGGACGGCGAGGGAAAGAAGTTAGATACGATGGGACGCAGAGTCTTCTCGTCTGCAGCGACGACGATTAAGGCGGCCAACGCCTTGGCTATCGTAGCCCGCTACGACAGGGAGTTGTGGTACAAACTGGGCCCCCTGCTGGACTTCCTACCGGACGACAAGAGGGCGGAAGCCCTAGAGATCTTGCAGGAAGGAGAGGTGGCGTCGGACCACGCCATTACGATTGCGACGGACATCGCCAACACTGGATTTCGCCAGTTGGGCAGCGGCGTGTGCCTTAGGCGGCGTGGATGGCTCAAAGCTACTGACTTCCGTCAGGACGTGCAGACCAGAGTCTTGGACATGCCGTTCGACGGAAACAACCTGTTTGGTAAAACAGTGGACGATTCCCTTCAAGCCATCAAGGCAGACATGGAGACGGCTTGGGCTCTTGGGGTTCTCCAGCAACGGCGGCCGCCCTTTCGGAGCGGCAGAGGCAAACAGGGTGCCTCCAAAGTTTCCGGCGGCGGATTTCCACCTACCGTCAAGCGGTCCGTTCGTCGTCGCAGGAAGCTTACAGGGGACGAGGCAAGGTGGATCCCGCCGTCGTCGCCAAGGAGGACAAGGCGGCAAAGCCTCGTCGAAGCAGGACTGAACCGGCCGTGGGGTCGGGCCCCCACCGAAGCACCCCGGTGGGAGGCCGGCTGGCGAGCTTCGTCAGCGTGTGGGAGTCCATCTCCACCGACCGTTGGGTGCTGGACGCCCTAGCCCAGGGTCACGCGCTCGAGTTTCTAAAGAGGTGCCCGCGCGTCCCCCCTGTGGCCAGGAAAGAACATCACGTCCCTCAACTTCTCTTGGAGGTAAAGGCGATGCTCAAGAAGGGCGCCATCGAGCTCGTCCCAAAGAGGCTTCGGGGCTCCGGAGTTTTCTCAAGATACTTCCTCATGAAGAAGAAGACGGGAGGATGGCGTCCCATCCTGGACCTACGACGACTGAACAAATTCATCAAGGCACAGAAGTTCCGGATGGTCACCCTCCAACACGTCCCGGTTCAGCTGGAGGAGGGCGATTTCCTGTCGTCGTTGGATTTGGAGGATGCCTACTTCCATATTCCCATCCTAAAGGGACACCGAAAGTTTCTCAGGTTCGTGGTCCAAGGCCGTCACTATCAGTTCAGAGCCCTTCCCTTCGGATTGAGGTCGGCACCCAGGGTGTTCACCAAGTGCCTCGCACCGGTGGCGGCGCAGCTGCGCCGAGAGGGGATCCACGTCTACCCCTACCTGGACGACTGGCTCATCCGAGCGAAGACGAAGGAGCTCGCCGTGGAGCGCATGGCAAGGACCGTCCAACTTCTCACGGACCTGGGATTCTCCATAAACTACGCCAAGTCCCACCTGGTGCCCGCGCAAGACGCACTGTTTCTGGGAGCGAAGCTCGACAGTGTCGCTTCTGGCCTCTCCGTCGGAGGAAAGGACGAGGGCCATCTAGGGCAAGGTGCAGCGGATGCTGGTTGCGGACGCGGCCAGAGTGAGGTCCATCAAGTCCCTCCTCGGAATGATGTCTTCTTGCATTGACCTCATCCGCCTGTGCAGGCTCTGGATGCGCCCGTTGCAGGAGTTCCTGGACGCGCGCTGGATCCAGACGACGGGCAGCTTCGAGGAGAGGATCACACTCGACGAGAGTTTCCGACGAGCGATCCGGTGGTGGGGCACCCGCACGCATCTGACGGCGGGCATGGACTTCCAGACCCCCGGCCACCAGGAGACAGTGACCACGGATGCCTCCCTGGAAGGGTGGGGAGCGCACACCGAAAATCTGCACGCGAGAGGCCTTTGGCTCCCGACGGAGAAGTCCCTCCATATCAACGTCCTGGAGCTCCGTGCAGTGTTTTGGGCCCTCAGGTCCTTTCTTCCGTCCCTCAAGGGCAAGGTGGTGAGGATCTTCACCGACAACACCACCACCATGTTCTACATCAGGAAACAGGGCGGAACCAGGTCCCCAGCCCTGTCCAGGGAGGCGCAGGATCTGTGGCATTGGGCCGTCGCCCAAGGGATGTTTCTGGGGCCCTTTATCTGGCAGGGATAAAAAACACCATCGCCGACTCACTCAGCAGGGAGCTGCGCTCGTGCCACGAGTGGGAACTACGACAGGATCTAGTGGACCGCCTCTTCCGACGGTGGGGCACACCCCAGATCGATCTGTTCGCGACGGCGACGAACTCCAAGTGCCGGAGGTTCGCCAGCAGGTTTCCCCAGACGAGGAGCATGGGCGATGCTTTCTCGTTCCCCTGGGAGGGCCCGTTTCTATACGCGTGTCCTCCATTACCATTGCTGATCCGGCTCATCAACCAGCTCAAGAGGTCACGGTGCAGGATGATCCTCGTCGCACCTGCGTGGCCGAGGCAGATATGGTTCCCGGACCTTCTGGACTGGTCAGCGTCCCCGTCAATCAAGCTGCCAGTGGACGCGGATCTTCTCTCCAGGAAAGGAGGCGCCATCCTCCATCACGACCCGAAGTTGCTGAACTTGCAGGCCTGGCTCCTGCAGCGTTAGAGTTTGGAGGATATGACATACCGGCCGACTGCAGAGAGGTTCTTGCAAAGGCCAGGGCGTCCTCAACTCTTAAATGCTACGGACACAAATGGAAGAGGTTCTCTGTCTGGTGCCACGCACAGAAGATTAACCCTCTACGGATTACGGCTCCCCAAGTACTGCCGTACCTACGGACGCTGGCCAAAGCTGGACTGGCGCACGCGTCCATCAAGTTTCATCTTGCTGCGATCTCCCGATACACCAGAACCACGGGGCGGACGTCTTTGTGGTCTCATCGTCTGGTGAAAGAGTTCATGAAGGGACTGTTCAGACCGTTCCCGTCGGTGAAGGCTCCGGCCCCGGCCTGGGAGCTCAACGTGGTGCTGACCAAGCTCATGGGACCTCCGTTCGAGCCTCTGCACTCGGCTCGGTTGAAGTTCTTGTCGTGGAAAACGGCGTTTCTTGTGGCCATCACCTCCGCACGACGGGTGGGAGAGATCCAGGCCCTCTCCTGCAAGGCCCCGTACTTGACTTTTCACAACACGAGGGTGGTGCTCAGGACGCACCCCGCCTTCATGCCCAAGGTGCCGTCGGACTTCCACCTCAACGAACCCTTGGTGTTGCCTGTTTTCTTCCCGTCACCTTCGTCGCCGGCTGAGAGGACTTTGCACTCGCTGGATGTGGCTAGAGCGCTGAAGTTCTACGTGGACAGCACGAAGTGTTTTCGGAAGACGTCACAACTCTTTGTGAACTTTGGACCTGTCAATCAGGGGAAGGCTCTCTCGAAGGCTTCCATTTCCAGATGGCTCTCCGGCTGTATCATGTACTGTCATCGGTTGGCAAACCGACCGCTGCCTGGCCGTCCGAGAGCCCATTCCACCAGAGCGATCGCAGCTACCACGGCGTTCCCATCTGGTGTGCCCTTGCTGGACATCTGCAGGGCTGCTACGTGGAGGTCGACGCACACCTTCACGAAATTCTACTGCGTCGATCGAGATTCCAGGGAGGAGTCCAGGGTCGGCCAAGCAGTGCTGCGCAACCTGTTCGCCTAAGGTGAGCCTGGTGAGGAGGTAAGAATTGCTTAATGTTGAGTTTGGTGTAATGCTTAATGTTGAGCCTTTGCCACCTCCCGTGGTTGTGCATGTGTGTACTGCTATGTATTCTTTATTCATGAGCATGTGAATCCATGCCAGACCCCATGCTGGAGAAGGAACAAGTTACTTACCTGTAACTGTTGTTCTCCAGCATGGGTCTGGCATGGATTCACATGCGAACCCTCCCGCCTACCCCTCTGCGGCTCTTCACTTGGTCATACTGCCACTTCACGTGCTACCAAATCTGAAGATGGCTGCCAGAGGCGGGGCTTAGGTAGAGGGCAGTCATTGGCTGTGGTCAGTATGACGCAGAGATCAGTGATTGGTTACTACTACGAAAGACAGATCAGAAACGAAACTGATACTGATTTTTTCTTTACCGAGGATTCCCAGCCTGACGACAGGGAATATTCATGAGCATGTGAATCCATGCCAGAACCATGCTGGAGAACAACAGTTACAGGTAAGTAACTTGTTCCTTAGCTCTGCAGGAAGGCCCAAGGTGTGGAGAATGCGTTCACAACTTGACACAGCATGATTGGTAGTGAGCCTGGTTTCACCTTGTACTTTAAGTTTAAGGCTTGCCTTCCCGGTGGTTGTCCAGACTGCTATTCACTGTTCATGCTGCTATTTAATGTTTTCCTCCACGTCCCTGGCTTACTCTGGCCAATCTAATCAATAAAGGTTCCTCCTCTTCGAGCCCTTGACTAAGCGAGACATTATTGATCCATATATGCCCTCCCCACAGACGATTACTGTTCTTATGAAATGGGTGAATTCTTTGTTTACGTTTTACTCCTCTCATGCGGAGCTCCTGGCCCGCATGTGAATCTTCCCAGAAGTCGGGAAGGCAGCAAAACATACATTCCCTGGAGGACACCTATGTCCTGTATTTCATATTTAGGGGATTGTTCCATAAACTCCAAGACCCAGCACGGCACACTAACACTTCACTGGTCCATGTTGAAGAAGGCAGCAGAGTTCTTCAAAATTGCCACTCAAGAGGCTTTGCCTGAGCAGGATTTTGTCAAAGACATTAGTAAGGAAAAACCTACGTCAAGTTAATCCATTCCCTTCCTTAACTCTGTTAAGAGGCGGATTGGTCCATCTTTAGTCACACCTGCCCAGACAAGGGCCGTGAACCTGAGAATCGAAAAATTATTTTGACCTTCTCCTTCCGACACTCTATATAGCAAGGGGCATGCCATCCCGGACTCACTAGTGGTCACCACTACTCGTAAGAGGGCAGGGGTACCCCTTGCCACTGGAGAATCACCTCCGGACAAGGAGTCTAAAAGATTATATGCCCTAGGCAAACTTGTCACGTCAGCAGCGACGTTTACCATTCGGGTTGCTAATAACACTACGTTATTGTCAAGCTATGCCGATGTCCACTGGAACCTGCTCCAAGAAGGTCTTCAAGAGGTCCCGGAACCGGCCAGGACCAAGCTTCTCGCCATAGTTGCAGAAGGAAAACTGGTTAACACCGGGCAGATCCCTTGCACAAGGGACTTTTCTGAAGAGACACGCATGGCTGCATACATCGGGATTTAGACCTGCGACTCAGGCCTCCCTCATTAATATGCCCATCGAAGAGTCTAACCTCTCTGGGAAAGCAGTTGATGAAGCTTTGGAAGCAGCCAAGAAGCAGCATACGACCTTAATCTCTGCAGCAAATTACACAAAAACACTCTTCCAAGAGGGGTAATAACTCTCTGCGTTCCTTTAGAGGACAAGCTTGTGCAAACAATTATGGCACGGGCTACTTCAACAATAACCAAACATCTGCAAGTCCTCCTTACTACCCCTCAAGTGGTCAGAAACGCAACAAAGCTAGAGGCAAAGGCCCCAGTCCCAGAGGAGCCACATCCTCTGGTCAGAAATGACCACCAAGTCCAGGTCCCCTCACCTGCCTCCCTGGTCGGGGGGCGATTAACCTCTTTCCTCAAGGCATGGGAGGGAATAACTTCCGACCAGTGGGTCTTAAATACGGTCGCCCACGGTTACTGCATGGAATTCTCCCGACCTCCACAGTTCAGACCGCCACGCTCACAGCGCCTTTCACAGGACCATCTATACATCCTGATTCAAGAGGTGGAAGCGCTGCAGGGAAAGGACGCCATAGAAGCCGTCCCTATTCTTCAGGTAAACTAGGGTATCTATTCAGTGTACTTCCTTGTACCCAAAAAGGATCTCAGCATGTGCCCTGTTCTAGATCTGCGCCCAGCGAATAAGTTCATAAAGCCCCAGAAGTTTTGCATGGTAACACTACAAGAAGTGATCCCATTGCCGAAACGGGGGGGTTTTCATGGCAACATTGGATATGAAAGATGCATACTTTCATATTTCAATGTTGCCAGCGCACAGAAAATACCTAAGGTTCATGATCCAGGACAAACACTACCAGTTCAAAGTACTCCCCTTTGGCATCGCTTCAGAGTCAAGGGTGTTTACCAAAGTCCTGGCAGTGGCAGCAGCACACCTGTGCAGACTATCAGACCCAGTTTACCATTACCTCGATGACTCGCTCATTACGGGGGACTCGTTCGACGCTTGTTTTTCGAACACCCAAAAAACAGTAGATCTCCTCTTCAGCCTGGGCTTTTCAATCAACGAAAAGTCCAGCCTAGTCCCCAGCCAAGTAAAACAATTTCTGGGGGCACTAATTCGGACGGAAGACGGTCTTGTCTTCCCCTCCAGCGAGAGGGTCCAGAACATGCTCTCTCAGATTCCTTAATATGTAGCCAGTCGAGAGGTGACGGATCGCAAAGCCATGCGGTTGCTAGGGATGATGGCGTCATGTATATTTGGTTCCCCACGCGCGGCAGCGCATGCGTCCCATGCAAGAGTGGCTCAACAGACAGTGGTGTCAGGCCAGCAGACAATGGGAAGATCTGGTAGTTGTCTCGCCTGCCCTCGTTATCTCTCTGCAGTGGTGGTCGAGGGAAAACCTCCTGAAGGGGAAAACCTTCACCACCCCTGCAGTGGAAGCCACTCTCACGACAGACGCATCTCACGGGGTGGGTGGCTCACCTGCTTCAGCAGACCGCACACGGGGTGTGGTCCCCTCAAGTAGCGTCCAATCATATAAACTTACTGGAGCTATTAGCAGTGTTAAAAGCATTGAAAGCCTTTCGGGTACAACTGCAAGGGAAGACTGTGCTGATCTTAACCGACAGCACTACAGCAATGTAGTACCTGAACAAACAGGGGCACTCGCTCTCCAGGGCTATCCAAGCTGTCCCAAAACATTTGGATATGGGCTCTCAAACACAAGATGTTTTTATTGTCCCAACATGTTCCAGGGGAACTCTATCTTCTAGCAGATATACTCAGCAGAAATGTACCTCTGCCAGATGAGTATGAATGGCGGCTGCACAAAGACATTGTATCCAGCGTCTTTGCAGAATGGGGGTTCCCAGAGATCGACCTGTTCGCCACTCAGAACGCCCAATGCCTAGACTATGCCTCCAGGTACCCCCAGAACCGGTCCAAGGGGGAACGGTCTCTGGATAACTTGGTCGGGGAAAATTGTCTACGCTTAACCCCCCCCCCCTGCGACTCCCCTTCTCAACAAGATAGTGCATAAGATGCACCAGGAACCAGTTACCATGATACTAGTGCCCCCTATGTGGGCCCGCCAACCCTGGTTTGCTCACCTGATGGAAATGTCCCTCTCCCCACCAGCCAAGCTGCCCTGCCCGTATAACATGGTGTCTCAGGACCGAGGGGAGACCCTACACCCGTGCCTCCAAACCCTGAATTTAGCAGCCTGGCTCCTGAGATCATAGAGTTTGGACACCTGCAACTCCCTCAGAGGTGCATGGACATACTCAGGGAAGCGAGGAAACCTAATACACGTTATTGCTATGCTAGCAAGTGGAAACGTTTCATCTGGTGCAATTCCAAAAGTCAGTCCAATCGATTTCTCCCCCTCACACATTGTGTTGTATCTAACCCACCTGTTGGACTCTGGGTTAGTCTTCAATTCCCTAAAGGTTCATCTGGCTGCTTTGTCAGCCTACACCACATCACAGCAAAAGGTATTGTGGTGGAAGGGATCTGAATGTGGTTTTAACCAGGCTCATGGGAGCTCCCTTCGAGCCTATGCATAAAGCAAGTCTGAAAGACCCGACTTATAAAACAGCCTTCCTAGTGGCTATCACTTCTATCAGAAGATTTAGCGAACTACAGGCTCTTTCTGTTTTAGACCCCTTTATTACAATCCACAAGGATAAGGTAGTTCTGCTTGCGCATCCCAGGTTTGCACCTAAATTTATTTCGAAGTTCCACGTGAATCAGTCAATCGAACTACCCACTTTCTTCCAGAACCCTACTAACATGGCCAAAAGAAGCCTTCACACACTAGACGTGCTAGGGCAGTCGTTTTACCTGAAAAAAACTAAACCACTAAGAAAGACTAAACAATTCTTCGTTTCAGTGGCAGCTGGTAGAGAAGGGGATCCTGTCTCTAAATCCGCTATCTCAAGGTGAATTGTCAAATGCATCACACTGTTACACTCTCTTGCGAAGAGAGAACTGCCCTTCAAGCCTAGAGCACATTCTACTAGAGGCACTGGGGCGCCCATAGCATTCATTGCCAATGTTCCTCTTGAGTCCATTTGCAAAGCAGCAACCTGGAGTTCTGTACACACCTTTACAAAACACTATTGCCTAAACACTCATTCTAGGTCTGATTCTCAGGGGGAGACAAGCAGTATTAAGACATCTTTTCTCTACTCTTCCTTCTCACAACCCACCTCCAACTCCGGGTACTGCTCACTAGTCTATGCACAGCATGTGATTCTAAGCAGATTAACAAGCATCAGAAGACGTGCATTACTTACCGTAGTAGCATTTCTGATGATTGTATCTGCTTAGATTCACATGCGCCCTCCCTACCGCTCCGCTCGGGGTTGAAGGAACATAGACTTCTTACTACTTTCTCTCTTTATGTACTCACTCACGTTAGCCTTGGGCTCCCTCATGGCAGAAAAAATACAATCGGAGGGACCTCGGTGCGTGAGGGATTTTGGGTACTACACATGTCACGATTGGGATCGTGTTAGACACGCCTATGCCGACGTCCCCTTTCGGTCCCCAAAGACGAGATGCAATACTCTGCGGTTACCAGTGGATGTCGGACCATATGCACAGCATGTGAATCTAAGCAGATACAAGCATCAGAAATGCTATTACGGTAAGTAATGCATGTCATATCAATGCTGCAAAAGTGACTCTGGCTCTCTGGGCCTATGTCAATTTCAATGGACCTGTGTCTTAAATAGATTGTTTAAGTGAAACTGACTAGGGCTGAAAAACAATGGTGGAAATTCAGAGAAAGCCTTTTGAAATGGTCAGCCCCGCATACTTCACTCTGTGTTTAAAATGGGCTTTTGTAAATAAGGAAACATGCTTGTTTTAAAAGTGTAATGTTGAAAGAAGACCCTGTTTTGGCCTAGCAATGTAAAGTTTATTTTTTTGCTGTGAAATATATATGGGATGCTTTATTCAACAGGCTTGCTTTTGATTTAAAATAAAATAAGAAATCAAGACATGGGGCTGCCTTCTGAAACTAGTCATACAGGTTTCTGCTTGGGGGTCGAGGGGGGTTGCTAGCAACAAAAGGAGCCACAATAGATTCTAGGACATGAGTGCTAATTGCTATTTTTGAAAACTTTGAATGGACCCAAAAGCACTAAACAGCCTAGGCATCAGCCTTTGACTGGGCTGAGGGCTCTTATAATGGAGATCTGGGCCACGGACATATGAAATAGAAAACCACTCGTCCCCGCGATTTCTACTGGGAGATTCAAAGCCAACCCCAGAGCAGCCTTGGAACTATGCCCTTAAATTGTGAACTATGCTGACCATTGTGGCTCTGAAGACTATTTTAAGATTTTTATCTTTGCAACAGAACTTAGCAGGAATGTAAAATAAGTATAAATGTAGTTTTTTGGTTTTTAATTTAAGACTTAGTAGCTTTCACTGCCATATGGGGAACAGAAATGGCATAGAATTGGACAGTTTGAGGAAAGTGTACATGATGCCACTGTGAAATGTAATACATGCATTATGATCTATACCCATGTATAAAGTTATAGAATTTTAAAATCAGTGTCAATTTAGGTCTAATATTGATCACTGAAAATCGCGCAAAACTATTAGGCTAAACAAAGTCCTACAGACATGATGGTGGGACTGCCATGCTCTGCATAAAATATGTAATCTGCCTATGTCATTTGTTAAAATGCCAAAACTGTAAAAATGTGCCATTTATGCTAAAACAGGATTTTAGCAAAAGTAACTGTGGGATGATCCTAGGCATTTTTTTTTTTGTTATAGCCGATATTAATCAACTTTTCAATGTAGAAAACAAATTATATCAAAAATACATATCAGTCCCAACTCATATCTAATAATGGGTAATGGGGTTGATGTGGGTAGACAAAGTACTTCCCTCCAATATTTTGCTTCCAGGTTATTCCAAAAGTCCTCCTTTATAATAGGTTTAGTTTCTGAAGAATACAACAATTTAGGTGTTACTTTTTGGTTCTAGAATGTTAAGGCAGGGACTAGGGTAAACTTCCCATATTTTCTTTAGATCTTGGTTTGTTGGATAAATGTTGTTACCCTGTCTTGTCGCTGTTGTTTATACGCGGCAGATTGATTAGTTGCCAGTATTTGAGCTCCTAATTATGTGTAGTTATTCACTACTTGGAGACTCTCCCCCATGAGATTCCACTTGTGCGTTTTTTTTTTTTTTTTTTTATAGTATTTTTTGGGAGACATTGAAGATCATGACTGCGTCCATTGGTTTCTGTAGGCCCATAGGAGTTTTTGACATTATGATCAAATCGTCCACATACATTAAGAAAGGTATGCTTTTATTTACTAATTTTGGTGGATCCGTGCAAATGTTAAAGGTCTCTCCCACATCAGAAATGAAAAAAGTGAACAACGCTGACGCGAGCGTGCAGCCCTGTAAATGTTCTGACTGCATGTGATAGTTTACCATCATTTGTTAATCTGATCTGTATGCAGATCTTCAATTAGATGTATAATAGATTTAGGGCAGCCTTGGCATGTGAGTTTTTTATTAGCAATTCACGTGAGACAGAATCAAACGCAGCCCGTGGGTCTATATATATGATGTATAACGGCTGTTTAATTTTTTTATGATGCTCGATAACTGATGTTAAAATAAGTAGGTTAACACAAGTTCCCATTCTAGCTACAAATCCAGTTTGTAGTGGATCTCTGGCTCCTGATTGTAATGCCCATTGGTTGAAGTCCCCGAGAATAAATCTCGAGAAAAGCTTACCTGAGGCATCCAGCAAAGAGATCGGTCTATAATTTTTGGGTAACTTTCTGTCTCCTTTTTTGAAAATCGGGATAACAATCGCCGATTTCCACGTTACCGGTATTTTGTTTGTTTTTATGACCTGACTGAAGATGAGATTTAAGATCTTTGCCCATTGGGCTGGATTTTGTCTGAACGTAAAGTTGCTCATGCCGTTGGGACCCGGAGCCCGTGAATTTGATAATTTGTTTATGTAGTACAAAACATCTGCTTCTTCAATGTTCAGTCCTTCATAGTTGGAGAATTCAGTTCAGGCTTTACTGGCCTCAGACTGTCACGACCCTCGCCCAAAACCCCCTCTGGCAAACCCACTGGCCAGGTGGAGTCAGGACTCTGGCCTCTAGAGCCTGGCATCCTCTTCAAAAGCCCTCATGGGGCCAGTCCTGGCGTCTATGGGGCCAGTCCTGGCGTCTATGGCGCCAGGCTCATACACCATGAAAAACAATGTGCTTGGGAGCTACTTTATTGTATGGTCAGCCAACATGGAGGCATCCACATAGCTTGGTTCTTAGGAACCAAGCTATGCGCTCTAGTGTTTTGGGTGTGGCAGGCCTGGAACTACTTTCCCTGGTACTACTTTACCTGGGCTATATAAACCACACCCAGACTGCAGAACATGCTTCGTGTTACTTTGCAGCTTGCAACGTGACGCTCATAATGTCCAGCTATTCCCTCGAACCTCGGAGAAGCAGAACATGCAAGGGGACAAAAGGAACATCATTAGCAGCAGCATCTTAACTGCAGTCTTCATCTTTACTCCTACATCCCGTCCCCTTTCCTCCATACTTGTGGGACATCTCTCCGTCCTGTGGGACGGGACCGGAGCACTTTGTAAAAAGCATCCAAATTTTTCAAAAAATGTGTCCTTCCTCTCTTTCCTGCGCGGGGCCCGGCACGTGGCCGTAACCCTGCCCACCTTAGCTCTGCCCCGCGAATCGAAGCTCAGTCCTTTTCTCCGCTCGATCGGGGCCGGACACACTTGCATCCTCGGAAGATTTTCTTCCCTGTTTTCCTCTCTGGCTCTCGCTAGCGTTCGTCTTATAGTCTGTCTATGTCTTTTAAATTAGACTTTCCAGACTGCTCTTCGTGTCATCGTCGCTTCGCGAGGGTGGATCCCCATCCTCTTTGTTTAGAGTGTTTGGGTCCGGAACACCGCTGGGACTCCTGTTTTTACTGCGACACCCTTTCGGTCCGGGCTCTTCAACGTCGGTGGGAGGAGGTGTTCCGACGCGCTCCTCCATCTCATTTTCAGGCGTTCGACGAGAAGAAGAAACACCCGGTAAGTTCTTTAGTTTTCTGAGCACCCTGGCCGGGGGATAACTTTCCGGGTTCCTCTCGAGCCGGGAGGGGCGTTGATCGCTCTGTCACCGGGGTTCGCCCTGAGGTGCCTGTCGGGCCTAATAATTCTACCGGAGTTTTCTCCAAGGGTCTCCGTAAGGGGTCTGTGTACACCGGAGTAACTTCCGAGGCCCCTCCTGTGGGGGCTGTTTGTAGACCCAGTTCTACTGAGTCGTGGGGTACCGGAGTTACCCCACTCTGAGGCCTCTGTCGGCTTCCCTCAAAAACAAAACCGGGGTGGGTCCCGAGGCCTTGGCTGGGCTTGTGTTTACCGAACGGATGTTCGAGGCCCGTGCCGATAAGGCAATTACCGGGCCTAGGCCCGAGGTCCCTTGTACAGAGGCTGAGGCTACCAGCAGTTCTGAGGGGCCGGGCAAGGCCCTGTCGGTGAAAGCGGTTTCTCACCGTTCCCGCTCTTGTGGTGATACCAGATCTGTTGAGGGGGCAAAGAAGCAAGTTTCTTATTTTACCGGCAGTGCCGAGGTCCTTCCTTCGAAGGCTCAGTTGGCGGTTGGTATGTCGTAGAAACATTCCAGGCCTCATAGTACCGGCTCTGCCGAGGTTCCTTATGTTGAGGCTAAAATTAAGATCCCTGATCCATCGACTGGGTCCCCTGCCTCACCTCCTCACGTGCCGCAGTTCCCCTCAGATGAAGACAAAATGGCGGCCGTTCCCGCCACGACCACGGTGGCCATTTTAGGTACTACCCCTACAACTACGCCATTGGCCTCTGGTGTAGGGTTTGGTCCCTTGGGTGAACATAGGGTCACTTGTGCGTATCCTTACTGGCCCGTTTATGATTGGAACGCCCGCATGCCTCTTCCGCACAGTTTCGTTGCCTGCAGGGGTGGCCCCTTTGATTTATGTGGATACGTCGGCTGAGGGCCCGGCGTGGCACCCTTCTCCGTTACGTCCCTGGATTTGTCCACCTCATGAGGCCTCCTCGGGTTCCGAAGCAATCTCCTGAGGACGCTTTTTTCGGTAAATTTCAAGCGCTTATGCGCACCGACCCCATGAGGGTGTATTTCAAAGGGCTTTTTAAGGAAATTTGTCCACCAGCGCCTCCGGCTCCACCCATTCCTCTGGTGGTTCCGCCGATGCCTCCTTTGCCCATGGTGCGTGCCCCTGCTCTTCCGCCTTTGCCACCGTTGTCCCCAGTGGACAAGGCAGTGCCTGACACGGTTCAGCAGGATCCTGACTTGTCAGATGACCCTTAAGGCGAGCAGGACAACGAGGACCTTCCCCGCTCTGTTAGAGCTTTTCATGACCGGGTACTGGACATGATGAATTTCTTAGATGTCCCGGTTCCCGAGGCACCTGCTCCACAGGAGGGCGTGCTTTTTGGGGCGTTCACCCTGTCTCCTTTGGAGCGTACCAGCCTTTTCCTGCAGAAGGATGTTTTGGCTGAGGTCCGAAGAGTCTGGGAGAAGCCACACTCGGGACACTTCGTCAATAAAAAGATTGACACGAGGTAGAGGCTGCACTCTTTGGAGGAAGTGGCCTTGTCGTCTTGTCCGCCTCCCTCCTCCACAGTGGTGGCTGCGGCCACCTTGCAGTCCAGACCTGCAGCATCCTCTTACGCGACGGCTACTCAGGTCTTGGGAAAGGAGGACAAGCTCCTGGACTCCCTAGAGAGGAAAATCTTTGCCAATTCGGCCTTGCTGCTCAGGCAGGCCAATGCCGAATTGATTTTGGCGGGAGCTAACATGCGGATGTGGAAAGGTCTGTCGGAGTTTGAGGAGCATATTCCGGTGGAGAAGTTGGAAGATTTCAGAGGTGGCCTTTCCGATGCCAGGGTCTTGGCCCAGGATCTCCTGGAGGCTGCGGCTCATCACGTAGACACCTCGGCTCGGGGCATGATGCTCTGGGTTGATACCTCGAGGCAAGCGTGGTTGCATGCCACCAAGTTTTCGAAGGAAGTGCAAGACAAGGTTTTGTACCTTCCATTCGATGGTAAGGAGCTTTTTCATTCTTCTACTGATGTAGAGCTCACCAAAACCAAGGATAGCACTCAGACGGCTAAATCATTGTCTGTTCTGGTTAAAGCTCCTTTCAAACCTCAGAGACTGTTATCACAGAGTCGACCTTCTGGTTTCAGGGGCTTCCTCGACAGCAAATCGCGCAGAGTGGACACTCCTGCGGGAAATAACCGCCGTAGACAACAGCGTACGCGGTATTTCTCCCGCTCCTCAGCCTCCTCATCGGGTTCAGGTGGCACCGCCACCGATAAACCTGCCAAATAAGGTTTTTCCGTGCTCTCACGAGACCCCGGTGGGAGGACGCATCGCGTCTCATTGGGAGGTGTGGCAGACCATCACAGAAGACAGATGGGTCTTGTCAGTCGCTCGGGCGGGCTTCCGCTTACCTTTGCCCCCTACCCCACCCCTCAACCCTCCTTTTCAGCTGTCGGGCTCACCCTCCCTCAAGGCCGAGGTTCAGAAACTTCTGCTCCTCAGAGCTGTGGAACTCGTTCCCCTTGGGCAGCGAGGGGAGGGCTTCTACTCCCGGCTGTTTACAGTGCCCAAACCCAACCAGGCTGGCCTGCGCACCATCCTAGACCTTTCCCAGTTCAATCTTTCCTTACCCCAATCTTTCCTTACCCCAAGAGAAATTCAAGATGATCACTCCTGGCCAGATTCGCTCCTCGTTGCAGACGGGTGATTGGCTCAGCGTGGTGGACCTTCAGGATGCGTATATGCATATCCTGATTTGGGCTCCACACAGGAGGTACCTCAGTTTCTCTTTGGGAGAGGAGCACTTCCAGTTTCGGGTGCTTCCTTTTGGCCTCAACTCGGCGCCGCGTGCCTTCACGAAGATTATGTTTGTGATTGCGGCCTATCTTCGTCTTCAGGGTATCCATGTGTATCCTTATTTGGACGATTGGCTTCTACGCAGCCTTTGTCCGCTGGCGGCAGCGGGCCACCTCCAGTCTCTCCTTCAGCTCCTGTTACATCTTGGGCTTTCGGTGAACTGGCGGAAATCCTCCATGACGGTCTCTCAGGACCTGATTTTTGTGGGTTTTCGTTGGAACACGATCGACTGCAGAGTATACCTGACTGGGGCAGAATGGCGGATCTGTTGGCCACGTGTCAGATGTTTGCTCATTCGGAGAGTATGTCGGCCTGGTGGTTCCCGAGGCTTCTGGGCCTCATGACCTCGTGTGTGCTGGCTCTCAAAATGAGACGGACCCAGATGGTCCTTCGGAATTTATGGCGTCTGGCAGTTGACCCAGACTCCATGCAGATAAGGATTCCGGATTCCATGAGAGTAGACCTGGACTGGTGGTCATCTCTCAGCAATCTGGGGGCGCGGGGGTTTCAGGACCCGGTCCCTATGGTGACGATCACGACGGACTCCTCCCTCCTAGGGTGGGGTGTGACGTTAGATCTCCTTCAGGTCTCGGACCTCTGGTCGCCTCAGGACATACTCCTGCACATAAACCATTTGGAGCTTCTGGCGATTTTCTTGGCGCTCAAGGCGTTCAGACCGGTCATTGTCAACAAAGTGGTCCGCATAAGAACGGACAATGTGGTGTCAATGTATTACATCAACAAGCATGGGGGAACGAAGTCTCACCACCCACCGCTCGTGGACCTGTCCATCCAGATTTGGGAGTGGGCCGTGCTTCATGGTGTCTGGCTGCACATCCCGGGCCAGCTGAATGTCGCAGCAGATGCCCTCAGCTGGCGGACAGTGGTCCGCTACGAGTGGGAGTTGAAGGTGGAGGTCCTCTAAGGGATTTTCTCGCACTGTTGCACACCGCAGGGGTACCTCTTCGCGATGGCAGCGAACAAGAAGCTTCCTCTGTATGCCTCCAGGGGGGGGCTGGGAGCCTCCTCTCTGGGGGATGCTCTAGAGATTCCATGGCACAACATGAGAGCTTACGCCTTCCTGCCTCTGCCTCTAGTTCACCGGGCAATTTGGAAGTTGAAGAACTCGGTGAACTGTTCTCTTCTACTGATAGCCCTGTGGTGGCCGGCCAGGTTTTGGTTCTCAGAACTCCAACACCTGTCGGTTTATCTGCCGATCAGGTTACCGGTAACTCCCGATCTTCTCCACCAGGGGAAGCAGCAGCTGTGGCACCCCTCCCCACAATCGCTCAGCTTGGCGGCTTGGTGCCCGAGTTCAGGTCTTTAAAACATCTTAATTTGTCTGCGGATAACATGCGTATTATCCAAGCAGCCTGAAAACCTTCGACCAGATCTCAGTACAAGAGTAAATGGCTCAGGTTCTGTCATTGGTGTCTAGAGAAGACATTGGATCCAAGGGGGGGGGGGCCATGGTTGACGCGGTGTTGTCCTTCGTGTCCTCTAGCAGAGTCAGGGGTTCATGTTCTGTCATGCAGGACATGCCTGTCAGCGGTCTCTGCTTATCTATCTACGGATCAGTGTTCGTGCTCTCTGGCTAACCCAGTGGTAAAGAGGCATTTTGCTGGTTTAACACACCTTTACCCTCCAGTTCGTAATCCGCACCCGCAATGGGACCTGAATGTTGTCCTGACGGCGCAGTGCCATAAACCCTTTGAGCCGATGGCTACTGTGGACCTCAAGTACTTGTCTTGGAAAGTGTCCTTTTTGGTCGCCGTTACATCGGCAAGGAGAGCGAGTGAGCTCCAGGCATTGTTGGTGGAGCATCCTTTCTTAGTCTTTCACAAGGACAAGGTAGTCCTTCGAACTAATCCGGCTTTTCTGCCGAAGGTGATGACCGAATTCCATCGGAACCAGTCAATCTCCCTGCCTGTCTTTTTTCCGAACCCTGCTTCAGAAGCGGAAAGGGTTCTGCATTGTTTGGATGTTTAGAAAGGCTCTCAAGTTCTATCGGACAGAACATCTGAATTTAGGAGCTCTTCTCAACTGTTGGTGACCTTTGGTAATCCACAAGGTAAGCAGGCCTCTAAGGCGACTATCTCCAGATGGATTGCCGCCTGTATCACAGAGTCTTTCACTGTCCAAAAGCTGAAACCTCCTAAAGGTATTCATGCACACCTGGAGCGGGGCAAGGCAGCTGCGGTTGCTTTTCAGAAGTATGTTCCCTGGGAGTCCATTGCTAGGGCAGCTAATTGGGCCTCTCCATCTGCTTTCTGTAAACATTACTGCCTCGACATGAGTTCTAGAGCTGATGTTCAGTTTGGTCAGGCTGTGCTGAAGAACCTTTTTCAGTAAGGGGTATTTCCATCCACCCGTAGTTCCTGTAAGTGTAGTGCTTGGGAATCTCCCACAAGTATGGAGGAAAGGGGACGGGACGTAGGAGTATTACCAGGTTACTCACCGTAGTGACCACTGATGGACTAGGAGTAAGGTGGTCACTACGGTGAGTAACCTGGTAATAAACACTCGCAGCTACTGAGAACCGCTTCCTCGAATCTGCACGCCTCCCGGACAGAACGACCTGAAAGAGAAAGATATAGGCAACATTAAAGAAAGCAGTAAACATTTACAAATTACGAACTGCTCAAAAGGCTTACCTGGCTGGTCGCCTCTCGGCTGGCACCACTCTGGACATTCAACTCGCGCTGAAGAACACCACGACCTACAAGGAAGGAAAACGCAGGTTAGCAAAGGCAAGACTTTGCAGCGCTTACCGCATCATAGTGCTCTTAATGCACCATCATTTATCAGCGGGGCTCAACCAAGCCAGTTCGCTGCGCTGAAGCTCCGCATACCTAAGGGAGAAAGACATTTTAAACAAAGAAAGGCATGCAGGATAGCAACAAAACTAAAGAACAGCAGTAAGACCTACCTGAACAATCTCAAACAGGCCGGCGTTGGTGAAGTAACTGGACTCACTCGCCCATGAAAGACAAGGCACCCCTGCAAAGAAGGTAGGACGGAGGGCACGCCTAATTCTACCACAATGTGAGGAGAGGTCACGAGAGGGACTGAAAGCATACGGGGGTGGAGGGAGGATACTTACCCGAGTCGGTCAGTCTTGAACACAGTCCTCCTGTATTTTCAGGCAGAACCTTCCCCGCAGACCACATCAGGGCAAAGTTGAGAAGCATACCAGCGAGTAACCCAGCTGGGTGGCGTCCCTGTGGATACCATGTTAGCGTAACAGACTTATCCTTCTTGTAAATGTTGCTAAAGTATGTTGTCCACTCTAATTCACTGACCCCGTTCATTTGAATGTTTTTTTGAGTAGTATTGGTACTGGCATTAATCAATGCTCATGTTTGTCCCATGTCTTTGAGACTACATCTCAGCATGGACTTCATCTTTTTGAAATATGTTGATTCAATAAGCTCTAAGCCAGTTTTTATATTGGTAGTTGAGTGTTTTTATTCTCTGAAATGTTTCTGAGCAGTTTGAGCTCAAAATAAGTCTCTTGTTTTTTCTTAAAGCTGTTTTTTTTTTCTTGAACAAGAGCATCAAATTCATGTCTCGGTATTCTAACTTTTGGTCCTTATAGCTTAGTGTAGAGGTGAAGAAAGGATGTGTAGTTGGTGGAGGACATTTGACTGTCTTGCATGTTTAGCTCAATTTTTTTTCAAATTCAGAGGTTCTGCCCATTCCATTTTAATCTTCTAGAGTTGTTTGCTGTTAATTGATGTTCATAAATTCCACTATTTCTCTGAGTGGTCGAACTCGCCAGAATCCATTTTAGGTTTAAAACTTTGTGGTCACTATGTATCTGCGGAAGAACGGTGAAGCTTATAGCTCTATTAAATGTCTCCGGGTTTAGGTACACATAATCAATTATTGAGGATGCTGTTCCTCTTCCCCACGTTATGTTGGGAGTAATGTCTCCCGGTATTGAACCATTGCACATGACTAGTCTATGATCTTTTACTAGTCTCTTCCATCTTCAGCAAATTAAATTTTTTGGTTATGAGTTGGTATAAATTGTAAATTGATGTCACCTGCCATTATCACCGTTGTGATCTCCGGAGACTCCATTATGGTCTTCAGTAATAGTTCTAGAAAGAAGGTGTAATCAGGTATGCCTTTAGGATTTCTATAGACGTTTAGAATGGCCATTGTGCCTTCCAGATATTCCAACCTAACAAGCTGCAAATACAGGTTCGAAGAACCAAGGAGAAAGGCGCCAACTCCTATGATTCTTAGTGATTACCATTAGGCCAGATGAAGGTCTTCCGCATCTCCCAGACTTGGCTGGATTAAGCAAAACGGTGTGGTCTTCCCAGGTTGGGCTACTAATTAACCATGTTTCTTGTAACAATATGTCATGTTGGGCAAGAACTTCAGCACTGAGGCCCAATAAATGAATATGACCACAGGTGTTCCAGCTGATTAGGGAGATGGAACTTTGTTCTCTGTTTGGTTATGACATGTTCGATTCCCTTTATTCTATATGTGAATGAGTGACCTTGCTTCCAAATGTCTGTTTTTCCAGGTAATTGACTTTCTTTTCCATCACAATGTTTCCCTCGGCGTCCATGCACGTAGGATCTCTGGCCAGAACAAATCCCAGTGCAAATATTTCCATTCGGGCTTGCCAGAAGTCATTTCTGGTTAGATTAGATTGTATCCAGAGTCTCACTATGGAATGGACGTTCTGTTTGAAGAATTCAACTTGTACAATGTCAATGGAAGTTATATCTTGTAACAAATCCACTTCTTCGCAGATTGCCAATATGCTTGTGTGATTTAGGACATAGTCCGGATATGGAGCTGGACGACATTTTAAAATTAGCCTGTTATGTGTATTCCATTTTTGTCTTAAGGTGTTTTTATTTGCATTGATTTGTTTTACTTCTGTACTGTATTTTCCTTTTGTCTTGCTCCTGCGGTTCAGCACATCTGTGCTGGATATTTGATAATTGTTCTTTATTTTCTTGAATTGTTTTTGATTGGGTGACTTTGTTTAGTCATGTTAAGTTTGAAATAGTTTTCAATTGCCCTTGCAATTTGATATTCAATTTTGATTGTTGCCTTGTTGGGAGCAAAGTGCTTTCTCTTTCTGTATTTTGCTGAGAATTTCTGTCGCCATTCTGGTGGTTTACAATCGATTCTGTCTGATTTCTTGTAGATATTTGTTTGAGCTGAGAGTTCTGTGTGTGTTCTTCAAGTATCAGAAAGCGATTTAGTTGTAACTTTTGCACTTCTTGGTCATATAATCGACTGTGTCTTGATGTTAGTTTGCACTTGTACCGTTGGTAAAATGCTTGCTTCATTATTGAGGCTTATTGAAGTCATTTGTGATTTTACAGCAAGATTTTGATTTGGATTGAAATTCTGAGACGGAGTCTTGATTGTTGTAATTCCATGTATTTTTTTATTGATTTTTCAATCTCGGCTCTAATGTCTGCCAATATTGAGAATCCTTCTTTTTGGCTCAAGTCAAAGTTTTTCATAGTGATATCACTTATGATGGTTGCTTGAGTTTCTGTTCTCTGTCTCTGTCCTGGATTGTTAATAGGATTCGGCATTAGCGTTTCTCCTAATTTATGATTGCTTTGTTGTTGAATTTCAACTTGTCGTTTGTCGGGTAGAACTGCGAGCTGATCTGTTGACCTAGTTTCAGTTTCTATGGAATTGTTAGTTTGCGCCTCATTTGCACATATCGAAGCAACTAGTTGGTTCAAAGGTAGATAGTCTAAGATGGCAGGTATGCTGTTTGAAATCGAAGAATCAGGCGTTTTTTTTTCCCCTCGTTTTGCTATTCTCATTTGCATCAGGTTGTTTTTTTGCTATCTTTCAATTTAGGTATAAGCCGTTTGATCAAGTGTTTGATATTAGCTCTACTAGACCGCAGGGATAAACCCTCTTGGTTTTTTTTTTTTTTTTTCTTTCTTGTATCAAGATTTTTCTTTTTGATTTTTCTTTTGAAACAGATCATATGTCATGGGTTTGAAAGCAGCCGAACTCCTCAATTCTTTCGTTCTAAACTGCGTTTTGTCGATGGTGGCAAGGGTGCGGATATCGGCATTTGCGCTGATATCATGTGAAGCAATATGTATGATATTGTGTTGATCATCTTGTTGAACGGCTTCACTATTTTCAATAATTTGGACCGATTTGTCTGCTCCAGTGTCTTAGAACGTCCTCAATTATGGGACTTATTTCAGGGAGGTTAGCAAAGTCTTTTTCTGTTGCTCTTCGATTATCTGCATGCCTTCCATTACACCAGTTATTGGAACTAGGTGCTGTTATCAGTTGGTTCATCAAGCCTACAAGTTGGTCCAATTGTTTTGCTTGTAATGTTATTTTATTGTCCAAAGTTTCGAACAGTTTTGTTAGTGTAACCACTATCATATACTTTGAGTTGAGCGATTTCAAGCAGTTTGCCTTGCGATTGGATCTCATCTCCAGCCTCATTTGTCAAGCAATTGGCATTTCACTATGTCTTGGACATTTTGCCTCCCGTCACTGAGCCCACCAATGACGTGTGTGTGTTGTATGGACTGAGTTATCAAATAAACTTGGTGAATGGTATAGGCTACTCCCTCCCGATGGTATTGGGGAAGACAACGATGTAGCCAATATGTTTTCTAAGTTAGTACTTGAGCCTTCATTCCTATGTTCAAGATTAATTGCTATAGGCAAGAGTGGAATGTTTTGCATCTCGTCTGATGGCTGGTTATCATTTTGAGTTTTAGACTCCATGTTTTTGGATGTGTCCAGCACTAGTAGAACCTCTGGTGTTGGGCTACTTCAGTTTGAATTTCCAGACATGTTTGATTATTAGCTTTAAGCTGGATATCAATTAAGGATGTCTGATTATTAAACACGTCTTTATTTTGGATATTCAGATTTGTTATGCTGTTAGGATTGGCCTGGATCTCCGCTGCGGACAACTGAGTATCCTTCTTGTTTTCAGCACGTGTTTGCCACATTGGTGTTAAACTGACTTGCAGCTGAAAGCAATTGAGTGTCTGATATTGAGACATTATTTGAGTCGCTATTAGTCTTAGGCTTTGATTCAGCCGACATAATGGCACTCGATTTAACTGTTGGAGCCGGCATATTCTCACTGGCGTTGCAAAACTCACGAATGTCAACTTCATTTTTTTCCCGCAATAATCTGCAGATTGATTTTGTAATTTTCTTTTTAAATTGGTCAAAGTTGGGCATTTGTTGGGAGTTGATTTCAGGGTTAATGACGTACTCGAGATTTTTGTGTTCTTTGTCATTGTTGATCTTAAATAATAACCCTCGTATTGCATAAATGACTCTTCTGCAGATTTTGTTGCAGATTTTGACCAGGACTCTTGCCGAATGATTGTACGATGTCGTTTGTTCTTGCTGCTCAAAGGGGGTTGCCCCGCAGTCGCAGCCGGTCGCTTCAACCAAAGTGCAACTTCTGCCGGTTTCTCACTCGGCCGAATAGAAACTAGTTTAAGTGTTCACAAATGGGTTATGGAATCGTTTTGTTCCCGTAGTCAAAAGGTAAAATATGGAAACCTATTTGCTTACCTAATTGATGGCATAGAGGAATAGACTGCTATTTTTGATATTTTATCCACTTGAATGTGCATTTGGAAGTTTGGAGGAGTACAACACGTCTCCGCCCCTGCGCACACCAGGCAACACGGACAACACACTCGGCGTATGCTGGGAGTCTTTATGGTTGTAGACTCCTCCTCCTCAAATTCAATAGGTAACGAAAAAAGACTCAGGTTGCTTCAGCTCCTCCGTACCGACACGGACAACACACTCGCCGAAATCCTAGGCATTGTAAAGCGACATCATAAAGCTGATGTCATGTCTCAAAGTCCAACCAGCTGATGGCAAGGTGGTAACAATCACCCCTGGCCAATCCAGTTGTGAGAGACATGTCCGACCTGAGCCGGCCCCAACATATAATTCGATGATGTCACTATGCCTTATAAATAAGGATGGCTGACAGAACTCTAGACACTCTCCTGAATTTCCAGCGCCTGCATATCCTGATATTCTACATTCATCTTACCAGATTCCACTGCAAGGCCAAAGCATAGCTGACTCTATTCCAGCAAGGCATAGATCCAGAAATCCCACCAAAAAAAAGGAACCAGTGGGAAAAGCTGTGGTACCCTTTTGGGAAGCATCTTGTGACCAGACCAGCTTTTTGTGCCCACTACCTGCATGCCAGCGGTACCTTTGCCATCCAGCGACCAGACTTGCCCAGCTGTTGGCTGTAAGGGGCGGGGTGCCTGCCGTGTGTTGACCAGAACCCAGTTGACTGTCCCAAAATTCCAGTGTAGACTGAGCATTTCCCCATCCCATAGAAACACCCAGCATCCCCCATCTTGACCCTTGTCTTTGTTCTATTTTCTAAGCAATCCTATCCATACTCTGATAACTTCTTTAAATTGTTCTAATTGTCTGTGCACCATGTCCTAGATTTTCTAGTGTTAGCGCAATTCTTTAATTCACTTTATCTTTTAACTCCTAAGCAATATTTGGAATAATATAAATTAATTCCCACATAGAACTGAACGCGGTGTGCAAGAGTTACGTTGCAAATTAACCTGGGATCGTACCGTGTCTTTCTTTAACAATTTAGTCTGAATAATCTAGTTAAGTAAAACCTTTCCTTCCAAACCAATTTTTGTTTTTAACTGCTTTATTTTCCTAAAATTAAACCTCATTACACCTTTAAAATCTCATTCAATTCTTCACCTATAGCCATCCTTTCACTTCTATATTGTCCCTGTGATGTGCATCTATCCCCCAGCCCAAAAACCGCATTCCAATTCAGAGTAAAAATAATTCAACTTTTTCATGTGTGATTTGACTGCATCGTGCCTTCAGTTTCAACCTGCTTTGTGACCTGTGTGCGCTTTGTGATACCTTACCTTATAGTTAATAGTGATATGATAGCCATGACACTGTGAAAAAACATGTTTAATTACACATTTAATTACATTTTAGGCCTCTTTCTATCCACTCAGAATTAGATTAATTGTGGGTTAAGGGAACATTGGAGGGGGAAATCTTAACTCTGGTGCTATCTAGCCTAATTGAAAAAGTGCTCCTATTCAATTGTGCTTTGGATATGTTCTTATAGGTTACCCAAGTGTATTTCAGTAGTTTTCATTGTAATCACCCCTTTCTGATTGATGCCCAATATACAAATGGTGTGATTTTCTTTGAAATAAAAAGAAATAAGCCTGGTTCATGGTCCTTTGTGACTCAGGGTATTTGTAAAAGGTGGTGTGAGATGGGTCGGGTATCGGCTCAATTTGAATTAGTTGAAAATTGAAAAAAGTATTCTAATCGCGTGCTACATCTAAGGCTGAGGGTCCTGGTCCGGTGTGACGCCCGATTGGAATCCTTCACAGCTCTACCTCTTGCACGCCTGAAAACTAGGCGTACTCAGTTTGCTCTTCGGAGCTGCTGGTCCCAGGCTACAGAACCGAATTCCAAGATGATTTCAGTCCCATCCTGCATGAAGTCTGATCTTGAAAGGTGGTCCCCCGCCAGCAACCTTTCAGTGGGGACCTCCTGGCAGGAGCCGTGCCCACAAGCAACGGTTACTACAGACTCCTCCTTTCTGAGGTCACTGCGTCACCTCGAGGTGTATGATTTCTGGAACGCTTCAGGACAGGCGATTCCATATCAATTATCTGGAGCTCCTTGCAGTTTTTCTGGTGCTCAAGGCTTTTCAACCCTCTATCACCAACAGTGTGGTTCGAATTTGCATGGACCTTTCTGTAGCAATGTTCTACATCAACAAACAGGGTGGCACCAAGTCTCCTCCCCTGGTGGACCTTACTATGCAAATTTGGAAATGGGCTATCCAGCACTGTCTGTCTCCAAGCTGTGCACATTCCGGGTCACATCAATGTGGCTGCAGACTCCCTCAGCTGGCAATCTGCGGCGAGTTACGAGTGGAAGTTGAACACTGATGTTCTCACCCTCCCCACAATCGTTTTGCTTGGCGGCCTGGTGCCCGAGTTCCCATCATTAGCACAATTCAACCTCTCTGATGACAACATGCGTATAATTCAAGCGGCACCAAAGCCCTCTGAGCTCAAAACAGGAGCGAGTGGCTCAGTTTTTGTCATTGGTGTCTAGCCTAAGAGCTTGATCCTAGGCATGCTTCTATGGACACTGTTTTGTCTTTTTTGTCTGACCTTGCAGCCGCTGGCATGTCCTATCATGAAGGACATATTTGTCCTCCATTACGGCTTACCCGTCTACGGACAGTTGCTCTTTATCACTGGCTAATCCAGTCGTCAAATGACACTTTGCAGGTCGTCTTAACCTATTTCCGCCGGTTCTGGCCCCTCATCCCAAATGGGATCTGAACGTGGTCCTCATCGCTTTGTCATTAGCCTTTCGAACCTATGGCCACTACCGAACTTGAGTACATTTTTTGGAATGTGGCCTTTTTGATGGTGGTAACATCTACAAGACTAATAAGTGAGCTTCAAGCTCTGTGGAACATCCGTTCCTTACGTGCCACAAGGATAAGGTTGTGCTTCGCACTCACCCTTCCTAAAGTGGTTTCTGAATTTCATTTAAACCTGTCAATATTTCTTCCGGTCTTCTTCCCGAACCCGGTCTCTGATGCAGAGAGGGTTCTACACAACCTAAACAGACGAGCTCTGAAGTTGTATCTTGACAGAACAAGCTAACTCAGAAGCTCTTAACTGTTATGTTTGGTGACCCAAAAGAGAAACCAGCCTCAATAGTATCTCTCCTGTTGGATAGCTTCATGAAATTCGGAGGCCTACAAGATTCAAGGCCTTCAACCACCAAAGGGCATTCATGCACATCTGGTCCGTGGTAAAGCGTCTGCTGTTGGTTTTCAAAAATAAGTCCCTTGTGAGTCCATTGCGAAGGCGGCTCCGTGGGCCTCCCCATTGGCTTTTTGCTGACATTACTATCTTGACCTGAGCTCCCAGGCTGATGCCCAATTTGGCCAGGCAGTTCTTAAGAATTGCCTGTTTCTTAAGAATGAAACACTTGTTTATAGGTGCGTCATAAATGCCATATCATATCAATAAGGGAAATTTCCATCCACCTGTAATACTTGTGGTCAGTGCTTGGGAATATCCCACATGTGTGGAGGAAAGGGGACGGGACGTAGGAGTACTGTAGTGACTACCTTACTCCTAGTCCATAGTCCCCTTTCCTTTATACGCCCACCCGCCGTGCCCTCTTATAAGTATCCTCTTTTGTTGATAAATGGTCCTAGATCTGGCAATAGGAAAGGACTGAAGGGCGGAGCTACGGTTACGTGCGCTGGCACCGCGTTAAAATAAAAGGACAAAAGTTAGATGCTTTAAAGTGCTCCCGTCGTGAAGGACGCAATGTCCCACAAGTATTGAAGAAGGGGGACTATGGACTAGGAGTAAGGTAGTCACTATGGGGAGTAACTTTGTCAGTACCACTCTGCTTGCCAGCTACAGTGACGTCCAGTGGGGCATAGTATAGGAGAGTGCCCAGAATGTTCCTGAACCAACTAATCCACAACTACTTGGGCTTGTGCAAGGAGGATGCTGGGTCACAAAAAACATGCTCGGTTTTACAGATATGGCCGGATGGGTGTTTGCAGAAAAAATTTCTGAAACGCCATGCGTGGCTTTCCAGGTTTAAACCTGAGCCACATGCCTGGCTCATCAACCGACTCATTGAGGAGTCAGCTCTCTGGCATAGCAGTGGATGACACACTTGAAACGGCAATGAAAAAGCATGAGACGTTAAAATCTCTAGTAGGCCGGATGTGCAAGGCGGGTTATTTAATAACCACCGCTCCTTTTGTAGGCAATCCTTCTCCCGCACTGCTCAGGGTTCTTATGGTACAAGCGGATCACCCTGGTATTCTGGCCAAGGAGTGTCCAGCACTTATCAGACTAAACAGCAAGGTTTTCGGCGTGGCAAAGGAAGGGGTAGAAATGCAGCAGCGAGAGGGTCCCCTGACAGCAAATTACTCTACCATTCGGGTCTCCTCCCATACCTCTCCAGTAGGTCAGTTATGCTTCACCCATGCATCAGAGGGGATCACGTCAGACAAGTGGGTGCTCAAGACTGTAGGTGATGGTGAGTATTGCATCAGGTTTCTTCAAAGACATTGATACCACCCAGCAAAGAACAGACTGTCTCCAGCGAATCTATTCATCCTTAAAGTAGTGGAGGCCCTTCTGCAAAAGGGGCGATCAAACTCTTCACCATATCATTGGGTAAACAAGGGTATTTATTCAATATACTTCCTTATACCCAAAAAGGATCTTACCATGTGCCCTGTAAACAAGTATGTCAAGCCTCAAATATTCAGTATGACAACTCTGTAGGAGGTAATTCTGTTGCTGAAGCACAGGGATTAGATTGGCCACCGTGGAATGAAAGATGCATAATTTCATATTTCAATGTTGCCAGCACACAGGAAGTACCTAAGGTTCAAGATGGAGAACACTCACTCTCAATTGAAAGTACTCCCCTTCGACATACGTCACAATTTCAAGTTTTTTTTTTTAACCAAGGAACTGCTAGTGACCGCAGTTCCTCTGCGCACAGTCTGTTCTGTGCACCCTTATCTAGACAACTGGCTCATAACTGGTGACGCACATCAAACACCCAAAAGATTATAGATCTACTGTTCCAACTAGTGTTCTGCATCAATGAGAACAAATTGATTCTTGTCTCCAGCCAAGTGAAAACATTTCTGGGAGCCCTAATTCGTCCGAAGACTAACTTGGCTTTCCCTTCGAAAGGTTCCAAAACATGTTCCAGATCCCTCTGTATGTAGCATTTGATCAGATAACCGTACGGAAAGCCATGCGGCTATTAGGAGTGATGGCATACTGCACCTTTCTCGTCTGAGCACGAGTCCTATGCAGGAGTGACTCTTGAGCCAATGGTGTCGGGCAAGCGGTCAGTTGGACAATCTAGTGTGTGTCTCAAAAGCACTCATTCTGCCCTGCAGTAGTGTTCAAAGGACAAACTTCTGAAGGGCATATTATTCACCATCCCCGAAGTGGAAGCCACTCACACTGCAGCCACATCCCTGTCAGGCTGGGGAGTTTGCTGCCTACACCAGACAGCGCACGACACGTGGTCACAATATGTAGTGAACAAACATAGCAACCTGTTAGAGCTACTTGCTGTGTTGAAAGCCCTGAAACCCTTTCATACTCAACTGCAGGGGAGGACAGTTCTAATACTTGCAGACACAGCACTGCCATGTATTACTTGAACAAACCGGGAGGTACTCACTCTCCATGGCTGTCCAAACTGTTGGAACATTTGAAAATGGTCACTCAAACACAATATGTTCCTCCTGTCGCATGTTCCAGGGGAACACAATCTTCTGGCAGACGTGCTCAGCAGAGACGTGCAGCTACCTGTAGAACACGAGTGGGGCTTGCACAAACAGATTTTGCACAACGTCTTTGCAGAATGGGGACATCCACATCGCCTTTTTTTCAATACTGGAGAATGCACAATGCTCAGACTAGACCTCCAGATCCCCAAAGAAATGTCCAACGGAGAAAGGTCTCTGGATCACATGGTCAGGGAAATGTACCTACACTTTTCCTCTAATTCCTCTCCTCAACAGGATAACTTGCAAGATGCACCAGGAACAAGTTCCACTAATACTGATGGCACCAACTTGGGCTTGTCAGCCGTGATCATCACATCTCGAGAGAATCACTTTGCTCGCCTGTGTAGCGGACTTGCCCCTACAACATGCTGTCCCAGGATCAGGGGACTACACTGCACCCATACACTCAAACTCTTAACTTGGCTGCATGACTCCTGATGTCATAGAGTTCGGGCATCTCCAGCTGCCTCAAAGGTTTATGGACATTCTTAGGGAGGTACGAAAATCTAATCCCCCAGGCAATGTAAATCCAGTAAGTGGAAACGCTTTGTCATTTGGTGCAGGACTCCTAACAAACCACTCTACTGTTTATCCACTCATAGTCCTTGATTTAACTCATCTCTTAGATTATGGGCTAATTTTTAACTCGAAGGTCCACCTTGCAGCCCTTTCTGCTTAAACCACCTCTCAAAGCAAGGTTTCCTGGCGTATAGTGCCTGTAATGAAGGCTTTCATGGAAGGCGTAAAAAGACTTCACTCTCCCATTTCTAATCCAACTCCCGGATGGGACTTGAATGTTGTCCTTACTAATCTTCGTTTTGAGTCAATGCACAAGGCTAGTATTGAGGCTCTCCCCTACGAGTGCTTTTCTGGTGACTGTTACTTCTGTTCTGAGAGTTGGTAAACTGCAGGCTCTCAGTTCAAGACCCATTTGTTACTATTCATAAAGACAGTGGTTTTAACGCACACCCACGCTTAGCGCCTAAATAGATTTCCAGTTTCCACGTGAACCAATCAATTCAACTTAAAATTTTCTTTCAGCAGAAGATATGGCATTAGAAGGCGCCTGTACAGTAGTGTTTCTAGGCACGACAAGACAAGGCGGGGGAAACAAAAGGGAGGACAAAAGAACTATCTTAGTAGGCTTTATGCCATTCAGATCACGCTAGACCAGGGAAAGGGGAAGTTAGTGGGAAGCATTCCACTGTCTCTGCTGAAAGAAGCCTCCATACGCTGGATGTTAGGAGAGCAGTGGTGTATTTCCTTTGTTGCAAGTCAAAACCACTTGCAGGGACAGATCAATTCTTTGTCTGTTGCTGCTGGTAGAGAAGGCGGATCCTGTCTCTTAAGTCGGCAATTTCTAGATTGTTTGCTAAATTCATCTAAATGTGTTATTCTCTATCTAAGTTTTCCCCCCTTACGTTTAGAGCACATTCTACTTGAGGCACATGTGCTACTATAGCTTTCATTGCAACTGTTCCTCTTGATTCTATTTGCCAAGCAGCTACCTGGCATTCCGTTCCCACTTTCTCTCAACATTCCTGCTTAAAAGTACATTCTAAGAATGATTCTCGGATGGTTCAGGCGGTGCCAAGACATCTTTCCTACTGTTCCTTCGGACACCCCACCACCATCGCCTGGTACTGCTCGCTAGTCTATGCACAGCATGTGATTCTAAGCAGATTCCCAAGCATCCGAAGACAAACATTACTCACTGTAAATGTAATTCAGATGCTTGTATTTGCTTAGATTTGCATGCACCCACTCTTCCTCCCCTCTTGGAGTTCAACGAACATAATCATATTACACCTTCTTACTTTCTTCGTTACTCACGCATTCTCTTCAGGCTCCCTCATGGCAGAACAAAAACCACTAAGATTACTGTAAGTAATGTATGATGATCTTCTCAGTTGTGGTCAAAGGGGAACTCCAGCAATATTTTATGCCCCTTTCTTGCAGCCACTGAGTGGGTGGCATTCCCTCCTTGTTCAGATTGTTTGCCGAGAGGTCTGGGTATATTCAGATTTGTGAACCCTCAAAGTGTTTTCCCCTTTCAAATGGATTGTGTCCTCCCACATATTCCTCATCTTGGATATCTTGTCTTCCAGCTCTGCTGCTTCGGAAAACATTTTCACCAGAAGGGGCTGTGTTTGAGGTTGCGGAGTCGTAGTCAGAGGGCCACCGTCAACGTCGTCCACTGTATACAGGGCTCGAGCCGCGCCCATTACTCAGTTCTGTTTTTCCGAGCAACTGCTTCGTGTCACAGAACGGCGCATCAGGTTTTTTCTCGACGATGTCCTCGTCATCTACTCCGACCACACCCAAGACTGGTTTAAAAGAATGTCTGAAGTGTGGTAGGAAAATGTCAATTACTGAACCCCATCGGAATTGCCTTTGTTGTCTCGGCCCTGACCATCTGGTTGACTAATGTGGTTCCTGTCAGGCCATGTTCATTAAGGCTCTCGGGGAACGGAAAGGTAAGCTGGCGCTGGGGGAGGAATCTTAGTCTTCGAAAAGACAAAAAGATTTAGGAGGGTTGAGTGGAAAATTGTCACGGCCCTCGTCCAAAACCCCCTCTGGCAAACCCATTGGCCAGGTGGAGTCAGGATTCGGGCTTCTAGAGCCTGGCATCCTCTTCAAAAGCCCTCATGTGGCCAGTCCTGGCGCCTATGGCGCCATGCTCATACACCATGAAAAACAATGTGCTTGAGAACTAGTTTATTGTATTGTCAGCCAACATGGAGGCATCCACATAGCTTGGTTGCAAAGAACCAAGCTATGTGGTCTAGTGTTTTGGGTGTGGTAGCCTAGGGACTACGGACTACTTTACCTGGACTATTTTGTTGGGGCTATTCAAACCACACCCAAGCAATACCACACGCTTCGCGTTACTTTGCAGCTTGCAACGTGACGCTCAACGTGTCCAGCTATTCCCTTGAACCTCGGAGAAGCAGAACCTGCAAGGAGACAAAAGGAACATCATTAGCAGCAGCATCTTACCTGCAGTCTTCATCTTTAAACACTCGCAACTACTGAGAACAGCTTAGTACTGCACGCCTCCCGGACAGACCGACCTGAAAGAGGAGGATGGAGGCAACATTAAAGAAAGCAGTAGAGACATTTACAAATTACGAACTGCTCAAAAGGCTTACCTGGCTGGTCGCCTCTCGGCTGGCACCACTCCGGACATTCCACTCGCGCTGAAGAACACAGTGACCTACAAGGAAGGAAAACACAGGTTAGCAAAGGCAAGACTTCGCAGCGCTGCGCATAGTGCTTACTTACCGCATCATAGCACTCTTAATGCACCATCATTTATCAGCGGGGCTCAACCAAGCCAGTACGCCACACTGAAGCTCTGCATACCTAAGGGAGAAAAAAGACATTTTAAACAAAGAAAGGCATGCAGGATAGCAACAAAACTAAAGAACAGCAATAAGCCCTACCTGAACAATATCAAACGTGCCAGCGTCAGTGAAGTAACTGGACCGCACTCGCCCATGAAAGACAACGCGCTCCTGAAAAGAAGGCAGGACGGAGAGCACGCCTAATGCTACCACAAGGTGAGGAGAGGGCGCCAGAGGGACTGAAAGCATACGCGGGTGGAGGGAGGATACTTACCCCAGTCGGTCAGTCTTGAACACAGTCCTCCTGTATTTTCAGGCAGAACCTTCCCCCAGACCACATCAGGGCAAAGCTGAGAAGCATACCAGCGAGTAGCCCGGCTGGGCGGCATCCCTGTGGATACCAGGTGAGCGTAACAAAAATCTCGACATGGGTCGAGGAGGTCAAGATCCAAGAGTCCCTTGAGGAAATCCTCCTCGTTTTTGTCCAAGAGGTCGAAGAAACGGCGTCGCAGATCTTCTTCCTCCTCGTCTGAGAGAAGTGACTTATCATTCCAAGCACGATTCCCCTGAAAAATGTGAAGCCTTTACGGCTTTGATGCTTAAAATCTGCAAGAAAGCGGCCCAGACCCCCTCGAAGAAGCCACATGGAGATTGTGCCCCTGCCCACTCCAAAAGTGACAGAGGGAGATCAAAGACAGACACGCGCGAATTAACAGAGTGTCCAGGATGTCATCAAGGGGAGGTTCCCTGACACCTCATGTAAAGGCAAAACCACTGGTGCATAAATCGGGGGGAGCGGAATCGACATTGAAGTCGAAATTTGACTCGACAGTCTACCACAATGGTGTTGAAGCTGCCACTGAAAATGGCATCGACACCTTAGACCGTGTCGAAGCCACCTTAGACCGTGCCGAAGCCACCGTTCATACCATCAACCCCTTTACTGAGGCATTCTTTGATCCCGATGCCATTGTCCATGCCTAGGTCGATGCCACCTCCTTTACCAGTAAAGGTTTTTACATCCTCAACCCAGGCAGGAATTTTTCAGATCTGTCATTACGTTTGAAGAGCAATCCTCTGAAGAGGATGTTACTTTGGCTGGGGTTGGGGTTGGAGCCAGGGAGGTTCCTGAAGAGTTAGTAGACCCGAATACCAAGATGACAGATCTTTGTCTTCAAAATGCCAGTGGCCTAGTCACTTCCCCTGAAGTGGAATTTGAGAAGCCAGACCCTGCAGATAATTCAGATCCTGGTTATAGGAACCTCATTGAAGGGTCATTGATTTCATGGGTTGGAAAGCAGCTTCCCCAAGTTTAGTCCAGGATATGAATTACATCCTGAATGAGGGACCTCAAAGATCCTGTCCTCCCTTTCCATCAAGCACTGCAAAAAAGTGCTGGCAAATTGGAATACCCCTGATACGGGTTCTGCATTAAATACAAATATGTGGCAAAGTACTAACCATCTCCACCAGATCCTGAATACCTATCTAAACATCCCTCACCTGAAAGTTTAGTGGTAAAAGCTGCTACCTGTCGGCTTACCCTTCAATACCACCAGACAGGGATGATAAAAAAGTTGACGCTTGGTCCCGGAAAGTCTTTTCTTTGGGCAGCATGGCCTTTAAATCGACTAATGTAACTTGCACTTTGGAAAGATTTGCATACACCCTGTGGGACTGTATGACATCAGCGGCTGAACACATCCCGGCGGGTGAGGAACAGGATGGTTTCCTGGTGATAGTGAAAGGTGGAAAAGAGGCTATGGAGGAATACCTACAGTCAGGATTGGACACTGTCGATAGTATAAGCAGGTCCATGGCATTTAGCACGGTCCTATACAGATTTGCATGGCTGAGGAAATCTGGCTTTGCACCTGATGCGCAGTCCAGAAAACTCAATATGCCCTTTGCCGGCTTGAGCTGTTGGACAGCAAGGCGGATGAGAGCTTGGAGAAGCTGCAGACCTCGAAAGCGGCAGCAAAATCACTCGGCGCTGCTATAAGACAGCCTCAACAACATTCCTTTGCAGGGTCATCTTCCTGGAGGAGTCGTCCCTTTCGTTTCTACTCCTCTTTTGGAAGAGGAAGGGGACAGGCCAGTAAAGAGGCCAACAGAGAAAACCCCTTTGTGGTGGAAAGGTGCTAGATCAGCCCCAGCAGAGACTACTACCTCCTCAGCTACTGCTGCAGCCACTGCAAAGTCACTTTTAGGTCTTCACCCGCAAGACCCCAGTGGGGGGGAGGCAGGATCACTCGGTATCTGAACGAATGGCGGGGCATTAAGTCAGATGCCTGGGCGCTAGAGATACTGACCTATGGTTACTGTCTTCCTTTTCATCAAAGACCTCAAAATCATCCATCGGGAGCCAGCTCTGTCAAATTTCCTGACCCACTCCTTGTGCAGGAGATTTCAATCCTGCTAGAGAAAGGTGCAATAGAACATGTACCTGTAGCTGAAAGGAACAAGGGTTGGTATTCCCCTTATTGTCTCATCCCCAAGAAGGACAGAGGATTGAGACCCATCTTGGACTTAAGAAATTTGAACAAATTCCTCAGGAAGGACAAGTTCAAGATGGTGACCGTTTCTCAGATCCTTCAGGCTCTTCAACTTCAGGACTGGCTGGTTTCATTGGACCTTCAGGATGCTTACTTTCATGTGCCAATCCATCTCAAGCACAGAGTACCTGAGGTTCGCGGTTGGCGGTTCTCGCTATCGGTTTCGGGTTCTACCATTCGGGCTGGCCTCCTCCCTGAGGGTTTTCACCAAGCTGACTGTAGCGGCAGCGAGTCTCAGGAGAGGGCGGGATTCACATCTACCCCTACCTGGACGATTAGCTAATCAGGTCAAGTTTACCCAGATGAGCCCAGGAACATATGGCCAGGACCTGCCACTTCTTGCACAGACTGGGCTTCTCCCTCAATTACAAGAAGTCACAAATGATTCCGCGCAAAAGACTCCAATTCGTCGTAACAGTCCTGGATACTACTTCAGGGAAAGCCTCGTCTCCTGAGGAAAGAGCTCACCACATTCTGCAGATGGTAACAAAGTTTCAGAATGCCCAACATCTGCTGGCCTTCAATTTTCTGAGGTTGCTGGGCCTCATGGCATCCTGCATCTTTTTGGTGCCAGATGCCATATTGAGAATGAGATCCCTTCAATTGACCCTCAGGACTCAATGGTCCCAGTTTTCGGGGGATATGTCAGATCTTTTGCAAGTCCCGGCCAGAGTGGCTCAAAATCTTCTATGGTGGGCTTGCAAAGAAAATATCCTCGAGGGAGAAACTTTTTGGCAACCATGGCCGGAGATGACGGTAGTGACGGATGCCTCACTCACGGGGTGGGGAGCCCACACCAAGGATCTGACAATCAGCGGTTGTTGGGCTCCATTGGAGTCCAAACTACACCGCAACCTTTTGGAGCTGAGAGCAATCAGACTAGCGCTGAAAGCCTTTCTTCACTCTGTATTGGGAAAGAGTGTCCTGATAATGACTGACAACCCGCCTGCGGGCTACCGGCGCTATAGAAGTTTACATTACGTTAAATTTACATTACAACACAGTGGCCATGTACTACCTCCACACAAGAGGAGGCGTAGGATCACTCCCACTGTGCAGAGAGGCAATGCAGCTCTTGTTCTGGGCAATGCAAGAAGGAATCCGTCGCTAATTCACCTAGCCGGAGAGCAGAACACAGCGGCAACCGCTCTGAGCAGGCAGAGCAGTTTCTCACGAATGGGAACTAGATCAGGAAGTCCTTCAAGAGATTTTCGCCCTTTGGGGAACCCCTCAAGTGGATCTGTTAGCGACCAGAGCTAACCGGATTGCAAGCTATACTGCTAAAGGGAATTTCCCCCAAGAGGAGCCCTAGCGGACGCTTTCGTGGTGGACTGGGTATTTGCACTCCTACAGGAGTTTCCTCCAGTCCCTGTGATTCCTCATGTAATCGGGAGGTTGAGAAAGTTCTGGAAAACCATGATCCTAATTGCCCCGGATTGGGCCAGTACAATGTGGTACCCGAACTTGTCCATCTGCCCTCTAATACGTCTTCCACAAAGAGAGGATCTTTTCTCGCAAGAGGAAGGTTGGTTCTCCATCCAGAGGGCAAGGCACTCGACCTTCACGCATTGGTTTCTGAGAGGCTGAGATCTAAGGATTGTGACCTCCATGATGACGTAATGGAGATCTTGCTTTCGGCCAGGCGGCCAGCAACAAAATCCTTCAGTGTCATTGGAACAAGTTCAGTAACTGGTGCAGGGATAAGAATGTGGATCAATGTTTATATAATACTCCTACAGTACTTTCTTTCCTCTTTAACTTGGCCAATTTGGGGCTCCAAGTTGGCACTATAAAAGGATATTTGGCAGCGGCATCTATCTTTAAGCGCTCTTCGGAAGAGGTGTCCTACTTTAAAATGCCCTTGGTTATTCAATTCAAAAGGGCTGACAAATGTGTACCCTCCGAACCCCTTTTCAGGTTGCCATCTGGGATTTGAATTTAGTCTCAACATTTATCGTGTGCCCCTTTCGAACCTTTACATTCTGACCTGTTAAGGCTTCTCACTCTAAACTATTTTGGTAGTGGCTATAACGTCAGCCCGCAAGGTGAGCGAGTTGCAGGCGCACCTCCAGCACAAAGTTGTAAGCCTCCTCGCACCGTTTTCCATAGGGACAGGGTTATTCTAAAGGTCAAACCATCCTTCTTGCCTAAGATGGTCTCCGATTTCTATCTGTCACACAAAAGCACCTTACCTACTTTTTACCCTCCTCCACACGCTAGTATGGAAGAGGAGAAGACTGCACAGACTGGACCCAAAAAGGGCTCTGTTTCTATATTTCTAGACTCAAAAATTTCTGACAAAGTGACCAACTGTTTGTTGGATATACTGGACACAAATTGGGCCTTGGAGTGTCTAAGAAAACTCTATCCAGATGGATAATTCTGGCAATTTCGGAGTGCTACAAATTGGCTGGGAAAGAACCTCCAGATGGGTTAAGGGCTCATTCAACCAGGGGCATGGCAACTTCCTTGGCTCTTCAGAGAGGTGTTCCGGTGCCTAATATTTGTGTGGCGGCCACCTGGTCGTCAGTGCATACTTTGATAAAACATTACTGCTTGGACGATACATCTCATCAAGAAGGCCTTTTTGCAAAAGCTGCCCTTCATTCAGTACATGTTTGAAATCTCTGGTACTCCCTCCAAAATCTTTACTGCTTTGGGAGCCTATCTAAGATGAGGAATACGTGGCAGGACAGAATCCATTCGAAGAACAGGTTACTTACCAACTGTAACATACTTTCGACTGGATGTTCCTCCTGTGTATTCCTCATCGACCCTCCCAACCTACCCCTCCGTACAGTTTATGCCAGATGCACTCGAACTTCCTTAAGAGCCTAAGGACTTTAAAGCCTGATTAACGGATGTGACCATGAACACTGTAAAAACGGAACGGAATAACGGGCGCGGCTCGAGCACTTTATATAGCGGATGACGGCGGCCCTCGAGGGACTACAACTCCGCAGCCTCGAACACAGCGCCTCTGGTGATTTATTTATTTATTTTTTTTCCCCAAAGCAGCAGAGCTGGGAGACAAGATATCTAAGATGAGGAATACGTGGGAGGAACATCCAGTCGAAAGAACATTACAGTTGGTAAGTAACTTGTTCTCCTCGTTCCTTCTGGTTCATGCCAAGTCTTTTATTTGAAGTGGCACTTCGCAAGGACTGAGAGCCGTTGGACGGGCTCCCACCCCGATGAATCCTGTCAAACATTGGCTTCGGACTGGGAGGGCTATCAGAGGCTGCTGATGAGCGATTTTGGTTCACCCTGTGGCTCACTTAGGCCCATGATGCATATATTGGAACCTCTTGCGGTTTTCAAGCTCATTGACCTTCAGGGCGAGGTCCCTCTTTCTGCTCCAGTTCCTGCATTTGACTTTTTCATTTTGAGCAGGTCCCCGGACTGTTTGTTTTCTATAGTCTCCAGTTTTTCCTCGACCTTGTTGATTCTACCTTTCAGATCCGTGATTGTCATTTATAGACCACTTTTGATGGATCTGATCTCCTCAAGCGTATATCTGCTTTTGTTGATCCTGCTTTCATTGCCCTTGGTAGCTTGTCTTCCATTTGGGTCGTTGTCGACATCTCTGGTTACTTGCGAAAACAGTTGAGGTGTGGGGATACAACATGCAACATCAGTGATAGTCCGTGCAGAGCTTCCTGTGGTTGGTGAACAAACGTGTGTCCAGTGTGAATCATTCTCAGACTGCCCACTGTATTGTGAACTGTGGGTGCCGATGCGCGGAGCTTGGATCAGCCGTACTGAGATAAGCACAGTGGGCTTCCAGTGGGTGAGCTAGGACAGTAGCACCAATTTAAGCCCCAGGCAGGTGTGACTTGAGCTGATACATAGATTGGCACCATGGGTAAGTCGGTTGATTCCCCTCCCCCCGCTGTCTGGATGTGCGGGGGTTTCTCGCTCGTGGACCCTAGTCTGGGTACTGCAATCCTGGGGTGTGATTCAGGGGTCATCTTAGCTGGGGGAGGGGTGAGGGGGTGGGTAGCTGCTGCAATGGGTGGGCTCGCTGCACTTCCCTTATTGAGACAAGCTCCATGACCCATTTGTGGGTAGATGCCAGGCCTGCGCTCTGTTGTCCTCTGTCCGGAAATGGGCTGACGTGGGTGGACCGTCCTCCACGAGCTGGGGGTTGCAGAGTTGGGCTTGTTTGGATTCTTGTGCCCGTGGGTCTTCAAGTAGTCATGTGTGCGGTGCAGGCCTGCATGTCCGCCCAGATCAACCGAGGCTCTGGTGGCCTGATGAGCAACCAGTGTGTTCACTGGGGTGCGCCCGAGTGATGTACCCGATGAGGGAGGCTTGATTTGCGGTTTTGGCACCCACTATTGGGACGTTGTGGGCGGGGTGGGGGGATTGAGATCAAAGCACCCCAGTCGATGATCCCGGCAGGACTGCAAATTAGTTTTCCTGGAGCCGCCTTGCTGTCAGCTGTTCAAGAGAGTCCAGGCCCTGCGGTTACAGGCCCACCCTTGGGTTCACTATCATGGGTCCATGTTAGCAGCAGGAAGTGTGTGTGAAGTATGGTAGCTGCTGTGGTCATGTTCCCAACTGCGGATGCATCTGTGCCGGCCTCAATATTTCAATGGCAAGAACCATCTACACCTGTAGACCTTGTATGTTGGCGATTTTCGGTCTGCCATTGTGGGGGGTAGTTGTTGCGGTGCTGTCTCAATTTCACCACGATTCGTCGGGTCATGGAATATTTTGGGGGATTCTTCTCGTTGGGCAAGGGAGATGGTGGATAAAGTTTCCATTCCGTCTGCACCCCTTGGTGGTCTCAGGATATCCAGTTTTGAACCGAAAGACTGTTGTAAATAGTATAATGTAAAGTAGCATCAAAGGAAGATAAAAACAATTTGAGTGTCATCTGCATAAAGATGAAACTAAAGATTGAAAGATGAGATGAGCAGAAGGCGGGTCAGTATAAAGCAAAGAGAGGAGAGGACCAAGAACAGACCCTTGAGAATCACCATAGAGTAAAGTGAGCAGAGGCTAAGTGTGTCTATCGCAAGTTACGGAGTAAGACTGCCGATTGAGATGAGAACGGAACCTGAAAGACCAAGAGTTGAAAGCGGGGGAAAAAAGGGGTGGCCAACAATATCGAACTCTGTAGAAAGGTCGAGGAGAATAAGGATGGAAGAGGATTTATTATGTCGACATCGGAGGGCATTACAGACAGGTTAAGAGGGCAGTCTGCAGTGGGAGGGGCGCAATCCAGACTGGAGGGGGAGCAGATCAGACATATTAAGGTAGTTAGATACTTGAGCGTAGACCACGCTCAAAGTTTAGATATGAATGGGAGAATAGAGAGGGCGTCTTTTTTAGATTCGAAAGAATTAGTGCATGCTTGAACAAAGAGGGGAGTTGGAGGAAGATTTAATAAGAGAAGTTGGATACAGCAGAAGACCGATTAACAGAATAAGAGTCGAAGGAAGGGGGATTTGAAGGAGAAGCCGTGGGATGAGCATGGGCAAGGAGAGCAGAAAGAGAGAAGAAAGATGGAGAATGAGAGAAAGGGGTTACTGGAGAAGATGAGGCGGCAGGAGAGGGAAAGGAAGAGCAGAGGTTAGCAACTTTAGATGTAAAGTAGTTGGCGAAGTCTGAGGGTGAGAGGAGAGTTGGATCAGGGGTGCCTAGGGGAATAAATAACTAGTGTGAAGAAGTTGAGAAGGACAAAGACATATAGCAAGCAGTTTTTTTTTTTTTTGCAGAAAATGGAGCAAGATAAGATGAGTGTAAATAGGAAAGTATAGAGTGATCAGAAGGAGACTTTTTCCAGTGCTGCAGAACTTTTTGTAGGCAGCGTTGAGTGGTGTTTTCCCAAAAACAGACTTTGGGTGTATAGAAGTATCAATTGAACCCTTCCTACATTTTTGTACATGAAAATTGTAAGAATACTACTCAAATTTGGCATGATGGTTCAGATCTGTCTAGATACGTTCTTTCGCAATTTTGGTGAACTTTCACGGTGTAACATAAACTTACCAAACTTTTATTTTCCTGTGTTAAATGACTTGTATCCTTAGCTGTAGAGTTATAACAATATAATTGTGTGCGCATATATAATTAGTTTGAAAAATAAAGTTTAAGATCTGTAGAAATGCTCAGTCCAAATGTTGGGAATGCTGTCATGTAGTTTTAGGCTGTTAAACACTAAACCTAACTTGTATTAACACCCTTTATGATCTATTTAATGCATTGTAGTCCATGTTGCAGGAATAGGAGATACTAATAATGGATAGCGGCTCCCCTCAAATTTGTGGATCCCACTGCTGCTAATCTCCCCCCTCCCCCCTCCACCCCCCCCCCCCCCTCACCCCCCCCCCCCCACCTACCTCCGCTTCTTGCTGCTCTGAATGCACTCGGCGGTTCTGGGTCACCAGGCCAATGCACATCCGAAACAGATTAGCTGCGTTTATTTATTTTTGTTTGGAGCTCTGCCCCCCCCCCCCCCCCCCCCCTGCACCACCTCACTCGGCAAACAGAACCCTAAACACCCACCAGAAGTCTGTGCTAAAAGCTTTAGCACCTTTCAGGGCTCAGGCATGCTGGGGATTAGGCACCTCTAGCCTTCCTTGGTGACGCTCCCTTTGCTCTGGGCAATTATATCATACGTTGTGGGCAGCTAATCTGCTGCATTACCCAGAGCCTTGGGCTCTGTTTCAGTAAAACCATCATTAAGTCAACCAAAATCACCTAAAATAAGCTGAACATTACTGAAAATTTAGATTTATTTTCTTGGATTGTAAGTAGTAGTATGCATTCAGTGATATTTGTTGTTGTTGGTGGTATTTGGCATGGTAATGTAATTGCGATTTTTCGTATGACGATTTTAGTAACCATGTATGTTGTGAAGGAATAACTTTAATTGTCTAAGTGCTGAATGGCTTAATAAAAGTTACGATTGCAGATTAATTTCGGGAGGTCATTTAATGTATGGTGTATATTAAACCGTGTGATCAAAATAAGGATTTGAGCAGAACAAGATAAAATCTTCTCCTGGATAGCTTGGCTCACAGAATCAGTAGAAACTAACTTTGCGGAAAGTCGAACTAATGCACAGCATGCAGAAAATATCACTTACCCTGATATGCAAATGCTAACTTTCTATTCATTGTTGACATCTAGAAAACATTTACAACTAATTATCCTTCAGACACTTTCCCAAACGCATGTTTTAATGTCATATAGGATGATTTGTATTGCAAGCTTGGTCCTGGGTTTGGGCTGTTCTATGCTATAAACCGGATATGACAAACTCCCCGCAAGTTCAAACAGTTTACTTGTACTTTAACGTGTGTGTGTGTGTGTGTGTGTGTGTGTGTGTGTGTGTGTGTTTGCTATCTGTGGGTATGCATTGCCAAGATAAACTGATGTTGATTTCATTTTTGTACTTGTCATTTGTGAGGGTGAGTAAAGGCACCAACAATGTTGCATTAACAATTTTTACTTAGCGTTTAATAATTTTTCTCTTCAGTGCAATTCAGTGAAATATATATAACTTTAAACACAATACATAAAAACACATACATACATCTTCCCTTAAAAATATGCCAGCAGGAAATGTTTGATGTATGCATAGGCAATGCCTAAAATGATGCTACAGGGGGGGCTATTGTGCAGCATGGTGGGTTAGACTTGTTTAAGTCTAGCTCCGCTCCGGCGCACTATTAAAGGAGGTCCAGTAGCGGTCCGCTGAGCCGTTTAATTCTCCTTTAAATAATGTGTTGAATTGCTAGCCCCATTGATTCCACACACTGGAAACACGTGTTATTTAATCCGCTTTGACTGGGGACGCACTGCACAACGTGCAGAACATTTTTATTGCACATTCTGAGATGGTCGACCGTATCATGCCTGCAGCCCCTTGGGCCTGACCAGGCAACCAGCAGCCTGCCGATTGGCCACTTGGCCTATTTCCTTCCCCATTGGTCGCCGGCAGGCGAAGCCGGCCCACTCCCTCCAAGGACCACGGGAGACAAGGACGTCACCTGTTTTACGCCTGTTTTGCCGTGTCTGCCTTCTGCCAGCCCCCCTGGCTCTCGCACCTGACCCCATCAAAGGTAACACTGCAATTCCGGCTCAACTACCGCTCTACGATCACTGGACTGGCTGACCACTAATGCTACCCTGTGCCTCCAAATGCGAACGCCCCGCACGTGTTTTTCACCCAACTGAAGTGTGCTTACTCTGCCTTACTGTCTACATGCGGCCGGTCGCATTTACTTTCTCCGCCGTGTGAGCGTTGATACGTAGGAACCTTCTGTCCCTTAGGGATAACTCCTGCTACTGCCTATAAACTCTAAGCTATCCCTCATCCCTCCATATAGCTGCGCAGACCCTTGCTACTACAACTCCCAGCCTTCCCACAATAGTAAAGATGCCTCCGTCTTAACGATACACCCACAAGAAGCTCACTCACAACCCCTAGCAGCTAAATCGCCTAGACGACTTTAACATCAGTGCTAGCACCCTGCCTTTGCACAAATCACACCATCCCACAATTGAAAAACGCTCTGACTACTTAAAAACTGTTAAATTACTGCCACCTGCCAACTCACTTTTATGAAATATTGCATTTTTACCAAATTAATGAGTCAAATCTAGACAGACCCTGCTGCCATTGTTTGATACTTGCCTGCATAGTGTATTTTCACCCAATTTGTGATGGTCATCAAATTTAGACAGACCCTGCGGCCATATTACTTGTACTCAGCGGTCCAGATCTTGAACAATCTACTCCGGCCGACCAAATAATTATACTGACCACCCAAGATGCACTAGGCAGCTACTTGCCCTGCCATCTGAATACCACACCACACATATACCTACAGTATGTACCTACCAGGCATCTTCTCAGCATTGCTGAGAGTAATTCTCCACCTCATCTACCTGTCCAGCCACCCCAGCCCTACCTTTAGCTCAGCCACCACAGGCACCACCTCCCCACTCACGATGCACCCCTCTACACCATGTAGCCTTGCCGCCAGAAACTCCAAACTACGTTGCCGATTACCCAAACTTTATGAGCCTCGAGCCAGAGACTCCATTCTGTCCAATTCAACTAATCGCACCCTACCTATGCACTTGGTCCCTCCCACCAACCGCCCCGCGGACACACCTAAGCTCAGCCTAACCAATACGCTGACCAAGCATAAGGCTCACAACTTAACCGCCACAACCACTTGTACTAAATCTATCACCCCTCTCATAAGAGGCGCCTTAACGCGCGATCTGTAGTAGCCCATGCCACACATATAGCAGACCTCATTCTAGCAGAAGAACTAGATTTCCTAGCCATCACCGAATCCTGGCTCCATGCAGCTGCTGGCCCTGCTCTCACTAGCCATCACTGATGACTACACTATCCTCCGAGCGGATAGATCAGAATCTAGATGTGGAGGCCTCGCCATAATTGCCAAAACACATCTCAACATTAGACTAGACACCACTAACCACCTCCCATCATGCGAATCTCTTACAGCTAAACTTCCCACCGCCAACTCCCAAACTATCACCATCCATCTACTCTACAGACCCCCGGGACCGCTAGGTTCCTTTGAGGAAGACCCCACCACCACCCTCACCAACAACCTAAAAAACTCCTCCCAGAGCCTTCTCTTAGGAGACCTCAACCTTGGCTTCAAAGACCCCAAAGACCCTCAGGCTACCCTCATCAACAACACCCTGTTAGAATTAGGCTTTACCCAAAGAGTATCCACCCCCACCCATAACAAAGGGAGAACCCTTGACTGGGTAGCTGACCACAACTGTGTGGCCTCCATCACAGCCAACACCCCCCAACCATGGTCCGACCACCACCTCCTCACCTTCAACTTGGAAGCCGCTAGCCCAATTGCCAACAACCACCTAGCCACAGCTATCCCCACGAGAAGCAAGAAAAATATCACAGCGGAGAAACTCATTCCCCTTATCCTCCCAACCTTAAACCAACTCTCAGCTACCTCCAAGCCCCACTACCTTGTAGAAAGCTACAATAGCATCCGCTTAGCCTTAGACGCTATCGCACCCCTAAAACTGAGGAAATGCAAGCCAAAAATCTGAATTCATGGTTCTCTACCCATCTAAAAGCCCTTAGAGAAGCGCATAAAGGAAAAATCCTGGAGACAATCTCCCACAGATATCAATAAGCAGATTCTCAACAAAATAGTCTCCACCTACAAAAAGGAAATCATTATTGCTAAACAAGAATCATACAACCAGAGAATATCTCAAGTCAAATTCAGTACTAAAGAACTATTTACTATCATCAAAGAGCTGGAAACACCTGTCCTAGACCCAGATATATGCGTGAAAGATAAACAATGGAGCACTAGTGTCCAAAATGCCCTGTCTAACAAAGTAGCAGGCCTTCAAATCAAAATCACCAACAAGAAAAATTCCCTAACCAACTCCAGCAACCTCACTAACACTCCTACACACGCTCGCCTCCGCCTCAGAACCAGATACCTAACCCACTCACCCGCTTCAGCTTTTCCAAAGTCTCGACGATAGAAGTGGAAAAAATCATCCTCAGGCTTAAACCATCCAACTGTCAAGGTGACCCCTGTCCCTCACAAATCATCAAAGACGCAGCAAGAGACCTTCCACCATTCATCACCAAACTTATCAGCGCCTCCTTCTCATCAGGTACCATCCCCAACAACCTCAAAGAGTCCTGGGTCCTCCGTCTACTCAAAAAACCCTCCCTAGACCCGACCATACCCACCAATTACAGACCCATTACCACCGTCCCCTTCCTGCTCAAAATACTAGACAAGACAGCCTACCAACAAATACAAAAACATCTTGAGCAAAACCACCTCCTGGGAATCTGGCAATCAGGCTTTAGACCCCAACACGGGACAGAGACAGCTCTCATTGATCTTAAGGCCAAATCGATACTCTGAGAGATAAAGGGAAAACGGCTTTATTGCTTCTCCTAGACCTCTCCATAGCATTCGATCTAGTTGATCACAAAATTCTTTGTAACCACCTGGACTCGGCTGCCCACTTCTCTCAAGACGCCATCGGCTGGAATGAGTCATTCCTGAGCAACCGATCCATGCGTGTCTTTTCCACATCAGCAGACCCCATCCCCATCACATGTGGGGTCCCTCAAGGATCATGTGTCTCCCCCACACTCTACAATGTGTTCACGAAGCCCCCGTTTGATGATGTCAACGATCTGGGTATCACCTACACTAACTATGCTGATGATACCCAGATCCTCATCCCGTTGACGGGAGATTACAACAAGGATTTGGCCTTGGTGAACAGGGTGTACCTCATCATCCAGGCATGGATGGCCTCCCACAGTCTATGCCTGAATGATGACAAGACTGAACTCATCCTTGGATCTACCTCAAATCTAAACAAACTAGACCCTAACTACTCAAGCTTCATTATAGACGGCAACTCCATCAAGGTAGCCAAGGTAGTGAAAACCCTAGGAATCTACCTAGACTCCGCCCTCTTTCGATAGACAGGTTAGCTCCATGGCCTCATCCACAGCCTACACATGTAAGCTTATAAGAGCAGCCAAACCGTTCCTATCCACTCAAAACTGCATCACCCTAGCCAGAGCCCTTGTTTTATCAAAACTTGATTACTGCAACGCCCTCTATGTTGGAGCCAACAAACAGATCACTAATAAAATCCAGACCCTGCAAAATAATGCACTCAGAGCAGCGCTCGGCATCCCCAAGAGAGCACACATCTCCAACATCAGGAGATCCTATAACTGGCTCACCACTATTGACAAAATCTGGCTCAAAGTAGCCTCCCTAACACACAAATGCCTCAATAATGCAGCCCCATGCTACTTAACTGACAGAATAAAAAGATACACCCCCAACAGGACCACCAGAACCTCCAATGCTAACCTACTTACAGTTCCCAGATTCAATCGATCCAAAATGGGCGGTAACAGTTTCCAGGTGAAAGCTGACCAACACTGGAACTCCCTACCACTTGCCCTGAGGACACCCCAAACCTACCCCCTCTTTGGACGTAACTACATTCAGTGGATAAAGAACACTGACCAATAACTGACCCTACCTTTGGAATTTATGCTTCTATGTAAATATGTATATTAATAAACTGTATATCATTGTACCCTTCGCAACTGTATTATCCTATGCACACACTGCAAATGTACAGCACTGTAACGAAGCTGAGAATAACCTTACTGCTCCTGCGCCCTCATACCCTCGGGTCTGGTGCGCAATACAAATGAATAAACTAAACTATATTCTTCAATTAATTTGTCGCCACACATCAGTCTGTTCTTTTATGATGGGTATAACGGTTTTTGTGTGGTATCTCCCGTGGCAAGCGCTATGTGGTGGCTCACTCACACACACTTCGATTTAGAGTGCTTGTGCCCCGACTATAGGTGGGTAGACTTCACATTGCCACTCCTTTTTTCCCTTGCGTGCTTCGTCGAAGTTTGATCCGTTCACTGTTGGAGTAGATCATGGAGTTAGTTACATCTAAGAAGTTTGAGTCAGGCATTTGACATGGTCAGTAGATCACGACGATGGTCCAAATGGCAGTTATGGTGTCTACCTGAAGATTTATTTAATATTTTGGTCCCTTTACATGATGGGACCACCTTAAGAGAGGTTCGATATGAAGGACACTTTGTCAAAAGAAATTTCAACTAGCAGGGGACTCGGACAGGGTTGCGTCTTTAACCCTCTGTTTGTCTAATTTGCATGACTCCGGTAATGCTGGACGCTGTGGCTCTTGTTAACCCTCTCCCCAGCAAATACGTCAAAAAGCCAGGGCAAAATTAATGTGGCTTACCTATGCCGACAGTGTCATTCTATTGAACCACACAACGTGGACTGTAAAGTCTTCTCGAGGGTTTCCAATCTTAAACCGTTAAAAATGAATTGAAAATCAATTTCTTCAAGACCAATATGTGCTTTGAAGGATAATAAAAATAAACAAGTTAGCTATTGCTGGAAACTGGGAGAATCAAAATTTGAAGTGGTTCAGGAATGAAAATATTTAGGATCAATTTTAACTATGTTGTGTTGCTTTTCATAGCAGGTTACACATGAAGGGAGAGCAACTTGGTGCACAAATGCAGTTTTTTGCTCGGAATTACTTTAGTCTCCCCCACCCCTCTTTTTAGTTTTTAGAACACATTTTTGGTTTAAAAAAAATTAATAATAACACAAATAGATAAGCAGGTGGAGGAAACGAACACCATGGCCATTCTAGACAATGAGATGCTATGTGTTTTTGTGAGTTGAATGTTTGAGTGGATTAACCCACGCCTGCTTCTCATTTACTCTAGCTTTTGTTATTCAGCCAGATAGCCCCGTGTATTGTAGTTTCTTTTTTCGAGTGACATACAAATATCCATGTCTGCGACCAATTTATTAAACTTGGGGCTCTCTGGTTTCCCCCCACAAAGCAATGTTGTGTTTCGCCAAAATGAGTGCAGTGGGGAAAAAAACATTTCAAAGCGGGTGAAGGAAGTTTCCCCCCTTTCCCCAACAGTAACTTCTGTTCATAAGGATTTTTATCCCTCACAATTGTTCCCATTCTGTCAACGATTATCATCCAAAAACGATTCATCTGCAGGCAATCCCAGATTATGTTAAAAAAAAAAAACACCCTGTTTCTACATGGCAAGCAGTATGTGTTCGGACAACCCCCATTTAAAGATCAGTTCAAATGTGTAGTACACCCTATGGAGGATTTTAAATTGGACTAGTCTGAATCGAGACGAGATTGCAACCTCCCGCGGTAACCTCAGTGCTTATGTCCAGGGTCTACAGGGCCCACATCCACTTCCCATTTGGCTTTAAGATTGGACAGTTCGGTCATGCTCATGGGACCCAGGCTCAGAAGCCCTGTCCTGCTTATGGGATACAAGGGCCCTGCCAAGACCCCTAAGGCCACTGTTGGGGTTCTGGGAACATGTGGGGACCAATACCCTTGCTTGGGAAGGGTGATGGGGGGGGGGGGGGGGGGGGAGAAGAGTGTCTGGTCCACACAAGTCAGCTGCTGGCGCATGACACACACGCAAGATGCCTGCCGCATCCAGACCTCCCTCAACGTTGTAGTTGGAAATCTTGTGCCCAGATCAGCGTTTAACATCCCAGTTGGCTCATGGTGTGGCCCAAGGCTATATAAGCCAAACCCCGAGGGCCACACCATGCTTTCGGCTTGCTTCTGCCCTGCAGCAGTGTAACCCTTGCCGTGCTCCACATACTTGAACCACTTACCTCTTACCTACCTGCAGGGAAAAGAAGACAAACGGTACAATTAGCCCTGACAAACTCACCAAACGAATCTGGCCGGGAATCGCCGACCACACTTGGATCTTCTCTCCTCTCATGCATCCACGAGTCAGATCCATGAGTTTGAAAAGGAAGGACAATATTGGTGACCATCACGGCCCGCTAGGACTCTTTGCAGCGTGTATTAGGCAGTGATAGAAAGGACAACCGCAGCAAGAGCTGTGGAAGCAGAGACACATCAAAGGACTAGAGAAAGAGAGCAGAGACTCAGAAGGACTTGTGGACAAGGAGTAGTGCATAGGACAAACCCTTCACACCCCTCAAAGTGCAAAGCACCGTAGCATTCGCAGCCGGACTAGTCGAGACAGCCAGTGAGGGAACTGGCAACAGGTGCCAAAGAGAAAAAACAAACGCTGCAGAACTCTTATTCACAGGAGTCTGACCTCCCCCTACCGGCCACATGAGACAGACAAGAGGGAGATGGGGACACGCACCTCCCACTCGAGACAAGAGGGAGGTGGGGGGACACGCACTAGAGTAACTGTGCCTGGTCTTTCTAGGGAGAACCACAACAATGACTGAAAACCCATCACCCAAAGGCAGCACTGTCACCAAGGGGGAATGCTACACAAGACGCATTCCTCTACTCTCCTCAACACTGTAGCGTGTTTCCAGATTGCACTGCTTGGGTTTAGGGTGATGAGTGATATGGGTATGCAACTAGAGATCTAGACGCTTATGCAGGGTTATAAGGTAAGCGTCAGTTCCTTTAGCAAAGGAGGTTATAGCGTGGAAGTGACCCTCGAGGTTATTTGTTCTGGAAGAAGGTTCATCTCTAGTGGGGAGCAAGGTGGGATCGTTCAGTATCTGGTAAACAGTATGTATGTTGAAGGAAGTCGCCACCACTTTCTAACATCCTTTAGAACAGCAGTGCAGAATATGCGGCCGGTGGCCAAATGCGACCAGTCTGGACATTATTCACGGCCCGCCAAGTCACAGGAGATTAATAATGAAGTGTTGCCTGGCTTAGTCACTAAGTCTAGCATGTCAGGTGTGCGTTTGTATTTAAAAACAGGATTTCAGTTCCACAACACAAATGAGTGGTAATGCATTCAAAGATAATGCATCATGTGTTACAATAAAGTAACAAATAAAAAGCAAAGCTTCAAGTTTTTTTCTTTCAAAGTTGCACCGATGACCCCACCATCCGCTACTTCCAATGGATACACTGCATAGGACTTGTGGTACATTTGACCCTCCAGCGATGCTAGTTTTGCACTCCTGTTCTAGAAAAAAGATATTACATCTGGCCCATACTTCAAACCTACTTATCTTCACATCAGGTAGCTTCCCGTTATGCCACAATGGCTGAACTAATGTAAGTTTATCCCCTCATCTTGTGCTTTTGTGTAAATCTCCATGTCTCAAGGTGTGCTGCATCTGACTCATAAGAGCCAAGTTTCCCTTCCTACCATACAGGACTCTGATCGGTTCTGCCCCTTCCAGCCATGCTCTTTTGGATTTAATGTGACAGTCTCGAGGGTCACCATGTAACCAATTATTGGTTGCCCCAGCTGGCTTGCCCCGTAATGTTGCACACTGGGCAATCTGATGCCTGCCTCCCAAACTGAGCATTTTAATGTATTTAAAGCAATGAGAGGTTGTGTCCCTGCACCCCCAACCTCCGCCACCCCCCAAAATAAATATCCACTGAGAGGCTTGTCAACCTTACCAAATTTCCGTTTAGGGATTACGTGGTGGGTTTTTGTAGAATGAATGTATACCTAGGTAACATCAGCGTGTTGAATAATGCTGCCCTCCCCAGCAAATTTATTGCGAGAGATTTCAATGCTTCACATCCTGCCAAAATCATTTTGTAAGGAGGTGTAGATTGTTGGAGGTAAATCGTGAAGGATCCAGCCCTATATACATGCCCAAGTATTGAAATCCCTTTTACATCGTCGTCTGTGGGAAGTCTGGTTGAAGTGCAAGATCTCTTCTCCCCGCCTGCCCCCCATATCACCCGTATCGGGGGAAAGTATGGATTTTTGCTAGTTTACCTGTAGTCCACTGAATCTCTTAAATTCTTGTCGTCTCGTCACTATTGACCAAGAGTACACCGTACTTCCCAAATATATCGGGTCATTGCGTATAGTCGCACTTTACATACGTGTCCCGGTGGCCAGCGAAAACCATTGCATGTTGTATCCATTCTCAATTGTATCACTAGTGGTGTCCCTGTCTAGTTGCACGTCCCAGGGGAAAAGACCTTGAGGTCGTCCCACTTAACCTGACAATCTGCGGCTGGTGAGCTGTAAAACAAACTGGTCCACTGAATTAACTTACTTCTGGAACCCATTCTTACCAGAGTTTCCCCATGAACGGCCCCAAACCACTGAATCAAACATCTTTTTAAAAAAAAATGTACTGAGATGAGGGCCAGCGGTTTCCAAAAGGTAGAAGCCTGGTCGACCGCCAAGTGCAACTGCTGAATGTTTATAAGAGTTGCTTTATCATGCAATACCCTACATTGGTCTGGGTGCACCAGAGAAGAAATAACTTTTAGTAGGTGGCTGGCCAGTACTTTGGCAAGTATCATTGCTTCTCCATTAATAAGAGCTGGGTCTAAGAAGAGCACAGGTCAGGGGCTTTGGCCTTCTTTGGAAGGACCACAATGCTGGCCTCGGAGGTAAAGCATCAACATCTCTACTCTGCAGGAAAAGAACAAGTAGGGTGTTCGTTATTTTGTTTGCTAGTTTTTTCCATAGCTTTATGTGAAATCCATTGTCTCAAGTTTTTGCTGGCTGAAGTTGGGAAATTGTGTTTGCAATCTCCTTCAATGTAATCTCCAGGTCCAGTCTATCGTTCGGTCAGACTAGGCAGCACTGGGTTGCTTAAGAATTCTGTGCCCGTGGGTCCAACCGGTCCCGGAGGGGCTTGGTAGAATGTCTTATTGAATTCCTCGAATGCTTCGCTATTTCATCATCCTCCGTGACCTCTGCACCCTTGCCATTTTATATTGTCCGAACATGTCTGCTCCCCTCATCTCTTTCCAGCCACAAGTATCTTCTGTGCTTTGTCCGCCGCGTCGTAGATTCTATTTGTCTGAATGGGCCTGTCTTGTGTTGTTCAAGGACCTCCCTCGTGGTCAGGAACGACTTGTGTGTTGTGTGGGACATGATCCTGAGAAATTCTTTCCCAAGCCTTTTGTCCCCAACTTCTGCTTCTCTTATTGTTTGTATTTGGGTCCGACGCTTATCTGAGAACAGCAATAACATTTCCCCTCTAAGTAGCATAGTTCTACGTCACGTCCTTCTTCCATCCTGTATAGGGTGTCCCTTGCTAGGGACTGGAACGGAACCTTTTTCACTAGAAAAATATCACTTTCCCTTGAAATTTATAGGTGCACGGCCTTGGGAGCATTCCCCAGTCTCAGAAACCGGCTTGCTCTGTGGAGTGTGTTCTCCAGGACTCCGCCAGAGAGCATTAAGGAATACGTACGCAAGAAAGGCATACTCTTCTCAAAAGCACCCTGCAGGGGCGACTACTTTCCGGGAAAGTCTGCTGACTGGAGGGCTCAGACCCTCGCACTGACTGCAAGTACATCGAGGCACTTTTAGCTCCCGGTTTAATGGCTGAGGGGGTCTAAGGGCCCTATCTGTTCCGCTGCCGGGGAGCCTACTGGCTCTGGGACTCATCCCGAGGGGCTCAGCTCTTACCAGGCACATGCCTGAGGGGGGTGCCTACACGCTGCGCAGACAGCACTAGTGTCCCCATAGCCGAGGGCCAACTGCCTCCTAGCCCCACGGCTGAGGTGCAGGGGGGGGGGGGGGGCAGAGCCGATGCGTTCAGGCATGCAGGCCGCGCCCAGGCCCGCGTCGTCCACGGTCCCACTTGCAGAAGGCACGGCCAAAAAGGTGTGGGCAGACGGGATGGCGCCCAGGACAGAAGCCTGCCAACGGAGTCATCTGCAAAGGAGCAAGCCTATAGCCAGGGCGGATTGGGGTACTATGACTCAGGTTCCATGGACCACTTCATACCCAACCTTCATGGATCAAGCACGGTACCATGAGGGCATGTACTCGCAAGGTGGAGGGGGGGGGTCAGACAACAAGCTGTTACTCCTCCGCAGCTGGCGCTGGTGCAGGATTGCACCCAGCCCACTTGCAAGGATCGTTTCAGGACAGGTTTTTGACCCTTATGTGGTACCCGCAGATGGGGAGCATCCTTAAAGGCATATTTCAGGAGATGCTGCCGCCCATACCGCCACCTCAGCCAGTGCTTGCGCAGCATCTCCACCACCACCACTGCCCATGTCTCCGGTAGTACCGGTGGCAGCGGCTACACCACCAGTTTCATTGCCTGTGCCAACTCCTGCAGCAAAAATAACGCTTGTAGAACCAGGGGCCCCTTCTAACACAGGTGACCAAAGACACTGATGAGGAGGAGCAGGACACACCTTCGGCGAGGGCTTTCCATGATTTGATCGCTGGCCTAGCTGAATACCTGGGCATACCTTGGCCCCAGAAGGAGCTGCCGTTGGAGGTACGCACCATCAGAGCAGAATCCAGATCTGGCATTCTGCTGCAGAAGGACTTGCAGACTCAGGCGAAGAAGGGATGGCTCTAGACCCACTCCTCTCAGCCAACACACTGCTGGATGCAAAATTCAGGCAGTTGGACGGCGATCCTCTGCTCTTGTCAGTTTACCCGCAGCCACTGTCAGTCATTGCGGTGGCCTTTATGAGTGCCAAGCCTCAGACCTCTACCATGAGCACCTCAACTTCAGCACTACTGGGCAAAGAAAAAAAAATGCTTGCAGCCTATGGAAGGTGTACTCCAATGCAGGGCTTCACCTCGGGCAGGCCAACGCTGATGCCATCCTGGCAGCTGTTAACCAGTGGCTGTGGAGGGAAATTGCAGACTTCCTCCCAGATATTCCAGCCCACAAACAAGCCTCTTTCAAAGGAGGACTTGCTGAAGCGAAACATGTGGCTAAGGACATTATGGAAGCCATGCTGGCATACATGGATACGGCCAGCAGGGCAATCTGTCTGGCGACTGACATGCGAAGGACGGCATGGCTCAAGGCAACCAGATTCAACCCTGATGTGCATGACGGAATCCTAGACCTGCCTTTCGAGGGCAGCGACTTGGTCCACTCCACCACTGTCGAGGAACTTGATAAAAAGAGCAGCTCACAGACTGCCAAATCCTTGGCCGTTCTCACAAAGCCAGCAGCCAAAACCTTCACACTAGGCCACTCTCGATCAGACAGAGGGTCATCCTTTGGTGGTTTCTGGGACTGCCGGGCCAGGCAACCGGACAGGTCGCCCAGCCAACCAAGGCATAATCACCAGAAGTCTTCACCCGAGGGCATTTTTCAGTCTCCCTACCAGTCATCTGCCTCCAACCCAAAAAAGCAATGACTGCTCTTCTCAGATCCACAGCACCTCAGTCAGGGGCAGGCTGGCCCTGCACAGTCAAGCTTGGCGCTCGTGTTTTACAGACTCATGGATGATTTCGGTAGTCTCCTCAGGCTTACGGCTGCCCGGCTCAGGTCGGAGGGCTTCCATGTGTATCCTCACCTCGATGACTGACTGGTTTCGGAGCAGTTCTGGTACGCAGCAGTCAGACTCATGGCTACACTCTACAAACTGGGGTTCCCTATCAATTTCCATTAGTCTCGGCTCTACCTTACACAAGCGCTAGTATTCTTGGGGCTGCTATGGGATACTCGGAAGCAGAAGATGTTCCCCACGAAAAATAAGGTGGCAGCGATCAAATCCTCTGTTGCTCACTTCCTCAGCAGAACAGTAACTACGGATTGGTGGTACCAGCACCTGCTGCGAGTACTGTCTGCATGCCTCCTGGCCATCTCTTACGCCAGGCTGCGAATGTGGAGGCTGCAGCTTCATTTTCCGTTGGCGAAGAGGTAGCGGCTCCCTCTGGTACATGCTTCAGATGTGGGCTTATGAGTTTCCACCTACCCCACTCATCCACAAGGCTTTTTGCAAGGTCAGGCAGTCCCAGCAGCTGTGTTTCATCCTCATAGCGCCTCAGTGGCTGGCGAGGCCAGGGTTCTCAGACCTTTGGAAGCTGTCAGTCCAGCCAGAAGTCCCTCTCCAGTTTTTGAAGGGCCCGCTCCTGGAGCAATGGGGATGGGGGTGGTGTTCTTCACCCTTGCCTGGAGACACTAGCTTTAGCAGCCTGGTACCTGAGCAGGTGACTCCAACATCTACAGCTGTCTCGGGACAACCGAGAAATCATCCAGGGAGCCAGGCTGCACAAAAGCAGTACAAAAGCAAATGGACCAGGTTATGCTTTTGATCCAAGGAAAACTGCGTGGACCGCTATCCGGCAATGTGGACCAGGTGTTGTCTTTTTCTGCTAATTTTACCAGATCAAGATCCAGGTAGACACCTGTAGGACATACCTTGCGGCCATTGGCGCATACAGGAAGTCGGACAAGTTTACCTCTTTGGCCAATCCAGTAGTGAAGAGGCATCTAGCGGGCTTAACCAGGCTGTTCCCATCTGTAAGATTCCCACACCCAGTCTGGAGTTGTTCTTGGCGCCCTCACGCACAAACCATTCAAGCCCATGCCCACAGTGGACATTAAATTGTCCACACTCAAGGCAGCGGTACTAGTGGGTCTGTCTTCAGCTCTGAGTTAGCGAAATTCAGGCTCTGGTGACTTCAGAGCCCTGCACTGTTTGATCAGGACAATATTCTGCACTCACCCCAGGTTCCTACCAAAGGTGGCTTCCTCCTTCCACATTAACGAAGAGCTTGTGCTCCCCACTTTCTTTCAAAACCCCAAGGAAGACCCAGAGAAGGCTCACCACTGTTTAGAAGTTAGAAGAATATTAAAATTCTATTTTGACCAAACCAAGGACTTTTGCAAGACACACCTTATTTGTCACATTTGGTGGATCAAGGCCTGTACAGCAAGTGTCCAAAGCTTCATTATCCAGATGGATGACGGCAGCCATCCAGAAGGCATACAAGGCTCGGCACAAAGAATCCCCAATGGCCATGCACGCTCACGACATCAGGGAGAAGGCAGCGGCTGTTGCCTTCTAACATCATGTACTGCGCAAGTGATTAGCAAGGTGACGACATGGGCCACTACATTGTCCTTCTGCAAGCACTACTGTCTGGGTACCAGTGCCGGGGCTGATGCAGCATATGTCCAGGCTGTCCTCCGTAATCTGTTTGACTAGATTGTCAGGATGGACGAAAGGGGACTGGGTGTAGGCGTAATCAAGTGTTACTCACCATAGTGACTAATGTACTGTTAGTCCATAGTCCCCTTTCCTCAAACGTCCCACCAACCCCCTAAAAACAAGCAGCGAAGAACAGTCAAATACAGCTGACAGGTCAAAGGGGATTCAAGTGTGGAGCTGGTGGGCGGTGTTAGGGGAGCACATGCTTCCAGTGTTGCACCGCTGCACATGTATAAATTTAAAGGGAAAGTGTTCTTTTTCTGGTGAAAGGTTCTGTTCCTGTCCCTAGCGAGGTACGCCCTCTACAGTAACATGGAAAGGGGACCAAGATCCACCACGGCTCCTGGCACAGGTGCCTAGGGCATCCATCCTACTGTAGCTCGCTCCAAGGTTGTTAATCGGGGCGTTAGGACTATCAGCTGAAGGCTCAGAGCCTACCAGAATGATTTCTGAGGTCGATGCTTCCGCTTCGGGTGCAAAACCCAAGCTATATCCTCCCATGTCAGAGGCCTCTCATGGCGCAGGGCGTGGCTCAAGGCTTCAAAATGGTGGTGAGGCACATGGCTGAGCCTGTTAGGCCGGTGGCTATCATGGATCCAACTCTGGTCCTGCTGTGCTCTCGCCCATTGAATGGGCTTTGCAGGAAGATCCCAGTCCCCTTTCCTCTGGAAGCGGCAGCAGTTTGTATGGTACAGGCGTCTGGTCTCCTCCGGGGTACATCTACCCATCGCAGCCTTGTGGCTGCACACATCAGGCACCTTAGCCAGGCGCCGAGACCCACCGACTAGCAAGGACTACTTCTTTGAGCATTTCTTCCTCATGTGTTCCCCTCAGGCTCCTGAAGAATATAGTGAAGGAGGTGATCCTGCAGTTGGTGGCACCCTCCTCTGGTCCCTCCAGTGCCGGTCCCATCCGCATCCCAGGCCCTACTAGTTGTTCAGACCCCTCAACCTCCTGTACCACCAACGCCTCCCCCTCAACAGCCATTCGACTTGTCTTTGGCTCTCGACTTCCGGGGGGGGGGGGGTTGGGATTGGTGCGGCGGTTGGAGAACTCTGTTGGCACCAGTGTCCCAGTGCCTGGACTCACTTCAGTCTATAAAAAGGGGGGCTGCAGCGATGACTGCAATGACGCCCAGGATGATGTACCCTCTGCATCCGTTAAGGCCTTTCATGACTGCTTTCAGGGCTTGGATGAGTTCTTGGTGGTCCCTCTGCTCGAGGAAGTCCCCCAGGAGTCGGGAGTGCTAGGAGAGGTTTTGGGCAAGCGCACCACAATCTGGTCTGGCATCCCTTTCCAGAAGGATGTCCTGCAGGTGGCGAGAAAGGTCTAGGTGAAGCCCAGGGCCAACGCCCAGATGAACAAGAAGCTTAGACAGCAGGTTCAGGCTGATGGACGGGGAGCCAATCCTCCTGGCCGCCCACCCGCAGCAGCTTTTCAGTGGTGGCTGAGGACTAGTCTAAAACAGTCTTCGTCCATGGGGGCCACCTGCAGCTTTCTTTCCAAGGAGGACATGGTCCTCAAGTCTTTGGACAAATATTGTTATGCCATTTTAGGACTGCATTTGCGATAAGCATACACTGATACCATCTTGGCCACAGCTAACCAGAAGCTGTGGTGGGAGCTTGGGGAATTTCTACCCGACCTGCCTTTGGAAAGGCAAGCATCCTTCAAGGCTGGTCTGGCAGTTGCGCAGGACCTCATTGTTATGAAGTTGTCTCACTGTATGTAAACAGTTATGGCCATGCTTGCCATTTATAGAGAACAGGGTGTCCATTGTGTATGATGTAGTTAGGGAGAATTCTCTGCAAAGGCTAATTTCCCAAACCTAGTGAGTCCCCCAGCAGCTTTGCTGGATTTTTGGGGTTTATTTTTTTCTCCTGCTAATAGTGAGACTCTCTTTCTCCCACTCTTCGGCATGATTTGAGGATGTCCTTTGACTTTGTAATGTGTTTTATGGGCTATGGGGTCTCTTACTCCATAGGGCTTCATGTGTTTTTTGGTAAGTGTTACACAGCACCCTCATTGCAGTAAAAAAGGGGTGTCATAGTGACCCCCAAACATAGACTCCATACCCTGGGACAGACTGTCTCCCAGGGCATGTAAAGTCACCATTGACTTTACTAGTCTTAAATTGTGAACAGAACCAGTACAAACCATCATATTGTGGAAGTACTGGTAGGGGTAATTCGATTGCCCCTGGGTCTGTTTTCCAAGGGGGCACTGTCCGGTCTCCCCTTGTCGAGTTTCTGGCTGGTGGCAGTGGTTACCACACAAAATATTCCCTATGGGATTTTCCCATTCATTTTAAATGCACCACTTTTTTGGTGCAATGTTAGATACCGCCTGGTTATTTAATATTTATTCCCCGGTTGGGTCTTTTTGCCAGGACTCGGTTTTAAAATGGCATTTGTGTTCGCCTCTTTAACTCCAACCCAAGTCGAACCCTTTGTTCCACTTTTGGCGGGCTTCTCCACAGAAGCCTCCAAAAGTGGTGCCACTGTGTCTGGGTCTACAGGATGTGTGGGAGAGGGGGGGAATAGGCACCCTAGACTGAGTTGCCTTGGCAACTCAAGTCGCATTCTTGTGTGATTGGCCCAGTGGTGAGCCGCCCGGCTCACCACTTAGCATGTTTGATTGACAGTTAGGCTGATGAATGGGGGTTTTGCTGCATAAAAGCAGGGCTTTGGCGACTGGAACTTCAGACGTCGCCACAGGACCAAAGAATCCGAAGAGGGGAGAAGCTGAGCCATCTACAACGACGACACCACTGGTGGAGCCCTGCTGTACGAAACTCGCCACTTTCCCGACGACAGAGAAGATCTTCTTCGAGGAGAGTCTTCTTCCCTTTGAGCTGGATCTACCAACCAGTTAACCTTTTTCGCCTTCCTGTATCGTCTCGTGGTCGATTCGCCCTTGCCAAGCACCCCGGTGCCCAGATAGCGACACTTCACCACTGCCGCGAAAAAAAAATGGTAGTACCTTTTAACCGGGAAACTCTGCGGCTGGTTTCTTCCCTGGCAGTGCAACGATCCCCAGCTTTCCTCCACGTCGAGATCTTCTCTTCCCCTGGACGAAGCACTGACTTGCACCCGCTGCTAGGAACAACTGCCCCCGCTGGAGCTTTCTCGCCATTTCAGGTACTGCGTCCCGCCTGGTCTCCCTTGCAACAGACTGTCCAAGGTGTCCCGTAAATCCCCGACTTTCTATCCTGGGGTGACCTCGGACCTGTTAACATTACTTACCTTTCTATCTTCATCCGACCTCTTTTTGACTTTCCTGCAAAGACTTTTAGTGCATTTCCACTGTGTGATCTTGGGCACATTCCGCCTTGCTCTCCAAGAGTGGGCCTGGCCTATGAACTTTTTGCTCTACAGTATACCCTGCCTTTCTTGACTTGCTGTGGTTTCTTAAGTGTTGGTATTGTGTGTTTTCCTATTTCTGCCTTTTCTCTCCCTTTTTAAATGATTATTGGAGTGCCATCTATGGTTACGCGCTCACCTCTGTTTTGCTAAATAAGTGGTGTCTTAACCTAGACTTGTCAAATAATTAATTAGGGAGGTGTATATATTTCTAGTGATTTTGTTTGAACTTGCTTGACATATTAGTGCCAGTGTATTTGTACAAGTGTGTTTTTAAATAATTATATACTTTTATACCAAAGCTCTGGTCACTGTTTGCTTGTACTACTGTATTTTGGGCCCTATTGTGTATACTCTATATACTGCCTAACTCTTCTTGAGAGAGGTCTGACTGCTCAGCCACAGCTACCAGGTAAATGTGGGTGGTGCGGACTGCTACCAATTGGGTTTAGTTCTAACACCTGTAATCTTAAACTTTTTGCAGTGGTCCCCAAGGGAACTGCACAGGTTTCTGCCTAACAGTAGTATTGCGGAGCCAGTCGCTGAGGGAGTCGCAGTCACTGCAGTTCACTCTCTGTGCGCTCTGTTCCTGTTTTCAGAGTCTTTCTAGGGTTTCCACACTGCAAAAGTGTAGGAGGACCTTCAAATACCCCTCAACGGCTGCTGAGCAGCCACGAAGTGGCCGCAGAGCCAGTCGCTGAGGGAGTAGCAGTCACTGCAGTCCCCGTCAGGTCAGGAAGATGGGAAATGGATCCGAGGACTTCGCCCCTGTTGCCCAGCTCCGTACAAAACCTCCTACCTGAAGGCGACGGCGAAAAAAGATGCCTGCGCAGCTCCCGCATTGCGTACCGCGAGTCAGCTGTTGCACATCCACTCAGGCACTGCATGCTCTCAACTCAACCATGGCGTTGGAGCTGCGGTCACATCAGGCAACCGACAAACGCCCCGCCTTGGAAGATCCAGAGTACAATCTCAGCTGATAGAACAAGTGGGCTGAATCAAATAACCAGCTCATGTATCAAGCCCCGCCTAAACGGATTGAGAACTGGCCTTCGCGCCAGCAACGAACCAGACACCTTGCTTGAAATTCTGAGATCTAAAATGGCTCAGCAGACAACCTCGCATACCAGCACCCCGCTTGCCACCACTGCGGGCACCACCCCTCCGTGGGAAAGTAGGTTGGCTGGCCCGCGCTTCCTGGCGGGGAACTCACCAAAGGAGTGGCACGTGTACCTGCTAATACAAACGCGACCCCCGAAGATCCCTCACTCACGGTGCACCAGGACTCCTCTCCAGCAACTCGGCCGGAAGACGCAACTTGCCAAGTGATCCCAGAGCCTCTTTGCCTAGTGTCACCCTCAAAGTCATCTGGGGAGAAGGAACCGAAAGCCCATCCGAACTCTGACTACAGCAGCCCAAATCCATGTGAGCACGGATGGAGCCGACTGCCCCCTCTTGGTGGCCGCGGGCACCAAGGGAACCGAAAACAACTCCAGTGAGAAGAACATTCTCACTGAAGGTCGTTATCGCTGCCCGACCTTCACGACCAGACAAGGACCAACCTACCGACAAACATTATCAAACTGTCCCAAAACGCTGAAACTCAAATGCTGGTGGAAAACTGCAGGGCGCACAAACCAGCTCGCTCACTAGAGAGCGAAGAATCAACTCAAGGTAACTTACGCATATTCAATAATCAATCCAGCAGCATCGACCCTCCCAATTCCCATGCGGAACTTTTCACCTTCAAATCTGTTCAGGCCCGACCAGAAGTTCCACAATGCATCATAATAGAATCGCCCTCAAAGGCAGTACTGGACACCCCTAAATTAACTGGAGCAAGCACAAAACCCAGCATAATGGAAAACAAAATAAAAATCACTCGCTCCTAAAATCTCAGGACTCAAAAAGACAAAAAAGAAGCCAACATGCGGCACCAAAAAAAAGTCAATAGTAAGTGAACTCAAATTTCACTACCATGTTCCCACTACCATCAGGAGAAGAGAAACTGGATCCATCCTGTGCCGCGACGGACCCTGGGTCTCCAATCACTGTGGAAGACTTTCTGCCGGACGAAAACCTGATGAATATCTCAGAGCATCTCCAGTAAGATATCAAAAAAAATAAGGAAACCTGTCGAGCCTCAACCTCAAGCAATGGTACAAAGAAACGTATTCAGCTCCAATTTGGAAAGAAAGTAAAGTGCGACAGCATTCAGTCAACGCGAACCAAGAAGCCCAAGCCAACATTGAGGGAAGAGAAATTATAACCAACTCATCTCCCCACCGCCTCGCAAATCTCGAAAAACAGAAGGCCTGTCAGAACAAATATCCAGGCGCATTGTGGAGCGCCAAAGGAGACACTCGCCTAACGATCAATACAACTCGAGACCAAATCTCAGGATGAGATCGTCCATTCCAAACCTCAACGAGAGCGAACCTAAAACTAGCCTCTCAATTTAAGAACAGAAACCATAGTCTCACGACAATTCTTAAATTGGAACAAACAGCTAGAAACCAGGATGTCATCACACGGAACAGAGGAATGGTTCTAAAAATCTTCAGGAAAAACAGGGCGTTAAAAACTTACATCGGACGATCTTATCCTAGTGGGACCGTATCACAAGGCAGCAAAAGCCAAGTCTTACCTGCACATAAAGTCAGAAGCGCTCAAATTCCCCCTTAAAGGAGGACAGGAAGAGCTGTCACAACGCAGCTTCCAGCTGACGGACGTCACCCAAAACAGTTGACGTGAAAACACATTCCTCATTGAAAAAATCTCCCGCAAGAACACACTACATATCCAGAACTGAAACTCTGTACAAAAGAAACAAGCTTCATCACGACACAGCAGGTGATTGTGATGACACCACGAAAACCACTGAAAATAACTCATAAAATCCACAAGACTTCAGCATCAGGGAGTCAACTTGTGCAATGCCGCGAAGAACACAAGCGCTCCACCAAAGACAATCCTCTGCACAACACCTCTGAATTCCAGGAAAAATTGAGGTATCGAAGACGCGAAGAAGAAAACCACTCTTCTGCTGAAAAGAACCAACACATTAAACCTCAAAGGGAGAACCATTCAGCACCGACAAAAACTTTGGGCATGGTTGCCAAAGATTTTATCTACTACTATGAGGAAATGGCAATCGGTGAGGCCCACGCGGATGGGGCGATCTTCACCGAACATGGCAGCCACGAACCTAAAATTAGCATCTTGGAATACACGTGGCTACAACCATCTCACGATAACCGGAGGCATTGATTTGGGGCAGTTCGACATACTCGCTCTGCAAGAAACCTGGCTGACAGAGAAACTCCACTTGGACGGGTTCGAGATTGCAATTTCATCGGCAACGAAAAGCAGATTGGGGCGTCCATCTTCCGGACTTCTAGCTGTTAATTCGGGGAGCAGTATCAACATCCAAGAAACCCTTTAAGCCTCAAAACACCATCTAGTGGTACAAACTGGGTTAACTACGATCCAAATGTGACAAAAAAACTGAACATCCAAATTGCAATAATCTTCACATACTGGGATCCACAATCGATCACAGATGGGTTCCTGAGGATGATCGAAAATGAAATTGACAACATCTATGCTGACAAACAGATCTCCCATGTTATCATTTGCGGCGACGTTGACGCGAAATGCAAGAGCACCATTGCACTTACACAACAGAACCAACAACAGACTCCATCTGAAAAGAGGAGTGCTCTGGAACAAACTGATTGACTTGCGAGGCTTTCAAAACATAGATCTGCTGTTCCCTAACTCGGGGCGGATCCCGACCTGGCAGAGGGCTAACTCAAAGGGAACAATCGATTAAATCTTTGCATCGGAAGAAATGTTGAAGTTAGTCACAACCTTCGAAGTAATTCGAACATTTGCAAGCGACCACAAACTCTTAAAACCAACATGGAAATCCATCATCTCCAATCCAACACTGACGCAAAACTTGGAGCGCAACGCGCAGGGTAATCGACTAAGAACAGCTGAAAGAGTCTAACAATTGACACTATTATCAGAGACATTTCAACCACAAAGTTGGACCTGAGGGTCAAGTCTACTACCAGCCATTCTTGAGTCGCTATAAAGAGAAGACCGGAAAACATTCCATCCTGAGACAGCCATTACGATAAACAAGTGGTCACTAAATACGCAGCACTGAGACAACTTAATAGGAAAGCAGTACATTTCAACTCTCCTCTTCAACTTGCTGCAGAACCCAAGAAATACAAAGCTTGGGTGAAAGACCACCGTGCAATTCTCTATCCGACTCGAAAGAAATTTTGAGAAAAGGGGCGGGAAAGAATGCCAGAGAATGCTGGGCACTAAAACTCCCAGAAGCCATGAGCGAAACCATACCGTCTAATAGCGTGAGTGAAGAAAGATGGCAATCGCACTTCAAAGCGCTATTTCAAGATCCAACAAATCCTGGCCCCATCCTCCAGGTGGACACAAACACCCTGGGAAGACGTCTCAAACGAAGACATCGCTATAATCATTCACAATCTAAAAGCTTCGAGAGCCCCTGGTCCAGACGGGGGTTACAAATGTCGACCTTGAAAGCTTTCCGTCCAAGTGGGTTCCTTTCATCAGCTTGGTCTTAGGCAGATGCTCCAATCTAAAAATGATCCCAAGATCATGGACTTTGACAGTGATGCCAATATACAAAAAAGGCGATCGAGCAGACCCACAAAACTATCGGCCAATAGCCCTCCTAGATACAATCGGGAAAATATACAGCATGCTCTTACTAAAGCGATTCCAGGAATGGGCAACATCAGCTCCTAGCGCGACCCCTGTCAAGCCGGCTTTTAAAAAAACTCAGCAACTACAGTGAACATCATGCTGCTCAGCATCGCCAAAAGTAAAATCTTAGAAGGTCCCACAAGACTGTTCGTGGCATTCATAGAACTAACGCAAGCTTTTGACCATAACATCGCTCTGTCCACTAGGTCGAAGCTCCGGTCCTGGAACTGCCCAGAAAACATCCTAGCCCCTATCAAAGCCCTTCATACCTCCACCACCATGATGGTAAAACTTAATAAAAAAGGTCTTCTATCAGCCGAGATACCAACGCGCAGAGGTATAAAGCAGAGGTGCCCTCTGGTGCCTGCACTATGCGTGACCTTCCTGGGAGACTTCAAAGACTCGAGCTTGACCATCGGAGCCTTTCCTCCAAAAATCAGGTGAGTCCCAGTGCCTTGACTACTCTACGCCGATGACATCATACTGCTAGACCAGACTCAGATAGGCCTCCAAAGGCAATTGAATCATCTGTCACAGTACATCAGTCAATCAAATTTGGAGATAAACAAGACAAAAACAAACATCCTGATTCTGGAAAAGAAAGCGAAAAGATCAAAGTCCTTTCAATGGAGCCTTCAAAAAGCCCAGATTGAAACATTGAGCGACACTAATATCTGCGTGCAATAGTCAACAGCACTAGAACAGAACTGGGAATACACAGACATCTTTGGATAAAAACTTTCTCACTGACAACTCAGGCATGTGTGCTAGACAAGAAATTCTGACGCTTCTCCTTAATCCCGATACTCAAATTCTACAGAGCAAAGGTGGTCCCTGCGTTAACATACGGAGGAGACGCTATGTCAGCAATCCCTGAAACATTCTGGCAAAAAAATAGAGGGACATTTCTGGAGATCAGTGATTAATCTGCCATGATGGCAGCCATCAGAAGAGAACTAGGATTCTCCTCTCTCATAGCCACAGTGGACTTCAGCAGCATCTCCTCGTTAGGCAGAAACCTGTGCAGTTCCCTCTGGGACCACTGCAAAAGATTTAAGACTACAGGTGTTTGGCAGTAAACCCACTTGGTAGCAATCTGTACCACACAGATTCACTTGGTAGCTGTGGCTGAGCAGTCAGACTTCCCTCAAGAAGAGTTAGGCAGTATACAGAGCATTCACAATAGGTCAAAAGAACACAATAGAACAAGTAAACACTGACCAGGGCTTGGTGTAAAAGAGAGATCATTTATTTAAACCACATGTAGAAAAACACACAGGCACTAATGGTAAGCAATTCAAAAACAGTCACTAAAAGATGGCCACTCCCTTAGAAGAATATTAGACAAGTCTTAAGTAAAGCCCCACTTATTTTCAGACGGCGGAGAGCGCTCAACACAGATGGCACTCTAATAATTTGTTTTAAAAGGGAGAGAAAAGCAGAGAATAAATTGAAGCAGGTCCCAACACTTTTACAAGAACACAACAAGAGAGGAAGGCAAAGTAAAACCGTGAAGTTAGTTCAGTAGGCCGGGTCCACTTTAAGAGGATCAAAACGAAATGTGTCCAAGGTCACACGGTTGCAGTGCACAAAAGTCTTGTAATGGTTCAAAAAGGAGTTGGGCCAAAGAAAGGGACTAGTTAGAGGGTCAAGGCGGCCAGCCCAGTCAAGAAGGTTAAGGGGTTATTACCTTGTAGCAATCTTTAGAAAGGGAGGCCTGGCGGACACGGTACCTTAAAGTGGTGAGAATACTCCAGTGGGGGCAGTTGTTCCTGGCAGCGGATGCAAGTCGGTGCTTCGTCCGGGGGAAGAGGATCTCGTCGGGGACCAAGACGGGAGTCAGTTGCACTGCCAGGGAAGAAACCAGCCGCGGAGTTCTCAGTTAAAAGGAACAGTCCTTTAGTTCGCGGTCCAGTGGTAAGTGGCTATCCGGTTGCCGGGGTGCTTGGCACGGCAATTCGACCACAAGCCGGGCTGCGGTGCGAAGAGAAGAAGGTAAACTGGTTGTGCCCACCAGTCAGGGGAAGAAGCCTCTCCAGCCGGGAGATCTTCTCTGTCGTCGGGAAGTGGTGAGTTGGTTCCGCAGGGCTCCACCGGTGGTGTCGTGGTAGGTCGGCTCAGCTTCTTCCTCGTCGGATTCTCAGGTCCTGTGGCGACTTCTGAAGTTCCAGTCCCCAAAGCCCTGCTTTTATGCAGCACACCCCCATTCACTCAGCCTAGCTGTCAATCAAACATGCTAAGTGGTGAGCCGGCCAGCTCACCACTTGGTCCAATCACACAAGAGTGCGACTTGAGTTACCAAGGTAACTCAGTCCAGGGTGCCTAAACCCCCTCCCACACCCCCTGTGGTACCCAGACAGAGTGGCACCACTTTTGGAGGCTTCTGTGGAGAAGCCCGCCAAAAAGTGGAACAAAGGGCTCGACTTGGGTTGGAGTCACAGAAGAGAACACAAACGCCGTTTTAGAATCGAGTCCTGGCAAAAAAAATACCAACCGGTGAATTAATATTAAATAAATAAACCGGCGGTATGTTCGAGGCTATGAGAATTAAATAATTAAAGTTGGTAGCCTCGAACAATGGGAAAATCCCATAGGAATATATTCGCGGTCGAATATAAAAAGAAGTATGCACTGCCACCAGCCAAAACTCGACCAGGGGGGACGGAGACGTGCCCCCTCGACTAACAGACCCTGGGGCAATCGAATTTCCCTGACCAGTACGTCCACTATGAGGGTTTGTACTGGTTTCTGTTCATAATTTGGGACTAGTAAAGCCAATGGTGACTTTACATGCCCTGGGAGACAGTAGTCAGTCCCAGGGTATGGAGTCTATGGTGGGGTGTCACTATGACACCCCTGTGTTACTGCACGGAGGGTGCTGTGTAACACACATAGAAAAAAACACATGAGACCCTATGGAGTAAAGGACCCCATAGCCCATAAAACACATTAGCATTCAAAGGAACACCATAAATTATGTCCAAGAGTGGGAGAAAGAGTCTAACTCTTGGCAGGAGGAAAAAACAAATTCCAGCAAAGCTGCTGGGGGACTCACTAGGTTAGGAAATTCAGCCTAAAGAGAGAATTCTCCCTAACACTCCTTATTCAGGAAAACTATACTTCCCGAAGCCCTCCCTCTATACAAACTGATAGACACCGAACTAGAAGCAGGCAGCTGCAAAATGCTATGCAATTGGGCATCAAAGATAAGAAAGCAGCTGGATTTAATTGCGTGCACGGAAGAGGATCTAATCTCAAATCCACTCAAAATTTTTTTTTTAAAACTAGCAGAGCTGGATTGGACCACCACGCTGGAAAAAACGCAAAAATAAAAACCTCTTGTCTCACCTTCCAGCTTAAATAACGAGACTGAACGAAATACCGCAATTCCTTCGTAGGTTCCCTAACAGACCACCAAGACATTTTTCTGAGGGCGACTAAATCTCTTGCATACTAATGAAATTCTTCACGTCGGAGGTCAATCGTCCACAAAAACATGCAGACTGTGCAAAAATAACGATTACACTCAATCGGTTCGCCACCTCCTAATGTCCTGTCCGGCGATCACAGAGATAAGATTAGTATATCTGCGTCCGGTGCTAGCAGCGAATACCACCCGAGAAGAGGAAGAGTGGTGGCCCAACTGATAGCAGAGATAAAACATCTTGGACAATATCCATGGCAAAAATCTTACAAGCGGCATTGGCAGAATGCAACCAAAAAATCCAATGTTAATGCACAACTACGTGCATGCAAACACCCACAGAACCAGCATGGAGAGACTAGATACTCTGAAACTGTCAATCGCTCAAACTCTCAAAGCAATTATATCAGTGATATAGATGTATAGATATAGAGCTATAGATAGTTGTGTGAAATGTCAGTGTAAGATAGTTCTGAGCAGGGTGGCCTAGCCTGCCTGTGACCAGAGAATGTGTACTCTTAATGTTGCTTCTATTCTTGTTGGCACTAGCCAGCCAGGCATAAGGTTGAGCTGGGGGTCTGTACTTCATGACCTGCAATAAAGATTTGATCTCACTGGAAACTGCGTGGGACTATTCTTCACTCCTGAAGTCTTTGGTTTCTTACATAGACACAGCCAGCAGATGTCTGTGTCTTGGCGTCTAGATTAGGACAGTGTGGATGCATGGCTCAAAGGTTTCATTTGACGTGCAAGAGCGGGTCCTCGAGCTGCCTTTCGAGGGCTTGGACCTCTCTCATTCGTCAACAGATGACTAGTTGACCAAAAAGAAGTCCTTAGCCATCCTGACAAAGCCAGGGCAGAAGTCCTTGCCTTCAATCTCAAGGGAGGACCGAGTTCAAACCTTGTGCTTTCAATGGCTTAAGGGGGGTTCCGGGACTAAGCTACACGGAGGCCTGACTGTTCGCCCAGCGACAACCGGAGGAAGCAGCAGAGGATTTTATGTGGGTTTTTCCACTCCCCCATCCTCTGGCCCACCTCAGACAACAAACTGAAGTCTAGGTCGATGAACAAAGCTCTCCAGTGGGGGGCCATCTGGCTCTTTTCCAGGACACAGGGAAGTATCCTTTCAACAACCCTTGGATCGTAGCCTTTTCTCCTTGGTCTTCAGTCTTCCTCTTCCATCCTCTCCTCTTAGTCAGATGGGGTCCCCTGCTTTTTTATGGGAGGTCCTTTCTCTGTTGGAGATGCAGGTGATGAAACTGGTTCCTCAATCAGACGGGGGCTCTGGGTTCTACTCCTGGACCTGTCGTTTCTAAATCTGTATTTATCGCTAGAATGCTTCAAAATTAGTCCCGCGCACATAGCAATCTGTGTGCTAGCGTCTGGATGCGATTCCTGGACCTCAAGGATGCGTACCTGCATGTGCCCATCTACCAACCGCATCAGAAGTTACTGTGGTTCACGATTGTCGCACCAGTTTCATTACAAGGTTCTGCCCATTGGCCTGAACTCTGCCCCTCGTGTCTTCAATAAGTTGATGACCGCTGTGGTCAGTCTCCTCCCCTTGCAGGGCCATCATCTATACCCCTGTCTGGACGACTGGCTGGTGGGGGTTCGCTCACCCGAGATTCTCGCTCAACCAGATCAAGTCCGTTGTGCCCCTCCCACAATCTGGTCTTTCTAGGGCCACGTTGGAACACGGCTGTTCTGCAGGGTGTCCCCCCCACCCCCCCCCAATGTCAGAGGCTCCTCGCCCTTGGCAAGGTAATACGGCACTTTGTGGCCAACTCTACCACCTCGGTATGGTGGTTCCAGCACCTTCTGGGGATTTAAGGCCTTGTGCGTGCTCACTGTGCAGTACGCTCGCCTCAAGATGGGGCGCTTCGAGCACCACCTGGCGGCCAATTGTGATCAGGCGAATGGGGTCTCAGTTGGATAGGATTCCCAATACCCCTGCTCCTCCTGCCCAATCTTCACTGGTGGATGATGGACGGCATTGTTTCAGTGGGAGCCCCATTCACCCTGCCGCAGTCTACCCTGGTGGTGACCACAGACTCCTCTTTCTGGCTGGGGGGCTACTCTGGAGGGCTACGTGATTCATAGCGCATTTGTCCAGGGCGAATGCCCTCCCTCATATCATCAATCTTCTTCAGCTCAACAGTGTGAGCCTGGCTCTTAAGGTGTTTTTGCCCTTCATCAGGAACTGGTCTGTTCTGGTCTTGATGGACAACTCTATTATATTTTACCTGAACAAGCAGGGTTGGTAACCTTTGAAAAACCCCTGTGTCCCCTCCACCCCCCACCACCCTCTCCTCCTCTGTCAGGAGGTGGTATCGATCTGGGAATGGGCCCTGGAGCTAGGGGTTTTGTTTTCTGCGATCCAACTTCCAGCAATGCAGACACAGCCCAATAGAGCCGCTTGGGATTCAGCACCTACAAGTGGGAGTTGCACAACGACTCCTTGTTGCCCCTGTGCCATCATTGGGGGTTCGAGGACCTGGACTTACTCGTGTCTTCCCAGAATTCCAAGTGCCTTAGTTTGCTTCATGGGCAGGTTGGGGGTCACTGGAGACGCCTTCCAGATTTGTTGGCACGGCCGCAGGTGTTAAGCGTTGCTGCCCACCCCTCTGCTCCAGCCGACCCTCTGCACGTACTGGGCTTTGGTGGGCTGCAGCCGCATTCTGATTGCCACCACTGGCCTTCGAGTCCCTGGTTTTCGGATCTGCTGTAGTTTAGCTCCCAGGATCCTGTCTACCTTCTGATCTCCAGCAGTGGTTTCCTGACGCAGCACAATCTGGCAGTGGAACATCCGGATCCAGCCAAGCTGGTGCTGGCAGCCTGGTTCCTGATCAGCTGAGGCTTCAGCATACTCTATTTTCAGAGGACAACTGGGACATCATTGAACAGGCCAGTAGGCCCTAGACTCTGTCCCATTATAAGAGCAACTGGACTAGGTTCTGCTATTGGGCTTGTGACAAGGGTCTGGACCCCCTTGTCTCCTGTCCGCTGGATGGCATGATACCGTTTTTCAGCACACCTTGCCCGTTCTGGAGTTCATGTGGATACTTGCCGCACTTATTTGGCAGCCATTTGGGCTTAAAAGAATTCCCCTCAGCATGTTTCCGGCGGCCAACCTGGTGGTTAAGGCCCACCTTAAGCGGCTGTCTAGGCTTTTTCCTCCAGTGCACAGGTTGCACCCGATCTGGGACCTCAATTTGGTTCTGGCAGCTTTGCAGCGCAAGCCTTTCGAGCCGATGGCCTCTGTGGACATACGCTTGATAACACTGAAGACCGTTTTACTGGTAGCTCTTACCTCTCCACGCAGGGTTAGTTAGCTGCAGGTGTAAGCCCTGCACCCGATAAGGTCATATTGCGCACTCACCCAAACTTCTTGCCCAAGGTGGTCTCTAGATTTCATCTAAATCAAGAGATCTGCTTGCCGGTATTCTTCCCGAACCCGCAGTCCGAGGCCAAGATGGCCCTTCATTCCTTGGACCTCAAGCGGGTCCTCAAGTACTCCTACGTCCCGTCCACTTTCCTCCATAATGTATCGGCGTCCATAGCTAGGCACGGGAACCGATCCCTTTTCACCAGAAAAAAACATCTTTCCCCTTTAAATTGAGTCGTGCCTAGGGGCGTGGCTCCAGGAGCATGTGCTCACTTGACTCCGCCCACCAGCGCCACACCTCAGTTCTCTTTTCTGCGTTGGCAGGAGCAGACCTTCCTCACCAGCGTTGTGGTTGAGGCCTTAGTTTAGCTAGTAATTCCACATGCGCCAAGTCTTCCCCTAAGGGATTTGGTCCCATGATTTAATTTGAATTTCTCTTTTCAATATCCTCTAGGATTTCAAACTACACCGTCCACCGGTGCGTCACCCGGTGCCTGTCTGCCACAACGGGTTTCAGTAGATGCCTAGCGTGCAACGGTTCTTTTCCTACCCCCGACCAGCACAGGCTCTGCCTCCGGTGCCTTGGCAATGACCACCACTGGGAGGGTTGTTAAGCATGCAGCACCATCACACCCGGGTCCGTGAAGAACCGGTTGGCGAGGTCGAGCAAGCCATTTTTCTGGTCTCCACCGGACCACATTAAGGAGTAGGTCAGGAGGGAAACAAAACAGGTGAGTATTTTGTTTAAAGCACACAGCAAGTTTGACTCCTTCCTCAGGATGCGACCTAGCGCAAGGGGCTCTGTTCTGATGCTTGCTAATCTGCTTAGAATCGCATGCTGTGCATATGGTCCGACATCCAGTGGTAACCGCTGAGTATTGCATCTTGTCTTTCGGGGACCGAAAGGGGTCGTCGGCATAGGCATGTCTGAAACACTACCCCTATCGTGACGTGTAGTGTACCCAAAATCCTTCACGTGCCGAGGTCCTCAGATTGTTCTTTTTCTGCCCAGATAACTGGTCGCCCTATAACGGAGCTCTTGCATAAGAGACATGGTTTATCTTTAACCGGCTTGTCGGTTTCCCCGTCAAGTCACTTCGACAGGAAGGCAGTGGATATGCCATGGCATCCCGATTCTCATGATTACTAGGAGGACAGTCAAGAGCCTCTTTTGAACGCCCTACGAGACAATCTTCGACGCCGTAGAGCAGAAGATGACGTTTTTCCACCTGTAGGTCCTTCTGAGTCCTATAAATGGACAAGGGAGACATTTGAAGGATGTATGGACCGCTTGGACAAAATTATTAGTTTTTCCTGAGCATACTTCCCTGAAAAGATCTCGTGGAGAGCCTAATCTTCAACACATCTACAAGATCAGCCTTCTGTACCTGTCCAGCATGAAGACATTGTCCAAATGGACACTTATAGAGACATTTATAATGAAGAGGAAGAAACTTCCTTTCTACAGAACTATGAGGACCACCAGGCGGATGCCACGGACAATTGGGAAGAAACCCAGCAGGTGGAGACTGACCTATGGACACTCCCCCCATCAAGATCATGACACTGATGTTTTGTGCCTGGATTCCCCTCCGTCCACCCGGCTCGCCAGGCATCACCTGTAGACTACCAGATGGCCTTCAATACCATGTTAAAGAAGGCAGCTGAGCATTTTCAGATCTCTACACACGAGGCTGTGCCTGAGCAGGACTTTGTAGAGGATATTCTTAAGGAGAAACCTCCCTCTGGCCAGGCCATTCACCTCAATTCTATTAAGAGAAGGTTGGCTCCCTCTCTTGTATCACCGGCGCAAACTCAGGCAGTGAACCCAAGAGTTGAAAAGTTATTTCGGCCAGCTTCTTCGGACCCACTATACATTAAAGGGCATGCTACCCCCGATTCTCTGGTAGCGACTACCACTCGGAAACAGGCAGGAGTACCCCTTGCCACAGGGGAAGCACCTTTAGATAGGGAATCCAAGAGGCTGTATGCATTGGGCAAGCAAGTCACCTCGGCTACTGTGTACACCATGCGTATAGCAAATACTACGCTGTGTGCGAGTTATGCAGACGCTCAGTGGAACCTAATCCAGGAAGGCTTGCAGGAGGTCCCAGAACCAGTCAAGTCCAAACTTCTCTCTATAGTTGCCGAAGGAAGGCAGGTGAACCAGAATGTGATAAAGAACACTCTGGAGCCGGCCGAAACAGCAGGCAGGTCCCTAGCACAAGGAATCTTACTCAAAAGACACGCTTGGCTGCGCATCTCAGGGTTTAAGCCCGAAACACAGGCTTTGCTCATCAATAAGCCGATTGAAGAAGCTAACCTCTTCGGAAAGATGGTTGATGAAGCCCTAGAAACAGCCAAAAAAGAGCATGAAACTCTGAAGTCCCTGCAGCAGATCACTTGGAGACCGTCCACCCAGAGATGAAGTAACTCTCGGCAGTCCTTTCGAGGGCAGTCCCGTGCAAACCAAAACTATGGCACGGGAAACATGCATACTTTCATATTTCAATGTTGCCAGTGCACAGAAAATATCTAAGGTTCATGATAGAGGACAGGCATTACCAATTCAAGGTACTCTCCTTCGGCATTGCCTCGACGCCAAGGGTGTTTACAAAGGTCCCGGCAGTAGCTGCAGCACACCTGTGCACGTTATCTGTCCTGGTTTACCCTTACCTCGACGACTGGCTCATAACAGGGGACTTGTACGACATATGTTTTCTGAATACCCAAAAAAACAGGGACCTTCTTTTCAGTCTGGGGTTCTCTTTCAACGAGAAGAAGTCCAGTCTAGTCCCCAGTCAAACAAAACAATTTCTGGGGGCTCTAATCCGGACGGAAGACGGCCTCGTTTTCCCCTCCGAGAGGATTCAGAACATGCTTTTCCAGATCCCTCAATATGTAGCCAGTCGGGAGGTGACGGTGCGCAAAGCTGTGCATGACGGCGTCATGCATATACTTGGTTCCCCACGTGCGGCTGCTGTTACGCTCACCTGGATTCCACAGCGGCGTAGAACGAAGCTGGACTGCTGTGGTCTCCACCAGTATGACTCGTAGTGAAGTGATGATCGACTGCACTTTCCCACTGTTTAGTCTGCCTGCCCCGCAAGAATATTTTCCTAAAAGCAGTAAAGGGGATTAGCCACCCGTGATAGAGAGGTTACGCTAACACTATTTTCCCTGAAAACTTCCAGTATTGCCCTTCATAAAGTATTACCTTATTGTTTGGAAGGATGAACTCTCCATCCTGCGTGGAGTGCAGGGGCGCATAGAAGTTGTTACTTCACTGATCCAAAGGTGTTTGGTAGAGTTCCAGACAAAAACCGAATGTATAGTTCTTTTAGCGTTCAAATGTCTGTTTATTCACTCTTGCTCCTTTCATACCTTTTCTCTTGCAGCGTGATCCAAGGAGTGAGTTCGCCTCGATGGATGAAGGTAGCGCTTAGGTAAGAGTCAGTTTGTACCAAGCACTGTCTAGCAAGTAATATTGTTCTAAATGTAATTAACCAATAGTTCTCTATCTTCTTTGCAGGTGCAGCGCCTTGCCAAAAATGTCTAACGTAGGATGGTGACCAGCGCTGCCTCGAGCGGTAAAATTCTGAGTAAGTATCTTGCGGTAAGTAAAAGAATGTCTTTGGCGGAATTTTTGTTGTTTGTTCTTGTCTTTTCAGATGCTGATGCTTCGGGTGGCGATTCAACGGGTGCTGCGCCAGGTCGTGGAGATGCTCCGAAGACAGGTGAGTATGGCGCGGCGCTGCAGCTGGCAATGCGACGCAGTTTATTTTAATGTCTTTTTCCTTTATCCACAGGTGTGGCTGCTCCAGGAAAAGATGACCAAATCGAAATCTCCTTGTTCTGACCTTCTCTTCTTCTTTCCTTTTCTCTAGGAACGGCTCCGGACACAAGACGGGTGTGGCTGTAGACTGAATGCTGGGCTGCAGACACGGTGAGCGTTACGCTGCTAAGATGCAGAGTAACGCGAAGCGTGTGCTGCTCTTCGGGCGTGGTTTAAATGGCATCAAAAAAGTAGTTCCCAGGTAAGAAGTTTTAGTACCACACCCAAGCAGAAAAATAGTTCCTAAAGGAAAGTAGTCCCTTCATGGCCTCATGATGGCCTGTACATGAGTTCTTTGCAGGATGACCTGCATAGTTTTAAGTTGGCAATATGACCCTGGCGCCTAAGGCGCCAGGACTGAACCCATATAGCCCCTAGGCAGGGTTTTGAGAATTCCTGTCGTCTTGGGTGCCTGTTCCCTGGACAGATAGACCTGTACCGGATGTCTGGGGGCAGGCATTGTGACAGCTGCGCATGCATCCCATGCAAGAGTGGCTGAACAGCCAGTGGGGTCAGGCCAGCGGACAATGGGAACATCTGGTAGTAGTCTCGCCAGCCCTCGTTCTCTCTCTCTGCAGTGGTGGTCAAGAGAAAACCTCTTGAAGGTGAAGACCTTCACCACACCTGCAGTGGAAGCCACTCTCATGACACTCATCGCTCACGGGGTGGGGAGCTCACTTGCTTCAACAGACAGCACATGGAGTGTGGGCCCCACAAGTAGCGTCCAACCATATAAATTTACTGGCACTATTAGCAGTGTTCAAGGCATTGAAGGCCTTTTAGATGCAACTGCAAGGGAAGACAGTGCTGATTATAACGGACAGCACTACAGCAATGTACTACCTGAACAAACGGTGGCACACATTCTCCAGGGCTATGCAAGCTGTCCCAAAACATTTGGATATGGGCTCTCAAACACAATGTCTGTTGTCCCAATATGTTCCAGGGGAACTCGATCTTCTGCCAGACGTGCTCAGCAGAGATTTTCATGTGGCCGACAAATACGAATGGCGTCTGCAGGAAGACATTGGTTCCAACATCTTCGCAGAATGGGGCTTCCCAGAGATCGACCTGATGTCGACTCAGGAGAACAACCAATGCCAAGACTACGCCTCCAGGTACCCTCAGAACCGCTCCAAGGGGGAACGGTCTCTGGATCACATGGTCAGGGAAATTTGCTATGCTTCCCACCAAACACACCCCCCTATAGCACATTCTACTCGAGGCACTGGGGCATCCATAGCATTCATTGCAAATGTTCCCCTTTAGTCCATTTGCAAAGCTGCAACCTGGAGTTCTGTACACACCTTTACAAAACACTATTACCTAGACGCAAATTCTAGGTCTGATTCTCAGGTGGGGTCAGCAGTACTAAGACATCTTTTCTCTACTGTTCCTTCTCACAACCCACCTCTAACTCCGGGTACTGCTCGCTAGTCTATGCACAGCATGTGATTCTAAGCAGATTAACAAGCATCAGAAGACATGCATTACTTACCGTAATAGCATTTCTGATGATTGTATCTGCTTAGATTCACATGCGCCCTCCCCGCTCGGGGTGGAAGGAACATAGACATCTTACTACTTCTCTCTTCTTCATGTACTCACTCACTCACAATAGCCTTGGGCTCCCTCATGGCAGAAAAATTAAATCGAAGGACATCGGCGCGTGAGGGATTTTGGGTACACTACACTTCACGATAGGGCTAGTGTTACAGACGCGCCTATGCCGACGTCCCCTTTCGGTCCCCGAAAGACAAGATGCAATACTCTGCGGTTACCACTGGATGTCGGACCATATGCACAGTATGTGAATCTAAGCTTACAATCATCTGAAATGCTATTACGGTTAGTTATGCATGTCTTACCGGCAAGGGTACTGAGGCTCAAGCAGTTACCCACCTCACGGTTGAGTGGTCCATGGATCCTCCTAGTCCTGCAGTTGAGGATCCAGGTGGCTCCGATTCTGGGTCAGTTCCCGATGGGCTTGGTTCTGATACCAGGCCTATGCCTCAGGTGGTGCCTAATCGCAGTACTAAAGACACCACTGGCATGTCCGTTCAGCCTTGCAGGTCCACACCGGAGGTGCAAGCCAGGGCCGAACCTACGCAGTCAGGCAAACAGGCAGAGGCCAAAGACAGTACGTCCTGATATGCAGGCAGCACTTTTGGTGGTAAGTGACAAAATGGCAGCGCAGTCAGACAAAATGGGGCGTGCTCAAACGCGCACCATGGCAGTGAACCAGAGACAGGATTTCATGAGACGAGTGGACTGGTCGCCCATGCCCACTCAGCAGGTCACTTGGTGCACCTCCTACCCAGCCTCATTGGGGCAGGTGCGCTACACTGAGGCGGGCTATGCACAGGGCAGGCAGAGTGCAATGAGAACTCGGCCGCACAGGTCTGTACCTATACAGGAGCGTACCTTGCCAGTGTGTGAGGAAAGCTTCTTTGAGGATATTACCCATTTGTTGCAATTTCATTAGCGTGAGGAATTTATCAAAGGAATTATTCAAGATATGAGCCCGAGGCACCAGCTCCAGTGCAGCCAAGTCGGATATAGTCGCTGACTCCTAGCACAGGTGTCTCATTATCCCAGCCCACAGAGGCCGAGGCCCCAGCCTAGCAGCACCACCCTCTCGCCACTGCCAGTGGCCCCTCCTAGTTAAGCTGCCTGCCATCGCCACGTACCCACAGGACACTGTGGACCAGGCAGACATGGATGAGTAGGAACAGGACACCACCTCAAGGGCCTTTGAGAACAGATTGGCTAGACTTGCTGAATATCTTGGCATCCCTTAGCCACAGAAAGACCAGGCAGGGGGTTCTAGCGGATGTTTTGACTATCCGCTTAGCCACAAGTTTGGATTTCCCGCTCCAAAAGGATGTGGAGACTTTAGTGACGAAAGGTTGGCCAAAGCCACATTTGTCGCATGCATCCAACTATAGCTTGGATGCAAAATACAGGCAGGCACAAAGCAATATTCCCCTCCTGTCGGTGTACCCGCAATTTCATTCCTCAGTCATTGTGGCAGCGTCCATGTTCACAAAACTTTAGACATCCACCACATCGCTGTGCACTTTGGACTCTTCTTAGGGCAAAGAGGAGAAGGTCCTGGTGGCCTATGGAAGAAAGGTCTACTATGATGCTACTCTCCACCTACAGCAAGCCAGTACAGATGCTATGCTGGTGGCTGCAAATCAGAGGCACGCTGGACGGAGATTGCCGAATTCCTACTGACCTACCTGTGCACAGATAGGCTTGCTCAAGGCTGGTTTGTCAGAAGCTAAAATGGTGGCACAGGACTTAATTGAGTTTTCTTTCGCCCACATTGATACAGCAGGTAGGGCTATCTGTGTGGTTACAGACATGAGGCGGTCATCGTGGCTCCAGGTTCAACACAGACGTACAAGACCGCATCCTCAACGTCTCCTTTGAAGGCGGGGACTTGTTCCACTCTTCCACTGAGGAAGAGTTGGACAAAAAAAAGAGCTCTGACTGCCAAATCACTGGCTAGTCTCGCAAAGCCAGTACCCAAGAGTTTTGGACAGGGGCAAGCGTGTTCTGACGGTGGTCGTACCTTTATTTTTAGAGGCTTCCAGAACCGCTGCTCTAGACAGCCCGACTGTTCCCCCAGAACAGATACGTGCAAACAGATAAACCCACACAAGGGCTTCTTCCAGTCCCCCTCCCAGGCACCAGCCTCTGAGGGAAAGAAACAGTGACGGGGGTCAAGATCCACATTTCTGTGGTGGGGGGCAGACTTGATCTCCACTTTCAGTCCTGGTGGACATGGTTCACAGATCCTTGGATACTCTGCGGTATCTCAGGGCTTGCGCCTTCTCATACCAAAAGTTCCCCATTTCTCCCCTCCCTCCACAAATTGGGATGCCACCCTTCCTTGCAGAGATCTGCTCTTGTAGTGAGCTAGGCAGTAGAGGGAGTCTCTCTCGCAGAGAGGCTTGGTATTTTACTCTTGCATCTTTGAAATGCAAATGGTCATAGATCTGTCCTTCTTAAAGCTTTATCTACCCCTCCAAAACTTCAAGATGGTTACACAAGCACAGATGGCGGAGTCTGTGTTGGAGAGACTGGACGTGCTCCCTGGATCTGAAGGATGTATGCCTACACGTCCCCAATATGGCAACCCCATCGCTCCTCCTTACGGTTTCATGGGCGATCTTCCGATACAACGGATTACCCGCTGAGGAGGCACTGACGCCGCCGCCATCACCCTTTTAACTAGGGCCCAATGAGGAACCCAGCTGTCAATGACAAGACTGACCATCCACAATCATCCTAGTACCCCACAGGGACACCATCTGTCGCAAATAGCCTTGATAAAGACCCACGGGTCGAAACACACATCGGCTGACCATTTTGACCAAATTGAATAAAATAATTTGCATTCATCAGTAAATAAGAAATGGTGTGGAAAATCCATTTGTGTAAAATAAACCAAAAGCGAGGTATCCAGGATATTCCCTGATCAGATCTTCCGATACAAGTTCCTTCGTTTGGGCTAAATTCAGCCCGGAGTGCTTACAACGCTCTAGAAAGCAGTGGCAGTGCTACGTTGGTCGGAAGGTCACAATGTGTACCCATATTTCGACGACTGGTTGGTTTGTGCGGATTCGCCAGCGGGGGTCGAGAACACAGCATCAGGATTAATGCATACTCTCTACGAACTGGGGTTCTCCAACAACCTCAAGATGTTGCAGCTCCAGCCTATTCAATCCTTGACCTGCCTGTGTCTCGAATGGGATAAGGCGGCACAGGTGGTTTTCCCCACCACGGACAAGGTTGCTGTGATCAGGGTGGCCATGGGCCATTTCTTCAGCAGGTTGGTGACCTCCGCATGGTGGTACCAACATCCGATGGGATCGTGGCAGCATGCCTCCTGGCAGTGCAACTTACTAGACTCAAAATGAGGAGATTGCAGTTGCATTTTTCAGCCTCATGGTAACAGGAAGGTGGTTCTCAAGCACCACTGATGTCCTAAGCCCCAATCCCAACACATTTACTCCAGAACCGTCTATGGTGGAGGATGGACACCAATCTTCTGGCTGGCAAACCATTCAGACCGACACGGCCGGCATAGTCCATTACTACGGACTCCTCCCTAGAAGTGTGGGGAGCCACTCTGGACTGTAATGCACATGGCCTATGGTTTAGGGAGGACCAGGGAAGGCAAAACTGACTAGAGAGGATGGCCATATGGCTGACTTTAAAAGCTTTCCTTCCATTTATCTGCAACAGCCCGATCTGCATTCAAACAGACTACTCTACCTGCATGTACTACCTCAACAGGGGTTTGGGGAAGGGATACCAGGTCACCGCCAAAGTGCAGGGTCACCATCGAAATATGGGAATGGGCCATGGCGAACAACATATGGCTCTCCGGGATACACCTTCTGGCCGAGTCCAACCTAGAGGGGTACATCTATTTGCCACCAGGCAGGACAAGAGGTGTCAACAGTTTCTGGGTGGGACTTGGCAGAGGCTCGCTGGGGATGCCTTGTAGCTTGAGTGGAACGGGATGTGGGCTTAGGCATTCCCTACAACACCACTGATCCACAGGGTCATCTACAAGGTCCGAGAGACGCATCAACTAAGACTCCTTCTGATAGCGCCACAGTGGCCTGCCAGACCATGGTTCTCAATTCTTGCGACTGGCGATTCAACTAGATGTCCCCCTCCCAGTGGGGGCGGGGTCCCCTGTTATCTCAGCGGGGTGCCGGGTGGGTCGCAGGGGGTGTAATGCACCCTTCTTGGGAGTAATTAGCCCTAGCAGCCTGGTTACTGAGCAATTGTCGCAGTAGAACTTGGAGATCATTCAGAAGGCAAAAAGCACCTCCACTAGGAATCGATACAGAAGCAAATGGACCAGATTTTGTCTCTGGGCCAAGGAAAGTCGTAGATCTGTTTTGCAACCTTGATCAAGTTGTACTAGGACAAGTGGGGATGCTGCATAAAACATTTGAGCCCATGGCATCTGTAGATCTCAGATTGGTCACTATCGCTCCTGGTGGCCCTTACCTCGGTGTGAAGGATTGAGATTCACGTCCTGGTGGCATCAGAACCATATACTACTTTCCATTGGGACAAGGTGGTGTGCTGGACACACCCATAGTTTCTCCTGAAGGTGGTGTCAGCATTTCACCTCAACAAAGAGATGGTCCTGCCAACTTTCTTTCTGAATCCGAAGGAAGAGACTGAAAAGATGTTGCACTGTCTCGACGTCAGAGCTCTGCAATTCTACCTGGACTGGACAAAAGGTTTGCGCAAGATGGACGCATTATTCGTCCCATTCGTCGGTTCAAAACCAGGATGTCCGTCTTATACATCCTCAATAGCTAGGTGGATGGTTATGGCCATCCTGGTAGCCTACAAGGGGCAGTACTTGAGCTCCAGAAAACATGCACGCTCATGCGGTCAGTGCCAAGGCGACAAGCAGTGGTTTACCAGTGGCATGTACCATGGCAAACAATCAGCTGGGCCACCCCCTCGGCTTTCTGCAAGCATTACTGCTTCGATGCCAGTGGTAATCGCCCAAAAAGTATGGAGGAAAGTGGTGACTTGTCATAGGAGTGAATACAAGTTACTCACCGTAGTGACCAAGGTTCTCCTAGTTGATAGTCCTCGTTCCTCCATACATCCATACAGCCAACCCGTCGAAGGGGACTGAGGTGTGGCGGTGGTGGGCGAAGTCAAGGATCGCATGCATGTGCCCCCATGCGCAACTAAATTTAAAGGGGAACGTTTTTTTTTCCTAGTGAAAAAGGTTTTTTTCCTGTCCCTAGCGAGGGATGCCCATACAGTATGGAGGAAAGGAGAATATGGACTAGGGGTATGCTGGTCACTATGGTGACTCACCTTTAATTTTTACCCCTCTGACGAAATCCTTCCGAAAGTCTGAGGCATTTTTCGTGACTTCCAGGCTTCTATCGCCAGTTGGGTCTTTTAGGCTTTTCGGAGGCGTGTATGGCCATGGTCAAACCAGTGCCTGAGGGGGATCCAGGCCCATGCGGTCAGAACGAAGGCCACGCCCGTCAAGATTCAGAGACCTGCTTCTTAGGATGTCATCAGCAAGGTGGCTACTTTGGCCACTCCATTGGCCTTCTGTAAGGACTATTACTGGACACCAACTCCAGGCGGAATGCTGCGTTTGGTCATGCGATTCTGAAGAACCTTTTTTGCTGCGTCCTAGATCTGAGGCAGGTTGTCACAGCTGCACCCTATGGTCTTGTTTTTTGGTATTACCCACAAGGATGGCGGGAAGGGACCGACGTTTGAGTAGTTACTCAACGTAGTGACTAGAGTGCTCCTAGTACCCTTTCCGCCATACGTCTCACCCACCCTCCCCCGATGGTATGCCAACGGCTAATATGTGATGAATTTAGCCAGGTATCTAAGCGTCAGATGTGTTGAAAGGGAACTGAGGTGAGGTGCCAGAGTTAGGGACCTCAGCAGGGCGTTCCCACTCCTGATGCTGCGCCCCTGCACGCTATACTAAATTTAAAGGCAAAGCTCCATTTTTCACTGCCAAAGGTTCCGGTACCGTCCCCATGTTGGGGGATGCCCGACGAGGATGCCGGAAATGGGACTGTGGGCTACGAGTACTCTAGTCACTACAGTGAGTAACTTTAATTTTGTTATCCATCCCAAAGTATTGCTTGTTGATCAATTGGCCCAATATTACAAGTGAAATATTCTTCTTCATTGGCAGTTTTATAAACTCAATACAATTAGGGAAGCAGAGATATTCATACGCATCTGCGGTTTGAGTTTTGATTACTTTTGATTTCCATTAGTAGCAGAGAATGGTCCAATATTCCCCTTGTGAGGAGTCTGGCAGAGGCTAGTCTTTGGGCATCTTGCTGAGGAATAAAGAAGTGATCAATTCTGGACATAGATGAATGGGCTCCTGAATGAAACGGGAAGCCTCGATTGTGTGATTCTAGTGTCCTTAATTTGTCGCAAAGGCCCGGTGTTGCCATGAAAATCTACAATTTGGTAGGTACAATGGGATTGCTGCCATGAAAGTTGAGTGCTGTCTTTGAGTGGGTCTATGAATTCATTGAAATCACCCCCCAGGATCCAGAGAATCCACTTGGTGGCTTGTCAATAGGGTCTGTATGTCTAATAGTTTTAGAGATTGGTGGGGGGGGAGCATTTAGAGCTTCCCAACTAATACAAACCCATCTGCCCCTTTGATCTTGTTGTACCGATTGGATCCTGCGGGGTAGGGATTTATGGATTACAATCATAACACCCCTAGAATCCCTTGGGATTCCGGCATGCACAAAGCTCCTTTCAATTTGATCTTTTTTTTAAACTTGTGTTTTTTTTATTTATTGCCATTTAAACAGACAATGTCAACCATGAAAGACTTTTGAACACCTTGTATCTAAACAATCCCCTTAATGTGTTCTGACAATGTTCAATAATAATAAACTGCATTGTCTGAGGTGGTGAAACAAAAAATATTTATCAAATGATAGTCTGACATTGCATAGCGTTAAGTTTGGATTGACTCCCTTGTCCTGTCAGGGTGTGCTGATGTACCTTGGCTTTTCCTACCCCACGCGTTAGCTCCCCCCTCCCCCTTCTTCATCTTAGCCATCAGGGGGCCCCATTCCTACAGCTAGGACCCCGGGTGATCATGAACAATGGAGTCAACTTTTCCATCACCATAATGTTAGAGCTTCTGCTCCCATTCCTTCCTCGTGGGGATCACCCCAGCCTTCCACGTTTGCGCTATTGCCAGTCTCCCTGTCCTTAACATAGCCTCGCATACCCTAAGCAAACCTATATTCTTCTCGATCTTTGGCCCGGGATACCCAGCAACATCTGGAGTGGGTCCATGTTAGGCTGCACCTTGGAGTATTCCTTAATCCAGTTAAGGAGTTAAACCTTTTTTGACTGGATCTTTGGACTATGCCACCACATGAGGAGAGGGAACACACCGGACCACAGCCCCTGGGACTGATGGGAAAGGGGCTCCTGGAAACTTCTGTCAGATCTTCAATGTGTCTCTGTGCCACCCCTGTAGTGTTTTTTTTAAATAGTGTTCCATGGTGGAGGTAGAGCCTGCCCTGGAATGTGAACCTGAAGACCTTGGCCCAGACATCCTCTGTAATCGCCTCCCCCACGAGTTCCACCCAGTACCTTTTTTTTCCACTTAAACTTTATTGAACATTTTCCAAGAAAGGTACACAGCAATAAATCATTAAAAACAGCAAATGAAACTCCACCCCCCGCTCATACACAACCGAACCAAATAGGGCGCTGGAGACTCAATTATCAAACAAACCAGGACCTAAAAAAATAACCATGCTGATAGTGCAGGCTTAACGCCAAAAACAGAAAAAGAAAGGGATCCCCCTGTTGGAAGGTAAACACATTGTGCAAACCACCCACCACCCAAACATCTTAGTCTCATCGACTCAGTCCTCATGTAGCAAAACTACCATCCAATCTTGAAGGAATGACTTCATGGTATCGTGAGTTACTGTGAGTTTCTCATATGTAAATATCGCCCAGAGTTTAGCCATCCATTCTGATTTAGAGGGCACCAGGCCACCTTTCCACCTCTGAGCAAGGGCAAGCCTCCCTGCATGCAACATGGCCTCAACCACCCTCGGCAGGCTGGGTTTGACCGCCTCCAGGACCCAGATGCCAAAGAGGAGTACATGGGGCAGCAGCGGCAGGTCAGTATCCGAAATCTCCTTAATCCAGCTCTGAGGATCTGGCCAGTATACCTGTATGGCAGGGCACTCCCACCAAAGATGGAACCATGATCCGCGCTGAGCAGTTCCTTGGGCAAAAAGGGGACACACCCGGGAAGATTTTAGCAAGTCTCTCTGGTGAGAGGTGCTATGCATGGAGTAGCTTAGTTATGTTCCATAGCTGCCGTGTACAAAGAGCCAGAGAAAAGGGTCTTAAAAATAGCGGACCACGTGGATTCCCCTACCTCCCCCGCCCCCCACCCTTCTCTCCCACCGTCTCTTGAAGCTCTGCCTACTCTCCATATGCTGTAATTAAGGCATTATAGAATTTAGACAGGGACCCTCTCCTTGACTTGGTAACACGTCTAGGAAACTGTCTATATCTGCTCCATCCCCATCATAGTCTGTCCTGTACAGACGCTCATAATATATACGGAATTGCTCTGCTATCCCAGGGTTGCCCTTGCAGCTTGCCCCATCCGTAAGGGTCAGTGAGTCCACCCTCCGACCCTCCCTAAGCTCCCGTAATATCCAGGCTAAACTTTTATCAGCTTTATCCCCCTTCTCCATGTATTTTTGCTTAAGGAAGGACAATTCCCTCTCTGTTTGCCCAACAAGGAGAGCAGCGAGTTTCGCTTTAAGTTGTTGGCGCTCGTCCCACTTACCCGGAAACATCTGGGACTTTAATTTGCCCCCTGGTTGAATAGCTTCAATTTTATCCTAAGGAGTCTCCCCTCCCTACCCCTCTCCTGCTTCCTCGCTGCCCCAGCCCTATAAGGATACCCCTGATTGTGGCCTTAAAAGCTTCCCAAACCCCCTCCAACCCCAACTGCCCATCGTCATTGATTTCAAAGAACTCCTTTATGGAAGCGAGAATGGTCTGCGCCAGCTCCTTGTCCTTCAACAGAAGATTGTTACAAGTCCACCTCCCAGGCCATATAGCTCTCAGGAGGATCCCCAACTGAACGTTAACCATGTCGTGGTCAGACCAAGGGGTCACCTCCACTTTCACTTCAGTGATCATTTCATAGAGCACTCTTTCAACGAAAATATAATCAATTCTAGAAAGGGAGGAATGTGCCCCCGAAAAAAAGGTATATAGCGGGTCATGGCCTTCCCAAGCCGAGTGAGTCTCTGAGCCCTAGCTCTTCATCGGTGATCCGAATAGACGCTGCCAAGCGCCTCTGTAACCGCAAATCTGTGCCAGCCCGATTTGACTTCCTATCACGAGCTAGTTCAAGTACCATATTGAAATCACCTCCCACCACAAGAGCACCCTCGGTAAAGGTTATGATTTTAGGCTGCACCTCCGACCAAAAGCGATCCTGAGCTTCATTAGGAGTGTATATAGAGATTAAGGTCACCTTGGCTCCTCTAATTTCCCCCTTGACCATTACATACCGACCTTCTGGATCCCTGCATTGGGCTTTAGCGGCAAAATGCGCTTTCTGGGAGACCGCAACTGCCACTCCTCTTTTCTTAGTTTGGCATGACGCATGAAAAACCTTTTTGTATTGACCTGGCCTCGAGAGACGGCCACCACCCCTCACCCAGTGAGTTTCTTGAAGAAAGAGAAAATCCAGCTTCAACCTATTAAATTCCTTCACCACTAGGGACCTTTTATAAGTAGAGTTGAGACCACGCGTATTCAGTGAGTCCAGCGTCAGAGGATGACTAATTTCAGCCATCGGGTAAGTCAGAGCCCAAGCTCCCTTGAGGTACCACTCCTGACTGATTCTCCAACGGTCCCCCATAACATGTATCACGCCCCAAAAAACAGACTCCACATGATTGGTGCAAGCAAACATACCCTTCATCCAAAAGAAAACATCCCTTCCCCCCACCGCCCGCCCACCCTTTCCCGAGCGCCTGGATTACCTGCGACATAGAACTAGCCGCTCAACCAGGCCACCATAGGCCGCCTCCCCAAAGGCAGCAAACCACAATGAAATCGCCATAATCTGAGCCCCCCCGCAACACATAAACCAACATCAAGAACTTCCTCAAACTCCCCCCCCCCCCCGTTCAGTAAGACCCACAACACGTATAAACACATCCAACGTAGAGGACCATTCGCCAGGGCACCACAAGACCAAATTGGGCAGACTACTCTTGCGTCCCGCTTCAGCACACTTCCGAGTGAAAACGAAAAACCCACAAGATAGTCAGGTTGCAGGCTGCTCGGGGGAGGATGACGTCACTTTTCTATACTTCCTGTGGCCCCGGATGCGATGCCATTCTGCAAATCCAGTAGCTTCACGACGATCCACCACTTCACCTCCCCGCCCTCTTTACCGACTCCCAAGGAGGAGGCTCCCAGAAGTTCGCCAGTCACTCTCTGTATATCGCTCTCCGTAACAAGAGAATATTTATAACCTTCAAGTTAAAGCGAAAATGGATGACCCCCCCCTTTATCTCACTCCTTTGGATTGAAGCCACTTCATCAGAGGACTGCATAGCCTCCGGCGTGAGAGGGCGAGCGCAGAAAGGTCTTGGTGTTTCCTGTTACTTTGAAGGAGCGCTTTACTTAGTGAACTAACGCTCCTGCCTGCAGTCTTCCTCATCACAGCAGCACTGCGAGCTGAGCTCTTGATGCTACACTCGCTTCCTGGAGGGGGCAGAGCCCTTGCCGAGCATGTGACGGACCACGTGACTTCCAGCCTGCACAAATTGCCAGCCCAACTACCCTTGCGGCGTTAATCCCTGGAGGCAGTAAGGACTGGAGCTTCTGTTTTGTTGTTTGGCTGTGACCTGTGTCTGTGTAACGGCTCTGGGAGTAACCTAGCTTGAGGTCATATGCTGCCACCTTACTTGCAACATTTTAATCAGTCTCAAGGGTAAGGGGGGAGAGTCGGACTCTGGCAGCTCCTCAAGCAGTCCTTACCTGAGACTAGGTCCTCCTTCAGTTCTATGCTGATTTATGGGACTATTACTCAGTTAATGAGTTCTTCGTCGAAATAATTAAAGGACATACCTGATGATACATTTATACCTTATCCTCTCAATTCTAGAAAGAAATCCATATCTATTTGTATTTTATTCTAAAGTGTACCTGGGGTAGTGTGTGATGTGTTCTAGCTACTCCTTGTATTCAGTTCATTTTTAAATTACGGTCTGCTATTCCATAGGTCTTAGTATTTGTGATTTTTCCTGCTTGTGATAGCTGTTTTAACATTAACTCTAGGAGTTTCCACACTTTATCGTCCATAGAGCTACTCTGCTGTTACTCCTCCTGTTACCTGCCTTTGGCCCCTGCCGTTTCTCCACTTGTTTGGATGACACGTAAGGGTCGTAGGAGCCAGGCAGCTATGGAGGTTTCTTGTGATTCTACTTTTCCTGCTGTGGCGGCTCCTTCTCCTCCTTTGATAGATTGTATCCCACCAGTGAATCCCATCCCTGTTTCTCTGGGTAAGCCACAACATACACTAGTAGACAGCTCCCAGGATTCTTCTCTTCAAAAACCTTTGGTCCATGCCCAAATTCACTCAAGATAGGACTGACCTATTTAATATGATGGGTATTACCCCACGCACTCCAGCTAATAACAGCTGCAACTTCAGTGGAAAACAAGATATATCCATAGATGCGCAGGAAGCACGCCTAGCAGCCACTATAGCTTTGAATTTGGAGGAAGGGGGTAGTCTACCTAGGGCAACAGTGCGCATTGATCACCGGAATAACAGTACGGTGAACTCTGCACACCCAACCCCCGTCCCATTACAACCTAGGCTGCCTTTACCTGTCTCAGTGCTGGGTGACAATGTTGCAAGTGCTAAAGAATCTCCTGTCCTGTCTAAAGAGGTTATTGTTCAACAACTTCCCCCACCAGAGGGCAACAGAAACTATGGTATTCCTCCCATTAATCTATCACCGGAGGTATCTTCCTCTGGTAAGGGGGTTAACCATACTTCTTCTATTCATGTTACTCTCTCTGCTACTTCTGATGGTATTGCCAATACTTCCACAGTGAAATCCATAGTGTTTAAAACTCCACTCACAAAACCCCCAACGTATACTCCTAAAACAAAATCTAACATGGGTACTCAGGGTAAACCCATCCAAGGGCAAAAAAATCTCTAACTTCTTTGGTAAAAGGACTGCCACTAGTACCCTCATCAAACCTCGGCTTTCAGTTTTTACAGTGGCTACCCTGGACCATCCGCATCTGGCGGATGTAGCAAAGAAGTTGGAGACTGAAGATCCTGTAGATAATGATATTGATGATTTAGAATGTGCAGATAAGGCAATAGCTGAGTCAGTTGGATCCTACTTCCGCTAACACAAATAATTTAACCCAGCAAATTTATTGAGTATACAGAGAAGCAAAATTGGCTTAGAGAAAGGGGTTTACTTCCAGATATAAAAAAGGTTTATGCCAGTGAGTCTATTCTGCATCATACCCTTAAAGAAGCGGACGACAGAATAAAACTAACTCAAACCACACACTCTGCATTGAATATGGTTCTTAGTTCCTTTGAGTCTTTGACAATATATGGTCAGAGGTTAGATCACACTACCTCTTACTCTCTGAAATCTATAATAGGCTAGAAGGACTAGACAGATTTGAATAGCTGGTTAAAATTATTAAGGAAGACCATCCCTCAATAATAAAACAGTCTCAAGACTCTGTCCTCCAAAGCCAACCCATTATGGAAGGGCCTCTGGTTAAAAAAGCCACTAATGTGGAAAAGGATAGTTTCTCTGGGGATGTTCCTAATATGGTCCCAGGTACTACTGACCCTGATTGTTCGGACAGGGGTACCTGTGATCAATCTTCTCTAATTCCCCCCACGAATGTTGAGGGCATCCAAGCGGACTACGCCCCAGATGTAAAACTTCCTATCACTTCCATAAAAGCGATTACTAAACCCCTAGTGGAGAAAGCCCAAGAGGGGTTGATCGTCGATTCTCCTTCCTCCAATTCCCAGGGATTATCTGGTGAACCTACTACTTTAGAAATGGTTGAACCACTTAAGGGAGACAATGTTGCCTCCTCTCTTGTTTTTAAATCTGATCTTACTCTGGAGAAGCCACCTGACTTCATTGACCTCACAGAAGAAGTGGTACACTTTAAAGGGCTTTGCTCACATAGTCAAAAAAAAAAAATAACCAACAAATAAAGAAAACTGAAAATCAGAAGAATATGAAAAAATAAACTTTTTCCAATCAGTTCTTTAAAAATCTTTTTCTGGCAAGTGCTCCTGTGTGTGCAACAACTCTTACCCCTTCTAAGGAGATTAAGATTTTGGTGGAACCAGCGCTATCTGTGACCGCTATCCCTAACACGGCTGATGTTTCTGTCGCTTTAACCCCTCTACATAATACTCCAGCTGTACCCAGTCAGTCCGATCCTTCGGCAGTCCGTTCTATGCCAAAGGATAATATTCCTCCTGCGGTGGTGGGAAATATTGGGCGGGCTGAGGAAATTCTTGTCACCTGTCATCCAAAAATAGTCTCAACTCAACTGGAGCCTATAAACAACTCTGCTCCATCTATATTGAACACCCAAACCATACGTAAGTCGATGGAATCCTCTTTGGACGCAGAATCCTCAACTATTCCGTGCAATTCCTTATCCAGGTTAGATCCTACCTACCCTGAGTCTACTACCACTCTGATTCCGGCAAATATGGTTAACCTCGACATGGTGAAACAATTATTTCAGGAGCTCCTTAGCACAAATTCACTTACTGGAGTGGTTCATAACCCAACTACAGGCTCATCTCAGGATAGGGCCCCCACTATTCCTTCTTCCTCTATAGATGATCACCCTTCTTGCCATCTTGATGGTCACGTGACCAACATAGTCTATAACGGGGGAGCGTGTCACGAGATTTAGACCTTTGGGGGGTCTCTATGTTCCCAACTCTCAATTCAGCTCACCCTAAGCTGCCAAATGGAGGCTTTCAATGGTCATGAAGGCCCTACCACCGGGCCCGAACCTTTCGAAATAGGAATTCTCCCAATCTGTATGAAAGATTTCCTGTGGGACCACATGTAATTCAAAATAGGACCATATTAAGGGGTTCAACGGGTACTGATCTGGAAGTTGACTCCTTAACTCAATTTACAAAAAGTATAACTGATTCATTACCTCATTCAGTGGAGGCTAAAGATCCCTTGGACACCCTGCAGCTTACCAGCCTTTGGGGTCAAGACATACCTATCTTTCTCAACCGCGGAAATATATTAAAAATCTTCCAACTTCCTTCTCTTTCACTCATTTCTAGTTACGATATGGAAAGGATTTTCTTTCCCACTCAAGGACGTGTAGATATGAGCAATATTATTCTGAAATCAAGAGTGGTATTAGAACTAATAATGGGCCAAAGGGAAAGTTTAATGCAGCTTGGTTTTGAAGCAAATCTGCTACAATCTAATCAGCCTCCCGGTAAATATAGAGGGTGTGAGGAGTATAGGGGAAACCTTACAATGGTGTATCACCTGGAAAGAGCTCCACAGCACCAACGGAGGCAATTTACGCCCAGATTCAATGGAAATGCAAGAAACTGGGCCCAGGTTACCTCAGGTCTGTGGAAATGAGCTCTCTAAGTGCTCTGCTACACCCATTAATGCCTTGGTCCCGAATAAATTCACTTTTCCTTCCTGGAATTCCAGGGGAAATAATCATCTCTTCACGAATACTGACACAGTACTTATGATCAGTGCTTCACACTGTTTTTTCCTACAGGAAACCTGGTTGCTCTCTCCTCCTGTTGTAGGTGGATTTGATATCCATTCTCAAAATGCTAAATGTAGCTCGGGAGGGAGGGCCTCTGGGGGCCTTCTCATTGGAATTGGAGCTTCCTTTGGCTTCAGGAACAAGGTCCTTGTGGATACACCATTTGGGATTTTGGCTCTGGAGGTCAGTTCCCTTGATCGACTGGTTAACCTTTTTTTGATTAATGTACATTGCCGCCCTCGAGCCATTCTTGGAAAGTCTAACGGATATGGTACTTGCATGGAGATCTGTATATGCCAGGGGGAAATTGATTTTGGCTGGTGATTTTATCTCTGACTGTTCCATCCCGTCCGAGGCCAACTATGACGACCTGGGTTTGGCTTTGGAGGATGACAATCGGCAAGGCCAGAAATATGTATGGGGTAGAATGTAGAATCTCGCTTTGGATTCAGTTGGTTTAACATGTCTTAATGGCTCTTATGATGGCACTCTCCCACCTTGCCCTACATGGCATAGAGGTCTGTCAACGTCTACTTTAGACTATGTCTTTGTAGATCACTCTCTGTCCGCTCTTTCGTCTGAGGTTGAGGTTTTCTTCATCCCATGAAGGGACCATGGGTCACTATTGGTTACATTTCTTTCTCCTTTTCCCATGAAGCTTTTGCCCGCTGGGGGGGCCACGTAATCTTAAAACTGTGGGACAAGGGACAGGGGTACGTTGGTCACCTGCCAATATCAATCTCCTCAACTGTAAACTGATTTATTCGTTTAATCATACCTCTTTTTCCTGGAAACTTGCAGTATTCAACACCCTGTATTTTTGATAGCTTTCTCAATGATCTCCACAGCAGTATCTCTGGCTCTCTTAGGAAGGGTATTTTTACAAAATTTCAAGCTCATAGGTTTGATCAGGAGTTGGCCAATAAAAAGGCCTACACTCGGAAACTTATCAGAGGCTCAAGTTCTCGATTCTGACTGGGATAACAAAAAAACAAAAATTAAAGCTATCCGCCTAAAATATAAAAACTACTGCTAATCAAGAAAATCTAGCTTGCTGCAAAATAATGCAGAGCTTATGCTTGGAGTACTTGTCAAAAGAGATCTTAGGGCATTCTGGGATATTTTTTTCCAGCCAAGATGGTGTGGTGGTGGTGGTTGACCAGTTGAATGCTATCCCAGAGGTTCAATGGGTAGAGCACTACACCAAACTTTTTGGTACAGGGGGAGAGGGGCTAGAACCCTGTATAATGGGGGAGAACGCTCTAAATGATACCTGGGAGCCCGTCATTGATTGAGACAATACTTGGCCTTATTGCCAAAGCTAAGAACTCAAGGGCCCCCGGGCCTAATGGCCTAACAAATACATTGAAAGCGGAACCAGAAATCTGGGCTAAACTCTTGTGTCTGCTATTCCAAGATAGTGTTAATTCTGGTAATGTCCCAACCAGGTGGCAGACTGCACACATTGTCCCCATCTTTAAGAGAGGCCAACAAACTTTGGTCAAGAACTATAGACCAATCTCTCATCAATGCGCACTGTAAGCTTTTTGCCTCCATGCTTCTCTCACACCTTAATGTCTGGATTAAGGAAAATCATATCCTCCCAAAGCAACAAACAGGCTTTAGGGTTGACCATTCAACCAATCTCAATGGCATCATTTTAACTGCCCTACAAAGTTCAACCTGGGGAAAATACGGTGGTTCTCTCTATGTTGCTTCAATCGATCTGTCGAATGCATTTGATCTGGTAATTAGGTCGAGACTGTGGGGAAAAACTATCTAAGTGGGGGATCCCGGCAGGCCTTCTGTCTTTAATTATGGAAATGTATGAGAACTCTGGAGTCCATATTAGGATAGATCTTTAAGGAACGCTCTCTAGAAGGATAAGGACTCGAATTGTGGTCAGAGAGGGCTGTTCATTAGCCCCATGCCTTTTTATCCTCTATCTGGCAGATGTGGGGGAATTTCTTGGAAATAAAGGCATGGTGAATGCAAAATTGGGTGACATGTGACATGGGTGACATCAGGCTCTCATGGTTGGCATATGCCATATTCTTCTCTTTGACCACACTAAAGTTGGCCTGCAGAGGCTTATCTGCAAATTTGAAGAATATGCCACTCTTAACAGGTTAAAAATCAACCTGAGTAAAACTCGAATGATGGTCTTCTCCAGGGGAGAAAAGGGAATATAAAAGTGTGGAAAATTGGTGGTGAAAATATCATCAGAGCACATAAAATTGTCTATTTGGGATTCCTTATTCTGGCCCAACCTTCGGCCATTGAATTAAGATGTTCCCTTAGACACAAAATACTTTCGCTTATCTCTCAATCTATTAAGCTAGACAATAAATATGGCATGTTTACCTTTAAACCCATTGTAGATTTCTTCAAGGGAAGGTGATCCCAAAACTAATATATGGAATGGAACTACACTACTTAGACCTCCTGACCTTTTGGGACACCCTTGAGGCTTTCTATTGGAGAAAAGTTATGAAACTGCCTAGTTGTGTCCCAATAGTGGCCATAAGATATGAACTGGGGTTAGTTTCTCTGCGAGCTAGAATTCTTTGGAGAGTTCTTACACTTTTTTCTGTCCTGCTCTCTCCTAAACATGATACCCTCTATTGATGTGGGTAAAACGCTCTTCTCGCAGGGATCCTTAGACCAAAATCTATATCTTTCAAGATTCTGTGACCTCTGCGACAAGACGCTATTAGATCTCTCCACTGATAGGGATACCCTTTTAAATAACCCTAATAAAGTTAAGGAATGTCTTTTTAGCTGTGATTGGAGTAACACACTTGAAAAATTGCATGCTTACCCATCCCTCAGTGACCTACAATTTGAACATAAGAAGAGAGGCTGCCTGTCTTTTTATACTGACTCAACTCCCTAACCGCCACTACCGCTCACTTCTCCTCAAGCTTAGATGGAATCTCCTCCCTACTAGGGAAGTCCTCCATAGAAGGAAGATGATTAGTGATTTGGACCTTTCATGCCGTTTGTTACACTCCTGGGGTAATTGAATCTACACGCCATTTCTTCTTAGATTGCGTTGCTCTGAAAGGTCCTAGGGACATCTATTTAGGTAGATTCAACACTTTGGGTCTACTGGGGGCAGAAAACCTTATTTGGTCTAAGTGTCTTGCCATCTCTAAAACCAAAGATGGGCTTGCTGTGGTGGGATTTATCAAATCATTGGATTTGTATGTCTCTTCCCTTTGATTAACTTGTATGATGAATTTTAACTTCTATCACCAACTATATTATGTATGCATTTAATAATTTGAAATCTTTTGACATTCTTGCTAAAATGTGTTTATACGTAATGGGAAGCTGCTTTTTAATCACTAAACACTGTGTTGAATTTTAACTTGCACTGAAATATTTTAAATTGATTTGCGCTATGTCTCTTATTCTTAGAAAAAGGATATTTGGGTCTTTAAGTATATTTTACCATATGTGTAATGAAATCTATTTGTAATGTATGTTTTTTTTCTCTTATTCAATGTATTTGTAAAGGTTTCTTTTGTAAACCATATACAATAAAAAAAAAAAAAGTCTTGGTAGATCACAACCTTAGAACCTTCCCAGTCTATGCAGCCTTTTTTTTCACGCCAGCTCCAGGATTTTGGCTTTTTCAGAATAATAGTGGAATTTTGCCAGAATTGATCTGGGCCCTCTAGCGGCGCACCTGCTCTGTGAGCTGTCGAGATGGTTGTCTCGCTGGTGTTCCCCTCTTCTAAGAGTTTCCTTATCGTTTTAATAGTTCTTGCGATATCCGCCTGCGTCTCCCCCTCTTGTTCAGGAATACCAAGGAACCTCAGGTTAGAGCTCCGCTCCCTGTTTTCCAAGTCATCATCAAGTTTGAGGGTAACTTTCTCCTCTCTAATTCTGCCAGATGCATATCAAATTGAGTTTCTAGGAGATCGACTGAGTTTTGATTGGCCTCCAGAGCTTGGACATAGGGCTCAAGATTCTATGCTTTTTGTCTAGCGAGTCCAGCCTTTTGCTAATGTCTGCTCTAAAACCCTGGTTCTCCTCCAACAGGGCCGCCAAACCTCTACTCATTGATTGGGCATCCATCGCCTCTGGCTGGCCTGCGGACTGCATGGCACTCGTATTCCTCGACGACTCAGAGGTGTGCCGGAACCTTGGCAGGGATTGCGCCCAGTCCATTGGGAAAAGTTTCAGCCGGGAGAAAGGCCCCAGAGGAGCCTCAAGAGAAGCCACGCAGGAGATCTTCCAAAGTCCTGGCCCCTTAGGTAACACATGGGAGCGATGGATCTGGATGAACCTGTGAGCCCAAGAGTGGTCACCTGCTCTGGACTACACAATCTACATCATGCTCACCCCTTCTCTCACGAATGTAACTCCAGGTAATTGTTGGGTCAACGTCCAGCAGATGACTCCCAGGCTAGGCACTCCGCAGTATACTAAGGGAGGACGTCCCAACCACTGACAAGGAGGGGGCACTCTGATCCCCACGATACAGTTCCCAGCTCAAAATCGCCAGATGTACGGGCCCAGGGCATATGCGTGAGGAGTGGGTTGACGGCCTTGATTGGGGATGCGAGATCAAAAAACACTGTCTGTACAGAGGCAGGCACCAAGCCGGAGAAAGCTAGAGGGGAGAACTGCTGAGGCCCCCACAATAGTGTACACTGATGTTCTAGGTGGATTCTCTTCCTCTAGGACCACAAGCTGAAGGGGGCAGAACACGCATGTAGAACCAGAGCAGGGGGGAGGGAGGGTCAAAGCTCCCACCCTGCACTCAAAAGCCCCGAAGCTCTGACTCACCCAGCGAAGAGATTAAGCAAGGAGCATACATTTGCTAAACTCACGATGTGCAGAGTTGAGGGGCTTGAAAAACACTAAATAGAGAGATTGTCTTGCTCCCCACAATAATCAGCCTGGGGAGGCCCTGTCAAAAAACTCCACCACAATATTGATTTGCCAGCTCCCAGGGTCCAGGCCCCCCTGCCACCACAATCAACAGACTGTGTCCCTCAGCGGTGGGGAATGAGGAGAAGGGGGCCCAACACACCAACCTTAACAGCGCTGGGGGGCGAGGGGGCAATCACACCACTCTTCAGCTCTCCCAGGGCTCATCCAAAAATTGCTGTGCGTCACCTCGGGCCAATCTTCAGACTGGGGACTTGCTGCTCTCCACACAGCTCCCAAGCACCCACCAGGGACCACAACCTCAACTGGGATCCTGCGTCGGAGGAGGTAGGTACTTTCGCGGTTTAGTCTCGCTGAGGATCACCCACAGACACCCCTCAAGTACACAGTCCGGCAAGCACCGTGGGCGGTGCAGTGCTCCGACGCTCACCGAAGCACGGGCTGCAAGTCTCCCACTGCGGGGCAGGGCTCAGGGCTTGCTCACCACCTTCAGCGCCACTGCCGCAGTCAGCCAACGGTCGCTAAAGCCCGAATTCCGCAGTCCAGACAACGGGCTTTCTCGAGAGGAAGGAAGGGCTGGCTATTCTTGCTCCTCCTCACATGTCCAGCCAACACCAGTACCAAGCAGGGCAACAGCCCCTCCCCCACCGCGGAGCAGGCCAACTCGCCGCGGCTCCGACGGAGGGAAACAGCCCACGCACCACCCTCACCGCACACCAAGCACGGTCCAATCTCGGCCCCCCCCCCCCCCCCCCCGACACCTCCAGCCACCGGGATTGCGCGTGTCAAATGCCAGGGGGGACCGCACAGCCTTTGGGGGGGGCGGGTCCGGATGCCTTTCCTGTCCTACCTCTCGGGGTAGAGATCATATATGCTCGAAAGGGACTCCTTACATGTGGATGCACCATCCAACCATCTCAAATGGTGTAAGTTCCCGGGACACCTGGGCCAGCCACTTTGGGTCAGTCAAAATCCCTTTTAACTGGAAGTACTCAAAGATCATGATCCTGTCCTGAGCCCTCCTGTACCTCCGTGAAGCTCCTAAAGCGCCCCCTCTGAAAGAGTTGGCCCATTTTCTCCTTGCCCCATATGACCATTGTTACGCGCACTTCATCCATTGCCTAGCCAGATCAAATGGGGGACCTCAAATCGATGCCTCGAAGGCCAAGACTAGAAAGCTCTATCTCCACTATCCGTCCAAATGTTTACAGCGTACACAATGTGGTGTGATCCCTAACCACGCCTGGGATTCTCCCAGTGAGGGGACGGGGGGGTGGTGGGGCCCACAGTTAGTCCCTCGCCATCAGCGGGTGCACCACTAGGTCTATCCAGTATGTTCTCGGGTCCTCCCTCGAGTGTTCCAACTGGGTGGCTTTTTAATACAAGTATGGGTCTTGGAAGCCAAAGCCTCCCTCGTTATGCAGGAGCGTGAGGGTGGCCCATTTAATTCTTGGCCTCTTGTCTTGCCATACAAATTTAGAGATCATGCCCTTCAATTCGTTTAAGGATGCTGGGAGCCTTGTTGGGAGGGCGCAGGCGGGGAGGATGGTAATTTTTCCTGACTTTATAAATCCATACCAGGACAGGGTGAGGGGCTGCCACCTCCTAATGTCCTCTTGTGTCTTTGCCAGGATTGTGTCTGTTCAGATGGATTTCTGAACTCTGATCTGGAGGGGCAGATGTTCAGAAGGCCAGCCTAGTTTCTTGGAACAGAGTAACCTCTGGACAAGCCGGACCAATTAGGGTAGCTATGGCAGGCAGTCAAGGCTAAGTCTCAGGGGGGTGAGGGTGACTGAAGGACCTCAATGAGCACACAAAGCAAGGACACATACAAATTACTCCAGACAGGTGTTATATCAAAAATATAGACACATTTATTAGCAAAAGAATCACAGTAACACTAAGTAAACCAACACAACACTATCAATACAATGTATATACAAGACCATTGGGGCCTGAAGGTTTAAATGCACGAATTATGTCGACTGCACTACCTGTTTCTTTCCCCTCTAGGTAGACGGTCTTTAGGCCCCTTTTGACATCGACAATACACCTAACTAAGAGGTAGTCCAAGCCCTTAGAAGAGAGGAGCCTTGTGCTCAATAGTACATGAAATGCAAGCGCACATGGTTGTTCCAATGGGCAAAATAGGGTCTCTTCAGGGGTCTCTAGCAGCTCGGGAAGGTGGATGAGGCGATGCAGAACAAGTTCCCACTATTCAAGAAGGACCTCCACTTGAAGGCAGGGGCAGTTTGAGAGTGCGGGATGGAGTCGCTATTTCGCAATAGAAGTATGGAGCAAAGTGACGGAGTACAGAAGTCATTGTTCATGGTAGTGTTATATTCATTAGTATTTGAATTTTCTAGACAGATTTCTGTTGAGTGTGGCGGGTTTAGTATCTTCATTTTGCCCGACTGCCCTTATTCCGCAAAAATGGGGCGACCCTACTGTGTTGGAGGTGGCTGATCACATTGTGCAACTGGTAGAAAATGTTTAATTGCTTGGTATCTGATACTCTTACGTCCGTCCCCATTCCTCCATACTGCATGGGCATCCCTTCAAGGGACGAGAGACGGGACCTTTTTCACCAGAAATAACCTTCTTTCCCTTTAAATTAAGAGGTGTGCAGGGGTGCGGCCCTGGGAGCATGTGCTGCCCTGACTCTGCCCTCCGGCGCCACACCTCAGTCCCCTTTTCCGCATTGATAGGAACGGCCAAATTCACCAGCGCTCCTGGGTTTGGCTTCGGCCATGTAATTCCACGAGCGGATACTTCTGTCTTTTTTTTGGTTTTTTTTGTCTTTTATCATACAGTTACTTGGTCCTCGGGCGTTACGCTCCTCCCAATGCATGTCGACTTCCACAGGGTTCAGCAGGTGTCCATCCTACAACGGCCTCTTCCCAACTTCAGACCCCATGCCCTCTGCCTACATTGCCTTGGTCCAGACCACGGTTGGCAAGGTTGTACAGCGTGCAAAGCCCTGTCACCGAGGTCTCTGAAGAACAAACTAGTCCGGTGGAGGGAGCTCCTCCAGAAGTCGCCTCCAGAGGACCCCAAGGACTTTGTAAAGCATCGATCCAGGCCCAAGGTAGGGCCTCTATTTTCCATCGCACTCTGCAAGGGAGACTCCTTTCTAGTGCAATGCCATGCTGCCCACCGCTAACCAGAGGTTATGGCGGGATATTACGGACTTCCTCCCAGAACTACGTACGCAGAGCCAATCCCGATTCAAGGCGGGACTGGCTGAGGCCAAGCTGGTGGCGCAGGACCTCATGGAGTCCACCATGGCCCATATGGACACCACTGGCCATGCCCTCTGTATTGCCACGGACTTGAGAAGGAAAGCCTGGCTCTGTGCAATGAAATTCAACCCAGACATCCAGGAACGCATATTAGACCTGCCGTTTGAGAGGTTGATGGGGGCAGGGTGCCTATTCCACTCCACGACGGACGAGGAGCTGGACAAATAGAAAAACGGCTCACAAACGGCCAAGTTTTTATCAATTTTGACAAAGACCATGCCCAAATCGTACACACAGTTACAGCAGCACTCTGAAAAAGGGGCGTATGTACGGAGGGTTCCACGGCTTCCAAGAACAGAGGTCCAGGCAGCCGGACCGCTCGCCGACTCCAAATCGGTGCAAGCAACAAAAAAGGGGGTGGGGGAGGTAAGGTTTTTTTTCCACTCCCCCCTCCTCCGCAACAGTCCCTGAGTGAAAGAAGGCATGACACGCCACTCCGCGTCCACGTGTCTCCAGTGGGGGGCAGGCTTGCTCTCCATGCACATTTCTGGCGCCAGAATTTGGCAGACACCTGGATCCTCTTAGTAGTATCCATGGGGTACTGCCTACCTATTCCATCCCAGCCTCTCCTCCCTCATCCCCTCCACTCCCTCAAGTTGGGACAGCAACTCTTCTGGCGGAGATCCGGTCGCTGGTAAAGAGCCAGGCTGTGGAGGAAGTCCCAGCCTCCCAGCGAGGCTTGGGCTTTTACTCCAGGATTTTCACCATTCAGAAAAAGAACCAGGCGGTCCTGAGAGTTGTGCTGGACCTTTCCACCCTCAACCTCTCCTTACCTCTACAAAAATTCAAGATGGTTACGCCAGTTTTTATAGCGGAGACATTGTGCAAGGGAGACTGGATGTGCTCCCTGGATCTGAAGGACGCGTACCTAGACGTCCTGATTTGGCAGCCCCATCGTTCCTTCTTCCAGTTCAGGATCATGGGCTACCATTTCCAATACAAGCTCCTTTCTTTTGGCCTCAACTCAGCTCCCAGGGTGTTTACCAGACTCATTAATACTGTGTCTGTCCTCAGCGCGCAGGGCCTCCACATCTACCCATACCTCGACGACTGGCTTGTCAGGGCTACATCTCCGGAAGCGGTTCACCACTCTTCCCATGCCAACAAGAGAGTTGGGGGCAAAAATCAAAGGCAATACTTTTGTCAAGGCAGGTAGAATCAAGAGACACTTTCTAAAACGTAGATAAAAGTCAATAGGCCTGCGCCAGTGTCAATGGGTCAGGGGTCCTGTTGTCGAGGATCACAAGGTTGGAACAGTTCACGATTCGAGATTGCCAGGAGTACTTGGATATTGTCAAAAGGGAAGCAAAAGTTATAAGAGGGAAGGAAGATGAGGACAAGCTTTTGGTGAGGAGAAAAGGGGTTTGCCCTAGTTCCTCAATGTCGGACACAGTATCTTATTCGTATGAAGTAGAGCTGGTGCTACGGCAGTTGTTCCTGAAGCTTTAGTCGTGGGGACAAGGACGACGTCTGGTGCGATCTGCACTACCCAGGGATAAAGCCAGCAGCAGCAAAGCAACAGTGAATAAAAGGTGAGCTTCTTTAAAACAGGAGAGGCTCTTCAGATGGCTATCCGGACCACTGCAGCTGTGTGCAGCGATTTTGACCACTAAGAGGATCCTCTGCCTGTAGAAGATGAGCTGGTTGATCCCACCAGGCTCAAGGGAACAAGACTCCGGAATGGATCTTCTCTTGTTGTTGAAGGGTAGATGGCTCAGGACTGCAGCAGGGCTTCACCAGGACTCGAGTGTTGCAGTAGCCGTCTTCTCGGCTTCTCTTCGGTTCTTTGCAGTTCTAGTGGCGACTCTGACATCCAGTGCAAGATGCCTGCCTTTTATGCCAAAATGCCCCATTCACTCAGCCTCGCTGTCAATCTCTCAGCAGGGGTGTTGTCCGGCCCGGATAACCACCTCAGCCAATCAAGACAAAGTGCGACCTGGGTCTCCAAGGAGACCCTGTGCAGGGGGTGGCTACACCCCTCCCTCACATTCAGTCCACCTAGACACCCAGACGCCAAAGGAGGGCTTCTGGACAGAAGCCCGCCGGAGGTCGGCGAACAAAGGAGGCAAACCTGGTTTGTCGCGCAAAGTAAAACACAAGAAGGACTTCAATAAAAAGAAATGGCGACAAAACCCAACCGGAGCCGAAATAAAAAGTATTTGGTCAAGCGGGTTTAAGTTCGAGGCTAATATAATAGCTATAACAGTACCACGTTTATATACTATAATCGCAGTAGAAACGTTAGGGTAGATACCACTGCCACCAGCCAAGTCTTAATGTTAAGAGAGCAAAATAAAGCTCAGAGTGGCACAGACGAAAAGGGGTAGGAATTAACCCTGTCCAGTACTCCATGTAAGATGGGGTGTACTGGGTCTGCAGTTTAAAGTGACTATATAAAGTTAATGGCAACTTTACATGTTTCTGGGGGGACAGTAGTCGGCCCCAGAAAAATGGAGTCACTGGGAAGTCTCAGACAACCCTGTGTCACTGCACTGAAGGTGCTGTGTAACACACACAAAAAGTGGGGCTCATGGAGTGGTGTAGCTCCAGAGCCCAAGATCACACAAACAGTAGAAATACACATGGCAAAACACATGTAAGAGTGGAGAAAAAGGCTCGCACTCTTACCAGGTGGAAAAAAAACCCTGATATCAGCAAAGCTGCTGAGGGACTCACTAGGTGAGGGAAAATAGCCGTAAATGAGAATTCTCCCTAACACTGCACACAAGACTGAGGATGAGGAGGATCCAGCTGCACTTAGCGACTTCATGGAACTCGGAGCGGGTCTCCCAATCCGAGATGATCAACGTTCCTCCATCTCTCTGCCCAGACCTCACATGGTGGCCCAGGGACTGCAATTGACGGGCAAGCCCTTCCGGCCTCCCACCCCGCAGGTCACATCACCACGGACTCCTTGCTTGAGGGCCGGGGAGCCACCCTGGATGATCTCTCGGTCCACTGCACCTGCACTCGACAGGAGCAGGAATACCACATGAATTGGTTGGAGCTGAACGCCATCTGGCTAGCATTCCTTCCACTTCACAGGGGGCAAAGTTGCCCTCACCCAGACAGACAACTCGACCAGCATGTACTATGTCAACAAGCAGTGAGGCACCAGATCCCCTCCACTGTGCAGACTGGCAATCAGCATGTGGGAGTGGGCCCTGGAAAGCGACATCTACCTCACGGCAGTCCAGCTTCCGGGGGAGTCCAACCTGGAGGCGGACAGGCTGAGCAGGTTGGGAGTGGACAATTAATAGTGGCAGCTTAATGACCTCGTTATTAAGGAGATCTTCAACAGATGGAGTATCCCACAGGTGGACCTCTTCGCCACCTGGCACACACAAGAAGTGCCCTCAGGTCTCCTCCTGGCAGGGACAGGGCCCCTGCTACCTGGGCAATGCATTTCGGATTCAGTGGAACGGCATGATGGGGTACGCCTTCCTGACCACTCTGCTGATTCACTGTGTGATTTGCAAGATCAAGGAGTCTCGCCAGCTCAACATCATTCTAATAGCTCCATGGTGGCCGGCCAAGTCATGGTTCTTGGAGCTGCTCAGCCTCTCGCAGATGCCACCAATTCACCTTCCGACGGGCCTAGCACATTTTCTGGCGCAGCAGGGGGGCAGGGTCACCCATCCCGCGCAACAGAAACTAGCCCTCACAGCGTGGTTCCTGAGCAGGTAACGGTAAGGCACCACAGCCTCTCCCAGGCTAATCTCAAAATCATACAGGACGCAATGAGCAAGGCTACCAGGGCTCAGTATAAAAGTAAATGGACCAGGTTCTGCCATTGGGCAGACTCCAAGGATATCGAGCCCCTCCCCCCTGGCATGTACTTTGGATGACATGCTCTCCTTCCTGGCACACCTCGCCCACTCTGGCGTGCAGGTGGACACCTGCCGCACTTACCTCGCAGCAATCGGGGTTTACAAGAACTCTGAGGAGGGGGTCTTGTCCTCCAATCCAATTGTCAAGAAAAATTTGACGTTGCTCGCAAGGCTCTACCCGCCCATCAAGGGGCCACAGCCCGTGTGGCACCTGAACATAGTCCTGGGCGCCCTGGCGCACAAACCATTTGAGCCAATGGCGTCCCCGGACCTCAGGCTGGTCACCATTAAGACAGCCTTAATAGTCGGCCTCCCTTCGGCTCGCAGAGTCTGCGAAATCCAGGCTCTGGTCGCCTCAGAACCATATACTAACTTTCACAGGTGCAAAGTAGTCCTGCTTACACACCCAGCATTTCTGCCTAAGGTGCCGCCTGCTTTCCATTTGAACGAGGAAATAGTCCTTATGTTTTTTTGCCGATCCTAAGGACGAGGCAGTTTTGCACTGCCTGGATGTCCGGCGTGCCCTGAAAATCTACCTTGACGGGGCCAAGGGCTTTTGCAAATCAGACACCCTATTTGTCTCTTTCGGAGGTGCAAAACAAAGCTAGAAGGCCTCCATATCCCGCTGGATGGTCTCTGCCATCAAAGAAGCATACGAGGGCCAGCACAAGCCACTTTCGGAAAACATGCAGGCCCACGCAGTCCAGCCATGTCCCTTGGCAAGTCATAAGCGGGGCGGCCACTTGGACCACTCCCTCGGCTTTCTGCAAGCATTACTGTTTGGATCCCGGCTCTAGAACTGATTTGGCTTTCGGACAATAGGTTCTCAGGAACCTATTTGCTTAAGGAGGGTCTCTTCTCCACCCTGGGGCTACATTCAGTTGTAATCGCCCATGCAGTATGGAGGAAAGGGGACGGGACGTAACAGTAATTAAGTTACTCACCGTAGTGACTAATATACTTAGTCCTTCCTCCTTACGTCGCCCCCCGCGCACCCGATAATACTGGTGTCATTAGGCAATGTTAAATCTATTGCCGACGCGTCAGTGGGGTACTGAGGTGTGGCGCTGGAGGTCGGAGTCAGGGCAGCGCATGCTCCCAGGCCCGCACCCCTCCCTGCGCGCCTCTAAATTTAGAGGGGAAGGTTTTTTTTTGGTGAAAAAGGTTCCGTCTCCTGTCCCTTGGAAGGGACACCCATGCAGTATGGAGGAAAGGGGACTACATTCGTCACTATGGTGAGTAACTTATAATTTTCGTTTCATCACTGTGCCACCACAGCACATGATTAAGTTCGGTTTGAGGGCTGCATGTTTTTCAATTCTTTTTGAGGTATGTTTGTTACAGAGAATTCTCTGTTTAGGCTGAATTTCCTAACCTAGTGAGTCCACCAGCAGCTTTGCTGGATTTTTGGGGTTTATTTTTTTCTCCTGCCAAGAGTGAGACTCTTTTTACCCTCACTCTTGGGCATGATTTGAGTGTTTCTTTGAATCTAGAAGTGTTTAATGGGCTATGGGGTCTTTTACTCCATAGGGCTTCATGTGTTTTTGTGATGTGTGTTACACAGCACCCTCAGTGCAGTGACGCAGGGGTGTCATAGTGACCCCCCAGTATAGACTCATACCCTGGGACTGACTACTGTCTCCCAGGGCATGTAAAGTCACCATTGACTTTACTAGTCTTAAATTCTGAACAGAACCAGTACAAACATCATATTGTGGACGTACTGGCTGGGGCAATTTGATTGCCCCAGGGTCTGTTAGTCGAGGGGGCACGTCTCCGTCCCCCCTGATCGAGTTTTGGCTGGTGGCAGTGGATACTACTTTTTATATTCAACCGCAAATATTTTCCTATGGGATTTCCCATTGTTTTAGGCTACTATCTTTATTTAATTATTTACGGTAGCCTCGAACATACCGCCGGTTTATTTAATTTCAATTCTCCGGTTGGTATTTTTTGGCAAAACTTGATTCTAAAATGGCGTTTGTGTTCTCTTCTGTGACTCCAACCCAAGTCGAGCCCTTTGTTCCACTTTTTAGCAGGCTTCTCCACAGAAGCCCTCCAAAGTGGTGCCGCTCTGTTTGGGGTACTTAGGAGGGTGACAGCTAGGCTGAGTGAATGGGGGTTTGCTGCATAAAAGCAGGGCTTTGGGGACTGGAACTTCAGAAGTCGCCACAGGACCGAAGAATCTGACGAGGTAGAAGCTGAGCCGACCTGCCACGACACCACCACCGATGGAGCCCTGCTGGACTGCCTCACCACTTTTCCCAACGACAGAGGAGATCTCCCGCCGGAGAGTCTTCTTCCTTTGACTGGTGGGGATAACCAGTTTCACCGTCTTTTCGCTTTCCCGACGTATCTCGTGGCCGCCTTGCCCGTGCCAAGCACCCCGGCAACCGGGATACCACGTTTTACCACGACCGCGAGACAAAGGTACCACCTTTAACCGGAAAACTCTGCGGCTGGTTTCTGCCCTGGTAGTGCAAAAACCTTCCTCTTTCCTCCAAGTCGTGATCTTCTCTTCCCCTGGACGACGACGCAACTTGCACCCACTACCAGGAACAACTGCCACCGCTGGAGGATCCTTCCCACTTAAGGTACCGTGTCCCGCCTGGCTTCCCTTTCTACCGACTGTACGGGGTAGATTTAGCCCCCGGCTTTCGAACCTGGGTTAGCCTGGGACACCTTGGCTAAAATTTTCTAAATCTCTCCCAACGCTTTTCTGAACCCTCTGCAAGACTTTCTAAGCCTAGTGTAACTGTGTGATCTTGGGCGCATTTGTGCTCTGCTCTCTCTAAGAGTGGGCCCAGCCTTTGGACTTTGACTCACCAGTGACTTTTTTTGCTCTCTGCCTTGCTAAGTGTTCTGGAATCGTAGAGTGGTGTGCCTCTTCCTATTCTGTCTTTTTCCCTCCCTTTTTCACAAACTTATTAGAGTGCAATCTAGTTAAGCGCTCACCTCTGTATGAAAATAAGTGGTGTTTTACTGTGATTTTCTAATGGGGAAAAATAGGTGTATATATCATAATAGTAACTGTGTTTAGAATATTTTACAATGAGTGCTGGAGTGTTTCAACTGTTTGTTTTTAAATAAATAATTATCTACTTTGATACCAAAGCTCTGGTCAGTGTTTGCTTGTATTATTGTATCGGAGTGCCTATTGAGTGTACTTTGCATACTGCCTAACTCTCTTGCGGGAGGTCTGACTGCTCAGCCACAGCTACCAGGTAAATCTGAGTGGTACAGACTGCTACTAAGTGGGTTTACTGCCAACACCTGTAGTCTTAAATCTTTTGCAGTGGTCCCCAAGGGAACTGCACAGGTTTTTGCCTAACAAAGTTTCATATTGTTTTGTCCCTCTCAATCTCCTGCGCATAAAGTGTGGCTTAAATGCTTGCTCGGTGCGACCAATCACCTTGTGCATTTTGCCAACCATTTTGCTTTTTCCTGCAGTCCTTCTGGTGTGGTGTAGCTGGTTATTTTGTGTGTTTTGCAGAAAACATTATCCTTTTACGGTATGTTCATTTAATCCCTCCAGCCCTTAAATACGGGTGGGGATTGTGTGTGGGATTGTTTTTATTTTTTGTGGCTGAAAATGTTTTTGGTTTTGCTGAAATTCAGTTCTGGCCTTAAACTATGGGTATTTTGCGGGGTAATGTGGGTGTTGGTTTCCGGAGTAGTTTTTATTTCATGTAACAATCAGTTTGATTTTGTTGCTCCAACCCTACTGTGCATGACTTAGTTAGCGTGGAGCATTTGCACGTGCACATTGGGGATGTGAATGTATTTTGCTTAATGTTTTTATTTCAAAGATTTTTCATATTTAGTTTGCTAATAACCCTACTGTGCAATTAGGAAAAAGTTGCTGTGTGCTGCAGATGTTTTGCGTTTTAAACATTTTTTTATTTTTATTTTAATGTTCCCTCCATGCCTAGTCGGCATATTGGGGAAACATTGAAAGATGTTTGTCCTTGAAAAGTCAATGGCTCAATTTTGACTGCCTCGATGGAACTTAGCAATCACTCCTCAGTCTCAGATTGCTCGTTCGTTATACCAAAATATTGTAAAACTAGATGGGGATGACCTACAGCAATATATTTGTTGGCAACACAGTGGAATACCCTTCCACTTCGTGTAAAGTACTTCAATTCATACTCTGTAGAGGAAATTGTGGTAGATTTCCTCGTTCTGTGGTAAATGTCGGTGCATCTGTATTGACGATATCATCTGGAGACTTTGATCTCTGCGCCACAATGCTTTTTCTTTGTTGAGGTGGTCAATTCACTGTTGGTTTCCAGGCATTTTTTCCAGTGTTTCTTGGGTAGTAAGCACCCCTTAACAACACACCCTTTCCTCAACCATCCTTTGAAGTAAAATAAATACTCTGAAAGCGCTCCACCTCCACACCCCCAAGAAATGCAGCAAAACTGCTACAATGAGTTGGCCCCTATGAGTTGGGCCGGTTATCAATATAGCTGGTACTGCGAAAAGCGACAAGGAGTGTGCCAAGAGCTTTTATGGTACATTCATTTCCGTTTGACAAAACAGACTGCAAGCGTGGTAATGCCCTATAGGAGAGGGAGTGTGCTAGGAAGGGCTCTGCTTCAAACCACCTCGCAGGCACCAAGCATTGCTGAGACAAAGGCCCAGAAACACTGCATTACCTTTTTGACTTGAAAGGTCTGTAGCAAAGGAGTCCATGTAAATGGTTCTAACCAATAGGCCACGTTTATGGAGTGATAGTATTTTAATAGTTTGTGCCCTACACATTTGTTTTTCACTGTAGTTTGCAGCTGTTGGGATCAAAGAATACAGTTTCCTTGTTAGTGGTGTTAAACTGAATTAGCAAACTGGTTCTTGCGATCAGCAAATTTGGAGAATCTAATCTTGGCTGTTGCTTCCTGGTTCATCTCTGAAATCCAAGTGGCATCATTCGCTACTAGGGCTCTCCCCCTGTCTTTTATGTTTCTGAATCTTTACTGAGACGTTACCTTGTATCTGCCATCCTGGGGTGAATAGACATAATGGGAAGATTTGCAGAACATATCAGGTAATAGAAAACATGCTTCCATCCTTGTGAACGCCGCTGCTGCACTCTGCCATATTAATTTGTGCTGTTGGATAGTATCAACTTGTATGTCCTTCCAATCTTGCCATTCTTTTCCCAAGGCATTGACCCGTGTGTTTTTTCTGCAGTGTTAAATTTTTCACTTACCATTGACTGTTCTCAAGGGTTTCCCATGATTTGAAACTAAAGTCCTCTGTCTGTGTACCCTAGTGGATAATCTTCCCCACCTCATGTTCGTTCCACATTTTCTCAGGGCGTTCAAAAGTGGCATCCAGGGAAAAAGGACTATACTTCCATATGCAAGGTTTGAAATTTCTGGAAGCGCTGGCTTCTACCTGGGAGATCCTGGTTAGCTTAAGAACAGTTACCAGGACACTAGTGCTTTACAAACATGCGTATGTGACATTAGCGAGCAGTAAAGGTCACTCAGCCAGGAAACGTGGCTGTAATCTTGATTGGGGCGGCAACAGGGAGGCCCTCCTTGTTGCCTCCCCACTTCCTTATCCTCTCCCCCACCCCAAGACATCCTGCACCCTTCCACCACACCCTCCCTACATATCATCTGTACCCGAGCTGTGTGCTGTTTTCCTGGCGCTCCTTTTCTAACGTAGCTGTTATGCAAAAAGAGACGAAGTACCTTTTCTATTCACTATGGTGGCAGCTATCTTGTTCATTTTTCATGGTGCATTTGGCTAGTGAAGTATGCTTTGAGACTGTTTCCCATGGCAATAAAATGTAGGTTTTCGCATCCTGGATGAAGCCCCGGAGTGCAACTTGGGTTGATGTCGCGGGCGGGTAGGAGTGTACGGATTGGGGGCACAGGCCGGTAACAGCCTTATGCCCTTGCATCACTCAGGCTTGCCTTTTCTTAGGGGGCAAGCATTTAACGGCCATGCATGCCCCTTCCCAACACTGATGGTGGCTATATCACCTGGGAAATGAGTGTCTGTTCACATTCTCAAACACTTAATGGAAAATTCATCATGGGCAAAACTTTAAACTGATCGCTGCCACTGCGCAGACAAACACAGAACCTCGGATCCCCAGTGACTATCCAGCCTTCCTATGCCGGACCAGAATTCTTAACTATCCCGTGGCCTTACACTTCCTTATTCAAGGACCTACTCCAGTTGCCTACTATGCCTTGATAAAAACTTTGGTCGAAATACATGTCGGCTCTTCACATACAACTAGCACTGCACGTGCTAGGACAACAATCACTTTATTCAAAAATAAAACTCTAACTTGTGAATCAAGACAAGGTGTATTGACCTTTTTACCTAATAATCCCTACTCGGGATGTCAACCTAATCCAAGGACATTACCAACAAGATTTGCCCACCCACTTGTATATACTCTTTGGAAAGTTCTGAGCTTTTTCCCAAGCAAACCATGTACCAGGCTGCAGGATTCAACTAATCACTTGACCGGATCGAACTATAGCGCAGGGGTCTGCCGCTCCTCCATGCTCGCAACCCACCTATACAAAACTTTCTCCAGCATGGGGTCTGGAATGGATTCACATGCTCATGAATATTCCCCGTCGTCAGGCTGGGAATCCTCGGTAAAGAAAAAATCTGTATCAGTTTCGTTTCTGATCTGTCTTTCTTAGTAACCAATCACTGGTCTCTAGGTCATACTGCCCCCAGGCCAATGACTGCCCTCTCCCTAAGCCCCTCCCCTGGCAGCCATCCTCAGATTTTTACAGCACTTTCAAGTGTTGGGAGTCCTCGTGCTTTAGTTCTAGAGCTTTTACTGCGTTTTGCGATTGATTTTTCAAAGAATTTAATCTAATTTTTTCGGTCAATCGAGCCTCAAGCTCCACCGTTTCTACTTCCGATCAACGGGGACCCGTTTCGGAATTTTCTACGCCCCTCAAGGGTGAAGTTTTTTGTCGAGTTGCACTTCTTGGAGGATTCGAGAAGATCTGATGCCTACCCCGTGGACATGGCCCAGGACAAGTGAAGCTCGGCGCCCGGATCCAAGCTGTTCAGGTACTGCCCTGGATGCGGATTACAGAATGTTTTCAAGGAGGATGAGCATTCGAGATGTCTCTACTGCCTTCACGAAGACAAAACGCACGTGGAGAAAGACTGTGCGTTTTGCAAGAACATGTCGGAATGGACCATGAAGGATCGGCCTATCCGCCTCACCAACTGGCTGGAAGGAAAGAGCCCAGCAGGTGAGAAGAGGTCCGAGCGGTCTTCTAAGTCCTTTGAGGGCGGTCCAGCGACGGGGGCCCAACAGAAGGCAAAGCACCGCGAGTCCGCGGGCTCCAGGAGCGCCGAAGGGTTGGGCTCCTTGGCTGCCAGGCAGGGCACACTTTCACCGACTCCATCAACCACGAGCCAACACTTTGGCTTGGGGAAGAGAAAGTCTGAGAACCCGGGTAAGCTTCTGGAGAAGTCCCAGTCGATCTCGGAGTCAGCCGAGGGGGAGCGAGGCAGTGACCCTCCCCCCAAGGTGAAGGCCTCAAGCGCGCCTAAGGTGGTGAAGGCCTTGATTCACCTGGATAAGGCCTCTATCGAGGGAGTCATGGCGGCCCTGGCGAAGCCTGTGGAGGCTACCCCAGTGGAGGCGACCTCGGGGCCCAGAGTTAACCTGCCACCGCAGAGGGAAATCTCTTTTCAGCCCATCGATAAGACCCCTGTGAAGACCCTGGTGGAAAAAGAGGATGGGAGGCCGGTGGCCATTACGGACACGGATACAGCCGCTGAGGAGGAGCTGGTTGAGGTTGAGAAGGGCCTCAACAGGTTTGATGAGGTCCAGTCCCATGGGAGGCCTCCTGAGGAATCGGACGAGGAGAGCGACGGTGGCGCCGATGAGGCTCCCGTGGAGGAGGAGCAACCATAGTGCTCGTCGCAACCAGTGCCCGAACCTCAGGACAACTCGGCGGCCATTTTGATGGCAATCCAAACCTTATGCACGGAGATGAGGACAAAGTTGCCTCTACACCCAACGGACGACCCAGCAGAACCGGGCCTGTTGGGAAGCCCTCCAAACAAACAGGAGAGGTCATCCCCCCCACCCCGCTTTTCCAGCCCTCATGGCCCGTTCAGCCTTAATCTCCTTCCCCTGATCCTAGGGAGGACACAGGAACAGATACGGCCACGACGGGGACGGATGACGATGGTGGTGACGACGTGAGGGGCTTTCCATCACCACCCCCTCGGACCTCCCTGCCTGACGAAATTCGCTCCTTCCACACCATGATTGTCAGGGCATCCAAGCTTTTCCAGCTCTGCTCCGAAGAACAGAAGGAAGGCTTCCTCTATCAACGGCGCGAGGCCAAGAGGAAGACGGTCCTAGCAGTGCCGTTGCTTGACGACATCTGGGACGAGGGACTTTCTCTCCTGAGTAACCTGTACACGACACCTGCCAAGAGGGATCGGTAGGAGAAGTAGTACCAGGTCCCCGAATCCGCCCGTTTGTGCCTTAGGGCACAGACTACCCCGGAATCGGTCGTCTCATCGGCGGCCAAGAAGAAAGCAGCGGGGGCGACGGCTTCAACTTCAACCTCCCCACCTGATGGCAAGGGAAAGAAACTGGACGCTATGGGACGGCGAGTCTTCTCGTCTGCGGCGACAATTAAGGCGGCCAACGCCCTAGCGATTGTGGACCGCTACGACAGGGAGTTGTGGTACAAGATCGCTCCTCTGCTGGACTTCCTACTGGACTATAAGAGGGCGAAGGCCCTGGAGATCCTGCAGGAAGGTGAGGTGGCGTCGGACCACGCCATAACGGTGGCCATGGACATCAGTGACACCGGGTTCCGCCAGTTGGGCAACAGTGTTTGCTGCGACAGCGGGGATGGCTCAAGGCAACAGATTTCCGCAAGGACCTGCAAACCAGAGTTTTGGACATGCCCTTCGACGGGAACAACCTGTTTGGAAAAACAGTGGATGAGTCATTTCACGCCATCAAGGCCGACACAGAGACTGCTCGGGCCTTGGGAGTTTTGCAGCAACGACGGCCGCCCTTTCGGAACTCCGGAGGCAAGCAAGGTGCCTCCAAAGGATTCAGCGGGGGCTCCTCTACGTACCGCCAGGCAGCCCATTCCTCTTCGCAAGAGGCCTACAGAGGGCACGGCAAGTCAGGAGGATCTCGTCGCAGGGAGGCAAGGCCGCTGCCAAGCAGGACGCCCGTGGCGTCGGGCCCCCACCTGAGCACCCCGGTGGGGGGCCGGCTGGCGAAATTCGTCAGCGTGTGTGAGTCCATCTCCGACCGTTGGGTGCTTGGGTGCTGGATGCCCTGGCCCACGGACACACTCTCGAATTTCCAAATAAGTGCCCCCGCATTCATCCCGTGGCCAGGAAGTAAAATCGCTTCCCCCAACTGCTGTTAGAAGGGCGATTCTCAAAGGTGCCATCGAGCTCGTCCCGGAGAGGCTCCAGGGCTCCGGAGTATACTCAAGATACTTCCTCGTCAGAAAGAAGACAGGCGGTTGGCGCCCCATCCTGGACCTGCGTTGGTTATATACTTCAAGGCCCAGAAGTTTGCGATGGTCACCCTCCAGCACGTGCTGGGACAGCTGGAGGAAGGCGACTTCCTATTGTCGCTGGACTTGGAGGATGCTTACTTCCACATCCCCATTCTAAAAGGAAACCCGAAAGTTTCTCAGATTCGTAGTTCAAGGACAGCACTACCAATTCAAGGCCCTGCCATTCGGATTGAAGTCGGCGCCCAGGGCATTTACCAAGTGCCTGGCACCAGTGGCTGCACGGCTACGCCTGCAGGGGGATCCATGTTTACCCCTACCTGGACAATTGGCTCATCCGAGCAAGGACAAGGGAGCTTGCCGTCGAGTACACAGATGACTGCCAAACTGCTCACGGATCTGGGATTCTCCATCAACTTCCCCAAATCCCACCTGGTTCCGTCACAGGTCGCACAGTTTCTGGGAGCCAAGCTCGATACAGTGGCAGGATTGGCTTCTCCGTCGGAAGAAAGGACGAAGGCCATTCTCGGCAAGGTGCAGCGCCTGCTGGCCACAGATGTGGCCAGGGTGAGATCCATCAAGTCCCTTCTCGGCATGATGTCCTCTTGCATCTACCTGGTGCGCCTATGCTGGCTGCGGATGCGCCCTCTATAAGAGTTCCTTGACGCCGTTGGATGCAAGCGGCGGGCAGCTTCGAAGACCAGATCCCGCTCAACGAGGTCTTTCGCCAAGCTATTTGGTGGTGGGGCACCCGCACGCACCTCGCGGTGGGCAGAGTTTCAGACCCCAGCACACCAGTAGACTGACGACGGATGCCTCCCTAGAGGGATGGGGAGCACACACTGGAGATCTTCTTTGACTCCCGGAGGAGAGGTCACTCCAAATCAACATCCTGGAGCTCCGAGCAGTGTTCTGGGCTCTCAGGTCGTTTCTCCCTTCCCTCAAGGGCAAGGTGGTGAGGATCTTCACCGACAACACCACCACGATGTTCTACATCCGGAAGCAGGGAGGAACCAGGTCCCCGGCCCTATCCAGGGAGGCCCGGGATCTGTGGCATTGAGCCGTTGCCCAGGGGATGTTTCTGGTGCCCTTCCACCTAGCAGGGATAAAGAACACCATCGCCGACTCATTCAACAGGGAGCTGCGCTCGTGCCACGAGTGGGAACTGCGTCAGGACCAAGTGGATCGGCTTTTCCGACGATGGGGCAAACCCCAGATCGACCTGTTCGCAACGGCGACAAACTCCAAGTGCCAGAGGTTCGGCAGCAGGTTTCCCCAGGCGAGGAGCATGGGCAATGCTTTCTCGTTCCCCAGGGATGCCCTGTTGCTGTATGCGTTCCCTCCGTTGCCGTTGCGACTCGTCAACCAACTGAAGAGGTCCCGGTACAGGATGATCCTCGTCGCACCGGCGTTGCCGAGGCAGATCTGGTTCCAGGACCTTCTGGACTTGTCAGCGCCCCCCCCGGCCCCCCAGTCAAGCTACTGACGGACGCAGATCTTTTCTCCAGAGAAGGAGGCGCCATCCTCCATCACAACCCGCGTTCGCTGACCTTGCAGGCCTGGCTCCTGCGGCACTAGAGTTTGGAGGGTACCAATTCCCGGCGGACTGCAAGGAGGTACTTGCAAAGTTCAGGGCGTCCTCAACTCTCAAGTGATATGGACACAAATGGAAGAGGTTCTCTGTCTGCTGCCGTGCACAGAAGATTAACCCTCTGCGGATTACCGCCCCTCAAGTGCTGCCGTACCTGCTGTCGCTGTCCAGGGATTGACTGGCTCATGCCTCCATCAAAATACATCTAGGGGCGATATCCCGCTACACCAGAACTACGGGACGATCATCTCTGTGGTCTCATCGCCTGTTGAAGGAGTTTATGAAGGGACTGTTCAGTTCATTCCCGCCGGTGAAGGCTCCAGCCCTGGCGTGGGAGCTCAACGTGGTGCTGACCAGGCTCATGGGGGCGCCCTTCGAGCCTATGCATTCGGCACCGTTGAAGTTCCTGTCGTGGAAAACGGCACTTCTTGTGGCCATCACCTCCGCATGACGAGTGGGAGAGATCCAGGCCCTATCCTGCAAGCCTCCATACTTGACTTTTCACTAGATGAGGGTGGTGCTGAGGACGCACCCCTCCTTCATGCCCAAGGTGCCGTCGGACTTCCATCTTAACGAGCCCTTGGTGTTACCAGTTTTCTTCCCGTCGCCTTCATCGCCGGCCAAGAGGACTTTGCACTCGCTGGATGTAGCTAGAGTGCTGAAGTTCTACGTGGACCGCACAAAGAGTTTTCGGAAGACATCACAGCTGTTTGTGAACTTTGGACCTGTGAATCAAGGGAAGGCCCTCTCGAAGGCTTCCATTTCCAGATGGCTCTCTGGCTGTATCATGCACTGTCACTGGTTGGCAAACTGACCGTTGCCTGGCCGTCCGAGAGCCCATTCGACCAGAGCGATCGCTGCTACCATGGCGTTCTTGTCTGGTGCACCCCTGCTGGAGATTTTACTGCGTCGACCGGGATTCCAGGGAGGAGTCCAGAGTCGGCCAGCCAGAGCTGCGCAACCTGTTCACCTGAAAGATATGCTTAATGTTGAGTTTATGTAATGCCTAATGTTGAGCCTTGCCACCTCCCGTGGTTGTGAATATGTGTACTGCTATGTATTCTTGTATTCATGAGCATGTGAATCCATGCCAGACCCCATGCTGGAGAAGGAGCAAGTTACTTACCTGTAACAGTTGTTCTCCAGCATGGGTCTGGCATGGATTCACATGCGAGCCCTCCCTCCTTCCCCTCGGCGGCTCTTCACTTGGTCATACTGCGACTTTACGTGCTACCAAATCTGAGGATGGCTGCCAGGGGAGGGGCTTAGGGAGAGGGAAGTCATTGGCTGCGGGCAGTATGACTCAGTGACCAGTGATTGGTTACTACTAAGAAAGACAGATCTGAAACAAAACTGATACTGATTTTTTTTCTTTACCCAAAATTCCCAGCCTGACGGGGGAATATTCATGAGCGTGTGAATCCATGCCAGACCCATGCTGGAGAACAGTTACAGGTAAGTAACTTGTTCCTTAGTGTGCACATTATGTGGAAGTTGGGTTTTCTGTGCGCTGTGTACTCACTCCCGGTACCCATGTGGTAGCTGCTGATGCTGGTCTCCAAGGAGCTGGTTTTGGCTCCTACTCGTCGAATTTAAATTTCGGCCCCTTCATATGTAATTTCTGAAATGTCTGACGTGTATGGTCCGCACTGCTTGCCTTCTCCCTGGTTTGCCTAAACATGGAGTGGTCCCGGACATGTTTACATTTTCCCAAAAGATCGCTAGAGCATTCCCATTGGGATGGATATTAAGCTGTTCATAATCCATGAAAAGTATCTACCAAGTGAAGGACCACTTGGGAGAAATGTTTTCATTGTATATAGTGTATTATGCTAATGTGTCTCTTTCATTTTTAAAGGTTGTTAAGGCATATGATCGAGCGGAGCAAGAGTGGGTGGCTATTAAAATCATAAAGAACAAGAAGGCTTTCCTAAATCAAGCCCAGATTGAAGTACGACTTCTTGAGCTTATGAACAAACATGATACTGAAATGAAATACTACATAGGTAATTGTTGTGATTCTAGCATTTAAATGTGTACCTTCAGTCTTGAACTGAACCACTTTACTGTCTATTGCATCAATGTATCTTTTGGACCTTGCATATCTAGTGTAACATTCTATACAACACCCCAGCTTTCGCTAGTTGCATTTAAAAAACATGTACAATGTTGCAGGTTCTCACACTAGAGATGCCACACCATATATATATATATTTTATTTTGCCCCATTCACAAAACCTTTTTTTTTGTTGTTTTTTTTTTTTTTTGGTTTGTTAGCATGTCTCATACAAGGACAGCTTTCACCAACTTTGTTTTGACACTTCGCCACTCTAGGCTAAATTTGTAGGTTTAACATCCTTGTTAAAACTAATAGCCCTTATTGAACTGAAGCAACTGTATAGGATGCCTAGCTGCATTTTGTATTTTTCCGCTGCAGATTCCATCTTTGTTAAAACCATGCTTTACCTAGCTTTTTATTCCTGTTATATGGAGGTCACACCAGATAGTGTTTGTAAGGGGTGGGTGGTGGTGTTTATATATTGGGCCAGTGCCATGTGTGTGATCTCGGTTAAGAAATATGCCTAGAGTGGTGGATATTTCAGAGTGTTTCTGTGTTTTGCTAACAAAGAGTTGCCTTAAAAAGGTAGCTTTAACCTAGGGTGGCAGATTCTTCAAGCCAAACCAGAGTATTGTGCAAATCTACAAAGTGACACTTCAGTTAACGACTGGTGAGTTCAAGTAGGAAGGATGGGGGAGAGACCGGTGGAACTTTTTCTTTGGCAAGTAGGTCAAGTTTAAGCTGAGCTTAGAAGACCACCTGAGTTGGGCTGGGTTAAATGTGATGGGCAGCGGGTTCCAGTGGACTGCGCGATAGCGCAGAAAGAGTGGAAGTGAGCGGAAGAACAAGGGGCATGGGGAAATTAAGGTTGAATGCTTAGGGTAAGGGGAGAGGATGAGGAATAGACGGTTTCTGAAGAGCAAGACCATTGATAGCTTTGTAGACTTGGATAAAGAATGTGGAAAGGGAGCAGTTATGCATGGACAGCCAGCCAGTGCAGGGGAGGCTATTGGTGGGTTGTAGTCTGTGGATCGAAAAGCTGGGGACGTTGTTGAAAGGTTAGTAATTAAGGCATGAGTAATGTTCCAGTTTGCTGAGCATGAAGGTGGCAATTAGTTTTCGTAGAGTGCTGAGTAAGACATTGAACATTTTCAGTTGTAGGGAAAGATTATACTATCAGCAGAGGCGGTGGTAGGGATGATTTTTCAGATCCACTATCATGGAGGAGATGACATTCCCAAGCTTTGGGTAAGGGGGTAACCAGTTCATCGGGGGAGGATGGGCGGAGATAGGAGCAGCGAGTGCAAGGGTGGCGTTAGGAGCCAGACAAGAGGACCATCTTTTTGAAGAGTTCAGCATGAGGAATTGGTGAGTCATTGTGTTATGGTATTAAAGTAATGGTCTAGTAAAAAAAATTATTTAAAAAATAGATGGGCAACATAAAAAAAATACTAGCATTCTGTTTTTAAACTTCCTATGTAAAATTTTGAGCTATTCAAGCTCAAAATTTGCAAAAGCAAGCACATGGGCGCATCCATTTTGTGAAATGGAGGCCCTCCTGTGCTGGCTTTTGCTTTGGCGGCACTAATGAAGGAAAAGCCAGCCAGCTGTAGTAAACAAAAGCTACCGCTGGGTGGCTTTCCCTTCATTAGTGCTGTAGGCGGAGGACGGGGACCGGAGACCAGAGCAGGAAAGCTGCAGCTGAATCTCGGTAAGTGCTATTTATTTATTTTTTAAAAAATAAGCACTAGCTGCGTTTTTTTTTCTAAATTTTCTGGGCTGGAGGAGCCCGGAAAACTTAGAAATAAAACCGCAGCTTTAAAAACGTTGTATTTATGTTTGCGGTCGATTTTGAAGCGACCGCAAACATAAATACAACGTTATTGTGTTGGAAAACGCTGCGGTTTTTCTTTCCAAGCTTCTCAGGCTCCTCCGGCTCGGAGGAGCCTGAGAAACTCGGAAAGAAAAACCGCAGCGTTTTCCAACACAACCGCGTTGTTTCTGCCTGAATCTGCTTTCCCATTTGGGGTTCTCGGGCTCCCCACGGGGAGCCCAAGAGCCCCAAATGGGAAATCAGCTGTAGGTAGAAACACTACGCGGCATGTAAACATAACCGATTGTGTTTCTGCCTGCTGTGGCTATCACTTTGGGTCTCCGGTGCCGCAAACATAAATACGTTTTCAAAGCTGCGGTTTTCCGGGCTCCTCCAGTATTTTTTTTTTTTATGTTGCCTATCTATTTTTTTTTAAATAACTTTTTTACTAGACCATCCCTTTAAGTGAGACTGTTGGTAATCTGTTCAGCGATTACTGGGGTGAAGGAGGCAAAGATTTAAAAAAATTGCAGTGTCAGCGAAGAGGGGGGTATTGAAAATCAAAGGAAGAGAAATTGTCATCTATTGACAGATGTATAGATAGTCCATGGACTGATGATTGGGTGCTGACGGGGAGAGGGGTGGGACCAGAGTTCCAAAGCAGCAACCTTTCAGCTAGGAGCTAATCCAGACTACTGCAGATTTCCAATCCCAAAGTACTGCAGAGGAGATGACCGTGTCAAAAGCAGCAGAAAGACTCCAATGGATGAATATGGAAGAGTTGGGAGTGGTGAACATTAAATAGAAAGTGCTGTTTAGTTAGTGTTTACTATAGAAGCCAGAATCAAGAGCGTCTCCAATGCCATTATCCTCCAGGTTCTTAGAGATTCAGTTGGCAACCCCTATGTAGATTACCTCTGCCAGATTTCCTGGTCAACTTATTACACCATTTTTCGATCCATGGCTAGACTTTTCAGGTTAGCAGACGGTGTCTAAACGGAGTATGGCCGTTGCAGGTTTGAAAGAGGAAAATAAGTGTCAGAGTGTGAGGGGGTTTGAGCGCAGCTGAGGGCAGGTGATTGGTACAAAGTGTTTGACGGTATGAGGATTAAATTGGCCCACCAGAGCTAAAGATATTTTGGGATTGCAAATGATGGGTGCTTTATTATTTATTTATTTGGTATTTATAATGTGCCTATACTCGATGTGTTTCATGGCACGTGAAGAGGGTTGGGCAACAGGACAAAAAAGAACCTATTAGGCCTTGTAACACTCATACTCCTACGTCTCGTCCCCTTTCCTCCATACCTTTTGGACGGGACCGGAGCACTTTTGCAAAAAAGCATCAAATTGAAAAATGTCCTTCTCTTTTTACGCGGGGTACCACATGTGGCTGTAACCCCGCCCTCCTGAGCTCTGCCCCGCGCATCACCCTTCAGTCCTTTCCTCCACGCAGTCGGGACTGGACGCACTTGCACCACCGGGAAGACATTCTTGTCTGGTTTCCTGTTCTCTCTCTCCTGCTCCGGTTCTGCGGTCGCGTAGTCCTCGGTCTATGCCGGATCGTTTGGGGTTTTTCTCTCATTCCTCTTGTTAAAGTCGCTTCGCTAGGGCGGATCCCCATTCTTTCTGTTTGGAGTGTCTGGGACCGGATCACTGTTTCTACCGCGACTCCCTTTCGGTCCGGGCACTTCAGTGTCTTCGTCGGTGGGCGGAGATCATCCAGCGAGTTCCACCACAGCATTTTCAACTCTTCATAGACGAAAAGACGAGATGCCCGATAAGTTCCTTACTTTTTAGGGCACCCCGGCCGGGGGACTCCTTCCCAGGGTCCTCCAGGTCCAGGAGGGGATTAAGAGCTCTGCGACTACGGATTCCCTTAAGGTGCCTCAAGGGCCTAATAGGCGCACCTGAGTGTTCTTTTAGGGTCCCTCGAAGGACCTGCCAAACCCCGGACGTGGCTCAGAGGTTCACCATTTGGGTACTTGGGTTCAGCTCAGTTTGTCTGTGGCTCTGTATACCGGGGTTTCCATGAGGTCTCAGTTTCTGGTGCTTGTCACACCGAGCCATGGCTTGAGGCCCCTTTTGAGGGAGCTTTTTATACTGAGTTAAAACCCAAGGTTCCTCTAAATACAGTACCGACTGAGTCATCTTATCCTCTAAGGGTCCTGTCGGTAGGGTACATTCCTCGAATGTCCCACGCTTGGTTGTGGTGGTACAGATTTCTCTCGAGGGGGGGCAAAGAAGGTGATCAGCAACAGGCCTTCCAGTACCGGCTCTGCCGCGGTTCCTCTGTTGGAGGCTAATTCTGGGTCAGTTCCTAGGTTGTCCACTAAACATCCTAGATCTGCCTGCACCGGCTCAGCCAAGGATCCTTGTTTTGAGGCTGTGTTTCTTAAATCCCCTGACTCCCTTGAGGGGACAGTTGCCTCATTTTCTCCTATGACACAGTTCTCTTCAGGTGTTAGCTAAATGGCGACCCAACCTCCTTGGTCCACAGCGACCATTTTGGATACCTCCCTTACACCAACTTTCATGACAACTGGTGCTGGGAGCGTTCCTTATGGGGCTGAGTAGCTTTTCCATGCTATGTGGACAACAAAGACCCATTCGTCAGTCCTGACGACAACTTCAATGAAGTCCCCTTGTACACAGAGGTCAGGGTCCCAGACTCAGTCCTTCTCTGGGATCAAGGGGTTTTAGGGTTATCGTGCGCGCTGATCTGGAACTCCTGTTATCCCCACCTTAAGTGGCTGTGGCAAGGTGTTTTGTTTTTCTCAGCCGTTGGCCTCCTCTACAGGGACAGGTAATCTCCCTGCTGACAAATCACCAAATGATATTTGTCGGTCACACTACACTTCGATGGGAGGACGAATCACATCTCATCGGGGAGGCGTCGAAAACCATCACGAAGACTGGTGGGGTTTGTCCATTGTTTAGGCGGGTCTTTGCTTGTCCTTTCCTCCGACCCCCACCCTTCAAACCTCTCTTCCAACAGATCGAGATGCCCCCCCTGAGAGCAGAGGTACAGAAACGTCAATACCTCAGAGCTGTGCCTGTACCCCTCATGGAGCAAGGCAGGGGCTAGTACTGCTGTCCTTTCGCAGTGCTCAACCAGGCTGGCCTGCGCACTGGCTTCGGTCTTTCAGAGAGATTAAAGTTGATCACGCCCTGCCAAATAAAGTCCTCTCTTCGGAAGGGCTGTTGGCTCAGTGTGGTGGTCTTCCAGGATGCGTAAATGCACATTCTGACTTGGAGCCCGCATATGAAATATCTGCGGTTCTTTGTGGGAGCAGAACACTTCAGATTCGGGTACTCCATTTGGTCTCGACTCAGCGAGACGCACAAACTCCTGAGGGGCCACAGGGTGGTCTCCCAATACCGGATCTTCTTCCAAGGGTCCCCATTTGGGGCTAAGGCTGACCCCAGTTATTCTGTGGCTTTGGATACCAGGGTTCGCCCTGAGGTCTCTATCAGGAGCTAACTGTACCGAGTCTTGGCTTGAGTCCCCTCTCGAGGTGGCTATAAGACCAGGGTTAAACCTGAGGTTACCCTGCTTGGGGCTAAATCGGTCACCAACAGTCCCTCATCGACGGTCCTGGCTGTAAGGTATATCCCTAAGCCTTTCCGCGTACGCGCCCCTTGTGATACCAGGTCTGTTGAGGCAGCGAAAGAAGGCGGTCACGAACCACAGACCTTCCAGTGCCGGCTCTGACGAGTGTTGGGAGAATTCTCTGTAAAGGCTAATTTCCCAAACCTAGTGAGTCCCCCAGCAGCTTTGCTGGATTTTTGGGGTTTATTTTTTCTCCTGCCAAGAGTGAGACTTTTTACTCCCACTCTTAGACATGATTTGAGGTGTTCCTTCATCTTTCCATGTGTTTTATGGGCTATGGTGTCTTTTACTCCATAGGGTCTCATGTGTTTTTGATGTGGGTTACACAGCACCCTCCGTGCCGTAACCCAGGGGTGTCGTAACGACCCCCCAACATAGACTCCATACCCTGGGACTGACTACTGTCTCCCAGGGCATGTAAAGTCACCATTGGCTTTACTAGTCCCAAATTATGAACAGAAACCAGTACAAACCATCATATTGTCGATGTACTGGTCGGGGCAATTCGATTGCCCCGGGGTCTGTTGTTCGAGGGGGCACGTCTCCATCCCCCTGATCGAGTTTTGGCTGGTGGCAGTGGATACTACTTTTTATATTTGACCGCACATATATCTCTCTGCGATTTTCCCATTGTTCGATGCTACCAACTTTAATTATTTAATTCTTATAGCCTCGAACATACCGCCGGTTAATTTATTTAATATTAAGTCACCGGTTGGTATTTTTTGCCAGAACTCTATTCTAAAATGGCGTTTGTGTTCGCTTCTATGACTCCACCCCAAGTCGATCCCTTTGTTCCACTTTTTGGCGGGCTTCTCCACAGAAGCCTCAAAAGTGGTGCCACTCTGTCTGGGTACCACAGGGGGGTGTGGGAGGGGGTTTAGGCACCCTGGACTGAGTTACCTTGGTAACTCAAGTCGCACTCTTGTGTGATTGGCCCAAGTGATGAGCCGGCCGGCCCACCACTTAGCATGTTTGATTGACAGCTAGGCTGAATGAATGGGGGTTTGCTGCATAAAAGCAGGGCTTTTGGGACTGGAACTTCAGAAGTTGCCACAGGACCTAAGAATCCGAGGAGGGAGAAGCTGAGCCGACCTGCAACGACGACACCACCGGTGGAGCCCCGCTGAACCGTCTCACCACTTTTCCCGACATAGGAGATCTCCAGTCCGGAGAGTCATCTTCCTTTGACTGGTGGGGATAACCAGTTTTGCCTTCTTTTCACCTTACTGGAGCTTCTCATGGCCGCCTTGCCCGTGCCAAGCACCCCGGCAACCGGAATACCACGGTTTACCACTACCGCAAAGAGAAGGGTAGTACCTTTTAACCGAAGAACTCCGTGGCTGGTTTCTTCCCTGGCAGTGCAACAACCTTCATCTTTCCTCCACGGCGAGACCTCCTCTTCCTCTGGACGAAACACCGACTTGCACCCGCTGCCAGGAACTGCCCCCGCTGGAGCTTCCTTCACACTTAAGGCACTGTGTCCCACCTGGCTTCCCTTGCGACAGATCGTTCGGGGTGGCAGTAAAGCCTCAACTTTCTAACCTGGGCTGGCCTGGGACAACCTAGCTAACTTTTCCTGACTTTAATTTCATCCTTTTTGTGCGAACTATCTACAAGACTCTTTGGGCATAACCCCACTGTGTGAACCTGGACCCCTTCTGCTTGCTCTCTCCAAGAGTGGGCCTTGCAATTGACTTCCGTGCTCTCCAGTAGAACTCTGCCTATCCTGCCTTACTGTGGTTCTTGAAAAAATATTGAAACTTGTGTGCTTCCATAACTCTGCCTTTTCCCTCCCTTTTTTTTTTTTATAACTTATTAGAGTGCCATCTTATGTTAAGCGCTCACCTCTGTCTGAAAATAAGTGGTGTTTCTCACTAAGACTTGCCTAATAAGTAATTAGGGTTGTATACATATGATAGTGACTGTGCTGAATTTACTCACCTATTTTTGCTATTGTAAATTACAAGTGTCTTTAAATAATTAATTATATACTTTTACACTAAAGCTCTGGTCAGTGTTTGCTTTTGCTACTGTGTCTCTGTACCTATTGTTTATACTCTATACACTGCCTAACTCTTCTTGAGGGAAGTCTGACTGCTCAGCCACAGCTACCAAGTGAATCTGTGTGGTACAGACTACTACCAAGTGGGTTTACTGCCAAACACCTGTAGTCTTAAATCTTTTGCAGTGGTCCTTAAGGGAACTGCACAGGTTTCTGCCTAACAACGAGGATCCCCCACTAGAGGCTAATTCTGGGGAAGCCCCTGACGTGTCTAGTAAACACCCTAGTTCTGCCAGTAACGGCTCTGCCGAGGTTCCTTGTTTCAAGGCTTCCCCCAGGGAGACTATTGCTCTACTTGCTCCTGTGCCGCAGTTTGCCCCTGGTGTGTGATAATGGCGGCCCAACCTCTGTGGGACACGGCAGCCATTTTGAATACATCCATTAAAGCAAGGTTTTACTTCAAAAAGCAGGGCGACGCAGACTCTCCTCTCCTTGTGGATCTTGCCATACACATTTGGGCTGGGCCCTCCAGCATATTATTTGGCTCCAGGCTCCACACATCCAGGTCACCTCGATGTGACCCCAGATTAATTCAGTCGCCAGTCGGCATCGGTTACGAGTGTGAGATGAACAGCAATATCATCTCCAACTTTTCCAGTAATGGGGCACACCAGAGGTGGTCCTCTTTGTAGCTTGTGGGTCAACATGAAAGCTTATGCTTTCCCCTCATTGCCTCCTATCCATTGGTCGCTCTGTAAGCACATCAAACCGTTGCCAAAGCAGCTAAGTGGGATTTCCCATCAGCTTTTGGTAAGCATTACTGCTTAGACCTGATCGTCGATTCAGCGAGGATATTCTTAAGAACCTCTTTCAGTAAGGGAGTTCCATCCACTCGTTTTTCTTGTAAGTGCTTGGTAATTCCCAATGCAGTATGGAGGATAGGGGACGTTACGTAGGAGTATAACAAAGTTACTCACCCTAGTGACTATCTTACTCCTAGTCCATAGTCCCAATTTTCCTCCTTACGCAGGCCTGCCCGCTGTCCTCTCTAATAATCCTCTATTCTGATGATTGTTAATCTGCTTAGAATCACATGCTGTGCATAGGTCCGACATCCAGTTGTCACTGCGGAGTATTGCATTTTGTTTTTCGTAGTTGAAAAAGGGGACGTCGACAAGGCGTGTCTGTAACACTATCCCTATAGTGACGTGCGTCGTACCCACAATCCCTCACGCGTCGAGGTCCCTCAGATTGTTTTTTTCCGCCCAGCTTCTGGTCGCCTTACGCGGAGCTCCTAGAGAGACATTGCAAAATACTTACTACGGACCCCGGTCCTTAATTATACTTATTATATTGTTAAAGATCCCTCCACTCGACGTTAGCTGTGAAGCTGTTTCTCCGCCGAGCAAGTTTTCGACGGAGGGGAAGAGACGGAGGGGATCCTTCGGCGCTGCCGAACACGTGGCCTGGCCTCGCCGGCCAACATACAGTAGGGAGAGTGGGGGTTCGAACTTTTATCTTCTCTTTGAGAATGTCTCTTTCTCCCCTATCTTTCCCTTGGGGTTGTTATCACCAGTTATTATTGCCTCAGCTATGGAGAGGACACCTTTTAAGTTTTGCCCACGCTGTAGGGGCAAATACACTTGGAAGGATAAACACAAGCTCTGTAATCGTTGCTTGCCCCTCGATCATAAGGAGGACAGCTGCGCGGCCTGTAAGCTCTTGAAACCAAGAACTCTTAAAGAACGCAAAGTTAAGAGGTGGGAGGACTACGCTATGTCGAAGTCAGTTTCCTCACCCGCCGCCACTGTTACAGAAAGTGACGAGGAGGGTGATAACTCGACATCCGTTACGGAAGTCATTAACCCCCAGAAGGAGCGCTCGCGCTCCTCGACGTCCGTCCCCGGCCCCGACGGGCTCGGCTCACGCCCTGCTTATGGGGATGAACACCCCGGCGACAAGGACGCACATAGACCCCATAGGCCTAAGCACACAACCCACGGCTCTTCTTCGTCGAAGACGAAGTATCCATCAGCGCCGAAGGGAACGCAGGGCACTCCGGCGTCTACCTCAGACCGTAAGGGTCTCAAGCCCCACCCGCAAACGCAGCCGCGACCAGCGATTGGGCTTTCATCAAACACGGGCGCTACCTCAAAAACATCCGACGTAACGCTCCATAGAGCGGCCGTCGAGAAACGCGTAACGCAGGCAACGTCGACACCAGAGCCCTCTACTGACGAACTCGTTGTCGAGAGCCTGGCGAGAATTGTTTCCGAAGACAAACGTAAGCGGACGACGAAACAGACGTCGAATACCGCACCAAAAGCTATAGAAACGCCGAAAAAGCACAAGAGTAGCCAAGAACTGCCCCCTTCATCTAAGGGCCCTTCTGAACTACCGGAGGGCTTTTCTGAGGGCGAAGGAAACCTTTCTTCGACGCTGTGGGAGCTTTCTAAGCGTTTGGAAGGTGAAAACACTGATTTCCCCCCTCTAGACTATTCAGGGGTCCCCCATGAGACCCTTGAAAGACTCCATTCTTGTATGGAGAAAATGGAAAGGTTTTTGGGAAGCCAAAACCCACCCACACACAAGACCAGGAGAATGGCCCCAGGATGACCCTAGGGTCAAGATCCCTAGGCTGTTTCCCCTTTCTACAGACGTATATAACCTCACTGAAGAGGAGCAATACCTCCAGGAAGATGAGGAGGGTTTGGGTGGAGAGGAAGAACATGAGGAAGAGGGGTTTGAAGAAGATCCTTACACTAGTGCAGGAGTTTTTGAAGAAGATACAGCTACCTCGCAGCCCTGGCAATCCCCATCTGTGCACTCAGAGCCTGATGCCTTTCACCCTTCTCCTCCCAAGGATTCACCTATTGGAAACACCTCTCCCATAGATGACCAACCTTCACTTAATGCACTATTGCTCAAGGCAGCAGCGCATTTTGAAATAGACACAGGGGAAACTCTTCCTGACATAGACTTTGTAGAAAAAGTTATTAAAGAAAAAGCCCCTGTTAGTCAGTCTATTCCGCTCCTGGCTTCTATAAAGAGAAGAATAACTCCTTCCCTTTCCAATCCTGCATTAGTCAGAGGGGTCAACCCTCGGATAGAAAAGCTCTTCAGACCTTCGTCCTCTGACCCCTTGTACATCAGAGGACATTCTATTCCGGACTCCCTTGTAGTTACTAATACAAGAAACAGAGCGGGGGTACCACTATCCACTAGTGAGGCACCACCTGACAAAGAGGGCAAGAAGCTCTATGCACTTGGGAAGAGAATCACGACCTCTGCAGCCTTCTCAACTAGGATTGCAAATAACAATTCCCTACTAGCTAGCTACGCAGATGCACAGTGGAGCAAGCTGCGCATCGAAGCAGAGGACGCACCAGAACCCCTGCGTTCACGCCTGTTAGCTATCATCTCAGAGGGAACTCTTGTAAACCAGGGCATCGTAAAGAACTCCTTAGATGCCGCAGAGACGGCTGGCCGTTCCCTGGTTCAGGGAATACTTCTCAAACGCCATGTCTGGCTGCGCAATTCGGGATTTAAGCCGGAAACCCAGGCTTCCCTGATAAATAAGCCCATAGAACAAACACATCTGTTTGGGAAAGCAGTTGATGAGGCCCTAGAACATGCGAAGAAGGAGTTTGATACCATCAAGACTCTTGACCAAATTTCTAGGCCCCCTAACAGACGCGGCTATGGCAATAGACGCTCCTTTCGTGGCCAACGCCAGCAAAACCAACAGCAATTTTACTCTGCTACCAACTGGCCCTCTAACCAGGCTAACAACCAGTTCAGTCAAAGAGGCCAACGCCGTGGCAAAGGAAGAGGTCGCGGCTCCAGCCCCAAAGGTCCCACGCCCAATACCAACAAATGACCCGAAGATTCGGTCCCCTCCCATGCATCGCCGGTCGGGGGCCGGCTAACATCGTTCCTATCAGCATGGGAGGAAATATCGTCAGACCGCTGGGTTTTATCCACCATAGCCCACGGATACTGCATCGAATTCAACGGTTCCCCGAAGTACAGACCCCCACGGAACCGACGCATGACACCGGAACACCTCACCATTCTTCTTCAAGAAGTAGAAGAGCTACTGAAAAAAGAAGCTATAGAGGCTGTCCCTCTATCTCAGGTAACGGAAGGTATTTATTCAGTGTACTTCCTTGTACCCAAAAAGGACTTAACCATGCGCCCTGTATTAGATCTGCGCCCAGCGAACAAGTTTGTCAAACCCCAAAAGTTTCGTATGGTGACCTTGCAGGAAGTAATCCCACTGTTATCACAAGGGGATTGCATGACATCACTAGACATGAAAGATGCATACTTTCATATTTTAATGTTGCCAGCGCACAGAAAATACCTCAGGTTCAAGATGGAGAACAAGCACTACCAGTTCAGAGTACTGCCCTTCGGGATAGCATCTGCACCAAGGGTATTCACGAAAGTACTGGCAGTGGCAGCGGCCCACCTACGCAGGTTATCCATCCCGGTATACCCTTACCTCGACGACTGGCTCATAACAGGGGATTCTTACGAAATATGCTTCTCCAATACCCAAAAGACCGTAGACCTTTTGTCCCAACTGGGCTTCTCCATCAATGAAAAGAAGTCCAGCTTAGACCCCAGCCAAATCAAACAATTCCTAGGGGCTCTAATTCGAACAAAGGACGGCCTCGTCTTCCCCTCCAACGAGAGGGTCCAAAACATGCGGTTTCAGATCCCCCATTATGTGGCAGGTCGAGAGGTGACTGTACGCAAAGCAATGCGCTTGCTAGGGATGATGGCGTCATGTATTTATTTGGTACCTCACGCGCGCCTGGGCATGCGCCCAATGCAAGAGTGGCTCTACAGCCAGTGGTGTCAGGCCAGCGGACAATGGGACGATCTAGTGGTGGTCTCGCAGGCCTTGGTTCTCTCGCTACGGTGGTGGACAAAGGAAAACCTGTTATTAGGGAAAACTTTTGCCACACCCGCAGTGGAAGCCACTCTAACCACGGACGCATCCCTTACAGGATGGGGAGCTCACCTATCCTATCAGACTGCTCACGGAGCGTGGACTCAGAGCTTAGCATCCAAGCATATAAACCTGCTGGAACTACTAGCGGTGTTCAAAGCACTGAAAGCCTTTCAGGAACACCTACAAGGAAAGACAGTGATGGTCCTCACAGACAGCACCACAGCCATGTACTACCTCAACAAGCAAGGGGGCACTCTCCAGGACTGTCCAAGCTGTCCCAGAATATATGGAAGTGGGCTCTCAAACACAACATGTTCCTACTATCACAACATGTACCAGGGGAACTCAATCTGCTAGCCGACAAACTCAGCAGAGACTTCCCCCTGCCCGAAGAGTACGAATGGCAATTGCACGAAGACATCGTCTTAGACGTCTTCACGTAATGGGGGTTCCCGGAAATAGACCTGTTCGCAACTCTGGAGAACTCACAATGCCAAAGTTACGCCTCCAGGTACCCCCAGAACCAGTCCAAGGGGAACGGTCTGTCGATTCAATGGTCAGGGAAATTTGTTTACGCCTTTCCCCCGACCCCCCTTCTCAACAAAGTGGTGCACAAGATGCACCAGGAGCAGGTTACCATGATACTAGTGACCCCAATGTGGGCCCGGCAGCCATGGTTCGCTCACTTGATGGAGATGTCCCTATCTCCCCCAGTGAAACTTCCCTGCCCGTACAACATGCTGTCACAAGACAAGGGCAGGACACTGCATCCATGCCCTCAGACCATGAACTTAGCAGCCTGGCTCCTGAGATCTTAGAATTTGGACATTTACAACTCCCGCAGAGATGTATGGACATCCTCAGGGAAGCCAGAAAACCTAATACTCGCCACTGCTATTCTAGCAAGTGGAAAAGATTTGTCATCTGGTGTACAGGTAAGAGCATCAACCCGGTTGACTGCTCTCCCACTAACATTGTTCTGTACTTGACCCATTTACTGGATTCAGGTCTAGTCTTCAATTCCATTAAAGTCCACCTAGCGGCACTTTCTGCATACACCACTTCCCAACTTAAAGTGTCGTGGTGGAAGATACCAGTTATCAAGGCCTTCATGGAGGGGGTAAAGAGAATACACCCTCCGATAGCTAACCCAGCTCCCGGATGGGACTTAAATGTGGTACTTTCTAGACTCATGGGCCCTCCTTTCGAACCCATGCACAAGGCAACTCTTAAAGACCTCACTCTTAAGACTGCTTTCCTAATAGCTATCACCTCCTTTAGGAGAGTAAGTGAACTACAGGCTCTTTCTGTACTAGACCCCTTCGTAACAGTTCACAAGGATAAGGTGGTTCTACGCACACACCCAAGGTTTGCACCAAAATTCATCTCGAAATTTCATGTAAACCAGTCAATAGAACTACCAACGTTCTTTTAAAACCCTTCCAGCTTGGGAGAAAAAAGTCTGCATACACTAGATGTACGCAGAGCTGTCATGTTCTACATGGAAAGAACCCGACCACTGAGAAAGACTAATCAGTTCTTTGTCTCTGTGGCAGCAGGAAGAGAAGGAGATGCAGTCTCAAAGTCCACTATATCTAGATGGATTGTTCAATGCATCACTCTCTGTTACACTCTTGCTAAGAGAGAACTACCCTCAAGCCAAGAGCACATTCTACTCGAGGCACTGGAGCTTCCATAGCGTTCTTTGCAAATGTTCCCCTTTAGTCCATCTGCAAAGCGGCTACCTGTAGTTCTGTGCACACCTTTACAAAACACTACTGTCTAGATGCACACTCTAGATCTGACTCCCAGGTGGGACAGGCAGTATTAAGACATCTTTTCTCTACTGTTCCTTCTCTTAACCCACCGCCAACTCCGGGTACTGCTCGCTAGTCTATGCACAGCATGTGATTCTAAGCAGATTAACAAACATCAAAAGACAATGCATTACTTACCGTAAAAGCATTTCTGATGGTTGTATCTGCTTAGATTCACATGCGCCCACCCTTCCTCCCCGCTCGGATGGAAGGAACATAGACATCCTTTTCTATATTTCTCTCTTTTCTGTACTCACTCACGTCTAGAAGGCTCCCTCAGGGCAGAAAAATACAAACAGAGGGACCTCGACGCGTGAGGGATTGTGGGTACGACGCACGTCACTATAGGGATAGTGTTACAGACACGCCTTGTCGACGTCCCCTTTTCCGACTACGAAAAACAAAATGCAATACTCCGCAGTGACCACTGGATGTCGGACCTATGCACAGCATGTGAATCTAAGCAGATACAACCATCAGAAATGCTTTTACGGTAAATAATGCATTGTCTTATTGCTTACAAGGTCTCAGACCTGGCGTTGGAAAATGACTGAAGGCCGATGCTTGGGGCGGAGCCCAGGAGGGCGGGGTTACGGTCACGTACGGTACCCCATGTAAAAAGGACACATTTTTCAATTTGATGCTTTCATACAAAAGTGCTCCGGTCCCATCCCACTGGACGGAATGTCCCAATATGGAGGAAAGGACTATGGACTTAGGAGTAAGATGGTCACTACGGTGAGTAACTTTGTTATACTCCAATGTCCTGTCCCCTTTCCTCCATACTGCATGGGCGTCCCTCGCTAGGGACGTGAACGGAACCTTTTTCACCAAAAAAGTCATTACCCTTTGAAATTTGGTTGCGTTTGGGGAAGTGGCCCCGGAGCATGCACTCCTTTGACTCCACCCTCTGGTGCCTCACATCAGTCATCTTTTCTGCGTTGATGGGAGCTGACCTGCTTCACCTGTGCTGTGGTTGAAGCTTTTTTCTTCTCATAATGCGACAAGTTTTCTTCAGTCTTTCCCTGGGATCTCGGTCCCAATTTTTCTTGCACCCATTCTAACATTTTAGTTTCCTCCAGTGTCTGGCCCCTTCCCGGCCCATGTCAGCCCAGGCAGGCTTTAGTAGATGCCCTTGCTTAGACAGGTCATTTCCGGTGTTGGACCCGCACACACTCTGCCTTTGCTGCCTAGGAGAAGACCACGGCTGTTCAGCGTGCAACGCCCTTACTCCCAAGTCACTCAACTACTGGCTCGCTAAGTGGAGGGAGCAGTTTTCCAGGTCTTCCCCCGAGCACATGATAGAGTATGTGCGCAGAAAGACAAAGGCCAAGGTAGGTATTCTGTTCTCCAAAGCACCCCACAAGGGTCTTCCCCGGGATGCAAGCAACCAAGCGGAAGTGATCAATCCGGCCCCGTCACCAGCCAGGGCACAGAGGCTCGGCGAGCTTCCGGCCAAATGCTGTGGTGTCCACGGATCCTCCTGCTCCCACAGCAGAGGGGCCAGTCTGCTGTAATTATGGGAAATCTCCCTAGGGGCTCTGGCCTGCTACCCGGCCTATATCTGAGGGGGTGCCTTCAAGCAGCAGCACTACCAGATCGGTCAGAAGGCGATCAGCCTACCAGGCAAAGGCCTAAGGTGCACAAGAGGCACAATCCTGCACGGAGTAGTAGACTGCTGGAGACCAGATCCAGTACAGTGTTGGACACGTGCATGTTGGGCTAAAACAAAATGGCGGTGCAGCACTATAAAATGGTGGCACGTGAGGACACAAGCCATTCAGAAAAGCAGCAGAGACTGGACTTCACCCAGAGGGTGCAATAGTCTCCAGTGGTCACCCCTCAAGTTACCTGTGCACATCATACCCAGTGCCCTCTGGACAGGGACGCTACACCAAGCGCTATTACACAGAGCAGGCAAGGCGTGGGAAGAGCGCAGCCATCCACGCATGTCGCACACATGGGCACCATAATCAAGGGGACTATTCAGGAGATGCTTCCTCCAGCGCCTGCACAACCTTGGGCTCTAGTACAGCTGCAGCCGGTTGCTCCTATAGTAGCAGTGGAGCCCCCTCTTTCACTGTCAGTTGCCGGCGCAACCGATCGTCGGGGCTCTGTCTCCACCACCCTCCCAGGCCACAGTGCCTCCAACTACGCCACCTGCCCATCGTGTAGACTCTCAGGGTGCTGCTGATCAGAGTGACGTGGTTGAAGAGGAAGACCGTGAGACATCTTCTTTGTGGGCATTCCATGACAGGCTGGCCGTGTTGGCAAAGTATCTGGGCATCCCTCAGCCCCAGTAGGAACAACCAAAGGGGGAATGGTGGGGGGTTGCTGGGGGGGGGGCGTGGGGGGTCCCTGGCATAGGTCCTCAGTCAGGTCAGCCACTAGATCTGGCATTCAGTTCCAAAAGGACGTGGAAGCTCTGGCAAAGAACAGATGGGCAAAGCCGTACTCTATGCAACCCACCAACCAAAGGCTGTGTGCAAAATGCAGGCAGAAGAGGATACCCTACTTTTATCGGTGCACCCTCAGCAGCATTCATTGGTGATAGCGGCAGCGTCGATTTACACCAAGCCCAAACATCCACATACTCCTCTACATCCGGCTTATTGGGCAAGAAAGAGAAGGTGCGAGAGGCCTATTAGGAAAAGGTCTATTCAAACGCCGGTCTCCATCTGAGTCAAGCCAATGTGGATGCCATGCTGGCCGCTGCAAATCAGCGGCTATGGAGGAAGATCGCAGATTTTGTCCCGGACCTCCTGGTTCACAAGCAAGCCTCCTTCAAGGCTGGATTGGCTGAGGCCAAGATTGTGGCTCAGGACCTCATGGAGATCACTGTGGGACATGTTGGCTCAGTCAGCAGGGCAATCTGTGTGGCCACGGATAGGAGGATGGCGGAGTGGCTTAGGGCCACCAAGTTTAACCCCCGATGTACAATACTGGATCCTGGATCTTCTGTTTGGAGGGGGATCTTTTCCATTTATCCACGGGCGAGACATAGGATAAGAAGAAAAACAGTTCCCAAATCACCAAGTCTTTGCCTATTCTGGCAAAGCCTGCACTTGGATGTTTGGGCAGGGGCAAGCCAGTTCTGATAGGGGAAGGACATTCAGAGGATTCATGGCCTTCCAGGATCGGAAGCGACAATGCACATCACACAAATGCTTCTTCCAGTCCCCCTCAGGCACCTGCCACAGAGTCAAAGAAGTAAGGACAATCCCATCAAGGGCCACAGTTCTCTGGTGGTGACGCGCGAGAGGGCAGACTGGCTCTCCACATTCAGTCCTAGCAGACACTTTGCGGATTCATGGATACTATCTGTGGTTTCCCATGGTTTTCAGCTGCCTCTCCCTCCGGAACCTCCTTATTCTCCTCCCCTACCTCAGATTGGGACACCTGCTCTCCTTACGTTGATCTGCTTGCTTGTACAAATTGTAGCAGTGGAGGAATTTCAGGGGGTTCAATTCGCATATTTTCTTACGAACCAGGCAGGCTTGGAGTGGTTCTAGATCTGTCCTTCCTGAATCTATTCCACTCAAAGTTCAAGATCATCACGCCAGCTCTGATAGCGGAGTCTGTGTCGGGGAGATTGAACGTGGTCGCTGGACTTGAAGGATGCATACCTGGACGTCCCTATATGGCAACACCACTGCTCCTTCATACGGTTAGGAGTGATGGGTTCACGTTTCCAGTACAAGTTGCTTGCATTTGGGCTCATCTCAGACCCACGGGTAGTCACAAGGCTTGTGAATGTAGTGGTGGCCTTGCTCCGGTAGGAAGCCACCACATATACCCATACCTCGACGACTGGCTAATCTGAGCGGAATCCCCAAGTGAGTTTGGGAATATGGCCTCCAGATTCCTGGATACTCTATATGAACTGGGGTTCTCCAACCACAAGAAATCGCATCTCCAGCCTACCCACATCTTGGTCTTCCTGGATCTGTTATGGGATACCAAAGTGCAAAGAATTGGCCCCAACACAGAAAAGGTAGCGGTTATCCAGACGGCTACTCGTCACTTTCTCAGCATGACGATTACTTCGGCCTTGTGGTACCAACATCTGTTTGGAATCATGGCGGCATTCCTGCTAGCGGTCCTGCATGCCAGTCTCAAAATGTGCAGAGTGCAATTACACCTCTTGGCCTCCTGGATCCAGATGACTCCCGAGGAGAATCGATCTCTGTCCCTGTGGACCTCCTCCAGGATTTGTTGTGGTAGAGGCAGGACAACAATCTCATGGCGGGCCGATAGTTCAGGCACCCCCTGCCTACTTGTACTATCACAACCTACTCCTCCCTGGAAGGGCGGCGAGCCACGCTGGGCAACCAGTGCCCATGACACATGGACAAGGGAGGAACAGAAGTCCCATCAACTTCCTCGAACTGAAGGCTGCCAAATTGGCACTTAGGGCCTTCTTGCCAGTAATCCGGGGTGAAGTAGTCTGTGTTCACACACAGCTCCACTTGCATGTTCTACACCAACAAACAAGGGGGCACCAGATCATGCCCCCGGGCAGGCTCACAATCAAGATCTGGGAATGGTCCATTGCCCACAACATATGGCTGTCGGCTGTGCAACTTCTGGGAGAATGCAACCTAGAGGCGGACAAATTCAGCAGATTGTGAGTGGACAACTACAAGTGACGGCTGGATGAACAAGGCCTGTCTGACATCTTCAGGAGATGGGACCAGCCCCAGATGGACCTCCGCCATGGAGCAAAACTGGCAATATCAGTACGCATCATGGCTGGGCCAGAGAGGGAGCTTTCTGGGGATGCCTTACACCTCCAATGGAACGGGATGTGGGCCTACACATTTTGACCAACCCCACTGATCCAACTGGGTCCTCTGCAAAATCAGAGACTTCTCGACCGAGTCTAATCCTGATAGTTCCACAGCAGTGGCTGGCCAGGCCCTGGTTTTCAGACCTTATACAGCTCTCCGCGCATGTTCTGGTGACACTCCCAGTGCATGGAACAATGCTTCTCTACCAGCGGTGATGCATGGTGTGGTGGGAGGCCATGGGGGGCATTAGTTCACCTCTTCCTAGAGAGCATAGCCCTAGTGGCCTGGTTCTTGAGCACATAACCCTGCAGCATCTTCATCTATCACAGGACAACCTGAAAATAATTCCGATGGCAACAGGTGACTCCACCAGGAAACAATACAAGAACAGATGCACCAGGTTTTGCTTCTGGGCAAAGGCCATAGACATTGGATCAGGTACTATTGTTCTCAGCACATTTGGCTGGATCAGGGCTTTCAGATAGACGCATGCCGTTCCTACCTAGCTACAACAGGTGCATGCAGGAATTAGACAGCAAATCATTCCCCACCTCCAACCTGGTGGTTAAGAGCCATATGATGGGCTTTACCCCTATGAAAAGACTGCACCCGGTATGGGATCCGAATGTTGTGCTGGGCGCTTTGGCGCATAAACCATTTGAGCCCATGTCTTCCCTGGACATAAGACTAGTCACGATCAAGACAGCTCTGCTGGTGTGCCTCACATCAGCGCAAAGTGTGAGTGAAGTTCAGGCCCTTGTCGAATCGGATCCCTATACCATGTTCCATCGAGACATGGTAGTGCTTCGCACCCACCCTGTGTTTCTTAGAAAAGTGGTGTCGTCTTTTCATCTCAATGAGGAGATGGTGCTACCAACGTTCTTCCCTAGCCGAAAGGACGAGGTAGAAAGGGTGTTCCACTTTCTAGATGGCAGGAGTGCCCCAAAGGTCTACCTGGACAGGACCATGGGCTTCCACAAGTCAGATGCTTTATTAATCACCTTTGGCGGGTCTAGACCAGGTGGTCAAGCCTCAAAGGTTTCGATTGCCAGGTGGATGCTTGCAGCCATCCAGGAGACTTACAAGTGCCAGAAGAAGGAATTTCCAGCAAATCTACATGCTCATGCAGTTGGGGTCCAAGGCCTTTCCAAAGAAATGTAACCGAAGTCAAACACACTTAGCACATAGTTAAAACAAGGGAATAGTGGATAAAAATCATACCTTGCCAAACGATCAACAGAGCAGCACCTGCGCTTATCCCCTCAGCATTCTGCAAGCACGATTGGCTAGATGGCTGTGCAAGATCAAACCTGCCCTTTGGCCAGGCAGTCCTGAGGAACCCGTTATCCTTGGGTCTAAATCCTCTTGCCTCCCTGGGGCGTCAATCATTGGTAATCCCCCATGCAGTATGGAGGAAAGGGGACTGGACGTAGGAGTAATTCTCCAGCTTTGGATCTTTCATGGATTCACCTGCTGCGAATATTCCTCGTCAGGCTGGGAAACCATGTGTTAGGCAGAATCATCTGCAGTACCCTTAGGGAACACTACAGACAATTAAGACAAGTGATAGTACAATTTCACCTTTGGTACAAGCCTGTACTACACAGTAAAGTGGTAGCGATGGCTGAGCAGCCAGACTTATCTCAAGAGCAAACGAGCATTAATGGGGATTACACAAAGGACTAATATTACTGTGCTTCAAGCAAACACTGACTCAAGGTTTCTGGTTAAAAAATAAATATAAGTACATTTATTTTTAAACCATCTGTTCACAAAACACTTCTATTAAATAAAACCACATTCTAAATATACTACACACAACCAATTCCTTTTGTTCAGGTCAATTCAAGGTAATTACATTTGGATTTGACTGGTGTTTCAAAACGGACGTTACCGTGGGTTAATACGCAATCACTTTTTGACAGTATTGACAGTTCCGTCTTACGAAAGAAAAGCGTACCCGCGGGAAGAAATGTAACCGAAGTCAAACACACTTAGCACATATTTAAAACAAGGGAATAGTGGATAAAAATCATAGGCAATACTTTTGTCAAGGCAATAGAATCAGAGGACGTGTTCTAAAAGGCAGATAAGTCAATAGGCCTGCACCAGTGTCAAATGGAGCAGGGGCTCTGTTGAGGATCACATGGTGAGAACAGTTCAAGATTAATGTTGCCAGGAGTACTGGATATTGTCAAAGGGAAGCAAAAGTTATAAGACGAAAGAAAGGACAAGCCTTCGGAAAGGAAAAGGGTTCACCCCGATTCCTCAAGGTCGGACGGAGAGAATGACCAAATGGGCACAGTAGCTTATTCGGATGAAGAAAGCTGGTGCTACGGCAGTTGTTCCTGAAGCTTCAGTCGTCGGGACAAGGACATCTGGAACGATCTGCACTACCCAGGGATGAAGCCAGCAGCAGCAAAGCAACAATGAATAAAAGGTGCGCTTCTTAAAAACAGCAGAGAGCTCTTCTGATGGCTATCCAGACCACCACAGCTCACTGTAGTGATTTAGACCCAGAAGAGGATTCTCTGGCTGTAGGTAAGCTTGTTGATCCCACCAGGCTCAAGGGAAGAAGACTCCGGATTGGATATTCTGTCGTTGAAGAGTAGATAGCTCAGGACTGCAGCAGGGCTTCACCGGGATCCAGGAGTTGCAGCAGCCGTCTTCTCCACTTCTCTTCGGTTCTTGTAGTTCCAGTGGCACCTCTGATTCCAGCCCAAGAGCCCTGCCTTTTATGCAAAAATCCCCCATTCACACAGCCTGGCTGTCAATCACACAGCAGGTGGGTTGTCTAGCCCGGACAACCACCTCAGCCAATCGACAGAAAGTGCGACTTGGGTCTCCAAGGAGACCCTGTGCAGGGGGTGACTAAACCCCTCCCTCACATTCAGCCCACCTAGACACCCAGACGGCAAAGGAGGGCTTCTTCGCAGAAGCCTGCCAAAGGACGGAGAACAAGGAAACCAAACCTGGTTTGGTGCGAAAAGCAAACAAGAAAGACCTTTCCAATACTAAATGGCAAAAAAACACGCTAGGACCCAAAATAGAAACTATATGGGGTAGCAGGTTTTATGTTCACGTCTGTCACCACAGCCATAACACTAACACGGGAATCCGTGTAAAAATGATAGTTACCACTGACACCAGCCATGTCGAGTCGGGAAGGGTGACATGAAGTGCGCCTTGTGGTGCAGAAGGACAGGGGAAAGCAATTCCCCTCCAATACTCCATTGTAAGATGGTTTGTACTGGATCTGTATTTAAAAAGGACAAGTAAAGCCAATGGTGACTTTACATGTTTCTGGGGGACATTGGTCATCCCCAGAAATGGAGTTCACAAGGGAAGCCTAAAAGACATCCCTGTGTCACTGCACTAAAGGTGCTGTGTGACACACAAGTAACAAGATGATGCCTAGGGAGTTGGTGACACTCCATAGCCCATGAGCACAAAAAGTACAACACACACAAAGAATACACTGTAAGAGTGGGGAAAAGGCTCACACTCTTACCAGGTGGAAATAAATAGCCCCAGAAATCCAGCAAAGCTGCTGAGGGACTCACTAGGTAAGGGAAATTAGCCATAAATGAGATTTCTCTCTAACACCCCGATACCTTGGACTTAGTAATTTTCCTATGGAAAAACGTTGACACCTTGAGTGTCCCATCAATGTCGTTGTGGGTGCTTTAAGCAACACCAATGGGACGTAGAGTGTATTGCTCTGTCCCAGCAGCTTCCCCAAAGATTTCAAGTTTTCCAAGCTGTTGGGATTCCTGAAGTTTCTCTCCTGAGAGAAAATTGTATTTGTTTAAGATCATCTTTTCTGCAAATTTCGTCTTTCAGTTCTTCCGACATCGAAATACATAGATTTCGAAGAAGTCCTTATTTAGGCCGTGTGGGACCTGCAGCTTAAAGAATGTTGGGGGACAGGCACACAGAGTGCCTTTACTATCTGCACCCGAACCAGTCGTCTTACAGATGCAATACCTGCCAAGGGTTTTCTCAGAAGACCCTGAAGGACAGGAACCAACGTCATATCTGCTGGCTCAGTGAAGGCACCTATCCCTCCTCAGAGGTTGGCTTGTCACAGAGTGGGAGAGCAACCACTCCCTCTGACAAGAGGTCTCTGTCAAGTCAGGGGTCCATATCCGAGGATCCGGTGGTGAAGAAACAGAAGACCAGAGAGGCAAAATAGTCTTTGGGCCACGATAAGGCCAAACACGCTTGGTCTGTGAAGAGACCACTGTCCAGTGGTGAAAGTCCCATGCAGAGTCTAAACCCTCTTGCAAAGGTACTTCGTTGAAGTTGCCGTCGGACAAAACAAGAGAGAAGGGCTTGCACCTGTCCTCAAAATCCACTGTCTCATCCTGGAAATATCCTTCGTCGACGGACCAACATAAAAACAGAACAGCTACGACATCCCCCTCCATCTCTTGGTTGAAAAAATATACCTCGGCGAGCAGCAAAAAAAGGCACTCGTCAGAATCACACCGACCAAATAGCTGTCAAAGTCGCCGTCAACCCTATCGACCACGACACTGACAGCCTTTTAGTCAGGGTCTGCTGCTTGTCTCCAGTCGACAACAACCTCAACGACTACCCCATTGACGACAAACAAATCACCTGCTGAAAAGCAGACGCGTCTGTCGAACAACAGGTTGGAAGTTTCAGAATTAGAAGGCAATGTATTGTCCCCAAAGGGTATATCAAACTAAATCTGGGACCACGATACAGCACAAGCAGGCTTCCCAGGGAAAGTCGTCAATTGAGTACCCATCGGTCATAACGGAAGGCTTTTTTAATTTTTTTATTTAGTTTAACTTTTTTTGTTGGCCATGTCATCCACATACAGCACGATCAAGATTAAAGCTAAAGAAACGGCATAATTTTCAGAATCTCTTTACAATCAAGTTTTACATATTCATGGTGTCAGCATAGAAGAAACATCCTCATCAGGTATCATGTCACATAGGTACATTCTGTATGGAGCCCAAATGTCCTTGGGACGGCATGTACTGGGCAATATCAAATACTGTTCCTCACACTAGTTAACAAACGGTAATTCTTTAAGAACATGTCCAATCTGTGGAGCATACAGGCTTTTCCGACATTGCAATATACATTTTTTAGCTACCACATAGGATATGTTGAATCATCTTGTCTCAGCTGCCTTCCCAAAATCCCCAAACAGATATTTCTGGGGGGGTGAGAGTGGCCGGAATCTGTGCAACCTTTTCAATAACATCAGATGCTTCCCTCCAGAACCCAGCGGGCAGGCTCAGTACATATGGAACGAGGCCACCTGTGGATGGCCCCATTTTTGACAGCCCCCGGTACAGTATGCATGGAACTTTGCCATCTTGGCTGGTGTGTAGTGCAGTTTATTTGGGATCTTGAATTGTATCAAGCGGAGGCCAGCATTTAGTGATAGACTTGGACAATTGACAGTATTTTTACATTTGTTCGGCAACAATCGTTACCACTATGTCCACCTCCCATGTTGCTTTGATTTTATTTAATGAAGGGGAGTGGGTTTGTATCATAGCATACAATGAGGAAATTGACATGACCAGCAGGCCCTCAGAGGGTGGTTCATCGGCGAATAGCGGCCACCTTGCACTGACAGCAGCTTTCATACAGTGATACTGAAGTAATCTGAGCTGTCCTCCACCCACTGTAGTAACGATCTTCTAGGGTTACGTATTTCCCATTTGGGAACTTATCATGCATTTTTATCTCTTTATTAGGGTCCCATGTCCTCTGCAGAGTGCCGTGAAATGTGGGTGTAATACCAGGGAAATTCCATAATGAGGCATTGTTGTACAGTGTTTCTATCTGTATTCTGTTATAAATTGTGACCCATGCGTGAACAGTGATGCTCACTGGGTCTTTATGACATGTACTGAATAAGATGGAACGGAGTTCGGTCGGGGAGGCAGCATATCTTTCTATCGGGATGTGTGGTGCAGTGTCTGCCGGGTCGTACCAGTTTCTGGCAAATTGAGCTGTGCCACCTGTTCAGCAGAATTGCATGCAGTACCCTATGGGACCACCACATACAATTAGGACTTCAGGTGTAAGCAAAAACCAACCTTTGGTATAAGTCTGTACTAAACAGTTTTGTGGCTGTGAGCTGAGCAGCCAGGATTAGCTCAAGAGTGAATGTGAGCAGTGCAAGAGGTTACACAGAGGTCTTGCAATCAGTGGTTCAAGTAGACACTTATACTCAAGGTTTCTTGGTAAAACACCTATTAATTTATTACGCAATCATTTAGAAAAAATTCACTAGAAGCAGGCAACTTAATATTATACACACACACTTCAATAGCAAACCAAGTTTCTGAACAAATTAGGCTTCCCTGAAATAGGAGCAAAATGAAATTTCAGTTACTTTAAATGGGAGCAAAAAGGCACAAGTTAGCAGAATAGATCACAAATACTTTCTTAGGCAGTGCAAATAGTTAAAGTTCACTAGAGGATTCGATTCAATAAGCATAGGCCAAAGTCAAAGGACTAGTGTCTTCAATAGGAAAGAGCAGGTCTTGAAGTAAACAGTAGAGTCTTTGCCAAAGTTCTCAAGTCTTTTGTACGAAAAAGAATCCTATGTTGGATCACAAGCAGATTAGGCCTGCAATTTGGGAAAGTACCACAAACTTTCACTGTGAGAGAAGCTTTCTCTCAATCGGGTTGGCACAGTACCTTAATATGAAGCAAAAGATGCAACTGAAGACGCTGGTTCCTGGCAGTTCCTGCAGATCTCACGGTTCCCGAGCTTCAGTCGTGGGGACAAGAGGGAGGGCGTCGGGGTACTCCTGAGCTGCAAGGGATCGTCGGACAACGCTGACAAGATGGAGTCACTTCAGTTCGAGTAGCTGTTCATCAAGCACACATGCTGGTGTCCTTCCCCCTTTTTAATCCTAACCAGCTTCGAGAAAGGTATCCAGGTGGCTTACTAGTTGTTTTGTCCCACCAACTCAAAGGGAGAAGTCATCCTTGATGGGGCTTCTGTCGAGATGAACTTGGAAATTCGGAACCTGCAGCAGGGCTTCACCGGGCAAACCAACTGTCCAGGAGTTGCAGCAGTCATCCTCTTCCAGCTCGTCTTCGGTTCTTTCGTTTCAGTGGTTGACTCTGCTCCCTTTAAACAGTTTTCTCCCTTTCTTTCCAGCCTAGCTGCCACTCACCCAGCAGGGTAGTTGTCCTTGCCGGACAGTCAGCCAGCCAATCAAGCCAGAGTGCATTTGAGTCTCCTGGGTGACTAAGCAGAGTTCCGGGCACCTCCCTCACTTCCTGCCTACCCCATACACTCAGACGCCAGAGGCAGTATTCAGTCCTGAAGCCTGTCAAAGGCATGGAAACAAAAGGACCAAACCTGGTTTGGTGCGCGGAGACGAACACTAGAAGGACCTTTCCAAAAAGAAATGGGGGGGGGGGGGGGTTGGAGAGGGGGGAGGAGAGGGGTTGGGGGGGGGGGGGGGGAGAACAGAACCTGTTTAAACAAAGAGGCTTAAGGCGCCATCTTGAAAAACATGACTCCCCGCTATTTTTAGCTACCGGTGTTCGTGGTCTGGAAAAATCATGTCAGTTTGTTCTAAAACAACTGCCACCAACCATTTCGATAGAAAAGGGTAGCATTTGACTTCTACATGAGTTTCTAGACACAGGATACTGGGTAACACCTCCAGCACTCTATAAGAAGATAGTGTGTGCTGGGTCTAGGAATTTAAAGACTAGTAAAGTCAATGTAACCTTGCATTCTCTGGGAAACTGTAGTTTATCCCAGAGAATTTATTTAAACGTTTGGGAAGTCTAAAAAGACGTCCTTGTGTCACTGCACTGAAGGTGCTGTGTAACACGCATGAAAAGATTCCTATGGAGTTATCTTAAAACTCCATTATCCAAGAACACAAGAGTAAAACATAGAGCAAAATACGAGAGTGGGAAAAAAGGCTCACACTCTTTCCAGGACATAAAATCAAGTCCTCAATCATCCAGCAAAATTGCTGGGGGTCTCTAAGGTGAAGTGAATTAGCACATTTTTGAGAATTCTCCAGAACACCACCTGATATAACTCAAAATCCGGTGCTACAATACCCTGGGTGTTTTACGGTTCAAACCAGTTTTTCCCACTTCATCCTGGCCGCTCCACCGTTCCATATGAACGTAGTGGCCATGCACTGGAGTCTCACAAAGAACGCCCTTCCCGGCCAAATCGGGATATTTCCGAACAGGTAAAGAAGTTTAGGGAGAACCACCATCTTAAGTATTGCAATCCAACCATATAAGGCGATGGGGAGCCTAGCCCATATTTGTAAATGCCAGAAGATATTCTGCAGCACGAGATCACGTCGGATTTCGAACCTCCGCCATATGAATGGCCAGGTGTGTTTGAATCAGATCCTGAAGGAACTTATGATGTCCCCATTCAAGGACCGGATAGAGTGGTGAACATGCGTCTAAGGTCTCGCACACACCTACTCTACTGTTGGGCAGAATCCTGTGCAGTGCCCTTAGGGACCACTACACACAATTAAGACTACAGGTGGCAATACAAGTTTTACCTTTGCTACAAGCCTGTACTATGTCAGAGTGGTAACAGTGGCGGAGCAGCCAGGCTTATCTCAAGAGTATATGAGCAGTAGCAGAGATTACACAAAGGGACCACAATTACTGTGACTCAAGCAAACACTGACTCAAGGTTTCAGGTAAAAAATAAAAGTACATTTATTTTTTAACCATTCGTTATAAACAAAACACTTCTATTAAACTTAAATAAAAACCACACTTAAATATACCACAACTAACCAGTTCACTTTGTACAGTAAGTCTCAAGGTAAGTACCCTGTGATTGAATGAACCGTTGTTACGAACAAAACACGTTACCGCGAATACGATTGCGATCACTTTTTGACAGTTCTGTCTACTAAACAAACGCGTATCCATGACATGAAATGCTACCGGCGCAAAAACACACTTAGTGCTTGAGATACCCAGAGGGAGTTGGAGGCAAAAATCACAGGCAATAGTTTGGTTAGGCAGGCAGAATCAAACTCTGAAAGACAGGAGTTCAAAAGTCAAAGGGCCGGTGCCAGGGTCGAGAGACACCGCGGCCAGTTACCGAAGATCACACGGTCAAACAGTTCACGATTCAACGTAGCCAAAAAGTACTTCGATATTGTCAATGTTTGGAAGCAAAAGTTATAAGGAGGAAAGACAAGGGCAAGCCTTGGAAATGAAGAAAAAGGGATTCAGCCAGTTTCCTCAACAGAACACAATAGCTTGTTCCAGTGGTGCAGCTGGTGCCCTGGCAGTTGTTCCTGTTGGTTTCCTGCAGGCACACGATTCCTGGAGCTTCGTTTTGAAGGACGACGTCTGAGGTGGGTCTGCACCACACAGGGCTGAAGCCGGCAGCAGCGACGGTGAATAAAAGGTGCGCTCCTTAAAAACAGGAGAGGCTCTTCAGATGGCTATCCGGACCACTACAGCAGTGTTCAGCGATTTCGACCATGGAAGAGGATCCTCTGGCTGTAGAAGATGAGCTGGTTATCCCCACCAAGCTCAAGGGAAGAAGACTCCGGACTGGATCTTCTCTAAGTCGTTGAAGGGAAGATGGCTCGGGACTGCAGCAGGGCTTCACTGGGACAGGGTAGTTGCAGCAGCCGTCGTTCTTTCTGCTTCTCTTAGGTTCCTTGTAGTTCCAGTGGCGACTCTCTGACTTCTAGCCCTAGAGACCTGCCTTTTATGCGAAAAACCCCATTCACAAAGCCTGGCTGTCAATCACCCAGCAGGGGGTTTGTCCAGCCCGGACAACTACCCTGGCCAATCATGGCAAAGTGCGACTTGGGTTTCCTAGGATACCCTGTGCAGGGGGTAACTACACCCCTCCCTCACATTCAGCCCACCTAGACACCCAGGCGCCTTGTGGAGGGCTTCTGAGCAGAAGCCCGCCAAAAGACAGTGAACAAAGAAGGCAAACCTAGTTTGCTGCGCAAAGTAAAACACAAGAAGGACTTTAACTAAAAGACATGGCGAATAAACCCAACCAGAGCCAAAAGAGACTATTTGGTAAAGCAGGTTTATATTCGAGGCTATGTCGCGACCCGTGACCCAGAACCCCACTGGCATGGTCACATGCCAGGTAGGGTTAGGGCTTGGGGTTCATCTGGGGCCCCAAGGGCCTTGCATTGTCACCGGAGACTCTCCTGGAGTCAGTCCTAGCGCCTTTGCTGCCAGGCTCATATTTGGAATGGGACTTGAAGGGACTACTTTTCATATGGAGGCCTGCAGCCAACATGGAGCCACCCACAGTCTAGTCCCTAAGAACCAGACTGTGGTGCAGTGTTTTAGGGTGTGGTAGCCCAGACTACTTTACCTGGACTACTTTACAGGGTAGGCTATATAAACCACACCCAAGCTAAAGAATGTGCTTTGCGTTATTCTGCAGCCAGCAGCGTAACGCTCACTGTGTTCAGAGACCAGCACCCGGCATTCCTGGAATCGCGGACCTGCAGAGGAGACAAAAGAACATTAGCAGTTCCAGCTTACCTGCAGTCTTCCATCCTTCGATCCCAGCTGTTCGCGTTCTTCCATCACGTTGGCAGCATCTTCAGGTCATCGCTCTTGCACCGGAACGAAGCACCTGGGTAGGAGAGAAAAAGAGATGCATTAAACGGGTTACTCACGGCAAGCTCAGCAGTAATTAAAATCTCCTCACCTGGTTGGGCATATCTTGGCCGGTTCCGCTCCGGAAAACACTGCACGCCCAGAAAGACCATCGTAACCTGAAAAGGAATAAAGAATACATGTTAGCCCAAAAAGACATTAGCGCGCCGCTCTTCACGCTGAACCTACCTTTCTTTATACGCTCCGCGTCCATAAATCCCGGCAGGAGCCGAACCCAAGCAGCGCATCTCTGCATACCTCAGGGGGAAACAATCAGGGAAAGACATTAATAGCCCGCAAGAAAGCAAAGGCCCTCAAAGACTACTATAATCGAACTTACCTCTTTAAAGACACTTGAATGGGTTGGCATCAGTGAAGTTAACTCGGTCGCTTCAACCCGCAGAAACTACGCGCCCCTGCGCAGAAAGCAGGACGGTGAGCACGCCAGACATCATAACAAGGTGAGGGGGGGCCTTCAGGTCGAGTCCAAGGGGCTGTTGGGAGGAAACAAAATCTGAACCTAAGCCCAGACTTCCTGTGTTTTCAGGCCCACCTGCCATAGAAAACTGTTAGGGAGAATTCTCTCTTTAGGCTGAATTTCCTAACCTAGTAAGTCCCCCAGCAGCTTTGCTGGATTTCTGGAGTTTGTTTTTTCCTCCTGCCAAGAGTGAGACTCTTTTTCTCCCACTCTTGGACATTATTTATGGTGTTCCTTTGACTGTTAATGTGTTTTATGGGCTATGGGGTCCTTTACTCCATAGGGTCTCATGTGTTTTTACTATGTGTGTTACACAGCACCCTCCGTGCAGTAACACAGGGGTGTCATAGTGACACCCCACCATAGACTCCATACCCTGGGACTGACTACTGTCTCCCAGGGCATGTAAAGTCACCATTGGCTTTACTAGTCCCAAATTATTTACAGAAATCAGTACAAACCATCATATTGTGGACGTACTGGTCGGGGCAATTCGATTGCCCCGGGGTCTGTTAGTCAAGGGGGCACGTCTCCGTCCCCCCTGATCGAGTTTTGGCTGGTGGCAGTGGAAACTACTTTTTATATTCGACCGCAATTATTTTCCTATGGGATTTTCCCATTGTTCGAGGCTACCAACTTTAATTATTTAATTCTCATAGCCTCCAACATACCGCCGGGTAATTTATTTAATATTAATTCTCCGGTTGGTATTTTTTGCCGAGACTCGATTCTAAAATGGCGTTTGCGTTCTCTTCTGTGACTCCAACCCAAGTCGAGCCCTTTGTTCCACTTTTTGGCGGGCTTCTCCACAGAAGCCTCCAAAAGTCTTGCCACTCTGTCTGGGTACCACAGGGGGTCTGGAGGGGGGGTTAGGCACCCTGGACTGAGTTACCTTGGTAACTCAAGTCTCACTCTTGTGTGATTGGCCCAATTAGCATGTTTGATTTACAGCTAGGCTGAGTGAATGGGGGTATGCTGCATAAAAGCAGGGCTTTGGGGACTGGAACTTCAGAAGTCGCCACAGGACCTGAGAATCCGACAAGGGAGAAGCTGAGCCGACCTACCACGACGACACCACTGGTGGAGTTCTGCGGAACCGACTCACCACTTCCCGACGACAGAGAAGATCTCCCGGCTGGAGAGGCTTCTTCCCCTGACTGGTGGGCACAATCAGTTTTACCTTCTTTTCTTCGCACCCCAGACCGGTTTGTGGTCGAACTGCCCGTGCCAAGCACCCCGGCGGCCGGATAGCCACTCACCACTGAACCGCGAATCAACGGACCGCTCCTTGTACCTGAGAAACTCTGCGGCTGGTTTCTTCCCTGGCAGTGCAACTGACCCCTGTCTTCCTCCACGACGAGATCCTCTCTTCGCCCGGACGAAGCACCGACTTGCATCCGCTGCCAGGAACAACTGCCCCCGCTGGAGTGTTCTCACCACTTTAAGGTACCGTGTCCGCCAGGCCTCCCTTTCTAAAGATTGCTACAAGGTAATAATAACCCCTTAACCTTCTGGACTGGGCTGGCCGCCTTGACCCTCTAACTGGTCCCTTTCTTTGGTCCAAGTCCTTTTTGAACCATTACAAGACTTTTGTGCACTGCAACCGTGTGACGTTGGACACATTTCGTTTCAATCCTCTTAAAGCGGATCCGGCCTACTGAGACTGAATTCACGGTCTTACTTTGCCTTCCTCTCTTGTTATGTTCTTGTAAAAGTGTTGGGATCTGTTTCAATTTGTTCTCTGCTTTTCTCTCCCTTTTTAAAACAAACTATTAGAGTGCTATCTACGTTAAGCGCTCACCGCTGTCTTAAAATAAGTGGGGCTTTACTTAAGACTTGTCTAATTTTCTTTTAAGGGAGTGTATATCTTTTAGTGACCGGGTTTTTGAATTGCTTACTATTAGTGCCTGTGTTTTTCTAGATGTGGTTTTAAATAAATAATTATCTCTTTTACACCAAGCCCATGTCAGTGTTTACTTGTTCTATTGTGTGCTCTTGACCTATTGCCAATACTCTGTATACTGCCTAACTCTTCTTGAGGGAAGTCTGACTAATCAGCCACAGCTACCAAGTGAATTTGTGTGGTACAGACTGCTACCAAGTGGGTTTACTGCCAAACACCTGTAGTCCTAAATCTTTTGCAGTGGTCCCAGAGGGAACTGCACAGGTTTCTGCCTAACAAAGACATCATCCCGAATTGAGTACATCTGGGGAAAATCTGGCAACCAGGGCATACAGGTGTCCCTGTGGATATCAGGTGAGCGTAACAGGCTAATATAATAGCCAAGAACAGTACCACGTTTATCTAATATAATAGCGGTAGAAAAGTTAGGGTAGATACCACTGCCACCAGCCAAGTCTAAATGTTAAAAAAATGGAAACAATGCTCTAGGAGGTACAGATAAAAAGGGATACGAGTTAACCCTTTCCAGTACTCCATGGAAGATGGGTTGCACTGGATCTGTGGTAGATTGACTAAGTAAAGTTAATGGTAACCCTGAAGGTGCTGTGTGACACACACAAAGAAGGGGGCTGCTGAAGTGGTGTGCTTCAGAGTCCACAATCACAAAAACAGAGAGAAACACATAGCAAAACACAGGTAAGAGCGGGGGAAAAGCTCTCACTCTTACCAAGTGGAAAAAAATAAACTCCAGAAGTCCAGCAAAGCTGCTGGGGGACTCACTAGGTGAGGGAAATTAGCCATAGATGAGAATTCTCCCTAACATCTACCTTCAACGTCGGCCTGAATAGGAGGTATGCAAATGCAATACCCCCTTCTAAATCCTCAATCCCAGCTTTCCATGCAGGTCCTTTCCACACTGCAGACTCTACTAGGTCAGCTTGACGCCAGACTTCCCCTTCCTCAAGCTGCAACAATTCACCCGTATAGAGATCCACATGTCAGCCCTCAACGAAGGGATGCAACCTACCCCTCTCGAGACCAGGGAACACACCTAGGATACAAATTCATGCAATACCTTCACACACACTTAGTCCATGAAGGAGGGAACAAGAAGAGGGTGAATTGGTCGACACGGACCAGGTCACAGATCCCAGGGACACAACTTCGGTCCCTTCCTCTCCAAAGAGAGCTGTCTCATGGGACTCGTATCCAGACCCGGATGCCCCGGGTAGCCCGGCTCAGCTGTCAGCCCGGATGATATCTGAGCTTTTCAATCCATGATGTCGAAAGCATGCCAGGGGGGTATGGCCCTAAATCCGGATCAAGAGAAAAGGGATTGTTTCTTCATTGACCATAAGGTAAAAGAATTAAAGCAGTCTTTTCCATACCCATCCTGGATCACGTGTGGCAGAATGGCCTCCATACCATGAAACATCTCTTTTAAGGACCCTGCGGTGAAAGGAAGATTGGAAAATAAGTTTTAAAGGGCCAGATTACTCTCTGAAATGCCTCACTTCACAACCTTTTCCGGAGTTAGTGGTCTCTGCTGCAGCAAGCCGCAAGGCTCGAACACAGCACAAGTGTGCCACTCCTCCAGACAACGACCAGCGAAAAATTGATTCCTTTGGGAAGAAGGTTCTTACCATTGGAGCGAAAACTGTAAAAGCAGCCAATGCCCTGGCTATCGTCGCTCGATATGATCAAGAAATGTGGAACTGTTTGGCCCCTTTATTGGAACGCCTGCCGGAACAGCAGAGAAAGGCGGCTATGCTGTTGGTGAGAGAAGAAGTCTTGAATCACAGCATCAACTTAGCTGTAGACCTGGCCGAAACTGGCTTTAAGCAGATCTGCAACTGAGTAGTCCGCAGAAGCCAGGCGTGGCGACGCTGCACAGACTTTCATCGAAGTGCAGCACAAAGATATCGATATGCCATGTGAAGCGGAAAATCTATTAGTTTACAAAACTGATGAAGCCTTTAAAGCCGCGAAGGCGGTCTCGGACACGGCTAAATCTCTCACTAACCTGCAAAACAGGAGGTCCTATCGCTTCTTTCGAGAAGTCTTGGGCAATGCCAGATTCTCAGGCTCCAGAGACAGCAAGGGCTACAGTAGACCTGGATGATATTCTCAGGGCTACAAGCGCAATTATGAATCCTCCCATTGTAATCGAGAATGCCACGGGCAAAGAAAGTGCAAATCTGACACACCTCCCAGAGAGGTCAGCGGAATAAGGCCCAACAATGACTGCTGCAAGGGCAGACAAGTGGGGGGTAATGTGGCGTTCTATCTGGACAAGTGGATGCTAGATGCATTCCAGTACGGCCACTTGTTAGTGCTCAAGCGCCCCCAATTCCCCATCCACCCCCAATTAAGGTATCTCACCGGCACCACCATGTCTTAGGCTCGAGATAAGTCGCATGCTAAGAAAAAGCCATTGGAAAGTGCCTCCCTCAGCAAGAGGGAAGGGAGTATACTCAAGGTACTTTGTGGTAAAAAGAAAACAGATGGCAAGTGGTGCCCTATTTTGGATATAAGAATACTGAACAAAAACATCAAAAATTCAAAATGGTAAAGCTCCAAGAGGTAATAAGAGCTGTTCAGCCGCAGGAGTTCCTTGCCGCCCTAGACCTCAAGGATGCATACTTCCATGTGCCAATACATCCAAGGCACCGAAAATACTTCTGGTTTGTAGTGGGTGAAAACCATCTATTTTGGGTCCTACCTTTCAGCCTAAAATTGGCACAGAGAACATTCAGAGTGCCTGGCATCAGTAGCAGCTTTTCTCCAGAAGGCCACCATGTTTACCTGTACGATTGGTTAATTTGAGGATCGACATACCAACAAGCCTTATCGTCTCTCAACCATACAGATGCTGCTCCAACAGTTGTACTTTACAATCAACTATTCAAAATCCTGTAGAGTCTCCTCAAAGAGCTTGGTTTTCCTTGGGGCACATTTCCTTACAAGTCAAAACTTGGTCAAGCTCTCTTCAGAAAGAGTCAAAAGATTGGTAACTCTAGCTAGCTCATTCACACCGAACAAGCTATTCACAGTCCGCTCATTCATGGCTCTACTGGGAACCATGTCCTCTTGCATTCTGCTGATTCCCCACTGTTTCCTTCACATGCAGCCAGTGCAAAAGTGTCTTGCGCCAGATGGTCCCAAACCAGGGGTTCCTGGTCAGACAAGGTAAACATCTTCCGGACTCAGTTAGACCCTCTGGAATGGTGGACACGCACCTTCAACATTACAAAAGGAATGCCTCTGATGGATCCAGATTTCCAACTCACCATTGTGACCGATGCCTACCAAGCCGGATGGGGTGCTATTTGTATACCAGCACCAGGTTAAAGGCCTCCGGTCTCCCGAACAAGCCTTACTAAACATCAATGTACTAGAGATACGAGCAGTGCACTGGGCTCTTAAATCCTTCCTTCCTATAAATGCAGAATTCGGTGGTGCATGTTCTCACTGACAACACAACCACAATGTTTTGCCTATGGAAGCAAGATGGGATGCGATCAGACGCCTTATCCCAGTAAGCACAGACCATCTCGCATTGGTCAATCCGACACAAAGTTCTAATTCAGATCTTCCACTTGGCCGGATGCAGAACAAGCAAGCAGATACCCTCAGCAAGGACTCCTCGCAGACGCACATTGGCAACTGCACAGCACCCAGATAGCCAACATTTTCTCAAAATCGGGTCATCCCTCTCTGGACCTCTTTGCCACCAACACCAACAAACGGTGCCAGAAATTCACCAGCAGGATCTGCATCCAAACTCTCAAGGGGACGCATTTTCTTTCCCTTGGAACGTGGTGTTTGCCTACGCATTTCCTCCTTTTCCCCTCATAAGGAAGATCATACAGATGATGCGCAAGGGTCCTTGCAAGATAATATTGGTGGCCCCGTTCTGGCCCAGGCAGACCTAGTTCTCCAATCTGCTTCAGTTGGCAGTCGACGATCCAATTCAGCAAGGGTCCCATGCCAATCTTCTCTCCCAGAACAGGATCATTTTTCATCACGACCCATGCTTTCTCGTTAACAGCGTGGCTCCTGACCACTCCGAATTCGGTAATCTGAATATCCCTCAGGACTGGCGGCTCATCCTACCACCACCTAGAGCCCCAGCCATGAACCTCTTCTATAGCCGAAAATGGAAAAAGATTCTGTGCATGGTGTGCACATCAAACTGATCTGCTGCCGCTAGCTAGAACACCTAATCAACTCCTTCCTTATCTGCTGAAATTAGCTGCAAAAGATTTGGCGGTCTCTTCCATCAAAGTGCATTTATCAGCAATCTCCAGATTTACACGGAAAAGATCTCTGCTCTACAGCGACAGGCTAATCAAACATTTGTTAAAAGGCCTTTTTTGTACTTTTCCTCCGAAGAAAAGGATTCCACCTGTATGGAGCCTGAACCTAATCTTAGCAGGATTTATGAAGCCTCCATTCGAACCCATGTCAACAAGCCACATCAAGTTTCTAACTTGGAAGGTGGCTTTTATTGGCTATTACGTCTTCTACATGTGTTTCAGAGCTCCAAGTCTTGGTTATTGATCCTATGTACCTGCAGTTAATGAGAGAAAGTGGTTCTCTCTGCTAACCCGCATTTCATTCCTGAAGTACCATCTGAGTTAAAAAAATAAATGCTACCATCACTCTACCCACATTATTTGAAAATGCCACTTCACCAGCAGAAAAGGCTTTGCACTCTCTGGATGTCAAAAGGGCATTGAAATATTACTTGGATTGCACAGTCTTTTAGATCCTATAAGCAACTCTTTGGATCTTCCCTTGTTGGATGGATCAAAGGCTACAAACAGCGCATTTCAAGATGGGTTTCATCTACAATATCCTTCTGCCACTCAAAGGCCAACCGGCCATTACAATTAGCCCCCAGAGCGCACTCCACTAGAGCCATGGTAGCTTCGGCCGCTCTTTGGTCTGGGGTACCCATCAGTGACATTTGCCAATCGGCATCATGGGCGGTGCCCAACACTTTGACCAGTCACTACTGCTCATACCAGCAACACAGTGAGGATGTGCATATGTGACGGGCAGTCCTTCAACGACTGTTCCAGTAAGCTTCTGGGGTTGTTCCTGTTCTCTACCTTTAAAGATGTATTCTTTTCGCATTAATATACACATTTTCATAATCTCTACTAATTGTGTGTTTGCCTGGTTTACCCCTCCGAGCATATATACTGCTAGAAAATCTATTCACAGCATGTGCATCCATGAAAGATGCAATGCTGGTGAAGGGAGTAGTTTCCTGTAACTCAATTTCTCCAGCGTTGGTATCTTTCAGGGATTCACATGTGCCCCACCCCCCGCCCCTCCTCAGGCAAACATCCTTTAAAGGTTATCCTCAAGCTGGAGTGGTTAAAATCTGAGGGGAAGCTTCTTGGGTGGAGCTCTACACTCAACGTCCCATTAGTCCTGCCTAAAGCACCCACGACCTTGATGGGTCACTCAAGGTGTCCATTTTTGCATAGGAAAATTACTAAGTCAGTTACTGGGGTTTCCCAGCCGGACAATGGGGAAAATTCATATCATGTGAATCCATGAATGATGCCAACGCTGGAGAAATAGAGTTACAGGAAAGAGCTACTCCCTTATACGTTACTCACTGTAGTGACTAACATATACTCCTAGTCCATAGTCCCCTTCCCCCATACGCCCTTCCACCCCCATTAAACATGTATGTAGTTAAGCAGTTTAATCTGGCTGACTCGTGGCTGAAGGGCGGAGTCAAGGGGGAGCATGCTGGCGGGCCTCTGCATGCCATTAACTTTAAAGGGGTAAAGATGTGTTTTCTGGTGAAAAAGGGAACTATGGATTGGAGTACGTTTTTCACTATTGTGAGTAACTCGTCGTGCAAGTGCAGTAAAGGAAAGTGCATGGGAGTGGGGGTGAGAGGTCAGAAGGTGGGGGGGTGCAGGTCTGGGCGGGAGGGCCAGTGCGAAAAGTGAGCCAGGGGTGGCCACGTGGACAGAGCCTAGGGGAAATCGGTGTTTGCAGTGGAAGGAAGGTCCATCAGTTAAGTGTTAGAGGTTGGAAGAGCTACAAGGCTGCAGACAAAGCCAGGCTAGTGCTGTGGAAGGGCCCGGAAGGGCAAGTGCATATTTGAGGGGCGGGGGAGACAAAGTGCAGGGGTAGACTGGATTAGTGGGGGGAAGCTGGTGCCCTGTAAGACTTTGAAGGAACCATGCAGCCAGTCAAGAAGCAGACGGGGACATCAGCAGGGGAGAGGGAAGGAGGAAGAGAAAAGGAAGGTCTTGAGAAGCTTCTGGAACTTGCGGAAAGCTTGGTATGAGAGGCAATGCAGAAAGTCCAGAGTAGTTGTAGTGGGGAGAGGTGATGTACAGAAGGAGAATAAAGGGGAGTGAGGAGGGCAACAGTGTCAACAGAGAAGGGAGGAGGCAGTGGATACAGCCTTGGTGGGTGAGAGAAAAGCTTGGAGAGAAGATAAAAGTTGCAGGTATGATTGTGAATGGACATTAGGTTTGTGACGTAGTAGATTGTGGCAGAGTCCAGTGCAGAAGTTAGGGCAGCAAAGGAATCTTTGTAGGCTGAGCCTCCGGGATCTGCACCAGTGTTGTATGCCATGTGCATGTTTGATTTGAGGGTTTGGATCTCTGAGGTGATCGACAGTTGGAGGCGTGAAGCTGTGAATGTGAGTGCAGGATAATGTGGGTCAAAGGGAGTATTAAGTGAAAGTCAGAAAAAGCAGTCAGTGGAAGAGGCGTGAATTGTGTATAGACAGTTTCTCATATCAAGGTAAGGGACACACGTTATGCTTGGATTTCATTGAAGGGAGGTAGGAGTTTAGGGTGGAGGAACCTAGACATTAAAGTGAAAAATTGAGTCATCAGAGGAGCAGAATGAAAGAAAATGATCAAGGTACCACCAGAATGGTGTGTATGGTTGTGGAGGCAGTGGCAGGAGTGGTTAGATAAGAGGTAGTAAAGTTAAAGACCAGATAGCTGCGGTTCGCTTGCAGAAGGTTAGTCCCCCAACATGACTGTCTTGAGATGGTTCTGGGCCGGGACAGTGTTCAGGATCAAGGTGTCATTGGAGAGCCCAACCATTGAGGGGAGTAGTGAACAGTGGCATATTCAAATGAGATGTGTTGGAGGGGGCAGAGGTGAGGACCTTATTGTCAAAGTCCCACTCCTCCACCATTTCCAACTGGTCTGGGAGATTGGTAGAAGTTGGCAGACGTTGTGGAAATGTACTAGTGTAACGGTCATGACAGTAAATCAAGATTGTTGTGATAAGTAACATTTGATTGTGTTGAGAATTGAAGTATTAAGTGATGTAGCTAGACTTGCTGCAGAGGCATTGTGCATTTCAGAGGGCATTTGAAAGTTGCATTTAATGGGGAGAGGAGCAGGTGAAGTGTGGTAGGTGAGTTTGGAAAATCGGAGCTCCAGGTTTTAGGGGTACAAGTGCTGGAATAGAGGTGGGTGGATATAGATTGAGGTACACTTTAAACAGAGTTGTTGATTGCTTCAGTCAATGTGAGGAGAGTATGAGGAGGAAGTGTGAAGCCAAGGCCCCGGATGGAGAGAAAAATGAGTACATTGGAGGAATAGTGTAGTCAGTTCTCCAGATAAGATTTTGAGGTGGGAGTATTTTACTCCCTATTTTTAAACTTTGAGAGTAAATGTGATTTTAAGAGTAAAAATTACTTTTCTCCTTTGCAAGAGAGTACAATGTATGTGACATCCAGCCGACGTGTGCAAAAACTGTATGGAGATCATTACTACACAGCAGCTTTCGGCATTGTGACAGAATACCTTTCATTATTTCTCTGTCTGGCCATTTGATCTCTTCTGTATATATTTAAATGTTGAAAACACAAAAACCTAGCCAATTGCATAGTAAAGCAAACATGAATTGCATTGTGTGTTTTTGAAATTCGATAGCAGAATGGTCTTTTGATGTTTAATTAAAGCCCTCATTTCCACGAGCCATTACTACCTAATGGTATGGCAATGCTGTGATACAACAGTGCAGGGAGGCAAGGACTCCGTGTTAAATTCTATATCTAATTACATGGTCAAATGGTTATTTATATAGCATTTTTGGCAAAGCACTGTACATAGAAAATATTTATCACAATTATCACCAAACCAAAGTCGGTACTCCTTTATCGACCTCGTAGAATTCGAACCTGCAACCTACAGATCAGGTACAGATCTCAGCAGCAAGTGCTCAACTGGCTGAGCTATCTTATTGGCTAACATCCTTCAGAGGTCAGTTAACTGAGTATCGACTGAGGTATAATCACAATTCCTAGATGTTGGACAAACCATGTATTAAGCGCTACATAAAGTTAAATACCTATCTGTATTATCACAGGGACAGGTTTTGCTGAGTTTCTATTTCAAGTAACTTTCATTTGTTTGTTTTTGAACAGCACTTGTGCTTTTTGGAGAGTCAGGTTTTGGATGTTTTAATAGTCTTGAAAATTTGAGAGACTAGAACACCTGTGATTGGTGTAATGACAATGACTCACCCTTGAGCAAAGACTCTGCTGCCACTGACCATTTATAGTAATGTACCCCATTGACTTCAAGGTTGAATGGATGTAAACTAGACGGTGCAAAGTCATTATTTTACCACTTTTTATAATTAGAATGAAAATTAAAAGTGTAATAATCTGTCTCTGCATGATTGTGCACACAGCACAGGAACTCTGAAAAATACAATTGTGAGATACTGTTTTGCTTTCATTGGAAAAGAAGCATCATTTGTTACAAAATGTTAATTCTCAATTGCAACTTAGTTTTCCATCTTATTAATTATACAATCCTAAAATGCTAGGAAAATAAATATGCACAGTGCTTCTATTTGCTGCATGAGTATTAACATAGCATACTCTGAATGGAAACACACCATTCCTTTAATCTCAATGTGCAGTTTCTTTTTTTGAAAAGCTTCAGAGAAATACATTCTGTTTCGGAGGCTTTTATCCATGGCATGACTTGCAATTACCTCCATGTAGATACAAATCAAAAGAAGCGTTCTGGTTTGTGTCAACCTTTGCACTGCCCTCTGCTCTAAACTTATGTGTAAATGTACACAGGAAAATGATAAAGCTGTCGTATTGCTAAGATTTTCATGCGTAAAAAGGCCTGGTACGCACCCTATCTGGAGGCCTGAGTGTAGTCCAAAAGATGAGGGTATGTGGGTGAAAGGGAAGAGAAGGGTTAAATGTTGGCAGGGATGGAGCAGATGGAAGTTTTGATTTTGTCTATATTTGGACTGTAGTAGTCAATAAGAATTGGCAGGCATAAAACAGGGATGCCCCCCCTAGTTTCTAAAGGTAATATCTCCACAGTTAATGGTGAGCCCCTTGTGCAAGTGATTCCTATGGGTGGAAGCGGAAGTTGTGCGAAGGGTGATCTCGGCATGAGTTCTGGCCCTAGGCCCCTTTCAGCCCTGACTGGGAGTTACCCTTTGCTGCTTTTAGCAGTTGGCTCCAGGTGCCAGGGCTGCATGCATTTTTCCAATACTGACCATTGATAAAATGATAGCCCCCTGAGTAGAACCCCATAATGCCATTTACTGCTGGTTTTCTCACTATGGCTAATGAGATTGTTACTCTGATATCTTGGAACTATCTGACAATACTTTGGTCTTTCCTTCCATTGCAGGCCCCCTTAAGCTAGCAAAGGGAAGCTTCTTGACCCCTCCCTAAAATTACTCAACTTGGCTGTTTGGTCCCCGAAGACTTACTATTTTGCCAGTTCCTCCTTTGATGACATTCTGAGAATCATAATGGATAACTAAGTTTTCGCTTTTACGTTAATAGCTAGTGGGTACGCTTTCCCTCTTGTGAAAGAATTGTGAATCATCTGCGTCTCTTGATGTTCTATCACTTTGCATTCAGAAGAATGTAGCCTGACAATTCCATTTGCTCATCCCTGTAGGGCATAGGGGATGGGGGGGGCCTACCAGAACTGCAGTAATTCTTGCTTCACCTTATATCATTTGGTTAGGAGCCTGCAACTTTATTTGTGTTATGATCTTTGACGGTTGCCCATACACATTTTGACTCATGGGATTGGCGGGTTTCCAGATGATCACATGGAAAACTGTTCATCTTGTGGTGCTCACATCTGTCAGGTGGATTAGTAAGGTCCATTCTTTATGCATGCAAGACTTTTCTTTTTCATAAAGGCAAAGTTGTGTAGCAGGCACATCCAGTCTTCATTATTTCACTTCAATGACCAGGTCTGTCTCCGAATGCTTTTCTGGACCCCCCATGTTTAATCGAGGACTCATTCATAATCATGACATTGCTTATGTACTGAAATTTGATCACTCCAGTTTCAATCCCCCACCAGCGATTTCTGTCGACTTTGGATGCGATTATCCTGGCTAACAGGCTACTAAAACTTCTAATGCTAGGCGACCGTTTTGTGTTTCCGAACTACAACAAGTAAACAAAACCAAAATGTAGTTTTCCAAAAGATGGGCATACACATGTCAGATCTGAAGCAACTGCTGTGGCCTTCCAGCGGCACTTTCCTCTGTGGGATTTCTTCAATAAAATGATAGAGGGGGTGGGGTGATCCTGGGGACAGTTGCATGCTTCATGATTTGGGTGCTGAAGGTGGTATGTAGAGATTTCTCAGATCACCCATCGCTAGTTTTGTATGAAAGAAACCTTCTAATGCCTTGTGGACTGTTAAGAAATATGATTCCTGGAGCCACACAGGTACGTCTTCAGGGCAAGTTACCTTATTAATTTACAGCTTCAGTTGCATAAGAACAGTTGATAGGAGAAGGACCCACCAGTGCCCTCCACCCAGACAACCTCTACAGACTGTCTTGAGTGGAACACTAGGTGCAAGTTATTCCATTTGCTTTCCACGTTCTTGCATTCCGCACCATCACATCACGCACCACTCTGAGGAAGGGAAGCAGATACTACCCACTTCTTATTTTAGGTGAATAAACTGTATACCTATTCATCCGAACACTGAGCCGACACCACACAGTGACACTTCAACATGCATATAACCATATGCTAACTTTTGGCACACAACTGCTTTGCCTCCATACAGGGCACAGAACTTCAAGTTGCAAGCTACTTGCCATCCATATGAAGTCAGTCACTGTCTCAATTGTATGCATACAGACAACACACCATTTGTTTTCCAAGAGAATCACTAGCTAGTGGCGAGTGTAAATTGTGCACCCTGCTCCATAACTATACATCCGAACATCACTCAGTGACGCACACTTCTGTGGTGCCTCCACGATTTTACATCCAAACATTACTAAAGGCACGCACACCTCTGAAAAGTTTGCAGTTATGCCTCCACGCACCTTTTAATTGGTGTGAACCCAATAAAACCATACATACTAACATTTACCCATGCCGCAAACACCACTGTGATGCTACACTTATGCATGCACCCTTAAACATTGCTTACGCTCCTTTGTAATGTCCTAATCCATTGATCCTTACAACACACCAAGTAGGGCAAATGGGCATTAAAGGCATGTGCACACACTGTTTTTAGTTATGTTTCTTAGTACACCCTTAACCCTATAAAATGTAAAATGAGGCACACCATTGGGTGACATCACTAGGAAATGATTACCAAATCTCATTTCTCATACCCCTTACTCCTTATGCATTAAGTTGCATACTGCAGGATTTATGCAAACTGACCATTCACTGCTTCTACTTAGTATTCCTTACAGCAAATTAAAAGCATTGTTTGGCACCTAAACCTACTAAGCATTCAAAGTAAAGCATCCATGATCAACAGCATTGGCGTGCACAAAAAGTGGACTATCTGCGCGCATTGGAGCTGACGGCACTTTGCAATTTTGTACCTTTTAAAAGTCTGTTTTTGAAAACTGTTTTAGTTTTCACTGACCTACAACAAATACAACTGGTAGCTTTCCGAACCTTGCTGTCTGTGCAATCAATACATTACTCGGAGAATCTTAATGAGCAATGAAGACAAGATCAAGGAGCAAAGCGAAACCGTACAAAAAGCAAAGGACAGTGACACAGGAATCGCAATAGCACCTGCTCCTATAGTCAATCTATTACAACTACTCTGTATATGGGGTTGTCCTCTGTTATAGGGGTCCACGTGGATGTGAAATAAAGTACCATGATAATATTTAGTCCTAATTTGTTCTTCTATGGGGCCATTCTGTCTGAGGGGGTGAACATCACCTGTGTCTAGTCATTCCAAGCAGCCACAATGACACTCGCGTCTTTCATTCCTCTGTCTAGAATAGCTGTGTATAGCGTTCTCAGCAATTGCTCATCTCTGCAAATCCCACCATTCTCCTTCCATCCATCCATGGTCACTCCCTTGCCTTCTAGGCCATTGCAATCCTTTGTTTGGCAAGCACATAAATCGTCTTTCAGCCTGGTAAGGTGGTGTTTGTTTCTTACCCTCTGTCTTCTATTTCGTGTTGTACGATTAGGTCTTCTTCCACCCGATGATCCTGCGGTCTCGCTTTACGAAATGTCGGGACTGTGGGTTTAAGATGTCCATCATGGACCCACACCGTATCTGCTTGTGGAACCTGGGCGAGGACCACGCCATGGATGACTGCTCGAAGTGTCATTCGTTGACTGCCAAGGCCTTGCTGCAGCGTAAGGGGTAATTGAAGGTAGGGTCTGTCTCCAAGCTCCGTAAATCCAAATCTGCTGGTATGTCAACCGACGAGTCGAGGGAGGGAGGCTCCTTGTCGGAAGGTGTTCTAGGTCCCGAAGTGGTTCCTGCCACTATTCCTCAAGGCGGTCCCGGAAGCGGCGTCACCGTTTGCCTTCCCCGTCCTTGTCGGATGACTACCCGAGGAAAATGTCATGCCCCACTAAATCCTCTACCCCCGAGGAATGGGAGTCTTTTCGGGAGCATATGTTGATCTTTCAGTCTCACGGCACAGTTCCGTCCGTGCCTTCGGGTGAAGCCGTCGGAATGGTCTTGGACCGATGCTCGTGCGCTCTCGGGGCCTGGGTTATCAGTGCGATAATAATCAGGAGTCCTTGAGGTCCAGATCGGACAAGGCATCAGGGGGATCGCCAGGTCCAGGTTGCGGTCTTTATCAGCAACGAAACCGTCTAAGCCTGTGAAGTCGAAGAAGGTGTTGATGCGATCAGCGTCATGTCTGAGTCGATCTGGTGTTTTACCCCCCAGCACCAGTGTTGCCATTTCATGTGGCTCTGCAAAAGAAGGTGGCTGCTGCTTGGAATACCCCAGAGTCTATTCCGGCGGTTCACAAGTAATTGTCAAGGAATTACCACCCATCACGTAGCGACCTGGCCACCTGTCCACACACCCTACTCCCGAGAGTTTGGTGGTTCAGGCTGCTACGGCCACCTCAAAGCGGGAAGCGTACCCTACCATCCCTCCGATAGGTATGATAAATGCATTGATGGATGGGTGCGCAAGGTATTTTCTGCTGGGAGTATGGTGCTGAAAACTGTCAACGCCACCTGTGCCTTGGCAACATTTTTGCATACTCTGTGGAATTGTATTTCGCTTATGGCTGTGCCTATTCCCAAAGGGGAAGGAAGAGATGGCTGTCTAGTTATTGTACAGGATGCAGTGTGTAAATCCCTTCAGTCCAGGTTGGACACTGCAGATAGTGTTGCAAGGTCGATGGCTACAAGCACTGTGATGCACAGATTTGCGTGGTTGCGGAAGTTCTGGTTTTGCACCCGATGTGCAGGCCCGTCTTCTCAACATGCCCCTTGATGGGGTTGCATCTTTTTGGCAGCAAGGCTGACGAGAGCCTTGAGAAGTTGCAGACCTCCAATGCAGCTGCCAAATCTTTGGGTGCAGCTGTCGGATAACCTCAACCTTTCCGTCCTAGGGGGCAGCAATGGAGGGGGTGGTTCCTTTCGCTATTATTCCTCATTTGGAAAGGCGAAGAGGATGACCAGTCAAAGGGGCCAACGTAGGTTCACTCGTGGTGGACGAGGTAGAGGTGCCCAAGCCGCTCAGGCAGCTGCCTCTTTGCCATCAGGCACTGCCACTGCTAAACAGCTCTGAGGCCAGATCTCCTTGTTCTCCGGTGGGGCGGGCAGGCTAACGCAGCATCTCGAATGGTGAGCCATTTCTTCCGATGCGTGGGCGCTGAAGACAATAGCTCATGGTTACTGGCTCTCTTTTCTCCAACGGCCTCACTACAATCCAGTGGGGAAACAGTCTTTGAAGGTTCCAGATCCCCTACTTGTGCAGGAGATTTTCGCCTTGCTGGAGAAAGGCACTATAGAAACAGTGCCTGTAGCGGAGTGGAACAAGGGTTGGTGTTCCCCCTCATTTATTTGATACCCAGAAACGACGGAGGACTGAGACTCATCTTGGACTTGCGTTACTTGAACAAGTTGCTCAAGAAGGACACGTTCAAGATGGTCACTCTTTCTCAGATCCTTCAGGCCCTCCAACTTCAGGATTGGTTGGTGTTCTTGGACCTGCTAGATGCTTGTTTTCATGTGCTGATCCATCTCAAGCACAGGAAATACCTCAGGTTCGCAGTCAGCAGTTCCCACGATCAGTTCCGGTTCCTGCCGTTCGGGCTTCGCTCCGTCCGAGGGTTTTCACCAAGCTCGTGGTGGTGGCAGTGCATCTCAGGAGAGGGGGGGGATTCACGTATACCCCTACCTGGACGACTAGCTGATCATGGCACGTTCTCCCGAACAAGCCTTAGATCGTCTCAGTCACCTGCCACTCCCTTCACAAGCTGGGCTTCTCCCTCGACTTCAAGAAGTCGCATATGACACCATCCCAACAGCTCCAGTACATGGGGGCAGTTTTGGACATGTCCTTGGATGTGCTCGCCACCCAAGGTGAGGGCTCATCACATTCTGCAGATGGTCATGACATCCTGCATTTTTCTGGTTCCGGAGGCCTGCTTGAGAATGAGATCCCTTCACTGGGCTCTACGGACTCAATGGTACCAGTTCTCGGGTAGGATGTCTGATCTGCATTTTCTGCTCTGTCTCGCAGGAGCTTCTGTGGTGGGCCGACGAGAAGAATCTCATGAAAGGAGAGCCCTGTTGGCAGCCATGGCCGGATGTCACGGTGGTGACGGACGCTTTCCTGACAGGCTGGGGAGCTCATGCCGGCGATCTGTCCATCAGAAGTCGTTGGTCTCCGGAGTCCAGACTTCACATCAATCTTTTGGTGCTGTGAGCCATCAGACTGGCGCTGAAGGCTTTCCTGCCATCTTTACGGGGGAAGAATGTCCTGATAATGACTGACAACACGGTAGCATTGCATTACCTCAACAAGAGGGGGTGTAGGGTCCCTGCCTCTGTGCACGGAGACAATGCGGCTCTGGTTCTGGGCGATAAGCGAGGGAATGTCCCTATTAGTGGTTCATCTCACCAGCAAGGAGAATATGGCGGTGGACGCTCTGAGCAGGCAGAGCGCAGTCTCCAGCAATTGGGCGCTAGCTCAGGAAGTCCTTCAGGTGATCTTTGCCATTTGGGGAACTCCACAGGTGGACCTGTTCGCGACCTGTGCCAACTGGAAGTGCGAAAGGTACTGCTCGAGGGAATTTCTTCAGTGAGGAGCTCTAGGAGAGGCGTTCGTAGTGAAGTGGCTCTTCCCGCTACTGTACGCGTTTCCTCCGATCTCTGTCATCCCTCAAGTTCTCAGGCGGTTGAGAAGGTTTGGGTCCCGCATGATCCTCATTGCCCTGGATTGGGCCAGGAGAGCGTGGTACCAGGACCTTCCAGATATGTCCATCTGTCCTCTAATGCTTCTGCCCCTCTGAGATGATCTTCATCAGAGGTCAAGACTCTCAACCTTCACGTATGGTTTCTGAGAGGTTGAGATATAGAGATTGGGACCTTCCGGATGGTGTAATGGAGGTGTTGCTTTCGGCTAGACGGCTGGCAGCGTCGTCCCTTTACTGTTGTCATTGGTGTACGTTTTGCGACTGGTGCAGAGGAAAGAATGCAGATCCTTTTCAGTGCTCGATTTCTGGAGTTTGTTTCTTGCTTTCCTTGGCCCACAGGGGTCTTCAGGTGGGCACCATTAAACGTTACTTGGCAGCGCTGTATATATTTAAGCGCTCATCAGAGGAATGCTCTTATTTTAAAATTCCATTGATCTGTTTTTGAAAGGGCTCCCAAATGTGTTCCGTCGTTGCTATTTCAGGTGCCGGTCTGGGACCTTAATTTAGTTTTGAAGTTTCTGATGGGTGTTCCGTTTGAACCTTTGCACTCTTGCCCTTTGAGGCTGTTGACATTTAAAACGCTTTTCTTAGTTGCAGTTACATCAGCTAAAAGAGTGAGAGTTGCATGCACTTTTTCTAAGCCGCCCTTTACTTTGCCCTTTACTTTGTTCCACAAGGACAGGGTCGTACTGAGAGTTCGTCTGTCCTTTTTGCCTAAGGTTGTGTCCGAATTTCATTTGCGATGGTACTCCCCGCTTTCTATCCTCATCCTAATAAGGAAGAGGAACGGCTCCATAGGTTGGATCCTAGGAGAACTATCTATCCAGAATGGCCAAGCTCCGAATGGAGGACCAGCTTTTTGTGGGGTAAACTGGACAAATTTTGGAACAGGCTGTTTCTAAGCAGACCCTGTCTAGGTGGATTATCCTCACTATTTCCGAATACAACCGGTTGGCTGGTAAGGACCCTCCTGAGGGTTTGCAGGCTCATTCCACCAGGGGCATTGCTACTTTAACAGCCCCCCCAGAGGGGGGTGCTGGTAAATATTTGCTGCAACATGCTACACACACACACACACACACACACACACACACACACACACACACACACACACACACACACACACACACACACACACACACACACACACACACACACACACACACACACACACACACACACACACACACACACACACACACACACACACACACACACACACACACACACACACACACACACACACACACACACACACACACACACACACACACACACACACACACACACACACACACACACACACACACACACACACACACACACACACACACACACACACACACACACACACACACACGTTTGTTGAGCATTACTCCCTGAATACTTCCCATGCTCAGGATGTTGCATTTACTCTGCCATTTAATTGGATATATCTAAATTCTTTTTCCTCCTCCACTCATTACTGCTTTGGGAGTCTGTCATAGATGAGGAATACCTTGGAGGATGCAATCCATTCGAAGAACAAGTTATTTAACAAACTGGTAACGTTCTTTCGACTGGATGTTCCTCCAACGTATTCCTCATTGCCGTCTCGGCCTACCCCTCTAGAATTTCCCATGCCATTACAACTTGCGTCCCGCAAAGCTAAGTGCAGTCGATGCTGTGTCCAGGGCATGTGTGCCACACGTTGTGAGGGAAATACATGAAGTGACGCTACAGGCGCTGTGCATGCTACTTATAACATCCAATTACTTTACCTTTGATGGAGGCTCTCGAGGGACATCGACCCGACGCAAGGACGGCCTTCTGCTGAAAAAATTTCCAAGGCAGCACAGCTGTGCACATTACATGTCTTAGATGAGGAATACGTTGGAGGAACATCCAGCCCAAAGAACGTTACCAGTTTGTTAATTAACTTGTTCATCTGGGCTAGGGAATTAAGTCCATGACCTTCCCTTCCTGCATTATGTCACCCCCTGTAGCCATCTCGTTGGCCTCCCATATCTCCTAACCTCTTGCACCGAATTGAGTTTTGTGCCTGACCACACCACCAGAACACCACTGGGGGAATATGGGTCCGCAGTTCCCATGAGCCTCCATATTCTTTGCCACAACGTCTTCCCCAATGTCAATAGGTGAGCTAAACGAGTGTGCTCTCAGGTTCCCACAATATCTCCTACCCAATGTATTGTTTTTATAGAAGCTTGTAGTAAACTAGTGGCCAGAGATGGCTCATCCGATAGCAATGCCCATGGCAAACTGCAGCTGTTCAGCCAGATAATACAATTGGAAGTGTAGGAGTCCGATTTCCCCTGCCCGTATAATGCCTTTGGTGCTCAATGTGATCCTATTTGTTTTTGCTGTACAAATTATCTGACTAGCGAATCCATCTCATTAAGTAACTTTTTGGGGATGTTGAAAGTAATATTGATAGAATGTTATAGCAAGCAAGGTAGAACTACCATTTTTAGGAGTGCCCTTCTTCCTACCATTGACAATAGAAGCCTGTTCTAGAACGCCATAGAGTTCCTTCTACCGTCCAAGACCTGTGTTGTGCGCATGCGAGGCTGAGATGTTGTGCCTCACGTTCAACCCAATATATCAAATTGTTCACCTCCCAAGTCAAGTCTAAGTTGGGCAGCTGGTTCCTACGAAGGCCACGCAGCCCAGTCAACAGAAATGAACAAGATTTAGTCCTAATATTTCTTCCAGAGTATTCAGCAAATTGGTCTATCACCTGAAGAAGGTACTGCAAATTAAGTTCCGGGTATGCAGCTTAAAGGAGCATATAGTCCACATATAATGAAATGGTGTTGAACACAATCCGGATGCCTGCTTCGAAGTACTCCAATCTGAGGAACAATGCGAGCGGCTGTAGAGCAGAATAAACCGCACTGGGGACAGCAGGCAGCCCTGGCTGGTGCCTTCCCTCAGCACCCACCCATTGGATATCTGCTTGCCATTCTCAACCTAGCCCTTGGTTCAGATTACACTAGAGGTACCCATCGCAAAGTTCCCTCTCCTATACCAAAAATCACAGGGCCTTGTATAACCAGTCCCACCTGACCGCGTCGAATGCTTTAATAACATCCAAAGAGATGACCACGCAGTCCACGTTCCTAGTATGGCCCTATAATATGGCAGTCTTCTCCGATTACATGTGGTGTTCCTGCCAGGGACATACGCCATCTGGTCCGTTTTGAAGTAAGTCGCCTATCACGGACCTTACGGTCTTAGTTGACCATGGAGAGAGGTCTATAGCAGATACAATTGAACCAAGGTTTATTTTTAGACCTGGTACTATACATTATTATAGTAAGCAGCAAGGTAAGATTCCGCTCTCATATGCCTCCTCAAGCGTTTCCAGGAGCCTAGGAGCAAGTAAGTCGGCATTCTCCTTGTAGAATTCTCCAGGTAGGATGTCGGCCCCTGCTGTCTTCCCAGATGGCAATGCACGTATAATGACCAGCAGCTCCTCGACTGGGAGCGGGGCATCTAACCTTTCTCTCTTTTCTGCTACAAGCCGAGGCAGAACTATAGCTTCACTGATATCGGAACCACAAGCCTCTGTTCCGGATGAGTCCAGGGTTGTATAGTATTTAGAGATCACCATATTGATCTCCTCTTGCACATGTCTAGTGAACACCTGATCATGGCGTATAGCTCTGGTCATCCCCCTCGTCACTCCTGCACAACCACTCCAGCCTACTGGGTTCATCACCATCCACGTACAGCTTCTGCGCGTATTACGCAAAATCTAATTTGCCCAACAAAAGCTGCCAGGCACTGTTGTCTCAGTTCAGTCAATTCACCAGCCTCCTGTCTCGGTCCTGCATAACTGCATTCCACCAATTTGATTTCTGGCTCGGTACTCGTGAGGGAGTTCATAAACTCCCTCCGGAGCCCACCCATCTTGCCTATCTCTTCTCTGTGCACTACTTTTTAAAAGCTTCCCATAGTGCCTGTCCCATCAGCACTACAAGTATTCGAATCAAAGAAATGTTCTTTGGCATCCCCCAAATGGTGTCTAAATGTATCATCTAGCACAGCCTCTGCGTTTAGCCTCAAAGTAGGAATCAAGAGGTTGGTACGATCTCCCCAGCCATGTAACTATCAATGGGGCATGCTCAGAGTCCCCTAGCCTCCTAAGCAGCATCAGTTAATTCCCCTGGTGTGTCCCATGAAGATTAAGTCAATATGGGTGTGCACCCCCTGAGGGGCAGACAAGTGCGAATTGTAGAGTCCCTTCTCATTTGTCACCCTCCATATTTCTGTTAACTCAAAGTTCCTCACAATCCCTTAACGGCTTTTGCTGGACAAGGGCAGGCTTTTTGAATGTATTGTCCGATCTGTCCATTATTGGGTCTAGAGTGCTATCTTGCCTCTCCATATTGACATTGCACTTCTATGTGAAGACGACCTTGAGTAGACCAGCAGAAAAAGGTTTGGCTGTGTGATTGGGGGGGGGCGTACAAGTTTATAATCCTTACTTCCATACCCTCCAGGAGCCCAAGGACTAGCACCATCCTGCATTCATAATTGCCCTTTTGTTTCTAGGAGCTTAAAAGGAACAGTCGCTACCATCCACACAATGATACCCATTGCAAATGTGGAAAAGGAGAGCAATGCAGCTGCCCAGCCCCTTTCCTGGCGAGCTTGTTCTGTCTATCCTTGTGCAGTGTGTCTCCTGCAGCTGGGCTATTCCAACCCCCTTCCTACGTGAATATGCAAGTACTCGAAGGCGTTTTATATAGCCATTCAGTCCGCAGACTTTTCACATAGCAAGCTGCACATTCTAGCCATGCTCAATCATTATCGGGACGTGCTCATCCCTAGACTGCTCGCCACCCCTTCACATCCATACCGCTCTTGCCCCTCCCAGTAACCGCACCCATCCCAGTGCCACCCTCATCCAATCAGTCACAAGCATGAAAAACTAAAACCGCGAAAACAACCCCTCCCGAAAACCAAAACCCACCCTCCAACCATGTAATACAGGCCCAATAGCTATAAGCATATTCAGGCAGAACTGCTTTCCACGCGCCTTCTGATCTCCCAACTGACACCTTAAAGCTGGTATCAAAAAGTTAAATGTCTGTAGAAGCATGTCTGCTGCAAATGCGGCTGGCAGCCAGCAACCCAAACAAGGAAGAAATGGAGAGTAGTGGTACCAACCACTGGGCTTCCGCCAATTGAAGATGCCCTGCGAATGTTAATAGTTCATGCAATGTCCCATTGCAGATAAAACGATCAAGGTTCATTATTCCTTCTTGCTGGTAACTTGCCAATTCCTATGCTGTACTGGAGCCACTTGTTTGCCGCCTGTTGCATGCAACACTCTCCCAGGCGTCACCTATGGCTTCATGGAGGTTACTCTGCTCCTCTTCCTCCAGCGGGACAAAGTGTCATGCCAGCACCTCACGACGGTGCACTTCAGAGAGTGGGGTCAGGGTGGACATTTCTATACAAACTGAGAATGCCTTTCCTTCCTCTTTCCCTTTTGGCTTTCGTCACACTACCCATCTTCAGCTATGGCGAGGACTCCATTTAGGTTTTGCCCTATTTGTAAGAGCAAATTCCCTTGGAAAGATGAGCACAGATAGTGTAACCAGTGCTTGCCCCTCGATCACATGGAAGAATGCGCGGCTTGTAAGCTCCTCCGTCCTAAGACATTAAAGGAGCGTAAACTCGGTGGGCGGCCTACGGTATATCGAAGGCCGAATTTTCTCCCGCTGCCGCAGCCACCGATTGTGATGACGGCAAGAGTGACTATCAGACCTCCGAACCGGAGGTTGTTGACCTTTCGACGGAACGCTTGCGGTCCACATAGTCTGTCCCCAGCCCCTCTAGGCACAGTTTAGGCACTGCTATGGGGAAGTTACACCCCGGCGACAGACTAACATGTACACAGCAAAAGACACACAACACCAAGTCAATTTTCGACCAGGTAGAAGACGACTTCAATGCTAACGGGTACACCGGAAGATCTGGCGGCACCCGCCGACTGTCTGGATCAGCAGCCCTCCCTGCAGCCGCATATGCGCTAGTGACCGGACCATCGAAAACAAAGGGTGCTACCCCTAATGTACCAGGTTCCTTTGAGACGCATCACAAGAAGGTGTCTGGTAACGATAGGATTCCGATTCCGCTGAAGACGGCACTGCCGAAAAAGGCTGTAGTCGAAGAAAAGGCCCAGGCTCTGCTGAATAGGACTCCCTCGCAATCGCAGGCTGAAGCTACGCCACCCCACCCCCACTGCGGAGGATGTTGCCGACAGCTTAGCTAGGATTGTTTCCGCCGATTCTCAGAAACGGCAGTCCAGGGATGCTCCGAGGCCTACGGAAAAGGCCAAGGATTCACCGAGGTCCAAGGATGGCTTAAGGGGGGGGGGGGGGGGGTTAGGCAGAAACCTGTGCAGTTCCCTTAGGACCACTGCAAAAGGCTTAGGACTAAAGGTGTTGGCAGTAAACCCAATTGGTAGCAGTCTGTACCACCCAGATTTACCTGGTAGCTGTGGCTGAGCAGCCAGACTTCTCTCAAGAAGATTTAGACAGTATATTGAGTATACAAGATAGGTACCAAAATACAGTAGCACAAGCAAACACTGACCAGAGCTTTGGTATCAAAGTATATAATTATTTATTTAAAGACACACTTATAGAAACACTCCAGCACTATTATTGTAAGCAAGTTCAAAACAGTCACTATTAATATATATATATACATATACATCCCTTATTCCTTATTAGACAAGTCTTAGTTAACACCACTTATTTACAGACAGAGGTGAGCGCTTAACTAAAGATGGCACTCCAATAAGTTATCAAAAAAGGGAGGGAAAAGGCAGAAATTACAAAAGCACACAACACTAATACTTAAGAAGCACCCAGCTTGGCAGGAAAGTCAGTCTACTTGTGAGCAAAAAGTACAGAGGCCAGGCTCCCTCTTAGAGAGAGTAGAACACCAATGCTCCCAAGATCACACAGTTTAAGAGGCTTGAAAAGTCTTGCAGAGAGTTCAAAAAGGAATTAGATCAGCTCAGAAAAGTTCAGTTAGCCAGCCTAGAGTCAGCCCAGGTGGAAAGTCGAGGATTTAATAGACACCCCGTACAGACCGTTGCAAGGGAGGCTAGGCGGGCACAGTACCTTTTAAGATGGAGAGGATCCTCCAGCGGGGGCAGTTCCTGGCAGCTGGTGCAAGTCGCGGCGTCGTCCAGAGGAAGAGAAGATCTCGACGTGGAGGAAAGTTGGTGGTCGTTGCACTGCCAGGGAAGAAACCAGCCGCGGAGTTCTCTGGTTAAAAGGTACTACCCTTTTATTCGCGGTAGTGGTAAATCGTGGTATCCCGGTTGCCGGGGTGCTTGGCACAGGCAAGGCGGCCACGAGATGATCCGGGAAGGCGAAAAGGCGGGCAAACTGGTTATCCCCACCAGTCAAAGGAAGAAGACTCCTCGGAATGAAGATCTCCTCTGTCGTTGGGAAAAGTGGTGAGACGGTTCAGCAGGGCTCCACCGGTGGTGTAATCGTTGCAGGTCGGCTCAGCTTCTCCCTCTTCGGATTCTTTGGTCCTGTGGCGACTTCTGAAGTTCCAGTCCCCAAAGCCCTGCTTTTATGCAGAAAACCCCCATTCATCAGTCCTAGCTGTCACTCAAACATGCTAACTGGGCCAATCACACAAGAGTGCGACTTGAGTTGCCGAGGCAACTCAGTCCAGGCTGCCTAAACCCCCCTCCCACACATCCTGTAGACCCAGACAGAGTGGCACCACTTTTGGCGGCTTCTGTGTAGAAGCCCGCCTAAAAATGGAACAAAGGGCTCGACTTGGGTTGGAGTTACAGAGGCAAACACAAACACCATTTTAAAACAGAGTTCTGGCAAAAAGACCCAACCGGGGAATAAATATTAAATGAATAACCCGGTGGTATCTTTAACATTGCACCAAAAAGTGGTGCGTTTAAAATGAATGGGAAAATCCCACAGGAAATATTCCGGTGGAATATTGTGTGGTAACCACTGCCACCAGCCAGAAACTCGACGAGGGGGGACTGCACAGTGCCCCCTCGAAAAACAGACCCAGGGTCAATCTAATTACCCCTACCAGTACTTCCACAATATGATGGTTTGTACTGGTTCTGTTCCCAATTTAAGACTAGTAAAGTCGATGGTGACTTTACATGCCCTGGGAGACAGTAGTCAGTCCCAGGGTATGGAGTCTATGGTGGGGTGTCACTATGACACCCCTGTGTTACTGCACGGAGGGTGCTGTGTAACACACTTACCAAAAACCACATGAAACCCCATGGAGTAAAGGACCCCATAGCCCATAAAACACATTACAAAGTCAAAGGATATCTCAAATCATGTCCGAGTGGGAGAAAGAGTCTCACTCTTAGCAGGAGAAAAAAAATAAACCCCAAAAATCCAGCAAAGCTGCTGGGGGACTCACTAGGTTTGGGAAATTAGCCTTAACAGAGAATTCTCCCTAACAGTGGGTACCGGAACCCACCCATAAGTCGAAAGAGAGGCAGAGACGTCCCACCTCTGTTGGTCCCTTAGGAGGTGTTCTGCGGACGAAGTGCGGTCTTCGATGTTGAGACTAAAATCTCAACTTTGTATGACGGATGAACGTATTCAGGGCCCTTTTCCACCTCTAGACCATTCTAGGTCTTCGGTTTGGACTAGAGAGAAATTTGAGAACTGCATGAAAAGGCTGGACAGGTTTGTTTCCCGTTCAGAACAACCCACTCCAAGGAGGCCATGGGAGGAGAGCCCTGTGTACCCAAAGCAAAATTTCCATGTCTTTTTGACCCCTCTTTAGAAGAGGATATATACAACTACGACCTAACAAACAGACATTCCTGAAGACACTCAGGATGAGGATTTCAACAACCCTGAGGACATGCATGATCCCATAGAGGGCTCGGAGGAGAACCCATATGTGGTTGACCCTCAACCATGGCAGTCTCCAGATCCTCAGGATCCTGATGCCCTGTCTCTGGATTCTCCCCAGTCCACCCCCACTAGGCAACAACCCTCGCCAGTGGATGATCAATTGACTTTCAATGTAATGTTGCATAAAGCAGCTGATCACTTTAAGATTGCTACAGATGAAGCTGTCCCCGAAGCAGACTTCGTGGAGGACATCCTCAAGGAGAAGCTGCCGGCTTGCCAGGCTATTCCCCTCCTTAATTCAATTAAACGCCTGGCACCCTCCTTAACACCTGTTTCTCACAAGAGGTGTCAACCCACGAAATGAAAAACTCTTTTGTCCTTCTCCCTCAGACCCTCTGTATATCAGAGGTCACTCCACCCCAGACTCTGTTGGTGACTACTACACGAAAGAGAGCAGGGGTCCCTTTGTCAACCGGCGAGGCATCCCCTGATAAGGAAGGTAAATGACTACGCCCTTGGGAAGAGGATCACGGTTGCAGCAGATTTGATACAAGACGAGCATTATTAGTTCAAGCTGCTACCCTTCGGCATAGCATCTGCACCAAGGGTATTTACAAAGTTACTAGCAGTGGCAGCAGCACATCTGCGCTGGTAATCCATCCCGGTCTATCCTTACCTCGACGACTGGCTCATAACGGGGACTCTTGCGAAACATGTGTGTCAAATACCCAAAAGATGATGGATCTTTTATTCAATCTGGGAATCTCAACGAGAAAAAATCCAGCCTAGACCCCAGTCAGGTGAAACAGTTCCTAGGGGCTCTAATTTGAACAAAGGACAGCCTCGTCTTCCCCTCCAACCAGAGGGTTCAAAACATGTTTCAAATCCCTCAGTATGTAGCCAGTCGAGAGGTGACGGTACGCAAGGCTATGCGACTGCTAGGAATGATGGCGTTATGTATCTACTTGGTTTCTCTCACGCGCCTGCGTATGCGCCCAATGCAAGAGTGGCTCAACAGCCAGTGGTGACAGGCCAGCAGACAATCGGATGATCCAGTGGTTGTCTCGCCGGCCCTTGTCTCTCGCTGCAGTGCTGGTCGAGGGAGAACCTCTTGAAGGGGAAATCCTTCACCACCCCCGCAGTGGAAGCCACTCTAACCATAGACTTATTTCTTACAGGGTGGGGAGCTCTCCTGCTTCAACAAATGGCGCACAGTTTGGTCGTCAGACATAGCATCCAACCACATAAACCTGTTTGAACTGTTGCAGATGTTCAAAGTACTAAAAGCTTTCCAGACACAACTGCAGGGGAAGACGATCCTGATCCTCAAGACAGCACCACAACCATGTACTATCTGAACAAACAAGGGGGCACTCCTTCTCCAGGGTTGTCCAAAATGTCCCAGAACATTTGGAAGTGGGCTCTCAAACGCAACATGTTCCTGTTATCACAACATGTTCCAGGGGAACTCAATCTTCTGGCAGACGTACTCGGCAGAGACTTTCCGTTGTCCGTGGAGTACGATTGGCGATTACACGGAGACATCGTCTCCAACGTTTTCGCAGAATGGGGCTTCCCAGAGATCGATTTATTCGCAATTCTAGAGAATGCTCCATGCCAAGATTACGCCTCCAGGTACCCCCAGAACTGCTCCAGTGGGAACGGACTCTGGATAACCTGGTCAGGGAAATTTGTCTACGCTTCCCCTCCCTCCCCCTGGACCCCTGTTCTCAACGAGATTGTGCACAAGTGGCACCAGGAACCAGTCACTATACTGGTGGCCACCACGTGGGCCCGCGAACCCTGGTTCGCTCGTCTGATGGAGATGTCCCTGTCCCCTCCAGTCAAACTGCCTTGCCTGTACATGTTGCAAGACAGAGTGGAGACGCTTCACCCATGCCCGCAGACATTGATTTTAGCGGCCTGGCTCCGGAGGTCCTAGTTTGGGAACCTGCAACTCCCTCAGAGATGTATGGACATTCTCAGGGAGGCAAGAAAACCGAACACGTGGTATTGCTATTCCAGTAAATGGAAATGGTTTGTCATCTAGTGCAACTCAAAGAGCATTAACCCGATTAACTGCTCTCCCACACGCGTTGTTTTATACCGAACTCATTTACTTGACTCAGGCCAGGTCTTTAGCTCCATAAAGGTGCACTTAGCTGCGCTTTCAGCCTACACTACATCACAACAGAAAGTGTCATGGTGGAAGATTCCAGGTATTAAAGCTTTCATGGAGGGAGTGAAGTGAATTCACCCTCCCATTTCTAACGCGGCTCCCAGATGGGACCTAAACGTGGTGTTGACTAGGCTTATGGGGGCTCCTTTCAAGCCTATGCACAACCCAAGTCTTAAATACCTCACCTATAAGACTGCTTTTTTAATAGCCATTACCTCCATTAGGAGAGTAAGTGAACTGCAAGCGCTCTCAATCCTAGATCCCTTTGTAACAGTTCACAAAGATAAGGTGCTTCTGCGCACCCACCCTAGGTTTGCGCCTAAATTCATTTCCAAGTTCCATGTGAACCAGTCAATGGAACTACCAATGTTCTTTCAAAATCCTTCATGCCTGGGAGAAAGAACCCTGCACACATTGGATGTACGCAGAGCGGTCATGTTCTACATGGAAAGAACTCCACCACTAAGAAAGACTAATCAGTTTTTCGTTTTGGTGGCGGCAGGAAGCGGAGACAGTCTCCAAATCCACGATCTCTAGGTGGATTGTCAAATGCATCACACTCTGCTACAGTCTTGCGAAGAGAGCTGCCCTTCAAGCCTAGAGCACATTCTACTTGAGACACTGGCGTGTCCTTCGCGTTCATTGCAAATGTTCCCCTTGAGTCCATTTGCAAAGCGGCAGTCTGGAGTTCTGTACACACCTTTACAAAACATTATTGCCTAAACACTCATTCTAGAGCCGATTCTCACGTGGGACAGGCAGTACTAAAACATCTTTTCACTACTGTTCTTTCTCACATCCCACCTCCAACTCCCGGTACTGCTCGCTAGTCTATGCACAGCATGTGATTCTAAGCAGATAAACAAACATCAGAAGATGTGCATTACTTACCGTAAAATCATTTCTGATGGTTGTATCTGCTTAGATTCACATGCACCCACCCTTCCTTCCCGCTTGGATGGAAGGAACATTGATGTCCTACCACTTTCTCTCTTTTCTGCACTCACTCATGATGGTCATAAGGCTCCCTCTATGCAAAAAAATTCAATCGGAGGGACCTCGATGCGTGAGGGATCTTGGGTACACTACACGTCACGTAGGGATAGTGTTACAGGCAGGCCCATGTCAACATCCCCTTTCGATTCTCGAAAGACCAGATGCAATACTTTGCGTTTTACCACTGGCTGTCGAACCATATGCACAGCATGTGAATTTAAGCAGATAAAACCATCGGAAATGGTTTTACGGTAAGTAATGCATATCATTTGAAGACCGCTTAACAGGCGAATTGGTGAAGTATCTGGTGGCTGCACGTAGAGGCTGCTGCTCACCACATGGCTCTTGGCCACACCCCCTGCTCCCCACCCATTCACTAGCAGTACTTAATAGTAGTTTAGTCGAGATTTGCACTTGATTAAAATTCTTCATTTTTCCCTGGCATGTCATGTTGCCAATGTCACTCTTCTACCACGCCCCAGCATGCTTCCAATGACTGATATGTTTATTCTGTGCAGACCACTTAATTTGTCATCGGTCAGTGACGCTTGACACAGCATTCTGATATCTCTTGGTTCTTTCCTTTCCCATTGGCTTCAATAACTCTTCGGTTTCACCACTGCCTCCCAATGTCCCACCCCCAAAGACAAACCACAACCTTTCCCCACCCTCCTCCCTCCCACTTACCTGTTGGACCGGTGATTTGTGCTCTGGTCCCGGCGCACCACCTGCCCACAGCTACCACTATGGAAACATAAAAAGGACTTTGTATTCCTATGGTGGTGGCCATCTTTGATGGGAGATTGTGCATGCGCTAAGCCATCTCCCATAATAAGTAAAAAAATAAAACGATTTGGAGCCCGGTCGAACCGTGGTGTGTGAATAGCCATCAACCACTTGTCTGGATGGAGTGGGGGGGCATAAATGGACTGTAACGGTATAGGGGCTGGCAGACCATTACCGGCCTTGTGGAACCCCCCCGACGCTGGGGTGCTTGCTACATTCTACTTGCTTTGCACATTCGGGCATTCCACACCCATGGCATCACACACTGTACTGACATGGGAAAAGAAGCCGATATAACGGGTACACTTATTATGGCATTGTAATCCTGTGCGTGAGGATGAAACTGGACAAGCAAGCCATTCACTGACCTGCCTCTGTGGGAGTCTTCAAGTCATGCTGTTCTACATAAGAATCATGTTTCTCAGGAAGGACTTCATTAGTGCTGCTCTCGAAGAGTGCCTTACGGACCGCTTACAACACTGTGGGGGCCTGCAGATGTCGCAAGGCTGCAAGAAATAATGCCATGGAGCTATTCCTTAAGTTATTCACTGCAGACTCCATGGGGTGATCTTTGACCGAGCGTGGTTGTCAAAATGCTTTCAAGATATTGGCAAGCTAAGCCGTCTGCTATGCAACACAGGCCATCTGATGCATTGATAATTTGCTTTGATCCTACCCAAATACCAGACCCGCTCATATGTCTCAAGCAGTTAAGTGATTGCAAAGATACATGGCCCTGTCCCTTTAGGTATTTGTTAGTCTCCTGCAACTAGTGGAAATTGGGCAGTATGTAGGTGTAAAGAGAAGTTCACTGAAGGCATTACTTGTCAGCCAAGGGTTGCCCTCCTGTGCTTGAGCCCGCAGCAAACTCACTTAAGGTGTGGTTCCGAACAGCTGAGAAATTGCGGAAAACACCTAAGTGGGCTTTGTGTTGTAGTCTTTGCCAGGTTCTTTTTACCTTGATTGACTTATGTTCAGACTAAGCTTGGGAATAGTGCTACAGCACTCTGTAAAGTATGGCATTATCTCGCTGTGGCGTTCCTCTTGCCTTGTCCCCTATTCTCACCTGCGATACATCCATGTAGTACTTTGTTGAAAAGGTCATAATAAGGTCACACTTAGGCCACATTAGCACTTGCCAAGATGGCCTTGTCTACCCCATTAATTAGAAGTCAGATTGTGAGTTTTGTTTAAGGAATCTTATGACAGCAAATTGTTCCATACTTTGTAAGTGAAAATATGTCTGAGCTACTGGATCTGTAACTAAATAATTCACAAGTACTTATGAATTGACAGTTGTTTATAATGCTGCCAAGAAAGGACATACTCCAAAACCACAATAACTAGATGGATTGTCGCTCGTATTACAGCAGAAATGTACATGGCACATGACGTTTTTTTGCTTAGGAGGGTAAATGGCAATGACTATTCCTTATATATACCCTGTGAAACGTAATCTTTAAAGCAATGAGATGAAGTTGGATATGGTTTTATGGGAAGGATGATTGCCTGATCAAAGATGTGGGCCAAGTTTTGTTTGGAAGATTTCATAAGTGAAGCTACTCCTGCGTCCCGTCCCCTTTCCTCCATGCTGCATGTGGCGTCCCTCGCTAGGGATGGGAACAGAACATTTTGTTCACTTAAAAAATAAATAAAGCATTTCCCTTTAAATTTGAACAGCCGCTGTCATGGGCGCCTTCACTCTGCATTCCCTGCCCTCTGGTGCCACTCCGCAATCCTCTTATGGAGTTTTAGATAACTCCATAAGCATCATCTTTACATGTGTGTTACACACCACCCTCAGTGCAGTGACAAAGGGATTTCTTTTAGACTTCCCAAAGGTTTAAATACCTTCTCTTGGATAAACTGTTTCCCAGAGAATGTAAAGTGAAATTTACTTTACTAGTCTTTCCAAATTCCTAGATCCAGCACACACCATCTTACAATGGAGTGCTGGAGGGGTTACATAGTATCCACTGTGTCTAAATGCTCATGTAGCAGTAAAATGCTATACTTTCCTATTGAAAAGGCTGGTAGCAGTGGTTTTACAACAAACTTCCATGATTTTTCCCAACCTCGAACATCGGTAGTTAATAATCACAGGAGCCATGTTTTTCAAAGCCCCTTTGTTTAACAGGTCTCGGTCTTTATTTTCACCATTTCTTTTTGGAAAGGTCCTTCTAGTTTGTCTCTGCATGCCAATCCAGATTTGGTCCCTTTGTTTGTGTGCTTTTGGCGGGCTTCAGGACTGAAGACCACCTCTGGCGTCTCAGTATCTGGGGTGGGCAGGAAGTGAGGGAGGTGCCCGAAACTCCCTGTGCTTGGTCTCCTAGGAGACCCAAATGCACTCTGGCGTGATTTGCTGACTGTCCGGCAAGGACAGCCACCCTGCTGGGTGAATGACAGCTAGGCTGGAATGAAAGGGAGAAAACTGTTTAAAAGGCGAGTCTCTTGGACTGGAAAGCAGAGTCGACCACTGGAACGAAAGAACCGAAGAAGAGCTGGAAGAGGATGGCTGCTGCAACTCCTGGACTGTTGGTTTGCCCGGTGAAGCCCTGCTGCATGTCCAAATTGCCAAGTTCATCTCGACTGAGAAGCCCCTTTCAAAGACGACTTCTTCCTTTTGAGTTGGTTGGACCAATCCAACTCGTAAGCCACCTGGATACCATTCTCAAGGCTGGTTAGGATTAACCAGGGAGAGGGATACCAGCTTGTGCGCTTTAATCTACAGCTACTGGAACTGAAGTGACTTTTTCTTGTATGCTTTTTCGACGATCCCGTGCAGTGCAGGAGTACCCTGATGTCCTTCCTCTTGTTCCCACGGCTGAGGCTCAGGAACAGTGAGACTTGCAGGAACTGCCAGGAACCAACAACTTCAGCTGCATTTGTTTCTTCATACTAAGGAACTGTGCCAACCCGATTAAGTGAACGCCACTCTTGCAGTGAAAGTTTGTGAAACTTTCCCAAGTTGCAGGCCTAATCAGCTTGTGACCCCACAAGTGATTTTTTTGCCTAAACTACTTACTTTTGCAAAGACTTTACCGTTTGATACCAGAACTGTCTTTTCTATCCAGAACACTAGCCCATTGACTTTGGGCTGGCCTATTGACTTGAATTGAACTCCTCTGGTGAACTGAAACTATTTGCACTGTCTAATAAGTATGTGATCTATTCTACTTACTTTTGTCCATTTTGCTCACTTCTAAGTAACTGAACTGCCATTTTGCTCCTATTTCAGGGGAGCTCAAACTGTCTCATTTTACAGTTTTGTATTGAAGTGTATTGGTATATAATATGTTGTCTTCTACTAGTGAATGTTTTCTAAATGATTGTGTAATACATTAATAAGTGTTTACCAAGAAACCTTGAGTATCAGTGTCTACTTGAACCACTGTGATTGAAAGTCCTCTGTGTAAACTACTTTTACTGCTCACATTCACTCTTGAGATGAGCCTGGCTGCTCAGCTCGCTACAAAACAACCATATGATACAGACTTATACCAAAGGTTGGTTTGGCTAACGCATGTAGTCCTAATTGTGTGTAGTGGTCCCAGAGGGTACTGCATGCAATTCTGCCTAACACTCAGCTACCGCAACACCTCTTTGTTAAGGCGGAAAAGACGCTAGAATCCTTCGGGAAGGTGGTCTAAATGCTGGCCTGCATTGCGGTTGCCATGTTGGCAGCCACCAATTAACCGATCTGGAGCGAAATTTCAGACTTCATTCCAGACCTGCTGATCCACAGAAAGGGCTCACTCAAACAGGGTGCTGGCTGAATACAAGATTGCAGGGCAAGACATAATGAAGTCTGCAGTAGCCCATATCAAAACAGCGGGACATAGCATTTGTATAGCCACTCACATGAGTAGTACGGCTTGGATGAAGGCCACAAGGTTGAACACGGTTATGCAGCAACAAATTCTTGACCTGTTGGAAGGGAAGGACAGAAACTTACACTACCCTCCACAGGGACATGGTTGTGCTGCTCACGCATCCAGGTGCTCACAGCATTCCATTTAAACGAAGATAGTGCTTCCAACTTTCTTTCCTAATCAAGTCTGAGGCGGATAGTTTTACACCATTTTGATGTGCTAAGAACACTGAAGTTCAACATAGAAAGGAGAGAAAAGTTCTGCAAGTCGGACGTTTTGTGTTTAACGTTCAGAGGAGCAAATCCGGGATCTTGTGGGACTAAAGCCTCCATAGCAAGAACGATGGTGGCGGTTCTCACCAAAGTGTATCGGTTCCAGTACAAGGAGTGCCCTCCAAACTTGCATGCTCATGCGGTCAGGGCAAAGGCCACTGCAATGGCTTTTCAGAGGCATATGCCTTGGCAGGTAGGCTACATGGGCCTCTCCTTCCACAAGCACTACTGTCCGCAAGGTCTAATGTGCCATTCGGCCAAGTTGTGATAAGGTATCTATGTACACTGTACTTCCTCTCTCCTAAGGGCTAATATTTCTCCAGCATGGGGTCTGGCATGGATTCACATGCTCATGAATATTCCCCGTCATCAGGCTGGGAATCCTCGGTAAAGAAAAAATCAGTTTCAGAACTGTCTTTCTAATAATAACCAATTGCTGGTCTCTGGGTCATACTGCCCCCAGCCAATGACTGCCCTCTACCTAAGCCCCTCCTCTGGCAGCCATCTTTTGATTTAACCGCACGTTCAAGTGTTTTACTGCGTATTGCATTTTTTCAAAGAGTTTACTCTTATTTTTCCGGTCTATTCGAGCCTCAAGCTCCACTGATTCTTCTTCCGATCAACGGGGACCCGTTTCGGAATTTTCTATGCCCCTCAAGGGCGGATTTACGTCAAATTACACTTCGTGGAGGATTCCGGAAGACTTTTGAGACCTACCCCGATTTGGACATGGCCCAGGACAAAGGAGATTCGACACCAAACTGTTCTTTACCGAGGATTCCCAGCCTGACGGGGAAGATTCATGAGCATGTGAATCCATGCCAGACCCATGCTGGAGAACAGTTACCGGTAAGGAACTTGTTCCTTGTAGTCTCCCATGTAGTATGAGGAAAGGGAGACAGGATGTAGAAGTAATTAAAAGTTATCCAGTATTCGATCTTTCATAGATTCACATGCTTGAATAATCCCTGTCAGAATGGTAATCCTTGTTAATTTAAATACTTATATGCTGTTTTCCACAGGAAAAACCAATACAGAGAGCCCATTATGCTTGATAGGGCATTCACTTATGTTGTCCCGTTCCACAACTAATGAGGTGGTGGGTCTTAAACTCCACCCCAGGTACCATCTTCAGATTTTTCACAGCAGTCTACAGACTAGGGGAATCCTCATCAGCTCTCTGAGCTTCTATCTCTTTACATCTCTTTTCACTAAGAAGAAATGTTTCTGAAAGCGTCTCCCTTGCTCTACACAAACTGTTTTTGAGCTCTGGGTCTCTCTTGCTTGGTTTGGAATCGGCGAGGCAAATATCTGCACAAGGTACCTCCAGGATGAGGTGCCAGAGGAGGGGGAACTTCCTCAAGATTCACCAACATGTCAGGTGGGTGAATAGGACGAGTAAGTCCTTGAGAAACGGCAGAGACGTGACTGCTCCCCATCAGACGATGTAGCCTCTTTTCCACCCTACCATAGCTAAAGTGGCCGATTTGTTTAACCTACAGGTGTCCGGTGAGGAGAAATTCCTGTTATTTGAACACTGGAACAAGCAAAGGAGAACACTTATGACCATCCTGATCTGGATAATTTCTGGGAGGCTGGGGAGAAAATACTGGCGAACCCGCTGTCCACCCCTGCCTTAACCACTCTACCTGAAAAGTACATGGCCCCTGACGGCGTGCCTGTATGCCTGCAGGGATATCCGAAGCCTGATTGTAATTACAGTAGCATTAAGGAAGAAGCTGGCAAACCCTGCGTCGCTGGTAACGGCTCAGCCGAATAAAGAGATAAGGAAGCTTGAGGCTAGTGGCAGAAGGGTTTCGCCGGGAGTGTTTCTATCAATAAGAGCAGCAAACGCTATGGTAATCTCGTCAAGGTGCCCAAGCTCGCTAAGCCTCTCCCTCTGGTCAAGAAGAGGTGAAGTCCATTATTTCGGATGGTGCAGCCACTTTGGAGCACATGATCGACACGTCTGTACATGTAGCAGAGTCTGGTTTCAGACAGATGCCCCACGGCACTGTCCTGAGAATGCAGGCTTGGATGAAAGCAACTAATTTCTGGCCAGATGTTGAGGCCCACATTTCGAATGTGCAGTTCGGACAGGAGCTATTCGGCTAGACTGTGGACGACCATCTAAAGGGAATAAAGATTGACGGACACGGCCAGGGCCATTGGCCCCCTAAAGGATTATAATAAAATAATCATTTGGCATTTATATAGCGCTACGAACCCTCAGGTATCTGAGCGCTGCTTATTATTACCCACGGTGTGTGGTGCTCATTTATCAACCTCGGAAGGATAAAAGGCTGAGTTTGGCCCCGCCGGGATTCAAACCTGCGTTAGCAAGCTCTGCATGAATGTCAAAGCAAGCGCTCTACTCGCTGTGCCACTTGACCGGCTAAAGCAAAAGACTGGCCTCGTCCTAAAGGTACAGAGGCAAGGCATGCACCTCACTGAGATCCTCTTCCTCATTTTCAGTCTGGGAACAGGCACCATCATCCACCAGCTGCAACACATCGAGGCAGGGGTGGATCAGCCCCAATCGAAGCAGAATTAACAACTGCGGGATGGCATGGGCGGGAAAGGATCAGCCAGCACTTCCACCACTGGCTAGCTATAACTTCAGTCAAATACTTCAGGCCGTGCAGAACAGCCATACCATCGACTTCATGGACTGTCTGCTGACATCATCACCATGAGCAACAAAAACCACCACTTGGTACAACTTGAGATGGACCAACTTCTTCAAAATGCTGCCATATAAATGGTGCCCATAAACCAAAGTGGGAAGGGATTTTATTCTGGTTTCTTCCTGGTCAAATTAGACCTATGGGTGTTGAATACATTTGTGAGACTAATAAAATTCAAAAGGACCTCCCTACAACAGGTCTTACCGTGCACAACTTCCTGGCTACGCTCAATCTGGAAGATCTGTGCTTCCGTGTCCCCATACACCCAGCTCACAGATGCCACCTCAGATTTGCAATGCATGCATTTCCAATTCTGTGTGCTCCGGTTTGGACTAAAGTCCGCTCTAAGGGTTTTTACCAAGTGCCTAGCTTTGGTGGCGACACATCTCGGGTGTACAGGAATAGGTTTTTCCTTACCTGGACAACTGGCTGATAAAGGCAAAGCCAAGGAAACAGCCGGGGCTGTCAAGCGTACGGAGGCTACTCCAAGGTTAGGTTTCTCAGTCAACAAGTCCAAGTCAGCACTCGTACCGGTGCACGCCGATTTCTTCCGGGGAGCATAACTAGACACTCGCATGCCCAGTGTGCGACCTTCTGCAGAGCAAATGGCTGCAATGTTTCAGCTTGTCGGCTGGTTTCTCTGAGTTCTCCTCCACGGTACGTCGATTCAAATCCCTCCTGGGCATGATGTCCTTTTTCATATTCCCCATCCCCAACTGCAGATTGAGAATGAGACCAATCCGGGAGGCGCCAACCTCCACATTACTCCTCAGGACCGACGCCTCCCTGTCAGGCTGGGGAGTGAATCTGGGAGAGCTACAGACAAAAGGGCTTGTGGTCGGATCAAGAAAGTGTACTCCACGTCAATGTGCTAGGACTCCGAGCTATAGGGTGGGCTTGGAAGGCTTTTCAACCACTCCATTCAGGACGAGTGGTCACAATTCAGGCGGACATCACAACCTCCATTGAATTGTTTATATAGCGCACCTGACCCTCGGGTAACTGGGCTCATTACGTAGGATACATATCAAAGTTACATGCCTAGTATAGAAAAAATAATGCAAGAAGTCAGTGAGTTATATACAAGTGGGAAGATACACAATCAAATAGTAACAGGTTGCAGTAAAGCATAGTAGGGAGTGTAAGATGATAGACAGGTTATGCACAGTAAATGGGTAGAGTAAGTGGAGATGCTGTTTTTTTTCTTTTCCATTTTAGACTGAACATCAACATTGTGTCTAGTAATGCTGCTTGAATCTCCAGCTCTCTAAGAATGGTAAATAGTACTTTAGTGCCCAATTTAGCTTTGGTAATTCTATTGTTACAAGTGTCACTTTTGGCTTGGAGGATAGATGACTTATGACAGCTGGCAGCGTTTGCCAATAGGTCTTTATTATTGACAGAAGGGTGGTTTTCCAAACAGTTTCTGCTGTTCTTTTGGTATTGTGTAAAATGTTAAGGCACGGGGGAACGAAGAGTTAAGGGGATCTTGAGGCTTGGCTTTATGCTATTTCAGTGGAGCTATAGTGTTGATAGCTTGGCTCAGTGTTGGATTATATAAATCAACAAATGTTGAGGGGTCCGTGTGAGTAGTTGGGTTGTTGAGGATAGGACACAAGTAAGAGAGGTAGTAAGTTCTGTGATCTTTTTATTTCTAGTTGGTGCCTGTAGGGCCATAGCAATAGGTAGGTTGGGTTGAATACTCAACTCTAGGATGAATGAGATAGTGATGGTCTGGCCATGCATATGGTACGTTATTGAGGATATTTGTCACAATTCTGGTCAGCGAACCAATCTAGGATTCTCCCATATTGTGAGTGAGCTTAGTCATACGATGAGAGAAGCCTAATTCTGAGATAGTTAGCAATACTTAAAGCGATGTCATCTTTGGGATCGGAGAAGCCTAGATTAAGGTCCCCAAGTAGTAGGATTTGGGAGCCAGACTTGGTATTAGTGGGGAAAAGTTGCAAAATATCTTCAAAGGATCTTCTTCAAAGGTCTATGAGGCCAGGAGGTCTGTATACAAGATGTATTTTTAGGGTGCGTGAGGCTGAAAGCGGGAGTTTCGTGGATGAAAGTTCCGCTGATGGGAATGGGAGGTGAGGCAAGGCTCTTAGGCCACGGTGGGTCTTAGAAATAACTGCCACTCCGCTGCCTTTAGAAGATTCTGTCAAACTTTAGTTAAACTTATGACCGAGACAGGCAACGGTACATAATGCATTAGACAGTATATTAACAGTGCATCATCACGTTAAATCACAAATGTCCTTGAACATTTGTACATTTACAGGTCATGGCATTGGTTGCTGGGTGATGTGGTCACTATGACCCTATACCTCGTCGATTGACCGTTTCTCCATGTGGGAGCGGTATGGGGCCCATATGTCTTTAAACCTAGCTGTTGCTGTCGCTGTTTGTATGAAGTTTACTTGTCATTCACTATCCCCATTGCTTGGTACCAGTGTCTCAATGTCTGTGCTTCTCTGGCCTTCCATTTTTGCAGAATGTGCTCCTTGGCTATGACGCACACAGCCTAAATTGAACAATCTACAGATTTTGGTATTTGTTTTGCCTATGTCGCCTAGCAAGTTATTTGGAGGGAGAAGGGTCGGGAGTATGCCCACCATTTCATGAAGTGCAGAGGCAACCATAATTCAGCTATGTGAGGGCAGCTCCACAACATATGCATAGTGTCTGCGTCGAAGGAGTTACATTTCATGCATGTCTGTATTAGTGATGGGTTGGATATGCGTTTGGGTGTGTAATGCAGCCGGTTAGGTACTTTATATTATATGAGTCTCAGTGATAATTCTTTGGTGAGGTTACAGATCTTCCCCCACTTGTGTTCGTCTATTCATGTCCCTGTGTCGTCCTCCCATTTCTCTGTCAGTGTGTTGGACTGGGGCATTCCTTGTTGGTTCATTGAGTATAATTTCGATAGAAGATTGCGTTTGTCTGGTTGTACAATCAGTTCCAGGTAGTTATTGGATGCAGGTTTGGTTGGGAATGATTGCCATTTCCTGTGTACTGACGCACTCGTGCGATAGTATTGTAATGTCTTGACATGGTTATCTCCCAGTTTATTTAGGAATTCGACCATTGTGACAAATTTCCCTTTGGGGAAGAGGTCGCCTAGTGTCAATTCGTGGTTCGGGTCCCAGGAAGTTTGGATATCGGGATACATTTTGGGGGGAAGACACCCGTTGCCCTTGAGTGAGTTGTGTTTAGTGTAAAGGTCAGTGATGTTTAGTATGTTCTGTATTCGCCGTCATGCATCTAGCGTGGCGCGTAGTGGATCGAAGGGGCATGTGTCTAGTTTGTGCTAGCTTGCTAAGGTGGTCCTTATTTCATTTGGTGCAGCAGACTGTTTCTCGGTCTACAAGCGAGTATTCTTTGTCTGGGCTGTACCACATACCTGCGTATTGGGTTTGGGCTCCAAGGTAATATAGTTCGTATTCGGGAGCTGCCAACCCCACATGTCGTATGATTTAGTGAGAGATCCCCTCTTTGCCTGTGTGTTTCCACCTCCCCATACAAACCCTGTTGAGTTTTTTGAGGGTGTCAAAGAATTGTCTTGCTGGCCATATAGGAATAGTGAAATTGTATAGGAGTTTACGTGCTACTATCATCTTCAAAATGGCTATTCGCCCGATCAGTGTCAGTGGGATCTTGCCCCATAGATTGAGTTTGTTCTTAAGTTTGCTGAGGTACTCGTGGTGGTTTTTATCATACAATGATCTGTGGGATCTTGCTACAACGACACCAAAGTAATTCACTGTCTCATCGGCTCATTTCATTTCGTATGTCTGGGTGAGCTTCGTCGTACTGCTAGTTAGCGGGAATAGTTCCGATTTTAGAGTGTTGACCTTGTAGCCAGAGTGTTTTGTGAAGGTGTCCACTTCAGTGATTATGGGGCCTATGTTTATTTCAGGGTGCTTCAAAAGATTCTCTGTCAAGTCTGATGCTGTAATTTTCAGGAATGGCAAGAGATGGTGTAGGTCTGGCTGCGGTATGTAGCCAGGTCTGTTATAGCCAAAAAAATCTAATTGACTAGCGATAAGGTCAGCAATGTCTAGTGCATGAGCAGTTAGTGATCTGGCATAGATGTGTGCTCCTTTGATAGGTATGCTAGAGTTATTTAGTTTGCTCTGCGGAACTGTTGTATTAGATAGGCAGGTAGGGTCATTTATAGTCGTATTGTTGGTATAGGTGGTCTTGTTTTTAGCAGATACAGGTTTAGAATTGATAATTTTGGCTTTGTCAGATATGATTAGTCGGTGAGGTTGCCCAAGTCTGGTACCTACTCTGCGGTTCCTAGTTATTGTAGCACATGGTTGTTTGGGGATTGTTTTGGCCGGAAGTGTTAGCCCATTGAGTGGGAGTGAGTAAGTTCGTTGTATTAACTGGTGTCAAATATGTGTTGTCATGAGTTGCAAAATGAGGTGGCCAAGATGGTAAGAAGTTAGTAGGTGCTATGGAGTTGTGGTGAGGTAGTGAGGAGGACATATTGATGGATATGCTACTCTTATTAGATGTGGTGGCCTAGTACTGGGTGGGTTGTAAAGTTGCTCTTTTTTTTATTTTTTTCAGTATCCGTGGTGTCTATTACATACAGTAACATGATGGTTAAAGTGACCAATTTGATTGTAGTCTGCGCTGACTGGTATAGCAAAGGTATAGGGGAGTACCTAGGCAGGACTCTCAGATAGTTGTTAGGTCTGGTCTGGGATAGCGGCATGTAAGAGATGGTGGGTAGGTCAGTTTGGCTTCTTATGGCTGAGATAAGAGCAAGGCTAATACATGCCCCACGTAGTATATACCTGTTATATTAATCTGATAACACACACTGGACAATTCGGTGGCAGAGAGGTTCAATGAGGTACTTGTTAGATGCGCTATTGGCTTAGCGTGGTGAAAGAAGCGACATGTGACAAAAAAGAATATAGCATGATGGACATTGTGTGCAAATCGGGTACATTTCCAGAGGGGTATTAGAGACATTGCAGTCTTAACAGTTCGGTCATGTGAATATTTCTAAGAGTACACTTGGTATAGTGGCAATAATGCAGGCAGGCTTAAAGGCACAATACACATGGCGTATTGGCCATGGCGTATTTCCACATGGTGATGCATGCATTACACCAACAAACGAGGGGGTGGAGGGGCTCTCCAATGTAAGGTTCACTTCAGGGCAGAGCACCTCCCAGGGAAGACCATATCCTAGCAGACAAGCCAAGCAGGGATTTCTCCTCCCAGGATTGGGAGCTCAAAGACGGCAAGATCAGTGGAATCTTTCACAAATGGGGACATCCTCACACCAGCGACAATTTAAAGCCCCCTTTTTTCGATTCCAGGTACCCAGAGAAGAACTCACTGGGGACGCTTTCTCCTAGACTCATACGGGTCAGTTTCCATAAACCATTCCACTGCTACACGCGACAGTGGTGATGAAGGTTAATATGCAACCATGCCAGATGATTCTCATAGCACCAGCAATGGGCCTGTTGTGTTTGGTACCCGACCCTGTTACAACTGATGCAGAGCAAGCCAGTTCGCCTCTGGGCTCACCAGTTCTTGTTAACCCAGCAGAAAGGGGATGATTCTTCATCCCGACCCAGCGGCGCCCTCGCTCAGGGCCTTGTTCCTGAACAGCGAAACATGCCAATTTAACACCATTCGCCCCTTACCCCCCAAATGCTGGGTCATCATTTGTGTGTCTAGAGCACAATCCACTTGGATAACCTACAGTAGAAAATTAAAGCACTTCACTGCATGATGTGAGGCTGCACAACTGGATCCATTGGATCTCTGTGCACCAGCTACTACCCTATCAGTTGCATTTAGCCAAAACAGGTTTAGCGCTGTCCTCGGTTAAGGTTCATCTTTCAGCCATCTCGTCCTGTTCTAGTGGTCTGCAACACATGTAGTTTGTGACTGACCGGGCAGTTCTGACCTTTCATGAGGGACTATTGCGCACCTTCCCTCGGCTACCCACTCCTGTTCCCAGTTGGAGCCTAATCACTGTTTTGTCGGCACTGATGACACCTCCCTACGAACTGATTCATAGGTGTGATATGCGATTTCTCTCTGCAAGGCGATAGTTACATAGGTTGTGTTCCGGAGTGGTTTTTTAACAGTGAGGATTTGTCTTGTTTTTAGGGGGCGATAGGAAGGTGCCTTGAGTTAAGGAGCTGTTGATGATTTCCAGGTCGGGAAGGAGAGGTTCTGCAGGGGGAGTGTCTCGAGGATGGCTGCTGGGAGAATATCATTTGTATAAAATGTGGCTTATAGGTGGCCAGTGTTTCTACCAGGTCCTCTGTTTAGTATCTTATGATGATCAGCGTGTGGAGATTTTGTGAGAGGGGACGTGTCTGTGGATGCATAGCTGTTGAATATGTGGAGGCAAATTCGGTTGATGAAGGTGTTTGATGGCGGTGGATTTTTCGATGGAATGTGGTATGGCAGGGGCAGGTAGTAGGTTGACTCAGTGCTTAGCCGCTTTGATGAGGGCTCTGCTTTTGTTAGCTTCTGCTATGGTGTTCTGCTAGTAGCAGGCCTTGGCTGTGTTGAGTTGTCAGCAGGTTGCTCAGTTATTTTGAAGAGCACCAGGTCTGAGGTGATCCTGGAGCAGCTCCAGGTTTTTCTTGTTTCCTGATGACTCTCTTGAAGAGGTTGAGTTCTTGCGTGTACCATGGTGCTGATGGTTTCAGTTTGCAATTGCGTTTTTTCAGAGGCGTGATTCGTTCAGAGGCTGAAAGGGTGGTGAGTGCTTCCAGTAGAGTCTCAGTTTGGTTGTGGGTGCTCGGTCCATGAAAGGTGAAGATTGGCGAGGTCTTCCATGAAGGCTTCCAATGGGAATTTCTTGAAGGACCTGAAGGTTTGTCTGATGGGTTTCTGCTGGGAGTGCTTGACTGGGGTGGTGTGCAGGATGTTGAAAGGCACAAATTGTCAGACCAGTGAAGTGGGAGAGCAGCGCTTTAGTGGCGAGAAGACTCTGCAGTGACGACTAGGTCGAGGACGTTGCCTTTCTCGTTTGTAGGGTCTTTCTTGTGCTTTTTGAGGCTGAGGGTGTTGAATACTGTTGAGCGTTCTTTCATTTGTTTGGTGGGCTTGTAGCCTCAGAGGTTGAAGTCTCCTAGTTAATTTATTGGGAATTTATAATGCGCCTATACTCAATGTGGTTCGAGGCGCAACAAGACATATGAGGGCACAGGGGTGACAAACAGTCCTACTAGGCATTGTGACATTTGGATCGTGAAAGTGCAGTAACAAAAAGTGAAGATAGGTGGGGGGGGGGCGGGGGGTGGAAGGGCCTGTGAGAAAATGAGTGCCAGGAGATGCCAGGCAGACAGAGCCAGGGAAAGCAGAGTGCAGGGGAAGGATGGTCTTTGAGATAAGTGCGAGATAAGGGGCCGGAAGGGCTCAAGGGTGCAGGTCCAGCTAGGCTAGCGTGGGGGTGGGGTTTGGGGGTATAGAAGGGCAAGTTCAGGTTGAAGGGGAGGGGGGAGACAAAATGATGGGGTAGACTGTTCAAGGGGGGACCTGATGATGCTCTGTAGGAATCTGACGGAACCAGGATGCCAGCCAAGTGTCGGACAGGGACATTAGCATGGTAGAGGGAAGGAGAAGAGAAAAGGAAGGTCTTGAGAAGCTTCTGGAACTTAAGGAGATCCGGCTAAAGTCTGAGAGGGGCAGGGAGGCCATTCCAGAGGCAGGCACCTGTGGAGGAGAGATATCTACCCCGTTCTCTGCTTGGAAACGCATCTGATCGGCAGAGAGTTAGAGCTAAAAGACCCAAGGGTTCTAGCAGAAAGTTATTTAGGAAGAGGGTTGGATGTAGCTGGGTCCCTGGTCCAAGAAAGCCTTGTGGATGATGCAGAGTTTCTTGACCTTGATCGTTGTAGCAACCAGAAACCAGCAGATTTTGGCATGCGTGAGGGACATGGCGGTGACCAGGTCCGTTAAGTCTCTGACAAAGGCGGTGTTGGGTTAATGTGGTCTGTAGATGAGATGTAAGGTGACTGTGCAAGTGGCAGGAGCGGACTTTGTTGTCAATTCTGGTGCAGGGTGTAAGGGAGGCATGGAATCACAAGTATAACACTGACACAAGAGGTACAAGTTACTAAAGCTTTATTCAATTTTCGGGGCTTTGGTAAAACTCCTGCTGTGCCATACAGCTATGATGGGAGTAGTCTCTACAATAAATAAAGACACAGTCCTAGTTGGTCTTTGTCAAATCTTTTTTTGAATTTTTTTTATTGTTTTTGGTTCACAAAAAGAGGAACATTTTTCATTTCATTAGAACCTTTACAAATTATTTATCAACTAATACTATTTAACATTCCCAAAGATGGAGAAAATATACCAAATAAAAATAATTAAGAAAGAATTAATAACCATTTACAGACATTGATTTCAATAAAATTAAGTCCATTCTCCCCAGTTCTTGAAACTCAACGTGGGATAATTACCCCCCCCCCCATCTCCTTTTGTTTACAAATTTCTTTTCCGAACAATAAAAGGATACATTTGACCTTCCCCTTTACCCAACATTCCACAATGGTATTCACATGATTTAATTTTCTTTGATATAGTTCAAGCTACCTCACAAACCCTCAGCCCTTAACCAAGTCATTTCCCAACATAATTAATTTTACATCAAAATGGCCTATACTAACGAAAATCAGTGTTTTAACAAAGGGGCAAAATGGCTGAATCAGCTCACCTCCCCATGTTGGACAGCACAGATTACAGCGACCCCCGTAAACAGGATATGCCGCTCTCGCTCAGGTTCTCAAAACAAGGCAGTTTAAAACATGGGTTGAAGCCCGCTTGTCCTTCCATGTTAAAGTCACTTATTCCAGTTCACATAAAGTTCACACAGGTCTCCCTCAGCCTTGCAATCACAGCACTTGCAGGGTTTTCCTTCCCCTAAGCTTTATTCACATTCGTTAGGGGCGTCCTTGAAACACAATGCAATTTTCTTGCTTGGGATTTGGCCTTCCCCGTGTATTCTTCACAGGGCTTTGGAGTTACCGTCCTCCTGCAGGGATCTCCTGCATTTCACGTCCCTGTTCTCTTGTCCCTCGATCAGTCGTTCTACTCCAGTGGGTTTGCCTTCGCCGCAGAAGATCTCCTTCTTGTGCTCCACCTTGCTCAGTGTGTCTCTGTTCCACTTTTTCTGTGTGGGGAAAGCTAATGGGTATCGGATGTATGTGATTAAAGTAAAGAGCCTGACTTTGGCTGACCCGATTCACGGGTCATGTCTAGTGACATATGTAAGGGTTAGACTCTTTACTCTGTCACCCTCTCCCTCTGCCCAGTGTTTGTCTAGAACGGGGATGGGCGGATTTGGGACATTGGAGAATCCTATAAAATAGGATGGGGCATGGGTACAGGAAAAGGGAGAATACCCTTTCTCACCATCGGCTGTCTCACCCCCACTCCCTGAAGACCCTTCACCCAGGTGATCCTCCTGCACTGGGCCACCCGGGGGCTGGATCCAAAGGTGATGGCTGTACACCTGAGCGAGCGATCCCCGGGGACTAGTAGGTGAATCAGCCTTTGGTTTCTCAAAAGGTCTTGTAGATACTGCGAGGGCCTCCACTTGTCTTGTTCAGTTGGTCTCTGTTGGATGCTCTAGCTATTGGGGACAAGAACGTCTAGGTGATGTGGGGGTGAGGGGAGCTGAAATGCTTCTCTTACATATTTATTGAGCATTTGTTAGGTGCCTATACAACAAAATGGTGTTTCCAGGCGTATCACGAGTGGCGAAGGAACAAGGGACAGTAATTTTAACAATTGTCATACTAGGCTTTGTGATATTCGGACGTGCAAGTGCAGTGAAAAGTGCAGGAGATAGAGGCGGGAGTGAGGAATGGCCAAGTGCCAGTGGGAGCCCGGGAGGGACGTGCCGAGGGGGTCCAGGGGAGGTGCCCGCTGGCTAAGTGCAAGGGAAGAGGAATCCCTGGGTGGGGTGCACAGCCGCCTAGTTGGAGGCCCACAGGGGCAGTGCAGGGGGGGTGCTTGTCGACTGGACACGGGCCTGGTGCTTGTGAGATGCATGAAGTTTCAGGGGGCCAGTCGCAGTGGGGTGATTAGCAGGGCAGGGAAAGCGGGCAAGAGGTAGAGAAAAGCTGAATTTTGAGAAGTATCTGGAAGGTCTGTCTCGAGTCCGAGGGTGGCAGGGAGGGTGTTCCAAAGAGCCTCCAGCCCCGGCACTCTCTCCTTGGAGAAGTGTTTGAGGACAGAGCTGGAGTTAGAGGAGCGGAGGGCTCAAGCAGGGATCTATTTAGGGAGAGAAAGTTGCAGATGCCGTGGTCCCAGGCCCCAGAAAGCCTTGTGGATGATGCAGAGGGTCTTTTATTTGATCCTCCTGGCCACTGGGAGCCAACGTAGAGATCTTGGTGCTGGAGAGATAGGGTTCCTGTACTTGAGGCCAAGGAGAAGTCTTGCAGCTTTATTCTGAATTAGCTTAAGGGTGGCGAAGGGAGGAAAGGGGGAGATTGAGGAAGAGGCTGTTGCAGTAGTCCAGCCTAACGAGGACCAGAGCTCTGGAATTGTTTAGCTTCTGGGCTAAGGTGAGGAATTTGAGAATGCCTCTGAGGAGGTGAAGCAGAAAGAGGGCCGCCTTGGCAATGTCCCGGATGTGAGGGGTAAAAAAGAGGATTCGAAGATGACACCTGCATTTTTGGCCTCACAGGGTGGTGAAGGTAGAGGGCCCAAGGAAGGTGGCCAGAGGGTAGGAGGGAAACATGGCGCAGGTGTCTGAATAAGAAGGATCACTGTCTTACTGGCATTAAGACAGAGGTGTTGGCCGCACACCATGTCTGGATAGCGGTCAGACAATCTGGGATGAGAGAGGAGGATGAGGTAGTATAGGGAAGTTTGAGGGAAAGCAGTGCTTCAGCCTAACACTGGAAATGAGGCGAGGAGGAGGAAATAAGGTGAGTAAGGGCGGCAAGATAGAGATATTTGAGAACCATAACGAAAGGATAGAGCCTTGGGGAAGCCACTGGTGGAGATAAGTGGGGGTGGAGAAAGGGCCCAGCTGCAGCTGAAGGGGCAGTTAATGAGGAAGGTGGTCAGCCCAACCAGTGCCCGGTGATGCCGAGGGCAACAGTCGTTTTAGGAGGATAGAATGGTTCACAATGTCAAAGGCAGAGGATAGATCGAGTAAGATGAGGACAGCAGTAGAGGTGGCCAAGATTTGCGAGCATGTCTTCACTGGTGTTCTGGAGAGCAGTTTCCGTACCTCTGGATGTCTGGAATCTAGATTTGTGGTCAACGTGTTCAGTATGAAGGATCAGTTGGGGTGAGGACCCAGGTTCTCCAGGAGTTTACCCAGGAAAGGGGTGGTGGCGATTGTTCTCCTGGCAGGGTGGGTTAGTGGGCTTCTTTTTTAGGAGAGGGTGCACAAGGGAGTTCTTGAGGCATAGAGGGGACTAGCCGGTGGCGAAAGAGGGGTGGCAGAGATTGGAAAGAGCGGGGTGAGAGAGATGTTGTCCTTAATGGTTCGAGAGGAGCTGGTGAACACCTGTTTGGACGAGACATTCATAAAGCGGAGAACTTTAGAGACCTGATCAGGTGCTATGGGTAGGAGGTGGAGGTGGAGGTGGTGGTGGTGATAGAGAGTGAGAACAGAATGTCCTGGGTTTTGGCTGTGAAGTGGGAGACCATATGAGGGCGGTGAGCAGTTAAGAGCTTCATCAGGTCTAAAGAATCTGAATGGATTGGAAGAAGTACCTAACGTGTGAATCCTTCCTTCAAAAGTTTTTGCCTCAGTTTATTTGTGTAGTGCTTTTGGTACAGATATATTAGAATTGTATAAATTCAAAAATGAAATGATCTTGATGCTATTCGCAGAAGCCATATACCAAATGTTTTATCACATCTACCGCTCAAAACATTGAAAGGGTTATGCAACGGAGGCAGGCTCAGAAATAGAACGACCAAGGCCCCTGAGTGAAGGCAATGACCTACTAGAAGGAACATGGGTCACAAACGGTGTTCTATGGAATTTCTTCCATTCAGGAGGGTCTACAACCATGTTTTAGCTCGCTGCACCCTTCACTGGTGTGAAGTATCCATATGCATATCAGTCTTTATCCCAACCAAAAGGGCAGTCCTAGAACTAGGTTGAACGCTCTAGTCTTCGGGCGTGGCACCCGACTCAGTGCCCAAGTGCCTAAGATCTCAGCCCTCACCAGATTCGGTGGTCTCAGCCGCAGCTAGAAAACGCTTGGGGAACCAGTCTTCAGCAGTCATCGTACCTCCGGATCAGGAGGGAGAAGAAACTGGATGCAATGGTCAAGAGGATAATTTACACTGCAGCTTCTACCATCAAGGCAGTGAATGCCCAGCTACTTTGTACGATTATGACCGGGAACTCTGGTACAAGTTGGGGCCCTATCCTGTACTTCCTACCCAAAGTTAAGGTCGAGGCACTGGAACTCTTTCAGGAAGGTCAAGTGGTCTCTGATACTGCCATCACGGTGGTGGTAGACCTTGCCGACACAGATTATTGCCATATGGGGGAATAGGGTGTCTCTGCGCTGTCCAGGTTGGTTGAAGGCTACAAACCTCCACCAGGACATTCAGACAAAGGTGCTGGATATGCCGTTTGGCAGGGAAAACATCTGCGGAAAGTCAGTCGAGTCTTTGCAGGTGATAAAGACCGGCACAGAGATGGCACGTTCCCTTGGAACATAGCAGCAGCAACGATTCTTTCCTTTCGCTCCTCCAGAAGAGAGCCAGGAAGATCTTTGAAGGGTTCTAGTACCCCCTTAAAAACAGCCCTTGTGCTCTTCTACTCAAGCGTACCGGGGGTACTCCAGGCAGCAGAGGTCAGGGGCGGCGCTGTCCACAGGGCAGACAACTCCGCCCATGTAGGCCTGAACCAGCCGTGACTCCGGGCCTGCGCTTACACACCCCAATGGGAGGTCGGCTGGCGAAGTTAGTCAGCACGTGGGAAAAGATCACCACGGACAGATGGGTGCTGGACGCTCTCGGACAGGGGCACACTTGGTGTTCCAACGCAGGTGACGCCTTGTCCCTTCGATTAAGCTTCAAGAACTACACAGGCCACAGCTTCTGCATGAGGTTCGGTCCATCTTACAGAAAAGGACAATAGATCCCGTCTCCAAGCGACTTCAGGGCTCTGGAGTATATTCCAGATACTTTCTAGTTTGAAAGAAAACTGGATTGGTGGCTGATTGTGGATCTACGTCGTCTAGACAAGTACTTAAAGCCTCAAAAGTTAAAGATGGCCACGTTGCTGCACGTGCTGGAGCAGAGATTTTCTGATGTCGTTGGACCTAGAGGACGCCTACTTCCACATCCCCCTTCTCAAAAAACACCAAGTTCATGCAATTCGTAGTTCAGGGTCAGCACTACCAGTTCAAGGCTCTGCCTTTTTGACTTGACGTCGACCCCGAGGGTGTTTATGAAGTGCCTGGCCCTGGTGGCAGCACATCTTTGTCTGCAGGGCATCCAGGTATAACCCTACCTGGACGACTGGCAGGTGCTTGCCCACGCTCAGTCCCTGTCAAGCGAGAACACAGCGTGGACCTTGCGTCTGCTGACCGAGCTGGGGTTCTCCATAAACTATAGAGTCTTGCTTGAAGCCATCTCAGGACGCTCTATTCCTAGGTGCATGACTGAACATTGTGACGTGCTTGACGTCTCTCTCGGAGGGGAGGTTGAAAACCATACCATAAAAGGCAAGGTGCAGCGCTCATCGTTGACCCAGGCAGCGCTTGTCGAAGTCGCTTCTGGGCATCGTGTCGTCCTGCATAAACCTTGTTCGCCTTTGCCGACTGCGCATGACACCTCTTGGAGTTCCTGTATATGAGGTGGGTGCAAGTATCTGGGAACTTTACAGACATGATCTCTCAACAAAGAGTTCCGTCAGGCGGTACAGTGGTGGGGTGTTCGGCAGCCTCTCATCCAAGTACCTCAGTCGAAGGTTCCTCGTTACCAGGAGACGGTCACCACAGACTCCTATAAAGGGATGGGGAGCCCACACCGGACAGTTGCACGCCAGAGGCCCCTGGCAACCGGAGGAAAGGGACCTATGCATCTTCATGACGTATTCTGGGGCCTCAAGTCTTTTCGGCCGTTGTTGAAAGACAAGGTGGTGAGGATCTTTGCAGACAACACCACGACATCCGGAAACGGCAGGACCCGGTCTCTGACACACTATAAAAGGCCCAGGATCTGAGGGCGTGGGCCATTTGTTAAGGCATGTTCCTCAATGCATTTCACCTGGCGAGAGTCGACACCATCACGGACTCGCTCAGCAGGGAGCTGCCTTCTTGCCGCGAGTGGGAGCTTCGTCAGGACCAAGTGGATCTGCTGTTAGACAAATTTGGAAGACCAGGGACAACCCCAGATCGATCGATCTCTTCGAGACAGCAGCGAACACTAAATGCCAGAGGTTTGCTGGCAGGTTCCCTCAACTGAGGAACTTGGGGGACGAGTGCTCGTTCCTGTGGGAGGAGCAGTTCATATACACTTCCCCTCGGTTCCACTCCTTCTACATGTGATCAACACACTCAGTGCCACTTTAGGATGATGATAGTCTCCACGGTGTTGTATCCGGATTTAATACGCCTGTCTGTGTCCTGGTCCATTAGGCTACTGCTGTCCCCGGACTTTCTGATCCCAGGGAAGGGGTGGGGGCGGTGTTTTTGCATCACGACCCAGAGAGTCTGAACCTGAGGGCATGGCTCCTACAGTTTGGAGTTTATGCTTTACCTGCAGAATGTAAGGACATCCTGGCCATGGCCATAGCCTCGTCAATGTTTAAGTGCACAGACATAAATGGAAAATGGAAATGCTTCTTCATGTGGTGCTGGACTCAGAAGATTACCCCTCTTTTTGTCACGGCTCCAATTTCTGCCATATTTTCTTTCCTTTGCCAAAGCGGGACTGGCTCACCCCTCTATCAAGGTGCATCTCGCTGCCATAGCCAGGTCCACCAGGTCTCTGGGCAGACCTTCACTGTTGTCTCTCAGGCTCGTCAAGGAGCTCCTTAAGGGGCTCTTCAGGACTTTCCCGGCGATGAAGGCTCCTGCCCGGGTTTGGGAGCTCAATGTTGTGCTAAATAAGTTCATGGGAGCACCCTTCGAACCTATGCATCAGGCTCCTCTGAAGTTTCTCTGTTGGATGATGGCTTCCCTTGTGGCTATCACCTCAGCCATGCGGGTCATGGAGATTCAGGCCCTGTATTGCAAGCAGCCTTATTTGTCCTTTGACGTTTCAAGGGTGGTACTGCCCATAGACACCACCATTCTGCCAAAGGTACTGTCAGAATTCCACCTCAACCAACCTTTGGTGTTGCTGGTCTTCTTTCTGAATCGGTTGTCACCGGCGGAGAGGGCCTTGCATTCGCTGGACGTTGCTCGTGCCTTGAAATTCTACGTGGCACGTTTGAAGTATTTTTGGAAGACTTCTCAGTTGTTTGTTAATTTTGGACCTGTGAATCGGGCAAAGGCCTTGTCAAAGGCTTCCATCTCTAGGTGGCTCTCCGGCTGCATCATGCACTGTCATTGACTGGCTAGCAGGCTGCTGCCAGGCCGTCCGAGAGCCCACTCCACCAGAGCTATCGCAGCTACCACAGCGTTTCTCTCTGGTGTGCCCCTGCTCACCATCTGCAGTGCTGCTATGTGGAGGTCCACTCAAACCTTCACAAGGTTCTACTGCATTGACGGGGATTCCAGGGAGGAATCCCGAGTCGGCCAAGCGCTGCTACGCAACCTGTTTGAGATGAGTCTGTTCCAGAGGTGTTATTGCTTCTGTTGAGCCTTATTTATTTTGAGTTCTTGTAGAGCGCTACACGCCCATAGGCCTCAGAGCATGCACGAAAGGACAAAGTGGTCAAACATGAAGAACAAAAAAGGGGTCTAATCCAAGGAATTAAAAGAAGTCTTAATCGCTTTCTTAAACAGTCAGTGAAGGAGACGACTTGAGTTCTATTCTATGGGTACCTGACTTTGAAACAAGTACCTCCAAATTTCTCCAGGCGGTAACTAGGTATGATTAGGAGATCTGAGTAGCTGGAGCGCAGTGTTATCGAAGGCTTCACACAAGAGATTCTTTTTTCCTAGTTGCAACTGAGTGTAAACATTTAAAAACCAGGTACAGAGTCTTATATCTAACTTTGTCCAGCAGTCAGTGAAGTTTTCTCCTAAGATCGGAGACATGGTTACCCTTAGTGAGACCAAAGACCGCCCCTAACGGCACCGCTCTGTGTTGTCTGTCGAAGCTTAAAATTAGCTTTAGAGGTGCCAATAAGTAGGCTTTTAAAATAACCCAGGCGGGAATTGATTAGCGGTGTAGAACAGAGGGAGCATTTTTTAAGGTTGAGGCGCATTTGATGGAGTTTGACAACACCACAATTTTGTATTTTATTTGTCTTTTATAGAGCGCCTTAAACCAAAGCGCTGAACATTAAAATTGAAACACGGTACAATAAAATTGAGCAGGCAGTAAAATACAGAGAGCGATCACTCAGGTTTGTTGAAGTAGGTATGTTTTTAGAGAACCACAGAAAAGAGAATAGACAGTGATGGAACGAAGGGAAAGTGAGAATTCCAGGGGAGAGGAGCAAGGAGTTCAAATAATCAAACGAGAATGAGCACAGGAGGTGGCGGCGGAAGAGGAACCAATAGTCTGAAGTGGGACGACCATCGGAGAGGGTAAGAAGAAATGTAGCAAGATAGGAGTACAGTAGGGTAGTTGGGAGTAAGACCATATAGAAATTTGAAACCAGGCAAAGAAACTTACATTTTATTTGAGAGTGGAAAGGCAGCCAACAAAGTGTCGCGGGAGAAGAGCAAATAGAGTCCCGACAGGGGAAAAAGAGATAATAGACGGATAGAGTTTAAGACTGATTTTAAAGGGGCAAGACAAGATCTGGGAAGGCCAAACGGAGTGGTAGAACAGTAAAAGAGTCGAGAAAAGATCCAGAAGGAGATTAAAAGTTTGGATGCTTGATGTTGGGGAAAATTCTCAGAAGTGTGTTAATTCCCTTCTACCTTAGAGACCCCCAGCTCTTCTGCTGGACTTTAGGACTCTAACTTTTATCCTGGAGAGAGTAAGACCTTTTACCCACTCATGTATCTTTCTTTGATTTGCACACTGTTTCGTTTGGTTCTGAAGTCTGACAAACTCCATAGGCATCTGTTTACATTGCGACACACAGCACCTTCAGTGCAGTGGCACAGGGAAGTCTTCCAGATTGCCTAATGGTTGAAATACCTTTTCTTGGTTAAAATGCTGTCTCCAAGAGCAGTGAAGTGAAATTGACTTTACTTAAATTTGTAACTTTTTAGACCCAGAATACACTATTTTACAATACTTAGTATCCCCTTTGTGTAGTTTCTCATGTAAAATTTGTGTTACCCTTTCTAGAATTAATGGCTGGTGACAGTGGTTTACTTAATTGCAGCTGCAGTAAAGCACCATTGGGTGTCCATTTTGTCAAAAGGGCCCTGGTCGTCTTTTTTTGCCATTTCTTGTTGGAAATGGCCTTGAGATTTCCTCTGCGCGCCAAACCAGGTTTGGTCCCATTGTTTGTTTTGTATTTGGCTGGGTTCACTGGTGAAGCCCACCTCTGGCTCCAGTGTGTCTGCAGGGCAGGAAGTGAGGAGGTGCCCGAAACTTCATGTGCTTAATCCCCTTGGTTGCAGGAATGAACCCAAAGGTGATTGGCTGGCTGTACTTGGAGGACAGCCACCCTGCTGTGTTAGTGACTGCAAATGAATGGTTGAAACCTGCATAAAAGGCCAGGTCTTTTGCTTGGAAGTCAGAGTCGACCACTGGACGAAGGAATCCGAAAAAACTTGGAAGAGATGCTTGCTGTAACTCCTGGACAGTTGGTTTGCCCGATGAAGCCCTGCTACAGTGCTGAAGATATGATTTTGCTGCAACTAGAGAAGCCCTGCAAAGGACGACTTCTTCCCCTGTGCTGGTGGGACCAATAGACCCCCAGACAAACTCATCTGGAAATCCTCTCAGAGCTGGCTGTAATTATATCACTGCTGCAGGAACCGATTGCCAGGGAGAGGAACACCACAACCGAGTATCTCGTCTTTAAGTCGGACCCGAGCACCAGGAAGATCCTGCGGACTCCCATGAAGCAGGACTGACCAAACCTGAGCCACCTCAACAGAGTGCTGGACGCCAGATGCGAGGAAAGCCCTTAAAGGTATCTGAGAACTGCAGTGTTGCTATTTGTGAGAAGCTGAAAATGGAAGCTGAAACCGCAAAGTGCCTCTTATCCGTAGTCTGACCATTGCTGCTGCTGACCTTCGAATCTTAGTGCAGGAGTCCCCAGACGTCCTCGCTCTTGTCCATACGACTGAGGCCCAGGAACAACAGTGTCTGCCATACTACAACTGGAACAGAAGCCAGCTGGAACCAATTTCTTCAGACCTAAGGTACTGTAAACTAAGGGGTACTTGCCTCTTATCGTGTAGCCTTGCTAGCTCTGAGACTTGACTTGGTTGCCTTTGCAGAGTTCCTTGCAGCTTTGTCCCTCGCAGGCCTCGCAGCTTATGGCCCTACAGTGATTTCATTTCTACAAACATTTCTTAAACATTATTCAAGACTTTTTACCTACCTGCAAGAAGTGCTTCAGTTCACCTAGACTTTTGCTCAGCTAACATTGGCTGTCCTGGCTCCCTGAAAGACTCTTCTTACCTCTCATTTTGTGCTTTAAAGTCACACATTAGATAACTTTTGTGAAGCTGGGGATGAGTTAATTTACTTTGCATTGGGGGGGGTTGACCGTGGTTTTATTCCTTAACCGTTTCCTTTTGACACCAAACTCTGTATTGCTCTAAATGTGCCAGTGATATATCAGTGTCCACAGTGTCCTAGTTATTTGTCACCGCTGGGTTTAGGAAGGATCTGTGCCATCCCAAATGGGTATCTACTGATTTATTGAAAGAAACAGTGTGTATTTATTGGAGTATATTTTTGTTACATATTTGCTCCTTTCTAAGGCTTATTCAACTGACTGTTAAATGTTTAATCAAAAAACTTTGTGTTTATTTGCATACCTGTCACTGTGAAACCCTATGCTACAACCCTACAGCTCACATTGCCCCCTCCCGCCCCCCCCCACACCCTGAGATGAGCCTGGCTGCTCAGTCACTCAAACGTATGTAGTACATGTTTATATCAAAGGTTGGGTTAACTATTGCCAAGAGGACAAGGCTGGTGCAGTCTCCGACGGGTACTGCATACAATCTTGCCTAGCACTTGAAAAGTGAGACATGGGCGAGCTTTGCGGAGATGAAAGCGACAGGAACGAGAAGTGAGGAATATATGAGAAAAGGAAAGATTTGAGTCGAAGTGGAGACCAAGATTACGAGCTGTGGTTGAAACTGAGAGCCTTGAAGGTGGAAAGGATCTAAAAGGAGGTGGAAGATGGAGAGAAAGAGCGTTTGCAGGGAAGAACAATGCCTCAAGCTTCCCTGCATAAAGGGTGAGAAAATGAGGACATCCAGGATTTAATAGCAACAAGACAGGCTGAGAGTGTGATGAATGTCCGGGGAAAAGGATAGGAATAGTTAGTGTCATTCACATAGAAATGATGTGATAAGCCAAAGGAGGCGATAATGGCAGCGAGATGTGATGTGTAAAAGGAAAAGAGAAAGGGGCTTAAGACTGACCCATGAGGCACCCTGTGATCGAGCGAGGAAGATGTAGAGGTATTGCCTGCCCAAGAGACAGAGAAAGTTTGGTTGGTCAAGGGATTGGCTGTGGGTTTCTTTAGGATAGGAATAATAGATTCATGTTTACAAGATGCAAGAAAAATAGATGTAGAAAGATGATACAAAAAGGATAGACCTTGGGGATGAGTGCGGAAGGAATTGGGTCAGTGGTAGAAGCAGTAGGGTTCGCTTTGGCTAGTAGAGAAACATCAGCATTTGAAACGGGAGCAAAATGAGAAATTGAGGCACGAGGAATAGGTGCTGGAGGAGGTGATGTGCCTGATGGAAAAGAAGCTTTGATATCACGACGAAGAGAAAGGAATTTCGAAGAGAAGAAATTAGCAAAGTCAATGGCAGAGAAAGTATTAAGAGAAAGTCAACGGTGGGAGGAGAGAGAAGTCGTGCAAGGGTTTGGAAGGGACACCTAGGATGGGTAGATTGAGTGTGCAGCAGATCAGAGAAGTAAGCACGCTTAGTAGAAAATAGACATTGGTCATAGAGAATATGATGGGAAAAGTAGGAAGAATGATCAGTTGTTGATTTGGAATTAAGCCAAAGCCTTTCAAGTCGGTGAAGGAAGCGACAAATGGAGCGAAGGTGAGGGGATAGGCAAGGTTGAGATGGTTTCCGAGTAGGGTGAAAGACAGACTGAGGATAGAGCTGATCTAGGGAGGAGGAAATGGCAGAGGCCGCCTCATCAGCATTGAGGGCGGAGGAGAGTGGAGAAGGAATGGCAGAAGTACAGTTAATATTAAAAAGCGTGGGATTGAAGCTTCGTAAGTCACGTCGAAAAAATGTTGTTAGGAGACAGCGAGCAGAAGAGTTTTGGGAGGTGAGGAGAATAGTGACAGAGTAGATAATTATCCGAGTGATAAATAGGTGGGGCTAGCACTGCAGAAACAGTGACAGTTGAGAGGAAGATTAAATCAAGGGAGAAACCAAATGTGTGATGGGGCAGTCGCAAGAGACGAAAGAGAATCAAGGACAGAAAAGAAATAGAATGTGTTCAAGATAAGTGAAGATTAAAGTTGCCTAGTAATAGTGGGGCTAGGCAAAATCTGAGACAGGAGCTGGTCAATGTCTTCACATAAAGAGCAGACGGGGCCAGGGGGACGATGGACCATGATGAATGAGATGTAAAATCTTTGCTGAACCTTAGCTCATTCAAAGGAGGAATACGGTGGAATAGTAACTGGGGAAAGAATAGGAGAGAAACAGGAATGAGAAGAGTATGCCAGTACCCCCGCCGTGACTCGTGGCACAGGTATATGGTCAAAAGAAGTCAGAGAGGCAGCAACAGTTGAATTGAGGCAAAATCCATGTTTCTGTGATGCATAGAAAATGAAAATGTAATCTTAGAAATATGTCCAAGTCCGCAGTGCATTTGTTGCATAGTGACCTGGTGTTCCAAAGACCTAGGTCAATAGCTGCAGTATTTATGGAGACCGAGGGATAAATTAGGTTAGTTTTGATAGTTGTTGGCCTGACATCAGGGTGAAAGCTTTCTGGATGTGTTAAACTAGGTATAGTTAGTCATGTATAATAAAGACAGTACTTTGATGGAAACTAACCTGATACCAGGAGATGACTTGCCTGGATGTACTGGGGAAGTGGTAAAAAGGCAGTATGGCATTGCCACAAAATATACTGCGTTTTCACTGCAGATAGCAGTGTCTAACTTGTCCCTAACTTAACAAGAGGAGCGAACGTTGGAGACATGCTTTTTCATTGATAACTCAGAGTGACAGCCAAGGCTTTACACTTGAGAATAATATTTTCCATGTTGATTAAACTAAGACATTTACACAATTTTCTTAAGACGCGGCCCGAGTCAAATGATCAGCTCAGTTTTTACTGTTATTTAGGGCCAAGGAATTGTATGACATTCAGTTCTAGATTTCTTGGTAGATTGTTCACAATATTAGTATCATTGTTATAGCTGCCAATCAATTCCAAAAAGACCGGTCATAGCATAATTGGCATACTGGACACCCAGGCTGTCTAGAAGATCCAGAAGTTGTCTGATATAAATGTTGAACAGAATGTGAGACCAGCATATGACCCCTGCGGGAACACTGCAGGAGAAATGAAATGGAAGGGCTTCAAACTTTGCAGCCGTCACCCTGGTTGTTCTCGTACATAGGAAAGATGTGATCCAGTTAGCTGCCCACTCTGAGCACTTGATGATGGTAGGTAGTCTTGCAAGTAACGGATCATGGTTGATCAAGGCAAAAGCTGCAGAGATGTCCAGCCTTGTCACCTTCCGTGGTTGTGTATATGTACTGCTGTGTATCGTTATTCAGGGGCATCTGAATCCATGCCAGACCCCATGCTGGAGAAGGTTTAAGTTACTTTCCTGTAACTATTGTTCTCCAGCGTGTGTCGGGCATGGATTTGCATGCGAATCCTCCCTCCGTCCCCTCTGTAGCTCTTCTTAGTTCATCCTGCCACTTTACGTGCTTACCAAATCTGAAGATGACCACCCGGGGTGGAGTTTAGGGAGAAGACTCATTGGATGGGTTCCATGTAATAATGTCACCACAAAAATCTCCCCATGCAAAAATATCGCCGAAAAATGGCCGTTTTTTGTGGCGACATTATTGCATGGAACATGCGGGGGACACCCCTGCAACCCCCAAACTTTTTTTTCCCCTTTTTTTTTTTTGTTTTTTGCCCCTGTCCCCATATATATGGTCACCCATATAATATCGCCATGACCTTTTCCCGGCTATATTATTTACGGCGACCATATATATGGGGATAATATTACCTGATACCATTGGATGAGGGCAGAATGACCCAGAGGACAGTGATTGGTTTAGAGGAGAAATACAGTTTTTTAAAGTGAACCAGTTTTTTCTTTTACAGATTATTCCCAGCCTGACGGGGAATATTAATGAGCATATTGAATCCTTGCCCGATCAATGCTGGAGAACAATAGTTGGAGGTAAGTAATTTCTTCCTTATAGTTTTGGTAGGGAATTCTGCACTCCTGGGGTTCCAGAGGAGCTGATATCCTAGGAATCCAAAGTGAGACTTTGTGGATACCCTGTAGGATACCAGTGGTCTAGATGCCTCTCCAGAGGTTCATTTTGGCACTCTGGAAGGTTTAGGTCATGAAGTAAGTAACTTACTTCAGGTAACTAACTTAATACTTCATTTTAGGGATACCCCCTCGATTCCCCATGCTTTAATGGCATATTGTTAGGACTGCCTTCCTCCACAGATGGAAGGTTCTAAGAATAGCTTCCCATGCATTGTTTACAAGTCGCCAAAAACTGACTTACCTTTCTATGAATGTAAGGGTACTGTGATGAGAAAGCTGAGTAGAGTAGTGAAGATCGATACAGGCCAAAAGCACATACTGTGCTCTAGTGGTTGCAAGCACATAACTGGTGCTTTGACACATAAAACACTGAACCAGCTCACCGGAGGGACACACTGGCTGGGAGAATCTTGTCCTCTCAGTTCTGACCGAGGAGCCACTGTGCTGCTGGGAAGACTGTGGAGCCAACCGGCTCAAGGAGAAGACCATGGAAAGACTGTAGGAGCCAGTCCGCGGCGAGGGGAAGAGAAGGGAGGATTTACTGGCGTTGGTGGGTACTGGAGAGCAGCATCCACGCTGCTTCAAACAAGAAGCACATAGGAGGAAAACTGGAGGCGCTAGGGACGCTGAAGCCACAAAGGGATGTAGACTAACCCGGGGAGAAGGTACAGGACGCTGAAGAGCCGCTGCATGCTTACTGCGGGATGACCGAAGCACGCCACAGAAAACTGAGTCCACAAGATGCAAGCGAAGGACACTTGGGCACCATAGCAATCCTACCGAAGGCAAATAAGAATACATCAAGCATATAGGCCAGAATGTGAGACTCGATATATCCTTAAGACAAATAACAGAATGAATGCAGGGTATTAAGTGAAGCACACGAGGAACCCCTGGCAGGAGAGTATACCAGGCAAAGTCAAGTTGGTAAGTGTCAAGTATATCACATCAAGTCCTGATATGAGGATACATCAGGTATTGCCAAAGAATGTGTTGAAATTGCACTAAAGTGACGGAACCTGGCAAGGAATACACCAGTTACCTACGAAATAAACACTGACAGCTCATACCTGTAGGAAACTTGGACATCTATAAGTGTTAAACTGGTGAGGGGAACAACCCCCTGGAACTGTGAAACTCATCCATTTGGGAACGTTGGTGTTAGAATTACTTCTTTCCTTTTTGAACATTTTTTAACACCTTTTAAGGTCCTTGCCACTTTGGAGATGATTTTTAGAATGTGAAGGCCAGAATATAACTTTGGACATCTTGACCTTGGACAGATCCTTATTTTTGGTATGAAAAGGCCTCTTAGAGTAGGGACATCGAGGCATTTTCCAACACCTTTTTGTTTGAAATAAGTCTAAAGCCTTATAGACCTGTGTCCTCGTCTCATTTCTGGCTCCTCACACATTCCATGATCACATCGAGTGGTTGTCATCATTTCTTGGGCTCCCAGCACGTCAGCAGGTGTAACCTGAAGGTGCTGTTTTCATAGAAATGTGAACTTTAAGGTTGTCTAATCTCTCTGACCTTCCATTGGAGAAGGACGTGTTAGAAGTGGCAAGAAAGTTTCCCAGACCACAAAACCTACTTCTGGTTTAACTTTCTCTGGTTCCTCAGTTCTTGTCTCAGGACAAGCAACTAGTCATTGGGCAAAAAGATTTATTTGAATGCTGGTTAACACCTCAGGCATGTGAACACAGATGCGTTGGTCTGCTGAAAATCAAACTATGGAGGGAAATTCCAGATTTTCTCCCAGACTTGCCAGTATAGAATGTCAGAAGGCATTCAAAGCTGATTTGGCAGAGGCAAGTGTTATTGTGCAGGACATACTAGAAGTCTGTCGCACATAAACACACCAAGAAGAGGAATTTGTGTGGGCGCTGATGAGTCATTCAGCTTGGATGCATCCCACCAAGTTTACTTTCGATGTACGAGACCGAATACTAGATCTGCCGTTTGAATGAGCAGAGCTTTTTCATTCCCCCACTGATGAGGAACGGAGAAAACAAAAAAACAAGTACCCAACTCGCGAAGTCTCTGAGAATATTATCAAAACCATTGACAAGACTTTCTCACAGGGAGAATCTAGATCAGCAATCCTTTCATTTGATTAGCTTCAGAAGTTTTCCAGGAGAGGAGGGCAAGGCAGCTGGGTGAAATTCATGTAGCATGCATCGCAGTAAAAGGCAACACATCAACAAAAGCGTTCTTCTCGTCACCCTTGTCACCAGCCACTGAATCAAATGGTCCACAATGCTCTGGTAGGAAGCAGTCTTGCTTACGTTTTCCCCAGTAGCATACAGTTTTCTTGACCCGTGGCTAACATCCATCATGTCAACATGTTTTTGACCTGCTACCCCTCCTGCAAGTTTGCTCTGCAGGTAGATACTGTAGTTGATTCTGGATCAAGCTGTGGAGACAGTTCACCTGGCAGACTGGTGTCAACTATTCTACTCCACGATCATTGCAATCCACAAGAAAAACCAGGCGGGCCTGCAACTAGTCCTGGACTTGTTGCCTTTCCCTTCCACTGGAAAATTTCATGATGGTGACGCCAGCGCACATTGCTGAGGCACTCTGCAGGGTGGAGACCGGATGTGCTCCCTGGACCCGAAAGGCACGTACCTACATGTCCCCATATGGCAACCACACAGGCAGATGTATTAAAAGTGATGGCCCATTAATCTGGACCGTAACAAGATCCTTCCATTTGGCCTAAACTATGTTCCTCGAGTATTTATTATATGAATGCAATTGCATACTTTCTTAGGGAGGTGGACATAAATAAATCCCTATTTGGACGACTGGTTAATTAGAGCCAGTTTGCCTGAGGGTGTGACAATATCCAGTCAGAGGCTAATGTAAGTGTTATTAGATCTAGGTTTCTTGATATAAACTTTAAGTCGGAACTCCTTCCTATGCCGAGAGGATGTACTCTACGCAGGACAGATTCAGGGATGTTTTAGCAGTAGCCACACTCTCTCCAGACTCCATCTCAGTATGGTCGTACCAGCATTTGCTCGCACGACTTGCATCTTGTGTTCTCGTTTTACCTGTCGCCAGTTTTAAAATGTTAACTATTTAGATGTAGATATCAAGGTAATGTGTTATGAAGAATTCTCAGAAATGTGCTAATTCCCTCTACCTTAGAGACCCCACAGCACTTTTGCTGGACTTTAGCACTTTCAATTTCTAACTTGGAGAGTAAGACCTTTTTTCCACTCTCTCGTGTATTTTTTTTCATTGATTTGAACACTGTTTTTCTTTTGACTTTGGAGTCTGACAAACTCCATAGGCATCATCTTTTTACATTGTCACACAGCACCTTCAATGACACAGGGGAGTCTTCCAGATTTCCTAAAGGTTTAAATATCTTCTCTTGGTTAAACTACTATTTCCAAGAACAGTGCAGTGAAATTGACTTTACTTATATTGTAACTTTCTAGACCCAGCACACACTATCTTACAATAGGGTGCTGGAGGGGTTACTTAGTATCCCCTTTGTCTAGTTTCTCGTGTAACATTGTTACCCTTTCTATGATTAATGGCTGGTGGCAGTGGTTTACTTCTTCCAAAGGTGTTTTTACCACGGGCAGCAATTGCAGCTGCAGTAAAACACCCATGGGTGCCCATTTTGTCAAAATGGCCTGGTATTCTTTTTCGCCATTTCTTGTTGGAAAGGTCCTTCTTGAGATTTATGCTGCGCGCCAAACCAGGTTTGGTCCCTTTGTTTTGTCTTTGGTGGGATTCACTGGTGAAGCCCGACTCTGGCTCCCGCGTGTCTGGCAGGGCAGGAAGGGAGGGAGGTGCCCAAAACTCCCTGTGCTTAATCCCCTTGGTTACAGGAATGCACCCAAAGGGGATTGGCCGGCTGACTGTCCTTGTAGGACAACCACCCTGCTTTGTGGGTGACAACTAGGCTGCAAATTAATGGGAGATACCTGAATAAAAGGTGAGGCTTTTTGCTTGGAAGGCAGAGTCGACCACTGAACGAAGGAATACGACAAAGAACTTGGAAGAGACGCTTGCTGCAACTCCTGGACCGTTGGTTTGCCCGGTGAAACCCTGCTGCATTGCTGAAGCTCTGAATTCGCCTCGACTAGAGAAGCCCTGCAATGGACGACTTCTCCCCTTGCGTTGGTGGGACCAATCAACCCCAAAGTAAACTTGTCTGAACATCCTCTCGGAGCTAGCTGTACTTCCTTTGCTGCTGCAGGAACTGATTGCCAGGGAGATGAACACCAGCAGAATAATGTGCCTTGTTTTTAGTCGGACCCGAGCTCCAGGAAGATCCTCCGGACTCCCATTAAGCAGGACTGACCAAGCCTGATGCAAGGAAAGACCCCAGATGCAAGGAAAGTCCATAAAGATATCTGAGAACCGCAGTGGTGCTGTTTGCGAGAGCTGTGACTAGCTGAAACCGCGAAGTGCAGCTGATCTGAAATTTGACCATTGCTGCCGCTGACCTTGAATTCGTAGTACAGGAGTCACCAGACGTCCTCCCTCTTGTCACCATGACTGAGGCCCAGGAACCCAGGATCTGCAGACCTACAACTGGAACAGAAACCAGCTATAACCAATTTCTTGAAACAAACGGGACTGTAAGGGATTTTGCTCCATGCAGTTCACTTACCAAAGGACAATTTTAAAGCTGATAAATGGAGCAGGCTTGCAACCGTTTCTTGTGTAGGAACTGAATCATGTAGTCCTGGGCATTGTGATAAAGACTAGAGGTCAGCCAGAGGTGCAATCTGTTTGCCATGGAAGAAAAACTCCCAGTGTCTTCTGTCTCCTGGACAGGTCGGGGTATGGGATCGCTGAGAGATGCATTTCATATCCGTGGCAACCGTCTTTGGTGTGCTATGCCATCCCTCTAACCCCTCTCTTACAAAGGGTTAGCCACAATCTCAGGGACTCAAGAGCCTGCTGTATGATTCTGATAGCCTCTCACTAGCCATCGAGAGTGTTTATTGGAAGTTCTACATCTTTCTCAACAAAGGCCCATTCAGTTGCATCAGGTCAACATCACCTGCTAACTAATCCTGGAGGTGCAGTGATTCACCAGGCCCCAGACACCTCATCCTGGGAAACCACGTTATGAGGGCTAGTTGACATTAAGATGCTTTGGCCTTTTTCTGCAGAATTTACAAATCGGAACGCTTGTAGTAATTAATATCTCAGAAGAGCATGTGGTCTCGGTTCTCTTTTTGGGCTAGACGACATAAATCCGTGCTTGAGTAATTTGGCCGCAGTGTTGTCGTTTCCCGAATATCTATCTCTTGGTAGTGCAGGTCCATACTTTATGCACACTTTGCGTCAGTCAAAACGTATTTAAATGAAGTTACTCTTTTCTTCAGCATACCTGGTGGTCATGAACCATCTAAAGTGTCTGGCAAGAACGTACCGTCCAATCACCAGACCGCATCCACATTAAGGTCAAAAACTGGATCTAACTGCTCTGCTCATAAGCCTTTTGAGCCAGTGGCCTCTTCTGATTGAAAGTTGGTCATGTGCAAGATGGTTCAGTTAATAGTGGTAACCTCTGCAGGTTGAATTGGAGAAATTCAAGCCATATCTGCTAGTGAACCTTATACAGTATTCCACAGACAAGTGGTCCTAAAAGTGCACCTGCCATTCATACCAAAGGATGCCAGCTTTTCATCTTGATCAGGAAGTTGTGCTTCCCACCTTATTTTCCAGACCCTAGCTTGGAGGCAGACAACGTTTTACATTACCTAGATTTACATAAGGCACTAAAGTTCAGAAGCTTTGTCACTTTTGGTGGTTCCTGCCCCGGTTCACAGGCTTCCAAAGCCTCCATAGCTAGGTGGATTGTAGCCACCATTACCGAACCCTACAAACTCCAAAACCAACCCCACTGGCAGGTATGCATGCACATGCAGTCATGGCGAAGGCCACAAGAATAGCCTTTCAGAGACCAGTGCCATAGGATTTAATTTGCTAAGGGGCAACCTGGAACTCACCATTCGCTTTCTGTAAGCATTATTGTCTTTATACCAGTGCCAGGTCAGATACTGAGTAATGTCTGGGATTGGTGGGTGAGGCAGTAAAGTTTCTCTCATGGAACGTTCGTGGATTAAATGAATGTGGTTAAAGCCAGGAAGCCGCAGTGATACATTGAGCACCTTTCCCCAAAAATATTTTTCATTCATGAGACCTATGCACTATGTGATGCAAGTAGGTTGTTTGCTAAAAAGTCTGTTAATAAGTTATTTATCTCAATACTCTTCACAAGCCTCTGGGGTCATAATTTTTCATTCTGTTACATGACGCCAAATCATGCATCGATACATAGGGAATGTGTTACTGTTTGGGGCAGTTTAGCATGTAGAGATATTGTCTTAACACATCGACCCAATATGGATGATTCCAACTTCTACGGACAGCTGGTGGCTATGTTCAGATCAGCTGATGTCTCCATAGTATGGGGGTGGGACTTAAATACAATTTTGCATTCATTCCTCACCTGTTCCTCTAATGCCCCCGCAATCATTCGGCAGCAACCGTAACCATTTTACATGCAATGTATCAACTACAATTGATTGTTTGGAGAGGTCTGCATCCAGCCCGCAGAGAATATACGCTTTACTCCACTGTCCATTAGTCCATATCACAATATGATTTCTGGTTGCTTTCGTCCTTGGTCAACACCATGTCCGAGGGCAGCATCCTTCCTCTGAACATTCACCAGTAACACGGTCGAGTCAATTGATTCAGCATTCTGGCCCCGCCTGTTATGGTGGGTGCCAACCTCATTGTTGTTGAACCCCAGTTTGGCAGACACTGTCTTTGATCAAATAGATTTTTTTGTGAGCAATGTAGGTTCTGTTTGATCTCAGGCCATAGTTTGGGAAGCATTCAAGGTATTTGAGGGGAGAGTTGATGTACTATACGGTGGGGACATTAAGAATTCTTCGGATGGAGTTAAGTAATCTAGTCCGGCAGATTTGTGGGCTGGAAAATGATTTCGGGATCACCAAGGACAGGGAGCTCCTGAGTGAGATAAAGCATCGCCTTCTTGCATTCTCCTCCCTAGCTGAAAGAGAAACATATTATTTCTCCAAACATATCCAGGCTTGCAGATAATGGGGAAGCAGACCATCCTGGGTGAACCCGTGCTCGTACGATTTGGGCAGAGGGGAAGGTTTGAAGACAAAATTCGTAGTTACTTCCTCAACAGGCACTGTGAATGACCGATCTACAGTAGAGGTTACTGGAATACTTTCGATCTTGGTTTGAGAGCATGCAACAGCCAGTTACCCACTGACCAGCCTGCAAAGGACACTTATGGTTCTAATGGCAATTCGAGAATAGATTGTTTTGATTCTCTCGAAGGATTGGCAGCTTGTTTCAGGGTTCAGAGTGATCGAGTGCTTTGAGATAGGCCATTGGCCCTTGCATTAAAGGGCACTATAGGAGAATAACCTAAGAATTCTACCCCTCACTCTGATATTGCTATCTTGTTTCACACTCAGTGATCTGCAAAATGGGTGTCACTAGTGCAGAATAATTGAAATTAGTAACCTCTATAGCTCAATATTGGGGAATATCAAGCGTTCATGCTTGAGGGATTGCAAACATGTTTGGCAATCTGAGTAAATCCAGCTGCTTATCACCTTTTGGATCTCCTAAACCTGGAGTGTAAAAAGAGGGAAACCATGGTACCATTTAAATTGCAGATAAGCCACACACAAATTGTTGGCCTATCCGAACAGCAATGAAAACCTAGATAGGGGTGTACCTCCGTGGGATGAGAATCTAATACAAGATCCTGTTAAGGAATAAGAAACAGGCGTACATGAAGGAGAAATGGGCCTTGATGTTGGAGTATGTTGAGGCATGAGATTCTGCTAAATTGGTCTACTTGTTATTGATGGAGACATGTGCACCTGCACTTTGAGACCATCAATCTACGGCTATGTTTGGGAGGAGCTTTCAAACCTGATTGTACTAGGTGGATCTTCCGCTGAGATTTATTAACAATCATTAGAGGGGGTAGATGAGGCAGTTAAGTCACACTCAGCCAGAATGGCTCAGGGTCGTGACAACATTCCAATTGATCTTAAGTGAGCCGGTAATCTGTGTTCCGGTTTTGACAAATATCTTTAATGCAATACTGACTACCAAGAAGATCCCAGACATCTGCAATAGTGCTATGATTGTTCCAATTCACAAGAAGGGGGCTAGGGCGGTACCATCTCACATTTTCCCCATCTGCCTCCTTGATGCAACCAGCAAAACCTTCACCAATGCTCTTTTGAGGCATCTCAAGGTTTAGGTTGAAGGTGCCTCCCCTCTGAACCACTTACGGGCAGGCTTCTGGGTGGGAATTAGCACGGTAGATTAGAGCTTCAGGCTCCACCTAATTATTCAGAAGCACTTGTCGCTGAAAAACTAGGCTATATGCAGTGTTTGTTGACCTCAGGGACCGCCTTTGACAGTATCCTAAGGGAGTCCTTGTGGGAGGCACTTCGGGCTAAAAATATTCCCGATCAACTTCTAACCCCAATACAGCTTTTTGTACTACGGCAATACTGCGATTGTCCAATGGAGTCTGGAGAAGGGCATAACTAAAACCTTGGGAGTAGCAAGGGGGGGGGGTGCTGCTAAGGTTGTGTTTTGCCCCCCCTGCTATTTTGCATCAACACACTCGAGAATTGATGGACTCCTTATGACTGACTCAGACCCATCAAGGCTCGGAAGTGATAAAGTGCCTGCCCTCTTTTTCGCAGATGCTGCGGTTTGTTGTCTACGTCTCCAATGTGTCTGCAACTGGCAGTGAGCTTGGATTGGAGATTAATACCAGTAAGACCAAGATCTTCAATCTAAAGAATTCTAGAAATAGGTGTTTGAATGTTAAGGTGTGAGGTGTTGGACTGGAGCAATTACAGTGGTATGAATTTGCTTCTCATACTCCTACCTGCCGGCCCCTTTCCTCCATACTGCATGGGTCTCTCGCTAGGGACAGGAAACTGCACAGTTTTCACCAGAAAAAAGTATATTCCCCTTTCAATTGATGCGTGCAAGGGCATGGCCATTGGCGCACGCGCTCCCTTGACTCCGGCGCCACACCTCAGTCCTCTTTTCTGTGTCTATGGGAGCAGATCTACTTCACCAGAGCTGTGGTTGAGGCCCTTTTTCTTTGTAATGCCACTGTCTTTTTGCAGTTACCCCGGGTACCTTGGTCGCAAATTGCTACAAAAAAAAGTATTTAGTAGAGTCACTGCCTCTGGTGCCTCGCCCCTCCCCGCTGCATGTCGGCCCAGGCGGGCTTTAGTCTGTGCCCTTCCTGCGAGGGACCCTTTCTCACGTCGGACCTGCATGTGCGCTACCTGTGCTGCCTGCGAGAAGATAATGGCTGCTCCGCATGCAACGCCCTTACTCCCTGGTCCCTTAAGAACAGTCTTGCCAGGTGGATGGAGCTGTTCTCCAGGTCTAGCCTGGAGTGCATAAAGGAGTACGTCCGCAGGAAGGCAAAGGTGAGTGTTCTCTTTAACAAGGCACCCTGCAAGGGAGATTACCAGGAAACAACTGTGCGTGAGGGGCCAGGAAGTCCCTGTCACCAGCTTGGGTACAGAGGCTAATCGAGCTACAGGCCTCGCGTCCGAGGTGTCCTCTAACCCTACCAGTTCCATTGCTGAGGGGCCTGTTGGCTCCCTCACTGGTAAATATCCCAAGGGGCTCTGCCCAAGTACTGGGCCCATGTCAGAGGGGTAGCCTGTATGCAACCGCACTACCAGTCCTCGGCCGCAGGCGCACAGCCTACCAGGCAGGAGCCTGAGGTGTGGGGAAAAAGCAGGAACCTACCCATAGCAGCACACAGGGGAAGTCTAGGCCTAATACGACACCAGGCGTGTCGGGGCAGGACAAAATGGTGGCGCAGCAAGACAACATGGCGGCATGTGAACCTGCGCGCCATTCGGAAGGGTGGCAAGGCACAGAGCCCACTTCGTCCCTCAGGTTTTCTGGTGCACGACATACCCGCTTGCGGGACAAGGACGCTTCAGAGCCCTACTATGTGTAGAGTGGACAGGGCGTGGCAAGGACTCATCCATCCACGCCGACCATGCCCACAGCACAGGAGCGTGCATCTCCAGCCTCTGAGGGCAGGTTCTTTGGCAAATTCCTCGGGTTTATGAGCTCTCTGCAGATGGGCACCATTCTCTGGGGCATCAGAAAGGACATGGTTCCACTGGCTCAAGTGCCGCCTCCTGCCCCAGTGCAGTGGCAGCAAGCCACCCCTACGGTTGAGTTGTAGTCTCCTGCACAGTTACGGGTACCTGCGCAGCCTAACAGTGGCGCTGCCGGCTTCACCGGCCCCCACCCATCTCCACTACCTCAGACTACTCTGCCTGTGGACCTGACTGTGCCGGACCAGACGGATGCTGAGGAGGACGACTCTGACACCTAGTCATCGGCCAGGGCCTTCCAAGACAGGCTGGCAGGACTGGTGGAGTATCTAGACATTCCAATGCCCCAAAAGAAACAACCTGGGGGAGGGTGAATAATAGCAGAGTCCCTCACGCTAAAATCTGCCTCAAGGTCAGGCATCTCATTTCAGAAGGATGTTTAAGCCCCAACAAAAAAGGGTTTGACAGAGCCTCGCTCAACACAACCCACCCCAAGGAGACTGAAGGCAAAGTACAGGCAGGCTGAGGGGGATTCCCTGCTCTTGTCTGTGCACCCGCAGCAACATTTATCAGTAATGGCAGTGCCGTCCATGTATGCGAAGCCCCAGTCCTCCACTTTGACCTCTGCCATGTTGGGCAAGGAGGAAAAGGTGCTAGAAGCATGCAGGAAAGATTATTTTTTTCAAATGCTTCTCTTCACCAGCAAATGCAGACGCCATGTTAGCCTAGCTAACCAAACCAAAGGCTATGGAGGGAGATCTCGGACTTGCTAACGGACATCCCTGTGCAAAAACATGCCTCATGTGACGCAGGGGTGGCAGAAGACAAAATAGTAGCGTGAGATATTCTTCAATCTACTGTAGGGCATATTGACACAGGTGGCAGAGCCATCTGCGTAGCTACAGATGTGAGGAACTGATGAGGTTCAACCAGACCGAAACATGTGTCTGGGGTTGCTGTTGGTACTCTTGTTCAGAGAATTGCCTAGCATTTCGGTACTGGACTGCCCCAGGGCAAGCCAAAGACTGATATGTTTGGGACATTGCTTCTCTGTGAAAGATAGTGAGCTAAAGACTCTGGGTAAGGCTCTTGTAACCAGGACTGATGTCTGGCGGAGAGTCTCCCAGGACCCCCCCTTGTTTTTTACAGATGAGGAACGGCATGGCTTAGAGCCACACAGATGTACAAGACGCATCCTGGACCTGCTGTTTAAGGGGGGTTGGGGAGACTTTCCACTCATCCACAGATGAGGAACTTGATAAAAAGAAAAGTAGTTCCCAAACAGCCAAATTGCTGGCCGTTCTAGCAAAGCTGACACCCAGGGCATTCGGACAGAGCCAAACCAAGCCTGACAGGTAAGGACCTTCGGTGGACTAAGGGCGCTTCCAAGATCGGAAGGCAAGGCAACCAGACTGGTCCCCCAATCATCACAAGTGCAAACATCAGCCCACTTCACACAAAGCCTTCTTTCAGTACCCCTCCCTAGCACCAGCCTCGGACCCAAAGAATCAATGACGGCCCCATCAAGGTCCATAGTTCTCCATTTGGGGGCAGGCTTTCTCTGCACCCTCAGTCCTGACGGACTCTTTTAGAATCCCTGGATCCTGTCTGGTTTCGCAGGAGTTTCGTCTCCTGGTCCCTACGGAACTGCTTTAGTCTCCTACCCTCCCTCAAATTGGGGTGTCAACACTCCTCGTGGAGATCCTTTCAGTGGTACGAAGTGCAGCAGTGGAGGAAGTTCACCCCTCTAAACCAGGCTCTGGGTTTTAATTGCAGATTTTCGCGATACAGAAAAAGAACCAGGCTGGCCCGCGAGTGGTTTGAATCCGTCTTTCCTGAACATATCCCTCCCCAGCCAAAAAATCAAGATGGTTATGCCAGCGCTGATAGCAAAGTCTTATACTTGCATATCCCGATATGGCAGCCCGACCGCTCGTTCCTCAGGTTGAGTGATGGGACTACATTTTCCGTATAAGGTACTGCCGTTCTGTTTCAACTCGGCCCCATTGGTGTTTGCAAGGATGCTGTAGCAGCCTTACTCAGATCGGAAGACCACCATCTATATCCATATCTCGACTGGTTGGTCAGGGCGGAATCGCCCGAGGGGGGGTTCGGCAATCAGCCTCCAGTCTTATGGACACCCTACACAATCTGGGGTTTTCTATCAACAAGAAATGTCCACTGCAGCCCACACAAACCTTTTTTCTTCCTCTGGTTGATGAGGGAAACCAAACAGGATTTTTCCCACAGACTAGAATGTAGCAGCCATCAAAGCAGCTATGGGCAATTGCCTAAGCAGACCAAGTAAGTCGGCCCGGTGGTACCAACACGTGCTTGGGGTTTTTGCATCATGAATCCTGGCTCTTCCATACACTAGGCTCAGGATGAGGTAGGCAAAGCTTCACCTCGTGGAACTAACTGACGGGCTCCCCCGATGCAGCAGTCTCCATCCCGGCGTACCTCATGGTGGAGACAGGATACCAATCTCAGACTGTTCAGGCAACCACCTCCGTAGTCTATCACCTACGGATTCCTCTATGGAGGGATGGGAGCCACCCTACACGCGTACAGTGTGCATGGCACATGGATGAGGGAGGAACGGAAAAATTACATCAATTTCCTCAAATTGAAGGCCATCCAGCTGGCCGCCTGGGCTTTCTGGCCTGTAATAAGCGGTCAGGTGGTCTGCCTACAAATGGACAGCTCCACGTGCATGTTCTACATCAACAAGCAGAGGGGGAACCTGTTAGGCAGAATCATGTGCTGTTCCCTTAGGGAGCACTACAGAAGATTAAGACTACAAGTATAAATCCCCTTTGGTATCAGTCTGTACCACAAAGATTTAGTTGGTAGCTGTGGCTAAGCAGTCAGACTTATCTCAAGAGGGAGATGAGCAGTATTCAGGGTTTACACATTCGGACTACAATACTATGGCACAAGGAAACACTGACCAAAGCTTTGTATTAAAAAGAATATATATATATTTCTGAGGCTTGTGGAATCTGCTTAGATCACATGCTGTGCATAGGCCGACATCTAGTGGAAGCTGCGGAGTATTACAGTTTGTTTTTCGAAACTCGAAAATGGGCGTCGACACAGGCGTGCCAGTAATACTATCCCTAGTGTGACGTCCACTGTACCCAAGATCCCTCACGCGTCTAGGATCCTCAGATTGTTTTTTTCCGCCATACTGGTCGGAAGCATCTTGCGGAGTCCCCTGGCCTTAGCCATACTTTTGCTAATTATTGAAGTTTAAAATTATTTATTGACATCCTTCCCCACCCCAACGTCGACCCTCGACGACGGCTGGAGAAGACATCGACCGTCGGCTGCTGCACGACGGATCTGGGCCTCGGAAGGCCGCTGGCCTCGGCCCGGGCCTAGTAGGCCGCTGGCCTCGGCCCTGCAAGTAGGGAGAGTGGGGGGTGGTACATACTCTTCACTCTTGGTATATAGGTACACCTTATATATTTCCTACACTTACCAGCCCGCTGCCTCAAGGTGCGTATGGAGGGTACCCCTTTCCAATTCTGCCCCAAGTGCAACCGCAAATACCCTTGGGTCGACAGGCACGCCACGTGCAATCTCTGCTTGCCGAGGGACCACCCCGAAGCGAACTGCAGAGCGTGTAGTAGGTTTAAGCCTAAGACACTTAAGGACCGTTCGACAAAGCGTTGGGCCCACCACGCCAGGCAGGCGGCCATGGCAGCGGAGGGCGCCTTCAGCGATGGCAGCGACGCCGTACTTTCGGACGGCGAGGGCATTACGGCGTCGAAAGACTGCCGAGCGCAGGTCCCCGACCTCGGAAGGTTGTCCGGCAGGGCGGCTATGGGGAAGACCCCCGGCGACGCAAGCGCTACACACCCTACACACACTAAACACACTAAGACCAACCGAACCTCGACGACGTCGACTTCTCGGAAAGAGGCACAGATAGAACGGTCCGACTCGGTGTCCTCTGGGCGCTCTCGATCGAGATCGCCTCATGACGCAAGGCAATCATCCACTCTTGCCAAGAGTGCCTCGCTCCCTAGATTAACGGAAGTTCGATCGTCGGAAGACGAAGACGACTTCCACCCCCAGGCCGCGCTCCAGGAGACCGAGGCCGCAGTTAACACCAGCGAGGCCCCACGCTCGAAACAAGATACCTCTCCCGACCCTCGACGCCAGGCGTCGAAAGTCTCTGGGGCCTCCAAGGGGCAGGGAAAACATTTTTCCACGCACGGGGAGGGGGGGAAACAGCGGAAAGCACAGCCTTCCACTCCTGTAAGACCATCCTTCCACCCTAAGCAGACAGACACACATAAATCTACTGGGACATCAACATCCAGCAAGGGTACCCTTGATAAGTCCTCTAAGTTGCCTACTAAAGTCATACCCTGTTCCAAAGAATAGTCCAGTGAAGACATAGACAGGGTCATGTCAAGGATGTCTTCCTTAGCTGATTTTTATGACAAAAACCCAGAACATTTCCTTTCGTATGACCCTCAAGGGGCCACACCCTCTGGCTCCTCTGATCCTATCCACCTAAGTAAAAAGGCCCGGTTCGAAAGACCTGAACCCTTCGAGGTGCAGCCTTACTCTACTCCATACTCTACTCCACACCCCAGATACCAAGGACAGCCTTTCCCTGAAGGGGACCAGGAGTTTACAATTATGGAGGAACAAACCGGGACTGAATACTATGCGGATGATGAGGACCTGGAGGAGGTAGAAGATGAGCAGGAAATTTACAGAGTAGATTCCCCGGTAGAGAGCGAAGCCCCAGTTACCGACTCGCCAGTTGATAACCAGCCCCTCCTTAATGAAGTTCTCGCTCGCGCAGCAGAACATTTTCACATCGACACCCACGGTGTACAGGAGGAAAGGGACTTCGCAGAAGAGTTGGTGGGAGTGAGGAGGCCGGTCGCTCAGACCATCCCTATCCTTAAATCCATCCAACGTAGAATAGATCCATCCCTGGTGAATCCTAACCTCACCAGAGCCGTCAACCCCAGAGTCGAAAAACTTTTTTCGGGCAGCCCAGTCTGACCCTCTTTATATAAGAGGACATCTTAGTTACCAACACTCGGAAGAGGGCTGGGACACCCTTATCGTCGTCGGAAGCTCCTCCCGACAAGGAGAGCAAAAGACTGTACGGGTTTGGCAGGAAGGTAGCCTCAACGTCCGCCTACCAAGCAAGGATCGCAAACTCCACCACCCTGTTGGCAAGTTACAACTGCCATCAATGGGAAGAGGTCGCGGCGCTCATAGCCTCTGCTCCTGAACCGTTAAAGGGCCAGTTGGCTCGGATCTCGGCAGAAGGGAGAGCCGTGTCTGGTTGCATATTAAAAGCAACTTTCGACGCCGCGGACAACGCAGGAAGATTGATAGCAGAAGGTACTGTTATCAAGAGACATGCGTGGTTACGGCAGTCGGGGTTCAAAACAGAAACCCAGGCTTCATTAATAGACAAGCCGGTGGAACCCGATCTATTGTTTGGGAAAGCGGTCGAAGACGCACTTAAGAATGCCAAGGACGAGTACGAGACTCTCAAATCCCTTGGCCAGCTTACCAACAAACCCCCTAACCAGAGGGGGAACAGTAATTTTCGTCGCCCACGCGGCCAAAATTCACAAAGAGGCAACTATGCCCAAGGACAGGGTACACAATGGAACAACAACCAGCAGTCTACCCAAAGTTACGGCAGGGGTAACAAGAGAGGTCGTGGAAGAGGCAGAGGCAGCCCCAACAAGGGAGGGGGCACGCCTCCACCAAAGCAGTGACGCTCAGTTCAGGGTCCCTTCTCACGCAACCCCATTAGGGGGACGCATTTCCAACTTCACCCAGGCTTGGGAAGGGATCACCTCAGACAGATGGGTGCTGTCAACAGTCTCCACAGGATATTGTATAGAATTACTGCAGCGTCCCCGAAACAACCCTCCACGACACAGAATACACTCCTTAGAACATCAGAAGATCCTTCTCGAGGAGATCGCCATTCTGCTAGAAAAGGACGCGATAGAACTCGTCCCAGGACACCAGGTAAACAAGGGTATCTATTCAACTTACTTCCTTGTGCCAAAGAAAGATTTGACAATGCGCCCAGTATTGGACTTACGGCCTGCCAACAAGTATGTCAAGCCCCAAAAATTCCGTATGACCACGCTACAAGAGGTAATCCCCCTCCTAAAAAAGGGGAGTACATGGCAACCTTGCATATGAAAGATGCTTATTTTCATATTTCCATGCTCCCAGCCCACAGAAAATACTTGCGCTTCAAGGTAGACAGTCGCCACTACCAATTCAAGGTACTGCCCTTCGGGATAGCTTCAGCACCAAGGGTATTCACCAAGGTACTGGCGGTGGCAGCTGCACACCTACGCAGGGAGGCAATCCCAGTGTACCCTTATCTGGACGACTGGCTCATAACGGGGGAAACCCCAGGAATTTGCAGGTCAAACATTCAGAGGACTATCGACCTCCTCCACGAATTAGGCTTCTCCATCAACGAGAAGAAGTCAAGTCTGGTGCCAAGCACCTCAAAACAGTTCCTAGGAGCAATCCTAGATACTCAAAGGGTTGACCTTCCCTTCGGAAGAGAGAATTCGGAATATACTACTGCAGATTCCACATTATCAGTCAGGTCAACAAATAACGGTACGCAAAGCAATGCGGTTACTGGGCATGATGGGGTCATGCATTTACCTGGTCCCCCACGCGCGTCTGCGCATGCGTCCCATGCAGGAATGGTTGGCGAAACAGTGGTCTCAGGCAAGTGGTCAGTGGGACGATCTAGTGGTCGTTTCGCCAACACTCGTACAGAGCTTACACTGGTGGACAAGAGAGAATCTCGCAAGGGGAAAACCCTTTTACGATCCCGAAGTACAAGCAGTGGTGACTACAGATGCATGCCTGACTGGGTGGGGAGCTCACCATCTCCACCACACAGCTCAGGGTCTCTGGTCTCACTCAGTAGCCAAGAACCACATCAACCTGCTGGAGCTTCTGGCAGTATTCCGAGCGCTTCGGGCGTTCGAGCCCCATCTGCTAAACTTGTCGGTGCAGATCCGGACGGACAGCACGACAGCCATGTTCTATCTGAACAAACAAGGAGGGACTCGTTCGCCAAATCTGTCCAAGCTTGCCCAGAAAATCTGGATATGGGCACTCAAACGGAACATCTTCCTGTCATCACAACATGTTCCAGGGGAGCTCAATTCCCTAGCGGATGCCCTAAGCAGAGACTCCCTCCCAGAAGAACACGAATGGGTCCTTCACAGAGATATCGTAGAAGATCTCTTCTCTCAGTGGGGTTTCCCCACTATAGACCTATTCGCCACAAGCGAAAACAAACAATGCCCAGGATTTGCATCCAGGTTCCCCCAGCCAGACTCCCAAGGGAACGCCCTGTGGATGAACTGGTCAGGGATGTTTGCGTACGCTTTTCCACCAACTCCTCTCATCAGGAAGGTGGTGTACAAGATGAACAAGGAATCGATGACGCTCATCCTAGTTGCTCCCATGTGGGCGAGACAACCATGGTTTCCACACCTACGCAGGATGGCGGTGTGCGAGCCCATCAAACTCCCAGCCTGGTACAACCTACTGTCCCAGCAACAAGGTCAAACAGTGCACCAGGAACCCAACTCAATGAACCTGGCAGCATGGCTCCTGAAGTCATAGAGTTTGGACATCTCAATTTACCACAGAGGTGTATGGACATCCTAAAAGAATCCAGGAAACCAAACACAAGGCACTGTTACTTTGACAAGTGGAAGAGATTTGTTATTTGGTGCCAGAATAAACAAATCAACCCAGTTGATTGCACTCCTTCCAACGTTGTAACATACATGCTCCACCTGCTGGACGCAGGTTTGGTTTTTAACTCTCTGAAAGTACACCTGGCAGCCCTCTCGGCTTACACCACATCCCATAACAAGGTATCGTGGTGGAAAGTACCAGTAGTTAAAGCCTTCATGGAAGGAGTAAAGAGACTTCACCCTCCTATTTCGAACCCACCGCCAGGATGGGACCTCAATGTGGTGCTAGCTAAGCTAATGGGCCCCCCTTTCGAACCCATGCATAAAAGTAGTCTCAAACACCTGACTTATAAAACGGCCTTCTTAGTAGCCATTACCTCTATAAGAAGGGTCAGTGAAATTCAGGCTCTGTCAGTGCAGGATCCTTTCTTTACTATCCACAAAGACAAACTGGTTTTACGCACACACCCTAGGTTCTCACCTAAATTTATATCTAAATTCCATGTAAACCAGTCCATCGAGCTTCCGGCTTTCTTCCAGAACCCGCAAAGCTCGGCTGAGGTGAAACTACACACCCTAGATGTGCGTAGGGCGGTCCTCTACTATGTAAACAAAACCAGACCGCTAAGGAAAACAGATCAACTGTTTGTCTCCGTAGCTACAGGCAGAGAGGGAGATCGCGTCTCTAAAAGCGCTATCTCGAAGTGGATTATCAACTGTATACAGCTGTGTTACTCTCTTTCTGAAAAAACACTGCCTTTTACGCCAAGAGCCCACTCTACTAGAGGCATTGGGGCCACTCTGGCTTTCATTGCAAATGTTCCCCTCGACACCATTTGCAAAGCAGCTACTTGGAGCTCTATTCACACTTTTACTCAGCATTACTGCATTGACACTCATTCCAAGACAGATACACAAGTGGGACAAGCGGTTCTGAGACACCTGTTTGCTCATGACTCTTCTCACATCTCACCTCCTTCTTCTGGTACTGCTCGCTAATCTATGCACAGCATGTGATCTAAGCAGATTCCACAAGCCTCAGAAGGGATACATTACTCACCGTAATCGTATTTCTGATGCTTGTATCTGCTTAGATTCACATGCGACCCACCCTTCCTCCCCTCCGAGAGAAGGCGCATGATTGCTGGTAGTCTTAACTTTCTGTCTATCTGCTTGGATTATCAGTACTCACGCTACTCCTCATGCTTCCTCATGTCAGAAAAAAATACAATATGAGGATCCTAGACGCGTGAGGGATCTTGGGTACAGTGGACGTCACACTAGGGATAGTATTACTGGCACGCCTGTGTCGACGCCCATTTTCGAGTTTCGAAAAACAAACTAATACTCCGCAGCTTCCACTAGATGTCGGCCTATGCACAGCATGTGAATCTAAGCAGATACAAGCATCAGAAATACGATTACGGTGAGTAATGTATCCCATATATATTTATTTTACACACTTCTAGTTCAACACATCAATCAGTTATTAAAGCAAGTTAAAATCAGTCAAGAAAAGTATACACAACTCCCTGATTAAATTGTAGACACGTTTGACCAAGACTGAAAACTGAAGAAAATGGCACAGTGAAAACCAAACACAAATGGCAAAATTTCTCACAAGTGTGGGAAAGAACAGGTTATACAGGAATATACTCTTAAACACCCTAGTAACACTTCCAAATAAGATTGTGAACAAGTTTAGGCAAGGCAGTACTTTAGCATGTATAATACTGAGGTGAAAACCGAGCAAAATGGCACTTCACAAGTTTAAAAAGAGGGAAGGGAAAGGTGGTTATAAGAGTTGGGTGCACCAACACATTTCTAGGTGAGAAGCAATCTAGAGAAGGCACTTCTTACAAATTTAGCCATAGTCAATAGGCCTATGCCAGAGTCAGGGCAAAGTGCCTACGGGCAAAATGTTCTTGTAGCTGCAGTCATGTCTTTGTTAAACGATTCGAAAAGGAGGTTGCACAATGTGAAAGACAATGTTATTCGATAGGGGTGGCCAACCCAGGAGGTAGGTAAAGGATTTCAAACACCTTTAGCAATACCCCGCGAAACGGGAGGCCTGGCAGAACAATGTACCTGAAAAAGTGGAAGCGGCTCCTGCGGTGGTTCCTGGCAGTTCCTGCAGTTCGTGTTGTCCAGCAGAGGAAGAGAGGCTCTCGTCGTGGAGGAAGGTTCGAGTTACTGCACTGCCCAGGGAAGAAGCCAGCCGCGGTGATGTCGAAACGGATTAAAAGGTACGCTCCTTTTAAATCGCGGTCGTGGTGGACGGGTGCCTGGCTATCCGGTCTACGAGTCCAGGGCACTGGCGAATCGACCAAGGCAGGTCTTGGAAGGCGATTGGCAAACTGGTTGGCCCCACCAGCTCAAGGGAAGAAGGCTTTTGCAGATGAAGCTCTTCTCTCGTTGTGTGGAGAAAAGTGGTGAGACTCTGCAGCAGGGCTTCACCGGTGGTTGTCGTTGCAGATGTCTTTGGCTTCTCTCCTCTTCGGCTTCTTGGTTTCAGTGGTGACGTCTTGCTCTTCCAGTCCTCGGGACCCTGCTTTTATGCAAAAAGATCCCCATTCATACAGCCTAGCTGTCATACACACAGTGGGGTGGTCATCCTGGCGGGAGACCCTCCAGCCTATCAGGGCAGAGTGTGACTTGGGTTGCTGAGGCAACCCTGTCCAGGGGGCCTACTCCCCCTCCCACACAATGGGTCCACCCCAGACTCAGTAGCGCCGAAAGGACGAACAAAGGATCCCCGATTTGGGTTAGGATCTTAGAGAAAGACACGAGAAAAAATGTATTTAAAAGTTCTGGCAAATAAAACCTACCGGAGTAAAGTTAATATAAAAATAAACCGGCGATATGTTAGAGGCTGTCAGTAAATGTGGTAGCCTCGAACACTGGGAAGATCCCATTGGAAATATTCGTGATCAAATATTTTTGGTAGTAGCCACTGCCACCAGCCAGAAACCTTTGCGAGGGGGACTGTACGGTACCCTCTCGGAAATGAACACCAGGGAAAAACTATTAACCCTTTGCAGTACTTCCATAGTAACTGGGTTGTTCTGGTTTAGTTTATAAAGATTGACTAGTGAAGTCAATGGGGACTTTACATGCCCTGAGACACAGTAGTCAGTCCCAGGGTATGGAGTCTGTTTGGGGGTCTCTAGGACACCCCTGTGTTACTGCACGGAGGGTGCTGTGTAACACACATTTATAAAGATGGTTCCTATGAGGGTGAGATAAACCTTAGACATTAAACACAAAAAATAGCCTAGAACACACATAGCAAATATGCCTAAGAGTGGGAAAAAGAGTCTCACTCTTAGCAGGCGAAAAAAACAAACCCTTCAAATCCAGCAAAGCTGCTGGGGGACTCTATAGGTAAGGGAAATTAGCCATAGAATGAAAATTCTTCCCCATCCCCACACCCCCCCTCCCCTCCTGTGCATACTCACCATAGAGATATGCGAGTGGGCCACGGCACACCACAAATGGCTGTCAGCAATTTATCTGCCGGGGAGTCTACCCTGGAAGTGGACAGGCTCAGCAGACTTCTGGTAGAATGAGTGGCAGCTAGAGGAACAAGTCCTAGCAGACATCTTTAGGAGATGGGGCTGACCCAGCATAGACCTGTTTGCCACAGAGCAGAACCAGAGATGTTGTAAGTAAGTGTCCCTGCAGGGTTGGGGGCAAGGCTCCATTGGGGACAACCTACATCTCCCTTGGAGCGGGATAAGGGGATATACATGTCCCCCAAAGCCTTTCATTCACAAAGTTCTCGGCAAAGTCAGTCTGCCCATATGAGCCTGATTCTAATCGCCCCAAGGTGGCCGGCTCGGCCTTGGTTCTCAGACCTCATACGACTGACGGTGCAGGGTCCAGTGAACCTACTGATTCACGATCGAAGGCTCCTCTCACAGCAGGGAGAAAGTGGGGTTGTGGTAGTTGACCCTGCTCCCGAGAAGCTAGCCCTAGCGGCCTGGTTCCTGAGCAAGTAACAATGCAACATCTGTCTTTCACAAGATAATCTGGCAATTCAGAAAGCTAGAAGAGTCCACCAGAAGGCAATGCAAAAGCAAATGGATCAGATTTTACCTCTGGACGAAGGGCAAAGGGATAGATCCTCCTGCATGCATGCTAGAAGAGGTGCCATCTTTCTCAGCTCACTTGGTACGTTCAGGTGGAGACATGCCGGGCCTACCTGGCCGCCATAGGCTCTTACAGAAATTCTGACCACGAGTCATTCTCTTCCTCCAACCTGGTAGTCCAGACATCTGATGGGGCTGACTAGGCTATATCCTCCTCCTACCAAAAGTCTACATCCGATGTGGGACCTCAATGTGGTGCTTGCGGCACTGGCGTAAAGGCCCTTTGAGCCCATGGCATTGGTAGATGTAAAGCTGGTCACGATCAAAACAGCCCTGCTGGTTGGGTCTTACCTCAGCTAGGAGAGTGAGCGAAATTCGGGCCCTGATTGCCACAGAACCATATGTTTACCAAATTATTATATACCATGTTCCCTTGAGACAAGGTGGTGCTTAGCACCCATTCAGCATTTCTTCTGAAGGTGGTCTTCTCATTCCACTTGAAGTGGTGTTGCCAAACTTTTTTCCTATCCCAAAGGATTAAGCAGAGAGTGTGTTGCACTGTCTCGACGTTTGAAGAGCATTGAAATTCTCCAGCATGGGGTCTGGCATGGATTCACATGCTCATGAATATTCCCCGTCGTCAGGCTGGGAATCCTCGGTAAAGAAAAAACCAGTATCAGTTTCGTTTCTGATCTGTCTTTCGTAGTAATAACCAATCACTAGTCTCTGCGTCATACTGACCACAGCCAATGACTGCCCTCTACCTAAGCACCGCCTCTGGCAGCCATCTTCAGATTTTTACCGCACGTTCATGTGTTGGGATCCTCGTGCTATTGCTCTCGAGCGTTAGTGCTATTTTTCGCGCTTTTTCACAAAAAACTTCGATTCTTTCGGTCAAAAGAGCCTCAAGCTCCACCGATCCTACATCCGATCAACGGGGACCCGTGTCGGATTCATCTGTGCCCCTCAAGGGTGAAGATTTCGTCGAGCTACACTTCGGAGGACTCCAGAAGCTTCTCAGGCCCGGTCTCGGAGATGGCCCAGGAGAAGGGAAGCTCGACGCCCGGAAAGCTGTTCAGGGTCTGCCCTGGATGCCAGCTGCAGAACGTCTTCAAGGAGGACGAACACTCTTTCTGCCTTTACTGCCTTCATGAGGACAAGACGCACGTGGAGAAGGACTGTGCGTTTTGCGGCAACATGTCGGAACGGACCATGAAGGACCGCCATCAACGTCTCGCCAACTGGCTGGAGGGTAAGAGCCCGTCTGGCGAGAAGAAGAAGAAATCCGAGCGGTCTTCTAAGACCTTTGAGGGCGCCCCGGCGACGGGGGCCCAACATAAGGCCAAGCACCGCGAGTCCGCTGGCACCGGGAGCGCCGAACGGTCGGGCTCTACGGGCGCCAGGCAGGGCGCACCCTCCCCGGTACCATCAACCACGAGCCAACGCTCTGGGTCGGGTAAGAGGAAGGCCGAGCACCCGGCGAAGCTCCTGGAGAGGCCCTGGTCGAGCTCTAAGGCAGAGGAGGAGCGTGGCAGTGCCCCCTCCCTCAAGGATAAGGCGGTGAGCGCACCTAAGGTGGTGAAGGCCTTGATCCATCCGACCAAGCCCTCTATCGAAACGGTCGCGGCGGCCCTGGCTCAGCCTGTGGTGGCTGCACCAGTGGTGGCGACCTCAGGGCCCAGAATCTCCCTGCCTCCTCGGAGGGAGTCTTCCTTTGTGCCCATCGATAGGACCCCCGTGAAACCCTCCGTGGGGAAGAAGGGGGGGCAGGGCGTCGTCGTAGATTCGGCCTCAACCTCAGAAGAGGAGCTGATCGAGGTCTTAAGCCACGGCCTAGGCGTGGAAGAAGGCCAGCCCGTCGGAATGGACCCCGACGCAGGTAACGACGACGACATCGTCGAGGATACCGACGGGGCCCCTGCTCGCCCGTCGGATTCCCCTCTGCCAGCGCCGCAAGACAACTCGGCGGCCATTTTGTTGGCCATACAGTCCTTATGCTCCGAGATAAGGACGAGGCTACCGTTACCGACGGAGGAACCTCTCCCGTCGGGGGATCCAGAACCGGGACCTTCTGGTGTTCCCCCTACCAAGAAAAGAAGGATCCATCCACCACCTCCTTTTCAACCGTCGCGCCCCGTCCAGCCCTCCTCCCCGTCCACCCGAGGGGATGATACGGGGACTGACACGGCAGCGACGGGTACGGACGACGAGGCATACGACGAGGATTTTCCGTCGTCGCCTCCCACCAGGGCTTCTCCGCCCGACGAGATCGGATCTTTCCACTCCATGATCTCCAGGGCTTCCGAGCTTTTCCAACTCTGCCCTGAGGAGAAGAAAAAGGAAGGCTTCCTTTATCAGCGGCGCGAGGCCAAGAGGAAGACGGTCCTCGCAGTGCCTCTGTTGGACGACATTTGGGATGAGGGCCTTTCCCTCCTCAAGAACCCTTCCACGACGCCAGCTAGAAGAGACCGGTACGAGAAAAAGTACCGGGTCCCGGACACGGCCCCCCTATGCCTCCGGGCGCAGCCTACCCCGGACTCCGTCGTCTCCGCGGCAGCCAGGAAGAAAGCGGGGGGGGTGCGGCCTCCACATCGACTTCCCCGCCGGACGGCGAGGGAAAGAAATTGGATGCTATGGGACGTAGAGTCATCTCGTCGGCAGCGACGACGATTAAAGCGGCCAACGCCTTGGCTATCGTGGCCCGCTACGACAGGGAGCTCTGGTACAAGATAGCTCCCCTGCTGGATTTTCTGCCGGACGACAAGAGGGCGGAGGCCCTTGAGATCCTGCAGGAAGGTGAGGTGGCTTCGGACCACGCCATCACCGTGGCGACGGACATCGCCGACACTGGGTTCCGCCAGCTGGGCAACGGCGTTTGCCTTCGACGTCGTGGATGGCTCAAAGCTACGGACTTTCGGCAGGACGTCCAGACCAGAGTCCTGGACATGCCCTTCGACGGGAACAACCTGTTTGGGAAGACAGTGGACGACTCCCTTCAGGCCATCAAGGCGGTTACTGAGACGGCCCGGGCCCTTGGAGTCCTGCAGCAACGACGGACGCCCTTTCGGAGCGGCGGAGGCAAGGGCGCCTCCAAAGGTTCCGGCGGCGGTTTCGCTTCCTACCGTCAAGCGGCCCGCTCGTCGTCGCAAGAGGCCTACAGAGGACGAGGCAAGTCTAGCGGACCCCGCCGTCGTCGCCAAGGAGGTCAAGGCGGCAAGGCCGCGTCCAAGCAGGATTGAACCGGCCGTGGGGTCGGGCCCCCACCGAAGCACCCCGGTGGGAGGCCGGCTGGCGGGCTTCGTCAGCGTGTGGGAGTCCATCTCCACCGACCGTTGGGTGCTGGACGCCCTGGCCCGGGGCCACGCGCTCGAGTTTCAAAGAAGGTGCCCGCGCGTCCCCCCCGTGGCCAGGAAAGAACTTCACGTCCCTCAACTTCTCCTGGAGGTAAAGGCGATGCTCAGAAAGGGCGCCATCGAACTCGTCCCAAAGAGGCTTCGGGGCTCCGGAGTCTACTCGCGGTACTTCCTCGTGAAGAAGAAGACGGGAGGATGGCGCCCCATCCTAGACCTGCGACGTCTGAACAAGTTCATCAAGGCGCAGAAGTTCCGGATGGTCACCCTCCAGCACGTCCTGGGTCAGCTGGAGGAAGGAGACTTCCTATCGTCGTTGGATTTGGAGGATGCCTACTTCCACATTCCCATCCTAAAGGGGCACCGAAAATTCCTCAGGTTCGTGGTCCAAGGGCGTCATTACCAGTTCAAAGCCCTTCCCTTCGGACTACGGTCGGCACCCAGGGTATTCACCAAGTGCCTCGCACCGGTGGCGGCGCAGCTGCGCCGCGAGGGGATTCACGTCTACCCCTACCTGGACGACTGGCTCATCCGCGCCAAGACGAGGGAGCTCGCCGTTGCCCACACGGCAAGGACCGTCCAACTCCTCACGGACCTGGGATTCTCCGTGAACTACGCCAAATCCCACCTGGTGCCCGCGCAAGTCGCACTGTTTCTGGGAGCGAGGCTCGACACAGTATCCCTTCTGGCCTCCCCGTCGGAGGAGAGGACCAGGACCATCTTGGGCAAGGTGCAACGGATGTTGGTGGCCGACGCGGCCAAAGTGAGGTCCATCAAGTCCCTCCTCGGGATGATGTCTTCCTGCATCTACCTCATTCCCATGTGCAGGCTCCGGATGCGCCCGTTGCAAGAATTCCTGGATGCGCGCTGGATCCAGACGACGGGCAGCTTCGAGGAAAGGATCAAGCTCGACGAGAGTTTCCGACGAGCGATACGGTGGTGGGGCACCCGCGCGCATCTGACGGCGGGCATGGACTTCCAGACCCCAGCCCACCAGGAGACTGTGACCACGGATGCCTCCCTGGAAGGGTGGGGAGCGCACACCGAAAATCTGCACGCAAGGGGACTCTGGCTCCCGACGGAGAAGTCCCTGCATATCAACGTCCTGGAGCTCCGTGCAGTGTTTTGGGCCCTCAGGTCCTTCCTTCCGTCCCTCAAGGGCAAGGTGGTGAGGATCTTCACCGACAACACCACCACCATGTTTTACATCAGGAAACAGGGCGGAACCAGGTCCCCAGCGCTGTCCAAGGAGGCGCAGGACCTGTGGCATTGGGCCGTCGCCCAAGGGATTTTTCTGGTGCCGTTTCATCTGGCAGGGATAAAAAACACCATCGCCGACTCACTCAGCAGGGAGCTGCGCTCGTGCCACGAGTGGGAACTACGGCAGGATCTGGTGGATCGCCTCTTCCGACGGTGGGGCACACCCCAGATCGACCTGTTCGCGACGGCGACGAACACCAAGTGCCGGAGGTTCGCCAGCAGGTTTCCCCAGACGAGGAGCATGGGCGATGCTTTCTCGTTCCCCTGGGAGGGCCTGTTCCTCTACGCGTTCCCTCCCTTGCCTCTGCTAATCCGGCTCGTCAACCAGCTCAAGAGGTCACGGTGCAGGATGATCCTCGTCGCACCTGCGTGGCCGAGGCAGATATGGTTCCCGGACTTGCTGGACTTGTCAGCGTCCCCGCCGATCAAGCTGCCGGCGGACGCGGATCTACTCTCCAGGGAAGGAGGCGCCATCCTCCACCACGACCCGAAGTCGCTGAACTTGCAGGCCTGGCTCCTGCAGCGCTAGAGTTTGGAGGATACGACATACCGGCCGATTGCAGAGAGGTTCTTGCAAAGGCCAGGGCGTCCTCGACTCTTAAATGCTACGGACACAAATGGAAGAGGTTCTCTGTCTGGTGCCACGCACAGAAGATTAACCCTCTACGGATTACGGCTCCCCAAGTACTGCCGTACCTGCTGACGCTGGCCAAAGCTGGTCTGGCACACGCGTCCATCAAGATTCATCTTGCTGCGATCTCCCGATACACCAGAACCACGGGGCGGACGTCCTTGTGGTCTCATCGTCTGGTGAAAGAGTTCATGAAGGGACTGTTCAGATCGTTCCCGCCGGTGAAGGCTCCGGCCCCGGCGTGGGAGCTCAACGTGGTGCTGACCAAGCTCATGGGACCTCCGTTCGAGCCTCTGCACTCGGCCCCGTTGAAGTTTCTATCGTGGAAAACAGCTTTTCTTGTGGCCATCACCTCCGCACGACGAGTGGGAGAGATCCAGGCCCTTTCCTGCAAGGCCCCGTACTTGACTTTCCACGACACGAGGGTAGTGCTCAGGACGCACCCCTCCTTCATGCCCAAGGTACCGTCGGACTTCCATCTCAACGAACCCTTGGTGTTACCTGTGTTCTTCCCGTCGCCTTCGTCGCCGGCTGAGAGGACTTTGCACTCGCTGGATGTAGCTAGAGCGCTGAAGTTCTACGTGGACCGCACGAAGGGTTTTCGGAAGACGTCACAACTCTTTGTGAACTTTGGACCTGTCAATCAGGGGAAGGCTCTCTCGAAGGCTTCCATCTCCAGATGGCTCTCCGGCTGTATCATGTGCTGTCACCTGTTGGCAAACCGACCGCTGCCTGGCCGTCCGAGAGCCCATTCCACCAGAGCGATCGCAGCTACCACAGCGTTCCTATCTGGTGTGCCCCTGCTGGACATATGCAGGGCTGCTACGTGGAGGTCGACGCACACCTTCACGAAATTCTACTGCGTCGACCGGGATTCCAGGGAGGAGTCCAGGGTCGGCCAAGCAGTGCTGCGCAACCTGTTCGCCTGAGGTGAGCCTGGTGAGGAGGTAAGATGCTTAATGTTGAGTTGATGTGATGCTTAATGTTGAGCCTTTGCCACCTCCCGTGGTTGTGCATGTGTGTACTGCTATGTATTCTTTATTCATGAGCATGTGAATCCATGCCAGACCCCATGCTGGAGAAGGAACAAGTTACTTACCTGTAACTGTTGTTCTCCAGCATGGGTCTGGCATGGATTCACATGCGAACCCTCCCGCCTACCCCTCTGCGGCTCTTCACTTGGTCATACTGCCACTTCACGTGCTTCCAAATCTGAAGATGGCTGCCAGAGGCGGTGCTTAGGTAGAGGGCAGTCATTGGCTGTGGTCAGTATGACGCAGAGACCAGTGATTGGTTATTACTACGAAAGACAGATCAGAAACGAAACTGATACTGGTTTTTTCTTTACCGAGGATTCCCAGCCTGACGACGGGGAATATTCATGAGCATGTGAATCCATGCCAGACCCATGCTGGAGAACAACAGTTACAGGTAAGTAACTTGTTCCTTCTATCTAGACTGGACCAAAGGGTTTCGCAAGACAAACGCTTTGTCACTTTCGGCAGCTCGAAGCCAGGGGACCAAGCCTATGAGTCTCAGCAGAAAGGACAATCCACCAAACATGCATGCTCATGCAGTTAGGGCCAAACCGACGGCGGTCGATTTGCAGAGGCATGTGCCATGGCAAACCATTAGCAGAGCATCTAAATTGCCCTTCATCAGCCTTCTGCAAGCATTGCTGCATTGCTGCCTGTATAGCAGTGCAAGATCTGAAGCTACATTCAGGTAATCAATCATGCCTGTTTTCTTGGGATCCAAAGCATTGCACCTGTCTTGGGCATCATTCGGTGGTAATCGCCCCTGCAGTATGGAAGAAAGGGGATGGGACGTTAGAGTAATTATAAAGTTACTCACTGTAGTGTCTAACGTACTCCTTGTCCATAGTCTCCTTTCCTCCATCCCTCCCTCCATCCTTCCCCCATTAATAAGATAATAAGATGGGTAGTCTAGCAGATTAATCTGACTGCGTCAAAGGGGACTGAGGTGTGGCGCTGGAGTCAAGGAGCGCATGCTTTTGGGTGCCACGCCCCTGCGTGCATGAATTTTAAGGGGCATAGACCTTTTTCTGGTTCAAATGGTTGTTTCCTGTCCCTAGCGAGGGGCCCCCATACAGTATGGAGGGATGGGGACTATGGATTAGTAGGCGAAAGTTAGTCACTACAGTGATAAGCTTATCATTTTGATGACAGTTGGTTTTGCCAACCCTCAAATGCCAAGACGATCTTGGAAAAAAACAAGCAAGGCCTTCATAAAGATATTACATTATCCATGGAGGAGGGGCACTCGAGCCAGTTCTGGAAGTTTACCATGCCCAAGCTAAGGCCTCTGCCAGCTATGGGTCTGACATTTGGGGTCATGTGAGGCCTGTCCCTCGAACAGTGGTAGAGAACAAGTTCCTCAAGAGTGTATTACTCCTTCCCCAAAGCACTCCAACCGTAGAATGTGAAATTGACCCCATTGGCGAATAAGTTAAAATTAGGCTGGTCTATTACTGGCTAAAAGTGTGGGGGTAACCTGGTTACGGAAGGTACTGGGACGCCTTCTCCAATGTGATTTCTTTGGGGGCCATCTACAAAGTCCCATGGTTAGCACATGTGACAAAATGGCTGTATTTGGTCTAAATCAGTTCTGGGGAAAATCCTTTGACCATATCCTCGACAACTAAGCCATTAGTCAAGACAACTTTTTTTGATGTACTGGAGGCACAAAGCTAGTTTACTGTGTTCTGCGTTTGCTAGCGGGTCAAACTATTTAAGCTGTAAAATACTTACAGGTTATGAGGAATACGTAGATGTAATAGCTCCTCCCTGTACTCGATCACTACACATCTGATTATGTTTGGGCACTCTGCCATTAAGGTCCATCACTGCCAGCTGGGACAGGACCCAGAGCAAAAGTTGCCCAATCTGTGTTGCTGAAATCGATTGCACTGGCCTCATAGATCTTAGAAGAAGTATTTTATTCCATTGTTTAAATCTTGTGGGATTCAAACTATTAGAGAAGACATGCATTTCTGTAAATCTGCTGACATTTTGAATGTTGCTTATTTTGTCTCCTCGTACATTAGCCAGGCTTGGCATAAGAGGAACAAGCTTTACATGGTTTAACACTAATTTTAATTGATTTTAGCTAAACCGTTAAGCTCATATTTAGCTGAAGGACAATGTTTATATTATTGTACCGTGTGACTTTTAGTTTTGTACTTTGACTGCAGCTGTTTCAATTGGTGTTTTGTATTTTCTGCCCGATGGCTTATGCTGAATAAAGGTTTATAACAATTTCATGGCAATATGTCTTCAGTGCTTAAGCGTTTTGGTTTTGTACATATTTGTTTTTGACTGTGTCCGGCTTTCTACCCTACGGCTAAGGTTCATATTAATGATACTTTGTTCTTGGGTATTAGTTCGGGTAAGGGGGACATGTCAGGAGGTGCCCCGTATCTCCATTATTTGTCATCAGGGTATTCGTATTTTCTGACTTCCTCAAGTTTTATCATTATATGCGGATGACATGTTGATATAGATCCGCAACCAAGAGACTAATTTGTGCCCTATGATGGAGGATGTATATGCCTTTGCTAGACATTCTGTATACAGAGTTAACAAAACTAAGTCCGAACTATTCCAGCTAACGGCAGCCAATTCTGTTTCTGACTTGGAGGGGTTCAGATGGGTCCCGGTGACCTTTGTGTATCTGGGGGGAGTTAAAGTGTCTCGAATGCTTCTGTCTTTATACGCCGAGAACTGTGCGGTATCTCTCGTTTAACAGTAAAACTGAATGCATGGTCTAAGCTCCCCATTTCCATGTATGGTTGCCTCTCTTTATTGAAAATTAAGGTCCTTACCAAACTATCAAATTATTTTACAAATATTCCTGTCTGGCCCAGGATAGCATTCTTTAATATGCTACCGTCCCTTTCTTCAAAGTTTTCATGGCGACAGGTTCAGCTAGATTCATCTGGGATAAGGTGGTTGAACCCTGATAAGGGTTGGACAGCAGCTCCCGTCTTTGAATTATGCTTTCTTGTAGCTCAATCGCAGTTTGATGTATACTGGTACAACACTCTTCTGCCAATGGTGCATTTACTGCTCAAAAGGTCAAATGCAGCACCACACGATTTTAAAATCTGTCATTTTTAGTGATACACATATAGACTCCTGCACCTTTGATCTGATCTGGACAACTGTAAACGATGATCCAGATTATTCCGTAGATTGAACATTAGAGTTCCCTATAGCATGGGGGCTCCATTATGGAATTTCTCAGATATTGCTCCTACCACTGATGGAGATATACGCGCTACATGGGATAGTGAAGGGAAATTATTAATAGGTGATCCATCCCTGGGTTTACGTTTTTTTCCCCCTAGAAGACTTCATGAATAAATAGGGTAAAATGCCCATTTTGATGGCCTTAACTTTCCCAGGAGACCGAAGCACATCCTTGTATAGAAGCGATGGTCATTATAGGGGAATCTGGAAGGGTGGTCTCCAAACTATATAACTTGTCGCAAGAACACCAGGCCACTAGGAACGATGTAGACCGCGAATGGGAGCACGATGTATGTCACAGAATTTCTGATGAACAGTGGAGATGTTGCCTCCTTACTAAGGAGGTATCCTTATGTGCTAGATATAGGCTTATTCAATTTTTACGATCCAGAATCACCTACATTATACCACAGCGAGGAAAGATGCATTTTCTTCTGAAGTGAATGATGCTGGTCTAAAGTGTGGGGGCCCCCTCCCCAGCTGACTTGTTACACATGTTCTGGCCATGCCCACACATTGCAATGTATATTGGGGCACTGGAGATCCAAGCCTGGGACTACATCCTGAATGGTTGAAAGATATGTTCTGTACCAGTGAGAGAAAGCAAACTTGGATCTCCAATGTGACTTCACCTTGCAGACCCAAGGACATTTGGGCCTAATTTCTAGCCAATAAGGCTACCGAGTGAGGTAGGGTTAACCATGAGGCCCGCTCTCTAAATGCACATTTAAACCTTTAGTATCCAATTTTAGCCATTTTATTTAGCTTTTAACTCGTGTGTGGGCTTAGCAAAATGTTGTAAATCTTTGACCTTTACGCTCTAGGAGCAATGGCTTCCTGTGGGAACCTGCACTGAAGTTTAGTTTAGGGTGGCTTGCAGTCTCCTTCCTGGAGTACCGTGAAGCTGAAATCCATCAACTTAATAAAAGGCCACCAAGGAAGCCTTCACCAGCTTTGTTAGTTTCCTTGCACAGGACAGAGTATGTGCTGTACCCTGCAGATCGTGTGATCACTCATGAGACACAGACATATACCTCTGAGCTCTGGTTTTACAACTCATCAGTTGTCATTTGTAATCCAGCAGGACAAAATGTAATTGGACTCTGCTCCAGAGCTACAGGTTAGGATTTTCGTTGTTAAATAGCAACAGTTCAACTGCTTTTAACTGCTCATTCTCTGCTATTTACATTTCTCTCTCCCCTAAACTACTTCAGACTTGAGGGTAATTTTTGGAAGAACATTTAACAGTCTGCAAAATAGAAAGTGAACTTTGTGATGCTCAGTAGGTTAGCAGCAAATGTGTGTGGATACCCGGAATGCTGAATTAATTGAGAGTACTTTCAATGTATAATTTTTGACCTAGGAGAAAATGTGCTGATAATGTACTGTGTAACTAATACAAAAGACTACCACCTATTTTTGTGCGTCATTCCTTAAGGTTTATCTTGTATGCTGTATATAAGCACAACTGTTTTACTAACTTTATTTTCCATCTTCTTTCAGTACACTTGAAGCGTCACTTTATGTTCCGAAACCATCTCTGTTTAGTGTTTGAAATGCTCTCCTACAACCTGTACGACCTATTGCGCAACACCAATTTCCGTGGTGTCTCACTCAACCTGACACGGAAATTTGCACAGCAAATGTGTACTGCACTGCTTTTCCTTGCAACTCCGGAACTTAGTATCATTCACTGTGACCTGAAACCTGAGAACATACTCCTATGTAACCCCAAGCGCAGTGCTATCAAGATTGTTGACTTTGGCAGCTCTTGCCAACTTGGACAAAGGGTAAGTTTATATACGTTGCGTAGTAAATTTTTCAAGGTAAATGAATCTTAAACATTTTATTTGTTAATCTTTGTATTTGAAATGGCTGCATTAATGTGCAAGTTCATTTTCTTAAAACATTTCATCCATGGAAGTGGACTGTCGACGCACTGTACCATTAATGATTTCTAACCATCTTGTGTGCCATTTTTGGAATTTGTTCATATTGGGGGTGTACCGAAATTCGGCTTCAATTAACTTTTCACCCAAATTCCCAGCTGAAAATGAGGTATTCGGGTTAAAACGACTACTTCATGATCATTCGAAGCTGATCAGTTTTCCCCACAAAATACATTAAGTGCTGCTTTGTTTGCATGCTTCGAATCATTCAGGCATGTTCTGTTTATCCCTTTAAAATGTTCATTAAACAAATGCTGCTGTCACTTTATTTTTATTTTTTTAGTACAGGCATAGAAGAGGTGTGAAAGTGCAAACAAATTCCCTGCCCTTCATGGGCTGGACAGATTCATCTGATCTGCTTGGGAGGTGTGAGCTGAAGTGAAAGTCTGTTCTGGATGCGTCTCTCAGCTCCCCTTTATTTTGCAATTGAATTCCATTGAAGTGGAACAATCGTTTATGAAGTTGGAAAGTGGTATTTTGTTTAGGTGCTTACTGATTTGCTTATCTGTGTAAGAAATCTGACAGTTACAGGTTACGTTTCCCAATCCAAAAATATAATTGGGTGAATTAATATAAATGTTCCAGGGATCCCAGTAAGTTCCAAACCCTGAGGCAAATAGCTTGGGAAGTAGTGTGCCTGCAGCAAAGAACTTTTTTCAGTTTACAGGCCAAGGTTATAAAGCAAGTAAGATGACTCAGTGGGAAGTGTGCCTGTGGCAGAGATGTGCTTGTAATTTCAAAACATAGGTTACAATTTCTGCCCTCCAACTTTACTATGTTGACAAAATGAACCCCTATGAATTGGGAGAGATGTTACTGAACCTTTTTTTGTTGTTGGCCAAAATGCCCCAGTCTGTCAACAGAAATATTCTTCCCGACATTACAGTTAAAAAAAATTAGGGATATTTGTGTAATAAAGACAAGGAGATAAAAGTTTACAATTTAGAACGATTGCACCAAATGGATGTACAAGTGAAACAAATAAGTCAAGAAAACATACACTTGCCCAATTAAAGATCTGAAAATCAGCACTGACCCTTCCCGGGTCAACTGAGAACCATGAAGGCCTCTGTATTCCCTATATATTTGTCTGGTTTCTTTTACCATGTCACAAAACACTGCAAATATACCCCACCTGAAAATATTAATGAAAAGACAGGTTTCAAAAGCCTCATTCTCACTATATACCACAGGTAGAAAGCATGGAATTAGCATCTATTGGGAAAGGGTGCGACACCTGTCGCACCCCTTGAACGCTAGTATGGTGAGTTGCATTCAAAGCACTAGCATCGGCCAGCGGGAGGGAGGACGGTGGTAGAACCCCCCCATCCCAATATAATCAACCCACATAGCGTAGCTCAAGGCACGAGCAAGACTTCCATTTTGTATAGATGTTAGTGCATTCTGTATAGCCATTAGTAACCATAGTAAGGAGACGAGGCCTGCGTGGCGAATGCAGCATTTCATGCACTAGACCCTAATTGTGAGGCGCGGGACCGCTCCATCTATGCCTAAGCTTCCATGAGGACAAACCACACCCCCAACTGCCATAAAGCTCATTCATTGTTCTAACAGTGTTGCAAAGATGTTTTTCTACCCAAAAGGAATGTGCCCAACAAGGCTGCAATCGTAGACCGGCACCTGGTGTGCATGTCACACCAGATATCACACTGGCCAAAGCTTGACCCGGCCCACCCCCAGGCGACCACGAGTTATAGCCCATATAACTAAGCCCCGAGATCCCTGAATTCCATGTCACCAGGTGACCTTCGACCACTAACCCTAAAGTAACAAGTCCTGAAGGTTCAAAGAGAACGGACATTGCATGTCTTTAAGCTACAATTATGATTTGTATTGCAAGGTGCTGGGAGGGATAAATTATAGTTCAAAACGAGGGTGGAGACCTTGAAGCCCGATGGTGCGGAAGGGAGTGAGTGAAATGTATGTGTGGAGGTTAGAGTGCCCCAGAACCTCATTATGCCAGTCTTAAAGCCTGGCAGGTGCACAGTATAATGAAGAAACAGCGTTGTGTTAGGAGTGTAATTTGTTCTTTGACCTTCATCGGTGAAAAGAGTATCATCTCTGCAGCGCCCATGTGATGGAAGATGGACGGACTGGGCTGGAACCAATGACCTGGCATCCCCTATCGGGCAGGCTGATCCTCTGTAGGCACACAGGATTTTATTGGATGGTGTTAAGCAAAATGACGACGTGTCTCCTCTTAAGCCTCTGCTTGTACCCTTTTTGCTCAGAACGTTCTTTGCAGCAGAGTTATTTGCTGTTGCGCTCAACGTTGTCTGAGATTAGACTTGGTATCCTTACAAGTTCGACTTGTGCCTTTCTTCCCTAGCGGGTTGTATTCTCTCTGGTGAGTGTTCAGGGGCGTCACTTCAATTGGTGACCCCACCGTGATCCTAGTGCTCCTATATTTGCGAAGGCTTCCAGACTGCTTCTCCACAAAGAGCCACAGCCACCTACAGCGACCGGTCCTGAAATACTCGTTCTGGGTGGTTTAGCAGGAGCCATTTTAAGAGAAGTCCTCTCTGCTCTTTGAAGCAGGGCACAGCTCCAAGGAGAGTGCAGGCCGGTGTTGGAACCCCGTGACAGACGTGTTTCGGGTGAGCACGCACATGTAAATAGATTTGTAAACGATAACGAGTAGGGGACAGGTGCATGGGGAAGTGATGGGTGTGAACACGTGGAGAGCGAGGTTGTTGGTGACGTGGGTGTGGCTTTTGTTATTGCTGATTTCTTATTAGAATCTACACCCAAATGCCTGGGGTCACAACCAGTTCCAGATTCGGTCTTGGCTAGGAAGAAGTTGTCCAACCAGCCGTCAACCTCGATCCTCCGGAAGGCAAGGGGAAGAAATTGGATGCTGTGGGACGGACGGTCATTTACTCAGCGACGACGATGGTCAAGACGGCCAACAGCATAGCGATCTGGGCTAGGTATGACTGGGAGCTATGGTACAAGATGGCTCAGATTTTGGATTTCCTCCCAAAGGAAAAGCGGGTAGAGGCAATGGAGATCCCTCAGGAAGGCGAGGTGGCGTTGGACCATGCCATCACCGTGGCCCTGTATGTTGCGGACACGGGCTTCCGCCATATGGGATACAGGGTTTGCCTCTGTTGTCGTAGCTGGCTGAAGGCCACCAACTTCAGACAAGAGGTCCAGACGAGGGTCCTGCACATCCCGTTTGAGACAATCTTTTCGGCATGGCCGTCCATTAATCTCTTCAGGCCATCAAGACTGACACAGAGATGGCCCGTGCCCTGGTCACACTGCAACAGCAATGTCCGTCCTTTCGTCCTTTCGTCCTTCAGGATGGAAGTCGGTAGGTATTCAAAGGGTTTCGGAGGTGGGTCATACTTTTACTGCCAACCCTCCTGTTCCACGACCCAGGAAGCCTACATGCGTTGTTCCAAGGCCTTCAGAGGTGGCCCTTGTCGATTCTCCCAGGACGGCGCGCCGGCCTCCAACCAGGATTGAACTGGCCAGGACATCAGGCCCCCACCCCTAAACCCTGGTGGGAGGCCAGCTGGCGAAATTCATCAGCGTGTGTGAAAGCTTCTCCACCGATCAATGGGCTCTGGTTTTTCTCGCCCAAGGACACAATCTGGAGTTTCTGATAGTGTCTGCAAATACCACTGGTGGCCCGACAGGAACAGCACATCCCTCAGCTGCTGCTGGAGGTTCAGGCCATGTTAAGAAATGGGGCGATAGAGCTGGTTCCGACGAAGCAACTCCGGGGCTCTCGAGTTTACTCAAGATACTTTTGGTAAGAAAGATGACCCGGGCTGAAGGCCCATTCTCGATCGACTCGATCAAGTCCCAGAAATTCAGAATGGACACGTGCTCGGCCAACTAAAGGAGGGAGACTTTCTGTCGTCATTGGATCTGGAGGACGCGTACTTCCACATACCCATTCACGTAAAACTTTGCAAGTTCCTGTGCTTCATCATACAAGGGAAGCACTACCAGTTCAAGGCTCTCTTTCGGACTGAAGTCGGCGCCCAGAGTCTTTACTAAGTGCCTGGCTGCGGTGGCTGCCCATCTGCAACTACAGGGAATTCATGTGTACCCATACTTCGACTGGCTCAAAGTCTAAGGACATTGCCGTCGATCACAGAGGACTGTCTGGCTGCTGACGGATCTGGGATTCTCGAACTATGCCAAATCCTGCTTGACCCCATCACAGAACGTGCTGGTCCTGGGGTCCAGGCTCAGCGCAGGACCCTGCCTGGCGGCTCCGTTGGAGGAGAGGATAGCGGCCATTTTTTGCAAGGTGCAATGGCTGTTAGCAATGAGGATTGCCACAGTGAGGACCATCAAGTCGCTGCTCAGCATGTTGTCATGTATCTACCTGGTCCGGCTCTGCAGGTTGCGGATGTGACTGCTACAGGAATTCCTGGAATCCCGTTGGATCCAGGTATCTGGAAGCTTCAAAGACAAGAACATGCTCGACTAGTTCCGTCGAGCGATGCAGTGGTAGTGCTTATGCTCGAACATCGCCTTGCGCAGATTTCCAGAGCCCTCCATACCAGCAGACTGTCACAACTACGGGCTGTGTTTTGAGCCCTCAAGTAATTTCTTCCGTCCTTCAAAGGCAAAGTGGTGAGGGTCTTCACGGACAATAACACCACAATGTTTTTTATCCGGAAGCATTGGGAGCACCAGATCCCCAGCGCTTTCCAGAGGCGCAGTAGTTGGGGCAGTCGCCCAGGGGATGTTCGTCGTTCCTTGCCACTTTGCGGGATTCTAAAACAGTAGCCGACTCGCTCAGCAGGGAGCTGTGCTCTTGCCACGAGTGGGATCTTCGGCAGTATCAAATGGACAACCTCTTCCTCAAGTAGGGCCGTCACCAGATCGATCTGTTTGCAATGGCGGCGAACACCAAGTGCCCGAGATTCGCCAGCAGGTTTCCCCAGCCGGGGAGCATGGGGGACGCTTTCTCCTTCCCTTGGGAAGGCCTTTACCTTTACACGCTCGTTTTTCTGCTGCTACTAGGAGTGTCAACTCGGCCAGGGCTGGTGCAGTAGGACCCTTGTTGCGCCAGCGTGGCCGAGGCAACTTTGGTGCCCGGACCTTCTCAGCGTGTTGGCATCCCCTCAAGTCAAGCTACCAATGGTCGCGGATCTGCTCGCCAGGGAAGGAGGTACAATCCTGCACCACCACCAGGATTGCTGAACCTGAAGGCCTGGCTTCTGCAGCATTAGTTCGGTGGTTACAAGCTGCCTGCGGACTGCAGGGAATCTCCTTGCCAGGGCATCGTCGACTCTGAATTGCTGCGGACACAAATGGAAGTGTTTCGTGACTTGGGGTACCAGTCGCAGGAGATTAACGCTCTGAGGGTCCCGGCCTCCCAGTTCCTTCGGTACTTGTCGTTTACTAAGTCGGGGCTGGCACACGCCTCCATCACGGTGCATCTGGCGGCTATCTCCTGCTACACCAGGTCTCTGGGACGGTCTTCTGTGGTTGCACGTCTAGTGAAGGAGCTCATCAAAGAACTGTTCCATTCGTTCACGTTGGTGAAGGTGCCTTCCTCGGCATAGTAATGCAACGTGGTGCTGACTATGCTCATGGGGGCCCCATTAGAGCTGATGCATCAGGCTCTGCTCAAGTTCCTGTCTGGAAGACAGATTTCCTTGTGGCCATCACCTCTGCCAGGAGAGTAGGTGAGATCCAGGCCCTGTCCTGCAAGCAGCCTTACTTGACTTTCAATGAGATGAGGGTGGTTCTCAGACGCACCCCTCCTTCATGCCCAAGGTTCTGTCGGAATTTCATCTCAATGAGCCCTTGGTGTAACGTGTTTTTTTCCCGACGCCTTGGTCGCCGGCTGAAGGGACTCTGCACTCACTCGATGTGGCTTGAGCGCTGTAATTTTGTGACTGCACAAAGGGTTTCTGGAAGATTGTTCAGCTTTTGGATATCTTTTGGTCCTGTGAACGATCGAAAAGGCCTTGTCCAAGGCTTCCATCTCCAGTTGGGTCTCCGGCTGCATCACTCGTCACCGGTTGGCAAAGCAACGGCTGCCTGGCTGTCCGAGAGCCCATTCTACCAGAGCGATAGCTGCTACGACAGCCTTCTTGTCTGGTGTGCCCCTGCTGGACATCTGCAAGACTGCTATGTGGAGGTCTACACACACCTTCATGAAGTTCTACTACGTTGACAGGGATTTCAGGGAGGAGTCCAGAGTCGGCCAAGCAGTGCTATGCAACCTGTTCGCTTGAAGGTGTGCCTGGTGAGGAGGTAAGAGTAATTGCTTCAATTGAGCCTTGCCACCTCCCGTGGTTGTGTATGTATGTACTGCTATGTATTTATTTATGAGCATGTGACTCCATGCCAGACCCCATGCTGGAGAAGGAACACTTACTTACCTGTAACTGTTTAACTCTTACGTCCCGTCCCCTTTCCTCCATACTGTATGGGCGTACCTTGCGAGGGACGGGAGACGCAACCTTTTTCACCAGATAAATCTTCTTCCCCCTTTAAATTTCGAGGCACGCTGGGGGCGCGGCCCTGGGAGCATGCGCTCCCCTGATTCCGCCCACCAGCGCCACTCCACAGTCCCCCTTTCCGAGTCAACGGGAACGGGCTGAGTCACCAGCGCTCATGGGTTTGGCTTCGGCCATATAATACCACAGATACTTTCTTCTAACTTTTTTGTCCTTTTGCAATCGGGTACTTGGTCCTCCGACGCCTTGGTCCTCCCTGGCGCATGTCGACTTCATCAGGATTTAGCAGGTGCCCAGCCTGCGTGGGACTCTTCTGCTGTCGTCAGGTCTAGTATGATAGTCGCTTGTTTTGTTCCTCCCCTCCCTTTCTGCACCCCTCTCCCTCACCTTTTTGTTTTTCTCCGGCTCTACTAGAAATGTCGTCAGGCCTAGTACGGTAGTCGCCCGTCTGTTTCCATTTCCTTCCCACTCTCAACCCTCTCTTCCTTATCTATGTCTTAGCTCTTGCACTATCTGAAATGTCGTCAGGCCGAGAACGATAGTTAATTTCACATCCTTACTGTTCATGGCCTGTAAGAATGTGGTTGTATTTTTCCTTGTTCCCTCCCTTGCCTTGAAACACATTGTGTATAGGCGCTATATAAATAAACGATCATATATCATATCATACATCCGACCCCCATGCCCTTTGCCTCTGCTACCTTGGCCCCAACCACGGCTGGGAAGGTTGTACCGCGTGCAACGCACTGAAGGACAGGCTAGCCAGGTGGAGGGAGCTGTTAGAAGGATCGCCTCCAGAGGACTTAAAGGATTTTGTCAAACATCGTTCAAGGCCTAAGACAAGACCGCTGTTTACCATCGCACCCCGCAAGGGCGATTCCTTTCCATCGAAGCACCCGAGCGGGAGAACTTATCGTGTTCTCACACCAGCACACGTAGCTAGATTAGTCCAGCTACCGACCTCATAGCCGAGTGGTCTCTGGATCCCTCTGGTGTCAGTGATGAGGGACTGCAAGGTTCTTTTACCGGGGTTACTCCCGAGGGGCAACGCCCTAGTAGCAGCATCATGAACGTGGGGGCCCTTCACGCAGCACTACCGGCAGCTCTGCCAAGGGCAATAAGCCTTCCAGGCCCTGTTCTGATTTGCAGGATAGGCCTTATGTTCCAACACCAAATGTCTTGGACCAGACTGGGTCCAGTGAGACGGGCACCATGTCTTCAGCATGTGGTGTGCAGCTCAACAAAATGGCCACTGCGCCAAATAAGATGGCCACTCGTCCGATACCTCCCCTAGGAACGGCACGGGTAGAGGATAGAGTTACAAGGTGGGACTTGTGTCAACCAGGTACGTGGCCTACAGCTTATCCATGAGCAGCGCAGGGCAGGATTCCCCTGCACCCCAGGCAGAGTGTGCCCCGGTCTCGGCAGCCGCCAGCAACTCCAATATCACCTGCCCCTCTTCAGCCTCCGAAGACAAGTTCTTTGAAAGGTTCCTAGCGCTGATGCGAACACCCCAGATGGGAGCCATGCTTCAGGATACTATCAAGGAAATTCTCCCTCTGGTTACTCCACCAACACCCATAGTCATTCATCCTATGGCTCGGACGCCACAGGCCCCAGCGCAGCCCCTGCTGCACCAGCTGGCTCCTCCAATTCCGGCTCCCTTGCCTTCCACAGTACAGGCAGTTCCTCAGCAGCCACCGGCTAAGGTCTCCACACCGTAGCTTACGGCGCCCAGCACACCACCACCCTCTCTGGACCCTCCCACCACGCTGGTGAACACTGATGAGGAGGAGGACCCCAACACGCCATATTCAGCCAGGGCCTTCCACGAACGCCTTGCAGTTTTGGCAGAATATTGGGGCCTTCCTCAGTCTGAGGTGGAGCAGCCCGAGGGGTGGTCGGGGGGGTCTTGGCAGAAGTCCTCACCCCAGAGATCCCAATGCAGAAAGACGTAGTTGCCCTGGCCAAGAAGGGGTGGCTCAAGCCAGAGTCTGCTCAACCTGTCAATAGGCGCCTCAACGCCAAGTATAGGCAGGTGGAGGGCGATACTCTTGCTTTCGGATGGAGGGCGATACTCTTACTTTCGGCGCATCCTCAACCACACTCTTCTGTGATCGCTGCAGCGTCCCTGTATTCCAAGCCTGTCGTCCTCTTCTAGGCAAGGAGGATAAGATCTTGGAGGCGTACGGGCAAAAGCTCCTCTCCTCCTCGCACCTGCGTCAAGCCAACGTGGAAGCTATGCTGTCAGTTGTTAACCAAAGGCTCTGGCGGGAAATAGTAGACTTCCTCCTGGAGCGCTCTTCAAGGCCGGCTCATGCGAAGCCAGGCTGGTAACCCAGGGCATTATGGAGTCCACCACGACCCACATCGATACCACTGGCTCCAGGCTGCTAAATTTAACCCTGACGTCCAGGAACGCATATTGGACCTTCCATTCGAAGGTAGTGACCTCTTTCACGCCACCACAGATGAAGAATTGGATAAAAAGAACAGCAGCTCACAAACAAGTGTTTATCTATTCCTAGGAAGGCCACGGCGTACACCCATTCACCTCAACGCTCTGTTAAAAAAGGACCAGCGTTTGGGGAGTCGGCACTAGAGGAAACAAAACAGGGGGCGATGGGCAAGGGTTTTTTCCAATCTCCCTCCTCTGCAACAGCCTCTGAGTCAAAGAAGGCATGACGCATGTCTCCGGTGGGTGGGCAGGCTTGGCTTTCACATGCTTTTTTGGCACCAGAAATTTTCGGACCCCGGGATCCTATCTGTAGTCTCCACGGGGTACCGCCTACCAGTCCCTTCCTCTCCCACAGATTGGGATAGCAACCCTGTTGGCAGAGATCCAGTCGCTCTTCGAGAGCCAGGCTGTGGAAGAAGTCCCAATCTACCAGCGAGGATTGGGCTTTTATTACAGGATTTTCGCCATACGGAATAAGAACCAGGCGGGCCTGAGAGTTGTGTGGACCTTTCCACCCTCAATCTCTCCCTTCCTCTGCAAAAATTCAAGATGGTTATGCCAGCAATAATTGAAGAAACACTGGACAGGGGAGACTGGATGTTTTCTGTATCTGAAGGACGCGGATCTACATGTCCCGATTTGGAAGCTGCATCGTTACTTACTGCAGTGCAGGATCATGGACTGCCATTTCCAATACAAGGTGCTACCCTTTGGCCTCAACTCGGCACCCAGGTTAATGAATGCAGCGGCAGCCCTCCTCAGGACCCATAGCTACCATGTCTACCCATACCTTGATGACTGGCTCGTCCGGGCCACATCTCCGGAAGCGGTTCACCATACCGCCTCCGCACTGAACACATTCCACGACCTGGGGTTCACTATGAATCGCAAGAAGGCTCAGCTGCAACCCACGCAGACCCTGATTTTCCTGGGCCTCATCTGAGGCTCCGAGTCTTTTCCTCGGAAGACAAGATCACAGCCATCAAGAGAGCCACTTCTCACTTCCTCACTAGGGCAGTGACCTCAGCCTGGTGGTACCAACACCTATTGGGTATAATGGCAGCGGGCCTGTTGGCCGTACCCCACACAAGACTCCAGATGAAGAGATAACAGCTGCACTTCACAGACTCATGGAATCAGAAGGGCTCCCAAGCGGAACTAGGCAGCATTCCTCCCTTTCTCCACTCGTACCTCAGGTGCTGTTCCATGGACTGCAACCTGCGGCAGGGCAAGCCCTTCCGGCATCTGGACCCTCTGGTCACAGTTACTACAGACTCCTCACTAGAGGGCTTGGGAGACACTGTGGACAGCCACAGCATCCATGGAGTCTGGACTCGGCAGGAGTACCAAATCAATTGGCTGGAATTGAAGGCCATATGGCTGTCTCTCTGCCTTTCTTTCTCTTATAGAGGGCAAGTCAGTTCTTATCCAGATGGACAACTCCAGCAGCATGTACTATGTCAAGAAGCAGAGGAACCAGATCCCCTCCACTGTGCAACCTAGGAGTCAGCATGTGGGAGTGGGTGCTCGAGCATCTACCTTGCAGCCGTCCACCTCCTGGTAGAGTCCAACCTGGAGGCGGACAGGCTCAGTAGACTGGGGGCAGACAATTACGAGTGGTAATTGAACGACCGGGTACTGAAGGAGATCTTCCTCAGGTGGGGTCACCCCCAGGTGGATCTGTTTGCCTCCCGGAACAGGAATCTCCTTGTTAGGGGCAGGGATCCGGCGCCCTGGGCGACGCATTCCAGATACAATGGAACGACATGGCATATGCCCCCCCACACATGCCTGGTCCACAGGGTGATATGCAAGATAAAGGAATCCAGTCACCTCTGCATCATATTGATAGCTGCTTAGAGGCCGGCGAGACCGTGGTTCCTCGACCTGCTCAGCCTAGCAGACATACTACCCATTCAACCAACCGCTGGGCCCAGATCTGCTCCTGGCCCAGCAGGCTCCTCACAAACTAGCCCTTGCAGCGTGGTTCCTGAGCAGGTCACGCTGAAACACTTGAGTCTCTCTCAGGCTAACTTGGAGATCATCCAAGGGGCTAGAAGCAAGGCTACTAGGAGCAAATATAAAAGTAAATAGTCTAGATTCGGTCATTGGGCCCTCTTAAGTACACCTTGGACGATGTGCTCTCCTTTTCGGCACACCTCGTCCACTCCAGCGTGCAGGTGGATATATGCCGCACATATATGGCAGCCATAGTGCATATAGGAATTCAGAGGAGGGCCTCTTCTCCAACCCGGTGGTCAAGCAACATCTGGCGGGCCTCCACAGGCTTTACCCACCTATAAAGAAACCACACCCTGTGTGGGACCTTAATGTTGTGTTGGGTGCCTTGGTGCACAAACCTTTTGTGCCAATGGCGTCCGCAGACATCCGGCTGGTCACCATAAATACAGCTCTGCTTGTGGGCCTCACTTCTGCTTGCACAGTCAGAGAGATCAGGCTCTGGTGGTTTCAGAGCCCTACACCACCTTTCACAAGGACAAGGTTGTCCTGCGGATGCACCCTGCATTTCTACCCAAGGTCACCTCCTTCCATCTCAAACAGGAAATAGTCTTACCCGCTTTCATTCACTGTCCCCAAGGACGAGCCTCCGAGGGTATGACACCGTCTGGATGTCAAGACACGCACTGAAATACTACCTGGACAGGACCAAGGACTTCCACAAGTCAGCTCCATAGAAGGGTGGCTGGTCACGCCCATCAAGGAGGACCATGAGGGGCAGCACAAACAAGTGCCATTTAACTTACTTGCCCACGCGGTCCGGGCCAAGGCCACAGCCATTGCGTTCCAACAGCATGTCCTGTGGCAGGTCATCGGCAGGGCGTCTACCTGGGCCACCCATTCGCCTTTCTGTAAACACTACTGTTTGGAGATGCTTTTAGGTCAGGCACAGCATTCGGACAGGTGGTTCTAAGAAACCTGTTTTCAAGGGGATTGGGTTCTCCGACGTATTCCATATCTATGACAGTAATCGCCACGGCTGTGCTGCTTCGGAAAATCTTTCTGTGTCGATGACGTAGATATGCCGCCCTCGAGGACCTCCGCCGACGTCAGTGGATGTTACAAGTAGGACTCATGACGCCTCTAGTCTCAGTTCCGTTTTTTCCGAGAATGTTTTCGCTTCAGAGTTCTCGGTGCGCCTCGACTCTTTGGAGTTTGTTCTTTCGGTTCTTCGAACCTGTTTGTGAAGTAAGTCCTTCGAGATGTCTACCTCTTCTTCCACCCCGCGTCCGGGCTTCAAGAAGTGCGGGGACTGCGTGTCCAAGATGTCGGTGACTGTCTCACATGATGCCTGCCTCTGGTGCCTCGGGGAGGGCCATGACACAGATGATTGTGTCGACTGCCAGTCGCTTACGTCCAAAGCCTAGGCGGGAGCGCAAGAAGAACCTGTCGGCCGGTAAGGTATCCAAGCCCCGGAAGCCTGGGTCCACGGGGCTTTCGACGGACGATACGAGCGGCAACTCTCTGCATCGTTGTCGGAAGTCAGTGGTTTCGGTCCCAGAGTGGGTCCCACCACTCCTCTTCGAGGCACTCCTGGAAGCGCCGTCATTGATCGCCTTCCCCGTCCACATTCGAGGACTCTGCCCGTCGGCGGGTCGCTTATCCCACCAAGCATGCGACGCCGGAGGAATGGGCTTCCTTCAGTAAGAAAATGCTAGCGATTCTCGAATTGCAGGGCACTGGTCTGTCCGCGCCTCCGAGTGGGGTCAGTCGCGATCAGACTAGAGGCACCGCTTGTACGCCTTTGGGCTCGGGTGGTCGGCACGATTCGTGGGAACGGTCCCACTCGGACAAGGGGAATCGTTCTAGTCCTGCCTGTTGCAGGTCCCGGTCCTCGACGCGCTCGAGACCGTGTGAGCCTGTGACGTCTTCGAGGAAGACGTCGACGCTTGTGGTGCCGAGGTAATCGAGGGACTCTCTCGAGGCTCCGCCTCCAAGGAAGTCATCGACGCCATTGGTGCCCAGGATGTGGAGGGACACGCTCGGGGCTCTGCCATTGAGGCCTTTGTCGACGCCGTTGATGCTGTCAGCGCCGCGTTCGGCGTCAATGCTGATTCACTCGATGCCTTTCGAGGCTGTTTCGACGGGGGTACTCCAGGGCACGGTGGAACCCCCTAGAAAGGCTCTGTCCAAGGCCAAGCATGGCTTTGTTCCCCATTCTGTGCCCACTTTCCGCCATCTTGAGTACATTTCGGAGGTGGATGAGGGCTCTGATGATGGCATGGTTCCTGATACGGTGCCAGATGAGATTCTCTCGGGTCATAGCCATATTGAGGACCTGTGTCAGTCCCTGTACGATGCCAGTGGTCTGGACACCTCTCCGGAGGTGGAGTTTTGTAGGCCTGAGCCTGGCACCCATGCCGACTCCTCGTACCGCTGCCTTCTGTCTAGGGTCACCGAGTACTTGGGGTGGTCTGCTCCCCCAGGGGATTTTCTTCAGGATGACCTCACGGATATCCTCGACCAAGGTCCACCAACTGACTCGGTACTGCCATTCCATATGGCTCTACAGAGGAGGGTGGCGGCTTAGACTGCTCCGGAGAGTCTCCTGGCAGTGGGCAAGTCTTTGCCGCAAAAATACTGCCCAGCCAGTAGCGACTCCTGCTACTTGACCAAGCACCCCACTTGGGAGAGTTTGGTGGTGCAGGCGGCTACGGCCCCAGCAAAACAGGCGTCGTATCCTACCATACCTCCTGATGGGGACGACAAGCGTGTTGATGGTTGGACGAAGAAAGTGTTTTCTTCAGGGGGTATGGTTCTTCAGACGGCCAACTCCTTATGTGCCTTGTCACGTTTCACGCGCGCACTCTGGAACTGTTTTTTAGCAGCTGAACATATTCCTGAACGGGATGGTTTTCTTGCTATGGTCCAGAATGGCAAGGAAGCCATGTGTGAGGCAGTTCAGTTGGGTTTGGACATGGGAGATTGCGTCAGCCGGTCCATGGTGACGAGCACCGTAATACGCAGGTTGGCGTGGTTGCGGAAGCCGGGGTTTGCTCCTGATGTGCAGGCCCGGCTCCTCAACCTGCCCTTTGACGGTGAAAATATTTTGGCAGCAAGGCTGACGAGCCTCGAGAGGTTGCAGACCTCCAAAGCTGCATTGACGTCGTTGGGCGCTGCAGTTCGCCAACCTCCGCCTTTTCGTCCTAGGGGACAGCAATGGAAGGGAGGTTCCTTTCGTTATTACTCATCCTTTGGTAAAGCGAGAGGAGCTGCCAGTCAAAGGGGCCACCGTAGCAGTGCCAGAGGTGGAAAGCAGGGTACTCGAGGTGCCAAGGTTGCTCGGGTAGTTGCCTCTTTGCCCTCCGGCACGCCGCAGCAGCTTCATCTCAGTCATGAGGCCATGTCCCATGGTTCGCCGGTTGGTGGAAGGCTGGCGCAGCATCTTGTCGAATGGCGTGCCATTACTTCAGATGTGTGGGTTCTAGAGATCATAGCCCACGGCTACTGTCTTCCCTTTCGGCAGAGGCCTCGCGACAATCCACCGGGGAATCTCTCGTCGCAGAGTCCGGATCCGCTCCTTGTGCAGGAGGTTCAAGCCCTGCTGGAGACAAGCGCCATAGAACTGGTGCCTGTAGCGGAGAGGAACAGGGGATGGTATTCCCCTTATTTTTTGATTTCCAAGAAAGACTGGGGATCGACACCCATCATGGACTTGCGCGGTTTGTACAAACTCCTCCGGAAGGACAAGTTCAAGATGGTTACTCTTTCTGAAATCCTCCAGGCCCTTCAACTTCAGGACTGGTTGGTGTCTCTCGACCTCAAGGATGCTTATTTTCATGTGCCGATCCATACAAAGCACAAGAAGTACCTGAGGTTCGCGGTTGGCGACTCGCCCTTTCAGTTTCGGGTCCTGCCTTTCGGATTGACCTCCTCCCCGAGGGTCTTCACCAAGCTCATGGTAGTGGTGGCAGCGCATCTCAGGAAAGGGGGGGATTCACGTCTACCCCTACCTGGACGATTGGTTGATCAGGGTGCGCTCTCCCAAGCAAGTCCTGGATCATCTGTCACTCCCTCCACAAGCTGGGCTTCTCCCTCAACTTAAAGAAGTCCCACTTGACGCCAACTCAAAGGCTCCAGTATATCGGAGCAGTGCTCGACACGTCCCTGGGGCAGTGTTTTCCTCTCACATTCTGCAGATGGTGCACAAGTTTCAGCTTGCCCAGAGTCTCCCAGCGTTCAAGTTCTTGAGATTGCTCGGCCTCATGGCATCCTGCATTGCTCTGGTGCCAGAGGCCAGGTTGCGGATGAGATCTTTGCAATGGGCACTCAAGCTCCAGTGATCTCAGTCCTCCGGCAGGATGTCGGACACTGTTCAGGTGCCGTCCTTGGTCGCCCAGGACCTTCTGTGGTGGCCCGTCAAAGGCAATCTGATTAAGGGGGCTCCTTTTTTGCTACCCTGGCCGGAGGTGACTATCGTGACGGACGCATCCCTCACGGGATGGGGCGCTCATGCCAACGAGTTGACAGTCGGCGGTCGTTGGTCTCCGTCGGAGTCCAGACTCCATATCAATCTGTTGGAGTTGAGGGCCGTCAGGCTTGCCCTGAAGGCTTTTCTGCCAACTGTGCGAGGAAAGAATGTCCTGATCCTGACGGACAACAGTGGCCATGAACTACCTCAACAAAAAGGGGGGGGGGCGCAGGGTCACTTCCTCTGTGCAGGGAGGCGATGCAGCTCTGGTCTTGGGCAATCCAGCAGGAAGTTTTGATCTCGGCAGTTCATCTGGCGGGAGACGAAAACGAGACGGTGGATGCTCTGAGCAGGCAGAGCGCTATCTCTCACGAGTGGGATTTGGCTCAGGAGGTTGTCCCGGAGATCTTTGCCCTTTGGGGGACCCCTCAAATGGATCTCTTCGCCTCCATTGTCAACCGGAAGCGCGAAAGGTTCTGCTCGCGGGAATTTCCTCCAAGAGGAGCCTTAGGAGATGCGTTCGTGGTGGAATGATCATTCCCACTGGTGTATGCGTTTCCTCCAGTTCCCGTCATTCCGCAAGTGCTGTGGAGGTTACGAAGGTTCGGTTCCAGGGTGATCCTCATTGCTCCGGCATGGGCCCAGAGGACGTGGTACCCGGACCTTCTCGACTTGTCCATCTGCCCTCCACGTCGTCTTCCCTACCGAGACGATCTGCTCTCACGGGAGGGGGAGGGGGGGGGGGGGGATCAGGTTCTCCATCTAGCGGTCAGATCCCTCAAACTTCATGCTTGGTTTCTGAAAGGTTGAGGTATAAGGATTGGAACCTCCCTGAAGACGTGATGGAGGTGTTGCTTTCGGCCAGAAGGCCCGCAACAAAGTCCCTGTACCGTTGCCGCTGGAGTAAGTTCTGTGACTGGTGCAGGGTTAAGAATGTGGATCCGTTTTCATGTGACATGCCTGTGGTTCTGTCTTTTTTGCTTTCTTTAGCCCACAGGGGCTTGCAAGTGGGTACCATTAAAGGTTACCTGGCGGCGCTGTCCATATTTAGGCGCTCGTCTGAAAAGTGTTCTTATTTTAAAATCCCTTTAATTTCTCAGTTTCTAAAAGAGCTCACTAATGTGTTCCCTCAGTCACCTTTCCAGGTGCCCGGTTGGGATTTGAACCCTGTCCTCAAGTTTCTGATGGGTGCTCCGTTTGAGCCTTTGCATTCGTGCCCTTTGAGACTGTTGACTCTTAAAACTGTATTTTTGGTTGCGGTCAGTTCCGCTTGGAGAGTGAGTTACAGGCACTTTCAGTTAAGGCACCCTTCACTGTATTTCAGAAGTACAGAGTTGTCCTTAGAGTTCGTCCTTCCTTTCTTCCGAAGGTGGTGTCGGAATTTCATTTATTAGGCATTTTATCCTCCTCCGCATCCTGGTAAGGAAGAGAGGCTCCATAGGCTCGATCCTAGGAGAGCTTTAAGCTTTTATATTTCACGCTTGTCCCGGGTCGGAGTGGACGATCAACTCTTTATTGTTTACGCTGGAAAGCATTTGGGACAAGCTGTGACTAAGCAGACTTTCTCGCTGGATTATTCTGGCAATTTCTGAATGTAACCGCTTGGCGGGTAAGGACCCACCGGTCGGCTTGCAGGCCCATTCTACCAGGGGTATGGTTGCCTCTACTGCCCTACAGAGGGGTGTTCCTATTCGTAACATCTGTGATGCAGCCACCTGGGCTTTGGTCCATACTTTTGTACGTCACTACTTCCTCGATTCCATCTGTGGGCAGGATCTGGCCTTTGGCAAGGCGGTCCATTGCTCCGCAATTTGATTGGGCATTCTAAATTTCTGTATTCTAAATTCTTTTCCCACCTCCTTGCATTGGTACTGCTTTGGGAGTCTGTCATAGATCTGGAATACGTCGGAGGACCCAATCCCCTCGAAGAACAAGTTACTCTCTTACCTGGTAACGTTCTTTCGATGGGTTCAGTCTCCCGTTCCTCACGGGGTACGCCCATACAGTATGGGGGAAAGGGGACTATGGACTAAGAGTACGTTAGTCACTACAGTGAGTAACTATTCATTTCTCTCAACCATTTTTCACCAACGGGGCACTCAAAAGTGTACCTCTTTGCCACTTCTAAATACCTCTGTATGCATTCAGAGACTCTCTGGGTGTCCTCTCTGGCAGACATTCTCGAGATTCCATGGCACAACATGAAGGCTTACGCTTTTCCTCCACTGCCTTTGATTAATTGGTCACTCGGCACACTCAGGAATGCATCGAATTGCACTCTCCTCCTCATAGCTCCTTGGTGGCCAGCCACAGAACTTCGGCATCTGTCGATACTTCATCCGATAAGTTGCTGTTGATTCCCGACCTGCTTCACCAGACGTGGCATCACGTGCCCCCCCCAACAATCGTTAAGCTTGGCGGCCCGGTGCCTGAATTCAGATCTTTAGCACAGTTTAATTTGTCCGACTACAATATGCACGTTATCCAAGCAGCCAGAAAACCCTCTACGAGCGCTCAATATAGGAGCAAATGGCTGTTTTTGCCACTGGTGCTTAGCTAAACAACTTGACACCAGGCAAGCTACAGTTGACACCGGTCTATCATTCGTGTCTCACCTAGCCGCTTCGGGCATTCATGTTTTGTCTTGCAGGAGTTATCTGCCATTGGGGCCTACCTGTCCACTGACAGCTGTTCCTTTTCTTTGTCTAATATGGTCATTAAAAGGCATTTTTGGGTCTTCTGTATCTTTTCCCCACCGGTGCACGCTCCTCGTCCCACATGGGATTTGAATGTGGTCCTGAATGCCATAAACCATTTGCACACATGGCTACTACAGATCTCAAATACCTTACTTGGAAGGTCGCTTTTCGATCGCAGTGGCATCGGCGAGGTAAGCGAGCACCAGGCGCTTTCTGTGGAACATTCGTTCCTCACCTTCCGTAAGGATAAGGTTGTGCTCCTCACTCATCCTTCTTTCCTGCCTAAGGTGGTTACCGATTTGCATTTGAACCAATCAATCTCCTTACCTGTCTTTTTTTCCTAACCCGGCATCGGATGCCGAGAGAGTCTTGCACAACTTGGAAGTCAGAAGAGCGCTGAAGTTTGCACTCGACTAAATGAGTGCACTCAGGGGCTCCTTAAAACTCTTTGTCGCATTCGGGGACCTGAAAGGGAAACTGGTCTCCAAGGCAACTATCTCACGATGGATTGCCTCCTGCATTCCAGAAGCCTAATGCATCCAGAGCCTTCAACCTCCGAAGGGCATTTATGCTCATCTTGTACCTGGCAAGGCGGCTGCTGTTACCTTCCAAAAGTGTGTTCCTTGGGAAACTATTGCCAAGGCGGCTGCGTGGTCTTCCCCATCAGCTTTTTGTAAGCATTATTGCTTGGACTTGAACTCCAGGGCTGATGCCCTTGTTTGGCCAGGCTGTTCTTAAGAACTTACTCCATTAAAGGGATTTTTCCATCCACCCAAACTAACTGTGGTGCGTGCTTTTGGAATCTCCCACAAGTATGGAGTAAAGGGGACTGGATGTAGGAGTATAACAAAGTTACACACCATAGTGACTACCTCACTATGGGGTGGAGAAGAGATGTCCTGTGTTAATTGTAATCTGGTTGTATTGTGCTAACAGTAGCAAGGGCCTCCCTGTGGTTAGATCTTCCCTTTTGCGGTCATGCTTACCTGTCTATCCTTGTGGGTTCCCGCAGTTTTGTATTTGTTTTGTGTTCACATTTGTTACCCTCCCTGTGATGCCTTTTGGTTTGAGCTTCTCTTGTGTGGGATCATATTTTTTTTTAGTTTGATCAGGTTCACAGTTGCGAGAGCCTCCCTGTGGTTTGAATTTCCTTTATGGGGTCCTGTATAGTTATCTCCCTGTGTGGGTTCTTGTATTTATATTGGGTTCAACAGTGGTGAAAGCCTCCATGTAGTGACTTTTTCTTCTCTTGTGGGGGTCCTGTGTGGCTGTATTTCCTTCTTGGGTCCCGTCATTTTTGGTTGTATCCGGTTCTGAGAGGCGGTGGCTTTACTGTTGTGAACTATTTTAGTAGTTCTATCGGTTTTACAGTGGAGAAGGCCTCCCTGTGATGCCCATTGGTTTGATTTTCTCTTGTGTGGCTCAGTTTTATTTTTTTGTTGCATCGGGATCAGAGTCGTGAAGCCTTTTTGTTGTGCAGAGGCGTTGGATTTCCCTTGTGAGGTCCTGTATTTTTTCTCCTTCTTTGGGCTCCTGTGTTGGTATGTGGTGAATACCTCTGTTGTGACCTGTAGTTTCATTGTTCCCTTATGGGGTCCTGTAGTTCTGATGCTTGTGAATCTGCTTAGATTCCCATGCTGTGCATATAGTCCGATATCTAGTGGAAATCGCAGAGTATTGCATCGTTCTTTCGAAGATTGAAAGGGACGTTGACATGGGCGTGACTGTAACACGATCCCTAACGTGATGTGTACCCAAAATCCCTCACGTGTCGAGGTCCGACCAGATTCTTTTCCGCCAACCTAGTTGGTTGCTTATCCAGAGCTTGTAAGAGTTTTTTATTGCTAAAGTTCATTTCCACGGTTTACGGTCGTCTGGTCACTTCGACCTTCGAATGCTTCGTGGATTTCCTGCAGCTGACATCTACATCTGCTCGGTAACTGTTACACTGCTAGACTCTGGACTGTGTGGCCTCAGCCCTCAAACCAGGCCCTTACAGTAAGGAGAGTGGGGCTCTGGGTTTTAGTCCTCTCAGAGAATGCATTTCCTTCACCCCCCTGCCCCCTTTCTCTTCTTGGTCTGGCTGCCGCTACCCTCTGCTATGGAGAGGACTCCCTTTAAATTCTGCCTGTTGTGTGACAGCAAGTTTCCTTGGATGGACACTCATCGCCAATGCAAACTGGGTCTTCCTCATGATCATGACGAGCACTCATGCAAGAATTTTAAGCTCTTTCGACTGATGATGTTGTAAGACAGGCAGACTAAACGGGGGGCGGCCTACGCTATGCAGGCCAAAGGTCTTTCCACCGTCGCCTCCGACAACGAGGTATGTTATGATAGGTTATTTATAACGCGCTTAATACCTAGATGTTTCTAAGCGCGGACCCGGGGAATCAAACCTGCTGCATCCATGGCTCTGATTTGGAAGCCATCGACCTCTCCGCGGAGCCTGTTCGCTCACAGATGCCTGTGCCCGGCCCTGATAGAAATGCCACTGGTACGGTTATGGGGAAATCGCACTCCGGTGACCAGGGCAGCCACGCACTGTTAGGTAGAAACCTGTGCAGTTCCCTTAGGGACCACTGCAAAAAGTTTAAGACTACAGGTGTTGGCAGTAAACCCAATTGGTAGCAGTCTGTACCACCCAGATTTACCTGGTAGCTGTGGCTGAGCAGTCACTCTTCTCTCGGGAAGAGTTAGGCAGTATATAGAGTATACACATTGGGTACAAAAATACAGTAGTACAAGCAAACACTGACCAGAGCTTTGGTATAAAAGTATATTATTATTTATTTAAAACACACTTTGAACTTGCTTGACATATTAGTCCCAGTGTATTTGTACAAACAGTCATTAGAAATATATACACCTCCCTGATTAGAACACCACTTATTATCAAATACAGAGGTGAGCGCTTAACCAAGATGGCACTCCAATAATTATTTAAAAAGGGAGGCAAAAGGCAGAATTAGAAAAGCACAAAATACCAACATTTTTTAAAAGAACCACAGCAAGTCAAGAAAGGCAGTCTCTACTGTAGAGAAAGAAAGTTCATAGGCCAGGCCCACTCTTTTAGTGAGCAAGGCGAAATGTGCCCAAGATCACACAGTTGAAGTACACTTTAAAAGTCTTTGCAGATAGTGCCAAAGGAGTTGGATCAGTTCAGAAAAGTTAGTTAACAGGTCCCAGGTCACCCCAGGATAGAGAGTCGAGGATTTACGGGACACCTTGAACAGTCTGTTGCAAGGGAGACCAGGCGGGACACAGTACCTGAAATGGTGAGAAGCTCCAGCGGGGGCAGTTGTTCCTGGCAGCGGGTGCAAGCCGGTGCTTCGTCCAGGGGAAGAGAAGATCTCGACGTGGAGGAAAGCTGGAGGTCGTTGCACTGCCAGGGAAGAAACCAGCCACGGAGTTTCTTGGTTAAAAGGTACTACCCTTTTATTCGCGGTAGTGGTGAAGCGTGGCTATCCGGCCGCCGGGATGCTTGGCATGGGCGATTCGACCACGCGACGATCCAGGATGGCGAAAAGAGGGCAAACTGGTTAACCCCACCAGTTCAGAGGAAGAAGACTCTCCAGGATGAAGGTCTTCTCTGTCGTCGGGAAGTGGAGAGGCGGTTCAGCAGGGCTCCACCGGTGGTGTCGTTGCAGGTCGGCTCAGCTTCTCCCTCTTCGGATTATTTAGGTCCTGTGGCGACTTCTGAAGTTCCAGTCCCCAAAGCCCTGCTTTTATGCAGAAAACCCCCATTCACCAGTCCTTGCTGTCACTCAAACATGCTAAGTGGTGAGCCGGGCGGCTCACCACTGGGCCAATCACACAAGAGGGCGACTTGAATTGCCGAGGCAACTCAGTCCAGGGTGCCTATTCCCCCCCCACCCCCCCCACACATCCTGTAGACCCAGACAGAGTGGCACCACTTTTCCACTTTTGGAGGCTTCTGTGCAGAAGCCCGCCAAAAGTGGAACAAAGGGCTCGACTTGGGTTGGAGTTACAGAGGCGAACATAAACGCCATTTTAAAACAGAGTCCTGGCAAAAAGACCCAACCTGGGAATAAATATTAAATAAATAACCCGGCGGTATCTTTAACATTGCACCAAAAAAGTGGTGCGTTTAAAATGAATGGGAAAATCCCATAGGAAATATTCCGGTGGAATATTTCGCGTGGTAACCACTGCCACCAGCCAGAAACTCGACGAGGGGGGACTGCACAGTGCCCCTCGAAAAACAAACCCAGGGGCAATCTAATTACCCCTACCAGTACTTCCACAATATGATGGTTTGTACTGGTTCTGTTCCCAATTTAAGACTAGTAAAGTCAATGGTGACTTTACATGCCCTGGGAGACAGTAGTCAGTCCCAGGGTATGGAATCTATGTTTGGGGGTCACTATGACACCCCCTGTGTTACTGTACTGAGGGTGCTGTGTAACACACATCCCAAAAAAACATGAAGCCCTATGGAGTAAAAGACCCCATAGCCCATAAAACACATTACAAAGTCGAAGGACATTCTCAAATCAAGCCTACGTGTGGGAGAAAGAGTCTCACTCTTAGCAGGAGAAAAAAAAAATCCAGCAAAGCTGCTGGGGGACTCAACTAGGTTTGGGAAATTAGCCTATACAGAGAATTCTCCCTAACATGCACTGCGTGTGCACATGCACACAACCCTTAAGGCCTCTTTGACAGAGATGTCGAAGCGCTGAACGCCTGCAGGACCGGCGACAGTTTCAGCACCTCGCACTCCACGCAACCACATTCGCGGCATGCAACTGGGCATCCTTGTGAAACAGGCGTTTCCTCTAAACAATCCTGTCGTCGACCTGCCATCCAAGGGAGCACAAGCGCCGAAGGATCCAGGGGAGTCTCCGATTGTGCCTTCAAGCGTGTCGAAACCCTCTATACAGCTGCAGAAACTTTCAGAGATCAGAATCCAAGGAGTACAAGGGGCACCCTTTCTCCTCAAGAGGACTATTCTGAAGCCCCCCCCCCCGCCCCTCTAAGGCCTTATTGGAAAAGTCTCCCACTTTTCAGGAACCCTTTCCTCCTCCTGACCATTCAGCTTCTATATGGACTAGGGAAAGGTTTGAGCAATACATGGATAAAATGTCCCAGTTCATTAACTTTTCAGACCTGTTTATTATACCCAAGAGACCTAGGGGAGTGGACTCTTCTCCCATCCACTCCAAATTGCAGAGACCCCCGCCCCCATTCCCAACCTCCTCACCAACCCCCCCGCCCCCAAAACCCCCCCCTAACCCCTGCACAGGGACACCGAGTAGACATTGTGCATGTGCCAGATGACCAAAACCAGGAGGAGTCTTATGAAGGGACTAACCCTTTTGATCAGGACCCAGACTGGGATTAGGATCCTTGGCTTACATCGACTTGTACTGTCTACCCAGACACTATCTCTCTGGATCCCTCTGATACCCCTCGACAAAGAGTTGTCGCCTGTGGACAACCAGATGTTGTTCAATTCCATTTTAAAGAGCAGCTGACCATTTTAAAATTGCAGCGCACAAAGCTGCTCTAGACTTGGACTTTGTGGAGGGTATCCTCAAGGAGAAGACTCCAACTAGCCAAGCTATCCCTTTACTGAATTCTTCAGGGGTCATGCCACACCAATCTTCTTCGTTGTTATGAACATCCGGAAATGGGCAGGCTACCTCCTGTCAGCAGAATTTCCCTCCGGACAAAGACTGCAAGAAGTTTTACACCCTGGGAAAGTGGGTCACCGGCTCTGCGGCCTACTCCACAAGGATCGCAAATAACATCACGCTACTTGCAAGTTACAGTGATGTCTAGTGGGGCCTAGTGCAGGATGGTCTTCAGGACTTTCCAGAGCCCACCCCATCATGTCTGCTGTCGGTCGTGGCTGAAGGTAGACGAGTAACCCAAAACATTCTGAAGAACACTCTTGACTTGGCTGAGACCGATCATGCACCCTCGCGCACGGTACCCTGCTTAAGACATGCAAGGTTTAAAAAACTCTGGGTTCCACCCCGAAACTCAGGCCTCTATAAGTCAGTGGAGGATTCAAACCTTTTCGGTAAAGCGGTTGACGACGCCCTAGAGACTGCAAAGAAAGCACACGAGATCCTGAAATCACTTAGCCAGATTACAGCTAAGCCCTTTCACCAGCATGGAGGCTCTAACACATGCTGGTCTTTTTGTGGCCAATCCTTCTCCCGCTTGCCCCGGGGCAATTCGAAACAGGAAATTATTCCTGATACTCACGTCAAGGATCCTCTGGTAACTGCCAATACCAGCAAAGAGGCTCTCGTAGGTGCAATGCTAGTGGCAGAAACTCTACTCCCTGAGGCTCCCCGGCCTCCACCTCAGTGACTCGCCGGTTCAGGTCCCCTCCCACGCTTCCCCGGTCAGGGGTTGCTTGTCTTCATTCATCCACGCCTGGGAAGAGTGGGTCGGAGGGGGTAAAGCATGTCCTATCAGTAGGTACTAAAGATCATTGCACATGGGTATTGTATAGAGTTTCTCAGACCACCTCGCTACCACCCACCGAGAAGCAGAGTCCAGTCGCCAGAACACCTGCGCATCCTGCTGGGAAAAGTTCAGGTCCTGCTGGAAAAGGGCGCCATTGAAGTCGCCCCCCTTCTCCAGGTAAACAAGGGTATTTATTCAGTGTACTTCCTTGTACCCCAAAAAGGATCTCAACATGCGCCCTGTTTTAGATCTGCATGTCATACTTCAAAAGTTCAGGATGACAACACTTCAGGAGGTAATCCCTCTGCTGCAGCATGGGGATTACATGGCCACATTAGACATGAAAGATGCATACTTTAACATTTCAATGTTGTCAGCGCACAGAAAGTACCTCCGGTTCATGATAAGAGGACACCCACTATCAGTTCATGTTTCCCCCCCTTGGGCATTGCCTTAGCCCCAAGGGTATTCACAAAGGGGCTGGCGGTAGTAGTGGCTCACCTGTGCAGCCAGTCCATCCAGTCTATCCTTACCTCGACGACTGGCTCAAAACCAGGGATTCATATGGAACATGCCAGACAAATACCCAAAAGACAGTAGATCTCCTCTTCAAGCTAGGATTCTCGATCAACGAGAACAAATCCAGTTTTAACCCCCAGCCAAGTCGAAAAATTATCTGGGGCCTCTAATTCGGACAGAAGATGGACTCGTCTTCCCCTCTGAGAGGGTCCTAAACTTGCTGTTTAAGATCCCTCACTATGTATCCAGTCACCAAGTGACCGTACGCAAAGCCATGTGACTAATTAGAATGATGGTTTCCTGCATCTCCATAGTTCCTCACTATCGCCTGCGCATGTGCCCCATGCAAGAGTTGCTCTTGAGGCAGTGGTGTCAGGCCAGCTGCCAGTGGGCCGATTTAGTGGTTGTCTCAGCAGCCCTTGTTCAGTCTCTGCAGTGGTGGTCAATAGAAAATCTTATGCCGGGGGAAAGCTTCACCATCCCTGCAGTAGAAGCCATTCTCACTACAGACTCCTCTGACTGCTTGGGGAGCTCACCTCCTTCAACAGGCGGCACACATCGTGCGGTCTCCAGCAGTAGCATCCAATCACATTAAACTTTTGGAACTACTAGCAGTGTTCAAAGCCCTAAAGACCTTCCAAACACATATTCCTTCTTTCACAACATGTTCCAGGCTGAACTCAATCTTCTGGCAGACATACTCAGCAGAGACTTCCACCAACCCTTAGAGCGTGAGTGGTGGCTGCAGGAGGACATTATAATCGGCGTCTTTATAGAATGTGGCTTCACAGAGATGGACTTATTTGCCACTCAAGAGAACGCCGAATGCCCAGATTACGCCTCCAGGTACCCACAGAACCGCTCGAAGGGGGATCGGTCTTTGGATAACATTGTCTGGGAGATTTATCTATGCTGTTCCCTCTGCTCTACAGAATAGTGCACAGGATGCACCAAGAACCAGTTACAATCCTGGTGGCCCGGCTACCTTGGTTCTCCCATCTCATGGCAATGTCAGTCTCCCCTCCCTGGAAGCTGCAGTACCCGTACAACATGCTTTCTCAAGATTAGGGAGAGATGCTACACCCATGCCCTCAAGCTCTCAAATTAGCAGCATGGCTCTGAGGTGATAGTTTGGGCACCTTCAGCTCTCTATGGACCTACTCGGAGAGGCACGGAAACCTACCACCAGATATTGCTACTCCAGCAAATGGAAGTGCTTTATCTGGTGTAATGTCAAGGGCATCAATCCTATTGATTACTAACCTAAAGATGTCCTTTACCTAACCTACCTGTTAAATTCAGGACTCGTTTTCAATTCTCCACTTAGCTGTGCTTTCGGCATACACCACGTCCTAGAGCAAGGTTTCATGGTAGAACATTACTGTAATTAAAGCCTTATGGAAGGGGTAAAAAGACTTCATCCCACTATCTCCAACCAAGTTGTTCTTACCAGACTAATGGGACCTTCCTTTGAACCCATGCAAAAAGCTAGCCTTAAAGCACTCACCTACAAGACCGCCTTCCTTTTGGCGATCACCTCTTTAAGGAGAGTTGGTGAACTGCAGGCCCTTTCAGTCCATGACCCATTTGTCACGATGCACAAAGACTAAGTGCTTTTGCGCGCACACCCTCTCTTTGCACCCAAATTTATCTCAAAGTTCCATGTAAACCAGTCCATAGAACTGCCCATCTTTTTCCAGAAACCCACTAACGTGGTGGATAGAAACCTCCACACAGTCGATGTAAGGAGAGTGGTTATCTAAGATCTGGAAAAGATAAAGCCACTAAGCAAGACAAACCAGTTCTTCGTCTCAGTGGAAGCTGGTAGAGAAGGGGACCCTGTCTCTAAATCAGCTATTTCTAAGCAGATTGTAAACTGCATCACACCATTAAACTCTTGCCAAGAGAGATCTTCCATTCATGCCTAGAGCACTCTTCTCGGGGCACAGGGGCTACCATAGCATTCCTTATATATGTTCCTCTAGATTCCATTTGCAAAGCAGCAACCTGGAGTTCCGTACATACCTTTACACAACACTATTGCCTAGAAACGCACTATAAGTCTGATTCTCAGGTGGGACATGCAGTGCTAAGACATCTTTTGCTACTGTTCCTTCACATCCCACCATCATCTCTGGGTATTGCTCGCTAGCCTATGCACAGCATGTGATACTAAGCAGATTCAGAGACATCAGAAGACATTCATTACTCACTGTAATAGTATATCTGATGATTGTATCTGCTTAGATTCACATGCGCCCACCCTTCCTCCCCTCGTGGAGTATAAGGAACATAGACTTCTTACACCTTCTCTCTTCTGTACTCGCTCACACACTCTAAGACTCCTGGTGGGTCCTCGAGGCGTGTGGGTACACTACACGTTACGTTGGGGATAGTGTTAGTCACGCCCATGTCGACGTCCCTTTTGGATCTTCAAAAGAAACATGCAATACTCTGCGATTTCCACTAGATGTCAGACTATATGCACAGCATGTGACTCTAAGCAGATACAATCCGAGCTGCTATTGCGGTGAGCAATGCTCTTGACTTTGTATTGGGTTCAACAGTACCGATGGCCTCCCTGTGGTGTCTTTTGGTTAGTTCACATGAATTCAACAGCAGCTATACTCTTAATAGTTCACCTAGTTTCAACAGTGTTTATCCTCTGACAATTCTCCTAAATTCAACCATCCATATTCTAAATTTCAGGTTGGCAAGTATGAGAGTTCGTCCTTTTAGGCACTTTGTTTTGTGTGCACAGAAAACTGAAATCCAACCCCTGCGCTATGTGAGGGGGAGATTACCTTCAGTTTCACGTGAAACAAAGTATTTTCACTGCACCAGCCATTTTCGGCTGGCGCAGTGAAAAGAGAAGGTGGGTGTCCACCTTTCTCTCCCTCCATCTCCGGCTGTATTTCAAGCCGGAGATCAAGGGAGGTGGTCTTGGAAAGAGGAGACTCTCCCCTTTCCAACAACACCCGTTTTGAAAGCATTCCTGGGCAGGGATCGGGTGCAGAGCGCTCGATCCGTGCCCAGCAATGCCACTGGACCACTAGGGATCTGTTTTTGATGCAGGGGGGGGGGGCTGCTTACTAGGTAATCGCCCCCCCCTTCCCCGAGGCCCCAAAGTATGCGGCCACATGCAATGGAGACCCTTGGGGGAAGATTATACAAAAAGAAAATAATAAAAGCATGTAAACGAAGATGGGGGTGGGGGGCCACTTGCCACCAGAAATTCTTTTTGTACATGAGGGGGGTGTCCCCCACCCCAAGTGGAATGGGTGGGGTACTCCTTGTAGCCCTACCTGGGGGCAGTTTCTGCCCCAGGCAGGATTACATGAGGTGGCCCCCATCCATTTGGGATGCGGGGGCAGTAGGAATGTGAGGGCAGGCCCCCCAAAGGATGGGGCCAGCAGATTAATGCCCCCCCTGGGGCAGATGTGGGGCAGATGGGTGCCAATCTGCCCCCAGGGATGGGACCAAAAAAAATAAAGAAAAATAAATGCTAAGAGTGAGACTCTTTCCCCCCACTAGACCACCAGGGATTTATTTTATGGAAAGGGGGTGTCCCTGCCCCCCCACCCAAAATGTACTGGGAGCCATGTCATGCAGCCCTCCCTGGGTGCAGGTATCTGCTCCTTGGAAGGGGCATCTGACCCCAGGGAGGGCTGCATGAGATGCCCCCCTCCATTTGGTGTGGGAGGGAGAGGGCCACCTCCCTTTTACATTACAAAATTTCCCGGCGGTTTAGGGCGCCCCTCAGCCCCCCCTCCTAAAATGCATCCTAACATTTTCAATTTTTTTTGTTTACCCAACTTCCCTTGGTGCAGATGGGCCCATCTGTGTGCCAATCTGCCCTCAGGGTGCCCAAACCCTACTGCACCACCCACTGGGGGGGGGGGGGGGGGGCCCTGTCCCACGTTTTGTGGGGGCCTTCTCACAACACCCACCCCAAATGGAGGGGGGGCACCTCATGCTGCCCTTCGTAGGAGCCCCAGGGAGGGCTGCATGAGATGCCTGTGGGAACGCCGGAAGGTACAACATTTGTTGTGTTCGCGTGGTTTTCATAACATTTCGACCCATTTGCTGCTGCTCTGTCACACAACCCTTTAATTTCCCAAATGTGACCTACAGTTAGTAGCTGCTTTAGGCCCTATACACTTTTGAAACCTGCACAAGTCTCCTACCCTTCAAAAGGTCTGCCTGTGCTCTTTTAAAAAATGTATGCTTGCCCTTCCTCACCACATTAGTTTTACTTATTTACACATGCTAGGTACCTCTGTACAGGCCGGAAGCATAACTCCTGTTTACCATGGCTCCGTTTTTAAAAAAAAAAATTTTTTTGGCTTATGGTATTGCTTGTTGTGTGAAACATTACAAAAAAATGTGGTTTCCTAACTGCAAGTGTCAGGAAAGTAGCGGAGCAATGTTTTTCTCAAAATTCATAGACGCCTTTGCCGTACTAGGCTAACCATGTCCACCACATACCTTTTTTTTTATTAGAGGTTTATTTTTTTTCTGTCATTTTCCCCAAACTATGGCATTTTTCCCTACATAGTTATTGCCTGATCTGCGCAAATCGCCCCTTCCTAAACTTGGAATTTTGTCTACTTTTCAGAAATATATGCCTTTGTCCTCCCATTCACCTTGCCTACCCTTTTCTTCCATTCCGTCCACGCATGTCCTATTGGAAAAAAAGGCCAAAATCGCCTACCTCTCACAAAACGGTTGATAACATCAACATTTTTTTTTAGTTTTGTTTCCACTCAACCACTTCAGCCAGGAAAATGGGGAATTCAGCACAGCAAACCATTTGTTCCTATCTCTTACAAGGAAAAAAACCACATGCTTCTTTGTTCAGCATTTTATTGTCATTTTTTGAAAAACCCAACATTTTCTCCCTTTTTGGTTTTCTCTCACCCCTCATACAGCAAACTGATTCCTGGGTGCTGTTACGACCACCTACATGTGGGGGTGGGGGGGTGGGCTAAAGGGGGCCAAATTTGGCCGAGATGTCTCATGTAACAAAGTTATAAGGCATTTAATGAAGACATACCAAAATCACCGAAAAAGTCCTTGGCACGGGGGGGGTGAGAAACCCTGGGAAGTTAAGGGGGTTAAACAGTAGCTCTTCTCCAATAGCACTCCTAAATTCAGCAGTGGCTGTATTTTGAATTTCACGTGAATTTATCAGTAGCTTTACTCCAATAGTTCCCTGGATTCAGCAGTGGTAATACTCTAGTTCTCCTAGTTTGAACAGTGGCTGCATTCTTACTTTTAACATGATTTCAACAGTAGCTATAATCTAATGGTTCACCTAGCAAAGCCTCTGAGTGCAGCAAGATTTAAAATAATGGCAGAAGTCAGCCCATTAATCTCTGAGCGCAGTGGGATTACAGAAATGTCAGGAGTCAACACAATTTAAAAATAAAAAGAATAAAAACCTGAGCATGGCTGCTTCACCACTGTGGCAGTTTCAGGTGATCTTGTAATAGTGGCAAGGTTTTTGGGGCCCATTCATGGCTTAACTGCCTACTCTTGCTACCTTACCCGGTTGTAGCAGTAGGATGCTTTATCGGGCATCCATTGCAAATGGGCAATTGGAGCTGCTCTAGTAGGGAGCTGCCCCTTTCCTTTGGCCCTTTGCCGGCTGTCTGGGTGCGTTCAACTACGCAACATTCCTGGAAGTTGACGGCCAATCCGGGGTCGGTGGGCGGCTCCAGGTGGAGCTGGGGTTGGGGGTTCAGCACGGGGAAAGGTCTTGCTAAGCGCCAGTGGTGCAGTAAAACAAAATGAAACCAAAGGAAAAACAGCCCACAGCATGGATTCCTGGGTGTGCAGAGGGCCTTACCAGAGCTCAGAAGGAATTTGCTTCTCGATGAGTGTGGTAAGGCCAGCATTGTGTAGTTAATCCCATGCCTGCGTGTGCTATAAATTTCAAGGGGAAAGCACACTTTTCCAGGGCAAAATGGTTTCAGTCCCGTCCCTATGAAGGGACTCCAATGCAGTATAGAGGAAGGGGACTATTGTGTGCACACCAGCGAAGTACCTGAAAAGTACTGTTGGCTGTTGTAATCGAGGTCGAGCACTGAATTATTCCCGCACTGCCTCCACGCCCACGGAGCCACGAGCAACAGCATAAGGCGCTGTCAGTCAGTCTACCGGAGGACGTCCTTAACTGCTGCGCACGACTTGCCTGACCCTGGAAGAGGAAGGAGGAGTGAACGGGTACTTCCCTTTTAACTACTTGCGGACACTAAGTTTTGACTAATGACATTGCGTGTCCATAGCCTGGACCATTTGAGGACATTGTGTGTCCATAGAGTGGACTTTTAATCATATTGTGTAATGATAGAGCACACCACTAAGGACATTGTGTGTTTATCTTTGACTCGACACGTGTATCAGCTGAAACTGTTGCACTTATAAACTTTGTTTGTTTTACTTAAAGGTGCTTCTGAGTTTTGGCGGCCCCCCCCCCATGCTTGTCACAACCACGTGGCTTCTTTATAATCAGCCAGCGCACTCGCGCTGCGCACCAGCGAAGTACCTGAAAAGTGCTGTTGGCTGTTCGCTGGTCAGCCTGGGGTGCACAGGTATTTTCAATCTATAAAAAAGACAGGTCATTTCTCACTCGATTAGGCTGGCACCTCGAAATTACTTGGTCTCACAGTAGGAAAGGTGCCTCTTCTCGAAATTGTTCACTTAAAGCAAAAGTTAAAACTTACTTTTTATATCTGTATATTCTATTCTAATTTTACTTTAGCCCACTAACAATGGCTAAGGGCTTGCGAAGTGGGCGGTGCGCTGAGGCATTAACCAATGTTTTAACATCCTCTAACATTGACTCTATGGTGTGCCAAGGTCGCACTTAATGCCATGAATTGCCATTAACGGACACATTGGCTGGGGGTACTACCGACCCTGTGAGCTGTTTAGATACTGCCAATTATGCTACTCACTTAGCTCAAGTTCATGCTGTTTCTTCTGTTTGTATGCATGCCCCTATAAAGGATGAGGAAAGGGATTGCGCAGATGTGAATACGAGTGATTGTATGATTATATTTGCTTCCTGCACTCCAAGTAAAGAACAATTTAATACCACTGTGCAGAAGATGGCTGCATTAGATGTACAAGTCAATTTATTAGCATGATGACTCAATTAGTATATGGTACAACAAAGACTGGTATTTCTAGAAAAACTAATGGTAGTTATTTTACTAAGGCAGATGATGGTCTACTGGATGAGGGACATATGGGACCAATCCAACATGCACTTTCATACTCTACCGATCAGATTAAAGTCCAAAGCAAATCGTTACAGGATGATTCTGAAGTAGGTATGAATAGTGTTTGCGATATTGAACATCAATCCCCAACCTCTCTCCCGGTGATCACCAAAATTTTAGATCTTCTTGACAAAGGCCACGAGCTCACTTGCCTCGAACTAAAGGAAACTAAGGCTATTTTGCACTATCTGTGTTCCAAAATGGATAAAATTGAGGGGTTCATAACTGCAGTTGATACCCTTAGATCCATTCATTCTGAAATCGGTGGACAAGGAACTAGCGAAGTAGGTGTAGTGAGCCACGACAAATGTACGAACTGTCTGCAACGGAGTAGTCGGGATATATTGCTTGAACCTGTGAAGTGCAAATGCGATAATGATTTGAAAGAGATCAAAGCATCGGTTGATGCATTGAATATCACTATTGCAACTCACTTTTTCAAAATAGAACCATCATTATTGACACCTGACAGTCCATCTGTATTAGTGGAGGAAATTCAACAACAAAAAAAGAGAGAGCACGAGAACCCTGCATCTGAGGAGACATTTACCTTCATGTCTCGCCGAGCCAAAAAAACACATTTACGCGCCGTTAAGAGAGATGCCAAGAGAAGGAAGGAAGCACTAACCCACAAGAAAGGTGGATTAGGAAAGGATATTAGATCAGCTCCTATTTTAGAATTAATTGACGAGGAACACATTGACGTAGAACAATTGTCCAAAGAAAGTCAAGATGCACTCACACCCACTACTAATATATCAGAGGAACCAAGTCAAAATGGTATTATAATGAATCCATTAACGAAGGTTATAATTCTTCCCAAGACTGCAAATTCTAAATCTGGCAGTATAAACTTGTAAGTGAACCGATGATAGGCATTGAAGCGAAAACCAACTTAAACAATTATTTCCCGATTGTAGGGAGAAGTTGTACGACGAAAAGTGATACTCTACACTCGGGCTTCTCTGGTTGTGATAACTTGAATTTACCAAGAAGTGATAATCTGAATTTACCAATAAGGACATCTTACAGTGAAGCATGTATGAATGTTGTGACTATGGAACCTATTGTGAATAATAAATGTGAGCAGAGTAAAAATAAGTCCCTAGTTGTAGTAAATGGTATGGGTAAAATAACGCAAGTTGAGGTTGACGAAATAATCAACACCACGGAAGGTGTGGCGAATAAGACAAAGTCGGTAACTGTAGTAAATGGTATGGGCAAAAAAAATAGCATTGGTTGAAGCACCGACTATGTTCCCCATTGGGAGCCCTAAGTTCAGTTGCTCCCATCATATTGAACCAATCGGTACTGCACAGGTCCAGAATTGTATATTTATACATGGACCTTCACAAAGTAGATCATTATCACAAACTATTTACAACAATGCCCTTTTGTATAATAACTATGAAGCCCTGAATAAAATCTCTCATGTGGATAGTCAGAATGCAAATGATAACAGCAGATCCTATTAAATCAACCTCATCATGCACCAATAAGCATCTCCATGAAAGTAGTAACTCCCGACGGTCCAGTGCTAATCACAAATCCAATTGGGTCCTCTCAGCCAGATGCTAAAAGGCAGTGTATATTGGATTTGAGGGGAACGCTGAAGAATTGATAGGTGCATTAATCGCTCATTCAAATTCTCCCTTTTCCCAAAAATATTCCAACTGAGAGTGGTGAAATCTAATATTACCAGGGTCTCTATGGCAAGATCAAATAATTTTAGGGCTGTATGTTATCTTAGCTCTGAGGCTGTAATGAAATTTGTTTGGTTTAGCCGGGAGGAAATAAAAAGTGAGGGTTTGATATTGCTTACTTTTGAATCTGAGGAGGATGCTGCTGTATTTTTAGAACCTACAAGAGTGCTTGATGTAAATCGTTTTGACTTGAGTGGACCTAGTACGAAACCGAAAGAGGGATCGGAACCGGATTTGGTTGAACTTTTGAAAGTTGTTGCAAATGCAAAAGGTTTTCCTTGGCTGGAACCAATGCTTTCGGCCATTTTGTGTTCCAATACTACTTCATCATTCAAAACACCTATTACATAGCCACCCAACCACATATAACTCAAAATTATATCTTGGAATTCTTGTGGATATGTGAATCTAATGAAATGGCACTCTAACCTTACCAATGACTAACAACCAATGATAATTATTCAAGAAACTATGAAAATTGAGCCTCTGTAAATGGCTGGCTATTCTACCCTTAGCTCGCCAGCTAAGAGGCATCAACAAGGCCGCCCCTTTGGGGGTTTAGCGATTGCAATGAACACCTCACTTAAAGTTCAATCTAAATCAGTTTGGGACTCTGCAAGTTTACTTGGGATTCATCTTGACATACCTTCAATTAGATATTCCTCATTACATTAATTGTTATCTCTTTATATTGGAACCCTGCCAACCTAACAATAGATGAGATGCTTGACGATCTTGACGCATGTTTAGAATTTATTGCTTGCAAACATCAGACTTGTGAGATCATTGTAGGTGGGGATTTTAATTGTGACTGCAGAAATGTGAATGAAATAGGCTCATCTAATTCATGAACTTTAGCGAGTATAAGAGGAACTAAGTTCAGAGAACTTCTAACTGACTGGGACATGGATCTCGTCGTGACTGACATGAAATCAAAAATAACATGGGAAAGAGGAGCGAAGAACTCAATGATAGATTTTATCTATGTCACTCGTAACCTCTTAACTCATATGGCTCCATTAGAAACTGACCAGATATTGATCGGTGATCATGCGCAACTTTCTACATCCTTGAAAATGTAATTTCAACAGCTCGGAGTAAATAGTTCATTAGCAGTGGTTGAAATCAATCGTCCCCAACACTCCATTAGGTGGAACAATGGGTTATGTAATCAGATCATTAAACAGATACCGCTAGAGACAGTGCGATTTGGGCAAGATGGTGTCAACTGCAAAAAATTGTCTGGCGTTGAGTACTCTGAAATAGTTAACACTGTATTGACAAAATTCGGTAAAAATCAAAGTAATGTGAAACACACTCACATCCATGATCAGAAATGTAAACTACTGAAAACGAAAAAAAATAAATCTTTAAGATACTTGAAAAAAAACAATTTAGGTATCGAGGGATTTAGGGAAAGGCGGAGTCAAATCTTGTCTCTCTACAAACAAAATTTAAGGTTTGCCCGTATTTCAAGATACGAGGAGAATTGTGCATTAATACGTGCCATCACGTCACATGATACCCGTGTAATCTGGAGTACCTTAAAAGCTGACTCAAAGTGTTTCACTACCTATGCCAAATTGCATCTCTGATCAGACATGGCAAAACTTCATAACGGCCAAATATCAATTGCCTTATAAATTTCGATTTGCTCATAGTCTATCAGTGGATCCTAATAATATACCCCGGCTTAAGTGGAGCCTTAGTGACATCATTTGGACAATCTCACGGTTGTCGTATTCCAAGGCCGCAGGACCAGACGGGCTTCCGCCCTGTCTTTACAAGGCAGATCCTGTTATGTGGGTTTTATTGATACTGAGGCAAAACAATTAGCGATCTTACTCTTATATGATCTTGAGAAATTAATTGAGACAAAGGGCTTATATTCTAAATTCCAAGCTGGTTTCAGGAAGAGTATGAGTACAACCTTAAATGCAGTTATCCTTGCTCATGTTATTGCAGGGGCAAAAAATAAGAACTCTAATCCGGTGTATATTGCAATGATTGATATGAGTTCATCATTTGATAATGTTGTCCGCAACTTGTGGATGAAAATGTCGGAGATGGGAATTCCGAGTGTATTGATGTATTGGATTATGAAATTGCACACAAATACATCGTACAGAATAAAAATATCAACGGATGGGGGTACCACCGCTCCAATAGGAACAGCATTGGGTTTGAAACAGGGATGCAATCTTGCAGCAACCCTGTTCAACCTTTATATGTCGGATCTTGACAAGAACTGGGAAAGCAAGAACTTGTTCTCTGTGAAGGTTGGGAGTATCTCCCTGAAATGGATCGCCTTCGCAGATGACATTATTTTGTTTGACCCTACCTCGGCAGGGTTACAAACTAAATTAACACTCTTTTAGGAATTTGCAATGGAACATAACCTAACTCCAAATCCGGCAAAAACTGCCATCATGAAATTCGGAGTGAAACAGAAAAAATGCAATTTCAGATGGCATATCATGGACACACAAATATCTTGCATCAACAATGCTATTTATTTAGGGTACCATCTCTCAGCCCAGAATTCTATTAATTCATGGATGGACATTATTAAGTGCAAGACCAGGCCACTCCTTTCGCAAATGAAAAAGATTTACACCCGGTTTTGCAAATTTTCATTAACACCATTAATTGAATTTATGTCACTGAAGACTGAGAGTGTTATCATTTGTGAACTGGATATTTGTCTGTGCGATATGACTACTATGCTGGATTGCTTACAAGGATCACGTCTGAAAGCTGCAATGTTCTTACCAATGTCTATCCCAAATGCTATTATCCGGCACGAATTGGGGTTGGTGGCACTATCGTCCCGATGGAAATGGGGACGACAGTTGTCCAATTATGTGAAAATGCATTATCCACCCACAAATTTGTTAGATCTGGGTATGAATAAGATGCTGGGTGCACAAGCTCCCCTCTCCTTTCATAATCATCATTTGAAAATGCAACAACTTTTGAGTGAAGTGAATATTACAGTGAATGACGTTTATCATCGCCCCTGCTATGCTAAAAAAAAAAACTCTTTGAATTAGATGGGTGTTTAACTATTGACCGGAGTATGACTTATAAATTATATAAGGAATACAGTGCATTCGTCAAGCAGCGCATCCCTCGATATGTGCACAATACACTACTTCCTTGTGAAATTATCAGAAAAGCATATATCCGATTTAGATTTAATCTTTACCACACAAGAGAGAGAACTAAGAATTGGAAAGTAAATGACATAAGATACTCTGTGGGATCTCGCTTTGATGAATGCAACAAACCTTATGAAACATTGAAGCACCTCATACTCTATTGCCCCCATTTTAAAAAAATTAGGACCGCAAGATTGATGAAATTTGTTAACATTGAATATGATGACTGCCTCGAGTTTTTATGGTCTCGAATGATGCAAGGAGCTCACAATCGCTTAATTTATGAATTTTTAAGCATATTGAAAAAGAACTCGCACTGTTTGAAAAATGAAATGCTTAAATGGCAAATTGATTAGTAAATATGTTTTAATACGTTACTGTGGAACTGCAGTGAAACATGTCTATATGTAAAATATGTAAATGATGACTGATATTAATACTGCACAAATTCTATCATGCACCTTGTATTTAAAAAAAAAACAATTCACAGGATTTAATTTATTAATTTTCTATTTTTCGATGTAATGAATTTTTGTACATGGGTTTTATATTTTTGCAAAGGTTGTACATGAATTCTTGTAAATGAACTAAATGCAAATAAAAAAAAAAACTGGACTTCTATCACAGGTAAATGGGTTTCCTGTAAACAGACTATTGATATTGTACATGTATTTAGGCGAGTATTCTTTCTTTTGATCAGTTTTTTGTGAACCTTTTAACATTCCACAACATACCCTGGGGGCATTAAGACACCTTAAATTATACTGATTCATAAGCAATATGTAAACAGTGTATTTTGTTTCGAAAAGGGATAGAAATAAAGTTAGAGAAGGTAATGACATTGAAAGACACTTTTTAATAAGAGCACATTATTTAGAGACACTTGAGGTAAGTAAAACACAACTACATGGACACATTTGACACACATTGACATAACTGTTGAATGAATAGGATATATTATTAATCCACCAATAAAATAAACCTTTGTGGCTGATGTCTAAGCCGGAGGAATAATGGGAATGCTCATAGAAAAAGGGATAGGTCACCAGTGCCCCACTCTTGACATAAGACTAAGACATGTAATGAAACTAGATTTCATTGCATTTAGTCACACGAGTAATTCAATCATATTTTAAACTAACAGTTTATCTTTTGTTGCTCTTATCAAAGTGAAATAGAGCCTGGAGATTCTTATTGTACCAAAGAATATCCCTCCACCTTAACTTGCAGTTGTTAGAAGTAGCCCAATTTATTTTAAACAAAATAAGGAACAGTTTTTAGCTTTTTTTAATTTGCGACTGTTGCTTGTGCTGTTGAGAGCAAAGTTTCTTCAGTGGTGGAGCCTACTGTTTATTGATTGGTATGCTCTTTCATGCTGCTGGGGCAGTTTGGTAAGACTGTTGAATGAAGAGTAGGAATGATCTGATGGATTAGACTATTATTTCACTTTCATTCACAGATTTGTGAATATTGGAAGCTATTCATGCCTTTGTTATGTTATTTGAAGGACTAACTAATATTCAATCTTTGATTTATATGGTGTTCTTGATAGGGAATTTGCATATATCAGGCCTGAACTGCAGTAACGTTTTCTTTTTCAGCACTGTTGCTCTCCAAGTTTGGAGATACCCAAATTCTATGGCCTTCCAAATATCTGAGTAGGTTTCATCCTTTTACCGATCCTAGATTCAAGCTAGTATATTTGTTTCTCAGCAAACAATCTATTACACAGCAAGGCTTTTTAATATTAGTTTGGAATCTGTCCGGATCTTGTAGATCCTTTGGTTTTCGAGGGAGAGCAAAAGCGATAACCAGTGTGTGAAAGGGGTACTTTTGTCAACGACTTTGACCAGATTTTGATTCTCCAAGCTTTCGAATAATTCAAATAACCTGACGATGTCCCACCTATTCGTGTCTACTTATTATTTATTATTGACTTACTCCTGCAGGTGTCTATTTTTGAATTTAATTCAAGCATAAACCCACCCGATCCTAGTGGAGAAGAATGATTTGGTCTTCTGCCAAACGTTTTCTTCTCAATTATAATTTCAGACATTTTCTTTTCTCGTTGGTCACTCCGCAATGCAAACGTTTGTATTAGAAACCACTTGTACAATCGTCGTATCTTGTTGATTGGAGGTACGCTTTTGAAAATTGCTTCATTTTGTCTGGTGCTCCGTCGTAGTGGTTGAGTACGTTTTTTTCTTGTGATTAAAATGGTGGGGTCATTAACTTGCACTGACATACTGCTGTCTATTTTAGCACTGAAACGGCGCCTTTCCGTAGATGGCATTCTTCCTATTTCAATCGTGAGGATCTGCACCATTTTAGTTGGCACAGTTAATAAATCTTTTGTTTTTTATTTTAGTAAATGTAGCCTTATTAGCAAATATAACTTAATCCATTTACACTGGATATAAATACGGAAAGAAGCATTGTGTTCATTGATGCTTATTGTACATAACGCCAACCTGGTGGAGTATTTTTCAGTTAGTAAAATATACATGAAGGGTTCCCTTTATGAAATAATTGATGGAGCCCCATTTAAACCCTACGCCAAGTATGGGTACTGGGGCGGTTTTGTATTGAAGCCATTAGTGTAACAAATTGCCCCTTTCTTTCTTTTAAATGTTCTTTACTTTTTTATTTTTGTACCTCTGACAAGCAGCTTTCTTTGCAGTAGAAAAGAATGGCGAAACAATGTTTCATAAATGCCATAGAAATTAACCAGTATATCTAATATATTTACCCATTCCAATTTAGAGATGTATTTCCAGAGTGTTTTTACTTGATAAAACTTCTGAAAGGGTCTGGGTTACCAAAATGCAATTTATGCACGATTTCTTTGAAACAAAACAGTCGAACTTTTTTCCACTTTCAAATATTAGTTATCCTAGAGGCATTACCATGGAATTAGTAGAGTACATTTATTTACTAGCGGTGGGCGTGCTTAGTGCATTAATCATGAAATCTGTTTTATTGAAGCAGCAGCGGACATACAATTGCAGGTTAAGCTTGCTGCACTCTTTGTTCATCACTATTCTTCGTCAGTAACACAATCAGCACCCCTTCTCCAGTGACATGATGAGAATGGCACGCATAGTACATATCTGCATTTCAGGGCCATAGATTCTTTTTTAGAAAACATTTTTTTTAAAATTTGCATTTAAGTTATAATACAACGTAAACCCTCTAACCACCCCACCCCAGCTGGACGTCCTTGTAATAACTCTTTACATGGTACACATGATAAACAACTCAATCAACAAATTTCGAGAACCTGCAGACGTTGAGGACAATGCTGTAAATTCATTCAGATTGTGAAAAGTCAAGCACCTCTGCCCATTCCTTGGAAAACTTGTTTTTTCACCTTGAATTACACAAGTAGTCCACTCTAATGCCACAGACCTTTTGAAACCATTCATTTTCCCCTGGAGGATCCCTATACTTCCACTTTTGTGAAATTCCCAATAACGCAGCCAACTGCACAACCACAAATGTTGTACATCTTTGTTTTGAGTTGTGACGCATGTTGAAATCCAAGAACAATAGATTTGATTTCATGGAGCACGGTTTTGCTACCCCGCACAATTGTTGCATTCATTCGTCTGTCTGCCCAATAGTCCGCCAACACCAGACAATGCCACCAAACATGCCACCAGCCCCCAATCGCCCCAAATTGTCTCCAACATTGAACCGACACGGAGGGTGTTATCTTATGCTGGCGGGCGGGTGTGTAGTGCCACTGGGTTAATAACTTATACCAGAATTCTCGCAGTTGTATAGAATGAGTGCATTTGGGAATGTCCTTCCACAAATCTTGCCATTCCTTGTGTGTGATAGATACCCCCACAGTACATTGCCATCTAGATTTATAATGCCACGGGAGAGTAGAAGATGGTTCATTTAGGTTTTTGTAGAATATTTGATATCAAAGCCTTTATTACCTGGGTTTGTAGTAAGACATTTTTCAAAAGGAGTGAGGTCCCTGATTGCCGCCTGTTTGATGGGGGGGGGAGCAGTATCTAGTGGCACACTTGATATTGAAAGTACTACCTGTCCTCCAAGCCAAAATCCATGTTACACTGTGTGAAGGTTTTGCACTCCCTACCCATAAACAAATCCAGAATTGTCCTGCTTCCATTTAGAAAAAGCCTGATCACACCCCAGAGGGAATTTGGGGTTAAATATTGGGGTCAAGGGAATGTTGTTAAACCATTGCATCCTGCCGCCCCGTCTCATATCTTCTCAACCAAATGTGTAATCTTGCTCCTATGAATATTGGGGAGGCGTTCTTTTTTTTCATGCCATAACCCGTCCCCTAAATTTGGGCCTCCCAATACCCGTTCCATTTGTAGCCAACATTTCTCTTCCCCCGACCAATCTTTGATAATACGCAGCTGTGCTGCCTGATAAAATGTAAATAGATCTTGAAGACCCAAACTTCCCTTCGCAGTGTGGGCAGTCAGAACCTCATTAGCCACTCAAAGGGGTTTATTATTCCAAATGTATTCACATTTTTCTGCGTAGCTATTAAAGAAATGTCTTGCGGATTTGAATTGGAAGTGCCTTGAAAAAATATAATATTTTCAGGGGAGATTAGTCATTTTTATAACATTGATCTGTCCAAGCCAAGAAATTCACCCCGGGCCCCATTTTACGAGTTGAGTTGTGATAGTTTTCATCAAAGGGGGGGGGGAAGTTAGCTTCATATAAGCCTTCCACATTCGGAGTTACCGTTGCACTCAAAAGCTTAATCTGACCCTGAGCCCACCCAAATTTAGTTTGAACGAGGACACTGTAGAAGAAGGTAAAGGTAGTTAATATTTCTGATTTAGCCATATTAACTTTCAGACCTGCTACCAAGCCATAGTGCTCCAATTCTCCTTCTGTCCCAGGCATTGATGTATCTGGTTTCGAAATTACCAATAACCTATCAGCGTATGCCATGATTTTGTGTATTGTACCCCCAAATTGTATGCCGTGTATATCTGGCGTTGGACAGATTTTTGCCAGATTAGGGTCCAGTCCTATAGCGTACAATAAAGGGGACATGGGGCACCCCTGTTTTGTTTCACGCTGAAGGGTAATTGGGGAGAAAGTTCTCCATTAATTGGCAATCTCGCCACTGGAAGATTATAATTTTACTTTGATTCGGGCCGTGAACTGGGGACCAAACTCCATTTTATCCGTAACCTTGAAAAGGCACGGCCGCTCGACGCGGTCGAAAGTCTTTTCGGCATCCTATGATGAGGGAAACGCAGGAATCTGTCCATTTGCCACCTTTTCCAGCACATGACATAAGCGCTGTATGTGGTCTGTTTTTTTTTATAAAACCGGACTGGTCCGGCTGAATGATGGAAGGAAGCAAAGCCTCCATCTTATTAGCAAGAATTTTCGAGTATATCTTGGCATCAAGGTTAATAAGGGCGATAGGCCTTTATGACCCGCACCTTACTGGATCTTTACCCGGTTTTGGTATAAGTATTATTTTTGCCTCCTCCATCAGGGGTGTGGGGGGGGGGAGGATACTACCTGAGCTGATAAATGAGTTAAAAACCTAGACCAACCTTGGGGCCAACAGCTTACAGAATATTTTATAAAATGGAACAGAGAACACGTCTGGTCCAGGAGACTTTTATTTAAGGGAAACTATTTAATAACATTGGTTACCTCTTAAATACTAATATCCTTTTCTAAATTATTTGTCTATCCGTGAGATCTGGAAGCGATTAACTGTCTACAAATATAGGAGCTGACATTGTTCATCCAGATTTTCAGTATGATATAAGTGCGAATAAAACAAGTGATATAATTTGAGGAGTTTCAGTACCATCCGGTATTTTATCTATTGGATAATTTGTGATGCTACATTCTGATGCAATTGTCTCGCCAGCAAAATATCTGCTTTATTGGCCTTAAAATAATGAGTGATGCATGTACAGCAAGGATTTTTCTGCCTTTTTCGTTAGGAGCAGATTAAGTTTAGCTTTCTCTATTCTATATGCTTTCAAAGTCGCTCGATCAGTGTGCATTTGTATTCTATTAAATACATGTTGTAGTTCTGCTGTTCCAACGCTGTTCTTTATTTGTTTGTGCCGCCTCTGCTATTAGGGTCCCACGGATTAAATCCTTGAATGCATCCTATACCATGTTAACCGAGATATCGGAGTCTCATTCTGATCAAAACATTCCTCTATTTTATCCTCTATTTTCCCCTTAGCCACTGTATCCTGAAGTCCTGCGGATGGAAAGTGCCACAGCCATTGTATCATCCATTCTAGATCTAATTGTAAAGTCAGTGGGGCATGATCCGATAATGCAATAGGGAGACAAATCATAGAGGTGACTCTACCCAGTAGGGTTTTAGTGATCCAAGCATAATCGATACGGGAGAACAATGTGTATCCTTTCGATTCTCCATCAAGGCCGGCCACACATCTACCAAAGCCAAGTTGGCAAACTTTTGTTTTAACAAATTAGTAGGTGTAGTGTGTATTGAGGTGACCGTGCTACAGTTTCGTACGGGGTCCCAAACTATATTAAGGTGGTCTACCACTATTATTTCCCCCTCACTGTATGTTTCGTGTTGAGTGATCAGTGATTTCAAGAATCTCTGCTGTCAGTGTTAGGTGCGTATATCAACGCCACTGTTACCTTTTTGGGGCCGATCTTTAGGATAGCAAAAAATGGTAAAAGAACGTCCGCCACTTTAGTCTTAGCATTGGCTTGAAGCACCAGCGGAAATCGACAAAGCCGCAATTTGTGCTGGTCTGCTAAACATGTATACGTCTCCTGGATCGCCACCAGAGGTCATTTAACTGCCTACTCTTCGCCCGTGTGTTCAAACCTCAGATATTCAAAGTCAAGCATTTAAACTGTCCCATTTTAGTGTTGAGATATTAGCAAGCTCTATTCCACGCTTTTCAGCCCATTTGCATAACTTATCCCAAAAGAACCATGTAGACCTTCCTCATGACCCCACCCGTTAAACCCTCCAAAACCCAAACTTGTCGATAACATACCCCAATCATAGTCTCCTGGTGTGAGCCACAGTTCCTAACAAACTCGGGGGGCATCTGGCCCCAGCCATGAACCCACTAATATCCCAGGACAACGTGCAGGGTGTCCTAACAACCCCATCTGTTACCTTAAGATTCCAGAGAGATCCACATCAACTTCTCCATGTTCGATAAAGATTTATGGCAGCTTCTGAAACCTTCATGCTTCCTAGAGTAACCAGTGTTCGTACCTTAATCAGTCTCTTTGGGAGGTGGCCCCCTGAAACGAGCCTTCCAATCCTTTTGTAATTGCATCTGGTTCCTCCCTCGCCGCGTCACAACCGACAAATCCCATGTTTTTGATTGCTGAGATGTGAGACCAGATCCAGAGGCTATTGCTCCTTCACCTTCTCTTCAACCTTCAAAAGTGCCAGTCCAGCTTCTTGGGACGTAACCCTCCATTGCGTGCCGTTGATTGTGAATAGGATACCAAAAGGAAAAGTTGATCTATATTTAATCCCTCGGTCTTGCAGTGCTCCGACAACTAGTTGCATCTTGCACAGTTTCTGGAGTGATATGGGAGAGATCCTGAAACAGCTGAATATCTGTCCCATTATACGTGATCATACTTGGCTCTCAGGCAGTTCTCAATATGTTTTCCACCATTTGCGAGGTCAGAGTACCCCGGATTATCTTCAATCTATGAAGTAGAGGATTCTGACCAGGAAACCTTCAGGTTGCAGAGGTCCACACTACCTGTTTCAGAGGATTTTACCTCTGAGGAAAGAAGGTTGAAAGACCTACAGGAATCATTACATGAGGCAAGTGGGCTGGACACTTCCCCAGAAGTGGAGTTTGTCAAACCAGACCCAGGGGAACATGCCGAAACACCCTATAGAACCCTGATGGCAAGGATTATTGAATTTATGGGTTGGTCTGCGCCTTCACCTGTTTTTCAACAGGATGACCTGACAGACATACTAGACAAAGGTCCACGGGAGGATCCTGTGGTCCCCTTTCATGCAGCCTTGCAAAGGAAGATTTCATCAAATTGGCAAACTCCTGAGGTTATCCCTGCAGTCAATAAAAGATTGTCAGCCAAGTATAGGGTAGCTGCAGCTGACCCTGAATACTTATCAAAACGCCCAACTCCAGAGAGCTTGGTGGTTCAAGCGGCAACTTCATCAAGCAGCAGATCCGCTTACCCTACTGTCCCTCAGGATAGAGATGACAAAAGGTACGATTGTATGGCAAAAGTCTTTTCTGCTTGTAGTATGGCATTAAAGTCCATCAACGCCACCTGTATGCTCGCCAGGTTCAGTCATACACTGTGGGAGAGTGCTTCATCAGCGGCTGACTGCATACCGGAAGGAGAGGAAAGGGAAGCATTTCTTAACATTATTAAAGATGGCAAAGATGCCATGTGCGAATCACTTCAAACTGGCATCGATTCGCTGACAGTAGCAGCAGGGCCATGGCGGCAAGTACGACAATCCGCAGGCATGCGTGGTTGCGAAAGTCTGGCTTTGCTCCAGATGTACAGGCCAGACTTTTGAATATGCCCTTTGACGGCTCTTCTTTATTCGGTAAAAAGGCTGATGACAGTCTGGAAAAGTTGCAAACATCTAAAGCAGCGGCAAAATCTTTAGGAGCTGCAATCCGCCAAACTCCTTTTCGCCCCTCGGGAACCTCTGGGAGAGGAAAGTCCTTTTGCTGCTATTCAGCATTCGGGAAAGGCAGAGGACAGCCAGCTCAAAGAGGCCAAAGGAGATCCACCTGAGGTGGACGGGTCAAAAGTGCTAAAGCCGCAGCAGGTGCCTCTTTACCCTCGGCATCTGCATCAGCCGCCCCCAAACCACTCTGAGGTCTTTCCACACAAAACACCTGTAGGGGGCAGGTTAACTCGCCATCTGACGGAATGGCAGGCTATTACGTCAGATGCTTGGGCATTGGAGACAGTTGCCCAGGGTTACTGCCTACCCTTTCTACACATCCCTCAGTCATCCACCGGGGCACAGCTCTCTAAAAGTTCCAGATCCGCTCCTCTTGCAGGAAATTATAGTCCTGCAAGAGAAAGGTGCCATAGAACCGGTACCTGTAGCGGACAGGAACAAGGGCTGGTACTCCCCATACTTTCTCATACCAAAGAAGGACGGAGGACTGAGACTGTTAGGCAGAAACCTGTGCAGTTCCCTTAGGGACCACTGCAAAAGATTTAAGACTACAGGTGTTAGCAGTAAACCCACTTGGTAGCAGTCTGTACCACCCAGATTTACCTGTAGCTGTGGCTGAGCAGTCGGACTTCCCTCAAGAAGAGCTAGGCAGTATGCAAACGTATACTCAATAGGCACTCAGATACAATAATACAAGCAAACACTGACCAGAGCTTTGATATCAAAGTATATAAGTCTTTATTGATAAACACACAGTTGAAACACTCCAGCACTCTTATTGTAAAATATTCTAAACACAGTTACTATTATGATATATACACCCCTTTTTCCCTTATTAGAAAATCACAGTAAGACACCACTTATTTTCATACAGAGGTGAGCGCTTAACTAGATTACTCTACTAAGGTTGTGAAAAAGGGAGGGAAAAAGACAGAATATGCAGGATTACACCACTCTACGATTCAGGAACACTTATCAGCAAGGCAGAGAGCAAAAAGTCACTGGTGAGCCAAAGTCCAAAGGCTGGGCCCACTCTTAGAGAGAGCAGAGCACAAATGCGCCCAAGATCACAGTTACACTAGGCTTAGAAAGTCTTGCAGAGGGTTCAGAAAAGAGTTTAGAGAGGCTTAAGAAAGTTTAGCCAAGGTGTGTCCCAGGCTAACCCAGGTTCGAAAGCCGGGGGCTAAATCTACCCCGTACAGTCGGTTGCAAGGGAAGCCAGGCGGGACACGGTACCTTAAGTGGGAAGGATCCTCCAGCGGTTGCAAGTTGCGTCGTCGTCCAGGGGAAGAGAAGATCTCGACGTGGAGGAAAGATGCAGGTCGTTGCACTACCAGGGCAGAAACCAGCCGCGGAGTTTTCCGGTAAAAGGTGGTACCTTTATCTCGCGTTCGTGGTATCCCGGTTGCCGGGGTGCTTAGCACGGGCAAGGCGGCCACGAGATATGTCGGGAAAGCGAAAAGGCGGTGAAACTGGTTATCCCCACCAGTCAAAGGAAGAAGACTCTCCGGCGGGAGATCTCCTCTGTCGTTGGGAAAAGTGGTGAGACGGTCCAGCAGGGCTCCACCAGTCGTGGTGTCGTGGCAGGTCGGCTCAGCTTCTCCCTCGTTGGATTTTTAGGTCCTGTGGCGACTTCTGAAGTTCCAGTCCCCAAAGCCCTGCTTTTATGCAACAAACCCCCATTCACTCAGCCTAGCTGTCACTCAAACATGCTAAGTGGTGAGCCGGCCGGCTCACCACTTGGGCCAATCAGGACGGAGTGCGACTTGAGTTGCCTAGACAACTCAGTCCAGGGTGCCTAAATTCCCCTCCACCCCTCCTAAGTACCCCAGACACAGTGGCACCACTTTGGAGGGCTTCTGTGGAGAAGCCCGCCAAAAAGTGGAACAAAGGGCTCGACTTGGGTTGGAGTCACAGAAGAGAACACAAACGCCATTTTAGAATCAAGTTTTGGCAAAAAATACCAACCGGAGAATTAATATTAATTAAATAAACCGGCGGTATGTTCGAGGCTACCTTAAATAATTAAATAAAGATAGTAGCCTAAAACAATGGGAAATCCCATAGGAAAATATTCGCGGTTGAATATAAAAAGTAGTATCCACTGCCACCAGCCAAAACTCGATCAGTGGGAACGGAGACGTGCCCCCTCGACTAACAGACCCTGGGGCAATCGAATTGCCCCAGCCAGTACGTCCACAATATGATGGTTTGTACTGGTTCTGTTCAGAATTTAAGACTAGTAAAGTCAATGGTGACTTTACATGCCCTGGGAGACAGTAGTCAGTCCCAGGGTATGGAGTTTATACTCGGGGGTCACTATGACACCCCTGTGTTACTGCACGGAGGGTGCTGTGTAACACACATCACAAAAACACATGAAACCCTATGGAGTAAAAGGCCCCATAGCCCATTAAACACATCTAGATTCAAAGAAACCCACTCAAATCATTATTTATTTTATTTTATTTTTTACATTTATAGAGCGCACTGCAGCCCATAGACATTGAGGCATCAAGTCAAAGAGTGAGGGTAAAAGAGTCTCACTCTTGGCAGGAGAAGAAAATAAACCCCAAAAAATCCAGCAAAGCTGCTGGGGGACTCACTAGGTTAGGAAATTCAGCCTAAACAGAGAATTCTCCCTAACAGAGACCCATCCTGCACTTATGAGAATTGAACAAGTTGCTCAGGAAGGACAAGTTCAAGATGGTAACTCTCTCTCAGATCGTTCAGGCCCTCCAGCTGCAGGACTGGCTGGTATCTCTGGACCTTTAGGATGCTTATTTCCATGTGCCAATCCATCTCACACACAGGAAATACCTGAGGTTCGCAATTGGCGGCTCTCATTATCAATTTCGAGTTGTGCCATTTGGGCTGACCTCCGTCCCGAGGGTTTTCACCAAGCTAATGTCGGTAGTGGCTGCGAGTCTAAGGAGGGAAGGGATCCACGTCTACCCCTACCTGGACGATTGGCTGATCAGAGCTGTATCTTCGGAACAAGCTCAGATCCAGCTAGATTATGTCAGCCACTTCCTTCACAAACTGGGCTTCTCCCTCAATTTAAAGAAGTCACAGATGATACCATCACAGAGACTCCAGTTCATTGGAGCGGTCCTGGACACTTCCCTGGGAAAAGCCTCGCCACCAGAGGCGAGGGCTCAAGATATTCTGCAGATGGTCAACAAGTTTCAAAATGCCCAAAGTCTCCCAGCCTTCGACTTTTTGAAGTTGCTAGACCTCATGGCATCCTGCATCTTCCTTGTGCCAGAGGCTCGCCTTAGAATGAGATCTCTTCAGTGGGCACTGAACTCAGTGGTCGCAATTCTCAGGGAGAATGACAGATCTCCTCCGGATTCCGGACAAGGTAGCCTACGACCTTCAATGGTGGGCCTATCCAGAGAACATCTTGAAAGGAGAACTGTTTGGCAACCATGGCCGGAGATAACAGTAGTCACAGACGCCTCATGGGCGGGGAGCCCATGCCAATGACTTGACCATCAGCGGTCGTTGGTCTCCATCAGAGTCCAGACTACACATCAACCTATTAGAGCTGACAGCGATCAGACTAGCGCTGAAAGCTTTCCTGCCATCAGTACAAGGAAAGAATGTCCTTATAATGACGGACAACACGGTGGCCATGCACTACCTCAACAAAAGAGGAGGCGTAGGGTCACTGCCACTGTGCAGAGAGGCAATGCAGCTCTGGTTTTGGGCAATTCAGGAAGGAATCTCTCTATCGGCAGTCCACCTAGCCGGAGAGAAGAACTTGACAGCGGACGCTCTGAGCAGGCAGAGCACAGTCTCCCACGAGTGGGAGCTAGCTCAGGAAGTCCTTCAAGAGATCTTGTGGAACCCCTCAGGTGGATCTGTTTGTCACCAGCACCAACAGGAAGTGTGATCTGTTCTGTTCAAGGGAATTTCCCCTGAGAGGAGCTCTAGGGGACGCGTTCGTAGTGGACTGGGAGGTCCCACTTTACTCGTTTCCACCAGTCCCTGTTATTCCTCAAATGATCAGGAGGTTGAGAAGATTACAGAAAACTATGTTCCTAATTTCCCCGGACTGGGCCAGGAGAACGTGGTACCCGGACCTTCTAGATATGTCCATCTGTCCTCCAATTTGTCTTCCACTCAGAGAATCTTCTCTCACAGAACGGAGGTCAGGCTCTCCATCCAGACATCAGAACCTTCACGCTTGGCTTCTGAAAGGTTGAGGTACAAGGATTAGGACCTTCCTGATGACATCATGGAGGTGTTGCTTTCGGCCAGAAGGCCAGCAATAAAGTCTTTATACCGCTGCCGTTGGAACAAATTTTGCAGCTGGTGTAGAGAAGAGAATATCAACCCTTTTTCATGTGGTACACCAACGGTGTTATCATTTCTACTCTACTTGGCAAACTCGGGCCTTCAAGTTGGCACTGTAAAAGGCTATCTCGCAGCGCTTTCAGTCTTCAAGCGCACTGCGGAGGAACCATCGGATTTCAAACTACTTCTAGTAATACAAATTCTCAAGGGATTAACTAATGTTTATCCGTCAAGACCATTCCAAGTTCCCTTATGGGACTTTAATTGAGTCTTAAATTTCCTAATAGGTACTCCATTCGAACCACTCCACTCTTGTTCGCTGAGATTTCTCACTCTCAAAACTGTCCAATTGGTAGCACTAACATCTGCTAGGAGGGTGAGCGAATTACAAGCTCTTTCTTGTAAACCCCCCATACAGTTTTCCATAAGGACAAAGTTGTCCTACAGGTGAAGCCTAATTTCCTCCCAAAGGTGGTTTCTGAATTTGACATCACTCAGATAATTACCTTACCTTCGTTCTACCCTCCTCCCCATCTGGGGAAAGAGGAAGAAAGGCTACATAGGCTGGACCCAAGGCGAGTGCTGAGCTTTTACATCAACAGACTGGCTAGGATTAGGCAAGCAGACCAACTGCTTGTAGGATATTCAGGTCAGAAGTTGGAACTACCCTTAACAAAACAGACCATTTCCAGGTGGATTATTTTGGCCATTCTGGAATGTTACAAACTGGCAGGGAAAGAGCCAACCCAAAATCTTAGGGCTCATTCAACCAGGGGTATCGCAGCCTCTTCAGCCCTCCAAAGCGGGGTACCGGTACGAGACAAATGTGCGGCTTCCACATGGTCATCCGCACATACATTCACAAAATTTTACAACCTGGATTCCTCCACTTGTCAAGAGACCAGATTTGGCAAAGCCGTATTACATTCGGTTAATTCCTAAAAGGGACACATGACATTATTACTCCCACCTCCAATTACATGCCACTGCTATGGGAGTCGATCAAAGATGAGGAATACTCCGGAGGACACAATCCCTTCGAAGAACAAGTTACTTCTTACCATGTAACGTTCTTTCGATGGGATGTTCCTCCGATGTATTCCTTATCGCCCCTCCCATCCATCCCCGCAGTGATACTTCCCTTGTGGTTGCAGCTTACGCTCCTTCAAGGTCAATAACCCATTCAGGCATGACTTATCTTATGCTACAAAACGGAACTGGGCAACGGACGCTGCACGTGCTTATTTATTGGCATGGTGACGTCGGCGCCGATACGGTGGCTGTCGAGGGACATCGACTCGGCGGACGTCGACGCGCAGCGCCCTCTACAGAGAAGAAATTTCCGAGGCCAGCAAGCTGGAGACGAATTATCAAAGATAAGGAATACGTCGGAGGAACATCCCATTGAAAAAACGTTACAAGGTAAGAAGTAACTTGTTCATCTAGTGTAGATTGAGAGGACCCCTGACGCCATGTAGGTTCTCCTGTTTCCAAACCCCTATTTTTCTCATATATCCTTTCCAGATCCCAGGATGAAAGGAAGTCCCACCAATATTTGCCCTTCCATAATATACTCTGCTTAGATTGTCCAGCCCTCACATTCCCTGGGTTAATGTATGGTCTGCATTGAAATCTCCTGCTAATATAATGTGAGCTCCCTCATAATCCATCTTCACCGTCGTGAGTATAAAATGTAAAATTTCTGTGAACTCTTGGAGGTTCGTGCTGGCTGGGTTCCAATAAATATTAATGAGCACCGAAATGGCGCTAGGTACATTTAGTTCTATCTGTACCTTACAGGCTTGTATGCCTACCACGTTATTGCACAGTGGTACAATTTCTTTGATGTTTGAGTTTTTAAGTAATAAGAGTCCTCCTGCCGGTATCCCTTTCAGTTTTTGCAAAGCCCTGAGGTTTAAGACTGTGAAACCCTCTATCTCGATGGGGTTTAACGAGCCAGGTCTCCTGGAATAACAAAATATTATTTTGAAACAGATCCTTTTTTAGTTTCTTTTTCTTTAAAAAGCTGGGACCACTCGTATTCCAAGAGACTAGTCTTAAACCCTTTTGTCTAAAGACTATTTTGCTCTTCCCAGAGTTTCAAAAAGATTTGTGAAATGATCTCAGGGAGTTTCGTTATGAAGTTCTCATTTAGCTTAGGCCCTTGTATCGTACTCCTTGGTGGTTCTTTCAATGTTCCGGCCACTCCTGCAGAGTTAGATTCATCCTCCAGTCCTGTTTGTATATTGGGGCGATTTCTAGACCTGTCTTCCTCTTCTAACTCCTATACCAACAAGTCTGCTCTGGCCAACTCCTTTTTGTTACTGAAAAGGGCCTGTTGGGCTCTTCTTGAGTTTAGACCAACCTCCACATAAAATTTGTCATCAGTTGCCGGAAATTTAACATACTCTGTCTTCTGAAGCAAAGAGAAACAGATTGTAATTTTGCCTAATTTCCGGCAGCAAAACTGATCTGGAAAGTGATGTATACCTATTTGGTCTCTCAAGTCTTAGCCAAGCTTGCTATTTCTAAATCTGTTTTCCTTACAGTTGTATGATAGAATCCATCAGGCTCCTCTCTTTCTCCACTCTGTGGATGAGGCTCTAGGTTTTAGATTTTCCCAAGCCCTTCCGACAGTCAACTTCATTTAGTGCAGACCTAGTTGGCACTTCATCAAGAATAAGGGGTGGCTGGGAGGGTACAGATGGTAATGTTGGAATTACTGGTTTCGCAACTGGTTTTAAGGAGATGGGAGCCAATTTGATGTAAATGTTTGAAATTTTTTGTAAGTCCACACAACTGATTTTATCTTTTTCTTCTCTTTGAGCCTTATTTTTAAAAAATATTGGGGGCTAGCTTAATATTTGTATGGCCCACTTTTGGATTTTGATTGTTAGAAACTACAGTCACAGAAGATGTAGGTTCAGTTTGCATACCCATATTTGAGGTTTGTACTTTGATGCCGCTAGATCCCTCACTAATTCTTGCAGGTTTTTTTTTTTTTTCCATTTTTACCAGGACCCCCTTTGCTGGTACTTGGTTTGATTGACTTTGTACTCTGAGAAGGTTCTATAACTGAAGATGTTGCAACAGCAAGATCTAATGATTTCTCCTCAATCGGTATTGGCAATTTTTTCAGGAATGAGTTTGTCCTAATTTTTTGGGGGCTGTTTTTTTTTTATTTTTAGATTTTTTCAAAGTTTTCTCCTACTGTGGATATAGACGGATGTCCTGAACACTACCGCTCTTTTTCTGCTTTTGCCGCTTTCTTCTCTTGGGGTTTTTGAGAATCCGAGGACTCAAATTTGTTTCCCTGGTCGAACAGTCATGAAGGTATTCAGCATTTGCTTTTAGTGGACTCTCCAAGATCTCTTCTATTCCTTCAATGTCTACATTTGTAAGTCTTCTAAATTCTTCTAAGACTGAATCTGACAGCGGAGTATCATCGAAACAATCAAAAGGACCTTCTTTGATCTGTATCTGACTCTGGATTTTAAGATTTTGAATTTCTACTGGGAGATTGTCTTTAAAGTTCTTGTGTTATAACATTACCCTTTGCCTCCTCCTTTAATAAGATATGCATTTGGGCGATGTCCAGTCCTTGTTTCACTCCCTCTATTTGTGAGTCTTTTATGGTCGGAATCAGAATTGTATTCATGATGTTATTCAACTCTGTCATTGTAGATTCATTCATTGAGACTTCATTCGAAAGTTCCAACAGAAGACCTGCTTGGGTTTGTACTTCTGTTTTTAGAAGTTCAAACACTGAAACCAGGGAATTAAGAACAAAACTCGGGGCTGCCAGCGTACTTTCATTAGCCGAAGAGGGCACCACGGAAGATGGAGTTGTGGGCCCTTCGTGTTCATCCTGAGGTCTAGGCATTCTTACTCTGTTTTCTGAGATATTGTTCGGTGACGACACAGTTGCCTGGGAGCATTCTGTAGAAGGAGATCTTTCGGCATCCTCATGATTTGGATCAGAAAACTGCCAGGTAATATCTGTAGTTTCAGCTAGATCATTTGTGCTCTTATTCCTTTTTCTGACAAAATGATCATTAATTCTACTTTGAATTTTTTTTGTTGTTAATGTGTATTCCAACCCTCTTTTCCAATCCTTTTGAATAAGGGATGAGGGGATAATTGCCTCAGTTACCTGCTGTCTGACTGTATGAATAAGGGCATGAGTGACCAGTGGAGCTGGCTGAGGTATGCCTGGGACAGAGGTAATACACTACTGGAGCCGCCACACTCTCTCCAACCCAGTATGAACCATCTTGGTCGGCCATGTCATCCGTTAGGGGTGAGCTCCGAAGTCTCTTTTATCGCCAAACCAGTCGATTATGAATAAAACAGGTGGGTAGCAAAAGTGCTTAAAGAAGCGAGTTTACAGTATGAACCACCAAAGTAAAGTAGAATAATTTATGTCTCAAAAGTACCTTATGCACCCAAGCGCCAAACAGCCGCACAACAGCCAATGGGCTTGTCTCCGACGGGCTTAACGCCGCGAGGGTGGATGGCTCAGCGTTTTAAAGATGTGGAAACTCACGTGATACGTAACGTGTATGGCACAAGCCCCGCCTCCTCCAGGAAGCTCACAGGCACCAGCAAGAGCCCCTTCACGGCTCGCAATGCTGGTTGGCAGGGTCAAACAACGTTTGTTTAGCAGCACAACAAGGATCAGATAATGCAGTTAACGCAGCAATGTTCGCCCCTCAAGCGGAGGGCTCGGCGTTTTGAAGATGTGGAAACTCACGTGATGCGTCACAAGCCCCGCCTCCTCCAGGAAGCGCACAGGCACCATCAAGAGTCCCTTCACTGCTCGCAATGCTGGTTGGCAGGGTCAAACAACGTTCGTTTAGCAGCACAACCAGGATCAGATAATGCAGTTAACGCTGCTGCTGGGCTAAGCATGATTGGCACGACTACCAAGATCTCACTCCTTAAAATCTCTTTAACAGCCAATTCTCACAGCACTGTTCGCCTGCTGCAGAGCTTTCCTACGCCCTTTAACTATCTAGTAACTAACACAACTTCGCTCTCCACGTGTTATTCTCCGCTGCAGCCGCAGCTGTTGGTACTGTCCGTTCAGTGTACAATTGGAAACTTCTTCCACAACTGCGAAGGCCAGGATCATGACGTGTCCTGCGCTGAGTCAGTGGGGGGGGGGGGGGTGTTACATCCTGCCTCAGCCTGTGAATTGCGAGTGCCTGCGTCATGCATATAAATCAAGTATATTTCTGGGTCTCCAGCCACAAACGCCTCGCGACGCCATTCCGCATCAGCAACTAAAGGTGTCATATTTCCCTCCAGTGAAATAACATACTGGGAGAGATACAAAAGCGGTCGCAAGAGTTGCATGCCACGCCCTTTCCGAGCCCATCTCTATCTCGGCAAGATTCTTTTTCCTTCAAGCTGCAGTCGAAGTTGCCACCTTCTGCAGCCTAGATATAGGGTCTCAGCTTGCCCCCTATCCCAAACTGATTATGATAGCTCCCCTCCCCCACTGCATATGTCTGTGGTTTCTTGGTACCGGTCACCGTACCTTTGACTGGCATCTGTCAGGTGATGACTGAAAAAAGGCTCTCGGGGAGTGTAAAGGTCAATTGGAGGTGGAGAGGTTGCCTTCGAAGCGTTCAAAAAGAATCGATGAGTCGAGGGATTCTCCTCGACGTAAAAAATCTAAACTGTCTATATCGAGATGTCGATCAGGCCATTTTTTGTCTTTGAAGAAGGCCAAGAAACTGCGTCATTGGTCACCTTCGATTTCCAGTGATTCCTCGGCCTAGGTAATCAAGTGCCCAACTAAATCGGACTCCCCAGTAAAACGGGATGCATTTCATAATGGGATGCTCATTCTTCGAGAATGCGGCCCGACCCCCTCGAAGGACGAGCAGAAAGCGTATGCCCCTGACGATCTGCATAAAAACGACAAAGGGAAGTCGAAGACGAAATCTTCAAAACCGAGCCATAAGCCGGAACTGTATCGAGAGAGATTGAGGGCTTTGACAAGTCAGGAATCCAATGCATTAAGAGTTCCTTCAAAGAAGCATAAGAAGTAGACTCCTTTGCTGACACCATCGGAGCGTTTGACACAGTATCCAAGTAGATGCCGACAAAGGCGACCCTGACTTCGAAGTCATCGTCGACGATTGCTTCGAGATTGTCGAAGCCAGTGGTAATACATCTATGGCCATTTATGAGGGTAATTAACATTCAGATAACGCACCACCGTTTGGGTTACAGTGTGGCACTCCTAATGTGCCAGATTAAAAGACTTCTAGGACAACCTTCAGTCGGCCAGTGGGTTAGATACTTCTCCTGAGTTAGAATTTGGCAAACCAGATCCTACTGAACATGCTGACTCTTCATATAGGAGACTAATGAGTAAGGTTACAGTTTTTAGGTTGGAGCAGGCCTACTCCTTCGTTTACACAAGATGACATGAAAGTTAACTTGGATCAAGGTCCACAAAAGGATCCAATTTTGCCATTTCACACTGCACTACAAGGTCTCTGCAAATTGGTAGACACCAAAGACTGCTGCAGTGAATAAAAATGTTGCTAGAAAATGCATACACCTAGCAGCGACCCAGAGTATCTGACTAAACATCCAACAGCAGAAAGTTTGGTGGTTCAGGCTGCTCTTTCTGCAAAGCAGTCGGCATACCCATCCATCCCTCCTGATAGGGATAAGAGAGTGGATGCCTGGGCGAGGAATATATTTACTGCTGGCAGTATGGCGTTATAGTCAACTAATATTACTTGCACCTTCTCAATGTTTACGTTTACCCTGTGGGACTGCATAGTTCTGGCAGCTATGACTTCCTGGCAATCATGAAGGATGGTAAGGAGGCAATGGGTGAATGTCTCCAGTCGTTTCTGGATACTGCAGACTGCATCAGCATATCCATGCAGTGTTACGCAGGTTTGCGTGGTGGAAGTGCGCATTTGCACCACATGTGCAAGTTAGACTACTCCAGATGCCCTTTGAAAGTTTGAGGCTGTTTGGCAGCAAGACGGATGAGAGTTTGGAAAAGCTGGAGACCTCCAAGGCGGTGGCTTATTCCCTTAGCACCGCCATTAGACAGCCTCGACAACCCTACTGTGGCTCATCTTCCTAGAGGGCTAAGTTCTTTTGATTCTATTCATTAATTGGAAGAAGACAAGCCGGTTGGAGAAGATACCCTTGTGGTGGAAGAGGTTCAAAGTTAACCCAAGCAGCAGCAGTTTTACCATCCGCCACTTCAGCCGCCTCTAAACCATTTTGAGACCTTGACTCACAAGACCCTGGTGGGAGGCATACTTACTCAGCATCTGAAAGAATAGTGGGGTATTACTTCAGATGCTTCGGCAATGGAAACAGTATCTCAAGGTTACTGCCTCCCTTTCCAAAAAACACCTCGGGAGCATCCACTGGGGAACAACTCTTTCAAAATTCCGGATCCGCTCTTTGTGCACGAAATGTTGACCCTGCTAGAGAAAAGTGCATTGGAACATGTACCTGTAGCGGAAAGGAACAAGAGTTGGTATTTCCCCATACTGTCTGATTCCCAAAAAGGACGTAGGATTGAGACGCATCTTGGACTTAAGAGACTTGAACAAGTTCCTCTGCAAGGACAAGTTCAAGATGCTTACCCTTTGCCAAATCCTTTAGGCTCTCCAACTCTCGATTGTATTGTTGAATCTTCAGGATGCATACTTTAATGTGCCTATCCATCTCAAGTACAGAAAGTACCTGAGGTTGGCATTTGGCAGTTCTTATTGTCAGTTTCGAGTTCTGCCATTCGAGCTGACCTCCGCCACAAGGGTTTTCACCAAATTGATGGCAGTGGTGGCAGCGAGTCTCAGAAGAGGGGGATTCACATCTACTCTTACCTAGGCGATTGGCTGATCAGGGCTCGTTCACACCGAACAAGACTGCACTGTGAGGGAGAATGATCAGAAATGTGCTAATTCCCGCCACTACATAGACCTCCAGCAACTGGATTTGGAGGACTTGATATTTTTTTAACCTGGAGAGAGAGACCCTTTTTCCCACTCTCTCATATTTTAATGTGATTTTGTACTGTTTCTTCTGGTTGTGGAGTCTGACAAACTCCATATCATCTTTTACATTGTGTCACGCAGCACCTTCAGTGCCGTGGCACAGGAAAGTCTCGGATTTCCCAAAGGTTTAAATACTTTCTCTGGGTTAAACTACTGTTTCTCAGAGCAGTAAAGTGCAATTGAATTTACTTACATTTGTAAGTTTCTAGACGCAGCACGCGCGGTCTTACAATAGGGTGCTGAGGGGTTACCTAGTATCCCCTTTGTCTAGCTTCTCATGTAACATTTTTTATGTTACCCTTTTCTCACTGAATGGCTGGTGGCAGTGGTTTCGTTTTAACTACCATGGTGTGCATTTACCACGGGCTGCTTTCCCAGGTGCAGTAAAGCACCCAAGGGTGCCATTTTTGTCACCATGGCCCTGGTCGTCTTTTTCACCATTTCTTTGGACAGGTCCTCCTTGAGATTTACTCTGCGTGCCAAACCAGGTTTGGTCCCATTGTTCGCTTTGCCTTTGGCGGAGTTCACAAGTGAAGCCCCTCTGGTTCCAGGGTGTCTCGGGTAGGCAGGAAGTGAGGGAGCCGCCCGAAACTCCCTGTGCTTGGTCTCCTAGGAGAGCCAAATGTACTCTATGGTGATTGGCCGGCTGTCTGGCAAGGACAGCCACTCTGCTGGGTGATTGACAGGCTGGAATGAATGGGAGAGAACTGAATAAAAGGTTAGGCTTTTGGCTTGGAAGGCAGAGTCGACCACTGGACGAAGGAACCGAAGAAGAACTTGAAGAGGATGCCTGCTGCAACTCCTGGACTATTGGTTTGCCCGGTGAAGCCCTGCTGCAGTGCCGTAACGCCAGGTTTGCATCGACTGAGAAGCCCCTGCAAGGACGACTTCTCCCCTTGAGTTGGTGGGACCAGTCAAATGCAAAGTAAGCCACCTGGACATCAGTCTCTGAGATGGTTGAATTTCCACATAATTGCTGCTGGAAACTGTAGAGCCAGAGGGAGGAACACCAGTTTGTGGGCGTTGCTTTTAAGTTGGCTAAGAGCTCCAGGAAGATCCTCCGGACTCCCAGAAAGCAGGACTGACCGAGCCTGAGCCCCCTCAACAGAGTGCGGGACCCCAGAAGCAAGGAAAGTCCTTATCGACAGCCAGGAACTGCGGTGTTGCTATTTGCGGTAGACGCAAGAAGCTGAAACACTGAACAGCCACTGAAAGTGCTGTTTTCCAGTTGCGAGTTTTGACCGTCACAGTGCAGTGCAGGAGTCCCCTGATGTTCCCCCTCTTGTCCCCAAGACTGAGGCCCAGGAACAGTGAGATCTGCAGGGCTGCACCGGAACAGGCTTCATCTGCTGCATCTTTTCTTCATTTTTAAGGCACTGTACAAAGTCTGAGAACTTGCCTCTTACTGTAGAGTTGCTTACATCTTATACTATCCACAAGTCTAATCAGCTTGCGGCCCTACATTTGATTCTTCCTTTCTTCAAAAACTTCTAAACCATTGTGCAAAGACTTTCTACTTACCCACAAAGAAGTGCTTCAGCTCCATAGACTTTTGCCTATTGACTTTGGCTTAGCCTCTTCCACTGAATGACCCTTATCGGGGGATCTGAAAGTATTAGCCTGCTTAAGGATATTTGTGGTCTCTTGTTTGTTCTAAATAATCTTTTCCCGATTCTAAATGCAACAGTGATATATTAATGTCCCCAGCACTCTAGCAATTGAAGTCACCTGAGGGTGTAGGTAGTTTGTGGACAATCCCAAAAGGATATCTACTGATTTAGAGATATTAAGAGTGTATATTTCATGAAGTGTATTTGAGTGTTAGTGTTAGAAGAAGCCTTCTTCGGAAGGGAGCAATATAACTGACAATAAATTAATAATTGTGTATTTAAGAAACCGAGTAAGAGTTTATTTGTATACTTGTAACTGTAAATCTCTGTGCAACTCCACTACAGCTCACATTCACTCCTCTCGAGATAAGCCTGGTTACTCAACACGTGACCAAAACTGTCGTACAAGCTTATACCAAAGGTTGGGTTTCCTATACCTGTAGTCAGAATTGTTTGTAGTGTTCCTAGAGGGTACTGCATACTTACTTTGCCAAACGGGCACATCTCAGCTTAACCTGCCACTCTTCACAAATTGGGCTTCTCCCTCAATTACACAAAATCCCACTTGATACCGTCACAAAGACTCCAATTTATTGGAGCAGTCCTGGATGCCTTCTCGGGGAAAGCTTTGCCACCTGAGAGGAGAGATCAACATATTCTGCAGATGGTCACCAGATTCCAGAATGCCCAGCATCTTCCGGCCTTAAATTATTTTTGAGGTTACTCAGTCTCATGGCATCCTGCATTTTTCTGGTGGCAGAGGCTCGTCTGAGAATGAGATCCCTTCAATGGGCTCTGGGGACTAAATGGTCCCAGGTTTCAGGAAAAATGTCAGACCACCCATAAGTTCTGAGCAGATTCTCTCTGAACCGTCTGTGGTGGGCTTGCAAGGACAACATTCTCTATGGAGAATCTTTTTTGCAGCCATACCCAGAGATAACGATAGTGGCAGACAGCTCAATCACATGGTGGGGAGCCCACGCCAACGACCTGACAATCCGCGGTCGTTGGTCTCCATTGGAGTCCAAACTACACATCAACCTTTTGGAGCCTAGGGCAATTGGACTTGCCCTGAAGGCCTTTCTGCCCTCTGCATGGGGAAAGAATTTCCTGATGACGGATAACACAGTGGCCATGTACTACCTCAACAAGCAAGGATGTGTAGGGTCATACACTGTGCAGAGAAGCAATGCAGCTCTGGTTTGGGGCAATTCAAGAAGGAATCTCTCTATCAGCAGTTCACCTAGCCGGAAAAGAGAACACGGCGGCGGACACTCTGAGCAGGCAGAGCACAGCCTTCCACGAGTGGGAACTAACTCAGGAAGTCCAAGAGATCTTCATCCTACCCCTCAAATTGATCTGTTCTTGACCAGTGTCAACCGGAAGTGCGAGCTCTTCTGCTCCAGGGAATTTCCCCAAGTGGAGCTCTAGGATACATCGTCGTAGTGGACTGGGAGTTTCCACTTCTGTATGCATCTCCTAAAGTCCCTGTAATGCCTTATGTGATCAGGAGGTTTAGAAAGTTCAGGAAACCCATAATCCTAATTGCCCCGGATTCGGCCAGTAGGATGTGGTACCCAGACCTTATGGACATGTCCATCTTCCCCCCCAATACGTCTTTGACAAACCGTGGATCTGCTCTCGCAAGAGGAAGGTCAGGTTCTCCATCCAGAGGTCAAGACACTTGGCCTTTACACATGGTTTCTGAGAGGCTGAGGTACAAGGATTGGGACCTCCCGGAACACGTAATGGAAATTTTTCTTTCGACCAGAACGCCAGCAACAAAATATATGCAACGCTGCCATTGGGACAAGTTCAGCAGCTGGTGCATGGATAAGAATGTGGATCCCTTTCTGTGACACACCTATGGTGCTTATCATTTTGTTACATTTGGCCAATCTGGGGCTCCAGATTGGAACAATTAAAGGTTACCTTGTGGCGCCATCTATTTTTAAACACTCTTCAGATGAGGATTCATATTTTAAGATCCCTCTGATTGTTCAATTCCTAAAAGGTCTTACTAATGCGTTTCCACCAGTTCCATTCAATGTCCCTGTATGGGATCTCAAGCTGGTGTTAAGATTTCTGTTAGGGAGAATTCTCTGTTTAGGCTGAATTTCCTAACCTAGTGAGTCCCCCAGCAGCTTTGCTGGATTTTTGGGATTTATTTTTTTCTCCTGCCAAGAGTGAGACTCTCTTACCCTCACTCTTGGACATGATTTGAGTGTATTCCTTTGACTCTAGATGTGTTTTAATGGGCTATGGGGTCTTTTACTCCATAGGGCTTCATGTGTTTTTGTGATGTGTGTTACACAGCACCCTCAGTGCAGTAACACAGGGGTGTCATAGTGACCCCCCAGTATAGACTCCATACCCTGGGACTGAATACTGTCTCCCAGGGCATGTAAAGTCACCATTGACTTTACTAGTCTTGAATTCTGAACAGAACCAGTACAAACCATCATATTGTGGACGTACTGGCCGGGGCAATTCGATTGCCCCGGGGTCTGTTAGTCGAGGGGGCACGTCTCCGTCCCCCCTGATCGAGTTTTGGCTGGTGGCAGTGGATACTACTTTTTATATTCAACCGCGAATATTTCTCTGGGATTTTCCCATTGTTCGAGGCTACTATCTTTATTTAATTACGATAGCCTCGAACATACTGCCGGTTTATTTAATTATTATTAATTCTCCAGTTGGTATTTTTTGCCAAAACTCGGTTCTAAAATGGCGTTTGTGTTCTCTTCTGTGACTCCAACCCAAGTCGAGCCCTTTGTTCCACTTTGTTGGCGGGCTTCTCCACAGAAGCCCTCCAAAGTGGTGCCACTCTGTCTGGGGTACTTAGGAGGGGTGGAGGGGGATTTAGGCACCCTGGACTGAGTTGCCTAGGCAACTCAAGTCGCTCTCCGTCCTGATTGGCCCAAGTGGTGAGCCGGCCGGCTCACCACTTAGCATGTTTGAGTGACAGCTAGGCTGAGTGAATGGGGGTATGCTGCATAAAAGCAGGGCTTTGGGGACTGGAACTTCAGAAGTCGCCACAGGACCTAAGAATCCGACGAGGGAGAAGCTGAGCCGACCTACCACGACGACACTGCCGGTGGAGCTCTGCGGAACCGACTCACCACTTCCCGACGACAGAGAAGATCTCCCGACTGGAGAGGCTTCTTACCCTGACTGGTGGGCACAACCAGTTTTACCTTCTTTCTTCGCACCCCAGACCGGTTTGTGGTCGAACTGCCCGTGCCAAGCACCCCGGCGGCCGGATAGACACTCACCACTGAACCGCAAATCAACGGACCGCTCCCTTTACCTGAGAAACTCCGCTGCTGGTTTCTTCCCTGGCAGTGCAACGGGCTCCTGTCTTCCTCCCCGACGAGATCCTCTCTTCCCCCGGACGAAGCACCGACTTGCATCCGCTGCCAGGAACAACTGCCCCCGCTGGAGTGTTCTCACCACTTTAAGGTACCGTGTCCGCCAGGCCTCCCTTTCTAAAGATTGCTACAAGGTAATAATAACCCCTTAACCTTCTGGACTTGGCTGGCCGCCTTGACCATCTAACTGGTCCCTTTCTTTGGTCCAACTCTTTCTGAACCATTACAAGACTTTTGTGCACTGCAACCGTGTGACCTTGGACACATTTCGTTTCGATCCTCTTAAAGCGGATCCGGCCTACTGACTCTGAATTCACGGTTTTACTTTGCCTTCCTCTCTTGTTATGTTCTTGTAAAAAGTGTTGGGATCTGTTTCGATTTGTTCTCTGCTTTTCTCTCCCTTTTTAAAACGAATTGGAGTGCCATCTGCATTAAGCGCTCACGGCTGTCTGAAAATAAGTGGGGCTTTACTAAAGACTTGTCTAATATTCTTTTAAGGGAGTGTATATCTTTTAGTGACCGTGTTTTTAAATTGCTTACTATTAGTGCCTGTGTGTTTTTCTAGATGAGGTTTTAAATAAATAATTCTCTTTTACACCAAGCCCTGGTCAGTGTTTACTTGCTCTGTTGTGTTCTCTTGACCTATTGTGAATACCCTGTATACTGCCTAACTCTTCTTGAGGGAAGTCTGACTGCTCAGCCACAGCTACCAAGTGAATCTGTGTGGTACAGACTGCTACCAAGTGGGTTTACTGCCAAACACCTGTAGTCTTAAATCTTTTGCAGTGGTCCCAGAGGGAACTGCACAGGTTTCTGCCTAACAGTAACATTAGACGGCAAGTGAGATAGACACTTCCCCAGAGATTGAATTTGGCAGACCAGACCCCTCTGATCACGCAGATGGGTCATACAGACCATTAATGGCTGAAGTCATTTAATTTTTGTTTGGGGCTGGCCTGCACCACGTACATTTTATACAAGGCACTCAAAGAGGATTATATTCTTCCCTTGCAAAGCCGGGTCAGTGCAAACTGGGATACGCTAGAGCTCATTCTGGCAGTAAATAAAACATTGTCAAGTAAATACAGGAACTCCAGTAGCGATCCTTATCAATCGAAAAACATCCAACTTCAGAAAGTCTGGTGGGGCAGGCCACCACATCTACTTGAAAACAAACGGCCTACTCAACGATTTCTCTAGACAATGACAAATGTTATGCCTTGGAAAGAAACGTCTTCTTGGCTGGGAGTATGACCAACACCACGTACGCATTTGCTAAATTCACGTTTACCCGATGGGACTGTATAGCGATCGTAGCTGATCATATTCCCAAAGGGGAAGAACGAGACATATTTTTGAATATTAAAGATGGGAAGGAGGCCATGTGCGAGTCCCTTCAAACTGGTCTCGACTCTGTGGACAGTATCAGCAGAGCAGTGGTGGCTAGCACTGAGATACATTGATTTGTGTTGTTAAACCCTGGGTTTGCTTGTGATGTGCAATCAAGGCTTCTTAACCTGACCTTTGACGGCACACACTTATTTGGCAGCAAGGCTGACTAGAGCATGGAGAAGCTGCACACCTCCAAAGCGGCAGCCAAATCCCTTGGTGCTGCAATCGGACAACCACAAACTCGCCCCAGTGGAACAGCATGTAGGGGCAGGTCCAACAAGTGTTGGTACTCGCCTTCCTAATACCCATGAAGGACGGAGGATTGAGACCCATCTTGGATTTAAGAGACTTGAGCACGTTCCTCAGGAAAAACAAGTTCAAGATGGGTTACCATTTCTCTAATCGTTCAGGTCCTCCAGCTTCAGGACTGGATCGTATCATTGGACCTTCAGGATGTGTATTTTCATGTGCCAATCCATCACGTGCACAGAAAGTACTTGAGGTTCACTGTTTGGTGGTTCTCATGAATTTTGAGTCATTCCTTTTGGGCTGACCTCTGCCCCGAGGATTTTCACCAAGTTGATGGCGGTGGTGGTAGCAAGTCTCAGTAGAGGGGGGTTTCACGTCTACCCGCTACCTGGACAATTGGATGATCAGGGCTTGGTCTCCCGAACAGGTCCCTGGAACATCTCAGCGTAACCTGCCCCTATCTCCACAGACTGGGCTTCTCCCTCTGTTACAAGAAGTGCCACTTGATATCATCTCAAAGGCTCCAATTCATCAGGGCAGTCCTGGATGGGAAAAGCATCGCCACCTGAGGTGAGGGCTCAACACATTCTGCAGATGGTCACTTAATTCCAGAGTGCTCAGATTAAACCCCTCCCACACCCCCTCAATAGTTTTTCTTTTTTTTTTTTTTAGGTTGCTCGGCCTCATGGTATCCTGCATTTTTCTGGTGGCAGAAGCTCTCCGGGGAATGATCTTTCCAATAGGCTCTCAGGCCTCAATTTTCCCAATTCTCTGGCAGGATGTTAGACCTTCAGGTTCCGAGCAGTCACACAGGATCTTATGTGGTGGGTCTGCAATGACAACATTCTGATGGGAGAAACATTTTGGCAACTAGAGCCGGAGATGAAAGTAGTTGGACGCCTCACTCTCTGCGGTCATTGGTCTCAATCGGAGTCCAAACTACATAAAAATATTTTGGATCTGAGGGCAATCAGTCTAGCCCTGAAGAACTTTCTGCCCTCCGTACAGGGAAAGAATGCCTGATAATGACTGACAACGCAGTGGCCATGTACTTCCTCAACGAGAGGTGGTGTAGGGTCACTACCACTGTGCAGAGAAGCCATGCAGCTCTGATTCTGGGCAATTCAAGAGGGAATCTCCCTATCGGCAGTTCACCTAGCTGGTGAAGAGAACACGGCAATGGACACTCTGAGCAGGCAGAGAACAGTCTCCCATGAGTGGGAACCAGCTCAGGCAGTTCTTCAAGAGATCTTCACTCTTGCGGAACCGCTCACAGTTCCAACCGGCAGTGCAAACTATTCTGCTCCTGGGAATTTCCCCCAAAAGGAGCTCTAGGGGACACATTCGTAGTGGACTGGGAGTTTCCACTCCTGTATGCGTTGCCTCCAGTCAGTGTCATTCCTCACGTGATCAGGAGGTTGAGAAATCCATGATCCTAATTGCTCCAGATTGGGGCAGGAGGACGTGGTACCTGGACAGTCTGGACATGTCCATCTGCCCACCAATAAGTCTTGCGCAAAGAGGATCTTCCAAGGGATTGTGTCCTCCGACGTATTCCTTATCTTGGATATCTCCTTCCAGCTCTGCTGGCCTCGGGAAAATTTTTCTCTAGCGGGTGCTGCGCGTCGACGTCCTCCGAGTCGATGTCCCTCGACAGCCGCCGTATCGACGTCGACGTCCTCCTGCCTATAAAGGCAGCGCACAGAGTCCGTTGCTCAGTTCCGTTTTTCCGTGCTTACTCAGTGCCTCGGAATACCATTGCTCAGTTTTGTCAGGTTAATCCTATTTACCTCGAGATATTCGATCCGTACTCGATGGCTTCTTCGTCGGAACTGACAACTCCTCGGTCCGGCTTCAAAAAATGCAGAGATTGTGGGAAAAAGATGTCGCTGACTGACCCTCACAGAGTTTGTCTGTGGTGTTTGGGAGCTGAACACCATTGTTCGGAGTGCGAGGACTGTATGTCCATGGAAGCTAAGGCCCTGAAGGAGCGTAGGGGGAAGCTGGAGAAAGGTAAGACTTTTAAAGCTTATTCTTCCTCGACGAAGTCGAGACATTCGTCTCCTCGTCACCATTCGCGCTCCAGGTCTCGGAGTGGGGTCCCATCACTCCTCGAGATCGAAGCACTCGAAGAGGAGACGTCGAAGATCCCCTTCTCCGTCTTCCTCTTCCTCTGTTTCTCCAAAGAGAATCCCTTGCCCCACGAAACATAGTTCCCGGGCTGAATGGGAGGAATTCCGCAAAAATATGATGTGCGTCTTCGAGAAAGCGGCCTCGACCCCCTCGAAGTCTGCCGAGAGCGATGCTCTGGTCGAAAGACCCGAAGATCAAAAACGCAGCGTGTCGCAGTACCCGGCGAAGGAAGCTTCTCGAGCGCAACTCGAACCCTCGAGTAAGGCTATGACCTCAAAACCTTCTTCGAAGTTTCTGTCGACGAAGGTTCCGTCGACTACGAGGTCGGTGTCTTCGACGCCGTTGTCGAAGGGACCTTCGACACACGGGTCTGTCGACTCAACGCCATCTTCGACACCGGCATCGACGCCAAGAAAAGTCACGGTTACGACACACCGTGGCTATCCCCAGGTCCTCGATGACGATGGTGTCGAGGTTGTCGACTTCCTCGAGCAGAATCCCAATTCTGTCGAGGTCATCGAGGCCTCCGCCTTTGTTTTCGACGCCACGCCCGAAGCCTTCCGGGTCGACAACATTGACGTTTTCGAGGCCAATTATGACAAGTTTGGCACCCTCTGCCTTGGAGATGGGGTTTACACCAATTATGAGTTCAGAACAATTGAGAACTATGTCCTCAATTATGGAAGAGGGTGAATTGTCTGAGCAGGAAGACACATTTGAGTTGCAGAAGAACGCAGGTTAAAGGATCTTCATGATTCCTTACATGAGGCAAGTGGGTTAGACACTTCCCCTGAGATGGAGTTTGCTAGGCCAGACCCGGGGGGAGCATGCTGAAACCCCCTATAGAGCCTTAATGGCCAGGATCACAGAGTTTATGGGGTGGTCTGCACCTTCAGTCTTTCCAACAAGATGACCTCACGGATATTCTTGACAAAGGCCCACAGGAGGATCCTGTAGTGCCCTTTCATAAAGCTCTTCAGAGGAAGATTATGACGAACTGGGAAACCCCAGATGTCGTCCCGGCAATAAATAAAAAACTATCTTCAAAATACAGGGTATCTTCTGCAGACCCAGAGGTTTTGTCAAAACACCCATCCCCAGAAAGTCTGGTGGTACAGGCAACATCTTCTACTGATGTCAAGACTGCTTTCCCTACCGTCCCACAGAACAGGGACGATAAAAAATATGATGCTATGGCAAAGAAAGTTTTTTTTGGCATGTAGCATGGCGTTAAAATCTATTAATGCTACTTGCATCCTTGCTAGATTCAGCCATACACTTTGGGAGTGTGCTTCTACAGCGACTGACTGCATCCCGGAGGGAGAAGAAAGGGAGGCGTTCCTGAATATCATACAGGACTGTAAAGACGCTATGTGCGAATCCCTCCAGACGGGCATTGATTCGGCTGACAGTATCAGCAGAACAATGGCGGCAAGTACAACAACCAGGAGATTCGCTTGGTTGAGAAAGTCTGGTTTTGCCCCAGATGTGATAACACAACAACAACGATTATACTAGGAAAGTAGATATTTTAGGTGCATCATAAGTATGCTAACACATTGGTCAAATGGAGTGCTCACACTCAAACTCAGAAAAAAAGGGGGGGGGGCCACCCAACTCGGCGTACCTATCCCTAAGGAAGAACACCCTAGCCCTGGCGGGGGTGTCTATCCCTGGGTAGCGCGTGGTGTATCGCCTACTAAATAGATATAGAGGAGAGAGCTGTCCCTCAACCTTCTATACTGGTGGCTGTGTCCAGTGACAGACACATATTGTCCAAAAAGAGAACAGAGAAATAACATAAAAAATGGTATTCTCCAGACGGTTGAGCAATGTTCAACAAGGTATGGATTAGATCTTGGGACTGCTTGATCTAGAAGGTAGGTATAACCTGCAGGGCAGGTCAACTGTTTTTTCCTTTCCAAAGTGTATAACTTTACTGGTGCCCGTGGGTCACTAAGGTTGGGATGGAAAACAATTCGTCTGGAGAAACCACTGGTGGATGGAGAGGTAAAACATAGGCAGGGTAAAGCTGGAGGGCTAAAAAATGGCTCTTGTAAAAAGTGTTGAGCTTGCTCGGTGGTGGCGAGCGTGCTACAACAGGTTATTCAGGAAAAAACAAAAATCTCTCTGTCGGTATGCAAGAGATCAGAAGTGGGTCATGAGAGCCCTCATGACCGAAAAGGGTCGACCGGTTTCAATGGCGATAGGGATTTGTGCCATCTTCATCAGGACCGTTAATTTTAGATGCAGGCTGGGTTGCCAAGGTTCAGAATACAGCTGAACATGATCGAGAAAAAATTCTGGTGTCTCCTGTAGGGAGACAAAAGGAGGGGGAGGGGAACAGGGGGAAAAAACACGATCAGGGCAAAAAGGGGTGGCACTGTTAACTGTAAGAACAATGCAAATGCAGAGATGGAGCTCTTACTGTGTTTGAGCATAAGAAGCAGGAACTGTGAGGGTAACTAATTACAGGAGAGGTTGAGGGTGCCAGGGCTAGTGCAGTTACTTGGTGCCATTGCAAGGTGCTAAAAACACATTATTACCTCTGGGCCAAAGTCCAATGTAGGAGGGAGGAGGCCGATGGACGTCAAGGGTGGTAGAACAACACCTTATTTTTCCCAGTAGCACTAGTCCGGAGCTGTACTACCCAACACAGCACACGGACGCTCTGGAGACGAGCAGCAGCCCTATTACAGGTACACCATCCACCTAGGCCCCACACCTGTGACCCCACACAGCTTCTGGAGTCCACTCTAACATCAATTATATTCCCAACAGGTACGCTTGACCTGTGAGCCCTGTTTGCCGTTTTGGGCATCTACTGTGTGATGTTGTTCTACCACCCTTGACGTCCATCGGCCTCCTCCCTCCTACATTGGACTTTGGCCCAGAGGTAATAATAAGCACCTTGCAATGGCACCAAGTAACTGCACTAGCCCTGGTTTTTCCCCAATAGGGCTCATAGGTTTTTTGACCACCATGGCACTTCGTCCATCCCTGGTGTAGATGGTGCACTCACCCCTAGATTGCACACAAGTCCTTTCCCTTTTATCGCCCCCACGCTTTTGCCCCCCGGCGGTGAGTCCCACCACAGGTGCCCAGGCACCCTCAACCTCTCCTGTAATTAGTTACCCTCACAGTTCCTGCTTCTTATGCTCACCCAAACACAGTAAGAGCTCCATCTCTGCATTTGCATTGTTCTTACAGTTACCAGTGCCACCCTTTTTTGCCCTGATCGTGTTTTTTCCCCCTGTTCCCCTCCCCTTCCTTTTGTCTCCCTACAGGAGACACCAGAATTTTTTCTCGATCATGTTCAGCTGTATTGTGAACCTTGGCAACCCAGCCTGCATCTAAAATCAACGGTCCTGATGAAGATGGCACAAATCCCTATCGCCATTGAAACCGGTCGACCCTTTTCGGTCATGAGGGCTCTCATGACCCACTTCTGATCTCTTGCATACCGACAGAGATTTTTTTTTTTCCTGAATAACCTGTTGTAGCACGCTCGCCACCACCGAGCAAGCTCAACACTTTTTACAAAAGCCATTTTTTAGCCCTCCAGCCTTCCCCTGGCTATGTTTTACCTCTCCATCCACCAGTGGTTTCTCCAGACGAATTGTTTTCCATCCCAACCTTAGTGACCCACGGGCACCAGTAAAGTTATACACTTTGGAAAGGAAAAAACAGTTGACCTGCCCTGCAGGTTGTACCTACCTTCTAGATCAAGCAGTCCCAAGATCTAATCCATACCTTGTTGAACATTGCTCAACCGTCTGGAGAATACCATTTTTTATGTTATTTCTCTGTTCTCTTTTTGGACAATATGTGTCTGTCACTGGACACAGCAACCAGTATAGAAGGTTGAGGGACAGCTCTCTCCTCTATATCTATTTAGTAGGCTATACACCACGCGCTACCCAGGGATAGACACCCCCGCCAGGGCTAGGGTGTTCTTCCTTAGGGATAGGTACGCCGAGTTGGGTGCCCCCCCCCCCTTTTTCTCTGAGTTTGAGTGTGAGCACTCCATTTGACCAATGTGTTAGCATACTTATGATGCACCTAAAATATCTACTTTCCTAGTATAACCGTTGTTGTTGTTATCATATGTTCTCCTTGTTAACGGTTTAAAGGACGATCACGGTTTTACTGTGCACTTTAGCTTTCCAAGTATTCCCTGTTGTTTTCAAGTTTTGCCCCAGATGTGCAAGCCAGGCTCTTGAACATGCCATTCGATGGCTCTTCTTTGTTCGGGGAAAAAGGCGGATGACAGTTTAGAGAAACTGCAAACTTCAAAAGCAGCAGCAAAATCCCTTGGCGCTGCAATCCGTCACACCTTTTCGTCCCACAGGAACCTCTGCGAGGGGCAAGTCCTTTCGCTTCTACTCCGCATTCGGAAGAGGGAGAGGACGACCGGCTCAAAGGGGACAAAGAAGAACTACCCGAGGTGGACGGGGTAGATATTCAAAAGCCGCAGCAACAGCAGGTGCCTCTTTACCATCGGCATCTGCATCAGCTGCCCCAAAACCACTCTGAGGACTTCCCTCACACAGGACACCTGTAGGAGGCAGGTTGACTCAACATCTGGCGGAATGGCAGGCTATCACATCAGATGCTTGGGCATTGGAAACAGTTGCCCAAGGTTACTGCCTGCCTCTCCTACGCATACCTCAGTCATCCACCGGGGATCAGCTCTCAGAAAGCTCCAGATCCGCTCCTCTTGCAGGAAATTTTGGACCTGCTAGAGAAAGGTGCCATAGAACCGGTACCTGTAGCGGAGAGGAACAACGGCTGGTACTCCCCTTACTTTCTCATTCCAAAGAAAGACGGAGGACTGAGACCCATCTTGGACTTGCGAGAATTGAACAAATTCCTCAGGAAAGACAAATTCAAGATGGTCACTCTTTCTCAGATCCTTCAGGCCCTTCAGTTCCAGGACTAGTTGGTATCTCTGGACCTTTAGGACACGTATTTCCATGTGCCTATCCATCTCAAACACAGGAAATACCTGAGGTTCGCAATTGGCAACTCTCATTATCAATTTGAGTGCTGCCATTTGGGCTGACCTCCGCCCGAGGGTCCTTCACCAAGTTAATGTCGGTAGTGGCGGCAAGTCTAAGGATGGAAGGGATTCACGTCTACCCCTACCTGGACGATTGGTTGATCAGGGCTGTATCTTCGGAACAAGCTCAGATCCAGCTAAATCACGTTTGCCACTCCCTTCACAGACTGGGCTTCTCCCTCAATTTAAAGAAGTCACAAATGATACCATCGCAGAGACTCCAGTTCATTGGAGCGATCCTGGACACTTCCCTGGGAAAAGCCTCGCCGCCAAAGGTGAGGGCTCAAGATATTCTACAGATGGTTACCAAGTTCCAAGCCTTCGACTTTTTGAGGTTGCTAGGCCTCATGGCATCCTGCATTTTCCTAGTGCCAGAGGCTCGCCTGAGAATGAGATCCCTCCAGTGGGCACTGAGGACTCGGTGGTCACAATTCTCAGGGAGAATGACAGATCTTCTTCAGGTTCCCGACAGGGTGGCTCGAGACCTTCAGTGGTGGGCCTGTCAGGAGAACATTCTGAAAGGAGAACAGTTTTGGCAACCCTGGCCGGAGATAACAGTAGTCACGGATGCCTCACTCACGGGGTGGGGAGCCCACGCCAACGACTTGACCATCAGCGGTCGTTGGTCTCCATCGGAGTCCAGACTACATATCAACCTGTTAGAGCTGAGAGCCATCAGACTTGCGCTGAAGGCGTTCCTGCCAGCTGTACAAGGGAAACATGTCCTGATAATGACGGACAAGTTGGCCATGCATTACCTCAACAAAAGAGGAGGCGTAGGATCACTACCCCTGTGCAGAGAGGCGATGCAGCTCTGGTTTTGGGCAATCCAAGAAGGAATCTCTCTATCGTCAGTTCACCTAGCCGGAGAGAAGAACTTTACAGCGGACGCTCTGAGCAGGCAGAGCACAGTCTCCCACGAGTGGGAACTAGCTCAGGAAGTCCTTCAAGAGATCTTCGCCCTTTGGGGAACCCCTCAGGTGGATCTGTTCGCCACTAGTGTCAACAGGAAATGCGATCTGTTCTGCTCAAGGGATTTTCCCCCGAGAGGAGCTCTGGGAGACGCGTTCATAGTGGACTGGGAGTTTCCGCTTCTGTACGCGTTTCCACCGGTCCCTGTCATTCCTCAAATGATCAGGAGATTGAGAAGATTCCGAAGAACCATGATCCTAATTGCCCCGGATTGGGCATGGAGAACGTGGTACCCGGACCTTCTAGACTTGTCCATCTGCCCTCCAATTCGACTTCCACTCAGAGAGAACCTACTCTCACAGAAGGGAGGTCAGGTTCTCCATCCAGACATCAAAACCCTCAACCTTCACGCTTGGCTTCTGAAAGGCTGAGGTACAAGGATTGGGACCTCCCTGATGATGTTATGGAGGTGTTGCTTTCGGCAAGGAGGCCAGCAACAAAGTCTTTATACCGCTGCCGTTGGAACAGATTTTGCAGCTGGTGTAGAGAACAGAATATCGACCCCTTTTCATGTGGTACACCAATGGTTTTGTCCTTCCTGCTCTATTTGGCGAATTCAGGCCTTCAAGTTGGCACCATTAAGGGCTATCTCGCGGCGCTATCCATCTTTAAGCGCACTGCGGAAGAACCATCCTATTTCAAGTTACCCTTGGTAATACAATTTCTAAAGGGGTTAACCAATGTTTATCCCCCAAGACCATTCCAGGTTCCCCTATGGGATTTAAACGTAGTCCTAACTTTCCTGATGGGCACACCTTTCGAACCACTCCATTCTTGTTTAAGATTCCTTACCCTTAAAACTGTTTTATTAATAGCACTTACATCTGCTAGAAGGGTGAGCTAATTACAAGCTCTTTCTTGTAAACCCCCTCATACAATCTTTCACAAAGACACAGTTGTCCTGCAAGTGAAGCCTAATTTCCTCCCAAAGGTGGTTTCTGAATTCCATATCACTCAGAAGATTACCCTACCATCTTTCTATCCTCCTCCTCATCCGGGGAAAGAGGAAGATAGGTTACACAGGCTGGACCCTAGAAGGGCTTTATGTTTTTACATCAGTAGACTAGCCAGGATAAGACAGGCAGACCAGCTGTTTGTAGGTTACACAGGTCACAAGCTGGGGTTACCAATAACTAAGCAGACCATTTCCAGATGGATCATTCTAGCCATTTTGGAATGTTACAAACTGGCAGGGAAAGAGCCCCCTCAAAACCTTAGGGCTCATTCGACCAGAGGTATTGCAGCTTCATCGGCCCTCAAAAGAGGTGTGCCGTTTAAAGACATTTGTGCGGCCGCCACATGGTCGTCTGTCCATACCTTTACACGATTTTACAACTTGGATTCCTCCTCCAGTCAAGAGACTAGGTTTGGAAGGGCTGTACTGCACTCTATTCATCAATAGAAGACAGCGTGAAGTCAGTACTCGCACCTCCAATAATAGAATACTGCTATGGGAGCTTATCTAAGATAAGGAATACGTCGGAGGACACAATCCCTTCGAAGAACAAGTTACTTCTTACCTTGTAACGTTCTTTCGATGGGATGTTCCTCCGACGTATTCCTTATCGACCCTCCCATCCATCCCTGCAGTTCTACTTCCCTTGTTGTTGCAGCTTACGCTCCTTCAGGGTGATTAGTCTAGTCCAGACAGAAATACTGTGGGCTACAAAACGGAACTGAGCAACGGACGCTGCGCGCGGCCTTTATAGGCAGGATGACGTCGATACGGCGTCTGTCGAGGGACATCGACTCGGAGGACGTCGACGCGCAGCGCCCTCTAGAGAAAAATTTTCCGAGGCCAGCAGAGCTGGAAGGAGATTTCTAAGATAAGGATTACGTCGGAAGAACATTCCATCGAAAGAACGTTACAAGGTAAGAAGTAACTTGTTCTTCTCACCTGGTAGGAAGGTCGGATTCTCTACCCGGAGGGCAAGACACTCGACCTTCACGTATGGTTTGAGAGGTTGAGATCTAAGGATTAGGACCTCCCGGAAGACCTAATGGAGATTTTCTTTTCTGCCAGAAGGCAGCAACAAAATACTTGTACCGCTGAAGTTGGAACAAGTTCTGCAGCTGGTGCAGGGACAAGAATGTGGACCCTTTTATGTCCATTACACCTATGGTGTTATCGTTCTTGTTACATCTTGTATTTTGTTGTATTTTTACATTATATCGCACACATCACGGACCAAACAGCATAGCAGCGCCGATGGAAACACATTCCATTAAAGCAATGCCAAGCCCATAAAAGGAGGGAACCAAAAAACAGGCCAATCAGGGGCTCGCCGTTGGCACAATTGAAGGATATCTGGCAGCGCTGTCAATTTTAAGTGCTTGTCTGAAAAGCCATCTTTCTTCAAAATGCCCCTAAACATTTCTGAAGGGACTGACAAATGTTCCCTCCGCTCCCTTTTCAGGTTCCAATTTGGGACCTTAATCTGCTTCTCAAGTTTCTCTTGTGTACTCCCGTCAAACCTTCATTCTTGTCCTTTAAGGTAGTTAACATTCAAAACCATTCTTTTAGTTGCTCTTATATCAGCCCTTAGGGTGAGTGAACTTCAAGCCATGTCTTGTAAGCCTCCTTATACATATTCCTGCGTCCATTTCCCTTTCCTCCATCCTGTATGGGCGTCCCTCGCTAGGGATGGGAACGGAACCTTTATCAACTGAAAACATTTCCCTTTAAATTGAGCTGTGTGTGGGGGCATGGCCCCAGGAGCATCCACGCCGTCCTACGGTGCCACACCCATGTCCTCTTTTCCTCATCGACGGGGGCAGACCGACTTTACCAGCACTTGTGGTAGTTCCTGTGACACGTAATTCCATGCGTTTTTTCAATCCTTTTCTTACACGATCTATTATTTCTTACAGGACACCATCCACACATGCCACACCTGTCCCCGGTGCATGTCAGCTACAGCGTTTTAAGCAGGTTCCCGTCTTCCGACAGTTTGTTTCCCACATGGGACCCGCATGCCATCTGCCTCTTGGCGAGGACCACTGATGGGGGCGACTCCCGGGGAAGCCCGCTAGCGGGAGGTGCTAATCTGGCTCTAATGCTGGCGACGAGGGTACCGAGGCTCATGTAGCTACCGGCTTAACGGCTGAGGGATCTAAAGATACTCCCAGTCCCATCGTCAAGGACCCTCGCGGCTTAAACACAGGGACATGTCCCAAGGTACACTGCTCTATTACCTGGCCTATGCCTGAAGGGTTGCATGTACGTATTGCAGACAGCACTACTGGTTCCATGGCCGAGTTCCAACAGCCTACCAGGCTGCCTAAGGTGCAGGGAGGGGCCGGGCCTATGCGTCCAAGCAAGCAGGCCGAACCCAGGCCCAGTACAGCCACTGATATAAGTGGAGCGGCATTGGACAAAATGGCCCAAATCAACAAAATGTTGCCCAGACTAGATGCGCGACCATCCGTAGAATCCCAAAGGTGGGAAAACTCTGCCAGGGCTGAATGGTCCCAAATTTCCACGCCACATGTCACATGGTGCACCAACTATCTGACCTCAGCAGGACAAATGCAGTACACAGAGGCGTCCTACTCTAACAGACGCAGCATGGCCAAACAACAAGCATACAGGAATCCACTCACGCAGGTACCCATACAGGAACACTCATCCTGCCTGTGAGGATAACTTTTTCGACAAATTCATGACTTATGCGGTCCCTACAAATGGGAAGCATCCTTAAGGGTATCATACAAGACATGGTCCCTCCAATGCTCCACCGACAACCAGCACCAGTTCAGCTCCAAGTGGAAGCACACCACTCCTGGCAACAGACTACACCGACCACGCTGGTCGCTCTTGCATTGCCTCCACCTCCAGCTGTCACTCTGCTGCCAGGTAGCACCCTGCCATTGGACCCCACAGACCCTTCAGACGCCGGGGACCGGTAGGACACCGATGTAGAAGAGCTAGATACCCCTTCCTCAGCAAGAGCGTTCCACGACAGGATCGTTGGACTGGCTGAGGACCTGGGCATCTCCCAACCCCAAAAGGATCAGCTAGAAGCAGGTTTCTTGGCTGAGGTCCGCGCCATCCACGCAGATGTAAGATTCAGCATACCTCTGCCAAAGGACGTGGAGAATCCTGCCAAAAAGGATGGACCAAGTCACTCTCCACACAACCAGTCAACAAGATCTGGATGCTAAGTTACAGGCCAGTGGAGGGCGACTCATTAGTCTTGTCAGTGTACCCCCATCCTCTAACATCTGTCATAGCCGCGGCATACACATATGCCAAACCTTCAGCATCTTCTACCAACACATCCACCTTGGCATTCTTGGGCGAGGGGGGTAGAGGGGAGGTCCTAGAAGCCTATGTCTAAAAGGTTTTCTCCAATGCTGATCTCCACCTCGGGCAGGCCAATGCTGACGCCCTCTTGGCCGCAGCGAAACAAAGGCTATGGATGGAAAACGCAGCCTTCATCCCTGGCATTCCACCCCACAAGCAAGTCTCTTTCAAGGCTGGCTTGACTGAGGCCAAAATGGTGGCACAAGACAACATGGAGTCCACGTGCACTGTCGCACACATTGATACGGCAGGCAAGGCTATCTGTGTGGCAAAGGACATGAGATGAACAGCCTGGCTAAAAGCCACAAGTTTCAACCCCGATGTCCAAGAAAGGATTCTCTATCCAGGGTTGACTGGTTTCATTCCACCACAAACTAAGAGCTGAACACAAGGAAAGGCGGTTCCCAGACCGCCAAATCACTGGTGTTGGGGAGAATTTTTTTATAAGGCTGATTTCCCAAACCTAGTGAGTCCCCCAGCAGCTTTGCTGGATTTTTGGGGTTTGTTTTTTTTCTCCTGCTAAGAGTGAGACTCTTTTCCTCCCACTCTTAGGCATGATTTGAGGTATGTCTTTGAATTTGTGTGTGCTTATGGGTTATGGGGTCTTTTACTCCATAGGGTATCATCTGTTTTTGTGTATGTGTTACACAGCACCCTCAGTGCAGTAACACATGGGTGTCAGTGACCCCCAAACATAGACTCCATACCCTGGGACTGACTACTGTCTCCCAGGGTATGTAAAGTCACCATTGACTTTACTAGTCCCAAATTGTGAACAGAACCAGTACAAACCATCATATTGTGGAAGTACTGGAAGGGGTTAATTCGATTGCCCCTGGGTCTGATTTCGAGGAGGCACTGTCCAGTCCCCCCTTGTCGAGTTTCTGGCTGGTGGCAGTGGTTACCACGCAAAATATTCCTCCAGAATATTTCCTATGGGATTTTCCCATTGATTTTAAATGCACCACGTTTTGGTGCAATGCTAAAGATACCGCCGGTTTATTTATTTATTATTAAATCAACAATTGGGTCTTTTTGCCAGAACTCTTTTCTAAAATGGCGTTAGTGTCCGTCTCTGTAACTCTAACCAAGGTCGAGTCCTTTGTTCCACATTTTGGCGGGCTTCTCCACAGAAGCCCTCCAAATGGTGCTACTCTGTCTGGGTTCCACAGGATGTGTGGGGAGGGGAATTGGCACCCTGGACTGTGTTGCCTTAGCAACCCAAGTCACACTATTCTGATTGGCCCGGTGGCGAGCTGCCCGGCTCACTACTTAGCATGTGTGATTGACAGCTAGGCTGATGAATGGGGGTTTTTCTGCATAAAAGCAGGGCCTTTGGGACTGGAACTTCAGAAGTCGCCAAATGACTTAATAATCCGAAGAGGGAAGAAGCTGAGCCATCTGCAACGATGGCACCACCGGTGGAGCCCTGCTGCAACAAACTCACCACTTTCCCAACGACAAGAGAAGATCTTCTGCTGGACGAGTCTTCTTCCTTTGAGCTGGTGGGATCAACCAGTTTGCCCCTATAGCCTTCCAAAGACATCTCTTGGTCGAATCGCCCGTGCCAAGCACCCCGGTGGCCCGATAGCCAAGCTTCACCACTTTGACCGCGAATAAAAGGAACATACCTTTTAACCGATGAACTCTGCGGCCGGTTTCATCCCTGTGCAGTGCAACAACTGTTTCCTCCTCGACGAGATCCTCTTCCCCTGGTCGAAACAACGAGCTGCAACCACTGCCAGGAACAACTGCCACCGCTGGAGCTTCCTCTCTTTAAGGTACTGTGTTCTGCCTGGCCTCCCTTTCTTCGGTTTGCCCAAGGTGACCTTTAATCCTTGGCTTCCCAACTGGGTTGGCCCCATACCTTCTAACTTCTTGAATCACCCCAACCTCTCTTGAACACTCTGCAGAGACTTTTAGTGCTTTTTAAACTGTGTGACCTTGGGCACATTTTGCTTTGCTCCATTTAAAGTGGGCCTGGCCTATGAACTTTGGCTCCACAGTGTCTACTGCCTTTATTCCTTTGCTCTGAACTTCTAAAAGTGTTGAACTGTTTTATTTTTATGCTCTGCCTTTTTCTCTCCCTTTAACTTAACTATTGGAGTGCCATGTAGGTTACGCGCTCACATCTGTTTTAACAAATGGTGGTGCTTTAACTCTGACTTGTCTAGTAATTATCAGGGGAGGTGTGTATACTTTACTTGACTGTGTTTTAACTTGCTTGTGATTTAGAGTGCTAGAGTATTTCCTAAAGTGTGTGTTAAATAATTATATACTTTTTATACAAAGCTCTAGTCAGTGTTTGTTTGCTCTACTGTGTTTTTAGCCCTATTGTGTATGCTCTATATACTGCCCTACTCTTCTTGAGAGAGGTCCGACTGCTCAGCCACCAGGTAAATCTGGGTGGTGCAGACTGCTGCTACCAATTGGGTTTACTGCTTACTCCTGTACTCTTAATCTTTTTGCAGTGTTCCCTAAGGGAACTTCACAGGATTCTGCATAACAACTGGCCATTCTTAAAAAGCCCTCAGCCAAGAGTCTTGGGCAGGCCAAACAGATGGGGGGCGAACGTTCAGCAGCTTCCAAAGTTTTCAGGACTGCAGAACAAGGCAGCCAGACTTGTGCTGCTCTACTGATGTTGACTGGGAGACCAATCATCGCATAAGCGGTTCTTTCAGCCCCCTGCCCGTACCCCTGCCTCTGAGCCAAAGAAACAATGACTAGTTATCAGATCCACAGCACCCCAGTGGGAGGCAGGCCTGGCGGCCCCTTCGGACCCATTGGCGGTATAGGTAGTCTCATAGGGCTTCTGTCTGCCCATTCACCCTGCCGCCCCTCTCTTCAACCCCCCCCCCCCATGTTCTCTCCCCTCCCTCAGATCAGGACACATCACTCCTAGTGGAGATTCACTTGCTTATCGCAAATCGGGCGGTGGACGAAGTTCCAATCCCTTAACAAGGGCTGATTTTATTCCTGCATCTTCTCTATTCGAAAGCAGAACCAGGTAGGCCTGCGAGTGGTCCTAGATCTATCCTCCTTAAACATGTACCTGCCCTTGCAGAAGTTAAAAATGTTTATGCTGGCTCGAATAGCAGAGTTGCTGTGTGGAGGAGACTGGGTGTGCTCCCTGGATCTGAATGACCCTTACATGTACCAATTTGGCAGGCTCATCGTTGGTTCCTCAGATTTTCGATAATGGTAATGCACTTTCAATACAAAGTACTACCCTTTGACCTCAACTCGGCACCAAGGGTTTTCACAAGTTTTATGAATGCAGTGGCTGCTCTGGGCGGACGGCCACCATGTTTATCTATGCCGCAATGACTGGTTAGTCGGAACGCAGTCGCCAGGGCAAGAGCAAAACCTCATGAGCACACTGTACAACCTGGGCTTCTCCATCTCCCAGAAATCGCTTCTACAGCCTACACAGACCCTAGTGGTGGTAGGACTCTTGTGGGACACGCATAGACAGAGGATATTCCCCACAAGGGAAAAAGTGGCGGCAATCACTGCGGCCACAGGACACTTCCTCATCAGAACTGTAACAACGGCATGGTGTTATCAGCACCGGTTACGGATAATGGCCGCATGTCTCGTGGTGGTGCCTCACACCAGGCTCAAAATGAAGACTGCAGGTACATTTTTCAGCCTGATGGGGCCAAGAGACTGGAGCGCAATTGGCAGCAGTTACCATACCAGATCACCTTCACCAAGATCTTGGATGGTGGAGGCAGTAAACCAGCATCATGGCAGGCAGACCAATGGACAGCCCAAGCCAGAATATACAATTTCAACAGACTCCTCTGTCCATTGCTGGGTTGCCACTCTGGGCAGCTGCACGGTCTTTGGTCCAAAATGAAACCGCAAATGTATATCAACTGTTTGGAGTTGATGGCCGTTTGGCTAGCACTCAAGGCTTTCCTTCCTTTGGACACAGACAATTTGGTCTGTATTCAGACAGACCACGCCACTTGCATATACTACCGCATCAAACGGGTGGGGGAACCTGGTCTCCCTCCCTGTGCAAACTTGCAATCGCCATATGGGAGTGAGCTATCGCACAGAACATATGGATTTCAGCAGTCCATTTCCCCAGGGAGTCTGAACTAGAGGAGGACAGACACTGCAGGCTGGATTCTGACAATTATGAGTGGCAGTTGAACAAGGTCCCTCTGGACAACTTCAGCTGGTGGGGTAACCCTGACATAAACCTATTTGTGATGGAGCTCAACTGGCCATGGCAGCACTTTGCATTCTTGGGTGGCTGGGGCCTAGGCTCAATGGGGGACACACTGCAGATACAGTGGGATGGAATGTCGGCCTACGCATTCCCTCTGACCCCTCTCCTTCACAGGGTCATTAGCAACATCAGGGAGACTCTCCAAATGCGACTCATACTAATGGCGCCGCAGTGCTTTCCTGATGCAGCAAGGGGAACAGTAATTCTCCCTGGAGAGGTTAGCCCTAGCAGCCTAGTCCCTGAGGAGGTGACAACGTTAAGCCACCTCAATCTATCTCGGGACAATCTGAAAATCATCCTAGGCGCTAGAATCTGTGCTACCTGCAGCCAATACAAAAGCAAATGGGCTGGATTTTGCTCGTGTTCCATGGAGGCAAGAGCCCATCCCTTATCGTGCTCTCTAGATCAGGTACTCCCATTCTCAGCGCACCTAGCTAAATCAGGGGTTAATGTCAGACATACCTGGAAGCCATCAGTGCCTACAGAAACTCAAAGGAATTGGTTCTCTACTTAAAACCCAGTGGTGAAAACACATTTGGTGGGATGACAAGGATGTACCCACCTGTCGGGCTCCTGCACCGCGTCTGGGAATTCAATATATTCCTCTGCGCCCTTGCGCATAAACCTTTTGAGCCCATGGTGGGCATAGATATCAAATTAGTCACAATGAAGACTGCGTTCCTAGTGGGCCACACTTCCGCACGCAGGAGCAGGATTTGCGAGATCCATGCTCTAGTGGCTGCAGAACGTACACATTTCATCAAGCCAAAGTAGTACTTGGCACTCCTACTTTTCTCCCAAAGGTGGTCTCATCATTCCACCTTAATGAGAAAATCGTGCTCCGTCTTCTTTCCTCCTAATATCACAAACAAAGCCAAAAATGTCGTCCTCTGCCTGGATGTCAGGAGTGCATTGAAATTCTACCTGGCTGGGACCAAGGATTTTAGCAATGCAGCATCCGGATTCTGCTCTGAAAGCCCTTACACTTCCCCACTGGTGGCGTGCAGTCTCCGTCACATGCGAACCTGACGTCCTTAACTTTACAAACTATCAAACACTCCCCTTTTCGATCAACAGCTTTATATTTCAGCTGCTTCCACTTTTCCCAGGTGCAGGATCGTTAAACAACTTTTTACCCCTGTTGCCTGCCCCCATGCTGCCTGTTGGCCAGGTGCTCAGTGCTCTAACCTTTTTCATTCCCAACCCCTTGTTACACTGACCCCCAGTTTCCAGGTCCCTATGTTAATCCTTGCCCCCGGGGTCCTGGAACTCTCTTGCCTCCTCTGCCCTCCCTTGGTACCCAACCCCTGCCTCTTCTACCCTGTCTCTAAGCATTCTACTTGCTCCCCGTTGCTTGTGTGACTTAACCTCTTACATGCCCCCATTTTGTTTCCTGTTATTCCCAATTCCACTTGCCTCCTTCCCCCCGTTGACTACTCCTTGTTGCCCTGGGGCGGTAGATGCTGGCCTCAAACCCCCCCCCCCTCTGGCACCCCCCCGCTGTTGTAGCTTGCTCCCCCCCTTGTTCCCGGGCAAATTGTCCTCTCCTATGTTTCCTTGCGTTCCCGGGTCTCTGGACCTCTTGCCCCATCCCTTGGGTTCCTTCCATTCTGTCTACTTGTACCTTTCTTGGTTTCCCTGCTCTCCTCCACTCTCCTCCCCCTTTGCTCCCCCATGGTGACCGACCTTGTCCTCTACCAACTTCCCAAATTGCTGTGCTGCTTTTCCGGAACTTTGGCCCCCTTACCCCAACTAACTGGATTACCTTGTGCCTGCCAGCCCCTACCGCCAGTTGCCTTGTACCCTGCCAATTGTTTTTAAAAAATGTAATTTTTTTACGCTGATGGGTACAAAACATTTACTGCAGTACGTAAAAAGAACAGGATATCACAAATAGTAATGCATTAGGCAATCGTCTCACAATAACTGAAAAGTTTGAGGTTGACACTAGGAACTCTGGTTACTTTGGTACGGTCGGTACTGGATTTCTAGAGTTCAGGTATCGCCTGAGGGGGTCCCAGATGTCTTTAGGGCGGCTCAACGGTGCGATCCCTCCTGCAAACCCTTCCTCACTTTCGTATGTGTTAATCAGTTGCAACGAGAAAAGCGTTTGTATTTTGAAGGGGCTTTACCAATGGTCCCCCAAGAGGTATTTCAGGGGTGTAGCAGGTATTTGGACCTCGAGGATGGTGCTGAGGTTAGTGGCAAACTCTTCCCAGAATTGTCTAGTAGGCAGGCATTCCCAGTACATATGGAAGGAGTTGGCTTCAGGGAGTGAACGCGTGGGACAGAAAGGCTGTGCGGACTTGTCAAACTTGGCGATCTTCCTGGGGTTAATGTGCAAATGGTTTAGTATTTTGTATTGAACTAGCCTTAGGTTGGCGTTTAGCAAAACTGTTTTGGTATGTTGGCAGTATCTGGCCCACTGTGTCGTCTATTACTGTTTCTAAATCCTGTTCCCATTTAGCTTTTGTTGTATTCTGCGAGGGGGTGTGGGATTGAACTGTTATTCATCTGGTACCTTTGAACCCATCCTTGTCAAATGTGTCTTGGATGGATGGATGGATGGATGGATGGATGGATGGATGGATGGATGGATGGATGGATGGAGTGTGGTTCCGTGGGGAACGATGGCCATTTGTTTTTTAGTGCTGCCTTTTGGCTGTGGTATTGTAGTGGGACTGTGATCCCCTGCCTGAATCTGCTTTGCGCTGCAGCCAGATCTAGGAATTCACCGTCAGGAAACACATCTACTTTCTGGGTTTTATCGGTGTTCCATGGGGTTTTGGATGAGTGTGGTGATATGGCTAATTGTTTAATGTTGTTTGGTTTGGGCCTTAACCCTTTTGTACAGAGTGTGGAAAGCTTCCCAAACCAAAATGGAGATTCCAAGCAAGTTCAGTGATTGGCCAGAAATGGAGAAAAGGCATTGTCAGAACTTTCTAAACTGCCTTTCATTGTCAGCAGCCTGGCAGGAAGGTCCTTTGTTTGGAGTTCAGGTTATTAAAGACCTTTGCTGGGCCCCTTTGTTTAAGTTAAGCTATCTGGAACAGGAGAAAGTTTGGATTATTGAGAATCCGTGCCAGAAATCCTCAGATAAAGAAAGAAGCAAGCTAAGTGACTTTTCAATGACACATTTCTTATATAGAATCTAGAGGAGCTGATTACTCCTGTATAATTATTTTTTTCCCAGTTTTCCTGTTTCCTTTTAAGTAAGCTTAAAACTGTAATTCATTTTGTTCCTGTTTAATTTGAAGAGTTATCAGCAAAAGTATTATTGAACTCTTTCTTCATTTACCAATTGTATACATTTTTTGTGCGTGCGTGCCGTTACAGCGTGAGTGAGTTTGTGTCATCTTGTAAGTAACCGGTATGCCTCGCGATATTGCATGGTTATTTTTGAGCACAGTATACTTATCTGAGTTCTCCCGTAGCGTCGGAACTCAGGAGGAAGTAATCTTACGTTGTCTGTGCAAATGACAACGGTTTAGGAGAAACTAATAAACATTCTTCTTCGATTCGTTTATTTTTTTCAAATTAACTTACTAACCTTGCGCGCTTTCTCCAAACAAAGGAACTTTGCCTTCATGAATGAAAACGACTTCTATTGCGCATGTGTGGTTTACTAAAACTACTTTGAATCGAAATGCTATATTTCCACGCATGCGTGTAATTGTAAAAGGAGTATTCTTGTGGGGAAGACAATTAAACAATCGCGCATGCTCAATCTGAGGATAATGCTTCAAGTTGGCAATGCTATATTTTCACGCAAGTGTGCAACGAAAATAATAATCCTTTTCAATTTTGAAGGAAATGACTCCAACTGCATTACCTTTGCTTAGTTCATTCAGTTACAGAGCAACTACGGGAGTAAATATTTAAAAGCAACTTTAATTTATTCTGTTTGAAAACAAAAGCATCTTTATTAACATTAATCTACAGTAAACATTCATTTGGTGAACTAACTGATGAGAAGGAAGTTCCATTTTCTCTTAGACTAAGGACTGCTTTAAAACTGTTCTTTTTAGACAATCCAGTGTGTGTTTGTTTAAGCAGCCTTCCTTTAAAGGAGTCCCAGGTGTTGACACAGTGACTGAGGTTCTTCAATTTTAATTCAGTAAGGAAAATAATCCTCTAAGTTATCAGAAGAGGATATTCAGGTATGGTGATGTATTTCTTTCTCTTTGGGCTATTACAGTAGAAGGGAAGATAGTACTTCACCAGAAAGGTCAGTGTCTAAATAGTCCTTTATTTCCATAGGTTGAGAGACTTCCAGAGGTAACCAAACCTGAAGTTTATTTTGTCCCAATTCCCCTTTTCCCTTGGGGATGCTTTCAGCTCAACTGATTATGATCAGTTGAGAGGGTAGCATCTGTAGGGGACTATGGGGGTTCAACAGCTTCCACTGGCAAAAGAAGATATAGTGACAAACCTGACAATCGGGGTCCCAATGTTTTTGCATAGACGTGTTGAATGTTAAATGATGAAGGTATTTGTACCGTGCACCTTCAACAACGGAGTTGGTCCCCAGACGCTCTGGCGGATCTGCAAACGAGAAGGTGGGATGGGTTAGTAGGTGAAGCAGGAGTAGGATAGTGAGAGGAGTGGTGTTCTGTTGGCAGCTTCAACTCGGTATACACCGGGTGCTGAGCTTGGGTGCGAGTATCGGATAGATATCAGTCCTCTTGTGCTGTTGGTGCGTCTTATGTGTTGTTGCGGTGTTGTGAAGTGTGTGCGGGTTGTTGTGCGAGAGATGGTTGTGTGAGATTTTTGAGTGTGTTAAGTCTGCAGAAATGCTGAGTTTTTTTGTTAGTGGGTTATATGAAGTTTAACATGCTAACCTTCAGAGCTCTGTCAAGAGTGTGGCGCTCGCCAAACCTCCCAGTCTCAACAGGGTGGGCGAAGGGGTTACGCCTGGCAGGGTTTTAGGTTTGTGTGAAGCGCTCCCTGTGCTGTTCTAACGTGCTCTGTAAGTGTTCTAATTGCTCTGCGCCGTTCTATTCTAGCGAGCTCTGTAGGAGTTCTAATGCTGATGGATTGATTAGTGTGGGTTGGGTGTCTATTCTCCTTGGGTGCTGGAGCTGGTGTTGTGGTCTCCTCTCAGACTTTCTATCTAAATGTGTCTGCTGCTGGTTTTAGGTTATGGTACGGCCGGGAGGCAGGGGATGAGTCGTTTAGGGGTTTTCGTCTTAGTCTGAGTATGTGATCCTGCTATGGTGACCTCCCTTTGTGGCTATTTCCCATAATATCTTGTGGTCTGGAGTGGGGTCCGTTCTTTGGGCTCTGTGTATGTCCATTTTGGGAGCGACCGAGGTTGGTGTTATTTTCATCGTTGTTTAACAGGGTGGGCATTCTAGTGCGTCGTCGTATTTACGCTGTGAAGAGTCATGATTTGAGGAGTTTCCTGAATGCTAGGTGGTTTGTTGTGTTCCGTATATTCTTAGGTAGGTCATTCCAGGTTTTCGGTCCCTGGTGAGAGAAAGAGGATCCTCCGAGTTTTCTTCTGTTATAGGGTTTTGGTTCCAGACGGATGTCAGTGCTTGATCTCAGTGTTCTTGTTGGTCTCTATAGGCGTAGTTTATCACTTAGGAATTCTGCGCCTTGTTTGTGTATTGCTCTGTGCGTGATGCACATGGACTTGAACTTTATTCTCTGTTTTAATGGTAGCCAGTGTAGTATTTTTAGCGCGGGTGTGATGTGTTCTCTTCTGGGTAGTTTGAAGAGGAGTCTGGCTGCCGCATTTTGTATGCGTTGTAGTTTTTTTTAGAAGTCGTTCGGGCATGCTCAGGTATAGGCTATTGGCGTAATCTACTCTGGACATGATCAGAGCGATGATGGTAAGTGTTTTGTTGGCGAATGACAACAACGGTAGGATCCTTTTTGCTGCTCGCAGGAGGAAGACACATTTCTTGAGTAGAGAGTTTACTTGTGGCTCTAGCGTGAGGTTGTTATCCATCAGGACTACTAGGTTTTTTTACAGTTGATAATGGAGCTGGTGTGGTGCCGAGCTATCTTGGCCAGGGGATGTAGCGGATGTCTCCTCCCTTTTTTGAAACCATCATCTGTTTTGCCTGGGTTGATTTTGAGGTGGTTGAGGTTCATCCAGTTGAATATATCACAAAGGCAATTCTCTAGTGTAGTGTTTTCTTCTCAGGTGTCTTGTATGTTGCAGATTTGAGTATCATCGGCATAGTTGTAGCATGTGAGGCCGTGTTTTTTGATGAGTTTGATTAATAGGTACATGTAGATGTTGAATAGAAATGGGGCGAAAGATGATCCTTGTGGTACTCCGCACATGGAGTCTCTGTTTGGACTTAAAAGGTTTCATCCATACGTTTTCGGTTGTTATGAAGGATTTGATCCATAGTAGGGCGGTGTCTGTTATTCCTAGTCCTTCTAATCTCTTTGAGGATTTCGTGGTTGACGGTGTCGAAAGCTGCGGATAAATCAGGGCGGTACCGTTGTCCGAGTCTGCCTTCGTCTTTAGGTCATCCCATATTGAGAGGAGAGCTGATTCTGTTACTCTCATTGGTCTGAAACCAACTTGTGCCTGGTCTAGTAGGCAGTGCTCTTCTATGAATTCTTGGGTTATTTTGTAGACATAGGTTTGTAGCAGTTTGGCTATGTAGGGTGTGTTGGAAATGGGCCTGTAGTTGATAAGTCCTCGTCGTTTCCTGTTGAGTCTTTGAGTAAGCCGATTTGAAGGCCTGTGGTACTATACCTGTTGTGATTGAGAGGTTGAGAAGATTCCTTGGGGGTTCCTTGTTTGAGAATTGGTTTTGTATATGTCCGGGGGCCAGGGGTCTTCAGGAGAGCCTGATTTGTTGCTTTGGTTTACCAGTTTGACGAAAGTCTCCACTGATATTTCTGGGAAGCTTTGTAGCTTGTTTGGATATTCCTCATCGGTGTCGATGGGGTTTGAGGTGTGATCTGAATTGAAGTTATTTTGTTTCTGATGTGGTCTTCTAGGTCATCGCAAAGTTTTGTTGATGGAATTGGTGTGTTGCAGCCCGGTGGGTTTTTTAATTCGTTTGATTTTGAAGAGTTCTTTTTGGGCGTTTGGTGCTCTGAAGATTTGGTTGTCATAGTGTTTCCACTTCACTTTTTGTATTTCCTTTTTATATGAGCGGATCTGTTGGAGGAATTTCAATTTGTTTGCAGTGGTGTTGTTGGTCCTCCATTCAGATTCTAGTTTTCGTATTTTACTTTTCCTGGCGCTGAGTAGTGGGGTGAACCATTTTGCAGTTTTCTTACGTGAAGGGGTGAATGGGCTTTTCTTTGGCGATGTCATAGAGTTGTTGCGATCCAGGTATGGAGTAGGGTAACTTTTTTTTGTCTAGGTGAGCTTCTTCCATGGTTGTTGCTTGTGGTTTGCTGAGTTCCAGGAGCTCTGTTAGGTTGGAGTTTTTTATGGATCTCCACTTTCTTTTCAACATGATCAGTGGTTTTTCTTGTTGCTTCTTTGTTGGAGTGACCGTTGTGATTATGAATGGAATGATGAGGTGGTCACTCCGGAGTATTTTAATTGGGTGTGTCGTGGTGATGCAATCCTTGTTGGCGAAGATTGCATCAAGTGTGTGCCCTACTGAGTCTGTTGCTCCTTTGACTAGTTGTTGTAGGTTTATGGCTGCTAGTTGGGCTGTTAAGGATTTTTGTGTGGTTGTGGTTTCTTCATCCAACCAGATGTTGAAGTCTCTGGGGATGATCAGATGATTGTACTTGATGGCTAGGATGGTGATTGCTTCCGTGAAGGCATCTACGAAAGTCGCATCGTAGGTTGGTGGTCTGTATCAGTATGAATTTCAGACTTGTTTTGGGGTTTACTGATAGCCGTAGTATTAAGGATTCGCATTTATCAATGTTTAGTGGATCTTCTATTTTGATGGGCAGTTGCTCCTTGTGGATGATCGCCAGTCCCCCTATCCTCCCTCATTTGGATTTCCTGTTTGCTTAGATGCATTTGAAATTTTCAGGCAGGCAGTTGTTGAGGGTGATCTTGTAGTTGTCATCTAGCCATGTTTCAGTTACAAATAGGATGGCTATGCCTCCTTCTGATAGGTCGTATATTTTGGTTGAATGTTTGGACATTGACCTTGCATTTATTAAGTTACAGTGGATTTTCTGGGTGTGATTTTGTTATGTGGTTATTAGATTAGTTGTTCAGGTTTGTAGTTGTCCGGTCGTGGTATTTCCTCATTGATGTTGGTAGGAGGAAGAACGGCAACAGCTGCTTCTTCATTGAAGCGGTCCAATAGGTTGATAACAGGGCTGATCAATCGTGGTGCTTCTGCTGTGATGATGTTCAGTTGAAGATCAGCAATGGCTTCTTCTTCATTGAGTCCGAATGTTAGGTTGGAGGTAGCATTGTTGGTTGTCCGGACTTTGTCGTATTGTGTGGGATGTTGTGGAAATCGATGGTGCCCCTCGTTTTTTGTGATGTAAGGGTTAATGGGGCTGGAGTCATCCCACTCTCTTGTTGAGTGCTCCTGTCTTTTTTCCAGGTGTTTCGGAAAATTCTTTGCATGTCTCGAGGTTTCCGTGTTGGGGTGTCGGTGTTCTGTGGTTGTCGCAAGGTAGGGTGGGGGAGGTATAAGGATTTTTCTCTTACATAGTTTGTTCCGGTTATGACTCCGTTAGGCGTGTTTCCTGCCGATGGGGCTGTTTCTTCTGGGTTCTGTTGGTGTTGTGTGTTTGCGTCCCTTGTTGCACGATCTTGCTCTTTCTTGTTGTCATTTTCTCAGTCGGGCCATTTTTCAGTTCAAGGTGCAGACGTAGTAGGGTAGTTGGTCCTCTATTCTGTGTTGTGCAGGCGCAGTAATCTTGGTTTTTCCTTCTCTGGATACGCTAGGGTGTTCTCTGGCTCATTTTGTCGTTCTGTCGGTGGGTAGGGTGTTTTTCCTAGGGGTGCACTGTCGGGGAGGGTTATGGGCGTTAAAGGTCTGGTGGTATGGGACTCAATTAGGCTAGGTAGTGATGGGTTTCAGGGATAGAGTATTGAACTAAACACAGTTAGATTAGGGGCCCTGTGTATTGGGGGAAGGACTACGCCTAAGAAGGTAACTGAGTACTGGACCCAACACAGCTAGATTTGAGGGTCAGTTGAAGCAGTACTGTCTGATCCCCAAATCTAGCTGCATTTGGGGTCAGCCGAAACAGTGGAGCATGATTCTAAACACAGATTCGAGAGTCCTGCATCGTGGGAGAGAGGCCCTTGCCTAGGAGAGCAACATGGTATCAGACTAAACGCAACTATATTTGAGGGTCAGTTGAAACAGTGCTGTATGATACCAAACACAGCTAGATCTGAGGGTCAATTGAAGCAGTGGGGCACGTTACCAAACACAGCTATATCTAGGAGTCTTGCACAGTGGACGTCTCCCAGAACGAGGTCCACCGCGGTGAGCTAGCCATGTAGGTTCAGGGGGAAATGTACTAGTTGAGTGAGTTTGAGGGGCGCAGCTAGGACTTACTCCCTTAATGCAATCCGGTCACAGAAGTCCTGTTAGATTTGAGAGACGGGCCTCTCAATGCAATAGGAGTATCATGCATTGCGATCTGGACAGAAATCCCAACTGGATTTGAGAGACCTGTATAGTCTGAGAGAGGCCTATCAATGCAATCTAAACATCATACAATACAATTTGCGGACAGAAACCCTGGTAAACTGGGGAGACATCTATAGTGGGAGAGAGGCCTACCAGTGCAATCTAAATATCATTCAATGCAGTTTGGAGATAGAAGCCCAGCTAAATTTAAGAGACCTGTGTAGTGGGAGAGAGGCCTATCGATGCATACTAGCTATCACTTAATGGAATGTGGACTTAGAAGCCCTGCTAGATTTGAGAGACCTGTGTATTGGGAGAGAGGTCTATCAATGCAATCTAATATTCATACAATGCAATCTGGACACGAAAACCCAACTAGATTTGAGAAGCCTGTATATTGTGAGAGGCTTACCAATGCAATCTAAATATCGTACAATGCAGTTTAGGGTACAGTAGTTGCTCTAGTGCTGACCCCGGCCACTCCTACCTTACTGGTCCTTGTAGGTAATAGTTGATGGCTGGCCACTGCTTCCCCTGCGGGCCCTTGCTGACACTTCTTGGAGCCGCCTCTGTTGGAGCCGCCCTTGGCCTTGGGGTCCTTAGCCGCAGGGCTGCACGGGCAGAAGGGCTGCCCTGGGGAGACCAGTGATGGAGGCTGGGGGGGGACCATTGAGAGCGGTGCTGGGCGGGAGGTAAGGGAAGCCCGGAAGAGGGTGCGGGGTGGGAGCAGGCTGCTGGGGGTTGCAAAAGGCCTCTGGCCTGCAGATATTTCCTGGAGGGGGAGGGCTAAAGGGGCGGGAATAAGGAAATATCAAGTGGGAGGGAAGGGATCAACAACGGCGCTGCAGGCACAAAGGCTACCCTGCAAATATAGAAAATAAGCGCCCCGGGGGCTCTTAGCGCCTACATGCACTCACCTGCCTCAGATGGTAAGAGGCATGCAGCAAGGGCAGCAGGTCTCTAGGCCTGGATGCACCAGCGGTATCAGCCAATCGGGGGAGGTGGGAGGGTCGGGTCGAGTGTATGATGTGGGGGTGATGTCCGCGTAGTTCCAAACTGGGGAGAGGGCCCAGCACAGGTTTGTACAACCCACCCTAGATATATCGCAGCCCATGCCAGTGTAGTACAAGATATCGGTTGTAGACCTCCCAGATTTCCGTGTTTCGTAGCAAATCATTGAGCGTATGTCAACGGGGCGACGGCCTGTTTCTCCATGTTGGCGTACGCTTCAGTGGTCTGGAACCAGCATTTGGCACATTGGGCTTGCGCCGCATAATTGTATAAAGTCTGGTGCGGCCAGTCCCCCTGTGTTGACTCTCCCTTAAAATCTGGCCCAGTTCTGTCTGACCGTACCCCCGCCCCAAACTAAGTTAGAGGCAATTTGTTGCAGTTTCTCAAACGCCTTGCCTGGACAGATCGGGATATTCCAAAAAGGGTAGATTAACTTGGGGGCCACTAGCATCTTAAGGAGGGCAATGCGGCCATATAGAGAGATGGGAGTTTGTTCCACAGCGTCAATTTGGTCTCTAATTGTGAAATAAGGGGAGCTTAATTGGTGTCAGAGAGTATCCCCATCAGTTGCTATGATAATTCCAAGATACCTGGATGAGTTTGATGACCAGCCGAAGTATGCCATGGCCAGCGGGCTAGTGGGGCTCGGTGACAGCAGGATTATCTCTGATTTAGCTTGAATAATTTTATAGCCCGAGAATCTAGTAAACTCTAATGTCTTGCATGACCGGTGCCAGGTTGGTTGTAGGATTCGTCAGGTATAATAGGGTGTTAACTGCATAGAGTAAGATGAGCTGAGTAGATCCACAGATCTGAATGCACCTGTTTGTTTGTAACTTAGGTGTGCAGCCATACTCTCTATCGTGAGGGCAAAAATCAGGGGGGTATAGGGGGTATCCCTGACGTGTACCTCTGTAGGGTGAAAGCCGGGGACAGGGTATGATTAGTCCTGATTTTAGCTTTGGGATCTGTCTATAATAACTTGATGAAACTTTGGAAGTGCAGGCCAAACCCATTCTCTTTACATATTGCCCCACGACACTGAGTCAAACACTTTTTCAGCGTCCAGTGCGACTGCCACTGCATCAATTGTAGTCTAATTGAGATGTGGTTGCGAAGAATCTCTGCAGATTTAAGGATGGTGGATCTAGTGGCTATGAACCCTGATTGGTCAGGGTGTATCAATTTGTTCATATGGGGGAGAAGCGTGTTTGCTATGACCTTGGCGTACATTTTGGTGTCTGTATTAATTGGTGGGAGGGGGGCGGTCCGATTTAGGATCTTGTGGGGATTTATGTGGTTTAAGTAGGACCGTTATGGTGGCTTCCCTCGTGGATTCCGGGAGTATGTCGGAGGACAGGGACTCTTCCCATATCTGTAGTAATTTGGGGGACAGTTCAGCTGAGTAACATTTGAAGAAGTCTGCTGGGAGTCCGTCTGGGCTTGGGGCCTTGCCCGCTGACAAATCTTTAATTGCCTGGCTGATTTCCTAAATGGTAATGGGGACATCAAGTAGCTCCCTGTCCTTCTGTTCTAGTCTGGGAAGTGGGATGTCGGCCACATATCGGACCAGGTCTTGTGTCGTTACTTGATCCATGTTTTTGTATAGATCAGAGTAGAAATCTAGGAAGACTTCATTGATCTTTTCTGGCTTTGTATGGACGGCTCCGTCCGGCCCATTGATGGACGTGATTGGTTTGAATCCCTGTTCCGACTTTATCAGGCTCGCCAGAATTTTACCAGCTTTGTTGGCCTTACCGTATCGCCTTGCTCTTACTGGCTGTGTGATGTATTTTATTTCATGGTCCGCCAAGTCTCAATCTCTCGAGTTGCTCTTGCAGTGGTTTAAGGGGCATGTGCATTTACCAGCGATCGGGGGGAGGCTTCCATTTGGTTGAGTTAGTTCCTGATGGTTTTTAGGGTGCCCAGTGTTTTAGATGATGTCCTCTAGTCCACACTTTAAATGTTTACCAGATCACGCCCTGCAAGGCCACCGTGCCCTCATTGCGGTAAAAAAATTAATTGATTTCTATTCTCAATGGCTCTTTAATTGTCTCAAAGGAGGGACGGTGGCATTCGCCATGCGCTTTTTTCCCCTGTCACTACGGTTTAGTTACTTCAGCACCAGTGAGTGGTCTGAAATCATGCGCGGGAGGATGGAGCAACTGCATACTTGTGGAACGAGTTCTTGTGAGATTAGCCAAAAGTCTATCCGTGAGCTAGATGAGTGCACGGTTGAATGAAATGTGTATTATTCCGAGGACGGGTGAAGCTCTCTCCACGTCAGTGGTATCGCAGACATCCCTTGCAATATGGTCTTGGCCTCTTTGGAGTGTGATCTAGGAGGTTTAGATGTTCTTTCTTTGTGGAGATCAAAGATTGTATTGAAATCACCTCCCCATATAATCCTGGCATCACCGTGGGGTGAGATCTGTGATATGACGTGCAGGTAAAACTCTGGGGTGTTGACGTTTGGGCCATATGTATTAACTAGGATTACTTCCTGGTTTTTCAGTGTGCCCCATATAATCACAAATCTCCCCTCAGTGTCTATTGTCGATTTGATAAGTTGGAAGCCGGTGCGGCGGTGTATGATTGTTAGAACTCCTTTGGAGTGCGAGGAGTATTCTGTGCCAACTCTGAGGGGGCCCCAATCTCTGGCGAAGGATTCCACAACCCTGGCTGTTGCAGGTGTTTCTTGCAGGTATTGAATGTCCGTCCTATGCAGTTTGGCGTAGGTCAGAATTTTCCTGTCCTTGATGGTGTTTGCCAGCCCTCTGACATTCCATAATGGGAGATTAACAGAATTTAGTGAACCTGTCGGTGCCATGCGTGCATATAAGGTAACCTGTTGATGTGCCTACTGTACTGCCCATATATGTCGAAACCGATCTCGTCGTCAGCTTTTCCCTTTTTAAACCAACTCCTCTGGCCCCCCCCCCCCCCCCCCCCCCTCCCTCCTCATCCTTCCAACTGGATGGTGTATCGCCCCAACTTGATTTAACAGTTTCACTCAGTGGGTGGATTTGTGTCCACAGTTGGAGATCGTAGAACTTGCTGCTCGTGTGAGACGTAACTTTAAGTTGTACCGGAGTGGGTGCGTCTTCCCTCGTGTTACAGGGCTTTAGCTAGTGTTCGGGTGATAGGGCTAGCACCTCGGGTTTAGTTTGTCAACCATTATTCAGGGCTTCAGGGATGTACTGTTCAATATAGGACATGGCCTTGCCCTGAAAAAAAAATGGTATCTGCCGGCGTGTTGCAGGCGCAGTTTCGTGGGGAACAGCATTGCATATGGTATTTTCCATTTTTTAACTTGGTCCCCGCCATTCTTTTTTTTAATAAAATAATTTTTGTTTTTTAAACATAGAACCACACACAAACAACTCACCACCATTCGAGTACAGGTTTTGAAATTTTTAGCAATAGATATGTAGAGGGGTCACATTATGTAGTCACCCCTTCCCATTCAAATTTCCACAGCTCGGAGCACCTTTATTCTTTTCCGTCCTCCCATTTGCCCCAGATCTTAGTGGCTTTGGCAGGACAGCCCCGCGCGGTGTATTTGCAATGTTTCAATACCGCACACATCTACATCAGCAACCCATTGAGCCACCACTGGGCACTCGGGTGACCTCCACCGCTGCGCTATGTTGCATTTGATCAGTCCGATCTCTGTGGGTAGAAACAGTTTTTTCCCATTGCCCCGGTGATGTTTTTGTCCATTATGCCCAGCAAGAGTTATTTGGGATCCATTGGCACCGTTCTCCCCAGGGCATCTGAGAGTTTGTCACAACATTGACGCCAAAAGTCCCTGATCTGGGGACATTCCCCCAATGTGTATAAAAGTACCTTTGGCCCCTTGGATTCGTAAACAGTTTGGTTCAGGAGCTCGGTTCCACTGGTGTAATGCAACCCTGGGGTAGCACACCCTGTGCAGAATTTTAAACTGTATCAAGCGAAGCCTCAAGGTTATCGCAATTTCTCACAGGAACATCAATACCACTATACAGTCCTCTGGGTCGATAGCACCCACATCGGCTTCCCAACTCCGTTTAAGATCGGTCAGTTCTGGGGTGGCTAAAGTATTTATGGCATTGTACAGGGTGGAGTTAACTTTGGTGGGGATGGAGTCTACTAGGTTATGTTCCAGCGGCGGTACATTCAGGTGCGTTTGTAAGTGCTGGAGATGTCTCTGCAGAGCATGGGTCAGTTGCAATGGTAAGCAAAGTCCCTGTCAGCGAGAACATCCCCCCCAGTTACCATTCATGCCTCCACCCACCTTGGCCATGCTGTTAGTGTGCCTACCTCTGTGAGATTTTTGTTGTCCCAGAGGGGTTGCCTCTGGGTCACTCTGCCTCCCCACACAATGTGTCTGTGTGCCTTCCCCCAGATTATAACTGTGTGCGCTGCCATTGTCTGCACGGGTGCGGCGGGGCTCTGGTGAGTCTGGTGCAGTGTCGCAAGTGGCGATATGTCATGGATGTGCAGCCTCTCAGCCTTAATTTGTGGTAGCTCCCGATTACCATTGATAACGGCCATGTGGCCTGCCCAGTAATACGTTTGGAGGCCTGGTACCCCTATGTCTCCCACCCATACAGATCACTGTAGTGTGGCAAGAGCTACCCAGGGCTGCCCGCCACCCCACGAGTTTTCTGAGGAGGGCATCTATCCTTTGGAACTCAGTCAGGGGTCCAGAGCGGGACATTCTGTAGCACATAAAGGAAACGAGGCAGCGCCAGCATGTTGAAGAGTGCGGCTCTGCCTAACAACGTCGGGGGAAGGAGCATCCAGTGGTGAACATCGTTGGAGAAGCGATCTATGATCGGGTGTAGATTATGGGATGTATATTCCGAGAGGTCCCTAGAGAGCTAGATATAGCAGATACCCTTGTGTTGCGCTCGATACAGGCAGTTGGGGAGAATCACTTGTTCCCCGCCCTGCACTGGAAAGATCACGGATTTCCTCCAGTTGACATGCAACCTGCTGAAGTTGGTGTAGCGTGCCAGCATCTGTGACACCACTGGACAAGATCAAGCCGGGTTGCTCAGATAAATCAGGAGATCATCGGCATCAAGGGAGTCTCGCTCCTCTTCCCCCCTCCCCCCCCAGTCTGGCTACCGGAAGCCCGTCCATGTAGCAACTTGGCAGAGCCATTGGGCCAGCGCAAAAGGTAGTGGGGACAGGGGGCACCCCTGTCGTCTCCCCCTGCCTAATAGAAAGGATATGGAGGGCCAACCATTGACCCGGACCTTCGCGTGCGGGGCTTCATAAAGCAGTTTTACCCATCCCAGGAACACCTCACCGAACCCCATTCGATGCATTATTTCCCCTAGACTCTCCCATATCACTGAATCAAATGTCTTTTTTTCAAAGTCAATGGCCACCAAAGCGTTGGGGCGGCAAGGACAGGCGCCCGCTCCTTGAGCAGGTGGAGACTAAGTAAGTGGCTGCCCGTCGACTTTTGAGGCCTGAAGCCACACTGGTCTGGGTGAACTACAGAGGAGATGACCGGTTGCAACCTGGTGGCTAGAAGTTTAGCCAGCATCTTGGCCTCCCCGTTAATCAGCAAAATAGGCCTGTGTGTACTGCATTGTTCTGGGGGTTTCCTCCGGCTTTTGGATCACCGCTATGCTGGCCTTGCATAAATCTGGGAGGGAGGGTACCCGTTTCTTTGGAATGCTGGAACATCTTAAGGAGGGGGGTGGCCATCATACTCCCGCCCAGCCTCTTCCAGGTCTCCACTGGGAGTCCGTTGGAACCTGGCGTTTTCCCCAGAGTGTAGCTGGGCGATAGCCTCTGCTATCTCTGTTTCAGTGGGATCCAGGTCCAGTTGCATACGTTGGGGGACGGTTATTTCGTCCAGTAATGGGTCAACCGGGGGGTCCTCGTACTGTGGCATAGAAGTTAGCAAATGCCTCTGTCGGGATCTTCCTGGGCATGTTCGCCCTGTGAGTCAATGACATCTCTAACATGCCTGCTCCCCTCCTCCCTTTTCACCAGCTAGGCCTACATTTTGCTTGCCTTGCTTTTACCTAGCTTTGAGGAGGGAGCAGTGTATGTCTGGGGGGAGGGGGTCATGGAAAATGTATCTGGTCTCCCATTAATCAGCTGACTTTTCCGCGTCTACCACCTTTTTGTAGATGCTTGCGCTTCTTATTGGAGGTCCAAGAGATCATTTCTCCTCTAAGCACAGTTTTATAGGCCTCCCATAGTGTGGTTGTGGAGTCCCATCCTCTGTGTTGGAGTTAATCACAAAGTATTCTGTTTTCTCGGCAGTCCCCGCCATTCTTGATCATTGCACCTTTCCCCCTCCCCTTCCATCCCCCACCTGCTCATTCCTCCCCCTCCCCCCTTTTCCCATGACCTGCTGAGTTATCTACTCTGCCGCTGACAATCTCAGACACAATCTGAGTCTGTGTTATTTTGGGGTGGAGGGGAGAGTGGTGGTGGTGGTGGTGGTGGGTGGAGGGCATGGCAATGGGCGACTTGTGTGGAGGTATACGCAAGGAAAACCAAGTGGAAAGTAGGCAGGTCAATACAGGGCCTGAGGCCTAGTGTGGGGTGTTGGGGAGGATGCTGTCATTGCCGCATCGCCCAGCAGGCCTCACTGGGCCCATGTCTCCCCATCCCACTACAGCAGAGACTAGCTGGGATTCCTCTCCCTGACTAACCAACGCCAGCTTTAGGAAATTGGTGTGGGAGAGGGAACCCAAGATGCAAAGAGGGTGGTATGGTGGGCGGGGGAGAAGGGAGTCCATCCCCTATGAGGGTGCTTATAAGCACCAGAGTTTAAGCAAACCTCCTCATTTCCTGATCATCTGAGGGCAGAAAGGTTTACGGTTGACCGAAATGGAGAGTGTTTTGGTTTGGTAGTTAGTAAAGTGTAAGGGCGTCGGCTCCGCTTGTGATAGAGGCGGCCCACCACCAGTGGGGAAGTGTAAAGGCTTTCCGCTCAGAGCAGAATCCTGATGCTACATTGCCAAAAAAACAGAACTCCTGTAAGCTACCACCTGCTTAATAAAGCAACTGCAGCCTGTCCACCCACAATCTGAGTCGGTGTGTTATTTCAGGGGTGAGAGGGAATGGAGGGCATGGCAATGGGGGACATGTGACCGGAGGCATACATACGCAAGGAAAACCAAGTGGATGTGGAAAATGGGCAAGTCTATGCAGGGTCTGGGGGCCTAGTGTGAGGGGTTGCGGCTAAGCCAGGGGACACGCCGATCTAAGGGAGACCTGTGGAGGACGCTGCCATAGCCGCATCGCCCAGCATGCCTCCCAGGGCCTACGTCTCCACATACCCCTACAGCAGGGCCCAGCGGGTACCTCTTAGACTAATCAATGCCAGTGTTTACGAAGTGGGTGTGGGTGGAGGAAACCAAGATGAAAAAAGGGCGTGTTGGTGGGGGGGTAAGTCCATCACCTATTAAGGTGCATAGAAGCACCAGAGTTCAAGCAAAGAGACTCGTTTCCTGTCACACTCACCTGTGTCTCTGCAGGAGCTATGGACAAGCTTCCCTTGACCCTGAGTCTTCACTTCCCCTGTTTCACCCGGAGGAATACAGTCAAATGCAAGGTGTACACTCAGACCTGAATTCACCCGGTTGCCCTGTGCCCTTCCCTTCTCTTTACTTTGTGCTGTGATGTCCCCTATGGGCTTACCTTGATCTTAAGTAGGGTGTGTACTCCATCCTGCATTTGCAGGGGCGCAATTCACTCATGTGATTGGAGCCAATGCATGTAGGCTGAGTTCAGATGCCAAACGCTGTTTTATTCCTTCACAGCAAGGCCGAGAGTTCAATGCGCCAGTTTCTTCACTGGCTAGAAAGTCCTTCCCACAAGTGAACGTTGCACGGAGAATGGTGTGTCCAAAATTGTCTATTGTCCTCGTTTGCTGGTATTTTTGTGGATGAGTAGCGCTGCGTGTAGAAGCTAGCTGCTGGTAGGTTTGCGCAGCGCCTTCAATTTGAGCGCGCCTGGTAATGCCTCTCCCTTTCCCTTGCAGGAGAAATTATGTGGTATTAGCGCCTCGAGTCCGGGTTCAGTGCTACTGGAGACTTGGTGGTTAGGTAAGTTTGCACAGAGGCTTTTGGGTAAGTATGCACCGCGTAGAGAGAGAGCGCGCGCAGTGAAAGAAGTGTCTGCGTTATTGGAGCGAGCGCAATGAATTATGTCTCTTCTTTCTTACAGGGGTTTGTGCGCTCGTGCAACTAACCTGGATTCCAGTGTCGCGGGAAGATGCGGTGAGTATGCACAGCGTTACTGATGTGCGCATGTTAACGCTGTTCTACACCGGCACCTGTAAGAACAAAGAAGTCCCTGCTTGACTGGAGATAGCTGCGGCATGGAGTAAGAACCAGGTAAGCAGAAGCGGGATGATCCGGAGCAGGTAAGCAGAAGCGGGATGATCCGGAGCAGGTAAGCAGAAGCGGGATGATCCGAAGCAGGTAAGCAGATGCTGGCTGATCCAGAGTATGACAAGTGTGTTGCTGATACAGCTCACAGTAAGCAACACGAAGCACTGGACGAATCATGGGTGTGGCTTATATAGCCAGCCACCTCCAAACACTAGAGAGCTCATGAGTTATCATGCACTTTTTGGCAACAGGAAGTGGTCACCAGGAAGTTACTACAAACACTAGGAAGGAATGAAGAGGGATTTGTTATGGGTTCTTTGTGTGCCTATGCCAGGCCTGCCAAGCCTCCACCCAGCTTGCCCCAACTACCTTCCTGATACCCATGACATTTCCTGATCAGACTAGGAACAGAAGGTTTGCACGCCCAGAAATTTTAATGCATAATTTGAAATGTTTAATTTATCATGATTTCTAATTTAACAGCAGAATCGTCTCAGTGGAGGTACATGGTGCATCCAGGCTGGTAGGCCTGCTGGAATCCACAAGGGACTGGCAAGTCTGCCCTGTTTGTCACCTTTGGTGGGTCGAAGCCTGGAGGACAGGCTTCCAAGGCTTCAATAGCTTGCTGGATGGTCTCAGCCATTCAAGAAGCTTATAGGGTGCAGCGTAAGGCGTTTCCGAAGGACAGACGCACTCTGTCAGGGCCAAGGCAACAGCGAACGTACCATGGCAAATTAGCAGGGCGGGCACATGGGCCACCCCATCAGCCTTCTGAAAGTATTACAGCTTGGATGCCAGTGCCCGGGCTCACGCGGCCTTCGGCTAGGCCGTGCTGCGAAACCTCTTCACCAAAAAGCGACACTCCTCCCCAGGGCTTCGTTCTGTGGTAATTGCCCATAAAGTATGGAGGAAAGGGGACGGGACAAAGTAGTAATTACACTGTAGTGACCAACTTACTCCTAGTCTATAGTCCCTTTTCCTCCATATGACCACCATCCTTCCCCCTAAGAATAAGTCACATCCATAGGCCGTCAAATACAGCCAACGCGTCAAAGGGGACTGAGGTGTGGTGCCGGTGGGTGGGATGGGGGGGCAGGTGAGCGCATGCTCCGGTGGCCGTGCACGCAACTACATTTTAAAGGGAAAGACAATTGGTTTCTGCTGAAAAAGGTTCTGTTCCCATCCCTAGAGAGGGACGCCCATACAGGATGGAGGAATGCATCGATCATATTTTCTTGAGCAAATTGCCGTGTAAACTTGGATCTAGTTTTCAATTGTTGAGTTGGAATACTAATGGGTTGTATTCTTAAATCATGTAGTTTCATGCAGTTCCAAGTCTTTTATTACGAACCCTTGAAACAGGTGAATATTCTCAATATCTTGTATAGAAAGAGTACTTGGCACAGGTTTTTCTTGTCTTGGTCGATATTGTTGAACTTGGGTGGCAAAGAACTTTTTTAGTTTCAATTTCCTTGTGAATTTGAATAAATCAGTCTGTTTGGATGTGGTCGTATCTGTAGGTAGGGGCAAAGGACAGGCCTTTATTGAGTAATTTAATTTCATCTGTTGTCAAGTCTTTGGACGAGATGTTCATAACGAGGTAATTGCTTGTTTAGTTCCTGTGGCTAGCCGAGCCCTGGCTCTTGTCAAACGTCTGTAATCTTACAGAGCATCTGGATTTCCGATGTCTTGTACACCCCCCTCCTTCCTCTCCTCCTAGTGAAGCTTGTTGGGGGTTGTTGGGGGTTTGTGGATGGAGTTGCCTGATCCTTCAATATTACGTAGAAACGTAATATTGAAGGATCAGGCTTCTTGAATCAGATAAGAAATTTTAAAAAGGGAAGTAGATTAACTAACACCAAGCAAGTCGGTTTTCAGACAACTCCATCCACAAACCCCCAACAAGCTTCACCAGGAGGAGAGGAAGGTGGGGGGGGTACAAGACAGCGGAAATCCAGATGCTCTGGAAGATTACAGACGACCAGGGCTCGGCTACCCATTTTTTTATATATTTTTAAAATACAATTTTTGTTATTTTTTGCCAAGACTCGATTCAAAAATGGCGTTTGTTCTCTTCTGTGACTCCAACCCGAGCCCTTTGTTCCACTTTTTGGCGGGCTTCTCCACAGAAGCCTCCAAAAGTGGTGCCACTCTGTCTGGGTACCACAGGGGGTGTGGGAGGGGGTTTAGGCACCCTGGACTGAGTTACCTTGGTAACTCAAGTCGCACTCTTGTGATTGGCCCAAGTGGTGAGCCGGCATGCTCACCACTTAGCATATTTGATTGACAGCTAGGCTGAGTGAATGGGGGTGTGCTGCATAAAAGCAGGGCTTTGGGGACCGGAACTTCAGAAGTCGCCACAGGACCTGAGAATCCGACGAGGGAGAAGCTGAGCCGACCTACCACGACGACACCACCGGTGGAGCCCTGCTGAACCGACTCACCACTTCCCGACGACAGAGAAGATCTCCCGGCTGGAGAGGCTTCTTCCCCTGACTGGTGGGCACAACCAGTTTACCTTTCTTTCTTCGCACCCCAGCCCGGTTTGTGGTCGAAATGCCCATGCCAAGCACCCCGGCAGCCGGATAGCCACTCACCACTGAACCGCGAATCAACAACCGCTCCTTGTACCTGAGAAACTCTGCGGCTGGTTTCTTCCCTGGCAGTGCAACAGACTCCTGTCTTCCTCCACGACGAGATCCTCTCTTCCCCCGGACGAAGCACCGACTTGCATCCGCTGCCAGGAACAACTGCCCCCCCCCCCTGGAGCGTTCTCACCACTTTAAGGTACCCTGTCCGCCAGGCCTCCCTTTCTAAAGATTGCTACAAGCTAATAATAACTCCTTAACCTTCTGGACTGGGCTGGCCGCCTTGACCCTCTAACTGGTCTCTTTCTTTGATCCAACTACTTTTTGAACCATTACAAGACTTTTGTGCACTGCAACCGTGTGACCTTGGACACATTTCGTCTCGATCCTCTTAAAGCGGATCCGGCATACTGACTCTGAATTCACGGTTTTACTTTGCCTTCCCCTCCTGTTCTGTTCTTGTTAAAGTGTTGGGATCTGTTTCAAGTTGTTCTCTGCTTTTCTCTCCCTTTTAAAAAAACGAATTATTAGAGTGCCATCTACGTTTAGCGCTCACCGCTGTCTGGAAATAAGTGGGGCTTTACTTAAGACTTGTCTAAAATTCTTTTAAGGGAGTGTATATCTTTTAGTGACCGTGTTTTTGAATTGCTTACTATTAGTGCCTGTGTGTTTTTCTAGATGTGGTTTTAAATAAATAATTATATCTTTTACACCAAGCCCTGGTCAGGGTTTACTTGTTCTATTGTGTGCTCTTGACCTATTGTGAATACTCTGTATACTGCCTAACTCTTCTTGAGGGAAGTCTGACTGCTCAGCCACAGCTACCAAGTGAATCTGTGTGGTAGACTGCTACCAAGTGGGTTTACTGCCAAACACCTGTAGTCTTAAATCTTTTGCAGTGGTCCCAGAGGGAACTGCACAGGTTTCTGCCTAACACCCAAACACCCCAAACGAACAGAGGAACACAAAACAGTGAGCTTTATTACAACCCTTTCTCAAAACAATTTTGAAATTAGAAAAATTTTGAACAAACTGTCATCTGCTCAACCTAGACGAGCATCTCAAAGAATTCATTGATGTTCAACCCAAATTAATTTTCAAAAAAGCAAGAACCCTGAAAACAAGCCTTAGCCCATCCTTACTCCCAAACACTAAGACCAGAACTATGGTTACCGATTGCAACTAAAGGATTCAGGAAGTGCGGATCATGTGGCATGTGCAAATTAGCGCACACAAACACCGAGAGTTTTTCCGACTCCAGAGGAACAACTATCACAATCACTGATACCATCAATTGTCATAGTAAATACATTGTATATGCTATTATATGTACATGTGACCGAATATATATTGGAAGCACTCTAAGGGAACTCGGGTTCAGAATACGTGAACACTTTTATGGCATGAGTAAACCTGATACAGCGGTGCCACTTGCACAACATTGGTAAAGCAAACATCAATAGGATGATAAAAACGAACTTGAGGTTCGTCGGATTCGCAGGCAATTTTGGGCGAGCGGAGGAAATAGAGAAACCCTCCTCCGTCAGATGGAAGCCCGCCTTATCTGCAAATTTCAAGCAACGGAATTTGGCCTAAATCAAGACCATGAGATGGCCTATTTTCTCTAAAAACATGACTTCAAAGTGACTCCAACTATACAACTGTATTACATGTAATACGCACTAATTTTTGACATGCCACTTCTTGCATGACCGTTATATGTATAGCTATTGTACCAATTCACTGAACTGTCCGGATGCACCAAATATAGTAGTTTTAATACATGTACCATTTATCTGTCACCCAAAGGAAAATAAGCGTGTGGCAACGCTATGACCAGTTGTGCCATAATAGCGTATATGGTACAAGTGTAGCTTGTCCCCCCCCTTTAATAAGGACGCTGTGTTGACATTTTTGATCTATGGCCTTTTTAGCTATCTGGCCATTCACTAACATAACTTTACCATGTCTCACCTAGAATTGAAAGGGAAACCCAGGCGGTGCAATTTACCGCACAAATTATCTATATGCAGAATAATTGAGATTTAAAATGTGATCATTTCTATTTAACTTAAACGATACGAAGCTAATAATCGTACCTTTCATGACCATGGGAACTTGCTGGGTTTTTCCTCGGCTTACGCTATTTAATACTGAAAGCGAGCCCAAAATATGGCGCTCGGTTTCTTACACGTAGAACAGGACGCTAAATCAAAATAAAAATAGGACTTGGGTCGCCATGACAACCGTTGTATACACTGGTTAGTGCGGTTAGTCTCCAAACCCGACGGCAGGAGATTCTGAGCAATCCTAAGGTAAGCTTCAACATTAGTGGACACCCGACTAAGTGGGCCTAGTACCTTTACACAATACTTTATAACGGATTCTCGTGTTTAGATGTTAATCTCTTTGGAGCGTTTGGGCATCTGCAACCGTAGCGTTAGAGCGTACAGCTGATAACAAATCGGTAATTCCTTCTAGATCGAGTACGAGCCCGCATTCAGTCAAGTTGAAAGTAGACCAAAAGTCCATTGAAAGTGACAGACTTTAAGTGACCTTGTATGTTAGACCAGCATACTCCAGATAGACATACATGTGTACCCTCGTCAGGGGAATTATATATGACTGAGTTTATGCAAAAGGCTCCATTTCTAATTAAATAAATGATGACTAAGTGCCAAAAAGGTTATTAACCTGTGATTTTCGACCTAATCTCTAATAGGGGGATTCATCCCGTGATTTTTTTGATTGAACATATTGGAACCCTAGATTTGCAACATAGGTAAGGCCCCCATGGCCGAAACTACACACCATATATCAAAATGACCCGTCACACTACATTCGTATGACTTGTTCATTTTAAGCTACAGACTTGCATGATGATTTTTTTTGTTTTTCTCCCCATTTTGTTCTCTCTTGTACATTTAACTTAAACCTCCTCCCCTTTCACCCTTCCCAATTCTGTGATTTTACAACATGAACATTATTATTTGGGTTTTGTTACTACACCAATGTGATTATGCATTTCAATTCTGATTTGTTACACACATTTGACTTGTTGATATCATTGTATGTATGTACTGAATACTTGATGTAGCTTTGATATTAGCCCTGATTTGAAAAGGACACTGGTGTGTCGAAACACGTGTTATCCTAAAAGGGCAAGTCAATAAACACAAACCATTTCATTAATACCAAGTGTGGCACAGTTCCTAGAGTGTGTGGCAATACTCTCAACTTAAACAGTTTGAGCCCATGGCTACCATGGACATACAACTGGTCACGATCAAGACTTCTCTACTGGTGGTCTTCACTTCAGTACAAAGTGAGCGAATTTCAGGCCCTTGTGGCATCAGAACCATATACCATGTTCCATCTATACAAGATGGTGCTCTGCATCCACCCTGCATTTCTTCCCAAAATGGTGTCGTTTCATCTCAATGAGGAGATGGTGCTACTGACATTTTTCTAGCCCACAGGACGAGGCAGAAAGGGTGTTGCACAATCTAGCATTCAGGATAGCCCCTTCAGTTCTACCTAAACCAGACTTTGGGCTTCCTCAAGTCAGAGGCGCTGCTAATCACCTTCGGCACATCTTGATCAGGCGTCGCCTCCATAACCAAGTGGATGGTGGCAGCCATTCAGGAGGGGCATACAAGAGTCAGCAGAAGGAAATTCCAGCAAATCTGCATGCTCATGCAGTGTGGGCCAAAGCGGCGCTGGTTGCATTCCTGAGGCACGTGCACTGGCAAGCGATCAGCAGAGCAGCTTACCTGGCCTTCCCCCTTAGAATTTTGCAAGCACCATTGCCAAGATGGCAGCGCGGCCTTCGGGCAGGTCGTCCTGAGGAATCTGTTCTTAGTATAGGACATCTCACCTCCCAGGGGCGTAAATCAATGGCTTCCTCCCATGCAGTATTGGGGAAAGGGGGGGGATGTAGGAGTAATTAAACAGTACTCACCGTAGTGACCAACATACTCCTAGTCCATAGTCCCCTTTCTTTCTTATGTCCCACCATCTTTCCCCATTAAAAAGGTACATAGTCCCCTTTAATGAGTCAGCCAGATTAAACTACTTGACTAAGGTGTGGCGCCGGAATGCCGCGTCAAGAGAGCCCACGCTCCCGGGCCACGCCCCCACGCTTGATTAAATGTGATGGGGTAACTACATTTTTTCTGGTGAAAGGTTCAGTTCCAGTCCCTAGCGAGGGACACCCATGCAGTATGGAGGAAGGGGACTATAGACTAGGAGTACATTTGTCACTACAGTGAGTAACTTATACTTTTTTTTCTGGGGTTGTCAATGAGAAAGTAAAGTCTTGTACCCAGTCAAGTCTATTGGCTCTAATTCGGGCAGGAGGCTGGCTCTTCTTCCCCTTCGAGAGGGTTCAAACCATGTTACAGATCCCTCAGTATGTTGCCCGGCAGTTAACTGTACGGAATGCCATGCGCTATTGGGGATGATGGCGTCCTGCATCTTCCTAGTTCACACGCCAGTCGGCACATGCGTCCTATGCAGGAGTGGCTTCAGAGCCAATGTCAGGCAAGCGGTCAGTGGGATGATCTAGTGGTTGTTTCGACAGTCCTTGTTTAGTTGCTGCAGTGGTGGTCCAAAGAGCACTTTCTGAGGGGAAATCCTTCACCACCCCCGGAGTGGAAGCCACTAGGTTGGGGGAAGCACACCTAGGACAGACAGCGCACAGCATGTGGTCTCAATCAGTAGCAACCAAACATATCAATCTATTGTATCTACTTGCTGTTGTCAAAGCTCTAAAAGCCGTTTAAGCCCCACTACAGGGGAATACTGTTCTGGTATTTAGACAGACAGCACCATGGCCATCTATTACCTGAACAAGCAAGGGGGCACGCACTCTCCAGAGCCGTCCAAATTGTCTCGGAACATTTGAAAGTGGGCAATCAAACAGATGTTCCTACAGTCACACTTTCCTGGGGAACACAATCGTCTGGCAGACGTACTCAGAGAAACTTGCAAGCGCCACTTGTGCTGTACGAGTAGGTGCAAGAGCACATTCTACACAGTGTCTCTGCAGAATGGGGTTATCCAGACATGTACTTGTTCACAACTCTAGAAAAGGCACAATGCCCAGATTACGCCTCCAGGTACCCGCAGAGAAAGGTCTAAAGGGAATGGTCGCTGGATAACATGGTCAGGGTGATTGTCCTATGCTATTCCCCTAATCAACAGGATAGTTCACAAGATGCACCAGTAACAAGTCACACTGATGGTAATGTTTATTTGTAAAGCGCCTATACACAAGGGAATTGTTTCAAGGCACTCAAGGTGTGTGGGAACAACATTCTGAACTGATAACTGTCTGCATAGGTGGAGTAAGTGCATTTGATACAATTAACAGATGCGACAACAGCAAATGGGTCTGATGACAATTCTGCATTTTTTTCCAAGTGGAATTAAGAAGTGAAGACTGGGGAAGAGATGGACTCGGGGGAAGTGCATTCGGATTGCGCAAGTGCAGATGTTTCCAGGAGGTGTAGGGGTACGGGGTGGAGTTGGGTGGGTTGGATTCCCCGTGAAGTCTCACCTTAGGGTCTGGAAGGATGAGTTCTCCATCCTGCTTCTGATGCAGGGGCGCGTTGAAACCCAGTTACTTCACTGGATTGAGGTTTGATGGGAGTTCAGATAAGCTTGACTATTCAGGTAAGGCGCTGTAAGAGTTCTGTAGCAAGTTCAAAAGTTCAAGCTTAATAATAATGTTCATTGTCTTATTGCAGCAAGCGCTAACGCTTATGTCTTTTTCCCCTTAGGGGCCGGGGTTCGGAATGCCGGAGATATGGCGCCGACCCGAAGTGAAACGTGCAGTTCCAGTAAATGACAGGTAAGTTCTGGATGAGCGTTCGGGTAATGTCTTTGCATTCGCTCATTCAATGTCTTTGTCTTTTTTCCCCATAGGGGCCGGGGTCCGGAATGCAAGGAAGCGGCAGGACCCGAAATGAAATGGGAATGACCCAACAGGTAAGTCTTAGAAGGAAACTGAGCTTTTCCTATTCCCTTCCTTCTCTCACCTTGTGTTGTCTTTTTCACTCTAGGCTCTGGGAAGTGGCTGCGGATCCGGATGATATTAAGGTGCCCAGGAAAGGTGAGTGAAATGCAGCGCTGCAGCGATCGAAGCGAAATGCTTTTAAAATGATGTCTTCCCTTTCAGGATTGTCGGAGTGATGTCTCTGTGATGCAGCTTTAGCAGGTAAGGTCTTCTTTCTCTCCAATTCTCTCTTAGCAGGTGACCCAGGATGCTGACAGGCGTGGCAGAAGTCCAGATGTAGGAGCTGACACGGTGAGCGTCCAGCTGCGAGGAGCAGAACAACTCGAAGCGTGAGTTGCTGATCGGGCGTGGTTTAAATAGCTTTGGAAGAAGTTCCAGGTATGTATCCTTCCCCGGCCACACCCAGGGGAAAGTAGTCCCACAGGGAAAGTAGCTCCATTCAGGCCTCAAGAGGGCCTGGATGTAGCAGCATGGTCTGCATCAGGTAAGTGCACATTAAAACACGTGAACACTTGTCTAGCTTTATGAGCCTGGCGCCTAAGGCGCCAGGACAGGGGTCCAACATGAGCCTGGCGCCTAAGGCGCCAGGACTGTGTCCAAAGGGCCCCAGCTTGGGCCCGCTGGCACTTCCCTGGGGGGGGGAATGATGCCTGCCTCTGGGGTTGCTGGGTCGGACATGGCTCCTTGGAGGTAGGCATCATGACAGTACAAGGTTGTTCCCTCCGGGGGTTTTGGCTTGTTCGGAAATCTCCGGTGGAACCTTTGTATTAATCGAGGTGCGTGAACATGGTTACTAGTCTCCCACGATCTCTCCTGAGGTCCATATCCCTTCCAGTCAACAAGATAGAAGAGTTTGGACTTTTAACACCTTGGAGTCTAAAATGTCTTTAACTTCGAATTCTAATTCCCCATCAATTTGAACTGGGTCTGGAGGCTTGGACAGTCTGGTCCCTGGTTGTACTGGCTTCAAAAGTGATGCATGAAAAACTGGATGAATACGCATGTTAGACGGTAAATCCAGTTTAAAGGCCACGGGATTGATTATAGCCTTGATGGGATAAGGTCCTATGAAGATGGGATTGAAGGTTCGTGGGCCCTTGAGGTGCAAATGTTTCGTTGCTAGCCATACCTGGTCTCCTACTTGGTAAGGAGGAGTTTTACTTCGGTGCAAATCAGCGTTTTCTTTATACTTTTTCTTGGCTTGCTGTAGATGAGTTGCAGCTTCTTTAAAGGCTCGGGTTATTGTGGAATGCAGATGATTTACTGCGGGCATTTCCAGGGTCAGAGGTGGATCTAGATCAGAGGTCCGAGGATGGTGACCATACAAAGTATAAAAAGGAGTTTGTCCGGTTCCAGAATGCACTGAATTGTATGCATATTCTGCGATCCAAAGGATCTCTTTCCAATTTAACTCGGATTGGTGTAACATGCACCGAAGATATTGCTCGAGAGTCTGATTGGTTCTCTCGGTTTGTCCGTCGGTCTGGGGGTGGTGGCTGGTGGATAACCGCACATCTATTTGTGCTAGTTGGCAACACTTCTTCCAAAAATGGGAGATAAATTGACTTCCACGATCCGAGACTAATATGGAAGGGAAACCATGTATGCAAACTATTCTCCAGAAATTCCATGGCCAAGGTGGAAGCTGAAGGCAAACCTTTTAAAGGGATAAAGTGGGTCATTTTGGAGGATAGATCCACAATTACAAGGCTAGTGTTGTAACCAGCACAAGGAGGCAAGTCTGTTATAAAGTCCATTGACAAGGTGTGCCATGGTGCCGGTGGAATATCCAAGGGTTGAAGTAGGCCGGCTGGCCTTTTCTTTTGACCCTTGTTTTGGGCGCAAATTCCGCAAGACAATACAAAAGACTTTGTCTTTTCTCCAAGAAGGCCACCAGAAGTGGCGTTTGATTTTTTTTCCTCCGTTTTAGCGATACCAGGGTGTCCTTCCATTAATTCATGATGATGGGCAATAGCAAGTTCTTGCAATTCTTTACTAGGCAGAAACAACTGCTCCTGGAAGTAGGGCAAGTCATCCTTAATGGAGTAATGAGGGCACTTTTGACTCCATTCCAGTAAGGCTGTAGAGTCTAGAAGTTGTTTTACTTGCGTTTGGATGTCCTCAATAGTTTGCAATGAAGTTAGGCCTAAGATTCTTTGTTCAGGTATGATTGGCACAGGTCCTAATCTCGAATTGGGTTCTTCCATGCCAATCCGGGATAAGGCGTCCGCTTTACCATTCTTGCAGCCAGGGCGATGGGTAATTACAAAATCAAATTCCGCAAAGAATAGAGCCCATCGGAGTTGTCGTGAAGATTGAGCTTTGGCCGTCTTTAAATACTGTAAATTTCTGTGGTCCGTAATTACGGTGATGGTGTGTCTTGCTCAGAGAAGGTAGTGACGCCAAGCCTTGAAAGCAGATTTAATATCCAGTAACTCTTTGTCGGTAATTGCGTAGTTGATTTCAGGAGGAGAAAATTTCCTGGACCAAAAGGCCACAGGGTGTAGTTGGTTAGTTTCTGGGTCTCTTTGCGACAGGACAGCTCCCATGGCCGAACTGGATGCCTCGGTTTCCACAATGTAAGGGAGATCTGGGTGCGGGTGCTTCAATATAGGTGCAGAGGTGAATTTGCTTTTCAGGTCCTGAAAGGCTTGTTCGGCCTCAAGAGTCCATTCAAAGCGTTTGATTTTCTTTAGGAGAGCTGTGATGGGTTGGACTGTTCGGGAAAATTCCGGGATGAATCTTCGATAGAAATTGGCGAAGCCGAGCATGCTCTGAACTCCCTTCACCGAGCTAGGAGATGGCCATTTGAGGATGGCGTCAATATAAACAATGACACAGACGTCGATAAGTTCCCGAAGAACATCATTCATAAAGTACTGAAAGTCATCACCTGATATTCGAAGAGCCCAAATTTGGTGCGGAATGCAGTCTTCCATTCGTCGCATTCTTTTATACGCACCAGGTGATAAGCTCCTCGGAGATCTAACTTGGTGTACACACAAGCGTCTTTCACCTGGTCGATAAGCTCAGGGATCAAGGGCAGAGGATAACGATTCTTAATCGTTATTTGATTTAGGGCGCGATAGTCTATACATGTTCTAAGGTCGCCCTCTTTTTTCGGCACGAAGAACAGAGCTGAGGAGACAGGAGACTTGGACGGGCGAATAAAACCATTGGCTAGGTACTGATCTAAATACTGACGCAAATGTAGGTTCTCAGGTTCCGTAAGAGCATAAATCCTACTACAAGGTAGTTGAGCATTGGGTACCAGATCGATTTGGCAATCATAAGACCGATGGGGAGGTAACGTGTTAGCCTGTTCTTTCTGAAAAACGTCTTGGTATTCTGACGGTAGCTGTACAGGGGTGGAAGTTGCTGAGGCTAGACCCATAACTGGATTTCTTGGGTAACAAGTTGGTTCACAATCAGGAAAACTTATCATCTTTGCTCGCCAGTCAATTCTGGGATTATGTGTTTCTAACCAAGGAATTCCAAGAATTACTTGAAATTGTGGGGCCTTGATCACATCAAACACGATTGCTTCCCGATGTCCATCCTGACCCACCAGTGTCATTTCAACAGTGGAATGCGTTACAGGCCCTGAAGCTATTTCGGTTCCATCTACTGTAGTAATGACATCTTGGGTTACTTTCGGGCGGAGAGGGAGCTTAATCCTGGAAGCCAATTCACGATCTATGTAATTTCCAATAGCTCCACTGTCGATGTATGCTTTTATAGCATGCAACAGCTGAGGCTGTTTTGGGTCCACGAGCACCATTGGCATGACAAAATGCGAGGTCAAAGAGTTTGTTTTCAAGCTCGGCAAGCGGACCCCTACGCTTGTCGGGCTAGGTCGTTTCCCGAATCAGGTGTCAAAAAATCGTTATCAGTGGCTCCAACCACCTTCTTAGGTGGTTTAACCGGACAATTTCGAAGAAAGTGACAGGAAGTCCCGCAATACAGACAAAGTTGCATTTGCCGCCTTCTCTCTCGTTTCTTCTGCGTTAATGGTCCTTTAACACCGCCGATTTGCATAGGTTCGGATACGTCGGTACTCTTGGAGTTAGCGTAGGTTTTGATCGGTACTCGGGTTTCGTACTTGAACCGATCTGCTTTTCTATTTTGAAGTCTGTGATCAAGTTGAACCACCAAGTCTATGTAGTCTGCGCAGACCTGGGGTGGATCTACTATCTGAGCTAGAACATCCTTAAGCTCTCCGCGCAGGCCTCAATGAAACAATGTGATCCTTTTGTTTTCTGGCCATCCAGTTTCCACAACCAGTCTATTAAAGGTGGCAACGTAGGACAGGAGATCCTGATTACCTTGTCGTAAGGATAGCAGTTCGTTATCAAGGGCCTGTCCTTGAGAGTGTCGAGCAAACAATCTTTCCATGCTGGCCTGGAAACCCTGAAAATTCTGGAGAATGGGATCATCCTGATTTACCAATGGAATAGACCAATCGGCAGCACTGCCACTGAGGTAAGATAGTATAAAGGCTACCTTGATCTGGTCGTTAGGGAATGCCCCGGGTCTGCATAGAAAGTGTAAACGACATTGGTTCATAAAGACAGCATATTTCTTGGGATCCCCTGCAAAACGTTCAGGCGGGGCCAAAGGCATGTGTCCAGGTAGATTGATTTGTACCGGGTTATTCAAACCCATTGATGTGGAAGTACCTCGGGAATTAGGTAAAGGAGTGTGCCCTGCCTGGGCCTGCAATAACCTTTTGGCCAGGTCATCTGTTCTTTCCTTGGATAGGATCAGTTCTCTTTTGAGAGCGTTAGTCTCCTGGCGGGCTGAGTGTACTTCTGCCCGTAATTCCCCCAAAAGCTGGGCCAGCTGATCTGTCTCGGAAGTCTCCATAGCGCCCGGGTGGGAAATTGTGGGTAGGCTTTGCGTTCTGTCACGCTCACCTGATTCCCACGGAGGCGCAGGTCTGGCTTCGAGTGCTGATGCTTCTTCAATGGTGAAGCGCAGGACTCTGAAAATGGACTCTCTGGCTCGCAGGAATATTCCCCTGTGCGTGAAAAGGGAGTATTACCTACTGACGGAATAATGCTCAAGCCTCCCACTCCCTTCCAACCCTCCACGATACCCTTCCTCGATTCCCCGTGAAGTCTCACCTTAGGGTCTGGAAGGATGAGTTCTCCATCCTGCTTCTGATGCAGGGGCGCGTTGAAACCCAGTTACTTCACTGAATTGAGGTTTGATGGGAGTTCAAATAAGCTTGACTATTCAGGTAAGGCGCTGTAAGAGTTCTGTAGCAAGTTCAAAAGTTCAAGCTTAATAATAATGTTCATTGTCTTATTGCAGCAAGCGCTAACGCTTATGTCTTTTTCCCCTTAGGGGCCGGGGTTCGGAATGCCGGAGATATGGCGCCGACCCGAAGTGAAACGTGCAGTTCCAGTAAATAACAGGTAAGTTCTGGATGAGCGTTTGGGTAATGTCTTTGCATTCGCTCATTCAATGTCTGTCTTTTTTCCCCCATAGGGGCCGGGGTCCGGAATGCCAGGAAGCGGCAGGACCCGAAATGAAATGGGAATGACCCAACAGGTAAGTCTTAGAAGGAAACTGAGCTTTTCCTATTCCCTTCCTTCTCTCACCTTGTGTTCTTGTCTTTTTCTCTCTAGGCTCTGGGAAGTGGCTGCGGATCCGGATGATCGCTGCTGAAGATGGAGGTGCCCAGGAAAGGTGAGTGAAATGCAGCGCTGCAGCGATCGAAGCGAAATGCTTTTAAAATGATGTCTTCCCTTTCAGGATTGTCGGTGTGATTTCTCCATGATGCAGCTTTAGCAGCTTTAGCAGGTAAGGTCTTCTTTCTCTCCAATTCTCTTAGCAGGTGACCCAGGATGCTGACAGGCGTGGCAGAAGTCCATATGCAGGAGCTGACACGGTGAGCGTCCAGCTGCGAGGAGCAGAACTACGCGAAGCGTGAGTTGCTGATCGGGCGTGGTTTAAATAGCTTTTGAAGAAGTTCCAGGTATGTATCCTTCCACCGATCAGGTATGTATCCTTCCCCGACCACACCCAGGGGAAAGTAGTCCCACAGGTAAAGTAGTTCCATTTAGGCCTCAAGAGGGCCTGGATGTAGCAGCATGGTCTGCATCAGGTAAGTGCACATTAAAACACTTGAACACTTGTCTAGCTTTATGAGCCTGGCGCCTAAGGCGCCAGGACAGGGGTCCAACATGCGCCTAAGGCGCCAGGACTGTGGCCCCAAAGGGCCCCAGCTTGGGCCCGCTGGCACTTCCCTGGGGGGGGGGGGGGAAGAATGATGCCTGCTTCTGGGGTTGCTGGGTCGGACATGGCTCCTTGGAGGTAGGCATCATGACAGGAAGAGGCTGTTGCAGTAGTCCAGCCTAGAGAGAACCAGGACTCTGGAGACAGTGAGCCTCTGGGGGAAAGTGAGAGGTGTAGATGATAGTTAGACTTTTAGGATGTGTCCGACATGTGGGATGAGAAGGAAAGAGTGGAGTCGAAGATGACCCCCAAGGTTTTTGGCCTCGCAGGTGGGTGCGTGCGCAGAGCCGAGTGAGGCCGGCCAGAGTGAAAGTGGAAAAGCAGGAGCAGGGGCCCCAATGCAAACGATCTCAGTTTTACTGTCGTTGAGGAAGAGGTATTTTGCATCAGACCATGACCGAATAGCGGACAGTCTGGTATGAGGGAGGCGGCGGCTGAGGGTAGCCTGAAAGATAGTTGGTTGTCATCCGCGTAACACTGGAAGTTAGAGGTGAAGGGGGCAATCCCACATGCCACGGCAGCCATATAGACATTGGAAGAACCAGGGGGATAGGTTAGATCCCTCGGGAACACCACATGTTGAGAGCGATAGTAGAGGGAAAGCCTCAGATTTCCACCTGGGATGGGGGCGGTTGGAGAGAAAGGTTAACCATGCCAGAGCCTGACCTGTGATTCCCAGGGTCGTGTCACGGAGACGTGTGATCAGGATGTTGTGATTAACCATGTCAAAGGCAGAGGAGAGGTCAGGGAGAATGAGGACAGAGGGAGTGTTGGTGTCAAGGTTTAAGAGCAGGTATTCATGGGTGTTCAAATGAGCAGTTTCCGTGCCTGTGGATGCTCTAAAGCAAGATTGATGTTTGTGGGAGCAACCAATAGATTCAGTGTGGAGGGTCAGCTGAGTTATGCAAAGAGGTGTAAAGTTAAATTGGGGTTGTACGTTCCTGGTCGGGGTGAGTGGATTCTGGATAGGATCAGCATTAGCAATAAGAGATTTCTTAGTTTCAGTTTTATTTTGAGGCATGGTGATTTAGTCTTGAGTGCCTTTTGTATATTAGTGCACCATAGGGTGTCTTTGATTCAGGTATCTGGGAGTGGGGCTGGTGATTCTAGCTCTTTCAAGATATTGAAAAGTTCCTTTCAGCTGGACTTGGCTTTGGATATGCGGTCATTAGTTATCCTTTTTAGCTTGTATAATGGCTACCTTGTAGTTGAAAGAGGCTGCAGTGAAATTGTCCTTGTTTGCCAAGGAAGGGGTGCTCTTAAATAATTGTTCAAACATTCTTTTTAGTTTCCTGAGAGCCTTGAGGTGTGGAGTGTTCCAATTGTTGACGTGGGCGCGAGGTTTGGATTTGCGTAGTTTGAGAGGCGCTAGTGTGTTGATGTATTGTACAGGTCGACTAGAGCCGTAGGGTTAATGATTGGTTGAAGTAATGGGATGAATTTCTCTAAGGTTAGATTGCGTTTATTCCTAGTCATTGTGGCTGGTGCTTGAATTTGTGAAGTAGGAGTCGTAGATTCTTTGATGGCGAATGAGATTAAGTGGTGGTCAGTCCAAGCACAAGGAGTATTAGAAAGGATATCGATGTTGCAGTTTAAGTCAGCTATCCAATCTAGGGTTCTAACTTTATTATGAGTAGGTTCTGATCTGCGGTGTGTGAGCCCTAGTTCAGTGATTTTCTTTAAGAGCACAAGGTTTGGGGTCTTTGGGGTCTGGGAAGCCTAGGTTAAAGCCTCCCAGTTTAATGACTTGAGAGTTATGTTTAGTATTGGTAGATAGCAGGTGTGCAATATCATTTTCGAAGGTGGTAGTCTGACCTGGTGGACGGTAGATCAGATGGATAGTGATGGTGGATGTAGGTGAAGTGGGTAATTTGACAGTTAAGAGTTCCGCTGAAGGCAGAGGTAGGCTATTAACGTTTCTTATGCCTAGCGAATTTCTGTAGATGAATGCAATGCTTCCTCCTTTGGAGATGTTTGCATCTCTGTCCGTTCTGATGATAGAATAGTTGTCGGGGATTGTGAGGGCGAGAGGGACCTGAGGCTGTGTGTGGCCAGGTCTCAATGATATTGATAAAATTAAGGTTGTGTGATGTTATACAATCGGCGATTTCTAAAGCGTTAACAGGTAAGGATCTGGTATTAATGAAGCCAGCTTTGAGAACAGATGGTCTTTTGTTCTGTTTACCAAAGGGTGGTCCTTGGTTGTGTTCAGATGCAGCGGGTGATGTCGCTAAGTCAGCTGTGAGGCTGGCTGCGGTGGTGTCTTAGGAGACATGGGCAAGGTGTTGTCGTGGGGATCTGGAGCTTAATCTGTAGTTTAATGTAGAGCAAGGAGAGGTAGACAGTGAAGTAACTGGATGCTTGGTGTGGCTGGTAATTGGTATTACATTGTGGATAGATTGCATATAATGGTGCTGTAGTGTTGTGGGGGATATGCCTTAGTTAAGTACTGGGCTGTAAGTACGGTATGTTGTCCTGGTGGTATTATCCTTTGTAGGTAGGATGATGCATATTCGAGACCTGGTTGTAAAAAAATCTGGATGGTGGTATAAAGGCTGATAGTGGGAGGCTAGATGCCATAGACAGGTGAATGACTGACCATTTAGTCGTGGTTGCGGTGTCCATAGGTATCGGAAAGGGGCGGACTGTAGTGAATACTAGTAAGGACAAATCCAAACAGATAGGTAGTTTATGAGAAAGGCTAATACTTTGGGAAATGGCTGCATAGCGAAGTACTATTTAAGTTGAGCCGGGTAGCTGGGTATGCACCTTTGGGTACCATAAATCTGGACAATGGGTCAAGGGTCTTTGGAGTGAGAGAGAGCAATGGATGCTCAAGTTGGTGATAGATACTCATAAATAGACAGGTGGTTGTTATGCAGTATATACCCCTTTTACACACAAGTGCTTACATTTGTATAATGTGCATAGATGCCACCAAGTGGTTCTTTAACAGTTGTGTGTATGTGCAAACAACTGCTCCAGTTGGATATAGTGCCTGTATTCAAGGATCTGGCAGTTTAGATGGGACACGTGGCAGGCAGATAATCCGTGAATGATAGCTTTTGAACAATTATTTACATTTAACTGACCTGTGGCAAGCCCATGGTATATGAATGAAAACTATGAACAAATAATTCCCCTTAGGCTAGATTCAATATGCAGGGAAAACTCACATGTGGCAAGAAGGTGAATCTGAAATGACAACTTTCAAGCAATTAGTTACACTTTGCCAGGAATTCAGAATGCATAAGAAAACTGTTATGCCACCAATGTTAGGAGGCCAGAGTGGCTAATGTACATATGGTACGCATGCTACTATTTACAGGCATGTTCTGATTGATAAATGAATACAACTTTGCAGTTTAAATTAGGATTGGAAATCAGACGGGCAAAGTGGGCGGCTCGCTCATGGAAGACATTGTGCAAGTTATGCATGTACACGGAGCAGTGTAATATCACGATGCGAAGTGTGAGGATATAAACGGGTTCTGCATGCAATGCAAAAGTAGCACTGGGAACGGCGGTGGTGATAGGATAGCAGCTGTGGCGCTACGCGAGCTAGTTCCACATGCAGCAACCTACTGGTTATTTAAAGTATATGTTCCGCTAGGTACTATGAAAATAAGTCGACAAGATGCCGTACCAGTGGCGAATGGTAGAACGTTTGTTATTTTGCAACGTAGTGCAATGGATTACGCAGAAGATAGTCAATGTTTTACCGCATGTGTAGGTCACACGGATGGTTCACCGGTTGTGTTTAAATCAGTTGTAACTGGAGGATGAGAAAGGGGTAACGTAGAGCGAATGTAGGGCAGCCCTCCCGGCTCTGACAGGCTCGGGACTGGAGGTTTTGGTTGTGTGCCATGGAGTGCCTTGTCGTGGTGGCCGGCTATGAGGTAATGCCAATCTGCATTCAGCCCAGGCTCCTTAGTTGCTCGTGGATGGTGAAGGCCAGGCAAAATCAATGGCGGCCATCTTATCCTCTGTTCCTCCTCGTGGCTGGCAATGGAGGAGATGCAAAGTGGGGCAAATAGAATTCAGAAGAAAAAGGAATAATATCACTATACACAGAGAAATTGAGTCTCAAATCTATCGGGCGGTGGGAGAAGGGGTACATGGCTTCTCTGGGGTGACAGAAGGTTGCACAAGGTAGCCTGTAATAGCGTCGGTGCTTACCTGAAGGCATACAAGTACTTACTCAGATTAAGGCTCAGTATAAGGCCAGTATTAAGGCTCTTACCTATAAAACGTTTCCGGTGGCTATTACCTCTATCAGCAGAGTTGGTGAACTGCAGGCACTCTGTTCGAGACCCATTTGTTCTCATTCATGACAGTGGTACTGCGCACACACCCACGCTTCGTGCCTAAATTCATTTCTAAGTTCCACGTGAACCAAACCATCAAACTTCCAACTTTCTTTCAGAATCCCACTAACTCAGCTGAAAGAAGCCTCCATACACTCTGTTAGGAGATCAGTGGTGTATTACCTTAATAAAACAAGACCACTAAGGAAGACTGACCAATTCTTTGTCTCTGTTGCTGGAGAAGGGGACCCTGTTTCTTAAATCGAAAATCTCTAGATGGATTGTTAAACGCATCCAACTTTTTCACTTTCTTACTCCGACAGATGTACCCTTAACCCCTAGAGCACATTTTACTTGAGGCACATGAGCTACTATAGCTTTTATTACAAACTGGCCTCCAGATAAGGTTCGTACTAGGCCTTTTTACGCATTAAAATCTTGTAAATACGACAGCTTTATTATTTTCCTACGTACATTTACACACAAGTTTAGAGCAGAGGGCAGTGTAAAGGTCAGGTTACTTGACAGAAGCCAGAATGCTTCTTTTGATTTTTATCTACATGGATGTAATTGCAAGCAATGGAGAAAAGCAGCTGGAACAAAATTGATTCTCTGAAGCAATTAAAAAAATAAAATAACTGCACACTGATAAAAGAAATGGTTTCTTTCCATTCAGCTTCTGCTGTTGTGTGTAGATGATCATGGAGCAAACAGAGGCCCTGGGCATATTTATTTTCCTAGCAATTTAGGATTGGATAATTAATAAGCTGAAAAACTAAGTTGAAATTGAGAATTCATCTTTGGCAACAAATTATGCTTCCCTCCCCCTCAGCCCACCCAGTGAAAGGAAACCGGCATTGCACAATTGTAGTTTTCAGCGTACCTGTGCCGTGTGCATAATCATGCTTGCGCAGATCACTTTTACACGTTTTTAAATTTTCATTTGTTTTAATTTTTACTTGTTTATAATGCTTTTAGCCACACATTGACTTTTTACACAGTTCGTCTGAGTAGACCTACTTAAGAGGCAATACTTCATAAAGCAAATGGTTAATCAGAGGATAGAAGTGAAGGTGTATTTACATTTTCATTAGTTCTGTTCACAACACATTTTTACCAACTTAAATTCATTAAGCAATTTCAATAATTCTATTGATGAGGTTTCTTTTCCAGCCGATAGCCCGTGCAAAAGTCAGTTGAGCCACTCTGTGTGGTGCACAACTCTTGCTAAATATTTCTCTTACTGAGAGCGTGGCAGTGCTTGATATTAAGAGATATCTGATATCTTGAACATGCCCTTGGCCACATAGGTCATATTCACCTTCTTTGTCATCTAACGTATGCCATATCGTCATGGTTTTGTTTGTTTTCACTGAATTTAAACGAAGCCGTGGCAGTTCGGCACGCCATTGGGGATTAGGAAATCTTCTTAAATATGGTAATATATATTTGCTTGATTTTTTTTGCAAGATGCTGAATTTCTTTGCACTTTTGAGATCACAGAATAAGGCTCTTGTTGTTACCAAGTCAATTCTTAAAAGAGCGTGCTTTTCTTTATCTGGATCTTCAATTAGTCTCACTTGTCACCCCTCCGTTTTGTAAAATCGGATCTACGTTTTTTTTAAAGTGGACACAATCTCTCACTTATGTGAGATGATCTCTTATGGTCTCATACAAAGTGTTTTACTGGGATGTAAAATAGATCATTATGGCTAGTATTTTCCAATGAAACAGTAATTAGAATCAGTATAAACCAAATTTGGAATGAGTATAAGCCACGCTGTTGGGTGGGGGGGTGTGAGGCAGGAGCAAACGTACTTTTTTTTTCCATATTCGACCTTCTATTAATGCCCAGTTCAATTTGCTTGCACTGGGATTGAGTTCCATGCCATACAATATTGCTGCTATCTTCCCTTTTTAAAATTTTAACAGATAGCAGTGAGAATCTGCATAGAGTTCAATAGTTTTTAGTTGACTTCTGTATTGGATGACTTTTGTTTCTAAATCTTCCATCAGATCTTTCACTGACTGTTTTAAGATTGAAGCCCAAATATTTGATCTTCGTTTTTCATTTTTTTAAAAAAAATTTACAACCGGCAAGGTGTGGTCATTCATGCACTAATTCAAAATTTTTCTCCTTTTTGTTTGTTCAGCAAAGATCATTATTTGATTTGGAAGGATTCATTGTTAACTAGTTTGCATCAGCAAAATGTTCCATAGCCTATAAGATGTAGTAATCCAACAGGTGTATGATCTATCAAGACTCATCAGCATATGCTAAAAAATGAATAGGATTTTTACCTGTTTAGGACTTGCAAGCGAGTGGGCTAATAGAGTCAACAAGATCTGCAAGGTAGAGATTGAAAAGCTATGCAGCTGAAATACACCCCTGCCTGACCCCATTTACAAGAGATATTTCACGAGAAAGATCTCCACTAAGATTGAATTTTACTCGGAATGTAGTGTATTGTTGGACGGCTATTATGATCGCAAGCAAACCCTCTGGAATGCCCCAAGTTCTTAATTTGGCCCATAATTTGCTCTGTTCACCAAATCAAAGGCCTTTTGTTTGGTCAGTTTGGTATGTGCACTAAGATCTTTTGAGGTGTAAAAGATCAAGCCATTGAGTTTAGAAAGGCTTTTCCAAAATCCTGTCTTTTGCTTAGCAAGAATCTTTTACTCATTACACTAGAGCTTTCAGCATTAGGCCTGAGAACATTTTGCTGTCAGTCTAGGAGGGATAAGGGACGATAATTACTAGGGTCCATTCTGTCTCCCTTTTTGTAAGTAGGTATGACAATAGCTTGCTTCCAATATTCAGGCATAGATTTGCTTTTGATGTTTACAAAGAGGCCGCATAGAATACTCGACCAAGTAAAATATAGCTGATTTTAAGATCATATTTGTTCGGCGATTTGGACCAGCAGCTCTGGATCTGGATGATTTTATTATTGGAGTCTCTATTTCGTTATTTTCTCAGGCTTAGTGCTGAAAGATCTAGTGATACTCAATTTCATGAATTCAAAAGAACAATAATTTAAGAGAAGAAAAAATATAAAAACTGTGAAATGGAGTATGCATGGTTTAGTTTACATCCATTCAACGTTGCAGTCATTGGGGTACATTACTATAAATGATCAGTGGCAGCAGAGTCTTTTCTGAAGGATGAGTGATTGGCATTACACCAATCACAGGTATGGTGATAAATATGTTCTATGTTCAGCGCTTTGCCAAAAACATAAGACAATTCAGCTATTAAATCTCAATACACAAATTGCAAATCATGTTTACTTTATTGTGTAATTGGCTGTTCTTGTGATTTCAACATTTAAATATATACAGGAGAGATTAAATGGCCAGACCTTGGAGAAATAATGAAAGGTGTATTCTGTCATTACCATGCAGAAAGCTGCTGCATGGTAATTATTTCCATACAGTTCAAGGCATAAATTAGTTTTCAGAAATTGATTAGCAGAGCTTGCTAATTGAAATGTTCTTGATTAGCAATCAAACCAATTTGATTAGCAATGTTGTACTAATATTTTGAATGTGATCAGAAGCTATTTGTACCCAAGACACAAAATGAGCAACAATACAGCACGTTTGTGTACCACTGAAGTAAGTCATCTATGAGATGAGTCAGGCTTTCCACATTCTTTAAAATTCCGCTAGACCTGCAGGTTGAGTAACTTAGTTTACGTACTTGCCTTAAGAGAAATGTACTTCACCCATGGCAACTGATGGAAAAAAAATTAAATGCGCGTTCTGTAAAATGGTGCATGTCACAACAAACTCACTCTGTTTGGCACACTGCTGCCACCCGGAGGCCAGCAACAAATTAAAGCTTCAAACATCCCCTGCAAATGGTACTCTGCCTACATAAAAATCTACTCGACTATGTGAGTTGACGAGTTATTTTTGCGGGCCCTGGATGAGTTTCTACAAAATGTAAAAGGTTAGCACATGAATGGGGCCACATAAATAGATATATTTTTTAAAAGGCTCTGAAATCAATTTGACCAGCTCTCTCCCGTAGGTGCAAATATTTAATGCTATCATATTCATAGCCTCCAGAGCTCACTTTGCTCTAACTACAGTGTATGGCATTGCAGTAAGAGGAAAGTAAGAGACTAAGCAGAGTGGATGACATAGCAGGCAGTGAACTGGGCAAACTAGGCGGAATATTGTAGTTTGGGTCCATCACACTTTCAGGGTAGCGGATGTAAAGCAACAGGGTGATAGAATGGGTTGATCACCAGTTTCATAGATGTATTCAACCAGCAGGTCACAGAACTATGAAAAGCATTTGGCCGTGTGATCATGTACATTGTAAGTGTTCCCTCGTCAATGGGATGCATCTTCCCCAGCAAAATGAAATATTCGTATTAGGAACTGCAATGTATGTTTAGTTGTATAGCCCCTTGTAGTGGTCAAAAACAGACAGGTAGTTCTGCTATAAAATGTTACAAAAGTGCGTACCAAGATTTGTTGCCAAATAGTGCTGGATTGGTATAGCTCTTGAAAACTATTCGGGGCAATCACTCAAGTTGAGTAAATTGTACAATTACTTTGAAATAGCTTGATCTTCTGAGAAGCGAATACTTGTAATTGCTGTTTGCCACTTAAACTGGATTCGCAAATATATTATTTTACATGCATCAAGGTAAAGTAGTAATTTCTTCTTTCACTGAATTGCATCATGTTTTTAAAAAAAAAAAGTTTTTAACTTTAATAATATCCGAGAGCAGTGGGGTCAGTTGGCCATCTTCTGGACTGCACATTACGCTCCGTCATTACATTCTTGAAGGTTTTGATCATCTGGTATCCTCTTTCCACATCACTACATTTAAGTGTAGTGTGACCTAACTCTGGTTTCGGCATTACTCTAGGCGGCACAATTTGAGCCTACGTGTAGCTTTAATTTCAAATAGCAAAGTATTTTGCATTCCTTTGAAACGACAAGCTGACACTTAAGGTAAAGCCATAGTTTAATCTTAAAAAACTATCAGCAAATGTATTTTACTATCCTTTTTTTCTCTCCTTCCCGCTTTCCCCCTCACCCCTCTATTTCATCCCATGGTTTAGGAGAGATTGCACGTTTAGACCCTACAAGAGCATTGAACATTTTAATTAGGTCTGACGAATACAAGGTGAATAGGAAAATGCTAGTTGTTTGGACATTCCATCAGGGGAGTAGTTCTGGGTAAGTAGACCATCTCTAGATGGATTCTCATGGACTGGGTTATGCCAGGCATTCATGCACTGGTTTTCCCTTTGAGGGGATTGTGGCACATTCTGCCTTTGCAAGGTGGTAACGATGCAGAGTGGAGACATGGTAGTTTGCTTTCATTTGCAAAGCACTATTGCTGAAGCAGAGACTGCTTGAAAGTATGTGTTGCTACAAATCTTTTGATCAGAAATGTATTGTGTATTCAAGGCACCTTATGCCTAAATATTTAGGTGTTAATGTGAGAATCTTTCAAAATAAAGGAGCTACTGTGTAGATAGTATCCATTACAACGGGTTACATACCCAATGAACATCTTGTCTCCCTTGTAGATTCTTTCTCTAGTCACCTTGAAGACTGGTAAATGAAAGCTAGATTGCCAGAACTGGTTTCCTTACTCCTTAAGGATTTCCACACTTTTCTACTCCCTTTGAGTCTTTTCCATGAAATTGAAAATGTGCTGCCTATGTCCTTTAAAAATTATCCTGTTCTTTGAAACTGTTCGGGACACGCAGGGTGGGATAGACTACCCAACTCCTGCGAGTGCCTAGACCTGAATTATCTGTTTCAGGCAGCCTTCAAAGCTCCCCCACGTTTTTGGTCTTACTGCTTTGTGTTTCTTCTGGGTGCCTAATGTAGCCTTTGTAGTGGGACCTGCATTTGCAATAGTCTGTTTTGTGGTCATTCGAGGACCAGACTTTACCTTGGACAACACAACTGCAATGTATTGCCACTACCAGAGGTGGCATTGTCCCCTCTCCCTCTGCATGAAAGTCATGCCCGTCTGTTTTTATGCCCTGAAAACAGGGTCTTCTTTTGTTGCCCACCGTTGACGATGACCTAAGCTAGCATGAGGTACGTAACGTAAATGTTAATTGGAGCAATAGGTACTAGAGACCACCTTAGCCTGCAATGATCCCCTTACTTTGATCCATTTGGCCCCAACCTGAACCAACGTTTTCCTATGTTCTGCACAGGGAGTTTCCCCTCACATTCTCTGAACCATGCAATAGTTGTTGATTTGCTTATCTTTTGTCTATGCCATCCCACATATTCTTCAGTTTCTCTTTTCTTGTGGATGTTGAAATTGTAGGGTACAACAACCTTTGAGAGCCTTGCCTCCATGCAAAGGACCTTGTATTCAGAGCCCATGAACAATATGCCATTCATGGAGGTGTAGATATCGAAATAAGAATTTTTCAGCAGGGGCTAAAAGCAGATTCTGGGCATCTTGCATTAACAAGTTAGCAGGTACTACCTCTAGATAACAAGGGGCTAGTTCACAGCGAGCTGAAAATCAAACTTCCCATGAGATGTGAACGAGAACCATGTATCCATAGTTTGTATCATTATGCTTGAAAGATTTTAAACATGAACCCTAATGCACACAAACATTCTAAAACTGAGTTAACATCAGATAATGTGTATGCAGCAAGTTGAAATGTGGAGTCAAAGGTAGCTCCTAGCAGCTGTTGACATTCTAACCAGGTGCCAATAGGCTAGAAGCAGCTCAATAGCTCACAGCACCTGTCAATTTCGAACCCTTGTGTGTCACTTGGAGAGGTCTGTTGTAGGTAGGGCATTTTTTAATTCATCCTGACCGTGGCAGCTTGAATCTTTGTCACACCATAGTGAGGCCCCACGACTGGGAGTCTTCTCAATGTTCAGGATCTGGCCTTCACCTTTTGGCCTTCCACTAAGGTAACTTATGCCTGTAGGTCAGTGGCGTCTAGTGAAGTATATATGCTACAGCGACTCAGCCCGAATCAACAAAAGAGGTGTGGGAGAGGAGGTTCTCTCCCTCGGAACATTTGACTTTACAGCACACTGAAAAATTGGGTATAGATCTATACAGTTTGGGGTTTGGTTTTGTAGGATAACGCATGAAAAATTCACGATGAAAGTCATCCAGAGTGAACAGGAGAATTTCCCAATGCCTTTTCATAATGACTTTTCCCACAATATATGCCAGCATAAAAAAATATTAATTTTGGCTGTGCCCATACAGGCCACTATTCCCATCTAAGAACATACGTTTGCTTTGAGTTTAATGTTAGTAATGATACTATAAGAATGTTCATGCTGGTTCTGTCATACATGGTATCCCCACGTACAAACATACTTGTTGACTTTGACATGGCAAATGCCATAGCACAATATGAAAATATGTCCAAACTGGCTCCAGCAAAATGCCAGTCTACCTACGTAATAACAAATAATGCTTGCTTTAACATTAAAAACCAAAAATCCCATGATGCTAACATATTGCCACTCCACCTCCTCTCACTCAGCGGCCTGACACACACATTCCCTCAACATTCACTTTCTCATTGATGCAGCATTCATGCTTGCACCCATACACTTGCTCATTCATACACGTAGCCACCCATGCATCATATATACTCATTCATTTCTCTCTCTCTCACACACACAAACACACACACACACACACGATTCTTAACTTTAATCCCTGTCTGGACTGGCTCCTCGCCACTATACATCATCGCAGGGAACACTGAAGCCCTCCCGCATCTGCGCCACACAACCTGGAGCCAGGAAGAAAAGAGCTTCCTGGACATGTGTGCGGGAGCACTCCCAACCCATCGGCCCAGGCAGTATGTGTGGGGAGTTGCCAGGGTGCTCTCTATGCACATTGAGATGCAGTTGCCCGGTCTGTATCCCCAATTTGCCATGCAAGGCTTGGGAAGCAAAACGCTCCCGGCCTTGCATGGTTCATTCGACATGTATGCTGGGAAACAGTCAAAGGGCAAACTCGGTGGTGGAAAGTCAACCTCAAAGGGTTCCAGCCAGAAACCACCCGAAATAGAGACTGAATCCGGTATGCCATCTAATGAAAGACCCCTTAAGACCCCTTAAAGTCTCTACTCTTGTTCAAACATGTTCTGAAACCCTACCTGCCCTAAGTGAACAGCGATTGCTTGGCTCAACAGCAGTCGCGAAAAATGCAGAGTTTATACAGCCCCGGGCTGAATCTGCTCAAGCGGTCACTACTACCAACTTTGGACTGACTACTGTAAGTCTGATGGAAATAAAGATGGCTCAAAAGCCGCAGTATCCTACTGATTCCCTTAGACCAGCAAGCATTTTGCCACCGTCTGGAGGAATGTCCCCGTCCAGTGAATCAGTGCTTATTAATGTTGGACAAGAGGTAGTTGCTCAACCTTTGGCTATCTCTGAATCGACACTAGTAGTATTTAATAATATTCCCTGTGCTATGAAAACCACCATTGGCTGGAAGAGCGACCCCACGATAAATGGGAAGGAACGTATTAATCGTTTGTTCCTAATGAAGTCCTTATATAAAATTCCATCCCTTCGGAACCTAGTTTCCAATGATATTGAAAGCATTTGGCTTTCTAACATAAACAATCGTATGCTTTCAACTATGCTCTCTCCTATTATTGCAAAACTACTATGGGAACACAACTGATTTATTTATGTTGGGTCTAGAATTGTATGCATTTTCCTTAGTGGAAGATGCTATGGCCTTCCTTGACTTTCAACCACCGAATGTGATTGCTTCTGACAACAATGCGAGGCAGGCTGCTATTAACAGACTCCTCTAAACAGATGGAACAACTAGCTTCTCTTACTACAATGTTGAATGGCCTACCATGGTTAGAACCCTTGATAAAAGCTGCTTCTGCCATTAATCCAACCTAAGCCTCTTCATAATTGAGAGATCTAAAGATCACCATGTGGAATTGTTGTGGTTTCAATAATCTCAGAAAATGGCTTATGCATGCTGATATAGACTTGTTGCCCCGTATATTGTTAATTCAAGAAACCATGTCCACGTTTGAATTGTATTTTGACGGTTTTACCTCCTTTGTGCACCACGCAACTGGTGGAGTAGGAGGCAGACCCTCAGGCGGTTTGCCTATTCTCATCAACAGCGGCCTACCCTTCAAGGTGAATCACATTTATCATTCAGAGTTGTTTCTTTTGGTAGATGTAAAAATAGATCTCTTGTACAATCTTAATGTTTTCTTGATTTCGTTATATTGGAATCCATCTCTTATGTCCATTCAACATGCACGTGAAATTCTTGAGACAGCCCTTATGGGAATTACTCAAGACTTGCAAATGAAAAAGGGAAAACTTGGCTGCAATTTCTTGAAAGTTTGGACCTATACATCCTGATGCTAGCCATGAAGCATTTACATGGAAAAGAGGTACACACTCATGGATTGACTACTTGGTAGGATCCAAAATGTTATCAGGGTTGTTGTTTCCGTCAATCACACTCGATCCGGCATTGGGTGATCATTTAATGATTGTATCCTCGATGGCATGTCAGATCCCAAAGCTGGAACATGATTCCACCCTTATTCTGATTCCGAGTGACAGAACAAGGCTTTCGATTAATTGGAACATTAGCACATATAGAAAACTTTAATTTATGGTCAACCGTGACTTATGGATATGTAGTAACCTGGTATCTCATGAGATGGAATGTATTCTGCAATGGAATCTGAACATGATTGCCTGCTATCTGGGATCTATTGCGACATCACAAAAATTTCAGGAACCCACAAAAAACACAATTTCTCAATTATCACACGAGATTTCTGAGCTCAAACGTAAAGTTGAACTGCGAAAAGTAAAGAAGTCCCTCTTGCTCCTTGATACAAATCGTTTTTTTCAAAAGAAAAAACAAATACAGGCGCAACTTAAAAATGACATAGTACGAATTCGATCTTCCATATCCCTCAAACAAACCAAAATATGGTTGAGATGTTATGTAAACGTAAAATTAAAGGCGTTTGGAAACATCTCATATCTACGAACAAAGAGCCGAATTTAGAATTTGACTCAGCGATTGACGGAGCAACATGGACTTCATTATTTCTCCATGAATATGCGCTTCCTTCAGCCTTCAATTCCGCAGAAAGACCTCTGTGATAATATTCCTCATATTTGTCCTTGAGGTGTTGATGATTTTATTTGCCATTCACAAATTAAAAGCTTCCAAATGTGCGGGACCTGATGGTTTGCCCTCCTGTGTCATCAAAGACGATCCACAATTTTGGGCACACATATTCTTAGAAAGTTTCAAAGCAATATTTCGAAACAAAAAAATTCCCCTGTCCTGGCTCACATCCATCATTATACCCCTGCACAAAAAAGGTCCTATTCCTAACAACTTTAGACCTATAGCATTAATAGATGTTGCAGCCAAACTATTTGCTGCCCTTATTTTACATGAAGTAGAAATTGTAATTCGTAATACCGACTACCTAAGTTCAGCTCAAGTAGGCTTTCGAAAAGCTATGGGTACCTCTCTGAATGCAAGTATTCTAGCCCACCTGATGGCGTCCAGTAAATTGCCAGACAGCCCTATTTCGAGGGGATTGGGTCCTCCGACGTATTCCATATCTATGACATGTAATCACCACAGCTGTGCTGCTTCGGAAACTTTTTTCTGCGTCCTGCGTCGATGACGTCGATGCGCCGTCGTCGAGGACCTCCTCTGATGTCATACGATGTGATAAGTAGGACGCACGACGCCCGTAGCCTCAGTTCCGTTTTTTCCGCGAACGTGTTGCTTCGTGAATCTCGGTTAACGCCTCGACTCTTTGGAGTTCTGTTCTTCTCGGTTCTTCGAACCTGTTCGTTTTTGTGAAAATCCTTAGTGTGAAGATGTCTTCTACTTCGTCTTCGACCCCGCGTCCGGGCTTCAAGAAGTGCGGGGAGTGTGGGTCCAAGATGTCGGTGACGGACTCGCACAACGCCTGCCTCTGTGGCCTCGGGGAGGCCCACGACACGGATGACTATCGACTGCCAGTCGCTCACGTCCAAAGCCTTACGCGAACGTAAGAAGTTGTTGCCGGTAGGTTGGGTGTCCAAGCCCCGGAAGTCGAAGTCTGAGGGGCTTTCGACGGATGATTCGAGAGGTGACTCTCCGCGTCATCGTCGGAAGTCTCGTGGGTCTCCTTCTAGGAGTCGGTCTCGCCACTCCTCAGCCTCTTCGAGGCATTCTCGGAAGCGCCGACACCGGTCGTCTTCCAGGTCCTCTTCGGAGGACTCTGCCCGGCACGTCGCTTACCCCACCAGCCGTGCGACGCCGGAGGAATGGGCTTCCTTCGAGAAGAAAATGCTAGGGATTCTCGAGTCGCAGGGTACTAAGCCGTCCGCGCCCCGAGTGGGGTCGATCGTGAGAGGTCGAGAGACACCGCTCGCAAGAGTGGTCAGCGCGAGTCACGGGAGAGGTCCCGTTCGGACAAGGAGACTCGTTCTCGGCGTACCCGTTCCAGGTCCCGGTCCTCGACGCGTTCGAGACCGTGTGCACCTGTGAGGTCTTCGAGAAAGACATTGACGTCTGAGGCGTCAAGGGCGTCGACAGGCTTTCTCAAGGCTCCGGCTCCGAGGAAGTCGTCGAAGCCGTCGACGCTCAGGTCGTCGAAGCCGTCGATGCTCAAGTCGTCGAAGGACACGCTCGGGGCTCCGGCTTCGAGGGCTGTCGACGCCGCCGATGCTGGCGGCGCTGCATCTGACGTCGGCGCCGATGCCTGTTCTCTCGGCGCCGATTCGCTCGATGCCATCGACGTCTTTCGTGTCGGAGGTACCCCGTGGCACGGGGGAACCCCCTAGGAAGGCTCTGGTTAAGAGCAAGCACTCTCGGGTGCCTTCTTTTCGCCACCTGGAATATATTTCAGAGGCGGATGAGGATTCTGATGGCCTGGTTCCTAGTCAGGTTCCTGATAAAATCGTCTCGGGCCATAGTCAGTTTGACGATTTGAGGCAGTCACTGCATGATGCCAGTGGACTGGACACCTCTCCGGAGGTGGAGTTTTGTAGGCCTGAGCCTGGCTCTCATGCCGATTCCTCGTACCGGCGCCTTATGGCTAGGGTTTCTGAGTACTTGGGATGGTCTGCTCCCCCAGGGGAGTTTGTGCAGGATGATCTAACGGACATCCTTGATGTTGGTCCCCCAAATGACCCGGTACTGCGTTCCATATAGCTTTACAGAGAAGGGTGTCCGCGGCTTGGACTGCTCCGGAGAGTCTCCCGGCGGTGGGCAGATCCTTGTCGCGAAAATACCGTCCAGCCAGTAGCGACCCCTGCTACTTGACCAGGCACCCCACTCCGGAGAGTTTGGTGGTGCAGGCGGCCACGGCCCCGGCAAAGCAGGCGTCGTACCCTACCATCCCTCCTGATAGGGACGACAAACGTTTTGATGGCTGGGCGGTATGGCGCTTCAGGCGGCCAACTCCATTTGTGCCTTGTCTCGTTTCACACACACTCTGTGGAACTGTGTTGCGTTAGCGGCTGAACATATTCCCCAAAGGGGACGAACGGGATGGTTTCCTTGCTATGGTCCAGGATGGTAAGGATGCCATGTGTGAGTCCGTTCAGTCGGGTTTGGACTTAGCTGAATGCGTCAGTAGGTCCATGGCGGCGAGCACCGTGATACGCAGGTTTGCGTGGTTGCGGAAGTCGGGGTTTGCTCCTGATGTGCAGTCTCGGCTCCTCAACATGCCCTTTGACGGTGAACACCTTTTTGGCAGCAAGGCTGACTAGAGCCTTGAGAGGTTGCAGACCTCAAAAGCTGCAGCGAAGTCGTTGGGCGCTGCAGTTCGCCAGCCTCCGCCTTTTTGTCCTAGGGGACAGCAGTGGAGGGGTGGTTCCTTTCGCTATTACTCGTCCTTCAGTAAAGCGAGAGGAGCTGGCAGTCAAAGAGGCCAACGCAGGGGTACCAGAGGTGGACGACAGGGTACCCGTGATGCCAAGGCCGCTCGGGCAGTTGCCTCTTTGCCCTCAGGTAACGCCGCAGCCGCTCCCATTCAGTCGTGAGGCCATGTCCCATGGTTCGCCGGTTGGGGGAAGGCTGGCGCAGCATCTTGTAGAGTGGCAAGCCATTACTTCAGATGTGTGGGTTCTGGAGATCATAACCCACGGCCACTGTCTTCCCTTTCGGTACAGGCCTCGCAACAATCCACCGGGGAACCTCTTTGCAGAGTCCGGATCTGCTCCTTGCGCAGGAAATTCAAGCCCTGCTGGAGAAAGGCGCCATAGAACTGGTGCCTGTAGCGGAGAGGAACAAGGGATGGTATTCCCCTTATTTTTTGATTTTGAAGAAAGACGGGGGATTGAGACCCATCATGGACTTGCGCGGTTTGAACAAACTCCTCAGGAAGGACAAGTTCAAGATGGTTACTCTCAAGTCCTCCAGGCCCTTCAGCTTCTGGACTGGTTGGTGTCACTCGACCTCAAGGATGCTTACTTCCATGTGCCGATCCATCCCAAGCACAAGAAGTACCTGAGGTTCGCGGTTGGCGACTCACACTTTCAGTTTCGGGTCCTGCCGTTCGGATTGACCTCCGCCCGAGGGTTTTCACCAAGCTCATGGTGGTGGTGGCAGCGCATCTCAGGAAAGGGGGGGATTCACGTCTACCCCTACCTGGACGATTGGTTGATCAGGGGGAGCTCTCCCGAGCAAGTCCTGGATCATCTGTCCGTCACCTGCCACTCCCTTCACAGGCTGGGCTTCTCCCTCAATTTAAAGAAGTCCCATTTGACGCCAACACAGCGGCTCCAGTACATCGGAGCAGTGCTCGACACTTCCCTGGGGCAGTGTTTTCCTCCCCAGGTGAGGGCTCTTCACATTCAGCAGATGGTGCACAAGTTTCAGCATGCCCAGACGCTCCCAGCGTTCGAGTTCTTGAGGTTGTTCGGCCTCATGGCATCCTGCATTCTTCTGGTGCCAGAGGCTCGCCTGCGGATGAGATCTTTGCAGTGGGCACTCACGATGCAATGGTCGCAGTCCTCCGGCAGGATGTCGGACCCGGTTCAGGTGCCGCCCTCGGTCGGGACCTTCTGTGGTGGGCCGTCGAAGGCAACTTGATGAAGGGGGCTCCATTTTGGCTTCCCTGGCCGGAGTTGACGATCGTGACGGATGCATCCCTCACGTGATGGGGAGCTCATGCCAACGGGCTGACAGTCAGTGGTCGTTGGTCTCCGTCGGAGTCGAGACTCCATATCAATCTGTTGGAGCTGAGGGCCGTCAGGCTAGCCCTGAAGGCTTTTCTGCCGACTGTGACGGACAACACAGTGGCCATGCACTACCTCAACAAAAAGGGGGGTGGGCAGGGTCACTTCCTCTGTGCAGGGAGGCGATGCAGCTCGAGTTCTGGGCCATCCAGCAGGAAGTTTCGATCTCGGCAGTTCATCTGGCCGGAGACGAAAACGTGACGGCGGACGCTCTGAGCAGGCAGAGCACGGTCTCTCACGAGTGGGAGTTGGCTCAGGAGATTCTCCTGGAGATCTTCGCCCTTTGGGGGACCCCTCATGTGGATCTCTTCGCCTCCAGTGTCAACCGGAAGTGAGAAAGGTTTTGCTCGCGGGAAATTCCTCCAAAAGGAGCCTTAGGAGACGCGTTTGTGGTGGAGTGGTCATTCCCGCTGCTGTACGCGTTTCCTCCAGTCCCCGTCATCCCGCAAGTGCTGCGGAGGTTACGGAAGTTCTGTTCCCGGATGATCCTCATTGCTCTGGCGTGGGCTCGGAGGACGTGGTACCCAGACCTTCTCGACTTGTCCATCTGCCCTCCACGTCGTCTTCCCTACCGAGACGATCTGCTCTCAAGGGAGGGGGGTCAGGTTCTCCATCCAGAGGTCAGATCCCTCAACCTTCACGCTTGGCTTCTGAAAGGTTGAGGTATAAGGATTGGGGCCTCCCTGAAGACGTGATGGAGGTGTTGCTTTCCCCCCGAAGGCCAGCAACAAAGTCTCTGTACCGTTGCCATTGGCGTAAGTTCTGCGACTGGTGCAGAGTTCAGAATGTGGATCCTTTTGCATGTGACATCCCCATGGTTCTGTCCTTTTTACTTTCTTTGGCCCACAGGGGCTTGCAAGTGGGTACCATTAAAGGTTACCTGGCGGCGCTGTCCATCTTTAAGCGCTCGTCTCAAGAGTGTTCTTAATTTAAAATCCCTTTAATTTCACAGTTTCTGAAAGGGCTCACTAATGTGTTCCCTCCGTCACCTTTCCTGGTGCCCGGTTGGGATTTAAACCTTGTTCTTAAGTTTCTTATGGGTGCTCCGTTTGAGCCTTTACATTCTTGCCCTTTGAGGCTGTTAACTCTGAAAACTGTGTTTTTAGTTGCGGTTACCTCCGCTCGCAGAGTGAGTGAGTTACAGGCACTTTCAGTTAAGCCACCCTTCACTGTATTTCACAAGGACAGGGTTTTCCTTGGAGTTCGTCCTTTCTTTCTTCCGAAGGTGGTTTCGGACTTTCATTTAAGCCCGAAGGTTGTCCTTCCGGCGTTTTATCCTCCTCCACATCTTGGTAAGGAAGAGGAGAGGCTTCATGGGCTTGATCCTAGGAGAGCGTTAAGCTTTTATATTTCACACATGTCCCGAGTCAGAGTGGACGATCAACTCTTCATTGGTTACGCTGGAAAGAGTTTGGGACAAGCTGTGACGAAACAGACTTTGTCTCGCTGGATTATTCTGGCTATTTCTGAGTGTTACCGCTTAACGGGTAAGGACCCACCGGTCGGCTTGCAGGCCCATTCCACCAGGGGTATGGCTGCCTCTACTGCCCTACAGAGGGGTGTTCCTATTCGTAACATCTGTGATGCAGCCACCTGGGCTTCGGTACATACTTTTGTATGTCACTACTCCCTCGATTCCATCCGTGGGCTGGATCTGGCCTTTGGCAAGGCGGTCCTTTACTCCGCAATTTGATTGGGCATTCTAAATTTCTATTTTCTAAATTCTTTTCCCACCTCTTTGCATTGGTACTGCTTACCTACCCAGGTGTACACCCTCGGCTGCAGAAAGCAGCTCAGTGAGCTGTCATGTTTACACTGGGCTGGCTCCGCTACTCCATAATGGGTAGAGCGTACTGGCTGGTGGTGCCCCATCACCCATTTTGGACAAGCTGCCATTTCCTGGGGTGAGAAATTCCCTCTCCCTCATCCTGAATGTGTTCAACCTTTCCTCAAGTCACAATTGGGAATCTTGCAGCACATTCTTCAGAGTGAATTTGCGAAAAGGATGGACAGGCATGGCTGCAAATATTTCAGCAACAGTATCACTGCCTTACCAGCAGTGCAGTTCATTTACAGGGTTTGATAGTCTATGGTGTTATTTGCAGTCACGTCACACAATTTCGTTTAGACTATTGCATAGTCGTAAACTTCAAACTGAAAACTTCATCCCTAGGGGGGGGTGCAAAGTAAAGGTCCATGCCCCGTTGATGAACGAACAGGACAGTTACACTCCTTGCACGTCTATATTTGGCAACTGTGGCCCTTGTTTTGTAATGGGCATTCTCATGTCTAATTAGTTTAAAATTGTAATATTGCCAGCAAAAATGAATGGATGAACAACAATCTTAATTTTTATTTTTTGTCAAATCGACAAATCGCTTCATTGTTAATAAGTCAACAATAAAATTGCACTTGCCCCAGGCACACAACTCCTTTGAACATACTCTCACTTGCCCTGATTTACAAAGCGTTTTTCAATGGGATTTTACCTTTGAAAAATGATTTTGTAAATCGGGCACAGAGAAATAAGTGCACACATGCATAAAGAGACTTGTTTACTCAACCATGCTCACAGATACTTGCACCCCTCTCAACTTGGTCTGGTCTAATGCATGCAATTGTTATATGGTACCTCAGCCCAGCTCCTACTTTGCTCTCCCTTCAGGATTCCTCAGAGTTTCACCAAGACATCAGTAAGCTCAGAATTAAGTTTCGGAGCCCCAGTCATTACATTTGGGCTTGTCACGGTCTCAAACTTCAATGCCCAGACGCTTCACGTTCAGCACAATGCGAGGAGGCTGTCTGTCCCAGCAAGCATACCAAACAGGCCATACATGGCTGATGGAGATATACACCCCAGCCAGGGATGGCCTATTGCACATTCCCTTTTTTATAGGCAGCCTCCATAACTTTGTCTTTGGCCCCTTCTGTGCCCCCCCCCTCAAATTTGATTCCTGTACCCCACCCCTGTTATATTGGCTTTTTTGCAATCATTGACCAAGAGTGGCCTAAATCTAATTTATTTTCAAATTTGTTTATTGGCATTTCTTATTTAACACATTTGCAGGACAGCATATATGTCTAAGGTTCAAGGATAATGAGCAGTACTGGGAAAAATAACAAACGAACGATACAACATTAACTTTCTCCCATTGATTTGCGTGTTGAGCAGATGCAGCGCAGTGGGCTAGGGGGAAGGGGATCCTGGTGGTTTAGGGAGGGGGGAAAGAAAGAGAAAGAAAGGGGGGGAAGCAGCATGCGAACTTGCGAGCTCTAGTCCCAGGTCTGTTTTACGGTGGACACATACCAGTTCATGGGGGCTTGTCATCTGAGGGGTATAGCAGGGAGTCTGTGAGTTCCTTTCAAGCTTCCAGGGCCATACTGGAGTCATCTGTGGATCTGGTTACACTGTCCTCCCAAGCCGAGGTTTCTGCTCGTATCCAGCGTTTTCACCTCAGAGTACCAGCTTTTCTGTTGGGGCCCAGCTGCTTTCTTCCAGGACATTGCCATAGTTCTTTTTGCCAGTATGCACATAATGTCCATTAGTCTGGTGAAATGCTTTAGTTTAGCTGGCCTAGTATACGTGCCCAGTAGGCACTCCTCTGGGGTCCATTTGTATCTGGTCGTCCCCATGTTATTACTTGTCTGCTGTACGCCGGTCCACAAGGATTGCGACTTAGTGCACCTCCAAAACACATGAATCAGGTCCGCATTACTCTGTCCACACCATGTGCAATTGGAGGACACCTTGCTATTGAGTCTTGACAGCCTGGATTGCGTCAAGTATGTTCTATGTAGCAGGTTAAGTTGTATTTGTCTGAATCTGTGGTTTCTAGAGACAGATTTAGGGAATGACAAGGCCCTCTCCCATTCTCCATCAGACATTTTCCGGCCTATGTCAGCTTCCCATTTACCTCTCAAATTGGCGCTCCGTGGGTTGGGGATGTCGCTTAGTTGGGCGTATATCTGGGACACCGGTTTCCATCCTTCTCCAAAAGCGTAAAGAAGCATGATTAGGGGGTTTGTTTCCGGTTCCTCTGGCCATGACGTCCACTTGGTACGTGCTACGGCCCTCAACTTCTGGTACCACAGGAACTGGCCTGTGTGGACTCCCTCTTCTTCCTGGAGTGTTACAAAATCTTTAAAAACCCCGTCTGTAAACAGGTCCCCCCATGAGTATATCCCCTTTCTTTCCCAGTGTCTGAGCTGATGTAGATCTGTGGCGGACCCGCATAGATCCGCGAGTAGTGGTATGTCCGGGGCGTACTGGTGCTTGGAGCGTGTAAGGGTTTCTGTCCTGTGCCAGATTTTTTGTCGCAGGGCGGCCATGAAAGGGGCATTTCGCATTAGGTGGGAAGGGGCCCAGATAAGTTCTCTCATGTGCAACGGGGATACTAGGGTCTGTAGCAGGGGGGGTCTCAGATGTGACTTCGTCTGCTAGCCATTTGGTGACGAAACTAAGCTGTGCCGCCAGATAATACTTTTCGAAGTTTTGGAGTTGGATTCCCCCCTGGGTGTATGGCAGCATCAGAGTGGAGAGTGCAATTTTGCGTCTTCCTGACCCCCACAAAAAGTCCCAGATTATCCTCTCCAACAGGCGGAAGAAAGGCACATTGATGTAAAAATGAATATTCTGAAACCCATATAAAAATCTGGGAAGGACAAACATTTTAATTATTGCCACTCTGCCCATCATGGATAGTGGGAGTTTCGCCCAGAATTGCATGGATTTTCTCAGGACAGGAATCGCAATCTTCGTGTTGTGCTCATGCATTAGAATAGGGGTGTGCATTATGTGTATCCCTAAGTACTTGAATGACGCAAGTTCCCATTGTATTCCCACCACCGGGAGATCTGTTATGTCTTTCCCCTTGAGGCCTGCCAGGGGGAATAGGCAGGATTTCGCCCTACTGAACTGGATACCAGAAAACTTTGCAAAGTTGTCTAAGACGTCTAACATCGTGGACACGTTGTGTAGTGGGTCCCTGACGTATAGCAGTACGTCGTCAGCATAAAGGGAGATATGATCAACTCCCCCTAGCCGTATCCCAGCGTCAAAAAATTGTTTACGGAAGTAGATAGCAATGGGTTCCAGCCCTAGCACGTAAAGCGTGGGGGAGGAGCGGGCATCCCTGCCTGGTGCCCCTACATATATCCCAGGCCGCCGACACGTCTTTTCCTGTTTTTACTCTGGCTTTAGGTTTGTTATAAAGTAACTGGATCCAACTAATGAACCCCGGGCCGAAGCCAGCCAGAACCTCCACCAGCCACTCCCAAAATATTGAATCGAACGCCTTAATGGCATCAAGGGACAGCAGTGCATACAGCTCCATGCTAGCCTCTGTCTGAGCAATAATCTGTTGTACTCTACGGAGGTTCATGGTCGTGTTCCGACCCGGTATGAAACCACATTGGTCTCCATGCCCTACCTCCCCTATAATTTTGGCCAGTCTATTTGTTAATACCGTGGGCAAAATCTTCACATCATAATTAAGCATAGCTATCGGGCGGTAGGAGTCACATTTGTCAGCGGGCTTATTGGGCTTGATGATTGGAATCAACAGGGTCTCCCTCATACCATCAGGAAATATCCCTCTCATGTGCTTCTTGGAAGACCTCAAGCAGCAAGGGCGTTAGGGAGGCCTCATACGCCTTGTAGAACTCGGTGGGTAGGCCGTCGCTCCCAGGGGTCTTACCAGTGGCTAGAGACTTGATTGCCTCAGTTATATCCTCTGCTGTGATAACTGCGTCAAGAGCTGCAGCTTGTTCCAAGGAGATTTTGGGGAGTCCTATTTCCTCCAAGGTGTCTATAATTTGTTCTCGGGGAACTTGGACACTATGAGAATAGAGAAGTTTGTAGAATCCCTTAAAAGTGTCATTTATATCTTGCTGGGTCTGTACTACCATGCCTTCTTCAGTCTGTAACTTGGTAATAGTGTGTTGAGGGTGCTCTTTCCTGTATAGCCAGGCCAGCATTCTACTAGGTCTATCAGCTTCTCTGTGTATTCTATTTGTTTTGGTGGCATAATCAAATTTAGCTAGTCTTTCCCATGCGAGGGTACATTTAGTTCTGAGTTCCTTAAGGTTGTCTTCCCTCTGGTGAGTGCTCACCGGGGTGGCTTCAAGCTGCTAAACCTGGCGTTCCCACTGATCCAACTCTCCCTTCAATTGTTTCCTAATGCCCCCTGCTTTTGCGATAATTTCTCCCCTCGCCACTACCTTAAGAGCGTCCCACATCGTACTCAGGTGGTCAACGCTCACCCTATTTCTTTCTACGAAGTTATCTATGAATACCTGTAGTTCCCTGAACGCCGGGTCACTGAGCGCGTCTATCGGCATCCTCCACATAGGGATGGGGGGGTCTGGGGCCAGTTTGGTTCCATTCTATTAAAAGCGGGGAGTGGTCAGAGATGGTCCTGCCTAAATGCTGTGCCTCCTCGATTTGTGACAGGTGTTCTTTGCCTATGAAAATGTAATATATCCTCATGTGGAGATCATGCGGGGAGGAGAAATATGAGTACCCCCGGGAATCCGGATGACATTCCCTCCAAGTGTCGGCTAGATTCAATCTATTTGTTAATAGGGACAGAGCTGTGGTTGCCGGTGAGGGGCCTTTCGGGTGGGGCAGGGATCTGTCTAGGTTCACATCATGGACACAATTAAAGTCTCCCCCCCCCCCCCCCCCCCCCCCCCCCCCCGAGAAAAACTCCATGCCTGTAGGGTGCGATTTTAGCATACATGGCGTTCAAATGAGCTGGGATGTTGGTATTGGGGAGGTAAGAGTTTATTATGCATACTTCTTCGTGTTCCAGTCGGCCCCAGAGTATGACAAACCTCCCCTCGGGGTCAATATCCGACCTGATTAGATGGAATGGGAGTTGGGGGTGGATCCAGGTGTACACACCCCTTGCAAATTTGGAGTAGGCGGTGCCCACTCCCTGTCCTCCCCAGTGTTCCCCCAGCCTGGCCAGGGAGTCCGCCGTGCAGTGGGTCTCCTGCAATAGTGCTATTTGCACTTTTTTCCTGTTCAAGTATGACTTTATCCTATTTCGGCGTAAGTAGGTTCCCAATCCCCTCACATTCCATGTCATTATCTTTATTTTTGCGTTGGATGCCATGCCGGGTCACTCAGATTGTCACCGAAACAGTCCGGCACCCATCAATGCCAATGCAATTCTCCCGGTCCCAACCAACCCCCCTCCCGTCCACCCTCCCCAGCAGCATCCGTTTCGCACGTGGGAGATTTTGTAACTTGGGTAACTCCCATTACCTTGAATGGGGAAGATGAACAAAGCAAACTAAACAAAACAGTAAAACCTTGAACTGCCCCCAGCAGTTGCTTCGAACTTGCAACGCTCAGGGGTCCCGAGCCTTCCAGACCAGTCCTGGTCATCCGGATCGGGCGGCGTGTAGGTAGATAACCAACACAGTTTCCGGAGGGGTGGGTCATTCTGCAGGTGCTCGTGCGGTGCTTGGAGTTCTTGCCCGATCAAGCGTTCGTCTCAGTAGGATTCTGGTATAGTGTGAAAGTCTGCTTGACTGAGCTTGCGGGTGGGGGATCTCGGTATACCTCTTAATTCAGTGTGGAGATGGTCATCCCATTTCCGACTTCGGGGGGGTCTTCCTTGTCGTCGGCCAGGTTGTTTTGTTCTAGCCACAAATTTGCTGCGGCTGGGGTCTCCAGGAATAAAGCTCTTCCTTTATAGAGAATCTTGAGGCGTGATGGCTAAAGCAGCATGTATTTTAGGTTGAGCTTTCTTAGTTGCTCTTTTATTGGAATGAAGGAGTTCCTTGCTCGTTGCTCAGTGGGGGTGTAATCTGGGTATATGACTATTGTCGAGTCCTTCCGTTTGATCTCGCCTCCTTCTCTGGAGTATCACAGTATTTCCCGGTCGCGAAAATTCCGAATTTTGGCTATATTTGGGCGTGGGTGCGAGCCTGGAGGTGGACGTTTCTGGAGGGATCGGTGGGCTCTTTCCACAGAGAACCCCTGTGAGAGGTTCCCTGGGCCAATTTCCTGCAGCAGGAGTGTTTCAACAAATTCAGTCGGGTCAGAGCCCTCCAGGTCCTCGGGGACCCCCAGCAAGCGGATGTTATTTCGGCGTCCTCTGAGCGCGCCTCCAGCCTTGCCACCTTTTTTTCCAGATACTGGACTCTCGACTTCAGGTCCTGGGTGCCTTCCACATTCTCTTGTAGGGTGTTTTCTGCTTCCGTCACCCTCTCCGTGAGGTTGCGGGAATCCTGACGCATGAGCTGCATGTCCGATCTCATCTCCTCTATCTTCCCCTCCACTGACGTGCGGAGGGCCGCTATCGCCTGCAGGACTTGCGCATGCTTAAGGTCTTCACCCCGCTGAGGTGGCTCTTATAAGGTTTCCTGGGCCTGTTGTGGTAGCCTTTGGGGCCTGACCGTCGTAAAGGAATCCATTGTGACCAACTTCGGCTTGGTTTCGGTGGGAGACATCACCCTCCTTGGGTCCTTCTGCTTCTGGACCAGGTCCTGCTTTACAAGGCAAGAGGGTCTCGCTTATGGCCCTTGATCAGTGTTTCAGAACTGGAGTTACCCACTGAGGTTTCACAGGCAGGGCCCCCTATCTGGCCAATGTCCAATAGCTACAGTTATGATGCGGACCTTGCAGGTTCAACTTCCCCGCCCACAGATGCACGCAGAGGGGGTACCGTACAGGCCAGCTTCTGGCTATTTCAGGGGGGTTCAGCTTTCCGTGGTGTTTCAGCCGCAAGTACTTTTTGTTGTTCCGGGTGCCAGCTCCAGCAGCAGGGGGCCCCTGGGTCAACCGTCTAATAGGTAGTCTTTCCTCTGTGCTTGTTATGCCGCGTGCTTAGCTCCAGGGGAACCCCTGCCTGCCAGTGGGTATCAAAGTATGGCTAGGAGAGCCCCGGGCTCCAGGTGAGCCAGCGAACCTAGCCACCTTCTCCTTAGTAGTTCGGAGACTCACAGGTCACCACGGTTTCCTCTCCGCAGCCTCAACGGCGCCACCGTGGCCAATCCAATGGTCTGCGCTCACCCCCTCGGAGGAGCCGTAATGTTCGTGGGCCTCTCCGTAAAGTTGGGGCTCTGCCAGTGTTCTAGGGGTCGAGTTGTAGGCACCCTGCTTGCCTGGCAGCCGTGCAGATTGGGGTCAGGGGCCCCCGGTAGGGGGGTAATGGAAGGGGCGCCCCAGGCCCTACGCTGCGTTATGCAGCAGCCCACCACCACCCCAGCTCCGGAAAGCCCGCTCAAGTGTGGTTCCAATCAGGCTCACCTGTGTGTGGGCAGCGTCAGCTCCTCAAGCCCGGAACCTCGTCGCCGTATCCTCACGTCTCGGCGGTCAGGCCTGTCCGCCCCGCTTCAGCATGCCTGGTCCTCCAGTGCGTGTTGTCGTCGCTGGAGCCGCAGGGCACCAGCCTCGATCCCCCAATTATGCCTTCTGGTCGCAGGAGCCAGGGGCAGTCTGCCGCCGCGGCAGTCCGCAAGGCTTCTCAGGAACGCAGCCTCACATTAGCTTCGGTCCTCGGCGGTCGCCGCCATCTTGCGAGTTCTGGGAGCGCTAATCCGGCTTCCCGATTCGGGTCTTCAGTGTTATTTTATGTTAATGTCCTTTGCCCTCACCGACGGGCAAGACCGCTTGGGCGCGGCACCAGCCACTCCGATGTGTGGACCCAATCCACTCCCCCTCAGCCCAGCGGGCCCTCCACTGCGTTCCGACGCCGTTGGTGCCGCAAGGCTCCTGCCCCGATCTCTCTGTCTCCTTGTCTCCCCTGCTGGAACTGGGATACGGTCAGGGGAGCCGGCGGGCGGCCCCTCAACGTCCAAGAGTAGCCTAAATCTAAGTGTTCAGAAGGACTTTTGTTCAAGTTTATGTTGCAGTTCTATCTTTCTTGTGGGTTTGTGAAGGGGTTAGTTTTTCCTTTTAAAACTTTAGTTTTGGAGCTGTAGCTTGGCCTTACCATTTCTGATCATTGCTCCTTTAGAATTTTCCGGAGTATAATCTGAATGTATAAACTTCACCTTCCTGTCCTTTCACCCCCATACTCTTGGCTCCTGCTTATTTAATGCAATCGGCCACCTTGTCCTCTGCTCTGATAGGCAAGGAGAAGATCTTGGAGGCTTATGGAAAGGTCTATTCCAACGCCTCGCTGCACCTTCGTCCAGCTGATGCGAACGCCATGCTCGCAGCCATTAACCAAAGGCTTTGGCGGGAAATAGTGGACTTCTTTCCAGAACCTCTGCCGCACGGTCAGGCGAGCTTCAAGGCGGGCTGGCAGAAGCAAAGAAGGTGGCTGAAGACCTCATGGAGTGCACAGTGGCGCATGTAGACACCTCAGGCCGTGCCATCTGCATCGCCACGGTCATGGAAAGGACTGGCTGGCTACGTGCTACCTAATTCAACCCAGACATCCAGGAGTGCTTATTGGACCTTCCATTCGAGGGTTGCGACCTCTTTCATTCCACCACCGAAGAGGAACTTGATGATAACAGTTGTTCCCAGACTGCGAAATCTTAATCTATCCTCACGAAGTCCAAGCTCAAGACATAAAGCGAGACGCACCAGCGATCCGACAAGTGCCGGGCCTTTGGCTAGTTTCGGGGATACCAGGAACGACAGGCCAGGCAGCCGGACCGATCTCCAAGTCAACACCGCCGCAAACAGCACAAGACGGGGAACAAGGGCTTCTTTCAGTCCCCCTCCGAGGGGAAAAAGCCATGACATTCCCCTCCGGGTCCACGGGAGGGAGATGGCTTGCCCATTAACGCACAGTATTGGCACGTGAGGTTCGTGTACCCCTGGAACCTGTCGGTAGTTTGCACGTGATACCGCCTCCCGAAACCTCACTCCTCTCACAGATTGGGATATCAACTCTATTGGCAGAATCAAGCAGTGGAAGAAGTCCCAGCCACCCAGCGGGGCATGGGCTTCTACTCCAGAATTGTTACCATACACAAGAACCAGGATGGCCTGAGAGTTGTGTTGGACCTCTCCACCCTGAACCTTTCCCTTCTGCTTCGAAAGTTCAAGATGGTTACCCCAGCGCTTATTGCGGAGACACTGTGTATTGGAGATTGGATGTGCTCCCTGGATCTGAAGGACACTTACCTACACATCCCAATTTGGCAGCCTCATCGGTCCTTCCTGATGTTCAGGATCATGGGCTTTCATTTCCAATACAAGGTTTTAACATTTGGCCTCGATTCAGCCCCCTGGGTCTTTACTAGACTTATGAATGCAGTGGCAGCAGTTCTCAGGGCCACCATGTCTATCCATAGGTAGACAACTGGCTCATCGGGGCTAGATCCCCGGAGGCAGTCCATCACACCACCTCCGCCCTCATGTTTGTTTATTATTTGATATTGCGCACATAAATCCCAGGGGTAGCCGGGCAGAGCAGGTACAAGGTTACTTAAGCTTAGGTTGCATACAGAGGATAAGAAACATGTCAATACAGTGCTGTACGTGTCAATACAAACAGTTGAGGTAAGATCTAACATTTTACAGTGTTGAGATTACATATGTGCAAAAAGGTAGAAGGGTAAAAGCAAAATGGTCATAGAACCAGGTTCCAGGAGTGTCAAGGCCATTAGGTACAGTGATTAAATGCAAGTGCAGCGCTTCAAATTAGTTATCGTTGGACCAGAGCCAGTTTTTTACCTTGCATCTAAAACTAGAGTAAGGTAGGTTGGCTCTCAGTGCGATGGGCAGTGCATTCCAGGCCTGGGCCGCTCTAACAGGGAAGCTGGCTCCGCCCGGTTTGGATCGTCTGAATCTGGGGGTTTCTAGCAGGAAATGGTTGGAAGCCCTAGTGTGGTGGCTGGACGATTTTCTGGTCAGTCTGGCCGAGATGTAGGGGGGTGCTATGTTGTTGAGCCCTTTGTGGGTGAGAGATAGTGTTTTGAGAAGGACTCTGTCGCTGATTTTTTTTAACCAATGGTAGTCTTTCCTAATATTGGTAATATGTGCTCAGCAGGGTATGTCCAGGGCTGCTCGAAGAGCATTATTTGGAAGAATTTGCATTTTATTTAATAGTTTTATTAGCCCCTGCATAGAGGGCGTATAATAGTCCAGCTTTGACATTACTAAAGCATTAGCTAGCGTGATGCAGTTGGTTTTGGAGAGGTAAGGACTACAGGTCCTGATTAATTTAAAGGTGTACGCTCTAGAGGATGCCAGGGTATTAACCTGTTTTTTGAATGATAGGGTGGAATCAAGGTAAAAACCCAGTGTTTTCACCTCAGTTGCCACCTTGATTGTGTTGCCATCTATGTTGAAATTACGATAATTGGGACTACGTTTTTTTAGGTTGGAGTCGGAACCCAATATCAGTATCTCTGTTTTGTCGTCATTTAGGCAGAGGCCGTGGGAGGCCATCCAAGCCTGAATGAGGAGGTACATTTTGTTTACTAAAGCTGTGTCTTCGACAAAGTTGCCTGATAGAGGTATGAGAATCTGCGTATCGTCCGCGTAATTAGTATAGGTTACCCCTAATCTGTCAAGTTTGTCAAAGTGGCTTAGTAAAGATATTGTACATTGTCTGGGAGACACATGAGCCTTGTGGGACACCACAAGTGATATGGATTGGGTCTGCTGCGGCTACAGGGGAGAACACTCATCGTACGGTTAGCTAGGAAGGATTGTACCCATGCTATAGCTTCGCTTGAGAAGTGGGCGGCAGACGCTAGGTGGTTGCATAATACTGCATGACCCACCAGGTCAAAGGCCGCTGATAAGTCAAGGAGGAGGAGCATAGCTGTACTACCTTTTATCCTTCAACTCGTCGATTTGTGTCTTGAGGTCAATTAGGGCTCATGAATACGCTACACGAATTGGGATTCTCCATCAATCGCAAGAAGTCACAGCTGGGCCGACGCAGAGTCTAGCGTTCCTGGGCCTCATAGAGTATATGAGCTCTGATTGTTTTTCCACTCGGAGGACAAGATCACAGCCATCAAGAGGGCCACAAGTCCTTTTCTCAGCAGGGTTGACCTCAGCATGGTTGTACCAGCACCTCTTGAAGTAGCATGGCGGTATGTCTTCTGGCAGTGCCTTACACAAGGTTCAAAATTAGAAGATTACTGCTGCACTTCGCAGCCTCGTGGAGTCCGGGGTGGGGTTTCCAGGCGGAACCCGTCAGCATTCCTCCCTTTTTCCACCAGGACCTTGATTGGTGGAGCACGGACTGCAACATGAAGATTGGCAGACCTTTTCAACAATCAGCACTGCAAGTTACCATCACCACTGACTCTTCCTTGGAGGGCTGGGGATCTACCCTGGACAAACGCAGCGTCCATGGACTTTGGTCTCTTCAGGAACGAGAGGCCCATATCAACTGGCTGTAGCTGAAGGCCATCTGGCTGGCTCTCAAAGCCTTCCTGCCGCTCATCGGTGGCAAGATGATCCTCATTGAAACTGACAACTCCACCAGCATGTAATACATCAACAAGCAGGGTGGCACCAGGTGTCCTCTGTGCACCCTGGCGGTCAGCATGTGGGAATGGGCTCTGGTGAACGAAATACACTTGACGGCGATCCACCTCCCCGGGAGTCAAACTTGGAGGTGGACAGGCTCAGCAGGTTGTGTGCAGACAATTACGAATGGCAATTGAACGATATGGTACTTCAGGGGATCTTCGACAGATGGGGTCATCCACAGATGGATCTCTTTGCCACCTACCACAACAAGAAGTGCCCTCAGTTTGCATCCTGGCGGGGACAGGGCCTAGGCTCTCTAGGTGATGCGTTACAGATGCAGTGGAACAGCATGAACACATATGCCTTCCCTCCCACTCCCCTGGTACACAGGGTGATCTGCAAGACAGGGGAGTCCTGGCACTTCAGTATCATTCTGGTAGCTCCTTGGTGGCCGTCGAGTCCATGGTTCCCTGGGATGCTCAGCCTGTCGGACCAGCCTGCACTGCACCTTCCATTGGGACCAGCTCATTTACTGTCGCAGCAGGGGGAACGGTCATCCACCCCGCGCCGCAGAGGTTAGCCCTCAGTGTGGTTCCTGAACAGGTCACATTAAAGCATCTGCATCTTTCGCAGGGTAACCTAGACATCGTACAGGGTGCTAGGAGCAATGCTATTAGGAGCCAGTACAAAAGCAAGTAGACTACGTTTTGCCACTGGGCAGTGTTTAAGGAGGTTGATCATCTAACTTGAACATTGGACAATGAACTATCCTCCTCTGCACACCTCGCACACTCGGGGGGAGCAAATACACATGATGCACCGATCTGGCGGCCATCGGAGCCTACTGGAACTTGGAGGAGGATGTTTTCTCATCCTCCAACCCGGTGGTTAAGACAGTTGGCCGGCCTCACCAGGCTCTACCCGCCTATCAAGAAGCCACACCCCATGTGGGACGTCAGCATAGTGGTGCGCCTTGGCGCATAAACCCTTTGAGCCAATGGCGTCCGTGTATATCAGGCTAGTCACCATTAAGACAGCTGTCTTGGTGGGGCTTACATCTGCATGCCAGGTCAGCGAAATTCAAGCCCTGGTGGCTTCAGAGCCTTAGACTCCCTGTCATAGGGACAAGGAGGTCTTCTGACCGCATGCCGCATTCTTTCCTAAAGTAGTCTCTTCGTTCCACCTAAATGAGGAGATTGTGCTACCGACTTTCTTTGTGGACCATAAGGATGATGCTCAGAGGGTAAAGCACTGTCTAGATGTTAAGCGTGCTCTAAAATTCTACCTGGACAGATTTTCCACAAATCTGAGGTTCTGTCACCTTCTGCGGGTCAAAGCCAAGATATCCGGCTTTTAAGGCCTCCATAGCAAGGTGGATGGTATCGGCCATTAAGGAGGCCTATGAGGGGCAACACAAACCACTTCCGGCAAATATGCATGCCCACGCTATCGGAGCCAAGGCCATGGCAGTCGCGTTCCAGAGGCACGTTCTGTGGGAGGTCATCAGCAGGGCGGCCACTTGGGCCACTCCTTTAGCCTTCTGCAAGCACTACTGTTTGGATGCCGGCTGCAGGTCTGACGCGGCATTCGGCGGGCAGTATTAAAGAACTTATTTTGGGTCACCTCTCCACCCTGGGGCTAAATTCAGTTGTAATCACCCATACAGTATGGAGGAATGGGGACGGGACGTAGGAGTAATTATAAGTTACTCACTGTGATGACTAACATACTCCTAGTCCCCTTTCCTCCATACGTCCCACCATCCTCCCCCTAGTAAAACTGGTGTCATTAGGCAATGATAATATTGTCGACCTGTCAATGGGGACTGAGGAGTGGTGCTGTGGGCGGAGTGCATGCTCTCAGGACCGCGCCTATAAATTTAAAGGGGAAGATATTTTCTGGTGAAAAAGGTTCCATCTCCCATCCCTAGCGATGGATGCCCATATAGTATGGAGGAAAGGGGACTATGGACTAGAAGTACGTTAGTTACTACGTTGAGTAACTTATTTTCTGCCTCATCAGAGAGACTGCGGTTCTGGTCATGAACAACACCACCACAACCATGTTTTATCTGAACAAGCAGGGTGACATCCCCCTCCTCCTGTGCATGGAGGTGGTGGTAATCCAGGAATGGGCCCTTACGGAAGGGATTTGTATTTCCTCATTCCATCTCCTGGGGGACAGATGCGTAAGCGGACCAGCTCGGCCGCATTGGGTTTAACATCTACTAGTTGGAGTTTCACATCAACTCCATGTTGCCCCTGTTCAGAGATGGGTTTCCTCATCTGGATTTATTTGAGTCTCCCCTGAATTCCAAGTGCCCCCGGTTTGCCTCTTGGGCGGGCCGGCATCAGGGGGTCTCTGGGGTACGGTGCGGTTGTAGGTGCTATGAGTTTCCTCCTCCAGCGGACCCTCTGCAAGTTCCATGCGTAGGTGGGCTGCAGCCTCATTCTGATTGCCCCGCACTGGCCGTTTAGGTCATGGTTCTCGGATTCACTACAGTTGTGCTCACAGGGACTGGCCTGTCACTGATCCCCAGCAGGGGCTTCCTGAGGCAGCAGGGCGGGGCTGTGGAGCACCCTGGCCAGGCTTGCCCTAGGGGCCTGTTTCCTGACCAGTTGAGAGTCCACCATGCTTAGTTTGGAGGGCAACTGGAACATCCTTCAGGAGGCCGTCTGCAAGGGCTCAGTACAAGAGTAAATTGTCAAGGTTTTGCCACTGGGCGCGCAACAAGGGGCTTTATCTTCTTACCTGCTCCCTGATCGACGTGCTGGCTTTTCCCACACATCTGGCTCGTTCTGGCATTCAGGTCGATACCTGCCAGACCTTTCTGGCGACTGTTGCGGCGTACAAGAATTCCCCAGAGCACTTTTTCAGCAGCCAACCCAGTGGGGAAGGCCTACCTCAAGGTGTTGTCCACGTCATTCAGTCTGGGGCCTTAATGTGTTTCTTGCGGCCTTGCAGCTGAAGCCCTTCTAGCCGATGGCCTCTTTGGACATTAGGCTGGTGACCCTGAAGACAGTATTGCTGGTGGCACTAAATTAGGCACGCAGGGGCAGCGAGCTGCAGGCTTTGTCATCATCTGAGCCTTTCACCATGTTTCATAATGACTTGGTCATCTTATGCACTCATTCAAACTTTTTGCCCAAGGTGGTCACTACATTCCCTTTGGCTGCCAAAAGGGCTTTGCATTCCTTGTACTTCAAGAGAGTCCCAGTTCTACCTCTGACAAAATCCTTCAGGAAGTCTGAGGCATTTCATCACGTTGTCGGGCATGTCACCAGGCACCCAGGCTTCCAAGGCTTCTATCTCCAGTGGGATGGTCCTGGCCACTCCGGAGGCGTATACAGCCATGGACAAACCAGTTCCTGAGGGGATTTACCCCCATGCTGTTAGAGATCAGGCCATGGCTGGTGCGTTTCAGAGACCTGCTTCCCAGGATGTCTTCACCAGAGCGGCTACTTGGGCCACTCCATCGGCGTTCTGTAAGCACTATTCCCTGCGTACCAGCTCCAGGCGAGATGCAGAGTTCGCTCATGCGGTTCTGAAGCACCTTATTGCCTCGTCCTAGATATGAGGCAGGTTGTCGCTGCTCCACCCTATTTTGTTCAGTGGAATCACCCATAAGGATGGAGGAGACGGGACTAATGAGTAATTCAAGTTACTCACTTTAGTGACTAGAGTACTCCTAGTCCTTTGTCACCTTTCCTCCATACGTCCCACCCACCTTCCACCGCTTGAATGCCAGGGGTTAAAATATTCAGAATTGCCAGGTATTAAAATGTCAGATGTGTTTAAAAAAGGGACTGAGGTGCGGCGCCGCAGGGTGGGGCTTTGGGGGGATCCTAAGCCTGGGGCCACGCCCCCGGACATGGACTAAATTTAAAGGGGAAGCTCAATTTTTCGTAGCCTATGGTTCTGGTGCAGTCTCTATATTGGGGGCACCCACAAGGACAGAGGAAATGAAACTAAGGACCAGGAGTACTCTAGTCGCTACAGTGAGTAACTTTAATTTTTAAACTATTCGTGATTCTTTGAACTCCTCCACAGCGCTCCTTAGTTCTAAAGCTAGGTTGAAACTACATTAAAAAAACAAATGCAAATACCCTCTTTAGGTGTGCCAGGTGTGTAGTCCATGGCTAGGGCCTACAGCGTTTTCATTCCTCATTGTACAAATAACCCTGGCACACCATCGTACCTGCCTCCCTTTTAAATTTGATTGAGGTGTACGTTTGTTCATTCATGGAAATTATGGTGTGACTCTCTCGGCTTCTCCTCTGCATTAGTCACACTCACTGGTCTCTTTTTGATCTGCCACTCTGTAGACTCATTGTGTGTGTTCTTTTATATTATGTTCATCTTTTATATTATTGATTATTTCCATATGTTGTATTTTTCTTGAACTACCACGTCTGGCCTGGTTTGTGATGCATAAAACCTCAAAAATAAAAATACAGAAATGTTCAATTTCCTCTAATGGGCATCAATTGATAAAGATGGTATGCTTCAGTATATGGATGTTAACCCGAGAAACACGCTGCCTGTTTGTGCTTCAAAATACGAATTTTCTCTTTGTATTCTAATTTTAGATATACCAATATATACAAAGTCGTTTTTATCGATCGCCAGAGGTGCTGCTTGGAATGCCTTATGATCTTGCAATTGACATGTGGTCCCTTGGATGTATATTAGTTGAAATGCACACAGGTGAACCACTATTTAGTGGCGCCAATGAGGTATGTAAATCATTTGTCATCATTTTCATTGTTAAGCATTTGGCCACCCAGTGGAAAACACTTGTGTGCAGGTGCGTTATAAATGCCATATCGTATCATAAATGCCATAATCATAAACCTGCTACTCCGAAGTCTTACCTTTTTCCTATAACCAATGTTTTGGAGACCGGTTTATTGTAGCATTACAGCAAAGGCTGTATGCAGCCCAATGCTGCTCATTAGTGCAAGCAGTTATGCAATCATGCCCCTAGTCCTTTGTCGACGAGTTCCTTCTCCGCCCCCAAAAAAGCACTGGTTGGGCTCCCAGGGCAAGTCGGCCTGATACATTCAGTGCCTAGACGGGCCCAGCAGCAGATTATAACCCTCTGGCAGATGTCGGCTTGATGGCTTATCCCTCTGCAAATACCCTTTTTGATTCTTAAACCAAGAAAAAAGTACCACATTGTCGCTTGTAACCCAGAGCCGCTATCAAGACTGCCTATGTGCCGCACTTAAAGCCAACCTCCAATGTGAGAAATTGTAATGATCTTTTTGTTGGTCCTGATGCACTGCCCCCTGTCTTCCTGATTGAAATGGAGGGAAATGCATTTGGTTTTACTTATCACTGCCCTCTAAGTGGCCAGAAATGCTTTATCATGACATTCTCCTGCATGATCCCGAATCATAGCCATGAGAATCCAGCTCTTCAATTCTATTGATTTTATTTTGCAAGATTAACTTGTTTTAAAATCACACGCCTCCTAAAATGGGTTTTGAAATGTCCAGTATTGCTTAAAACCCCCTAAAAATGTCCAAATTGTATACTTTAGGATTGGCCTTTGCTTAGTAATGTTTCGTTCAAAACTGAATGTTCCCCTATAACGAAAAGGAAGACAAATCGCACCCATTTACAGGCAACGCTTTGTGGCAACATTGTGAATCATGATGATGTGTCTGGATTTACCTGTTATGATGCATGCAATAAAACCAGAATCCAATAGTTAGGCCAAATTACTAGAAACATTTGGTAAAACAGTAAAATAACTATGTTCATAAAGGAAGTTGATTCACAATTTGTATTAATTTATTTTTGGGGTCAAATTAATCACGAGAATTTGCTCCAGCCCATGGGACTGGATTGGACCCCTATTTGCCCAACAATCTCCATATTTTAGATGCTGTATTGCCACACTGTCCCTCAAGCCTTCTGTAATAATCAAGCAGTGCTTTTTTTTCTCTTCCTGACCGGACTCCTCACTGCTAGCCGGGCTCTTTTATCTGTTTTACCTCTTTATTTACGTTTTTCGAAGGGATTGTGTCCTTCGATGTATTCCTTATCTTAGATATCTGTTTCCAGCTTTGCTGGCCTTGGAAATTTTTTCTCTCTAGAGGGCGCTGCGCGTTGACATCCGCCGAGTCGATGTCCCTCGACAGCCACCGTGTCGACGTCATCCTGCCTATAAAGGCCGCGTGCAGCGTCCGTTGCTCAGTTCTGTTTTTCCGCGCTTACTCGGTGCCTCAGAATATCGTTGCTCAGTTTCGTAGATATTATTCCATTTTCCTCGAGATATTCGATCCATACTCTATGGCTTCCTCGTCTGAACTGACGACTCCTCGGTCCGGTTTTAAAAAAAGCCGAGACTGTGGAAAAAAGATGTCGCTAACGGACCCTCACAGGGTCTGTCTGTGGTGATTGGGAGCTGAACATCATTGTTCGGAGTGTGAGGACTGTATGTCCATGGCAGCTAAAGCCCTGAAGGAGCGTAGGGGGAAGCTGGAAAAAGGTAAGACTTCTAAAGCTTCTTCTTCCTCGACGAAGTCGAGACATTTGTTTCCTCGTCACCATTCGCGCTCCAGGTCTCGAAGCGGGTCCCATCACTCGTCGAGATCGAAGCACTCGAAAAGGAGACGCCGAAGATCCCCTTCTTTGTCCTCCTCTTCCTCTGTTTCACCTAAGAGAATCCCTTGCCCCACGAAACATAGTTCCCGGGCTGAATGGGAGGAATTCTGAAAAAATATGATGAGCGTCTTCGAGAAAGCGGCCTCGACCCCCTCGAAGACTGCCGAGAGCGATGCTCTGGTCGAAAGACCCAAAGGTCCAAAACGCCCCGAGTCGCAGCACCCGGCGAAGGAAGCTTCTCGAGCGCGTCACGAACCCTCGAGTAAAGCAAAGACGTTGAATCCTTCTTCGAAGGTTCCGCCGAGGTCGGTGTCTTCGACGTCGTTGTCGAAGGGACCTTCGACACACGGGTCTGTCGACTCGACGCCATCCTCAACACCGGCGTCGACGCCAAGGAAAGTCACGGTTGCGGCGCACCCAGTGGCTATTCCCAGGTCTTCGATGTCATCGAGATTGTCGAGATCCACGAGCAGAATTCCAATTTTATCGAGGACCTCGAGGCCTCCACCTTTGTTTTCGACGCCACTTTCGAAGCCTTCGATGTCGGCGTCATCGACGTTTTCGAGGCCCATTACGACAAGTTTGGCACCCTCTGCCTTGGAGATGGGTTTCACACCTTTTGTGAGCTCAGACCAATTCAGAACAATGTCTTCAATTATGGAAGAGGGAGAACTGTCTGATCAGGAAGAGCCATTTGAGTTGCAGGGATCTGCAACCCCAGTTCAAGAGGAGTTATCCTCAGAGGAACACAGATTAAAGGAACTCCATGATTCCTTACATGAGGCAAGTGGTTTAGACACTTCCCCAGAGGTGGAGTTCGCTAGGCCAGACCTGGGGGAGCATGCTGAAACCTCTTATAGAGCCTTAATGGCCAGGATTACAGAATTTATGGGGTGGTCAACACCTTCACCGGCTTTCCAACACGATGAACTCACGGATATTCTTGATAAAGGTCCACAGGAGGATCCTGTAGTACCTTTTCATAAAGCTCTGCAAAGAAAAATAATGACGAACTGGGAAACCCCAGATGTCGTCCCGGCAGTAAATAAAAAATTGTCTGCTAAATACAGGGTATCTTCTGCAGACCTTGAGTTTTTGTCCAAACACCCATCCCCAGAAAGTCTGGTGGTACAGGCAGCATCTTCGACTGACATCAAGACTGCTTACCCTACCGTCCCACAGGACAGGGACGATAAGAAATACGATGCTATGGCTAAGAAAGTCTTTTTGGCATGTAGCATGGCGTTAAAATCTATTAATGCTACTTGCACCCTTGCTAGATTTAGCCATACACTTTGGGAGTGTGCTTCTACAGCGGCTGACTGCATCCCGGAGGGAGAAGAAAGGGAGGCGTTACTAAATATCATAAGGGACGGTGAAGACGCTATGTGCGAAGCCCTCCAGACGGGCATTGACTCGGCTGACAGTATCAGCAGAGCAATGGCAGCAAGTACAACAACCAGGAGATTTGCTTGTTTGAAAAAGTCTGGTTTTGCCCCAGATGTGCAAGCCAGACTCTTGAACATGCCATTTGATGGCTCTTCTTTGTTTGGGAAAAAGGTGGAAGACAGTTTAGAAAAACTGCAAACATCAAAGGCAGCAGCAAAATCCCTAGGCGCTGCAATCCGTCAGACACCTTTTCGTCCCGAGAGGCAAGTCTTTTCGCTTATACTCCGCATTCAGAAGAGGTAGAGGACGACCGGCTCAAAGGGGACAAAGCACTACCCGAGGTGGACGGGGTAGATATTCAAAAGCCGCAGCAACAGCAGGTGCCTCTTTACCATCGGCATCTGCATCAGCCGCCCCTAAACCACTCTGAGGACTTCCCTCACAAGACACCTGTAGGAGGCAGGTTAACTCAACATCTGGCGGAATGGCAGGCTATCACGTCAGATGCTTGGGCATTGGAGACAGTTGCACAAGGTTACTGCCTGCCTCTCCTACGCATACCTCAGAGTCATCCACCGGGGATCGGCTCTCAAAAAGCTCCAAATCCGCTCCTCTTGCAGGAAATTTTAGACCTGCTAGAGAAAGGTGCCATAGAACCGGTACCTGTAGCGGAGAGGAACAAGGGCTGGTACTCCCCTTACTTTCTCATACCAAAGAAGGACGGAGGACTGAGACCCATCTTGGACTTGCGGGAATTGAACAAATTCCTCAGGAAAGACAAATTCAAGATGGTTAACTCTCTCTCAGATCCTTCAGGCCCTTCAGTTCCAGGACTGGTTGGTATCTCTGGACCTTCAGGACGCTTATTTCCATGTGCCAATCCATCTCAAACACAGGAAATACCGGAGGTTCGCAATTGGCAACTCTCATTATCAATTTCAAGTTCTGCCATTTGGGCTGACCTCCGCCCCGAGGGTCTTCACCAAGTTAATGTGGGTAGTGGCTGCAGGTCTAAGGGGGGAAGGGATTCACGTCTACCCCTACCTGGACGATTGGTTGATCAGAGCTGTATCTTCGGAACAAGCTCAGATCCAGCTAGATCATGTTTGCCACTCCCTTCACAGACTGGGCTTCTCCCTCAATTTAAAGAAGTCACAAATGATACCAACGCAGAGACTCCAGTTCATCGGAGCGATCCTGGACACTTCCCTGGGAAAAGCCTCGCCACCAGAGGTGAGGGCTCAAGATATTCTACAGATGGTCACCAAGTTTCAAAATGCCCAACGTCTCCCAGCCTTCGACTTTTTGAGGTTGCTAGGCCTCATGGCATCCTGCATTTTCCTAGTGCCAGAGGCTCGCCTGAGAATGAGATCTCTCCAGTGGGCACTGAGAACTCAGTGGTCACAATTCTCAGGGAAAATGACAGATCTTCAGGTTCCCGACAGGGTGGCCCGAGACCTTCAGTGGTGGGCCTGTCAGGAGAACATCTTGAAAGGAGAACTGTTTTGGCAACCATGGCCGGAGATAACAGTAGTCACAGACGCCTCACTGACGGGGTGGGGAGCCCATGCCAACGACTTGACCATCAGCGGTCGTTGGTCTCCAGAGTCCAGACTACACATCAACCTGTTAGAGCTGAGGGCCATCAGACTTGCGCTGAAGGCTTTTCTGCCATCTGTACAAGGAAAGAATGTCCTGATAATGACGGACAACACAGTGGCCATGCATTACCTCAACAAAAGAGGAGGCGTAGGATCACTACCACTGTGCAGAGAGGCGATGCAGCTCTGGTTTTGGGCAATCCAAGAAGGAATCTCTATCGGCAGTTCACCTAGCCGGAGAGAAGAACTTGACAGCGGACGCTCTGAGCAGGCAGAGCACAGTCTCCCACGAGTGGGAACTAGCTCAGGAAGTCCTTCAAGAGATCTTCGCCCTTTGGGGAACCCCTCAGGTGGATCTGTTCGTCACCAGTGTCAACAGGAAGTGTGATCTGTTCTGCTCAAGGGAATTTCCCCCGAGAGGAGCTCTGGGAGACGCGTTCATAGTGGACTGGGAGTTTCCACTCCTGTACGCGTTTCTACCAGTCCCTGTCATTCCTCAAATGATCAGGAGGTTGAGAAGATTCCGGAAAACTATGATCCTAATTGCTCCAGATTGGGCCAGGAGAACGTGGTACCCGGACCTTCTAGACTTGTCCATCTGCCCTCCAATTCGACTTCCACTCAGAGAATCTGCTCTCACAGAAGGGAGGTCAGGTTCTCCATCCAGACATCAAAACCCTCAACCTTCACGCTTGGCTTCTGAAAGGCTGAGGTACAAGGATTGGGACCTCCCTGATGACGTTATGGAGGTGTTGTTTCGGCAAGAAGGCCAGCAACAAAATCTTTATACCGCTGCCATTGGAACAGATTTTGCAGCTGGTGTACTGAAAAGAATATCGATCCCTTTTCATGTGGTACATCAATGGTTTTGTCCTTCCTACTTTATTTCGCGAATTCAGGCCTTCAAGTTGGCACCATCAAAGGCTATCTCGCAGCGCTATCCATCTTTAAGCGCACTGCGGAAGAACCATCCTATTTCAAGTTACCCTTGGTAATACAGTTTCTAAAGGGGTTAACTAACGTTTATCCCCCAAGACCATTCCAGGTTTCCCTATGGGATTTAAATTTAGTACTAACTTTCCTGATGGGCACACCTTTCGAACCACTCCACTCTTGTTCGTTAAGGTTTCTTACCCTTAAAACTTTTTTATTAGTAGCACTTACATCTGCTAGAAGGGTGAGCGAGTTACAAGCTCTTTCTTGTAAACCCCCTCATACAATCTTTCACAAAGACAAAGTTGTTCTGCAAGTGAAGCCTAATTTCCTCCCAAAGGTGGTTTCTGAATTTCATATCACACAGAAAATTACCCTTCCTTCTTTCTATCCTCCTCCCCATCCGGGGAAAGAGGAAGAGAGGTTACAAAGGCTGGACCCAAGAAGGGCTTTAAGTTTTTACATTAGTAGATTGGCTAGGATAAGACAAGCAGACCAGCTGTTTGTAGGCTACGCAGATCACAAGCTGGGGCTACCGATAACTAAGCAGACCATTTCCAGATGGATTATTTTAGCCATTTTGGAATGTTATAAACTGGCAGGAAAAGAACCCCCTCAAAATCTTAGGGCTCATTCGACCAGAGGTATCGCAGCTTCATCGGCCCTCAAAAGAGGTGTGCCGGTTCGAGACATATGTGCGGCTGCCACATGGTCGTCCGTCCATACCTTTACACGGTTTTACAACTTGGATTCCTCCTCCAGTCAGGAAACTAGGTTTGGAAGGGCAGTATTGCACTCTATTCACCAATAAGAGGAAGCATGAAGTCAGTACTCCCACCTCCAATAACAGAATACTGCTATGGGAGCCTATTTAAGATCAGGAATACGTCGGAGGACACAATCCCTTCGAAGAACAAGTTACTTCTTAGCTTGTAACATTCTTTCGATGGGATGTTTCTCCGACTTATTCCTTATCGACACTCCCATCCATCCCCGCAGTACTACTTCCCTTGTTGTTGCAGCTTACGCTCCTTCAGGGTGATTAGTCTAGTCCAGAAAGAATTATTGTGGGCTACAAAATGGAACTGAGCAACGGACGCTGCGCGCGGCCTTTATAGGCAGGATGACGTCGATACGGCGGCTGTCGAGGGACATCGACTCGGCGGCCGTCGACGCGCAGCGCCCTCTAGAGAGAAAACATTTCCGAGGCCAGCAAAGCTGGAAAGAGATATCTAAGATAAGGAATATGTCGGAGGAACATCCCATCGAAAGAACGTTACAAGGTAAGAAGTAACTTGTTCTTCTCTTCGTTTTTCTCTTTGTACTCGTGTGTGGGGGAGCTCTTTCTCTGCTCATTACTGAATTTTATGCTTTTCAGTCCTGCAATGTGCCTGTTAAAGGCTTTCAACCTTTTGTCTAGAATGTTTTGGGATGAATCGTGCATGGAAACCTGGTTAACATTGACCCTCCTCAGCCTGCTCTCTTGTTAAGGCTTTGCCACTAGGATCATTTCTACCTGATGCCTTCGCAAACCAAGGATTGTGTATTCTAGATACATTAGTATTTGTACATTAATATGACAACCTATACCTCACTCAGGTCTGTTTTTTATTTTTTTATTTTTTTTCCTCTGCACTGCTCTACTTATCCCTTTGTGATGCTAACCCTGGGACCCACACGGTTATGTAATTAAGTTCTTCTGTACCTCTGGTGAGAGACTTTAAAAGGGCTAGTAGGTTCCCATGCAAATGGGCTTTATGCGTGTGTTTTTCTGATTCTGTAGCAAGTCCTCGGAAAAAAGGGTTGAAACAGAAAAGGCTGTTGCCAAGAGCAGTTGGGATTGTTTTCTACCTCACATTAGGTCAGGGTTATTATATGATATGATTGTTTATTTATATAGCGCCTATGCACAATGTGTTTCAAAGCGCTTCAAGGCAAGGGAGGGATCAAGGGAAAATACAATAACATTCTTACAGGCCATGAATAGTAAGGATGTGCAATTAACTATTGTACTCAGCCTGACGATATTTCAGATAGTGCAAGAGCTAAGGTATAGATAAGGAAGGGAGGGGGAGAGTGGGAAGGAAATGGAAACAGACAGGCGACTACCGCACTAGGCCTGACGACGTTTCTGGTAGAGCCGGAGTAAAACCAGAGGTGAGGGAGAGCGGTGCAGAAAGGTACGGGAGGAACAAAACAAGCAACTATCATACTAGGCCTGATGACATTTCAGATAGTGCTGGAGGGGTTGTGGGGAGGTAAAAAACAGTAAGGGGAGGAGACAGACGAGGTTCCTATCATACTAGGTGCAGGGACAATTCTGATAAGAGGAAGTGCATAGAAGAAAGTAAGGGGAGAAGCTAGGAAAAGGGAGAAGGGAAAGGAGGAGAGAACAGAGTTAGCAGTCAAGAGTGGAAAAACAAGAGGTGAGAGTGAATACAATTGCAGAAGTCGGTAGTAACACATAATGTTGCAAGCCAGGATACAAGATGAAGATGCGCTACCCCAGACCTTGAGGGCCGTAATATTAGTTTCATTTGATAATCTTGTGGCTCCTTAGAGATGCTCCATGAGAGCCTTTATGGGAGGGTCTATATGGGGGGGCAAGGGGAGCTTTTGGGAGTCAGATCCACGGCCTTCCCCACTTGTCAGTGAAGCACATTAAAATTGCAGGCACGATGGGTGACCTGTGCTATTTTGAACTCCTAAGCAGACTTCAAACCACTGCATGATTTGCAGCTGCTGATATTTTGCGACAGATATTCATCAGTGTTCTCTTCAAAAACTGCAAGGAATCTGTTCTGAGTCTAACTTTGGGTTGTTCTTCACCAATCCTTTGGCTTTGTAACTAGAAACACATTTCTGGACAGAGCTGACTGGACCGTGCACTCATCAATGAGGTTCTCTTCTGTTGTGCCTCTGGCTGCTTCCACTTCGTCCCTGTTCCTTTTCCATCACTGAGCTCATACCCAAAGGGGGTACCGTTCTACCCAGCCCATGTTTTCCAGTCAAATTGCCTTTCATAGGTTTTTTGCCCCGAGTCCTGGCAGGTAGGTCTTTGCATCATACTGCACTGCATTTCCAACATGCTGTCCTAGCGGTTGCTTAGTTGGAACAGCCCTTTTTGTCCCAGAAAAAAGAAAGACATTGGGGTAGGGCTGGTACATCATAGAAAAGTAGCCTGCTATCAATCCAGCAGGCAGAATAGATTGATATTAGAAGCTTTGCTGTGGAGTAAACAAACCTCTTAATCTGTTTCTCCTACATTTTTAAGCAAGTAAGAGCAGCTGGTTGGTTGCATTTGCAGAAAAATGTATCAACGTTATGTGCTGTGACTCCAACTGGCCAGTGCAGGTATGGCTCTGGTTGTGACCAATCTGAACCTCTGAAAGCAGTTTGATGATTTGCCAGATAATAAACGTGCTGTTTTCAGGCCCATCTTTACAAAATAGAAATAAGTCACCATTGTCTACCTGACTGGTGCCGTAAACTAGATTGACACCACAACCAGAGGGATTAATCTCATTGATGCCAGAAAATGGATTTAACCACCACCTAAAACTGAACTCCCTGATCTAGTCTTGCAGTTGGGGATTATACAATGATGGCAATATGCTTCATGGTTTATGTGAATAAATCCACATGTTATTAGTATGTAAAACATTTTATTGTAATAAACTCACTGCCTCCCATCAAAACTGATTTCCTATCTATTGTATGTTATTTTGTAATAAAATTAGCATTGTTCTTTCCTGTATATAAATAAATAAAATGGAAATGTAGAGCGCTTTCTGCAAAGGTGAAATGCATTTTGAGTTGCTTGTAAAGTGTAAAAGTATCTTTTTTTTCAAAGTGAGTTCACACTGTAATCATTGATTTCTGTGACAACAGATAGAATGTAAATAGGCCACCATTTTACTACAGGATTCACTTTCCTGATGGTCCACTTGACAGAATAGATGTCTCTGAAATGTGCCCTTGCAGCAGGCTTGCGTATCTTACCTGAGGTGGTATTGTGGGAATGACTGTCACTCTTCTGGAGAAGGGGACTAATGGTGCATCCCCTAGAACATATAAATGCATTAGCCTGCCAAAAGGTCAGGGAATATCTGAAGGGCTGCTTTTTAGTGTGGTTTTTTTCATGTCTCTATGTATGGATGGACCCCATTCCAACTCTGCATACTCCCAACTCCCCTCTGACGCAGCCCGCTGTTCCTGCCAGTGTTCTGATACTCCACAGGAAAGTACGTAAAACAAAGTAAGGTTGTCTTCAAGCATTGGGCTGCCCATGCACTGCAGCTTCCTACAGCTCCACGTAAAAACTCGATAAAGGCTGAATTCCGCACCATAATTACTGTCCCGGAGTGTGTGAGGCACTCATTTGCCTCATTAGTGAAATACTAATCAAAAAAGGAAGCACATGGTGCTCGGCACTCTGCTGGGGTATCATCCTGGTTCATGCTTTCCACCAGAGAAAATAAATTGCAGACTAGATCAAGAATGCTTGCACATTTCTCACCTAACTTATTGTATGGTGAGGATCCAGATCCTCCAGCCACCCTCCCTAAATTACAGTGCTCGATTGTGCACACTGCCAAGAATAACAATCAGGAAATCCCTGCCAGTCAGCTTCAACCTTGCCACTGGCTTCATAACCAGATTCCACTGCAGCTCCCTTCCTCTTCTCCTGAGAAGTAAATTAGTAATTGAACCCCCCTAATCTTTTGCCCAGGGCCCACTTCAAGAGGCGCTTAGGGGAATAAATAAAGCAAGAGTTCCCGTGTGTTGCGGCAACCTGCCCAATGCGAAAATCCTTGCAAGTAAAAAATACAAAAATCTAGACTTTCGTCCAGAATCGGGTTCCCCGCGGCCCATCGGGGAGTGAAAGAAGTATCCCTATCTGAGGCTCAATCATTTAGGGGGGAAGTGTGGAAGAAAAATAAATTGTCCCTTTCTTATGGGCCGAATGATGCAACCAGCCCTGTGCCACAGCTTGGGGCATTGGAGTTTGCCTGTGTGTGGAAAACTGAGGACCCATCGCCTACTCTAGACTGGAAAATAAGTGGAACCAATTAAGATTTCTGCAGCCCTGGCTCTTGAGGAAAAAACCTGTAAAATTCAATAGAAAACTGGGGTTGCCTTGGCCTCATGGGAGGGATCCTAGTTTTAGCCCCTCCAGCCCTTAGGACACCACTAGCATCAGAAGTAAAAAGCAATGTGTCACAACAACCCTGCATTTATAGGCTATTGATTAAAACAAGTGTCGCCTGCACTGCAACTCCCTCTTATGTCGGTTTCCTAATGGGAAAAGAAGCCCCAGCCTTCTGGCCTTGTACAGTGCTAAGTAAGGGTTTTAAGTAAATACTTTCTCCCTCCGTGCTCCCAAGAGGAAGCCTGGATGTATTGAACCGTAGATTGAGCAGAACGAAGCTGCATTTCCAGTCCAGTCAGCCTCCGCAAACCCAGAACTCAAGCTAGTGTCATCAGCACCAATAAGGCAGCAGTCAATGGATGCAGACATATTTATTGTTCCAATCTATACAGTTTAATTCTATAACCCCCTTCTGGAATGTATGAAAGTTATCCATGAAAGTACAATGTTATTTATCCTACAGGTGCTTTCAATATATTGATTTAATGTTGCTGAAACCTGTTTTTGCTTGATAAAGTCATAACTTTGCCCAACTTTACTAAAACCTTAATTCGAATATACCCGAAAAGGGATTTTAAAACCAGCTCGCTACTTGATTGCAGCAGTAATTATTGCTTCGAATGGATTGTGTCCTCCCACGTATTCCTCATCTTGGATATATCCTTACCTTCAGCTTTGTTTCGAAAAAAAAGTTTCTCTCCACCCGAGGCTGCAGCGTCTATATCCCTCAGCGGCATCCGTCGAGCGCCAACATCATCAGCTGTATAAAAGACTCGAGCGCGCGCGTTGGCCTCAGCTCCGTTAGCTTTGCTTCGGATTGAATAAAACAGTGCTTCAGTACGGACGAAAATGTCGTCTTCATCTAATCCTTCCACACCGAAGGATTCAAGAAATGCTAGAAATTTGGGAGAAAGATGTCGCTGACTGATCCCCACCTGAATTGCCTCTGGTGTCTCGGTTCCGACCACCGTATAGACTAGTGCGGTTCCTGTCAGTCGATGACCCATAAGGCCTTAAAGGAACGGAGAGGTAAACTGGCGGTAGGGGAGGAGTCCTCAAAGTTTTCCTCAAGAGGGAGAAAAGACTCAGCTGAGTCTTCATCAAAAGTCACAAAAAATCTAGGTTGAGGAGGAGATCCAGGAAGTCCTTCTTCCTCAAAACAAAAAAGGCGAAGAAAAGACACTGGTCTCCCTCTTCCTCAACGTTGTCTCAGGAAATCATAACATGTCAGTCAAAACATGATTTCCCAAGAAAGTTGTAAGCGTTCAGAACATCTATGCTAAAGATTTTTGAGAATGCGGTGCTAGCCCACATTCTACGAATGTTTCTAATGGATTGTGTCCTCTGACGTAATCCTCCTTAGATATTCTGCTTTGCAACGCTCAAACCTTTCCCATGACGAGGTGTCTTGTTCACTGGCGTTGATGGGGCATTGAGTGGTCATCTGTGTCCGAACCTGACATTGAGGCAGGTACAAATGGCGTGCTTGGTACCCCATGACCTCGGTTCCTTTTTCTTCATGCCCAGCATGCTACCCCAGAACTTTGCATCAAAGAAATCCTTTAACAGTTTTCTTCAAAAATTCTATCGTTTTTGTAGACTGTCAGGTCTACTCTGAAACCCTCTTGTTTACAAATGTGTTGTGATTGTGGAGTAGAAATGTTGCTCACTGATCCCCAACTGAGTTTCTGTGGTGCCTCAGTACCGACCACATCGTGGCAGATTGCGGCTTGTTTCAGGTTATGACACCAAGCCTTAAAGGAGGGAGTCTCCAAAGTGGCGAGAGGTTGTTCATCTTCGAAGTGTCGTACGACACAACCGAAGATCCGATGATAAAAGCTCAGTGGCCAATAAATCATCCTGAGAGAAAACAATTGATTAAACACTGTAAGAGATCCCACTCTAGGAGTGACTCCCGTCTTTCTTCTTCCATGTCAAAGAAGAGCAGGAGAAAGCATTAGTCGACGGACTCATTCCCAGAGACTGGTACGGTTCCCATCTAAATCCACCTCGAGGTAGAAGTGGGAAGAGTTTCTCATCAAGATGATGCAGTTCTTGCCCGACAAGGCCGGCAGGCACTCATCTCACAAACCACTTTGTACGCCAGAGACCAGTGAAATTCTCGATCCAACTGTCCATTCCATTGGCGGCAAATGTGTTTTTTGACGTTCCATCGAAGGCAGTCGAGGATCCCTCGAGTAGATTCATTCAAATCTACTAGGGATTGTATGTCCTCTTTTCAGGACATCTTTGATGAGGATGACAAGCCGGTTCCTTCCAGGTTGAATCCAATCAGCCTTCCTTGACATCCTGAGGGTTTCAAGACGATAAAGTTATCTTGGCTTCAGCCCTGCACGACACGAGTGGCTTGGACATCTCTCCTGAGGTGTAATTTTCACAGGGAGATGCTTGAGCCCATGCAAATGTGGCATATGGGAGAATGATGGATAAAGTGACGGATGCTTTAGATTGGGGTCATCGACCTGGCGACAGCGGAATGTGACTTGAATGACATATTAAACAAGAGCAGAACTGTTGAACGTGTCCTTCCGCTACATAATGCCATAAATCCCCTCATGGAGCTCTGGAAGACTCCCTACTCTGGGCCAGCAGTTTTCAAAGATTTTGCTATAGACAAGCAATATCTGTCTCAGAATTTCCCTACCCAGGCACCCGGCACATGAGTCTGGTGGTGCAGGCTACGACTGTGGATAATAAGTCAAGTTTGTATCCATCTTTAGCCCTTGACGCGGGTAACGAGCATTACACTTTGACAGAAAAGGTTTTCACCTCTGGCAGTATGGCACATGAAGCAGCCAATGCTTCATGTGCGGTGTCAAAATAGTCGCTCTTTTTTTGTCGGGAGGTGCATAGCAGCAAATTCTGTCATGCAACCATTTGCCTGGCTCCGTCTGGGTTTATGCAGCACTTCCAAGAAAAGCTGCTTGACCAGCCCTTTGACGGCTCACATCTTTTTGGCCAAAATGCAGATGACAGCCTTCATACATTGCCGCAAGCTTGGACTCCTGCCAAGTCCTTAGGTGCAGCAATAAGGCTTGCCCACTCAATCGATGGGCAAGCCTTTTCGCTGTTATGAATTATGGACAGAATGGCAAACAGCCCACCATCAGTCAAACCCAAGGTCTGACGTTCCTCTCAACCTTCCAGAAGTAGAAGAGATGTGACAGACTACTTCTCAGTTTGTCCTCTCCAGTGCGTCTCCTCCCACAAAACCTCCTTTAATGATTTCTGCCACACCACGCAGGCAGCGCAATGTTTGTCACACCATTCACAAGAATGGTGCGCCGTTACTTCGTACGCATTGGCGGTTCAGGTAGTCTCCCAAGGGCACTGCCTCCCATTTCTAAAGCCCCCTCTGACCAGATCACCACCTGGTCCAGACCCACTATTCATACAAAAGGTGTCCTCTCTTCTGGAGAAGGGCGCCATAGAGATGGTACCTATACAGGAATGAAGCAGGGGGTGGTTCTACCACTAGTTGGTCCCAAAGAAAGACTGACGTCTGCTACCCATCTTGGACCTGAGGTGCTTGAACAAGTTCCTCAGGAAAGACAAATTCAAGATGGGAACACTCTTGCCGAATCTCAAGGCACTAGAACCTCCAGGTTGTGGTCATTAGACAGGACACTTACTTCCATGTGCTGATGCATCAAAGCACAAAGTACCGCAGGTTCGTCATAAGCAACAGAACAGTTTCAAGTTCTGCCTTCCGGGCTTCCCGCCGCCCAAGGATCTTCACCAAGCTGTTGGCGGTAGTGTCAGCCAGTCTCAGGAAAATGGAGTGGTGTGGGGGTGGAAGTTTCACATCTTTCCCTACCTGGATGATTGGTTAATCAGAGCACGGTCCCCGAATCAAGCTCTGGATCACTTCAATCGCACATTCCAACTCCTCCACAAGCTGGGCTTTTCCCTCAATTGACCAAAGTATATGTTATCACCACCTCAAACTCTCCAATTCATCAGAGCGGTCCTGGATTCTCCCTCTGGCAAGGCTTACCCTCCCCAGGAGAGGGCCTTGCTCATCCTGCAGATGGTCACCATTTTCCAGAACAGCCCAATACCTGTCAGCCCTGGAATTTCTATGGTTGCTTGGCCTCATGGCTTCCTACATTTTCCTAGCGCCAGAGTCCCGACTGATATTGCTCCAGTGGGCCCTCAGATCTCAGTGATCGTAGTTCACTGGCAGTTTTACGGACTTGATTCCAGTAACACGCAGAGTCACTCAGGTCTCCTGTGGTGGACTTGAACAGAGAACGTGATGGTGGGAGAACCGTTTTGGCAACCGTGGCCAGAGGTGACCGTAGTGGCAGACAAGTCTCTGAAAGGCTGGGACGCTCACCTGAACGAGGTGAAAGTGGGTTGTGGTCCCTGGCAGAGACAAAACTTCACATGAATCCGGTTAGAGCTGACAGCAATAGACTGGCCCTGATGGCCTTTTTGCCCTCCATACAGTGGGAAGACTGTCATGATCATAATGGGCAACACATGGGCATGCACTAAATCAACGAGAGGTGGTGTAGGGTTACTCCCCCTTTGCAGAGAGGCTATGTAGCTCTGGTTCTGGGGGTTGCAGAACAGGTTCTCCCTGTCGGCAGTTCACGTCGCCCAGGAGAATACCCTGAGCAGGCAGGACCCTGCTGGAAGTTATTCTAAAGATTTTCGCCCTTTGGGGAACCGCTCAAGTAGATCTGTTTTCCCCCAGTGTTAACACGAAGTGAAAACTTTTCTGCTCCAGGGAATTTCTCCAAAGCAGAGCACTGGGAGACACTTTTGTGGTTCTCCTGTATGTGTCCTGCTGACTCCCGTCATCCTTCAAGTGATTAGAAGGTTGAAGAGATGCAGAGCAACCATGATCCTGATTGCACCAGAATGGGCCTGGGAGGTGTTGGTACCCATACCTTCTGGATATGGCTATTTGTCCTCTACATGGGCTTCCCCGGAGACCAGACCTTTTCTCTCAGGAGAGTGGGCTGGTTCTTCACGCGAGAGTACACCGCTCGGTCTGCACGCCTGGCTTTTGCAGGGCTAAAATAAACTGCTTGCGACCTTCAGGAAGACATGATGGATGTTTTGCTTTTGGCCAGAAGGCCAGTAATGAAGTGTGTATACCTCTGCCTTTGGAAGAAATTCTCCAACTGGTGCAGAGCACAGGATTTGGATCCTTTTGTGACACCTCGTGTGTTGTGCTTCCTTCATCTGTCAAGACAGGGACTTCAGGTCGCCACCATCGATGGCTATTGAGTGGCGCATTCTATTTTCGTGCTCCTGTCAGAACAATGGTCGTAATTCTGGATCCCCTTGGTGGTGCAACACTTTCCCTCCGACGCCCTTCATGGAACATTCAAGAAATTTAAAATTTACTTTTCTCATGGCTTCCCCATTTGAGCCATTACATAATATTTTGGAAGACAGCCTTTTTGGTCCCCATTTCCTCAGCTTAGAGAGTAAACTAATTGCAGGTCCTGTCCTGTAAACCACTTTTTAGTCTTTTCAATGACGAGGTGACTCTTAGAATGTGCCCCTAGTTTCCTTCAGTAGGACATATGAGTTTCACCTGTCGCAGACAATCTGTCTGCCAGCTTTCTATTCACCTCCTCATCCATCCAAGGAGGTAGAAGGGCTCCGTAGACTTGACCCCAAGATGGCTCTGCATCTCGACAGCACCAGGAAAATCCAGTTCAGGCTGGAAGACCAGCTGTTCATTGGAAATGCATTGCCCGGTTAAGGAATAACAAAGCAAATCATCTATTGATGGATATTAATTTGCGTGTCTGAGTGGTACACCACAGCGGGTAAGCATATCCCTGAAGGCTTCAGAACACATCACTAGAGGTGTGGTAGCTACCTCTACTCAACAAAGAGGGCTACCATTAAATTATGTCAGGCAGCAACATGGTCTTCATGCATGTTTGCAAAACACTACTGCCAAGGCACAGCGTCCGCAAATGAGTCTTGTTTAGGCAGGGCAGTCCTCTAAGTGGTGATATCGCCATGGAATTCACTCCTTTCCTTTTCCGTAATGCTGTTATCCTCCGTTTTCCTGCATGCTGTATGGGGGAAGGAACCTGAGCCTTTTGCACAGCAGAAATCTCACTGCCCCTTTCAATTTGAATTTATGTGCAAGTAGGCCCGAGGATGGGCCTGACCGTGCACGCTGACCCCGCCAACCTCTGTCCTTTTTTTCATCGCAACAGGAACCGACCTAACACTGCAGCTTATTTTTTCAGTTGCTGCACACTTCCTCTTCTGCATTTCGTGCACAAAGTTAGTTAATCTTTTACTGCCTCCCTGGTCCCCTGGCACATGTCATGTTTGCCTGGATTTGATCTGTTCACATTGTTTGGCACTACTTTCCCTCACGTCGAATTCCCATTTGCTCTGTCTGGAGTGTTTGGAGCCTGGCCATAGATGGGATGCGTGCGCGTCGTGCAACGCTTTGACCCTGAGATTGTTTAAGAACAGACTTGTGAGGTGGAGGGAGATTTTCTCCAGGTTCCTTCCGGACCATTTGAAGTAATTTTTTCGTTGCAAGCCTTGTGAAAAGTTAAGTGAAGCTTTGTATTCGAAGGCACCCCAGAAAGGGGACTCCTTTACTAGGATTTCTGACTGGGAGGGGTTGTAAAGATCCTGGTACTAGGCCTGAGGGTCACGCAGCTACCAGTGCCTGCACCAAGGGGGGCCGGGGGCGTGCATGGATCCTACCAGACATAGTAACAGGGGGAACAGGAGCTTTGTCACTGGATGGTCGTCGGACGGGCCACTAGGCCCTCTACCTTGCGTGAAGGCAGACAGTGCGCCGTTGCGCACGACTACCAGCTCCTCAGCAGAGGGTATACCGCCTACTGGAACCAGTTCTGGGGACCAAAGGAGAACTAGTACTTGTACCGAGGGTCCATTAAGGCCTACTTCGAAGAGTGATACTCCTGGGACCGCGTCCTGATTCCGACAAGAGCAAGGGGACAGAATTTCAGCTATGCAGGAATCGACCTGCCATATTCTGTTAAGTCATCCCCTTCGGAGAGAGCTGCAGAGGCAGTGAAGCATTCAGCTGGCAAACCTACTGCTCCTGCGACAAGTGAGTCATTGGTAAGGGAAGAGTGATCAGGTGGTGAAGCCCCCTGGGGCTCCCCCTATGCCATGCCGTCTAACATTGTGATGCTGGAAATGCCTTATGGAGGGACAGGGCCTCCTGTCGTCGTCCTAACGCTTGTGTGTTTTCTGCCACTGAGGAGCCACTGGGACCTCTGGCAGTGTAACTTTACTTTCGAGGGGATTGGGTCCTCTGACGTATTCCATATCTGACTGTAATCACCACAGCTGTGCTGCTTCGGAAAATCTTTCTGCGTCGATGACGTCGATACGCCGCCCTCGAGGACCTCCTCCTCCGACGGCCGACGTCACTGGATGTTATAAGTAGGACGCACAACGCCCGTAGCCTCAGTTCCATTTTTTCCGCAAACGTGTTCGCTTCGGAGATCCCGGGCGCGACTCGACTCCTTGAAGTTTCTGTTCTTTCGGTTCTTCGAACCTGTTTGTGAAGTTATCCTTTGATGTCTACCTCGTCTTCCACCCCGTGTCCGGGCTTTAAGAAGTGTGGGGACTGTGGGTCCAAGATGTCGGTGACAGACTTGCACGACGCCTGCCTCTGGTGCCTCGGGGAGGCCCATGACACGGATAATTGTGTCGACTGCCGGTCGCTTACGTCCAAAGCCTTGCGGGAGCGCAAGAAGAAACTTTTGGTAGGTAAGGTGTCTAAGCCACGGAAGTCGAGGTCTGCGGGGCTTTCGCCGGACGATTAGAGGGGCGACTCTCCGCATCGTCGCCGGAACTCCAGTGGGTCTCGGTCACTCCTCTGCCTCTTCGAGGCACTCCCGGAAGCGCCATCATCGGTCGCCTTCCCCGTCCTCATCCGAGGAGTCCGCCCGTCGGCGAGTCGCTTATCCCACCAAGCATGCGACGCCAGAGGAATGGGCTTCCTTCGGTAAGAAAATGCTAGCGATTCTCGAATCGCAGGGCACTTGTCCGTCCGCGCCTCTGAGTGGGGTCGGTCATGATCAGTCGAGAGACACCGCTCGTACGCCTTCGGGCTCGGGTGGTCGGCATGATTCGCGGGAAAGGTCCCGCTCGAACAAGGGGAATCGTTCTCGTCATGCCCGTTCCAGGTCCCGGTCCTTGACGCGCTCGGGACCATGTGCACCTGTGGTGTCTTCGAGGAAGACGTTGACGCCTGTGGCGCCGCGGTCGTCGACGGACTCTTTTGAGGCTCCGCCTCCAAAGAAGTTGGCGCCCAGGCTGTCGAGGGAGACGCTCGGGGCTCCGCCCTCGAGGCCTGTGTCAATGCCGTCGGTGCCGCGTTCGGCATCAACGCCGATTCACTCGACGCCTTTCGAGGCCATTTCGACGGGGGTACCCTGGGGCACGGTGGAACCCCCTATAAAGGCTTTGGCCAAGGTCAAGCATGGTTTTGTTCCCCATTCTGTGCCCTCTTAACGCCATCTTGAGTCCATTTCAGAGGTGGATGAGGGCTCTGATGATGGCATGGTTCCTGATACGGTGCCAGATGAGATTCTCTCGGGCCATAGCCAAATTGAGGACCTGCGTCAGTCCCTGCACAATGCCAGTGGTCTGGACACCTCTCCGGAGGTGGAGTTTTGTAGGCCTGAGCCTACACTCATGCCGACTCCTCGTACCAGCGCCTTATGTCTAGGGTCTTCGAGTACTTGGGGTGGTCTGCTCCCTCAGGGGATTTTCTTCAGGATGACCTTACGGATATCCTCGACCAAGGTCCACCAACTCACACGGTACTGCCGTTCCATATGGCTCTACAGAGGAGGGTGGCGGCGGCTTGGACTGCTCCGGAGAGTCTCCCACGAAAATACCGCCCAGCCAGTAACGGCCCCTGCTACTTGACCAAGCACCCCACTTGGGAGAGTTTGGTGGTGCAGGCGGCTACGGCCCCAGCAAAGCAGGCATCGGATCCTACCATCCCTCCTGATAGGGACGACAAGCGTTTTGATGGTTGGGCAAAGAAAGTGTTTTCTTCAGGGGGTATGGCGCTTAAGGCGGCCAACTCCGTGTGTGCCTTGTCTCGTTTCACGCACACTCTGTGGAACTGTTTCCTTAGCGGCTGAACATATTCCCGAAGGGGACGAATGGGATGCTTTCCTTGCTATGGTCCAGGATGGCAAGGATGCCATGTGTGAGGCCGTTCAGTCGGGTTTGGACATGGCAGATTGCGTCAGCCGGTCCATGGCGGCGAGTACCGTAATACGCAGGTTTGCGTGGTTGCGGAAGTCGGGGTTTGCTCCTGATGTGCAGGCCCGGCTCCTCAACATGCCCTTTGACGGGAAATATCTTTTTGGCAGCAAGGCTGACGAGAGCCTTGAGAGGTTGCAGACCTCCAAAGCTGCAGCAAAGTCGTTGGGCGCTGCAGTTCGACAACCTCTGCCTTTTTGTCCTAGGGGACAGCAATGGAGGGGAGGTTCCTTTCGTTTTTACTCATCCTTCAGTAAAGCGAGAGGAGCTGCCAGTCAAAGGGGCCACCGTAGGAGTGCCAGAGGTGGAAAAAAAGGTACTTGAGGTGCCAAGGCCGCTCGGGCAGTTTCCTCTTTGCCCTCAGGCAACGCCGCAGCATCTTCAGCTCAGTCATGAGGCCATGTCCCATGGTTCGCTGGTTGGGGGAAGGCTGGCGCAGCATCTTGTAGAGTGGCGTGCCATTACTTCAGATGTGTGGCTTCTGGAGATCATAGCCCACGGCTACTGTCTTCCTATCCGCCAGAGGCCTCAAGGCAATCCACCGGGGAATCTCTTTGCAGAGTCCGGATCTGCTCCTTGCGCAGGAAATTCAATCCTGCTGGAGAAAGGCGCCATAGAACTGGTGCCTGTAGCGGAGAGGAACAGGGGATGGTATTCCCCTTATTTTTTGATTTCCAATAAAGACGGGGGATTGAGACCCATCATGGACTTGTGCGGTTTGAACAAACTCCTCAGGAAGGACAAGTTCAAGATGGTTACTCTCTCTCAAGTCTTCAAGGCCCTTGAACTTCAGGACTGGTTGGTGTCTCTCGACCTCAAGGACGCTTATTTTCATGTGCCGATCCACCCAAAGCACAAGAAGTACCTGAGGTTCGCAGTTGGCGACTCGCACTTTCAGTTTCTGGTCCTGCCATTCGGATTGACCTCCGCCCCGAGGGTCTTCACCAAACTCATGGTAGTGGTGGCAGCGCATCTCAGGAAAGGGGGGGATTCACGTCTACCCCTACCTGGACGATTGGTTGATCAGGGCGCGGTCTCCCGAGCGAGTCCTGGATCATTTGTCAGTCACCTGCCACTCCCTCCACAAGCTGGGCTTCTCCCTCAACTTGAAGTCCCATTTGACACCAACTCAGAGGCTCCAGTACATCGAAGCAGTGCTCGACACGTCCCTGGGGCAGTGTTTTCCTCCCCAGGTGAGGGCTCATCACATTCTGCAGATGGTGCACAAGTTTCAGCTTGCCCAGAGTCTCCCAGCTTTCAAGATCTTGAGATTGCTCGGCCTCATGGCATCCTGCATTCTTCTGGTGCCAGAGGCCAGGTTGGGGATGAGATCTTTGCAATGGGCACTCAAGCTCCAGTGGTCTCAGTCCTCCGGCAGGATGTCGGACCCTGTTCAGGTGCCGTCCTCGGTTGCCCAGGACCTTCTGTGGTGGGCCGTCAAAGGCAATCTGATGAAGGGGGCTCCTTTTTGGCTACCCTGGCCGGAGGTGACGATCGTGACGGACGCATCCCTCACGGGATGGGGAGCTCATGCCAACGAGTTGACAGTCAGCGGTCGTTGGTCTCCGTCGGAGTCCAGACTCCATATCAATCTGTTGGAGCTGAGGGCCGTCAGGCTTGCCCTGAAGGATTTTATGCCAACTGTGCGAGGAAAGAATGTCCGGATCCTGACGGACAACAGTGGCCATGCACTACCTCAACAAAAAGGGGGGGGGTCAGGGTCACTTCCTCTGTGCAGGGAGGCGATGCAGCTCTGGTTCTGGGCAATCCAGCAGGAAGTTTTGATCTCGGCAGTTCATCTGGCCGGAGACGAAAACGACACGGCGGACGCTCTGAGCAGGCAGAGCGCGATCTCTCGTGAGTGGGAGTTGGCTCAGGAGATTCTCCTGGTGATCTTCGCCCTTTGGGGGATCCCTCAAGTGGATCTCTTCGCCTCCAGTGTCGACCGGAAGTGCGAAAGGTTCTGCTCGCGGGAATTTCCTCCAAAAGGAGCCTTAGGAGACGCATTCGTGGTGGAGTGGTCGTACCCACTGCCGTACGCTTTTCCTCCAGTCCCTGTCATCCCGCAAGTGCTGCGGAGGTTACGAATGTTCGGTTCCCAGATTATCCTCATTGCTCTGGCGTGGGCCCGGAGGACGTGGTACCTGGACCTTCTCGACTTGTCCATCTGCCCTCCACGTCATCTTCCCTACCGAGACGATCTGCTCTCACGGGAGGGGGGTGAGGTTCTCCATCCAGAGGTCAGATCCCTCAACCTTCACGCTTGGTTTCGGAAAGGTTGAGGTATAAGGATTGGGACCTCCCTGAAGACGTGATGGAGGTGTTGCTTTCGGCCAGAAGGCCCGCAACAAAGTCCCTGTACTGTTGGCGTAAGTTTTGCGACTGGTGCAGGGTTAAGAATGTGGATCCTTTTGAATGTGACATTCCTGCCATTCTGTCTTTTTTGCTTTCTTTAGCCCACAGGGGCTTGCAAGTGGGTACGGTTAAAGGTTACCTGGTGGTGCTCTCCATATTTAAGCGCTCGTCTAAAGAGTGTTCTTATTTTAAAATTCCTTTAATTTCTCAGTTTCTAAAAGGGCTCACTAATGTGTTCCCTCCGTCACCTTTCCAGGTGCCCGGTTGGGATTTGAACCTTGTCCTAAAGTTTGATGGGTGCACTATTTGAGCCTTTGCATTCTTGCCCTTTGAGACTGTTAACTCTTAAAACTGTATTTTTGGTTGCAGTCACTTCCACTCGCAGAGTGAGTGAGTTACAGGCACTTTCAGTTAAGCCACCCTTCACTGTATTTCATAAGGACAGGGTTGTCCTTAGAGTTCGTCCTTCCTTTCTTCTGAAGGTGGTGTCGGAATTTCATTTAGGCCAGAACGTGGTTCTTCCGGAATTTCATCCTCCTCCACATCCTGGTAAGTTAGAGGATTGGCCCCATGGGCTCGATCCTAGGAGAGCTTTAAGCTTTTATATTTCACGCATGTCCCGGGTCAGAGTGGACGATCAACTCTTCATTGGTTACGCTGGTAAGCGTTTGGGACAAGCTGCGACTAAGCAGACTTTGTCTCGCTGGATTATTCTAGCTATTTCTGAGTGTTACCGCTTGGCGGGTAAGGACCCACCGGTCGGCTTGCGGGCTCATTCTACCAGGGGTATGGCTGCCTCTACTGCCCTACAGAGGAGTGTTCCTATTCGTAACATCTGTGACGCAGCCACCTGGGCTTCGGTCCATACTTTTGTACGTCACTACTCCCTTGATTCCATCCGTGGGCAGGATCTGGCCTTTGGCACGGTGGTCCTTTGCTCCGCAATTTGATTGGGCATTCTAAATTTCTTTTGCTAGATTCTTTTCCCTCCACCTTGAATTGGGACTACTTTGGGAGTCTGTCATGGATATGGAATACATCAGAGGACCCAATCCCCTCGAAGAACGAGTTACTCTCTTACTTGGTAACATTCTTTCGATGGGATGGTCCGACGACGTATTCCATATCGCTCCCTCCCTGCCTTCCCCGCTACTGAATTTCTTAAGCGATTGCAGCTTACGTTTCCGCAAGGGTTTGTGTGGTCAGACTGGCAGAAGACTGGTGCCACACGTTCTGGGGAAAAAACGACAACTGAGGCTACGGGCGTCGTGCGTCCTACTTATAACATCCAGTGACGTCGGCCGTCGGAGGAGATCCTTGAAGGCAGCGTATCGACGCCATTGGCGCAGGACGCAGACACCGAAAGTTGTTCCGAAGCAGCACAGCTGTGGTGATTACTGTTATAGATATGGAATACGTCGTTGGACCATCCCATCGAAAGAAGGTTACCAGGTAAGAGAGTAACTTGTTCTTCGTATCTTTTGGTGAACATCACCCATGCAATACCCTTATGGCACCCATGGGTGGGGGTACACCCTTGTACCCATTGTTTTTTTGGGCAGCTCAAAGAGGGATTCCCTGGTGGATTGTGACATACTGACTTGACAGTGGCTCTGAGTATCCTCCATTTTTGTGACACCCAGGCCCTGCCATAGGAATCAATGGGTTCCTGATAGGCAGTAAGATGGCCCCTGTGGTCTATTGGTTTTGGTTGCCTTTTACCTTGTTTCCTAGTCCTGGGAAGCCCTGACTCTCCCTTCCCCCTGACTGGCTGTTGGGTGGAAATACCATATATGGCTCAGGGGCTGCCACCTGTCAGACTGACTGGAGCCTTCCCAGGAGTACACCCTAGGGGTGGGACATGTGTGAATAGAGTCTGAACTAGCATTCTCTGTCTGGTTTGTGTGTTGTCTAGGTGGAGTGAATGGCTTGAATTCCTGTGAGCCTGATTGCCTGCCTGCCTGGATGAATGCTCCACTGTGTGATTAGCTGACTGAGCCTGGCACAGCATGCGACAGGTGTGTATATCTGGGGACCTCCCACTTACCAATTCGTTCAGTAGCTGAAGTTGAAGCTTAGCAAGAAGCTGATCCTTGAAGCCTAGCTGGAAGAGAAGTCTGCTGCTGCATTTCTTCAACAATCCGAAAGCTGTTGTCTCCCAAGGACTGTTCCAGAGAGGACCTACCAAGGAGACCTCTCCCCGAGCTACGAGGGACCACCGTGCAAAACTGCTACTCGTCATCGAAGTATCCTGGAAGCCAGTCCTGTTTGCCTGCTGTCCGGAGAAGGGGTCTTTGAAGTCCAGAAAAGGAGTGCTGGACATCTCGAGCCTGATATGTCCATTGGTGTTGCCCAGGGTCCAGAGGTGTGTTTCGTGACCGCTTCAAGTCGTTGTTTTCTAACGCCTAGAAGAGAAGGTAACCTGGCTTAGTGCTGGTGGACACCCAGAGCTGCCAAAGTTCCAAACTGCCTAGGAACATTAAAAAGGTCCGCCTTGCAGTCATCACTGACCACTCTATCCCACTGTAGAGAGCCCAGAGTAGTTGGGTGCCCATGGAAGGTCTGCCGGTGGGTTTCCCACTACTAGAAGCCATCAAAGTCGTCCCTAGGGTCCAGACTTGGTGAGGGTACGAGGTCAACTCCAGTGGTAGAGTCTAGATCACCAAAAGTAGCTTTCCAGAGGTCCTAGCTACGGGTGCCCCACTGAAGAACAGTAAGTCGGAAAACCACTATTTTGAATCCAGACACCAAAATGACCCATGCACCTGTCGCCGCCAGAAGTCACAGAGTCTTGTGGGTCTTGGCTTCATCCACCAAGCCTATAAGAAGACCACAGCAAGTTTAATCTTCACAGGACTTCTACAGTCAGAGAAATTGTCGACCAAAGGAGATCACAGCGAAGAGCTAAACTGCTGCCATTCCGAAATACTTTGGTTCCTTTTTATTCTTGGTCTCAGCATCACAGTGGCTCCTTCTTCCAAAGGTGTCCTTCCTCGGAGGGAATCGTCGAGTAAACCCAAGAAACTCTCTCACTTCACCTGCCAGCGCACCAACGGTACTGTGACTAGGGAGAGCATCTTCTAGCCTGAGGCGTCGTCCAAGGGTCCCAGATTTGTCTTTAATCCTGTTCTCCTGTTGCCTCAGGTACTTTGGGGTGGTAGAACCTTTTAAAAGCAAGCACAACGTTATTGAACAATATTGGACTGGGCTGTAAAAAACATAAGTTCTCTAGCATTGGATCTTTCATAGATTCAAATGCTTGAATATTCCCCGTCAGACTGGGAATCCTCATTGATAAAAATTACCCCATTGTGGCCTATGAGCCGTTCTATTGTGTAGTCCCTCCACCTCACTTTAGTCCTTTATGGCCCCAACCAATGAGGTGGCAGGGCTTATGCTCCGCCCCAGTCAGCCATCTTTAGATTTTTCACGGCAGTCTGACAGAATCCTGCAGCTCTGAGCTTTCGAATAGTTTTTTCTCCTTTTTGTGTAGTATATATTTTCTTAATATATTCTACTGTTTTCCCCTGTCTAGGGGCTATCTATTCTGACCTTTTGGACACAAAGAACCTTTTTTCTTGCTTCAAATTCATAGAGCGAATTTATCCTCAGCATGGCTGAGCTTCAGGCTGCCAAGAAGCCTTCCTTGTTCAGGGACTGCACGAGGTGCAGGAAAATGCTCTACGTGAAGGATCCACATGACCACTGCATCTACTGCCTATAGCCACATGTCATCATTAAATGTGATATTTGCAGGTCTTTCTCCACCAAAACCCTACAAGACAGACACAGGAGACTTCTGTTACACCTAGAAACCAAAAGTCTGTCCTTCGACGAGGAATCTGCCAAAACAGCTCCTGTACGGTCTACTAAACCATCTGAGAGACTACTTCTAAGAGAAGGGCCTCTTCAGTGGAAAGGAGTTCCTCTCCCACTCTAAAGAGTAAGGGAAAGCTAGAAACCACTTCTTCCATGCCTCCCTTGGGTTCTGGATGCCACAAGATACAGCATCCTGAAGAAAAAAACCACCTCCAAAGGTAAGGAGGCGTTTAAAAAAAAAAATGGGGGTGGGGGCAGTCATCCACGGAGAAGCCGTCTTCGAACGGCAGTAAGGATAGGGACCCGCCGTCGATGAAATCCTCATCGACGACAACACTCCAAGCCTCATCGTCCACGAACAAGTAGTCGAGGTCAACATCTACAAAACAGTCGTCTACGAAGCTCTTGTTCACAAAGCTCTCCGCCACTAACCTCTCATCGACGGATAAGGGTCACCAAACAACCTTCGTCCATGGAACCACCGTCATCGAAGCTGTCGTCGAAGCTGTCGTCCACGAAGCCACAGTCAATGACACCACAAACTTCGTCTAAGGAAGAAATGAGGCCCAAAATGCCCCTCGCGGACGTCAGACCATCCAATGTGAGCAGTTTTCCCAAGACTATGGGATCAATGCCTCTGGTTTTAGAGGCTCCTGAACCACTTGGAGCACAACTATCTCCTTTAAAAGAGATGACAGAACTCTTACATCATTCTTCAAGAGGAATTCTCACACAGAACTTCTTGGTGAGCAACCTTTTCTCACCTCCAAAGAGAACAGTCATCCCTGGCAGCCATCTACTGAGGTGGTTGCAGATCCTTATGACCCTGTGCTCATGGAATCGATGCAAAGGATCATCGACGAATTCTACAGACGCCAAGAAGAAAAGAATAAGTCATCTGTGCCGAAAGAGTTGAGAACCCTCCAGAGGGACATCTCACCTCGACATAGTACACCATGTCACTCCCCTTCCAGGAGTAGACCACAGAAAAGAGCAAGATCACCTGAGCCTCCACGTAGATCCAGGAGCAGAACACCCAAACAGCAGAACATGCTTTGCGTTATTCTGCTCTGGGCAGCGTAACGCTCACTGTGTCCAGTTCTTTGATGCCATCTTACCTGAAACCAAAGACCTGCAGAGAGAAAGAACACTACAAAACTTACCTGGAACAGTATCCTATCTTCAATCCATCGCCGACTTCAGTTCCACTCACCTGAAAGTACGAACTCAATCATCCGGCACCGCATGCACCTTGGAATACCATAACCTGGAAAGAGGAAGGAGAAAGAAAGACAGTATTAGTAAGTGTTTACTCACGTTTCCTCCCGAATGAAGAAAGCCACACAATTCTTACCTGGTTAGTCCTCTCCTTGTCAGAATCATTGCTGGAACATGACAGCGCTCAGCGAGAAAAATCGCAACCTGCAAGGAGAGAACAGACACAGGTTAGCAATATAAAAGGCGAAACAGCATCGCGCATTACTCACCGGACAGCTTCGCGTACACCATGCTTTCGCCTACCGGCCCATGCTCATCTTCAAACTGCATGACCACACCAAAATCTTTCCATACCTAGAAAGAAAGAATCAAGACATTATTATTCAGACTGAGAGGACCATAAGAACTGCATATAAAGACTGTAAAGCAGCAAACCTATGGAGTCGCAGCAGGCCTGGATTCCCACAGGGGGGGGGGCTTGAACCAGTGCAGTAACTTGGTTGCTGCTCGCCCCCCACATCTACGTGCCCCTGCCACGAGGAGCACGATGGAGAATCCACCTTTTACAATATTAAGGTCAGGAAGGAGTTGAGGCCAAGGAAGGTGGGAAAACATAAAGACAATCTGGTATTGAATCCAGCTCTCCTATACTGCAGACCCATCTTTAACCAGATGCCTTACCAAGGGACCGGAAGAGGGTTCGAGAGTGCAAATCATCCAACCAGGGCTTTGTGGCGTCCCCGTGGCTACCAGGTGAGCGTAACATCTCCAGGAAGAAGCCAAGTCGATCATCGCAGATGGAGAAGCTACTTCAGATCACATGATCGATGCTGCAGTCGATGTGGCTGAGTCAGGATTCAGGCAGATGGCTCACGGCACTGTACTAAGGAGACATGCCTGGATGAAAGCCACACATTTCAGACCTGAGGTGCAAGCACAAATACTGGACATGCCCTTTGATGGGCAAGAGTTATTTGGTAAGAAGGTTGATGACCACCTAAAAGGAATAAAAACAGACAACGGACACAGCTCGAGACATCCGTTCCTTAAAGGATAAATACAGAGACAGTCTCAGTCTTTTCGCCCTTTTCGGGGCTCTTCGTCAAAAGACAGAATATAATCGATCTTCCTGTGGTCTAAAGACGCAAGGAAACACATTTCAGGGCAACAGATACCAATCCTCCAACTACTCCCAAAACAGGAAGACGCGGCTCTACCCAGGGTAAAGCCCAGAACAAACAAAATTGACAGGTCGGTTCTTCCCCCTCAATGTCGCACTCCTGTGGGGGGGGGAGTAAGCCAATTTCCCAACGCTGGCATTCGAGAACATCGGACAAGTGGGTGTTGCAGGTGGTCCGCAAGGGTCACACCATAGAATTCCTACACCAACCTCCATCCCTTGCTGCCACCCCTCACAAAGTGCACATGCTAAAGCAAGTCATGTCCGAATTTCAAATATTACTGCACAAAGCAGCAATAGAACCAGTTCCCTACCCTCAGAAGGAAAAAGGTTTCTTCTCCTGTTTCTTTCTAATCAAGAAAAACAGCCAGTGGAGACCCATATTACATTTGAGAGGGCTCAACAAATACATCAAATGCATCAAATTCAAGATTTCCCTGCAGAGCGTCCTACCGTGGCTAAACGGACGACTTCCTAGCCACTCTGGACTTGGAGGACGTATACTTCCACATTCCAATTCATCCTGCCCACAGACAGTTCCACAGGTTTGCGGTAGGAGACCTACATTTCCAATTCCGGGTGCTACCGTTCGGCCTAAAGTCAGCACGAGGGTGTTTACCAAATGCCTGGTGCCAGTTGCAGCAAAACTCAGGACGACGGGAACGGAAGTCTTTCCATATTTGGACGACTGATAAGGGAGAATACCTCCAGTCACGCTCGATTGGCAGTTTCGAAAACTATAAAACTCCCAAAAGGGTTGGGTTTTTCGATAAACATAAAATCCTGCCCAGGTCTCTTCCTGGGGGCCGAGTTCGACACCAGCATTCCTAGGCTAAGACTATCGGCGGACAGAGTAACGGCTATCCCCCGTTCCACCTCATGGTTCCTAGAAAAAGGGACAACCACGGTACGCTTCTTCAAATCCCTCCTGGGCATGATATCCTCATGTATCTTTCTCGTACCAAATTGCAGACTTCGCATGAGACCACTCCAGGATGCCCTGGACACCAATGGAAGCAAGCTACAGGTTCATGGGAGGATGTAGTCCAGATACTGACGACAGTACACAAAGCACTTCGGTGGTGGAACACTCCGCGGAACCTGCTACAAGGAATGCCATTCCAGACACCAACATCTACTCTTCTCTTATGGAAGGATACATCCCTTTCAGGCTGGGGTGCTCACCTAGCAGACCTCCAAGCAAAAGGGACTTGGTCAGATCAGGAGTCGCAGCTCCACATCAATGTCCTAGAGCTCAGGGCGATACGGTGGGCTCTGAAAGCCTTCCTTCCAGTAGTAGCTGGACAGGTACCGACCGTCCAGACAGACAATACAACCTCCATGCACTACACAAATAAGCAAGGGGGCACGAAATCAGAGGTCTTGTCACAAGAAGCTCAACTGCTATGGGCATGGGCCTTACACCACAGAGTCCAAATCACGACGGAGTGTCCCGGGAGTGGACAATGTCCTAGCAGACAACTGAGCAGGGAGTACACGTCATCCCACGAATGTGAGCTAGACGAGAAGGAAGTCCAGCGGATTTTCTCCATATGATGCCATCAACAATCAACCTCTTTGTCACCAGAACCAACAGAAAATGCCAAGAATTCGCATCAAGGTACCCAGAACTACAATTGGTAGGAGATGCTTTCTCAGTGGGCTGGACAGGCACATTCCTGTATGCCTTTACCCCATTCCACTCATAGCGAGAATTCCACGCAGAATGAAGGAGCAGAATTGCTCCATGATCCTAATCGCCCCGGACTGGGCACGACAGATTTGGTACCAGACTCTACAGCATCTTTCCCGATGGTCTCCAATTCACCTCAAAGCGCATCAGTACTAAATTGACACAACAGAACCACAATGTCATTCACCACGACCTAGCAAGCCTCTCCCTCAAGGCTTGGTTCCTGAGCAGCGTAGACTCATGAATCTGAATCTCCTGGCACACTGCAGGGACATAATCAAGGCATCTAGAGCCCCCTCGACGAGAATTGCCTACGTCCGTAAATGGACTCGTTTCTCTAAGTGGTGTGAGACGTCTACAATTAACCCACTTGCAGCTTCGGGAGAACAGATACTACCTTACTTACATTTGGCTAAGGCAGGGCTCTCACTGTCTTCCATCAAAGTTCACCTATCGGCCATATCGGCATACAAGAGGATGCCAGAAAGTCAATTCTCTCCCTTCTGGCTGTCAAGGCCTTCCTGAAGGGGTTGATGCGTACCTACCCTCCTACGCCCTCACCAGTCCCTACCTGGAGTTTAAACACTGTGTTAACGGCTCTCATGGAACCCCCCCCTTTCGAGCCCATTCACTGATGTGACATGAAATTCCTATCTTGGAAAACTGCTTTTTTGATAGCCATTACATCGGCCAGGAGGATCAGTGAATTGCAAGGTTCGTCTTCAGAACCTCCCTTTACCTTGTTTCAGAAAGTCACTTTGAGAACACACCCTAAATTCCTTCCCAAGGTCTTATCGGAAATGACACTCACAAAGCGCATTGTCTTGCCATCCTTTTTGCAGACTTGTACCTCCTGAAGCAGAAAGAGCATTGCATTCTCTAGATGTGGCTAGTTTTTTGAAATTTTACTCAGAGAACTAGAGAACTATGGCGTTCCGCTCCTCAAATAGACTGTTCATTGCCGTTTCTGGTCGCACAATAGGACCGCATATCTCCAAACAAAGTTTGGCACGATGCTTCTCTATGTACCACCCACTGTCATCAAGTGAAGGGCGACCCCCTCACCAACCCGCCTTCGGCACACTCCACCAGAGGGAGAGTTGCATCAGTAGCGTTCCACGCAGGGGTAGCCTTGAGAGACACATGCAGAGCGGCTACCTGGAGCACTCTGCACACGTTCGCTAAACATTGCTGCCTGGCAGAAGATTCCAACAAAGAATCTGAGGTTGGGCAGACAGTGCTCTGCCACCTCTTTGCATATGGTAGGACCCGCCTCCTTTCCCTGAGTATGTAACCATTGGTTTGCTGTATGGCAAAGGTTTGTCAAATATTTTTTCTGTATTTATGCGTATATATGTATTTGTGAGGCTTGTGGAATCTGCTTAGATCACATGCTGTGCATAGGCCGACATCTAGTGAAAGCTGCAGAGTATTAGTTTGTTTTTCGAAACTCAAAAAGGGGCGTCGAACTAGGGCGTGCCAGTAATACTATCCCTAGTGTGACGTCCACTGTACCCATGAGCCCTCACTCGTGTAGGACCCTCGGATTGTTTTTTTCCGCCATACTTGTGGAAGCATATCGCAGAGTTCCCTTGGCTTCAGCCATTTATCTTTATTATTACAAATATTTCCCATTCTCCAACCCTACGTCAAAGATCGCTGAAGATAAACGTCAGTACTAGAGACCAAGGAAGAACAGCCGTCAAGACTACATGACAGACTTTGGGCCTTGGAAGGCCTCTGGCCTCGTCCTGGTCCTTGGAAGGCCTCTGATCTCGGCCCTGTGCAAGTAGGGAGAGTGGGGGTGGTCACACTCGTTTCCTACATATACCCGCCCGCTGCCAAATAGTGACATTTGGAGAGTACTCCTTTTAAATTATGCCCAAAGTGTAACCATAGGTTTCCCTGGGTAGACAAACACAATACGTGTAACTTGTGTCTCTCACGTGACCATCCCGAGGCTAATTGTAGAGCTTGTAAGCTCTTCAAGGCCAAGACACTCAAGGACCGTTCGACCAAGCGCTGGGTCCAGCTAAAGACCATGGATGCAGTGGGTTCCTTCAGCGATGGCAGCAACGCCGCCTTATCGGACAGCGAGGGCACAGGGGTGTCGTCGGGCATCCACGCGCAAGCCCCCGACCTCGGAGGACTGACCAGCGGTTCAGTTATGGGGACACCTGGTGGCAAGAGCGCAACACACACCTCTTCCACCAAACACACTAGCCCCAGCCGAGATTCAACACTTATGTCGAGTGATCGGCAGAAGAAGGCACAAAGAGAACGGTCCGCCGATTCGGTGTCCTCTGGGCGTTCCAGGTCACGGTCGCCTCAGGACACAGCAACCGTCCATGGTTGCTAAGGGTGCCATGTTACCAAAAGTCATTGAGGCCCGGTCGTCTGACTAATCCGACCTCATCCCCCCAGGTAGCACGTTCGACCTCTGCTTCCGAGATTAAACGCCCATCTTCCAAGACTCCTGAATCTCGACGCCAGGCATCGAAAAATTCAGAAAACCCTAAAAGGCCAGGAAAACATTCCTCTAGTCAAGGGAATGGGGGGCAAACAACAAAAGAACCTCAGAACACCAGGTTCAAAAGGGAAAACAAAAAGACCCTAAGTATTTAGGAAAAACCAAGGTCCCTGTCACCAAGCCAAAGATTGTTCCTCCCACTGCTCAGGCTATGGGCATGGAGGAAGAGGATGAAGATCCTGTAGTCATCCCTAGTTCAAAAGATTGGAGTTCAGAAGACATTGATGGGGTAATGAGAAGAATGTCATTTATGGCAGACCTCTGAGAAGGATCCTAATTATTTCCAGAGCTACACCACCACTCCCGCTACCTCTGCTCCTTCAGGATCCAGAGACCCTCAACCTCCTACTAAGAGACCCCGTACTGAGACTCCAGCTCAGGTTCTGATTTCAGGTCCTTCTATAAATCAGCCTTTCCAAGTACATGGTGAGGAGTCAGATATACAAATGCTGGAAGAACAGACTGGGGTAGATTACTATGGGGACGATGAGGACCAGGAAGAGGAAGACGAGGCAGGGGCCTATAGTCTTGACTACCCTATTCCCAAGGATACCCCAGTGAATGACTCGCCGGTTGACAAGCAACCTTTACTAAATTAGGTGTTAGCTAAAGCTGCAGCCTGTTTCCATATTGACACACACAGTGTCCTAGAGGAGAGATTTTGCAGAGGAAATACTAGGACAGTGAATCCATTGCCCAAACTATCCCCATTTTAAAATCGATCCAACGCAGAATCGATCCTTCTCTGGTAACACCTAATCTTACTCGGGCAGTCAATCTACAAGTAGAAAAATTGTTTAAATCCGCTCCCTCCGATCCATTATATATAAGGTGTCAGTTAAAACCTGACTCATTGGTGGTAACAACCACCAGAAAAAGGGTGGGGAACAGCACTAGCTTCTTCTGAAGCACCCCGGACAAAGAGAGCAAGAGAATATATGCTCTGGCGAGGAAGGTGGCATCCACGTCAGCATACCAAGCACGCATTGCCAACACCACTACTCTGTTAGCAAGCTACAACTGCCACCAATGGGAACAGGTAGCTGCCCTCACTGCCTCTGCACCCGAGCCTCTAAAGAGCCAGTTGGCCCAAATTGCATCAGACGGTAGATCAGTGTCTGGATGCATTCTAAAAGCAAACTTCGATGCAGCAGATAATGCAGGGAGACTAATAGCAGAAGGTACAGTGAGTAAAAGCCATGCTTGGCTACGACAATCAAGGTTTAAGCCCGATACCCAAGCCACCCTCTTAGACATTCCAATAGAACCAAATGTCCTATTTGGGAAAGCAGTGGAAGAAGCACTGAAAACGGCTAAGGACGAATATGAAACCTTTAAGTCCCTGGGCCAACTGACAGACAAGCCCCCAGGTCAGAGGGGAAATAACAATTTTCGTCGCTTTCGCGGCCAAAACTTCCAAAGAGGGTCCAATTACTATCGGGGTCAAGGATCCTCAAGCGGCAGCAATCAGCAGGCCACCCAAGGCTTCACTAGAGGTCAACGCAGGGCCCACGGTAAGGGGAGAGGCAGCCCAGGTAGAAGCCCTACGCCTCCCAATAAACAGGAGTGACGTTCCGCTCCGGGTCCCTTCCCATGCATCCCCAGTAGGGGGGCGCATTTCCATCTTCACCCACGCATGGGAAGGGATCACTTCGGACAGATGGGTGCTGTCCACAGTGTGCACGGGATACTGTATAGAGCTACTGGAACGCCCCCGCAACCATCCTCCAAGACAGAAGATATACTCCTTGGAGCACCAAAAGATCCTCCTCGAGGAGATCGTCGTCGTTCTTGCAAAGGGCGCAATAGAAGTCGTCCCGGGCAACCAGGTAAACAAGGGTATTTATTCAACTTACTTCCTTGTGCCAAACAAATATCTAACAATGCGCCCAGTATTAGACTTGCGCCCTGCAAACAAGTATGTCAAGCCGCAAAAATTATGCATGACTACACTCCAGGAAGTAATCCCCCTTCTAAAGAGGGGATTACATGGCTACATTGGATATGAAAGATGCCTTTTTTCATATTTCCATGTTCCCAGCGCACAGAAGATTCTTGCGTTTCAAGGTGGACAGCCAGCACTACCAGTTCAAGGTGCTGCCCTTCGGGATAGCCTCGGCTCCATGGGTATTCACCAAGGTACTGGCGGTGGTGGCGGCGGCGCTCCTATGAAAGAAGGCAATCCCGGTGTACCCTTACCTGGACAACTGGCTCATCACAGGGGAAACACCCGTAATTTGCAGATCCAGCATTCAAAGAACAATCGACCTCCTCTTCCAGTTGGCCTTCTCAATCAATGAGAAAATAAATCAAGCCTTGTGCTAAGCACCTCAAAACAGTTCCTATGAGCTGTTCTAGACACCCAAGAGGTGTTGGCCTTTCCATCAGAGGAAAGAATTCCTCAATATCAGTCCGGTCACCAGATAAGGGTGCGCAAAGCGATGTTTGCTAGGCATGATGGCACCTTGTATTTACCTGGATCCCCACACATTCTTGCGACCCATGCAGGAATGGTTGGCGAAACAGTGGTCTCAGGCAAGTGGTCAGTGGGAAGATCTAGTGGTCGTTTCGCCAACACTAGTACAAAGTCTTCGCTGGTGGACAAGAGAGAATCTTACAAAGGGGAAACCCTTTTACGATCCAGATATACAAGCCGTTGTCACAACAGACGCATCCCTGGCAAGGTGGGGGGCTCATCACCTTCACCACACAGCTCAGGGTCTCTGGTCTCACACAGTGGCTCAGAATCACATCAATCTGCTGCAACTTCTGGCAGTCTTCAGAGCGCTTCAGGCATTCAAACCCATCCTTTCCAACATGTCAGTGCAGATCCTAACAGACAGCACGACAGCAATGTTTTACTTAAACAAACAAGGGGGCACTCGTTTGCCAAATCTGTCCAAGCTTGTCCAGAAAATTTAGAAGTGGGCACTCAGATGGAACATTTACCTGTCATCCCAACCTGTTCCAGGGGATCTCAATTCACTAGAGGATGCTCTGAGCAGAGACCCCCCTCCCAGAGGAACACGAGTGGCGACTACACAGTCGTAGAAGATCTCTTCTCTCAGTGGGGGTTTCCCCACTATAGACCTATTCGCCACAAACGAAAACACACAATGCCTAGATTGCATCCAGGTTCCAAGGGGAACGCTCTATGGATGAATTGGTCAGGGATGTTTGCCTACGCTTTTCCACCAACCCCGCTGATGAGGAAGGTGTTCAACAAGATGCACAGGGAATCGATGACGCTCATCCTAGTTGCTCCTATGTGGCCGAGACAACCATGGTTCTCCAGCATGGGGTCTCGCATGGATTCATATGCTCATGAATATTCCCAGTCGTCAGGCTGGGAATCCTCGGTAAAGAAAAAATCAGTTTCGTTTCTGAACTGTCTTTCTACTAGTAACCAATCAATGGTCTCTGGGTCATACTGTCCCCAGCCAATGACTGCCCTCTGCCTAAGCCCCTCCTCTGGCAGCCATCTTCAGATTTTTACCACACGTTCAAGTGTTGGGAGTCCTCGTGCTGTAGCTCTCAAGCTTTATCTGCGATTTGCGTTTTTTTTTTTTCGAAGGGTTTACTCTTATATTTTCAGTCAATCGAGCCTCAAGCTCCATCGACTCTACTTCCGACCAAAGGGCACTTTTCCGTCGTGTTTTCCACTTCTCTGAGGATTCCAGAAGATCTTTGAGGCCTACCCCGTGTAGACATGGCCCAGGGCAAAGGAAGCATGACGCCTGTTGGATCCAAGCTGTTCAGGAGCTGCCCTGGAGGCGGACTTCAGAATGTCTGAGGGTGAGCACTCTCGGTGCCTCTGTTGCCTTCACGACGACAAATCGCTCGTGGAGAAGGACTGTGCATTTTGTAAGAACATGTCCGAACGGACAATGAGGGATCGCCGTGTTCGACTCACCAACTGGCTGGAGGGGAGGAGCCCAGCAGCGGGTGAGAAGAAGAAATCTGAGCTGTCTTCGACCTTTGAGGGTGCTCCGGCGACAGGGGCCCAACAAAATGCCAAGCACCACGAGTCCGCGGGCACCGGGAGCACCGATTGGTAGAGCTCCTAGGCTGCCAGGCAGGGCGCATTATCACCGACGCCATCAACCACGAGCCAACGCTCTGGCTCGGTGAAGAGGAAGTCTGAGAACCCGGGTAAGCTTCGGGAGAAGCCCCGGTCGATCCCGACAGAGACAGCCGAGGGGGAGCGAGCCGGTGACCCTCTCCCAAGGTGAAGGCCTCAGGCATACCCAAAGTCGTGATGGCCCTGATTCACCCGGCTAAGGCCTCGATCGAGGGAGTCGTGGCAGCCCTGGCGAAAACCTACGGAGGCTTCCCCAGTGGAGACGACTGCAGGGGCTAGAGTTTCCCGGCCACCCCGGAGGGAATCGTCTTTTCTGCCTATCGAGGCGAGAAGACCCCCGTGAAACCCCCAACAGGAGAAAGAGGGGGGGGGCACGGTAGCCATAACGGACACGGATACCACCTCTAAGGATGTGGTGGTGAGCATCCAAAGGTTCCTGGACAAGAAGTTCGAGGAATCCAAGGTCCACGCGTGGATCTCGACTAGGCCGACGAGGAAAGCAACGGGGGAGCTGACGAGGATGGGGCCGCGGAGGACCCCACGCCCTAACCGTTGGTCCCATTGCAGCCGGTGCCCGTACCACAGGACAATTCGGGAGCTATCTTGATGGCTATACAGGCCCTGTGCATGGAGATGAGGACAAGGATGCCCTTACCCCCCCAGCGGAGACCCAGCTGAACCTGGTGCATCGGGAAGCCAGCCTAACAAGTGGAGACAAGTCCATCCTCCTCCCCCCTTCACCTCCATCCCCACCTCCGAGGGATGAGACGGGAACGGAGACTGCGACGACGGGGACGGACGACGACGGTGGTGACAACGGAATGGACCTCCCTTCACCAACTCCTCGTGCCTCCTCTGACCCCCCCCAACGAAATTGGGGCTGGCTCTCCTGAAGAACCCGTCCACGGCTCCTGCTAAGAGACCGGTACGAGAAGTAGTACTGAGTCCTGGACTCCGCCCCTATGTGCCTCAGGGCACAGCTGTCCCCAGATTCAGTGGTCTCCACGCCAGCCAAGAAGAAAGCGGCGGGGCGACGGCCTCAACTTCAACATTCCCACTGGACGGTGAGGGGAAGAAGCTGGACGCCATGGGACGACGGGTCATCTCGTCGGCGCCGACGACGATTAAAGCGGCCAACGCCCTCACGATTGTGGCACGCTACGACAGGGAGCTGTGGTTCAAGATCGCTCCCTTGCTGGACTTCCTCCCGGACGACAAGAGGGCTGAGGCCCTGGAAATCCTACAAGAAGTGGCGTCGGACCACGCCTTTACAGTGGTCACGGACATCGCCGACAGTCTTTCGTCAAATGGGCAACGGTGTTTGCCTTCGCTGGCGCGGCTGGCTCAAGGCCATCGACTTCTGCCAGGACGTGCAGACCAGGGTTCTGGACATGCCCTTCGGCGTCAACAACCTGTTTGGCAAGACAGTGGACGAGTCACTGCAGGTCATCAAGGCGGACACTGAGACTGCTCGGGCCTTTGGTGTTCAACCACGACGGCCATCCTTTCAGAACTCTGGAGGCAAGCACGGTGCCTCCAAAGGATTCCGCGGCGGTTCCACGTCGTACCGCCAAGCGGCCCGCTCCTCGTCGCAGGAGGCCTACAGAGGATGCGGCAAGACAGGAGGATCCCGTCGTCGTCTCCAAGGAGACCAGGGCGGCAAGGCCGTGACAAAGCAGGATTGAACAGGCCGTAGCGTCGTGCCCCCACCTGAGCACCCCGGTGGGAGGCAGGCTTGCGAAATTCGTCAGCGTGTGGGAGTCAATCTCCACCGAGTGTTGGGTGCTGGATGCCCTGGCCCACTAGCACACTCTGGAATTTTTTTAAGAAGTGTCCTCGTATTCCCCCCGTGGCCAGGAAGGAAAACCACGTCCCTCAACTGCTGCTGGAGGTACGGGCGATGCTAAGAAAGGGAGCCATGGAGCTCGTCCCAAAGAGGCTCTGGGGCTCCGGAGTGTACTCGCGATACTTCCTCGTCTGGAAGGACGGCGGTTGGCGACCCATCCTGGACCTTCGTCGCCTAAAAAAGTACATCAAGTCCCAGAAGTTCCGGATGGTCACCGTCCAGCACGTGCTGGGACAGTTGGAGGAGGGCAACTTCCTATCATCGCTGGACTTGGAGGATGCCTACTTTCACATCCCCATTATAAAAAGACATTGAAAATTCCTGCGATTTGTGGTCCAAGTGCGACACTATCAGTTCAAGGCCCTTCCCTGCAGATTGAAGTCGGCTCCCAGGGTGTTCACCAAGTGCCTCGCATCAGTGGCTGCACATTCAGGGGATCCACGTCTACCCCTACCTGGATGATAGGCTCATCCGAGCGAAGTCCAGAAAACTCGCCGTCGATCACACAGCGAAGACCGTCCAACTGCTCACGGATCTGGGATTCTCGATCAACTTCGCGAAATCCCACTTGGTACCGTCGCAAGTCGCCCAGTTTCTGGGAGCCAGGCATGACACAGTGGCGCGATTGGCTTCTCCGTCGGAGGAAAGGACGATGGCCATCCTGGGCAAGGTACAAAGGCTGTTGACCATGGACGAGGCCAGGGTGAGGTCCATCAAGTCCCTGCTCGGCATGATGTCCTCGTCCATCTACCTCGTGCGCCTGTGCAGACTGCAGATGCGACCACTACAGGAGTTTCTCGACACCAGTTGTATGCAAGCGGTGGGCAGCTTCGAAGACAGGATCTCACTCAACGAGACTTTCCGCCAAGCGATCCGGTGGTGGGGCACCCGCGCGTATCTGGCAGCGGGTATGGACTTACTGACGACGGACGCCTCCCTGGAGGGATGGGGAGCGCACACTGGGGATCTCCACGCAAGAGGCCTTTGGCTCCCGGAGGAGAGGTCCCTACACATCAATGTCCTGGAGCTCTGAGCCGTGTTCTGGGCCCCTCAGGTCGTTCCTTAAGTCCCTCAAGGGCAAGGTGGTAAGGGTCTTCACCAACAACACCACCACGATGTTCTACATCCGGAAGCAGGGAGGCGCCAGATCCCCAGCCCTATCCAAGGAAGCCCAGGATCTGTGGCACTGGTCCGTGGCCCAAAGGATGTTTCTGGTACCCTTCCATCTGGCAGGAATAAAGAACACCATCACTGACTCACTCAGCTGGGAGCTGCGCTCGTGCCAAGAGTGTGAGCTGCGGCAGGATAAAGTGGATCTCCAGTGGATCTCCTATTCCGACGCTGGGGCAATCCCCAGATCGACCTATTCGCAACGGCGATGAATGCCAAGTGCTGGAGGTTCGCCAGCAGATTTCCCCAGCCGGGGAGCATGGGCGATGCCTTCTCATTCCCCTGGGACGGCCTGTTCCTGCATGTGTTCCCACTGTTGCCGTTGCGACTCATCGGTCAACTCAGACGGTCTCGGTGCAGAATGATCCTCGTTGCACCGGCGTGGCCGAGGCAGATCTGGTTCCCGGACCTTCTGGACATGTTAGCGGCCCCCCCCCCCCTGTTAAACTGCCGACGGACGCGGATCTTCTCGCCAGAGGAGGCGGCGCCATCCTCCACCACGACCTGGGGTTGCTGAACTTGCAGGCCTGACTCCTGCAGCACTAGAGTTCGAGGGTACGATATCCCAGCAGACTGCAAGGAGGTGCTTGCAAAGGCTAGGGCGTCCTCGACTCCCAAGTGCTATGAACACAAATGGAAGAGGTTCTCTGTCTGGTGCTGTGCACATAAGATTAACCCTCTGCGGATTACGACCCCTCAAGTGCTGCCGTACTTGCTATCGCTGGCCAAGGCGGGGCTGGCGCATGCCTCCATCAAGATCCATCTGGCGGCTATCTCCCGCTACACCAGAACTCTGAGGCGCTCGTCGCTATGGTCCCATCGCTTGGATGAAAGGACTGTCCCGATCGTTCCCGCCGGTGAAGGCTCCGGCCCTGGCGCGGGAGCTAAACGTGGTGCTGACCAGGCTCAAGGGGCCGCCATTCGAGCCGCTGCATTCGGCACCGTTGAAGTTCCTGTTGTGGAAAACAGCGTTTCTTGTGGCCATCACCTCCGCACGATGAGTGGGAGAGATCCAGGCCCTCTCCTGTAAACCTCCATACCTGACTTTCCACGAGACGAGGGTGGTGCTGATGATGCACCCCTCCTTCATGCCGTCGGACTTCCATCTCGACAAGCCGTTGGTGTTACCTGTGTTTTTCCCGTCACAGTCTGAGAGGACTTTGCACTCGCTGGATGTAGCTAGAGCGCCGAAGTTCTACATGGACCGCACGAAGAGCCTTCGGAAGACATCACAACTGTTTGTGAACTTTGGACCTTGGAACCAAAGGAAGGCCCTCTCAAAGGCTTCCATTTTCAGATGGCTCTCCGGCTGCATCATGCACTGTCACCGGTTGGCAAACCGACCGTTGCCTGGCTGTACGAGTGCCCATTTGACCAGAGCAATCGCTGCTACCACAGCGTTCTTGTCTGGTGTGCCCCTGCTGGACATCTGCAGGATTGCTACGTGGAGGTCGACGCACACCTTCACGAGATTCTACTGCGTCGACCGGGATTCCAGGGAGGAGTCCAGGGTCGGCCAGGCAGTGCTGCGCAACCTGTTTGCCTGAAGGTGGGCCTGGTGAGCAGGTAAGAGTTGCTTAATGTTGAGCCTTGCCACCCACCGTGGTTGTGCATGTGTGTACTGCTATGTATTCTTATATTCATGAGCATGTGAATCCATGCCAGACCCCATACTGGAGAAGGATCAAGTTACTTAACTGTTGTTCTCCAGCATGGGTCTGGCACTGCCACTTTTACGTGCTACCAAATCTGAAGATGGCTGCCAGAGGAGGGGCTTAGGTAGAGGGCAGTCATTGGCTGGGGGCAGTATGACCCAGAGACCAGTAATTGGTTACTGGTAGAAAGACCAGTTCAGAAACCAAACTGATTTTTTCTTTACCGAGGATTCCCAGCCTGATGATGGGGAATATTCACGAGCATGTGAATCCATGCCAGACCCATGCTGGAGAACCACTGTTACAGTTAAGTTCACATGCGCCCACCGCCTCCCCTGAGAGGCTGCTCCTATGCGCAGCACCCATTATACTGTAGTTCCTACGGTTCAAAATCTGAAGATGGCTGACTGGGGCGGAGCTTAATCTCTGCCACTTCATTGGCTGGGGCCATAAAGGACCAAAGTGTGGTGGACGGACTGCACAATAGAATGGCTCATAGGCCACAATGGGGTATTTACATGCATACATGCATTCTCCATTTATTTTATTTTTTATATTTGTTACTTATATCGCACACCGAACCCTTAGGTAACTGGGCGCTTGAGAAACTTTGAGTTACATACATATGAAGCAGTAAACAGTGACAGGTACATAACAAGATTGGCGACCATGGTTACAGTTGGGTCAGGCAATCCTAGGAGGTTGTGCAAATTCATGGTCGTGCCTTGAAACACTTGTGTATAGGCGCGTTATAAAGGCCATATCATATCATGACAAGAGGAGACCAGGAACAGATGGGAAGACATCAGGAGGCACTTGTGAATTATCCTAATAGAAGTACAGCATAGGAAGAGTACAGTACAGTAGTTGCTAGAGTGGAAGTGCTGTGAAGTAGGCAGATGTGGAGGGTTTCAGAATTAGTTTAACGGCATATTAATGAGCCAGGTTTTGAGTTTGGCTTTGAAGTTGAGTAAGGAAGGTTCCAGTCTAAGTTGGATAGGAATTGAGTTCCATCGTTTGGCCGCTTGGACAGGAAGACTAGCTCCTCCAGCTGTCTTTAGACTGTACCTTGGGTCTACCAACTTGGGTGAGTGAGTTGATCTGGTGGTACGTGAGGCTTGATGTTTGCATAGTTTGTCGGACAGGTATTTTGGGACTGTATTCGAGAGGCATTTATGGGTAATAACCAAGGTGCGTAGTGTGATTCTGTCACAAATAGGCAACCAATTGACGTTCTGTCTGAGCGTGGAGATTTGGCTAGATCTGGGTAAGCGAAGTGCTGCTCTCAATTAGTTATTCTGCAGTACCTGTAGTCTGTTTAGGTTGAATTCAGAAGAGCCTAAGAAGAGTGTGTTACAGTAGTCTAGTTTGGACAGCGCAAGAGCCCTTGCTAGAGTGAGACGACAACTGTTTGTCGACTAGTTTGATTTGCAACTACAGATCAGTTTATTGGTGTAGGCTGTGGATGACGCCAGACTGCTGGCTTGTTTTTTAAGGGATAACGCTGCGTCCTGGTAGACCCTAGTGTTTTTATATCTTTGGATACTTTGATGTTGCCATCAATATCGAAGGATGAGTACCTGTCATGATCACTGCTTCCAAGGAGCTAGGACCAGCCCAACGTCCTTGGAAGCAGGCCCCTAACCTTCATCCTAGGCACCAGCCGGTCCCCACTGGGACCTTTTGGACCTTGTCCTGGCGCCGGTGGCACCAGGCTCATCAAAGTCACTGGTCCCGGCACTGGAAGCGCCGGGCTCATAATTTGTATGAAGATGCTTGGGTGGACTTACCTGCAGCAGACCATGCTGCTTACTTACCAGCCACATAGGAATCCTCTGTGAGCCGGGACTACTTTCTTACCTGGGTGGGGCAAGCTCCACTCCATGGATACAACACTGGAACTCTTCTGGAACAGGAACTCTTTTCTTACCTAGGCGAGGCCGTGGAGGAAGACGCCTCATCACTCCAAGGCTATTTAAACCACACCCGATTGATGAAACGTGCTTCGCGTTATTCTGCATCTGCAGCAGAACGCTCACCGTGTCTGTTCCAGTTTTCTTCTTTCCGATCCTGAACCTGCAAGAACAAACGCTTACCATTCCTGTATCCAGCCTTCAGTAGCACCTGCAAAGACGAGAAACAACAGGTTAGCACGGCAACCTTCACGCGCAGCGCTTTCCTCACCTGATCCATCGGCAGCTACCATCTCTTCACGCTGCTCCTCCGCCTGTGAAGACAAAAGCATATTTATTCCTGTGTGGAATTACTTACCGGCACTCCGGGAATTCCGGTTTTCTTCAACGCTGCAATCCTGCACCTGAAAGACAAAAGAAGAGACATTATACAGGTATTTTCTCCAGCATGGGGTCTGGCATGGATTCACATGCTCATGAATATTCCCCGTCGTCAGGCTGGGAATCCTCGGTAAAGAAAAAACCAGTATCAGTTTCGTTTCTGATCTGTCTTTCGTAGTAACAACCAATCACTGGTCTCTGCGTCATACTGACCACAGCCAATGACTGCCCTCTACCTAAGCACCGCCTCTGGCAGCCATCTTCAGATTTTTACCTCACGTTCATGTGTTGGGATCCTCGTGCTATTGCTCTCGAGCGTTAGTGCTATTTTTTCACGTTTTTTCTCAAAAACTTCGTTTTTTTCGGTCAAAAGAGCCTCAAGCTCCACCGACTTACTATCCGATCAACGGGGACCCGTGTCGGATTCGTCTGCGCCCCTCAAGGGTGAAGATTCGTCGAGCTACGCTTTTGGAGGACTCCAGAAGTTTCTCAGGCCCGGTCATGGCCCAGGAGAAGGGAAGCTCGACGCCCGGAAAGCTGTTCAGGGTCTGCCCTGGATGCCAGCTGCAGAACGTCTTCAAGGAGGACGAACACTCCTTTTGTCTCTACTGCCTACATGAGGACAAGACGCACGTGGAGAAGGACTGTGCGTTTTGCGGCAACATGTCGGAGCGGACCATGAAGGACCGCCATCAACGTCTCGCCAACTGGCTAGAAGGAAAGAGCCCGTCCGGCGAGAAGAAGAAGAAGAAATCTGAGCGGTCTTCTAAGCCCTTTGAGGATGCCCCGGCGACGGGGGTCCAACATAAGGCCAAGCACCGCGAGTCCGCTGGCACCGGGAGCGCCGAACGGTCGGGCTCTACGGGCGCCAGGCAGGGCGCACCCTCCCCGGCACCATCAACCACGAGCCAACGCTCTGGGTCGGGTAAGAGGAAGGCCGAGCACCCGGCGAAGCTCCTGGAGAGGCCCCGGTCGAGCTCGAAGGCCCCATCGGAGGGGGAGCGAGGCGGTGTCCCCCCCCCCTCAAGGATAAGGCGGTGAGCGCACCTAAGGTGGTGAAGGCCTTAATCCATCCGGCCAAGCCCTCTATCGAAACTGTCGCGGCGGCCCTGGCTCAGCCTGTGCAGGCTACACCAGTGGTGGCGACCTCGGGGCTCAGAGTCTCCCTGCCACCTCGGAGGGAGTCATCTTTTGTGCCCATCGATGGGACCCCCGTGAAATCCCCCGTGGGGAAGAAAAAGGGGGGGGGCAGGGCGTCGTCGTAGATTCGGCCTCAACCTCGGAGGAGGAGCTGGTCGAAGTCTTAAGCCACGGCCTCGGCGTGGAAGAAGACCGACCCGTCGGGATGGATCCCGACGCAGGTGACGACGACATCGTCGAGGGTACCGACGGGGTCCCTGATCGCCCGTCGGATTCCCCTCTGCCAGCGCCGCGAGACAACTCGCCGGCCATTTTGTTGGCTATACAGTCCTTATGCTCAGAGATAAGGACGAGACTACCGTTGCCGACGGAACCTCTCCCGTCGGGGGACCCAGAACCGGGACCTTCTGGTGTTCCCCCTACCAAGAAAAGAAGGATCCACCCTCCGCCTCCTTTTCAGCCGTCGCGCCCCTTCCAGCCCTCCTCCCCGTCCACCCGAGGGGATGATACGGGGACTGACACGGCAGCGACGGGTACGGACGACGAGGTATACGACGAGGATGTACCGTCGTCGCCTCCCACCAGGGCTTCTCCGCCCGACGAGATTGGATCGTTCCACTCCATGATCTCCAGGGCATCCGAGCTTTTTCAACTCTGCCCTGAGGAGAAGAAGAAGGAAGGTTTCCTTTATCAGCGGCGCGAGGCCAAGAGGAAGACGGTCCTCTCAGTGCCTCTATTGGACGACATTTGGGATGAGGGCCTCACCCTCCTCAAGAACCCTTCCACGACGCCAGCTAGAAGAGACCGGTACGAGAAGAAGTACCGGGTCCCGGACACGGCCCCCCTGTGCCTCCGGGCGCAGCCTACCCCGGACTCCGTCGTCTCCGCGGCGGCCAGGAAGAAAGCGGGGGGGGTGCGGCCTCCACATCGACTTCCCCACCGGACGGTGAGGGAAAGAAATTGGACGCTATGGGACGCAGAGTCATTTCGTCGGCAGCGACGACGATTAAAGCGGCCAACGCCTTGGCTATCGTGGCCCGCTACGACAGGGAGCTCTGGTACAAACTGGCTCCCCTGCTGGACTTCCTGCCGGACGACAAGAGGACAGAGGCCCTGGAGATCCTGCAGGAAGGTGAGGTGGCTTCGGACCACGCCATTACCGTTGCGACGGACATCGCCGACACTGGGTTCCGCCAGTTGGGCAACGGCGTTTGCCTTAGGCGGCGTGGATGGCTCAAGGCTACGGACATCCGTCAAGACGTTCAGACCAGAGTCCTGGACATGCCCTTCGATGGGAACAACCTGTTTGGCAAAACAGTGGACGATTCCCTTCAGGCCATTAAAGCGGACACTGAGACGGCCCGGGGAGTTCTGCAGCAACGACGGACGCCCTTTCGGAGCAGCGGAGGCAAGGGCGCCTCCAAAGGTTCCGGCGGCGGTTTCTCCACCTACCGTCAAGCGGCCCGCTCGTCGTCTCAGGAGGCCTACAGAGGACGAGGCAAGTCTGGCGGACTCCGCCGTCGTCGCCAAGGAGGTCAAGGCGGCAAAGCCTCGTCCAAGCAGGATTGAACCGACCGTGGGGTCGGGCCCCCACCGAAGCACCCCGGTGGGAGGCCGGCTGGCGAGCTTAGTCAGCGTGTGGGAGTCCATCTCCACCGACCGTTGGGTGCTGGACGCCTTGGCCCGGGGCCACGCGCTCGAGTTTCAAAGAAGGTGTCCACGCGTCCCCCCCCGTGGCCAGGAAAGAACTTCACGTCCCTCAACTTCTCCTGGAGGTAAAGGCGATGCTCAGGAAGGGCGCCATCAAACTCGTCCCAAAGAGGCTTCGGGGCTCCGGAGTGTACTCGAGATACTTCCTCGTGAAGAAGAAGACGGGGGGATGGCGCCCCATCCTGGACCTGCGACGTCTGAACAAGTTCATCAAGGCGCAAAAGTTCCGGATGGTCACCCTCCAGCACGTCCTGGGTCAGCTGGAGGAAGGAGACTTCCTGTCGTCGTTGGATTTGGAGGATGCCTACTTCCATATTCCCATCCTAAAGGGGCACCGAAAATTCCTCAGGTTTGTGGTCCAAGGGCGTCATTACCAGTTCAAAGCCCTCCCCTTCGGTCTACGGTCGGCACCCAGGGTGTTCACCAAGTGCCTCGCACCGGTGGCGGCGCAGCTGCGCCGCGAGGGGATCCACGTCTACCCCTACCTGGACGACTGGCTCATCCGAGCCAAGACGAGGGAGCTCGCCGTGGTTCACACGGCAAGGACCGTCCAACTTCTCACGGACCTGGGATTCTCCGTGAACTACGCCAAATCCCACCTGGTACCCGCGCAAGACGCTCTGTTTCTGGGAGCGAGGCTCAACACAGTGTCCCTTCTGGCCTCCCCGTCGGAGGAGAGGACAGGACCATCCTGGGCAAGGTGCAACGGATGTTGGTGGCCGACGCGGCCAAGGTGAGGTCCATCAAGTCCCTCCTCGGAATGATGTCTTCCTGCATCTACCTCATTCCCATGTGCAGGCTCCGGATGCGCCCGTTGCAGGAGTTCCTGGACGCGCGCTGGATCCAAACGACGGGCAGCTTCGAGGAAAGGATCACACTCGACGAGAGTTTCCGACGAGCGATCCGGTGGTGGGACACCCGCGCGCATCTGACGGCGCGCATGTCCTTCCAGACCCCAGCCCACCAGGAGACAGTGACCACGGATGCCTCCCTGGAAGGGTGGGGAGCGCACACCGAAAATCTACACGCAAGGGGCCTTTGGCTCCCGACGGAGAAATCCTTACATATCAACGTCCTGGAGCTCCGTGCAGTGTTTTGGGCCCTCAGGTCCTTCCTTCCGTCCCTCAAGGGCAAGGTGGTAAGGATCTTCACCGACAACACCACCACCATGTTTTACATCAGAAAACAGGGCGGAACCAGGTCCCCAGCACTGTCCAAGGAGGCGCAGGACCTGTGGCATTGGGCAGTCGCCCAAGGGATGTTTATGGTGCCGTTTCATCTGGCAGGGATAAAAAACACCATCGCCGACTCACTCAGCAGGGAGCTGCGCTCGTGCCACGAGTGGGAACTACGGCAGGATCTAGTGGATCGCCTCTTCCGACGGTGGGGCACACCCCAGATCGACCTGTTCGCGACGGCGACGAACTCCAAGTGCCGGAGGTTCGCCAGCAGGTTTCCCCAGGCGAGGAGCATGGGCGATGCTTTCTCGTTCCCCTGGGAGGGCCTGTTCCTCTACGCGTTCCCTCCTTTGCCACTGCTAATCCGGCTCGTCAACCAGCTCAAGAGGTCACGGTGCAGGATGATCCTCGTCGCACCTGCGTGGCCGAGGCAGATATGGTTCCCGGACCTTCTGGACTTGTCAGCGTCCCCGCCAATCAAGCTGCCGGTGGACGCGGATCTGCTCTCCAGGGAAGGAGGCGCCATCCTCCACCACGACCCGAAATCGCTGAACTTGCAGGCCTGGCTCCTGCAGCGCTAGAGTTTGGAGGATACGACATACCGGCCGACTGCAGAGAGGTTCTTGCAAAGGCCAGGGCGTCCTCGACACTTAAATGCTACGGACACAAATGGAAGAGGTTCTCTGTCTGGTGCCACGCACAGAAGATTAACCCTCTACGGATTACGGCTCCCCAAGTTCTGCCGTACCTGCTGACGCTGGCCAAAGCTGGACTGGCACACGCGTCCATCAAGATTCATCTGGCTGCGATCTCCCGATACACCAGGACCACGGGACGGACGTCCTTGTGGTCTCATCGTCTGGTGAAAGAGTTCATGAAGGGACTGTTCAGATCGTTCCCGCCGGTGAAGGCTCCGGCCCCGGCGTGGGAGCTCAACGTGGTGCTGACCAAGCTCATGGGACCTCCGTTCGAGCCTCTGCACTCGGCCCCGTTGAAGTTTCTGTCGTGGAAGACAGCGTTTCTTGTGGCCATCACCTCCGCACGACGGGTGGGAGAGATCCAGGCCCTTTCCTGCAAGGCCCCGTACTTGACTTTTCACGACACGAGGGTGGTGCTCAGGACGCACCCCTCCTTCATGCCCAAGGTACCGTCGGACTTCCATCTCAACGAACCCTTGGTGTTGCCTGTATTCTTCCCGTCGCCTTCGTCGCCGGCTGAGAGGACTTTGCACTCGCTGGATGTGGCTAGAGCGCTGAAGTTCTACGTGGACCGCACGAAGTGTTTTCGGAAGACGTCACAACTCTTTGTGAACTTTGGACCTGTCAATCAGGGGAAGGCTCTCTCGAAGGCTTCCATTTCCAGATGGCTCTCCGGCTGTATCATGTACTGTCATCGGTTGGCAAACCGACCGCTGCCCGGCCGTCCGAGAGCCCATTCCACCAGAGCGATCGCAGCTACCACGGCGTTCCTTTCTGGTGTGCCCCTGCTGGACATATGCAGGGCTGCTACGTGGAGGTCGACGCACACCTTCACGAAGTTCTACTGCGTCGATCGGGATTCCAGGGAGGAGTCCAGGGTCGGCCAAGCAGTGCTGCGCAACCTGTTCGCCTGAGGTGAGCCTGGTGAGGAGGTAAGATGCTTAATGTTGAGTTTGATGCAATGCTTAATGTTGAGCCTTTGCCACCTCCCGTGGTTGTGCATGTGTGTACTGCTATGTATTCTTTATTCATGAGCATGTGAATCCATGCCAGACCCCATGCTGGAGAAGGAACAAGTTACTTACCTGTAACTGTTGTTCTCCAGCATGGGTCTGGCATGGATTCACATGCGAACCCTCCCGCCTACCCCTCTGCGGCTCTTCACTTGGTCATACTGCCACTTCACGTGCTTCCAAATCTGAAGATGGCTGCCAGAGGCGGTGCTTAGGTAGAGGGCAGTCATTGGCTGTGGTCAGTATGACGCAGAGACCAGTGATTGGTTGTTACTACGAAAGACAGATCAGAAACGAAACTGATACTGGTTTTTTCTTTACCGAGGATTCCCAGCCTGACGACGGGGAATATTCATGAGCATGTGAATCCATGCCAGACCCATGCTGGAGAACAACAGTTACAGGTAAGTAACTTGTTCCTTACTTACGCGCCATCGCGCCCGCCACAATAGGGCGCCTGCAAATACTCTGGCGTTTCCAGCGTCTCTTCAACACCCGAACTCACAACTGCAAGGGAAAAGAGACAGAGAGCTTTTGAAAAGCAGGCAACCGGCATTTACTTACGCATTTCCAAGCGCGTCATTCCAAGACTGTGGCTCGAACTTCGGCTTTCTTCACACCATCTTCTACCTCAAGAGCCCTGCAAGACAAATAGAAAAAGCATTATACAGAGCCCTGTTCCACATTAACGTGCCCACGCACCTAAAGACTGTAAGTACTTAAAAGGTGTCCGGAAACTCACCGTTCGTGCAGTTAACGACGGTAGCAATCCTCTGATGTCAAGAGGCCTACGTTTCACCCAGTGAAGGAACTGGCAACGGCACCCTGCACCAGACGCAGATGGAGAGTCCAGCATTCACCTATCTAAGGTGAGCACGTTGACCTTGGGGCTCCACGGAAAAGCGAGGAATGGAAAGGGAGAGAGATACCCGACAACACCAGATCATTAACCCCATATTCTTTCACCTGCAGATATCTCACTCTTCGAGTTAGACACAGTGCGAAGAGGCTCAGCCCCGGAAGCGAATTGAGTCCTGCACTTCACTTTTCGAGTCACAGACACCATCCTGCCAAGACCGGCGCCTCCGTGGGAATCAGGTGAGCGTTACAGTACCTTGAGTCGAGTTTATTCAATCGTGCCTAAGTGCCCACGCTCATTGCCTCGGTCTTAAGACATAAGCTATTGGTGGCCATCCATGCTTGGATTTCCAGGTATATGTCATTAAGTAGTTTGGAGTCTTGGACGTAACAACCAGTGAGGGGTATGAGGACCTGGATGTCATCTGCGTAGTTGGTATAGATGACACCCAGTTTGTCTAGCCAATCGAATAACCTCTTTGTAACATTTTTATATAGTGTCGGTGTGCAGAGGCTGAAGGTGAGAATACTCTGGTAGCCCGATTTCATAGGAAGGAGTTGACCCTCTCATAGGCATTTGTGGAGAATGCTGGTGAGGTGGTTAGTAAGGATTTGGTTGTCAACGAGGTCGAAGGCCGCTGATAAGTCTAGGAGCAGGAGGATAGCTATCTTACCATTGTCCTTCGCTTCATCCATTTGGATCTTTAAATCCAGGAGCTGTCTCGGTGCCGTGTCTAGGCCTAAAGCCTGATTGTCTAAGGCCAAGAATTTCATTTTCCTGTAAATGCTTCTGAATATGCAAGTAAGCCACTCTGTCTAGGATTTTTAGGAGGAACAGGACGGTGGTGATGGGCCTGTAATTAGTGGGGATATTTGGATCAAGGTTGGGCTTTTTTTAGGAGGGGCATCACCCATGCTTGCGGTTATTAGGTACTTGGTTGGTCGGGAAGGAGGTGTTTATTAGGGTGGTGATGAGTGGGGCTATGTTTTTCGCACCTTCCTTGATGATGGAGGCTGGGCAAATGTCACCTTGGCAGTGAGAGGGTTTAAGGCTTAGTATGATGTCCTCTACTCCCTTTGGCGTTACTTCTGAGAACTTGAAGGGGTCACAGTGATGTGGGATATTGGAGGGAACCGGTAAAGAGTGGGAGGCGTTATGGAGACTAGCCTTCTTGGATTCTAGGATTCTATCTTATTTTTGTAGAAGGGTGATTTTATCAGCCACTGCTTGTTGAATTTTTTTGCACCAGTCAGCATCTTTGATACAATTCTGAGGGAGGTGCTGGGGATTCTAGTTCTTTTAGGATGCTAAAGAGCTCCTTATTACTAGATTTGGCATTGTGGATTCTTGAATTGTAGGCTTCTTTTTTTGTATAGAGGATAGCAGCTTTGTAGATTGCAGAGGCTTACGTGAATGCAATTTTGTTGGTGTTGGTGGGGGATTTCCGCCAGGTGGATTCCACTGATCTTTTGGAGTTTCTAAGGAGTTTTAGTTCTGGGGTGAACCACTTATTGGGGTGAGCGATGGGTTTGGCTTTTTTAAGTTTGGACGGTGCCGCAATATCTAGTGCTGATTTAAGGGCGTTATAGAGGTCTACCAAGTTGTTAGGATCCAGACTCTTGAATTTAGATTAATCAAGGATGTTGTTAATGAGGGGCTGGAGGCTGTCAATGGTAATATTGTTGCAGTTTCTGGTTAGAGATGGGGGAGCTAGGGTGGCCTTAGGTGGGCAAGCTCCTGGGATGGAGAATCTGATGAGCTGATGGTCTGGACCAGACTACTAGGTCATTTAGGAGTGAGGTAATGGAGCAGTTCAAGTCTGACTCCCAATCTAGTGTACAGCCGTAAGAATGAGTGGGGGTTGTGACTCGATGTATAAAACCTAGATGTGTGATTGAATTATCCACAGCTAGGGCCAGAATATCGTTGGGGTTGTGCAGACCTAGGTTGAGGTCTCCTAAAAGGATACTTTGGGACCCAAGTTTGGTGTTGTTGGATAGTAGGTTGGTAATGTCTTCCTCAAAAGAGGGAGAGGGGCCTGTATATAAGGTGCTTGAGTATCGTTTGAGTGGGTGAGAGTGTAAGTTTCACTGACAGGATCTCTGCAGAATGGAAACTGGTAGGGGGTAAGGCTCTGAGGACCAGGTGAGTTTTGGAGATGAAGGCCACTCCTCCACCTTTTCCTGTGCGTCTGTCAGCCCTAATGATGATATAGCCTTCTAGGAGGGCTAGGGAGAGTGCTGGGCCAGCTGCATGGTGTAGCCATGTTTCTGTAATAGCCAAGAAGACAAGGCTGTTGGAAATAATGAGGTCGGCAATCTGTGGCATGGGCTACAAGGGATCTATGGAATAATGTATGTATATTAAAACATTTTAATTATTTTTATCACTGAGGATTCCCAGTCTGACAGGGAATATTCAAGCATGTGAATCTATGAAAGATACCAATGCTGGAGAAATACAGTTACAGGTAAGTAACTAAGACTTACTCCCTAACTTTTGTATTACAGGTTGCCCAGGTCGGGGGGTGGGGAGGGAGATCCTCACTCAGAATTACTTGTCTAAAAAAAGCATTCTGCTACTGTTCATAACTAACCTGCCTTTCTTTCCTATTCTGTGTTGGTTACTCCTTATTTAAGAATTCACCTGCCATTTAAAACTGTCTGCAGTTAGGGAAGTTCTTACTGGATTTAAGTAGTTTGTGGTACCGCATACTGTGTATATATTTACCGTTCTTTGAAGAAGTCTTTCCACATACAAAGGATTATTTATATGTACACTGTTGGTATAAGTAGTCGACCTTATTTTATATAAAGAAGCTGTGTTATCACCCAAGATAGTGTGTGGTCATTCCTTTGTGGGGGCTTTGGGGAAACGCTGCACTAAAGAACCTACCTGCATCACCTCCTGAAAAGCTTATGGCTGGCTGCTTGTCCATAGCTACCAAATTGGGACTTGCTGGGGTATTCTGTGCCTTTACCATAACATTTAGGGGGCATAAGTACAGATACCCCCACCCGCCCCCCCCCCCCCAGTCTTTAACAACATCACGAGATGCTGTGCCAGAGCAACTGCCCAGACATGCCCGGCGCTCCAGTCACACAGACTTTAGTGACGAGAGCGGTGGGTGCACGACCTTCAGTGCAGGCTTTGCCAGCGTGCAAAGACTGTATCTTCAAATGATTTCCACTATCAATTAATTGGTGCCAATTGTCAAGATTCCTCATTCATTAAGGAGGTCCTGCCACAGGAGTTACAGCAACCACTTCGGTGCATCCAGCTCCTTGTCCGCACCCGGCATCCAGGCCGCAGTCACCAGTGTTTGCAACACCCTTCACCCGCTTCGCTGCCACCCGCTGTGTCCCAGAAGAAAACGATGAACTTTTTGTGGCAGGATCACACTCCGTGTGACTGCGGAAAAAAGGAACTGCTATGAAATCGCACGGGCAGCTCCAAGCATATATAAAGGACATTTCTGGCATGTGATCGTGCCAAGAATGATGAGGAATTGGTGAAAGGAATTTATCCATTCAAATTTATTTTACTACTCATGGTGAACCATTTACTTGTGGTATATAGTGCCCTGTTCTCCACACACACTGACTATTGTGGTAGGGAGCTGGCAGTAGCCAGGTCCTGTGCAAGGCCTATTGCAACGCATATACCCCATCATTTTTTTTCATCTATAATGCTGCTTCACTTTCTGCTCACATTCGTACCCTGGCAACAAATATGGAGGCAAGGGACCTATGGACTGAGTACATTAGTTGCTACACTGAGGAGCTTGTACTCTGTTTTCTATCTCACCATCTTTCTAATGCAGAAAACTATACATAGACTTGATAAGGGATTGGGCATATTACTTATTGAAGGGAAAGTAATAGTTATTTGGCTGTTGCTTATGGTGTGTCATGAGGGACGGGCTGTCTTCTATAGCACATCTTTCTTTGATGTGGCATGTCTTAATTTGACGATTCTCTTTAAGAGAAACTACTGTTATGGTTATATTCTTTGAAACCTGCTTATTTTAGAAATGTCATTTTCTGTCCTTGCAACATACAACATTGTTAGCTTTACTTTGATTATGCAGTATTTGTTCTAATATTTAAGTTTTAATCTCTGTTGCACATTATAGTTAATGTGCAATAGCCAAGGGCTCTACTTCCTTATTGTTAACCCTTCATGCTCTTCTAGACATTTTTGGATCTGGAGATGGCCCACTTTGTCGAGGATCTTGAGCAAAAAGGGTACGGTGGTGATGGGGCGATAGTTGGTTGGAATTAGCGGATCTAGAGTTTGTTTTTTTAGTAGTGGGAGCACCCATGATTAAGATTAGCTGGGACAGTTCCTGAGGAGAATGAGGCATTAATCAGTTTGGTGATGAACGGCGCAAGGTCTCTTGTCGTGTCTTTGATGAGCTGAGCCGGACAGAGGTCACCCTGGCAGTTGGAGGGCTTGGGTGATAGAATTACTTTCTCAGCCTCAGGGGTAGAAATTTTGGAGCAGTAGAAACGGGGGGGGGGGGGTTAGGTTAGAGTGTCTTTGGGCAGGGCATTGGCGGCGGTGTGGTTAGGTGGGTGGTTGATGGATTTTTGTTTTTTTAGATATTTTATTTTGAAGGGTAGTTATTTTATTTGTTAGGGCCTGTTGTATATCAGAGTACCACGTTTTGTCCTTGGTGCAAATTTCAGGTGTGGTGATGGGGGGGATTCAAGTTCTTTGAGGATGGAAAATAGTTATTTGGTGCTGGAGTTGGCCCTAGAGATGCGTTTGTTGTAGGAGTTGCGTTTTGCAAGGAAGATCTCTTTTTTTGAATTGCAATGAAATCTGAGTTTTATTTGGTAGGCGGTGGTTGGGAGGAGTCTCCATGTAGTTTCACAGCTCCTTTTTAGAAGTCTAAGTTCCTTGAGTTGGGCAGTGAACCATTTATTGAGGTGTGCTTTAGGTTTGCTAGATCTGAGTTTCAGGGGTGCAATGCTGTCCAGTGTGGTTAGCATTATTTTGTTGTATTCCTTCACAAGTATGCTTGGGTCAAGGTTGTCTAATCGATTTTAAGGTGGGTAGGATAGCTGGTATTACAGTATCTGTGGTTATGTTTATTTCTGGTTGGACAAGGTGTGGGGGGGCGGTGGGTATAGTAGGCAAGAGTGGTCTAGTAGTGAGAGAGAAGGACAGGAGAAAATGGTCAGTCCAGGGATAGGGCATAATAGCAGTAATCTTGGCTGTGCATTTGTATTCTGCCACCCAGTGCAAGGTTCTTCCTTTAGCGTGAGTGGGCTCATTAACTTTTTGGGATAGTCCTAGTTCAGATAGTGATTTGTATATAATTGTGGCCTGTTTTTCAAGGGGGTCATTAAAACCTAGGTTGAAGTCGCCTAGGACTAGTTGTTGGGACGTAGTTTTAAGATTGTCTGAGATGAGGGTAAGGATGTCCTCCTCAAAGGTTCCAATGGGCCCGGGAGGTCTGTAAATGGGATGGATTGTTAGTGTTTGGGAGTCATAGGGTGTTTAGCTGTGAGGGGTTTCACAAGAGAGTAAGTTATGGTTTTGGGCAAGTCTCATAGCGAGAGAGGATTTAGCGATAATGGCAATTCCTCCACCTCGTGCATTTACTCTATCCTGTCTAATTATAGTGTAACCATCCAGGACAGCTACGTGATGGCTAGGAAGTCAAGATTGTTAGTTATTATTAGGTCGGCAATGTCTGTAGCATGTGCTGTTAAAGACCTTGTGTTTATTAGTGCTGCTTTAATTTCAGGAGCAGGTTGAGATTTGGTAATGGTGGAAGGTGATGGCTGTTGGTGGGGGCTTTTGGAATTATTAGCGATGTCTGGTTTAGTGGCAATATGGTCTAGATGAGTGATCTTAGTATTTGTCTCATTGGGTGTTTTGTGAGTAGAGTGGGGGCTAATTCTAATGTTGACAGGAGGTAATGATCTAGCAAGTGGGTCGTGTAGTCCCATCACCACCGTACCCTTTCTGCTCAAGATCCTCGAGTGGCCTATCTCCAGATCCAACAATTTCTGGAAGAGCATAAACTCGGAGCTCCTCAATCAGGTTTCCGACCCCAACACGGAAGAGAGACGGCCCTTATTGACCTGAAAGCACAGGTAGATGGAGCTGAGAGACAAAGGGAAAACAGCCCTCTTTTTACTATTAGACCTCTCAGCTGCATTCAACCTGGTAGACCACAAGGTCCTCTGCAGACACCTAGACACGGCTGCCAACATTTCTAAAGAGGCAATCATCTGGATTGAGTCCTTCTTGAGTGACAGAACTATGAGGGTCTTCTCGCCCTCAGCGGCAGCAGACCCTATCCCCATCACATGCAGTGTTCTCCAAGGATCTTGCATCTCCCCCACCTTGTACAACATTTTCACCAAGCCCTTCTTTGATGATCTGGATTCTCTTGGTATCATCTACACTAACTATGCAGATGATATTCAGATTCTTCTCCCACTTTCCAGGGATTACGAAGAGGATTTGGCCTTGGTGAACAGGGTGTATCTCATCATCCAGGCATGGATGGCCATTCTGAATGATGAAAAAACGGAACTCATCATACTGGGCACACACGCTAACATAAAAAAACTAGAACTGAACTACACATCATTCATCATCGATTGCAATGTTATTAGGGTGGCCAAAGAGGTGAAAACACTTGGGTTCTACCTTGACTCCACCTTATCCTTTACTAAACAAGTTAACGCCGTGGCCTCAGCCATGGCATACACGTGCAAGCTGATTAGAACGCGCAAACCCTTTATATCAGATGATAATTGCATTACCCTAGCCAGAGCCTTGATCTTATCTAGGCTCGCCTACAGTAATGCATTATATATTGGCGCCAACAAAGCTATCACCCAAAAAATCCAGATTCTTCAGAACAACGCCCTTTGAGCGGCAGTAGGTGTGTCCAAAAGGTGCCACATCTCCGCCATAAGGCGTCAAAACAATTGGCTTTCCACTCAACAAAATCAACTTAAAAACCGCCTCCTTGACACATAAGGCATTGGACAACGCTGCCCCCAGTTAACTTTTAAAGAGTCCAAAGAAGAATCTCCACGAGACCCACAAGATTGACCAATGCCAACTGCATTAACATTCCTAGATTCAGACTAACCCAGATCGGTGGGAACAGCTTCCAGGTCAAAGTGGCCCACCTTTGGAACTCCCTACCACACCATCTCAGGGCGGATCAATCCTACACCAGGTTTAGACTTGGTTATATCAACTGGCTCAAGGCAAATGATAACTAATCAAGAACATACCTGTGTAGATTTTTCTTTGTATATTTGCCATGTCTATCTTTTTTTGTAAAGCATACCTATGTAACCAGTTATGCCTTTTCTTTGCACTATTTTGTATTATATTTTCTGTGTATAACTATGTAACTTGTAAATTGAGCTTTGCATTGTCTGTACTGCTTGCGCCCTGATACCCCCGGGTCCGGTGCGCATCATATAAATGAATAAACTAAACAAAATTGGTCTTTAGCTTTGTCAGAGAATGTAATGCTTATTAGAAAATTCTATTGGTTTCCTTTGCAGAGTCTGTATTGTGCCCACCCTTGCCCCCTTCAATGGCCTCTGTTCCTGATACTGCCATGGTCCAAACTAGTGAAGAACCTTAGGATGTAGACTTGGCTGGGTTATCTGAATTTCTAGTTTGTGTGTCATGCTTTTTGTGCAGCATTTTGAACCCGATCTGGTGTGCCCCTCACCACCACTACTGCACTTTTGTGAAAGTTGCTATTGAGTGGCTCTTGCCAAGGATTGATCTTTTTTCTGGTTCATATAACTTTATTTACTTTATTTTCAGTACTACGTTTCCAATTAATGTGCAAATGCATCTTTGTGCAGGATATGTTTAGTTTGTAGCTTCATTGTAAAGCAAGAATTAAAGAAGTGAAATAATGCGATTACTTTTTTATTTATTCATATGCGTTGCACATAGATTTAGTGGGCTTTGTGTGCATATCTCAAAACCTCATCTGAAGCTTAATCCAACTTCCATTTTCTGCTACAGTAGAATCTGTGAAATACGGCAATGTCTGAGTTTATAAATATGCTTTGATTATTTTACTTTGATTCTTGATTAAAGTATTTTCTTCACTTTATTAGGTGGATCAAATGAACAAAATTGTTGAAGTCTTGGGGGTACCAACTAGTCACATTCTTGACCAAGCACCGAAAGCAAAAAAATTCTTTGAGAAGTCAACAGACAGCACATGGAACCTAAAGAAGACCAAAGATGGAAAACGAGTATGTTGACTTTTTTAACAAAATGGCATTCATCCAATGTGAGCTCTGAAGTAAAACGTGTTTTCAACAAATCATGAGATCCTGCAGAGAGATGCACTTTATAACGCAAAAACAAGTTTATTGAGCAAACTTTTAATTGCCTTGGAGGCATTTTTGTAGTCTTAAAAAGCTAACCTGTAAACAAATACGCCCTCTTAAAGTTATCCTATATGTAAGATCTTATGGGGCTGATTCACAAGTCATCGGTAGTAACTGACATGCTTGTCTCTTTCCAGAAGTAAATTAGCAGGCATTCAGAACAACCTTGGTGACTTATTGAATTGTAAAGGATCCTTTGTGGTTACTATCTTTTTAACCTGTACATCAGGCCTGTATTGTTTAAGTGGGAGTAAGCAGAACCTTCAGTGATTCCTTAGCCCTTAAGGTTTTAATGTAACAAGGTGAAAATATTTCTCAAAGGTAAGAATTTCTGCACCAACTCGGCATTCTAAATGCCGAAGTCCTCGTTTACTAAATATTCTAAAATTTCTGCAATGATTTCAAACCATGTCATTTTGTAAATGTTTTTTTCTTCTTCATTTGGTCGGGTTCTTTTAAATATTTTTATTTGGTGTTAAGTTCTCTTTTTTTTTTCCTCCCCAGTCTCCCATTCAGTGTGGTCAAAAAGCAACTTTCTAAAGGTTCACTTATTTAGTTTAATTACATTTTGCCATAACATAGTCAACATAATGGGGCCTTATGTTCAAAAACTGTTACCGTTAAAAATAACGCACTCCTGTGTCTCATAGGATACCGGAACCTTTAACACCGAAAAACTGAGCTTACCCTTAAAATTTAGTACAGCGCACAGGGGCGTGGCAGCAGCCCTTAGACCCTGAGCGCCTCACCCCAGTCCCTTTTTCTGCACGGATGGTGTCGGACCTTGCAGCTAGGCGCAGGGACCTTTTCAGCTCTCTGCATGCTCCCCGTTCTTTGCTTTTTGGTCTTCAACTTCCTTTGGTGACTTACCTCACCCAGCACATGTCGGCTGCAGGAGTATTCACAAGATGCGCATCCTGCAACCGCTGGTTCCTGGCTTCGGACCCTCATGCGCTCTGTCTTGAGTGCCTGGAGCCTGACCACCGATGGGACGAGTGAGTGGCTTGCAGCGCTCTCGGCCACTGAGCCTTCAAGGATCGTCTTGCTCACTGGAGGGAATCTTCCATTCTTCTCCTACCTGTCATCTTGGAGTTTGTTGCCAGGACCCGACGTCAAGACAAGGTAGGTCCTTGGTTTTGCAAGGCCTCTCAGCAAGGGCACTCCTTCCTGGGGGTTTCCACTGGGAATAGGAGTTTTGTTCTGGTTCTGGCAGGCCCAAGGCAGTTTACCGGCTCCCAAGCCAAGGGGCTTTTCTGGGCAGTCCACAGAGGGATGATCCAGCTCGTCCTTTTCTGCACCAGGATGCAAAGGATTGTCGGGTTCTGCTTCCAGGATTCAGAAGTACATTTCAAAATGACAACCAGCTCCATTGCCAAGGGCGCCCAGCCTATCGGAGCCATCTCAGCGGTCGCTCCTGTTTCAGGATCTAGGGACAAGGAGTGCCCTTCCATGTCTGAGGCAGCACATGGTGCATGGCCTGCGTGCCCTCCCTCCAGGGTCTGGCACCGGGCCCAAAGATGTCAGACAAACAAGCGATACAGCCTGCGAGGCCTGTGGCCATCTTGGATTTGGACTTGGGGCTCTCCCAGGTCCTTCGCCTACAGAGTGGGCCCTGCAAGAAGGTTCCAGTCCTCTTCCCTCGAATTGGCGGCAGGCCCTATGGTACAGGTGGATGGTCTCAGCAGGGTTATAGCTCCCCCTTCTCAGCCTTATGGGTACACACCCCAGGCTCCTACGCACTTCAATCAGGAAAGGAGTCCTAGCGCGGCTAAAGGCCATGCACCTCGTGTTGCGGCTGCATGCGAAGATCACTTCTTGGAGCGATTCCTCCTCCTCATGCGCTCCCCCAGATGACTGGTGGTCTCAAGGGCATCATCAAGGGGGTTATACCTCCACTGGGCCCTTCTCTGGTCCGCCTGGCAGTATCAGTGCGGCAGCCCATTCTCCTCCAGTCTAGGCCCTGCCTGTACTTCCAAGTAGTCCTCCTGTACCGCCGCCTCCTCCCCTGCAGTCGCATGTTCATACCCTGCCACCTTCAGGTGCTGATTACAGGGGACACCCCCTCTGGCTCCTGTTTCCCAGGACCCAGACTCCCCACAATCTGGGGGCAAAAAAGGGAGGGGCGGGGCAATAGCGAAGCGCACAAGACGAAGAGTCTTCAGCGTCAGTGAAGGTGTTTCACGACAGTCTACAGGGCCTAGCAGAATAAGTTGTTGGGTGGGGCCGAGGTACCCCATCCAGAGCAGGCCCCCCAGGAGTCAGCGCTGTAGGCGGAGGTTCTGGCCTAGCGCGGCGCAAGCCATTCGGGCATTCTTCTTCAGAAAGATGTCTTGTCGAGAGAAGTATGGGAAAAGACCAGGGCCAACGCCCAGTTCAACAAGAAGTTGGGTAGCTGGTTTCAGCTTTTAGATGGAGAGCCATTCCCCCTGACCTCCCACGCTCAACTACACTCTTCTTTTGTGGCAGCGGCTTCCTTGTACTCCAGATCCTGGGCTGGGGCTGCCTCCAGTTGTCTTTCCAAGGCCCTTGAGTCTTTTGGCAAGCATTGGGCTGCTCTTGCAACAGGCAGACGGCCTCCTAGCTGCAGCGAGCCAGAAGCTGTTGTGAGAAATTGCAGAGTTCCTGCCTGATCAACCTCTGGAAAGACGAGCCTCTTTCAAAGCCAGTCTGGCGGAGGCCCGGTTGCGCTGGACCTCATGGAGCCTTTGGTCTCCCGAATCAACAAAGCCAGGAGAGGCCTGTGCCTGGGGGTCGAGATGAAGCTGACGACGTGGATGCATGGCACTAAATTCTCTTCCTATGTGCAGGTGAGGTTGCTGGATCTTCCTTTTGATGGGACTGAGCTTTTTAATTCATCCATTGATGTCGAGCTGGCAAAAAAGAAGACCTCTACGCAGACTGCCAACTCCATGGCTATTCTGAACAAACCAGGGCAGAAATCCTTCCCGCAGACCCAGGGCAGGACTGACTTCAAACCCGTTCCTTCAGCAGCTTCAAGGGGTTTCGGATTGCTGTGCAAGGCGACCATACTGGTCCACCAGTGACCACAGGAAGCAGCAGAGGGGAGTGTACTTTTTTCCCACTCCGCCTCCACTGCTCCCACCTCAGGCACCATATGCAGACAGTGGAGCCAGTGCCTCAGTCTAACGGGGGCTTTGGCTTCTACTACAGGATTTTTGCAGTACCCAATAGGAACCAGGCTGGACTGAGGGTAGTCCTGGACCGGTCTTTCCTCAACTTATCTTTAACACTCGAGCGCTTCAAGATGATTACCCCAGCGCGCATAGCCAAGTCTCTATGCACAGGGGACTGGATGTGTTTCCTAGACCACAAGTATGCATACCTTCATGTTCCTATCTACCAGCCGCATCAGAAGTTTCTGCGATTCACGATTGTCGTACCACTTCAGTACAAGGTGCTCCCCTTCGGCATCAACTTGGCTCCTCGTGTGTTCATGAAGCTGATGAATGCGATGTCATGCCTCCTCCACTTGGAGGGCAATCACTTGTACGCTTATCTGGATGATGGCTGGCAGACATTCTGCACCAGCCGGCTTCTCCCTCAACCTGCAGAAGTCGCAGCCGACTTCCACTCACGACATGGTGTGTGTTGGTGTGGATTGAGACACGGTGGCGCAGCAGGTGTTCCCCACGCCAGCGAGACTCCTCAATCTCTGCAAGGCGATGGGGCACTTTTTGGCCAACTCGATCACCTTGGCTACTATATCCAGGTATATGAGCAAGTGGACCAGATTTTGCCATTGTGGTCGTTAAGAGGCTGGACGACATGCTGGCCATCTCCATGCATTTGGCCCTCTGGCGTTCAGATGGGTACTTGCCACATCTATTTGGTGGCCATCGGGGCCTACATGAATTCCTTAGAGCACATACTCATACGTCCCATCCCCTTTCCTCCATCCTGTATGGGCGTCCCTCCCTAGGGACTGGACCAGAACCTTTTCCACCCAAAAAATAACACTTTCCCTTTAAATGTATAGGCGTGTGGCCTTGGGAGAATGCGCTCCCCTAACCCTGCCCACCGGCGCCACACTTCAGTCCTCTTTTCCATGTCGACTGGAGCAGACCGCTTTCACCAGTGCTCCTGGGTGATGCCTCAAGCCTTGTAATTCCATAAGCTTTCCCTAATAAGTTTTTTTTTAATTTTGAGGTTTTGGGAACACCTTCCACCGGTGCCCTAGTTTGTCCCCAGCGCATGTTGTCCACATGGCTGGCTTCAGCAGGTGCCCTTCGTGCGATGGTTCCTTTCCCACCTCGGAACCACACGCACTCTGCTTCCGGTGCCTTGGAGAACACCATCAATGGGAAGGCTGCTCAGTGTGCAATGGTCTCACGCCCGGTCCCTCAGAAACAAGCTTGCCCGGTGGAGAGAGTTGTTCTCCAAGACTCTGCTGGAGAGCATTAAGGAATACATATTCAGGAACACCAATAAGGCAAGCGTACTCTTCTCAAAAGCACCCTGCAGGGGTGACTCCTTCCTGGGGAAGCCTGCTGATGGAAGGGGTCAGTCGGACCTTCGCACTGGCAGCAAAGGCACTGAGGCTCTTGTAGCTACTGGCCTAATGGCTGAAGGGGTCTAAGGGCCCCATCTGTTCCGCCGCGGAGCCTTCCGGCTCTGGTACCAGGACTCATCCCGAGGGGCTCAGCTCTCTTGCCAGGCACACGCCTAAGGGGGAGGGGGCTCCTACATGTTGTGCAGACAGCATTGTAGCGGCCCTATGGCTGAGGGCCAACTGCCTTCTGGGCCTACGCCTGAGGTGGAGGGTGGGGTAGATCGGTTGCATTCAGGCATGCAAGCCGTGCTCAGGTCTGCGCCCTCCATGGTTCCACGTGAGGAAGGCACAGACAAAATGTCGCGCGCAGACAAGATGGTGCCCAGGACAGAAGCCCGCCAACAGGGCGAACCGCAAAGGCTGCAAGCCTACGGCCAGGGCGGATAAGGGTCCTATGACTCTGGTTACGTGGACCACTTAAAACCAGACTTTCACGGGTCAAGCACGGGACCATGAGGGCATGTACTCGCTAGGTGGGGGCAGACAACAGGCCATTACTTCACCGCAGCCAGTGCATGATCGCACCCAGCGTGTTTGCGAGGATCATTGCTTCCAGTTTTTGACCTTTATGCAGTCCCCGCAGATGAGGGAACATCCTTAAATCATTCTTGAGATACTGCCGTCCACACCGACATCACAGCCGGTGCTTCCGCAGCCTGTACATCGTCCACCACGACCGTTGCCCATGCCTCCGGGAGTTGCGGTTGCAGTGCCTACACCTCCAGTTCCAGTGCTTGGGCCAACTCCAGCAGCAGAACTAACGCCTGCAGACCCAGGGACCCCATCTAACACCGATTAGGAGCAGCAGGACACTTCTTCTTCAGCGAGGGCCTTCCATGATAGGATCATTGACCTAGCTGAATACCTGGGCATACCTCAGCACCAGAAGGAGCTGGCGGAGTCGAGGATACTGCCGAAAGTACTTGCCATCAGTGCAGAATAAAGATCTACCTCCCACTGCAGAAGGAAGTGGATGCTCTGGCGAAGAAGGGATGACTCGAGCTCCACGTCTCTCAGCCAATAAATAAAAGGCTGGTTGCAAAATTCAGTCAGGTGGAGGGCGACACTCTGCTCTTATCAGTTTACCCCCAGCCACTGTCGTCGGTTATTGCGGTTGCCTCTATAAACGCCATGCTTCAGACCTCTGCCACAAGGACTTCAACTTCAGCACTACTGGGCAAGGGAGAAGAAATGTTTGAGGCCTACGGGAAGGTGTACTGGAATGCACGGCTTCACCTCAGGCAGGTCAACGCTGATGTCATCCTGGCAGCTGCTAACCAATGGCTGTGGAGGGAAATTGCAGACTTCCTCCTGGATATTTCAGCCCACATACAAGCCTCTTTCAAGGCAGGACTCGTCTAAGTGAAACTTCTGGCACAGGAGATCATGCAAGCCACAGTGGCGCACATAGATACCGCTAGCAGGGCAATCTGTGTGGCGACTGACATGCGAAGGAAGACATGGCTGAAGGCGACCAGATTCAACCCTGATGTTCAGGACAGAATCCTAGATCTGCCTTTCTAGGGAGTTGAATTGTTCCACTGACTAGGAACTTGATAACAAAGACTAGCTCGCAGATGGCCAAGTATCTGGCCATTCTCACCAAGCCAGCAGCCAAAACCTTCTCACAGGGCCACTCTTGATCAGACAAAGAATGATCCTTTGGCGGTTTCTGGGGTTTCCAGGACCACCAGGCCAGGCAACCAGACAGGTCGCCCAGCCAGAAGTCCTCGCACAAGGGCTTTTTTTCAGTCCCCCTCCCTGTCATCTGCCTCAGATCCAAAAAAGCAATACCGGCTCTTATCAGACCTACAGTACCCCAGTCAGGGGCAGACTGGCCCTGCACGGTCAAGCTTGGCACTCGCGTTTTACTAACTTGTGGGTGATTCCGGTAGTCTCCACAGGCTTCCAGCTTTCCCTGTGCGTCCCCCCCCCTTTCATCCCACAGATCAGGACTCCTTCACTCTTAGCAGAGATACATTTCCTTGTGGGAGGAAGGTGGTGGAATATGTTACTCTCCCTCAGCAGGGTCAGGGCTTTTACTCGTGCATCTTTCCCATTCAAAAGAATCAGGTGGGCATGCAAGTGGTCCTAGATATTTAATTCCTGTATCTGTACCTAAAATCTGCAGAAATTCAAAATGGTGACACCAGATCTTATAGCTGATGGGCTGTGCGGTGGGGACTGAACGTGCTCCCTGGACCTGAAGGATACATTTTGCATGTCCCCATAGTGCGGTCTCATCAGCCTTCTTTGGGTGCCGGGTCATGGGGTTGCACTTTCAATACAGGGTGCTACCGTTTGGCTTGAATTCAGCGCTGATGTTATTCCCAAGACTGAACTCGATGGCGGCCCTACTCAGGTCAGAGGGCCTCTATGTATATCCTTACCTCCACGACTGGTTAGTCTGAGGGGCTGAGGGGTGTCCCCGGAGCAAGTGAAGTACTCGGTGACCAGACTCATGACTACACTGTACGAACTGGGGTTCTTAATCAACTTCCAGACGTCTCAGCTCTGCCCTACACAAACCCTGGTGTTTTTGGGGCTGCTGTGGGATACTCCAAAGCAGAATGTGCTTCCCACGGGCAGAAGGTGGCAGCGATCCAATTCTTCCTTTGCTCACTTCCTGAGCAGAACAGTAACAATAGCCTGGTGGTACCAGCACCTGCTGGGAGTACTTGCGGCATGCATTCTGGCGATCCCTTACACCAGGCTGCGAATGAGGAGGCTGTAGCTTCATTTTCCGGTATCCTGGGACCAGGAGTCTGGTCATTAAGGAGCCCTGGTCACTTTACCGGCTCACCTACAGCAGGAAATCACATGGTGGGGGCAGGAGGCAAACCTCAGGGTGGGCAGAACATTCAGGCCCCCCTCTCTCGGATCATACCATAACTACGGACGCCTCACTGAACAGGTGGTGCGCTACCCTGGGGGACGTATTCTGTGCATGATCTGTGGTCTCGGACAAACAAAATCACATAAACTGGCTGGAAATGATGGCCATTTGGCTTGCACTTGAGGCATTTCTTGCGCTCATCAGGAGCAGTGCACTTTGCATTCGGACTGACAACTCTGCCTGCAAATATTAACTTAACGAGCAGGGGGCACCAGATACCTGCTGCTATGCAGACTGGCCCTCAGCATTTGCAGTGGGCGATTTGCGCAAGACATATGGATCTCAGCAGTGCACCTGCTGGGGGAATAGAACCAGGAGGTGGACAGTCAGTTGGGCACCGACGACGAGTGCCAGCTGAATGAGAGTCCTGTTTGCAACGGAGAGCAACTAGACTTGTCAGCAGTTTGCGTCCTGGGGGGGTGAGAGTGTGGCTCCCTCCGGGACACGCTTGTTACCCCTGGGACGGAATGTGGGCGTATGCGTTTCCTCCTACTCCGCTCATCCACAAGGTTGTTTGCAAGGTCAAGCAGTCTCAGCGGTTGCGTCACCTCCTCATACAGCCTCAGTGGCCGGCCAGCCCATGGATCTCAGACCTTTGGCAGTTGTCGGTCCAGCCAGATGTCCCTTTCCAGTTCAGGAAGGGCCTGCTCCTGGCGCAGCAGGAGGTGGGGGTGGTTCTTTACCCAGGCTCGGCAAGGCTAGCCCTAGCAGCCTGCTGCCTGAGCAGGTGACTCTCCAACATCTCTGGCTGTCTCGGGACACTCTAGAAATCATCCAGGGAATCAGGAGTCGAGCTACTCGAAAGCATTACAAAAGCAAATGGACCAGGTTCTGCTTCAAAATTGTCCTCCCACGTATTCCTCTTTTGATACATGTTGTCTTGCTTCAGCTGCTTCGGAAAAAGAATTTCGGCAGAGTGCACTGTGCGTCAATGGCGTTGATTCGATGTCCCCTGTCGAGGATGTCATCAAAGGCATATATTGCACGTGCAGCGCTCGTTGGCTTTAGTTCTATTAATCTGCGACAGCGATGGCTTTGTAGAAATATGGTGCGCTTCACATCTTGTGATATCTTAGTTGTACTTCGACATCAAGATGTCTTCGACACCGACTCCGAAGTCCGGTTTTAAAAAGTGTCAGGGTTGTGGATTGAAAATGTCCTGGACTGATCCGCACAATCTTTGTGGTGCTTCGAAGCGGACCATGACATCTCTGACTGCTCCAAGTGCCAGTCTGACTGGAAAGGCCTTGAGGGAACTGAAGGTAGGCAAAATCACTAAATCCTCTACCCGATCTGTGAAACCTTAGACTGACTAGTCTAAAGGCGACTCCTTGGAGGAAAAAAGCCAATCGGTCCGGGTCGGCGAGGAGGGGCTCACTCCAATCTTCGTCCTTTAAGTCGAACAGAAGGCACTGTAGGTCGCTTTCGTTGACTTAGTCGGATGCTTTCCCTGAAAGAGTTGCTTTTCCAACCAAGTAATCCACTCCGGCCGAGTGAAAGGTCTTCAGGGCTGAAATGCTTAAAATTTTCAAAAAAACAAAAGGTCCAAGCCATGCTTCTACCATGCCTTCGAAAGAAGCCGGGAAGGAAAGGTCTCGGCCTAAGTCTCATGCGCCCTCGAGCCCGGGACAAAGGCCTGATCCGCATTGTGTACCTGTAACATCGAAGGATCACTCGAGCCATTACCACAAGTCGAGGTCGTCGCCATCAACGCCTTTGCCGATGCCACTTTCGACGCCTGACAAATCCTCGATTTCTACATCGACACTAGCTACGCCATCTTTACCAGCTGTGCTGTCGACACCGAGCACCCCACTTAAACCAATGGCGCTGATGAGGAAAATCTTGACTACTACAGCGTAGAAGCCAATTCTGGCAAAACCCATAATTCCTGACACAACCTATGTTCCACTACCTAGGAAAGGTTTTTTTAAGTCTTCAATTTACGAAGAGGAGTAGTCTGATGAATCCCCATTGGGCCTACAATATGGTATGCCTAATGTACCAGTGTTTCATTGTGGCAAAGTCCAGTATGAGGGACCTTTATGATAATCTGCAGACTGCAAGTGGGGTTGATGCCTCACCTGAACTAGAGTTTGGGAAACCAGAGGCTGGGGAGCATACGGATGCATCCTACAGGCAACTCATTGATATTGAGATTTTATTTATATTGCACTCGTACACAAGTTTTCAGAGTGCGACAAGGCAAGGGAGGGCAACAGGGGAGAACAAAACTATTTTACTGGGCCCAGTGACATTGAGAACACGCAAGTGCATGGGAAAGGGAAAAGGGGAAAAGTACAGGGGGGGGGAGTGGAAAGTGCAGAGAATTATTTCAATATAATTATAAAATAATAAATAATAAAGACACTAAACGGTGGTAGTGCAGCCAGAAAGTGCTGAGCATAGCTGACGTGGTATGTCGGATAAGTGCAGGAGGTGGGGGACTGTATGGGTACAGATACAGACCCGAGGGCAAGGGGTGGCCCGGCGGCAGTGCAGGAGGGTGGCAGGGTGAGCAGGTGCCTGGGCCCGGAGGACAGAGGGTGGCTAGGTGAACAGTGCAGAGTGAAAAACTGATCAGGGGAGAAGGGGGGCAAAGGCCGAAGCAAAGACGAAGGTCTTGAGGTGCTTCCGGAACCAGAGATGGTTCTCAAGTTTCAGAGTGGAAGGGAGGCTGTTCCAAAGGGATGCCCCAGCCGAAGACCGAGATCTACCCCAAGCTTGTTTCTTTGTAAAACGACTGACATTTAGGGAGTTGGAGGTAGAGGAGTGAAGAGCTTGAGCGGGGAGGTATTTACGGAGGGGTAGTTGAAGGTATTTTGGACCCAGGCCCCAGAAAGCCTTGCAAAGGGCTTTGAATTTAATCCTTGCATGCTCAGAGAGCCAATGAAGGGATTTCAGAGCTGGAGAGATACGATCCCAGGGCTTGAGGCCAAGGACGTGTCTTGCAGTCCTGTGCTGGATTAGTTGTAAAGGGTGGAGCGTAGAGGCAAGTAGATTTAGAAAGAGGCTGTTACAATAGTCCAACCTTGAGAAAACCAGAGCTTGGGAGACGGTGAGCTTCTGGGGAAGGAGAGGAAGGGCAGAGTACCTCTGAGGAGGTGCAGTAGGAAGTTTGACTTTTTAGAGACATCCGAGATGTGGGCGGAGAAGGAAAGTGTGCAGTCAAAGATGACCCTGAGGTTCTTAGCCACACAGGTAGTGACAGGAGGAGGGCCAAGGGAGGCCAGCTAGATGTAAGGGGAAAAGATGGTGATGGTGTACCGATAAGGAGGATCTGTCTTGTTTGCATTTAGACAAAGATAGTTGGCGACACACCAATTTTAAATGGCAGTTAGGCAATGAGAGAGGAGGGAAGTAGGATGTGGCTGTGGGCAGCCTGAAGGTGATTTGAGTGTCGTCAGTGTAGCACTGGAAATATGATCAGAAAATGGCAACGCAGTGGGCAAGAGTTGCTAGGTATTGGTTGAAAAGCCAGGGGGAGTGGTTAGACCCCTGGGAACACCACAGGTAGAGAGGGAGATGGATGATGGGAAGGTCCCAAGTTGGACCTGGGATGGTCGATCAGAGAGGAAAGAGGTCAGCCAGGCCAGAGCCTGATCGGTGATGCCCAGGTTATCACAGACGGTTGAGCAGGGTGATGTGGTTGACTGTGTCGAAGGCAGAAGAGAGACTGAGTAGGATGAGGAAAGAGGGAATGTTATAGTCAAGGTTGGAGAGCAGATCTTAGCGGATGTTCAGGAGAGATGTTTCTGTGCTTCTGGCAGCTCTGAAGCTAGACTGGTGGTCATGGAGAGAACCGACAGAATCACAATGATGGTTTAGCTGAGAGATGGCCAACTTTTCAAGGTGTTTACCCAAAAAAGGGAGTAATGGAAATTGGGCGATAGTTAGCCGAACAAGTGCGATCAGCTGAGGGTTTCTTGAGAAGGGGATGCACAAGGGAGTGCTTCAGAGGGGAGGGGAAGGATCCAGAGGTAAAGGAAAGGTCGCAGAAATCAGCAAGGGCCTGGCGAGGGTATCAATGTTGTCCTTGATGGTTATAGAGGAACAGCGATGAACCTGTTTTGACGAGGTTTTCAAAGATCGGACTTGTCTAGCGACCTCATCGGGTGAGAAAAGAGGAAAGGATTGGAAAGTGGGTGGGAGGTAGCTGAGGGAGGGTCGGTAAGTGCAGACAGAGAGGGGCGGAGGAGAGGGTCGACTTGATTGTCCTGGGTTTCTGAGATAAAGTGAGTGGCAAGGGCATTGCAAAGAGCCTGGGAGGCAAGAGGTGGGCGGAGACTTGAGCAGTGTTGTCCAGCTTTTTGCAGATTTTAAAGAGTTCGACCAAGTTGTTAGATGCTGCAGAGACACAGGCTTGAATGTGGAATCATCTTGCTGAGGATAGAAAGCTTGTATTGCCTTTTGGAGGAGGCGACAGACCAGTTTGTCAGAGGATTAACATGAAGCCCTTCATTGCAGACAACTACTTGCTCTGGCAGCGGCCTTTAATAGTATGAATAATGTGCCTATAAAAGCTGCCGCCCTGATTACTGTAGCGCCCCCCTAACCCATACACTGAGTCCCAATTTGTGTGTCTATCATGGAACAGCTGTGGACTCGCAAACTTCCTTTGTTGGTGGGGCAATGCCAAATCCTTAAGTTACCCAGCTGTTGTTCTACTGCAGGAGACAATGCACGTGTCTCACTTTAATGTTGAAGGGTTTTTGTGTTAGTCTCAACCTGCTGATAGAGGGAAGAATCGGAGGCTCTCTGGTGGCCTTGCTATTCTTAACTCCTGCAAGCTAGTCTCAAACTTATTTATAGGGATGCTGTAGTGATGGCTGTTAGCTGATTTCTTGTCTTGAAGATGTGAAACCAATACTGATCTTATGTGTCCATTGGAATAAGGTGTTTACTCCTTACAATGAGATTGTAGGAATTCTTGATTTAATTTTAGAAGATGCTTTGGTCCGCCACGTCTGCGTTGAGGTCTTAGTGGGAGGAGAGTTCAACTCTTCCTGCTTATTTAATGGGCAAAGTTCTGGTCGGAAGTTGCGGTCTTCTGCTCTTACGGTCAGGAATGGTAAAAAATGGGTGGACTTTTTTCTAAACTGGGAAATTCAGGTGGTGGAAGTACGAGATAGTGTCCCCATATACATGGTCATGGGAGGGGGGGGGGGATGGGGAGCTGTCCTCGCATATTGACCATTTGTTTTCTGTCCACCTCTCTTTACAAATTCTGTGACCCTATTATAATCCAGGATCTAGGCTTTGGGGACATCATGCAATTTCACTCAAACTTAATTTTGATAATTGGATATATCTCAAATACAGTTCTTGAATTAGTGGAAACAGACAGACCTGGATTGTCTGTTGGATGGCCATCTTCAACTTGTTACCAGCTTATTCGGCTGATTAAAGATGATTCCATTCTAGTAAATGGGATGTTACTGATAAATAACGAACCTGCACATATGAATGCCCTCTTGACAAAGAGGATTAACTTCCACTTACTAGAATTGTGTAAGATGAGGGTTCCTGTCTATACACCCAAAATGCACAGGCAAACGTTTAATGTAGAGATCTTCAACTTAAAGAAACTCAGAAATGCAAAGCTTAGACACCTTTCAAGATCGAGTATCGACAGGGAAGTGTACTTTACTGTGACTTAAAAACGGGTATTCTCCAAAACTACAAAAATGCTCTCAAGAGCTTAAAGGTTAAGCTCTTTCAGAAAGATAACCAAAATATGATGTATTATCTGCTGAAAACCGATACCCGTAATATCTGGGCCATATTAAGGTCCATTGGTGTGGATAATGTTGGTCAAATAGAAAGTGCAATTGCAGCCTCAGTGGTTAAATCATATTAAATTAAAATACCAAATGCCTACCAAATTTGCTATGATAAAAAAAATCGGATTATAAAAACATTTGGATAGCCAGTTCTCCTTGGTCCTTTGATATTGTTAGGGCAATTATAAAGTTAAAGGCATCTAGAGCTGTCGGTTGAAGGCAAGCGTCCCCAGATAGTATGACCCTCCCCGCAATGAGAGGCAATAATGGACGCTTCCCATGAATGGGAATAAGGCTAGGACCAAGTGCGGGTGAGCTCAAGAGAAGTTTTATCTAAGTCAAATAGGGCATGCAAAGAACTCTGCAAACTCCGAGAGCACTCTGTCTGACCATAGCAAAGACAGGCGTTTATATTTACAAAGTGTCATAGGCACCTACACACTATAGGGGGCACATGTACACGGGGATTGGGTTGCGTCGACTAACTATATTTGCAGCTGTGATGCGTCGCTTCGTGGTTGGTGGACACCGCCTGGTGCCAACGTGGGGTGGGCAGGTCAGCTGGGCTCATCCGGGAGGTGCTGTCCGATCAGACGTGGTCAGTGACATTGATGGACGTCTTTCTTGGCTTTCTGCCCTAAGGGCCATGCACACCCCATTCATTCAATGCTGCAATGTCAGTTGTCCTGTAAATCCTACAATAGGTTATTCTACAGGTTAATACAACACAGGAGGAATACGCATTAGGTGGGATACTTTGGCGATACATCAATACAGGGTTGTTGTTATCCTGTTGACTAGGTATCATAGGCCACGGGGTCTGGTCTCAGGGCAAGGGGTAGGCTGTCCGAGCTTTGGGTCTCGTTGGAAGTAATGACGGATGCTTTTACACAATGTTGCTGCAATATTGGGTGTCGTCTTTTACAAGCTACATTAATCTGGGGTGAACTGGTGGGTCGTGGGACCTATGAGGGGGCACCTCTGGCCTCTGTTTATGGTTGGATTTTGCTGCTGGGCTGTAAATAATTCAGGTGGCTGTTCGTGGCTATGTGAGCTGCGGGGGAATCATGAATGCTTGAAGCGGCTCCAGCCGAATTGGGAGGTGAGGCGGTGTAGCTCGGGCCTTTGCTTTCTTTGGCAGGCTTCAATGGGAAGGGAGGGGAGGTGGCCTTGGATATGCCCGCGATGATATTCTTCTCGCAAGCTGCAAATTGTATTGAATTGCATTGAAAACAAAGGGATTTGTATAATGTTATAAGGTATAATGTACAATATAAAATGGCTAAAGGGTTACACGTCTATAATCTTTGTATCAGCGCATAGTCATTTCTGAACACGTTAACTATATCAACAGTTTCATTAGTCACTACAGGGTAAGTATTTGCAAGATTAGCAGCTCTAGCATCACATTGTAAACCTGATACGTGAGGTAGCATTAGGGTTGGTGGAGCACGCAGGAGCAACAGACCAATACAGTTGACAGCAGTAATACACGTTAAACTCGTACATTTACATTTGATGGTATTCTACATATCTCAATAAACAATTTTCATGAGCTCAAAATACTCTCGCGCTTATGTTCCTTTGCACTCTAGCAGCATCAGGGTAGTCATGGCATAAGGACTTGATATCACTCTTTACATTACCCCTAGCGAAGAACATAGTAGGGGGCCAGGGGCACTGAGTTGGGTGCACATAACTGAGGGGGTATGAGCATCGTGACCATGTTGTCACATAACACATTCGTCTATTTGTACAGTGTTTGTGGATTTTTAACACGGGGTCGTGCTATATATATATATTTCTGAGGCTTGTGGAATCTGCTTAGATCACATGCTGTGCATAGGCCGACATCTAGTGGAAGCTGCGGAGTATTACAGTTTGTTTTTCGAAACTTGGAAATGGGCGTCGACACAGAGCGTGCCAGTAATACTATCCCTAGTGTGACGTCCACTGTACCCAAGATCCCTCACGCGTCTAGGATCCTCAGATTGTTTTTTTCCGCCATACTGGTCAGAAGCATTTTGCGGAGTCCCCTGGCCTTAGCCATACTTTTGCTAAAATATAAAATAGTAATCTATTGACATCCTTCCCCACCCCAACGTCGAACTTCGACACTCGACGCTGGCTGGAGAAGAAATCGACCGTCGGCTGCTACACGACGGATTTGGGCCTCGGAAGGCCGCTGGCCTCGGCCCGGGCCTCGGAAGGCCGCTGGCCTCGGCCCGGGCCTGGTAGGCCGCTGGCCTCGGCCCTGCAAGTAGGGAGAGTGGGGGGTGGTACATACTCTTCACTCTTGGTATATAGGTACACCTTATACATTTCCTACACTTAACAGCCCCTGCCTCAAGGTGCGTATGGAGGGTACCACTTTTCAATTCTGCCCAAGTGCAATCGCAAATACCCTTGGGTCGACAGGCACGCCACGTGCAATCTCTGCTTGCCGAGGGACCACCCCGAAGTGAACTGCAGAGCGTGTAGTAGGTTTAAACCTAAGACACTTAAGGACCGTTCGACGAAGCGTTGGGCCCACCACGCCAGGCAGGCGGCCATGGCAGCGGAGGGCGCCTTCAGCGATGGCAGCGACGCCGTACTTTCGGACGGCGAGGGCATTACGGCGTCAAAAGACAGCCGAGCGCAAGTCCCCGACCTCGGAAGGTCGTCCAGCAGGGCGGCTATGGGGAAGACCCCCGGCGACACAAGCGCTTCACATACTACACACAATAAACACACTAAGTCCAACCGAGACTCGACGACGTCGAGTTCTCTGAAAGAGGCACAGACAGAACGGTCCGATTCGGTGTCCTCTGGGCGCTCTCGATCAAGATCGCCGCATGACTCCAGGCAATCATCCACTCTTGCCAAGAGTGCCTCGCTCCCTAGGCTAACAGAAGTTCAATCGTCGGAAGACGAAGACGACTTCCACCCCCAGGCCGCGCTCCAGGAGTCGGAGCCCGCAATTAAAGCCAGCGAGGCCCCACGCTCGAAGGACAGGGACACCTCTCCCGATCCTCGACGCCAGGCGTTGAAAAACTCCGGAGCCACTAAGGGACAGGGAAAACATTTTTCTACGCACGGGGAGGGGGGAAAACAGCAGAAGAAACTACCTGTACATTCTTCCACACCTGTGAAACACTCCACCCCCGCCCCCCCCCCCCCCAAACAGACAGACAAACCCAGGTCTGCTGATAGGTCCACAACCAGCAAAGCTACTCAAGATAAATCCCATAGACTTGCTGAGAGAGTCATTCCCAGTTCCAGAAAATGGTCCAGTGAAGACATAGATAGGGTCATGTCAAGAATGTCTTCTTTGGCTGATTTTTATGATAAAAATCCAGAACATTTCCTCTCGTATGATCCACAAGGGGCCACACCCTCAGGCTCTACTGATCCTATCCCCCCGAGTAAGAAGGCCCGGTTTGAAACCCCGATGAGGTCTGAACCCTTCGAGGTACAACCTTACTTAACTCCATACTCACGGTATCAAGGAGAGGCTTCCTTTTGTGAAGACCAAGAATTTGGTATGATAGGAGAGCAAACCGGGACGGGCTACTATGGGGATGATGAGGACCAGGAAGAAGAGGATGACCCGGAAACATACAGAGTCGATTCCCCGGTAGAGAACGAAGCCCCGGTTACCGACTCCCCGGTCGATAACCAACCCCTCCTAAATGAGGTTCTCGCTCGCGCAGCAGAACATTTCCACATTGACACCCACGGTGTACAGGAGGAAAGGGACTTCGCAGAAGAGTTAGTGGGAGAAAGGAGGCCTGTTGCCCAGACCATCCCTATCCTTAAATCCATTCAGCGGAGAATAGATCCGTCCCTGGTGAACCCAAACCTCACCAGAGCAGTCAATCCCAGGGTTGAAAAACTTTTCAGGGCGGCACAGTCTGACCCTCTCTATATAAGAGGACATCTGAAGCCAGACTCCCTAGTTGTCACCAACACTCGTAAGAGGGCTGGGACACCCTTGTCTTCGTCAGAAGCTCCTCCCGACAAGGAGAGCAAAAAACTATATGGTTTAGGCAGGAAGGTAGCCTCAACGTCCGCCTATCAAGCAAGGATTGCTAACTCCACCACCCTGTTGGCCAGCTACAACTGCCATCAGTGGGAAGAAGTCGCGGCTCTCATAGCCTCTGCTCCTGAACCGTTAAAGGGCCAATTAGCTCGGATTTCCGCAGAGGGTAGAGCCGTGTCTGGTTGCATTTTGAAAGCAACCTTCGACGCCGCGGACAACGCAGGCAGATTGATAGCAGAAGGTACTAGAGACATGAGTGGTTACGGCAGTCTGGTTTTAAGGCAGAAAAACAGGCATCATTGTTGGACAAACCGGTGGAAGCCGATCTGTTGTTTGGTAAGGCAGTCGAAGACGCACTGAAAAATGCCAAGGACGAATACGAGACGCTCCAGTCCAATAAACCCCCTAACCAGAGAGGGAATAGTAATTTTCGTCGCCCACGCGGCCAAAATTCCCAGAGGATCTAACTATTCCCAGGGGCAGGGTACACAGTGGAACAACAACCAACAGTCTACCCAGGGTTACGGCAGAGGTAATAGGAGAGGTCGTGGTAAAGGCAGAGGCAGCCCCAGCATAGGAGGCGGCACGCCTCCACCAAAGCAGTGACGCTCAGTTCAGGGTCCCTTCTCACGCAACTCCAGTAGGGGGACGCATTTCAAACTTCACCCAGGCTTGGGAAGGGATCACATCAGACAGATGGGTGCTGTCAACAGTATCCACAGGATATTGTATAGAGCTACTGCAGCATCCCCGGAACCAACCTCCACGACAAAGAGTACACTCCTTAGAACATCAGAAGATTCTCCTCGAGGAGATCGCCATTCTTCTACAAAAGGACGCAATAGAACTCGTCCCGGGACACCAGGTAAACAAGGGTATTTATTCAACTTACTTCCTTGTGCCAAAGAAAGACTTGACAATGCGCCCAGTATTGGACTTACGGCCTGCCAACAAGTATGTCAAGCCCCAAAAATTTCGTATGACCACGCTACAGGAGGTAATCCCCCTCCTAAAAAAGGGGGATTACATGGCAACTTTGGATATGAAAGATGCTTATTTTCATATTTCCATGTTCCCAGCGCACAGAAAGTACTTGCGCTTCAAGGTGGGCAGTCGCCACTACCAATTCAAGGTACTGCCCTTCGGGATAGCTTCAGCACCAAGGGTATTCACCAAGGTACTGGCGGTGGCGGCTGCACACCTACGCAGGGAGGCAATCCCAGTGTACCCTTATCTGGACGACTGGCTCATAACGGGGGAAACCCCAGGAATTTGCAGGACAAACATTCAAAGGACTATCGACCTCCTACACGAGTTAGGCTTCTCAATCAACGAGAAGAAGTCAAGCCTGGTGCCAAGCACCTCAAAACAATTCCTAGGAGCAATCCTGGACACCCAGGAGGGGTTGACCTTTCCTTCAGAAGAAAGAATTCGGAATATACTACTGCAAATTCCGCATCATCAGTCAGGTCAACAAATAACGGTACGCAAAGCAATGCGTTTACTGGGCATGATGGCGTCATGCATTTACCTGGTCCCCCACGTGTGCCTGCGCATGCGTCCCATGCAGGAATGGTTGCCGAAACAGTGGTCTCAGGCAAGTGGTCAGTGGGACGATCTAGTGGTCATTTCGCCAACACTGGTACAAAGCCTTCACTGGTGGACAAGAGAGAATCTCGCACAGGGGAAACCCTTTTACGTTCCCGAAGTACAGGCAGTAGTCACTACAGATGCATGTCTGACAGGGTGGGGAGCTCACCATCTCCACCACACAGCTCAGGGTCTCTGGTCTCACTCAGTGGCCAAGAACCACATCAACCTGCTAGAGCTTCTGGCAGTATTCAGAGCGCTTCAGGCGTTCGAGCCCCATCTACTAAACCTGTCAGTGCAAATCCGGACGGACAGCACTACAGCCATGTTCTACCTGAACAAGCAAGGAGGGACTCGCTCGCCAAATCTGTCCAAGCTTGCCCAGAAAATCTGGATATGGGCACTCAGACGGAACATCTTCCTGTCATCACAACATGTTCCAGGGGAGCTCAATTCCCTAGCGGATGCTCTGAGCAGAGACTCCCTCCCAGAGGAACACGAATGGGTTCTTCACAGAGCGGTTGTAGAAGATCTCTTCTCTCAGTGGGGTTTCCCCACTATAGACTTATTCGCCACAAGCGAAAACAGACAATGCCCAGGATTTGCATCCAGGTTCCCCCAACCAGACTCCCAGGGGAACGCCCTGTGGATGAACTGGTCAGGGATGTTTGCGTACGCTTTTCCACCAACTCCTCATCAGGAAAGTGGTGAACAAGATGAACAGGGAATCGATGACGCTCGTCCTAGTTGCTCCCATGTGGGCAAGACAACCGTGGTTCCCACACCTACGCAGGATGGCGGTGTGCGAGCCCATCAGACTTCCAGCCTGGTACAACCTACTGTCCCAGCACCAAGGTCAAACAGTGCACCAGCAACCCAACTCAATGAACCTGGCAGCATGGCTCCTGAGGTCATAGAGTTTGGACACCTCAATTTGCCACAGAGGTGTATGGACATCCTAAAGGAATCTAGGAAACCAAACACAAGGCACTGTTACTTTGACAAATGGAAGAGGTTCGTTATCTGGTGCCAGAGTAGACAAATCAACCCAGTTGATTGCACTCCTTCCACTATTGTTACATACATGCTCCACCTGCTAGATGCAGGATTGGTTTTTAACTCACTGAAAGTACACCTGGCAGCCCTTTCGGCTTACACCACTTCCCATAGCAAGGTTTCGTGGTGGAAAGTACCAGTAGTTAAAGCCTTCATGGAAGGAGTAAAGAGACTTCACCCTCCTATTTCAAACCCACCACCAGAGTTGGACCTTAATGTGGTGCTAGCCAAGCTCATGGGCCCCCATTTCGAACCCATGCATAAAAGCAGTCTCAAACACCTGACTTATAAAACGGCCTTCTTAGTAGCTATTACTTCTATAAGAAGGGTCAGTGAAATTCAGGCTCTGTCAGTGCAGGATCCCTTCTTTATTATCCATAAAGACAAACTGGTTTTACGCACACACCCTACGTTCTCACCTAAATTTATATCAAAATTCCATGTAAACCAGTCCATCGAGCTTCCGGCTTTCTTCCAGAACCCGCAAAGCTCGGCTGAGGTGAAACTACACACCCTAGATGTGCGTAGGGCGGTCCTCTACTATGTAAATAAAACAAGACCGCTAAGGAAAACAGATCAACTGTTTGTCTCCGTAGCTACAGGCAGAGAGGGATCGCGTCTCTAAAGGTGCCATCTCGAAGTGGATTATTAACTGTATCCAGCTGTGTTACTCACTCTCTGAAAAGACTCTGCCTTTTACGCCAGGGGCCCACTCTACTAGAGGCATTGGGGCCACTCTGGCTTTCATTGCAAATGTACCCCTTGACACCATTTGCAAAGCAGCTACTTGGAGCTCTATTCACACTTTTACTCAGCATTACTGCATTGACACCCATTCCAAGGCAGATACACAAGTGGGACAAGCGGTTCTAAGACACTTATTTGCTCATGACCCTTCTCACATCCCACCTCCTTCTGGTACTGCTCGCTAATCTATGCACAGCATGTGATCTAAGCAGATTCCACAAGCCTCAGAAGGGATACATTACTCACCGTAATCGTATTTCTGATGCTTGTATCTGCTTAGATTCACATGCGACCTCCCCTCCGAGAGAAGGCGCATGATTGCTTGTAGTCTTACCTTTCTGTCTATCTGCTTGGATTATCTGTACTCGCGCTACTCCTCATGCTACCTCATGTCAGAAAAAATACAATCTGAGGATCCTAGACGCGTGAGGGATCTTGGGTACAGTGGACGTCACACTAGGGATAGTATTACTGGCACGCCCTGTGTCGACGCCCATTTTCGAGTTTTGAAAAACAAACTGTAATACTCCGCAGCTTCCACTAGATGTCGGCCTATGCACAGCATGTGAATCTAAGCAGATACAAGCATCAGAAATACGATTACGGTGAGTAATGTATCCCATATATATATATATATATATATATATAAACAGTTTCTTGGTGTGGGATTGAGGCTTTTGTTTCATCGAGGACGGTTTAGTTATTTTCCAAGCCAGCCCCGCTGCCCGGATCACGCTGAGGATAATGATGCACTGCGGAAGGTGAAAGATACACTGTTTGCTCTAACACTAGTTTGTGTACGACTGTTCGTGGGAACAGGCTTTCAGCGGGTCTGCCAGGGAGCGGAGGCAACAGGGTAGGCGAGGATTCTCTGAAGGTGGGGGCCGTGCTGCATCGCACGAGGAATCATTTCTTAAGATGGCGTTTTGGTTTTCAAAATGGTTTCCAGGATCTAACCTAATACAGTACGTTTGATCCATGTGTCGGCCAGTGGTCCACCCCCCACATGGGCCCTGGTGGCAGGGGGTCCCCTGACGAGCCATAGAAATCACAAGGAGGGGATTGTGGGGGAGAGGGGTCTCTTTGACCTGTCCTCCCATACACGGTCCGGATGGAATTCCACCCACACCTCCGTGTACCATTCACGTTCCCGCGGTTCTGATTGTTGTGTGCCATAATCTGTCTATTATATCCCCATTGCGGTATACCGGCACCATCTGGTATTTAGGCCCAGCCTCTTCGCCTGTTTGCACTTGAACCTCCTGCATAGCTTGCACTGTGCCTCGAGCATTGCCCATTGTCACCATCATCAATGTACCATTTGGAACTGCGCCTGCACAACATCGAAGGCCCATCTGGCACACACAAAAGATTAAAAGAAAAAACACTACTGTGGGCATTAGTAGTTTAACAGTCATTTCCAACCATGATGGGACCCAGGAGAAGAGGTTGTCGAACCACGTGCTTGCTTCTGCCCCACCTTCTGTTTTCATTCTTTCTCCTAGGCTGTGCACTGCTGCGATCACGTGGGACAATGTACCATTGTCTGCGTCTTCAGAAGGTACGAAAGTGCAACATGCACTTCCAAATTTTCGGCAAACACCTCCGTCCATTGCTGTTAATAGGTCTACAGGTCTTGTCAGGTTTGGGTTGACAAGGGATGGTGCTATTCTGCGTTGAACAGATTTTAGGATGGGAATGGTCTGGGCTACTGGCTTCCTTTCCCCTATTAGTTCTTCCGCAAAGTCCCTTTCTTCCTGGGCACCTTGTGTGTCTATGTGGAAGTGGTTAGCTGCCCGAAAGAGCAGTTCATTCAGGAGGGGCTGATTATCTATCGGGGAATCAGACACTGGGGCTTCCCTTTCGACTGGTGAGTCCATTCTGAAAATATCTGGGCTATTTTCTGGCTCATCCTCGTCTTCGTCTTCGCCGTAATAATCTGATCCTGCAGGATCTTCTGGCGTGTCAATTTCCTGACCTTCTATAAGGGAAGAGTTTCCTTGGTCTGTAGGGAAGAGGTAAGAATAGGGTTGGACCTCGATGGGGTCTAAAGGCCTAAATGGTGTCTCGACCCGGGGTCTTTTATTTGAGGGGATAGGGTCCCTTGACCCTGAGGGAGAATCTTCCTGAGGGTTTAAAGCTATGAGTTGTTCAGGGTGTCTTTCTGAAAAAATTCGCCAAGGAAGACATCCTTGACATTACTCTGTCAATGTCCTCGCATGACCAGAGTTTTGAGCTTGGGGTGACCTTGCTGGGACTTTCTATGGATTGGCCCTGAGAAGACTTGGTCAGTTCTTTTGTAGTGGAGGACTGCAAGGGTTGTTTCCTTTGCTGTTTACCCCCTTCCCCGTGGGTGGAAGTGTGTTTCCCCTTTCCCTTATCTTTCGACGCCTGGCGTCGAGGATCGGAGGTGGAATCCCTGTCTTTCGAACTAGCCTTCGAAACTGGGCCCTCTTTACTCCCAAGTGATGTACCCTTTTCCTGGGGTGCAGGCTGGGGGTGGAAGTCGTGTTCGTCTCCGGACGAATGATCTTCCGGGATATTAATGGTCGAGGCACTCTGTGCAAGTGTGGAGGCTTGCCTGACGTCGTGCGGCGACCTCGACCGGGACCGCCCAGAGGACGTCCTTTCGGACCGCTCCTTCTGTGCCTCTTTCCGAGGTTTCGACGACGTCGAATCTCGGGTGGATTTTTTGTGTTTAGCGTGTGTATGTGTAACGCTTTTGTCGCCGGGGGACTTCCCCATAGTCGCCGGGACGGACGACCTTCCGAGGCCGGGGACGTGCGTTCGGCTGTCTTTCGACGCCTTGGTGCCCTCGCCGTCCGAAAGTTCGGCGTCGCTGCCGTCGCTGAAGGTACCCTCCGCCTCCATAGCTGCTAGCTTGGCGTGGTGGGCCCAACGCTTGGTGGAGCGGTCCTTAAGAGTTTTGGCCTTAAACCTACTACAGGCCCTGCAACCCGTCTCGGGGTGGTCTCTGGGTAGGCAAAGGTTGCACGTAGCGTGCTTATCTACCCAAGGGTATTTCTTATTACACTTGGGGCAAAACTGAAAGGGCGTACCCTCCATACGCGCCTGTGGGCAGCGGGCAAGTGTGTGTAGGTAATAAGGTGTCGAGTGTGGAAGTGTACCACCCCCACTCTCCCTACTTGTAGGGCCGAGGCCAGCGGCCCAGGCCCGAGCCGAGGCGGAAGCCTCAAGGCCCAATCCGTCGGGTATTCGACGTTGATCTCCTCCCCGGTTCGGCGTCGAGATGTTGATCGACGAAAGGTTGGTCAAACGGGGCAAATTAGAATTAGTTTAGAGTGAAAATATGGCAAAGCCAGGGAACTCCGATGAAGTGCTTCCGACCAGAATGGCGGAAAAAAACAATCTGGGGATCCTAGACGCGTGAGGGATCATGGGTAAAGGGGACGTCACACTAGGGATAGTATTACTAGCACGCCCTGTGTCGACGCCCATTTTTCGACTTCGAAAAACAAACTGTAATACTCCGCAGCTTCCACTAGATGTCGGCCTATGCACAGCATGTGAATCTAAGCAGATACAAGCATCAGAAATACGATTACGGTGAGTAATGTATCCCATATATAAACAGTTTCTTGGTGTGGGATTGAGGCTTTTGTTTCATCGAGGACGGTTTAGTTATTTTCCAAGCCAGCCCCGCTGCCCGGATCACGCTGAGGATAATGATGCACTGCGGAAGGTGAAAGATACACTGTTTGCTCTAACACTAGTTTGTGTACGACTGTTCGTGGGAACAGGCTTTCAGCGGGTCTGCCAGGGAGCGGAGGCAACAGGGTAGGCGAGGATTCTCTGAAGGTGGGGGCCGTGCTGCATCGCACGAGGAATCATTTCTTAAGATGGCGTTTTGGTTTTCAAAATGGTTTCCAGGATCTAACCTAATACAGTACGTTTGATCCATGTGTCGGCCAGTGGTCCACCCCCCACATGGGCCCTGGTGGCAGGGGGTCCCCTGACGAGCCATAGAAATCACAAGGAGGGGATTGTGGGGGAGAGGGGTCTCTTTGACCTGTCCTCCCATACACGGTCCGGATGGAATTCCACCCACACCTCCGTGTACCATTCACGTTCCCGCGGTTCTGATTGTTGTGTGCCATAATCTGTCTATTATATCCCCATTGCGGTATACCGGCACCATCTGGTATTTAGGCCCAGCCTCTTCGCCTGTTTGCACTTGAACCTCCTGCATAGCTTGCACTGTGCCTCGAGCATTGCCCATTGTCACCATCATCAATGTACCATTTGGAACTGCGCCTGCACAACATCGAAGGCCCATCTGGCACACACAAAAGATTAAAAGAAAAAACACTACTGTGGGCATTAGTAGTTTAACAGTCATTTCCAACCATGATGGGACCCAGGAGAAGAGGTTGTCGAACCACGTGCTTGCTTCTGCCCCACCTTCTGTTTTCATTCTTTCTCCTAGGCTGTGCACTGCTGCGATCACGTGGGACAATGTACCATTGTCTGCGTCTTCAGAAGGTACGAAAGTGAAACATGCACTTCCAAATTTTCGGCAAACACCTCCGTCCATTGCTGTTAATAGGTCTAGGACATACCTATTTTGCATTGTCATTAGCCGCAGGGCTCTCAACTCTACCTTGATCACGTTGATACCTTCTTCAGTGTCGTTTGCTAACTGGATTAGCTCCCAGCGTGTTATTTGGAGCCACTTAGCATTTTCCCATGCCTGAATGCTTGGAATGAGTGAGGAAAAGAAAGTCTCTGCAGAGCTAAACAATAGATAGCTGTCTGGGATCTGTGCCAATTGTTCTGAAGATGCTTTGGATATGGAGTTTGATGATCGCCTGTTTCAGGACAGCATTTCTTCCTTGATGCCAGAGGATAAAACATACATTTGCGGTTCTTCTGTTGGTTGGGCCTTGTTTTCACGGAGGGTGTCTTGCCCTTTCCTGCCCCCACCAATGTGGCTCTCTGGTATGACCATTAGTGCTGAATCTAGTGTGGCCAATGAGCAACTGCCGCTCCATGATTGTGGGAGATGCAAGTATGCCTGGCGGCTACACACCCAGTAGGTGTCCATGAGTGCTGCTGTCCCCTTCCTCATGTCTGGGATGGTGAGAGTCCTGTTGCAGTCTGTTTGTTCCCATTGCGGTCTTTCCTTCCCCCCTGGAAGCATAGTTCATATGTTATTTCTTTCTGCAGTTTGAACGGTTTTTCAATGGCAGTTACCCATGTTAATTTTGTGATGTGCTCCTTCCAGATGGGTGTACATGTTCTTTCGATCCACTGCAGATTTTCAGGCGACACTCCTTGCAGCGCCTCAGCTTTGCATGTAACTTCTTCGTCTTTCCATCTGTTGTCTGTGAATAATATCCCCTTTATTACAAAAAATGGTTCTTTAAGGCATATTATGCCTTCCACTTTCGGGTAGCATGTTTTCTCGTTCTGCAGCATGCTAAAAGTTATTTCGTGTGCCTGAAAGGTGTTTTTAATTCTGCACAACGTAAGATGAAGGAGAGATTGGGCATTTATCAGAGGCAATTCTTTTGGTAGCAACACCTTGGGTGTTCCTGAGGCTTGTGGGATAAGGGAGCAGACATAGCAACTCATTTGTTGTTTGCTTGGCGGTTGCGCTCATGTCCGCATACCATTTATTAGTCTGGTGAGGGTGTCTTGGATCTTCCATTTGATCTAAACCCATCCCATGATACTCGTCATACGTCCTACTTCCCACCTCCCTTTTCCTTCCATTATATCTAAGATATCTCGTTGCTTCACGGGCGAAGTGTAAGCTATACCCCCCTTTTCCCACACCCCCCTCTTTCCATTCATCATATAGGGATGCAAACTTTTCTGCCATCTTTTTGTTCTCCTCTTTTATTCTATGATATAATGTGCTGGCTGCTGTAGGGGTGATTACCTGTGTGGGCGGGGTCGTGGGGGTTTTGTAAAGCCACGATATGATAGAAGGGTTGCGGTCATTTAGGCTGTGGGCATTGTAGTCGGAGACATTTGGCAGGGGAGTTATGCTAACATTAATTTCAGTACTGCTTTTCTTGGAATGGTTGATTGTTTTGGGCGGTTTCGCGTTATACCCCCATACAAGCTGGTATCCGTTCCATACCAAAAAAATCACCACCTTTTGGCCTTTCTGTTACATTTCCACTTGTCATATTACTCCTGTTTCCCCCTCCTCCCTCATTTATCTCGACAGAGATGAATGCTATGAACCAATAAGTACTTATGCCTACCAGTATCACAAAAAAATACGATGCATACAGACAGTCCACATTCATACGAATATCTACAACTTTTTACTATAGCATCTCTACATCTTGATATTCTATTGCTATCCGTTGCGGGCTGCCCATTTGTTGCCATGGTTGTTCCTTTTTAAAACCTAAAAGTGCATTAAGTATATACATGTCAACATTTTCTCTTTGTGCTGTATCCACCAGACATGTATAGTGTGAGATAGAGGGAGAGCGAGGGGATGGGTGCAAAGAGAAAGAGCGAGAGAGACATTTTCTCATTCATATTTGATCACTTTTTCCATTCCAATCGTTAATGTTATTCAGTTATCTTTGTCTCGTACCTGTAATTCAATTTCTTTGTTAGCATATTAAGACACTTCTTTTTATCTGCACCTTTTCATTTGACATTTTCATTTTTATCCTTTGCTGTTGTCTGTGCCTCCTCATTCACTTCCTCCTGAATATTATTGTATGCCCTCCGTACATAGGTTAAATGTATCCAGTACCTTAGTCTTTTAACTTTGACTGCTGTGGGAGTACAAAAGACTACCTTGTATGGGCCATGGAATCTTGGGACACTCCACCTGCGCACAAAACTTCTAACATAAATAAAATCACCTGGCATCAATTGTCCTTGGGGACCCTGTTCCACAAATGACACAGCTGTGTTTCCCTCTTCTCTTGTAAATGGCAGTGAAAGTTGTCTTGAGATTGCACGCGCCGCCCTAGTCAGTTTTTTCAAGTAATCAGTAAACTCATCTCCTAATATCGTGGCGCTTCTATGTGCATCTGAGTGTCTACGCAGCGGAGAATGTGCTGTGTGCATTCTTTTCCCCGTCACAATTTTGTGCAGAGACGAGTGGTGGTCCTTACTTGGCTGGTTCCTCAGTTCGAATAGTGCAAGGGGTAAACAATACACCCAGTTCTTTTTGAGTGAGAAGCATAGTTTAGACAATCTTCCTTTTAACAGGCCGTTGATCTTCTCGACAACGCCATTACTTTGAGGGTGATAAATCGAGCAAAGCTTATGTTTAATCCCCAACAATGCAGTAACTTCCTTGAACAGTTCGTTCACAAAATGAGTGCCGTTGTCTGAGCGAATCACGTCGCAAATTCCCCAGTGCCGGAATACTTCTCTCACTAGGAACTTTGCGGCGCACTTAGCATCAGGGTGTGCACATGGACCAGCCTCAACCCACCTAGAGAATGGACATACAACTACTATCATGTAGCGTGCCCCATTACATCCTTCCCCCATGTCTGCGTAATCAATATGTAGTTCCTGGAAGGGCCCTGTGGGTTTTGGAATCGTCCGTCTGAGTGTCCGTAATGTCATCCCAGAATTGTATCTGACACGTTGTGCACTCCATTGCTAATTTTGATATATGTTCCTGGAGCCCTGGCACGAACCAATCTTCCTGTATCTCTGCTGCTATGTGTTTGGCATTGTGTGCTGGAAAGTGTAACTGCTGGAATGCTATCTCCAACAATTTAATGGGCATCACCACTTTACCTGTGTTATTTTGGCGCCATAGTAAATCTGTTGCCGACTGGCTGCAACCCCTTTTTTCCCACAATGCTTTTTCTTCACTACTTGCTCCTTCCTGCAACTCTAGTATTTGCGATATGGGCATGGCATTGTATCTTTCTGGTAGTTCCTCACTCGCTTGTTGCTGCAACATGTACTCACCTGCAGCTTCCTTTTGAAAGTATGACGCCTCTTTGGTGGCTGTGTCCGCTGCCGCGTTTCCCAAAGATACAATGTATGTGTTAGATGTTTGGTCTTGGCACTTGACGATCGCCACCATTGTAGGTTCTTTCAGCGCCTCGATTAATTCCTGTAGCAGTTTGGCATGTTGTACTGGTGTTCCATCCGCCCTGCGAAACCCTCTCCGCCCCCATCAGACCAGACCACCGTGTACTGTTGTAGTCATGTATGCTGAATCTGTGTATATTGTGACTGTGCATCCCTTGGCTGCACGTAATGCTTCAATTAGGGCAACAAGTTCTGCTGCTTGTGCGGAAAAGTGTGATGGCAGGCGATACTGTACTAGCACTTCGTACTCTCCTTCTTTTAATCTCACTACCGCCATTCCTACATGTTTTTCACCTGTGTCCATGTCAATTGATGCTGATCCATCTAGAAAGTACACTTCTCCTTCCGTTAGGGCATTTCCACCGGGCCTTCTCCCTGTTCTCCTGTGTATGTTGCACAATCGTGCTCTTGCATGTCTTTTATTGTACATGGTTCTGTGATGAATGTTGCTGGGTTTACTGTTCTGCACCTTACTATGTGGATGTTGGCGCTGGATAATATCTCGTACGCCGTTGCTCGCTGTGTTAGTGTGCTTTTTGATCTTTCCAGTATTGCGAAAAGGGAGTGTTCCACATATAATGTAACCGAGCAACCTATTACTATAGTGGCACTTTTCTCAATTGCGAACGCAGCGGCAGCAAGAGACTGTTCGCACGCGAAGTGGCCTTGCATAACTGCGTCTAGTGTGCCACTGTAGTAAGCCAATGGTTTGTGTCCCATGGATGTCTTTTGTGTCAGAAATGCTGTCATTAGTGTTCCCTTGCAGTGGGAAAACACGTAAAATTTGCGCTCATAGTCCGGGTTGGCGAGTACTGGGGCGCTTGAAATTAGCTGCTTCAGTGACGCAAATGAGTCACTCATCCCTTTTGACCATTTTTTCTTTATTCTCCTGCTGGGCCTCTTTGAGTGCTTGTAGTAAGGGTCTTGTGTATTCTGCGTAGTCTAGTATCCATACTCTGCAATAGTTGCACATTCCTAAAAACGTCTGCATTTCTTTTACCGTTTTTGGCTCTCTTACTGCTGTGATCGCTTCTACTCTGTCAGGTATTATCTTTTTGCCATCCTTTGATATCAGCTGTCCCAGGTATAATACTTCTGGCTGGCAGTATTGTAGTTTCCCTCTGTCCACTTTGTACCCTTTGTGGGCCAGCATGTTAGGAGTGTAACTGAGTCCTTCCTGCACTCTTCCTCATTCTGTGCGCAAATGAGCAAGTCATCTACGTACTGAATGATTTTGCTCTCAGCTGTCAAGTTTCCCAAGTCTTCGTGGAGGATACGATTGAATATACTGGGGCTCTCACAGCAACCCTGTGGTAACCTGCAATGCTCATATCTTTTCTCTCCTAGTGTAAATGTTATCAAGTATCTGCTCTCTTCTGCCAGGGGAATGGAGAAAAATGCATTTTTCAAATCAACTACTGTGAAATGTGATGCGTTTTTTGGGATACTGCAAAGTATCGATGCAGGGTTCGGGACTAGGGGAAAGTCTTTTTGTATGACGTCATTCAGTGGGCATAGGTCCTAGATCATCCTCCATGCCCTTCCCTTTTATTTTTTGATCGAGTAAATGCAAGTATTACATGGGGAATTTGAGGGTATTATTCTTCCCTGGGCCAATAAGGCACTTATCGTTTATTTTATCCCTTCCTCAGCTTCACGGGACAATAGGTACTGTTTGACTCGGGGCAGGATTGCTCCTGGTTTTAGTTTTATCGTGACTGGGGTAACTCCGTGCAACAACCCTACATCATGAGGGCCTGTAGTCCACAAGTTGTTTGGCAGTAATTTCATGTTGTCATCAAAAAAGGAAGGTGGCGCTCCCACCACAGCCATTAACTGTACAGGCACTTGTCTTGTTTGTATCAAGATATCACATGGTATTGCTATTTCCATTATTATTTCTCCGTCACTTTCTGAGTCGGAAAAGAGATCCTCCCTCATCTGATAGATCACGTAAGGCAATGTTAGCATTGATGCACAACACAGTGCGCCATTCACACCCATCAATGTCCATACCAATTACTGCAATTCTTTTGGCTGATATCTGTACCGCATGCAAATCTAAAGATATCACTGACCCAGGTGTAATGTCTGTGCGTACTATTGGGCGGAAGATGAATTCTGTTGGTAACCTCCATTCTAACCTTTTTAGCTCAGGTACTACTCGGGCTAGGGTTTTCAACCCTTCAATGAACACACTTTCGTCTACTGGCATGCCACGTATCTCTGGTGCTGTTGCTCGCGCATGTACCACCAGCATTACACGCAGCGGGCATATTCCTGGGGTGGAGCAAACTGTCCCTCTTTCTGTGAAGGATATAGTCATATTGAGCTTGCTGAGAAGGTCCCTTCCGAGCAAGTTTATTGGGGACTGTTCGTAATAAAGTAGGGGCGTTCTCACTGTTTTACCCCCCACTGTCACATCCACATCTTCTGTATAAGGAACTTCGATGACAGCCCCAAAAAACCCCTACGTCTCCATCCTATGGTTAGATAGCGGAAACCGACCTTCACGTATACATGATTTTTCGGCTCCCGAATTCTCCATAAATATGAACTGCTTGTCTCCTATCTGTGCCCCTACTAATGGTTCCTCCGCTGCATTGTAGGTGTTAGATAGAACGGGACACGCAAGTGTTCCCTGTGGGCTGTCCTATGCTGGCTGCCTCATTGCTCCCCCTTGACTAAAGACATTGCCTGACACCACTGCTACACCGCTGTAAGGGGCTGGGGCGGGTGCCCCGTTCGCGACTGTTGCAAAAGGGTTTCCTGGTATGTAGTGCATAGGTTCATCGTTCTGTGGGTGACCCACTGCTCTATTGTGTTGAACTTGTCTTTGTTCTACATACCCTTGCTCCTGTTGTCTCTGTTGTCTTCCCATTGGGAGGCCGTATGGGTTACCGTATTGCTCCATATCCTGAAATCCGTTGTTTGGTTTGTTCCAACATGCTCGTGAGAAGTGCCCCCACCTCGCGCAGTTCCAGCAGCTCCCTTGTGCACCTCTGGAGCCCTGCTCCACATATCCTCCATTACCACCGTACCCCTGCCCACCTCCTCTGCGACCCCTGTACCCACCGCGTCCCCCTCGAGGGGCCCAATCTTGCCACTGCAGACCTCCGTATGGCTCTTCTCCGTTCCACTGTTGTTGTCCCGCTCCTGCCCAATTCGCTGCCATCCTCCCCTGTATTGCTACCAGCCCCTCCTCCTCCTCTCCCTCTCTGTTATGTGGGAGCGCCGCTACTGCTGCACCGACCTTCACCAGTTTCGTCTGTACTAACTTGGCCTCGTCTGACAATCTTTTTTATGCCATTTCTTTTTCTCGCTCTTTTATTCTTTTGCAGTGGTGCCCTATTATACTCTGTATTTCCGGCCACCCCTTCGCCTCTATCCCTGCAATTTTGTCAAGCGCTTTCTGTACCTCCCTGGGCAGGCCTCTCTTTATTATGAAATAAAATAATGATGTTGACTGGTATCAGGGCGTGCCCGTTTCCGCTCTCCACATCTCCTGTACCCGGAAAATGTAATCCATAGCATCTTCCCCCTCATTCATCGTACATTGCATAACCGACTGTAAGTCGAGTGTGTCTGGAAATGTTTCTCTTAATGCGTCCCACACTTGTGCTCGCACTGTGTTGAATGAGGCACCATCATGGCGGTCACGATCCAGTGTTATCCCTGGGAACCCAGCTTTTACCCACACTCTATCTGCCTGGTCCCCAACCGCTGATACTAGCAGGCTTTTTACATTCCCTACTGCCAGTGGGACCCCAGCTGTGTGCTTCTCGAATGCATATAGCCACTTACTTGCTCTTCCGGATAGCGGTGGTAACAACTTTAACAGATTGGCCTTATCCATTTGAGCCCAGGGTATGTAATTTGGTCTCCCTCCTCCCCTGTGTATCAATGGGAGTTGTAATTTCCCCTTTGTCGCTTTGCTTGTACTCACCTTCGTTCCCTTCTTTCCTAGTGGAGCCATTCTCCCCAGCCTATTTCTTAATCGTCCTGTCCATTCCTCATCCATTGTTCTCCCCAGATATGCACCATCCACCCTCCCACTGTCTCCTCCCGTTGCCACACTTAATCTCCCACCTTCTTCTTCATCGTCCTCCACATCACACCACAATTCCTCTCTTCCCCATGTGACCAAAATCTCATCATCCGCATGTTCACTTGTCCCGTCTATTTCTATTATTCGCGTGGGCTCTTCTTGTATTCTGAAAAATATTTCCCCCTTCTTCCACCCCTCCTGTATTGTCCTGTCATTGTTTTGTGCCCTTGGTGTTTGCTCTAACCGGGCAGCATTAGTCTCACTTTGCTCAGATATTTTTAATTCTAGATAATTCCTCTCGTGCTAATTGAGAGCCTGGAATCTAAGTCCTCCGTTAACTTCTCTGTCTGCTGCGGGTGTACTTATCTGTCCACGCTGTCTATGACTTTCATACGGCGGCGGTGCAGTCAGGCCATGTGATGTTGTAGCTTGAGTTGGGGGCACATAGGTGGGGTCTCTATACCCTTCTGCGGGCACCAGTTTATTAAGTATATGGTACAACCGTGTCACTTCACCTGACTTCTCTTCCTCAGTCATTTCTTTATCGTCTTTGGGTATCATTAATGGGTTATCTGTGGTGGACGGCAAATTGGTCGTTGGCTCTTTCTTTTTGCCCGGAGGTACCTCTTCAAACAATCACCAGAGATCTAATATCTCCCTCCTATTGTGGAACTGTTTCCCCTTATATTTCATAAAGATGCAGGTAGTCCCATGTCTAGAACATTTTTGTCAAACGATCCTCCTTCGGGCCATATTTGGGGCAGACCTTCTCCCTTTAACTCTGTGACCCACTGATCGTGGTATTTTCTAATGCGTTCCGCATGCCCAGGTAAACTCTTACAGATATGGGCCAGGGGTGTCTCTGTCCCCATATATATATATATATATATATATATATATATATATATATATATAGGTCATGATCACTGCTTCCAAGGAGCTAGGACCAGCCCAACGTCCTTGGAAGCAGGCCCCTAACCTTCATCCTAGGCACCAGCAGGTCCCCACTGGGACCTTTTGGACCTTGTCCTGGCGCCGGTAGCACCAGGCTCATCAAAGTCACTGGTCCCGGCACTGGAAGCGCGGGGCTCATAATTTGTATGAAGATGCTTGGGTGGACTTACCTGCAGCAGACCATGCTGCTTACTTACCAGCCACATAGGAATCCTCTGTGAGCCGGGACTACTTTCTTACCTGGGTGGGGCAAGCTCCACTCCCTGGATACAACACTGGAACTCTTCTGGAACAGGAACTCTTTTCTTACCTAGGCGAGGCCGTGGAGGAAGATGCCTCATCACTCCAAGGCTATTTAAACCACACCCGATTGATGAAACGTGCTTCGCGTTATTCTGCATCTGCAGCAGAACGCTCACCGTGTCTGTTCCAGTTTTCTTCTTTCCGATCCTGAACCTGCAAGAACAAACGCTTACCATTCCTGTATCCAGCCTTCAGTAGCACCTGCAAAGACAAGAAACAGGTTAGCACGGCAACCTTCACGCGCAACGCTTTCCTCACCTGATCCATCGGCAGCTACCATCTCTTCGCTGCTCCTCCGCCTGTGAAGACAAAAGCATAGTTATTTCTGTGTGGAATTACTTACCGGCACTCCGGGAATTCCGGTTTTCTTCAACGCTGCAATCCTGCACCTGAAAGACAAAAAAAGAGACATTAGACAGGTATTTTACTTACGCGCCATCGCGCCCGCCACAATAGGGCGCCTGCAAATACTCCGGCGTTTCCAGCGTCTCTTCAACACCCGAACTCACAACTGCAAGGGAAAAGAGACAGAGAGCTTTTGAAAAGCAGGCAACCAGCATTTACTTACGCATTTCCAAGCGCGTCATTCCAAGACTCTGGCTCGAACTTCAGCTTTCTTCACACCATCTTCTACCTCAAGAGCCCTGCAAGACAAAGAGAAAAAGCATTATACAGAGCCCTGTTCCACATTAACGTGCCCACGCACCTAAAGACTGTAAGGACTTAAAAGGTGTCCGGAAACTCACCGTTCGTGCAGTTAACGACGGTAGCAATACTCTGATGTCAAGAGGCCTACGTTTCACCCAGTGAAGGAACTGGCAACGGCACCCTGCACCAGACGCAGATGGAGAGTCCAGCATTCACCTATCTAAGGTGAGCACGTTGACCTTGGGGCTCCACGGAAAAGCGAGGAAGGGAAAGGGAGAGAGATACCCGACAACCCCAGATCATTAACCCCATATTCTTTCACCTGCAGATATCTCACTCTTCGAGTTAGACACACAGTGCGAAGAGGCTCAGCCCCGGAAGCCAATCGAGTCCTGCACTTCACTTTTCGAGTCAGACACCATCCTGCCAAGACCGGCGCCTCCGTGGGAATCAGGTGAGCGTTAATATATATATATGCACATAGGTCCGACATCCAGTGGTCACTGCGGAGTATTGCATTTTGTTTTTCGTAGTCGAAAAGGGGACGTCGACAAGGCGTGTCTGTAACACTATCCCTATAGTGACGTGCGTTGTACCCATAATCCCTCACGCGTAGAGGTCCCTCAGATTGTTTTTTTCCACCCAGCTTCTGGTCGCCTTACGCGGAGCTCCTAGAGAGACATTGCAAATACTTACTACGGACCGCGGTCCTTAATTTTACTTATTATATTGTTAAAGATCCCTCCCCTCGACATTAGCTGTGAAGCTGTTCCTCCACCGAGCAAGTTTTCGACGGAGGGGAAGAGACGGAGGAGATCCTTCGGCGCTGCCGAACACGTGGCCTGGCCTCGTCGGCCAACATACAGTAGGGAGAGTGGGGGTTCGAACTTTTATCTTCTCTTTGAGAATGTCTTTCTTTCTCCCCTATCTTTCCCTTGGGGTTGTTATCACCAGTTATTATTGCCTCAGCTATGGAGAGGACACCTTTTAAGTTTTGCCCACGCTGTAGGGGCAAATACACTTGGAAGGACAAACACAAGCTCTGTAATCGTTGCTTGCCCCTCGATCATAAGGAGGACAGTTGCGCGGCCTGTAAGCTCTTGAAACCAAGAACTCTTAAAGAACGCAAAGTTAAGAGGTGGGCGGACTACGCTATGTCGAAGTCAGTTTCCTCACCCGCCGCCGCTGTTACAGAAAGTGACGAGGAGGGTGATAACTCGACATCCGTAACGGAAGTCATTAACCCCCAGAAGGAGCGCTCGCGCTCCTCGACGTCCGTCCCCGGCCCCGACGGGCTCGGCTCACGCCCTGCTCATGAACACGAACACCCCGGCGACAAGGACGCACACAGACCCCATAGGCCTAAGCACACAACCCACGGCTCTTCTTCGTCGAAGACGAAGGATCCATCAGCGCCGAAGGGGACGCAGGGCACTACATCGTCTACCTCAGACCGTAAGGGTCTCAAGCCCCACCCGCAAACGCAGTCGCGACCAGCGATTGGGCTTTCATCAAACACGGGCGCTACCCCAAAATCATCCGACGTAACGCTCCATAGAGCGGCCGTCGAGGAACAACGCGTAACGCAGGCAACGTCGACACCAGAGTCCTCTACTGACAACCTCGTTGTCGAGAGCCTGGCGAGAATTGTTTTCGAAGACAAACGTAAGCGGACGACGAAACAAATGTCGAATACCGCACAAAAAGCTATGGAAACGCCGAAAAAGCACAAGTGTAGCCAGGAACGGCCCCCTTCATCTAAGGGCACTTCTGAACTTCCGGAAGCTTTTCAGAGGGCGACGGAAACCTTTCTTCGACGACGTGGGAGCGTTCTAAGCGTTTTGAAGGTGAAAACACTGATTTCCCCCCTCTAGACTATTCAGGGGTCCCCCATGAGACCCTTGAAAGACTCCATTCTTGTATGGAGAAAATGGAAAGGTTTTTGGGAAACCAAAACCCACCCACACCCAAAAGACCAAGAGAATGGCCCCAGGATGACCCTAGGGTCAAGATTCCTAGGCTGTTTCCCCTTTCTACAGACGTATATGACCTCAATGAAGAGGAGCAATACCTCCAGGAAGATGAGGAGTGTTTGGGTGGAGAGGAAGAACATGAGGAAGAGGGGTTTGAAGAAGATCCTTACACTAGTGCTGGAGCTCTCGAAGAAGATACGGCTACCTTGCAGCCCTGGCAATCCCCATCAGTGCAGCCTTGGCAATCCCCATCAGTGCACTCAGACCCTGATGTCTTTCACCCTTCTCCTCCCAAGGATTCACCTATTGGAAACACCTCTTCCATAGATGACCAACCTTCACTTAATGCACTATTGCGCAAGGCAGCAGCGCGTTTTGAAATAGACACAGGGAAGACTCTTCCTGACATAGACTTTGTAGAGAAAGTTATTAAAGAAAAAGCCCCTGTTAGTCAGTCTATTCCGCTCCTGGCTTCTACAAAGAGAAGAATAACTCCTTCCCTTTCTAATCCTGCCTTAGTCAGAGGGGTCAACCCTCGGATAGAAAAGCAATTCAGCCCTTCGTCCTCTGACCCTTTGTACATCAGAGGCCATTCTATTCCGGACTCCCTCGTAGTTACTAATACAAGGAAAAGAGCAGGGGTACCACTATCCACTAGTGAGGCACCACCTGACAAAGAGGGCAAAAAGCTCTATGCACTTGGGAAGAGAATCACGACGTCCGCCGCCTTTTCAACTAGGATTGCAAATAACAATTCCCTGCTAGCTACGCAGATGCACAGTGGAGCAAGCTGCGCAGCGAAGCAGAGGACGCACCAGAACCCCTGCGTTCACGCCTGTTGGCTACAATCTCAGAGGGAACTCTTGTAAACCAGGGCATCGTAAAGAACTCCTTAGATGCCGCAGAGACGGCTGGCCGTTCCCTGGTTCAGGGAATACTTCTCAAACGCCATGTCTGGCTGCGCAATTCGGGATTTAAGCCGGAAACCCAGGCTTCCCTGATAAATAAGCCCATAGAACAAACACATCTGTTTGGGAAAGCAGTTGATGAGGCCCTAGAACATGCGAAGAAAGAGTTTGATACCATCAAAACTCTTGACCAAATTTCTAGGCCCCCTAACAGACGCGGCTATGGCAATAGACGCTCCTTTCGTGGCCAACGCCAGCAGCAAAACCAACAGCAATTTTACTCTGCTACCAACTGGCCCTCTAACCAGGGTAACAACACCCAGTTCAGTCAAAGAGGCCAACGCCGTGGCAGAGGAAGAGGTCGCGGCTCCAACCCCAAAGGTTCCACGCCCAATACCAACAAATGACCCGAGGATTCGGGTCCCCTCCCATGCATCACCGGTCAGGGGCCGGCTAACGTCGTTCCTTTCAGCATGGGAGGGAATATCGTCAGACCGCTGGGTATTATCTACCATAGCCCACGGATACTGCATCGAATTCAACGGTTCCCCGAAGTACAGACCCCCACGGAACCGACGCATGACACCGGAACACCTCACCATTCTTCTTCAAGAAGTAGAAGAGCTACTGAAAAAAAAGCTATAGAGGCTGTCCCCCTATCTCAGGTAACAGAAGGTATTTATTCAGTGTACTTCCTTGTACCCAAAAAGGACTTAACCATGCGCCCTGTATTAGATCTGCGCCCAGCGAGCAAGTTTGTCAAACCCCAAAAGTTTCGTATGGTGACCTTGCAGGAAGTAATCCCACTGTTATCACAAGGGGATTACATGACAACACTAGACATGAAAGATGCATACTTTCATATTTTAATGTTGCCAGCGCACAGAAAATACCTCAGGTTCAAGATAGAGAACAAACACTACCAGTTCAGAGTACTACCCTTCGGGATAGCATCTGCACCAAGGGTATTCACGAAAGTACTGGCAGTGGCAGCAGCCCACCTGCGCAGGTTATCCATCCCGGTATACCCTTACCTCGACGACTGGCTCATAACAGGGGATTCTTACGAAACATGCTTCTCCAATACCCAAAAGACTGTAGACCTTTTGTTCCAACTGGGCTTCTCCATCAATGAAAAGAAGTCCAGCTTAGACCCCAGCCAAATCAAACAATTCCTAGGGGCTCTAATTCGAACAAAGGACGGCCTCGTCTTCCCCTCCAACGAGAGGGTCCAAAACATGCTGTTTCAGATCCCCCATTATGTGGCAGGTCGAGAGGTGACGGTACGCAAAGCAATGCGCTTGCTAGGGATGATGGCGTCATGTATTTATTTGGTACCTCACGCGCGCCTGCGCATGCGCCCAATGCAAGAGTGGCTCAACAGCCAGTGGTGTCAGGCCAGCGGACAATGGGACGATCTAGTGGTGGTCTCGCAGGCCTTGGTTCTCTCGCTACGGTGTTGGACAAAAGAAAACCTGTTATTAGGGAAAACTTTTGCCACACCCGCAGTGGAAGCCACTCTAACCACAGACGCATCCCTTACAGGATGGGGGGCTCACCTATCCCATCAGACTGCTCACGGAGCGTGGACTCCGAGCTTAGCATCCAAGCATATAAACCTGCTGGAACTACTAGCGGTGTTCAAAGCACTGAAAGCCTTTCAGGAACACCTACAAGGAAAGACAGTGATGGTCCTCACAGACAGCACCACAGCCATGTACTACCTCAACTAGCAAGGGGGCACTCACTCTCCAGGACTGTCCAAGCTGTCCCAGAATATATGGAAGTGGGCTCTCAAACACAACATGTTTCTACTATCACAACATGTACCAGGGGAACTCAATCTGCTAGCAGACAAACTCAGCAGAGACTTCCCCCTGCCCGTAGAGTGCGAATGGCGGTTACAAGAAGACATCGTCTTCGACGTCTTCACACAGTGGGGTTTCCCAGAAATAGACCTGTTCGCAACTCTGGAAAACTCTCAATGCCAAGATTACGCCTCCAGGTACCCCCAGAACCAGTCCAAGGGGAACGGTCTATCGATTCCATGGTCAGGGAAATTTGTTTACGCTTTTCCCCCCCGACTCCCCGTCTCAAAAAGATAGTGCACAAGATGCACCAGTAACAAGTTACCATGATACTGGTGGCCCCTATGTGGGCCCGACAGCCATGGTTCGCTCACTTGTTGAAGATGTCTCTATCTCCTCCAGTGAGACTGCCCTGCCCGTACAACATGCTGTCACAAGACAGGGGCAGGACACTGCACCCATGCCCTCAGACCTTGAACTTAGCAGCCTGGCTCCTGAGGTCATAGAATCTGGACATTTACAACTTCCACAGAGGTGCATGGACATCCTCAGAGAGGCCAGAAAGCCTAACACTCGTCAAAGCTATTCTAGCAAATGGAAAAGATTTGTCATCTGGTGTAGAGGGAAGAGTATCAACCCCGTTGACTGTTCTCCCACAAAAATTATTCTGTACCTGACCCATTTACTGGACTCAGGTCTAGTATTCAATTCTATTAAAGTACACCTGGCAGCGCTTTCGGCTTACACCACTTCACAACTCAAAGTATCGTGGTGGAAGATCCCAGTAATCAAAGCCTTCATGGAAGGGGTGAAGAGAATACACCCTCCAATAACAAACCCAGCTCCTGGCTGGGATCTAAATGTGGTACTCACCAGGCTCATGGGGTCACCCTTTGAACCCCTGCACAAGGCAACTCTTAAATATCTCACTCTTAAGACTGCTTTCCTAATCGCTATTACCTCCATTAGGAGAGTAAGTGAACTACAGGCCCTTTCGGTTTTAGACCCCTTTGTAACAGTTCACAAGGATAAAGTGGTTCTACGCACACACCCAAGGTTCGCACCGAAATTCATCTCCAAATTTCATGTCAACCAGTCTATAGAACTACCAACGTTCTTTCAAAATCCTTGAAATCTAGGAGAAAAAAGCCTGCGTACACTTGATGTGCGCCGAGCTGTCATGTTTTACATGGAAAGAACTAGTTCACTGAGAAAGACTAATCAGTTCTTTGTCTCGGTGGCAGCAGTAAGAGAAGGAGATGCAGTTTCAAAATCCACTATATCTAGATGGATTGTACAATGCATCACTCTGTTACACTCTTGCTAAGAGAGAACTACCCTTCAAGCCAAGAGCACACTCTACTCGAGGCACTGGGGCATCCATAGCATTCATTGCAAATGTTCCCCTTGAGTCCATCTGCAAAGCGGCAACCTGGAGTTCTGTACACACCTTTACAAAACACTACTGTCTAGATTCCCACTCTAGATCTGATTCCCAGGTGGGACAAGCAGTATTAAGACATCTTTTCTCTACTGTTCCTTCTCACAACCCACCCCAACTCCGGGTACTGCTCGCTAGTCTATGCACAGCATGTGATTCTAAGCAGATTAACAAACATCAGAAGACAATGCATTACTTACCGTAAAAGCATTTCTGATGGTTGTATCTGCTTAGATTCACATGCGCCCACCCTTCCTCCCCGCTCGGATGGAAGGAACATAGACATCCTTTTCTATATCTCTCTTTTCTGTACTTACTCACGTCTAGAAGGCTCCCTCAGGGCAGAAAAATACAAACAGAGGGACCTTGACGCGTGTGGGATTATGGGTACAACGCACGGCACTATAGGGATAGTGTTAGACACGCCTTGTCGACGTCCCCTTTTTGACTACGAAAAACAAAATGCAATACTCCGCAGTGACCACTGGATGTCGGACCTATGCACAGCATGTGAATCTAAGCAGATACAACCATCAGAAATGCTTTTACGGTAAGTAATGCATTGTCATATATATATATATATATATTTCTGAGGCTTGTGGAATCTGCTTAGATCACATGCTGTGCATAGGCCGACATCTAGTGGAAGCTGCGGAGTATTACAGTTTGTTTTTCGAAACTCGAAAATGGGCGTCGACACAGGCGTGCCAGTAATACTATCCCTAGTGTGACGTCCACTGTACCCAAGATCCCTCACGCGTCTAGGATCCTCAGATTGTTTTTTTCCGCCATACTGGTCGGAAGCATCTTGCGGAGTCCCCTGGCCTTAGCCATACTTTTGCTAATTATTGAAGTTTAAAATTATTTATTGACATCCTTCCCCACCCCAACTTCGACCCTCGACGACGGCTGGAGAAGATATCGACCGTCGGCTGCTGCACGACGGATCTGGGCCTCGGAAGGCCGCTGGCCTCGGCCCGGGCCTAGTAGGCCGCTGGCCTCGGCCCTGCAAGTAGGGAGAGTGGGGGGTGGTACATACTCTTCACTCTTGGTATATAGGTACACCTTATATATTTCCTACACTTACCAGCCCGCTGCCTCAAGGTGCGTATGGAGGGTACCCCTTTCCAATTCTGCCCCAAGTGCAACCGCAAATACCCTTGGGTCGACAGGCACGCCACGTGCAATCTCTGCTTGCCGAGGGACCACCCCGAAGCGAACTGCAGAGCGTGTAGTAGGTTTAAGCCTAAGACACTTAAGGACCGTTCGACAAAGCGTTGGGCCCACCACGCCAGGCAGGCGGCCATGGCAGCGGAGGGCGCCTTCAGCGATGGCAGCGACGCCGTACTTTCGGACGGCGAGGGCATTACGGCGTCGAAAGACTGCCGAGCGCAGGTCCCCGACCTCGGAAGGTTGTCCGGCAGGGCGGCTATGGGGAAGACCCCCGGCGACGCAAGCGCTACACACCCTACACACACTAAACACACTAAGACCAACCGAACCTCGACGACGTCGACTTCTCGGAAAGAGGCACAGATAGAACGGTCCGACTCGGTGTCCTCTGGGCGCTCTCGATCGAGATCGCCTCATGACGCAAGGCAATCATCCACTCTTGCCAAGAGTGCCTCGCTCCCTAGATTAACGGAAGTTCGATCGTCGGAAGACGAAGACGACTTCCACCCCCAGGCCGCGCTCCAGGAGACCGAGGCCGCAGTTAACACCAGCGAGGCCCCACGCTCGAAACAAGATACCTCTCCCGACCCTCGACGCCAGGCGTCGAAAGTCTCTGGGGCCTCCAAGGGGCAGAGAAAACATTTTTCCACGCACGGGGAGGGGGGAAACAGCGGAAAGCACAGCCTTCCACTCCTGTAAGACCATCCTTCCACCCTAAGCAGACAGACACACATAAATCTACTGGGACATCAACATCCAGCAAGGGTACCCTTGATAAGTCCTCTAAGTTGCCTACTAAAGTCATACCCTGTTCCAAAGAATGGTCCAGTGAAGACATAGACAGGGTCGTGTCAAGGATGTCTTCCTTAGCTGATTTTTATGACAAAAACCCAGAACATTTCCTTTCGTATGACCCTCAAGGGGCCACACCCTCAGGCTCCTCTGATCCTATCCCCCTAAGTAAAAAGGCCCGGTTCGAAAGACCTGAACCCTTCGAGGTGCAGCCTTACTCTACTCCATACTCTACTCCACACCCCAGATACCAAGGACAGCCTTTCCCTGAAGGGGACCAGGAGTTTACAATTATGGAGGAACAAACCGAGACTGAATACTATGCGGATGATGAGGACCTGGAGGAGGTAGAAGATGAGCAGGAAATTTACAGAGTAGATTCCCCGGTAGAGAGCGAAGCCCCAGTTACCGACTCGCCAGTTGATAACCAGCCCCTCCTTAATGAAGTTCTCGCTCGCGCAACAGAACATTTTCACATCGACACCCACGGTGTACAGTAGGAAAGGGACTTCGCAGAAGAGTTGGTGGGAGAGAGGAGGCCGGTCGCTCAGACCATCCTTATCCTTAAATCCATCCAACGTAGAATAGATCCATCCCTGGTGAATCCTAACCTCACCAGAGCCGTCAACCCCAGAGTCGAAAAACTTTTTCGGGCAGCCCAGTCTGACCCTCTTTATATAAGAGGACATCTTAAACCAGACTCCCTAGTGGTTACCAACACTCGGAAGAGGGCTGGGACACCCTTATCGTCGTCAGAAGCTCCTCCCGACAAGGAGAGCAAAAGACTGTACGGGTTTGGCAGGAAGGTAGCCTCAACGTCCGCCTACCAAGCAAGGATCGCAAACTCCACCACCCTGTTGGCAAGTTACAACTGCCATCAATAGGAAGAGGTCGCGGCGCTCATAGCCTCTGCTCCTGAACCGTTAAAGGGCCAGTTGGCTCGGATCTCGGCAGAAGGGAGAGCCGTGTCTGGTTGCATATTAAAAGCAACTTTCGACGCCGCGGACAACGCAGGAAGATTGATAGCAGAAGGTACTGTTATCAAGAGACATGCGTGGTTACGGCAGTCGGGGTTCAAAACAGAAACCCAGGCTTCATTAATAGACAAGCCGGTGGAACTCGATCTATTGTTTGGGAAAGCGGTCGAAGACGCACTTAAGAATGCCAAGGACGAGTACGAGACTCTCAAATCCCTTGGCCAGCTTACCAACAAACCCCCTAACCAGAGGGGGAACAGTAATTTTCGTCGCCCACGCGGCCAAAATTCACAAAGAGGCAACTATGCCCAAGGACAGGGTACACAATGGAACAACAACCAGCAGTCTACCCAAAGTTACGGCAGGGGTAACAAGAGAGGTCGTGGAAGAGGCAGAGGCAGCCCCAACAAGGGAGGGGGCACGCCTCCACCAAAGCAGTGACGCTCAGTTCAGGGTCCCTTCTCACGCAACCCCAGTAGGGGGACGCATTTCCAACTTCACCCAGGCTTGGGAAGGGATCACCTCAGACAGATGGGTGCTGTCAACAGTGTCCACAGGATATTGTATAGAATTACTGCAGCGTCCCCGGAACCACCCTCCACGACACAGAATACACTCCTTAGAACATCAGAAGATCCTTCTCGAGGAGATCGCCATTCTGCTAGAAAAGGACGCGATAGAACTCGTCCCAGGACACCAGGTAAACAAGGGTATCTATTCAACTTACTTCCTTGTGCCAAAGAAAGATTTGACAATGCGCCCAGTATTGGACTTACGGCCTGCCAACAAGCATGTCAAGCCCCAAAAATTCCGTATGACCACGCTACAAGAGGTAATCCCCCTCCTAAAAAAGGGGGAGTACATGGCAACCTTGGATATGAAAGATGCTTATTTTCATATTTCCATGCTCCCAGCCCACAGAAAATACTTGCGCTTCAAGGTAGACAGTCGCCACTACCAATTCAAGGTACTGCCCTTCGGGATAGCTTCAGCACCAAGGTACTGGCGGTGGCAGCTGCACACCTACGCAGGGAGGCAATCCCAGTGTACCCTAATCTGGACGACTGGCTCCTAACGGGGGAAACCCCAGGAATTTGCATGTCAAACATTCAGAGGACTATCGACCTCCTCCACGAATTAGGCTTCTCGATCAACGAGAAGAAGTCAAGTCTGGTGCCAAGCACCTCAAAACAGTTCCTAGGAGCAATCCTAGATACTCAGAAAGGGTTGACCTTCCCTTCGGAAGAGAGAATTCGGAATATACTACTGCAGATTCCACATTATCAGTCAGGTCAATAAATAACGGTACGCAAAGCAATGCGGTTACTGGGCATGATGGCGTCATGCATTTACCTGGTCCCCCACGCGCGTCTGCGCATGCGTCCCATGCAGGAATGGTTGGCGAAACAGTGCTCTCAGGCAAGTGGTCAGTGGGACGATCTAGTGGTCGTTTCGCCAACACTCGTACAGAGCTTACACTGGTGGACAAGAGAGAATCTCGCAAGGGGAAAACCCTTTTACGATCCCGAAGTACAAGCAGTGGTGACTACAGATGCATGCCTGACTGGGTGGGGAGCTCACCATCTCCACCACACAGCTCAGGGTCTCTGGTCTCACTCAGTAGCCAAGAACCACATCAACCTGCTGGAGCTTCTGGCAGTATTCCGAGCGCTTCGGGCGTTCGAGCCCCATCTGCTAAACTTGTCGGTGCAGATCCGGACGGACAGCACGACAGCCATGTTCTATCTGAACAAACAAGGAGGGACTCGTTCGCCAAATCTGTCCAAGCTTGCCCAGAAAATCTGGATATGGGCACTCAGACGGAACATCTTCCTGTCATCACAACATGTTCCAGGGGAGCTCAATTCCCTAGCGGATGCCCTAAGCAGAGACTCCCTCCCAGAAGAACACGAATGGGTCCTTCACAGAGATATCGTAGAAGATCTCTTCTCTCAGTGGGGTTTCCCCACTATAGACCTATTCGCCACAAGCGAAAACAAACAATGCCCAGGATTTGCATCCAGGTTCCCCCAGCCAGACTCCCAAGGGAACGCCCTGTGGATGAACTGGTCAGGGATGTTTGCGTACGCTTTTCCACCAACTCCTCTCATCAGGAAATTGGTGTACAAGATGAACAAGGAATCGATGACGCTCATCCTAGTTGCTCCCATGTGGGCGAGACAACCATGGTTTCCACACCTACGCAGGATGACGGTGTGCGAGCCCATCAAACTCCCAGCCTGGTACAACCTACTGTCCCAGCAACAAGGTCAAACAGTGCACCAGGAACCCAACTCAATGAACCTGGCAGCATGGCTCCTGAGGTCATAGAGTTTGGACATCTCAATTTACCACAGAGGTGTATGGACATCCTAAAAGAATCCAGGAAACCAAACACAAGGCACTGTTACTTTGACAAGTGGAAGAGATTCGTTATTTGGTGCCAGAATAAACAAATCAACCCGGTTGATTGCACTCCTTCCAACGTTGTAACATACATGCTCCACCTGCTGGACGCAGGTTTGGTTTTTAACTCTCTGAAAGTACACCTGGCAGCCCTCTCGGCTTACACCACATCCCATAACAAGGTATCGTGGTGGAAAGTACCAGTAGTTAAAGCCTTCATGGAAGGAGTAAAGAGACTTCACCCTCCTATTTCGAACCCACTGCCAGGATGGGACCTCAATGTGGTGCTAGCTAAGCTCATGGGCCCCCCTTTCGAACCCATGCATAAAAGTAGTCTCAAACACCTGACTTATAAAACGGCCTTCTTAGTAGCCATTACCTCTATAAGAAGGGTCAGTGAAATTCAGGCTCTGTCAGTGCAGGATCCTTTCTTTACTATCCACAAAGACAAACTGGTTTTACGCACACACCCTAGGTTCTCACCTAAATTTATATCTAAATTCCATGTAAACCAGTCCATCGAGCTTCCGGCTTTCTTCCAGAACCCGCAAAGCTCGCCTGAGGTGAAACTACACACCCTAGATGTGCGTAGGGCAGTCCTCTACTATGTAAACAAAACCAGACCGCTAAGGAAAACAGATCAACTGTTTGTCTCCGTAGCTACAGGCAGAGAGGGAGATCGCGTCTCTAAAGGCGCTATCTCGAAGTGGATTATCAACTGTATACAGCTGTGTTACTCTCTTTCTGAAAAAACTCTGCCTTTTACGCCAAGAGCCCACTCTACTAGAGGCATTGGGGCCACTCTGGCTTTCATTGCAAATGTTCCCCTCGACACCATTTGCAAAGCAGCTACTTGGAGCTCTATTCACACTTTTACTCAGCATTACTGCATTGACACTCATTCCAAGACAGATACACAAGTGGGACAAGCGGTTCTGAGACACCTGTTTGCTCATGACTCTTCTCACATCCCACCTCCTTCTTCTGGTACTGCTCGCTAATCTATGCACAGCATGTGATCTAAGCAGATTCCACAAGCCTCAGAAGGGATACATTACTCACCGTAATCGTATTCCTGATGCTTGTATCTGCTTAGATTCACATGCGACCCACCCTTCCTCCCCTCCGAGAGAAGGCGCATGATTGCTGGTAGTCTTACCTTTCTGTCTATCTGCTTGGATTATCAGTACTCGCGCTACTCCTCATGCTTCCTCATGTCAGAAAAAAAAAATACAATCTGAGGATCCTAGACGCGCGAGGGATCTTGGGTACAGTGGACGTCACACTAGGGATAGTATTACTGGCACGCCTGTGTCGACGCCCATTTTCGAGTTTCGAAAAACAAACTGTAATACTCCGCAGCTTCCACTAGATGTCGGCCTATGCACAGCATGTGAATCTAAGCAGATACAAGCATCAGAAATACGATTACGGTGAGTAATGTATCCCATATATACTCTTTTAAAACCTCACACTTTTTTAACACCTTGGCAATGAGAGTGTGTGTTTGTGTAGCTTATACTGAAAACACCTTAGGGGGCACATACAAGAGCAAACCACCTTTTGCACACTACCACTACTTCCAGCACAAATATTCACAAGAAACTGCTTAATTTATTGGGCTTACCACCTTATAATGTTTCCTGGTCACACTTACCATGACCACACCATAATCCTACACGTTTCATCATGACATGGCTACCTTCTAACACATATAATGCATATACAATGATAGTTAATACCCTATTGATAGTTAACCTTTAATCCTTTTCCTCCCTCCCTAGTTTCCCCCTGTCTTTTTCATTTGATATGAGGTCCCCTTTTTTTCTCGCGAATCTTTTTGTCTTTACTCTGTATTAACCTATTTTTATTTATAGACCCAGAAAGAATGAAAGAAAAGCGTTTACTAATTTCTCCAGCATGGGGTCTGGCATGGATTCACATGCTCATGAATATTCCCCGTCGTCAGGCCGGGAATCCTCGGTATAGAAAAAATCAGTATCAGTTTTGTTTCTGATCTTTCTCAGTAGTAACCAATCACTGGTCTCTGGGTCATACTGCCCCCAGCCAATGACTGCCCTCTCCCTAAGCCCCGCCCCTGGCAGCCATCCTCAGATTTTTACCGCACGTTGAAGTGTTGGGAGTCCTCGTGCTTAGCTCTCGAGCTTTTGCTGCGTTTTCACGCATTTTCAGGAGATTTTCTCATTTTTTCGGTTAAATAGAGCCTCAAGCTCCACCGTTTCTACTTCCGATCAACGGGGATCCATTTCGGAGTTTGAAGATTTCGTTGAGTTACGCTTTTGGAGGATTCCAATGTTCCGAGGCCTATCCCGGACATGGCCCAGGAGAAAGGGAGCTCGACGCCCGGGAAGCTATTCAGGACCTGCCCTCGATGCCAGCTTCAGAACGTTTTCAAGGAGGACAAGCATTCGTTATGCCTCTACTGTCTCCATGAGGACAAGACGCACAAGGAAAAGGACTGCGCGCTTTGTGGAAACATGTCGGAGCGGACCATGAAGGATCGCCACCTCCGTCTCGCCAACTGGCTGGAAGGTAAGAGCCCGCCAGGCGAGAAGAAGAAGTCCGAGCGGTCTTCTAAGTCCTGTGAGGGCGCTCCGGCGACGGGGGCCCAACAAAAGGCTAAGCACCGTGAGTCCGCGGGCACCGGGAGCGCCAAACGGTCGGGCTCCTTGGCTGCCAGGCAGGGCGCACCCTCCCCGGCGCCATCGACCACGAGCTAACGCTCTGGCTCGGGTAAGAGGAAGTCCGAGAACCCGGCAAAGCTTCTGGAAAGCCCCAGTCGATCTCGAAGACTCCGGCAGAGGGGGAGCGAGGCTCGGACCCTCCCTCCCCCCCCCCAAGGTGAAGGCCCCAGGCGTACAGAAGGTGACGTTGGCCGTAATTCACCCTGCTACCTCGATTGAGGATGTCGCCACGGCCCTGGCTCAGCCTGTGGAGGCTACGCCAGTGGAGGCGCCCTCAGGTACCAGAGTCTCCCTGCCACCGCGGAGGGAGTCGTCTTTCAGGCCCATCGAGAAGACCCCCACGAAGTCCTCGTTGGAAAGGGGGAGAGGGGGTGGTGGCCGTCGTGGATACGGACACGACCTCTGAAGAGGAGCTCATCCAAGTCGTGGAGGAGACCCAGCCCATCCCGATGAGGGCGACGGTGACGCAGACGAGGCTCGTCAAGAGCCCTCGCTCCCATCGTTTCCGGTGCCGCAGGACACCTCGGCGGCCATTTTGTCGGCCATCCAGTCCTTATGCTCGGAGATAAGGACTAGGTTGCCCCTTCCCCCGACGGAGGAACCTGAGCCAGACCCGACGAGGATCCGGAGCCAGGACCTTCGGGGAGCCCACCACTTAAGAGGACGACGACGCATCCTAGGCCTCCTCTCCCGCCTCTGCGGCCTTCTCTGCCTTCCCCCCGGTCCACTACCCACGGGGATGATACACATGCATGGACACGACTACGACGGGTACGGATGACGACGGAGGCGACAACGGGACGTGTCGCCCCCTGCCCGGGCGTCCCCGCCCGACGAGATTGGATCCTTCCATGCAATGATCTCCAGGGCATCCGAGCTCTTCCAGCTCTGCCCCGAGGAAAAGGAGGGGTTCCTTTACCAGCGGCGCAAGGCTAAAAGGAAGACGGTCCTCGCCGTACCGCTTCTTGATGACATCTGGCTTGAGGGGCTCGCCCTCCTCAAGAACCCTGCCACGGCTCCTGCGAAGAGGGACCAGTACGAGAAGAAGTACCGGGCCCCCGACGCTGCCCCCTTGTGCCTTAGGGCGCAACCTACCCCCGGACTCGGTCGTTTCGGTGGCGGACAAGAAGAAAGCGGGGGGGGGGGGGCATCGGCCTAGACTTCAACCTCCCCTCCGGAGGGTAGGAAGCTGGATGCAATGGGACGACGGGTCATCTCATCTGCAGCGACGACCATCAAGGCGGCCAACGCCTTGGCCATCGTAGCCCGCTACGACAGGGAGTTGTGGTGTTGTGGTTCAAGATCGCCCCTCTGTTGGACTTCCTTCCGGATGCCAAGAGGGCTGAGGCCCTGGAAATCTTGCAGGAAGGTGAGATTGCCTTGGACCACGTCATTATGGTGGCTACGGACATCGCCGACACCGGTTTCCGTCAGTTTGGCAACGGCGTTTGCCTGAGACGACGAGGATGGCTCAAGGCGACGGATTTCCGCCAGGACGTTCAGACCAAGGTTTTGGACATGCATTTCGATGGGAACAACCTTTTTGGCAAGGCGGTTGATGAATCCCTTCAGGCGATCAAGACTGACACGGAGACGGCCCATGCACTGGGTGTGCTCCAACAGCGACGGCCGTCCTTTCGGAGCTCCGGAGGCTGACAGGGTGCCTCCAAGGGAGCCGGTAGCAGCTCCTCTACGTACCGTCAAGCGGCAAGGTCTTCGTCGCAGGAGGCCTACAGGGGATGCGGCAAGTCAGGTGGATCCCGCCGTCGTCGCCAAGGTGGTCAAGGAGGCAAAGAGGCCTCCGAGCAAGATTGAACCGACCGTCGGGTCGGGCCCCTGCCGAAGCACCCCGGTGGGAGGCCAGGTGACGAAGTTCGTCGGCGTGTGGGAGTCCATCTCCACCGACTGTTGGGTGCTGGACGCCCTGGCCCTGGGGCACGCCCTCGAGTTCCAGAAGAGGTGCCCCCGCATTCCTCCCGTGGCCAGGAAGGAAAATCACGTCCCTCAACTGCTGTTGGAAGTACGGGCGATGCTCAGGAAAGGTGCCATCGAGCTCATCCCGAAGAGGCTTCGGGGCTCCGGAGTTTACTCAAGATACTTCCTCGTGAAAAAGACAGGAGGATGGCGTCCCATCCTGGACCTGCGACGACTAAACAAATACATCAAGGCACAGAAGTTCTCGATGGTCACCCTCCAGCACGTGCTGGGACAGCTGGAGGAGGGCGATTTCCTGTCGTCGTCTGACTTGGAGGATGCTTACTTCCACATCCCTATTCTAAAGAGGCACTGAAAGTTCCTCAGGTTCGTGGTCAAGGGGCGGCACTACCAGTTCAAGGCCCTCCCGTTCGGATTAAAATCGGCGCCCAGGGTGTTCACCAAGTGCCTAACACCGGTGGCGGCGCGGCTGCGCCTGCAGGGGATCCACGTCTACCCCTACCTGGACAACTGGCTCATACGGGCAAGGACAAGGGAGCTCGCCGTGGAACACACTGCGAAGACCGTCCAGCTGCTCACGGACCTGGGGTTCTCCATCAACTTTCCAAAATCCCACCTGGTCCCGTCGCAAGTCGCCCTGTTTCTGGGAGCACAGCTCGACAGTGGCGCGGCGGGCCTCACCGTCGGAGGAAAGGATAAGGACCATCCTAGGAAAGGTGCAACGTCTCCTGACCACGGACGTGGCCAGAGTGAGGTCTATCAAGTCCCTCCTTGGAATGTCGTCCTGCATTTATCTGGTGCCCCACTGCAGACTTCGGATGCGGCCCTTGCAAGAATTCCTCGACGCCCACTGGATCCAGACGACGGGCAGCTTCGAGGACAGGATCCCGCTCGACGAAGCGTTTCGTCAAGCGATACGATGGTGGGGTGTCTGCGCTCATCTGACAGCGGGAGCAGGTTTCCTAGCCCCGGCCCACCAGGTGACGGTGACGGATGCCTCCCTGGAAGGTTGGGGAGCGCACACCGGGGGTCTCCACGTGAAGACTCCACATCAACATCTTGGAGCTCCGCGCAGTGTTCTGGGCCCTCAGGTCCGTCCTTCCGTCCCTCAAGGGCAAGGTGGTGAGGATCTTCACCGACAACACCACCACAATGTTTTACATTCGGAAGCAGGGCGGAACCAGATCCCCTGCCCTGTCCAAGGAAGCCCAGGATCTGTGGCATTGGGCCGTCGCCCAAGGGATGTTTCTGGTACCCTTTCATCTGGCAGGGATAAAAAACACCATCGCCGACTCACTCGGCAGAGAGCTGCGCTCGTCCCACGAGTGGGAACTGCGCCAGGATCAGGTGGACCGACTCTTCCGACGATGGGGCGAACCCCAGATCGATCTCTTCGCGGCGGCGAACTCCAAGTGCCGGAGGTTCGCCAGCAGGTTTCCCCGACCGAGGAGCATGGGCGATGCTTTCTCGTTCCCCTGGGATGGCCTGTTCCTTTATGCATTCCCGCCGTTGCTACTCCGGCTCGTCAACCAGCTCAAGAGGTCCCGGTGCAGGATGATCCTCGTCGCACCGGCGTGGCCGAGGCAGATCTGGTTCCCGGACCTTCTGGACTTGTCAGCGTCCACACCAGTCAAGCTGCCGACGGACGCGGATCTTCTCTCCAGAGAAGGAGGCGCCATTCTTCATCATGAACCAGAGTCGCTGAATTTGCAGGCCTGGCTCCTGCAGCACTATAGTTTGGAGGATACGACATCCCTGCCGACTGCAGAGAGGTTCTTGCAAAGGCCAGGGCATCCTCAACTCTCAAGTGCTACGGACATAAATGGAAGAGGTTCTCTGTCTGGTGCCGTGCACAAAAGATTAACCCTCTGCGGATTACGGCCCCTCAAGTATTGCCGTACCTACTGTCTTTGGCTAAGGCTGGCCTATCTCACGCTTCCATCAAGGTACATCTGGCTGCCGTCTCACGTTACACCAGAACTACAGGACGGGCGTCCTTGTGGTCTCGTCTGGTGAAGGAATTTATGAAAGGACTGTTCCGATCATTCCCGCCGGTGAAGGCCCCTGCCCTGGCGTGGGAGCTCAACGTGGTGCTAACTAGGCTCATGGGGGCCCTATTCGAGCCTATGCATTCAGTGTCGTTGAAGTTTCTGTCGTGGAAGACAGCATTCCTCATGGCCATCACCTCTGCACGACGAGTGGGCGAGATCCAGGCCCTGTCTTGCAAGCCTCCATACTTGACTTTTCACGACACGAGGGTGGTGCTGAGGACGCACCCCTCCTTCATGCCCAAGGTGCTGTTGGACTTCCACCTCAACGAGCCCTTGGTGTTGCCAGTTTTCTTCCCGTCGCCTTCGTCGCCGGCTGAGAGGACTCTGCACTCGCTGGATGTAGGTAGAGCGCTGAAGTTCTACGTGGACCGCACGAAGAGTTTTCGGAAGACATCACAGCTGGTTGTGAACTTTGGAACTGTGAATCAAGGGAAGGCTCTCTCGAAGACTTCCATTTCCAGATGGCTCTCCGGCTGCATCATGCACTGTCGCCGGTTGGCAAACCGACCGATGCCAGGCCGTCCGAGGGCCCATTCGACCAGAGCGATCGCTGCTACTACGGCGTTCCTGTCTGGTGTGCCCCTGCTCGACATCTGCAGGGCTGCTACGTGGAGGTCGATGCACACCTTCACGAGATTCTACTGCGTCGACCGGGATTCCAGGGAGGAGTCCAGAGTCGGCCAGGCAGTGCTGCGCAACCTGTTCGCCTAAGGTGAGCCTGGTGAGGTAAGAGTTGCTTAATTGCTTGATATTGAGCCTTTTGCCACCTCCTGTGGTTGTGCATGTGTATACTGCTATGTATTCTTATATTCATGAGCATGTGAATCCATGCCAGACCCCATGCTGGAGAAGGAACAAGTTACTTACCTGTACCTGTTCTCCGGCATGGATTCACATGCGAACCCTCGCGTCTACCCCTCTGCGGCTCTTCACTTGGTCATACTGCCACTTCGTGCTACCAAATCTGAGGATGGCTGCCAGGGGCAGGGCTTAAGGAGAGGGCAGTCATTGGCTGGGGGCAGTATGACCCGGAGACCAGTGATTGGTTACTACTGAGAAAGAAAGATCAGAAACGAAACTGATACTGATTTTTTCTATACCGAGGATTCCCGGCCTGACGACGGGGAATATTCATGAGCATGTGAATCCATGCCAGACCCATGCTGGAGAACAACAGTTACAGGTAAGTAACTTGTTCCATATTCACCGTGTCTCCCTTTTTCTATCAGACACCTTTATCTTATTCTCCACTTCATATATTCTCAGTACTAGTCAAGATAGCACTATGCGGCACCGCCTTCTACCCCCTTGCAGAGCTAGGGTCCCGTCTCTATCTTTTTTCACCTTTTGATCCTAATGGCCATATGCAGAGAAAAAGGAAAGAAAGTATAGTATTGCTTTTAGTGGTTTCAAAACGTGTCCCCTTTAAATGACCTCCTCTCCTTTTTTTTTAATTTATATTCTGCTCCCTTCCCCTACTCGCCTTATGATCACTCGCACTTAATACTCACGTGCCCGTCTTGAACCGAGAGTCTCCGAACTGGGTTCGTCCAGGCGACGCTGCCACACGCTCAACAGCCAGCCCCAGCTCCGGCAAGCGGTACTCAAAGGGGATTTTTTGAAACGGGATCCTGTACCCTTTCTCTGAGTGCGCACTTCTAAGCGTACCAGTCACCGTAGGCAGGTAGCTTTCCGGAGCAGGCGTACCGTGCGTCTTCCCCTTTCGACCTGAGGTTTTCGTGCCAGAGGGGACGGAAGGGATATACCGGGAGATGTAATCACGCAATCGGGGTCACCACTGAAGGCAAGTGTCCCCAGATAGCACGACCCTCCCCACAATGAGAGGCAATAATGGACTCTCCCTCGAATGGGATTAAGGCTAGGACCAAGTGCAGGGTGAGCTCAAGGGAAGTTTTATCTAAGTCAAATAGGGCATGCAAAGAACTCTGCAAACTCCGAGAGCGCTATGTCTGACAATAGCAAAGACAGGCGTTTATATTTACAAAAAGTGTCATAGGCACCTACACACTATAGGGGGCACATGTTAGGGAGAATTCTCTGTTTAGGCTGAATTTCCTAACCTAGTGAGTCCCCGCGCAGCTTTGCTGGATTTTTGGGGTTTATTTTTTTCTCCTGCCAAGAGTGAGACTCTTTTTTACCCTCACTCTTGGACATGATTTGAGTGTGTTTCTTTGGATCTAGATGTGTTTAATGGGCAATGGGGTCTCTTACCCCATAGGGCTTCATGTGTTTTTGTGATGTGTTGCACAGCACCCTCTGTGCAGTGACAAAGGGGTGTCATAGTGACCCCCCCCCGCACCCCTCAGTATAGACTCCATACCCTGGGACTGACTACTGTCTCCCAGGGCATGTAAAGTCACCATTGACTTTACTAGTCTTAAATTCTGAACAGAACCAGTACAAACCATCATATTGTGGACGTACTGGCTGGGGCAATTCGATTGCCCCAGGATCTGTTAGTCGAGGGGGCGCGTCTCCGTCCCCCCTGATCGAGTTTTGGCTAGTGGCAGTGGATACTACTTTTTATATTCAACCGCAAATATTTTCCTATGGGATTTCCCATTGTTTTAGGCTACTATCTTTATTTAATTATTTACGGTAGCCTCAAACATACCCCCGGTTTATTTAATTAATATTAATTCTCCGGTTGGTATTTTTTGGCAAAACTTGATTCTAAAATGGCATTTGTGTTCTCTTCTGTGACTCCAACCCAAGTCGAGCCCTTTGTTCCACTTTTTGGCGGGCTTCTCCACAGAAGCCCTCCAAAGTGGTGCCACTCGGTCTGGGGTACTTAGGAGGGGTGGAGGGGAATTTAGGCACCCTGGACTGAGTTGCCTAGGCAATTCAAGTCGCACTCCATCCTGATTGGCCCAAGTGGTGAGCCGCGTAGCATGTTTGAGTGACAGCTAGGCTGAGTGAATGGGGGTTTGCTGCATAAAAGCAGGGCTTTGGGGACTGGAACTTCAGAAGTCGCCACAGGACCTAAAAATCCGACGAGGGAGAAGCTGAGCCGACCTGCCACGACACCACCACCGGTAGAGCCTTGCTGGACTGCCTCACCACTTTTCCCAACGACAGAGAAGAACTCCCGCCGGAGAGTCTTCTTCCTTTGACTGGTGGGGATAACCAGTTTCACCGCCTTTTCGCCTTCCCGACGTACCTCGTGGCCGCCTTGCCTGTGCCAAGCACCCCGGCAACCGGGATACCATGTTTTACCACGACCGCGAAACAAAGGTACCACCTTTAACCGGAAAACTCTGCGGCTGGTTTCTTCCCTGGTAGTGCAACGACCTTCATCTTTCCTCCAAGTCGAGATCTTCTCTTCCCCTGGACGACGACGCAACTTGCACCCACTACCAGGAACAACTGCCACCGCTGGAGGATCCTTCCCACTTAAGGTACCGTGTCCCACCTGGCTTTCCTTGCTACCGACTGTACGGGGTAGATTTAGCCCCCGGCCTTCGAACCTGGGTTAGCCTGGGACACCCTGGCCAAACTTTCCTAAGCCTCTCAACTCTTTTTGAACCCTCTGCAAGACTTTCTAAGCCTAGTATAACTGTGTGATCTTAGGCGCATTTGTGAACCTTAGAGTCGTGTACCTTTCCATATTCTGTCTTTTTCCCTCCCTTTCTCACAAACTTATTGGAGTGCCATCTAGTTAAGCGCTCACCTCTGTATGAAAATAAGTGGTGTTTTACTGTGACTTATCTGATAAGGAAAAAGGGGTGTATATATTATAATATTAACTGTGTTTAGAATATTTTACAATACGAGTGGTGGAGTGTTTTCAACTGTGTTTTTTAAAATAAATAATTATATACTTTGATACCAAAGCTCTGGTCAGTGTTTGCTTGTATTATTGTATTTGAGTGCCTATTGTGTATACTTTGCATACTGCCTAACTCTTCTTGAGGGAAGTCTGACTGCTCAGCCACAGCTACCAGGTACATCTGGGTGGTGCAGACTGCTACCAAGTGGGTTTACTGCCAACACCTGTAGTCTTAAATCTTTTGCAGTGGTCCCTAAGGGAACTGCACAGGTTTCTGCCCAACACATGCACACGGGGATTGGGTGGCGTCGACTAACTATATGTGCAGCTGTGATGCGTCCCTTCGTGGTTGGTGGACACCACCGTGGGGTGGGCAGGTCAGCTGGGCTCATCCGGGAGGTGCTGTCCGATCAGGCGTGGTCAGTGACATTGATGGACGTCTTTCTTGGCTTTCTGCCCTAAGGGCCATGCACACCCCATTCATTCAATGCTGCAATGTCAGTTGTCCTGTAAATCCTACAATAGGTTATTCTACAGGCTAATACAACAGAGGAGGAATACGCATTAGGTGGGATACTTTGGCGATACATCAATACAGGGTTGCTGTTATCCTGTTGACTAGGTATCATAGGCCACGGGGTCTGGTCTCAGGGCACGGGGTAGGCTGTCCGAGCTTTGGGTCTCGTTGGAAGTAATGACAAATGCTTTTACACAATGTTGGTGCAATATTGGGTGTCTTCTTTTACAAGCGTCATTAATCTGGGGTGAACTGGTGGGTCGTGGGACCTATGAGGGGGCGCCTCTGTTTATGGCCGGATTTTGCTGCTGGGCTGTAAATAATTCAGGTGGCTGTTGGGCTGCGGGGGGAATCATGAATGCTTGAAGCGGCTCCAGCCGAATTGGGGGAGGTGAGGCTGTGTAGCTCAGGCCTTTGCTTTCTCTGGCAGGTTTCAATGGGAAGGGAAGGGAGGGGAGGTGGCTTTGGATATGCCTGCGATGATAGTCTTCTCGCAAGCTGCAAATTGTATTGAATTGCATTGAGGGGATTTGTATAATGTAATAAGGTATAATGTACAATGGCTAAAGGGTTACACGTCTATAATCTTTGCATCAGCGCATAGTCATTTCTGAACACGTTAACTAGATCAACAGTTCTATTAGTCACTACAGGGTAAGTATTTGCAAGATTAGCAGCTCTAGCATCACATTGTAAAACCTGATACGTGAGGTAGCATTAGGGTTGGTGGAGCACGCAGGAGCAACAGACCAATACAGTTGACAGCAGTAATACACGTTAAACTCGTACATTTACATTTGATTGTATTCTACGTATCTCATTAAACAATTTTCATGAGCTCAAAATACTGTCGCGCTTGTGTTCCTTTGCATTCTAGCAGCATCAGGGTAGTCATGGCATAAGGACTTGATATCGCTCTCTTTACATTACCCCTAGCGAAGAACATAGTAGGGGGCCAGGGGCACTGAGTGGGTGCACATAACTGAGTGGGTTTGAGCATCGTGACCATGTTGTCACATAATAACACATTTGTCTATTTGTACAGTGTTTGTAGATTTTTAACACGGGGGTCGTGCAGAAGGGATATTGTAATGCTATATATATATATATATATATATATAGCATTTCTTGGTGTGGGATTGAGGCTTTTGTTCCATCGAGGACGGTTTACAGTTATTTACCAAGCCAGCCCCGCTGCCCGGGTTATGCTGAGGATAATGATGCACTGCGGAAGGTGAAAGATAGTGTTTGCTCTAACACTAGCTCATGTCTGACTGTTCGTGGGAACGGGCTTTCAGCAGATCTGCCAGGGAGCGGAGGCAACAGGGTAGGCGAGGATTCTCTGAAGGGGGGGGCCGTGCTGCATCGCACGAGGAATCATGTCTTAAAATGGCGTTTTGGTTTTCAAAATGGTTTCCAGGATCTAACCTAATAAAGTACGTTTGATCCATGTGTCGGCCAGTGGTCCACCCACCACTTGGGCCCTGGTGGCAGGGGGTCCCCTGACGAGCCATAGACATCGCAAGGAGGGGATTGTGGGGGAGAGGGGTCTCTTTGACCTGTCCTCCCTTACACGGTCCGGATGGAATTCCAGCCTGTCTTCTTAAATCGGACACGCATTTATGGGCAAAGATTCTAAAATATAAATTTGATACCGTGTTCTCCACCCAAGTAATCGTGGTGCACGGCTACTATAATTCCAATATATAAGAAGGGCCCTATAAATGATCCCAACAACTTTTTTTTTATTTTTTAAACATGGTTATTTTAAACCGAGACAGGACAACTTTACTTATTTTTAATAGTTCCCTTTAGCTCATAGCCCCCCCCCCCAATACTCCCCTTACGTGGCTCCGTCCGCTGCCTCTGCCACTCAAGTGGTCTCCTGATCCTTCAGGGCCCATCGAGTGTTAATCGGTTTGAATATCAAGGCGGGGAATCGCTGGTCATAGTCTAGCACTGGGGCCCAGACATTCTGGAAGCGGTGCAGGAATCCCGCCGTTACCTTTTCTGCGATCAGGATGTCCCATAGTTTTCCCCACCAGTGAGCCAAGCAGGGGCAGTCCGGGGACTTCCAGAAGCGGGCCAGCACAGTTTTGCCTGCCAGGAGGCATTGCGTTAAGTTTCCCTCTGTTTCCGGAGCGGGGGTAGAGTTTCGGGTTCCAATGGGAGTGCACTCCCGGTAATCTGTTCTATAGTTGACAGGCACCGTTCCCAGAACCACTCAGGATCTTTGGGCAGGTCCACCACATATGAAAGAAAGAGCCGGGCTGGGCGCAACCCCTCCAACAGAAGCAGTTCCCTCGTGGGTTCATGTGGTGTAGCCTAAGAGGGGGGGGGGATTACCATCGCAGCATGAGCTTGTATGCGCAATCCTTGTTGGTGGCACAGGTCGATGAGGAGTGGGTGCGCGTCCAGATGTCCACCCAGGTTAGGTCGTCAATCGAGGGACCCAGGTCAGCCTCCCATTGGGCCATGTCTCGAGTTTTTGCAATTAGGAAGTCCTCCAGGAAGCATCTGCATAGGTTCGAGATCTCACCCCTAGATGGTAGGTCCTTAAGCGTTAGATCAAGGAGACTAAGGGGGCGAGTGGCTGCCTGGAGGGTCTGGGGGTGCAAGCACCAGTGGCAGAGCTGGCAATAAGTGAATCTGTCTCTTTCCTGGAGTTGGAACACCTCCTTGCGCTGTTCGAAGGTGCAGGGTTTGTTCCCGAAGTATAGCTGTTCCAGGGTTTCGAGGCCTCCATCTATCCAATTCTGGAAGTTACGGGGGTTTGTCCCCGGCGAGAAATTTGGGTTATGAAAGACTGGTGGGAGAGGACTTTGTCCTCTTGGTATTCCCTTTTGTTTCAGAGCCCAGTCCCAGGAGCTTAACGTGTTTGGTCGTCCGCAAGAGATTCTTCCAGCGCTCTCTAAGGAGGGGCTGGATATGTGGGAGGAATCGCAGGGGCAGCGGTAGTTGAGCTTGCTCCAGCTCCACCCATCTGGGGGGGGGTCTGTGATTATCTGCCAAGCTTGGATGTGTGCTAGCTGTGTTGCCGCCCTATATGCCCGGAGATCAGGGACCCCCAGTCCCCCCAGTCTAGAGCTGCCAACCAGTCTTATGGGGGATTCTGGCCTTCTTGCCCTTCCATATGAACGTTAGCATTTTCCTCTGTAGATCCTGAAGGGCTCGTGCTGGGATGGCCACTGCGAGGGAGGACCAGGCATAGAGGAATCTCGGAAGCAAGTTCATTTTGGCGGCCGTGATTCTTCCCATAAATGAGATTTCCTGTGTGGTCCAGCGCTTCAGGTCCCCTTCCAGTTCTCGGAAAAGTCTGGGAAAGTTTGCTTGATATGTCTTTTGGGTTTCCCGAGATGTGAACTCCCAGGTAGGGGATGGACTTTTCCCGCCACAAGATTGGCACAGCCTGGTTAGTGCCTCCCGTTCCTTCCGTTGGAGGCCGATGTCCAAGGCTACTGATTTGGAGAAGTTGACCGTGAAGCCGGTGACCTTACCATAGTTATTTATTTCCGCCAAGGCGTGCCTTGCTGAGGTGCTGGCTTCTGAAAACTTCAGTAAAACATCATTGGCGTATAACGCAATTTTGTGTTGGGATGGGCCAACCTGGGGGCCCTTGATGAGCTTGTTCAGCCTGATCCTCTGGGCCAAGGGTTCCATTGTTAGCGCAAAGAGAAGGGGAGAAAGCGGGCAGCCCTGTCTTGTCCCACAGGTCATGGGGATCGGGGCTGATAGGGCGCCATTGATCCTCAGGAGGGTTTTTGGCGATTTGTAGTTGGCCAGAACCATAGATTGTAACACTGGACCGAAGCCGAAGGTCTCTAATGTGAGCTTCATGAATGACCAGTCTACCCTGTCGAATGCCTTGGTGGCGTCTAGGGCCATCAGTGCGAGGCCCTGGGAGTTTCGGTGGATAATGTTTACCAGGTTCAGGGTTCTTCGGATATTGTCTCCTGCGGCTCTGTTCAGAATGAAGCCCGTTTGGACGGGGTGGATTATGTCTGGAAGTATGTGTGACAGCCGGTTGGCCAGGATCTTGGATAGATATTGGCAGCTATGATATGATCGTTTATTAATATAGCGCCTATACACAATGTGTTTCAAAGCGCGTCAAGGCAAGGGAGGGAACAAGGGAAAATACAACCACATTCTTACAGGCCATGAACATTAAGGATGTGAAATTAACTATCGTACTCGGCCTGACGACATTTCAGTTAGTGCAAGAGCTAAGACATAGATAAGGAAGGGAGAGTGGGAAGGAAATGGAAACAGACAGGGACTACCGTAGTAGGCCTGACGACATTTCTGGTAGAGCCAGAGAAAAACAAAAGGTGAGGGGTGCAGAAAGGGAGGGGAGGAACAAAACAAACGACTATCATACTAGGCCTGACGACATTTCAAATAGTGCTGGAGGCGTGGTGGGGAGGAAAAAAACAGTAATGGGAGGGTGGAGGAAACAGATGAGGTTGCTATCATATTAGGTCCAGGGACAATTCTGATAGAGTGAGTGCATAGAAGAAAGTAAGGGGAGGAGATAGGAAAAGGGAGAATGGAAAGGAGGAGAGAAGAGAGTAAGCAGTCAAAAAGAGTGGAGAAGCAAGAGTGGAGAGCGAATACAATTGCAGAAGTCATTGCTAACACATAATGTTGCAAGCCAGGATACAAGATGAAGATGGGAACGGCATGATTCAGGGCCACCAAAAGTACAAGATGCAAAGGAAGGCCAGCATGAGAGTTGAGAAAGAGTGACGCACTGTGAATGAATGAAGTCTATAAAAGTCAAATCCAGCATTGGCCACAAGACAGTGATGGTGAAGGAAGTCACCAGGTGGGCGGGGCTTGCTAAGTGGTGAAAAAAAGTGGCAAGCAGGAAGGCGCCAGGTGGGTGGGGCTTTCTAAGTGGTGGAAAAGAGCGGGGAGCAGGAAGGCACCAGGTGGGCGGGGCTTAGGCCAGGTGACCTAGATCCACTTGCACCTGCTCCCCATCTGCTATGTTCAGTAGGGCAATTGGTCTGTACGAGGCTGGGTCCCTCGGGTCTTTCCCTGGCTTGGGAAGGAGGATAGTTGTGGACTCCTTCATTGAAGGGGTCACCGCACCCGTTTCCTTGAATGAGTTGAAGAGGGTCACCAGATGGGGGATCAGCTGGGGTTTGTATATTTTGTAGAATCTCGAGAAGAACCCGTCTGGGCCCGGGGCCCACGCTTTAAGGGATTCGATGGCTTTGTCAACCTCCTCGTCGGTTATTGGTGCCTCCAGCCTCTCTCTCGTTGGGTCGGAATAGGCGTGGCAAGGCTGCCCCCTGCAGGTATTCCTCCTGTTTGGACTGGTCCCGTGGGGGTGCAGCCATTACTTGGGTTAGGTGGTCCACCACCAGTTGTTGTTTCTTTGTCTCAGAGTAATGAGTCACCCCCTGTGATGGAATTGGAGCGTCTTGTTTTGGCCAGCTTCGCTACCGGTAGCTTGTTAGCTTTATTGTTCTTAGCATAATAGAATTGCCTGGTCATGGCCAATAGTTGCGCGGTATGCTCACTTAGTGGGCCTCTAGCTTCTTTCTGGCTGTGCGGATGGCTCGTTGAGTCCTGGGAGACCATCCTTTCTTCTTTTGAGCTTCCTCGGCTGTTTGCAGTTCCTCTTCCAGGGCTTGCCGGGTTTGCCTCCGATTCCGGTGGAATGCCACCCCTTGAGCTATCAAGGCTCCTCTGATCACTGCTTTCATCGCGTCCCAGTTGTTAGCAGGGGAAGTGTCTATGACCGGGTTCTCCTCGAAGAAATTCTTAATAGTGGTTGCGATCTTGTCTCTAACATGTCATTGAGGATCGGGTCGTAGAGCGCCCATCTGCGTGGGGCGTTGGCTTTGGAATCCTGGGTTGGAAGTTCCATGATTATTGGAGCATGATCCGATAGGATCCTTGGACCGATGGATACCTCGTTGGCGTAGGCAAGAGTTTGGGGCGAAGTTAGGAGGAGGTCAGTTTGTGAGAAAGTTCGATGAACATAGGAGAAAAAGGAGTAATCTTTCTCTGTGGGGTGGAGCACCCGCCATGAGTCCCCTACTTCCAGGGTTCTGAAAAGGCGCAAGAGGCTAAGGGCTTGCGTGAAATCACCAGGGGCGGGGGGTGGGGGGGGCGGTGGGATTAATCTCTGGTGGGGTCTGGTACTCCATTGAAGTCTCCTCCTATTATTGTTTGGCCTTCTATGAAGCCCGAGAGGGAGGTACCCAAAGAGTCGTAGAAACTTGCTTGCCCCGAATTGGGGGCGTATACTGAAACAAAGGTATAGAGGTCTCCCAGTAAAAGGCATTTGACTGCCATGAAGCGGCCCTCTGGGCAAGTTATTGAGTCCAATATCTGGGGATTTGGGTCTATCCTAAACAGGATCGCCCAGCCCCCCTTCTAAGAGCCTCCCGAGGCGAGAAACTGCCGTGGGTATAGGCGGGATCGTAGGCGTCCAAAGTCTGCTGGAAGGAGATGAGTCTCTTGGCGCATCGCCACCCCAGCCCCTTCGTCTTGTAGTTTCTGTAGGATCGAGTTGCGCTTGGAGGGGGAGTTAAGCCCGTTAACATTTAGCGAGAGGCACTGCAAAGTTTGATGCTCACGGGCCAACGCCTCATCTACCCCATGATCCGGGGGGGGGGTTAGAAGAGAGCCCATTAGTTGCCATCATAGGAGAGGGTTGAGTGCGTGTTGTCCTGCTCTTGGGGTTTTAACACTGGCCCCCAACGGGCGGCCAACTGTTTAACTGGCGGGGTGGTCGACATTGTGAGTGCGGCCAAACCCCTGGCCAACTGGGCCAATTGAGTCAGTAGGAATAACGTGTGTTTCCAAGGACACAAAGATGGAACGAACCTTGGAATGGGCATGGGCGTGGGTGAAGCCCGCCACAGTGGGTAGTAATAAGCTTGAGCAGGGTCAGAAATGGTGCTTCGGTGTAGAAGAGGGTTGGGTGCCCAGACCAAGAGTGCAGCCATGGTTCCTGAAGTGTGACCGTAGTTCTGTTTACTTCCTCCTGTTTCGAGATGCCCTCGACCATGAGGACCGCTTGGGTTGCAGGGAGGGAGCGGCCTCCGGGTTCCCTGTCGCCTCCCGGATCGGTGAAGTGGCCTCTTTTGGGGGAAGACGGATGCATGATCTTGCTGGCATCTTCCAAGTGGCTAATTCTCCGCAATGTACCATTAAATGAAAATTGCAGGGCCGTTGGGAAGAGCCATCTGTACCGGACCTGACGGTCCTGAAGGAAGAGGGCTAGGGGTCGGAGTGCTTTTCTCCTCTGGAGAGTCAGGAGCGAGAGAACTTGATAAATCTGAAGAGGCGGGAGCCCTGGAAGGTGGTGAGCTCATCTCGTGAGCGACTGATGGCAGAGATGGCCTCTTTCGTGGAGAAGAAATGGACCTTAGTGATGACATCTGGAGGGAGGTCCGAGTCCACCCCCCCAGCGTGGGCGCCGTCTGTGGGTGCAGTCTAGCAGTAATTGGGATTAGTCCAGTTGCGGAAGGAGGACCCGGAAGAAGTCCCCCACATATTCCGGGAGGTTTTTGACTGGGACCGAGGATGGGATTACACGGATCCGAAAGTTGTTGCGGCGGGCCCTGTTTTCCAAGTCGTCCTGCTTGAACTCGAGGATTTCACACTAGTCTTGGAGAGCTCTCACTGCTTGTTGAATGTCCCCCAGCGTAGTTGCCTGGTCCTGGGAGCGGTCCTCGACCTCCCCCAGCCTCTGCTCCACCTCAGTTACCCTGTAGTCGGTTTGCTCTAATTTGGTGGGGAGTTCAATCATGCAGGACCTAAATTCGGCTTTAATATCTGCCATGAAAGCTAATAAATCGCCCATGGTGGCTGTGGGATCTCTCTCCTCCTGGGGATCCTGTTGGGTAGGCCTGGCAAGGTCTGGTTTTCTTCCTCTGTCCGGAGCTGTAAGCACCCGATGGTGGCGATGTCCGCGTTTTTGCTGGCTTTTGTTTGTTTAGACATAGTGCCGGGTCGTGGGGCAGAAAAGATGTTAGAGGCTGGTTTTGCGCTCAGCTTCCGGGGCGCCGGTTTAGGCTTTGGAGTGCTGGTCCAGGAGTCTGATGGCATGAAGCTCCCAGGCGTAGAGGCTCAGTCCCGTCAAGGTCTGAGGAATTGGGTGGAGTATATGTCCCCTCTATCTGGTAGGGAGTGGGGGTAAGTCACCTCGCCACGGAGAGGCGTCAAATCTGATGGATCCCCTCAGGTCACAGGTTGGGGGAAGGAGCCAGAGTGGGGAGGTGGGCCGGGGCACCCCAGCAAGTGGATGGCCGAAGAAAGTGCCGCCTCGGGAACAATGTGGACTCGGAGCCTCCTCCTTGGAAGGGATGGGGCCGAAGTGGGGCAGCCGGTTCTGGAGTACAGTCCTCCTGTACCGAAGGCTGTGGGCACTACTACCGGCCTTGGGGGTCTGAGTAGGTGGTGTAACTGCCTGGCGGATCTGCCTGCCCCTGCTGTGTGGTGGCTGTGGGTTCCAGAACTTGGGGCTGCAGGCTGGGGGCCGTAGGCCTGGAGTTGGGTGCAGCTGGGCCTTCAGCGCTTGCTAGATGGGGTCTGCCCCAGAGTATAATGAGCGAGGCGTGGGGTCTTCAGATTTGCTGAGGGAGAGAGGGGCTGCGTAGGTGTATGGGCTGGTGTGCCCCCGGAATTGAGGATGTGGGTTTAGTGATGGTTGTGATCTCTCTCTCCGACGCTGTTCGGCGCAGAAAGGGGGTCTGCAGAAAGTTCCAGGGGCCGCAGGGGGGCGTCCCTTTGCACCCCTCTTGGTGCGTGTGCAGTAAGCTCCTCTGGTGGGGGCCCGGGAAAGATGTAAATTGGCCCCCACCCCTCCCTCGCCCCCCAGCAGCCCCTACCTGTTGAACTGTCTGCGCCTTTTCCTCTGAAGCCGTCGCTGGTGTTGTGACTCCGTAAAGGAGAGGCACCGCACCCCGCGGGGGCCGCGGGCCAGCCCGGATTGCGCTGTGGGGGCCTTCCCCAGCTTTGAGGGGCACCACGGACCCCGCAGAGCGGCACGCCGGGGGGCCGCTTGCTTTGATGGTGTTGCAGGGGGGGGGGGGGAGAGAGTCCGGGGGCACCCCTCACACGGCTCCGGATCGGGGTTGATGCCGCACGTCTACTGCAGTCTCGGGTCCCAGGATTACCTCTGCTGCTGTTGGGGGCCGTCCTCGGGGCTTTGGAGAGTGGTGGATGCAGTGAGGGCCATCAGTGCTGCCTCTGTTCTCCGGAGTAGGTGCGATCGCCATCTTGGATTTTGGCGCTGTCTGGAGTACAGGCAATACGGCGGGATTACTGCATCCAGCATGAGCGTTATGCTCTCCTCTCCGGACCAGTGATGCCTTAGGTGTTCCGACAGCTCTGGATGCTAATCAGGCCCCGGCTGGGTAGCGGGAAGCTGCATCTTTTCCGCTTTTACGGCAGGCTTCACTCGGCTGGCCTCAGGGGAGCAGCCACATCGATGGAACTCCAAGCCACACCCCATCCCAACAACTTTAGACGTATAATCCTGACAGATGCCTCCTCCAAAGTCTTCTGTCACCTTATTCTGGAGGAGCTTTTGGAGTACATGCAGACCAATTTGACCCTTTCAAAATATCAAACTGGTTTTCGACGTACTATGGGCTGTCCTCTTAATGCTAGCCTTGTATCTCACATTCAATGGAACACCAAGCATAACCACACAGGCCCAGTATATATGGCTGCTCTTGATTTGAGCGCAGCATTCGGCACTGTTGTGAGAATTTTTGTGGGGAAAAATGCTCCTTGGGCTTTCCGGAATACCTGGTGTCGCTTATTGCTCTTTTGCATATTAGTCTCACTATAGAGTAAGACTAAATAGGGAAGGTGCCCTCACAGATCCAATACCAACTGTAATTGGGCTTAAACAAGACTGCACTCTTGCAGCGGTATTGTTCAATTTATACTTCGAATGGATTGTGTCCTCCCACGTATTCCTCATTTTATGATAATTGGTTATCGCCAGCTGCGCTGCTTTTGAAAAAAATTTCAGCAGAGGGCGCTGTGCTTGAGGTCGTGGCGTAGATTGTCCCTCGACGGACTCCGTACCTTGTCGATGTCACTGATGGTATAAATAGCTTGAGCTGCGACCGTTGGCTTCAGTTCCGTTTTTCCGATTGCTTCGCTCTCAAACGGCGCGCTTCGAAATTGTCTACTGAAAATGTTGTCGTCTTCAACACCCAAGACTGGGTTTAAAAAGTGTATCGACTGCGGATCGAAGATGTCTATCACAGATCCTCACCGCGTTTGTCTCTTGTGCCTCGGTTCTAGTCATCGAACCGGCGACTGACTCCTGTCAGTCAATGACGGAGAAGGCCCTTCATGAGAGGAAAGGTAATCTGGCGGGGGGGAGGGAATCTTCCAAGGCCTCTTCGAAGGCTTTGGCTAAAAAACTTAAAAAATCGAGTGATTCGAAAGAATCGGATCGTCATAGACCATCCAAGAGATCTCGATCTCGTAGTAGATCGAGGTGCTCTTCATCTTCCTCTTCTAAGAGAGTGAAAAGAAGACTTAGATCTCCTTCGTCATCTTCCGATTCATCGACGGAAGTGGTACGATGCCCGACAAAGTCGGATTCCCCTAGAGAATGGGAGGAATTTCGTAAGAAGATGGAGGTATTTGAGAATGCAGCCTCGATCCCCTCAAAGAAACCTCAGAAGAGCCGTACCCTGTCGCTCCATTGTACGACAAAGGGAAGTGGGGGAACTACTGTGGTAAAACTCGGTGGTATGGAGGAAACTCGAAAAACTTGAGTCAACGCCAAGTCGTCGAAGACTCATCGAGAGTAGCGTACCTCTCCGATACCACATAAGAAACAGAAGTCATCGAAAACTTCCACGACTTCGTCGGCCCTCGGCGCCGGCAGCTTCGACATCGACGCCTTTGTCGAAGCCTTCATCAGGGTTGTAGAAGATTCCTTCGACACCTTCGAAGAATCTTTCCATTCCTTCAACGAAGACTCAGGAGATTCACTCCTTTACCAAAATCAGACTTTAAGTCTGTCTTTGATTTTTGAAGAATCTGGCTCTGAGGATGAGAAAATCTCTCCTTTTGGAGTGCAATATGGCACTAGACAAGTTCCAGAAGAACTTATAGACCCAGAATCTAAGATGAGACCTGTGCGAGACTCTGCATTCTGCTAGTGGCATTGACACGTCACCGGAATTAGTTTGCTAGGCCTGACCCTGCAGAACATGCAGATTCAGGGTACAGGAGTCTGATGAATAGTGAGATAGAATATATGGGTTGGGGTAGAACCTCACCCACTTTTGAACAGGGCGATATGACGGACATAATTGTTCGGGGTCCTCAGAAGGATCTAGTTCTCCCCTTTCATAGGGCACTTCAGAGAACAGTAGAGAAGAACTGGGAAAATCCTGAAAATATTGCTCCTGTAAACAGTAACCTTCCAAAAAAATAGACTGGCTAGTTCTGATCCTGAATATTTAAACAGACATCCCACTCCAGAAAGTCTGGTCATTCAAGCAGCAACGACTTCAAGACAGACTGCATATCCTACTATCCCCCTGGATAGAGAGGATAAAGTTGATGCTTGGGCCCATAAAGTTTTTACTTCGGGTAGTATGGCTCTTAAGTCAACCAATGTCACCTGTACCCTGGCCAGGTTTACCCATACCCTGTGGGATTGTATTTCGGCGGAGGCTGATCATATTCTGGAAGGCGAGGAAAGGGAAGGCTTCCTCAATATTGTCAAAGACGCGAAGGTGGCAATGGGGGAATGCCTCCAGTCTGGACTGGATACTGCTGATAGTATAAGCAGATCCATGGCTGCAAGCACTGTACTACGCAAATTTGCGTGGTTGAGGAAGTCGTGGTTTGCACCAGATGTGCAGGCCAGGCTTCTCAACATGCCTTTTATTGGCTCGAGGCTGTTTGGTAGTAAGGCTGATAAAAGCCTAGAAAAACTTTAGACCTCAAAAGCGGCAGCTAAATCTCTTAGCGCTTCCATGCGACAGCCTCATAAACCCTATTCAGGCTCATCTTCATGGAGGGATTGTTCTTTTCAGTACTACTCTTTTGGTAGAGGAAGAGGACAGGCTTTTCAAAGAGGCAAAAGAAATGTCCCTCGTGGTGGACGAGGAAGATGTGCGAACCCACCCTCAGGATCGGCATCTTTGCCCTGAGCCGCATCTGCAGCCGCCTCCAAATCACTCTGAGACCTTGTTACACAAAACCCCAGTGGGAGGCAGGATCTCTCAGCATCTGAAGGAATGGCGGGGCATTACCTCAGATGCTTGGGCACTGGAAACAGTAGCTCAAGGTTACTGTCTCCCCTTTGTAAAAAGGCCTCAGAACCATCCACCGGAAACCAACTCTGTCAAAATTCCAGATCCGCTCCTGTTGCAGGAAATTTTAACCCTGCTGGTTTAAGGTGCTATAGAACAAGTACTTGTAGCGGAGAGGAGCAAGGGTTGGTACTCCCCATTCTCCAGCATGGAGTCTGGCATGGATTCACATGCTCATGAATATTCCCCGTCGTCAGGCTGGGAATCCTTGGTAAAGAAAAAATCAGTATCAGTTTCGTTTCTGATCTGTCTTTCTTAGTAGTAACCAATCGCTGATCTCTGGGTCATACTGCCCCCAGCCAATGACTGCCCTCTCCCTAAGCCCCGCCTCTGGCAGCCATCCTCAGATTTTTACCGCACGCTCAAGTATTGGGAGTCCTCGTGTTTAGCTCTCGAGTTTTTTGCTGCGTTTTCACGCTTTTTCAGGAGATTTTCTCATTTTTTGGTTTAATCGAGCCTCAAGCTCCACTGTTTCTACTTCCAATAACGGGGACCCGTTTCGGAATTCTTCTACGCCCCTCGAGGGTGACGTTTTCGTCGAGTTTACACTTCTTGGAGGATTCCGGAAGATCTGCCGCCTACCTCAACGGACATAGCCCAGGACAAAGGGAGCTCAACGCCCGGATCCAAGCTGTTCAGGAACTGCCCTGGATGCGGATTATATAACGTTTTCAAGGAGGACTAGCATTCGCGATGTCTCTACTGACTCCATGGGGAGAAGACGCACGTGGAGAAGGACTGTGCGTTCTGCAAGAACCTTTTCGGAGCGGACCAAACAAGATCGTCGTTCCCGCCTCGCCACCTGGCTGGAGAAGGGCACAGCAAGTGAGAAGGGGAAGAAGTCTGAGCGGGCTTCTAAGTCCTTTAAGGGCGCCCCGGCGACGGGGGGCCCCAACAGAAGGCCAAGCACCGCGAGTCCGCGGGCTCCGGGAGCGCCGAAAGGTCGGGCTCTTCAGTTGCCAAGCAGGGCGCTACTTCCCTGGCACGTTCGACCACGAGCCTGCGCTCTGGTTCGGGGAAGAGGAAGTCCGAGAACCCGGGTAGGCGGCTGAAGCGGACCCAGTCGATCTCGAAGGGGGAGCGAGGCGTTGACCCTCCCCCCAAGGCGAAGGCCCAGGATGCACCTAAGGTGGTGAGGGCCTTGATCCACCCTCTACCGAAGTGGTCTCTGCGACCCTGGCAGAGCCGGCTGAGACTACGCCAATGGAAACTGCCTCTGGGCCCAGAGTATCCCTGCTGCCGTGGAGGGAATCCTCTTCCAGCCCACCGCTAAGACCCCCGCGGAGCCCCTGGCTGAAAAAGAGGGGAGGGCAGTGGCCGTTACAGACTCGGGATCAGCCTCTGAGGAGGAACTGGTGGAGACCGAGAGGGGCCTCAAAGAAAGGTCCATAGGCCTCAACGAGAGGTTCATAAACCTCAACGAGAGGTTCGAGAAGGTTCGATCCCGGGGACGGTCCCTGCTGACGTGATCGAAGATAGCTACGAGGACGACGAACAGGGCCCAGTGGAGCGGCCATTCCGTCCGTCGCAGCCATTGCCCGAGCCCCAGGATAGCTCGGCGGCCATTTTGTTGGCAATCCAATCCTTATGTACCGAGATAAGGACGAGATTACCACGGACCCCGACGGAGGATCCAGAACCAGGCCTGTCGGGGAAACCCTCCGAACAAGCGGAGGAGAGTCCACCCCTCTCCGCCCTTCGTGCCAGCGAGGCCGGTGGACCCCTCATCCCCCTCGCCGGGAGAGGATACGGCGGCGATGACACAGCAGACATCCCGTCGTCAATTCCCCCCCCCCCCCCATCCGACGAGGTTGCTCTTCCCACGCCATTATAACCAGGGCATCTGAGCTTCCAGCTATGCCCTGAAGAACAGAAAAGGGAGGAGTTTCTGTACCAATGACGAGAGGCTAAGAGGAAGACGGTCCTTGCAGTGCCTTTACTCGACGACATCTATGACGAGGGGCTTGCTGTCCTCAAGAACCCTGCCACGACACCCGCCAAGAGGGACAGGTACGAGAAGAAGTACCGAGTTCCCGGTGCCACCCCCTTGTGCCTCAGGGCCCAGCCCACGCCGGACTCAGTCGTCTCGGCAGCGACTAAGAAGAAGGCAGCGGGCGCGGCGGCTTCAACTTCCACTTCCCCACCGGACAGCGAGGGTAAGAAGTTGGACTCTATGGGACGACGAGTCATCTCGTCGGCGGCAACGACAATTAAGGCGGCCAATGCCTTGGGGATCGTGGCCCGCTACGACAGGGAGCTCTGGTTCAAGATAACTCCCCTGCTAGATTTCCTGCCTGATGACAAAAGGGCAGAGGCCCTAGAAATTCTGCAGGAGGGCGAGGTGGCATCGGATCACACCATTACGGTGGCAATGGACATTGCCGATACCGGATTTCGCCAACTGGGCAACGGAGTTTGCCTCCGACGACGAGGATGGCTCACGGCGACAGACTTTCGACAGGACGTCCAGACCAGTGTGTTGGACATGCCGTCGACGGCAACAACCTCTTTGGTAAGGCGGTGGATGAGTCTCTACAGGCCATCAAGACCGACTCGGAGACGGCCCGGGCCCTTTGGGTGCTTCAGCAGCGGCGGCCCTTTTGGAGCTCTGCAGGCAGACAGGGTGGCTCCTCCACCTACCGCCAGGCGGCCCGCTCCTCTTCCCAGGAGGCCTACAGAGGTTGCGGCAAGCAAGGGGGTTCCTGCCGTCGTCGCCAAGGAGGCCAAGGCGGCAAGGCCGCTTCCAAGCAAGACTGACCCGGCCGGGTGGTCGGGCCCCCACCGAAGCACCCCAGTGGGAGGCCGACTGACAAAGTTGGTCAGGGTGTGGGAGTCCATCTCCACCGATCGTTGGGTGTTGGACACCCTGGCCAACGGGCACTCGTTGGAATTCCTAAAGTGCCCTTGCATTCCTCCCGTGGCCAGGAAGGAGAATCGCGTCCCTCAACTGCTGTTGGAGGTAAAGGCGATGCTCAAGAAAGGTGCCATCGAGCTTGCCCCCAGGAGGCTCCGGGGCTCAGGAGTATACTCAAGGTACTTCCTTGTCAGGAAGAAGACAGGCGGTTGGCGCCCCATCCTAGACCTGCGTTGGTTAAACAGATGCATCAAGGCGCAGAAATTCAGGATGGTCACTCTCCAGCACGTACTGGGACAGCAGGAAGAAGGCGACTTCCTATCGTCGCTGGACCTGGAGGATGCTTACTTCCACATCCCCATTCTAAAAAGGCACAGGAAGTTCCTCAGGTTTGTGGTTCAAGGACGTCACTACCAATTCAGAGCCCTACCGTTCGGATTAAAGTCGGCACCCAGGGTTTTCACCAAGTGCCTGGCACCAGTGGCGGCGCAGCTGCGCCTGCAGTGTATCCACGTCTACCCCTACCTGGACGACTGGCTAATCCGGGCAAGGTGAAGGGAACTCGCCGTCGATCATACGGCGAGGACCATCCGGTTGCTCACGGAGCTGGGGTTCTCCATCAACTACCCCAAATCCCACCTGGTTCTGTCGCAAGTAGCACTGTTTTTGGGGGCGAAGCTCGATACAGTGGAGCAATTGGCCTCCCCTTCAGAGGAGAGGACCAAAACCATCCTGGGCAAGGTACGGTGACTGTTGGCCACGGACGTGGCCAGGGTGAGGTCCATCAAGTCCCTTCTCGGGTTGATGTCCTCTTGCATCTACCTTGTACCCCTTTGCAGACATCGGATGCGTCCGCTACAGGAGTTCCTCGACGCCTGCTGGTTTCAGGCGGGGGGCTGCTTCGAGGACAGGATCCCCCTTGACGAGGAGTTCCGTCGGGTGATCCTATGGTGGGGCACCCGGACTCACTTCACGACGGGCACAGACTTTCAAACCCCGGCGTTTCAGGAGACGGTGACTACGGACGCCTCTCTGGAGGGTTGGGGGGCCCACACCGGAGATCTCCACGCAAGAGGCCTTTGGCTCCCGGAGGAGACGTCTCTTCACATCAACATCTTGGAGCTCCGTGCAGTGTTCTGGGCGCTCAAGTCGTTCCACCCGTCCCTCAAGGACAAAGTGGTGAGGATCTTCACCGACAACACCACCACGATGTTCTACATACGGAAGCAGGGAGGCACCAGATCCCCAGCCCTATCCAAGGAAGCCCAGGATCTGTGGCACTGGGCCGTCGCCCAGGGGATGTTTCTGGTTCCCTTCCACCTGGCAGGAATGAAAAACGCCATCGCCGACTCAGTCAGCAGGGAGCTGCGCTCGTGCCACGAGTGGGAACTGCGCCAGAATCAAGTGGATCGACTCTTCCAACGATGGGGCAGACCCCAGATCGACCTGTTTGCGACGAACTCCAAGTGCCAGAGGTTCGCCAGCAGGTTCCCACAGCCGAGGAGCGTAAGCGATGCTTTCTCGTTCCCTCTATTGCCGTTGCTGCTCTGCCTCAACAGCCAGCTCAAGAAGTCCAGGTGCGGGATGATTCTCGTCGCACCGGCTTGGCCGAGGCAGGTCTGGTTCCCGGACCTTCTGGACTTGTCAATGTCCCCGCCAGTCAGGCTGCCGGCGGACGCGGATCTTCTCTCCAGAGAAGGAGGCGCCATTCTACACCACGACCCACAGTTGCTGAACTTGCAGGCCTGGCTCCTGCAGCGCTAGAGTTTGGAGGGTACGATATCCCGGCTGATTGCAGAGAGGTTCTTGCAAAGGCTAGGGCGTCCTCAACTCTCAAGTGCTACGGACATACATGGAAGAGGTTCTCTGTCTGGTGCCGTGCACAGAAGAATAACCCTCTGCGGATTACGCCCCCTCAAGTACTGCCGTACTTACTGTCGCTGGCCAAAGCTGGACTGGCTCACGCCTCCATAAAAATACATCTGGCTGCCATCTCCCGATATACCAGGACTACGGGACGGGCGTCCTTGTGGTCTCATCGCCTGGTAAAGGAATTTATGAAGGGACTATTCCGTTCATTCCCTCCGATGAAGGCTCCTGCCCCGGCGTGGGAACTTAATGTGGTGCTGACCAGGCTCACTGGAGCCCCATTTGAGCATATGCATTCGGCGCCCTTGAAGTTTCTGTCATGGAAGACAGCGTTCCTCGTGGCCATCACCTCTGCACGACGAGTGGGAGAGATTCAGGCCCTATCTTGCAAGCCTCCATACTTGACTTTTCATGACACAAGGGTAGTGCTTAGGACGCACCCCTCCTTCATGCCCAAGGTGCCGTCGGACTTCCACCTCAACGAGCCCTTGGTGTTACCAGTTTTCTTCCCGTCGCCTTCGACGCCGGCCGAGAGGACTTTGCACTCGATGGATGTAGCTAGAGCGCTGAAGTTCTATGTGGACCGCACAAAGAGTTTTCGGAAGACGTCACAGCTATTCGTGAACTTCGGGTCTGAGAATCAAGGGAAGGCTCTCTCGAAGACTTCCATTTCCAGATGGCTCTCCGGCTGCATCATGCATTGTCACCGGTTGGCAAACTGACCGCTGCCCGGCCATCCCAGAGCCCATTCGACCAGAGCGATCGCTGCTACCACGGCGTTCCTGTCTGGTGTGCCCCTGCTGGACATCTGCAGGGCTGCTACGTGGAGGTCGACGCACACCTTCACAAGATTCTACTGCGTCGATCGGGGCTCCAGGGAGGAGTCCAGGGACGGCCAAGCAGTGCTGAGCAACCTGTTAGCTTAAGGTGAGCCTGGTAAGGAGGTAAGAGATGCTTAATGTTCAGTTGTTGTATTGCTTAATGTTGAGCCTGTTGCCACCTCCCGTGGTTGTGTATACTATGTATTCTTTTATTCATGAGCATGTGAATCCATGCCAGACCCCATGCTGGAGAAGGAACAAGTTACTTACCTGTAACTGTTGTTCTGCAGCATGGGTCTGGCATGGATTCACATGCGAACCCTCCCACCTACCCCTCTGCGGCTCTTCACTTGGTCATACTGCCACTTGGTGTGCTACCAAATCTGAGGATGGCTGCCAGAGGCGGGGCTTAGGGAGAAGGTCAGTCATTGGCTGGGGGCAGTATGACCCAGAGACCAGTGATTGGTTACTACTGAGAAAGACAGATCAGAAACGAAACTGATACTGATTTTTTCTTTACCGAGGATTCCCAGCCTGACGACGGGGAATATTCATGAGCATGTGAATCCATGCCAGACCCATGCTGGAGAACAACAGTTACAGGTAAGTAACTTGTTCCTACTTTCTCATCCCAAAAAATGACGGAGGATTGAGACCCATCTTGGACTTAAGAAACTTGAACAAGTTCCCCAGGAAGGACAAGTTCAATCTGGTTACCCTTTCTCAGATCCTTAAGGCTCTCCAACTCCAAGACTGGTTGGTATCATTGGACCTTCACGATGCTTACTTTCATGTGCCAATCCATCGCAAGCACAGAAAGTACCTGAGGTTTGCGATTGGCAATTCTCACTATCAGTTTTGAGTTCTGCCATTCGGGTTGACCTCCGCCCCGAGGGTTTTCACCAAATTAATTGCTGTGGTGGCAGCGAGTCTCAGGAGAGGGGGGATTCATGTCTACCCCTACCTGGACGATTGGTTGATCAGAGCAGGTTCTCCCGAACAAGCTCAGGAACATCTTTCGATCACCTGCCACTTCCTTCACAAATTGGGCTTCTCCCTCAATTTCAAGAAGTCCCACATGGAACCATCTCAAAAGTTCCAGTTTATCGGAGCAGTCTTGGATACTTCCTCAGGCAAAGCCTCGCCTCCCGAGGTGAGAGCTCTCCACATTCTGCAGATGATAACAAAGTTCCAGAATGCCCAGCATCTACCGGCCTTCGATTTTTTTTTGTTTTTTGTTTACTCGGCCTCATGGCATCCTGCATTTTCCTAGTAACCAGAGGCCAGATTGGGAATGAGATCCCTTCAGTGGGCACTCCGCACTCAGTGGTTCCAGTTCTCAGGGAATATGTCGGATCTTCTGCAAGACCTGAGCGCAGTTGCTCAGGATCTACTATGGTGGGCTTGCAACGACAACATCCTCAAAGGGGAATCTTTTTGGCAACCATGGCTGGAGATAACAGTAGTAACGGACATCTCACTCACGGGGTGGGGAGTACACACCAACGATCTGTTAGGCAGAAACCTGTGCAGTTCCCTCAGATCCCAACACTTTTTACAAGAACATAACAAGAGAGGAAGGCAAAGTAAAACCGTGAATTCAGAGTCAGTAGGCCGGATCCGCTTTAAGAGGATCGAAACGAAATGTGTCCAAGGTCACACGGTTGCAGTGCACAAAAGTCTTGTAAAGGTTCAAAAAGTAGTTGGACCAAAGAAAGGGACCAGTTTAGAGGGTCAAGGCGGCCAGTCCAGAAGGTTAAGGAGTTATTATTACCTTGTAGCAATCTTTAGAAAGGGAGGCCTGGCGGACACGGTACCTTTAAGTGGTGAGAACACTCCAGCGGGGGCAGTTGTTCCTGGCAGCGGATGCAAGTCGGTGCTTCGTCCGGGGGAAGAGAGGATCTCGTCGTGGAGGAAGACAGGTGTCCGTTGCACTGCCAGGGAAGAAACCAGCCGCAGAGTTTCTCAGGTACAAGGAGCGGTCCGTTGATTTGCGGTTCAGTGGTGAGTGGCTATCCGGCCGCCGGGGTGCTTGGCACGGGCAGTTCGACCACAAACCGGTCTGGGGTGCGAAGAAAAGAAGGTAAAACTGGTTGTGCCCACCAGTCAGGGGAAGAAGCCTCTCCAGCCGGGAGATCTTCTCTGTCGTCGGGAAGTGGTGAGTCTGTTCCGCAGGGCTCCACCGGTGGTGTCGTCGTGGTAGGTCGGCTCAGCTTCTCCCTCGTCAGATTCTCAGGTCCTGTGGCGACTTCTGAAGTTCCAGTCCCCAAAGTCCTGCTTTTATGCAGCATACCCCCATTCACTCAGCCTAGCTGTCAATCAAACATGATAAGTGGTGAGCCGGCCGGCTCACCACTTGGGCCAATCACACAAGAGTGCGACTTGAGTTACCAAGGTAACTCAGTCCAGGGTGCCTAAACCCCCTCCCACACCCCCTGTGGTACCCAGACAGATTGGCACCACTTCTGGAGGCTTCTGTGGAGAAGCCTGCCAAAAAGTGGAACAAAGGGCTCGACTTGGGTTGGAGTCACTGAAGAGAACACAAACGCCATTTTAGAATCGAGTCCTGGCAAAAAAATACCAACCGCCGAATTAATATTAATTAAATAAACCGGCGGTATGTTCGAGGCTATGAGAATTAAATAATTAAAGTTGGTAGCCTCGAACAATGGGAAAATCCCATAGGGATATATTAACGGTCGAATATAAAAAGTAGTATCCACTGCCACCAGCCAAAACTCGATCAGGGGGGACGGAGACGTGCCCCCTCGACTAACAGACCCCGGGGCAGTCGAATTGCCCCGACCAGTACCTCCACAATATGATGGTTTGTACTGGTTTCTGTTAATAATTTGGGACTAGTAAAGCCAATGGTGACTTTACATGCCCTGGGAGACAGTAGTTAGTCCCATGGTATGGAGTCTATGGTGGGGTGTCACTATGACACCCCTGTGTTACTGCACGGAGGGTGCTGTGTAACACACATAGTAAAAACACATGAGACCCTATGGAGTAAAGGACCCCATAGCCCATAAAACACATTAACAGTCAAAGGAACACCATAAATCATGTCCAAGAGTGGGAGAAAAAGAGTCTCACTCTTGGCAGGAGAAAACAACAAACTCCAGAAATCCAGCAAAGCTGCTGGGGGACTCACTAGGTTAGGAAATTCAGCCTAAAGAGAGAATTCTCCCTAACACGATCTGACAATCAGTGGTCGTTGGTCTCCATCGGAGTCCAAACTACACATCAACCTATTGGAGCTGAGGGCAATTAGGCTGGCGCTGAAGGCCTTCCTGCCCTCTGTACAGGGAAAGAATGTCCTGATGATGACGGACAACACAGTGGTCATGTACTATCTCAACAAGAGAGGATGTGTAGGGTCACTACCACTGTGCAGAGAGGCAATGCAGCTCTGGTTCTGGGCAATACGAGAAGGAATCGCTCTATTGGCGGTTCACCTAGCCGGAGAGCAGAACATGGCGGCAGACACTCTCAGCAGGCAGAGCAGTCTCCCACGAGTGGGAGCTAGCTCAGGAAGTCCTTCTAGAGTTCTTCGCCCTTTGGGGAACCCCTCTAGTGGATCTGTTCGCTACCGCGATCAACCGGAAGTGCAAACAGTACTGCTCAAGGGAATTTACTCCGAGAGGAGCTCTAGGAGACGCGTTCGGAGTGGAAGTTTCCACTTCTCCAGCATTGGATCTTTCATGGATTCACATGCTTGGAATATTCCCCGTCGACAGACTGGGAACCCTCGGTAAGCTTATAAAGCCGTTTCCCATAGGAAAACGTTCGACACTTTAGTGTCCTATCTACGTCGTTTTGGGCCGCGCACTCACGCCCCACTAGGACGTAGTGGTATAAATGCCCCGCCCCCGCGGCTCCCTTCCGATTTCAACCGTCTCCAAAGTGAGAACACCTTGTGTAATTTCTACTTGGTTAGGTTGTGCTGTTGCAGTTTTTCTCCTGATGCCGGGAAAAGTTCTTTTTCGCCCGTGCGCTACATGCGGACTAAAGGTGTACGAGGGGGACGGACATATGGACTGCATATACTGTCTGCACCCTCATCACTCGGCTGACAAGTGCGACATATGTAAGGGCTTCTCCCCGAAGACTCTTAAGGATCAGAGTCGCAGACTTGTAGCATGGTTGAACGACGGAGCGGGGGCATACCCGCCTTCGGAGGTGGGCTCCACACGCAGCGCGGCCTGTGTGTCAAAATCTTCAGGGGGCCCCGCGCCGCTCATCGTCGTCGGAACCCCCGGTAAAGAAATCGCGACCGGTGGACAAGGAATCGTCGGTCCATTCCAGGGAATCTTCTTCTAAGAAGGCCTCTTTGTCCTCATCTTCAGCGAGGAAAGACAAAGAAAAATCTAAATCCTCCTCGGGCGATCGTCATAGATAGACCTCGAGTCGAGAGGCAGATAAACGCAGGTCGAGTTCAGAAAAGGCGAGAACAACGCATAAGCCTGCACGACCACCACCACCGTCGTCGAGGGTTGGGCAGTCGTCGACTACTTCTCTGCCACTGACGCAGTTGACATCAACTGTTCCTGGACCGCAGACGACGTCGATGACGGGGCCGACTATCACTTCGTCAACAGAAATCCCGCAAGAGGCCTGGCGTCCAGAGGTCTTCGACCCAATTTTGCCGGAAGCACTTCTACAGCAAGAGGCCTTGTCAGTGTCCTCGGGAGACGAGGGTGAGAGAATAGCTGCCCCTGCAGACCTGGGGTTGCAAGTTACCACACCTCTCTCCGGGAGCATTCCGGGTTCTGCCCCCCTGCTCAATCCGCAATCAATTTTGTCATTGGATGTCTTGTCCACGTTGCTGAAGACAATGGATGACAGACTACCTCGAACAACTCCGGCCAGGTCGGTCGTCGACGACCTGGGCCCATCTCGCCGCCCACCACCTTCAACCCCCGCGGCATTGCCGCCGGAAGCAACCCTCTGAGCCCCACGCCGCGAGGAAGGGGAACTGTTGGATTCGGAATCAGGCAGCAGAGCCTCGTCAGTGGTCTCCCTTTCCCCCTCCAGGGATCCGACCTGGGAGTCCGATGCAGAATTGGAAACCCCGAGGAGCCCTGCTCAGCCGTCTTCCCCCCAGACGATATCGTGTCATTTCACAACATGATGGCCAGGGCTTGTACGGAATTCGGGCTGGCCCAAGAAGAATAAATAAAGGACTGTGTTCTTTTCGACCACATGGGGGGGGGAAGGAGAAGGTCGGTGTTTTCAGTGCCCATCCTGGATCATGTGTGGAAGGAAGGACTTCAAACCATGCGTCACCCTTTCTCAGAGCCAGCGATGAAGGGTCATCTAGAGAAAAAATTCAAAGCCCCGAACTCTACTCCCAAGTGCCTTTCCTCACAACCAACTCCTGACTGTGGTATCGGCGGCGAGAAAGGCAAGGGCTCAACATAGGTGTACGACCCTTCCCCCGGAAAGTGATGCCAGACAGGATGCTTTCGGCAAAAAAGTCCTGTCAGTAGGTGCTACCACAGAGAAGGCGGCCAATTCTCTAGCCATAGTTGCTAGATACGATAGGGAGATGCGAGAAGGTCGACGAAGCCCTCAAGGGCATGGAGGAGGACTCAGACACGGCGCGTTCCTTGGGGGCCCTCCAGAGTGGTCGGAGTTTCCTGTCTTTTCGTCCCTTCAGCGGAGCATCGGCAAATTCCAGATTCACGGCATCGAGGGACTGACCCTTCGGTAGGCCAGCATATTTCTTTCAGGGATATAGGCGAACTTCGCAAGCGGCTAAACGTCGCCGGGACTACCAGGCCCCCAAGAAGAGAGCAGGTTAATCGTCGGCGAGGGATAAGCAGAACAAGGACCAGCAATGACGGGCATCGGAACGTTCTGGGGGGCAGAGTATCATGTTGAATCAACGAATGGGAGCTAATAACAGATCAATGGGTGTTGGACACAGTAAAATACGGACATTCCCTGCAATTCAAGAGCAACCCTCCGCACATTCCACCGGCGTTTGTAGCTCAATCCCATCTGAGCGTGTTGCTGCAGGAAGTAGCACTTATGCTACAAAAAGGGGCTATAGAACTAGTCCCATCATCACAAAGGGGTCAAGGGGTTTATTCCCGATACTTTGTGGTGAAAAAGCCAAATGGAAAGTGGCGTCCCATCCTAGAGCTGCGTGAGCTAAACAAATCCTTGAAAAACAAAGTTCAAGATGCTCACGCTCCAGGAGGTGGTCCGGTCAGTTGAAAAAGGGGATTTTCTGGCGTCTCTGGACTGCAGGACGCGTACTTCCACATACCGATGTGTCGGCGACACAAGAAGTACCTAAGGTTTGTGGTAGGGCAGACTCACTACCAGTTCAGTTCTTCCCTTTGGACTGAAATCTCCCCCCAGAACGTTCACGAAATGCTTGGCTCCGGTGGAAGCCTGGCTGAGAAGGCAAGGCCAACATGTATACCCGTATCTCGACGACTGGTTGGTGAGGGGGTCCTCCCCTATGTCGACGCACAGGAGTCTACAGGACACCATGAGCCTCTTGCAACGGTTGGGGTTTGCGATAAACTTCAAAAAGTCCTCTTTAACGCCGTCAAGAAGCTTGGTGTTTCTGGGTGCACAGTTCGAGACCCAGTTAGGGTTAGTCAGACCATCCCTCGACAGGATCTCCAGGCTCAGTCGATTGGCAAGTCAGTTGAAAATCAATTCCAGACTGTCGGTGAGAAAATATACATCAATCCTGGGAGCTATGGCGTCCTGCATTCCTCTGGTGCCCAACTGCCGCCTGTTCATGAGGCCAGTGCAACAGTTTTTGGCGGATCGTTGGACGCAGGCTCAGGGCCTCTGGTCAGACAGACTGACCGTCGACGACGACGAGCTTCTGTTAGCTCTTCGGTGGTGGAAGAGAGTTCAGAATATATCCAAAGGAGTACCCCTACAGGAGCCGGAGTTCCGGTTCACCGTAGTGACTGACTCGTCCCTAACTGGATGGGGAGCGCACATTAGCACTCTGCAGACACAAGGCTGTTGGTCTCAGAAGGAATCTCTCCTGCACATCAACGTTCTGGAATTGAGAGCGGTGCGCTGGGCCCTGAGGGCGTTCCTTCCTCACATCAGGGGGTCCACAGTGAGAGTTTTGACGGACAACACCACAGCAATGTTTTACTTAAGGAAGCAAGGCGGCACACGATCCAGAACCCTCCATCGAGGCTCAGAAGGTGTGGCACTGGGCTCTAAAACACGATATATCCATCGTAGCTCATCACCTTCCAGGAGTAAGTAACAAGCAGGCGGACTCGCTCAGCAGAAATATGGACCAGATTCACGAATGGGAAATAGACACTGATCAATTGTCAAAGGACCTCGAGAAATGGGGGCGGCCTCCGCTGGATCTCTTCGCACGAAAACGAACAAGTGCGAGATGTACGCCAGCAGGTGGCCACAGGAAGATTCGGTGCGAGAAGCGTTTTCCTTCCCGTGGACGGGCAAGTTCCTCAACGAATTCCCTCTGTTTCCTCTAATACGGAGAACTCTGCAGTGGATACGCAGGTACAGGTGCCGAGTCATCCTGGTGACGCCGTGTTGGCTGAGGCAGCCATGGTTTTCCGACCTGCTTCACCTGTCAGCGGATCATCCGATAACATTCCCGAAGGTTCCCAACCTCTTGTCCCGGAGCGAAGGGACACTCTGGCATCGCAATCCGAGCAGTCTCAACCTCACAGCTTGGCTCCTGACTTTTCAGAATTTGGTGCCTTGAACATTCCCTCAGACTGTCGGAAGATCTTACAGGCTGCGCGGGCCCCTTCCACCAACAAGTCCTACGGGTGTAAGTAGAGAAGATTCTGTACGTGGTGTCAAGGACAGGCAGGAGTGGAACCTCTGAGGGTTACTCCGGAACAGCTTCTTCCGTATCTACTACATTTGGCGAAGAGTGGATTGTCCTTTTCATCACTAAAGGTTCACATGGTGGCCATCTCTAGGTTCACAAGAGGGAGGAAATCAACGCCCTTGTTTAGCGACAGGTTAGTGAAGCACTTCATGAGAGGTTTGTTCTGGACGTTCCCTCCGGTTAAGCGTTTTCCACCGACGTGGAGCCTGAACATGGTACTAGCAGGGTTAATGAAACCACCCTTTGAGCCAATGGCCACATCGTCGATGTTTTTATCATGGAAAGTGGCTTTTCTAATAACTATAACATCGGCTAGACGGATCTCAGAGTTGAAAGCATTGGTCATAGACCCTCCGTATCTCAGATTTTTCAAAGATAAGGTGATTTTGTCAAGTCCTCGTTTCATCCCGAAAGTTCCTACGACTTATCATAAACACTCATCCATTGTCCTGCCCACCTTCTTCGCGACCCCCTCATCAGCTGCGGAAAAGGTCTTGCATACCTTGGATGTCAAGAGAACTCTAAAATTTTACCTTCATCGAACTCAACAACTTCGATCTACGCAGCAACTCTTCGTTGCATATGGGCCTTCGGCAAAGGGGAAGGCAATTTCAAAACCAGGACTGGCCCGATGGGTCTCGTCGACGATTGCCTTCTGTCATTCAAAAGCGGCGAAACCGCTACAAGGACGTCCGAGAGCTCACTCAACCAGGGCGACTTCGTCAACGACGTTGTGGGCGGGGGTTCCACTGACAGACATTTGCAGGGCGGCAGCATGGTCAGTGCCTCATACATTCACCCGCCACTACTGCCTCGAACGACAGCATGCGGACGAGATACAAATGGGACGAGCAGTCTTGCAACATCTTTTTCAGTAAGGTAAGCCCTTTTCTTCAAGAAGGGTTTATGCTGGTTTGGATATGTGTATATATGTGTATGTGTATGTATGTATGTATGTATGTATATATATGTGTTTCTGAGGCTTGTGGAATCTGCTTAGATCACATGCTGTGCATAGGCCGACATCTAGTGGAAGCTGCGGAGTATTACAGTTTGTTTTTCGAAGTCGAAAAATGGGCGTCGACACAGGGCGTGCCAGTAATACTATCCCTAGTGTGACGTCCCCTGTACCCATGATCCCTCACGCGTCTAGGATCCCCAGATTGTTTTTTTCCGCCATTCTGGTCGGAAGCACTTCATCGGAGTTCCCTGGCTTTGCCATATTTTCACTCTAAACTAATTCTAATTTGCCCCGTTTGGCCAACCTTTCGTCGATCAACATCTCGACGCCGAACCGGGGAGGAGATCAACGTCGAATACCCGACGGATTGGGCCTTGAGGCTTCCGCCTCGGCTCGGGCCTGGGCCGCTGGCCTCGGCCCTACAAGTAGGGAGAGTGGGGGTGGTACACTTCCACACTCGACACCTTATTACCTACACACACTTGCCCGCTGCCCACAGGCGCGTATGGAGGGTACGCCCTTTCAGTTTTGCCCCAAGTGTAATAAGAAATACCCTTGGGTAGATAAGCACGCTACGTGCAACCTTTGCCTACCCAGAGACCACCCCGAGACGGGTTGCAGGGCCTGTAGCAGGTTTAAGGCAAAAACTCTTAAGGACCGCTCCACCAAGCGTTGGGCCCACCACGCCAAGCTAGCAGCTATGGAGGCGGAGGGTACCTTCAGCGACAGCAGCGACGCCGAACTTTCGGACGGCGAGGGCACCAAGGCGTCGAAGGACAGCCGAACGCACGTCCCCGGCCTCGGAAGGTCGTCCGTCCCGGCGACTATGGGGAAGTCCCCCGGCGACAAAAGCGTTACACATACACACGCTAAACACAAAAAATCCACCCGAGATTCGACGTCGTCGAAACCTCGGAAAGAGGCACAGAAGGAGCGGTCCGAAAGGACGTCCTCTGGGCGGTCCCGGTCGAGGTCGCCGCACGACGTCAGGCAAGCCTCCACACTTGCACAGAGTGCCTCAACCATTAATATCCCGGAAGATCAATCGTCCGGAGACGAACACGACTTCCACCCCCAGACTGCACCCCAGGAAAAGGGTACATTACTTGGGAGTAAAGAGGGGCCAGTTTCGAAGGCTAGTTCGAAAGACAGGGATTCCACCTCCGATCCTCGACGCCAGGCGTCGAAAGATAAGGGTAAGGGGAAACACACTTCCACCCACGGGGAAGGGGGTAAACAGCAAAGGAAACAACCCTTGCAGTCCTCCACTACAAAAGAACTGACCAAGTCTTCTCAGGGCCAATCCATAGAAAGTCCCAGCGAGGTCACCCCAAGCTCAAAACTCTGGTCATGCGAGGACATTGACAGAGTAATGTCAAGGATGTCTTCCTTGGCGAATTTTTTCGAAAGACACCCTGAACAACTCCTAGCTTTAAACCCTCAGGAACATTCTCCCTCAGGGTCAAGGGACCCTATCCCCTCAAATAAAAGACCCCGGGTCGAGACACCATTTAGGCCTTTAGACCCCATCGAGGTCCAACCCTATTCTTACCTCTTCCCTACAGACCAAAGAAACTCTTCCCTTATAGAAGGTCAGGAAATTGACACGCCAGAAGATCCTGCAGGATCAGATTATTACGGCGAAGACGAAGACGAGGATGAGCCAGAAAATAGCCCAGATATTTTCAGAATGGACTCACCAGTCGAAAGGGAAGCCCCAGTGTCTGATTCCCCGATAGATAATCAGCCCCTCCTGAATGAACTGCTCTTTCGGGCAGCTAACCACTTCCACATAGACACACAAGGTGTCCAGGAAGAAAGGGACTTTGCGGAAGAACTAATAGGGGAAAGGAAGCCAGTAGCCCAGACCATTCCCATCCTAAAATCTGTTCAACGCAGAATAGCACCATCCCTTGTCAACCCAAACCTGACAAGACCTGTAAATCCGAGAGTGGAGAAGCTGTTTAAAGCAGCCCAGTCGGACCCCCTATATATTAGAGGTCAACTTAAGCCAGACTCTCTAGTAGTAACCAACACCCGCAAAAGAGCTGGTACACCATTATCTTCCTCTGAGGCTCCCCCAGACAAAGAAAGTAAAAAACTTTATGGTTTTGGCAGGAAAGTAGCTTCCACGGCAGCCTACCAAGCCAGAATCGCGAATTCCACCACACTGTTGGCTAGCTACAACTGTCACCAGTGGGAAGAAGTGGCAGCACTAATAGACTCTGCTCCCGAACCCCTTAAAAGCCAGCTAGCTCGCATTTGTGCGGAAGGAAGGAACGTGTCAGGCTGCACTGTAAAAGCAACTCTGGACGCCGCCGACAATGCGGGTAGACTTATAGCAGAGGGGACTGTCATCAAAAGGCATGCTTGGTTGAGGCAGTCGGGATTCAAAGCAGAAACACAAGCTGCGCTCTTAGACAAACCAGTGGAAAGTGATCTCCTGTTTGGGAAGGCAGTCGAGGACGCTCTAAAAAACGCTAAGGAAGAATTCGACACCCTCAAATCCCTTGGCCAGTTAACTACCAAACCACCTAACCAAAGAGGGAATGGCAATTTTCGTCGCCCCCGCGGCCAAAATTCCAATAGAGGAAATAGCTACTCCCACACCCAGGGTACACAGTGGAACACCAGCTCACAACAGTCTACCCAGGCGTATGGTAGGGGTAGTAAAAGAGGACGTGGTAGAGGCAGAGGCAGCCCCAGTAAAGGAGGAGGCACGCCTCCACCAAAGCAGTGACGCTCAGTTCAGGGTCCCTTCCCATGCAACCCCAGTAGGGGGACGAATATCAAGTTTCACCCAGGCATGGGAAGGGATAACTTCCGACAGATGGGTGCTGTCAACAGTATCCAATGGGTACTGCATAGAACTACTGCAACGTCCCCTAAACCATCCTCCAAGACAAAAAGTCCACTCTTTACAACATCAGAAAATCCTCCTCGAGGAGATCGCCATTCTGCTAGAAAAGGACGCGATAGAACTCGTCCCGGGACACCAGGTAAACAAGGGTATCTATTCAACTTACTTCCTTGTGCCAAAGAAAGATTTAACAATGCGCCCAGTTTTAGACTTACGGCCTGCCAACAAGTATGTCAAGCCACAAAAATTCCGTATGACCACACTACAAGAGGTAATCCCACTCCTAAAAAAGGGGGATTACATGGCAACCTTGGATATGAAAGATGCCTATTTTCATATTTCCATGCTCCCGGCGCACAGAAAATACTTGCGCTTCAAGGTAGACAGTCGCCACTACCAATTCAAGGTACTGCCCTTCGGGATAGCTTCTGCACCAAGGGTATTCACCAAGGTACTGGCGGTGGCAGCTGCACACCTACGCAGGGAGGCAATCCCAGTGTACCCTTATCTGGACGACTGGCTCATAACGGGGGAAACCCCAGGAATCTGCAGGTCAAACATTCAGAGGACCATCGACCTCCTCCACGAATTAGGCTTCTCCATCAACGAGAAAAAGTCAAGTCTGGTGCCAAGCACCTCAAAACAGTTTCTAGGAGCTATCCTAGATACTCAGAAAGGATTGACCTTCCCTTCGGAAGAGAGAATTCGGAACATACTTCTGCAAATTCCTCATTATCAGTCAGGTCAACAGATAACAGTACGCAAAGCTATGCGGTTACTCGGCATGATGGCGTCATGCATTTACCTGGTCCCCCACGCGCGTCTGCGCATGCGTCCCATGCAGGAATGGTTGGCGAAACAGTGGTCTCAGGCAAGTGGTCAGTGGGACGATCTAGTGGTCGTTTCGCCAACACTTGTACAGAACCTACACTGGTGGACAAGAGAGAATCTCGCAAAGGGGAAACCCTTTTACGATCCCGAAGTACAGGCAGTGGTAACTACAGATGCATGCCTGACGGGGTGGGGAGCTCACCATCTCCACCACACAGCTCAGGGTCTCTGGTCTCACTCAGTAGCCAAGAACCACATCAATCTGCTAGAGCTTCTGGCAGTATTCCGAGCGCTGCAGGCGTTCGAGCCCCATCTACTAAACTTGTCGGTGCAGATCAGGACGGACAGCACGACAGCCATGTTCTATCTGAACAAGCAAGGAGGGACTCGTTCGCCAAATCTGTCCAAGCTTGCCCAGAAAATATGGAGATGGGCACTCAGACGGAACATCTTCCTGTCATCGCAACATGTTCCAGGAGAGCTCAATTCCCTAGCGGATGCTCTAAGCAGAGACTCCCTCCCAGAAGAACACGAATGGGTCCTTCACAGAGACGTAGTAGAAGATCTCTTCTCTCAGTGGGGTTTCCCCACTATAGACCTATTCGCCACAAGCGAAAACAAACAATGCCCAGGATTTGCATCCAGGTTCCCACAACCGGACTCCCAGGGGAATGCCCTGTGGATGAACTGGTCAGGGATGTTTGCGTACGCTTTCCCACCAACTCCTCATCAGGAAGGTGGTGTACAAGATGAACAAGGAATCGATGACGCTCATCCTAGTTGCTCCCATGTGGGCGAGACAACCATGGTTTCCACACCTACGCAGGATGGCGGTATGCGAGCCCATCAGACTCCCAGCCTGGTACAACCTTCTGTCCCAGCAACAAGGTCAAACAGTGCATCAGGAACCCAACTCTATGAATCTAGCAGCATGGCTCCTGAAGTCATAGAGTTTGGACATCTCAAATTACCACAGAGGTGTATGGACATTCTAAAAGAGTCTAGGAAACCAAATACAAGGCACTGTTACTTTGACAAGTGGAAAAGATTCGTTATCTGGTGCCAGTGTAAACAAATCAACCCGGTTGATTGCACTCCTTCCAACGTTGTAACATACATGCTCCACCTGCTGGATGCAGGGTTGGTTTTTAACTCTCTGAAAGTACACCTGGCAGCCCTCTCAGCCTACACCACATCCCATAACAAGGTTTCGTGGTGGAAAGTACCAGTGGTTAAAGCCTTCATGGAAGGAGTAAAGAGACTTCACCCTCCTATCTCGAACCCACCGCCAGGATGGGATCTCAATGTGGTGCTATCTAAGCTCATGGGGCCCCCCTTCGAACCCATGCATAAAAGTAGTCTCAAACACCTGACTTATAAAACGGCCTTCTTAGTAGCCATTACCTCCATAAGAAGGGTCAGTGAAATTCAGGCTCTGTCAGTGCAAGATCCTTTCTTTACTATCCACAAGGACAAACTGGTTTTACGCACACACCCTAGATTCTCACCAAAATTCATATCCAAGTTCCATGTAAACCAGTCCATCGAGCTTCCGGCTTTCTTCCAAAACCCACAAAGCTCAGCTGAAGTGAAACTACACACCCTAGATGTGCGTAGGGCGGTCTTATACTATGTAAATAAAACCAGACCGCTAAGGAAAACAGATCAACTGTTTGTCTCCGTAGCTACAGGCAGAGAGGGGGATCGCGTCTCTAAGGGCGCTATCTCAAAGTGGATTATCAACTGTATACAGCTGTGTTACTCTCTTTCTGAAAAAACTCTGCCTTTTACGCCAAGGGCCCACTCTACCAGAGGCATTGGGGCCACTCTGGCTTTCATTGCAAATGTTCCCCTTGACACCATTTGCAAAGCAGCTACTTGGAGCTCTATTCACACTTTTACTCAGCATTACTGCATTGACACTCATTCCAAGGCAGATACACAAGTGGGACAAGCGGTTCTAAGACACCTGTTTGCTCATGACCCTTCTCACATCCCACCTCCTTCTTCTGGTACTGCTCGCTAATCTATGCACAGCATGTGATCTAAGCAGATTCCACAAGCCTCAGAAGGGATACATTACTCACCGTAATCGTATTTCTGATGCTTGTATCTGCTTAGATTCACATGCGACCCACCCTTCCTCCCCTCCGAGAGAAGGCGCATGGTTGCTTGTAGTCTTACCTTTCTGTCTATCTGCTTGGACTATCTGTACTCGCGCTACTCCTCATGCTACCTCATGTCAGGAAAAACACAATCTGGGGATCCTAGACGCGTGAGGGATCATGGGTACAGGGGACGTCACACTAGGGATAGTATTACTGGCACGCCCTGTGTCGACGCCCATTTTTCGACTTCGAAAAACAAACTGTAATACTCCGCAGCTTCCACTAGATGTCGGCCTATGCACAGCATGTGAATCTAAGCAGATACAATCATCAGAAATACGATTACGGTGAGTAATGTATCCCATATATGTGTGTGTGTGTATATATATATATATATATATATATATATATATATATATATATATATATATATATATATATATATATAGATGTAAACGCGTGCGTTTTATGTATGCTTTTATGGCTTATATGAATATTCCTCGGTGCAGTACTGTGGCACGTTTTAATTTTGAATCTTTTAATTTCGAATCTTATGTGATCCTGATTCGCCTTTTGCAGGATGGGGTGGGTGCTGGATTGAATTCACACCTCCTCCCTTGTTTCAGGTTCACTGCTGTGCATTCTATTCCAAGCATGTGAATCCATGAAAGATCCAATGCTAGAGAAGGGAATAGTTTCTTACCTGTAACTCCATTTCTCCAGCATTGGTATCTTTCATGGATTCGCATGCGCCCGCCGGCCTCCCCTAAATGCAATCGTCTTGTGATTCTTGATTCACCCTGTTCTACTTTGGATGGGTCGAAATTTGTAGCGAGCCGCGGGGGCGGGGCATTTATACCACTACGTCCTAGTGTGGCGTGCGTGCGCAGCCCAAAACGACGTAGATAGGACACAAGTGTCGAACGTTTTCCCATGGGAAACGGATTTATAAGCTTACCGAGGGTTCCCAGTCTGTCGACTGGGAATATTCTAAGTATGTGAATCCATGAAAGATACCAATGCTGGAGAAATGGAGTTACAGGTAAGAAACTATTCCCTTCTGTACGCGTTTCCTCCAGTCCTCATGATTCCTCAAGTAATCAGGAGGTTGAGAAAGTTCGGGAAAACCATGATCCTAATTGCCCCGGATTGGGCCAGGAGGACGTGGTAGCCGGACATGTCCATCTGCCCTCCAATACGTCTCCCGCAAAGAGGATCTTCTCTCGCAAGAGGAAGGTCGGGTTCTCCATCCAGAGGTCAAGACACTCAACCTTCACGCATGGTTTCTGAGAGGTTGAGGTACAAGGATTGGGATCTTCTAGATGAGGTTATGGAGATTTTGCTTTCGGCCAGAAGGCCAGCAACAAAGTCTTTGTACCGATGTCGTTGGAACAAGTTCAGTAACTGGTGCAAAGATAAGGATGTGGACCCTTTTCAATGTGGCACCCCAATTGTGCTTTCTTTCCTATTACATCTAGCCAATCTGGGGCTCCAGATCGGAACAATTAAAGGATATCTTTCTGCCCTGTCTATTTTCAAACGCTCTTCGGAACAGGTTTCCTACTTCAAAATCCCATTGATCATTCAATTCCTGAAAGGGCTAACTAATGTATACCCTCCAGTACCTTTTCATGTCCCAACTTGGGATTTAAATCTAGTAATTAAGTTTCTAACTTGTATTCCTTTTGAGCCTCTGCACTCTTGTCCCTTGAGGCTTCTAACATTAAAAACGGTCCTTCTTGTGGCCTTAACATCAGCCCGCAGGGTTAGTGAACTACAGGCTCTCTCATATAAACCTCCATATACTACTTTTTACAAGGACAAGGTAGTTCTTAAAGTTAAACCTTCCTTTTTGCCAAAAGTAGTTTCTGACTTCCATTTGTCACAAAAAATCATATTACCAACATTTTATCCTCCTCCTCATTTGGGCAAAGAAGAGGAGAGACTGCATAGACAGGACCCCAAAAGGGCTCTCAGTTTTTACATTTCAAGAATGTCGAAATGACGTCACGATGACCATCTTTTTGTAGATTAGACAGGTCATAAATTGGGATTATCAGTGTCAAAACAAACCATATCCCGCTGGATCATTCTGGCTAGAATTGAATGCTACAGATTGGCGGGAAAGGACCCCCCAGATGGGCTTCGAGCCCATTCCACTAGGGGGGGTGGCTACTTCTGCAGCTCTGAAGAGGGGAGCCCCTGCAGCGGATATTTGTTCAGCTGCAACATGGAAATCAATGCATACTTTCATCAAGCATTATTGCTTAGATGCTCCCTCCTGCAATGAGGGATTATTTGCCAGAGCCGTACTCCCACCTCCAAAATTGACATTGCTATGGGAGTCTATCATAAGATGAGGAATACGTGGGAGTACACAATCCATTTGAAGAAGTTACTTAACTGTAACGTTCTTTCGACTGGATGTTCCTCCCACGTATTCCTCATCGCGGCTCCCAACCTACCCTGCAGTGCAGTTTGCGTTTTCTTACACTTTCCTCTCACAAAAGTGTGCATAAGTCATGAGGCACGCCTGGGTGTTCCTCCAATATTTCATCTAAAAAACAGAACTGAAGCCAACGGGCGCAGCTCGAGCTATTTATACCATCAGTGACGCTGACAAGGTACTGGGTCCGTCGAGGAACAATAGACACCATGACCTCGAGCATAGCGCCCTCTGCCGAAAAAAAAAAAAAAAAAAAAATTCTGAAGAAGCGAAGCTGGCGATAACGAATTATCATAAGATGAGGAATACGTGGGAGAAACTCTAAGAATAGTGAGCATGGGGTCCACGTCTGGATTCCCCTAGTAACTTAGGGTGAGACCCAAAGTTACTTAAATATGCTAATTAAAAAGGGGGGTCCTGGGAGTCACTCTGCCAGACATTAGTCCTGGTTACAAGAGACTTGCCCAGAGTCTTTAGCTTAGAGTCTTAGAGAGGCACAGCTCCTTCCTACTGATGAGGTCCAACCAGACCGAAACACGTGTCTGGGGATGCTGTTGGTACTCTTGTTCAGAGGAGAATTGCCTAGCATTTCGGTGCTGGACTGCCCCAGGGCAGGTCAAAGACTGATATGTTTGGGATATTTCTTCTCTGTGAAAGATAGTGAGCTAAAGACTCTGGGTAAGTCCGTTGTAACCAGGACTAATGTCTGGCAGAGGGACTCCCAGGACCCCCCTTGTCAATTTGCATTGTCAGATGGCTACAAATCCATTTCTTACACTCTCTGGATATCGCCAAGATCCTTTCTTCCTGACGCTCATTGAACTCTCTTTATTTCCCCATTCACCTAAAGAATGCTCACTAAACTTTGGTTAAAAGTGAAAAAAATTAAAATGACTTCACTTTACTAAATAGTACCCTAGAGCTCCATATTTTGGTTCGTTGTGCCATGCCACGTTGTATCATTGCAATGCAATTGCAAGAGTACTTGGATATTGTCAGATGGAAGGAAAAGTTATGAGAGGGAGGGAAGAAAGAACACATCTTCATGGAGGAAAACGATTCACCCCGATTCTGGATGGTCAGTCGGAGATAATTGTTAGGCAGAAACCTGTGCAGTTCCCTTGGGGAACACTGCAAAAGATTTAAGACTACAGGTATAGCAGTAAACCCACTTGGTAGCAGTCCGCACCACCCAGATTTACCTGGTAGCTGTGGCTGAGCAGTCAGACTTCCCTCAAGAAGAGTTAGGCAGTATGTAAAGTATACACAATAGGTACTCAAATACAATAGCACAAGCAAACACTGACCAGAGCTTGGTTTCAAAAGTATATAGTTATCTATTTATTAAACACACATAAGTTGAAATCACTCTAGCAAAATATAGTAAAAACACTTCAAACACAGTTATAATGAAAGCAGCTCCAACCCTTACTCCTATCTAGACAACTCTAAGTTAACACCACATAATTAAAACAGAGGTGAGCGCTTAACGTTAGATGACACTCTAGTAGGTTCAAGAAAGGGGTAAAAAGAAACAGAAATGGGTTAGACACACCACTCTAAGGTCCAGAACACTTGCAATAGGCTCAAAGAAGCACAAAGTCACAGGTGAGCAAAAGTCACTAGGCAGGGCCCACTCTTAGAGTAGCCGGAGCGAAAATGTGCCCAAGATCACACTGGTATTAGGGATTCAAAGTCTTGCAAAGAGTTAGAAAGAGTTTAGAGTGGCTTAGAAAGTTTAGCCAGGGTGTCCCAGGCACTCCCAGGGTCGAAAGCCGGGGGCTAAATCTACCCCGTACAGTCGGTGGCAAGGGAAGCCAGGCGGAACACGGTACCTTAAGCGGAAAGGATCCTCCAGCGGTGGCAGTTGTTCCAGGCAGTGGCAGCAAGGCTCGACGTCGGTCAGGGGAGAAGAAGTTCTCGCTGAAGAGCAGAAGAAGAAGGTCGTTGCACTGCCCGGGAAGAAACCAGCCGCGGAGTCCTCCGGTTAAAGGGTTGTACTGACTTTCGCGGTTAGAGGTAAAAGTGTGGTATTCCGGTTGCCGGGGTGCTTGGCACGGGCAAGGCGGCCACGAGATACCTCGAGAAGCGAAAAGAAGGTGAAAACTGGTTGTCCCCACCAGTCAAGGGAAGGAGCCACTCCGTTAAGAGTTCTCCTCGGTCGTCGGGAAAAGTGGTGAGACGGTTCAGCAGGGCTCCACCGGGTGGTGTCGTCGAAGCAGGTCGGCTCAGCTCTTCCCTCGTCGGATTCTTGGTCCTGTGGCGACTTCTGAAGTTCCAGTCCCCAAAGCCCTGCTTTTATGCAGCAAACCCCCATTCACCCAGCCTAGCTGTCACTCAAACATGCTAAGTGGTGAGCCGGCCGGCTCACCACTTGGGCCAATCAGGACGGAGTGCGACTTGAGTTACCAAGGTAACTCAGTCCAGGGTGCCTAAATCCCCCTCCACCCCTCCTAAGTACCCCAGACAGAGTGGCACCACTTTGGAGGGCTTCTGTGGAGAAGCCCGCCAAAAGTGGAACAAAGGGCTCCACTTTGGGTCAGAGTTACAGAGGCGAACGCCAACGCCATTTTAGAACAGAGTTCTGGCAAAAAATACCAACCGGAGAATTAATATTAAATAAATAAACCGGCGGTATATTCGAGGCTATAGGAATTAAATAATTAACGTTGGTAGCCTCGAACAATGGGAAATCCCATAGAGATATATTCGCGGTCGAATATAAAAAGTAGTATCCACTGCCACCAGCCAAAACTCGATCAGGGGGGACGGAGACGTGCCCCCTCGACTAACAGACCCCGGGGCAATCGAATTGCCCCGGCCAGTACGTCCACAATATGATGGTTTGTACTGGTTCTGTTCAGAATTTGAGACTAGTAAAGTCAATGGTGACTTTACATGCCCTGGGAGACAGTAGTCAGTCCCAGGGTATGGAGTCTATGTTGGGGAGTCCCTAGGACACCCCTGGGTCACGGCACAGAGGGTGCTGTGTAACCCATATCACAAAAATACATGAGGCCCTATGGAGTAAAAGACCCCATAGCCCATTCAACACAAGGTTTAACCAAGAAAACACACTTCAACATGTCCAAGAGTGAGGGTAAAAGTGTCTCACTCTTGGCAGGAGAAAAAAAGAAACCCCAGAAATCCAGCAAAGCTGCTGGGGGACTCACTAGGTAGGGAAATTCAGCCTAAACAGAGAATTCTCCCTAACAATAATGACCAAATGTGCACAGTACCTTATTCCGTTGGTGAAAAGCTGGTGCCACGGCAGTTGTTCCTACAGACTCACGGTTCCTGCGGCTTCAGTCGTGGGAACAAGGACGACGCCTGGAGCGATCTGCACTACCCAGGGATGAGGCCAGCAGCAGCGAAAAAGACAACGATGAATAAAAGGTGCGCTCCTTTAAATCAGGAGAGGGTTCGTCTGATGGTTATACGGACCACTACAGCACCGCAGTGATTACGACCAAGGAGAGGATTCTCTGACTGAAGAAAGGGTGAGCTGGTTGATCCCACCAGGCTCAAGGGAAGAAGACTCCGGACTGGATCTTCTCTTGTCGTTGAAGGGGAGATAGCTCAGGACTGCAGCAGGACTTCACCGGGACTCAGGGTTGCAGCAGCAGTCTTCTTCTCCGCTTCTCTTCGGTTCCTTGCAGTTCCAGTGGCGACTCTGACTTCTAGCTCAAGAGTCCTGCCTTTTATGCCAAAATCCCCCATTCACACAGCCTGGCTGTCGATCACTCAGCAGGGGGGTTGTCCAGCCCGGACAACCACCTCAGCCAATCAACACAAAGTGCGACTTGGGCCTCTAAGGAGACCCTGTGCAGGGGGTGACTACACACCACCATTACATTCAGCCCACCTAGACACCCAGATGCCAAAGGACGGCTTCTGGTCAGGAGCCCACCAAGGTTCGGCGAACAAAGGAGGTAAACCTGGTTTGCCGTGCAAAGAAAGACCCAAGAAGGATGTTAAGAAAAAGAAATGGCGATTAAACCCAACCGTAGTCGAATTAAAAAGTATTTGGGCAAGCGGGTTTAAAGTTCGAGGCTACTAAAATTGGCTAAAACGGTACCACGTTATGTAATAAAATCGCGGTAGGAAAATTAGGGTAGATACCACTGCCACCAGCCAAGTCTTAATGTTAAGGGAGCGAATCAAAGCTCCGAGAGGCACAGATAAAAACGGCTAAGAATTAACCCTTTCCAATTCGCCATATAAAATGGGGTGTGCTGGATCTGTACACTTTTCTGGGGGTCAGTAGTTAATCCCAGAAAATGGAGTTGGTGGGAAGTCTAAAAGACAACCCCGTGTCACTGCACTGAAGGTGCTGTGTAACACACAGAGTGGGGCTACTGAAGTGGTGTACTCCAGAGTCCACAAGCACAAAAATTGTTGAAATACACATGGCAAAACACAGGTAAGAGTGGGGGAAAAGCTCACACTCTTACCATGTAGAAAAAGATAAACTCCAGAAATCCAGCAAAGCTGCTGAGGGATTCACTAGGTAAGGGAAATTAGCCATAGAGTGAGAATTCTCCCTAACAAATATGGCACGTGAGCCGGTGACTGCCATGCAGGTGGCCATCTTGGATTTGGCTCATGGCCCGCCAGTGCTTTCGCCCATCGAGTGGGCTTTTCAGGATAATCCCAGCCCCATTCCTTCTGGAAGTAGCAGCAGAACCTACGGTGCAGGGTTTTGTTCCCCTCAGGGATGCATTACTCAACTCCGCCGTACAGCTACAGACACCAGGAACTTAGTGCTTTGACCAGGAGCCAAGGCCCAGCGCCTCAAAGGGCAGGGCCACTAGACACTTGCCGGCAAGTGAGGACTGCTTCTTTGGGCACTTCCTCCACCCCATGCGTTCCCCTCCGATGAAGGGACTCCAGGAAGATATTGTTGAGGCAGCCATCCCCCAGGTGCCGCCGCCCTGCCCCCCCTCTGGGTACTCCTCCCGTTCCTCCTGCGCTCCCGACCCCTCTACCGGTTTTGGACCGACCTGTCATATTGGACCGATTTGTCGCTTTGCACATGAGAGGGTGGGTGGTGGGGTCACACCCCACCTGTATCCCGAATTACCCTCAGTCTGTGAAAAAGGGGTGGGCGGTGGAAGACGGTGGCGTCCAGGACGATTAGCCCTCTGCATCGGTTAAGGCCTTTCATGAACGCTTCCAGGGCCTGGCGCAATTCTTGGTGGTCCATCTTCATGAGGAAGCCCCCCAGGAGTCGTGTGTTCTAGCAGAGGTCTTGGGGAAGCAATCTGGTCTGCCATTGCCCACCAGAAGGATGTCCTGCAAGTGGCACAAAGGGTCTGGGAGAAGCCCAGGGCCAATGCCCAGATGAGCAAGAAGTTGGACAGCAGGTCTAGGTTGGCGGACGGGGAGCCAGTCCTCCTTGCCTCCCCTCCGCAGCCCCATTCCTGTGTGGTGGCTGCGACCTCGTATTCTAAACCATAATCTTTGTGGTCTTCCAGGGGACCCACTCCAGTTGGGCCTCCAAGCAGGACAAAGTCATTGAGTCCTTGGGGGAAAGCACTGTTACTCCATCTCAGGACTGCATGTGCAGCAAGTCAGCTTGGAGGCCCTCTTGGCTGCGGCTAACCTGAAACTGGCGGGAGCTCTGGGAATTTCTGCCCAAGCTCTTTGGACAAGCAAGCCTCATTCAAGGCTGGTCTGGCAGATGCCCAGGCCATTGCGCAGGACCTCATGAGTCTTTGATCCCCCACATCGACACAGCCAGCAGAGGGCTGTGCCTTGGGGGTCGAGATGAGGACAGCGTTGATGCATGCCACTATTATAGTGGCTCCTCGCTTCCTAGAAACTCTTGTGTATAGGGGCCTTATACCATATCATATCATAGGCCGCGTGTGTCCCCTCACTTTCCTTGATCGCGTGTGTTCCTGCACATTCCTTGATCACGTGCGCTCCTTGCTTCCTAGGCCACGTGTGTTCCCGTGCATTCTTTGATCCCGTGCGCCATTCGTGTCCTTGTCCGCGTCCTGTCCCACACATCCCCTGATTGCATGTGCTCCCTCGCGTTTAGACAGCGTGTGTCCCTTGCATACATTGATTGTGTGTGCTGCTCGCATCCTGGGCCACGCTCTTTCCCACATATCACTTGATCGCATGGGCTCCTCTCGTGCGTTCCTGCGCATTTCCCCAATTGCAGCGCTCTCTAATGCTTGGGCCACGTGCGCTCCCTCCCAACTCTAGACCGCCTTCTCCACCTGATGAGCGCCCTACCCACCCACCCATCTAACGCCCTTCCCCTGGCCTACTGTTTACTCTGATTTTGTTTTCCATGGTTTGATGTTTACTTTCCCTCTAAGCTCCCTTGGTAGTTGTCCTGCCTTGGATTGTTTTCTATTCATGGTTGCTTACATTGTTCTGCCTGCATCCTTGCTGTTATTTCTTTTATAGGTTCTCCGGTTGATTGCTCTGTTTTGGCGTTTTTCTCCTGGTTGTTTGATACATTTTATTGCCTGATCTTGCTGTTCTTTTGTTCTTGCAGGTTCCTTGTTTGATTGTTCTATTTTCCAACAGCGTTTTTTCCTCCTGTTTGCTTGTTTGCTTGTCTATATTTGTATCTGATTTCTGTCATTGTTCTGTCCGCTTTGTGCCCTCCTCCTTCTGTGGCCTCCCCTCATCCTAGTGTTCCCCCCCCCCCCCACCCCTCCTCCTGCCTGCCCCTTGGCCACTTCCTAACCGCCCCCCCCCCCCAAACTCTGCCCTCTGTACCCTCTTTGGTGCTCTGTCTCTCATATCTTCTCTGTTTTTCTATCGACTATCCTATCCTTCTCACGAAGTCTGGTAGGAAGAAGTTGAAGAGGGATATCCTGGTCTCCAACCCAGGCCTCCCCATCGCTGAGAACTACACTAGTGCTTCCTCCAGACGGACCCTTACCGACATCCTCTGTCGTTCCCTCTCCGCTCCTATGGACCATCCATATGGTCTGTTCTTTCTCCTTTTTCCTCTTCACCCATTAATGGTGGCACCTGATGGGAGGCCATCCTGGCCCCCCTTCCACTCCTCCAAGACCATCATCAAGGTTTAACTAAATGGCACTGTCTTGGTCCAAGGCCCTCAGTCCAACCTCCTCCTTTTGATAGTCTTCCCGTGCCTCATCAACTTCCTTCCTTCTCCTGCTGTCCCTTCTCTCCCTTATTTGGCTCCTCTGCCTCCCTCCTCCTCGACCTCTCCTACGGGTGCCCCTGCTGCTTTTCCAGCCACCCTGTTGCCTCTTCCTTCTGCCACCCACCTCCTCTTCCTTAGCTACCTTGCCCTCCTTCCTCCTCTGCCCACTCTCGGGCACCTTCAACACTTCCTCAGGCCGTACCTCTGATCTGTCCCCCTCAACGGAAGTCTTTCAAAGGTGGCAACCTGCTCCACATTGACACTCTCAATTCTCGCTCAGCTGTCTGCTGTCTCCTGGAAGAACCTAATCTGGATGTCCTTTTTCAGACCGAGAATTGGTTCATGGCCAGCTCTGTCACAAGCTTTGACACACTTTCCCGATGGCTACAAGATCCTCTTCGTGCCCAGAACCAACTGTCCCGGTGGGGGTGTAGCCTTGATCTTCCCGGAGTGGATCCATGCTTCTTTCATTCCTACGCAGAACTACTACTCCTTGGAATTTCTGGTCTGCCGGCTCTCTCTCACTGTGGCCGCTATCTACCGGCCGCCCGGCCAGGTAGCCACCTTCCTCTTAGTGGGCAGGGCTGGCCTCCCTCTTCGCCTCTGCCTGTCAACTTCTCTGAGACCTTAACATCCACATGGATGCTGCTTGTCCTTCTGCAGGACTCTTTCGCATCCTCTGCGACTCCCTCTGTCTCTATATTCTTCCCTCTGGCTTGACCCACCCTGCAGGGCATACCCTGGATGTTCTGATCTCCTCACACCTCCCCCCCCCCCCCCGCCAATCCTCTCAACACTAATCTCTCCTGGAGGGGCCACCTTCTGCTTTCCTCCCATCTTTCTACCCTCCAGGCCAAGCCGATCCCAGCACGAACACCTACTTTCTCGATCATTCGACCCATGAAGCGTGTCTCAGTTGATGCTTTCCTTGCTACTTTCTCTCCTCCTGCTCCTTTGGCTGACTCCCATCCTGACTCAGCCCTCTCTAACTTCCATCTTTCTATCTCTGACACTCTTGATGTACTTGCCCCTGTCATGTGGATCTGCTTGAAGCCTAAATCCAAATGCAATTCTTGGTATTACTCAGACCTCGTCATCCTGAAACGCAAGTGCCGGGTGGCTGAGACGAAGTGGAAAGCTACTGGCGCACCCACTGACAAACTGGCCTGCCTCCTGCACTAAAGTCAGTACAGTTTCTGTCCTCGCCAAGAAGAGAGCACACATCCAAGTCTGCGGCATCTAACAACTCTACCGAACTCTTCAAAATCTGCAAGCAGCTGGCCAACCCTGCTGCAGTCTTTACCTCTCCTGTCCCTTCCCAGGCCCTCTGCACGGCCCTGGCCTCTCATTTCATCATTAAAACTCAGGAGATCCTGTCCACCTTCTCTTCCTCCTCTTGCACGCATGACCGACCTGTGGCCTACTCTCCTACCTTCTCTTCTTTTCCCTTGTTCACCCTGGACAATGTTTCTAGACAAGCCGGATCTATGAAAGTCTCGTCAAAACAGACTCTTCCATGTTCTTCCAAAACCATCAAGGACCACATCGACGCACTTGCTCCGGCGGTGGCTGATTTCTACAATCACTACTGTCACTGGAAGTTTTCCCCTCCCCCTGGAGCACTCCCTTGTGCACCCCCTCCTCAAGAAGCCCTTGGCCGATCCTTCCTCTCGGGCTAACTATAGCCTGACCTCTATCACTCCTTTCTTGGGCAAACTCTGGGTAAAGCTGTCCATCTCCCAGCTTACAATTACAGAAAGAAGCAGGAAGACTCTGTACTCTGGACCAGAATATTACTATAAATCACAAATCTGAAGAAGTGTCCAGAGAGCAAAATGATATTAAACTCAAGGGTGTATCAAATTATATTCACCATGATACAAAAGATTCAAGAAAGTCAATTAATGACATATAAATTTGCATTACATTATAATATCACATAACAGGACAGCATGGGTATACATAAAAGCTGGATAAAATTAGTCCACCACAACATTCATAGTGCAACATTCAGACCATACACAACACTCGTGACATTCAACCATACAACAATTGCTAAAAACCGTAACAAAATTAACAGTAGGAGGTGGGATGTACTTTTCTCACGTCCCATCTGATTTTTTAAATATTTGTAGTTTTTACACAAGCAGCAATACAAATAATTAAAAACAACAATCTATCGCAAGGGTGGATCTAGGAAGGAGAATGTGAAGTAGATCACATCCCTGGAAAATAGGAACAACCGGTTTCGACGTAGAATGTACTTTGAACAACGTCTTCATCAGGAGAAAAGATGTCATAAAAAAGCTGCAAGGCAAGAGCAATACTGCATAAGTATGCGGCACTGCCCTATTCCAGACCTAACTCAAATAACAGAAATGTCTACACCACGTGCCACCTGTTACAAACCATATGTTGAATAAAAATTACATTTAAATAGGGGAGTAAAGAAAGAGTCAAAAACAACCCCAACTGCAGAGTTTTTAGAAACCAGAGCAAGAGAGTGAAACCCATAGAGCCGTGCTTAAAGTAACAAGTGGGTTGCACCATGGGAAACCACTATTGCAGAACATTTTAATGTCAAGAAGGAATAGTAAACACAACTGTCGTGTTAACAAGAAGGCTGCCCAAATTTGCAATGGAACTAACCTCGTGTATGAGCATTCGCGGCCAGAATGGAAAAAGGTGGAGTGGCTGCTGTCCGTCCCCCAAGGGACCACTGAAATCTTAAACCAAGTAAATGAGGAAAAAAGGGGGGAAGAGAACAGCATAGGCATAAGCTAGCCGAAAAGTAATCCACTGGAGAAGAATGTCCTCTATCATCTAAGGCAGGCTTGCTCACCTCCACCTGGGGTCTCACTGCTATGGGCGGCACCCTTCTGTAGTAGGTGTGTAAAGGTGTCCTACTTAATGGATTATACAGCAGGGCAAGGCGTAACAGCGTAAAGTGGCCTGTTACACTGTAAGACAAAAAACAGCCCAATCAACATAAGGCACTTACCCCAAATCATGTGGGCGAAAAAATGATGCTGTGGAACTAGAATAAGCTGGTGTTGCTTTAGTCACGTATAACACTCTCCGCTCATCCACCTCCGACTCTGAGGGTCAGTTGCTTTAACTAACAGAGTTGGGGGCAGAGCTTTCTTCGGCTGGGGCCTTCCTTTGGAACAGCCTCGCTGCTTCTCTAGAGCTTGAGCAAGACTATCTTCGGTTCCGGATGCAACTTGAGACCTTCCGCTTTCTCTCTTCCTCTCCCCTATTGATGACCCGTCTGTTCCGCGCACCTGGTCACCTGACCAACCTCTGAAATTGGGACTAGGTCCCTGCCTGTCCAGTTGCCCCTTGCACTGCCTCCTGGCCCCCTCTGCCACTTGTGATCTGTATCTGTAACCCTACAGCCCACCCACTCTCTGCACTTATTAGCCACACCCTGGCTGCACACTCTGATTACTGGCTCTTAGCCACTCGTCGTCTGCACTTTTACCTGCACTTCTCCCTCTCCACTGCACTTCTACACCCCTCCTTGCCCCCTTTGCACTTCTCCCCTCCCTGAGCTTCAGTGATCTGAATGACATAATGCCTAGTAAGATCATTGATTTGTCCTCCCTTTGTTTCCACCTCCTTTTCTTGTTGCGCCTAGAAACATTTGTGTACAGGCGCATTATAAATGCCATTACTCTTACGTCCCGTCCTCTTTCCTCCATACTGCATGGGCGTCCCTCGCGAGGGACGGAACCTTTTTCACCAGAAAAATCTTCTTCCCCTCTACATCTAGAGGCGTGCGGAGGCGCGGCCCTGGGCGCATGCGCTGCCCTGACTCTGTCCTCCGGCGACACACCTCAGTCCTTGTTAGGCAGAAACCTGTGCAGTTCCCTTTGGGACCACTGCAAAAGATTTAGGACTACAGGTGTTGGCAGTAAACCCACTTGGGAGCAGTCCTGTACCACCCAGATTTACCTGGTAGCTGTGGCTGAGCAGTCAGACTTCCCTCAAGAAGAGTTAGGCAGTATGTAAAGTATACACAATAGGCACTCAGACACAATAGCACAAGCAAACACTGACCATAGCTTTGGTATCAAGGTATATAATTAACACTCCAGCACTAAGAAGACTCTCCGGGCTGGAGATCTCCTCTGTCGTTGGGAAAAGTGGTGAGACGGTTCAGCAGGGCTCCACTGGTGGTGTCGTCGTAGCAGGTCGGCTCAGCTTCTCCCTCGTCGGATTCTTGGGTCCTGTGGCGACTTCTAAAGTTCCAGTCCCCAAAGCCCTGCTTTTATGCAGAAAACCCCCATTCACTCAGCCTAGCTGTCACTCAAACATGCTAAGTGGTGAGCCGGCCAGCTCACCACTTGGGCCAATCAGGACAGAGTGTGACTTGAGTTGCCTAGGCAACTCAGTCCAGGGTGCCTAAATCCCCCTCCACCCCTCCTAAGTACCCCAGACAGAGTGGCACCACTTTGGAGGGCTTCTGTGGAGAAGCCCACCAAAAAGTGGAAAAAAGGGCTCAACTTGGGTTGGAGTCACAGAAGCGAACACAAACGCCATTTTAGAACAGAGTTCTGGCAAAAAATACCAACCGGAGAATTAATATTAAATAAATAAACCGGCGGTATATTCGAGGCTATAGGAATTAAATAATTAACGTTGGTAGCCTCGAACAATGGGAAATCCCATAGAGATATATTCGCGGTCGAATATAAAAAGTAGTATCCACTGCCACCAGCCAAAACTCGATCAGGGGGGACGGAGACGTGCCCCCTCGACTAACAGACCCCGGGGCAATCGAATTGCCCCGGCCAGTACGTCCACAATATGATGGTTTGTACTGGTTCTGTTCAGAATTTGAGACTAGTAAAGTCAATGGTGACTTTACATGCCCTGGGAGACAGTAGTCAGTCCCAGAGTATGGAGTCTATATTGGGGGGTCACTATGACACCCCTGTGTTACTGCACTGAGGGTGCTGTGTAACACACATCACAAAAACACATGAAGCCCTATGGGGTAAAATACCCCATAGCCCATTAAACACATCTAGAGTCAAAGAAACACACTCAAATCATGCCCAAGAGTGAGGGTAAAAGGGTCTTGCTCTTGGCAGGAGAATAAAATAAACCCCAAAAATCCAGCAAAGCTGCTGGGGGACTCACTAGGTTAGGAAATTCAGCCTAAACAGAGAATTCTCCCTAACAGTCCCCTTTTCCGCATCGACGGGAACGGGCCGAATTCACCAGCGCTCCTGGGTTTGGCTTTGGCCATTGTTAGGGAGAATTCTCATTGATGGCTAATTTCCCTCACCTAGTGAGTCCCCCAGCAGCTTTGCTGGACTTCTGGAGTTTATTTTTTTTCTACTTGGTAAGAGTGTGAACTTTCCCCCACTCTTACCTGTGTTTTGCCAGGTATATTTCTCTGTTTTTGTGATTGTGGACTCTGAAGTACACCACTTCAGTAGCTCCCTTCTTTGGGTGTCACGCAGCACCTTCAGTGCCGTGGCACAGGGTTGTCTTTGAGACTTCCCCCCCCCCTCGACTCCATTTCTGAGGCTGACTACAGTCCCCCAGAAAAAGGTAAAGTTACCACATTAATTTTACCTAGACAATCTACCACAGATCCAGTACACCCCATCTTCCATGGAGTACTGGAAAGGGTTAATTCATATCCCTTTTTATCTGTACCTCCTAGAGCATTGTTTCGCTCTTTTAACATTTAGACTTGGCTGGTGGCAGTGGTATCTACCCTAACTTTTCTACCGCGATTTATATTAGATAAACGTGGTATTGTTTTTGGCTATTATATTAGCCTCGAACATAAACCTCCTTGACCAAATTGTCTTTCTTTTGGCTCCGGTTCGGTTTATTCGCCATTTCTTTTTGTTAAAGTCCTTCTTGTGTTTTACTTTGCGCGGCAAACTTTATTCGCCTTCTTTGTTCAGTCTTTTGGCAGGCTTCTGCCCAGAAGCCCTCCACCAGGTGCCTGGGTGTCTAGGTGGGCTGAATGTGAGAGAGGGGTGTAGTCGCCCCCTGCACAGGGTATCCTAGGAAACCCAAGTTGCACTTTGCCATGAATGGCTGAGGCAGTTGTCATGGCTGGACAACCTCTCTGCTGGGTGATTGACAGCCAGGCTGTGTGAATGGGGGTTTTGCGCATAAAAGGCAGATCTCTTGGGCTAGAAGTCAGTCACCACTGGAACTGCAAGGAACCGAAGAGAAGCGGAGAGAAAGACGGTTGCTGCAACTACTCCGTCCCGGTGAAGCCCTGCTGCAGTCCTGAGCGATCTACCCTTCAACGACTAAGCGAAGATCCAGTCCGGAGTCGTCTTCCCTTGAGCCCGGTGGGGATAACCACCTCATCTTCAGTCAGAGGTCACCTTCGTGGTCGAAATCGCTGCACACTGCTGTAGTGGTCCGGATAGCCACCTGAAGAGCCTCTCCTGTTTTTAAGGAGCGTACCTTTTAGTCATTGTCGCTGCTGCCAGCTTCATCCCTGTGTGGTGCAGACCCCCTTCAGACATCCTCCTTCACAACCAAGCTCCAGGAACTGTGGGTCTGCGGGAAACCAACAGGAACAACTGCCAGGGCACTTGCTGCAACATTGGAATAAGGTACTGTGTTCTGCTCGAGGAAACTGGGTGAACCCCTTTTCTTCATCTTCAAGGCTTGCCCTTGTCTTCCCTCCTTCTTATAACTTTTGCTTCCGAACATTGACAACATCTAAGTACTCTTGGCTACGTTGAATCGTGAACTGTCCGAGTGATCTTCGGCAACAGGTCTCCGGTGTCTCTTAACCCTGGCTCCGGCCCTTTGACTCTTGAACTCCTGTCTCTGAGTGTTTCTCGATTCTGTCTGCCTAACCAAAATATTGCCTATGATTTTTGCCTCCAACTCCCTCTGGGTATCTCAGGTGCTAAGTGTGTTTTTGCCCCGGTAGCATTTCATGTCACGGATACACGTTTAGTAGTTAGACCGAACTGTCAAAAAGTGATCGCAAACGTATTCACGTTAACATGTTTTGTTCGTAACACCGGTCCATTCAAACACAGGGTACTTACCTTGAGACTTCCTGTACAAAGTGAATTGGTTAGTTGTAGTATATTTTTCGTGTGGTTTTAAATCTAATAGAAGTGCGGTTTTTACAACAAATGGTTTAAAAATAAATGTACTTATATTTTTCTACCTGAAACCTTGAGTCATTGTTTGCTTGAGTCACAGTAATTGTGGTCCCTTTGTGTAATCTCTACTACTGCTCATATACTCTTGAGATAAGCCTGGCTGCTCCGGCACTGCTACCACTCTGATATAGTAGTACAGGCTTGTACCAAAGGTAAAACTTGTATTGCCACCTGTAGTCTTAATTGTGTGTAGTGGTCCGTAAGGGCACTGCACAGGATTCTGCCTAACAGCCATGTAATTCCACGCGCGGATTCTTCCTCTTTCTTATTTTCTTTTTTCAATGGGTACTCGGTCCTCAGACGCCACAGCTCCTCCCTGGCGCATGTTGACTTGGACAGGGTTCAGCAGGTGCCCATCCTGCAATGGGCCGTTCCCAACTTCAGTCCCCCACGCCCTCTGCCTACGTTGCCTTGGCCCAGACCACAGTTGGCAAGCCTATTCGGCGTGCGGCTCGCTGTCCTCGAAAGCGCTGAAGAACAGACTAGCCAGGTGGAGGGAGCTCTTCCAACGGTCTCCTGCTGAGGATCCCAAGAGTTTTGTGAAGCATCAATCCAGGCCTGAGGTAGGGCCTATATTTTCATCCGCACCTTGCAAGGGACACTCCTTCCCAGGGACTCTCCTACTCGGGAGGGGCCGTCTGGTCCTTATACCAACTCACGCACCGAGGCTGCTACAGCTACCGGCCTTCGGGCTGAGGGATTCTCAGATCCTTCCGGTGCCAAGGTTGAGGGGCCGCTAGGATCTAGTACCGGGCTTGCGCCCGAGGGGCTCTGCCCTTGTACCAGCATCATGGCTGAGGGGCTACGCCCTGTTACCGGCTGCACGTCTGAAGGGGTGCCTGTATGCAGCGCTAACATCCCCCGGATCGAGGTGGATACACCTACCGGGCCCGAGGAGCGGGGCAAGTCGCACGCCGGTCACATAAGAGACTTGGCAGAGGCTCACACCAACAAGCCGAGCAACCCGTCACAGCCACGTGGTAGGCAGCTCAACAAAATGGCTGACTTGCCAGAAAAGGATACCCGTTAGACGCCTATGCAGGACTTCGGCAAAGAACGAGTATCGAGGTGGGACTGGCATCATCCAGGTGCGTGGCCTATGGCCTACCCTTATGAGCAAGATTGTTTTCCTTTGCGTCCGTATGTACAGGACAGGATCGGCAGCGGCTTCTGCTGCCTCTAGCTACCCTGTCAGCCCCCCCCCCCCTCCTCCTCCTCCTCCTCCTCCTCCTCCTCCTCCTCCTCCTCCTCCTCCTCTTTGGCCAGCGAGGACCGGATCTTTGAGAGGTTCCTCGGCCTCACAAAGTCTTCAGATATGGGGGCTATCATCAAGGACGCAGTCGGGGAAGTCCTTCCTGCTATTCTAGCGGCACCACAGACTCCTCTGCCGACTCCTTTGGCCCAGCCTCTTCCTCAGCCTTTGGCGGCGGTCCCTGTGCCCCTGCCTCAGTCTCCGGATACTCCTCCACAGGTTCCCCCAGACCCTCAGGATACAGATGAGGAGGAAGATCCTGATACACCATCATCAGCCAGTGCCTTCCACAATCTTATCTCGGGTCTGGCGGAATACCTGGGCCTCCACCAGCCAGAACAGAGGGCGTCCTCGCTGAAGTCCTCAAGAGGCACCCTTCTGCCAGAACGGGAATTCCACTGCAAACCAATGTAGTCTCCCTCGCCAAGAAGGATTGGCTCAAACCCCACTCAGTCCAGCCGGTCCATGCCGCCTGGACGCCAAGTACAGGCAGATGGAGAAGGATACTCTTGCTCTCCTCAGCCACACTACTCGGTGATCGCTGTGCCATCACTGTACTCCCAAGCCTCAGTCGTCCTCGTCTTCGTCATCAACGGCGCTGTTAGGCAAGGAGAAGACCTTGGAGGCATACGGTAAGAAGCTGTATTCCAATGCTTCCTTGCACCTGCGACAGGCCAACGCAGACGCCATGCTGGCAGCCGCTAACCAGAGATTATGGTGGGAAATTGCTGACTTACTCCCAGAACTCCCCTCCCACAGCCAATCACGCTTCAAGGCGGGGCTAGCCGAGGCCAAGCTCGTGGCTCAGGATATTGTGGAGTCCACGCTAGTACACATTGATACCTCTGGGCGTGCCATCTGCATTGCCACGGACACGGAGAAGGATGGCCTGGCTTCGGGCAACCAAGTTCAACCCGGATGTCCAGGAACATATTCTAGACCTGCCCTTCGAGGGCAGTGACCTTTTTCCCTCCAGCACAGACGAAGAGCTGGACAAGAAGAATAGCTCTCAGACGGCTAAGTCTTTACCCATTCTGACAAAGCCCAAAGCGTACTCCCAGTCTCAGCAACGCTCGGATAAGGGTCGCTCGTCTGGCGGCTTCTACCTCTTTGAGGAACGGAGGTCCAGGCAGCCGGACCGCTCGCCATCCCCTAGTCGGCACAAGCATCAAAGGGGGGGGGGCTTTTTCCAGTTCCCCCTCCTCCGCCTCAGAGGGCAAAAAGTCATGACCGACCCACTTGTGTCGCCAGTGGGGGGCAGACTTGCTCTCCATGCATACTTTTGGCAACAGAACTTTGAGGACCCCTGGATCCTGTCAGTCTCCTCTGGGTACAGTCTACGTATTCCTGCCTCTCCTCCCTCATCTCCTTCTCTTCTGCAAGTTGGGACAGCAACTCTTTTGGCGGAGATTCGGTCGCTCGTCCTGAGCCAGGCCGTGGAGGAAGTCCCAGCCTCCCAGCGAGGATCGGGCTTCTACTCCAGGATCTTCGCCATTCTGAAAAAGAACTAGGCTGGCCTGAGAGTTGTACTGGACCTTTCCACCCTCAACCTCTCCTTACCTCTCCAGAGGTTCAAGATGGTGACGCCAGCTTTTATTGCAGAGACATTATGCAGGGGAGACTGGATGTGCTCTCTGGATCTGAAGGACGCACATCTGCACGTCTCGATCTGGCAACCCCATCGTTCTTTCCTCCGGTTCAGGATCATGGGCTGCCATTTTCAGTACAAGATCCTCCCTTTTGGCCTCAACTCGGCCCCCAGGGTCTTTACCAGACTAATGAATGCTGTGGCAGCCCTCCGCCGGGCTCAGGGCCTCCACGTATACACCTAACTGGACGGGCTTGTCAGGGCTACATCTCAAGAAGCAGATCACCACTCTTCCCAGGCACTAATGAACACGCTACATGACCTGGGCATTTCGCTCAATCTCAGGAAGTCACAGCTACAACCCACGCAGTCTTTGACCTTCCTGGGCCTCATCTGGGATACGCGCTTCGAGAGGGTCTTCCCCCTCAGAGGACAAGATCTCGGCCATCAAGAGGGCCATTTTCCACTTTCTCAGCCGAAGCGCTACTTCGGCTTGGTGGTACCAGCGTCTACTGGGCCTTTTTGCAGCGATACTGCTGGCCGTCCCCCACTCAAGACTCGGGATGAGAAGGATTCAGCTTTACTTCTAAGCGCCGTGGAACCAGGAGAGGGTATCACAGGCCGAAATCAAGATCCCCACTTCTCTCCACCCGGATCTCATATGGTGGTCCGAGGACTGCAACCTGCGGACGGAAAAGCCCTTCAGGCCCACCGTGCCGCAGGTGACGATTAGCACAGACTCTTCCCTCAAGGGCTGGGGAGCCACCTTGGAGGATCTCTCGGTCCACAGCACATGGACCAATCAAGAACAAGATTACCACATCAATTGGCTGGAACTGAACACCATCTGGTTGGCGCTCAGAGCCTTCCTCCCACATCTCAAGTGAAGGGTTGTTCTCATCCTGTCAGACAACTTGTCCAGTATGTACTACATCAACAAGCATGTGGGGACCAGGTCCCCTGCGCTGTGCAGACTGGCGATCAACATGTGGGAATGGACCTTGGAGAACAAGATTTTCCTCACGGCAGTCCACCTCCCTGGGGGAATCCAACCTGGAAGCGGACAGGCTCAGCAGGTTGGGAGCGGACAACTAAGAGTGGCAGCTGAACTACCTCGTTGCCTCCCCCAGGTGTGGATCTCTTTGCCACCAGGCACCACAAGAAGTGCCCCCAGTTTGCCTCCTGGCAGGGACAGGTTCTATGCTCCTTGGGTGACGCCTTATGGATCCAGTGAACGGCATGTCAGCCTGCGCCTTCCCGCCCACTCCACGGATTCAGAGTGCTTTGCAAGTTCAAGTAGTCTCACCAGCTCAACGTCATTCTGATAGCTCCGTGGTGGCCAGCCAGGCCATGGTTCTTGGAGGTCCCTCCAATCCACCTCCCGACGTGCCCAGCACATCTTCTGACACAACAGGGAGGGCACCCCGCCCCTCAGAAGCTGGCCCTCACAGCGTGGTTCATTAGCAGGAGACGCTCAGCCACCTCAACCTATCCCAGGCCAATCTGGAAATCATACAAGGGGCTAGGAGCAAGGTTACCAGAGCTCAGTATAAAAGTAAATGGAACAGGCTCTGCCACTCGGCCCCCTCCAAGGATATCTACCCGCTGGCGTGTTCACTGGGCGACGTACTGTCATTCTCTGTACACCTCGCCAACTCTGGCATGCAGGTGGACACCTGCCGCACATACCTCTGAGCCACTGGGGCCTACTGCAATTCAGAGGAAAGGGTCTTCTCCCCCAACCCGATTGTCAGGAGTCATCTGGCCGGACTAGCTAGAATCTACCTGCCCATCAGGAAGCCACACCCCGTGTGGGATTTGAACCTAGTCTTGGGCACCCTTGCACACAAGCCGTTTGAGCCTATGGCGTCCCCGGACATCAGGCTACTCACCATCAAGACGGCCCTGCTAGTTGGCCTTACTTTGGCGCGCAGGGTCAGCGAGAACCAGGCCTTAGTCGCCTCAGAGCCGTACACTACTTTTCACAAGGATAAGGTGGACCTGCAGATGCATCCGGCATTTCTTCCTAAAGTGCCATCAGCCTTTCGCCTAAACGAAGAGATCGTCCTTCCCACATTCTTTGCTGAACCGAAGGACAAGCCTCAAGAGTTCTGCACTGCCTAGATGTCAGGCGTGCCCTGAAATTCTACCTGGACAGGACCAAGGGCTTCCACTAGTCAGATGCCCTATTCATCACTTTTGGAGGCGCCAGGCCAGGCTATCGGGCTGCAAAAGCCTCCATTTCCGTTGATGGTCTCTGCCATCAAGGAAGCGTATGAAGGCCAGCATTCAGTTGTAATCGTCCATGCAGTATGGAGGAAGGGGATGGGACGTACGAGTAATTATAAGTTACTCACCATAGTGACTAACGTTGTCTTAGTCCATAGTCCCCTTTACTCCATACGTCCCACCGTCCTCCCCCCTAATAATCTGGTGTCATTAGGCAATGTTAAATCTATTGTAGACACGTCTTTGGGGACTGAGGTGTGGTGCCGGAGGGTGGAGTCAGGTCAGCGAATGCTCCCAGAGGCCCGCCTCTAGATTTAGAGGGGAAGATTTTTCTGGTGAAAAAGGTTCTGTCTCCCGTCCCTCGAGAGGAACGCCCATGCAGTATGGAGGAAAGGGAACTATGGACTAAGACTACATTAGTCACTACGGTGAGTGACTAATAATATATCACTAAGTTTTTATCTGACGTGCAGGAATGGATCTTGTATCTGCCTTTAGAGGGCATGGACCTTTTTCCATTTGTCAACCGATAACAAGTTGACAGACAAAACCTCCAAGTCCTTGGCCATCCTGACAAAACCCGGTCAGAAATCCTTCCCTCGGTCCCAAGGCAGGACCGAGGTGAAGCCCCACGCTTTATCTAGCTTTAAGTGGTTCAGGGACCGCGATACACTGAGGCCTGACAAGTCACTCAGCGACAACAGGAAGAAGCAGCAGAGGATGTTGCGCAGATTTTTCTGACCACCCCCACCCCCTCTTGCCCTGCCTCTAACTTCAAGAAGCAGTGTCATCAAGGTCGGGGAACACCGCTCACTTGTGATGGGCCGTTTGGCTCTGTACCAGGACACCTGGAAGAGTTTTTTTCAGTAACCCGTGGATCCTATCCGTAGTCTCCATGGGCTTTAGTCGTCTTCTTCCTTTGCCTCTTCCATCCTCTCCTCCTCTTGGTCAGGTCGGGTCCCCGGCTCGTTTACAGGAGGTCCTATCGCTCTTGGAGATGCAGGCGATAGAACCGGTTCCACTTTCAGACAGGGGCTCTGGTTACTATTTCAGGATTTTTGCAATACCCAAGAACAAGCAGGCTGGCCCGAGGAATGATTTCTAAATCTGTCTTTAGCACTTTAGCGCTTCAAGATGATTACTCCTGCGCGCATAGCCAAGTCTCTGTGTGCAGGGGACTGGATGTGTTCCCTGCACCACAAGGATGTGTAACTGCATGTTCCCATCTACCTGTTGCATCAGAGGTTTATGCAGTTCACAATTGTTGTAACACTTTCAGTACAGGGTGCTGCCCTGCAGCCTGAACTCAGCCCCTCTTGTCATCACGAAGTTGATGAACCCAGTGACAGGCTTTCACCGCTTGGAGCGCCATCATCTGACGCCTACGGTTCCAGGGGCCCCTTCTAACGCATGTGACCAGCAAGACACTGATGAGTAGGACATGGCCTCTTTGGCGTGGGCATTTCATAATAGAATTGCTGGCCTAGCTGAATGCTTGGACATCCCTCAGCTCCAGAAGGAGCTGCCGGAGTCGAGGGAACTGACGGAAGTACACACCAAGGTGGAATCCAGATCTGGCATCCCGTTGCAGAAGAACATGGAGGCTCTGGCAAAGAAGGGTCGGCTGAAGCTCCACTCCACTCAGCCAGTAAATAAAAGTCTAGATGCAAAATTCGGGCAAGTGGAGGTCGACACTCTGCCTTTGTCCGTTAACTCCAGCCACTGTTGTCCGTCAGTGCGGCAGTGTCTATGAACGCCAAGCCCGAGACCTCTTCGAGCATCTTCAGCACTACTGGGCACGGAAGAAAAAATGCTATAGGCCTATAGGAATGTGTACTTGAATGCAGGGCTCCACCTCAGACAGGCCAACGCCTATGCCATCCTGGCGGCTGCTAATCAACTGCTGTGGAGGTAAATTGCCAACTTCCTCTTGGACATTGCAGCAGACAAACCAGCTTCCAAGTCAGGAATCGCTGTAGGAAGACTAGTGGCACAGGACATCATGTAAGACACAGCGGCGCACATTGATACCGCTAGCAGGGTAATCTGCGTGGCGACGGACATGCGGAGGACGGCCTGGCTTAAGGTGACCAAGTTCAACCCTGACGTTCAGGACAGAATCCTAGACCTGCCTTTGAAGGGCGGCAACTTGTTCCATACCACCACTGACGAGGAACTAGATAATAATAAGAGCAGTTCGCAGACTGCCAAATCCTGCCCATTCTTACCAAACCAGTAGCCAAAACCTTTGCACAGGACAACCCCCGCTCAGACAGAGGGCGGTCCTTTGGTGGTTTCTCGAATTTCCAGGACTCGCCCGGCCAGGCAACCAGACAGGTCTCCCAGTCAACATAGTCAAAAACACCAGAAGTCTTTGCACAAGTGCTTCTTTCAGTCCCCCTCCCAGTTATCTGCCTTCGTCCCAAAGAAGCAATGACTGCTTGTTTCATATCCACAGCACCTCAGTCAGGGGCAGGTTGGCCCTGCACAGGAAAGCTTGGCGCGCACGCTTTACAAACTCATGGGTTATTTCGGTAGTCTCCTCGGGCTTCCGGCTTCCCCTAGCATCCCCCCTGTAACCTCTCCTCTCCACAGATCGGGACTCCTTCACTCTTAGCAGAGATGCGTTCCCTTGTGGATAGCGAGGCATTGAAGGTGGTTCCTCTCCCTCGCCAGGGGCAGGCCTTTAACTCCTGCATCTTTGCTATTCAAAAGAAGAACCAGGCGAGCCTGCGAGTGGTGTTAGATCTTTCCTTCCTGAATCTTTACCTACCTCCGCACAAGTTCAAAATGGTGACGGGCGCCAGCTCTTATAGCAGATGCACTGTGTTGCGGCGCTTCTCAGGTCAGAGGGCCTCCATGTATATCTTTACCTTGACGACTGGTTAGTGCGAGGGGTGTCCCCAGAGCAGGTGAGGTACTATGCGGCATGCGGCCAGACTCATGACTACACTCTACGAACTGGGGTTCTCCAGCATGGGGTCTGGCATGGATTCACATGCTCATGAATATTCCCCGTCGTCAGGCTGGGAATCCTCGGTAAAGAAAAAACCAGTATCAGTTTCGTTTCTGATCTGTCTTTCGTAGTAATAACCAATCACTGGTCTCTGCGTCATACTGACCACAGCCAATGACTGCCCTCTACCTAAGCACCGCCTCTGGCAGCCATCTTCAGATTTTTACCGCACGTTCATGTGTTGGGATCCTCGTGCTATTGCTCTCGAGCGTTAGTGCTATTTTTTGCGCTTTTTCACAAAAAACTTCGATTCTTTCGGTCAAAAGAGCCTCAAGCTCCACCGATCCTACATCCGATCAACGGGGACCCGTGTCGGATTCGTCTGTGCCCCTCAAGGGTGAAGATTTCGTCGAGCTACACTTCGGAGGACTCCAGAAGCTTCTCAGGCCCGGTCTCGGAGATGGCCCAGGAGAAGGGAAGCTCGACGCCCGGAAAGCTGTTCAGGGTCTGCCCTGGATGCCAGCTGCAGAACGTCTTTAAGGAGGACGAACACTCTTTCTGCCTTTACTGCCTTCATGAGGACAAGACGCACGTGGAGAAGGACTGTGCGTTTTGCGGCAACATGTCGGAACGGACCATGAAGGACCGCCATCAACGTCTCGCCAACTGGCTGGAGGGTAAGAGCCCGTCTGGCGAGAAGAAGAAGAAATCCGAGCGGTCTTCTAAGACCTTTGAGGGCGCCCCGGCGACGGGGGCCCAACATAAGGCCAAGCACCGCGAGTCCGCTGGCACCGGGAGCGCCGAACGGTCGGGCTCTACGGGCGCCAGGCAGGGCGCACCCTCCCCGGCACCATCAACCACGAGCCAATGCTCTGGGTCGGGTAAGAGGAAGGCCGAGCACCCGGCGAAGCTCCTGGAGAGGCCCCGGTCGAGCTCTAAGGCAGAGGAGGAGCGTGGAGGTGCCCCCTCCCTCAAGGATAAGGCGGTGAGCGCACCTAAGGTGGTGAAGGCCTTGATCCATCCGACCAAGCCCTCTATCGAAACGGTCGCGGCGGCCCTGGCTCAGCCTGTGGTGGCTGCACCAGTGGTGGCGACCTCAGGGCCCAGAATCTCCCTGCCTCCTCGGAGGGAGTCTTCTTTTGTGCCCATCGATAGGACCCCCGTGAAACCCTCCGTGGGGAAGAAGGGGGGGCAGGGCGTCGTCGTAGATTCGGCCTCAACCTCAGAAGAGGAGCTGATCGAGGTCTTAAGCCACGGCCTAGGCGTGAAAGAAGGACAGCCCGTCGGAATGGACCCCGACGTAGGTGACGACGACATCGTCGAGGATACCGACGGGGCCCCTGCTCGCCCGTCGGATTCCCCTCTGCCAGCGCCGCAAGACAACTCGGCGGCCATTTTGTTGGCCATACAGTCCTTATGCTCCGAGATAAGGACGAGGCTACCGTTACCGACGGAGGAACCTCTCCCGTCGGGGGATCCAGAACCGGGACCTTCTGGTGTTCCCCCTACCAAGAAAAGAAGGATCCATCCACCACCTCCTTTTCAACCGTCGCGCCCCGTCCAGCCCTCCTCCCCGTCCACCCGAGGGGATGATACGGGGACTGACACGGCAGCGACGGGTACGGACGACGAGGCATACGACGAGGATTTTCCGTCGTCGCCTCCCACCAGGGCTTCTCCGCCCGACGAGATCGGATCTTTCCACTCCATGATCTCCAGGGCTTCCGAGCTTTTCCAACTCTGCCCTGAGGAGAAGAAAAAGGAAGGCTTCCTTTATCAGCGGCGCGAGGCCAAGAGGAAGACGGTCCTCGCAGTGCCTCTGTTGGACGACATTTGGGATGAGGGCCTTTCCCTCCTCAAGAACCCTTCCACGACGCCAGCTAGAAGAGACCGGTACGAGAAAAAGTACCGGGTCCCGGACACGGCCCCCCTATGCCTCCGGGCGCAGCCTACCCCGGATTCCGTCGTCTCCGCGGCAGCCAGGAAGAAAGCGGGGGGGGGGTGCGGCCTCCACATCGACTTCCCCGCCGGACGGCGAGGGAAAGAAATTGGATGCTATGGGACGTAGAGTCATCTCGTCGGCAGCGACGACGATTAAAGCGGCCAACGCCTTGGCTATCGTGGCCCGCTACGACAGGGAGCTCTGGTACAAGATAGCTCCCCTGCTGGATTTTCTGCCGGACGACAAGAGGGCGGAGGCCCTTGAGATCCTGCAGGAAGGTGAGGTGGCCGCGGACCACGCCATCACCGTGGCGACGGACATCGCCGACACTGGGTTCCGCCAGCTGGGCAACGGCGTTTGCCTTCGACGTCGTGGATGGCTCAAAGCTACGGACTTCCGGCAGGACGTCCAGACCAGAGTCCTGGACATGCCCTTCGACGGGAACAACCTGTTTGGGAAGACAGTGGACGATTCCCTTCAGGCCATCAAGGCGGATACTGAGACGGCCCGGGCGCCTCCAAAGGTTCCGGCGGCGGAGGCAAGGGCGCCTCCAAAGGTTCCGGCGGCGGTTTCGCTTCCTACCGTCAAGCGGCCCGCTCGTCGTCGCAAGAGGCCTACAGAGGACGAGGCAAGTCTAGCGGACCCCGCCGTCGTCGCCAAGGAGGTCAAGGCGGCAAGGCCGCGTCCAAGCAGGATTGAACCGGCCGTGGGGTCGGGCCCCCACCGAAACACCCCGGTGGGAGGCCGGCTGGCGGGCTTCGTCAGCGTGTGGGAGTCCATCTCCACCGACCGTTGGGTGCTGGACGCCCTGGCCCGGGGCCACGCGATCTAGTTTCAAAGAAGGTGCCCGCGCGTCCCCCCCGTGGCCAGGAAAGAACTTCACGTCCCTCAACTTCTCCTGGAGGTAAAGGCGATGCTCAGAAAGGGCGCCATCGAACTCGTCCCAAAGAGGCTTCAGGGCTCCGGAGTCTACTCGAGATACTTCCTTGTGAAGAAGAAGACGGGAGGATGGCGCCCCATCCTAGACCTGCGACGTCTGAACAAGTTCATCAAGGCGCAGAAGTTCCGGATGGTCACCCTCCAGCACGTCCTGGGTCAGCTGGAGGAAGGAGACTTCCTATCGTCGTTGGATTTGGAGGATGCCTACTTCCACATTCCCATCCTAAAGGGGCACCGAAAATTCCTCAGATTCGTGGTCCAAGCGCGTCATTACCAGTTCAAAGCCCTTCCCTTCGGACTACGGTCGGCACCCAGGGTATTCACCAAGTGCCTCGCACCGGTGGCGGCGCAGCTGCGCCGCGAGGGGATTCATGGACCGTCCAACTCCTCACGGACCTGGGATTCTCCGTGAACTACGCCAAATCCCACCTGGTGCCCGCGCAAGTCGCACTGTTTCTGGGAGCGAGGCTCAACACAGTGTCCCTTCTGGCCTCCCCGTCGGAGGAGAGGACCAGGACCATCTTGGGCAAGGTGCAACGGATGTTGGTGGCCGACGCGGCCAAAGTGAGGTCCATCAAGTCCCTCCTCGGGATGATGTCTTCCTGCATCTACCTCATTCCCATGTGCAGGCTCCGGATGCGCCCGTTGCAAGAATTCCTGGATGCGCGCTGGATCCAGACGACGGGCAGCTTCGAGGAAAGGATCAAGCTCGACGAGAGTTTCCGACGAGCGATACGGTGGTGGGGCACCCGCGCGCATCTGACGGCGGGCATGGATTTCCAGACCCCAGCCCACCAGGAGACTGTGACCACGGATGCCTCCCTGGAAGGGTGGGGAGCGCACACCGAAAATCTGCACGCAAGGGGACTCTGGCTCCCGACGGAGAAGTCCCTGCATATCAACGTCCTGGAGCTCCGTGCAGTGTTTTGGGCCCTCAGGTCCTTCCTTCCGTCCCTCAAGGGCAAGGTGGTGAGGATCTTCACCGACAGCACCACCACCATGTTTTACATCAGGAAACAGGGCGGAACCAGGTCCCCAGCGCTGTCCAAGGAGGCGCAGGACCTGTGGCATTGGGCCGTCGCCCAAGGGATTTTTCTGGTGCCGTTTCATCTGGCAGGGATAAAAAACACCATCGCCGACTCACTCAGCAGGGAGCTGCGCTCGTGCCACGAGTGGGAACTACGGCAGGATCTGGTGGATCGCCTCTTCCGACGGTGGGGCACACCCCAGATCGACCTGTTCGCGACGGCGACGAACACCAAGTGCCGGAGGTTCGCCAGCAGGTTTCCCCAGACGAGGAGCATGGGCGATGCTTTCTCGTTTCCCTGGGAGGGCCTGTTCCTCTACGCGTTCCCTCCCTTGCCTCTGCTAATCCGGCTCGTCAACCAGCTCAAGAGGTCACGGTGCAGGATGATCCTCGTCGCACCTGCGTGGCCGAGGCAGATATGGTTCCCGGACCTTCTGGACTTGTCAGCGTCCCCGCCGATCAAGCTGCCGGCGGACGCGGATCTACTCTCCAGGGAAGGAGGCGCCATCCTCCACCACGACCCGAAGTCGCTGAACTTGCAGGCCTGGCTCCTGCAGCGCTAGAGTTTGGAGGATACGACATACCGGCCGATTGCAGAGAGGTTCTTGCAAAGGCCAGGGCGTCCTCGACTCTTAAATGCTACGGACACAAATGGAAGAGGTTCTCTGTCTGGTGCCACGCACAGAAGATTAACCCTCTACGGATTACGGCTCCCCAAGTACTGCCGTACCTGCTGACGCTGGCCAAAGCTGGTCTGGCACACGCGTCCATCAAGATTCATCTTGCTGCGATCTCCCGATACACCAGAACCACGGGGCGGGCGTCCTTGTGGTCTCATCGTCTGGTGAAAGAGTTCATGAAGGGACTGTTCAGATCGTTCCCGCCGGTGAAGGCTCCGGCCCCGGCGTGGGAGCTCAACGTGGTGCTGACCAAGCTCATGGGACCTCCGTTCGAGCCTCTGCACTCGGCCCCGTTGAAGTTTCTATCGTGGAAAACAGCTTTTCTTGTGGCCATCACCTCCGCACGACGAGTGGGAGAGATCCAGGCCCTTTCCTGCAAGGCCCCGTACTTGATTTTCCACGACACGAGGGTAGTGCTCAGGACGCACCCCTCCTTCATGCCCAAGGTACCGTCGGACTTCCATCTCAACGAACCCTTGGTGTTACCCGTGTTCTTCCCGTCGCCTTCGTCGCCGGCTGAGAGGACTTTGCACTCGCTGGATGTAGCTAGAGCGCTGAAGTTCTACGTGGACCGCACGAAGGATTTTCGGAAGACGTCACAACTCTTTGTGAACTTTGGACCTGTCAATCAGGGGAAGGCTCTCTCGAAGGCTTCCATCTCCAGATGGCTCTCCGGCTGTATCATGTGCTGTCACCGGTTGGCAAACCGACCGCTGCCTGGCCGTCCGAGAGCCCATTCCACCAGAGCGATCGCAGCTACCACGGCGTTCCTATCTGGTGTGCCCCTGCTGGACATATGCAGGGCTGCTACGTGGAGGTCGACGCACACCTTCACGAAATTCTACTGCGTCGACCGGGATTCTAGGGAGGAGTCCAGGGTCGGCCAAGCAGTGCTGCGCAACCTGTTCGCCTGAGGTGAGCCTGGTGAGGAGGTAAGATGCTTAATGTTGAGTTGATGTGATGCTTAATGTTGAGCCTTTGCCACCTCCCGTGGTTGTGCATGTGTGTACTGCTATGTATTCTTTATTCATGAGCATGTGAATCCATGCCAGACCCCATGCTGGAGAAGGAACAAGTTACTTACCTGTAACTGTTGTTCTCCAGCATGGGTCTGGCACGGATTCACATGCGAACCCTCCCGCCTACCCCTCTGCGGCTCTTCACTTGGTCATACTGCCACTTCACGTGCTTCCAAATCTGAAGATGGCTGCCAGAGGCGGTGCTTAGGTAGAGGGCAGTCATTGGCTGTGGTCAGTATGACGCAGAGACCAGTGATTGGTTATTACTACGAAAGACAGATCAGAAACGAAACTGATACTGGTTTTTTCTTTACTGAGGATTCCCAGCCTGACGACGGGGAATATTCATGAGCATGTGAATCCATGCCAGACCCATGCTGGAGAACAACAGTTACAGGTAAGTAACTTGTTCCTTCTCAGCTCTGCCCTACACAAACACTGGTGTTTATGGGGCTGCTGCGGAATGCTCAGAAGCAGGTGGTGGTCTCCACAGGGGAGAAGGTGGCAGCGATAAAATCTTCCTCTGTTCACTTCCTCAGCAGAACAGGAACTACGGCCTGGTGGTACCAGCACTTGCTGGGAGTACTGGCGGCATGTCTCCTGGCTATCCCTTACACCAGGCTGAGAATGAGGAGGATGCCGCTGCATTTTTTTGGCATCCTGGGACCAGGAGTCATGTCATCAGGTTGCCGCGGTCACTATACCTGCTCACCTACAGCAGAACCTCCCGTAGTGAGAGCAACATGTAAACCTCCTGGTGGGCAGACCATTCAGTCCGCCTCCAGCGGTTAATACTATCTATTGATTCCTCACCCCAAGGGTGGGGCAATACCCTGGGGACACATTCAGTACACAGTCTGTGGTCCAAGACCGACCAACAAAATCACATTGACTGGTTGGAAATGATGGCCATTTGGCTCGCACTCGAGGCATGCCTCCCATTGATCGGGAGCAGTGCAGTGTGCATTCGGTCGGACAACTCGACCTGCATGTATTATCGTATTGTCTCAACAAGCAGGGGGACACCAGCTCCCTACTCTTATGCAGGGTGGCCCTCATCTGGGAGTGCGCGATTGCATAGGACATCTGGATCGCAGCAGTGTATCTGCACGGAGAATCGAACCTGGAGGCGGGCAGGCTCAGTCAGTTGGGCTCAACTACGAGTGGCAACTGAACGAGAGAATCCTTCAAGAGATATTCAGCAGGTGGGTTCACCTGGTCATAGACCTGTTTGCGACAGAGCAACCGGACTTGGCAGCAGGATGTAGGCATATGATTTTCTTCCTATCCCCTCATCCACAAGGTTGTTTGCAAGATCAGACCGACCCAGCGGCTGCGTCTCATTCTCATAGCGCCTCAGTGGTTGGCCAGGCCCTGGTTCTCAGACCTTCGACAGCGGTCAGTCCCGCCAGAAGTCCTTCTCTCGTTTGGGAAGGGTCCGCTTCTCGCTCAGCATGGGGACTCTGGCAGTCATTCACAACTGCCCGGAGAGGCTAACCCTAACAGCCTGGTACCTGAGCAGGTAACTCTTCAACATCTCCGGCTGTCTCGAGACAACCTGGAAATCATCCAGGGAGCCAGGAGTCAGGCTACTCCAACAGTACAAAAGCAAATGGACCAGGTTCTGCTTCTGGTGCAAGGAAAAAGGAGTGGACCTGCTATCTTGCATGCTGGACCAGGTATCGTCTTTCTTTGCGTACCTAGCCAGATCAGGGGTGCAGGTCGACACCTGCCGGACATACCTAGCGACCATTGTTGCATACAGGAACTCTGAGAAGTTTACTTTCTCTTCTGCCAACCCAGTAGTGAAGACATCTGGTGTGGTTAACCAGGCTGTACCTGCCTGCCTGTCAGATGGCCGCGCCCAGTCTTAGATCTTAATGTTGTACTTGGCGCCCTCGTGCACAAGCCATGAGAGCCGAACAGTGCTAATAGTGGGGCTTTCTTCAGCTCGCAGAGTTAGCAAGATTCAGACCCTTGTGGCTTATGAGCCCTGCACTGTTCCATCGTGACATGGTCATGCTTCACGCTCACCCCAGGTTCCTCACAAAGGTGGTACCTTCCACATTAATGAAGAAATTATGCGCCCCACTTTCGTTCCAAACCCCAAGGAAGATGCTGAGAAGGCTCTTCGCTGTTTGGACATCAGAAGAACACTCAAATTATATCTTGAGAGAACCAAGGGCTTTTGCAAGACGGATGCCATGTTTGTCACTTTTGGCGGGTCAAGGCCTGTACAGCAAGTGTTCAAAGCTTCAATAGCTGGATGAATGGCTACAGCCATCCGGGAGGCATTCAAGGCTCGACACAAATAATCCCCAAGGGGCATGCAAGCTCACGCCATCAGGGCTAAGGCAGCAGCTGTTGCCTTCCAGCATCACGTCCCATGGCAGGTGATTAGCAGGGTGGCTACATGAGCCACCCCATCAGCCTTCTGCAAGCATTACTGTCTGGATACCAGTGCCAGGGCTGACTCAGCATTTGGCCAGGCTGTCCTTTATCTGTTTGCCTAGAGGGTCAAGCTCTCCTCCCCAGGGCATTGTATCAGTGTTAGTCGCTGTTGGGCAGAATCCTGTGCAGTGCCCTTAGGGACCACTACACACAATTAAGACTACAAGTGGTAATACAAGTTCACCTTTGGTACAAGCCTGTACTACATTGTTAAAGTGGTAGCAGTAGCAGAGCAGCCAGACTTATCTCAAGAGTAAATGAGCAGTAGTACATTTATTTTTAAACCATCTGTTATAAAACACTACACCTCTATAAATTCGAAACCACACGTAAAATACACTACACAACCAATTCTACGGTTGCAGCAGCCGTCTTCTTCTCCGCTTCTCTTCGGTTCCTTGTAGTTCCAGAGGCGACTCTGCCTTCTAGCTCAAGAGTCCTGTCTTTTATGCCAAAATCCCCCATTCGCACAGCATGGCTGTCAATCACTCAGCAGGGGGTTGTCCACCCCAGACAACCACCTCAGCCAATCAACAGTGTGACTTGGGTCTCCAAGGAGACCCTGTGCAGGGGTTGACTACACCCCGCCCTCACATTCTACCCACCTAGACACCCAGATGCCAAAGTAGGGCTTCTGGTCAGAAGCCCGCCAAAGGTCGGCGAACAAAGGAGGCAAACCTGGTTTGCCGCACAAAGACCCAAGAAGTATGTTAACAAAAAGAAATGGTGATTAAACCCAACCGGAGCCAAAATAAAAAGTATTTGAGCTAGCAGGTTTAAAGTTCGAGGCTACTAAAATAGCCTAAAACGCTACCACGTTATGTAATATAATTGCGGTAGGAAAATCAGAGTAGGTACCACTGCCACCAGCCAAGTCTTAATGTTAATGGAGCGAAACAATGCTCCAAGAGGTACAGATAAAAAGGGCTAAGAATTAACCCTTTCCAATACTCCAGGTAAGAAGGGGGTTTACTGGATCTGTGGTTAAATGACTATGTAAAGTTAATGGCAACGTTACCCTTTTCTGGGGGACAGTAGTTAGCCCCAGAAATGGAGTCGGTGGGAAGTCTAAAAGACAACCCTGTGTCACTGCACTGAAGGTGCTGTGTAACACACAAAAGAGGGGGGCTACTGAAGTGGTGTACTCCAGAGTCCACAATCACAAAAACAGATGAAATACACATGGCAAAACACAGGTAAGAGTGGGGGAAAAGCTCACACTCTTACCCAGGGGAAAAAATAAACTCCAGAAATCCAGCAAAGCTGCTGAGGGACTCACTAGGTAAGAGAAATTAGCCATAGAATGAGAATTCTCCCCAACAGTCGCCCATACAGGATGGAGGAAAGGGGATGGGACGTGGGAGTAATAGTTACTCACCGGAATGACTAATGTACTCCTAGTTCTTAGTCTCCTTTCCTTCATACGTCCCACCATCCTTCCCCCCGCCCCCCTAATAAAGAGCAGAGAGGTTGACCAGTTTAATACAGCCTATTTGTCAAAGAGTACTGAGGTGTGGCGCTGGTGGGCGCGGTTAAATGGGCCCATGCTCCCACGGCCACGTACGTATAAATTTAAAGGGAAAGTGTTATTTTTCCTGGTGAAAATGGTTCAGTTCCAGTGCCTAGCAAGGGATGCCCATACAGGACGGATGAAAGGGACTATGGACTAGGAGTAAGTTAGTCACTCTGGTGAGTAACACTTTATTTTTGCTAGCTGCAGCATTAACTTTTTGAAAATGTCCTAAAGCCCAAATGAATGGTTAATTTGTCAATAAACCTTTTTTGAAAGTTAAAATGTAGTAGGCTGCCTTTATGAGCATTAATACATGTGTTGAATTGAGAAATGTTCAATTGAATGAGTTATTTGAAAATGAATAGCTGCCTTTCCCTTGCAACAGGAGTACAAACCAGCAGGAACACGGAAACTTCACAATATTCTTGGAGTAGAAACTGGGGGACCGGGTGGTCGACGTTCTGGAGAATCGGGTCACACAGTGGCAGATTACTTAAAGTTCAAGGACCTCATTTTGAGGATGTTGGATTATGATCCGAAGACCCGAATTCAACCTTATTATGCCTTACAGCACAGCTTCTTTAAGAAAACCGCTGATGAAGGTACAAATACAAGTAGCAGCGTATCTACGAGTCCTGCCATGGAGCAGTCTCAGTCTTCAGGAACCACTTCCAGCACATCTTCAAGCTCAGGTATATCTTAGTTCTTGGTGATGGAAATATTGGTCTATGAAATTAAGCAAATTGTTGCATGTAGCTTGATGATTTCATTTTTAATATTGCAGAAGACATATCATTAACTCAAAGGCATAATATTGGTTGCTTGATTTACATGCAGTGGTGGAATGTAGATCATGAACTATACTCAACTTTTTCATTCCTTACCCATTTTCAATTTCTTGATTTGGATATGTTCTACTAAATCTCCCACAATGGGCTGTTTATAGATTCACATACTCTGCTCATTCCCATTGTGAGTGGCTTTCATCTACGCCACTGATCCGTGCCCTCTGCTGCACAGGGAGGCGAGGCTTCCAGGGCTTAATGGCCAAAGCTGTGACCTTACACGTGATTGTAATGGGGGTGGGGGCAGTCCCCTCCTCTGTTAGGGTACATGCACAGGCTGTATAAATGCTGAATCTGCAGTGAGATTTGTGCCACTGAGACATGCTCTGCTGTATCAGTCGCTGACTTGTAATTGGCAGACAGTCTGTCCTCTCACTTAAATACTTGAAGGGATTCAACCACTGTTAACACCCAATTGATCGCCACTACTTCCCCTCCTTTATCCAACACCATTGAAGCTGCTTCATTATTATACTCCTTTCATGCATGCTCGCAGAATGACGGCATGGATAGTTAAAATAGATTCTGCGCAAGTCTTACCCTGCTCGGTTTACACTTAAAACACAATATTGCAATCCTGGCTCCCTCCCGGGCTGCCTTGTGAAACTGTTCCTTTAACACTGGTAGTTTTCCCAAATAACTAATCTGACTCTTCTCAAGAATGTTTCAAATGACTTGGCATTTCCGGCAAACTACTGGCCAATCGTCATCATGCCATATGTGTGAAGTTCTCGAAGATGGCCATTACCCCATGCCTGTCCTTCACTGGAAATTGTCTGCTGCATGACCGCCAATCGGGTTTCAAGTCTGAGAGGAATAGGGACAGTCTTGTCTCAATAAGAAAAGCTCCTTCAATTGTTGAGTAATAACTGTCTTGCCATTCTCATAATTGTTCACTGATCCTCTGCCTTCAACACTGTCAACCATGCTGGACCGTCTGGAAGGCACATTTGGCATTAAAGAAAGAACCGTGTGACAAGTCCAGGGAATTTGTCCTCTCCCCAAGGGGGGGGGCCAGTAGGGAGGTGAGCCTGGTAAGCTGAACACCCCCTAGGGGACAAAGCAAGTGGGATCCCACTGGGGATGATCCCCACCCGCTTTGGGGACAAACTATCCCTAAATAGAACTATATGTTATCCTCCCTTATCTCAAGAATCTCCTAATTTTGTGGGTTACATGGGGTTAATTTGCATGAGACTTAACTTTTCACACACCATTGGCTGTTAGGGTTACTGACCATTGTCGTGGAATAATAACCACAGACTATTCTGGCGGATTGGTGAACTGTTTTATTAGCAACAGCCAAGCCACAGGATAGCAACAAACTAGCGCTAGGTTATATACTGGAGGGAAAACATGCATTTCAATGGAGAGGGTGGTGTGGACATGAGATGGAAACAATGTTGCAGGTGGAAGGTCCGCGTCTCAGGATGCAAGTCTCACATAATATTCATTTATACAAGGCAAGTTACTTCTGGAGTTCACATAGTTGGGGCAGGCATACGTGCTTACTATATGATGACCTCCATTTGCTAAAGCTGTCTTGCGTAGGAAAGCGGCAGCCAAAAACACACTCGCTTGTGCCAAAAGGGAAACCTGTCACAGGCAAGCGTTAAGAGGTGAACGTTACCATACACTAGGCAATGAAGCTGTTGAGGTTAGAACATGCACGTTAGAATATAGGGTTCACCTACAATGGCAATACGCACTTGGTAAACATGGCAGTTTGCATTAGCTGCACAGTATTATAACACAGCCAAGGTCAGCTTATTAAAATGTTCAAAACCCAGATTTTCCCCTCATTCCTTCTTATGAGACCTTTACCCTAGTCTCATCCATTACATCTTTGGGGGGGCAGACATCACATTCAGGCATGTCGTAACATTGTACTTCTTCACTTGTATGGCAGTAAAACCGTGTCGTTGCCTGGGGACCTCAGAGCAGTGGACACAAACTCAATAGTAGAAGCACTTACAACTCATTATTAGACACACTTTTGGGATTAGAACTAAGACTGTGGGCAGAATCTGACCATTCGATGCACCCAGATGTCTAAAGCTGTCTAGGATCCAGGACCTGAAGGTCTAGGTAGCCTCCGGACTGGTGTGGAGGAGTTGATGGTGTGACTGATGCGGGTAGTGAGGTTGGTGATGTTGCTGACATAGCTGTGTATGAAAGTGCAACATTCTTCACATTTTTACACGTGCCCCCTTGTGAGGCTACGAGGGTGTCCTGCTCCATATGGTTCTGGAGAGCCATGGTGCAAATGGTAATCTGTTCTCTGGACAATAGGGTGAGTGAAGATGCAGTGGCATTTGCAATATCCTTCGTCAATTGTTGGGAAAGATTTCCATTTATGGGTAATATTCCCTCCAGTTGTGGACCCCCAACTTTTTGCTTTTGTCATTCTAACCTGACTTTTACCAGTGGAGCCTGCTTTACTCCGCTGGGCTTTTGCTCATCTTGTTGAGGGCAAACTGGCATGCCCTTCAGACTGTCAGTACTGGGAGACTTTGTTTCCCTTAGTCTTTCATTTTGTTGCCATTTCAGTACAGTGTGTTGGGGTCTCTCTTTCATTTTTAAGCCCCTAGACACCCCCAAAGGATTTTTGGTGAATGTACAAGTGTCTCCAGGGCAGAGCTGGTGGCAGCAGTTACCTTTCAAGCATTTTTGACTCTTTTCAATGGTCCAAACGGTGTTTAGCGTGTTTGGCCCAGGATAGTGGCCAGTGCCTAAAATGGCCACGCCACAAGGTCCTTTGTTCTGTCCTTTGGCCATTTTGTCCCTTTGCCTTCCCCAGACCCAGGAAATTCCTTATTTGGTCATGCAAAACCCTGCGCAAACCGAATCTTTCTCAGGCTTCTGCATGCCGTGTGTGCGCACCCAGGATGTGGGCTGGAGCTGTCTAGTTCCAATCCACATCCTGGGTGCCAGGATGGTCTGGTGTGCTGAGATGACTGGGACCACCGTGGTCCATAATTGATCCACGTCTGGAATGGTTGAATGTGAGTAGATCTATTGGTTTCTATTAGTTTTGGCACGAAGGATATTCTGGATAAGAGAAGGCAGTCTAAACCTATTCCAGGTCCATCTTCTGAGTTCACACCAAACTTAGTAAAGGAGCCAAGTATCCTGAACCGAAGAAGCAGATCCGCTGGAAGGCTTGGCAACCTGACCCTGCTGTTGTCCCATCGGAGCCCCTGTTTCTCATTGATCACAGAAGGCCTGCAAGGGCGCTTCGACCCGTTGGAGTAGTGGGACTAACTACTCTCTGCACCTCCTGCTTAACCTGCAAACAAGCCTCTTCGGAAGTGTTCTTGGACCGCCCAGTGAACTGACCAGCTCCTACGGGAACTTTGCCTTGGAACCACCACCGTCTCGACCTTCGACTTGACTTTGGGAACAGTAAATTCTTTGGTAGAAGGCGCACTCCTGCTGAGTTTCATACACCTAGCATTCCTAGGTCTGGAATTACAAAAAAGGTAGCAAGCGCCCCTCTCTCGAAAGAACACGGCATGATAACCTGTTAAGTGGTTTTTAACCACTTTTAGAGTTCGCAGCCATATGCTTTTTGCTCACTGTACCTTTCACAGATGGGAAATCACCATTTGTGTATCAGTCTTTGTCCCACCCACATGGGCAGTCCAGCACTGAAATGCTATGGCAATTCCCCTCTGAACAAGAGTACCAACAGCAACCCCATACACGTGTTTCAGCCTTGTTGTGCCTCATCAGTGAGGTGGAGCTGTGCGCCTCTGAGCGCAGTGAGCAGGGAGTCCACGTCTGGTTGCCCCCAGGTAACTTATGGTGACCAACCCCAGGTTCCTTCCAAAAATACAAAAAAGGTAGCAGGTCTGTAATTAGAGTCCGCCTGAACCCGAGCCTACCCGGTACCTGTGTCGCCTTACTGTGGTGACTAGCTTCGTGGGTGCCTTGCTGCTGTGACTCCCTGTGCCTGAAGAGGAGCTGCAGTGAAACTGCACGATCCCTTCCCCAGAAGCGGAGAATACTCTGTCCCACTACGGACAGAGGTCCCGTAACGGAGCCCCTGAAAGCCGGAGAGACTCACAAATGCTGGACTCAAACCTACAAGTGAACTTGACTGGCAATGTTTGGTCCGGAGTATGTCTAGGATCGGTGAGTACTTGCAAAACTTACCGGCAGCCCTTGGCGAATCCATAGACATTTAATCATGAGTGTCCCCCAAGGGCCACTCTCTTTTGTTAGCGTAGCCTGTGCGATTCGCCCCCCTCAACACCAACAGACCTCGGAGAACTGCTCAGTCTAACTGCCTCGCAATACCTTGTTTTAACCTTCAAAGATCCGGTGGAGCTAGCTTCCCTGTCATGGCGGCGAAACTCTGGAACTCGTTGCCTATCTTGCTAAGATCTGAACCGTCCTTCCATAGATTCAAAAACTTGGCTAAAACCTGGCTCACTGCCCAAGGCCCTACCCCTACACACCTTCCACAGCCCACACGCTAGCCATCTCTTGTATTTAGGCCTGTCCGACCTTACACACATTTGCATTATGTATTTATGTTTATAATGTTCTCCAGCATGGGGTCACCTGACGTCAGGCCGGGAATCCTCGGTAAAGAAAAAATCAGTATCCGTTTCGTTTCTGATTTGTCTTTCTTAGTAGTAACCAATCACTGATCTCTGGGTCATACTGCCCACAGCCAATGACTACCCTCTCCCTAAGCTTCTCCCCTGGCAGCCATCCTCAGATTTTTACCGCACGCTCAAGTGTTGGGAGTCCTCATGTTTAGCTCTCGAGCTTTGTGCTGCGTTTTCGCGCTTTTTCAAAGATTTTCTCATTTTTCGGTCAAATAGAGCCTCAAGCTCCACCGTGCCTACATCCGATCAACGGGGACCCGTTTCGGATTTTTCTACGCCCCTCAAGGGTGAAGTTTTCGTCGAGTTACGGTTCTTGGAGTCCAGATGTTTCTGTGGCCTAACCCGGACATGGCCCAGGAGAAAGGAAGCTTGATGCCCGGAAAGCTGTTCAGGGTTTGCCCTGGATGCCAGCTGCAGAAGGTGTTCAAAGAGGACGAGCATTCAAAGTGCCTCTACTGCCTTCATGAGGACAAAACGCACGTGGAGAAGGACTGTGCGTTTTGCGGGAACATGTTGGTACGGACCATCAAGGATCGACATCTTCGTCTCTCCAACTGGCTGGAAGGAAAGAGCCTGTCAGGTGAGAAGAAGTCTGAGCGGTCTTCTAAGTCCTGTGAGGGCGCCACGGCGACGGGGCCCAACAGAAGGCAAAGCACCGCAAGTCCGCGGGCACCGGGAGCGCCGAACAGTCCGGCTCCTCGGCTGCCAGGCAGGGCACATCCTCTCCAGCACCATCTACCACGAGCCAACGCTCTGGCTCAGGGAAGAGGAAAGCCGAGAACCCGGCGAAGCTTCTGAAGAGGCCCCGGTCGGTCTCGAAGGATCCAGCCGAGGGGGACCGAGATGGTGACCCTCCCCCCCCCAAGGTGAAGGCCACAGGCCCGCAGAAGGTGGTGAAGGCCTTGATTCGCCCGGCTAAGGCATCTATCGAGGAAGTCGCGGCGGCCCTGGCGCAGCCTGTGGAGGCTACACCAGTGGAGGCGACCTCGGAGCCCAGAGTTTCTCTGCCACCGCGGAGGGAAGCCTCTTTCAGGCCCACCGAGAAGACCCCGGCGGAAAAAGAGGGGGGAAGCCGGTGGCCATTGTGGACACGGACACAGCCTCCGAGGAGGAACTGGTTGAAGTCTTGGAGGGCCTCGACAAGGGCGTCGAAGAGGCCCGGTCCCACGGGATCGATCCCGACGAAGAGGACGACGAGAGCGACGGTGGCGCCGGCGAGGTTCCTAGTCAACCGTCGCTTCCGGAGCCGCAGGACAACTCGGAGCCATTTTGTTGGCAATACAATCCTTATGTTCGGAGATGAGGACGAGATTGCCCCCTACCACCGACGGAGGAGCCGGAACCAGGCCCGTCGGGAAGTCCCCCAAACAAGAGAAGACGGACCCTTCCAGCCCCGCCTTTTCAGCCCTCGCGGCCTGCTCAGCCTTTTCCCACCTCCCCCCGTACCTGGGGATGACACGGGAACTGACACGGCCACGACGGGTATGGATGATGATGATGATGACGACGGCGGTGACGACGGGACGAAGCTCCCATCGCCTCCAGCCCGGGCCTCCCTGCCCAACGAGATTGGGTCTTTCCATGCTATGATCGCCAGGTCATCTGAGCTTTTTCCGCTCTGCCCCGAAGAGAAGGTAGGTTTCCTTTACCAACGGCGCGAGGCCAAGAGGAAGACAGTCCTCGCCGTGCCTCTGTTGGATGACATCTGGGACGAGGGTCTCACCCTTTTCAAGAACCGGTCTACGACGCCTGCCAAGAGGCATCGGTACGAGAAGTAGTACCGGGTCCCCGACGCGGCCCCTTTGTGCCTTAGGGCCAAGAAGAAAGTGGGTTGGGGTGGGGGGTGGAGATCAGCCTCAACGTCAACTTCCCCGCCGGACGGTGAAGGAAAGAAGCTGAATGCAATGGGACGACTGTGGCCCGCTACGACAGGGAGTTATGGTACAAGATCGCCCCCCTGTTGGACTTCCTATCGGCCGACAAGAGGGCTGAGGCCCTCGAGATCTTGCAGGAAGGTGAGGTGGCGTCGGACCACGCCATAACGGTGGCAACGGACATTGCCGACACTGGTTTCCGCCAGCTAGGCAACAGTGTTTGCCTCAGACGACGAGGGTGGCTCAAGGCGACGGATTTCTGCCAGGACGTACAAGCCAAGGTTTTGGACATGCTGTTTGACGGGAACAACCTGTTTGGGAAAACATTGCATGAGTCCCTCCTAGCCATCAAGGCAGACACGGAGACAGCTTAGGCCCTAGGAGTTCTCCAGCAACGAAGGCTGTCCTTTCAGAGCTCCGGATGCAAGCAGGGTGCCTCCAAGGGATTCAGCGGTGGCTCCTCTACGTACCGCCAAGCGGCCCGCTCCTCGTCGCAGGAAGCCTATAGAGGACGAGGCAAGTCGGGTGGATCCCACCTTCGTCGCCAGGGAGGCCAAGGCGGCAAGGCATCCTCCAAGCAAGATTGAACTGACCGTGGCGTCGGGCCCCCACCGAAGCACCCCGGTGGGAGGCCGGCTGGCGAAGGTAGTCAACGTGTGGGAGTCAATCTCCACCGACCGTTGGCTGCTGGATACCCTGGCCCAGGGGTTCACCCTTGAATTTCTAGAAAAGCGCCCCAGCATTCCTCCTGTGGCCAGGAAAGAAAACCACGTCCCTCAACTACAGTTGGTGGTAAGGGCGATGCTCAAGAAAGGTGCCATCGAGCTCGTCCCAAAGAGGCTCTGGGGCTCCGGAGTATACACAAGGTGCTTCCTCGTGAAAAAGAAGACCGGAGGGTGGCGACCCATCCTGGACCTGCGACAACTGAACAAGTATATCAAGGCACAGAAGTTCCGGATGGTCACCCTCCAGCACGTGCTGGGACAGCTGGAGGAGGGCGATTTCCTGTCGTCGTTGGATTTGGTGGATGCATACTTTCCCATTCTAAAGGGACACCGGAAGTTCCTCAGGTTTGTGGTCCAAGGGCGGCACTACCAGTTCAAGGCCCTCCCGTTCAGATTGAAGTCGGCACCCAGGGTTTTCACCAAGTGCCTCGCTCCAGTGGCGGTGCGGCTGCGCCTGCAGGGGATCCATTCTACCCTTACCTGGACGATTGGCTCATCCGCGCAAGGACAAGGGAGCTCGCCGTAGAACACACAACGAAGACCGTCCAGCTGCTCACGGACCTGGGGTTCTCCATCTTCCCCAAGTCCCACCTGGTCCCCTCTCAAGTCGCACGGTTTCTGGGAGCCAAGCTCGACACAGTGGCGCGTCTGGCCTCGCCGTCGGAGGAAAGGACAAAGGCCATCCTAGGCAAGGGGCAGCGTCTGCTGGCCACGGACGTGGCCAGGGTGAGGTCCATCAAGTCCCTCCTCCGGATGATGTCCTCTTGCATTTATCTCGTGCGCCTGTGCAGGCTTCGAATGCGCCCTCTACAGGAGTTCCTCGACGCCCGCTGGATTCAAGCAACTGGCAGCTTCGAGGACAGGATCCCTCAACGAGACCTTCCGACGAGCGATCCAGTGGTGGGGCACCCATCTAGCGACGGGGACAGACTTTCAGACCGCGGCCCACCAGGCGACGGTGACGACGGATGCCTCCCTGGAGGTGTGGGGAGCGCACACCAGAGATCTTCACGCGAGAGGCCTTTGGCTCCCGGCGGAGAAGCCGCTCCACATCAACATCCTGGAGCTCCGGGCAGTGTTCTGGGCCCTCAGGTCCTTTCTCCTGTCCCTCAAGGGCAAGGTGGTGAGGATCTTCACCGACAACACCACCACGATGTTCTACATCCGGAAGCAGGGCGGAAGTAGATCCCGAGCCCTATCCAAGGAAGCCCAGGATCTGTGGCATTGGGCCGTTGCTCAAGGGATGTTTCTGGTGCCGTTTCATCTGGCAGGGATAAAAACACCATCGCCGACTCACTCAGCAGAGAGCTGCGCTCATGCCACGAGTGGGAAATATGCCAGGATCAAGTGGACCGACTCTTTCAGCGATGGGGCAAACCTCAGATCGAACTGTTCGCGACGGCGACGAACTCCAATTGCCAGAGGTTCGCCAGCATGTTTCCCCAACCGAGGAGCATGGGCGATGCTTTCTCGTTCCCCTGGGACGGCCTGTTCCTATATGCGTTCCCTCCGTTGCCGTTGCTGCTCCGACTCATCAACCAGCTCAAGAGGTCCCGGTGCAGGATGATCCTCATCGCACCGGCATGGCTGAGGCAGATCTGGTTCCCGGACCTTCTGGACTTGTCGGCGTCCCTACCGGTCAAGCTGCCGTCGAACGCAGATCTTCTTTCCAGAGAAGGAGGCGCTATCCTTCACCACGACCCGGAGTCGCTGAACTTGCAGGCCTGGCTCCTGCAGCACTAGAGTTTGGAGGGTACGATACCCCGGCTGACTGCACAGAGGTTCTTGCAAAGGCCAGGGCGGCGTCCACTCAAGTGCTACGTGGAAGAGGTTCTCTGTCTGGTGCCGTGCGCAGAAGATTAACCCACTGCGTATTACGGCCCCTCAAGTACTGTCGTACCTCCTGTCGCTGGCCAAGGCTGGACTAGCTCACGCTTCCAGCAAGATACATCTGGCTGTGATCTCCCGATACAACAGAACTACGGGACGGGCGTCCTTGTGGTCTCATCGCCTAGTGAAGGAATTTATGAAGAGACGGTTGATCGTTCCCGTCGGTGAAGGCTCCTGCCCCGGCGTGGGACCTCGACGTGGTGCTGTCTAGGCTCATGGGGGCGCCATTCGAGCCTCTGCATTTTTGCTGTTGAAGTTCCTGTCGTGGAAGACAGCATTTCTTGTGGCCATCACCTCCGCACGAGTGGGAGAGATCCAGGCCCTATCCTGCAAGCCTCCATACTTGACTTTTCATGACACAAGGGTGATGCTGAGGACGCACCCCTTCTTTATGCCCAAGGTGCCGTCGGACTTCCACCTCAACGAGCCCTTGGTGTTACCAGTTTTCTTCCCGTCGCCTTCGTCGCCGGCCGAGAGGACTTTGCACTCGCTGGATGTGGCTGAAGTTCTACGTGGACCGCACGAGTTTTCGGAAGACGTCACAGCTGTTTGTGAACTTTGGACCTGTGAACCAAGGGAAGGCTCTCTCTAAGGCTTCCATTTCCAGATGGCTCTCCGGCTGCATCATGCACTGTCACCGGTTGGCAAACCGACCGTTGCCCGGCCGTCCGAGAGCCCATTCGACCAGAGCGATCGCTGCTACCACAGCATTCTTGTCTGGTGTGCCCCTGCTGGAGATCTGCAGGGCTGCTACGTGGAGGTCGACGCACACCTTCACGAGATTCTACTGCGTCGACCGGGATTCCAGGGAGGAGTCCAGGGTCGGCCAAGCAGTGCTGGTAACCTGTTTGCCTGAAGGTGGGCCTGGTGAGGAGGTAAGAGTGCTTAATGTTGAGTTTATGTAATGCTTAATGTTGAGCCTTTGCCACCTCCCGTGGTTGTGCATGTGTGTACTGCTATGTATTCTTATATTCATGAGCATGTGAATCCATGCCACACCCCGTGCGAGAGAAGGAACAAGTTACTTACCTGTAACTGTTGTTCTCCAGCATGGGTCTGGCATGGATTCACATGCGAACCCTCCCTCCTTCCCCTCTGCGGCTCTTCACTTGGTCATACTGCCACTGTAAGTGCTACCAAATCTGAGGATGGCTGCCAGGGGAGGGGCTTAGGGAGAGGGCAGTCATTGGCTTGGGGCAGTATGGCCCAGAGATCGGTGATTGGTTACTACTAAGAAAGATAGATCAGAAACGAAACTGATACTGATTTTTTCTTTACCGAGGATTCCCGGCCTGACGACAGGGAATATTCATGAGCATGTGAATCCATGCCAGACCCATGCTGGAGAACAGTTACAGGTAAGTAACTTGTTCCTTATTGTAATTTAATTTGTACTTCCTTGACTGCCCTATCATGTTGTAACTAAAATATGCACCCGGTTGCCTTCAGGCCTGGTGCGCTCTATAAATAAAATAAATACAAATACAAAATGAGTCTTCTCAGACTCAGCATGCGCCTCCCCCACTACCATCCACTGCTGAGTCCCTCAGGGCTTGTGCACTGCCCCATGCTATATAATATTTTCACCCTCCCGCTCTTTAACGATCTTGAGTTGTGACATAGCTTACACCAACTATGCTGACGACACACAAGTACTACTCCCCCTCAACGGCATAAAAGAACAAGATACCGTAGCACTAATCAAAATGTACTCGCCCATCCAAACATGGATGGCAGCCAACAGCCTCTGCCTAAATGGGGATAAAACAGAGATCCTCATAGTAGGCACCAGGGAAACACTCAACAAGCTCCCTCCTCAATGTAAAACCTTCACCATAGACCACTTCCCCTCAGTCTCAACAGCTGTCTGGACTCTTGGAGTATACATTGACGCATCTCTGTCCATGACACTCCAGGTAAATGTAATAGCCTCCTCAGCCGCACTCGCCACCAAGGTGATCAATGCCCTTAAGCCTTTCCTCTCCCCCAAAAACTGCCTATCCATTGCCAGAGCCACAGTAGGTACTAAACTGGACTACTGCAACGCCCTCCTCTTGGGCACTTCGGCAAAAAATCTTAAACTTCAAATCACGCAGAATAATGCCCCCAGGGCAGCCCTAAGCATTCCCAAAAGAGACCATATCACCCAGGCCAGGAAAGAAGCACATTGGCTACCGGTTAAAGAACGCATCCCCTTTAAAACACTTGACATCACACATAGCTGCCTCTCCACCGATGCCCCACCCTACTTATCAGAAAGAATCGCCATCAACACATCTAACAGACCCATTAAATCACACCTGACCAGTCAGATCTACGTCCCAGCCTTTAAAAGAACTAAAGCGGGAGGGTCCAGTTTCCAACACCTGGCTCCCAAAAATTGGAACTCCCTCCCCACCACACTCAGGAACGAAAGATCCTACACCGCCTTCCGCAAAATGCTGAAAACCACGCTGTTCCGCTAGCACCAGAACTAACCACTGTGTATAGATACACTGATCTGTAACCTTAGTGACAGCTCAGCATGCCTGCTCTGTATTTACTGTCCTCTCTAAAACCTGCTACTGTACTATATACCACAAAAGTTTGATATGCCTGCCTGAATGACAAGTGATCAAGCTGTAACAGCGCCACGATGCCACTGGGCAGATTTGAGCTTTATAAATGCAAATAAATAAAAGAATTGACGCCCGTTACAGGCTTCACACCTCCGAGGAAGTAGCCTTGGCGTCATGCCTGCTCCCGTCCTCGACGGTGGTAGCGGCCACCACTCTGCATTCTAAGACGGCCTCTGCGACTTCCGCAGCTGCGGCTCAAGTACTGTCCAAGGAGGACAAATTGTTTGATTCCTTGGGCAACAAGATTTTTGCCATTTCGGCGCTGCAATTGCGTCAGGCCAACGCAGAGCTCATCCTGGCGGTGGCGAATATGAAACTGTGGAGAGATTTGGCTGACTTCAGGAGTTCATTCCTGTCGACAGGTTAGAAGACTTTAAAGGCGGTTTGTCAGACGCTAGAGTGTTGGTGCAGGATATGCTGGAGGCTGTTGCGCATGATGTTGACACCTCGGCTCGTGGCCTCATGCTGGGGGTGAACACCTCTCGTCGGGCTTGCCTTCATGCAACAAAGTTTTCGAAGGAGGTCCAAGATAAAGTTCTGGACCTGCCTTTTAATGGCAAAGAGTTGTTTCATTGTTCAACGGATGACGAGCTCACCAAGACTAAGGCGAGCACGCAAACTGCCAAGTCTCTGTCGCTGCTCGTGAAGGCCCCAGTCAAAGGTCAGAGATCTGGGTCCCTATCTCGATCCTCTTCGGGCTTTAGAGGGTTCCAAGATCGCAGGTCGTGCTGGACTGATTCTCCGCCAGATAACTCCTGCCGGAGGCAGCCACGTGGCCGGTTTTTCTCTCGGTAGTCATCCTCTTCTTCTGGGACAGGTAGGCTCTCTACCGAAAAGTCTGCAAAATGATTTTTTTTTTTGGCGCTCGCACAAGACTCCAGTGGGAGGACAAATCTCGCCTCATCTGGAGGCGTGGCAAACAGTCACTGACGACCGGTGAGTTTTGTCCATCGCTCGGGCAGGCTTCCGCTTGCCCCTCCCCCACCATTCAAACCTCCCTTTCAGCAATCGGGGACGCCTCCCCTGGAGCCGAAGTCCAGAAGCTTCTAGATCTCAGGGCTATAGAACCCGTTCCCCTAGTGCAGGGGTGCACAACTGATTTTGACAGAGGGCCGACAGTACCTTACATGAGGACTATAGTGGGCTGAAAAGTAAATGTAGGTGGGGCGTGGCAGGAGGCTTTTTAAACCCCCAATTTGTATTAAACACATGGAAAAAGAATGTTTTTGAGGGGTAACGATTTTTATTTGTATTTCAAACTTACATTTTGTACTACACATTTTCCATTGTTATAATTTATTTCTATTTAGTTATTGTATCTCGTCTGATTAATTAACTTATATATATTTTATTGACCCTAGATTGGACATTCCGTTATTTTGGACTGATCTAGTTTGCTGTTTGGGTTGCCCAAGAGGAGTATGGCCTTCGTTGAGTCAGGTTTCCTCAAAAAGCAAAGGATGTACATCTCCTAACTGTGCCTGTTTTAGCTTTATTATTGGGTTCACTCATGGAGTGCAACACTATGCCCCATGGCTCCAACCCCCAACCAAACACTATGCCCCATGGCACCCCACCCCTCAACCAAACACTATGCCCCATGGCACCCCCACCCCTCAACCAAACACTATGCCCCATGGCACCCCACCCCTCAACCAAACACTATGCCCCATGGCCCCCTCAACCCCCAACCAAACACTGCCCATGGCACCCTCAACCCCCAACCAAACACTGCCCATGGCACCCTCACCCCTCAACCAAACACTATGCCCCATGGCACCCCACCCCTCAATCAAACATTATGCCCCATTGCACCCCACCCCTCAACCAAACACTATGCCCCATGGCACCCTCAACCAAACACTATGCCCCATGGCACCCTCAACCCCCAACCAAACACTATGCCCCATGGCCCCCTCACCCCCCAACCAAACACTATGCCCCATGGCCCCCTCACCCCCCAACCAAACGCTATGCCCCATGGCCCCCTCAACCAAACGCTATGCCCCATGGCCCCCTCATCCCTCAACCAAACACTATGCCCCATGGCCCCCTCACCCCTCAACCAAACACTATGCCCCATGGCCCCACCCCTCAACCAAACACTATGCCCCATGGCCCCATCAACACCCAACCAAACACTATGCCCGTGGCCCCCACCCCCAACACCCAACCAAACACTATGCCCATGTCCCCCACCCCCAACACCCAACCAAACACTATGCCCATGGCCCCCACACCCAACCAAACACTATGCCCATGGCCCCCAACACCCAACCAAACACTATGCCCATGGCCCCCACCACCCAACCAAACACTATGCCCATGGCCCCCAACACCCAACCAAACACTATGCCCATGGCCCCCACCACCCAACCAAACACTATGCCCGTGGCCCCCACCCCCAACACCCAACCAAACACTATGCCCATGTCCCCCACCCCCAACACCCAACCAAACACTATGCCCATGGCCCCCACACCCAACCAAACACTATGCCCATGGCCCCCAACACCCAACCAAACACTATGCCCATGGCCCCCACCACCCAACCAAACACTATGCCCATGGCCCCCAACACCCAACCAAACACTATGCCCATGGCCCCCACCACCCAACCAAACACTATGCCCTATGGTGCCCACCCCTCAACCAAACACTATGCCCCATGGCACCCCCCAGCCCCAACCAAACCCTATGACAGTTGGAAAAAACACCTTTTTGGAGGTGTACTATTTTATTTGTATTTAAAACTTACATTTTGTACTATACATTTCCCCAAATCATACAGGATGAAACCGTGAACCAGACATAGTTGATCAGTGAGAAACATTGCAGCGTTTCTCAGTTGTCATTTTCTGGATCTCGGGCTCCAGTGAGGTTGTTCCTACTCTCAGGATAGCATGGAGATGTTGGTCATTTAGTCTTGTCCTTAGGCTGGATTTATGTAGTTTCATTTGTGAAAAAACCTGCTCACAAATGTAAGTACTGCCAAACATAGAAACCATCTTTAATGCTTCCCGTGACAGATTGGGGAAGTGAGCAGTGTCCAGAGACTGATAGACTAATAAAGGCATCTATCTGTGCTTATTTTTGAAGGCACTACAGCACTGAAGTTCAATCAATTCCAGTTGCAGTTCAGGTTGCACACTGTCAACATCAGCAGAGAAAGGGTCTGCAAAAAGTTTAAAAGAGGCTCGCTGGGATTTGAATTGTGAGAAACGATTCTCAAAAACATTTTGCAGTTCCTTCAGGACCTTCACATGCCGATACCATCCTACATACTTGTCATGGGGGAAAACCTCTGCACATGCGGGGTAGTGTACCAGCATCCCTTTCTCCAGTTGGGCTGTCAGAAGCCTAACTTTATTTCAAAGGTACAAACTGCCTCAAACAGATCCGATATGAGATTTTGGCTTCCTTGCAACTTTAAATTTAAATCATTGAAATGGCCTGTCAGATCAGTCAGAAAAGCAAAGTCAGCTACCCAGTCAATATTTTGCATGACAGAAGTGTCCATTCCCTTTTCATCAAGGAATGCTTTTATTTCGTGCCGTAAAGCAAAGAATCGCTTCAGCACATTGCCACGACTAAGCCATCGAACATCGGTGTGATATAGGACATCACCATAATCCGCATTTACCTCTTCTAAAAACGCCTGAAACAATCGGTGATTTAAAGAGCGTGCGCGGACAAAATTAACCGTTTTCACAGCAAAGTCCATCACTTCAGTGAATTTCAAATGTTTTGCACATAATGCCTCCTGGTGGATGAGGCAGTGATAATTTTTTAAATGGACAGCTTTCTCGCCCAAGTGCCTTTTCAAGTAGCCAATAAACCCATTTTGCTCCCCAACCATGGCTGGCGCCCCATCAGTCGTCACGCCTACCAAAGGATCCCATGGCAAATTTAAATCATCGATTACTTTTTGAAAGGCATTAAACATGTCAGCACCAGTAGTCCTGCCATGCAAAGATACCAGGGAAGCCAGTTCCTGAAATACTTTGCATTGATTATCGACTCCCCGAATGAAAATTAAGAGTTGGGCTGTGTCACTTGCATCTGTGCTCTCATCAAGGGCAGCTGAAAAGAACTTGACATCCTTACACCGCATTTTCAGTTGTCTATAACAATTGTCAGCCATATCTACAATACGCCGCTGGATACTCATACGTGAAAGGGGAACATTTGTAAAAACATCTTTTTATTTTTTCTTTACACACTGCCTTGCAAATCTCCATCAGGCAGTCTTTAACGAAATCCCCATCTGTGAAAGGACGTGCTGACCTTGCAATAAGCTGTGCAACCTTTTAACTCGCAAAGGTGGCACATTCAAATTTTTTTTTTTTCTGGGCAAAAACACCCTGTTGCTTAGTCAGCTGTGTTTTTAGCTTCCCAGCCTTCTTAATTCTCGCTTCCCCCTGCAAATCCTTATATTGTGAATGTTTTCTTTCACAATGGCGGCGGATATTATATTCCTTGGGGACTGATGCTATGAGACAAATGAGACACGAGTACACATTAGGTTTGGACTCGATGAAAAAAAACTTCAGTCCAAAAATCCTTAAATTGACGGGGCTCCTGGTCAATCTTTCTTTTTTTTTTTTACTGCACTGAACATTGCCAGGGACATCTTTGGATAACGATACGAACTCCTGTTATGCTCCCACTACGACGGTCCTAGTCTAGAGTATATACAAATTATATACTTTTTTTGAGAATCCTAGAAGCGACAAAAGAAAAAGATCAGATAAAGAACATAGCCTTGCCAGCATACCTTTTCATGCACTTATTGATGGATACTTTCAGGAATAGCGGGCTGCATAGCATATCAACCTGCTATGTTTGAGATTAAGGTGGAAATTGAGGACATTCTTTAAAAAAAAAATAACATTTCAAAGCACAAGCTGTTCCCAAATTATGAGCTTTTGAAAGGAATTATCACAGGATGAAGAATTACTTTAGTGAACATACAAAGAAACTGATCTCAGTTTCTTCCTATCCAGGGCAACTGGAGTACTACCAGTTTGAATATTGCAAGCCATTTCCTTCCATAAAATCTGGATCAAATAACTCAAACTGTCCACTTGAATGTATGATTCGTAGTGTGCAGCAAGTGTCCTTTTGCAGTTAAGCTTGCCCTCAAAGAGCAGTTACCTTCTCTAATCAATTTCATTGTGCATCTATCCCCCTGAACAATGCTTGATGGGGTTGTAGAAAGGTAACAATTACCCACACTCAATGGGTCTCAAACGCTTGATCGAGGTTTAGTTGGAAAATTACAGGAGCAGACATCATCCAGGACCATACTAGAAAAGGCTGCAGCCGGTTTTGAAAGTTGTAGGAATGTACAAATAAACCACACCCACTGCTGACCCTTGACACTCTGGCCCAACATCTCTAATGATATGCTATGATAGTTTATTTACATAGCGCCTATACACAATGTGTTTCAAAGTGCTTCTCGACAAGGGAGGGAACAAGGGCAAATACAAAACATTCTTACAGGCCATGAACAACAAGAATGCGAAATTAACTATCGTACTCAGCCTAGCGACACAGATAGGAAGGAAATGGGAACAGACGGGCGACTACCGTTCTAGGCCTGACAACATTTCTGGTAGAGCCGGAGAATTACACAAGGTGGGGAGATGGGAGGAGAAAGGAGGGAGAGGAACAAAACAAGCTATTACAGATCTACGTGGTGATGCCGGTTTGGCTCGGGATTTATACACTGGGTGCAGTTGCTATACATCAGGCCAGTGGCCAGGGTTCTCACTGGCAAACACATCTGCCTGGGTGATCCTACGGGGCACCAGGCAAGGCAGCCCGTTGTCTGTTATTCATCCTGGCACCCTCCACCCCCCAACTCCGACCCCCCCCACCCCTCAAATCAGCACACACAAACCAGCACCCATACAGACCCAAACCCCCCACCCCCAACTCAGCACACACAAACATGCACCCATACAGACCCGAACCCCCCACCCCAACTCAGCACACTCTCAAACAAGCACCCATACAGAACCGAACCCCCACCCCCAACTCAGCACACACAAACCAGCACCCATACAGAACCGAACCCCCACCCCCAACTCCAAACCCCCCACCCCCCAACTCAGCACACACAAACCAGCACCCATACAGACCCAAACCCCCACCCCCAACTCCAAACCCCCAACTCAGCACACACACAAACATGCACCCATACAGACACGAACCCCCCAAATCAGCACACACAAACCAGCACCCATACAGACACGAACCCCCCACCCCCCAAATCAGCACACACAAACCAGCACCCATACAGACACGAACCCCCCACCCCCAACTCCAAACCCCCCAACTCAGCACACACACACAAACATGCACCCATACAGACCCAAACCCCTCACCCCCAACTGAGCACACACAAACATGCACCCATACAGACCCGAACCTCCCACCCCCAACTCAGCACACACACAAACATGCAACGATTCAGACCTGAACCCCCACCCCCCCAACTCAGCGGACACACTCAAGCATGCACCGATAGACCCGAACCCCCCAGTTCAGCACACACAAACATGCACCCATACAGACCCGAACCCCCACCCCCAACTCAGCACACTCTCTGCACCGATACAGACCCGAACCCCCACCCTCCAAATCAGCACACTCTCAAACAAGCACCCATACAGACCCAAACCCCCCACCCCCCAACTCAGCACATACAAACATGCACCCATAGAGACCCAAACCCCCCACCCCCCAAATCAGCACACTCTCAAACATGCACCCATACAGACCAGAACCCCCACCCCCCAAATCAGCACTCTCAAACATGCACCCATACAGACCAGAACCCCCACCCCCCAAATCAGCATACAAACTAGCATCTCAACATACACCGCACATACCCCCCCGCATCTCAACATACACACAAAAAACATTCAAATCCAAACATTCATACACATCCGACACCCCCCACCCCCGCATCTCAACATACACACAAAAAAGTTTCAAATCCAAACATTTATACACATCCGACACCCCCCCACCCCCGCATCTCAACATACACACAAAAAACATTCAAATCCAAACATTCATACACATCCGACACCCCCGCATCTCAACATACACACAAAAAACATTAAAATCCAAACATTCATACACATCCGACACCCCCCCCACCCCCGCATCTCAACATACATACACAAACATACAGCAAAACAGACCCGACACACAAACAGACCACTTAACGGAAACGTGCTGGAAGGCAGGTAAGCTGGAAGTCGCTGGGATCGTACTACGGCTGGCGTGTTCCAAGGCTGAAATGCCTTCCGGCATCAAGCCTTATTGACCACACCAGCCGTAGTGCTGGCACTCCATTGGTGCAGCACACACGCACTACATGGCTCGTAGGAGCGACGTGGTGTGTGTGTGTGTGTGCTGAGCAAATGACGGCCAGTGTTTTGTCCGGCCCGGAAGACAACAAAGACTTTCCTAATGGATAGCGGCCGATGCTGCTTGCGGGCCGCCCTCCATTAGGAAAGTGTTTGTGCCTCGCGGGCCGGACAAAAGAGCATGGCGGCCCGCAACTGTGCCGCGGGCCGTATGTTGTGCACCCAAACAGGCTGGCCTGCGCACCATTCTAGACCTTTCCCAGTTCAACCTTTCTCTTTCCCAAGAGAAATTCAAGATGATTACGCCTTGCCAAATAAAGTCCTCTCTTCAGAAGGGCGACTGGCTCAGCGTTGTGGACCTTCAGGATGCTTATATGCAGATCCTGATCTGGAGCCCGCATTGGAAATGGTGCTCTTCTCCCGGTGAGTACCGCAGATATTAGTTTTGAGTGCTCCCTTTTGGTCTCAGCTCTGCGCCGCGTGTCTTCACAAAGATGTCAGTCATTGCGGCTTTTTTAAGGCTACAGAGTATTCACGTGTATCCCTATTTGGATGACTGGCTTCTGCGCAGTCCCTGTCCAGTGAAAGCCTCGAGCAACCTTCAGTCTCTTCTCCAACTCCTGTTCTACCTTGGGCTATCGGTGAACTGGCAGACATCCTCCATGACGATCTCTCTGGACCTGATATTCCTGTGTTTCCATTGGAACACGATCGACTGCAGAGTGTACCTGACTCTGGACAGGATGGCGGATCTGTTGACCACGTGTCAGGTTTTCATTCAGTCAGAGAGCCTGCCGGCCTGGTGGTTCCAGAGGCCTCATGGCCCCGTGCATGCTTGCTCTTCCCCTTGCTCGTCTCAAGATGCGGCTTGTGCAGATGACTCTTCGGAGCTCCTGGCTTCAGGCAGTGGATCCGGACACCCAAATGATTCCGGTTCCACCCTATTGATGACAGATATCCTATGGTGGTCATCTTCCAGCAATCTGTTGGTGGGTGCTCCTTTTCAGGAGCCCTCCACATAAACAACAGACTCCTCCCTTATTGGGTGAGGCGTGACGTTGGATCATCAGGTTTTCGACCTATGGTCGCCACAGGACACACAATTTCACATACATTATCTGGAGCTACGGCTATTTTCCTGGCGCTCAAATCTTTCAAGCCAGTGATTGTGAACAAAGTGGTCCGCATCCGCACAGACAATGCGGTATCCATGTTTTACATCAACAAGCAGGGGAGGTACCAGGTCACCTCCCCTTGTAGATCTGGCCATTCATATTTGGGAATGGACCATTCAGCACAGTGTTTGGCTGCTGGCAGTGCACATTCTGGGCCAACTGAATGTGACTGCAGACTCGCTCAGCCGAAAAGCGGTGGTCAGCTACGAGTGAGAACTCAACACTGAGATCCTCTCTGACCTTTTTTGCCATTGGGGCACTCCAGAAGTGGACCTCTTTGCGACGTCATCAAACAGGAAACTTCCTCTTTATGCTTCCAGGAATGGGCTCAGAGCTTCATCCCTGGGGGATGCTCTCGGGATTCTGTGGCACAACATGACGGTCTACGCCTTCCCGCCTCTTCCACTGATTCACCGGGAGCTATGCAAGCTCAGGAACACGACGAATTGCACTCCTGTTCATAGCCCCATGGTGGCCAGCCAGATTCTGGTTTTCGGAGCTAGAGGATCTGTCTGCTCACCGATCAGGCTTCTGCTGATTCCCGACCTGCTTCACAAGAGCGATCAGCAGATGTGGCACCCCTCCTCACAATCCTTCAGCTTGGCGGCCTGGTGCCGGAGTTCAGATCCTTAAAGTTTCAACTTGTCCACGGATAATATGCGTATTATCCAGGCTGCTAGAAAACCTTCGACAAGGTCTCAGTATAGGAGCGAGTGGCTCCGGTTCTGTCACTGGTGTGTAGCTAAGCCGCTGGACCCCAGAGAAGCTACCATCAACGCGGTCCTGTCATTCGTTTCTCATCTGGCAACTTCAGGCATTCATGTCTTGTCTTGTAGGACTTATTTGTCGGCTATCGTCGTTTACCTGTCGACGGACTCTTGCTCTTTTTCATTGTCAAACCCTGTCATAAAAAGACACTTTGCAGGTCTATTGCATCTCTATCCACCTGTGCGCAGCCCGCATCCAACGTGGGAATTGAATGTGGTCGTGACTGCCTTATGCCATAAACCTTTTGAGCTCATGGCTACGGTGGACTTGAAGTTCCTTTAGTGGAAAATTGCTTTTCTGATTGCGGTGCCTTCGGCAAGGCATGTAAGCGAGCTTCAGGCCTTGTCTGTAGAACATCCATTCCTCACCTTTCATAAGGATAAGCTTTTCCTCCGGACTAATCCTTCTTTCCTTCCAAAGGTGGTATCCGATTTTCATCTGAACCAGTCTATTTCCTTACCCGTATTCTTTCCAGACCGGTCCTCAGATGCCGAGAGGGTATTGCATGATTTGGATGTCAGATGAGCTCTTAAGTTTTATTTGGACAGAACATCTAAACTTAGGAGCAAGCTCTTCCCAGCTTTTTTGTGACCTTTGGAGATCCGAAAGGAAAGCCAGCCTCGAAAGCAACTATCTCCAGATGGATTGCTTCCTGTATATCAGAGGCGTATACCATTCAGGGCCTTCAGCCTCCAAAAGGAATTTGTGCCCATCTTGTGCGGGGCAAGGCAGCTGCTGTTGCCTTCCAGAAAAATGTTCCATGGGAAACCATTGCCAGAGCAGCCACATGGGCTTCCCCATCAGCTTTTTGTAAGCATTACTGCTTAGACTTGAGCTCCAGAGTTGATGCTCAGTTCGGTCAGGCTGTTCTTAAGGACTTCTTTCAGTAAGGGAATTCAATCCACACGTTTTCCTGTCAGGAGTGCTTGGAAATCTCCCAAATGTATGAAGGAAAGGGGACGGGACGTAGGAGTATAACAAAGTTACTCACTGTAGTGACTACCTTACTCCTAGTCCATAGTCCCCTTTCCTCCCTACGCCCGCCCGCCGTCCCTTCTAATAAGTATCCTCTATTATTGCTTAAAGGTCTCGGACCTGGCGATAGAAAAGACCTGTGTGCAAACATGCTTCATTCAAGGTGGGGCTGGCAGAGGCCAAAATAGTGGTGGAAAATCTCTTGGAATCCACTGTTGGACATATCGACACGGCTGGCAGAGCAATCTGCGTAGCTACAGATCTGAGAAGGACAGCATGGCTTAGAGCCACACAGTTCACCACAGATGTACAAGACCCTATCCTGGACCTGCTGTTTGAGGGGCGAGATCTCTTCCACTCATCCACAGACTAGGAACTAGACAAAAAGAAAAATGGTTCCCAAACGTCCAAATCACTGGTCATTCTGGCAAAGACTGCACCCAGGGCATTCGGACCCAAACAGAGCCCAAACCAAGCCGGACAGGGGAACATCCTTTGGCAGATTCAGGGGCTTCCAGGATTGAGAGGCAAGGCAACCAGACCGGTCCCCCAGCCATCACATGCACAAACATCAGTGCTCTACACACAAGGGCTTCTTTCAGTCCCCCTCCCAAGCAGCAGCCTCGGATCCAAAGAAGCAATGACGGCCACATCAAGGTGCACAGTTCTCCCATTTGGGAGCAGGCTTGCTCTCCACATTCAGTCCTGGCAGAATTTCTTTTTGGATACCTGGATCCTTTCTATGGTTTAGTCTCCCAGTCCCTACGGAACCTCCTTCGTCTTCTCCTCTACCTCAAATTGCTACACCAACACTCCTCGCAGAGATCAGATCACTGGTAGAAAGTGCGGCAGTGGAGGAAGTCTCCCCCCACCCCCACCTCTACGAGGCTTTGGGTCCTACTTGCGGCTTTTGCGATACAGAAAAAGAACCAGGCTGGCCTGCGAGTGGTTTTGGATTGGTCCTTCCTGAACCTATCCCTACCCCCTCTAAATATTCAAGATGGTTACGCCAGCTCTGATAGTCTAGTCTCTGTGGGGGCGAGAATGGACGTGCTGCCTAAACTTGAAGGATGCATACTTGCAACCCCACCACTCATGTGTGAGATTCACAGTGATGGGGCTACATTTTCAGTGCAAGGTACTGCCATTCGGGTTCAACTCGGCCCCCCGGGTGTTCACAAGGTTGATGAATGCGGTAGTGGCCTTGCTTGGATCGGAAAGCCACCTTCTATATCCATATTTTGACGAATGGTTGCTCAGGGCGAAATCACCCAATGGTGTTCGGCACTCGGCCATCAGGCTTATGGAGACCCTACATAATCTAAGGTTTTCCATCAACCACAAGTAATCTCAATTGCAGCCCAAATAAACCTTTGTCTTCCTCTGCTTGATGTGAGATACCAAACAGAGGATTTTTCCCACAGACGAGAAGGTAGCAGCCATCAAAGCAGCTCCGGGCCATTTCCTAAGCAGATAGACTGTCGGCCTAGTGATACCAACACCTGCTGGGGAGTTTGGCATGTTTCCTGGCGATTCCCTACACCAGGCTCAGTATGAGGCGAGCACAGCTGCACCTCATGGCATCATGGAACCAAATGACGGGCTCGCCAGACGCAGCAGTCTCCATCCTAGCGGACCTGATACCAGACCTGTTATAATTGAGACAGAATACCAACCTCAGTGGGCAGATCTTTCAGGCAACCGCCTCCAGAGTGTACTATCACTACGGATTCCTCTATGGTGGAGATGGGGAGCCACCCTGCATGCGCAGTGTACATGGCACATGGACCAGGGAGGAATGGAAAAGTCAGATCAACTTACTTGAATTGGAGGCCATCCAGCTGGCCATTCGGGCTTTCCTGCCTTTAAGTGGTCTGACGGTCTGCCTTCAAACCGATAGCTCCACGTGCATGTTCTACTTCAATAAGCAGGGGGAATCAGATTGCTCCCCCCACCCCTGTGCAGGCTCACCATAGCGAGATGGGAGTAGGCCACGGCACACCACATATGGCTGTCGCCGATTCATCTGCCAGGGGAGTCCAAGCTGGAGGCGGACAGGCTCAGCAGACTCTGGGTGGACAACTCTGAGTGGAAGCTAGAGGAACAAGTCCTATCGGATATCTTCAGGTGATGGGGCCGTCCCCACATAGACCTGTTTGCCATGGAGCAGAACCAGAGATGTCAGCAGTACTTGTCCTGGCAGGATCAGGGACAAGGCTCCCTCAGGGATGCCCTACACCTCCCTTGGAGCGGGATGCAGGCATATGCATTTCCCCCAATGCCGTTCATTCACAAAGTGCTCAGCAAAGTCAGAGTCCTCCAACATGAGCCCGCTTCTCCTTGCCCTGAGGTGGCCGGTGCTGTCCTGGTTCTCAGACATCGTACGGCTTACGGTGCAGGGTCCAGTGAACCTAACAATTCACTATCGAAGGCTCCTCTCACATCAGGGAGGGGTGGTAGTTCACCCCGATCCTGAGAAGCTAGCCCTAGCGGCCTAGTTCCTGAGCAAGTAACAATGCACCATCTGTGTGTTGCAAGACAACCTGGATATAATTCAGAAAGCTAGACAAGAGTCCACCAGAAGACAATACAAAAGCGAATAGACCAGATTTTGCCTCTGAAGGACAAAGGGATAGACCCATGGCATGCACGCTAGATCGGGTGCTATGTTTCTCGGCGCACTTGGCACATTCAGGGGTACTGGTGGAGACATGCTGGACCTACCTGGTCATCATGGGCACTTACAGATATTCTGACCACGAGCCATTCTCTTCCTCCAACCTGGTAGTCAAGACATCTGACCGTGCTGACAAGGCTATATCCTCCTACCAAAAGACTGCATCCGGTGTGGGACCTCAATGTGGTGCTTGCAGCACTGGCGCATAGGCCCTTTGAGCCCATGGCATTGGTAGACATAAAGCTGGTCATGATCCAAACAGCCTTGCTGGTGGGTCTTACCTCGGCTAGGAGAGAACAAAATTCAGGCCCTGATGGCCACAGCATTTCTTCTGAAGGTGGTCCTCATTCCACTTGAATGAAGAAGTAGTGTTGCCAACCTTTTTTCCTAACCCGAAGGATGAAGCTGAGAAAATGTTGCACTGTCTGGATGTTAGAAGTGCACTGAAATGATATCTAGAAGGGACCAAAGGGTTTCGCAAGACAAAGGTGTTATTCATCACCTTCGGCGGCTCTAAGCCAGGGGACCAAGTCTCTATGGCCTCAATAGCCAGGTGGATGGTCTCGGCCATACAGGAGGCCTAGAAGTCTCAGCAGATGGAGTTGCACAAAACCTGCATGCTCATGCAGTTGGGGCCAAAGCAGCTGTGGTTGCCTTCCCTCAGGCATGTCCTATGGCAAATCATTAGCAGAGCAGCTACGTGGGGCCACTCCATCGGCCTTCTGCAAGCATTGTCCGGATGGCAGTGCAAGATCTGACGCAGCACTCTGGCAGGCAGTCCTGAGGAACCTCTTTTATAAGGAAGTAAACAAAAAATGACACTTCTCAACATGCACCATTCAGTTTTAATTACAATTGTGTCGTTCGGTTTACACGTGTTTCAGCCTAGGGGCCTTTTTCAGAACCGGACTAAAACAGGACATCATAATAATTAGAAAACAATTACACGTGTGTATGCAAGACAGACGAAAAGGTGTTGGATCAGGGGAGGATTATACGGTATGAAACAACAATTTGGAAAGTTTTTTATTGAAAAGAAAAGGGAAAAAGTAGATGAACACAGGAGACAAAAAAATAAAAGGAATTTGCGTACATGTCTTGAACAATCCGTTTGAATTATACATATATCACAAATAGTCTAACAAATGGCCTTTATCCAACTTAGTGGCCACATTACAAGTGTTCATTATTCCAAAATTGTATTCACCCCAATAGTGCGTGACTTTGTTTATAACAATCAAACAAGGTGATTACCAAAGGGTTTTCGACTCCATATTTGTCCCTTTGTTATTCTAAAAAGATTATAAACCATATGTACCCACTGAATAACCCTGCCATGCTAATTTTGCAACTTATGATTTTTGTAGATGTGTACTCTAAGAAAGCTACTTTTTTTCTAAATGTTCAAGATATATACTCACCCCAATGATGCTTAATTAATTTCTTGCAATTGGGTATAGTAGTGTTCATGGATAATTCCATCCCGGGTTAATCCCTTTGCAATTCTTAACGAATAAATATTGTGTTCTAGCTGTGTATATTCGAAATATTCAATGTGTAACCAATTCTATAATAGTGTTGGTCTGTGTTTCCTCATTCCATTTAAATCAACACTGTTCTTGCTAAGTTTTACCTGTGCATCTCCCACTCCAAGTATTAGTCCCTTTGGATTGAATGTATCATGATTCAAGCTGGTTTATACACTCTGTATGACTCAACATCCTTCTAGTGACTCTAGTTGCACCCAATGGTTCTGGGTGACAGCCACTCTTAACAACAAACTGACCCTCTCACCGCCACAAAACCCGGCTGCCCTTCCAACCACCCACCACCCGCCCGCCGCCGTAGCAACAACTCCACCCATTTTTGACTCCTTCCAACCAATCTCCAGAGATGAATTTCTCGTCCTGCTCTCTGCCCGAAAACCCTCTGGTTTCAAAATTGCTCATGTCAAACCACTTCTAAAAAAATAAAAAAACTTCCCCCGCCCCCTCTTGATCCCCTAAACTACCGCCCCATCTCGAACACCAGATTCCTTGCAAAACTCATCGATCAGGTTACTCCCAACTAGAAGCCTTTGTGGAATCCAACAACCTCCTGGATCCCGCCCAATCAGGATTCAGACCACAATGTGGAACTGAAACCACTCTGGCCTCAATCTGGGACATGCTTAAGATCGCTGATGACTGCAGGATGCGCTGCACTAATCCTTCTAGACCCCTCTGCTGCGTTCCACACAGTTAACCACTCAATCCTACTTGACCGCCCCCACTCCCTAGGAATCCGTGGAACCGCCCTCAAATGGATCGCCTCCTTCCTCCACAGGAAACAAATAACCCTCCTGTCCACTTTTGCCTCAGCCGCCTGCCCAGTCAATACCGGAGTACCACAAGGAGCATGTTTATCAGCCCTCCTATTCAACCTCTATGTCCACCCTCCCTGGAATCATCCCCCCGCACAATATACTGTGCTACAACTATGCGGGTGATGCACAAATCGTCCTCAAACGCCTCAACTTCCAGCCCAACCTTACAGCTTGCCTCCTTGACATAGACCGTTGGATGACTACAAACCACCTCCTCCTAAACCCCACTAAAACCGAAATCATGGTGTGCGGCAACGCTGAGCTTCTCCCCCACCCACTACCCTCGCCCCCATCCATGGGCCAACCTCCAACCCCCTCAGCCACAGTTAACAACCTAGGATGCACTCTAGACTCTGACCTATCCATCTCTCGTCAAATCAACATCATCTCCAAGTCTTGCTATTACCATCTTAAAATTCTCAGGCGCATTCTTCCCTACCTCTCCTTTCCTAACAGAGTTGCAGCTGTTATGTCCATTGTAATGTCAAGACTGGACTATGCTAATTCCCTTTACCTCAGAGTCCGCGCATACCACCTTACTAAATTACAAAGAGCACAAAACGCTGCCGCCAAATTGCTATTAGCACTTGGCCCAAGAGACAACACCTCCCCAGCTCTCAATGCTACACTGGCTCCCAGTTGGACGAAGGGCCTCTTTCAAGACCCTGTGCATCACTCACCAAACAGTGCACAAGACTGGCCCTCTTTACCTGCAAGATCAGCTTAAACCTTACCACCCACGCCACACCCTAAGATGAAGCTCAGCACTCCTTCTGGTGATCCCAACCACCAACTCAGTCAGGATCGGAGGATCCTCGTTCTCGGCCTTGGCCCCCGCTCCATGGAACTCGCGTCCTCCTTACATCTGACAAGCCGAAAACGATTTATCATTCCGCAAACTACTAAAAACATGGCTCTTCCCATAACTCCAACGATCGCCCTAAAGATGAGCATGCAACCTCCCAGTAACCCAATGAAGAAAAACACAATGAGACTACCCTCCTGGTAGTCTAAACCTCAGCTCCTAACCACAGGTTAGGATAAAGCGGATCGATAGAACGGATGGAGTGGACACCCACCACGAGATACCCGCTCACTGTGCTTCCACAAGACGGGTGGAAGGGGTGGAACGGAGGGAAGGGGTGGAACGGAGGGAAGGGGTGGAACGGAGGGAAGGGGTGGAACGGATGGTAGAGTTTGTGCGGGTGCCGCTATGTATCTGTATTTCGATATTTACATCCCCACTGTCCTGCTAAAGTGCCTGTCTCGGGCACCTTTTCTGATAACCACAATTTCACACCACTAAGCTTACACTCTTCTATACACCATCATTCAACTTGAACACAGCTACAACCCTGATAATTCGGCCTAGCTGTTCACATACGGACACGACCCCACAAACACCTCATCACCCTAATAAAAACACAGCTAGCTGAGCACATTCCGGCTAGCTTAGGCGTTCCTCAGGCCTAACGCAGCCAGAACCCAGTCTGGGTGTCCATCCACCAGACTGAACACATCCACGTGATTTCCTCAGCACCACACCTATCGCTATGAGGCAGCTACCATCCAACAACCACACCAGCTGCACACACATCCGGTAAACCCACGCACCATACGACACTCTCTCTCTCTACTGACTTTAACTACGGTTCCCAAGGGTGTTCAACCTACCAGTGCTTTGAGGTCATACCAGTGAGATATATATGGCGCTATATAAATACCAAGAAACATAACAAACAGAGAGAACTCTACAGAACACTAGCAATCCTGTGTTGAAATAAATTGCGGCAGCAGTGCTTGTAAATCGTACCCTGTAGTCAGACACTTAGCATGCACTTGACCAAATGGTCTGGCAAATATAAAAGTCCCAGCGCCCCTTCACTTACCTAAATTCAAGGAGCTGAGATCTCCTCGCTGCCGTGATCCTAGTTTGAATCATGACCACCATTTTAATTATTTGTGCCGCCGCCGGCCTGAGGCCCCGCCCTTTGTTTCGGACATACCAAGTTGAAGGGGTCTTGTCCTTTTGCTGAAAGGAATATTCCATGTTCATTAGGATTAAACGTTGCACTTGAAACTAAATAGATTAGTGTGTATCTGATGTGTTTACCACGAGCGATGTATTACTAAAGATATTAATTAGTATATGGATAACAGAAATTTGAATTCCCTATTAACATTACATAGAATCAATATTGTGTGCAATGCCTAGATGCACAAAACTAATAAATGATCTGATGTGCTGGCAATCTAAAATTCTAACAGAAGATTGTTACAAAAGATAACCTGACAAGCAGCAAACTATTGTTCGAAGGGATTGTGTCCTCCGACGTATTCCTTATCTTTGATAATACGTTTCTCCAGCATTGGAACTTTCATGGATTCACATGCTTAGAAAATTCCCCGTCAGGCTGGGAATCCTCAGTAAGTTATATAGACATTTTCCATAGGAAAAATTCCGACACTTTTGTGTCCTATCTACGTCGTTTTGGGCCGCGCACGTCGGCGCCACTAGGACGTAGAGGTATATATAGCCCCGCCCCCGCGGCTCCCTCAGATTTCAACCGTCTTCCAAAGTGGTGGGATTACCTCGCGTATCTATTTGGTTAGGTTGTACTTTCTACTTCTGCGACTGTTTTTTCTTCTCGTAAAAAATTTCTGGAAAGGCGTTGTTTCGGCCGTGTGCTACATGCGGTCTTTAGAAGGTGTACGAAGGGCCCGGCATCGGAGGTGGGCTCCACGGCCTCGAGAAGTAAGTCAGAACCCCCGACGAAGGCGCGAAAAACCTCGGAGAAGCATTCAGAAAAACATTCGAAGGCCCCTCTTCACACAAAGCGTCGTCTTCTTCCTCCTCATCTAAAAAGGAGAGAAAGGAACCATCTAAATCCTCCTCAGGAGACCGTCATAAGTCTACCTTGAGTCGAGAGGCCTCGGCCAGCAAGTCGGCCCCGAAAGCGGCGGGAACACCTCAAGGCCCTGCGCCACTTGCTTCATCGACGGCCGCTCGTCGACACCTGCGTCATCGGCGACTCCTCCCACGCTTATGACAGCGGTTGTAGGAGGAAACATATCGTCATCGACGGTGGTTCCGTCTATGGGATGGCAACCGGAGGTTTTCGATCCCGTTCCTCCTGAGGCCCTGCTGCAACCAGAGACTGCTTTTTCCATCTCGTCGGCTGACGAGGAACGTGGCCCGGTCGCGCACCCAACCGACCTGGGGTTGCAACCAACCAGTGCGGTGATGCTCTTAAGTGGGGGTACCATCCCTACGACCTCATCATTACTGAACCCCCAGGCGGTTCTGTCCTTGCAGGTGCTAAATACGCTACAGAAGCTGTTACAGCGTTTGGACACAGATACCTCAGCCCAGTGCCCCGGCATGGCTACAGTCTATGCTCGACGACCAGGATTACTGCCGCTTCCCAAGCTGCAGAAGATCGCCCTCGCCCACAAGAAGAACTACTACCGGACTCTGATTCAGACCGCGAAGGGTCAGGTTCAGACATCTCACTATCCCCCTCAAGGGACCCAACATGGGACTCTGAAGCAGAAATGGAGGCTCCGAGAAGTCCGGCGCAGCCATCACCACCTGACGACGTGGTAGCGTTCCATGCCATGATGAGTAAGGCGTGTGCTGAGTTTGGCCTAGTCCCTGAAGAGGAGAAAAAGGATTGTTTTCTTTTTGATCATATGGGCAAGAGAAGGAAATCCATATTCGCCATCCCTATTTTAGACCATGTCTGGCAGGAGGGCCTGAAGACCATGCGTCATCCGTTCTCGGAACCGGCAGTAAAAGGTCGTTTGGAGAAGAAATTCAAGGCTCCGGAATCGCCTCCCAGTTAAAGCAGCCAACTCCTTGGCGATTATGTCTAGGTATGACATGGAAATGCGGCACCAACTGGCTCCTATCTTGGAGCATTGGTCCGCGAACTCCGCCATGTTGCTAGTACGGGTAGGAGAAGAGGCCTCCAACCATGCTATAAACCTTACCGTCGACCTAGCCGAGTCCGGATTTAAGCAAATCAATAATGGTGTGGTACTACGACGACAAGCCTGGCTCAAGTGCACTACGTTCAGACCGGAGGTGCAATATAAAGTCTTGGATATGCCGTGTGAAGGGGAACAACTGTTCGGTGAAAAAGTTGATGAGGCCTTGAAAGGCATGAAAGAGGATACTGACACGGCACGGTCACTCTGAGCCCTCCAGAGTGGTAGGAATTTTCGTTCCTTTCGTCCTTTCAGAAGGGCTTCGGGTAACTACCGGTTTGGGTCATCTAGAGACCGAGGTTTCAGCAGACCCTCCTACTCGTCCCAAGGCTACAGACGTGCGGCCCAGTCTTCTCGTAGAGGCAGAGATTACCAAACCTCCAGACGGCGGCGGTACGACGAAAGATAAACAAGCCAAGAACCAACAATGACATGTTTCAGGACGTCCTGGGGAGCCGAGTGTCTCGTCACGTCGACGAGTGGAAGCGCATAACAGACCAATGGGTTTTGGACACGATTCATCTGGGCCACTCTCTACAGTTCAAGGACAAGCCACCACACATTCTACCGGTGTTCTCGGCGCAGCCCCACCTTCAAATACTACTGCCGGAGGTGGCGCTTATGCTGCAGAAAGGGCCTATAGAACTGGTCCCGGTGGCAGAAAAAGGACAGGGAGTGTACTCCCGTTACTTTGTCGTCAAGAAACCAAATGGAAAATGGCGTCCCATCTTGGATCTACGAGCGCTCAACAAACTGCTCAAGAATTTAAAATTCAAAATGCTTACGCTCCAGGAGGTGATCCGATCGATACAACCCAGAGATTATTTGTCGTTGCTAGACCTTCAGGATGCGTACTTCCATATCCCGATGCGTCGACGACACAAAAGATTTCTGCGGTTCGTCGTCGGACGAACCCACTATCAATTCAGGGTCCTCCCGTTCGGGCTAAAATTGTCCCCCCAGGACGTTCACCAAATGTCTGGCTCCAATAGCAGCCTGGTTAAGAAAGGAAGGTCACCATGTGTACCCTTATTTGGACGACTGGCTAGTGAGGGGATTGTCTCCGGAAAGGACACAAGAAAGCCTAGATGCCACCATGTCCCTCCTACAATGTTTGGTCTTCGCAGTGAACTTCGACAAGTCCTCATTGAAGCCGTCAAGGACCTTGGTCTTTTTGGGGGCAGAGTTCCACACACAATCGGGGCTGGTGAAGCCATCCCTCGAAAGGAGTCACAGACTGCAACAAAAGGCATCGGAATGGCAGGTCGGCACCAGAGTATCAGTGCGAAGGTACATGTCCTTGCTGGGGACCATGTCCTACTGCATACCCTTGATCGGCAATTGACGCCTCTTCATGAGGCCTCTTCAGGAATTCTTGGCGGATCGATGGGCACAGAGTCAAGGGCGCTGGTCGGACAAGTTGACCATCAACGGCCAGCTTGTGCAGGCTCTTCAATGGTGGAGAATTTCCATACATCTGACAAAGGGAATGCCCCTACTGGAACCTGCGTTCCAGAAGACAGTGGTGACGGATGCCTCTCTAACTGGGTGGAGACCCTACAGGTTCAGGGTCATTGGTCATCGGAAGAATCTGCCCTTCACATCAATCTGCTAGAGTTGAGGGCGGTGCGTTGGGCCCTGAAATCCTTTCTACCACAGATAATGGGCTCGGTGGTGAGAATCATGACAGACAACACGACAACAATGTTTTATATACGAAAGCAGGGAGGAACTCGCTCCAGGATCCGGTCGACGGAAGCCCAGGAGATCTGGCATTGGGCCCTCCAACACGACATACATCTGTTGGCGTTCCACTTAAAAAGTAAAGGAGTAAAAAATGTGCAAGCAGACGCCCTCAGCAGGGAGATGAACCGTCTACACGAATGGGAACTGAACGACCAACAACTGCACCATGTCTTCGCGAAATGGGGTCAGCCGGCCCTCGATCTCTTCGCGACAAGAGACAACAGGAACTGCTCACAATACGCGAGCAGGTGGCTGCAACAAGACTCGCTAGGGGACGCGTTCTCCTTCCCGTGGACGGGCAAGTTTCTGTATGCCTTCCCCCATTCCCTCTCATCCGTCGGACTCTGCAATGGATCTACAGATATCCATGTCGGGTGATCCTGGTGGCCCCGTATTGGGCCAGACAAGTGTCGTTCTCCGATCTACTTCACCTTTCAGCGGCAGAACCAATGAGGTTCCAGAAGATCCCCAACCTTCTGTCTCGGGAGAAAGGAGTCGTTTGGCATCACAACCCCAACAGCCTCAGTCTGACGGCCTGGCTCCTGATTTCTCAGAGTTTGGCGCGTTAGCAATTCCAGTGGACTGTCGTCGCATTCTGCAAGCTGCAAGGGCACCTTCCACGAACACTTCATATTCATACAAATGGAAAAGGTTCTGCATATGGTGCGCAGGTCAACCAGGTTTGGTCCCGCTGACGATCACACCGGAACAGCTCCTACCATACTTGTTGCTCCTGGCTAAAAACGGTGTATCTGTTTCATCCATAAAGGTGCATCTGGCTGCCATCTCGAGATTTACTCGGAAGAGGCATTCAACTCCATTGTTCAGTGACCGCCTAGTTAAACACTTCCTTAAAGGGTTGTTTCGAACCTTTCCTCCCACGAAGAAGTTTCCTCCGATCTGGAGTCTAAACCTGGTTCTGGCAGCCCTGATGAAACCCCCTTTTGAACCAATGTCGTTGACATCATTAAAAGTTTGTCTTGGAAATTGGCTTTCCTGGTAGCCATTACTTCTGCTCGACGTCTGTCAGAAATACAAGCTCTAGTGATCGACCCTCCGTATTTGAGGTTTTTCAGTAATAAAGTTGTGCTGGCCACTAACCCGCATTTCATACCTAAAGTGCCTTCCATGTTCCATAAAAACGCTTCTATAGTGTTGCCTACATTTTTTCCAACACCGTCTTCAGTGGCAGAGAAGATTCTCCATACATTGGACGTGAAAAGAGCTTTAAAATTTTATCTCCATCGCACTCAAAGCTTAAGAGACACGAGACAACTCTTCGTAGTTTATGGTCCTGCGGCTAAGGGTAAAGCGATTTTAAAACAAGGACTATCCAGATGGGTGTCTTCGGCCATTTCTTATTGTCATTCCAAGGCCGGAAAACCGCTAGAAAAGCGGCCAAGTGCCCATTCGGCAAGATCTACATCGTCGTCGAAGGCGCTGTGGTCCGGAATTCCGCTGGGGGATATCTGCCAGGCGGCTTCCTGGTCGGTACCACACACGCTTACCCGGCATTACTTTCTCGCACAGCAACATGCTGAAGATACACAGATGGGGCGTGCAGTACTAGGTCACCTGTTCCAATAAGGTAAGCCCCTAGTGGGGGTGACACCGTTCGGTAACTATGCTTTAAAGTGTCGTTTCTTTCACTTTTAACATACTATAATGTAATGTGTTGCCATGGTAAATATGCATTGTGATTATTGTGATGTTGGTTTGCATACACGCCTCCAATGTTGGGGGATACTGCTATACAATCTATTCTAAGCATGTGAATCCATGAAAGATCCAATGCTGGAGAAGGGAATAGTTTCTTACCTGTAACTCCATTTCTCCAGCATTGGTATCTTTCATGGATTCACATGCGCCCGCCTGCCTCCCCTGAGCATGCAAACCAGAAATCCCCCCATACTACTTTGGGGGTCGAAATCTGAGGGAGCCGCGGTGGCGGGGCTATATATACACCTCTACGTCCTAGTGGCGCCGACGCGGCCCAAAACGACATAGATGGGACACAAAAGTGTCGGAATTTTTCCTATGGAAAATGTCTATATAACTTAGCGAGGATTCCCAGCCTGACGACGGGGAATATTCTAAGCGTGTGAATCCATGAAAGATACCAATGCTGGAGAAATGAAGTTACAGGTAAACTATTCCCTTCCAGCTTGCTGGCCTCGTAAATTTTTTCTGTAGAGGGTGCTGCGCGTCGACGTCCGCCGAGTCGATGTCCCTCGACGGCCACCGTATCGGCGCCAACGTCACCATGCCCATAAATAGCCACGCGCTGCGTCCGTTGCTCAGTTCCGTTTTTCCGCGCTTCGTGGGGCCTCGGAACGTCGTTGCTCAGTTCAATCAGGATAACGCTATCTACTCGAATAATACCTACTCGTTCTCGATGGCTTCTTCATCGGAACCGACAACGCCGCGATCCGGCTTCAAGAAATGTCGAGACTGCGGTAAAAAAAAGGTTGATAACGGATCCACACAGGATCTGCTTGTGGTGCTTGGGATCCGAGCACCATTGTTCGGAGTGTGAGGACTGAATGTCCATGACGGCGAAAGCCTTGAAGGAGCGCAAGGGGAAGCTCGAGAGAGTTAAGTCAAAAACCTCCTCGAAGGTTTCTTCGGCTGAGTCGAGGCATTCGTCTCCTCGCCGTCGAAAACATTCCCATTCTAGATCTCGAAGTAGCTCCCACCATTCGTCGAGATCAAGACACTCAAAGAGACGTCGAAGATCCCCTTCCTCGTCGTCTTCTGTGTCCCCAGAAAAGGTCTCCTGTCCCACGAAACACAGCTCTCAAGCTGAATGGGAGGAATTCAGAAAGAAAATGTCAAGCGTCTTCGAGAACGCGGCCTTGACCCCCTCGAAGACAGCTGAGGGTGATACCCCGGGTGAAAAACCCAAAAAATCAAAACGCCGCGAGTCGCAGCACCCGGCGAAACATTCCACCCGAGAGCGCCACGAGCCATCCGGTAAGAAGGCACCATCTTCGACGCCGTCGTCGAAGATTCCTTCGACGCATGGATCGGCGCTGTTGTCGAGGGGCCCTCGACGCATCGGTCGATCAACATCGACGCCGATGAAAGAGAAGACCAAGGCTACTTCACAGCCAACGGTGATTCCAAGGGCCTCCGGCACGACGTTGAGACCGTCGTTGATGTCCTCGAGTAGGATCCCGAACCTCTCGAGTTCTTCGAGACCCCTTCCAGTTTTTTCGACGCCGTTCTCAGCACCTTCGAAGCCTGTCACATCGGCGTCGACGACATCGACGTTTTCTCGCCCGGTAATGACGAGTTTGGCTCCTTCTGTCTTAGAGATGGGTTTTACACCATTTCAGAGGTCAGAGTACCCTGGACTATCTTCAATTTATGAAGAGGGGGAAGATTCTGACCAGGAAACATTTGGGTTACAGAGGACCACACTGCCTATTTCAGAGGATTTCACCTGAGGAAAGACGGCTGAAGGACCTACAAGAGTCACTACATGAGGCAAGTGGGCTGGACACTTCCCCAGAAGTGGAATTTGTTAAGCCAGACCCAGGGGAACATGCCGAAACACCCTATAGAACCCTTATGGCAAGAATTATTGAATTTATGGGTTGGTCTGCGCCTTCCCCTGTTTTTCAACAGGATGACCTAACAGACATATTAAACAAAGGTCCGCAGGAGGACCCTGTGGTCCCCTTCCATGCAGCCTTACAAAGAAAAATTACATCCAATTGATAAACTCCTGAAGTTATCCCTGCGGTCAATAAAAGATCGTCAGCCAAGTATAGGGTAGCAGCTGCTGACCCTAAATACCTATCAAAACACCCGACTCTAGAGAGCCTGGTGGTTCAAGCTGCAACTTCATCTAGCAGTAGGACCGCTTACCCTACTGTCCCACAGGATAGAGATGACAAGAGGTACGATTCTATGGCAAAGAAAGTCTTCTCTGCTTGTAGTAGGGCGTTGAAGTCCATCAACGCCACCTGTACGCTCGCCAGGTTCTGTCACACACTATGGGAGTGTGCTTCATCAGCGGCTGACTGCATACCCGAAGGAGAGGAAAAGGAAGCCTTCCTTAACATTATTAAAGATGGCAAAGATGCCATGTGCAAATCACTTCAAACTGGCATCGATTCCGCTGACAGTATCAGCAGGGCCATGGCGGCAAGTACAACAATCCGCAGGCATGCGTGGTTGCAAAAGTCTGGCTTTGCTCCAGATGTACAGGCCAGACTTCTGAATATGCCCTTTGACGGCTCTTCACTATTCGGAAAAAGGGCTGATGACAGTCTAGAAAAGTTAGACTTCTAAAGCAGCAGCAAAATCTTTAGGAGCTGCTATCCGCCAAACTCCTTTTCACCCCTCAGGAACCTCTGGGAGAGGAAAGTCCTTTCACTATTATTCCGCATTCGGGAAAGGCAGGGGACAGCCAGCTCAAAGAGGCCAAAGGAGATCCATCCGAGGTGGACGAGTCAAAAGTACTAAGGCCGCAGCAGCAGCAGGTGCCTCTTACCCTTGGCATCTGCATCAGCCGCCCCCAAACCACTCTGAGGCCTTTCCACACAATACACCTGTAGGGGGCAGGTTAACTCACCATCTGACGGAATGGCAGGCTATAACGTCAGATGCTTGGGCATTGGAGACAGTTGCCCAGGGTTACTGCCTACCCTTTCTACACATCCCTCAGAGTCATCCACCGGGGAACAGCTCTCTAAAAGTTCCAGATTCGCTCCTCTTGCAGGAAATTATAGACCTGCTAGAGAAAGGTGCCATAGAACCGGTACCTGTAGCGGACAGGAACAAGGGCTGGTACGCCCCCCCCCCCTACTTTCTCATACCAAAGAAGGACGGAGGACTGAGAACCATCATGGACTTACGAGAATTGAACAAGTTCCTCAGGAAGGACAAGTTCAAGATGGTAACTCTCTCTCAGATCCTTCAGGCCCTCCAGCTCCAGGACTGGCTGGTATCTCTGGACCTTCAGGATGCTTATGTCCATGTGCCAATCCATCTCAAACACAGGAAATATCTGAGGTTCGCAATTGACGACTCTCATTATCAATTTCGAGTTCTGCCATTTGGGCTGACCTCTGCCCGGAGGGTCTTGACCAAGCTGATGTCAGTAGTGGCGGCGAGTCTAAGGAGGGAAGGGATCCACGTCTACCCCTACCTGGACGATTGGCTGATCAGGGCTGTATCTTCGGAAGAGGCCCAGGCCCAACTAGATTGTCTGCCACTTCCTTCACAAACTGGGCTTCTCCCTCAATTTAAAGAAGTCACATATGATACCATCACAGAGACTCCAGTTCATTGGAGCGGTCCTGGACACTTCCCTGGGAAAAGCCTCGCCACCAGAGGTGAGGGCTCATGATATTCTACAGATGGTCACCAAGTTTCAAAATGTCCAACGTCTCCCAGCCTTCGACTTTTTGAGGTTGCTAGGCCTCATGGCATCCTGCATCTTCCTTGTGCCAGAGGCTCGCCTGAGAATGAGATCTATTCAGTGGGCACTGAGAAGTCAGTGGTCGCAATTCTCAGGGAGAATGACGGATCTCCTCCGGATTCCGGACAAGGTAGCCCGCGACCTTCAATGGTGGGCCTATCCAGAGAACATCTTGAAAGGAGAACTGTTTTGGCAACCATGGCCGGAGATAACAGTAGTCACAGACGCCTCACAAACGGGTTGGGGAGCCCATGCCAATGACTTAACCATCAGCGGTCGTTGGTCTCCATCGGAGTCCAGACTACTCATCAACCTATTGGAGCTGAGAGCGATCAGACTAGCGCTGAAAGCTTTCCTGCCATTGGTACAGGGGAGAAATGTCCTGATAATGACGGACAACACGGTGGCCATGCACTACCTCAACAAAAGAGGAGGCGTAGGATCACTGCCACTGTGCAGAGAGGCGATGCAGCTCTGGTTTTGGGCAATCCAAGAAGGAATCTCTCTATCGGCAGTCCACCTAGCCGGAGAGAAGAACTTGACAGCGGACGCGCTGAGCAGGCAGAGCACAGTCACGAGTGGGAGCTAGCTCAGGAAGTCCTTCAAGAGATCTTTGCTCTTTGGGGAACCCCTCTGGTGGATCTGTTCGCCACAAGCACCAACAGGAAGTGCGATCTGTTCTGTTCAAGGGAATTTCCCCCGAGAGGAGCTCTAGGAGACGCGTTCGTAGTGGACTGGGAGTTTCCACTCCTTTAGGCGTTCCCACCAGTCCCTGTTATTCCTCAAATGATCAGGAGGTTGAGAAGATTCCGGAAAACCATGATCCTAATTGCCCCGGATTGGGCCAGGAGAACGTGGTACCCGGACCTTCTAGATATGTCCATCTGCCCTCCAATCCGTCTTCCACTCAAAGAGAATCTTCTCTCGCAGAAGGGAGGTCAGGTTCTCCATCCAGACACCAGAACCCTCAACCTTCACGCTTGGCTTCTGAAAGGGTGAGGTACAAGGATTGGGCTCTCCCTGATCACGTCATGGAGGTGTTGCTTTCAGCCAGAAGGCCAGCAACAAAGTCTTTATACCGCTGCCTTTGGAACACATTTTGCAGCTGGTGTAGGGAAGAGAATATCGACCCTTTTTCATGTGGTACACCAACGGTGTTATCGTTTCTACCTTACTTGGCAAACTCAGGCCTTCAAGTTGGCACTGGAAAAGGCTATCTCGCAGCGCCTTCTATCTTCAAGTGCACTGCGGAGGAACCATCATATTTCAAACTTCCTCCAAAACCATTCCAGGTTCCCTTGTGGGACTTAAATTTAGTCTTAAACTTCCTAATGGGCACTCCATTCGAACCACTTCACTCTTGTTCGCTGAGATTTCTCACGCTTAATACTGTCCTATTGGTAGCACTAACATCTGCTAGGAGGGTGAGCGAGCTACAAGCTCTCTCCTGTAAACCCCCACATACAGTTTTCCACAAGGACAAAGTTGTCCTACAGGTGAAGCCTAATGTCCTCCCAAAGGTGGTTTCTGAATTTCATATTACTCAGAAAATTACCTTAGCTTCGTTCTACCCTCCTCCCCATCCGGGGAAAGAGGAGGAAAGGCTACATGGGCTGGACCCAAGGCGAGCTCTCAGCTTTTATATCAGCAGAATGGCTAGGATCAGGCAAGCAGACCAACTGTTTGTAGTATACTCGGGTCACAAGTTGGGACTACCCATAACAAAGCAAACCATCTCCAGGTGGATTATTTTGTCCATTCTGGAATGTTACAAACTGGCAGGGAAAAAGCCACCCCCAAAAGCTCAGGGCTCATTCAACCAGAGGTATCGCAGCTTCTTCGGCTCTCCAAAGAGGGGTACCGGTCCGTGACATATGTGCGGCTGCCACATGGTCGTCCGCACATACATTCACAATTTTACAATCTGGATTCCTCCACTACTCAAGAGACCAGATTTGGCAAGGCCGTATTACATTCGGTCCATCGCTAAAGGGATACATAACATTCTCACTCCCACCTCCAATTACATGCCACTGCTATGGGAGTCTATCAAAGATAAGGAATACGTCGGAGGACACAATACCTTCGAAGAAAAAGTTACTTCTTACCATGTAACGTTCTTTCGACGGGATGTTCCTCCGACGTATTCCTTATCGCCCCTCCCATCCATCCCTGCAGTGATACTTCACTTGTGGTTGCAGCTTACGCTCCTTCAAGGTCAATAACCAATTCAGGCATGACTTTTCTTATGCTACAAAACGGAACTGAGCAACGGACGCAGCGCGTGGCTATTTATGGGCATGGTGACGTCGGCGCCGATACGGTGGCCATCGAGGGACATCGACTCGGCGGACGTCGACGCGCAGCGCCCTCTACAGAAAAAATTTCCGAGGCTAGCAAGCTGGAAACGTATTATCAAAGATAAGGAATACGTCGGAGGAACATCCCGTCGAAAGAACGTTACAAGGTAAGAAGTAACTCGTTGTTTTATGTGTTCAGGCGTCCAATCCATAAAGTTGTACAAGATCCCAAGATATCCTGCTCGCTACACAAACTCAGACCTTTCCATTATGTCAATTACATATTTATCTTTTTGCTGTATTCCTGTCAGTGCACACTTGTCAGAATGCAACATTCCCAAGCTATAACCAATGTGATCTCTCCGTAGAGATTAAATCTCCTTCCTCTAGTGTTAATTGGTGGAACAATAATGCTCATGCATAACGTTAATCTGAAATTTCGCATTGCTAAAATAATGAGCCCATTTTGTGATCAAAGTTTAAACCAAATTCTGTTGATCTAAAATGGCAAATTATTCTGGTTTGTCTGCCTAAGGAGCCTTTCCTTGTTGCCCCCTCTTTTACTTAATGTAACATTTTTTTAGACCAGTGAACTTAATATTGATTTTATTTTCCATTTGATACGTTTGCCAATGCAGCGCTAGCGGTAATCTGGGATTCTGGCTATTGATAGATGCAATATGTTCCCTTATCCTGGTTCTGCCAATGTAGCTTTTTCCACACACACAAATTATTGCATAGACAATGTATGTAGTTGGACAATTGATGAAGCCTGTCACTGGCAATGTAATGCCTCTGGAATCTGTGCAAGTTCTGCATTTGCGGAAGCCAGTTATCTTTTGGATTTTAGTTGCATACTTGGAGTACACATCTAGAATAATTGTAATTTGCAAAATGAGCATGTCGAGGTTATGCAGTGGGTACATATTTATATTCTTTTTAGAATAGTCAAGGGACTAATATGGAATCGAAAACCCTTTGGTAATCACCTCGTTTGATTGTTATGAACAAAGCTACGCATTATTGAGGTGAATACAATTTTGGAATAATGAACACTTGTAATGTGGCCACTCAGTTATGTGAGAGGCTATTTGTTAGACTGTATTTGTGATACATGCATAATTCGAAATTATTGTTGAAGACATTTACGTAAATTCCTTTTAATTGTCCCCTGTTTTCTTGACCTACTTTTTCCTTACAAACCTTACTTTTTCCTTACCGTACAAACCTCTCCTGATCCAACCCCATTTTGTCTGTATTGTGCACACACACATGTAATTGTTTTCTAATTATGATGTCCAGTTTTAGTCCGGTTTTGCAAAAGGCCCCTGTAAACCGAAGGACACAATTGTAATTAAAACTGAATGGCGCATGTTGAGAAGTGCCATTTCGAGTGGATTGTGTCCTCCAACGTATTCCTCATCTTAGATGTATTCCATCCAGCTTTGCTGCTCTTCGGAAATTTTTTCGGCAGAGGGCGCCGTGCGTCGATGTCGAGTCGATTGTCCCTCAAAGGCCTCCGTCGAGGGTGACGTCATCGGGTGTAAAAGTACCACGCGCAGTGCCCGTTGGCCTCAGTTCTGTTTTTTCGCAGTTGCGTTGCTTCGGACATTCGGCGCGCCTCAAGTTCTGTGAGAATATATATATAAACGAGAAGAAAATATGTCCTAGTCATCGACACCGACCATGACCCCGAGATCGGGTTTCAAGAAATGCAAGTCGTGCGGCTCAAAAATGTTGATCACGGACCCACACTGCGAGTGTTTGTGGTGCCTCGGAGAAGGCCACGACATGGAGGCCTGTTCGAAGTGTCAGACGATGACCGGGAAGGCTTTGCGAGAAAGGAGAAGAAAGATACAGGTAGGTCGGAAGGATCGAAAAGCCTCTAGCGTCGAGTCGAGACCCCATGAGGAGAAATCTCCTCGACGCGAAAGGCATCGATATAGATACCGAAGCGATTCTCATCGCTCGTCGTCTTCGTCAAAAAAATCGAAGAAACGACGCCACAGGTCTCCCTCCACCTCGTCAGACGAGTCTCCGAAAAGGATGAAATGCCCCACAAAACATTCATCTTCCGAAGAGTGGGAAGCATTCAGGGTCAAAATGATGGAGGTGTTTGAGAAGGCGAAGTCTCGGTCCGTGCCTTCTTCAGAAGCCGGCCGGAAGCGTCATCACTCCGACACTCGCGCGCCCTCGAGCCCAGGTGATCGTAAAAGGAAGGATAGGGAACCTTCCAGGACGCCGAGCGATAAACAGTCGAGTCGACCGCTCGAGGTCACCGACGCCGTCCGAGACCTGTCACACCTCGAATGGAAAATCGTCGAAGACTGCCTCGAAGCAGACCCTATCGATGACCACTATGTCGTTGATGCCGTCGACGCCTTTTTCGACACCGAAACCCTCGGCGCCAAAGGCTCCAACCAAGCCAGGGCACCCAGAAAAACAGAAGGAGAAAGTTACAAAACATGTAATTTCTTCAGAGCCTGGTACTACACCTCTTCCTCCTCCTCTCCCAGAGAAGGTTTTCAAGCCTCTCTCTAGGTAGGAGTTTTTCAAATCCCTGACCTCAATTTTTGAGGAACAGGAGAGATCCGAGCAGGAAAATGTACCTTTTGGATTGGAAGACACCCCAAATGTCCCAGAATGCTTTACCTCAAAGGAAAGCAGAAAGAGAGATTTGGTGGAGTCTTTACATAATGCAAGTGGCATTGATACTTCTCCTGAGAATGACTTTGGTAGACCAGATCCAGGAGAGCATGCCAGTCCATTTTACCGTCAGTTAATGACCAAGGTGGTAGATTACTTGTGATGGGCTAGACCACCAGCCCAATTTGTCTTAGACGATTTAACAGACATATTGGACCATGGTCCCACTGAAGACCCAGTACTACCTTTTCATGTAGCCTTATAAAACAGGGTGGCCAAGAATTGGGAAACTCCGGATTCTATTCCTCCGGTAAATAAGTTCCTTGCATCAAAATACCGCCCAGCCAGTAGCGAACCCGGCTATCTGTCAAAACATCCAACTCCCGAGAGTCTGGTCATACAGGCAGCCACAGCTTCCAACAAACTTGCGTACCCGTCTATCCCTCCGGACAGGGTCGATGAGCGTTTGGATGGTTGCGCACGGAAGGTATTTTCAGCTGAGAGCATGGCTTTAAAATCTGCCAACTCCACATGTGCCTTGGCAAAATTTTCGTACACTCTGTGGGAGTGCATAGCAATGACGGCGGAGCACATACCAGAAGGGGAAGAAAGGGAAGGGTTCCTAGCCATTGTTAGAGATGGAAAGGAAGCCATGCAGGAATCCCTTCAATCTGGATTGGACACTGCGGATAGTGTAAGCAGGTCCATGGGCACTAGCACGGTAATGTGCAGGTTTGAATGTTTACGGAAGTCGGGTTTTGCACCGGACGTACAGAACCGCCTTCTGAACATGCCTTTTGACAGGTCTCACCTTTTTGGCAACGAGGCTGACGAGAGCCTTGAGAGTTTGCAGACCTCAAAAGCAGCGGCCAAATCTTTAGGCGCTGCTATTAGGCAACCTCAGCCTTTTCGTGCGCAAGGGCAATCATGGAGGGGATGATCCTATCGTTATTACACCTCAGATGGGAAGACGAGAGGAATGGCCAGTGAAAGGGGCCAAAGAAAGGCCACTCGTGGTGGACGAGGAAAACGTGCTAAGCCAGCTCCAGCTGCAGTATCTTCGCCATCAGCGGCTGCAACATCTGCCACAAAACCACTTTGAGGACTTGCACCACAAAACACTGTTAGGAGGCAGGCTGTTGCAGCATCTGCAAGAATGGCGAGCCATTACGTCAGATGTTTGGGCTCTAGAAATAATAGCCCAAGGCTATTGCCTTCCTTTTCTAAAGCAACCTCAAAGCAATCCACCAGCAAGACACCCGTTGAAGTCTTCAAACCCACTCCTACAGCAGGACATTCTAACCCTGCTGGAGAAAGGTGCTATAGAACCAGTACCTGCAGCAGAGAGGAACAAGGGATGGTACTCCCCGTATTTTATGATCCCCAAAAAGGACGGAGGACTGAGACCCATCTTGGACTCAAGAAACTTGAACAAGTTCCGCAGGAAAGACAAATTCAAGATGGTTACCCTTTCTCAGATCCTTCAGGCCCTTCAACTCCAGGACTGGTTGGTGTCATTGGACCTCCAGGATGCTTATTTTCATGTGCCGATTCATCTCAAACACAGAAAATACCTGAGGTTCATAGTTGGCGACTCACACCATCAGTTTCGAGTCCTGCCATTCGGGTTGACCTCCGCCCCGAGGGTCTTCACCAAGTTAATGGTAGTGGTGGCAGCGCACCTCAGGAGAGGGGGGATTCATGTCTACCCCTACCTGGACGATTGGTTGATCAGAGCGTGCTCTGCCGAGCAGGCACTGGATCATCTGAAAGTCACCTGCCACTTCCTCCACAAACTGGGCTTCTCCCTCAATTTCAAGAAGTCTCAAATGACACCTTCCCAACAGCTTCAGTACATAGGAGCTGCACTAGACACATCCTTAAGAAAGAGCTCGCCTCCCAAGACAAGACATTCTTCAGATGGTTTCCAAATTCCAAAATGCCCAAAATATCCAGGCTTACGACTTTTTAAGGTTGCTCGGCCTCATGGCATCCTGCATCTTTCTGGTGCCAGAGGCACGCTTGAGGATGAGATCCTTTCAATGGGCCCTAAAGACTCAGTGGTCACAGTTCTCGGGTCAAATGACAGATCTTCAGATTATGAAAAAGGTCAAACAAGACCTTCTATGGTGGAACTGTACAGAGAACATCCTAAAAGGAGAACCTTTTTGGCAACAATGGCCGGAGATCACAATAGTGACGGACGCCTCACTCCTGGGGTGGGGAGCTCATGCCAACGATTTGACAATCAACGATCGTTGGTCTCCATCGGAGTCCAAACTACATATCGATCTTTTAGAGCTGAGGGCAATCAGACTAGCGCTGAAGGCCTTCCTGCCATCTGTCAGGGCAAAGAATGTCCTGATAATGACGGACAACACAGTGGCCATGCACTACCTAAACAAAAGAGGTGGTGTGTGGTCACTACCCCTGTGAAGAGAGGCAATGCAGATCTGGTATTGGCATATTCAGGAGGGAATCTCTAACAGCAATTCATCTAGCCGGGGAAGAGAATATGACTGCAGATGCTCTGAGCAGGCAGAGCACGGTGCCCCACGAATGGGAACTTGCTCAGGAAGTCATTCAAGAGATCTTCGCCCTTTGGGGAACCCCTCAGGTAGACCTTTTCACAACCAGTACCAACCGAAAATGCGAAAGGTATTGCTCAAGGGAATTTCCCCCGAGAGGAGCCTTGGGAGACGCGTTCATGGTGGATTGGAATTTCCCACTATTGTACGCGTTCCCTCCGATTCCCGTCATTCCTCAGGTCATCAGGAGGCTGAGATGCTTCGGTAACCGCATGATCCTAATTGCCCCGGGTTGGGCCAGGAGAACGTGGTATCCGTACCTTCTAGATATGTCCATCTGTCCTCCAGTACGTCTTCCTCAGGGAGAGAACCTTCTCTCTCATATGGAAGGTCAGGTTCTCCACCCCGAGGTCAGAACACTCAACCTTCATGCTTGGTATCTGAAAGGCTGAGATACAGGGATTGGAACCTTCCAGATGTTGTTATGGAGGTGTTGCTTTCGGCAAGAAGGCCAGCAACAAAGTCTCTATACCGTTGCCGTTGGAAAAAGTTTTGCAACTGGTGCAGGGAAAAGAATGTCGATCCTTTCCTATGTTCTATTCCAGAAGTACTATCTTTCCTTCTGACCCTAGCACATAGAGGTCTGAATATCGGAACAATAAAAGGTAACCTTGCAGCGCTATTTTCAAGCGCTCATCGGAAGAATGCTCCTACTTCAAAATTCCTTTGATAACACAATTCTTGAAAGGTCTCACTAATGTGTTTCCTCCTCACCCATTTCAAGTACCGATTTGGGATCTAAATTTAGTCCTAAAATTCTTAATGTGTGCACCTTTTGAGCCTATGCACACGTGTCCATTAAGATTACTAACATGGAAAACAGCCTTTTTAGTTGCTCTAACATCGGCAAGAAGAGTGAGCGAATTGCAGGCACTGTCTTCTGGGCCACCCTATACTTTGTTCCATAAGGACAGAGTTGTATTGAGGATTAAACCATCATTTTTACCAAAAGTAATATCTGATTTTCATTTAAGTCAGAAAATTGTTTTACTCTCATTCTATCCTCCACCGTATCCTTCTAAGGAGGAAAAAAGATTACACAGACTGGATCCAAAAAGAGCTTTACGCTTTTACATCTCTAGACCTTCTAGGCTTAGAGTGAACAATCAGTTGTTTATAGGCTACACAGGAAGGAAGCTGGGTCAATCAGTAACAAAACAGACAATTTCACGCTGGATCGTACTTTGCATTTCAGAATGCTACAGACTAGCACAAAAAGACCCACCAGAAGGGTTGAGGGCTCATTCCACCAGAGGCATTGCCTCTTCCACGGCCCTTCAAAGAGGTGTCCCAATAAGGTCCATTTGCGAAGCAGCAACATGGTTTCACTTCACACCTTCTCAAAATTCTATAGCCTGGATGCTTCCCAGTCTAGGGAGCTGACTTTTGGAAAAGCAGTGCTTTATTCCGCCATCTAAAGGCATTGATAAAAAAAAAAATCTGAACCCTCCAGAGAAAGTAACAAAATACTGCTTTGGGAGTCTAAGATGAGGAATACGTTGGAGGACACAATCCACTCGAAGAAGTTACTTACCAACTGGTAACTTTCTTTCGATTGGATGTTCCTCCAACGTATTCCTCATCGCCCTTCCAACCTACCCCTCTGTAGATTTGTCCGGGTTATTGCCATCTCAAATCTCGCAAGGCTGATAACTGTCTGCCGGCACAATCTACACCGTACAAGATCACAGGCAAAAAAGAGGGGAAAAACAGAACTGCGGCCAACGGACGCCGCACGTGCTACTTTTACACCCGATGACGTCACCTTTGACGGAGGCCTTTGAGGGACCATCGAGTCGACGACATCGGCGCCCTCTGCCAAAAAAATTTCCGAAGAGCAGCAAAGCTGGATAGAATACATCTAAGATGAGTAATACGTTGGAGGAACATCCAATCGAAAGAACGTTACCAGTTGGTCAGTAACTTGTTCTTCTTAACTTAACCAATTTTTTGGAGTCGGGGGGGGCGGCGCTAACTCCATAGACGCCTCATATGCGACAGAGGTTATAATTAGACTAAACCTAACAAATCAAAGGTATTCATTCAGGTCACAGAGAGATTCACCCAGAATACCCCAAGCTCAGTCTTGCAACTCTTTTTTTATAACTATCCAAAGCATTGCACCCCCTTGGGCATCATTCAGTGGTAATTGCCCTACAGTATGGAGGAAAGGGGACGGGACATAGGAACTATAAGTTACTCACTGTATTGACTAACATACTCCTAGTCCATAGTCCCCTTTCCTCCATACGTCCCTCTATTCTTCCCCCATTAATAAGATAAGTAGTTTAGCAGGTTAATCTGGCTGGTGCATCAAAATGGACTGAGGTGTTGCGCCAGTGGGCGGAGTCAAACAAGCACCTGCTCCCGGGGCCATGCCCCTGCACACATACATTTAAAAGGGTATAGACCCTTTTCTGTTGAAAAGGGTTCTGTTTCCGTCCCTAGCGAGGGACGCCCATGCAGTATGGAGGAATGGGGACTATGGCCTAGGAGTAAGTTGGTCACTACAGTGAGTAACTTATAATTTCTGAGACTGATGGCCTCTTACGTGCTCATTGTATAGCATGTTTGCCTCAGGATGAGGCGCCTCCTGCTGCCCCTGGCGGTCACTTTGGATTAGGAGACAGGGTCTATCGGACAGGGTCCCAATACCACCGCTCCTACCGCCCGATCTTTGCTGTTGACTGATGGATGGCAGTTTCAGTGGGAGCCCCCTTCACCTGATCAGAGCCTTCCCTAGTTGGGAAGACGGACTCTTGCCTTTCGGGCTGGGGGCTACTCTGGAGGGATATGTGATTCATGGAGCATGGTCCAGGGCGGAAGCCCTTCTGCATATAAATCTGCTCGAACTCAGGGCAGTTGGCATGGCCCTCAAGGCGTTTTTGACCCTCATCAGGGACAGGTTGGTTCAGGGCGGACAATTCTACAACAATGTTTTACCTGAACAAGCAGGGTGGCTCCCTTTCCCCGCCCCCTCCTCTGCATGGAGGCGGTATCGATCTGGGATTGGACCCTGTTGGAGAGGGATTTTGATTTCAGCAGCCCACCTCTGTGGGGACAGCAATGCAGAAGCGGACCAGCTGAGCCGCTTGGGGTTCAACACCTACAAGTGGGAGTTGCACGACGACTCCTTGTGGCCACTGTTATAGCGTTGGGGGATTCGCAGACCTGGATTTGTTTGCATCCCCTCTGAATTCCCAGTGCCTCCAGTTTGCTTAATGGGCATGACAGGGTCTCTGGGAGATGCCTTCCAGATCTGTTGGCACGGCCGTGGGTGTTGAGTTCCCGCTCACCCCTCTGCTCCAACTGACCCTCTGCAGGTTTCGGGCTACGGTGGGTTGCAACCTCATCTTGATTGCCCACCACCCCCACAATGCCCCTCCAGACCCTGGTTTTTGGATCTGCTACAGTTGTGCTCCCAGGGTCCCGTCCACCTTCAGATCTCCAGCAGGGGATTCCTGACGCAGCAGGGCGGGCGGTGGAACACCTGGACCCAGCCAAGCTGGAGCAGGTGGCCTGTTTCATGATTAGCGGAGGCTTCAACACGCTCAATTTTCGGATGACAACTGGGACATCATTCAGCAGGTCCTTGACTCGGTGCCAACATTCAGGTATGTGGACTCAGTTCTGCCATTGGGCTTGTGACGATGTTCCAGACGCTGTCCTCTGGATGACGTCCTGGCTTTTTCAGCGCACCTGGCTGGTTCTGGAGTTCAGGTGGATACTTGCTGAACTTATTTGGCGGCCCTTGGGGTTTACAAGAATTCCCCAGAGCATGTTTTTTCTGAGGTTAAGCCCCACCTTAAGGGGTTGTCTAGGCTTTTTCTGCCGGAGCATAGGCCACACCTGGTTTGCGACCTCAATGTGGTTCTTGCAGATTTGCTGCGCAAGCCTTTTGAGACGATGGCCTCTGTGTAAATCCGCTTGGTGACTCTTAAGACAGTTGTAATAGCGGCTCTCACCTCTGTGCGCAGGGTTAGTGAGCTGCAGGCGTCATCGTGCTAGCCCTTCACCACGTTTCACAAGTCATCTTGCACACTCACCCTAACTTCTTGGCCAAGGTGGTCTCATCTGAATCAAAGGATTTGACTGCCTGGGTTCTTCCCGAACCCGCAGTCCGCGGCTGAGTAGGCCCTGCATTCCTTGGACCCAAAGAGGGGCCTTGGGTTGTATCTCTCTCTCGAATGAAATCCCTCAGCAAGTCAGAGGCATTGTTTGACTTTTGGGGGCTACTCCCCTGGCTCTCGGGCCTCCAAGGCTTCCATTGCATATTGGATGCTTCAGGGCATTTCGAAGGTGTATACGGCCATGGGCAAACATATATTCCTGAGGGGATTCATGCCCATGCGTTCAGAGCCAAGGCCATGGCCCTCGCGTTTCAGAGACATGCTTCTTGGGATGTCATCAGCAAGGCGGCTATTTGGGCCACGCCGGCCTTCTGCAAGCACTATTTGCTGGACACCAACTCCAGGCGTGATGCAGAGTTTGGTCAGGCAGTTCTTAAGAACCTTTTTGTTTAGTCCTAGATATGAGGCAGGTTATTGCATCTCCACCCTATGTTCTTGTTCGGTGGAATCACCCATGAGGATGGAGGAAAGGGGACGGGACGTATGAGTAATTAAAGTTGCTCACCTTAGTGACTAGAGTATTCGTAGTTTGTTGTCCCCTTTCCTTCCTGCGCTAGTATGCCAACAGCTAAGAGGTAATGAGTGTAGCCAGGTATCTAAGTGTCCGATGTTTTCAAATGGGTCTGACGTGAGGCACAGGAGGGGCGTACCCGAGCCCCTGCGCTCTATATTAAATTTAAAGGGGAAGCTCAATGTTTTCACTGCCTAAAGTTCCGGTACCGTCCCCATGTTGGGGGACGCCCACAAGGATGGAGGAAAGGGGACTAGGAGTACTCTAGTCACTATCGTGAGTAACGTTCTTTTTCCAATTATTTACTAGTGTTTGTAAATATTCACCGGCTTCCAGTGCCTCGCCTCCCCTGCTCAGGTCGGTCCAGGCTGGCGTCAGTCGGTGCCTGTCATGCGACAGGTCGTTCCCATTGTCGGATCCTTGAACGATCTTCCTCCATTCCTTTGAGGAACACAGTTGGGAAGGCTGCTCCGCGTGTTACTCACACCACTGTCATTTAAGAATCGTCTGGCCAGGTGGAGGAATTTCCAGGTCCCTGCTGGACCAGTTAAAAGAATGCATACGTAGGAAGACAAGGCCTAAGGTAAGTAAACTGTTCAACGAGTAACCAATCCCCCCCCCCCCCACCTCCAATGGGATTCCTTTCCTGGTAGTACCCTAAGTGGGAGGGATTGTTTAAATCCTGGTACTTCATGGGTCCGAGGCGCCAAGAGCCACTGGCCTTAGGGCTGAGGGGTTGCAACATCCTACCAGGTCCCAGATTGAGGGACTGCAAGTTTGTCACCGGCTCTACTCCTGGGATAACTTTGCCCTTACACCGGGTCCAGGCCTAAGGTGGCACCTTCACGCAAGGGCATTACCGGGTGCAAGCCTGAGGGCTATACGCCTTCCAGGTCTGTACCCGAGGTATGAACGAGTACTGAGCAACAGCTCTAGGGCAACCATGCACCTAATCATTCAGACTCCAGTTTCCTACGAATTCCTGCTCCATCAGACAAAATGGCAACTTAGGTAGACCAGATGGTGCCACATGATGGGATGCGCCCATCCCTGCCGGAGGTTCCACAGGGCTGTACGCCCTGGATGCTGAGACATGAATTCACACCTAGGTTTCAGTGGTCGCCAATATACACACCACAAATGTCTTGTATGGCATTGGTATTGGTCCATTTTATGCAGTCCAGGCAAGGGGACAATAGGCCACAGCCCACAACAAACACATCCCCAGCACGAGACCGGTCTTCTCCTGCGTGCGAGGTGTGGTGGTTTGAACATTTATTGACCCTCATGAGGTGCCAGCAGATGGCGGGAATACTTGAAGGACTAATAAAGGAGGGGAAACGCTGGTACCTCCTAACACACCAGTGCAACCACCGGCTCCACTAAAAGTGCTGCCACCAGCCCTAATACAGGTGCCCCTGCAGCCAATGTAGAGGGCAGACCCAGTACCTCGAAGGGCAGCCTAGACCCCGCTGCATCTGCTCTGAACAGCCGGACGCCGTAGCCTGGGCTCTGAGGCTGCTGCTGGAACCTGGCAGCAGGACCCCAATCAGAGGGGTGTGGATCCTCTGGAGACAGATAATGAGGAGGCGGCTGCAGCAGGATCTACGTCTGCTAGGGCTTTTCATGACAGGCTAGTAGGTTTGTCAGAGTATTTGCGAATATAACAGCCTCAGCATGAACAGCCAGAGGCAGGAGTCCTGACATGATGCATCTGGCCCTATGCTCACCCTAGCCATTTTACCAGATTTTACGATCTACAGAGCTGACCATCTTGATGGTACAAGTGGCGGAGTTGCCCTCATTGCCAAATCGTCCTTCAAATTAAGAATCTTCTCTCTTCCCCGCCATGCTCCCCCCATCCCCCTCCCACTCCTGGGTATTACTTGAGGTATCAACCGACCATCAAACTACAGTGAACTGGCTCCTGAGCTATAGATGACCCAATGGCCATAGCCTTCCCGATCTAGACATTCCACTGCTCCTCACTTCACAAACCGCTCACCAAATGTGGTGTTATTTTAGGAGTCCTCAATCTTTGCTTTAATGATGCCACTGATACCAGAGCACTCGTACTTGCCGCTGCACTCTGACCTATTCCTCCCAACTCATCTGTCCCCACTCAAGTGGAAAGTTGTATCCTCGCTGGGATACTCACTGCTAATGGCAATTAAAATTTTCGTCCATTCACCCAGTCTCATGGTCAGACAATTTTCTAATTCACTTCGATCTCTTACTAAGTTTAACAAAAACCCACCTTGCCACTTAGCCCCATTTATATCTCTAACGCCCTTAACCTGAAGTATGAGGATTTTAAAACACACCACCTTGCCTCACTTTATTCTAATGTTACATCTCCTCCACAATCTGCACAAGACATTGCTAGTCGCTACCACTCAGGCCTGCTGCAAGCCCTTGACCAGTTGGCGTCAATAAAACCCAAAATACCTAAACCTCAGAAAGCCAAAAACTCCTGGTTTTCAGAAAAGCTTGTTTGGCTTAACCAAAATAAGAGCCCTTTCGAGGGGATTGGGTCCTCCGACGTATTCCATATCTATGACATGTAATCACCACAGCTGTGCTGCTTCGGAAACTTTTTTCGGCTCCTGCGTCGATGACGTCGATGCGCCGTCGTCGAGGACCTCCTCCGACGTCATCCGATGTGATAAGTAGGATGCACGACGCCCGTAGCCTCAGTTCCGTTTTTTCCGCGAACGTGTTGCTTCGTGATTCTCGGTTCACGCCTCGACTCTTTAGAGTTCTGTTCTTCGCGGTTCTTCGAACCTGTTCGTTTTGTGAAAATCCTTTGTGTGAAGATGTCTTCTACTTCGTCTTCGACCCCACGTCCGGGTTTCAAGAAGTGCGGGGAGTGTGGGTCCAGGATGTCGGTGACGGACTCGCACGACGCCTACCTCTGGTGCCTCGGGGAGGCTGACTGTATCGACTGCCAGTCGCTCACGTCCAAAGCCTTACGCGAACGTAAGAAGAAGTTGTCGGTAGGTCGGGTGTCCAAGCCCAGGAAGTCGAAGTCTGTGGGGCTTTCGACGGATGATTCGAGGGGTTACTCTCCGCGTCATCGTCGGAAGTCTCGTGGGGTCTCGGTAGAGGTTCCGTTCGGACAAGGAGACTCGTTCTCGACGTACCCGTTCCAGGTCCCGGTCCTCGACGCATTCGAGACCGTGTGCACCTGTGTGGTCTTCGAGGAAGACATCGACGTCTGAGGCGTCGACGGGCTTTCTCGAGGCTCCGGCTCCGAGGAAGTCATCGAAGCCGTCGACGCTCAGGTCGTCGAGGGACACGCTTGGGGCTCCGGCCTCGAGGGCTGTGTCGACGCCGCCGATGCTGGAGGCGCTGCATCTGACGTCGACGCCGATTTCCTCGACGCCGATCCTCTCGGCGCCGATGCCGGTTCTCTCGATGCTGGTGCCGATTCGCTCGACGCCTTTCGTGTCGGAGGTACCCCGTGGCATGGGTGAACCCCCTAGGAAGCCTCTGGTTAAGAGCAAGCACTCTCGGGTGCATTCTTTTCGCCACCTGGACTATATTTCAGAGGCGGATGAGGATTCTGATGGCCTGGTTCCTAGTCGGGTTCCAGATGAAATTTTCTCGGGCCATAGCGATTGAGACAGTCACTGCATGATGCCAGTGGACTGGACACCTCTCAGGAGGTGGAGTTTTGTAGGCCTGAGCCTGGCTCTCATGCCGATTCCTCGTACTGGCGCCTTATGGCTAGGGTTTCTGAGTACTTGGGATGGTCTGCTCCCCCAGGGGAGTTTGTGCAGGATGATCTGACGGACATCCTTGATGTTGGTCCCCCAACTGATCCGGTACTGCCGTTCCATATGGCTTTACAGAGAAGGGTGGCGGCGGCTTGGACTGCTCCGGAGAGTCTCCCGGCGTTAGGCAGATCCTTGTCGCGAAAATACCGTCCAGCCAGTAGCGACCCCTGCTACTTGACCAGGCACCCCACTCCGGAGGGTTTGGTGGTGCAGGCGGCCACGGCCCCGGCAAAGCAGGCGTCGTACCCTACCATCCCTCCTGATGGGGACGACAAGCGTTTTGATGGCTGGGCGAAGAAAGTGTTTTCTTCTGGTGGTATGGCGCTTCAGGCGGCCAACTCCATTTGTGCCTTGTCTCGTTTCACACACACTCTGTGGAACTGTGTTGCGTTAGCGGCTGAACATATTCCCGAAGGGGACGAACGGGATGGTTTCCTTGCTATGGTCCAGGATGGTAAGGATGCCATGTGTGTTCCATATCGCTCCCGCCCTGCCTTCCCCGCTGCAGAATTTCTTTGCGATTGCAGCTTGCGTTCCGCAAGGCTTTGTGTCTGACTGGCAGTTGGCTAGTGTCACACGTTCTGGGGGAAAAAAACTACAACTGAAGCTACGGGCGTCGTGCGTCCTACTTATCACATCGGATGACGTCGGAGGAGGTCCTCGACGACGGCGCATCGACGCAGGACGCAGACACCGAAAAAGTTTCCGAAGCAGCACAGCTCTGGTGATTACATGTCATAGATATGGAATACGTCGTCGGACCATCCCATCAAAAGAACGTTACCAGGTAAGAAAGTAACTTGTTCTTCTCCAGCATGGGGTCTGGCATGGATTCACATGCTCATGAATATTCCCCGTCATCAGGCCGGGAATCCTCGGTATAGAAAAAATCATTATCAGTTTTGTTTCTGATCTGTCTTTCTCAGTAGTAACCAATCACTGGTCTCTGGGTCATAATGCCCCCAGCCAATGACTGCCCTCTCCCTAAGCCCCGCCCCTGGCAGCCATCCTCAGGTTTTTACCGCACGTTCAAGTGTTGGGAGTCCTCGTGCTTAGCTCTCGAGCTTTTGCTGCGTTTTCACGCTTTTTCAGGAGATTTTCTCATTGTTTCGGTTAAATAGAGCCTCAAGCTCCACCGTTTCTACTTCCGATCAACGGGGATCCGTTTCGGAGTTTCTACGCCCCTCAAGGGTGAAGATTTCGTCGAGTTACGCTTTTGGAGGATTCCAGAAGTTCCGAGGCCTACCCCGGACATGGCCCAGGAGAAAGGGAGCTTGACGCCCGGGAAGCTATTCAGGACCTGCCCTGGATGCCAGCTTCAGAACGTTTTCAAGGAGGACGAGCATTCGTTATGCCTCTACTGTCTCCATGAGGACAAGACGCACAAGGAAAAGGACTGCGCGTTTTGTGGGAACATGTCGGAGCGGACCATGAAGGATCGCCACCTCCGTCTCGCCAACTGGCTGGAAGGTAAGAGCCCGCCAGGCGAGAAGAAGAAGTCAGAGCGGTCTTCTAAGTCCTGTGAGGGCGCTCCGGCGACGGGGGCCCAACAAAAGGCTAAGCACTGCGGGCACCGGGAGCGCCAAATGGTCAGGCTCCTAGGCTGCCAGGCAGGGCGCACCCTCCCCGGCGCCATCGACCACGAGCCAACGCTCTGGCTCGGGTAAGAGGAAGTCCGAGAACCCGGCAAAGCTTCTGGAGAGGCCCCGGTCGATCTCGAAAGACTCCGGCAGAGGGGGAGCGAGGCTCGGACCCTCCCCCCCAAGGTGAAGGCCCCAGGCTTACAGAAGGTGACGTTGGCCGTAATTCACCCTGCTACCTCGATTGAGGATGTCGCCGCGGCCCTGGCTCAGCCTGTGGAGGCTACGCCAGTGGAGGCGCCCTCAGGTACCAGAGTCTCCCTGCCACCGCGGAGGGGGGAGTCTTTCAGTCCCATCGAGAAGACCGCCACGAAGTCCTCGTTGGAAAGGGGGGGGAGGGAGTGGTGGCCGTCGTGGATACGGACACGACCTCTGAAGAGGAGCTCATCCAAGTCGTGGAGGAGACCCAGCCCATCGGGAGGGATCCCGATGAGGGCGAGGGCGACGGTGACGCAGACAAGGCTCCTCAAGAGCCCTCGCTCCCATCGTTTCCGGCGCCGCAGGACACCTCGGCGGCCATTTTGTCAGCCATCCAGTCCTTATGCTCGGAGATGAGGACTAGGTTGCCCTTCCCCCGACGGAGGAGCCTGAGCCAGACCCGACGGAGGATCCGGAGCCAGGACCTTCGGGGGAGCCCCCGCTTAAGAGAACGACGCATCCTAGGCCTCCTCTCCCACCTTCTCTGCCTTCCCCCTGGTCCACTACCCACGGGGATGATACAGGCATGGACACGACGGGTTCGGATGACGACAGAGGCGACGACGGGACGTGTCCCCCGTCGCCCCCTGCCTGGGCGTCCCCGCCCGACGAGATTGGATCTTTCCATGCAATGATCTCCAGGGCATCCGAGCTCTTCCAGAAAAGGAGGAGGGGTTCCTTTACCAGCGGCACAAGGCTAAAAGGAAGACGGTCCTCGCCGTACCGCTTCTTGATGACATCTGGCTTGAGGGGCTCGCCCTCCTCAAGAACCCTGCCACGGCTCCTGCGATGAGGGACCGGTTCGAGAAGAAGTACCGGGTCCCCGACGCTGCCCCCTTGTGCCTTAGGGCGCAACCTACCCCGGACTCAGTCGTTTTCGGCGGCGGCCATGAAGAAAGCGGGGGGGCATCGGCCTCGACTTCAACCTCCCCTCTGGATGGCGAGGGTAGGAAGCTGGATGCGATGGGACGGGTCATCTCATCTCATCTGCAGCGACGACCATCAAGGCGGCCAACGCCCTGGCCATCGTAGCCCGCTACGACAGGGAGTTGTGGTTCAAGATCGCCCCTCTGTTGGACTTCCTTCCGGATGCCAAGAGGGCTGAGGCCCTGGAAATCTTGCAGGAAGGTGAGATCGCCTCGGACCACGCCATTACGGTGGCTACGGACATCGCCGACACCGGTTTCCGTCAGTTGGGCAACGGCGTTTGCCTGAGACGACGAGGAATGGCTCAAGGCGACAGATTTCCGCCAGGACGTTCAGACCAAGGTTTTGGACATGCCTTTCGATGGGAACAACCTTTTTGGCATGGCGGTTGATGAATCCCTTCAGGCGATCAAGACGGACAGAGTCGGCCCGTGCACTGGGTGTGCTCCAACAGCGACGGCCGTCCTTTGAGCTCCGGAGGCAGACAGGGTGCCTCCAAGGGAGCCGGCAGCAGCTCCTCTACGTACCGTCAAGCGGCAAGGTCTTCGTCGCAGGAGGCCTACAGGGGACGCGGCAAGTCATGTGGATCCCGCCGTCGTCGCCAAGGTGGTCAAGGAGGCAAAGCGGCCTCCAAACAAGATTGAACCGACCGTCGGGTCGGGCCCCCGCCGAAGCACCCCGGTGGGAGGCCGGCTGACGAAGTTCGTCGGTGTGTGGGAGTCCATCTCCACCGACCGTTGGGTGCTGGACGCCCTGGGCCTGGGGCACGCCCTCGAGTTCCAGAAGGGGTGCCCCCGCATTCCTCCCGTGGCCAGGAAGTAAAATCGCGTCCCTCAACTGCTGTTGGAAGTACGGGCGATGCTCAGGAAAGGTGCCATCGAGCTCATCCCGAAGAGGCTTCGGGGCTCCGGAGTTTACTCAAGATACTTCCTTGTGAAGAAGAAGACAGGAGGATGGCGTCCCATCCTGGACCTGCGACGACTAAACAAATACATCAAGGCACAGAAGTTCCGGATGGTCACCCTCCAGCACGTGTTGGGACATCTGGAGAAGGGCGATTTCCTGTCGTCGTTGGACTTGGAGGATGCTTACTTCCACATCCCTATTCTAAAGAGGCACTGAAAGTTCCTCAGGTTCGTGGTCAAAGGGCGGCACTACCAGTTCAAGGCCCTCCCGTTCGGATTAAAATCGGCGCCCATTGTGTTCACCAAGTGCCTAGCACCGGTGGCGGCACGGCTGCGCCTGCAGGGGATCCACGTCTACCCCTACCTGGACGACTGGCTCATACGGGCAAGGACAAGGGAGCTCGCCGTGGAACACACTGCGAAGACCGTCCAGCTGCTCACGGACCTGGGGTTCTCCATCAACTTTCCAAAATCCCACCTGGTCCCATCGCAAGTCGCCCTGTTTCTGGGAGTACAGCTCGACACAGTGGCGCGGCGGGCCTCACCGTCTGAGGAAAGGATAAGGACCATCCTATGAAAAGTGCAACGTCTACTGGCCATGGACATGGCAAGAGTGAGGTCTATCAAGTCCTCCTGCATTTATCTGGTGCCCCACTGCAGACTTCGGATGCGGCCCTTGCAAGAATTCCTCTACGCCCACTGGATCCAGACAACGGGCAGCTTCGAGGACAGGATCCCGCTCGACGAAGCGTTTCGTCAGGCGATACGATGGTGGGGTGTCTGCGCTCATCTGACAGCGGGAACAGGTTTCCTAGCCCCGGCCCACCAGGTGACGGTGACGGATGCCTCCCTGGAAGGTTGGGGAGCGCACACCGGGGGTCTCCACGTGAAGACTCTCCACATCAACATCTTGGAGCTCCGCGCAGTGTTCTGGGCCCTCCGGTCCTTCCTTCCGTCCCTCAAGGGCAAGGTGGTGAGGATCTTCACCGACAACACCACCACAATGTTTTACATTCGGAAGCAGGGCGGAACCAGATCCCCTGCCCTGTCCAAGGAAGCCCAGGATCTGTGGCATTGGGCCGTCGCCCAAGGGATGTTTCTGGTACCCTTTCATCTGGCAGGGATAAAAAACACCATCGCCGACTCACTCAACAGAGAGCTGCGCTCGTGCCACGAGTGGGAACTGCGCCAGGATCAAGTGGACCGACTCTTCCGACGATGGGGCAAAGCCCAGATCGATCTCTTCGCGGCGGCGGCGAACTCCAAGTGCCGGAGGTTCGCCAGCAGGTTTCCCCAACCGAGGAGCATGGGCGATGCTTTCTCGTTCCCCTGGGGCGGCCTGTTCCTATATGCATTCCCGCTGTTGCTACTCCGGCTCGTCAACCAGCTCAAGAGGTCCCGGTGCAGGATGATCCTCGTCGCACCGGCGTGGCCGAGGCAGATCTGGTTCCCGGACTTTCTGGACTTGTCAGCGTCCACACCAGTCAAGCTGCCGACGGACGCGGATCTTCTCTCCAGAGAAGGAGGTGCCATTCCTCATCACCAACCAGAGTCGCTGAACTTGCAGGCCTGGCTCCTGCAGCACTAGAGTTTGGAGGATACGACATCCTGGCTGACTGCAGAGAGGTTCTTGCAAAGGCCAGGGCATCCTCAACTCAAGTGCTACGGACATAAATGGAAGAGGTCTGGTGCCGTGCACAGAAGATTAACCCTCTGCGGATTCCGACCCCTCAAGTATTGCCGTACCTACTGTCTTTGGCCAAGGCTGGCCTATCTCACGCTTCCATCAAGGTACATCTGGCTGCCGTCTCACGTTACACCAGAACTACAGGACGGGCGTCCTTGTGGTCTCATCGTCTGGTGAACGAATTTATGAAAGGACTGTTCCGGTCATTCCCGCCGGTGAAGGCCCCTGCCCTGGCGTGGGAGCTCAACGTGGTGCTAACTAGGCTCATGGGGGCCCCATTCGAGCCTATGCTTTCAGTGCCGTTGAAGTTTCTGTCGTGGAAGACAGCATTCCTTGTGGCCATCACCTCAGCACGACGAGTGGGAGAGATCCAGGCCCTGTCTTGCAAGCCTCCATACTTGACTTTTCACGACATGAGGGTGGGGCTGAGGACGCACCCCTCCTTCATGCCCAAGGTGCCGTCGGACTTCCACCTCAACAAGCCCTTGGTGTTGCCAGTTTTCTTCCCGTCGCCGGCTGAGAGGACTCTGCACTCGCTGGATGTAGCTAGAGCGCTGAAGTTCTACATGGACCGCACAAAGAGTTTTCGGAAGACATTGCAGCTGTTTGTGAACTTTGGACCTGTGAATCAAGGGAAGGCTCTCTCGAAGACTTCCATTTCCAGATGGCTCTCCGGCTGCATCATGCACTGTCACCGTTTGGCAAACCGACCGTTGCCAGGCCGTCCGAGGGCCCATTCGACCAGAGCGATCGCTGCTACTACGGCGTTCCTATCTGGTGTGCCCCTGCTCGACATCTGCAGGGCTGCTACGTGGAGGTCGACGCACACCTTCACAAGATTCTACTGCGTCGACCGGGATTCGAGGGAGGAGTCCAGAGTCGGCCAGGCAGTGCTGCGCAACCTGTTCGCCTAAGGTGAGCTTGGTGAGGAGGTAAGAGTTGCTTAATGTTGAGTTGTTGTATTGCTTGATATTGAGCCTTTTGCCACCGCCCGTGGTTGTGCATATGTATACTGCTATGTATTCTTATATTCATGAGCATGTGAATCCATGCCAGACCCCATGCTGGAGAAGGAAGAAGTTACTTACCTGTAACTGTTGTTCTCCAGCATGGGTCTGGCATGGATTCACATGCGAACCCTCCCGCCTACCCCTCTGCGGCTCTTCACTTGGTCATACTGCCACTTCACGTGCTACCAAATCTGAGGATGGCTGCCAGGGGCGGGGCTTAGGGAGAGGGCAGTCATTGGCTGGGGGCAGTATGACCCAGAGACCAGTGATTGGTTACTACTGAGAAAGACAGATCAGAAACGAAACTGATACTGATTTTTTTTCTATACCGAGGATTCCCGGCCTGACGACGGGGAATATTCATGAGCATGTGAATCCATGCCAGACCCATGCTGGAGAACAACAGTTACAGGTAAGTAACTTGTTCCTTAACACCTGTGTAAGAAAACATCCCTCTACAACCAACTGCCAGGCACTTGACACAGCAGCTTTGCAATACAAGAAAGCTGTGGTGACTTGCAAATATAACGGCTATGTCGTCAGGATTGCCAATGCCAGTTCAAATAAAGAACTATTTACTACCCTTAGAGCTATAAACGGCCATCCCTCCTATTTCTGCATTACGCTCAGATAAAGCTTGGTGTAGCACAATCCAAAATTAGCATTAAAAGAAGCCTTACTTTTCAGCAAAGCTCCTTCGCTTGCCCCACCAGATCCCACCCTTGACACCCCCCTCTTCACCTTCTCACAAGTCACCCATGCGTTTGTAGCCGACGCTATCAGGACACTTAAACCATCTAACCGCAGAGAGCACACTTGCCCGTCCCACATAGTCAAACACGCCTATCACAGAATTCGCCAATGCCTCCTTCTCCTCACACTCTCTCTTCCTCTATTAAAATAGCCTAGGTATCTCCCCTATTTAAAAAAAAACTGAGACCCCTCCTCCCCCACTAACTATCGCCCCATCACCACTGTCCGTTTCCTCCTTAAATTACTAGACTGCCTAGCCTCCACCCAAGTCCAACAATTCTTTCAGACCAACCATCTGCTTGGCAAAAGGCAATCTGGGTTCCGCCCCAAGCACAACACAAACAGCCCTATTGGACTGAAAGATCCAGATGTATCCCATCCGTGACTCTGGCCAGGTAGCGATCCTGCTTCTGTTAGATCTTTCAGCTGCCTTTGGACCTGGTTGATCACATCATTTTATGCTACCAGCTCCTCCAACACTTCCACTGCTCCCAGGAAGCCACCCTCTGAATCCCCTCCTTCCTTACTGCATGGTCATACTGCACGAGTCTTCAGAGGCGATGCAGCGGTGGATGCTATCCTGGACCCTCTCGGTGACCCTCAGGGCTCCTGCCTCTGCCCTACCATTTACAATACCTACGCCAAATCGCTCTTTGATCTCCTTGATGTGAGAGATCCTCTACACCAATTTTGTAGATGATATGCAATACTCCTACGTCCCGTCACCTTTCCTCCATACTTGTGGGACATTCTGTCCTTCGGGACAGGACCGCAGCACTTTTGTAAAAAAAAAAAAAAAAGCATCAAAACTGTGAATTTGTGTTCTTGTATTTTTACGCAGGGTACCGCACGTAGCCATAACCCCGCCCTCCTGAGCTCTGCCCCGCGCATCGCCTGTCAGTCCTTTTCTCCGCATGGTTGGGGCTGGACGCACTAGCATCACTGGGAACTTTTATTTTTATTCCCTTTTTGTTCATCCTTCCTGCTCCGGTTACACGGTCATCTAGTCCTCCTTCTATGCCGGAGTGTCTGGGATTCGTGTCCTGTGCTTCATGCAAACGTTTTGCGAGGGCGGATCCCCATTCTCTTGGCTTGGAACATTGCTGGGATTCATGCTTCTATTGCGACTCCCTCTCCCTCCTGGTGCTCCAATGTAGTCTTCAGTGGGAGGAGGTGTTTCAGCGCATTCCTCCCACCTCCTTTACAGCTTTTCACTGGCGAAAAGAAGAAACGCCTGGTAAGTTATTTACTTTTTAGGGCCAAGGGACTCCTTCCCAGGGTCTTCCAGGACCGGAGGGGTCGGGTAGCTCTGTCACTATGGGTTCTCCTGAGGTGCCGAAAGGGCCTAATAGGCGTACCAGAGTGTTCCCTGAGGGTTCCCGTAACAGACATTCCAAAATGGTATACTGTTCCAAGGTTCACTGTTTGGGTGCTAAAGTTCAGCCCAGTTCTTCTGTGGCTCTGGTTACTGGGGTTTGCCCTGAGGTCTCCATTTCTGGAGCTTTCCACACAGAGTCACGGCTCGAGGCTCCTCTTGATGGAGGGATTTGTCCCGGGTTACAAGCAGCGGTTCCTCTACTTGAGTCTAAAGTCTGCACCGATAGAATTGAGATCCTCTCGGAAGGTCTTGTCGGTGAGGTATGTTCCTCAGCCATCCCGCGCTCAGGGTCATGGCAGTACCGGTTCTGTCGAGGGGATGAAGATGGCAGTCACGGACCACAGGCCTTCCATCACCGGCTCGGCAGAGGTTCCTGCACTTGAGGCTAATTCTGGGGCAGTTTCTAAGATGTCCAGTAAACACCCAAGACCTGCCAGCACTGGCTTGTCAGAGGATCCTTGTGTCAAGGCTAAAAGTGTTACTTAAGTCCCCTTTCTCCCCTGAGGAGCCAATTGCTTCATTTTTGCATGTGACGCAGTTCTCCTCGGGTGACAACAAAATAGCAGCCCAACCTCCATGGTCCACCATGGCCATTTTGGATACCTCTTACACCAACGTTCACGACATCTGGTGCTGGGAACATTTCTTTAGGGGCTGAGCAGCCTTAGCCACGTTATGTGGAGAAAAAAAAAACATTCTGCCCTTCATTCGACTGGTGGGCTCGGACACCGCTGCCTCATACAGTCTTGCTTCCGCGCCACTGATCTATGTGGATCCAGCCGGTGGTGGGCCCTCCTGGCAACCATCCCTGCGCTCATGGGGGTATGCCCCTCGGGAGCGGCCTCTACCTGTTCCAGCGCCAAAGCCTTCGTCAGAGGTTGTTTATTTTTTTGGAAAGTTTCAGATGCTCATGCATTCTGACCCCAATGAAGGCGTATTTGAAACGTCTTTTCAGTGAAATGTACCCGGATCCTCCTTGCCCACCTCCTGCCCCGGCTGTTTCCACGCAGGTTCTGGTGGTGCCACTTCCCCCACCACTTCCTAGTGGGCCTCACATAGTGGACAACACATTAAAACCGGAGGTGTTGTGTGGTGCACCAGTCTTCTGCTTCCACTTTGTTGGACGAGCCTCAACCGGATCAGGATAGCGATGAGCTGCCCTGCTCGTTTGGAGCATTCCATGACCAGGTGCTGGATATGATGGCCCTCCTTGATATCCCAGTACCTGGGGACCCGACTCCTCAGGAAGGGGTGCTTTGTGGAGCCTTTACCCTGTCACCTCAGGAGCACACTGGTCTGTTCCTCCAGAAGGACGTCTTGGCTTAGGCCCGTAAAGTCTGGAATTAACCCCATACTGGGCAACACCTCAACAAGAGAATTGAGGCTCGATGCAAACTTCATGCCTCTGTGGCGATAGCCTTATCGGCTTATCCACGCCCTTTCTCAACGGTGGTGGCAGCCGCCACCCTCCAGTCCAAACCGGCCTCTGCATCCTCCACACGTGCAGCCCAAATCCTTTCCAAAGAGGATAAGCTTCTGGACGCCTTGGGCAAGAAAGTATTTGCAAATTCGGCGCTCCAACTTCAAGCTAACACCCAAGCTCATCCTGAAAGGAGCCAATCTGAGGCTGTGGAAAGAGTTGGCAGATTTCCAGGAGTGTATTCCTGTGGATAGGCTAGACAACTTAAAATCTGGGTTGTCGGATGCCAAAGTGCTGGCGCAGGATCTACTGGAAGCTGCGGCACACCACGTAGATACCTCCTGCTCGAGGCCTTATGGTCAGGGTTGACATCTCCTGCCAGACGTGGCTCCACGCAACGTTCTCAAAAGTGCAAGACAAAGTACTGGACCTTCTTTTTGATGGTAAGGAATTGTTCCATTCTTCTACAGACGAGGAACTCGCAAAGACTAAAGTGAGTACCCAAACCGCCAAATCTTTGAATCCTGGCAAAAGCTCCACTAAGGCCCCTTATACACAGAGGTCTGGGTCCCAGAGTTGGTACTTCTCTGGATTCAGGGGATTTCAGGATCGCTGTGCGCGCCATACTGAACCTCCATTTTGACGGGCCCCGTTGAAAGCAACAGCAAGGTGGTCGGTTTTTCTCTTGCCCATCAGCCTCCTCTGCAGGGTCTCTGCCGACAAGTCATCCAAATGATATATTTCGTCTCATCTCATCTGGAGGCGTGGCAGACCATCACTGAAGACTGGTGTGTTTAGTCCATCATTCGGGCGGGCTTTTGCTTGCCCCTCCACCCTACCCCCAACCTTCAATCCTCCCTGCCAGCGGGACGCCCTTCCTCAGAGCCAAGGTAAAGAAACTTCTAGACCACAGAGCGGTGAAGCCTGTTTCCTTCGGGGAACAAGGGGAGGGTTTCTACTCCGGTCTGTTCAGTGCCCAAACCCAACCAGGCTGGTCTGCGCACTATCTTCGATCTTTCCCAGTTCAACCTTTCTCTTCCCCAAGAGAAATTCAAGATCATGCCTTGCCAAGTAAAGTCCTGTCTTCAGAAGGGCGACTGGCTCAGTGTGGTGGACCTTCAGGACACATACGTGCACATCCTGATATGGAGGCCGCATCGGAAATATCTGCAGTTCTCCTTGGCAGAGGAACATTTCCAGTTCAGTGTGCTCCTCTTGGGTCTCAGCTTGGCGCCGTGTGTATTTACGAAGATGTCGGTCATCACAGCTTTCCTCAGGCTGCAGGGAGTTCATGTACACCTATATTTGGACAAATGGCTCCTGCGCATTCCCTGCCCACAGACGGCGTTGATCAGTCTCCAGTCTCTCCACCAGCTCCTATTCCGCCTTGGGCTGTCGGTCAACTGGTGGAAATGTTCCATGACGGTCTCAAGACCTGATTTTCCTGGGTTTCTGGTGGAATACTGTCAGCATCAAGGTGTTCCCAATGGCGGACAGGAGTGCGGACCGATCAGCCATTTGTAGGCTCTTCCTTCAGTCTTTGCACATGATGGCTTGGTGGTTCCAGAGACTTCTGGGCCTCATGGCTTCTTGCGTGCTAGCCCTTCCTCTTGCAAGTCTGAAGATGAGGCGTACTCAGCTGGCTCTTCAGAGCACTTGGTCTCAGGCTTCGGACCCGGATTCCAAGATCATCCCAGTTCCATCCTGCATGACGGCAGATCTGCAGTGGTGGTCTTCGACCGACCCCCTCGCTCTGGGGGCCTCCTTGCAGGAGCCCTGCCCACAAGTGACGGTTACCACGGACGACTCCCTTCTAGGGTGGGGCGTGACGCTAGGTCACCTTCAAGTATTCGACCTTTGGACACTTGGAACTCCTTGCTGTTTTTCTGGCGCTCAAAGCCTTTCAACCGTCCACGAACAATGCAATCCATATTCATACGGACAATTCTGTGGTAGTGTTTTACATCAACAAGCAGGGTGACACCAAGTCACTTCTCCTTGTGGACCTAGCCATAACGATTTGGGAATGGGCCATCCAGCACAAGATTTGGGTCCTGGCTGTACACATTCCGGGTCACATCAATGTAACTGCAGACTCACTCAGCCGCCAGTCAGCAGCCAGTTACGAGTGGGAATTGAACACAGATGTTCTCTACCATTTTTCAACAATGGGGCACTCCAGAAATGGACCTCCTTTGTGACCTTCACAAACAGGAAATTTCCTCTCTATGCCTCCTGAGCCGGTCTCGGGGCGTCCTCTCTGGGAGACGCGCTCGAGATCCCATGGCACAACATGAAGGCATATGCCTTTCCTCTTGTGCCCCTGATTCATCGGTCACTCTGCAAGCTCAGGAATGCATCGAATTGCACTCTGCTCATAGCTCCTTGGTGGCCAACCAGATTCTGTTTTTCAGAATTTCTGCATCCTTCGAGTCTTCCTCCGATCAGATTGCCGTTGATTCCTGAGCTGCTTCACCAGTGTGATCACCAGATTAGGCCTAGTGCCTGACTTCAGATCTTTAGCACAGTTTAATCTGTCAGAGGACAATATGCGCGTCTTCCAAGCGGCCAGAAAACCTTCTAAGAGGTCTCAATATAGGAGGAATTGGCTCTGTTTTTGTCACTGGTGCTTAGCTAAACAGCTTGACCCCAGGCACAATACGGTTTACACTGGTTCTATTATTTGTGTCTCACCTCGTAGCTTCGGGCGTTCATGTCTTGCAGGACCTACTTGTCTGCCATTGCGGCCTATCTGTCCACTGACAGCTGCTCCTTTTCTTTGACTAATCCGGTCATTAAAAGGCATTTTGCGGGTCTTCTGCATCTGTTCCCGCCGATACGCACTCCTCATGCCAAATGGGATTTGAATGTGGTCCTCGCAGCGTTATGCCATAAACCATTTGAACCTATGGACACCACCGATCTCAAATACCTTTCTTGGAAGGTCACTTTTTTTATCGCAGTGACATCGGCAAGGCGAGTAAGCAAGCTCCAAGCTCTTTCTGTGGAACATACGTTACTCACCTTCCACAAGGATAAGGTTGTGCTCTGCACTCATCCTTCTTTCCTGCCTAAGGTTGTTACAGATTTTCATTTGAGCCAATCGATTTCCTTACCTGTCTTTTTTCCTAACCTGGCATAAGATGCCAAGAGAGTCTTGCACAACTTGGACGTCAGGCGAGCCTTGAAGTTTTATCTCAACAGAACTAGTGAACTCGGGGGCTCCTCACAGCTCTTTGTCACATTCGGGGACCCGAAAGGGAAACTGGATTCCAAGGCAACTATCTCCTGGTGGATTGCCTCCTGAATTTCAGAAGCCTATCCCATCCTAGGTCTTCAACCTCCGAAAGGCATTCATGCTCATCTTGTATGTGGCAAAGCGGCTGCTGTTGCCTTCCAAAAGTATGTTCCTTGGGAAACTATCGCCAACGCAGCTACGTGGGCTTCCCCATCAACTTTTTGTAAGCATTATTGCTTGGACCTGAGCTCCATGGTGGATGCCCAGTTTGGCAAGTCTGTTATGAAGAATTTATTCCAGTAAAGGGGTTTTTACATCCACCCAAACTAACTGTGGTGCGTGCTTGGGTATCTCCCACAAGTATGGAGGAAAGGCGAGGGGACGTAGGAATATAATAAAGTTACTCACTGTAGTGACTACCTTGCTCCTAGTCCATAGTCACCTGTCCTCCATGCGCCCACCCGCCGTCCTCTCTAAAAAGTATCCTCTATTGTTGCTTAAATGGTCTCAGACTTGGCGATAGAAAAGGACTGAAGGGCGATGCGCGGGGCGGAGTTCAGGGTTAAGGCCATTTCCGGTACCCTGCATAAAAATGAAAGGACAAAAATTCATTTTTAGCACTTAAAGTGCTACGGTCCCGAAGGACGGAATGTCCCACAAGTATGGAGGAATGGGGACTATGGACTAGGTAAGTAACTTTATGAATCCTCATCCCCCCTTTCGGGTGACCATAAATCTGACTCTACAACTATCAATAAGGTTTACAGCACTATCCAGAACTGAATGGCCTTGCACAACCTTTGCCTCAATGATAAGAAAACAAAGCTCCTCATCATAGGCACACCGCACCAACCACCTCAAACACCTGGCATCCTCCTTCTCTTCCTTTTGTATCGGTGACACACCCATCCCGGTCCTGAAGAATAGAGAAACACTAGGACTGTCACGATCCCATTGCGGGCCAGTGCGGTCGGGCCCAAGCGGAGAGGACTGTTCCCCCCATGGTACAGTGGGGAGGTGGTGGACAGGTATGCTGGCTGGCGTATGCGGGTAGAATAGAGCAAGGCCGCAATCTGCACCAGCGCGCCTACCAAGAGACGGAACGCCGGACACGTGCAAAGGAGCACCGAGCACGTGCAAAGGAGCACCGAGCACGTGCAAGGAACCAATGCCCCTGGCAGTCTAATGCTGACTGAGCGTGATGCAAGGCTATAAAACCACCCTCCAGACCGCACCCTCTGCTTAGCGTTTCTTCTGCTCTTTGCGAGAACAGTGTCTCGCTTACCGCTCCTGCTCTCAGTGCATCTACAGACAACTTAACATGGATGGGAAGCATTGGAAACTCTCCTGAAATGCGGATCCACGCCCTCGCGTAAAGACACCCCCCACACACAACAAGAACATCTCAACATTTGGAAGAAGTGTGGCCTTTTCCTCCCGCCCCCTAGGAGGTTCCTGCCAAACAGACATCCACGATCAAAGAATAGAGACATTCCGATTGCGCAACAGCCTGGGTTTGAAATACATCTGTTCCCTATCGTCCATGAACTCGTAAAACGGTGTCCAGGTATTAATATATTTCCAGTAGAATCCATAGGCAATTGCAGTCACTTTCCCATGGCCATCACCGCCCAGAGCCTCACCCACCATGCGGCTACTACCGGCCCCTGTTAATTCTTCCATGCCTGCGCTATGGGGATTTTTGCTGCGCTCAGCATATGAGTGATTAGGTCAGCTCTACATCTGGAGTTAGCATAGCTCCCTTCCACCGCCTCACCCAGCAATACCACCACCGGGGTCAAACGGTAACTGTACCCCAAATATCTTTTATATGGCTTGGGACTTCCTTCCAGTAGACCGCCAGAACCAGACATTTCCACCACATATGGATTAAATCCCCGGTTTGCCCACAGCCCCTCCAACATAGCATGGGGATAGTCCGGGTTGATGGAGTGCAACCGCCGTGGCGTCATATACCAGCATAAACAAAGCTTGTACGCCCCCTCTTTAATTGCAGTACATTTAGAACCCTTAGCATTGCGGTGCCATGTTCGACCCCATGGTTCCCCTGAGATGGGCCCTCCCACATCTGTAGCCCATTTGTGCATGTACGGGAGAATTTCCTCCGGGTCCGCCTCCCTCATCAGTCGATATAATCTTGATACCCCTTTCTCACCCCTCCCCTCTTGCACTGTAAGCTCCAGCCCTGTAGGAGGCCTGGTCGCTCCCTCACGTACCCTTGTGTTAGTGATCCACTGTCTAAGTTGAATATAGTGAAATCCCCCAATACTAGGGCTCGTTCCCTCCCCAATGCGCCCAGAAACAATTCTGCAACCCTGGTGTAAAGTCCGGATTGTGGGTGACCGGGGTAAGTGGGCCCCTCCCTCCCCCACCCTCACCTTATTCCCCCGTAGAGCTTTGTCCCATTACCATAGGGTAGCTTTGGAGGCTTCCAATAGTGTGCCCCCCTTACCTCTATGCCGAGTTGCAAGAAAACCCAGGGGTATTTTAGTTGCCTCCTTTTCCAGGACCACCCATCAGTTCTGATCGTCCCTGGGTGGCCATTGCAGCATGGGCGCCACCTGTACTGCTAGTAGGTACCTACGAAGTTCCGGCACCCCCAATCCTCCCAGAGCTTGTGGTCTTTATAGGATTTTCTTAGGGACCCTTGGTTTCTTCCCCCTCCAGATGAAGAACATCACCTCCGCCTGTAGTTTTTTAATTGCAGGGTTTGGTATACGTATCTGCAGTGCACCGGTCACGTAAAGGAACCTGGGGAGCAGATTCATCTTAACTGCTGTAATACGTGCCAGCCATGATAATTCCTTCAGATCCCAGTGCTTAAGGTCTTGCGCCAGCGAGTTCAGGAGGCCCGGAATGTTGGCCCCATATAGCCTATCATAGGTGGGGGTTAGGTAGACACCTAAATATTTTATGGCTTTCCGTTCACACTTCAAAGGATATCGGCTCTCCCACTCTGACACCTGCTCCCTCACCATTGTGACATTAAGAGCTTTAGATTTGGGGTAGTTGATGTTGAACCCCAAGACCTTTGCAAACTCATCCAACAGATCTATGGCTCTGGGAAGGGAGTTTGTCGTGTTCTTCAGGAACAAGAGGATGTCGTCCGCATAGAGGGCTATTTTCTGAGGACCTCCAACCCCCACTCCTTCGATACTCTGATCATCCCGGATTTGCTGCGCCGCCGGCTCCATGGCCATGGCGAAAATCAATGATGTGATATGGCATTTATAACACGCCTATACACAAGTGTTGGTGTTAACGGGCAGCCCTGCCTCGTGTCCTTTCGAAACGTTTGCCGTTGATCATTAATCGTGTTGATGGGTTTACAAAGTTAGCCATCACCATGCATGTGAACGTCGGCCCGCACCCACATTTCTCAAGGGTAAGCCGAAGGAATCCCCAGTGTAGGCTGTTGAAAGCCTTAGAGGCATCCAATACCAAAATTGAGAACCTCTGCCCTGTTCTCTGCCCCCATTCCATCGTGTCTATGGCCCTGCGTATATTATCATATGTATGCCGCCCTTTTATAAATCCCGACTTGTCCGGTTGAATCATCTTTGGGAGTACCCCAGCTAACCTTCGGGCCAGTATCATGGAATAAATCTTTGCATCCCCATTCAGTAATGAAATGGGGCGATAACTAGTGTAATTGAGGGGGTCCCTATCCGGTTTTAATCAAAGGAATGTAGTAGCTAGGCCCATATCGCCCGAGATTCGCCCTGTGTCCCTGATGAAGTTGAATAATTTTGTTAGAGGGCCCACCAGGATCGGCTTGAACATTTTATAATGCACGTTACTCAACCCATCCGGGCCTGGGGACTTATGTCCCTTCAGCGCCCCTATCACCTCCTCCACCACTTCTTCAGATATGGGCGCTTCCAGCAGCAGTCTGTCCGACTCCCCAATTTGTGGCAGGGTCACCTGATCCAAAAAGGATACCTGGGCCTCCCTCCCTTGGTCCTCCCCCTTTAGGATATCCATATAGTATGAGTGCATGACCTCCTCTAGTTCCTTCTCCCTCCACACAGAGTTTCCACTCCGATCCCTAAGCTGTATAATGCGATCTCGGGCCCTCTGCTGTCTCAGTTTAGCCGCCAAAAAGCGATTGGCCTTGTCCCCATGTATATAATAGGGCTGTGTGGTCCGTAAGAGTTGTTGCTGGCTTTTTTCAAGTCCCTCCAAGATCTCTGTGAGCCTCTTTGTATTCCGCGTCCCTTACCTCACCCTCTCATTTCTCCTAACGTATCCCACTGTGTGCGCTTGTGTGGTGTTTTCTTGGAAGTAGTCCTTCAGGACTCGCTCGATCTCCGCTCTCAATGCCACATCTTTTAAGATGACCTCGTTTAGACGCCAGGGTCTACGAGTCTGCGGCTGCGGGAAAACCGGCTCCAGTCTTAATGAGACCGGGGCATGGTCCGAGAGGCACTGCACCCCTATTTCCAGGCCCGTGACCTGGGAGACCAGAGAATCCGATATCGGCACCATATCAATTCGGGAGTAGCCTTTGTGAACTGCTGAGTAGTGAGTGTATGCCTTCTCCAGCGGGTGTAAGAACCGCCATGTTTCGATTAAGTGCAGTTCCCTGAGGAATCTTGCCCAAGCTTGTCTAAATGAAGAGTCACTGGAGGTGGCTGGGAGTGTTTTAGCCATTCCTGCGTCCATCACCCCATTAAAATCGCCCCCGATCATAATTTGCCCCACTCCCGCCTGTGCAATTTTGTGCAGTACTTCCAAAAGAAAACGATCCTGCCGCTCATTGGGGGCGTAAATTGTCACCAGCGTGACCTGCTGGCCCATCAAGGTCCCTCCCACCATCAAGTAACGGCCCTCCGGGTCCCTTTTTACAAATTGCTTATCAAATTGAATCCCTTTAGCCAAGAGGATGCCCACCCCCCTTTTTTTCGTCCCACTAGAAGCGAAGAATTGCACCGGGAAGGCCCTGTTCCTCAGTCTATATTAGTCCTCTGGGAGCAAGTGCGTCTCCTGTAGCCAAACAACCGAGGCCTGCATGTCCCTAAGCCTGCTCAAGATAGATTTCCTTTTAACTGGGGAGTTAAGACCCTGGACATTTAATGTGACAAAAGAGAAGTCAGCCATTATAATGTAACCATATGCCCAAACCCACCTTCTCCAACTGGAACCTTTCCCTTATGTCTCAGGCCCATGTAATATGACCTCTCCCCCCCGCCCCAAAGGCCAAAAGCATATATCACTACCCCCCAACTCCCCAACATGTTTTAACCCCGTAACCATCAACAGAAACATCCTCCATGGCTAGACCACAGAGAATCACTGGGGAATAAATTACCCTCAGGAAATGTAGGGTCTGGTGTCCCCTCCCAGCCCCCCCTTTGTTCATATTTGTTCCACTGCTGCTTAGTTCTCCAATGCCCCTCAGTGGCTTGCAAATTACGGTAGCGGGCGCCCCTCTCTCGAAAGAACAGACTTGATAACCTGTTCAGTGGTTATTAACCACTTGAGAGTTCGCAGCCACTGCTTTTACTCACTGTGCCTTTCACAGATGGGAAATATCCATTTGCATATCAGTCTTTGTCCTGCCCAGGGGCAGTCCAGCACCGAAATGCAATGGCAACTCCAACCTGAACGAGAGTACCACCAGCAACCCCATACACGTGTTTCACCCTTGTTGGGGATCATCAGTGAGGTGAAGCTGATGCCTCTCTAAGCACAGTGAGAGGGAGACCACGTCTGGTTGCCCCCAGGAGACCTAGGGTTACCAATCCCAGGTTCCTTGAAAAATAGTTTTACAACGGTAGCGGGCGCCCCTCTCTCGAAAGAACAGACTTGAGAGAGGCTCAGCTTCACCTCACTGATGATGCCCAACAAGGCTGAAACACGTGTATGGGGTTGCTGATGGTACTCTTGTTCAGAGAGGAATTGCCATAGCATTTCGGTGCTGGACTGCCCTTGTGGGCGGGACAAAGACTGATATGCAAATGGATATTTCCCATCTGTGAGGGTACAGTGAGCAAAAAGCAATGGCTGCGAACTCTCAATGTGGTTAATAACCACTGAACAGGTTATCATGCCTTGTTCTTTCGAGAGAGGGGCGCCTGCTACCTTTTGTGTATTTTTGAAAGGAACTTGGGGTTGGTCACCCTAGGTTACCTGGGGGCAACCAGACGTGGACTCCCTGCTCACTGTGCTTAGAGAGGCTCAGCTTCACCTCACTGATGATGCCCAACAAGGCTGAAACACGTGTATGGGGTTGCTGATGGTACTCTTGTTCAGAGAGGAATTGCCATAGCATTTCGGTGCTGGACTGCCCTTGTGGGCGGGACAAAGACTGATATGCAAATGGATATTTCCCATCTGTGAGGGTACAGTGAGCAAAAAGCAATGGCTGCGAACTCTCAATGTGGTTAATAACCACTGAACAGGTTATCATGCCTTGTTCTTTCGAGAGAGGGGCGCCTGCTACCTTTTGTGTATTTTTGAAAGGAACTTGGGGTTGGTCACCCTAGGTTACCTGGGGGCAACCAGACGTGGACTCCCTGCTCACTGTGCTTAGAGAGGCTCAGCTTCACCTCACTGATGATGCCCAACAAGGCTGAAACACGTGTATGGGGTTGCTGATGGTACTCTTGTTCAGAGAGGAATTGCCATAGCATTTCGGTGCTGGACTGCCCTTGTGGGCGGGACAAAGACTGATATGCAAATGGATATTTCCCATCTGTGAGGGTACAGTGAGCAAAAAGCAATGGCTGCGAACTCTCAATGTGGTTAATAACCACTGAACAGGTTATCATGCCTTGTTCTTTCGAGAGAGGGGCGCCTGCTACCTTTTGTGTATAGTACGTTAAGAAGCCCCCCAGATAGCACGTTAGTATCCATTCTATGGACCTTCGGGCGGCTGCGCACTGGCCTCCATTGTTCCTTTACCCAGGAGTCTTCCCTTTCCTCGCTCCCCCGTGGGGACCACGCTTGGTCTTTGCCTTCACTGCTTTCCCCTTCTCCCATGAGCTCGTCCATATCCTCCTCTCTTGTAACCGTATACCTCTGCCCTTTCCATTCAAAGCGTAACCCATGTTATGGAGAATTCTCTGTTAAGGCTAATTTCCCAAACCTAGTGAGTCCCCCAGCAGCTTTGCTGGATTTTTGGGGTTTATTCTTTTTCTCCTAAGAGTGAGACTCTTTTTCTCCCACTCTTAGACATGATTTGAGGTGTTCCTTTGACTTGGTATGTGTTCTATGGGCTATGGGGTCCTTTACCCCATAGGGTTTCATGTGTTTTTGATATGTGGGTTACACAGCACCGTCCGTGCAGTAACCCAGGGGTGTGGAAGCGACCCCCAAATATAGACTCCATACCCTGGGACTGACTGTCTCCCAGGGCATGTAAAGTCACCATTGGCTTTACTAGTCTTAAATTCTGAACAGAACCAGTACAAACCATCCTATTGTGGACGTACTGGTCGGGGCAATTCGATTGCCCCGGGGTCTGTTGTTCGAGGGGGCACTGTCCAGTCAACCCCCCCCCCCCCCGGACCGAGTTTTGGCTGGTGGCAGTGGATACTACTTTTTATATTCGACCGCGAATATATTCCTATGGGATTTTCCCATTGTTCGAGGCTACCACTTTTTAAAATAGCCTTGAACACACCGCCGGTTTATTAAATTAATATAAATTCACCGGTTGGTATTTTTTGCCGAAACTTGGTTCCAAAATGGCGTTTGTGTTTGCTTCTGTGACTCCAACCCAAGTCGAGCCCTTTGTTCCACTCTTTGGCGGGCTTCTCCACAGAGGCCTCCAAAAGTGGTGCCACTCTGTCTGGGTACCACAGGGGGTGTTGGAGGGGGTTGAGGCACCCTGGACTGTGTTGCCTCGGCAACTCAAGTCGCACTCTTGTGTGACTGGCCCAAGTGGTGAGCCGCCCGGCTCACCGCTTAGCATGTTTGAGTGACAGCTAGGCTGAGTGAATGGGGGTTTTCTGCATAAAAGCAGGGCTTTGGGGACTGGAACTTCAGACGTCGCCACAGGACCCAAAGAATCTGAGGAGGGAGAAGCCGAGCCGACCTGCAACGACGACAGCACTGGCAGAGCCCTGCTGAACCGTCTCACCACTTTTCCCGACGACAGAGGAGATCTCCAGCCCGGAGAGTCATCTTCCTTTGACTGGTGGGGATAACCAGTTTGCCCGTCTTTTTGCCTTCCTGGACCATCTCGTGGCCGCCTTTCCCGTGCCAAGCACCCCGGCAACCGGAATACCACGGTTTACCACTACCGCAAAGAAAAGGGTGGTACCTTGTAAACAGGGAAACTCGGCGGCTGGTTTCTTCCCTGGCAGTGCAACGACCTTCAGCTTTCCTCCACGTCGAAACCTCCTCTTCCTCTGGATGAAACACCGACTTGCACCCGCTGCCAGGAACAACTGCCCCTGCTGGAGCGTCCTTCCCATTTTCAGGTACTGTGTCCCGCCTGGCTTCCCTTGCGACAGATCGTTCGGGGTGACAGTAAATCCTCGACTTTCTAACCTGGGTTGCCCTGGGGCCTGTTAACTAACTTTTCCTGACTTGATCTCAATCTTTTATGAACTATCTACAAAGACTCTTTGGGCATAACCCCACTGTGTGATCCTGGACACATTTTGCTTGTTCTCTCTAAGAGTGGGCATGGCATTTGAACTTCCTTGCTCTCCAGTAGATTTTGCCTAACCTGCCTCACTGTGGTTCTTTGAAAAGTATTGAAATTTGTGTGCTTTCATAACTTTGCCTTTTCCCTCCCTTTTTCTATAATTTGAGTGCCATCTTATGTTAAGCGCTCACCTCTGTCTGAAAATAAGTGGTGTTTCTCATTAAGACTTGTCTAATAAGTAATCAGGGCTGTATATATATAATAGTGACTGTGTGTTGAAATTACTTAACTTTTTTGTGCTAGTGTAATTTACAAGTGTGTCTTTAAATAAATATATACTTTTACACCAAAGCTCTGGTCAGTGTTTGCTTGTGCTACTGTATCTCTGTACCTATTGTCTATACTATATATACTGCCTAACTCAGCTTGTGAGAAGTCTGACTGCTCAGCCACAGCTACCAGGTAAATCTGGGTGGTACAGACTGCTACCAATTGGGTTTACTGCTAAACACCCGTAGTACTAAATCTTTGCAGTGGTCCCTAAGGGAACTGCACAGGTTTCTACCCAACAACCCAGTCGGGAACACCCAGTGATAACAAACCTTCCTCGTTCTCAGCCAATCTGTGACGATCCTCAGTCGTTTCTTCTTATTCAAGGTGGCTTGGGACAGGTCCTGGAACAGGAGAATGGGTGTACTGCGAAAGCTGATGGATTCTTCGAGCGGAACGCATGAGAAGTTCTTTCTATTTAAATGGGTGCACCCGTGTCAGCACATCTGGAACCAACTTTTTCTGTAATTGGAGCATTGAGTAGACACTATGTGTTTGATCCAGGACAATATCCCGCTCTGCCACCGAACCCAGGATGTGCCGGAACAGTTCCGTCACATATTGTTGCAGGTCTCCGTCCGTGACAGATGTCGGGATCCCCCGGATGCGTATGTTCCGTCGGGATCTTTTCTCTGCATCCTCCTGCCTGTCTTGCATCCGCTCCATTTGTTGCTCCAGGATCTGAACCCTTTTGGTTAGCTCCTCATGCAGGCCTGGACTGGCCCACCGGGACACCGGGAGTTTCCCCGGTGGGCCTGGGCACACAGGGCCTCTTTTCTTGGGGGAAGGCAGGGCTGGATTGGCCCATTGGCCTTTCAGCCCGTGGCCGATGAAGCTAAATCATCCCAACCCACGCCTGGACTGATTTTACGAGGCCCTGGGGGCCGGTTATTTCCTTTGCGGAATTTGCCGTGTATTTGAGGAATGCATTTGCATTGTCTCCCACTGCAGAGAGGCCCAGGGTCCGGGCCCGGCCAACCGTGCTCAGCTCAGAGTGCCTGCTGCTGCTGCATCAAGCAACACCATGGTGCCAGCCAGCCGAGCAGTGTTAGTTTTTGTTACAAAACACTGGAAGCGGCCGGGCTGGGACGGTCAAGGGGCTGCTTCAGCCCGGCCCTCCCAGTGAAATGTATTTTGCTTTGCCTGACTTATTTCTGTCCTGACTCCTGCGTTTCCGTGCACGGTGACGGTGCATCCTGTGGGTGATCGTGGGGGTCCTGGGCTGTATGTTATGTGGCGCTGTTCTAAGTGCTGTCGAACCAAAAAATACCGAAACAAACGAAGGTGGGCTGAGCTGCCCAGGAACACTTAATGTGGCTAAACTGTGCACGCCGGCATTAGAAAGGTGTAGACGCTCCCGAGTGGGAACCTACGCATTAGAACAGGTTCCCAGGCTGTGTTCGGTCTCGGTACAGAGCCTCCAGACCGGTCTGTATAAAAGCATTGGAATGCAGGTGCCTTGATTCCACCACACCGCATCTGCTTGCGCACTCCAGGAAAGTCCCTGCGTTCTCTGGGGGTGTTCCTGCCTGCTCTGAAAACAGAGTCCCGCTCTCTCCCGCTGCGTGCCTGTGTTCCTGAGCGCCCCAGGAAGGTCCCGGCGCAAGTCCATGCTCTGCTGACAAGCCGTGTGAGCTGCTGCACACAGGTGAGCACACCATAACCTGAGCGGCCCGACACGGCATTTGTATTCACATTGTCAGTTTCTTTTAAGCGAACAAAATGATCAAATGTGTCGCGCGTTTAATGATAATTATGTGTTATTTATATAGCGCCTTAATCTAAAGCACTTTAGATAAATTTAGTTTAGATAAGTGCTGTTTTGTGTTGTGATATGATCTCTTGTGTTGTGTCTTGTTTTGTTGTGTTGTGTTATGATATGAAGTGTGTGGCGTTTTTCTGCGGTATGCTGTTATTGTATGTTGTCTTGTGCTGTTTTGTTATGGTATGGTATGTTGTGCAGTGTTAAGTGTTGCTGCGGCTGCGCACTTACAATTCCCAAAACTCGCGTGTGCCTGTGAAGGACAGGATTTGGGTCCAGCGGGGAGATTTGGGAATGTAAACTGAGCACCTGTTTGGCAAAATAGTAACTGCGACGTCCGCTACCCAGGTTGGCTATATCAATTGGCACAGGTGCATGTGTAGTTTAAAAAAAATGCCCACACGCGTTACGTTGGCGAATGGGGCACTAATATTTAGCTGCTCAGACTGACGACTAAGTTAATGCACCTGCTGCGCAAATCTACTCGCTTCTTTCCTGGTGTCACTGACTCAGAATTGTCTCCATCTCAATAAAAATGAACGGCTAATAATGGCCTGTGTTATATAGCTCCAGGAGAGCATTCGGGGTGCTATGTGTGCCGTGTAACTGCAATATTCATGTTTCTGTCACTGTCCTGTCTGGGGTTCAGCGCCCCTGCTCTCGTCTCTGCAGGCAAGTGTGCACATGTGGCGGCAGCTGGCTCCGACGGGCGCTCGTGTCATGCAGTGCTGTGGTGTGCTGTGTTGCATTGCACTATAGGTGGTGTTATTCCGCGTTCCTTAGTATTCTATGCTATGCTAAGTACTGGAGTTATGTTTACCGAGTTGTGCTAAGCAGTGGGCTATGTTCTGTTATGTCGCCATGTTATCTAGTGTTGTGATGTTCAGGTGCCCCCAGTTTAAAAGACAGGGGGCTCAAGACGTTGCTTTTGCCTCAGACAAACACAGACCACAACCCCTTCCCCTGAGGGACTGCCCCCCGACCCCCATATTTAAACATATTCCACCAGCCGCACCCCTCTCTACTTTAGGTGAATTAGCCGATCAGGCGGGCAGGGGGATTTATCAAAGAGGGGGTGTGGTGCACATTTCTCCGTGATGCCCATCCACAAGGCGGGCAAGAGCCTTGAAGCCTGCACAGGGCGGCACGAGGCGCTCTACAAACATCCACTTCAAGACAATGGCATTTAGATAGCACCCAATGCAGCAAAGGAACCTGGAATCCCTAAACTCTACCTGCCTGGGAATGCCGTCTCGACAGGCCAGAGCACCCCACAGCACCCGTCCCTCCCCCCACCTACCCACCTGGCCTGGGCACTTAGCTGTGGCACTGGGTAAGGGAGCACGCCATAGCTGGAGTGTCCCATTGCACTGGAGCTAGTAACGTCTTCCCATTACCTGGGTGTACAGGCGCCGTTCCGTGCCTCGGGGTTCCTGTTAGACAGCAGCAGGGGCTAATGCACTTTCCACAGTGAGTCTTTTTCGGGGTCGGCTCTGCAAATTTGCTCTGCTAGTCTAACCAGCAATTTGCACTAGTTCAGTGCCCTTGCTATGCTCCCTGTGCCACAGCCTGTCAGTGCTCTTAATGGTGGCTTAAAGTTGCACCTGATGGTGTCAGTTTATTGCTCATCCGTCTTTTGCAGCGGCAGAGTTCAATGCCATTTGCTGAATTCCTCGATCCTTTTTTGGGAACTGGTTTGTCAGCGACTCGGAAAGCAACAGATTTGTGTCCTTTGGCCCTTTGGGGGCTGCACGTTTCCTAAGTTTACCCCCAGGCGTAAAGTCCACATCAAAAAACGAATGGGATGTGACGTAGCCAGAAATTATCATATCAAGGTAAAATAATATACATTTCATTAAATTGGTTTTGCATAACCACCCAAATAGCACAGGACGAATGGCATTTGCCATTAGTAAAAGCAACACACACACAAAACCAAGAGAGGATATTTTCTTCTAATAGTGTTTTTGAAATCGTTAACATGTCCATGTTTTAAACTCCAAAAACCAATACAAATGTTTTCCCTGGTACTTGCAGGACCAAAATGGGACATTTCACCTTTAGTTGTTTCCTATTCTTCATCAGGTTACATTGTGCAGTGGTAAAGTGTCCGGACTACTCCGGTTTGATCCCCGAGTTTGGCTTAAATTCAAAGAGCACATTCAATGTTTCTCATTTTAGCTGGGGGAACTGAGTCCACCCTCTGAATAAAGTGGGGGGACTGCGTCCCCCGCGTGTACCCTCGACTTGAGCCCTGCTTACCCCGCCCTATTGAGTCTTCTGTGCTGATCCCTAGTGAACATTTGGGAGGCAGGCTTGTGGCACAGTGTATTTTTTTCAAGCCGCTCTGGGACTTTCAGAGGTCAGTATTCTACGCGCATTCCCTGTGGACTTATTCAGAACGCAGGGATCTGAGCTCCTACACCATTCTGTGAAATGGCCTGGTTGTCTGTGCATAGGGACTCCAGTAACATTACATCAATGGATGTGAATCCTAGCCAAGGAGAGGGAATCACCCCCATTCCCCGTGGAGACCCTGACCAATATCCTGGATGGTGGGCATGCCAACACTCTTGTCAGGAGAGAAGTAGGTGAGTGCAACAAGCTATACGCTTCCCCTCAGTCATGATACAGGCTGTCTCCACCCACGGCCAACGTGCGGGAACATGTGCTGGACGCCTTGGGCCCAGCCCCTGGCCTGGACCCTGGTTGGGCGAGCACCGTACTCCGAGGCATGCAGAGGGATGTGCCGGCCCCGGAGACCAGTATGAGAGGGTGAGTAGAGTCCATTAAGGAGGATGCCTCCCAAGTCATCATTTTCCCTTTCACAGGTGAGTGGGGGTGCTGCAGGGATGTTGGTCCCTGTCAATCCTCCTGCCTGATTGGTTTAGGCCGGTGTTGCTGGTCAGTGGTCCTCAGTGTTTGGTCTTGGTTGGTCTCCCATACTCGTTAGGTTTGGTTCACCACTTTCTCTGTGAGGCCAGAGAGCAGCTTGATGTGCATTTTTAAAACACGGTTAATTATAAGTCATGCCTAAAAAGGCTGCTTTAAAAGTATTAGAGCTACCATTTTCTTCCAACATCCTTACTATTGAGCTTTGTTTTAGGAGATTGACTTTATGCAAGTTACATACATTGAATGTTTTTGTCAATAATCAGAGGCATGGAGCTTAGCTTTGAATCGTGTGTTTGTTTGGCAATGGGTGGTTTTGAGAGCGGAGGACAGCCTGGTTGTTCGGTGTGCCTGTCACGACTTCCAAGTTCTTGGGGGAAAATGGCCTCCGGTTTATTCTTTCTTCAGATATTTTGTTTGGCAAGAAACAAGAGCACCTTTTGGCAGCATCCGTGTATGTGCGGGTGGGACAACAAAGCTTTAAGCATTGGCAAAGCCAACCGTATTGGTCTGTGTATAGGTATTAGATAGGCATTTGCCTAACACTGCTATTGTATGTTCAGGTACTTGCACTATTTTACAGCTGCTACCATTAATCGCCAGTTAATACCATCACAGCAGTGACTCGTAAATGATTATTCCATGCCTCCACTAAAGCCCAAACAATTGGCATTGCCAATGCTTGTTTTTCATGAGTGGTTGCTCCAAATGTAAGACTCCGAATGGATTCTAATTTAAAAATGACCACCTCATCACTTTTTGTTCCGCATTCATACATACGATATTTCTTCATGCGTTAATGGTGTTTTCCCAGCCATAATCAAGCAGACGCACTCTGAGTTCTGCAGTCATAGTAAATAGCTACAACGTGGAAGCTTACGAATTGCTGGGCTGGCAAAACCGCCCAAACAGGTTCATGGGACATTTGTTATTTATGTAACCAAACTTCATGAAAGTCACTGCTGTGCTTAACATGTGATGGAAGCAGCAAAATAGTGCGACACAGCATGGGCATATAAAGCAGTGTGCCTGGCAAATGCCTAACACTTATACATAAGCCAAAACTGTTGGCTTTCCCAGTGCCTGTTTTTAACAGGACTTTAGTGAAGGACACACATAGGGGCTGAAGGCAGACCTGTCCAAGACATTTTTATTACACCATTAGCGGGTTTACAGCTTCAATTAAGTCCTTAACTCTTGAAGGCTGAGAAAACACTGCAAAGTTTGATGGTAAGGCTTGAATAAAGGAAGCTGAAAGAATTCCCAGTACAGTGTTTTGCACGGGGAGGGGCCCCGGAGCCGTAGACCCTGTCACAGAACTGTATGCAAAGTTATGTTATTTTATGAGTTGTGTTGTAATGTAACAGACACATGAACCCTCCATAAGTAGCATTTTCTGTAAAATCGTGAATTGACGCGATTCACGGATGATGTAATAGGGTCACTTCTTTTTGGGTGTATGGGCCTATTTCTTGTCCCAGTCCGACCCTACCTACAGGGAACTCTGGAGATTTTCTGGTTGGCCTCTTTTGAGTGGGATGAATACAGAATTTCTTACAAATCGTTCAGTTCATGTTAATATGGGGCCACTTTGAAAAACATTTCCAGGGCCACTTTTGGTTCCCAGTCCAGCCCTGTCCTCATGGTCGTGTCCCTGTTCGGCTACTGTGGTTTCCATCTCATCGACCCTTCTTTCAATTGCCACTATTCCCTTGTTGAGGTCAGCGATGGACTTGGCTAGGTCAGTAGCGCACTTTTGTTGTTTTTTTTAAAATTTGTTTATTGGTTTAATAACATGAGGTAACAAAAAACCGATATCATTAGAGATTGGTCAAGCATATCAAGGTAATAACCACAACCCTACCCCACCCTCCCCCCACCCCCGAGACCACGGTTAGTTCACTGTTCCTCTCTAGTCTGTGCCCGGGTCCGGGCAACCCACTCCACTCAGCTCAATATCATCCACCTCAGGGTGGAGCAAGGGCACCATCAGGGCCACCCAACGGTGTAGTTCCTCGCTGGAATCTAGTCTTTGCACATGGATAGCCGTTTCCCACGCCGCGGTTTCAGCTGTAATCCACTTTGCATGGTCTCCCCACCATGGGGACATATGTGGACCTCTAGGGCTTTTCCACCCTATGGCAATACGTCTTTTGGCCGTTATGTATATAAGATCTGTGAGCTTGATTAGGGGTTTGTTCTTCCTGTTTCACCTATATCTGCCCAGGATACAGGCCGTAGGCTCGTCCACCTCAACTTAGATGTCTGCGCCAGCCACTCTGTCCTTCACTTGTGACCAGAACTCCCTAATCACTGGGCAGCCCCAAAATATGTGAGTCATTCCTGCCCTGGGCTCACTGCATTTGGGGCATAATTGGGTTCCAGCACCTGTGTATCTTGATATGGCTTCAGGTGTGAGGTACGCTCTATTGGTGATGTACAGCTGGATAAGCTGCAAGCGGGCGTTTCTGGAAACTTTCTTATGGTAGTGGGTAATAGCACCCAAATCTTTGTCTTCAAAAACAAGGCCCAGTTCAGTTTCCCACTTACTCCTGCATTTAAGGTCTCCCCTGGTCGTACCCCACAACAGGGCGTCGTAGAATCGTGAGGTTTCATGGCCCCCCTCAGTGGAGTTCAGTATCGTTTCAATGCATTCATTTTCCTCAGTCAGGTCAGCAGCGACCGGCCATCTCTTGTTCAAGGCCTGTACGACCACCCTGTGCACCAGGAACTGTCCTGCCGGAAGGCCTGTGGCCTCATAGAGTTCCGAGAAAGTTAAGATTTCCTGTTCTTGAATCAAGTCCCCAAGTGTGGCCACCCCGAGGGGCTCCCATTGTGTGCGTGTTTCAAGTTGCCCCCAAGAGTGATTAGCCATAAGTGCAGCAATGGGGATCTGTGGGGAGAACGGGTCCTCAGACCCAACCAGCTTGCAGGCCCTTTTCCATTGCCTGATCCCGAGCTTAGCGAAGTAAGGGCCGTGTCTCATAGCACCCTCCCCGGCCCACAGTATGTTTCTTAGTAACAACCGGGGAAGGGCCGGTTGGAGGAGGCGAGTGTCCGTCGTGCTCTCATCGGCCATCCATTGCGTGACATGTCTCAGCTGGCTAGCAAGTAAATAAAGCTCCAAATTGGGGATCTTCAGTCCGCCCCTTTCGTATGGTCTTTGGAGAGTCTCCAACACCACCCTGTGCCTACCTCCCTGCCAGAGGAAGCCCCTACAGAGTTGGTTGAGATCTTTGAAGAATAAGGGGGGGATGTTGAAGGGGACGTTAGTGAAATTATGTAGTAGGCGGGGAAGGGGGACCATTTTAAGGGGACCTGCCCTCCCGGCTTTTGAAAGCGGGAGCCAACCCCAGAATTCCATGGATTTTGTGAGAGAGTCTTTGGCCCTTACGGTATTAAGGATATGTTCTGTGCCGGTGTATGGTTATCCCCAAGTATTTGAAAGATGTTGCCTGCCATTCAGGATCTAGAGGGGGGAGGGATCTGTATTCATCACTGTAAAGCACTGCAAGGGGGTAAAGGCAAGATTTGCTCCTATTTATCTGGATCCCGGTGAGCTTGTGGAAGCAGTCCAGGGTTTCCAGGATGTAGGGTAGGAGGTGCTCAGGGTCTTGAAGGTACAAAAGGGTGTCGTCAGCATACATAGAGATGAGGTGGGTCACCCCATCTATCTTAATGCCTCCCTTCCCGTATTCCTGTCTCAGGTAGGCCGCCACTGGTTCCGCGGCAAGAATGTATAACATGGGGACAGAGGGCACCCCTGGCGGGTGCACCTGTGTAGGGACCATTTAGCGGAATAGGTTTTGTTGGTGCGTACTCTCCCGGTGGGCCTATCCCCATTTTGGCCATGGTGGCATATAACCAGTCCCACCTCACGGAATCAAAAGCTTTGGTGGCATCTAATGACGCCACCTCAAGTTTCTGCGGCATTCCCTCAGTACTGTAAATGACATGATGTAACCTGCGCAGGTTCTCAGTGATGGAACGCCCCGGGACGTATCCAGTTTGGTCTTGGTGGATCAACAGTGGGATTACTCTGCGCAGTCTATTCGCAAGCAGGGCAGTAAGGATCTTGCAGTCTACTTTTAGCATAGAGAGGGGCCTGTATGAACCACAAACTGCCCCGTCCCTCCCTAGTTTAAGTAAGGGTATAATCGCGGCCTCACTCATGGAGTCTGGGAGGGTACCACGCTCGAAGGCCTCATTAAAGACCTGGGCCAATATTGGGGCGAGTGTTTCCCCATAGGTTTTGTAAAATTCCCACGGGAGACCATCTAAACCCGGGGTTTTCCCAGCTGGTAGCGATCTAATTACCACCCTGACCTCGTCAGGGGTGATGGGCTCGTCAAGGGTCTCAGCGATTTGCAAGTCTAATTTAGGTAGGTCAATGACTTCAAGGGCGTCCTCGATCCTGGTGTCAGAGGGGGGGGCGGGGCGTCGGAGTACAGGCTACAGTAGAAGTCGGTAAAAACCAAATTGATTTCTTGTTGGGTATGCACGGCGGTGCCGTCGGGTGTGAGTATGTGGCAAATGGGTGGCCTGGGGTCTCCCTTTTATAGAGCCAAGCTAAGAGTTTCCCTGGCTTGTCTCCCAGAGCATGGATTCTCTGTGTGCGTGGCGTAGCTCAGTTTACCGAGGGATTCCCAATGAGTTAGGCAGGTTTGTCTAAGTTCGGCCATTTTTTGTTATTGGTCAGGGGATGGGTCAGCCCTGCCTTCGAGCATACTCCGGTCCCTCTCTGCGTGCTCTAGCAAGGATGTAATGGATCTCTGCGCACCCCCAACTGCTGCGATCATCTCGCCCCTCATGACCACCTTGTATGCTTCCCAAGTTGTGCTCAAGTATTTAACGCTATGCAAGTTATTTTGCCAATATTCCTCAGTACTATCTTTTATGCGTTCCTGGAATGCAGTATCAAGTAGGCCCTCAGCCTCCATGTGGGTACAGGGGGTTTAGGCGGGAACACCTCCCAGGTTACCAGTAGGGGAGAGTGATCAGACAGCACCCTAGGCAGGCAGCGCGCATCAACAAATATGGACTGTTGTGTTAGGCTGAGAAAAATATAGTCCAGCCTGGTGTATACGGCGTGAGGTAGGGAGTAGAAGGAATACTCGCGTTGCTCCGGGTGCTGGACCCTCCAAAGATCACTGAGTTGCAACTGTTGGATTAGTTTGGAAAGTATTTTGGCCGGAGGGGAGGGGCGATCGTGTTTATTATCTGATCTGTCCAGTAGAGGGTCAAGGGTACAGTTGTGGTCACCCCCCATATCATAATTCTGTCCATATACGGGCTGAGTCACGTATAAAGGGAATGGAAGAAGGCAGTCGTGTCATGGTTGGGTGCGTAAGTGCTGACCAGGCATACCTCTTTGCCCTCGATGGAGCCGCACACCACCACCATCCTACCCTCGTCTGTTTTAGTGCTAGTAAGTCTGAAAGGAACAGTGGGGGCAATCCAAATCAGAACCCCTCTGGCGTAAGAGGAGTAAGCCGAACCTATTAGGTTACCACTCCAAGTTTTGGCCAGGGCTTTCAGTTTCTTGGCAGTTAAGTGAGTCGCTTGCAGCATGGCGATTCCGACCTTGCATCTCTTCAGGTAGGTTTGGACACGCCGATGTTTAACAAAGCTGTTCAGGCCTCTGACGTTCCAAGTAACGACCCTTATTGTGTCAGCCATAGGCGTTGTGTGGTTTGTGTGTAACAGGTGGAGCTTGAGGTCTTGCTGGTGCTGCATTGCGTGTGAATGGTTCCCGTGGTCTCAGTATTTCCCAGTGTATGTCCCCAACTTGTGCATAAACTCCCCTCTTCCCACCCCCTTCTTAACTGTGAAATCCCCAAACATAGAACTGGCCCAGCGAGGTCACTCTCGTTATGACTGTCCCGTTTCTGCTCCGTCGGACCGTGCATTGGTCTCCAGGTGCCCTATGGGCGGGTATATATACCGAAAAGGAAGAAACTTTCCAGGGGTGGAGTGAACTTGGACTCCAGGTCTCCACATGGAGGATCCATTCAGCTTTGTAGAGGCTCAAAAATGTATAGTTCCCACCAAGATGACAGGAGGAGTGTTATCTCAGTCTCCGCTTCTTTCCCTCAATATCCGGGATCTGTAAACAGTCCATCCAGTCCCTGGCCTGAGCCGGAGTGTCGAACAGGTGCGCCTTATTGGTTTGCAGCAATTTAAGCCTAGAAGGATACAGGAGCATGTAACGCAGCCCGGCGGCTTTCAATCTGGCCTTCGTGTGTATGAACTGCGCTCTGTTCATTTGGACCTGAAAAGTGTAATCAGGGTAAATGGCAATTTTAGCAGAGTTCCGTTGGATTTGGCCACCTGCTCGGGAAAAGGCCAGAATAACTTCTCGATCCCTGTAGTTGAGAACTTTCGCTATCACTGGCCTGGGTGGGGCCCACGGTGGTGGTTTCTTAGCCAGGGATCTGTGGGCCCGCTCGATGGTGAAGCCTTGGGAGAGTTTTCCAGCTCCCACCTGCTGTAGCAAGAGGTTCTCTATGTAGTTAGTGGGGTTGGAGCCTTCGGAACCCTCTGGCAGCCCAAGGAGACGTATATGTCATGATGCCTACCTCCAAGGAGCAAGACAGGGCCCGGCACCCTCAGAGGCAGGCAACATGTATACTAGGGAAGTCCCAGCCACCCCAGATAGGGGCTCTTTGGACTCAGTCCTGGCGCCGTTGGCGTCAGGCTCATAAGGGATAACAGTCCTGGCACCATCGGCGCCAGGCTCATACAAGATATGGAAGGAATAGTGTTTGGTGCAAACTTACCTGGCAGACCATGCTGCATTTCCTTACCTGGCAGATCATTCTACAACTTCCAGATGAAAAAGGAACTACTTAACCTCACGGGTGTGGCTGGTGGCAGGATACATACCTTCAGTGGAAGGATACATACTTGGGACTACTTGAAAGGCTATTTAAGCCACGCCCAGACAGCAAACCACGCTTCGCGTTGTTCTGCTCATAGCAGCTGGGCGCTCACCGTGCCTGCTCCTGCTTCAGCCCTCGACCACGCCTGCCAGCATCCTGGAAACACCTAAGGATAGAAAAGGGAAGAAGAAACAGGTGAAAACAAACCTTACCTGTTAAAGCTGCATTCCAGATTCAGCGCGCCAACGTTCCTGCAAAAAGACATCATTTTAAATACTCACCGCGTCGCATACATCTCGGCGCACTTCTCTTACCTGCACGTGGCGCCTTCGGCTCTGCGACGCCCATCCGGATCTCCTGCAGCATTCCAGCACCTACGGGGAGACGAAGAGAAGAAAGCAAGGTGAGAAGGGGAAAATAACCAAGAAGCACTTACCTGCCAAGCTAATTCTTCTTACCTTCGGGTCGATGCCATTCCTTGGGCATTTCAGCACCCCGGCCCCTATGGGGAAAAAGCAAACATCACATTAGTGAATGCAAGAACCGTAGCAAACAAACTATTTAAAACTTACCTGCTTACAGGTCGGACTCAGCTTCTGCTTCGTGCCGGCTCCATTTCTTCTGCATTCTCGAACTCCGGCCCCTAAGGAAAAAGAGACAGGAAAAGACAGTAGTGGGCCTACACCAAAACTCAACTGAAATCAGGTTTTCGACGGAAACCGCCCTCAGCCCGGAGCCTTCCATTACCTGCAAAAGAGAAGAGGAACAGTTTAGACTCAAGCTTGCCATAAACATTTACGGTACTTACCGGAACAGACAAGCGAACTCGAACTTACTCCAGTGACGTAACTGGATCCCAACGCGCCCCTGCATCAGAAGCAGGATGGAGAGCTCGCCTTTTCAATCCCTAAGGTGAGTCTCCACAGGGAATTACAGAAGGGTTGCAAGGAGGGTGAGAAGGGGAACGGGAGATCTATACAAAACCCGCAGAGTTTTAACCCTTCCTTTTCGCTCACAGAAGGGTATTCATCCGAGCCAGACAAGCCAGATTTGGGAACCCAGCCCACTCCATCTTCAGGGTGCTGAACATCTCCTTCGAAGAGGCCACTGCCGTCCAGACCACGCCCGCGCCTCCGTGGGAACCTGGTGAGCGTTACAGTATATTGTTCCGGCGAGCCCTCCCTTCTGCCTCCTCGGCTCTGTCCTCCAAGTTTTTGACCCTTTGCTGAAGCTCATCGACGTCTCGAAGGAGGTGAGTTTTGGATTCTGTGTTTTCCCGGACTTGTTTCATGCGCCTCAGTTCTGCCGGCCAGGGAACGGACGTCCTGACGCAGGAGGCCCAGATCTGTGGCAACGGCGTCGATTTTGTTTTCCATCGTTGCCTGGAAAAGCTTGATGGCTTCAAGAATCTGGGTGTTACTAGGCTCTGTAGCCGCAGCTGCCGTGAGGTTCGGTTGAGCGACCGAGGCCGCCTTGTTTGTGCCCTCAGAATTTGGGGATTCGCTGGCTGCAAAGGTGTCCATTGTGGTCTGGCGCTGCTTGGGCCTGCTGTTTCTCCCGGACATATCGTTGGCGCAGGGCCTCACCACACCGAGAGTGCCGGGAGCGTAGGCGGGAGGCCGCCGGCTTCAGCAGCGGAAGTGTGTCTCTCGTTACCGCCGCAGGACCCACGAGGCAATGATATGAAGCTGCGGGGCAGCAGGCCAATTTCGGGAAGTGAAGGGTACCTCAGTTCCAGCGGGTGCGCTGTGCGCTGGACGGCCCTCCCAGTTGTCGGCTGTGGAGCGGGAGACGAGCCTGGGTGGTGGGTGAGCATGGGGACTCGCAGAGGAGTGGGCCTCATGGTCTGCCCGAATGTCAGGCTGCAGGCAGAGGCAGGTGTTTTCGCCCACACCTCCCCCTCAATGAAGGTTCATGCAGGCGGGGGGAAAAAGCAGCCGGGGTCTCAGCGCCTCAAGGAGGCAAGCCCAAGTTCTTGCGTTGCCGCCAGCGGCGAAGTCAGGCGCAGGGGGGCAGAGTAATGCGCGGCCACGGGTCCCACGAACCCAGCCGCCAATGAGTATGTCTGGGCTGGTCCTCCCCGCGCCCGCCTACCTCTGCGGCGCCGGCCGGCCGCTGCTCACGCCGGGGCCCCCCGCGACTATCCAGGGCACACCTCAGCCCAGTCGCGTGCCGGAGGCAGGGCGCTGTCCGGCAGGGGCGTCCGGGTCGGTCCTCTCAGTCGTTGAGCGCAGCTGTCCCGCTCCCTCCTCTAGGCCCGGCACAGGTTGGCAGCCCAGGATCCTCTTCCCCCACCGGCGGGCAGCGTCCTCGGTGGTGATAGTGCACTCCGGTCCTTCGAGGGATCAGGGTGCGGGAGCCGCCATTTTGGATCTGCTCATCAACACTTTTCGCACGCCGGGTAAAGGTGTTGGCTGTCACTTCTCCGCCTGGGAAACGGTTCGAAAGGTTGCTGAAGAGGGTTCCGGAGCACGTTAAAGTCACTTAAAACAGCTTATAATGGCACATCAGCACGGAGCTCTCAGACACGTCCGCTCTACATGGTAGTTGGCCACACCCCCCAGTTGCACTCTCCTTAATGTCCTTCAACTCCTGCAACATTGCTAGCAGGTCTGACCTGCGGATTGTCACAATCCCTATGGCTCCCGAGGGAGGGGAGTGAATCTGGGCTTGCGCTTGCAGTTGGTTCCGTTTCTGTCTCTCCACGGACTGCATCAGGGACTTCATATCTCCTGACTCGAGCCTTTGGACTTTCCGGCCTGCTTGGACATTTTGCCACTGGACTCTGCACTGCGCTTCGGAGCAGGCCCTTCTAATTTTCTTCTTGCCAGCGGTGATCCAGAACCTCTGGGGCCCACAGTACCCAACTGTGTGTAATTATGTGAGTGAATGTTGAGCTGCTTGTCTATAGGTCTGCCGTTTTTTTTAGGGGGGGGTTATAGTATCAGTCAACCCCGCTCCGAGTGTGCTTCGTTATTATTGTCTCATCTGAGATGATCTTACTCCATCACATGCAATCACTGTGCTGCGTGTCAACATCCCAGCCGTGAGTGGCTACCAGATCCCTCTGCACTCCGCAGCCCACTGACTGCGTAGGAATGACGTGAGGTGGCAGGATAATAGGATGAGATATAGTTTCTCACATCACTATAGCAGTTAATACCCAGGTTATGTTGTTCCACCTCAGCACACCCCTAATCTTTTACAGTGGTTCCGTGCAGCTAGCTGGGTGAATACCCCATGACAACGCCAAGATGTGAGAGTTGCCAGTTATCACCTTATGTCGCCAGTCCCGTGCAGTGCCCAGACCCCCAGAAGGGCAAAGTGGTGTTTATGGCACCGATCAGGTCCAATCCATAATTTAGGGTTTTAATTCAACTTTGGGGCGCTTCTGCTAAATTATGTGCCCCCACGTACCTCCTGCAGAGGTCTGGCAATGTCCTCGCGGGGTCCTGTGCAGCTTTCAGCACCTCCGTATCCGCCCCAGCCAGGGGGGGGGAGGGCAAGCAGCCAGGCGCCGCTCCCCCATGCCAAGCTCCGCATTGGCTCAACTTCCAGGCCGTCCACAGCCTCCTCCACTCCTCTCGTAAGCGTGCCGCAGGCTGGGACGCCTGCTCTCCCCGCTGCAAGTTGCCAGCAGAAGCGGGGGGGGGATGGGCAAGCGCCCCCCACGCCAACAGCGATTCTTGGGTCGGGCTGGCCCCCTGCAGGTTCCACTCTTATCGCCATCTCAGGGGTAGGGTGTCAGGCCCCAGGGATCCCTCCTCCCGCACCAGGGGGTGGCGAGCACCGGTTCAACCCCCACGCCGTCCGCAGCCTCCTCCGCTCCTTTTGTAGATGTGCCACCGGTTGTGCCGCCCGCCCCCTCGGTGCTTTCCCCGCCGCAAGTCACCAGCAGAAGCGGAGGGATGGGCGAGCGCACTCCACGCCAAAAGCAATTTCGAGGGGATTGGGTCCTACGTATTCCATATCTATGACAGTAATCACCACAGCTGTGCTGCTTCGGAAAATGTTTAGGCGTGTGCGTCCTGCGTCGATACGCCGCCCTCGTGGACCTCCTCCGACGGCTGACGTCACTGGATGTTATAAGAAGGACGCACAACGCCCGTAGCCTCAGTTCCGTTTTTTCCGCGAACGTGTTCGCTTAGGAAATCTCGGCGCGCCTCGACTCTTCGGAGTTTGTTGTTTCTCGGTTCTTCAAACCTGTTTGTTTTGTGAAGTTATTCTTCGTGAAGGATGTCTACCTAGTCTTCCACCCCGCGTCCGGGATTTAAGAAGTGCGGGGACTGTGGGTCCAAGATGACGGTTACAGACTCGCACAACGCCTGCCTCTGGTGCCTCGGGGAGGCCCATGACACGGATGACTGTCGACTGCCAGTCGCTCACGTCTATAGCCTTGCAGGAGCGCAAGAAGTTATCGGTAAGTAAGGTGTCTAAGCCATGGAAGTCGAGGTCTGCGGGGCTTTCGATGGACGAATCGAGAGGCGACTCTCTGCGTCGTCGTCGGCAGTCCAGTGGGTCCCGCCACTCCTCTGCCTCTTCGAGGCACTCCCGGAAGCACCGTCATCGGTCGCCTTCCCCGTCCTCTTCCGAGGACTCTGCCCGTCGGCGGGTCGCTTACCCTACCAAGCAGGCGACGCCAGAGGAATGGGCTTCCTTCGGGAAGAAAATGTTAGCGATTCTCGAATCGCAGGGCACCGGTCCATCCACGCCTCCGAGTGGGGTCGGTCGAGAGACACTGCTCGCACGCCTTTGGGCTCGGGTGGTTGGCACGATTCGCGGGAGAGGTCCCGCTCGGACAAGGGAATCGTTCTCGTCATGCCCGGTCCAGGTCCCGGTCCTCGACGCGCTAGAGACCGTGTGAACCTGTGATGTCTTCGAGGAAGACGTCGACGGCGCCGAGGTCGTCAACGGACTCTTTCGAGGCCCCGCCTCCGAAGAAGTAGTCGGCGCCAACGGCGCCCAGGCTGTCGAAGGACACGCTCGGGGCTCCGGCCTCGAGGCCTGTGTCGACGGCATCTACGCCGATTCACTCGATGCCCTCTACGCCTTTCGAGGCTGTGTCGACGGGGGTACCCCGAGGCTCGGTGGAACCCCCTAGAAAGGCTCTGGCTAAGGTCAAGCATGGCTTTGGTTCACATTCTGTGCCTTCTTACCGCCATCTTGAGTTTATTTCAGAGGTGGATGAGTGCTCTGAGGATGGCATGGTTCCTAATACGGTGCCAGACGAGATTCTCTCGGGACATAGCCAATTTGAGGACCTGAGGCAGTCCCTGCACGATGCTAGTGGGCTGGACAGCTCTCCGGAGGTGGAGTTTTGTAGGCCTGAGCCTGGCACTCATGCCGACTCCTCGTACCGGTGCCTTATGTCGAGGGTCACCGAGTACTTGGGATGGTCTGCTCCCCCGGGGGAGTTTCTTCAGGATGACCTTACAGATATCCTCCACCCTGGTCCACCAACTGACCCGGTACTGCCGTTTCATATGGCTCTACAGAGGAGGGTGGCGGCGGCTTAGACTGCTCCGGAGAGTCTCCGGCAGTGGGAAAGTCTTTGCCTCGAAAATACCACCCAGCCAGTAGCGACCCCTGCTACTTGTCCAAGCACCCCACTCCGGAGAGTTTGGTGGTGCAGGTGGCTACGACCCCGTCAAAGCAGGCGTCGTATCCTACCATACCTCCTGATAAGGACGACAAGCATTTTGACGGCTGGGCGAAGAAAGTCTTTTCTTCAGGGGGGTATGGCGCTTCAGGCAGCCAACTCCGTATATGCCTTGTCACGTTTCACGCACACTCTGTGGAACTGTTTCCTTAGTGGCTGAACATATTCCCAAAGAGGAAGAACGGGATGGTTTCCTTGCCATGGTTCAGGATGGCAAGGATGCCATGTGTGAGGCCGTTCAGTCGGGTTTGGACATGGCAGATTGCGTCAGCCGGTCCATGGCGGCGAGCACCGTGATACGCAGGTTTGCGTAGTTGCGGAAGTCGGGGTTTGCTCCTGATGTGCAGGCCCGGCTCCTCAACATGCCCTTTGACGGGGAACATCTTTTTGGCAGCAAGGCTGACGAGAGCCTTGAGAGGTTGCAGACCTCAAAAGCTGCAGCGAAGTCGTTGGGCGCTGCAGTTCGACAACCTTCGCCTTTTCGTCCTAGGAGACAGCAATGGAGGGGAGGTTCCTTTCATTATTACTCATCCTTTGGTAAAGCGAGAGGAGCTGCCAGTCAAAGGGGCCACCGTAGGAGTGCCAGAGGTGGAAAACAAGGTACTCGAGGTGCCAAGGCCGCTCGAGCTGTTGCCTCGTTGCCCTCAGGCAACGCCGCAGCCGCTTCAGCACAGTCATGAGGCCATTTCCCATGGTTCGCCGGTTGGGGGGGAAGGCTGGCGCAGCATCTTGCAGAGTGGCGTGCCATTACTTCAGATGTGTGGGTTCTGGAGATCATAACCCACGGCTACTGTCTTCCTTTCCGGCAGAGGCCTCAAGACAATCCACCGGGGAATCTCTCTTTGAAGAGTCCGGATCCGCTCCTTGCGCAGGAAATTCAATCCCTGCTGGAGAAAGGCGCCATAGAACTGGTGCCTGTAGCGGAGAGGAACAAGGGATGGTATTCCCCTTATTTTTTGATTTCCAAGAAAGACGGGGGATTGAGACCCATCATGGACTTGCGCGGTTTGAACAAATTCTTCAGGAAGGACAAGTTCAAGATGGTTACTCTCTCTCAAGTCGTCCAGGCCCTTCAACTTCAGGACTGGTTGGTGTCTCTCGACCTCAAGGACGCTTATTATCATGTGCCGATCCATCCAAAGCACAAGAAGTACCTGAGGTTTGCGGTTGGCGACTCGCACTTTCCGTTTCGGGTCCGGCCGTTCGGATTGACCTCCGCCCCGAGGGTCTTCACCAAGCTCATGGTAGTGATAGCAGCGCACCTCAGGAAAGGGGGGATTCACATCTACCCCTAACTGGACGATTGGTTGAACAGGGCGCGCTCTCCCGAGCAAGTCCTGGATCATCTGCCAGTCACCTGCCACTCCCTCCACAAGCTGGGCTTCTCCCTCAACTTAAAGTCCCATTTGACACCTACTGAGAGGCTCCAGTACATCGGAGCAGTGCTCGACACGTCCTTGGGGCAGTGTTTTCCTCACCAGGTGAGGGCTCATCACATTCAGCAGATGGTGCACAAGTTTTAACTTGCCCAGACTCTCCCAGCGTTCGAGTTCTTGAGACTGCTTGGCCTCATGGCATCCTGCATTCTTCTGGTGCCAGAGGCCAGGTTGCGGATGAGATCTTTGCAATGGGCACTCAAGCTCCAGTGGTCTCAGTCCTCCGGCAGGATGTCGGACCCTGTTCAGGTGCTGTCTTTGGTCGCCCAGGACCTTCTGTGGTGGGCCGACGAAGGCAATCTGATGAAGGGGGCTCCATTTTGGCTGCCCTGGCCAGCGGTGACGATCGTGACGGACGCATCCCTCACGGGATGGGGAGATCATGCCAACGAGTTGACAGTCAGCGGTTGTTGGTCTCTGTCGGAGTCCAGACTCCATATCAATCTGTTGGAGCTGCAGGCTAGCCCTGAAGGCTTTTCTGCCGACGGTGCGAGGAAAGAATGTCCTGATCCTGACGGACAACACGGTGGCCATGCACTACCTCAACAAAAAGGGGGGGGCAGGGTCACTTCCTCTGTGCAGGGAGGCTTCTGGGCAATCCAGCAGGAAGTTTTGATCTCGGCAGTTCATCTGGCCAGAGACGAAAACGAGACGGCGGACGCTCTGAGCAGGCAGAGCGCGATCTCTCACGAGTGGGAGTTGGCTCAGGAGATTCTCCTGGAGATCTTCGCCCTTTGGGGGACCCCTCAAGTGGATCTCTTCACCTCCAGTGTCAACCGGAAGTGCGAGAGGTTCTGCTTGCAGGAATTTCCTCCGAAAGGAGCCTTGGGAGACGCGTTTGTGGTGGAGTGGTCATTCCCACTGCTGTACGAGTTTCCTCCAGTCCCCGTCATTCCGCATGTGCTGCGGAGGTTCAGTTGCTGGATGATCCTCATTGCTCCAGTGTGGGCTCAGAGGACGTGGTACACGGACCTTCTCGACTTGTCCATCTGCCCTCCACGTCGTCTTCCCTACCGAGACATCTGCTCTCACGGGAGGGGGGGGGGGGTCAGGTTCTCCATCCAGAGGTCAGATCCCTCAACCTTCACGCTTGGTTTCTGAAAGGTTGAGATATAAGGATTGGGACCTCCCTGAAGACGTGATGGAGGTGTTGCTCTCGGCCAGACAGCCAGCAACAAAGTCCCTGTACCGTTGGCGCAAGTTCTGCGACTGGTGCAGGGTTAAGAAGGTGGATCCTTTTCATGTGATATTCCTGTAGTTCTGTCTTTTTTGCTTTCTTTGGCCCACAGGGGCCTGCAAGTGGGTACCGTTAAAGGTTACCTGGCGGCGCTGTCCATATTTAAGCGCTCGTCTGAAGTGTTCCTATTTTAAAATTCCTTTAATTTCTCAGTTTCTGAAAGGGCTCACTAATGTGTTCCCTCCGTCACATTTCCAGGTGCCCGGTTGGGATTTGAACCTTGTTCTGAAGTTTCTGATCGGTGCTCAGTTTGAGCCTTTGCATTCATGCCCTTTGAGACTGTTAACTCTTAAAACTGTATTTTTGGTTGCGGTCACTTCCGCTCGCAGAGTGAGTGCGTTACAGGCACTTTCAGTTAAGCCACCCTTCACTGTGTTTCATAAGGACAGGGTTGTCCTTAGAATTAGTCCTTCCTTTCTTCCGAAGGTGGTGTCGGAATTTCATTTAGGCCAGAAGGTTGTTCTTACAGCGTTTTATCCTCCTCCACATCCTGGTAAGGAAGAGGAGAGGCTCCATAGGCTTGATCCTAGGAGAGCGTTAAGCTTTTATATTTCACGCATGTCCCGGGTCAGAGTGGACGATCAACTCTTCATTGGTTACGCTGGAAAGCGTTTGGGACAAGCTGTGACGAAACAGACTGTCTCGCTGGATTATTCTGGCTATTTGAGTGTTACCGCTTGGCGGGTAAGGACCCACCGGTCGGCTTACGGGCCCATTCTACCAGGGGTATGGCTGCCTCTACTGCCCTACAGAGGGGTGTTCCTATTCGTAACATCTGTGATGCAGCCACCTGGGCTTCGGTACATACTTTTGTACGTCACTACTCCCTCGATTCCATTCGGGGGCAGGATCTGGCCTTTGGCAAGGCGGTCCTTTACTCTGAAATTTGATTGGGCATTCTAAATTTCTGTTTTCTAAATTCTTTTCCCACCTCCTTGCATTGGTACTGCTTTGGGAGTCTGTCATAGATATGGAATACGTTGGAGGACCCAATCCCCTCGAAGAACAAGTTACTCTCTTAACTGGTAACGTTCTTTCGATGGGATGGTCCGACGACGTATTCCATATCGTTCCCTCCCTACCTTCCCTGCTACAGAATTTCTTATGCGATTGCAGCTTACGTTTCTGCAAGGCTTTGTGTGGTCAGACTGGCAGAAGACTGGTGCCACACGTTCTGGGGAAAAAACTACAACTGAGGCTACGGGCATTGTGGACCTACTTATAACATCCAGTGACGTCAGCCGTCGGAGGAGGTCCTCGAGGGCGGCGTATCAACGTTATTGACGCAGGACACAAAGATTTTAAGAAGCAGCACATCAGTGGTGATTACTGTCATAGATATGGAATACGTTGTCGGACCATCCCATTGAAAGAACGTTACCAGGTAAGAGTAACTTGTTCTTTCGGGTCAGGCTGACCCCCCGCAGATTCTCCATCCGTATGGTGACGGTGAGCCACCCCTATTGCCACTTCCGGGATAAGGTGTCAAGCCCCCGGGACTCCGTATACATTGCGCCCGCCATCTTGGCAGGCCGCCGGCTCCTCGAGGCAATTGGTTTTCTCCTCAAAGGCCGGCTCCTCGGGGCTATATGTTGACCAAAGTTTTCCCTGCTGATTTGGGGACTCGCGAGGCAGCAAACCGGGGAATTTATTGCCTGTAAGGGGGTTTTAGGGTATCGGGCCGGGGAAGGAGTCCCAGAGCTCACCAAGGAGACATCCTTTGTTGTCCTCAGCTAGCCACGCCCCCCACCTGTTACCATGTTTAAATTAAGACTTACCTGTTCACTGTCGTATCCTGTGCGTCGCCGCCGGCCCGGACCACGCTCCTTTAGTGAAGTAACTGGAGGACGATACGGACCTGAGGACCGCGACCGTAGTCACAAACATTACGGTGAGCAGCACTCACTTAGCGCCAGCCAACCCTGGGTCTGAAGGGGAGGGGCAGATGGGAAGGTACTACGCTTAAACTTACCCTATACTTTCCTTTAGGTCACCCTAACCCCCAGAATGATACAGCCCCAAAGTCCCAAAACCACCCAGGTCCCTCCCAACCTCACGGTCCCCTGGGAGTTAATCCCCAGTCGACCAGTGGGGGAAGGAGTGGCTGTGGGCGTGCGTCAGGGTGAAGGCAGCCAGCCAGGGGGCTACACATCGGTACAGACCGGACCTGGCACTCCTGCAGGGCACCAGTGGTAAGCGTGACAAGTACATTTTGAAGCTAACCTCTGTCCAGACACATCAGTACCTTAGCCTCATCCACTGCCCACAGACAGACTTCTCTCTGAGCCGACAGTTCCTCTCTCTTAGTAACTGCCTCACTCTCACTCGTACCCTTAGCCTATCCAAACTTAACTATTGCAACATCCTGCTGATGGTTACCTCCAAAATCACAACTGCTTCAAAACAAGGCTCTCCGCTCTGCCCTTGGCCCGAAACACCGCTAACATATCTCGGCCTCCAGGCGTATGGTTCATTGGCTCCCCATCAAAGCTCGGGTGATTTTAAAAGCTTTCCGTGACTCACCACTTTGTGCACAGTGTGGCCCCTCAATACCTGAAAAATTCCATCTCCAAAACGGCCCATGGTCGTGCCCTAAGATACAACGCTAGCATTTCCCTGCATACTTCACCTGCTTTTTTCATTTTGAAGCGAAGAATGAGCTTCTGTGTAAAGGGACAATCCTTCTGGGACTACCGCCCACCATCGATCAGAAATGAGCAATCATTCCCTGCTTATAAAAACTTGTCAAGACATGGTTATTCGACGCTTGAGTAATTTGGTTCCTTTGGACGCTGGTCCATGCCTTTTCATGCTTGCCCTCCAACTGTAACTATTTTATGTATATGCACTGTAACCAATGCCCCAATAACTCTGGGTCAGGGCGTTTCAAAAATGTAATAAATAGAGGTGCTAACATTGAAGGCATCAACAAGGTCAAATACCCCTTCAAAAGGATGTGCAGGCATGGGCAAAGAAAGGCTGGACCAAGCATCACACGACTCGCTGACTAATAAGTCTGAACGCGAAGTATAGGCAGACTGAGGGAGACTCATTCTGCTGTCTGCGCACCCACATTTTTCAGTCCTATTGGCTGCGTCTATGTACTCTTAAGCCGCAGGTCCACCGCCTCAACCGCCACGATGTCCCTGTTACCAAAGGAAGACCGGACAATGGAGGCCTTTGGAAAGAAGTATACTTCAATGCAGAGCTACATCTTAGGCAGACAAATGCAGACACCATGCTGGCAGCCGCTAATCAGCGGCTATGGTGAGAAATCTGACTTTCTGCCAGAACTTCCTGTTCACAAACAAGCCACATTCAAATCGGGACTAGGGAAAGCCAAGATGGTGATGCAGGATATGACGCAAGCAGCTGTGGGCCATATATACACATTGGGTCGGGCCATCTGCATAGCCACAGAGATGAGGCGCCCAGCCTGGCTGAGGGCCACAAAGTTTAATACAGACATCCAAGAGAGAATTCTGGACCTCCCTTTTGAGGCTGTGGAGTTTTACCCATTCCTCGACACTCTGGGAGCTCACCTTCTTTTTGTTAAGCTTCTCATCTGTTGTTGGCTGCATTAGACAAGCTGCAGTCTAAAGCCTTTGGGCAAGTACAAAGCAGATCGGACAGAGGGAGAACATTTGATGGTTTCAGGATCACAGAGCATGCCAACCTGACAGACAGGTCGCCTAGTCTGCCTGGGCACAAGCAGCAGCAATCCTCTACAAAGGGATTATTCCAGTCCCACTCCCAAGCCCCAGCCTCAGATGGAAAAAACACAATATGGGGGTCCTCCGGCTTCACAGCTCCGCAATGGGGGGGTCAAGCTTGCCTCTCAAGTTCAGTTCAGGCATGGTCACTTTACAGACCCGTGGACCATTTCAGTGGTCTCGACATGTTTCGGTCTACCCCTCGCATTCTTTCAACCCCCTCTTACAGATTGGGAGTCCCACTCTACTAGCAAGGATCTCGGCTCTAGTGGCCAACCGCGCAGTGGAGGAGGTTCCTCCCTGAGAGGATCCAGCTTCTACTCAAGGGAATTCGCAAATTAAAAAAAAAGAAATTGAACCAGGTGGGCCTGAGAGTTGGCCTCAATCTGTCATTCCTCAACCTCCATCTACCACTTGAAAATTCAAGATGGCTATGCCAGCATTGATAGCTGAGTCTGTGTGGCAAATACTGGATATGCTCATGCGCTCCAAGGATGCTTATCTACACTTCCCAATATGGCAGCCTCATCAATATCTCATCAGATTCACAGTTATGGGACTGCGTTTCCAGTACAAAGTACTCCCGTTTGGGTTGAATTTGGCCCCTCGGGTCTTTACCAGACTAATGAATTCACTGGCCTGCATACTCTGGGCCGAAGGACACCATGTCAACCCATACCTGGACGACTGGCTAATCAGAGCGGTGTCACCAGGTGATGTGCAACTTGCAGCACAGTACAAGCTGGAATTCTAACTAGCGCAAGTCGCAACAGGCCCCCCCTCAGTCCTTAGTTTTTCTGGGCCTTCTGTGGTACACACAGGAGCAAAAGATTGTCTGTACTCCAGAAAGGATCAAAACCTTAAAGGCTTCCATTGGGCACTTCCTCGGCAGAACATCGACCGCATGGTGCTTTCAGCACTTGCTGGAGATCATGGCGGCTTGCCTCCTGGTAGTCCCCTTTACCAGGCTCAAGATGAGACTAAGTCAGTTGCATCTGGCTAGCTGCTGGAACCAAGAGAAGGACTTGCAGGCCGTTAGGATAATCATACCAGTGGATCTGTGCCTGGACCTTTTATGGTGGAGATCGGAAAACAACACTCATGCTTAGAGGGATGGGAGGTAGGGGGGATCCTAGGCAGCCACTCAGTTCACGGGCTGTGGTTGTGAATGGAGAGAGACCACCACATAAATGTTTAAGAGCCCAGGGCTATACAGCTAGCGTTGAGACCTTTTCTACCACTTGTCGGGACCAGGGAAGTCATTATTCAAACTGACAGTTCTACATATATGTATTACATTAACCAGCGAGGTCAGACCAGATCGCCTCCTCTGAGCAGGCTAAAAAGCCAGATATGGGAGTGGGACAAATCACTAAATTCATCAGACAGGTTTCCATTTTTCGGGGAACAACAATGTGGAAGCAGACAGACTAAGCAGACTGGGAGAGGACAACTACGCATGGAAGATATGCACCGGTCTTGTGTAGGCGCTTACAAGAACTCAGACTCCACATCAAATCCAGTGGTGAAGAGACATCTTATTGAACTGACAAGGCTGTATCCACCTGTTAAGCAGCTGCACCGGTCTGAGATTTAAATGTGGTGCTAAATGTACTCGTCCATAAGCCGGTCAAACCAATGGCTGACAGATATTAGGCTGGTAACCATCAAAAGGGTATTGCTGGTTGATCGCAGGCAGAGGTCTCTGATGCACGCAGAGTCAGTGAAAATACAGGTGCTCGTTGCGTCTGAACCATACACCACCTTCCACAAGGATGAGTTTGTGCTTTCGCACTCATCCAACATTTTTACCAAAGGTGTTCTCATTCCATTTGAACGAGGAGTTTTTGCTTCCAACGCTTTTCCACCAATCCGCAGTCACACGCAAAGGGTCCTGCACGGTCTGGATGTTAGAATTCTGAAGTTCTACCTGAAAAGGACAAAGGCGCTCAAAATCTGACGCTTTGTTCGTAGCCTTTGGAGGATCGGTGCTGGCCTATCAAACCTCAAAAGCTTCCGTAGCAAGATGGATGGTTGGCAGCTATCCAGGAAGCTTACAAAAGGCAGAACAAGGATTCTTCAGCAAATGCACATGCCCATTTAGTCCGGGCAAATGCTACCGCAATGGTGTTCCAAAGGCATATGCCTTGGCAGATCATCAGCATCTGCAAGTATTAGTATCTGTATAGCAGCGCAAGGCCGGATCCAGCTTTTGGCCAAGCACTGCTGAGGAATCGGTTTGCATAATGCTATAGGTCACCTCTCCTCCCTAAGGGCTAATCCGTTGTAATCGCCCATGAAGAATGGAGGAAAGGGGACAGAACGTAGGAGTAATTGGAAGTTAATCACTGTAGTGACTAACTTCTCCAGCATGGCCTATGACATGAATTCACGTGCTCATGAATATTTCCCTTAGTCTGGCTCGGAATCCTCGGTAAAAGAAAAATATTTCACTTTCACTTATAAACTATTTCTCCTCTAAACCAATCACTGTCTTCTGGGTCATACTGCCCCCATAATTTTTATTTCAAAGAAGCCCGTTTGCTCTATTTGTCATCTGCCGACACCAGGGACCTGTTGTCTGTGAAGCTTTGCATTCATCAAGGGTGAAGATCTATCGAAGATTGTACAAGGCCTCTTGGGCATACTTCGCGCCCACCAACCATGATGGAGTAGAAGGCGGCGGAGGTCCGTCTTCAGGCCCTGCACCAAATGTGGGCATCATAATGTGTTTGTGAAGGACAAGCACATGCAATGCCTCTACTGCCTGCACCAGGAAGTAATAGTGCGAGAGATGCCTCGGTTTTTCCAACAGCATAGTAGACTGGCGGCATGGCTTAATGCCAAGGCCTCTGACCCGTGCTCCGAGCTGGGTCATGCCTCATCCAGGACCGGCCGGTCCGAGGAGTGGTCTTCTAAGTCCTTTGAGGGCGCCTTGTCCATGGGGACCCAAGATGAGCCAAGAGCCGCTGCAAACCCGGTGGAATCGTTGCAGAAGTGGGTACCAAAGTGGATAGGGCGTGATCAGCCTCACCTTCCGCCTCCATTGCCAGCCTACCATCATGCTCCTCTTCAAAGAGGAAGTAATCAACCCCGGCTAAACTACGTGAGAAATCTGAGAAGCCGCGGAATGAGAAGAAAGCCGTGCAGCTTAAGCAGGCTCAAACGGCCCAGACAACGGCCTGGTCAGCGGCTCCATTGACTACTACTACCATGACAGCTACGGGCGCTGATCCTACAAGGGTAGCTCCCACAGCTCAGTGTCCCTGCCCCAAGTGCATCACCGCCGCAGTGACTTTGGCAAAGTCTGCAGGCATGCCAGATGGTGTGAAACCGGCACAGTCCCTGGTTCAAGACCCTAAGGGGGGGAAAAAAGGATGGGGGGACCCGAAACAGTCCTCCTAGGCTGTCGCCCAGACCATGGAGGTCTCCTCCATGGGCGATTAAGATCAAGAGTCCTTACATACGGTCTACAAGGACGTTGAAGAGGACGGCGCAGGGCCTAGTTTTCCTGTTGTCTTCTCAGCCGATGGACATTTCCTTGGATATTCTGTCTACTCTACACACCTTGGTGTCAGAGATCCAGATGAGGATGCCTCTGGATCCTGTACCTGTGGTCCCCCAGGAACCCAATCAGCCTCCAGTGAAGAAGCAGCGTCATCCGACGCCCCCATTTCAGCCTCCACCACGTCAGGTCGCTTCTCCACCAGCACACCCAGACACGACTCAAACCGATAAGTCTACGGCGATGGGTGAAGACTAAGACGTTGTCAAAGTGGACAGTAAATCGCCACATTTGGATGCTCCACATAGGGTGTCCCCACCAGACTAGGTGGGATGATTTCACTACATGATCGCCAGGGCCTCCGAGCTATTCCAGCTGGTGGCAAAGTAAACCAAGAAGGTGGGCTTCTTGTATGAAAGGCACGAGGCCAGGAGGAAGACTATCATGGCAGTGCCTTTTCTGGACGATGTTTGGGAGGATGTTCTGGCCCTCACGGCTCCAGCCAAACTGGATAGGCTGGAGAAGAAATATAGGGTGCCGAACTCTGCACCCAAGTGCCTGACGTCGCAGCCATTGCCGGATACGGTGTGATAGGCGGCTGTAAAAAAAAAAAAAAAAAACTGTTGAGTTACCCAGGGGAAAAGGTGATTTACATCGCAGCTTCTACTATCAGGGCGTCAAACATACTGGTAAGACGGGGAATTGTGGTACATGCTGCGACCGATCCTGGAGTTCCTCCGACTATGAGATGGAGGCCATCACTCTTCCAGGAAGGGGGAAGTTGCATCTGATCACGCCATCACAGTGGCATTAGACGCCGCAGACATGGGGTTCTGGCAAATGAGGAATGGTGTCTGCCTTTGTTGACAAGGTTGGATGAAAGCCAGTAAATTCCATCAGGAGGTCCAAGCAAAGGTGCTGGACATGCCCTTCGACGTGAATCTGTTAGGGAAGGCCGTCAACAAGTCCCTACATACCATCAAGACTGGTACGGAGATGGCCTGGTCCCTGCGCCCTCTCCAGCAGGGTCGCTAGTCTTTTCGCTCCTCCAGAGGAAAGTTAAGCTGGTCTTCAAAAGTGTTCTCCACGTCGTACCGACAGCCTTCCAGATCCTCAACGCAAGAAGCCTACAGAGGCCTACGGTAGCAGAGGACAGCGTCACAGTCGCCCACAGGGCAGGACGCAGCCACCGAAACAAGCCTGAACCGACCAGGACGTCAGGCCCCCACTCGTGCACCCCGGTTGGGGGGCTGGCTGACTAGGACTGTCGGCGAGTGGAGAAAAATCGCCACGGATGGGTGCTGGACACTAACCCAAGGACACACCCTGGAGTTCCAAAGCAGGTGTCCGCAGATCCCTCCAGTTCCCCGTCAGAAGCAGTACATCCCTTCGCTTCTGGAAGAGGTACGAGCCATGCTACAAAAAGGGGCGATAGAGCTAGTTCCCCAATGGCTGAGGCTCCGGTCTATTCCAAATACTTTTTGGTCAGACAGAAGACAGGGGGCTGGAAGCCCATGCTAGACCTATGATCTCTGAACAAATACATTAAGTCCCAAAAGTCCAGGATGGTCACGTTGCAGCATGTGCTCTGGCAACTGGAAAAAGACTTCCTGACGTAGTTTGACCTGGAGGGTGCCCATTTCCACGTCCACATTCACAAACATTGTAAATGTCTACGTTCCGTGGTGCAGGGCCAGCACTACCAGTACGTGACCCTACCTTTCGAATTAAAATCGGGCCAAGAGTGTTCACGAAATTCCTGGCACCAGTGGCGGCCCATCTACGTCTACAATGGGGTACACGTTTACCCTTACCTGGACTGGCTGAAATGCGCCCACTCGCGGTAACTAGCAGACTATTGATGGATCCGGGACGCTTCGTCAACTATCCAAAGTCCTGCTTAACGCCATTGCAGAACGCACGCTGTTCTTCTGCGCCAGACCCGATACAGTGGCTTGCCTGTCATTGCCCTCGGAGGACAGGATAGCAACCATTCAAGGATAGGTGCAACGGCTGTCATCGACGTACGGGCCATCAAGTCGTTACTGGGCATGATGTCGGCTTGCATCTACTGCGTCCATCTCTGTAGGTTGCAGATGCGGCCCTAGAGGAATTTCTGGACACCCGCTGGATACAGGTGTCCGGAAGCTTCTTGGACAAGGTATCTCTCAACAAAGAATGCCGTCTGGCGATAGGATAGTAGGGCGTCTGCTCAAACATCGACCAAGGCATGGAATTTCAATACCCCCATACCAGGAGACAGTCACCACGGGCGCCTCCCTGGAAAGTTGGGGAGCGCACACCAGACTTAAGCACGCCAGAGGCCTTTGGCTACTAGAGGAGAAGGATCTTCATAACATCCAAGTTGTTTCTACCGTCTCTGAAAGGTAACACAACGACCATGTTTTACATTGGTAAGCAGGGGGGCACTCTATCCCTGGTGCTCTCCAATGAAGCACAGGGATTGTGCCGCTGGGCTGTCGGACAGGGGATGTTTCTCGTCCCTCTCCTCTTGGCGGGAGCCAAGAACACCATCGCAGACTCCCTCAGCAGGGAACTGCACTCCAGCCATGATTGGGGGCTTCGTTGGGATCCGCTGGATCGCCTATTTGTCAAATGGGGGCAGCCCCATTTTGATCTGTTTGTGACGGCGGCAAACTACAAATGCCAGATGTTTGCCAGCATTTTCTAGTAGCCCTGGGCCACGTTTGCCTTCCCGTGGGGAGGGCTTGTTACCTTGCCAGCTACGAGTCAGCAACACACTCGCAGTGTCAATGCAAGATGATACACATAGCTGCGGCGTGGCTGAGGCAGATTTGGTATCGGGACCTTCAGTCTGTCGGCGTCACCTCCAGTCAAGCTGCCGGTGGTTTTGGATTTTCTGACCAGAGGTGCAATCCTTCATCACGACACAGGATCGCTCAACCTGAGGGTTTGGCTCCTACAGCCCTAGAGTTTGGAGGGTATGAGTTGCCGGTGGATTGCATGGAGGGCCTCGCCAAGGCCAGCACGTTGTCGACCTTTAAGTGCTACGTTCACAGTGGAAGTGTTTCGCTATGTGGTGCCGGTCACAGACCATTACCCCTCTGGGGTTCACAGCCCCACAGATCCTTCCATACATGCTATCCTTGGCCAATGTGGTGGGAAAAGGTTAGTCTTCTTTTCCACCCCTCTCTCAGTGGGATTCAGAAACACTGCAGCAAGACCTTGAAAAGCTCTTTGAGATTAGAGCATTAGAACATGTTCTGTGAGAGGGAGGGGTAGGGGTAGGGGGGAATTTGGCTTTTGCTCCAGATTGTTTTTTTGTCACAAAACAAACTTCGTGAATGTGTGTGGTCCTCCACATAACAGCCCTGCAGATGTCCAGCAGGGGCACACAAAGGAACAGACAACGTTGCAGTGATCGCGCTGGTGGAGTGGGCTCTCGGAATGCTAGGCAGTGGTCTGTTAGCCAACCAGTGACAGTGTGTGATGCAGCCGGAGAGCCACCTTGAAATGGAAGCCTTGGACAAAGCCTTCCCATGGTTAACAGGACCAAAGTTCACGAACAGCTCTGAAGTCTTCAGAAAACACTTTGTGTGTGCCACACAGAACTAAAGGGCACGAGCAACGTCCAGCGAGTGCAAGGCCCTTTCCGCCAGCGACTAAGGTTTCGGGAAAAAAACAGGTAACGCTAAAGGCTCTTTGAGGTGTAATTCCGACGGAACCGTCGGCATTAAAGAGGGGTGCGTACGCAACACCTCCCTCGATTCTTGGATAGTCTGGTAAGGTTGCTTGCAGGATATGGCCTGGATCTCGCATACCCTTCTGGCAGAGGTGATGGCCACAAGGAAAGCAGTTTTCCAGTAGAGAAACTGGATTGGTGCCTGATGCATAGGCTCAAAGGTGGCCCCCATGAGCCTCGTCGGAATCATGCGAGTTCCCACGCCGGGGTAGGAGCTTTCACCAGCGGGAAAGATTGGAAAGGTCCTTTTGAGAAACTCCTTGACAAGTCAGTGGGACCAAAGTGAAGATCTTCCTGGGGGCCCTGGTGTAGTGGGAGGTAGCGGGAGGTAGCTGCCAGATGCACCTTAATGGAGGCGTGCGCCAGTCCGGCCTTGGCCAAGGATAGCAGGTTCAAAAAACAGTTCTGGACCCCTCTGCCTCAACCTTCTCTCCCCCCAAAAGAAGTTCAAGATAGTAACCCCAGCAATGATTCAGAGCCCTTTGCAGCTGTGCTGATCTGGCCCCCTTTTCAGCGCTTCCTCTGTCCCCCAAGCACCCCCCATAAGAAGCCACCATTAACAATACAAGGTTTTGCCCACCATCCTCAGCTCAGCCCCCAATCGTCTAGTCAGCTGTCTAAATAGTTGTTGGTGAATCCCCTTCAGATAGTCAGGGTAGGCTCATTCGTTCCAGTCTATATTTAAACTTCTCCTGGACAATGTGTTTTTGCTGAGGATTTGTCAAGATCAAATCTACACTGATACCGACACAAACACTGGGATTTGTAGTTTTTTTTTTTAGAGACTCTCATTCAGTGAAGGTGTTACCAACACGGGGATGATAGGCAGATGTTTTAGCAAAAGTCAATCTTTTCTTGACTCAAATCTGGACTACGTCTTACTAGCCGCAACACTTACTGGGGGCTCCGGTACTGGTTGTGCCCCTCGGGAAGGCTGTATGTGCGCCGCATATAGCTTCTCCTGGCCGAACCAACTGAGACCCTTTGGACAAATTAATTCACATCTCCAATGGTTGCCGAAATCCCAGAATCTTGTGCTGGGAACTCCCTTTCAGGATCCTCCACTTCAACTTTTCTTTGGTTACGGACTCTCCTCTTTCAGGCTGGGTTGCCACCCCCGCAGAATTGCATATCCACAACATCTTGAATGCGCAAGACGCATAGGTCATATACATTATCTGGAACTGAAGGCGGTCTTAAAGCCTTTTTGTGTTTTTTACAAAGGACTCTTCACGCATGATTGTGACCATGTTTTATCTAAACAAGCGGGTGGGGGGGGGGAGAAGTCTGCAAATCTGTCTGGGAATAGTCACTGCAGAACAACCCTATTACATGCATCCCACCTTGCAGTTAAGGACGGTATCAGTGATTTAAATGAATAAAAAACAGAATAACTTTAATAAAGAAACAAAAACGAAAACATAGAATTTTTGTTTAAAATGTATATGGGGTGGCGTAAGGGTTTAAAACGGGTGTGAGGTTGAGGGGGGGTAAAAGCATATGGAAACGGGCTTTGAGGGGAACCCCAGAATAAAAAAAGAATCGATATTTTTAGTTATAAGCGCTTCGTTATTAAAGCATTCTGTCATTTAATTTGTTACCACATGTAACCGGTACGGCCAATGAGGAAGTTGATGCCATGAGTGGGGTGGGGCACACCAGTCACGAATGGCAGCTCGTTTTAGAGGTTCTGGGAGAAATGTTTGCAAACATCACAACCACCCAGATCAATCTCTTTGCTACGGAAATTAACAGCAAGTGTCATCTTTGCACTTGGAATGGGATTTGGAGAAATCCTGGGAGATGCGCTATTGTTCCCTTGGTATTAATGTCAAAGTACGCCTTTGAACCCTCCCTCTGAAGACCACGAAATTCCAGGTTCTCCTAAACTTGCTGTATTGTCTGAGGAGGCACGTTTTCCGACCTCAAGCATATGGCATCTGGACAAACTCTCCTCTTCCCATCCCTTATGGATCTCCTTCAGCAGGAGGGGGCAGGGGGAGTTTACCACCCCTCATCCCCTAACATCAATCACTTTCCTTGGTGCTTTGGCCCCCAAAGAACTGACAATTGGCCATCTTGCTTTATCTGGATGTTAGGCAGAAACCTGTGCAGTTCCCTTAGGGATCACTGCAAAAAGTTTAAGACTACAGGTGTTCGCAGTAAACCCAATTGGTAGCAGTCTGTACCACCCAGATTTACCTGGTAGCTGTGGCTGAGCAGTCAGACTTCTCTCAAGAAGAGTTAGGCAGTATATAGAGTATACACAATAGGGCTCAAAATACAGTAGTACAAGCAAACACTGACCAGAGCTTTGGTATTAAAGTATATAATTATTTATTTAAAACACACTTCTAAAAATACACTGGCACTAATATGTCAAGCAAGTTCAAACAGTCACTAGAAATGTATACACCTCCCTAATTCATTATCTGACAAGTCTAGGTTAATACACCACTTATTTAGCAAAACGGAGGTGAGCACGTAACCATAGATAAAAGGGAGAGAAAAAAGCAGAAATAGGAAAAACGCACAATACCAACACGTTTAAAGAACCACAGCAAGTCCAGAAAGGCAGGGTCTACTGTAGAGCAAAAAGTTCATAGGCCAGGCCCACTCTTGAAGAGAGCAAGGTGGAATGTTCCCAAGATCACACAGTGGAAATGCACTAAAAGTCTTTGCAGGAGAGTCAAAAAGAGGTTGGATCAAGTTAGAAAGGTAATGTTAACGGGTCCGAGGTCACCCCCAGGATAGAGAGTCAAGGATTTACGGGACACCTTGGACAGTCTGTTGCAAGGGAGACCAGGCGGGACACAGTACCTGAAATGGTGAGAAAGCTTCAGCGGGGGCAGTTGTTCCTGGCAGTGGGTGCAAGTCGGTGCTTCGTCCAGGGGAAGAGAAGATCTCGACGTGGAGGAAAGCTGGAGATCGTTGCACTGCCAGGGAAGAAACCAGCCGCAGAGTTTCCTGGTTAAAAGGTACTACCGTTTTATTCGCGGTAGTGGTGAAGCGTGGCTATCCGGTCGCCGGGGTGCTTGGCACAGGCGATTTTGACCACGAGACGATCCAGGAAGGCGAAAAAGGCGAACTGGTTGGTCCCACCAGCTCAAAGGGAAGAAGACTCTCCTGGAAGAAGATCTTCGAAGGGATTGTGTCCTCCGACGTATTCCTTATCTATGATATTTGTATCTCCAGCTTGCTGGCCTCGGAATTTTTTTTTTCCCAGTAGAGGGCGCTGTGCATCGACATCCGTCGAGTAGGTGTTCCTCGACAGCCACCGTATCAACGCCGTCATGCCTATAAATGGCCACGTGCAGCGTCGTTTGCTCAGTTCCGTTTTTCCGCGCTTCGTGTGCCTCGGAATATCGTTGCTCAGTTCTTCAGTTGAAATATATTTCATTATTCCTCGAATACCGACTCGTACTCGATGGCTTCCTCCTCCGACCCGACGACTCGGTCCTGCTTCAAAAAATGTCGAGACTGTGGGAAGAAAATGTCGTTGACGGATCCTCACAGGATCTGCTTGTGGTGTCGGAGTCGAGCACCAGTGTTCGGAGTGTGAGGAATGCTTGTCCATGATGGCGAAAGCCTTGAAGGAGCGTAAGGGGAAGCTCGAGAGAGGTAGATCAGTTAAAACTTCCTCGAAAGTTTCCGAGGTAGAGTCGAGACATTCGTCGTCTCACCGTCAAACACTCTCGTTCTAGGTCTCGAAGTGGCTCCCACCACTCGTTGACATCTAGACACTTGAAAAAGAGACGTAGAAGATCCCCTTCATCGTCATCTTCTAATTCCCCTGAAAAAGTACCTTGCCCCACAAAACACAGTTATCAGGCTGAGTGGGTGGAATTCAGAAATGATGCTAAGCGCCTTCGAGAAAGCGGCCTCGACCCCCTCGAAGACAGCTGAGGGTGATAACCCGGGTGAAAAGCCCAAAAAATTTAAACGCCGCGAGTCGAAGCACCCGGCGAAAGAGTCTACCCGAAAGCGCCACAGGCCATTGGGAAACAAAGTATCTTCGACGCCATCGTCGAAAGTCCCCTGGAAGCATAGATTGGCGCAATCTACGCCATTATCGAGGGGTTCTTCGACGCATCCGTCGATCGAGTCGACTCCGACATCGACGCTGATAAAAGAAAAACCCACGGCTACTCCACAGCCAACGGTTACACCGAGAGCCTCCGACACGACGTCGAGAACGTCGACATCCTCCAGCAGGATTCCGATCCTCTCGAGTTCTTCGAGGCCTCTTCAAGTTTTCTCAACGCCTTTGTCGGCGCCTTCGAGGATTTTTACATCAGCGTCGACGACATCGACCTTTTCAAGGCCACTGATGATGGCTCCCTCTGCTTTAGAGATGGGTTTTGTACCATTTCACAGGCCAGAGCATCCCCACTTAACTTCAATTTATGAAGAAAGGGAAGAATCTGATCAAGAAAGGCCTTTTGGGCTGCAGAGGACCACATCACCTGAACCAGAGACTTTTGACTCTGAGGAAAGAAGGTTGAAAGACCTTCAGGATGGGAAGCAAGTGGTTTAGACACTTCCCCTGAGGTGGAATTTGTCAAATTAGACCCAGGGGAACATGCTGAAACCCCTTATAGAACCCGAATGTCAAGAATCATAGAATTCATGGGTTGGTCTGCAACGTCACCTGTTTTTCAGCAGGATGACCTCACTGACATTTTGGATAAAGGTCCACAGGAGGATCCTGTGGTTCCATTTCACTCTGCCTTACAGAGAAAAATTTTAACTAACTGGGAAACTCCTGAAGTTATCCCTGCGGTTAACAAGAAGTTGTCAGCGAAATATAGGGTATCTGCTTCTGACCCTAAACACCCTCCTCCAGAGAGTCTGGTGGTCTAGGCTGCAACTTCATCAGGCAGTGCATCTGCATACCCCAATGCTCCACAGGATAGGGATGATAAAAAATATGATGCCATGGCTAAGAAAGTCTTCTCGGCCTGTAGCATGGCTTTAAAATCTATTAATGCGACTTGTACGCTCGCTAGGTTCAGCCACACTCTTTGGGAGTGTGCTTCATCAGCGGCTGACTGCCTCCAGGAAGGAGCAGAAAGGGACGCATTTTTAAATATCATCAGAGATGGTAAAGTTGCAATGTGCGAGTCCCTTCAAACTGGCATTGATTCTGCTGACAGTATCAGCAGGGCCATGACGGCAAGTACCACCATCCGCAGGCATGCGTGGTTGAGAAAGTCCGGCTTTGCTTCTGACGTACAGGCCAGACTTTTAAATATGCCCTTTGACGGCTCTTCCCTGTTTGGTAAAAAGGCGGATGACAGTTTGGAAAAACTGCAAACATCTAAAGCAGCAGCCAAGTCACTAGGAGCTGCAATCCGCCAAACTAATTTTCGTCCCTCAGGATCCTCTTGGAGAGGAAGGTCCTTTCGCTATTATTCCTCATATGGAAGAGGCAGAGGACGGCCGGCTCAAAGAGGCCAAGGAAAATGTACCCGTGGTGGACGGGGTAGAGGAAAGAAAGCCGCAGGAGCCGCTTTACCTTCGGCAACTGCATCAGACGCTCCCAAACCACTCTGAGGTCTCCCATCACAAGACACCTGTAGGGGGCAGTTTAACTCACCATCTGACGGAATGGCAGGCTATTACGTCAGATGCTTGGGCATTGGAGACAGTTGCCCAAGGTTACTGCCTGCCTTTTCTACGCATCCCTCAGAGCCATCCACCGGGGAACAGCTCTCTGAAAGTGCCGGATCCGCTCCTCTTGCAGGAAATTGAAGACCTGCTAGAGAAAGGTGCCATAGAACCGGTACCTGTAGCGGACAGGAACAAGGGCTGGTACTCCCCCCCCCCCTCCTACTTTCTCATACCAAAGAAAGACGGAGGACTGAGACCCATCCTGGACTTACGAGAATTGAACAAGTTCCTCAGGAAGGACAAGTTCAAGATGGTAACTCTCTCGGATCCTTCAGGCCCTCCAGCTTCAGCACTGGTTGGTATCTCTGGACCTTCAGGATGCATATTTCCATAATCCATCCCAAGCACAGGAAGTACCTGAGGTTCGCAATTGGCAACTCTCATTATCGTTTTCGAGTTCTGCCATTTGGGCAGACCTCCGCCCCGAGGGTCTTCACCAAGCTAATGTCGGTTGTGGCTGCAAGTCTGAGAGAAGGGATTCGCGTCTACCCCGTCGGAGGACACAATCCCTTCGAAGAACAAGTTACTCCTTACCTGGTAACGTTCTTTCGATGGGATGTTCCTCCGACGTATTCCTTATCGACCCCTCCCATCCATCCCCGCAGTAACTTTTCCCTTGTGGTTGCCGCTTACTCTCCTTCAATGGTAGTAACCATTCATGCAATAACTACCTTACTCTACAAAACGGAACTGAGCAACGGACGCTGCGCGTGGCCATTTATAGGCATGATGACGTCCTCTACTGGGGAAAAAAAAAATCCGAGGCAAGCAAGCTGGAGATACAAATATCATAGATAAGGAATACGTCGGAGGAACATCCCATTGAAAGAACGTTACCAGGTAAGGAGTAACTTGTTCTCTGTCGTCTGGAAAGTGGTGAGTTTCGTACAGCAGGGCTCCACCGGTGGTGTCGCCGTTGTAGATGTCTCAGCTTCTCCCCTCTTCTGATTCTTTAGGTCCTGTGGCGACTTCTGAAGTTCCAGTCCCCAAAGCCCTGCTTTTATGCAGCAAAACCCCCATTCATCAGCCTATCTGTCAATCAAACATGCTAAGTGGTGAGCCGGGCGGCTCACCACTGGGCCAATCGTACAAGAGTGCAACTTGAGTTGCCAAGGCAACTCAGTCCAGGGTGCCTACTCCTCCCTCCCACACATCATGGAAACCCAGACAGAGTGGCACCACTTTTGGAGGCTTCTGTGCAGAAGCCCACCAAAAGTGGAACAAAGGGCTCGACTTGGGTTGGAGTTACAGAGGCAAACACAAACGCCATTTTAAAACCGAGTCCTGGCAAAAAGACCCAACCGGGGAATAAATATTAAATAAATAACCCAGCGGTTTCTTTAACATTGCACCAAAAGAGTGGTGCGTTTAAAATGAATGGGAAAATCCCATAGGAAATATTCCGGTGCTGCCACCAGCCAGAAACTCGACAAGGGGGGGACTGGACAGTGCCCCCTTAAAAAACAGACCCAGGGGCAATCGAATTACCCCTACCAGTACTTCCACAATATGATGGTTTGTACTGGTTCTGTTCACAATTTAAGACTAGTAAAGTCAATGGTGACTTTACATGCCCTGGGAGACAGTAGTCAGTCCCAGGGTATGGAGTCTGTTTAGGGGTCACTATGACACCCCTGTGTTACTGCACTGAGGGTGCTGTGTAACACACACAGTAAAAACATATGAAGCCCTATAGAGTAAAAGACCCCATAGCCCATAAAACACATTACAAAGTCACAGGATATTCTCAAATCATGCCCAAGAGTGGGAGAAAGAGTCTCAGTCTTAGCAGGAGAAAAAAATAAACCCCAAAAATCCAGCAAAGCTGCTGGGGGACTCACTAGGTTTTGGAAATTAGCCTTAACAGAGAATTCTCCCTAACACTGGAGACAATATCTGGATCTTACCTGATTCCAGAAAGGGGTCACCTGAGCTTTGCATAGAGGAAAATGGCACAAGTGGCTTTTATTTTGATCTTGGTACTCTTACACACAGGATTCCTCTTCCATGACTAACATGGAGGCTCTTGCAGCTGACCTTTTGAACGACCAAAGGGTTATTGGACTTTACAACCTGGTCATAAAGCAACGCTTTGTGGTGCGGTTTCACCTCTTCCCACCTACATGTAGATCTATTCCAGCGTGTGATTTCAACAAAGTCCTGATGGTGTAACCCATAGCCCATTTGAACCTAAATGAAGGGCCGGCTACTCCATAATGGGCAACGGGGCGCCAACACACCCATTTTGGACAAACTGCAAAGCCAGCCCAGTGGAAACACTAAGCAACTCCATCAGCTGCAACAAGCGGCTAAGGAAGCACTCCTGGGCTGGCTTGAACTTTCAAAGGGAAATTTACGAGAAGTGTGTTAGGGAGAATTCTCTGTTTAGGTTGAATTTCCTAACCTAGTGAGTCCCCCAGAAGCTTTGTTGGATTTTTGGGGTTTATTTTTTTTCTCCTGCCAAGAGTGAGACTCTTTTACCCTCACTCTTGGACATGATTTGAGTGTATTCCTTTGACTCTAGATGTGTTTAATGGGCTATGTGGTCTTGTACTCCATAGGGCTTCATGTGTTTTTGTGATGCGTGTTACCCAGCACCCTCAGTGCAGTAACACAGGGGTGTCATAGTGACCCCCCAGTATAGACTCCATACCCTGGGACTGACTACTGTCTCCCAGGGCATGTAAAGTCACCATTGACTTTACTAGTCTTGAATTCTGAACAGAACCAGTACAAACCATCATATTGTGGACGTACTGGCTGGGGCAATTCGATTGCCCTGGGGTCTGTTAGTCGAGGGGGCACGTCTCCGTCCCCCCTGATCGGGTTTTGGCTGGTGGCAGTGGATACTACTGTTTATATTCAACCGCGAATATTTCTCTATGGGATTTTCCCATTGTTCGAGGCTACTATCTTTATTTATTTAATTACGATAGCCTCGAACATGCCACCGGTTTATTTAATTATTATTAATTCTCCGGTTGGTATTTTTGCCAAAATTCGGTTCTAAAATGGCGTTTGTGTTCTCTCCTGTGACTCCAACCCAAGTCGAGCCCTTTGTTCCACTTTTTTGGCGGGCTTCTCCACAGAAGCCCTCCAAAGTGGTGCCACTCTGTCTGGGGTACTTAGGAGGGGTGGAGGGGGATTTAGGCACCCTAGACTGAGTTGCCTAGGCAACTCAAGTCGCACTCCGTCCTGATTGGCCCAAGTGGTGAGCCGGCCGGCTCACCACTTAGCATGTTTGAGTGACAGCTACGCTGAGTGACTGGGGGTTTTCTGCATAAAAGCAGGGCTTTGGGGACTGGAACTTCAGAAGTCGCCACAAGACCTAAGAATCCGACGAGGGAAAAGCTGAGCCGACCTGCACAACGACACCACCGGTGGAGCCCTGCTGGACCGTCTCACCACTTTTCCCAACGACAGAGGAGATCTCCCGCCTGAGAGTCTTCTTCCTTTGACTGGTGGGGATAACCAGTTTCACTGTCTTTTCGCCTTCCCGACACAGTGACTCAGAAGAGAGGGCAAGACAGGGAATGTTATAGTGAACACAGAAGAATTCAGTCCTAAAATCTTCAGGGAGGCACAATAGACCTGCTCTAGCACTGATGTCCTAATCGCATCCCATGTAACGGTCCCTGAAAGTCCAATCTGCTTGACAGTACCTAAGCAGGTGTTTTTGACCCCCGAACCTTGAATTGTCAAGCTTGTTAGAAAAGCTAAAATGAAGCCTGAGCACTATGGCGAGAATGATTGTAGTTCAGTGGTGCAAAAAGGATTTTGACTAGAAGCAGCTAACCCACCATCAGAGAACCTGCTGCTACAACCCCTGTTGATGGTGGCTGGAAGAGTACTGCCACATGCCCCATTGTTCTGAGCCATGGCTCAGCTTGGAAAGTTCAGGACTCGATAAGGGCCACTTCTCTGACTAGGAACTCACAAGGGAATGTATCATAACATAACTTCAACTCAGAGCTTATGGGTGTTCTTGATGTGGCTCAATCAAGTCTGTCAAACGGAAAAAACCTGGCTCCTAAAAGAACATTAGATAAACATTCCCAGACTAACTTAACAGGCAAAAATGTTAAGTGTAGACAGAGGAGAGTTTGGGATGTACATGGCTAGGTGAGTGTGCACCCTCAAAATCACGAGAGGTAGCACCAGCACTGTTGGGCAGAATCCTGTGCAGTGCCCTTAGGGACCACTACACACAATTAAAACCACAAGTGGTAATACAAGTTCACCTTTGGTACAAGCCTGTACTGCTACGTTAAAGTGGTAGCAGTAGCGGAGCAGCCTGGTTTATCTCAAGAGTATATGAGCAGTAGCAGAGATAACACAAAGGGACCACAATTACTGTGACTCAAGCAAACACTGACTCAAGGTTTTAGGTAAAAAATAGAAGTACATTTATTTTTAAACCATTTGTAAAACAGAACACTTCTATTAATTCAAAACCACATGTAAAATATACTACAAACAACCAATTCTCCAGCATGGGGTCTGGCATGGATTCACATGCTCATGAATATTCCCCGTCGTCAGGCTGGGAATCCTCGGTAAAGAAAAAATCAGTTTGTTTCGTTTCTGAACTGTCTTTCTACTAATAACCAATCACTGCCCTCTACCTAAGCCCCTCTGGCAGCCATCTTCAGATTTTTACCGCACGTTCAAGTGTTGGGAGTCCTCGTGCTATGGCTCTCAAGCTTTTGCTGCGTTTCGTGCTTTTTCAAGGAGATTTTCTCATTTTTCAGTTAAATCGAGCCTCAAGCTCCACCGTTTCTTCTTCCGATCAACGGGGACCCGTTTCGGAATTTCCAACGCCCCTCAAGGGTGAAGTTTTCGTCGAGTGACGCTTCTTGGAGGATTCCAGAAGATCTGAGGCCTACCATGGACGCGGCCCAGGACAAGGGTAGCTCGACGCCCGGATCCAAGCTGTTCAGGAACTGCCTTGGATGCGGGTTACAGAATGTTTTCAAGCATTCGAGATGTCTCTACTGCCTTCATGAGGAGAAGACGCACGTGGAGAAGGACTGTGCGTTCTGCAAGAACCTATCGGAACGGACCATGAGGGATCGTCGTTCCTGCCTCTGGCTGGAGAAGGGCCCAGCAGGCGAGAAGAAGAAAAGGTCAGAGCGGTCTTCTAAGTCCTGTGAGGGTGCCCCGCGACGGGGGCCCCAACAGAAGGCTAAGCACTGCAAGTCCGCGGGCACCAGAAGCGCCGAAAGGTCAGCCTCTTCGGCTGCCAGGCAGGGCACACCTTCCCCGGCACCATCAACCACGAGCCAACGCTCTGGTTCGGGGAAGAGGAAATCCGAGAACCCGGGTAAGCTTCTGGAGAGGCCCCGGTCGATCTCGAAGGATTCAGCCAAGGGGGAGCGAGGCGGTGACCCACCCCCCAAGGCGAAGGCTTCAAGCAAACCCAAGGTGGTGAAGGCCTTGATTCACCCGGCTAAGGCCTCTATCGAGGGAGCCGCGGTGAACCTGGCGAAGCCTGTGGAGGCTACACCAGTGGAGGCGACCTCGGGGCCCAGAGTTTCCCTGCCAACGCGGAGGGAATCCTCTTTCCAGCCCATCGACAAGACCCCCGTGAAGACCCCGGTGGAAAAAGAGGGGGTGGCCATTACGGACACGGATTCAGCCTCTGAGAAGGAGCTGGTGGAGGCCGTGTAGAGCCTCAAAAAGAGGTTTGAGAAGGTACAATCCCACGGGAGAGATCCCAAAGAGGTGGTCGAACCCTGTGGAGGAGCGGCCGCCCTCCCGTCGCAGCCATTGCCCGAGCCTCAAGACAACTCGCCGGCCATTTTGATGGCGATCCAAACCTTATGCACGGAGATAAGGACGAGATTACCATGAACCCTGGCGGACGATCCCGAACCGAGCCCGTCGGGAAGCCCTCTGAACAAACGGAGGAGAGTTCATCCCACCCCCACCTGCCCTACATGCCCTCGCGGCCCGTGGAGCCTTCATCCCCCTCTCCGGATCCCAGGGATGACACGGCGACGGACACGACGACTGGGAAGGATGACGACGGTGGTGACGACGGGATGGACCTTCCATCACCACCCCCTCGGGCTTCCACGCCCGATGAAATTGGCTCCTTTCACGCCATGATCGCCAGGGTGTCCGAGCTCTTCCAGCTCTGCCCCGAGGAACAGAAGAAGGAAGGTTTCCTCTATCAACGGCGAGAGGCCAAGAGAAAGACGGTCCTCGCGGTACCGTTACTCGGCTATATCTGGGACGAGGGACTTGCGGTCCTGAAGAACCCGTCTACGACGCCTGCCAAGAGGGACCGGTACGAGAAGAAGTACCAGGTCCCCGACGCCGCCCCCTTGTGCCTCAGGGCTCAGCTGACGCCGGATTCCGTCGTCTCCGCGGCGGCCAAGAAGAAGGCGGCGGGGGCGACAGCTTCGATCTCGACTTCCCCACCTGACGGCGAGGGAAAGAAATTGAACGCCATGGGGCGACGGGTCATCTCGTCGGCGGCGACAATTAAAGCGGCCAACGCCTTAGCGATTGTGGCCCGTTATGACAGGGAGCTATGGTACAAGATGGCTCCCCTCCTGGACTTCCTACCAGATGACAAGAGGGCGGAGGCCCTAGAGATTTGCAGGAAGGTGAGGTGGTGTCGTACCACGCCATAACGGTGGCAACGGACATTGCCGACACCGGGTTTCGCCAGTTAGGCAACGGTGTTTGCCTTCGACGAGGCTGGCTCAAGGCGACAGACTTTCGTCAGGATGTGCAGACCAGGGTGTTGCGCATGCCGTTCGACAGCAACAACCTGTTTGGGAAAACGGTGGATGAGTCGCTGCAGGCCATCAAGGCTGACAAAGACGGCCCGAGCCCTGGGAGTCCTTCAGCAACAACGGCCCTTTCGGTGCGCCGGAGGCAGACAGAGGGCCTCCAAGGGATCAGGCGGTGGTTCCTCTAGGTACCGCCATGCGGCCCGCTCCTCGTCCCAGGGGGCCTACAGAGGTTGCGGCAAACAAGGAGGATCTCGTCGTCGCCAAGTAGGCCAAGGCCGCCTCCAAGCAAGATTGAACCGGCCGTAGCGTCGGGGCCCCCACCGAAGCACCCCGGTGGGAGGCCAGCTGGCGAAGTTTGTCAGCGTGTGGGAGTCCTTCTCCACTGACCGTTGGGTGCTGGATGCCCTGGCTCACTGGCACACTCTCGAATTCCAAAAGAAGTGTTCCCCGCATTCCTCCCGTGGCCAGGAAGGAAAATCGCGTCCCTCAACTGCTGTTGGAGGTAAAGGCGATGCTCAAGAAAGGTGCCATCGAGCTCATCCCCAAGAGGCTCCGGGGCTCCGGAGTATACTCGAGATACTTCCTCGTCAGAAAGAAGACAGGCCGTTGGCGCCCCATCCTGGTCCTACGTCGGTTGAACAAATACATCAAGGCACAGAAGTTCAGGATGGTCACTCTCCATCACGTGCTGGGGACAGCTGGAGGAGGGCGACTTCCTGTTGTCGGACTTTGAGGATGCTTACTTCCACATCCTAAAAGGGCACCGAAAGTTCCTCAGATTCGTAGTTCAAGGACGCCACTACCCATTCAGAGCTTTACCATTAGGATTGATGTCTGCACCCAGGGTGTTCACCAAGTGCCTAGCACCAGTGGCGGCGCGGCTGCGCCTGCAGGGGATCCACGTCTACCCCCATCTGGACGACTGGCTCATCCGTGTAAGGACAAGAGAACTCGCCGTCGAGCACACGGCGCAGACCGTTCGCTTTCTCACGGAGCTGGGTTTCTCCATCAACTACCCGAAATCCCATCTGGTTCCGTCGCAGGCGGCACTGTTTCTGGGAGAGAAGCTCGATACAGTGGAACGATTGGCGTCTCTGTCGGAGGAAAGGACGAAGGCGATCTTAGGCAAAGTGCAGCGCCTGCTAGCCACGGACGTAGCCAGGGTGAGATCCAACAAGTCCCTCCTCAGAATGATGTCCTCATGCATCTACCTAGTGTGCCTGTGCAGGCTACGGATGCGTCCTCTACAGGAGTTCCTCGACGCCTGCTGGATGCAAGCGGCGGGCAGCTTCGAAGACAAGATCCCACTCAACGAGGTTTTCCGTCGGGCGATTCAGTGGTGAGGCACACCTCACGGTGGGCACGGACTTCCAGACCCCGGCACATCAGGAGACGGTGACGACGGATGCATCCCTGGAGGGATGGGGTGCGCACACCGGAGATCTCCACGCAAGAGGCCTTTGGCTCCCGGAAGAGAGGGGTCTCCACATCAACATCCTGGAGCTCCGCGCCGTGTTCTGGGCGCTCAAGTCATTCCTCCCGTCCCTCAAGAGCAAGGTCGTGAGGATCTTCACTGACAACACCACCACAATGTTTTACATCCGGAAGCAGGGTGGCACCAGATCCCCAGCCCTATCCAAGGAGGCCCAGATCTGTGGCACTGGGCCATCGCCCAGGGGATGTTTCTGGTTCCCTTCCATCTGGCAGGAATAAAAAACACCATCGCCGACTCACTCGGCAGAGAGGGATGCGCCATTCTTCATCACGATCCGGAGTCGCTGAACTTGCAGGCCTGGATCCTGCAGCACTAGAGTTTGGAGGGTACGATATCCCGGCTGACTGCAGAGAGGTTCTTGCAAAGGCCAGGGTGTCCTCAACTCTCAAGTGCTACGGACATAAGTGGAAGAGGTTCTCTGTCTGGTGCCGTGTGCAGAAGATCAGCCCTCTACGGATTACGGCACCTCAAGTGCTACCATACCTACTGTCGCTGGCCAAAGCTGGACTAGCTCACGCTTCCATCAAGATACATCTGGCAGCGATCTCCCGATACACCAGAACTACAGGACAGCCGTGGGAGCTCAACGTGGTGCTGACCAGGCTCATGGGGCCTTCATTCGAGCCCTTGCGTTCGGCTCCGTTGAAGTTCCTTGTGGCCATCACCTCCGCACGACCTGTTGGAGAGATTCAGGCCCTAGACTGCAAGCCTCCATACTTGACTTTTCACGATACGAGGGTGGTGCTGAGGACGCACCCCTCTTTCATGCCCAAGGTGCCGTCGGACTTCCAACTTAACAAACCCTTGGTGTTGCCAGTTTTCTTTTCGTCGCCGGCCGAGAGGACTTTGCACTCGCTGGATGTAGCTAGAGCGCTTAAGTTCTACGTGTACCGAACAAAGAGTTTTCGGAAGACATCACAGCTGTTTGTGAACTTTGGACCTGTGAACCAAGGGAAGGCTCTCTCGAAGGCTTCCATTTCCAGATGGCTCTCCGGCTGCATCATGCACTGTCATCGGTTGGCCAACCGACCGTTGCCCGGCCATCCGAGAGCTCATTCAACCAGAGCGATCGCTGCTACTATGGCGTTCTTGTCTGGTGTGCCCCTGCTGGACATCTGCAGGTCTGCTACGTGGAGGTCGACTCACACCTTCACGAGATTCTACTGCGTCGACCGGGATTCTAGGGAGGAGTCCAGAGTTGGCCAAGCAGTGCTGCGCAACCTGTTCGCCTGAAGGTGGGCCTGGTGAGGAGGTAAGAGTTGCTTAATGTTGAGTTTATGTAATGCTTAATGTTGAGCCTTTTGCCAGCTCCCATGGTTGTGCATGTGTACTGCTATTTATTCTTATATTCATGAGCATGTGAATCCATGCCAGACCCCATGCTGGAGAAGGAACAAGTTACTTACCTGTAACTGTTCTCCAGCATGGGTCTGGCATGGATTCACATGCAAACCCTCCCTCCTTCCCCTCTGCGGCTCTTCACTTGGTCATACTGCCACTTTACGTGCTACCAAATCTGAAGATGGCTGCCAGAGGAGGGGCTTAGGTAGAGGGCAGTCATTGGCTGGGGGCAGTATGACCCAGAGACCAGTGATTGGTTATTAGTAGAAAGACAGTTCAGAAACGAAACTGAAACTGATTTTTTCTTTACCGAGGATTCCCAGCCTGACTGGGAATATTCATGAGCATGTGAATCCATGCCAGACCCAGGCTGGAGAAAAAAACAGTTACAGGTAAGTAACTTGTTCCTTCTCTTGGCACAGAATAGCTCAAGGTAAGTACCTTATGTTTTGATGGACCGGTGTTGTGAAACAAAAGACGTTACCGTAAACACGTATGCAATCACTTTTTGACAGCTCGGTCGTATTAAAGAAACTCGTATCCGCGGCAAGAAATGTTACCGGGGCAAAACACACTTAGCACCTGGGCTAACCAGAGAGAGTTTGGGGCAAAAATCATATGCAATACTTTTGTCAAGGCAGACAGTCGGAGAACACTCGCTGACAGAAATACAAAAGTCAATAGGCCGGAGCCAGTGTCATGTGGAACCGGGTTCCTTTTGTCGAGGATCACACCGTCAGACATTTCAAGATTCAACGTTGCCAGCAGTACTTGGATATTGTCAACAGAGGAAGCAAAAGTTATAAGAAGGAGGGCAAGCCTTGGAGGAGGAGAAAAGGGATTTATCCTAGTTCCTCAAGCAGAACACACTACCTTATTCAATGTAGAAGCTGGTGCCACATCAGTTGTTCCTGTTGGTTTCCTGCAGACCCACGGTTTCTGGAGCTTCGGCAAGAAGGACGACAATCTGGAGGGGTCTGCACCACACAGGGATGAACCCAGCAGCAGCGACGGTGAATAAAAGGTGTGCTCCTTTAAAACAGGAGAGGCTCTTCAGATGGCTATCCGGACCACTACAGCAGTGTGCAGCAATTTCGACCACAAAGAGGCTCCTCTGGCTGTGGAAGATGAGCTGGTTGACCCCACCAAGCTCAAGGGAAGAAGACTCCGGACTGGATCTTCTCTGGTCGTCGAAGGGTAGATAGCTCAGGACTACAGCAGGGCTTCACCAGGACGGGGTGGTTGCAGCAGCTGTCGTCTTCTCCGCTTCTCTTCGGTTCCTTGTAGTTCCAGAGGCGACTCTGACTTCTAGCTCAAGAGACCTGCCTTTTATGCGCAAAACCCCCATTCACACAGCCTGGCTGTCAATCGCGCAGCAGGGGGGGTTGTCCAGCCCGGACAGCCACCTCAGCCAATCATGGCAAAGCGTGACTTGGGTTTCCTAGGATACCCTGTGCAGTGGGTGACTACACCCCTCCCTCACATTCAGCCCACCTAGACACCCAGGCGCCTTGAGGAGGGCTTCTCTGCAGAAGCCCGCCAAAAGATGGTTAACAAAGAAGGCAAATTGACAAGGGGGGGTCCTGGGAGTTTCTTTGCCAGACATTAGTCCTGGTTATGAGAGACTTACCCAGAGTCTTTAGCTCACTATCTTTCACAGAGAAGAAATATCCCAAACATATCAGTCTTTGTCCTGCCCTGGGGCAGGCCAGCACCGAAATGCTAGGCAATTCTTCTCTGAACAAGAGTACCAACAGCATCCCCAGACACGTGTTTCGGTCTGGTTGGACCTCATCAGTAGGGAGGGGCTGTGTCTCTCTAAGAATAGTGAGCAAGGGGTCCACGTCTGGATTCCCCTAGTAACTTAGGGTGAGACCCAAAGTTACTTGAATATGCAAATTGACAAGGGGGGATCCTGGGAGTCTTAGAATCACTGGTCGGGATTATTCTGCTTATTAGGCAAAGGCTCTAGCCTTACATCAGTCATTGCTGTGTCAAGGACACATTTAAATTTTCAACAAAGCATGCATGTGCATGCCCATTTGAATGAGTCTTGTGGAGAAACTATGGGGGGGCTGGGGGGGGGCAGGCCCTTTAACAGTCCAGAGGGCTGGAGGCTGTTAAAGGCCATGTTCTCCCCCTCTCCGCCCTCCCCATAAAACACACTGCAGGGGTGAAAGCCATTCACACCCTGGGGTTTAACCAGGGTGCAAATGGTATTTTTTAGTCAGAAGATTGGTACTCAAGCGATGCCAATCTCTGGAGGGGGTGGAGGGCGCGGGTGGAAATGAAGATGGCCGTACCCCATTGGAAATAGGAGTGAAGTCCCTTTTCCATGTCTATGGTGGGAGGGTGCGCCGGGACTGGAGCACAAAGCTAGGCAGCAAGTGTATATTTTTGCCTGCTGTTCCAGCCACCTGATTGGCTACTCACACTTCCCTGGGTCTGAAAATATCATCTTGGGTTCATGTTTACCTGTGTATTGGATATTGAGGCCCAAAATAATGGGGCTGTCCAAATATCACCCGCTGGTACAGTAACTTGGAGGGACAAAGCAGCCAGTGTACCATGTCATGAATGTTTACTACTAATGCTATGTGTTTGCCAACATTTACTTGCAGATATTTCTTGAACTTTTAAAGAGATACATGGACTCAATTCACTGCATTCATGCCTTTGAATGTAAAATGCAATACACCCCTGAAATGCAGCAGTTTTAGCTTGTTAGAATGCTGTGTAATGTTAAAGTGTTTCATCAAACTAAGCGGTTATTAAAAGGTTATGGTTATATATTTTCTCATTTGAAAGGTGGTTCATCTGGAACAAGCAACAGTGGTCGCGCGCGGTCTGATCCAACGCATCAACATCGACATAGTGGTGGGCACTTCACTGCTGCTGTCCAAGCAATGGATTGTGAAACACACAGTCCAAAGGTAATTTCTATGGTTACTTAACCTATCAGATCAGTCTGTCAGCTGTCTCACATTCAGAATAAGGAATAAAATATTTTTTTATTTTGAAAGCAAGCGAAAGTAATATATTGGCAAATTAAATGTTTGTTTCTTAAAGTGCAATCTTGCACTTAAGAAAACAGTTTTCCTTGATACTTTGACACACTAAGATCTTTCAAACTCCAGATCTCTGCCTACTTTGTCAACTTAGATGGAACTTTTATAGGTAATGTGTTTAACAGGGCTCATGGGTTTTCCTGGCATGATATCCTGGAAAGGCAGGGAGATTGCCAGTTCAGATTGCAGCTTGCACTTCAACAGTGTCTGCATTGGAGCAAATTGAAAGTACCAATGTGTACACAATCAAACACTTGTACGAGCACGATGGAAATAAAATATCAATCAATCCATGTCGGCATCATGCTTTTCTTTTCTAATCCACAGTGTTGACAAGCCCATTGACCATTGCATGGCTTAGTAATTTGATAGTTGCTCTCATCCTCCAGTAGAGGGATCGTTGCTGTGAATACTTGCTATGGCACTATGCGCCACAAAGTGCAATTTTTACTGTGCAATATGTTTTGAAGTCTAAACTAAAAACATATAATTTCTTAGATGATGAAACTATGCTCAGAGTGGAAGAAATGTTGCATTTGATGCTTTGAAAGTGAGGTTTAAGTCTTGTGAGAGGTCATTTTGATGTTTTCTGAACTAGTAACAGGCATGTGGAGGAGGAAGGAGTGGTAGAAGTGATATCATTGTGTTACAGCTAAACATGCCTGTTCATCATGCAGCACCTAAACGCCCCCTCGTCCCTTATTACCGTCCCAGTTTAGTTTTTTATTCTCCATGTCCGCAGACTCCTCGTAATGTCTAGATGATGCTTTATGCAGGGTTTTTTGTTTTCATAATTGGCGGAGCGGGGCGATTCTCAAACCTTTAGTTAAAATAGCCATGCAGTAAAAGCATTTCATGTCATTGTTCATGTATTTGCTGCTTGGCCTTGTGTTGGAACCCGAAAGTAGTTACAAAATGAGTTGCAAAGTCTTTTTGGCCCCAACTCCATTTTCCAGCATTGGATCTTACATGGATTCACATGCTTATGAATATTCCCTGCCAGGCTAAAAATCCTCAGTTCTATTAAGGTAGTTTTGCTTTAAAGCCTAAAAAAACTGCTTGTCACTTATATAGCCCATTGCTGTCTCACTTTAGGCCATACAGCCCCACCCAATGACGTTGATCCTATTTAGCTCCATCCCTGGTGGCCATCTTCAAGTTTTTACTGCACATTTACGTGTTGGGAGTCCTCGTTCAACTAATTAAATATTTTTGTTAATTTCTTCACCTGCATGACTACTGCTAGCTGGGATCCGAAGAGGTGAAGATCTGGACCATCCAGTGATGATCTTCCGGAGAACTTCTTGGGAGACCTTCTCCACGTGGCGATGGAGGATGCTAGTAAGAAGTTTCTTTAGGCCCTGGCCAAGTGTGGGCTGAAAGCATTTATTGCCTGCATCCGGACCATCAGGTGGGCCGCTTCTCAATCTGCCCGGCGGTCTCCTTTAAAACCAGGAAGGACTGCCACCGGCGGTTGATCGCGTGGTGGGAGCAAGGTGAGTGGGCTACTGGGTCGGCCGCAGTCCTGCATCAGCCATGGTCAACAGAACTGTGCAAGAAACTCCCTTTTTCGAAGAGGTTGAGATCTCAAGAGGATATATCCCGGGAGACTAAACCGAAGAGGCGTCGTGGACATACATTGCACAGTTCGACTCGTCACCTAAGGCTCCATCTGGATCAGCGGTCGCAACAGCTCCTCCGTCCACGACAAAGAGCTTGTCCATAGCCCCATCCACCACAGTTGCACGGTCTACACCAACTACCACGACTGTCCCTACTAAATTATCTTCATTCAAGAAACACAATTTGATGACTGCCACACCATCGATTGGTCTCTTCCATGGGTGCAGTTCAACAGCTATCCTGTTGACGACCCGGAAGTCCGACACTTCTACCTCATCGAAGATTGCACCGTCCACGGTCCAGTCATCGACTACCTCCTCCTTGGTCACAACCATAGTCTCTACAGTGCCGCTGGCCCCTATGCCAATATTAGCAACATTGTCAACATCATCTCTGGCTCCAGGAGTGGCTTCTTTTCTGAAACTCTCAAACAATAAGCCTTTGTTCACCTTGGTGCATGTGACCACAGCAAAACCACCTGTCCAAGTGCTATAAGAGTAGCATGTCAAATGCGCCTATGGAGGCTGTATTCTCAAGCCAGGAGGAGATGGAAGATGACGTTGATCCCATTCTACCAGCACCTCATCTGCCACTATAGCCTCTAGCCCATCTGCTACAGCCCCAGTGCATCCTGCACCCAGGGACTTGCCTCCAGCCCCTGGACCATCTGCTCCAGCCCCAGTGCATCCTGCACCCAGGGGCTTGTTGCAGGACATTTTATCGACTTTACAATCTCTGGTAACAGAGTTACAGCAACATCTACCCCCACCGGCCTCTTGAGGTATGCCTAGGGTGAGTCCCACATGGTCTCCTGAGGGGTTACCTCCGTCTCGGTCTCCACAACCAGCTCAGGATTTCCTATACTCAGTGCTGCCCTTACGGACATCGATGCAGTTCCAAATACAAACACATCCCAAGGTACCCATACAGCTGATAAGTTTGTCCTGGTTCCAGCAGATGGAGAGAACCCTGATGCCGATCTGCCCTCCATAAGCTCACCTCCGGATGAAATGGGGTCATTCTAAGCTCTATCAATGCGCGCTGTGCAGCTCTTCAACCTCGTCCCTGAAGAACAGAAGGAGGAGGGTTTCCTGTTTCAGAATAGGGGGACCTACAGGAAATCAGTGATGGTTATACCTCTGCTCGATGACATATGGGAGGATGGTCTCCTGGTCATGCGGAACTAGTTGTCAGTTCCACCAAAAAGACTGGAGACTAAATATAGAGTTCCTGAGCGTGCGCCCCAGTGTTATTTCTCCCAGCCATCCCCTGACTCTGTAGTTTTGGCTACAGCCAGGAAGAGGTCAGCTAACCCTTAATTTCATTTCTTGGTTCCACCGGATAAGGATGGAAATCAGCTGGATGCTTTCGGAAAGAGGATTGTTGTCATAGGGGCTAGCACTATCAAAGCTGCAATTTCGTTAACCATTCTTTCCCAATATGATTGGGAACTATGGTTTAAGGATGGACCCCAGAAAAGAGGGGGGGAAGCTTTAGCTTTGCTGTACGTGGGTGAGAGTGCATTGGATCACACAATTGCAGTAGGTCTGGATGTCATGGGGCTGTCCTACAGTGTGAGGCGTGGTTGAGGGTCACCAACTTCTTGGTAGGGCTTATACAGAGAGCGGCTGTGTGGCCAGGTTTGTTACCTGGTCTTCTGCATATTTTTGTGGTCACCAACTTCTTCCCAAATGTGCAATCTAAGGTCATCGACATGCCTTTTGACTGCCTCGACATCTTTGTCAAGAATGTTAACAAGACCCTTCAGGCAATAAAGACGGACACTGCCCACTCCCTACGAACTCTGCAGCGGAGGAGGCAGTCCTTTCGTTCTGGGATGGGGAGATGCTCCCGGTCTTCCTGGGCGTATCTGATGTCCTATTGTCAACCTTCTTGTTCCTCCTCGCTTGAGGTCTACCAAGGAAGGGCGCACGCGCACTGGGGCATTCAAAGGCAGCGCAGATCCTCCACCCAACCACAAGCTCTAAAGCAAGCCTGACTATTATCTGATTCTGGGCCCCCACTTCAGCACCCCAGTGGGAGACTGGTTGTGTCATTTAGTAGACTAATGGAGAAACCTCAGCAGCGACAAGTGGATGCTCAGTATCGTGCAAAGGGGGCACAACCTCGATTTAGCTGGACAAATGCCCTTTCATTTCTCCAATGCGCAAAAGAGAACTAAATCTGTCGCTCCTCCTGGAGCCGGTTCGGTCCCTGCTCCGAAAGGGGGCTATAGAATCTGTTGCACTGCACCTCCAGGGCTCTAGAGTGTACTCCAGTTACTTCCTGGTCAGAAATAAGTCTGGTGGGCGATACCTATTCTAAATCTCAGGTAGCTCAACAAGTTTCTTCGCTCACAAAAAGTCTGTATGCTCATGTGACAGCAGGTTCTTGAGCAACCAGAGCAAGAGTATTTTCTTGCATCTGTAGCTCTGGAAGACGCATACTTGCATATTCCCATCCATCAGAAGCGCACACATTTTCTAAGCTGCCTAGTGCAGGGGAGGCACTGCCAGTTCAAGGCTCTACCCTTGGGACTAACTTCTTCTCCAATGGTGTTCACTAAGTGCCTCGCTCCAGTGGGCGCTCATAGTGCATCACACAGCTATACAGGTCTACCCTGATCTGGACAACCGGTAGATCCGGTCGCAGTGTCACCAGATGAGCCTGCCGTATACGGAAGACCGCATTGATGTCTCGCATGTCTGGGATTTTCCGTAAACGTTGCCAAGTCTTTATCGCCGTCTCAGAACGCGCTCTTCCTGGGTTCTGAACTGGACACCTTACAATGCCTTGCTACTCCATCGGAGGACCGAATCAAGGCCTTGATCCACAAGCTTCAATAGCTGCCTGCTCTCAAGGTTACGACTGTTCGCTCGATCAAGTCTTTGCAAGGGATGATGTCTGCAGATCTCTGGTGCCTCATTGCAGGCTATGCATGAGGCCACTCCCAAGAGTTCCTGGATGCCAGATAGAAGCTGGTATCTTGCTCTTGGAACAACAATATCACATCCAACTCGCAGTTTCAGCGATCACTGCCTTGGTGGAAGCATCAGCAGCACCGAATGCATGGTGCCCCCTTTCGATCTCTGACTCAACCGACTGTCGCAACAGACTCGTCCCTGGAAGTGTGGGGGGGGGGAGGACACACAGGAAAACTCCTCGCCAGAGGTCTCTGGTTTCTGGAGGACAAGTTACTTCACATCAGTGTGTTAGAGCTCAGACAGCATGACCACCATACCACCATGTTCTAAATCGGGACTGGGTGGGGGGTGGTGCGGGGGCGGCCTTCTCTCCTACCCTCTCCAAGGAAGCTCAAGCGCAGTGGCACTAGGTCATATGTCGGGATGTTCCTCATTCAACTTAACCTGGCTTGGTTCCACAACACCACTGCAGATTCCCGCTGCAGGGCAGGGAGCTGCGATCCTGCCACGAGTGGGAGCTCGATCAGGATCAAATTCATCGACTAGTCTTAAGATGGGGCTGATCGATTTTGTTCGCCTCCGCGGCCAGCTCCAAGTGCAGTCAGTTTGCCTGCAGTTTTCCTCAAACCAGGAGTCTAGGGGACGCTTTCTCCATCCCTTGCGAGGGTATGTTACTTTAGGCGTTCTCACTGATCCCTCTTCTACGATTACTGAATGCACTGAAACTGAGCTGGTGCAGGTTGATTGCCACGGCGTGGCCACATCAAATCCGATACCCCGACCTATTGCACCCGTCAGTGGTACTGTCTATCAAGCTTCTTCCTCTTTCAGACCTATCAAGGGAAGAAGCCATCCTGCATCACGACCCAGCGTCCCTGAAATTGAGGTCCTTGCTCCTGCAACCTTGGAATTTGGACACTTTCAGTTACCGTTGGAATGCCGTGAGATTCTGGCCAAGGCTAGAGCTCTGTCGACTTTCCTGCTACAGGCAGAAGTGGAAAAGGTTTTGCATGTGGTGTCAATCTCAACGACTCGACTCTCATTGTATCAAGCCTAACGAGATCCTGGCGTATCTTCAGTCATTGTCAAAAGTAGGCCTAGCACACGCTTCAATAAAGGGACGATCTCCTGATGTAATCGGGCAGCTGGCAAGCCTTCACTTTAATCGCATATGCTTGTTAGAGTTCAAAGGACCTTTCAGGACTTTTCCACCAGTAAAAGTGCCTGCTCCAGCTTGGGAGCTCAATTTGGTTCTCTCCAAGATAATTGGCCCTCCGTTTGAGCCTTTAGAATTTCTCTGGTACCTATTACATCTGCCAGACTTGTTGGGTAATTGCAGGCTCTCTTGCAAACCACCATATTTGACTTACTCATACAGCCCATCCCCCTTCCTCCATCCTTGTGGGCGTTCCCCAACATGAGGATGGTACCGGATCCTTTTGAAGTGATAAATTGAGCTTAAATTTAGTATAGCGTGCAGGGGCGCGGCTTTGGTTGTAGACACGCCCTGCCCTCAGCGTCTCGTCTCAGTGACTTACTCTTGCGTCCTGTCCCCTTTCCTCCATGCTGCATGGGTGTCCCTTCCAAGGGACAGGAGACGGAATCTTTTTCACCAGAAAAAAACCTTCTTCCCCATTAAATTTAGAGTCGCTGGGGGTGCAGCCCAGGGAGCATGCGCTGCCCTGACTCCGCCCTCCAGCGCCACATCCCAGTCCTCTTTTCTGCGCTGACGGGAACGGGCCGAATTCACCAGTGCTCCTGTGTTTGGCTTCGGCCATGTAATTCCACGCGCGGATACCTCTTTTGTCTTTTTTGATTTTTTATCATTCAGGTACTCGGTCCTCAGGCACCACGCTCCTCCCTGGTGCATGTCGACTTCCACAGGGTTCAGCAGGTGTACATCCTGCAACGGGCTCTTCCCAACTTCAGACCCCCACGCCCTCTGCCTATGTTGCCTTTGCCCAGACCACGATTGGCAAGCTTGTTCAGCATGCGGCTCGCTGTCTCTGAAAGCGCTTAAGAACAGACTAGCCAGGTGGAGGGAGCTCTTCCAGATGTCTCCTCCAGAGGACCTCAAGAACTTCGTGAAACACTGAGCCAGGCCCAAGGAGGGGCCGCTATTTTCCATTGCACTCCGCAAAGGAGACTCCTTGCCAAGGACTCTCCCGCGTGGGAGCGACCGTTCAGGTCCTTGTACCGGCACGTGCACCGAGCTGAGGGATCCTCTGATACTCCAGAGGGCAGTGTTGAGGGACCGGAAGGTTCTTGTACTGGATCGTCCTCAGAGGGGCTCTGCCCTTGTAGCAGCCTCATGGCCGAGGGGCTATGCCCTAGTACCAGCATGCTGCTGAGGGGTGCCTAAACGCAGCTCTACCAGCTGCCGGGTTGAGGGTGTCGCACTTACCGGGCCTAGGACCGAGGAGTAGGGTAGGCCTTGTGATCCACATACAAGTGTCATGGAGGAGGCTGGGCCCAGCGAGCTAGGCAACACGTTGCAGGCATGTGGCAGGCAGCTCGACAAGATGGCCGCCGCGCCAGACAGAGGCACCCGTCCGCCATTCCAGGAGTTCGCCGAAGACAGAGTGTCAAGGTGGGACTGGCCTCAACCAGGTACGTGGCCTACAGCCTATCCTTCTTATGCTCAGGGTATCTTTCCACTGCGTCCATGCGGGATGGGTATACAGCGGTTCCAACATCCCCCACCTACCCCGTCGGTACCCCCTACCACCTCTCAGGCCAGTGAAGAGGGGTTCTGCGAGAGGTTCCTCTGGCTCATGAAGTCACCTCGGATGGCAGTTATCCTCAAGGACTCCATCAGCGCAGTCCTCCCGACTATGCTAGCGGTACCCCAAGCGCCTCCACCGGCCTCTGCTGCCTCCTCAGCCTCCGGCCGCGGTACCTGTGCCCCAGCTACTCCTCCACCTCTGCAGAATCTTCCTGATCCGCAGGACACGGACGATGAGGAGGATCCGGACACGCCATCCTCAGCCAGTGCCTTCCCCTAACATCTTGCTGGGCTGGCGGAATACCTGGTCCTCCCCCAGCTTGAGGTCGAGCAGCCGGCAGAAGGCGTTCTGGCTGAAGTCCTCACGCAATGCCCCTCTGCAGACCGATGTAGTCTCCCTGGCCAAGAAGGGTTGTCTTAAGCCCCACTTGGCCCAGCCGGTCAGTCGACGCCTGGACACCAAGTAAAGGCAGATGGAGGGGGATGCACTCTTGCTCTCGGCCCATCCTCAGCCACACTCCTCGGTGATCGCTGCAGCATCACTATACTCCAAGCCTCAGGCGTCCTCAGCCGCCTCCTCTGCGGGTCTACTAGGCAAGGATGAGAAGATCTTGGAGGCGTACGGAAAAACTCTATTCAAACGCGTCCTTGCACCTTCATCAAGCCGATGCCATGCTGGCTGCCGCCAACCAGAAGTTATGGCGGGAAATTGCGGTCTTCCTCCCGGAACTACCTGTGCAGAGCCAATTACTTTTTAATTCTGGGCTGGCAGAGGCCAAGCTGGTGGTGCATGACCTCATGGAATCCACTGTGGCCCATATCGACACCTCTGGCTGTGCCATCTGTATCGCCATGGACATGAGAAGGACAGCCTGGCTCCAGGCAACGAAATTCAACCCAGACGTCCAGGAGCGCAAATCAAATCTACCGCTTGAGTGGGGTGGGGGGGGTGCCCTCTTCCACTCCTCCACGGACGAAGAGCTGGACAAGAAGAAAAACAGCTCACAAACGGCTAAGTCTTCATCCATCTTGACAAATACCACACCCAAGTCGTACACCCAGTCACAGCAGTGTGCCGACGGGGCGTTTGTATGGAGGGTTCTGCGACATCCAGGAACAGAGATCCAAGGAGCCGGACCGCTCGCCGGCGCAAGCAACAAATGGGGGGGGGGGTCAAGGGCTTTTTCCAGTCCCTCTCAGCCTCCGAGGGAAAGAAGGCCCTTCTGGTCCATGTGTCTCCAGTGGGGGGCAGGCTTGCTCTCTGTACACATTTCTGTTGTCAGATGTTCGCGGACCCCTAGATCCTCTCCGTAGTATCCACTGGAGACCGCCTCCCTATCCCAGCCTCTCCTCCCCTCCACTCCCACAGGTTGGGACAGCAACTCCTTTGGCAGAGATCCGGTCGCTCGTGGAGAGCCAGGCAGTGGAGGAAGTGCCAGCCTCCCAGCGAGGCTTGGGCTTTTACTCCAGGATTTTCACCATTCAGAAGAACCAAGCAGGCCTGCGAGTTGTGCTTGACTTTTCCACACTCAACCTCGCCTTACCCCTACAAAAATTCAAGATGGTTACGTCCGCTTTTGTAGCGGAGACATTGTGCAAGGGAGATTGGATGTGCTCCCTGGATTTGAAGGACACGTATCTACACGTCCAGATTTGGCAACCCCATCGTTCTTTCCTACGGTTCAGGATCATGGGCAACCATTTTCAATACAAGGTCCTTCATTTTGGCTTCAACTCGACCCCCAGGGTCTTCACCAGACTCATGAATACAGTGGCTGCCCTCCTGAGAGCGCAGGGTCTCCACCTTTACACATACCTCGACTGGCTTGTCAGGGCTACATCTCTGGTAGCGTTTCACCACTCTTCCCATGCCCTTATGCATGATCTGGGCTTCTCGCTTAATCTCAAGAAGTTGCAGCTGCAGCCCACACAGACTGACATTCTTGGGCCTCTTCTGGGACACATGCTCTGAGAAGGTATTTCTGTCGGAGGACAAGATCTCGGCCATCAAGAGAGCCCCCGCCCACTTCCTCAGCAGAGAGATGACCTCGGCTTGGTGCTGCCACCGTCTCCTGGCGGCGGTTCTATTAGCCGTCCCACACACGAGACTGAGGATGAGGAGGATTCAGCTGCACTTCTCAGCCTCATGGAACCAGGAGAGGGACTCTCAATCCGAGAAGATCAACGTCTCCATCTCTCCTCCCGTACCCAACATGGTGGTCCAGGGACTGCAACCTACGGACGGGCAAGCCCTTTCGGCCGCCCTCCCCGCAGGCCACCATCACCACAGACTCCTCGCTCGAGGGGTGGGGGGGCCACCCTGGATGATCTCTGTCCACGGCACCTGGACTCGACAGGAGCAGGAATACCACATCAATTGGTTGGAGCTGAAAGCCATATGGCTATTGCTCAGAGCATTCCTACCACTTCTCAGGGGCAAGGTTGTCCTCATCCAGACAGACAACTCGACCAGAATGTAATACGTCAATAAGCAGGGATGCACCAAATCTCCTCCTGCGCACTGACAATGAGCATGTGGGAGTGGGCCCTGGAAAACATTACCTAATGGCAGTCCACCTTTTGGGGGAAGCCAACCTGGAGGCGGACAGGCTCAACAGGTTGGGAGCGGACAATTACAAGTGGCAGCTAAACGACCTCATCATTCAGGAGATCTTCATAAGGTGGGGTCATCCCTGGGTGGTTCTCTTTGCCACCTGGCTCAACAAGAAGTGCCCTCAGTTCGCCTCCTGGCAGAGACAGGGTCCCGGCTCCCTGGGCGAAGCATTTCAGCTTCAGTGGAACGGCCTGATGGCGTACACCTTCCTCCCCCCACTCTGCTGATTCAGAGTGATCTGCAAGATCAAGTGGTCTCGCCAACTCAAAATCATTCTGATGGCTCCATGGTGGCTGGCCAGGCCATGGTTTTCGGAGCTGCTCAGCCTCTCGGAGGTGCCTCTGATTCACCTCCCGACGGGCCAGCACATCTGCTGGCGCAGCAGGGGGGGCAGGGTCATACACCCTGTGCCACAGAAATGAGCTCTCACAGCGTGGTACCTGAGCAGGTAACGCTGCAGCACCTCAGCTTCTCACAGGCCAATCTGGAAATCGTACAGGGCGCCAGGAGCAAGGCTATCGTAGCCCAGTATAAAAGCAAATGGACCAGATTCCACTGGGCAGACTCCAAGGAAATCGACCCCCTGCTTGTACTTTGGACGACGTGCTCTCCTTCTCAGCGCACCACGCTCACTCTGGTGTGCAGGTGGACACCTGTCGCACATACCTCGCAGCCAAAGGGGCTTAGAGGAACTCGGAAGAGGGGGGGGGGGATCTTCTCCGATCGTAAAGCAACATTTGACGCGGTCGCAAGGCTCTACCCACCCATCAAGAGGCCGCACCCCGTGTGGGACCTCAACACAGTCTTGGGCACCCTGGCGAACAAATCGTTAGAGCCAATGGCATCTGTGGACATCAGGCTGGTCACCCTCAAGACGGCCTTACTAGTCGGCCTTACCTTGGCTCGTAGAGTCAGCGAAAAAAATACAGGCGCTGGTCGCCTCGGAACCATATACTACCTTCCACAAGGACAAGGTGGTCCTGCGGACACACCCAGCATTTCTGCCCAAGGTACCGTCTGCTTGCCACCTGAACGAGGAGATAGTGCTCCCTACGTTCTTTGCCGATCTCAAGGACGAGGCACAGAGAGTGCTGCACATCCTGGATGTCGGGCGCACCCTGAGGTTTTTGTCATTTTCGGAGGTTCGAGACCAGGCTACCAGGCCTCCAAGGCCTCTATTGCCTGCTGAATGGTCTCGCCATCAAGGAAGCTTACGAGGGCCAGCACAAGCCACTTGCGGCCAACATGCACGCCCACGCAGTGAGGGCCAAGGCAACGGCCATCGCATACCAGCGTCATGTCCCTAGGCACGTCATAAGCAGGGTGGCCACTTGGGCCACTCCTTGGCTTTCTGCAAGCATTACTGTTTGGATGCCGGCTCCAGAACTGATGCGGCTTTCGGACAGGCTGTTCTCAGGAACTTATTTTCTTAAGGAGGGTCTCCTCTCCACCCTGGTTCTACATTCAGTTGTAATCGCCATGCAGTATGGAGGAAAGGTGATGGGACGTAATAGTAATTATAAGTTACTCACTGTAGTGACTAACATCGTTGGTCCGCTTTCCGCCATATGTCCTACCAACCCCCCACCCCCTAATACTGGTGTCATTAGGCAATGTTAAATCTATGGTTGACGCGTCAATGGGGACTGAGGTGTGGCGGCGGAGTCAGGGCAGCGCATGCTCCCTGGGCCGCACACCTCTAAATTTAAAAGGGAAGGTTTTTTTTTCTGGTGAAAAAGGTTCTGTCTCCCGTCCCTTGGAAGGGACGCCCATGCAGTATGGAGGAAAGGGGACTACGTTCGTCACTACGGTGAGTAACTTTTTTCTGCAGTGTCGTACCTGGCAGCCAGTGCTGAGACTTTTTTAGCTTTGAGTGCTCCCAGTTTGTTTTTTCAATTCTTATTTTACTTCCCTTTGGTGCCTTGCCTTCCACGGTGCGTGTCGGGCGCAAGAGGATTCACAAGATGTGCCTCATGCGATCGCTTGCTCCCAGCCTCTGGCCCCCATGCACTCGGTCTTGAGTGTTTGGGGCCCGACCACCACTAGTGGCACTCATGTTCAGCCTGCTTCGCTCTCTGCCACAGGGCATTGAAGAATCATTAGTCGCTATGGTGGGAGATCTTCCACACTTCTCCCCAACCCCACCTTAAGGGCTTTGTGTCCAGGACCTCTTGTCAAAGCAAGGTAGGCCCGCTGTTCAGCACGGCGCAACAGCACAGTGACTGCTTCCCCGGAGTTCCGGTGGATTGTGGTTCCTCTGATTCAGGTTCTGAGAGGCCCGAGACCTCTAAGGCTACCGGCTCCTAAGACAGGGGGCCCTTACGGATTATCCTCGGAAGGGCGATCGGGCTCGTCCTCTTCTACCCCAGGGGGGTAAGCGATCGTTGAGTGGCACCTCCAAGAGTCTGTCCTCTGCTAGATGCAGCTCGGCTACTGGAACATGTGGCGAGGGCTCCCATCCCTACCAAAGCCCGCTCTGAGGCCATGAATCCGGTTGTTATGACTAATGGCCGTCTGGCGAAGGGCTCAGCGCCTACCAGAGGGATCTCTGAGGTCGACGCCACTACTTTGGGTACAAGACCCAATCTGTAACCTCTCGTGTCTGAGGACTCTTGGTTCAAGTCCTTCGTGCCCCCTCTGACCATGGCGTGGTTCAAGGCTTTGAAATGGCGCAGCAGCACGTGACAGATCCTGCCAGGCACACAGCCATCTTGGATCCGACTCAAGACCGCCAGTGCTTTGCAGGATGATTCCAGCCCCATTCCCTCTGGAAGCGGCCGCAGATCCTATGGTGCAGGATGTTGGGCCCCGGAGGGGTACATTTACCCATCCCAGCCTTGCTGCTACACGTACCAGGCGCTTTGATCAGGACCGGATGCGCAGTGCATCAGAGGGCCGGGCCGCTAGGTGCCTGGCGTCTTTGGAGGACTGCTTCTTTGAGCGCTTCCTCTTCCTCATGCTTTCCTTTCAGATAAAGGAGCTCCTGAAGGACATTGTGATGGTCATGCCGAGGGCTGCTCTGCCCCGTCCCCCTCCCCTGGGCACTCCTGTTCCTCCTGCACCCCTAGTGCAGGTCCTTCCACCGACTCAGGCCCTACTGGTCGTTCTGACCCCTCCGCCTCCTTCTGTACCACCCCCTCAACAGCCGTTGGACCTGGCTGCGACTCCGGACCTGGGGGGAGGGCCCCTCCGGCACCTGTGTCCCAGTGCCCGGATTCCCCTCAGTCTATGAAAGGGGGCAGGGGGACAATGACTATGATGGCCAGGACCATGAGCCCTCTACATCCGCTAAGGCCTTTCATGACCGCACTCAAGGCCTGGCGGAGTTCTTGGGTGTCCCTCTTCTCGAAGAAGCCCTACAGGAGTCTGGTGTGCTAGCAGAGGTCTTCGGGAAATGCACCACAATCCGGTCTGGAATCCCCCTCCAGAAGGATGTCTTGCAGGTGGCACGAAAGGTCTGGGAGAGGCCCTGAGCCAACACCCAGACCTCGAAGTTGGACAGCAGGTTTAGGCTGGCGGGCAGGGAGCCAATCCTCCTTCCCTACCACCCGCAGCCCCATTCCTCTGAGGTTGGCGCAGCCTATTATTCTAAACAATCGTCTTCGTCATCTTCCCCTATGGAAGCCACCTCCAGTTGCCTCTCCAAGGAGGACAAAGTCCTTGGGGAAAGCGCTGTTACGCCATCTCAGGATGCATCTGTGGCAAGCCAACGTGGACCCCCTCTTGGCAGCGGCTAACCAGAAGCCTCATGGAGTGTTTTTCTCCCACATCGACGCAGCCACCCAAGGGCTGTGCCTTGGGGTTCAGATGAGTTGGACAGCGTGCATGCACGCCACTAAGTTTTCTTCTGATGTGCAGGGGTGGATCCTGGATCTGCCCTTTGAGGGCATGGACCTTTTTCATTTGTCCACTGAGGACCACTTGACAGAAGTAAACCTCCACTCAAACCGCTGAGTCCTTGGCCATCCTGACAAAATCAGGTCCGAAAACCTTCCTTCAATCTCAGGGTAGGACTGAGTTCAAACCCTGCGCTTCCTTCGGCTTCAAGGAGTTCTGAGACCACAGTACAAGGAGGCCTGACAGTTCGCACAACAACAGGAGGAAGCAGCAGAGGAAGTTACGCTGGTTTTTCTGTCCCCCACAACTCCCCTACTATGCCCCTGCCGCCAAGAATCAGTGGCGTCAAGGTCGGGGAACACAGCTCGCCTGTGCGGGGCCGTTTGGCTCTATTGCAGGACACCTGTAAGTATCCCTTCAGCAACCCGTGGATCCTTTATGTGGTCTCCATGGGCTTTGGCCTCCCTCTTCCCATGCCTCTTCCTTCCTTCCTTCTCTTCGTCAGATCGTATCCCTGGCTCTTTTACATGCGGTCCTGGCACTCTTAGAGGTGCAGGCGATGGAACTGGTTCCACTTGTAGACCGGGGCTTTGGTTACTTTTCCAGGATTGTTTGTGGTGCCCAAGAACAACTGGGCTAGCCTGAGGGTAGTGCTGCACCTGTAATTTCTAAATATCTTTATCGCTGGAACACTTCAAGATCATTTTCCCCCACACACATAGCCGAGGCTCTCTGTGCAGGGGACTGAATGTATTTCCCTGGACCTTAAGGATGCGTACCTGCATGTGCCCATCTATCAAAAGCATCAGAGGTTTCTGCGTTTCACGATTGTCGTACCACTTTCAGTACACAGTGCTGCCCTTTGGCCGGAACTCGGCCCCTCTGGTCTTCACGAAGTTGATGGACTCAGTGGTGGGCATGCTCCGCTTGGAGAGCAGTCATCTATACCCTTATTGGTACGACTGGCTGGTGAGGGTGGGGGTCACCCAAAGGGGTGGTACACTCCTGCCAGAGATCAGAGATTGGCAGATATCCTTCATCAGCTGGGGGTTCCCCCAACCAGAGGAAATCAATTAGGCCCGGTTCAGGAACTGGTCTTCCTAGGGTGCATTGGAACACTACTGTTCATCAGGTGTTCCCCACACCTGAGACTTATGTCCCTCCACTAGGCGGTGGGACACTTTCTGGCCAACTTGGTTCCAGCACATTCTGGGCCTGATCGTCTTCTGCATGCTCACTGTACAGCATGCTTGCCTCAAGATGAGACGCTTCCCGCTCCACCTGGAGAACAATTGGGATCAGGTGACAGGGTCTCAGTCAGACAGGATCCCAATACCATTACTCCTGCTACCTGATCTTCACTGGTGGATGGTAATGTTTCACCCATTTCACTCCTTCTCCTCCCCCCCCAAATCTGCATGGAGGCGTTATCAATCTGGGAATGGGCCCTGAAGGAGGGGGTTTGGATTTCAGCAGTCCATCTCCCGGGGGACAGCAATGCAGAAGCAGACCAGTTGAGTCACTTGAGGTTCAACACCTACAAGTGAGAGTAGCACAAAGACTCCTCGTTATACCTGTTCCAGCTTTGAGGGTTCGCGGACCAGGATTTGTTCGCATTCCCCCCAGAATGCCAAGTGCCCCCAGTTTGTTTCATGAGCAGGTCAGGGTCTGGGGTCACTGGGAGATGCCTTCAAGATCTGTTTGCACGGGCGCAGTTGTTATGCATTCCTGTCACCCCTCTGCTCTCCAGGTTCCAGGCTATGGGTTGCAGCCTCATCCTGGCTTCCCCTCCCCTCTCCCCCCTCCCCCCTGCAAATAGCACTTACCGAGATTCAGCTGCAGCGTTCCTGCTCTGGTCTCCGGTCCGTGTCCTCCGAGTCCCGGCACTAATGAAGGGAAAGCCACCCAGCGGTAGACTTTGTTTACTACAGCTGGCTGGCTTTTCCTTCATTAGTGCCGCAAAAGCAAAAGCCAGCACAGGAGGGCCTCCATTTCACAAAATGGCTGGGCCCCTGTGCTTGCTTTTTCGAATTTTGAGCTTGAATAGCTCAAAATGTTACATAGGAAGTTTTAAAACGGAGGATGCTAGTATTTTTTTTTTTTTATGTGGCCTATCTATTTTTTAAATAAAATTTTTTACTAGACCATCTCTTTAAGGGTTTGTCTATGCTTTTTACTCAGTTGCATAGACCACCTCCGGTCTGGGACCTCAATGTGGTTCTTGCGGTTTTGCAGTGCAAGTCTTTCGAGCCGATGGCTTCTGTTGACATTCGCTTGGTGACTTTAAAGTCTGTTTTATTGGTGGCTCTCCCCTCTGTGCGCAAGGTTAGTGAGCTGAAGGCGTTGTCTTTGCACGAGCCGTTCATCACGTTTCACAACGACATCGTCATCTTGCTGACTCACCCAAATGTATTGCCCAAGGTGGGTTCTCCATTTCATCTGGATCAAGAGATCTTCCTTCCAGTGTTCTTCCCGAACCTGCAGTCAGAGGGCCCTGCATTCCTTCAACCTCAAGAGGGTCCTCACGTTTGATCTCTCGCAGACAAAATCCTTCAGGAAGTCTGAGGCACCGTTAGACATTTGGGTGCTCCTCCCCGGCTCTCAGGCTTCCATCGCCCATTGGATGGTTTACGCCATTTCGGAGGTTTATACAGCCATGGGCAAACCTGTTCCTGAGGGGATTCATGCTCATGTGGTCATAGTCAAGGCCAGGGCTGTTGCGTTTGTTTGAGACGCGCTTCTTGGGATGTCATCAGCAAGGCAGCTTCTTGGGCCACTCCGTCAGCCTTCTGTAAGCACTACTTACTGGACACCAGCTACAGGCGCAATGGAGTTTGGTCAGGCGGTTCTGAAGAACCTTTTTGCTTGGTCTTAGATATGAGGCAGATTGTCACAGCTCCACCCTATCTTTCTTGGTTGGTGGAATCGCCCACAAGGATGGACGAAAGGGGACGGGATGGATGAGTAATTAAAGCTACTCAGTGTAGTCACTAGAGTACTTGTAGTCCTTAGTCCCCTTTCCGCCATACTGTCATGACCACTGTGAGGGGGCACAAGTTGTGCCACAAGCAGGCTCCCACCAGAACCCTGAGGGCCTTAAAACCACTGCAAAAGGGCTCCTGGAGCCAGTCCTGGCGCCTTTGGCACCAGGCTCATATGTAGGAAGGAAGGGCTGTTCAAACCGGGTGTCATTTATGTACATGGGCCTTTAAATCCAACATGGAAGCACCCACACAGCCTAGTTCTAAGAACCAAGCCATGCGGTCTAGTGTTTTGGGTGTGGCAGGCCGGGAACTACTTTACCTGGGCTATATAAACCACACCCTGACTGCAGAACACGCTTCACGTTATTCTGCAACCAGCAGTGTGACGCTCACTGTGTCCAGCTCCTGGTCGTCAGCATCTTCCTGTAGTCCTGCAAGAACAAGATTATTCTATCTTACCTGAAAAAAACACCATCCAGCATTCAGCATCTCAACCGGGCTGCAATCTGTGGAAACCGAGAGAAGAAACCTCTCACCTGTGAGTACTAGCTTAAGGAATTCCGGCGAACTGCTACCACAGCTGCTGCTCGAACATCGCGACCTGCAATAACGAGAAAAGGAAAAACAATATTAGAACGCGCGTGCTTCCAAAACATCGAATTCCATCAGTCTTACCTGAGTTTCATCGAGCTACGCTGCGCTTCAATCCGGAGCACCAACATCTGCAAAGGAAAAAGACACATTCAGGTTTGCATTCAATATTAAACAACCGCACAGCGGTGTACTTACCTTAACAGATTCCTGGGGCCTGTTTTTCATCGCGCCCTCATCCACTCGCAGCACCACAGCGGCCTGTGAGGAGGAGATCATCAAAACACAGGTTAGCTTTAAAAGACAAAGGCGCAGCGCTTTGCGTTTTCTCTTACCTAGAAACGTGCCTCTCCATCCGGCATGCCAGCATCAAGACCTTCGCACCTGAAAAGGAGGAGATAAAGACATTAACCGTTTCCCACCATAAACAGAACTAGACTTACAGTTAACAAACCTACCTGCCTACCAGCAGATTCAGGGTCACAGCAGGCCTGGGCCCAAGGAAGGCGTACTGCACCAGTGAATCAACATGGGCAGCTCGCCAACAAACGTCAAGCACCCCTGCACAAGAAATGCAGGACGAATAGCTCACCCTACAAATAACTAAGGTGAGAAAAGAACCCAGTGGGAAGGGAATCTGTCAGAGGGAGATGGGAGAGTCACCCATTAAAGACAGTTATCACAAATCCTCCCTTCTGTAATTGCATATTCATTATTCAGCACTGGGCAACTAAGCATCAAGGGTTCCAGATCTCAGAGCCTTCCAGACCCTGCCGGGGATATCAGGTGAGGGTTAACACATACATCCCACCCACCTTCCTCCGCTAGTATGCCAAGAGCTAATAACAGGTGTAGCCAGGTATCTAAGTGTTCGATGTGTTCAAAGGGGCCTGAGGTGCGGCTCTGGAGGGCATGGCCGCAACAGGGCATTCCCACACCAGAGGCCGCGCCCCTGCGTGCTATACTAAATTTAAAGGGGAATCTTAATTTTTCACTGGCAAAGGTTCCGCTACCATCCCCATGGTGGGGGACCACCACAAGGATTGAGGAAAGGGAACCGAGTACTATAAGTACTCTAGTCACTACGGTGAGTAACCTTTAATTTATGCACCAAGCGTGAACATGTTTTTATACTGGCATATATTGTGGGCAAAAGCATTATGAAAATGTGTTGGAAAATGCTGCCTGTACTACTGGTGACGTGCATGTCTTTGAATTTTTTTTCATTTGTCACCCTACAAATCCAATTACAAACGGTCTATTCAACCAGTTTTTCCTTAAAGTGCGCTATACAATGTACCATTGTCACCAGTTATTGAAAACGATCTCTTGGGGGAAGAACCGCCACGACCCTTCCCCTTCAGGGTCCCTCCCAAAGCTGTCTCTCCGGCATGTTTGTAGGAAGCATTTATGCCCCGCCAATTAAAAAATGTATGAGTCGCCTCTGGGTATAGCACTGCCTTATGGCACTCTCATGCAGCAAAATGTGGGCATACTGGTATTTCACAGCACTACAATGCCTGGGGAGACTATTGTGTATTTATAATGCGCCTATACAGCCAAATGGTCTTCCACGGTGCATCAAGACAAGGGAGGGGGCTGCTCGGGGGGGGGGGGGAATAAAACAAACAAAACGTGCCTACTAGGTCTTGAGACATTCGGATCGTGCAAGTGCCACAACAAGGACAAAAGCAGAAGGCGGAGATGAGGTGTGGGGGCGGGGCAGGGAGATGGTAAAACAATAGTGTTCCTAATAGGTTGAGACAATTCGGATTGTGCAAGTGCCATAACAAGAATGAAGGGGAGGGGCGAGGAGGGGAGAAGAAATGGGGGGTGAGGGGCAGGAAAGAAGACAGATGATAACATTCCTACTAGGTTGAGAGACAATTCGGAGTGTGCAAGGGGGAAGTGTAGTGATCTGGAGGGCGGGAGGAGAAGGGTGCAGAAGTGCAAGTCAACAAGTGCACTTGCACTTAGCAAGGGTGGACAAGCTAGTGCTAGAGGATAAGAGCGAGGCCCAGTGGCGAGGAATGTTTGCAGAGTCGAGGCTGGGACAACAGAGTTACTGTCCTTGAAATTCAGGAGGAGCAGCGGAGCACATGTTAGGATGGGACTAACACAGAGCAGTGCCGTCCAGAGACTACCAGGGTGAGAAGAGTAGGAGGGGCGAGGGGGAGGGCAAGGGAGGCCTGAGAGTGGGTGAGGGAGAACAAAGCCAACTACAGCACAACAGCAATGAAATCGCCTTGTTTCAAGGGAAAAACATAGGTTTCAACAAACATCAGTGCAAGTAAAAACACCTAGATGAGAGAATACTGGATCCGCATAAGTGCCCAACAAGGACCATACAAATGTGGGCGTCGTGCAGCAGACTAAAGCATTGGTAAAGAGAAGAAATAAGAGGTGGGACAGTTTAAAAAGGAAGCAGTAATGGCTGCTCCCCTGCCCGCACCTTTACCTTGTCAGTCTCGCTGCTGGTTGACGGCTGCGCTGTATGCTCCACAGGAAAACAGTCAGGAGCGACTACTGAGGGAGCTAACCTTGGCCTCGGGGCCCTTTGTAGCTGGGGGCTGTCCTAGTAGACTGTACTAAGAGGAGGTCAGCAGCCAATGGGAGGGGGCAGATGCAGGTGCTGGATGAAGGCACTTGCAGAAGCAAGGACAACGACCAATGGGGGTGGGGGCACGAGGGTAGGTCAGACAAGACACGGGTAAGTGTGGAACATGAGAGGTAGAGGAACACTAGGTGCTCTGCGGGGGGGGGGCAAGAAAAAAATGTAAAACAAAGGGGGGCACAAGGGAGAAAGGACACAATCCACCCTGCACTCCGGATGGCCGATGACACAACTGGTCATTTAGACAGGTCTGTGGCATGTGTAAAATTTTAAAAGCAAAGCAAACTTGGCCATTGTGTTAACTTGCACAAATTCCGAGTGCTCTGAAATTCTCAATGGAGTGAAGTTGGGCCACGGGCACTATTTCAGGGCACTGTGTATTTGTGCAAGTTTCAGTCCCAAATGTATTTCAAAATTGGCTTGAAGTTCGGCTAGTGTTCTTGCTGTGTATTAAAAAGAAAATCAAACTAAGAAATCAAACTGGCATCAATTACTCTGTAAGGCCCTTTCCAAAGCTAGGTTTATGCTCAATAAATAAATGCAAAAAAATAAATAAAATGAATGCTGGGAGAAGAGCTTTGATATCTGATACAATAGGTTATTTATAACGCGCTTAATACCCAGAGGTTTCGAAGCACGGACCTGGGATCGAACCTGTGTTGCTCTGTGTCGTCTTGGTTCCAAGGAGAGCACGTTTCCCCTGAGCTATCAGACCGAGACATCATTAATTCAGCGCTGGACTTTTGATTACAGGAGTATATGGTAACATAATATAAACCATAACAGAGATCACTGCTGGACACTGTTTGCATTTGCTGAATACATATGTTTTCTCAGAGCAGTCCTTCAAATGGCTCAATGGACGGACTAAGCTCCAGCTTGGTGTATTAACTGGGCCTGATGCGCACGTTGGAATCCAGCATCGGATGTTAACGAGAATGCTAATCAATACATCACAAAAAAAAATAAAGCTGCGTAACACCGGCAACCTGGGGGAGAATTCATTTCAGAGGGAGCGCTAAAGTATTCCTCCCCCCGGCGATTCTATTTCAGAATAAAGTCTCCGGGGGAGAATTCATTCTGAAATTAAATCGCTGAGGGGACAGTACGTACATGGGCGGAAATATTTTGTGACACCGGTTACCACTCATACAGTGCTGTGTGACACTTCTATGGACATTCTAGCCAGCCTGCAAACTTTGGTTTCTGAATTGCTGCATAGGCTTTCTGGCCCATTTTGTGCCTCTGTACCAGGTACATCCTGCTGGCCTGCTGTGTGGAAGCGGTCGGAGCGGGTGGATGGACTAGTCTGCCCCCGGTTTCTGCTATCCACACCTGAAGGAAGGTGGTGGGGGGTGGCGGTTTATCTTAGTTAGTATTGGTTGAGAATTGTGGGAGGGTGGCTAGTGGAGGGGGGGCATGGGACAGGAACTCGGGAAGGGACAGGTGAGGGGGCGCAGGACAAGGGGAGTTGGGAGTTTTGAGAGGGTTACACTTTATTGAGGTTTGTTGTCAAGTTCGGAATATCAAAAGCCATGGGACTTGGTCTCGGAGGTACAGAAGACGTGCACAGACCGAACTTGCTTTGTTCAAGGGGTGCCGTCCAACTTAGAGTAGGAACATGAACAAACGTAATGGAGTGGATTGACGCTGACCTTAACCTTCTGCGACCTAAAATTAATTTCACGAGAGTTGACTTATCATTGTAGATGTCGCATTTGGCAAGAGAGATAGAGGTACACACTCCAACCTCAATAGTGGAAACAGGTAATGAAAACTCTTTCGTACAAATGCGCCAAACTGGTGTAATGATATCTCAAAAATCAAGATTTATTGGTGAGCGCCCTTCATGGTGACCATGAAGGGCGCTCACCAATAAATCTTGACTTTAGAGTAGGAACATGGAATGTGCAGGGCCTGGGCAATGGGTGAAAGTGACTACGGGTGGGACAGTATTTGAAATGGCACGCTATACAGCTTGCACTATTACAGGAAACCCACTTGCAAGGTGCGGACCTGATGAAACTAGAATCCAGATGTGGTGGGTAGGGTGTTTGGCTCCTCATACTAAAAATTTGTCTAAGGGGTACTAATATGGGTAGCCCTGGTTAGCCCTCTACAGGTGGAGTGGACAATGGGGGGGATACTCGGGGAGACCAATAGCAGTTGTGGGGCGATTGGAAGGTTGAGATATATGTGGTCAACTCGTATGCTCTGAACGCAGATGAAAAGGACTACTTACCCCTCTGTGTTGAAATTGGTGGAGGGTCTGCCGGTCTGGCCTATACATATGGGGAGGTGACTTTAACTGTGTACTGGACCAGGATTTGGATCAGACTCGGAAAAAGGGCCCCGCAAAATAGCAAGCATTGGCTACATTGCACCTGGTCATAGAACGGCTGGACTTGGTAGAGTTGTGGCGGGAGTCACATGGGCCTGGAAAAGGGTACTCATTTCACTCTGGTTAATGACTCTAACTACAGGTTAGACTATCTGTTCAAAGGCAGGGAGCACTTTCACTGGTTTGCTGAACCGAAGTACCTGGGCAGAACTATCGGATCACTCCCCACTAGGGGCAACCTTGAGGGGCCCACTGAAGAGACCCGCTGTTGGATTATGCGGTCAGGCACGTTCAAAGACGTGGCATGTATGCGATCAATGAGAGACACTATAACTTCCTTCTTCGAATTGAACAAAGGGTCCGTAGATGATTTTGGGATGCTTTGGGAGGCATTTGAAGTGAATTCGAGGGGGATATGTATGTCCTGCACAGTGTGGGTCATAAAAACCCTGAGTGCTCATTGAAAAGGCTGGAGGAGGGGGTAAAACGAGATTTGGCGAGAGGACAGCAGGTAGGGGTGGAGTTTGCTGCAAAGATGCAGGCTCACTTGAGATCTAGAACTAGTTATCACAATTTGACCATAGCTGCTTCACAATGAAAATACATGGGGACAAAGCAGGCCAGGGGAACGATAACCCAGATATAGGAACCAGCAGGCGATTTGCTGCTGTCACAACAATTGATAAACTAAGTGTTCCAGGGGTATTGTAAGTAGCTGTATTCGACTGAGGGAACCTATTCCGACTTGGATGCCTTGGATCTGCTAGACCTAGTGCGGCTACCCAAATTGGAGGGGGGAAGCCAGGGAGTGGTTGGAGGTGCCCATAGAAGAGGGATAGATATTTAGACATGATACAATCCATTCAAACTAACAGAGTCTTGGGGAGGGATGGGTTCCCGGTGGAGTTTTATCCAGAATTTGCAGACGTTCCGGTCCGACCCCCAACTGAAACGGGTATACAACAAAGAGACAATAATCATCATGCTCCTGAAAAAGGGCAAGGACCCGACCCAATGCGCCTCACACAGGCATAGCTCTTTGAATGTAGATGCGAAGATCATTGTAAAAGTATTAGCATCCAGACTAGCCAGGATAGCCCCAAAACTAGTACACCCAGACCAGTGTAGATTTATTGGAGGGCACGATACCAGTATGAACTTTCGCCCTCTACATCACGTAATGAATTTAGTCAACGGGTCGCAGAGGGAAATTGTACTGGCTGCAATGGACAAGGTTAAAGTGTTCGATTTGCTTGAATAGCTGTTCAAAGTATTGAAGGCCTATGGATTTGGAAATCAGATTCTTAGCTGGCTGAGACTATTGTAAAATAGCTGGATGACCAGGGTAAAGACTGGCGCGTGGGTTCTTCAAGCTGGTCACTGGAGCGGGGTATGCGATTCTCAATGGCACTTGAGCCCCTAGCTCAATGTTTTCCGACATATATCCCAGAAACCAGTAAAATGGCGGGTGGAGTGACGCAAACTATTTCGCTCTACGCGGATGAGGTTTTGCTATATGTAAAAGGGTGGTTTTGGTACCGATGTGTAGCCCCTTTTGGGGTCCTGGTTGATGGAATGGGTCGCTTGCGCTGTGGTTACAGTGGTTCCAGCTGGGTCTTGTTTAGCCCGCGATGGGCGGCCTGAGTTGTCTGTGCAGGTGTGTAGCCCCTGGTGTGTAGCCACAGGGGGCTACACACCGGTACCAATAGCCTTGATAAAGACCTCCGGGTCGAAAAACGTGTCAGCTGACAACAAGGGGACTCAAGACCCCCAAATGTACTACATGTATACTACAATTCGAATGAAAACCAACCACTTTCATAAATATAAAAGCAAAATTATATCGCAGTGAATAGTGTGTAAGAATAATTTCTTTGAAACCTGAAAGCAAGATAGCCAGGAACAAACCCCCCCCCCCTTCTTCTACTTAACAAATGAGGTGTTTGGCTAAACCTCAGTTACCTGTGATCTTGCAACCTGCTTTCCTACCCCGATGCACAAGGAACAGAGCCCAGCAAGGTCATTTCCAAATCTAGAGCCAACTACGTTTCTTTTGCTATATGTAAACAACACTCTCGAAAATATGCCGATCATCCTGGAAATTTTTGAAAACTTTCGGAAATTATCAGGGTTCCATATTAATAGGGAGAAATCACTTTTGTTCTTGTTGGCAGGTCTTAATGGAAGGTGGACTTCTCACGGTTTGGGGGATGGGGATCGGGTGGGAAAGCGAGTCCTTTTATATATCTGGCAATACAGGTTTTTCATAACATCGAGGACACGTTGGTTTATAATACGGAGCGCGTGCTCTCTGGGATAGGTGGCGCTGTGCAGTTGTGGAAGAAACTGCTCTTTTTGTTAATGGGGAGGGTGGCTCTCTGTAAAATGGTAGTACTCCATAGGCTGCTGTATATTTTCACCAAGATCCCATATGTCATTTAAAAAGTATTTTTCAGAATGCTGGACAAAAAACTATGGGAAATATATTATGGAACACTGGGCGGTGCAGCATGGCTATGAGAACACTATGGTGCAGACGAGAGGAGGGGGGCACTAAATATGCCGGATTTTAAACAGTTTCTTTGCAGCAGTCTGTTGCCCACGGAAATGTGCACCCGGGGGCGAGATTGCAGGTTTGCTGGGAGCTAGCCTGTGGGCAGTTAAGGGGACACAAACATCTTTAGGCTGATGCAGGAAGTGTGGAACAAGCTTTTGGGGCGGTTGAGGGTTGAAGGCCTGTATGGCGGGGAGCTATCCATAGGATTCAATGTGACGAACAGAATAGCACTGAGAGGTACAGGATTAGTAATCCTTAAGGAGAGGCAATGCACAACACTAGGATTTATTCACAGGTCGGTTGGGGGGGAATTACTAACATTTGAGTGGAGACAGACTTATTCCCCTCCTGGGCCCCAGCCTCAGAACCAAAGAAGCAATGACTGGGTGTTCCAGATCCACAGCACCCAGTTTGGGGGCAGGTTGACTCTCCGCAGTCAGGCTTGGAGGATACGGTTCGCGGACGCCTGTGTGATCTCTGTAATCTCACAGGGTTTCCGGCTACCTCTCCCATTCCCTCCTCCCTCCCCCTTTCCTCGTCCCTCCCCCTTCCTCAAATCGGGACACCGTCACTCCTTGCCAAGCTCCGCTCCCATGTGGCGAGCGAGGCGGCAGAGCCAGTCCCACTGCCCCAGCAGGGGTTGGGCTTTTATTCCTGCATCTTTCCTATTCAGGTAAAGAACCAGACAGGCCTGCGAGTGGTCCTAGATCTTTCCTTCTTAAACCAATACCTGCCTCTGCAATTAAAGCTGGAGTCACCTTTTAGAATTTTTGTAGAGACGCTGTGTGGGGGAGACTGACGTGCTACTTGGATCTGAAGGGCACATGTTTACATGTCCCAAAGCGCAGGCGCATCGACCCGTCCTCAGGTTTCAAGTCATGCATCTGCATTGCCAATAAAAGGTACTATCATTCGGCCTGGACTCAGCGCCCAGGGTCTTCACAGGGCTCATGAATGCGATTTTGGGTCTGCTCCGGTCAGAGGGCCATCATCTATACCCGTACCTTGATGACTGGTTAGCCAGACCAGGGTCTCCAGCGCAGGTCAGGTATTCAGTCGCCAGGTTTATGACCATACTCTGAGTTTGGGTTCTCACTCAACTTTCAGAAGTTGCGCCTACAACCGACGCAAACACGGAGTATTCTTGGGTCTGCAGTGGGACATGCAGAGGAAAATGGTGTTCCCCACAAGGGAAAAGGTGGCAACTATCTAGGCCGCTGTGGATCACTTCCGCACCAAGGAGGTAAGCACAGCATGGTGGTACCAGCCCCAATTGTGTCTGATGGCGGCCTGTCTCCTGGCGGTCCCCTACATCAGGCTATGAATGAGTAGGCTGCAGCAAGGTTTTTCAGCATCCTGGGACCAGGACTCGGGAGATCATGCTGCTGCGGTCTCCATACGCACTCACCTGCAAGAAGATCTATAGTGGTGGAGACAGGGGTCCAACCTCTGGGCAGGCAAACCTTTCTGACCGCCCCAGGTGGACCACACCATTGCGACAGACTACTCCCTCCAGGGTTGGGGGCCACCCTGAGCGGACATGCTGTACATGGTCTATGGTCAAGGGAGGACCAGCAGAACCACATCAACTGGTTTGAAACAATGGCTATCTGGCTCGCGCTCAAGGGCATTCCTTACCATCATCAAGGGCAGAGTGGTGTGCATTCAGACGGACAACTCTACCTGCATGTATTACCGCAACAAGCAAGGGGGCACCAGATAGCTGCCCCTGTGCAAGCTGGTAATAGCCCTCTGGGAATGGGCCATTACGCAGGAGGCCTGGATTTCGGCAATCGCCAACCGGGAGAGTCGAATCATGAGGCAGACAGCCTCCGCCGGCTGGGCTCAGACAACTGTGAGTGGCAGCTGAACAGAAAGGTACTTATGGGAATCTTCAGCAGGTTGGCGGTCACCCCAACATAGACCAGTTTGCGACAGAGAGCATCAGGACATGCCGGCGATTCGCTTCCTGGGGTGGACGGGGCCAGGACTCCATGAGGGACGTGTTGCAGATCCGATGGAATGTGGGCCTACGCGTTTCCTTTAACCCCTCTTCTCCACAAAGTCCTGGGCAAAATCAGGGAAGCCCACCAGCTGCATCTCATCCTGATGGCTCCCCAGTGGCCAGCCAGAATGTGGTTCTCCTACCTGCTGCAATGGTTGGACCAACCTCCGGTTCCCCTCCCTATCGGCCCGGACCCTCTCCTGGTACAGCAGGGGGAGCGTTGATCCATCCCTCCACAGAGAAACTAGCCCTAGCAGCTTGGTCCCTGAGCAGGTAACGTTTCAACCTCTCCAGAAGTCTCTGGACAATCTCAATCATCCAAGGAGTCGGGCTACACGGAAACAGTATAAAAGCAAGTGGACCAGATTCTGTTTCTGGGCCAGAGAAAACTGAGCGGACCTGCTGACTTACACGCTATATCAGGTGCTATCATTCTTGGCTTATTTAGCTAGATCAGGGGTCCATGTGGACATGTGCTGGACGTATCTGGGCAGCCATAGGCGCATACAGTAACTCCGACAAGTCTTCATTGTCTTCATCAAACATCTAGTGGGGCTAACAAGGCTGTACCCCCGGTCAAGCGTCCACACCCGGCCTGGGACCTTAATGTGGTACTTGGTGCTCTGCCGCACAAACCATTTGAGCCCATGGCTACAGTAGATATCAAGTTAGTCACACTCAAGACAGCCCTCCTGGTGGGCCTCACCTTGGCTCAGTCAGCGAGCTCCAGGCTCTAGTGGCCACAGAGATGCAGTATTTCATGAGGACAAGGTGGTGCTGCGCACTCATCCTTGGTTCCTCCTAAAAGTCGTCTCATCTTCTCATCTTTGCATCTTAAGAAGATCGTGCTCCCCACCTTCTTCCCTAACCCGGTGGAGGAGGCGGAAAAGGTGCTCCACTGCCTCGACGTCAGATGAGCTTTAAAGTTCTACCTGTCCCATAATAAAGACTTTCGCAAATCAGATGATTTATACATCACCTTCTAAGGATCAAAACCAGGCAAACACGCGTCTAAGGAATCCGCAACCAGTTGGATGATTGCAGCCATTGACGAGGCGTTCAGGACACAGCACGAGAAGATCCCAAGGGACTTGCACGCTCACGCAATCGGGGCCAAGGCAGTAGCTGTTGCTTTTCAGCACCATGTTCCATGGTAGGTGATCAGCAAGGCAGCCACGTGGTCCTCCTCATCGGCCTTCTGCAAGCAATGCTGTTTGGATACAAGCCCTCGGGCTGACTCAGCCTTCTGACAGGCGGTTCTGCATAACCTGTTAACCTGTTTGCTTAGAGTCCACAATCGCTCTCCTCCCCAGGGCTTGCTAATCAGTTGTCATCACCAATGCCATATGGGGGAAAGGGGATAGGGCGTAGCAGTAACTGTTACTCACCGGAGTGACTAACGTACTCCTAGCCCCATCCTCCCCCCCCCCAATACGTCCCACCATCCTTCCCCCCCTCCCCGCCCCCCCAAATAAGAGCAGGGTTGTTTAAATATTCTAATACAGCCAACGCGTCAAAGGGGACTGAGGTGTGGCGCCTCTGGGTGGGCCTAAGGGAGCGCCTGTTCCCGAGGCCACGTGTGATAAAATTGAAAGGGAAAGTGTTATTTTTCTGGTGAAAAGGGTTCAGTTCCCGTGCCTAGCAAGGGATGCCCATGCAGTAAGGAGGAAAGGGGACTAAGTCCCTCCGGTGAGTAAAACTTAATTTACCTCTCCGGTAACGGATGTGATGAAACTTGCAATCCTTTTGGACATGAACTCATCTTTAAACAAATCCAGAAATTAAACTAAAAAATAAAATCCCACTATTCCTCCTGCATTCTCAAATGCATACTGCCTCTTTTCTTTCTTCAATAGCTGCCATAAAATACATGTCACTAGAGCTGGTGTTTACCTCGCATCCACTGTTGCCGCCTTTACGTAAGCCTGCCAAACATTTGATCAACCATGTTCAACTTATTTACAGCAAGGCAGAGAGGGTGATTGGGTCGGAAACCAATGGGCTAAATCACACCACCTCTGAAAGCCCTACATTTTTTTCCAGTAAATTTGGGAATGGAGGTTTTTGGGAATAACTCCTAATCCAACAACAACTCCTTGCCCAAATGTACCTCATTCCACAGACTCAGGAAAAACATCCCTTAGATCATCAAATACAATGAAACTCACTACTCTTCAAAAGGAGAAGCTAGAAACTCTCGTAGCTAATGGGGCTGAAGTGCAAGTGATGGGCCACCTTCAGTTCTGAAAACTGCTAAAAACCTGTGTTGCTTTATTTGTCTGCTGACTCGTCGCTGAACTCAAGACCTGTGCAGGAGCTTGAATGCAACGCATAACATTCAACAGCTTTTAACTTCTGTGTATACAAACATTTGAAATGGACTGGCTCATGGGATTGCTCAGTCTTCTGTTTACACCCCATAAGTGTTTCTTGGCGAAATAGCACATCTTCAATACATAGAAACACCAATAGGATCAGGTGATGCTTGTTCCACAAGCACAGTAAACCCCACCATGATTTTACATTTCTATATGTAGTTTTACTGTTTGTTTTAACTAAATAATTTTTGGTCATATTTAACTTGGATTAAGCATTTGTTTTTTATTTGCAGGTGCGACCTCAGTTTCCTCCTCCAATTGGCTGGACTGCTACTGAAGATCCTATACAAGTCACGGTTGAAACCCACCCAGTCCAAGAAACGACCTTCCATGTAGCTCCTCAACAAAATCCATTGCATCGCCAGTCAAATAGCTCCCACCACCACCATCACCACCACCACCACCATCATGGACAGCAAGGTTTGGGCAGCAGAACAAGGCCTAGGGTGTATAATTCTCCAACAAGTAGTTCCTCCACCCAGGATGCTATGGAAGTGGTTCACACACACCACTCCTTAACATCTCTGTCTTCCTCAACTACTTCTTCCTCTACATCTTCCTCTTCTACTGGTAACCAAGGTAACCAGGCTTACCAGAATCGTCCTGTTGCTGTTAATACCTTGGACTTTGGACAGAATGGAGCATTGGACATTAATGTGACGGTGTACTCTAATCCTCGCCAAGAGACTGGCATAACTGGCCATCAAACGTACCAGTTTCCTACAAACACAGGGCCTGCTCATTTTGTAACTGAAGGACATATGGCAATGAGACAAGGAATTGATAGAGAAGAGTCTCCTATGACAGGAGTTTGTGTTCAGCAAAGTCCTGTGGCTAGCTCGTGACTAAATTCAAACTAGGTTTGTTTGTGTGTGTTTTTTAGAAGTGTTTTTCCAAAAAGAGCGAGTGCACGGCTGCTTGAATCAGAAGGAGATACACACTCAACCGCTACGAGGGAAAAGCTGACTATTTTTTTAAACTTGAAAAGATTTCAGAGACAATTAAGTGAAAGTATTTTTATTATTTTTTTAAAGAGCCATATCCAGATTCATGTTTTTGGATTGCTCAGAGGTGGTGCCTCTAGGTTTGATCATCCATTTTAACTTTCCTGAGCCCAATAATTTTATTGTTTTGTATCGGTCAACCCCAGGTAATTGTGTTCTTCATATAGCCTGTTGCCAACAAGATAGATTCATCTTCATTCTTACAAAAAAAAATGGGCCCTATGAGTCCTTTTTCTGTAATTTGGGTTTTTAATTCCTCCAAAAAATGGGCACAGAAAAAACAATACTGTCTTGGAGAGGGCCCTAAGAAAAATGAATCTAACTGTACAAAGGGACGGTTGCATTGGAATTCGGAAGGCACATCAAGCATGCTAAGTGGCGGTCATCAGAGCTCTCCTGGTCTGAACTACTGAGGAGTAAAGCAGCAGCTAACATGTGGTGTGGGGCTCGCTAAATGGAGACCACAGTCAGCTTGTGCTGGAACATGTCTAGTCTCATTACTATGTTGCACTGAGAAGCAATCAACGGGTTCATATTTGCCCGTGTTTGGGAGGTCTACATGGTGGTCTTTGGTATAACCTTTGGCCTTATGGATTTGGACTCTTCTGAGTTAGAGCCTACCATTTCAGATGCAATCGCTTTTGGATATGCTTTTGCAGACAGTCCTTAATGCTGAAAACACAGAGAATGGGTAATTCAAGAGGCCTTTCTTTTAAAATAGACTATTGTGACCCACTATTTGTAGGGTATTGCAATGTCACTTTGCGTGTCATAAATTTAACTTTATTGGTTGTAGGTCACAGCGGTAGCGATTTGCGTTTGATGGAAATAACTACAACTGTGTCCTTTCCTGCTTTTTGTTTTTTTGTTTTGCTTTTTCTTGGCACGTGGTATTGCCACCATTACTTCTGCACAAAGATCTTCTGTTCATTCTGAACATTTTTAAAACTTCAGAATTTTATGTGACTGCTTTTTTTGCCTCACAATTATGCTGTGAATTTTACAAAAATTTATTTTCCTTTTTGATAATTTATTGTACCAAAGCTGTTTTATAGCACATAGATGTCTGTAACCAATAATGTAGCAGTTCTGCACTTTTACACAAGGTGTAACTAGACCATTTTTAAACGTCGGTTGAAAATTATGGCTGTACTATTGCTTATACAAAACTGGAACTGTTGCTGAACTCATAGCCATACATTAATAGCAATCTATGTACTGCACATATTAGACCTTATTCAACAGTATCGTATCTGTTACACTATAGGCTTTTGTTCAGACTCCTGAAGTTATAAGGGATACTAGGTTCGGGCACTTTGGAAACAGGCGATTTGTGTATTTTCCACGTAACACAGAAGACATGAAGTGAAGTCCGACTGCATGTACAGGTCCAAAACAATACCATGAGGAAAGCAAAGGCAATCCGAAATTTGTGAGATCTAAGGTGATAAGGTGATTTTTAAGTGGTGCCTCATTGTTGGTTATGCTGCCTTAAAAGTAATAGTCAACTAGACTGTTGTAATTGCAATGCCTTTTATGGGTGGGCATTACAACAATATAACAAAGTGACAAAATGTGCTCAGAGAACTATTTTTTTATTTAAAGTGGAATTGAAGAAAAGCGAGTTATAACCTATAGATTGGTTATTAAGCATAGGGAGATTAAACTGGGCAATCTTGTGAGGTCATCTAGGAATGAATAAAATAGCTGTTTTTATACACCGAAAGGCAGCCTGGACATTTGCAATTCCTAGAATAAACACATGAGGTTATACCTACTATAAACCCGTTTTTATTAAGTGCATATTCTTCCTTGTGTACTGAATTGTTAACAGGTATTTTGAACTGAATTCAGAAATGTTTACATATGTAAGTTTCCGAAATGCATGTCTTGAACATGTTCAGATGAGATTAGCAATATATTAAGCGGCCCAGTACTTTCTGCTGACTTGGAATGTAAGATCAAATATCATATGGGGTTCAATTTAATGCCCATTGATTCACTTTAGCAAGCACCAAAAATGTGAAACTTAAAAAAAAAAAAATCATCTTCACATAAAAAAATTAAAAACCCAATACTTTTGCACACTGTGTTATGTTACAGTCCAGTTTTGTGTGCTTTACTGCACAGTTTGGTTACAGGACTTCTGTGCATTGTAAACATAAACAGCATGGAAAAAGGTTAAATACCTGTGTTCAGATTGTAAGATCTAGTCCGGACTTGCTGTGTATATTGTAACGTTAAATGAAAAAAGATAAGCCCTTTGTATTATAGTCATGCAGTCTTATGTATGATAAACAGTTGAATAATTTGTGCTCAGACTCTTCACTTTTTTTAATTTATAAAACAAACGGAAAAGTCCGAAACAATTCTCCGATGTATTTATGTTCTTTTGACATGGCCTTACTGTTGATACATTTGCCAGCATGTTCATATTGTTTTTTTTATATCTAAGTGCATATTATCATGCACTTGTCAATCAGTGACAAATTAAAGCAAGATTTTTTGTTATAGCTTTTTTCAGCCTGTTCGCTCTGGAACACAATTTAAAAGATTTCAAGCCTTTTTGTATGTTAAATTTGCACTATGTTGTGTATGTACATGCACAGGCATGGCTGCTGGGTATTGTATTTGATGCCATAACGTGACTTGCTTGACAATTGCTTGATGGGCTAGATATTGTTGCACACACAACCACTGACCACAGTTTTATTGATGCAAAGGTACTTGGTGTTTTTATCACTAACTCCCAGCAACACAGACTGCTCTCTGCACAAGTTGGTCTCTCAAATGTTTAACAAAAACAAGTAAACAAAGGTTGGGGGGTACGGGGGCGTTTGTGAAGCTTAAGTGCTTTGGATATGTACCTTGCAAGGTATTCTATTTCTTTGATTTACCTACATGCATTAGAGTATGCGCTTCTTTATTTCAATGGTGCTTCCAATGTATTATTTCCTCAGATTCCCTAACTTGCAAATCTCTCTCGAGACACGCGCCTGCTTCCCAAACTGTGTGATGCAGTGTATTTTCATCCGAACACCGATGTTGGCTCACTTGATGCCTAATCTAATGTTCTCCAGAATGGTTTCTGGCATGGATTCACATGCTCATGAATATTCCCCGTCAGGCTGGGAATCCTCGGTAAAGAAAAAAATCTGTTTGTTTTGTTTCTGAACTGTCTTGCTCCTAACAACCAATCACTGGTCTCTGCCTGGGGGCAGTATGACCCAATGACTGCCCTTTACTTAAGCCCCTCCTCTGGCAGCCATCTTCAGATTTTTACCCCATGTTCAAGTGTTGGGAGTCCTCATGCTGTAGCCCTCGAGCTTTTATTGCGTTTCGCTATTTTTCTAAGAGTTTTGCTCTATTCATTCAATCGAGCCTCAAGCTCCATCGATCCATCAACCGACTAACCGGGACCCGTTTTTCAGAACTTTCTACGCGCCTCAAGGGTGTTTTTTCTTTGAGTTCACTTCTTGGAGGATTCCAGAAGATTCTTGGAGGCCTTTTACCGTGTGGACATGGCCGAGGATAAAGGAGACTCAACGCCTCTGTTCAGGATCTGCCCAGGATGTGGGCTGCGGAACATCTTCCTAGACGATGGGCACTCCCTGTGTCTTTATTGCCTACATTCGGACAGCTCGCACGTGGAGGTGGTCTGTGTGTTCTGCAAGGACATGGTGCCACACACCATGAAAGACCGTCGCAAGCGGCTCGCCGAGTAGCTGCAGACAAAGATTCCAGCAGCGGGTGAGCCCCGGCAGCAAACCTCTCCCAAGAGAAAATCTGAGCGGTCTTCTAAGACCTTATGAGGGTGCACCGGCAAAGGGGGCCCAACATAAGGCAAAGCACTGCGAGTCCACGGGCACCAAGAGTGCCGTTGGTACGGGCTCTGCTGCAGCCAGGCCGGGTGCTGCATCGCCGACGTGGTCAACCACGAGCCAACGCTGCGGTTCAGCGAAGAAGAGGAAGTGAGACCACCCGGTAAGCTTCTGGAGAAGGCCGGTTCACTCCGACGAAGAAAGCTAAGGGGAGCGAGGCGTTGAACCCCCATCCCCCACGGTGAAGGCCTCAGGCGTGCCCAAGGTCGTGAAGGCCCAGGTTCACCAGGCTAAGGCATCTATTGAGGGAGTGGTGGAGCCCCTGGCAAAGGCCGCAGATGCGGTCCCAGTGGAGACGACCCCCAAGATGAGTTTCCCTGCCCACTCGGATGGAATCATCTTTCCTGCCCATTGAGAAGACTCGCGTGAAGACTATGCTGATCATCTCCCTGAGGCCATCGCCCCGGCTGAGAAGAAGGGGGGGGGGGGCATGGTAATCCTGCCGGACTCGGATATCTCCTCCGAGGAGGAGCTCTCTGGCCTGAAGACAGTGCCTGACAAGAAATTTGTCAAGGCCAGTGTCATGATGCCTGCCTCCAAGGAGCCAAACCAGGCCCGGCACCCTCAGAGACAGACACCATGCATTCAAGGGAAGTCCCAGCAGCCCCAGATGGGGGCCCATTGTACTCAGTTCTGGCGCCGTTGACGTCAGGCTCATAGGGGACATCAGTCCTGGCACCATCGGCGCCAGGCTTACAGAAGTAGGTTGGGAGTAGTGCTTGGTGTAAACTTACCTGTGCAGACCATGCTGCAACTTCCAAGACTGGAAGGAACTATTTTTCTAGGGACTACTTGATCTCTAGGGTGTGACCGGTGGAGGAATACATATTTCTGGGGGAAGAATACATACCTGGAACTACTTGAAAGGCTATTTAAGCCACACCCAAGCAGCAGACCACGCTTCTCGTTGTTCTGCACTTAGCAGCTGGACGCTCACCTTGCCTGCTCCTGCCTTGGTCCTCCATCACGCCTGCCAGCATCTTGGAAACACCTAAAGAAGAAAAGGGAAGAGAACAGGTGAAAACAAGAACCTTACCTGATACATCTGCACTCCGGATTCTGCACGCCGACGATCCTGCAAAGAAGGCAAACATTTTAAACGTGCATCGCGTCGCGCGCAGCACGCTGCATTTCACTCACCTGCACGTGGCGTTTTCGAGTCCTGCGACGTCCATCCGGAGCTTCCACCGCCTTCCAGCACCTATTGGAAGGAAGGAGAAAGAGAGGTGAGAAGGGAAACGCGAATCTAAGTAGAACTTACCTGTGGTTCAATTCCCTCTCCGCCTTCGGGTTTGTGCCATACCTTCGGCATCTCAGCACCCCGGCCCCTAAGGGGAAAAGAAACAGACATTGCATTAGTGAGAGCATGTGAGAACATTAGCAATACGCTCACTCAAGACTTACCCATTTGCAAGAGAGACACAGCAGCTCTTTTCGGGTCGGCGCCTTACCTCCGACATTGCCGTACCCCGGCCCCTATGGGGAAAAAGACATTGGACATTAAAGGAGATACTTAAAACTGCAAAGGAATCTCTCATCGGAATTCTTACCAGAATTTGGCTTCATCCAAATCTCCTGCAGCCCGGAATCTTCTCCAGCACTTGCGAAAGAAAAGAACAGATGAGTGAATATAAACCCAAACTTGCCATAAACATTTGCGGTACGACAGGAATGGACAAACTAGTTTAAACTCATCAATCCAGTGAAGTAACTGGAATCACAACGCGCCCCTGCATCAGAAGCAGGATGGAGAGCTCGTCATTTTGGTCCCTAAGGTGAGTCTTCGCAGGGAATCCCAAAAGGGTTTCACGGAGGGAGAGAAGGGAAGTGGGAGGTCGGAACATCACCCGCAGACTATTAACCCTTCCTTTTCACACACAGTGGGATATTCCTCCGAGCCAGAAAAGCCAGGTTGGGGAATCCAGTCCATCTTCCGGGTCTTACGCAGCTCTGCAGAAGAGGTCACAGCAGTCCCAGCCACGCCCGCACCTCCGTGGGAGCCAGGTGAGCGTTACAGCCAGGTCCTACGGGAAGGACCCAGACTAGGTGGACGTGGAAAGCGACGAGGGAATTGACAAGGGGGCGGCAGTGCGGTGAGGAACCGGAGGACACCACGCCACTGCCGACGCTCCCGTTGCAACAGCTGCCACCACCGACACATGTCACCGGACATCCTAAAAGCTCTGCACACCCTGTGCTCGTAGATAAGGACACGGATGCCCGTGCCTCCGACGGGCGAACCAGTGGCGCCTGGAACATCAGAGGACCCGCCACCTAAGCGGAGACGAGTCCATCCGCCTCCACCCTACCATCCTTCTCCTCCATCCCATCTGCCGAGGGACGAGACTGAGTTGGCGATGGCGGGTACGGCAGAGATGACGGAATGGACCTCCCGTCGCCCAGTGCTTTACCACCCGACGAGATTGGCTCGTTCCATGCCATGATCTATAGGGCCTCATAGCTATTTCAACTGAACCCCGAGGAACAGAAGGAGGGATTCCTTTATCAGCTCCAAGAGGAAGACCGTGCTCTCGATCCCGCTGTTAGACGACTTTTGGGACGATGGGCTGTCCCTCCTGAAGAACCCGTCCTTGGCCCCGGCAAAGAGACCAGTACGAGAAGAAATACAGGGTGCCAGGCTCTGCAACGAAGTGTCTCAGATCTCAGCTGTCCCCGGACTCTCTGGTCTCGGCGACGGCCAGGAAGAAATCTACATGGTCAGCAGCATCGACTTCCACTTCCCCACAAGACAGTGAGGGAAAGAAGCTAGACGCCATGGGACGACGGGTCATCTCGTCAGTGGCAACGACCATTAAGGTGGCCAACGCTCTAGCCATCATGGCCTGCGACGACAGGGAGCTTTGCTTTAAAATCGCCCCTCTCCTGGACTTCCGGACGACAAGAGGACGGAGGCCCTTGAAATCCTACAAGAAGGCGAGGTGGCATTGGACCATGCCATCACGGTGGCCACAGACATCGCCGACACCGGTTTCCGCCAGATGGGCAACAGCGTTTGCCTTCATCAGGGTGGTTGGCTGAAGGCCACCAACTTCCATCAGGCTGTCCAGACGAGGGTATTGGACATGCCCTTCGGGGACAACTTGTTCGGCAAGACGGTGGACGAATCTCTGCAAGCCATCAAGACCGACACGGACACGGCTCGTGCCTTGGGCACACTCCAACAGCGATGGCCGTCCTTTTGGGCCTCCGGAGAAAAGTCCCATGGTGCCTCCAAAGGATTCAGTTGCAACTTCTCTTCGAACCGTCAACCATCCCTTTCCTCGGCCCAGGGAGCCTACAGGGGCTGCAGCAAAGCAGGAGGAAATCGTCGCCAAGGCCCCCAAAGTGGGTCGTCCACAACGAAGCAGGACAGAACCGGCCATGACGTCTGGCCCCCACACGAGCACCCCGGTGGGAGGACGGCTGGCTAACTTTGTCGGTGTGTGGAAGTCCATTTCCACCGACCGTTGGGTGCTGGACGCCCTGACCCACGGAGAAACCCTGGAGTTCCGAAGGAAGTGTCCCCGCGTTCCACCAGTGGCCAGGCAAGAAAACCACATCCCACTGCTTCTAGAGGTACGAGCGATGCTGAGAAAAGGGTGCAATAGAACTTATCCTGAAGAGGCTCCGGAGTGTACTCGTAGTAGCTGTAAAGACCGGTAGGGGGTGTCTGTACTTCTGCTCTCTATATGGTAGAGAGGCGAGGCACAGAAGACCCCAGCCAAGATTCTCTATTACGGTAGCAATGGACGAGCAATCAAGGCCTAGCTTCTCAGGAGGTGATGCAGGCTGGTTCTTAAGTACAGTGTAGTCCCTAAGCCCCCACAAAGGAATGTCCACACACTGTATTGGTTAGAACACAGTCTTTATATAATCAATATTCAAGGTTATGTACACTTATCATAATAACTCACTTTGTACTTAGGAAAATCAACAATGGCAAATATATACAGTTCTAAAGTGGTACCACCCTTTGTATTAGATCTCATGAAAAGTGCATCAACAATACTGTAATCATGTCACACAGATCAATAGAGTGAAAGCAGCAATAGAGAGAAGAGAGAAAATAAGGTGGTTGAACAATAGGCAGAATACTGGCCCCTACCACTAGACACAGTTCTGTGTGGGGATCCCCCCACCTGGGCAACCTGTAAAGTAAAGATATAGCACAAGCCCAGTCCATATATTGTTCTGCAAGTCTTATTCCCTCCGATAATGTTTTTACCCCCCCAATGTACCTGGTGGAGTCGAGTCCTTCGAAGAGGCGTCGACAGATCCTTCTTGAGCGACCCCCTTTTAAGCGGGAGTCACGGATCGTCGAGAGGCGTCGAGGAACTCGGGGTTCGGCGACGGGGAATCGACGGCCCTTCTTGAATGCCTTCCCTTTCAAGCGGGAGACACGGGGCGTCGAACGTCCGTCGACAAACAGGGTAGAACGCGTCGATGAGGCGGCAGCTTCGTCCGAGCGGTGCTCGTCGGCGTCCTGCAAGGCAGAGGCGTGCGGGGCACCTCGGTGACAATAGTTCTGGACCGCAAAGATTGTGGAGATGGAGGCCCAGCAAGGGCGTCGAGTCGTTCGAGTCTTTGTGGTCTTCGGGTGGCGGGAAACCCACCGGCAGGTTTCTCCTCGGCGCGTTGGTCGTCCTCGACTTTCTCCGGCAGGATAAAGCGGTCGACGGTGCGGACAAGGGAGTCCTTCGATTCAAATTTTCTTAGGCAAGGAGCGGACGGCTCCGGTCGTCGGCGGCACGGCGTCAAGTGGTTCCCACGGCTGGGCAACACAACTTCGACGGGCCTCCAGCGGTTACACAAACCTGCGAACCCTGGTCGACGGCAATGGACTTCGACGGCGTCGATGTCCGGATGCTTCACTTCGATCTCCTCGGCGGTCCCGTCTCGGGTCGGCAGCCTTTCGAGGATCTGTCTTCCAGGGCGCTTCGGCGAAGATGGAGCGGTGCTCGATGGTCCCTCGGAGCACGGGAAGAGGGCGCCTTACCAGGTCCTCTCTCGGGTCAGTCCTCGACGAATTCGGCAACCTTCAGATCGGTCAAAGCAAATGCCACAGCAAGTCTTCTTCTTCCAGCTGGACGTCGAGGATCAGCAGTTCCAGTTACTCTTAGAGTGGAGACTCAGCTCCAGGATGCTTCTGAACGTTCCTGAACCTCCTGAACAGTGGTGAGAGGTCCCCAGATATACTATTCTGTCTCTCATCCACACTGCTGGCATACACTCAGCAGCCAATCATACAGAGGGGCATTCATGCAGTCAGTCAGCCAATCAGGCCACACAGTGCATTCAGGCCACACTCCTCTCTTTCAGACACTCACAACAAGGAATGTGGATTGGGACAAGTACCCAGCCATTCAACACTACACACTGCATTCAGGCCAGTTTCGGGCAGGGCTGTCTCAGTCTTTGTCTCTCATGCCAGAAACCAGACAACCACAACAAGGAGTGTATATTGGTCACACACTCCATTCACCCAGGTCCCACCCACAGGAGGTACCCACAACATAGTCATTGGGAAGGCTCCAGTCAGTCTAGCTGGGCCTTCACAACAACACCATATATGGAACTTCCACCCAACAGCCAGTCAGGGGGAAGGGACAGAGTCAGGGCTTCCCAGGACTTTGGGAAAACAATGTAACGGGCAATAGAAAGCAAGAGGCCACGGGGGCCATCTTGTTTCCTATCAGGAATCAACTGATTCCAATGGCAGGGCCTGGGTATCCCAAAATGGAGGACACCCAGAACACCTGTCAAATTCAGCATGGAGCTGCCACCAGCCCATACCCTGCTCTGTGGGCCACCCACAGGTGCCCAAAAACATACACTAGGGGCACAGGGTTGTACCCCTACCCAGGGGTGCCATAAGGGTATCCCATGGGTCTGTTCACCAAACCAAAAGAGAGAGCTGCACTGCCAGGAGTCCCACATGGACTCCTGGGCAGAAAACATGACAGAACACACGATAAAAAGCAATAAGGGACAAGGATTCAGAGGCTCTGTCCCTCTGATGCATTTCCAGCATCACAGTAATACCTTGTCAAGAAAAAGTCCGGTGGTTGGCGGCCCATCCTGGATCTCTGCTTCCTCAACAAATATATCAAGTCCCAGAAGTTTCGGATGGTCACCCTCCACACGTGCTGGGACAGCTAGAGGAAGGGACTTCCTGTTGTCGCTGGACCTGGAGGATGCTTATTTTTCACATCCCCATCCACAAGGGGCATAGAAAGCTTCTACGTTCCGTGGTCCAGGGGCAACACTATCAAAGGCCCTTCCCTTTGGTTTGAAGTCGGCACCAAGGGTCTTCACCAAGTGTCTGGCGCCGGTGGCAGCTACACCTGCAGGGGCACCACGTCTACCCCTACCTGGATGATTCGCTCATCTGAGCGAAGTCAAGGCAACTCGCTGTCGCACACAGTGAAGACCAGCCGCCTGCTCACGGAACTGGGTTTCTCAATAAACTATGCAAAGTCCTGCTTGGTGCCATCGCAGGACGTGCGGTTTCTGGTGTCCAGGCTCAACAGTGTTGCGCCTGGCTTCGCTGTAGGAGGACAGGATGGGCAAGGTACAACGGCTGTTGACCATGGAAGTTGCTAGGGTGAGGTCCATCAAGTCCCTGTTCGGCATGTCGTCATGCACCTACCTTGTTCGGCTGTGCAGGCTGCGGAAGCGGCAAGAGTTCCTCGACGCCCGTTGGGGCCAGGTATCTGGAAGCTTCGAGGACAAGATTGCCCTCAACGAGACGTTCCGCCGAGCGTTTCGGTGGTGGGCCGTCCGCACGCATCTAGCGGCAGGCACGGACTTTCAGCACATCAGGAAATGGTGACTACGGATGTCTCTTTGGAGGGATGGGGCGCGCACACTGGAAATCTCCATGCAAGAGGCCTTTGGCTTCCGCAGGAGAAGTTGTCAACGTCCTGGAGCTCCGGGCAGTGTTTTAGGCCCTCAAATCATTCCTTACATCCCTCAAGGGCAAGATCCCCGGCGCTCTCCAAGGAAACGCTGGATCTATGGCACTGGGCCGTCACCAGAGTATGTTCCTGGTACCCATTCATCTGGCAGGAGTGAACAACATTGTCGCCGACTCACTCAGCAGGGAGCTGCGCTCTTGCTACGAGTGGGAGCTTCGGCAGGATCAGGTGGACCTACTGTTTCGACGATGGGGCAATCCCAGATCGATCTGTTTGCGACGGCGACAAACATCATGTGCCGGAGGTTCGCCAGCAGGTTTCCCCAGCCTGGGAGCATGGGGGATGCATTCTCCTTCCCCTGGGACGGCCTGTTCCTCTGAGTTTCCCCCATTGCCATTGTTTCTGCGACTCATCAGTCAACTCAGACGGTCCCGGTGCAGAATGATCATAGTCACACCAGCATGGCCGAGGCAGATATGGTACCCGGACCGTCTGGACATGTCGGCGTCCCCTCCAGTCAAGCTTCCGACGGACGCAGATCTCGCCAGGGAAGGATGCGCGATTCTGCACCACGACCCAGGGTTGCTGAACTTGCAGGCCTGGCTCCTGCAGTGCTAGAGTTTGGTGGATACAATCTCCCGGCGGATTGCAAAGGGGTGCTTGCCAAGACCAGGGCTTCGTCTACGCTGAGATGCTACGGCCATAAGTGGAAAAGGTTTGCTGTCTGGTGCCGTGCACAGAAACTCGACCCTCTACGGATTACGGCCCCACAGCTGCTGCCGTATTTGCTGTCACTGGCCAAGGCAGGGTTGGCCCATGCTTCCATCATGTTTCATCTGGCGGCTATCTCCTGCTACACCAGAACTCCAGGGCGTTCGTCATTGTGGTCACACCGCCTGGTCAAGGTATTCATTAAAGGACTGTTCTGTTTGTTCCCGCCGGTGAAGGCTCCGGCCCCGGCATGGGAGCTCAATGTGGTGCTGACTAGGTTCATGGGTCCCCCGTTTGAGCCTATGCATTCAGCACCGCTGACGTTTTTATCGTGGAAGACAGCGTTTCTTGTGGCCATTGCCTCTGCATGATGAGTGGGAGATTCAGGCCCTCTCTTGTAAACCACTTTACTTGACATTCCACGAGACGAGGGTGGTGCTGCGGACGCATCCCTCTTTCATGCCCAAGGTGCCGTCGGACTTCCATTTCAACGAGCCCTTGGTGTTACCTGTCTACTTCCCGTCGCCTTAGTCACCGGCTGAGCGGACTTTGCACTCGCTGGATGTGGCTAGAGCGCTGAAGTTCTACGTGGACTGCACAACGTGTTTTCGGAAGACATCACAGCTGTTTGTGAACTTTGGCCCTGTGTGAACCAAGGGAAGGCCCTCTCCAAGGCTTCCATTTCCAGGTGGCTCTCCGGCTGCATCACCAATTGTCACAGGTTGGCAAACCGACTGTTGTCTGGCCGTCTGAGAGCCCATTCGACCAGAGCGATCGTTGCAGCTATGGCGTTCCTGTCTGGTGTGCCTTCTACAGGGCTGCTACGTGGAGGTCGACGCATACCTTCACGAAATTCGACTGGGATTCCAGGGAGGAGTCCATAGTCGGCCCAGCAGTGCTGCGCAACCTGTTCGTTTGAAGGTGAGCCGGGTGAGGAGGTAAGAGATGCTTAATGTTGAGATGTGTATATGCTTAATGTTGAGCCTTGCTACCTCCCGTGGTTGTGCATGTGTGTACTGCTATGTATTTTTTATTCATCAGCATGTGAATCCATGCCAGACCCCATGCTGGAGAAGGAACAAGTTACTTACCTGTAACTGTTGTTCTTCAGCATGGGTCTGGCATGGATTCACATGCGAACCCTCCGCCTACCCCTCTGCGGCTCTTCTCTTGGTCCTACTGCCACTTTACGTGCTACCAAATCTGAATATTGCTGCCAGAGGAGGGGCTTAGGTAGAGGGCAGTCATTGGCTGGGGGCAGTTGTTAGGGAGCATTCTCTCTTTAGGCTGAATTTCCTAACCTAATGAGTCCCCCAGCAGCTTTGCTGGATTTCTGGAGTTTGTTTTATTCCTCCTGCCAAGAGTGAGACTCTTTTTCTCCCACTCTTGGACATGATTTATGGTATTCCTTTGACTGATAATGTGTTTTATGGGTTATGGGGTCCTTTACGCCATAGGGTCTCATGTGTTTTTACTATGTGTGTTAAACAGCACCCTCTGTGCAGTAACACAGGGGTGTCATAGTGACACCCCACCATAGACTCCATACCCTGGGACTGACTACTGTCTCCCAGGGCATGTAAAGTCACCATTGGTTTTACTAGTCCCAAATTATTAACAGAAACCAGTACAAACCATCATATTGTGGACGTACTGGTCGGGGCAATTCGATTGCCCCGGGGTCTGTTCGTCGAGGGGGCACGTCTCCGTCCCCCCTGATCGAGTTTTGGCTGGTGGCAGTGGAAACTACTTTTTATATTCGACCGCGAATATTTCCCTATTGGATTTTCCCATTGTTCGAGGCTACCAACTTTAATTATTTAATTCTCAAAGCCTCGAACATACCGCCGGTTTATTTAATTAATATTAATTCGCCGGTTGGTATTTTTTGCCAGGACTCTATTCTAAAATGGCGTTTGTGTTCTCTTCTGTGACTCCAACCCAAGTCGAGCCCTTTGTTCCAGGTTTTGGCGGGCTTCTCCACAGAAGCCTCCAAAAGTGGTGCCACTATGTCTGTGTACCACAGGGGGTGTGGGAGGGGGATTTAGGCACCCTGGACTGAGTTACCTTGGTAACTCAAGTCACCACTTAGCATGTTTGATTGACAGCTAGGCTGAGTGAATGGGGGTATGCTGCATAAAAGCAGGGCTTTGGGGACTGGAACTTCAGAAGTCGCCACAGGACCTGAGAATCCGACGAGGGAGAAGCTGAGCCGACCTACCACGACGACACCACCGGTGGAGCCCTGCAGAACCGACTCGCCACTTCCCGACGACAGAGAAGATCTCCCAGCTGGAGAGGCTTCTTCCCCTGACTGGTGGGCACAACCAGTTTACCTTTCTTTCTTCGCACCCCAGACCGGTTTGTGGTCGAACTGCCCGTGCCAAGTACCCCAGCGGCCGGATAGCCACTCACCGCGAATCAACGGACCGCTCCTTATACCTGAGAAACTCCGCGGCTGGTTTCTTACCTGGCAGTGCAACGGACTCCTGTCTTCCTCCACGACGAGATCCACTCTTCTCCCGGACGAAGCACCGACTTGCATCCGCTGCCAGGAACAACTGCCCCCGCTGGAGTGTTCTCACCACTTTAAGGTACCGTGTCCGCCAGGCCTCCCTTTATAAAGATTGCTACACGGTAATAATAACTCCTTAACCTTCTGGACTGGGCTGGCCGCCTTGACCCTCTAACTGGTCCCCTTTCTTTGGTCCAACTCCTTTTTGAACCATTACAAGACTTGTGTGCACTGCAACCGTGTGACCTTGGACACATTTTGTTTCGATCCTCTTAAAGCGGATCCGGCCTACTGACTCTGAATTCACGGTTTTACTTTGCCTTCCTCTCTTGTTATGTTCTTGTAAAAGTGTTGGGATCTGTTTCAACTTGTTCTCTGCTTTTCTCTCCCTTTTTAAAATGAGCTATTAGAGTGCCATCTACGTTAAGCGCTCACCGCTGTCTGAAAATAAGTGGGGCTTTACTTAAGACTTGTCTAATATTCTTTTAAGGGAGTGTATATCTTTTAGTGACTGTTTTTGAATTGCTTACTATTAGTGCCTGTGTCTTTTTCTAGATGTGGTTTTAAATAAATAATTTTCTGTTTGTTAATCTGCTTAGAATCACATGCTGTGCATAGGTCCGACATCCAGTGGTCACTGCGGAGTATTGCATTTTGTTTTTCGTAGTCGAAAAAGGGGACGTCGACAAGGCGTGTCTGTAACACTATCCCTATAGTGACGTGCGTTGTACCCACAATCCCTCACGCGTCGAGGTCCCTCAGATTGTTTTTTTCCGCCCAGCTTATGGTCGCCTTACGCGGAGCTCCTAGAGAGACATTGCAAAACAGTTACTAGGGACCTCGGTCCTTAATATATACTTATTGTAAAGATCCCTCCCCTCGACGTTAGCTGTGAAGCTGTTTCTCCGCCGTGCAAGTTCTCGACGGAGGGGAAGAGACGGAGGAGATCCCTCGGCGCTGCCGAACACGTGGCCAGGCCTCGCCGGCCAACATACAGTAGGGAGAGTGGGGGTTTCGAACTTTTTTCTTCTCGTCGAGAATGTCTTTCTTTCTCCCCTATCTTTCCCTTGGGGTTGTTATCACCAGTTTTTATTGCCTCAGCTATGGAGAGGACACCTTTTAAGTTTTGCCCACGCTGTAGGGGCAAATACACTTGGAAGGACAAACACAAGCTCTGTAATCGTTGCTTGCCCCTCGATCATAAAGAGGACAGCTGTGCGGCCTGTAAGCTCTTGAAACCAAGAACACTTAAAGAACGGAAAGTTAGAAGGTGGGCAGACTACGCTATGTCGAAGTCAGTTTCCTCACCCGCTGCCGCTGTTACAGAAAGTGACGAGGAGGGTGATAACTCGACGTCCGTTACGGAAGTCATTAACCCCCAGAAGGAGCGCTCGCGCTCCTCGACGTCCGTCCCCGGCCCCGACGGGCTCGGCTCACGCCCTGCTTATGGGGATGAACACCCCGGCGACAAGGACGCACACAGACCCCATAGGCCTAAGCACACAACCCACGGCTCTTCTTCGTCGAGGACGAAGGATCCACCAGCGCCGAAGGGGACGCAGGGCACTCCGGCGTCGACCTCAGACCGCAAGGGTCTCAAGCCCCACCCGCAAACGCAGCCGCGACCAGCGATTGGGCTTTCATCTAACACGGGCGCTACCTCAAAAACATCCGACGTAACGCTCCATAGAGCGGCCGTCGAAAAACAACGCGCAACGCAGGCAACGCCGACTCCAGAACCCTCGACTGACGAACTCGTCGTCGAGAGTCTGGCGAGAATGGTTTCCGAGGATAAACGTAAGCGGACGACGAAACAGACGTCGAATACCGCACCCAAGGAAATAGAAACGCCGAAAAAGCACAAAAGTAGCCAGGAACTGCCCCATTCATCTAAAGGCACTTCTGAACTACCGGAGGGCTTTTCTGAGGGCGACGGAAACCTTTCGTCGACGTTGTGGGAGCGTTCGAAGCGTTTTGAAGGTGATAACACTGATTTCCCCCCTCTAGACTATTCAGGGGTTCCCCATGAGACCATGGAAAGACTCCATTCTTGTATGGAAAAGATGGAGAGGTTTTTGGGTAGCCAAAACCCACCCACACCCAAAAGACCAAGGGAATGGACCCAGGATGACCCTAGGGTCAAGATTCCTAGGCTGTTTCCCCCTTCTACAGATGCATATGACCTCACTGAAGAGGAGCAATACCTCCAGGAAGATGAGGAGTGTTTAGGTGGAGAGGAAGAACATGAGGAGGAGAGGTTTGAGGAAGACCCTTACACTTTTGAGGAAGATACAGCTACCTCACAGCCCTGGCACTCCCCATCAGTGCAGCCTTGGCAATCCCCATCAGTGCACTCAGACCCTGATGTCTTTTACCCTTCTCCGCCCAAGGACTCACCTATTGGGAACACCTCCCCCATAGATGACCAGCCTTCACTTAATGCACTATTGTGCAAGGCAGCAGCGCATTTTGAAATAGACACAGGGGAGACTCTTCCGGACATAGACTTTGTAGAAAAAGTTATCAAAGAAAAAGCCCCAGTCAGTCCATTCCACTCCTGGCTTCTATAAGGAGAAGAATAACTCCTTTCCAATCCGGCCTTAGTCAGAGGGGTCAACCCTCGGATAGAAAAGCTCTTCAGCCCTTCGTCTTCGGACCCTCTGTACATCAGGGGACATTCTATTCCGGACTCTCTGGTAGTTACTAACGAAAGAAAGAGAGCGGGGGTACGACTATCCACTAGTGAGGCACCACCTGACAAAGAGGGCAAGAAGCTCTATGCACTTGGGAAGAGAATCACGACCTCCGCCGCCTTCTCAACTAGGATTGCGAATAACAATTCCCTATTAGCTAGCTACGCAGATGCACAGTGGAGCAAGCTGCGCAGCGAAGCAGAGGATGCACCTGAACCCCTGCGTTCACGCCTGTTGGCTACTATATCAGAGGGAACTCTTGTAAACCGGGGCATCGTAAAGAACTCCTTGCATGCCGCAGAGACAGCTGGACGTTCCCTGGTTCAGGGAATACTTCTCAAACGCCATGTCTGGCTGCGCAATTCGGGATTTAAGCCAGAAACCCAGGCTTCCCTAATAAATAAGCCCATAGAGCAAACACATCTGTTTGGAAAAGCAGTTGATGAGGCCCTAGAACATGCGAAGGAGTTTGATACCATCAAGACTCTTGACCAAATTTCTAGGCCACCTAACAGACGCAGCTATGGCAATAGACGCTCCTTTCGTGGCCAACGCCAGCAGCATAGCCAACAACAATTTTACTCTGCTACCAACTGGCCCTCTAACCAAAGCACCCAGTTCAGTCAAAGAGGCCAACGTCGTGGCAAAGGAAGAGGGCGCGGCTCCAGCCCAAAAGGCCCCACGCCCAATACCAACAAATGACCCAAAGATTCGGGTCCCCTCCCATGCATCACCGGTCGGGGGCCGGCTAACATCGTTCCTTTCAGCATGGGAGGGAATAACGTCAGACCGCTGGGTATTATCCACCATAGCCCACGGATACTGCATCGAATTCAACGGTTCCCCAAAATACAGACCCCCACGGAACCGGCGCATGACACCGGAACACCTCACTATTCTTCTTCAAGAAGTAGAAGAGCTACTGAAAAAAGAAGCTATAGAGGCTGTCCCCCTATCGCAGGTAACAGAAGGTATTTATTCAGTGTACTTCCTTGTACCCAAAAAGGATTTAACCATGCGCCCTGTATTAGATCTGCGTCCAGCGAACAATTTTTGTCAAACCCCAAAAGTTTCGTATGGTAACCTTGCAGGATGTAATCCCACTGTTATCACAGGGGGATTACATGACAACACTGGACATGAAAGATGCATACTTTCATATTTTAATGTTGCCAGCGCACAGAAAATACCTCAGGTTCAAGATAGAAAACAAACACTACCAGTTCAGAGTACTACCCTTCGGGATAGCATCTGCACCAAGGGTATTTACGAAAGTACTGGCAGTGGCAGCGGCCCACCTGCGCAGATTATCCATCCCGGTTTACCCGTACCTCGACGACTGGCTCATAACAGGGGATTCTTACGAAACATGCTTCTCCAATACCCAAAGGACCGTAGACCTTTTGTCCCAACTGGGCTTCTCCATCAACGAAAAGAAGTCCAGCTTAGACCCCAGCCAAATCAAACAATTCTTAGGGGCTCTAATTCGAACAAAGGACAGCCTCGTCTTCACCTCCAATGAGAGGGTCCAAAACATGCTGTTTCCGATCCCCCATTATGTGGCAGGTCGAGAGGTTACGGTACGCAAAGCAATGCGTATGCTAGGGATGATGGCGTCATGTATTTATTTGGTACCTCACGCGCGCCTGCGCATGCGCCCAATGCAAGAGTGGCTCTACAGCCAGTGGTGTCAGGCCAGCGGACAATGGGACGATCTAGTGGTGGTCTCGCAGGCCTTGGTTCTCTCGCTACGGTGGTGGACAAAGGAAAACCTGTTATTAGGGAAAACTTTTGCCACACCCGCAGTGGAAGCCACTCTAACCACAGACGCATCCCTTAAAGGATGGGGGGCTCACCTATCCCATCAGACTGCTCACGGAGTGTGGACTCCGAGCTTAGCATCCAAACATATAAACCTGCTAGAACTATTATCAGTGTTCAAAGCACTGAAAGCCTTTCAGGAACACTTACAAGGAAAGACAGTGATGGTCCTCACAGACAGCACCACAGCCATGTACTATCTCAACAAGCAAGGGGGCACTCACTCTCCAGGACTGTCCAAGCTGTCCCAGAATATATGGAAGTGGGCTCTCAAACACATGTTCCTACTATCACAACATGTACCAGGGGAACTCAATCTACTAGCAGACAAACTCAGCAGAGACTTCCCCCTACCCAAAGAGTACGAATGGCAATTGCAAGAAGACATCGTCTTAAACGTCTTCATGCAATGGGGTTTCCCGGAAATAGACCTGTTCGCAACCCTGGAGAACTCACAATGCCAAAGTTACGCCTCCAGGTACCCCCAGAACCAGTCCAAGGGGAACGGTCTGTTGATTCAATGGTCAGGGAAATTTGTTTACGCCTTTCCCCCGACTCCCCTCCTCAACAAGGTGGTGCACAAGATGCACCAAGAGCAGGTGACCATGATACTAGTGGCCCCAATGTGGGCCCGGCAGCCATGGTTCGCTCACTTGATGGAGATGTCCCTATCTCCCCCAATGAAACTTCCTTGCCCGTACAACATGCTGTCACAAGACAAGGGCAGGACACTGCATCCATGCCCTCAGACCATGAATTTAGCAGCCTGGCTCCTGAGATCATAGAATTTGGACATTTACATCTCCCTCAGAGATGTATGGACATCCTCAGGGAAGCCAGAAAACCTAATACTCGCCACTGCTATTCTAGCAAGTGGAAAAGATTTGTCATCTGGTGTAGAAGTAAGAACATCAACCCGGTTGACTGCTCTGCCACTAACATTATTCTGTACTTGACCCATTTACTGGATTCAGGTCTAGTGTTTAATTCCATTAAAGTCCACCTAGCGGCACTTTCTGCATACACCACTTCCCAACTTAAAGTGTCGTGGTGGAAGATACCAGTTATAAAGGCCTTCATGGAAGGGGTAAAGAGAATACACCCCCCGATAGCTAGCCCAGCTCCCGGATGGGACTTAAACGTGGTACTTTCTAGACTCATGGGCACACCTTTCGAACCCATGCACAAGGCAACTCTTAAATGCCTCACTCTTAAGACTGCTTTCCTAATAGCTATCACCTCCATTAGGAGAGTAAGTGAACTACAGGCTATTTCTGTATTAGACCCCTTCGTATCAGTTCACAAGGATAAGGTGTTTCTTCGCACACACCCAAGGTTTGCACCAAAATTCATCTCTAAATTTCATGTAAACCAATCTATAGAACTACCAACGTTCTTTCAAAACCCTTCCAACTTGGGAGAAAAAAGTCTGCATACACTAGATGTACCCAGAGCTGTCATGTTCTACATGGAAAGAACCAGATCTCTGAGAAAGACTAATCAGTTCTTTGTCTCGGTGGCAGCAGGAAGAGAAGGAGATGCAGTCTCTAAGTCCACTATATCTAGATGGATTGTACAATGCATCACTCTGTTACACTCTTGCTAAGAGAGAACTACCCTTCAAGCCAAGAGCACATTCCACTCGAGGCACTGGGGCATCCATAGCATTCATTGCAAATGTTCCCCTTGAGTCCATCTGCAAAGCGGCTACCTGGAGTTCTGTGCACACCTTTACAAAACACTACTGTCTAGATGCACACTCAAGATCTTACTCCCAGGTGGGACAGGCAGTATTAAGACATCTTTTCTCTACTGTTCCTTCTCATAACCCACCGCCAACTCCGGGTACTGCTCGCTAGTCTATGCACAGCATGTGATTCTAAGCAGATTAACAAACATCAGAAGACAATGCATTACTTACCGTAAAAGCATTTCTGATGGTTGTATCTGCTTAGATTCACATGCGCCCACCCTTCCTCCCCGCTCGGATGGAAGGAACATAGACTTCCTTTTATAATCTCTCTCTTCTGTACTCACTCACGTCTAGAAGGCTCCCTCAGGGCAGAAAAATACAGACAGAGGGACCTCGACGCGTGAGGGATTGTGGGTACAACGCACGTCACTATAGGGATAGTGTTACAGACACGCCTTGTCGACGTCCCCTTTTTCGACTAGGAAAAACAAAATGCAATACTCCGCAGTGACCACTGGATGTCGGACCTATGCACAGCATGTGAATCTAAGCAGATACAACCATCAGAAATGCTTTTACGGTAAGTAATGCATTGTCATATCTCTTTTACACCAAGCCCTGGTCAGTGTTTACTTGTTCTATTTTGTTCTCTTGACCTATTGTGAATACTCTGTATACTGCCTAACTCTTTTTGAGGGAAGTCTGACTGCTCAGTCACAGCTACCAAGTGAATCTGTGTGGTACAGACTGCTACCAAGTGGGTTTACTGCCAAACACCTGTAGTCTTAAATCTTTTGCAGTGGCCCCAGGGGGAACTGCACAGGTTTCTGCCTAACAGCAGTATGACCCAGAGAACAGTGATTGGTTGTTAGGAGAAAGACAGTTCAGAAACTAAACTGATTTTTTCTTTACCGAGGATTCCCAGCCTGACAGGGAATATTCATGAGCATGTGAATCCATGCCAGACCCATGCTGGAGAACAAACGTTACAGGTAAGTAACTTGTTCCAAATGTGGTATGAGATCCGTCACTTTTTTCTGCATACTCAAAATGCTGCTTAACCCCTGCTTCAATAGCTTCAAAAACTGCAGATTTCCCATGGCTGTTTCATATGCACACAAGCATTGTCTGGTGTTTGTGCCATGACCATATCACGTATTAATGGAGCTCTTTTGTGTGTGTGTGGCAAAGGTCTGGCTTGCTCTTCATAAGTGTTGGAAAACACCCACTAAGATCCGAGCTTCATTATAGCCATTGACCTACAAGGGGAAGCCATCTCCCACTGAAAAGGCCAAGGAGCCAAAGAAGCCTCTGGCCAGTGAGGCAGAACAGAAAGACCCCAGACTAAGAGAAAACCGAGCAAGATAACCTGCTCATCAAGCGAATGTTCTTCCAGACACCACTGTTCAATCACTTCCAAAAAACATCACCATCAGTCCTGGAAAAAAATCTCCTCCCTACACTGCCAGCATTCATCACCAGCTCCTCCTCTCCTGAACAAAATCTGAGTATTGCAGACCGAAATTGTTTGGCATTTTCACCAAGGATCTGGCAGCTTTTGCCCTGGTGTTGGTGCAAGGGCCAGCTGCACTTTTCTTAGCATGTAGAGGACACTTTACGGCCAGTCACTGCCTGGCTGTGCGGCCGGTTCAGGCCTTTAATTCACAGAGACAACTCAACTACCCTGCTGCTCGACTGTTTCGTGGTAGTTTAGCCACAACACTTGTCGTGCAGGTCGTTGGTGATCCTTCTCTTGAGGAGCACTAAAGCATAACATTTGCACTCACTTCCAGATCTGAGTATCTGTCTTATTTGTACAGACAGTCATTGGGGAATGTGATGTCCCTTTTTGCCTCGAATCCCAAAGTGAGGCTATGGCAGGAGTATTCCCAGAGGACATATGCGTATGCAAGATTGGTCAGGCAGGCTTCTGACCTTCGGGGCACCAATGGCCTGGCTAATTTTCCCTGAATTAGTTCATGCAGGCTACACCTCATGGGCGACTTAACATGCCCTTAGGTCTCCTTAGTATCTCTGCTCCTTGATCTCCTAAGTCAAGCATCTTATTGTAGACATTCTAGTGCAGGGCCCTCCTATATCAAACGTCCTTCCCTTTCAATGTACTGTTCCAGAGCTTGTCTTGTCCACCTGTATCTGGCCATGTCTGATCCAGTTGTTCTTTCCACCCTCCCCACTCCTAAGAGCATGGTGGTTCAGGCTTGCTACATAAGAGCAAATCCTGCCATCTTTCCGATGGCCTTGTCGGGGAGAATACAAATATGGGGTGCCCTAAGGTGGAAGATTTTTGTTCCAAGCAGCATAGTCTTTGGGACAGATCAAGCCTGTTGCACCCTTGCAAGGTATTCCTGCACTTTGTGGATTGTTGTGCTAGTTGCGACGGAACGTCTGAGCTGGCTTTTCTGAACTGGTGAATGACTGCAAGGAGTGTGGCATACCAAATCTGTTACCAGTTTGGTTTTTATTAACTCTAGCTCACTCGAGGGGCTCAGGTGCTATGCTCAGAATACACTTCTGGATGTGCACTCCATGTGCAAACCAAGCTTCCCTTCAATGGGGCCCATCTTCTTGGCTACGTTGCAGAGGATTCCCTTGAGATTCAAGACATCCAAAGGTGTCACAAATTCAGCCATCCACATCCTTTACTAGGAGAGGTCTTTCTTGTTCCTTCACCTTTGCCCGCAAGGACACACTCGGACGCCTTCAGGCAAACCACAATGGAGGCAGTACCTACATAAGGGAAGATGTAAAGATACTTCAAAAGCAAAAGTTCTGCCTCGATGGTGCCCTCCAACACAAACTCTCCTTTTGGGTAGGGTGAGGTGCGGTTCCTTTTCGTCTTGTAGTAGGTGATCCGTGGACATTACATGGTATTTCTCAGGGCTACTTCCTTCCCTACCCTCTAGAGAAACGGCCATTCTGCCCTTGCCCAGGCGCCCTCCATCTGAAATACATTTTGCAGCTCCTACCTGAGGCCAGAGTGCAACTTGTGCCTGCTTTAGAAAAGGGGGAAAACATTGCCAATTCTTTTTTTTGTACCGAAGGACGACACTGGCCTGCCGCCAGTCCTCCATCTCCATCTGCAACTGGTAAACTTGTACCTGTGCAAGGACAAGTTTAAGGTGGACATCTTGGTCACAGATCCTTCAGTCCCTGGTATTACTCCTATGTCCCGTCCCCTTTCCTCCATCCTATATGAGTGTCCCTCGAACCTTTTTTCCACCAGAAAGACATTTTCCCCTTTAAATTTGTGCCGGTGTGGCCCGGGAATGCAGGCTCCCTTAACCCCGCCCAATGGCACCGCATCGCAGTCCCCTTTTGTCGACGAGAACGCATCGATCCACCAGCGCTCCTGGGTGAGGCCTCAAGCCTCCTAATTCCACACGCTTTCCCCGGAATCTTATCTTTTTTCTTTTTTGTTTTGCAAATTTGGGAACACCATCCACTGGTGCCCTAGTTTGTCTCTGGCGCATGTTGGCCCAGACAGGCTTTAGCAGGTGCCCGTTGTACGACTGTTCCTTCCCAATAGCAGATTCTGCACTCTGTCTACGATGCCTTGGGGAAGACCATGGTTGGGACAAATGCCCCGCGTGTGACTTCCTCACGCCTAGGTCGCTTAAACACGGACTCAAGCGCTGGAGGGAACTGTTCAACAGGACTCCTTCTCAGAAAATCAAGGACTACATCCGGAAGAAGACAAAGAAGGTACGTGTTATTTTCCAAAGCACCCTGCAGAGGTGACTCCTTCCCGGGGAAGCCCTCTGGCTGGAGGGGTCAGTCTGCCCCTCGCACCGGCTCATGGAGCACCGAGACTGACGCAGCTACGGGCCTAGGGGTCCAAGGGCCCTACCGGTCTGGCAGCTGAGGGGCCTCTGAGTGCCATTACCAGCAGGACCCATCCTGAGGGGCATTGCCCTGATAGCGGGTCCTTACCAGTGGAGCTGCCTTTACGCACAGCCAGCACTACCAGCTGGGAGGCCGAGGGCGCACAGCCTACCGGATGTACACCTGAGGTGCAGGGTAGGGCAGACGCACCGGCTACATGTCCACATGCTCAAGGTGCAGACAAAATGGCGGTGGCTCGAGACAAAATAGCTGCCACTCCCAATCAGCAAAGGCGGGAAGCCTCGCAGGCAGACACAGAGGCCCGTCAGCCTGGTGATCAACTAAGTTGAAGTTTTGCTCCTAAAACAGAGTTGATACCACTGACGACTGTCACCTGGACCACGTCGTACCCCAACATCTCCTGTTCCAGGTACAGTGACCCCATGTACGGACAAGGGCTGTGGAGGCAGCTGGCATATTCACCCCCATGCAGGATCGCGCACAGCCAGCCTGTGAGGAAATTCTTTTTACAAATTCAAGTCCCTCATGCGGCCCCACAAATGGGCTCAATTCTCATGGGCATTATTAAGGGTGGGTTGCCGCCCGGTTTCACCGGCGCAACCCACGACAACACAGCCCATGCCCCCCTCCTCCGGGTCCACCTCTGGAGCAGCCCTTTCCTGAGGCTCCAGCAGCTCCAGTGCAGGTGCAAACCCCCACCACTGATGAGCCCTGAAAGTGACTGATGCCCGCCTCCCAGCACCCTTCCTGGGGGCAGAGGACCAGTAGCACAGACGAGAAGGAGCAGGACACTCCCTCCTCAGCAAAAGCCTTCCATGACAGGACTTGCGGCCTGTCAGAATACCTGGGCATGCCCCCAGAAGGAGCTCCCTGAAGCAGGAGTTCTGGCGGAGGTCTTGAGCATCAGGGCAGCGGCTAAGTCTGGCACCCTCCTACAGAAGGATGTGGAGGCTTTGGCCAAAAAGGGCTGGCTTAAGCCCCACTCCACGCAACCCATCAAAAAGCTGGATGCTAGGTCAGACAAACCGAGGTGGACAGAATACTGCGCTCTACGCACCTGAGGTTATTGGTTATCGCTGCAGCATCCATGTATGCCAAGCCCCAGACTTCCTCGCCTAGGCAGCCCTCCTGAATAAGTAAGAAAATACTATTCGTACGGCAAGGTCTACTCGAATGCTGGGCTGCACCTCAGGCAGGCTAACGCAGACTCCATCCTCACTGTGTCTAATCGACGCCTGTGAAGGGAAATCGCAGACTTTCTTCCTGACATCGCTGTGGACAAGCAAGCCTCATTAAAAGCGGGCCTAGCTGAGGCAAAACTCGTGGCTCAGGACATTATTTCTGTAGGCTACATCAACACGGCTAACAGAGCAATCTGTCTGGCAACTGATTTGAGGTGCACAGCCTGGCTAAAAGCTACCCGGTTCAACCTGGATGTGAACGATGGAATCCTCGACCTTTCGTTTGAAAGGGGGGGTGATCTCTTCCACTCCTCCACTGATGAGTTCGATAAGAAGAGCAGCTCTCGGACAGCAAAGTCGCTGGCCATTCTTACCAAACCGGCAGCTGAACCTTTCTCTCAGTCCCACTCAGACAAGGGGCGTTAATTTGGCGGCTTCCGTGGGATCCAGTACCGCAAAGCCAGACAGCTGGACACGTCTCCCAGTCTTTCTCCCGCTCAGAGTTTGATTTGCTCCCTTGTAGAGAGCGAAGTGGTAGAGCAGGCCCCCTCTCAAGAGGGACAAGACTTTTACTCCAGCATCTTAGCTATCCAGAAGAACAACTAGGCCGGCTGTTGGATCTGTCTTCCCTGAATCTTTACCTACCCCTGCAGAAGTTCAAGATGGTGACCCCAGCGCTGTTTGTTGAGACACTGTGTGGGGTAGACTGGACGTGTTCCCTGGACCTGAAGGACGCGCATCTCCACGTTCCCATTGTGCAGCCTCACCGGGCCTTCCTCAGGTTCCTGGTCATGGGCCTGCATTTCCAGTACAGGATTCTGCCCTTTGGGTTAAATTCAGCTCAGAGAGGCTTCATGAGGCTCATGAATGCGGTGGTGGCTCTCCTCAGGTCAGAGGGGCTGCATGTCTACCCGTACCTTAAATCGCTAGTCAGGGGTACTTCTCCGGAGCAGGTTCGAGACTCAATGGACAGGCGCATCTCTACCCTATTTGACCTGGGCTTTTCAATAAACTTCCAAAATTTGTATCTCACCTCTACGGGCATGTTGTGGGACACACAGCAGCAGAGGGCTTTCCCCACTGCGGACAAGCTGACAGCAATTCGATTGGCAGTCTCTCATTTCCGCAGCAGGTCAATCAGCCTGGTGGTATCAATACCTTCTGGGAGTACTAGCAGCATGTTTCCTGGGGGTCCTGTACACCAGGCTCCGTACGAGGCTCCAGTTGCAATTTGCGGATTCTTGGGATCAGACTGGGGGAGTACTCCAGGAAGTGTTCAGCAGTTGCTGCCACCCAACAGACCTGTTTACGCAATCAGACGTGTCAGCAATTCGCGTCCTGGGGAGGAAAGGAATGCAACTCTCTAGGGGACGCACTCAAGATACCCTGGGACGGGATGTGGGCATACGCATTCACACCCATACCGCTCGTGCGCAAGGTAGTTGGCAAGATCAGGAACCTCAGGATCATCCTTGTGGCACCTCGCTGACTGGCACAGTCCTGGTTCTCAGACCTGCGACTGATGTCACTTCAGCTGGAGATGATACTCCCCTCTAGAAGGGCCTTCTACTAGCACAGCACGGAGGCACATTGCTACAACCTTCTCTGGAGAGGCTAGCCCTAGCGGCCTGGTTCCTGAGCAGCAAACTCTCTGGCACCTTCAGTTGTCCATTGAAAGTGCCAGGAGTCTGGGTACGTGCAAACAGTACAAAAGTAAATGGACAAGATTCTGCTTTTGGGCTAAGGAAAATGGTGTGAACCCACTGACATGCACCCTTGACCAAGTCTTATTCTCTGCCTATCTCGCCAGGGCTGGTGTCCAGGTAGATACCTGCGGAACATCCCTGGCCGCTATTGTTGCGTACAGGAACTCTGACTCTCTAATCCTGTGTTCGGCCATTCTGTAGTAAAGAAACACCTGACTGGGTTGACCAGGCTTTACCCCCCTCCCAACTCTCCCCCCTCCCAACTCTCCCCCCCAGGTCAAACGCCTAAGTCCCATGGGACTTAAATGTAGAACGAAGTGCCATAGCACACAAACCATTTGAACCCATGCCCACAGCAGACATTAAGTTGGTCACTCTGAAGCCAGCTCTTCTGGTTGGTGTTATGTCAGCTCGCAGAGTGAGTGAGATCCAGGTATTAGTCACCTCCGAGCCATACACTAGATTTCACAAAAAGAAGGTTGTTGTGCTCCGCATGCACCCCAGCGTTCTTCCGAAGGTGCTATCATCTTGCCATATCAACGAGGAGATTGTGCTCCCCCCATTCTTCCTGGGCCCCAAGGAAGATGCAGAGTAAATGCTCCAATGCCTGGATGTCAGGAGAGCATTGAAACTCTATCTGGACAGAACGAAAAGCATCCACTAGACAGACGCAATGTTTGTAACATTTGGAGGCTCTAGGCCTGGGCAGCAAGCCTCCAAGGCATCCATAGCTCGATGGATGATGTCAGCGATCCAGGAGGTATACAAGGTGCAATGCATTTATCTGCCGCAGGGCATGCATGCGCTTGCAGTAAGAGCTAAGGCAATCAGTCGCTTTCCAGTGCCGCGTTCCCTTGTAGGTGATCAGCACGGCGGCAACATGGGCCACTGCTTCAGCTTTATGCAAGCACAATTGCTTGGATACCAGTGCGAAGGCTGATGCAGCGTTCTGCCAAGCGGTGCTGTGTGATCTATTTCCCTAGATGTTCAGGCTCTCCTCCCCAGTGTGTTGTCAGTTGTAATCGCCCATCCAAGATGGAGGAAGGGGGACGGGGCGTAGGAGTAATTCGGTGTTAGTCACTGGAGTGACTAACATACTCCTTGTCCATAGTCCCCTTTACTCCATACGTCCCACCATCCATCCGCCCCTATAATAAGACCAGTAAGGTTGTTAAAGTGTAATACAGCCATAGCGTCCAAAGGGGACTGAGGTGTGGTGCCAGTGGGTGAAGTTAAGGGAGCACGCCCTCCCGGGGCAGCGCACCTGTAAATTTAAAGAGAAATGTTTTGTTCTGGTGGAAATAAATTCTGTTCCTGTAACTCATGAGGGACGCCCATACAGGATGGAGGAAAGGGGATTATGGACTCGGAATATGTTAGTCACACCGGTGAGTAACACTTATTTTGGACTGGCTGTTGTGTTTGGACCTTCAGGACCTCCATTTCCATATGCTGATCCAGCAAAGTACCTGGGGTGTTTGCAGAATCCCCTACCAGTATGCAGTTCTGACTTTCTGGCCTCATCACCCCCCAAGGGTATTAACCAAGCAGTTGGCTGTGATATGGCTACCTTCTCTTTGTAGGGAACAGATTCATGTCTTTTCTTACCTGCACTTGTTAATGTCAGTAGACCAAGTACTCACTGTCTGCTCCACCTATCTCAGGTGACCTCTGGTAGACAGTACACAGTTACTCCTACGTCCCATCCCCTTTCCTCCATACTTTATGGGCGTCCCTCGCTAGGGACGGGAGACGGAACCTTTTTCACCAGAAAAACCCTGGGAGCATGCGCTCCCCTGACCCTGCCCACCGGCCCACTCCTCCAGTCCTCTTTTCTGCCTCAAAGCGAACAGACCACTTTCATCAGCGCTCCTGGATTAGGCCTAGTAATTCCACATGCTCTTCCCCGGAGAAGTGGCTTTTGTCTTCTTTTTTTGTCTTTGATTAGATACATCTGTCCTCTGGCACCACACTCCTCCCAGGCGAATGTCGATGTCAGCGGGTTTCAGCAGATGTCCAGCCTGCTAGGGGCTCTTCCCGGTGTCTGACCACCCTCCCACAACGCGCTCTGCCTCCGATGCCTTGGCCCCAACCACGGCTTGGAGGGCTGGACCGCGTGGGACTCGCAAACACTGCACGCTCTGAACAACAGGATAGCTCGGTGGAGGGAACTCTTTGGAAGGTCGCCTTCAGCGCACTTACAGGAATTTGTCAAGCACAAGTCCAGGCCCAATGTAGAAGCATTGTTTTCATCGGCACCCCGCAAGGGTGACAAGGCTCCAAGGAAGCGCACTAGCGGGAGGAACCTTTCAGGTTCTTGTACCAAGGCTGCTACAGCTACCAGCCACCGTGAGACTGCAAGGTTCTATCACTGGGTATACGCCAGAGGGGCTACGCCCTAGTACCGGACAAATGTCTGAGGGGGCGCCTGTACGCAGCACTACTGGCGACAGTCGAGGGCAATCCATCTACCAGGTCCCATCGTGAGGTGCAGGGTAGGCCTCACCCTCTACCACCGAGAGTCTTGGAGAAGGCTGGGCCCAGCGCGGCAAGCACCACGACACAGGCAGATGGCATGCAACCCAACAAGATGGCCACCAGATAAAATGGCCTGCCCGATGCATCCCCTTTTGGGAACGAGTTTCCAGGTGGGACTGATCTTCACTGGGCATGTGGCCTACGGCATACCCGTCTTTGTCACATGGCAGATACACTCAGCAGACAGTATCTAGAGTGTGCCCAGGTCTCAGCCCATGCCCATGTGTCTAAGCGCTCCACCGGCCTGTGAAGACGGGTTTTTTGAAAAGTTTTATGACCCTCATGAGGTCTCCGCAGATGGGCATCATCCTCGGGGATGTGATCGGGGATATGCTCCCTCCAGTTTTGTCACTAGCACCTTCGGCCACTCCGCCCGTGGTTTCAGCACCTCCGGCTCCTATGCAGCACCAGCTGCCCATACCAGTTCCCACAATACCGGCTCCCATGCCTCCAATGGTCTTGGCAGCCTCCTCAGCAGCCGGCTCCAGTCAGTACGCCACAGCCACCGCACACTGCACTCCTCCAGCTGCACCTGACAAGTAGGACACCTGGGTGGACACGGATGAGAACAAGGCCTTCCATGAGCGCCATGCTGGATTGGCTGAAAACTTGGGGCTTCCTCCGCCTGAGGTCGAACAACCAGAGGCGGGGGTGTTAGTGGAGGTATTCACTCAATGCCCCATGGGTAGAATGGGGATTTCAATACAAAAGGACATGGTGGCACTCGTTAAAAAGAGATGGCTTAAACCCCATTCAGCGCAGTTCAACAGGCGCCTCGACGCCAAGTTTACACAGACATGGGGGACCCCCCTTGCTGTTGGCACACTCTCAGCCACACTCCTCTGTGATCGCTGCAGCTTCGATCTAAGCCGCAATAGTCTTCAGCTACCTCAGCCTCTGCACTCCTGGGTAAGGAGGAGATGATCCTGGAAGCATACAGGAAGAAAATGTATTCCGATGCTTCCCTGCATCTTTATCAGTCAAATGCGGACACTATGCTCGCTGCAGTCAATCGGCATCTTTAGAGGGAATTAGCGGACTTCCTTACGGAACTTGCGGTGCAGAGCCAGGCATGCTTAAAGACTGGGCTAGCGGAGGCCAAGATCATAGCGCAAAACATTATGGAGTCCACCGTGGCGCACAAGGACACCTCAGGCCGTGCCATCTGCACCACAGACATGAGAACTGCCTGGCTATGGGCCACCAAATTCAACCCGGCCGTCCAGTAGCGCATACTGGACCTTCCCTTTGAGGGTGGCAACCTGTTCCATTCCACTACAGACGAGGGACTGGATAAGAACAGTACAGTCTGCCAAATCCTTATCCATCCTCACTAAAGCCACCCCTAAGGCCTACAGCCAGATGCACCAGCGTTCAGACAAGGGTCGGTCCTACAGTGGTTTCCGGGATTTTAAAGAACGTAGGCCCAGGCAACCGGACAGGTCCCAGAGTCCATACCGGCGCAAGCAAAACAAGGTTGTGCACAAGGGCTTTTTTCACTCAGCCTCTGGCGGATAAAAGGCATGTCATGCCCATCCGGGTCCATGTCTCTGGTGGGGGGCAGGCTTTCCCTTCACTCCCAATGCTGGCGCACGAGGTTCGTGGACCCCTGGATCATGTCGGTAGGGTCCATTTATTTATTTTACATTTGTAAAGCGCACTACAGCCCCAAGGCATTGAGGCGCTGTTTACATGAAAGTGTACGTAGTCATGTGTACATTAGGACATGCGGTTATTACCTGGGCTACTGCCTACCTATTCCTCCCTCCCCGCTTTCTTCCCCTCCCACCCCACAGATTGGGACAGACACTTTGTTCACGGAAATTCGCTTCTATATAGTTGGGCAGTGGAAGAAGTCCCAGCCCCCCAACAGGGTCTGGGGTTCTCTTCAGATTTATGCCATACACAAGAACCAGGCAGGCCTGAGAGGAGTTGGACCTTTCCACCCTGAACCTTTCCCTTCTTCTAAAGTTCAAAGGTTACCCCAGCGCTTATAGCTGATACATTGTGCATGGGAGACTGTTTGTGCTCCCTGGATCTGAAGGATGCGTACCTGCACGTCCCGATTTGGCAGTCACATCGGTCCTTTGAGGTTCAGGATCATGGGTTTTTATTTCCAATACATGGCTCTACCCTTTGGCCTCAATTCGGCCCCCAGGGTCTTCACTAGACTGATTAACAAAGCTGCAGCCCTACTCGGGGCCCAGTGGCACTGTGTATACCGATACCTAGACTGGCTTGTCAGGGCAAGGCCTCTGGAGGCAGTGCACCACACCTCCTCCGCCCTCATGAACACACTACATGAGTGTCATGATGCCTACCCCCGGGGATCCAGACCAGGTCCAGCAACCCCGGAAGCAGGCATCAAGTTATTTTGGGCAAGCCCAAAAACCCCTGCTAAGGGCTGTTTGGGTGCGGTCCAGGCGCCTATGGCGCCAGGCTCATATGGAGAGTCATTCCTGGCGCCTATGGCGCCAGGCTCATAGAGTAGAACTTACCTGATGCAGACCATGCTGCAAGTTTACCTGATGCAGACCTTGCTGCAAGAGCTCCAAGCCAAAAGAGGCTTGGAAGGGACTATTTTATCTAGGGACTATTTTTTACTCGGGCGGGGCTGGGGAGGAATACTTACCTGGGACTACTTTGACGGCTATTAAACCACGCCCAAAGAGCAGCACATGCTTTGTGTTATCCTGCATCCAGCAGCGTAACGCTCACCGTGCCTGCAAGTCTGCATCCAGCCTTCTGCCACGCCCGCCTCGAGTTTGGAGCTCCTAGAAAAAGGGAGAAAGAAGGAGAAAAGGTTAGAACAAGAGCAATACCTTTGATTCTTACCTGAATTCCCGATCCATCGCACCTTCGAGCTGGAAGAAAAGTTATTTTATGCGCGTCGCCTGCTGCAGCGCCGCGCTGAACTCACCGGCCTTCACAGCATCTTCACATTCCACCGCATCCTCCTGCATGTTCCCACCGCATTCCGGCACCTAAGGAGTAGACAAGAACAGCAAGGTGAGCCAAGGGAATACACAGAGGAATATTAGTAACCCCCCCCCCATAGACTTACCTGATTTTACCACCGGGGGTACTATTCCTCTTCACGGGAGGTATTATTCCCCGAGACTTCATACTTTCTCTCAGTGCCTGAATAAGGGAGAATTGACATTATTTATCGAACTGTGTTGGAAATACAAATCCTTACCAGAATATTACCGGTTGCCATGAGGAACTCTTCACTAGGGTCAAGCTGCAATCTGCAAGGAATCGGACAAGAGTGAAAGTCAAGCATTTGAACTTTTACGAACTACATACTTTTCGGAGTCAATATTGTTCTGGAACTCGCCAATTCCTTCGAGCCAGTGAAACAACTGGTTATCAACGCGCCCCTGCGCTCAATGCAGGATGGAGAGCTCATCTTTTCAAACCATCAGGTGAGACTATAAGAGGGGACATCAAAGGTGATCTGTGGGGAGAACAGTGGGGGGGATTTACACTCAACTCCACGGGTGGTTAATTCCCTTTCTCCATTTGCAGAAGAATATTCCTACAGGCCAAGCAAAGGAAGCTAGGTGAGCCAGTCCAGTCTGTCATCTCGGCCCTACGCGTCACATTGGTGGAGACCGCAGCTGTCCAGTTCAGATTGACGCCTCTGTGGAAGCCAGGTGAGCGTAACAATGAGCTGGGATTTTCTATCAATCTCAAGAAGTCACAGCCTGAGTCCACGCAGAGACTAATATTCCTGGGCCTAGTCTGGGATATGAGATGCGAGAGAATTTCCTCAGCAGAGCAGTGACCTCAGCATGGTGGTACCAACACCTTTTTGGTATTTTGGCGTCATGTCTCCTGGCAGTCCCGCATACAAGGCTCAAAATGCAGCAGTTGCACTTCGCAGCCTCATGGAGTCAGGAGAAGGGTTCCCGGGCGCAGCTGGTCAGCATCCTACCACAGCTCCACCAAGACCTAGTTTGGAGCACAGATGACAACCTGCGGATAGGCAGGCCCTTCGTCAACCAGCACCTCAGATTACCATCACCACGGACTCATCCCTAGAGGGCTGGGGAGCTACTCTGGACAGCCACAGTGTCCATGGGGCCACATCAACTGGCTCGACTTGGCCATATGCCTCGCTCTCAAAGCGTCCCGGGAGGGTAGCTCAGTGGCAACATGCTCGCCTTGGAAGCAGGACAACACGAAGCGACACAGGTTCGATCCCTGGGTCCACGCTTAGTGGGACCTCAACTTGGTCTTGCATGCCTTGACACATAAACCCTTTGAACCAATGGTGGACATCCGGCTAATCAGCATTAAGATGGCCCTCCTGGTCGGTCTTATCTCGGCAAGAAGAGTCAGTGAAATACAGGCACTGGTGACATCAGAGCCTTTGTCACGATCCCGTTGAGGGCCTGGGGGTGGCAGGTCAATAGGAAGGGGGAGGGGGTCCCCCTCTAGTACACAAGGGAGGTGGTGGACAGGGATGGTTGCTGGCGCAAAGGTGTGGGGGGGTGGCCCTGTTGCAGCCTGTGAAGAAGGGCTGACTGCAGGGAGGGCACTGCCCAGCACGAGCCAAGGAACATTCAGCACATGTGAGCCCGGCACGTGCAGCGAATTACCTGGCACGTGCAAGAAGCCAATGTCCCTGCGCATCTAGCTCTGACGGGGTGTGGCTCAGGGCTATAAAGCCGTGCACCGGACCGCACCCTGTGCTTAGCGTTTCGTCTGCTCTTAGCAAGAGTACTGTTCCGCTTACTGCTCCTGTGTTCAGCATCTTCTACGTTGAACTTCTTGATCTGCAGCATCCTTCAGTATCCTGTTGGGACCTTTCGATCCTCCGCAATCTTCAGTATCCTGGTTTTCCGTCCTGCTCCGCGGCCTTCGGGATCCTGGTTGCCACGGTTCCACTGTGGTCTCTGGTTCTTCCCTGCACCTCTGTTTGGACTCTGATCCTGTCTTTTGTCACCGAGACCAGTCCCACTTTTCTTACCCGATCCCCTGTAAGAAAGCAAGCAACAGGGTGAACATCTGAATCCAGCCGCATTTCCACACACCTTAAACCTCCTCTTAAGAACTCGAACTCACCTGTTTTTTGAGACTCAGTCCTCCTCTTTCGGTGCGTCGCTGCTGATGCGACGCAGTTTGCTCTGCTCCTGGTTTGGGAAAAGGACAAAAGATTGTTGGTGGTGGATCCACATCCAGAGAACCATCTCTTATCAGTGCCAGCCCCCTGTTTGAGCGGCTAAGAGACTTACCTGTGCGGCACCACGCCCAACACTCTGGCGATCACAGACACAATTACCTGTTTTGCATTCCCCGCTTGCATCTCTTCGACAAATAACCTGGGGAATGTCCATCTCAGAAGCCGGAATTGTCATTACAGAATCACAGGTGAGCCGCGCCCATGCGCTCCAGCCAGCCTCATTCCTTAAGGGGATAAGAAGGGAGATGGGAAACCCCAGTTATTATTCTACAGTAGGTTTACCCTGAGTTCATCCCTAGGTGGACCCGACATTCCTCCAGGACATCACTACCAGAAGTCCTTAACACACCCAGGCCTCTACCAACCTCACGGTCTCTTGGAGTGTTTTGCTCCGGCCGGTGGGGGAAGGAGTGGCTGGGATATACGACCGGGCAAAGGGGCCAGTGCGGGGGCCACTCTGCAGTACAGTCTGGACCAGGCACTCCTGTAGGGCAACAGAGGTAAGTGTGACCACCTTGCACTACTTTTCATAAGGACAAGGAGGTGCTTAGAACTCATCCCGCATTCCTACTTAAGGTAGTCTCCTCGTTTCACCTGAATTTGGAGATAGTGCTACCCACCTTCTTTACAGACCCGGAGGACGAGGCTCAGAGGGTACTGCACTGTCTAGACCTTAGGCGTGCCCTAAAATTCTACCTGTCCATAACCAAGAGCTTCTGTAAATCAGAGGCCAGGTTATCGGGCTTCCAAATCTTCCATAGCAAGATGGATGGTTGCGACCTTCAAAGAGGCCTTTGAGGGGCAGCACAAACCACTCCTGGCAAATATGCATGCCCATGCTATCAGAGCCAAAGCTACTGCTGTGGCTTTCCAGAGGCATGTTGCGTGGCAGGTCATCAGCAAGGTGGCTACATGGGCTACACCTTTGGCTTTCTGCAAAAACTACTGCTTGGATGCCAGGTCCAGATCGCACGCTGCTTTTGGTCAAGCAGTATTAAGGAACTTGTTCTCTTGGGAGGGTCACCTCTCCACCCTGGGGTTACATTCAGTTGTAATCGCCCATACAGTATGGAGTAAAGGGGATGGGACGTAGGAGTAGTTATAAGTTACTCACCGTAGTGACTAACCTACTGCTAGTCCATAGTCCTATTTCCTCCATACGTCCCACCATCCTCCCCCACCCCCCTGATAAAACTGGTGTCATTAGGCAATGGTAATATTGTTGATGCGTCAAAGAGGACTGAGGAGAGGCACTGGTGGGCGGGGTCAGGGCAGCGCATGCTCCAGGGGCTGCTCCCCCATGCACCTCTAAATTTAAAGGGGAAGATTTATTTTTTTTGGTGAAAAAAGGTCTGTCTCGTCACTAGCGAGATATGCCCATAAGTATGGAGGAAAGGGGTCTATGGACTAGGAGTATGTTAGTCACTACGATGAGTAACCTATTTATTGGAGCTTTTCTGGCTGAATGCTTGAGCAGAGCTTTTTCACCCAGGCCTCCAGATAGGGTGCGTACCTGGCCTTTTGACACATGAAAATCTTAGCAATACGACAGCTTTATTATTTTCCTGTGTACATTTACACACAAGGTTAGAGCAGAGGGCAGTGCAAAGGTCAGGTTACTTGACACAAACCAGAATGCTTCTTTTGATTTGTATCTACATGGATAAAAGCCTCCGAAACAGAATGTATTTCTCTGAAGCTTTTCAAAAAAAGAAACTGCACATTGTGATTAAAGGAATGGTGTGTTTCCATTCAGATTATGCTATGTTAATACTCATGGAGCAAATAGAAGCACTGTGCATATTTATTTTCCTAGCATTTTAGGATTGTATAATTAATAAGATGAAAAACTAGGTTGCAACTGAGAATTCACATTTTGTAACAAATGATGCTTCTTTTCCAATGAAAGCAAAACAGTATGTCACAATTGTATTTTTCAGAGTTCCTGTGCTGTGTGCATAATCATGCAGAGACAGATCATTATTACACTTTTAATTTTCACTCGAATTATAAAAACAATGGTAAAATAATAACTTTGCACCGTCTAATTTACATCCATTCAGTCTTGAAGTCAATGGGGTACATTACTATACTCCTACGTCCCGTCCCCTTTCCTCCATACTTGTGGGACATCTCTCCGTCCTGTGGGACGGGACCGAAGCACTTTCTAAAAAGCATCCACATTTTTTTCAGAAATGTGTCCCTCCTCTCTTTCCTGCGTGGGGCCCGGCACGCGGCCGTAATCCTGCCCACCTTGGCTCCGTGCATCAACCATCAGTCCTTTTCTCCGCTCGATCGGGGCCGGACGGACTTGCATCCTCTGAAGATTTTCTTCCCTTTATCCTCTCTGGCTCTCGCTAGTGTTCGTTTACTAGTCTGTCTAGGTCTTTCAAATTAGACTTTCCAGATTGTTCGTCGTGTCACAGTTGCTTTGCGAGGGCGGATCCCCATCCTCTTTGTTTAGAGTGTTTGGGTCCGGAACACCATTGGAACTCCTGTTTTTACTGTGACTCCTTTTCGGTCCAGGCACTTCAACGTCGGTTGGAGCGGTGGGAGGAGGTGTTCCGACGAACTCCTCCTTTGCATTTTTAGGCGTTCATCGACAAGAAGAAAAAACACCCGGTAAGTTCTTTACTTTTCAGAGCACCCCGACCGGGGGATACCTTCCCGGGTTCCTCTCGGTCCGGGAGGGGCGTTGATCGCTCTGTCACCGGGGTTCGCCCTGAGGTGCCCGTTGGGCCTAATAATTCTACCGGAGTTTCCTCCGAGGGTCTCCGTAAGGGGCCTGTGAACACCGGAGTACGCTCCGAGGCCCCTCCTGTGGGGGCTGTTTGTAGACCCAGTTCTACTGAGTCGTGGGGTACCGGAGTTCACTCTGAGGCCTCTGTCGGCTTCCCTCAAAAACAAAACCGGGGTGCGTCCCGAGGCCTTGGCTGGGTTTGTAGTTACCGAACGGATGTTCGAGGCCCGCGCAGAAAAGGCTGTTACCGGGCCTGGGTCCGAGGTCCCTCGTACAGAGGCTAAAGCTACCAACAGTTCTGAGAGGCCAGTCAAGGCTTTGTCGGTGAAAGCGCACCGTTCCTGCTCTTGTGGTGATACCAGATCTGTTGAGGGGGCAAAGAAGCAAAGTTCTTCTTTTACCGGCAGTGCTGAGGTCCTTCCATTGAAGGCTAATTTGGCGGTTGGTATGTCACAAAAACATTCCAGGCCTCATAGTACCGGCTCGGCCGAGGTTCCTTATGTTAAGGCTAAGATTAAGACCCCTGATCCATCGACGGGGACCCCTGCCTCACGTGCCGCAGTTCCCCTCAGATGAGGACAAAATGGCGCCCGTTCCCGCCACGACCACGGTGGCCATTTTAGGTGCTACTCCTACAACTACGCCATCGGCCTCTGGTGTAGGGCGCAGTCCCTTGGGTGAACCTAAGGTCCCTTGTGCGCATCCTTACCGGCCAGTTTATGATTGGAACGCCTGGATGCCTCTTCCGCACAATATTTTGTTGCTCGCGGGGTGGCGCCTTTGTTTTATGTGGATACGTCGATGGAGGGGCCGGTGTGGCACCCTTCCCCGTTACGTCCCTGGATTTGTCCCTCATGAGAGGCCTCCTCAGGTTCCGAAGCAATCTCCTGAGGATGCTTTTTTCGGTACTTTTCAAGCGCTTATGCGCACCGACCCCATGAGGGAATATTTCAATGGGCTTTTCAAGGAAATATGTCCACCTACGCCTCCACCCGTTCCTCCGGTGGTTCTGTTGGCGCCTCCCTTGCCCGTGGTGCCTCCCCCGGCTCTTCCGCCTGTGCCTCCATTCTCCCCAGTGGACAAGGCAGTGCCTGACACGGCTCAGCAGGATGCTGACCTGTCAGATGACCCTCAAGGCGATCAGGACAACAAGGACCTTCCCCCGCTCGATCAGAGCCTTTCATGACCGGGTACTGGACATGATGAGTTTCTTAGATGTTCCGGTGCCCGAGGCACCCGCTCCGCATGAGGGCGTGCTTTCTGGGGCGTTCACCCTGTCTCCCTTGGAGCGTACCGGCCTGTTCCTGCAGAAGGACGTTCTGGCCGAGGTCCGAATAGTCTGGGAAAAGCCACACTGGGGACTTTTTGTCAATAAGAAGATTGACGCGAGGTACAGGCTGCATTCTTCGGAAGAGGTGGCCCTGTTGTCTTGTCTGCCTCCATCCTCCACAGTGGTGGCTGCGGCTACGTTGCAATCCAGACCTGCAGCATCCTTTTCCACAACGCCTACTCAGGTCTTGGGAAAGGAGGACAAGCTCCTGGACTCCCTCGGGAGGAAAATCTTTGCCAACTCTGCCTTGCAGCTCAGGCAGGCCAACGCCAAATTGATATTGGCGGGAGCTAACATGCGGATGTGGAAAGGTCTGTCAGAGTTTGAGGAGCACATCCCGGTCGAGAAGCTGGAAGATTTCAAAGGAGGCCTTTCCGATGCCAGGGTCTTGGCCCAGGAGCTCCTGGAGGCTGCGGCTCATCACGTAGACACCTCGGCTCGGGGCCTGATGCTTGGGGTTGATACCTCACGGCAGGCGTGGCTGAATGCCACTAAATTTTCTAAGGAAGTGCAAGACAAGGTGGTGGACCTTCCATTCCATGGTAAGGAGCTTTTTCGTTTTTCTACTGATGTAGAGCTCACCAAAACCAAGGATAGCACTCAGACGGCTAAATCATTGTCTGTTCTGGTTAAAGCTCCTTTCAAATCTCAGAGACCGTTGTCGCAAAGTCGTCCTTCCTCTGGGTTTAGGGGCTTCCTCGACCGCAAATCTCGCAGAGTGGATACTCCTGCGGGGAATAACCGCCGTAGACAACAGCGTACGCGGTTTTTCTCCCGCTCCTCCGCCTCATCAGGTTCGGGTGGCACCGCCACCGATAAGCCTGCCAAATGAGGGTTTTCCGCGCTCGCATGAGACCCTGGTGGAAGCATTGTTTCTCATTGGGAGGCGTGGCAGACCATCACAGAAGACAGATGGGTCTTGTCAGTCACTCGAGCGGGCTTCCGCTTACCTTTACCCCCTACCCCACCCCTCAACCCTCCTTTTCAGCTGTCGGGCTCACCCTCCCTCAAGGCCGAGGTTCAGAAACTTCTGGAACTCAGGGCTGTGGAACCTGTTCCCCTTGGGGAGCGAGAGGAGGGCTTCTACACCTGGCTGTTTACGGTGCCCAAACCCAACCAGGCTGGCCTGCGCACCATCCTAGACCTTTCCCAGTTCAATCTTTTCCTACCCCAAGAGAAATTCAAGATGAACACGCCCGGCCAGATACGCTCCTCTTTGCAGATGGGCGATTGGCTCAGCGTGGTGGATCTTCAGGATGCGTACATGCATAACCTAATTAGGAATCCACACAGGAGATACGTCTGCTTCTCTTTGGGAGAGGAGCACTTCCAGTTTCGGGTGCTTCCTTTTGGCCTCAGCTCGGCGCCGCGTGTCTTCACGAAGATGATGTCGGTGATTGCGGCCTATCTTCGCCTCCAGGGTATCCATGTGTATCCTTATTTGGACTGGCTCTTACGCAGCCCTTGTCCGTTGGCAGCAGCGGGCAACCTCCAGTCTCTCCTTCAGCTCCTGTTCCATATTGGGCTGTCAGTGAACTGGCGGAAATCCTCCATGACGGTCTCACAGGACCTGATCTTCCTGGGTTTTCGTTGGAACACGATTGACTGCAGTGTGTATCTGACCGGGGACAGAATGGCGGATCTGTTGGCCACGTGTCAGATGTTTGCGCAGTCGGAGAGCATGTCGGCCTGGTGGTTCCAGAGGCTTCTGGGCCTCATGGCCTCGTGTGTACTGGCTCTTCCTCTTGCTCGTCTCAAAATGAGACGGACCCAGATGGCTCTTCGGAATTCATGGCGTCAGGCAGTGGATCCGGATTCCGGATTCCATGAGAGTGGACCTGGATTGGTGGTCATCTCTCAGCAATCTGTCTGGGGGCGCAGGGTTTCAGGACCCGGTCCCCACGGTGACGATCACGACGGACTCCTCCCTCCTCGGGTGGGGTGCGACGTTAGATCTTCAGGTCTCGGACCTCTGGTCGCCTCAGGTCAAGCTCCTGTACATAAATCATTTGGAGCTTCTGGCGATCTTCCTAGCGCTCGGGGCATTCAACCCGCTCATTGTCAACAAGGTGGTCCGCATAAGAACAGACAATGTGGTGTCAATGTATTACATAAACAAGCAAGGGGGAACAAAGTCTCCCCCCCCCCCCCCTCGTGGACCTGTCCATCCAGTTGGGAGTGGGCTGTGCTTCATGGTGTCTGGCTGCTTGCAGTGCACATCCCGGGCCAGCTGAATGTCACAGCGGAAGCCCTCAGCCAGCGGACAGCTACGAGTGGGAGTTGAAGGCGGAGGTCCTCTCATGGATTTTCACGTGTTGGGGCACACCGGAGGTGGACCTCTTCGCTACGGCGGTGAACAAGAAGCTTCCTCAGTATGCCTCCAGAGGGGGGCTGGGAGCCTCCTCTCTGGGGGATGCTCGCGAGATTCCATGTCACAACATGAGATTTTACGCCTTCCCGCCTCTGCCTCTAGTTCACCGTGCAATTTGGAAGTTGAAGAATTCGGCAAACTGTTCCCTTCTCCAGCATGGGGTCTGGCATGGATTCACATGCTCATGAATATTCCCCGTCGTCAGGCTGGGAATCCTCGGTAAAGAAAAAACCAGTATCAGTTTCGTTTCTGATCTGTCTTTTGTAGTAATAACCAATCACTGGTCTCTGCGTCATACTGACCACAGCCAATGACTGCCCTCTACCTAAGCACCGCCTCTGGCAGCCATCTTCAGATTTTTACCGCACGTTCATGTGTTGGGATCCTCGTGCTATTGCTCTCGAGCGTTAGTGCTATTTTTTCACGATTTTCTCAAAAACTTCGTTTTTTTCGGTCAAAAGAGCCTCAAGCTCCACCGACTCTCCATCCGATCAACGGGGACCCGTGTCGGATTCGTCTGCGCCCCTCAAGGGTGAAGATTTCGTCGAGCTACGTTTTTGGAGGACTCCAGAAGCTTCTCAGGCCCGGACATGGCCCAGGAGAAGGGAAGCTCGACGCCCGGAAAGCTGTTCAGGGTCTGCCCTGGATGCCAGCTGCAGAACGTCTTTAAGGAGGACGAACACTTCTTTTGTCTCTACTGCTTACATGAGGACAAAACGCACGTGGAGAAGGACTGTGCGTTTTGCGGCAATATGTCGGAGCGGACCATGAAGGACCGCCATCAACGCCTCGCCAACTGGCTGGAAGGGAAGAGCCCGTCAGGCGAGAAGAAGAGGAAGAAATCCGAGCGGTCTTCTAAGACCTTTGAGGACGCCCCGGCGACGGGGGTCCAACACAAGGCCAAGCACCGCGAGTCCGCTGGCACCGGGAGCGCCGAACGGTCGGGCTCTACGGGCGCCAGGCAGGGCGCACCCTCCCCGGCACCTTCAGCCACGGGCCAACGCTCTGGGTCGGGTAAGAGGAAGGGCGAGCACCCGGCGAAGCTCCTGGAGAGGCCCCGGTCGAGCTCGAAGGCCCCATCGGAGGGGGAGCGAGGCAGTGTTCCCCCCCCACCCCCCTCAAGGATAAGGCGGTGAGCGCACCTAAGGTGGTGAAGGCCTTAATCCATCCGGCCAAGCCCTCTATCGATACTGTCGCGGCGGCCCTGGCTCAGCCTGTGGAGGCTACACCAGTGGTGGCGATCTCGGGGCTCAGAGTCTCCCTGCCACCTCGGAGGGAGTCCTCTTTTGTGCCCATCGATAGGACCCCCGTGAAATCCCCGGCGGGGAAGAAAAAGGGGGGGCAGGGCGTCGTAGATTCGGCTTCAACCTCAGAGGAAGAGCTGATCGAGGTCTTAAGCCATGGCCTTGGCGTGGATGAAGACCGGCCCGTCGGGATGGATCCCGACGCAGGTGACGACGACATCGTCGAGGGTGCCGACGGGGCCCCTGATCGCCCGTCGGATTCCCCTCTGCCAGCGCCGCGAGACAACTCGGCGGCCATTTTGTTGGCTATACAGTCCTTATGCTCAGAGATAAGGACGAGACTACCGTTGCCGACGGAGGAACCTCTCCCGTCGGGGGATCCTGAACCGGGACCTTCGGGTGTTCCCCTGCCCAAGAAAAGAAGGATTCACCCTCCACCTCCTTTTCAGCCGTCGCGCCCCGTCCAGCCCTCCTCCCCGTCCACCCGAGGGGATGATACGGGGACTGACACGGCAGCGACGGGTACGGACGACGAGGTATACGACGAGGATCTACCGTCGTCACCTCCCACCAGGGCTTCTCCGCCCGACGAGATTGGATCGTTCCACACCATGATCGCCAGGGCATCCGAGCTTTTCCAACTCTGCCCTGAGGAGAAGAAAAAGGAAGGATTCCTTTATCAACGGCGCAAGGCCAAGAGGAAGACGGTCCTCGCGGTGCCTCTACTGGACGACATTTGGGATGAGGGCCTCGCCCTCCTCAAGAACCCTTCCACGACGCCAGCTAGAAGAGACCGGTACGAGAAGAAGTACCGGGTCCCGGACGCGGCCCCCCCGTGCCTCCGGGCGCAGCCTACCCCAGACTCCGTCGTCTCCGCGGCGGCCAGGAAGAAAGCGGGGGGGGGGTGCGGCCTCCACATCGACTTCCCCACCGGACGGCGAGGGAAAGAAATTGGACGCTATGGGACGCAGGGTCATCTCGTCTGCAGCGACGACGATTAAAGCGGCCAACGCCTTGGCTATCGTGGCCCGCTACGACAGGGAGCTATGGTACAAACTGGCTCCCCTGCTGGACTTCCTACCGGACGACAAGAGGGCGGATGCCCTGGAGATCCTACAGGAAGGTAAGGTGGCGTCGGACCACGCCATCACTATTGCGACGGACATCGCCGACACTGGGTTTCGCCAGTTGGGCAACGGCGTGTGCCTTAGGCGGCGTGGATGGCTCAAGGCTACGGACTTCCGTCAAGACGTACAGACCAGAGTCCTGGACATGCCGTTCGATGGGAACAACCTGTTTGGGAAAACAGTGGACGATTCCCTTCAGGCCATTAAAGCGGACACTGAGACGGCCCGGGCCCTTGGGGTTCTGCAGCAACGACGGACGCCCTTTCGGAGCAGCGGAGGCAAGGGCGCCTCCAAAGGTTCCGGCGGCGGTTTCTCCACCTACCGTCAAGCGGCCCGCTCGTCGTCTCAGGAGGCCTACAGAGGACGAGGCAAGTCTGGCGGACCCCGCCGTCGTCGCCAAGGAGGTCAAGGCGGCAAAGCCTCGTCGAAACAGGATTGAACCGGCCGTGGGGTCGGGCCCCCACCGACGCACCCCGGTGGGAGGCCGGCTGGCGAGCTTCGTCAGCGTGTGGGAGTCCATCTCCACCGACCGTTGGGTGCTGGACGCCTTAGCCCGGGGCCACGCGCTCGAGTTTCAAAGAAGGTGCCCGCGCGTCCCCCCCGTGGCCAGGAAAGAGCTTCACGTCCCTCAGCTTCTCCTGGAGGTAAAGGCGATGCTCAGGAAGGGCGCCATCGAACTCGTCCCAAAGAGGCTTCGGGGCTCCGGAGTTTACTCGAGATACTTCCTCGTGAAGAAGACGACGGGAGGATGGCGCCCCATCGTAGACCTGCGACGTCTGAACAAGTTCATCAAGGCGCAGAAGTTCCGGATGGTCACCCTCCAGCACGTCCTGGGTCAGCTGGAGGAAGGAGACTTCCTTTCGTCGTGGGATTTGGAGGATGCCTACTTCCATATTCCCATCCTAAAGGGGCACCGAAAATTCCTCAGGTTTGTGGTCCAAGGGCGTCACTACCAGTTCAAAGCCCTCCCCTTCGGACTACGGTCGGCACCCAGGGTATTCACCAAGTACCTTGCACCGGTGGCGGCGCAGCTGCGCCGCGAGGGGATCCACGTCTACCCCTACCTGGACGACTGGCTCATCCGAGCCAAGACGAAGGAGCTCGCCGTGGAGCACACGGCAAGGACCGTCCAACTTCTCACGGACCTGGGATTCTCCGTGAACTACGCCAAGTCCCACCTGGTACCCGCGCAAAACGCACTGTTTCTGGGAGCGAAGCTCGACACAGTGTCCCTTCTGGCCTCCCCGTCGGAGGAAAGGACCAGGTCCATCCTGGGCAAGGTACAGCGGATGTTGGTTTCCGACGCGGCCAAGGTGAGGTCCATCAAGTCCCTCCTCGGAATGATGTCTTCTTGCATCTACCTCATTCCCATGTGCAGGCTCCGGATGCGCCCGTTGCAGGAGTTCCTGGACGCGCGCTGGATCCAAACGACGGGCGGCTTCGAGGAGAGGATCACACTCGACGAGAGTTTCCGCCGAGCGGTCCGGTGGTGGGGCACCCGCGCGCATCTGACGGCGGGCATGGACTTCCAGACCCCAGACCACCAGGAGACAGTGACCACGGATGCCTCCCTGGAAGGGTGGGGAGCGCACACCGAAAATCTGCACGCGAGAGGCCTTTGGCTCCCGACGGAGAAGTACCTCCATATCAACATCCTGGAGCTCCGTGCAGTGTTCTGGGCCCTCAGGTCCTTCCTTCCGTCCCTCAAGGGCAAGGTGGTGAGGATCTTCACCGACAACACCACCACCATGTTTTACATCAGGAAACAGGGCGGAACCAGGTCCCCAGCACTGTCCAAGGAGGCGCAGGACCTGTGGCATTGGGCCGTCGCCCAAAGGATGTTTCTGGTGCCGTTTCATCTGGCAGGGATAAAAAACACCATCGCCGACTCACTCAGCAGGGAGCTGCGCTCGTGCCACGAGTGGGAACTACGGCAGGATCTAGCGGATCGCCTCTTCCGACGGTGGAGCACACCCCAGATCGACCTGTTCGCGACGGCGACGAACTCCAAGTGCCGGAGGTTCGCCAGCAGGTTTCCCCAGGCGAGGAGCATGGGCGATGCTTTCTCGTTCCCCTGGGAGGGCCTGTTCCTCTACGCGTTCCCTCCTTTGCCACTGCTAATCCGGCTCGTCAACCAGCTCAAGAGGTCACGGTGCAGGATGATCCTCGTCGCACCTGCGTGGCCGAGGCAGATATGGTTCCCGGACCTTCTGGACTTGTCAGCGTCCCCGCCAATCAAGCTGCCGGTGGACGCGGATCTACTCTCCAGGGAAGGAGGCGCCATCCTCCACCACGACCCGAAATCGCTGAACTTGCAGGCCTGGCTCCTGCAGCGCTAGAGTTTGGGGGATACGACATACCGGCCGACTGCAGAGAGGTTCTTGCAAAAGCCAGGTCGTCCTCGACTCTTAAATGCTACGGACACAAATGGAAGAGGTTCTCTGTCTGGTGCCACGCACAGAAGATTAACCCTCTACGGATTACGGCTCCCCAGGTACTGCCGTACCTGCTGACGCTGGACTGGCACACGCGTCCATCAAGATTCATCTTGCTGCGATCTCCCGATACACCAGAACCACGGGCCGGACGTCCTTGTGGTCTCATCGTCTGGTGAAAGAGTTCATGAAGGGACTGTTCAGATCGTTCCCGCCGGTGAAGGCTCCGGCCCCGGCGTGGGAGCTCAACGTGGTGCTGACCAAGCTCATGGGACCTCCGTTCGAGCCTCTGCACTCGGCCCTGTTGAAGTTTCTGTCGTGGAAAACAGCGTTTCTTGTGGCCATCACCTCCGCACGACGGGTGGGAGAGATCCAGGCCCTTTCCTGCAAGGCCCCGTACTTGACTTTTCACGACACGAGGGTAGTGCTCAGGACGCACCCCTCCTTCATGCCCAAGGTACCGTCGGACTTCCATCTCAACGAACCCTTGGTGTTGCCTGTGTTCTTCCCGTCGCCTTCGTCGCCGGCTGAGAGGACTTTGCACTCGCTGGATGTGGCTAGAGCGCTGAAGTTCTACGTGGACCGCACGAAGTGTTTTCGGAAGACGTCACAACTCTTTGTGAACTTTGGACCTGTCAATCAGGGGAAGGCTCTCTCGAAGGCTTCCATTTCCAGATGGCTCTCCAGCTGTATCATGTACTGTCATCGGTTGGCAAACCGACCGCTGCCTGGCCGTCCGAGAGCCCATTCCACCAGAGCGATCGCAGCTACCACGGCGTTCCTTTCTGGTGTGCCCCTGCTGGACATATGCAGGGCTGCTACGTGGAGGTCGACGCACACCTTCACGAAATTCTACTGCGTCGATCAGGATTCCAAGGAGGAGTCCAGGGTCGGCCAAGCAGTGCTGCGCAACCTGTTCGCCTGACGTGAGCCTGGTGAGGAGGTAAGATGCTTAATGTTGAGTTTGATGTAATGCTTAATGTTGAGCCTTTGCCACCTCCCGTGGTTGTGCATGTGTGTACTGCTATGTATTCTTTATTCATGAGCATGTGAATCCATGCCAGACCCCATGCTGGAGAAGGAACAAGTTACTTACCTGTAACTGTTGTTCTCCAGCATGGGTCTGGCATGGATTCACATGCGAACCCTCCCGCCTACCCCTCTGCGGCTCTTCACTTGGTCATACTGCCACTTCACGTGCTTCCAAATCTGAAGATGGCTGCCAGAGGCGGTGCTTAGGTAGAGGGCAGTCATTGGCTGTGGTCAGTATGACGCAGAGACCAGTGATTTTTATTACTACGAAAGACAGATCAGAAACGAAACTGATACTGGTTTTTTCTTTACCGAGGATTCCCAGCCTGACGACGGGGAATATTCATGAGCATGTGAATCCATGCCAGACCCATGCTGGAGAACAACAGTTACAGGTAAGTAACTTGTTCCTTCTACTCATAGCCCCGTGGTGGCTGGCCAGGTTTTGGTTCTCAGAACTTCAACACCTGTCGGTGTATCCGCCGATCAGGTTACCAGTAACTCCCGATCTTCTTCACCAAGGGGCACAACAGATGTGGCACCGCTTCCCACAATCGCTCAGCTTGGCGGCATGGTGCCTGAGTTCAAGTATTTAGAGCATCTGAGGTTGTCTGCGGTTAACATGCACATTATCCAGGCAGCCAGGAAACCCTCAACCAGATCTCAATACAAGAGTAAATGGCTCAGGTTCTGTCATTGGTGTTTGGAGAAGAAGTTGGATCCGAGGGTGGCCACGATTGACACGGTGCTGTCCTTCGTGTCCTCCCTAGGAGAGTCAGGGGTTCATGTTCTGTCATGCAGGACTTATCTGTCAGCGGTTTCCGCTTACCTTTCTACAGACCTGTGTTCTTATTCTCTAACCCAGTGGTGAAGAGGCATTTTGCTGGCTTGACACGCCTCTACCCTCCGGTTCGTAATCCGCACCCGCCATGGGACCTAAATGTAGTCCTGACGGCGCTGTGCCATAAACCCTTTGAACCAATGGCTACGGTGGACCTCAAGTACTTGTCTTGGAAAGTGTCCTTTCTGGTCGCCAGTACGTCAGCAAGGAGAGTGAGTGAGCTCCAGGCATGGTCAGCGGAGCATCCTTTCTTGGTCTTTCACAAGGACAAGTTAGTCCTTCGGACAAACCTGGCTTTCCTACCGAAGGTGGTGACCGAATTCCATCTGAATCAGTCGATCTCCCTTCCGGTCTTTTTTCCGAACCCTGCCTCAGAGGCTGAAAGGGTTCTACACTGTCTTGATGTCCGAAGAGCTCTTAAGTTCTAACTGGACAGGACTTCCGAGCTTAGGAGTTCTCAACTTTTTGTGACCTTCAGTAACCCTCGGGGCAAGCTGGCGTCTAAGGCAACTATTTCTAGGTGGATCGCCGCCTGCATCACGGAGTCTTTCACCGTCCAAGGGCTGAAACCTCCTAAGGGTATCCATGCACACCTGGTGCGGGGCAAGGCAGCTGCGGTTGCTTTTCAGAAATATGTCCCATGGGTGTCCATCGCTAGGGCAGCTATTTGGGCCTCCCCATCTGCTTTCTGTAAGCATTACTGTCTCGACATGGGCTCAAGAGCTGGCACTCAGCTTGGTCAGGCTGTGCTGAAGAACCTGTTTCATTAAGGGGTATTTCCATCCACCTGTAGTTCTTGTAAGGAGTGTTTGGGAATCTCCCACAAGTATGGAGGAAAGGGGACGGGACGTAGGAGTATTACCAGGTTACTCACCGTAGTGACCACCTTACTCCTAGTCCATAGTCCCCTTTCCTCCATACGCCCGTGCCCTATAATGTGGTTCCTCTGTTGCTGCTAATGGGTCTTTGACCTGGCGATAGAAAAGGACTGATGGGCGATACGCGGGGCGGAGCCAAGGTGGGCGGGGTTACGGCTGCGTGCCGGGCCCCGCGCAGGAAAGAGAGGAAGGACACAGTTTTGAAAAATATTTGGATGCTTTTTACAAAGTGCTCCGGTCCCGTCCCACAAGATGGAGAGATGTCCCACAAGTTTGGAGGAAAGGGGACTATGGACTAGGAGTAAGGTGGTCACAACGGTGAGTAACCTGGTAATAAATGGTCAGTGGCAGCAGAGCCTTTGCTCAAGGGTGAGTCATTGTCTTTACACCAATCACAGGTGTTCTAGCCTCTCAAATCTTCAAGACTACCATTAAAACATCCAAAACCTGACTCTCCAGGAAGTGCAAGTGCTGTTCAAAAACAAACAAATGAAAGTTACTTGAAATAAAAACTCAGCAAAACCTGTCCCTGTGATAATACAGATAGGTATTTAACTTTATGTAGCGCTTCACACATGGTTCGTCCAACATCTAGGCATTATGATTATTGTACCTCAGTCGATACTCAGTTAACTGACCTCTGAAGGATGTTGGCCAATAAGATAGCTCAGCCAGTTGAGCACTTGCTGCTGAGATCTGTAGGTTGCAAGTTCCAATTCTACGAAGTCGATAAAGGAGTACCGACTTTGGTTTGGTGGTGATTGTGATAAATATTTTCTATGTACAGTGCTTTGCCAAAAATGCTATATAACCCATTTGACCATGTGATTAGATATAGAATTTAACATGGAGTCCTTGCCTCCTTGCACTGTTGTATCATAGCATTGCCATATCATTAGGTAGTAATGGCTCCAGGAAATGAGGGCTTTCATTAAACATCAAAAGACCATTCTGCTATCGAATCTCAAAACACACAATGTAATTCATGTTTGCTTTACTATGTAATTGGCTAGGTTTTTATGTTTTCAACGTTTAAATATATACAGAAGAGATCAAATGGCCAGACCTTACAGAAATAATGAAAGGTGTATTATGTCACAATGCCGAAAGCTGCTGTGTAGTAATGATCTCCATACAGTTTTTGCACACGTCGGCTGGATGTCGCATACATTTTACTCTCTTGCAAAGGAGAAAAGTAATTTTTACTCTCAAAGTTTAAAAATAGGGAGTAAAATACTCCCACCTCAAAATCTTATCTGGAGTACTGTTTCCACCTGAGGACCTTGTCTCCAACATTAGCCAGATTTGGCATCTTTTCCCATCCCAGCGCTGCATCCTAATGGATTCCTTCCTCCCACAGATTACTCATCTTACAAATATGCTCCTACCGCTGCGATTCTTGTTTTTTCTCCAGCCACCAGGAGCACCTCGGGTCTGCATGAGCTCTGGTAGGCTCAGCCGGTTCCCATTACTCCACATGCACCATCATAAAAGATATTGCGCCCCAACGCAACTTCCTTTTTTCTGCATGCTTGGTACGCTACCTTTGAAATGGCACTGCTTTTTCAAGTTACTGGATCATGCCTAACGGCCCAAAGGCCTATGGTTTAAAAGCCCTGTAGAGGTTGCAGGGGGGAAAATGCCAGTGTCCAACCCCCTCCCCACAACCCTCCCACACAATATGTGCCTCTGGTGCGTAAGTGTTTACTATGATATGGAGGTCTGCAGGTCCTGCTAGTCCATAGAACCCTGGGGCCACCAGGTCTACTGCAAAAGTTTTCAGCGCTCACCATGATGGTGTGAAACTGACCTATTTGCAAGACTCGGTTAGGGGCCTTCTAGGAATTCCAGAATCACCCAGAAGGAACCAGAGCAGTTCCGTTCTCATGATAAGAGTTCTCGCTGACTCAGCGACTAATCAATGCAGCCCTCTTTTTCCTATTTCTCTAGGGGGCGGGGAGGGCTCCCATTCTAGGTAAGAAGATACTTCACTGAGGAACACGTACTGTTTCATATCTTTTCCTCCCTTCTGGAGCAGTTGGAAGATTTCAGGGGCAGGATGCTAGACATCTTTGCTGAGGTACAGCGTGCAGCTGCTGCCTTGACACCAGGGCTCACTGTAACTCCTTGGTGCCAGTTTTCACTGTAACTTCTGTGGCTGGCTGTATCACCTATCCTCGTATGGCCTGTCCTGTCCATCCTTGTGGGCATCCCTCGACATGGGGATGGTACCGGAACCTTTGGCAGCAAGACAATTAACTTCCCCATTAAATTTAGTATATAGCAAACAGCCTCAGGCAATGCGGCGACTCACCTCAGTCCCTTTTTCCGCAGACCGTGCCTGAAATGGCAGACAGCACGTAGACTTTTTTTTTTTCCAGTTTACCGATTGCTTCCCACTCTTGCTTTTCAATTGTTTTTCCACTTCTCTTCGCTGCCTCACCTCCCCTTGCTTATGTCGGCTGCAGGAGGAGTCACGAGATACACCTCTTGCGACTGCTCGTTCCTGGCCTCGGACCCCCATGCACTCTGTCTTCAGTGTTTGGGGCCCGACCACCGCTGGGACTTGTGTGCGGCCTACAGCGCAATCGCTCACAGGGCATTGAATAATCGCTTGTTGCAATGGAGGGTGATCTTCCACACTTCTCCCCATCTTAAGGACTTCGTCTCCAGGACCTCTCATCAGGACAAGGTTGGACCTCTGTTCAGCGTGGCTCCATGACGCAGAGATGCCTTCCCCAGGGTTCCTGTGGATCAGGGTTCCTCTCATTCGGGTTCCAGCAGGCTGGAGGCCTCAAAGGCTACCGGCTCCCAAGCTGACGGGTCCAGGGACCCTACCAGGCTGTTCTCAGAAGAACGATCGGGGGTCGTCCTCTTCTGCTACCCCAGGGGGTAAGGATCGTCAAGTGCCGCCTCAATCGTTCCTCGGCTAGATCCAGCGTGGCTACCGGCACGGGTGACGAGGGCTCCCAGCCTACCGGAACTTGCTCTGAGGCCGTCATCTATTCGACTACCGGATGTCCGGCTGAGGGCTTGGGGCCTACCAAAGAGGGGTACTCGCAGAGCTCTTGGAGAAGCGCACCACGACCTGGTCTGGCATCCCACCCCAGAGGGATGTGCTGGAGGTGGCACAAAGTTTCCAAGTGAAGTCCACGAACAACGGCCATATGAGCAAGAAGTTGGACAGCAGGTTAAGGCTGATAGATGGGGAGCCAATCCTCCTTGACCCATTCTTCTGTGGTGGCTGCTGCCTCTTTGTTTTCTAAACCATAGTCTTACTCCAAGGAGGACAAAGTTCTTGAATCCCTGGCGAAGCGCTGCTACTCGATTTCGGGACTAAATCTGCGGCAGGCCAATGCAGACGCCTCTTGGCCGTGGCTAAGCAGAAGCTGTGGCGGTAGCTCAGGGAATTTCTGCACGACCTCCCTTCAGACAAGCGGGCATCTTTCAAGGCCGAGCTAGCAGATGCCCAGACCGTTGCTCAGGACCTCATGGAGACTTTGGTCTCCCGCATCGATATAGCCAGCAGAGGGCTGTGTCTTGCGGTCCAGGTAAGGGTGACAGCCTGGATACACGCCACTAAGTTTTCATCTGGCGTGCAGGAGCTGATTATTGACCTGCCCTTCGAGGCCGTGGACCTTTTCCATTCGTCCACGGATGACGAATTGGCGAAGATAGCATCCACTCAAACTGCAAAGTCCTTGGCCATCAGAAGTTCTTCCCTCAATCCCAGCGTAGGACTGATTTCAAACCTTGTACCATCTCCGGTTTCAAAGGTTTCAGGGACCACAGTGCGTGGAGGCCTGACACGTCGCCCAGCGACAGCAGAAGGAAACGGCAGAGTATGTCACGCAGGTTTTTTCGCTCCCCCTGCTTTTCCCTAGTCTGATGCCAAGAAGCAGTGACGGGGAACACAGCTCTCCTGTGGGTAGCTTTTTGGCTCTGTTCCAGGACACCTGGAGGCATCTTTTCAACAACCCCTGGATACTGGCCATAGTCTCCATGGGCTTCAGTCATCCTCTTGCTCTACCATCCTCTCCTCGTCAGATCGAACCCTGGCTCTTTTACGGGAGATCCTCTCACTCTTGGAGATACAGGCGATTAGAACTGATCCCTCTTGTAGAAGGGGGCTTCGGTTACTGTTCCAGGATTTTTGTGGTAACCAAGAACCAGGCTGGTTTCAAGGTGGTCCTGGACCTGTCTTTTCTAAATCTGTCCTTACAGCTGGAACAATTCAAGATGATTAATCTTGCACACATAGCCGGATGTATGTGCAGGGGACAGGATGAGTTTGCTGGACCTCAAGGATGCGTACCTGCATGTACCCATATGTCAATTGCATCAGAGGTTTTTGCGGTTCAGGATTATGTCCTACCAATTTCAGTACAAGGTGCTGCTCTTCAGACATGAACGCGGCACCTTGTGTCTTCATGAAGTTGAACGCAGTGGCAGGCGGCTTGGAGGGGCCATCATGTATACCCTTACTTGGAGCAGTGGTTCACTCTTGCCAGAGGCTGGTGGAAACCTGTCATCTGCTGGTGTTTTCCCCTCAACCAGCGGAAATCACAGCTATGCCCGTCCCGGGAACTGGGTTTTCTAGGTGTGCGGTGGAACACCACCCTTCAGCGGGTGTTCCACACGCCCGAGAAACTGGTCCCTCTGCAAGACGGTGGGACACTTTCTGGCCAACTCACCTCAGCATGGTGGTTCCAGCACCATGTTGGCCTCCTGCATGCTCACTGTACAGCACGCTTGCCTCAAGATCACACTTCCAGCTCCACCTGGCGGCCAATTGGGATGAAGAAGGGGTATCAGTCAAACAGGATCCCTATACTGCCTTTCCTTCTGCCCGACGGATGGCATTGTTTCAGTGGGAGACCCCTTCACCAGACTGGAGCCTAGCCTGGTGGTGATGGCGGACTAGTGTGTTTCGAGGGTGGAGGGGGGGCAATTTGGAGGACTGCGATCCATGGTCCAGGACGGAAGCTCTCATGCATATCCACCTGCTTGAGCTCCAAGCAGTGGGTCGGGCCTTCAAGGCATTTTTGCCCCTACTAAGGGACAGGTATGTGCTAGTCAGGACAGACAATTCTACTATGAGGTTTTACCTGTACAAGCGTGGTAGGCCCCGTTCTCCCTCCAGTGCATGGAGGCAGTTTAAATCTTGGAATGGGCCCTTACAGGCGTAATCTGGATTTCAGCAATCCACCTCTCGGGGGACAGCAATGCAGAAGGGGATCAGTTGAGCTGCTTGGGTTTCAACGCCTAAGAGTGGGAGTTGTACAATGACTCCTTGTTCCCCCATTTCCAGTGTTGGGGGGCGGGGGGGGTTTGTGTAAGGCCAAGTGCTCCCAGTTTGCTTCTTGGGTGGGTTGGTGGTCTCTGGGAGACGCCTTCCAGATCGGTTGGCACGGCCGCATGTGTTGTGTTCCCGCCTACCCCTCAGCTTAATGGATCCTTTGCAAGTTCTGGGCTTCGGTGGGGTGCAACCTCATCCTGGTTGCCCCCCATGGGCCTTCGATACCTTGGTTTTCAGATCTGCTGCAATTGTGCTCCCAGCATCCCATCCACCTTCCGATCCGCAGAGACTTCCTGGTGCAGCAAGGCAGGGCAGTGGAACATCCAGACCGGACCTGCCGAAACTGGCCCTGTCTGCTTGGTTCCTGATCAGCAGAGACTTCAGCACGCTCCATTTTCATGACAACTGGGGCATCGTTCAATAGGCCCTCATCCCTGTATAAGAGCAAGTGTACTAGGTTCTGCCATTGGGTTTGAGACAAGGAGCTGGACCCCGTCGCCTGTCCTCTGGATGATGTACTGGCCTTTTAAGCACACTTTGCTTGGTCTGGAGTTCAGATGGATACTTGCTGTACATATTTGGCAGCCTTTGGGGCTTACAAGAATTCCCCTGTGTTTTTTCGGCAGCCAACCTGGTGGTTAAGGCCCACTTTAAGGGGTTGTCAAGTATTTTTCCTCCTGTGCATAGACCACACCCGGTCTGGGGCCTCAATGTAGTTCTTCCGGCTTTGCAACGCAAGCCTTTTGAGCCATGGCTTCGGTGAACATCTGTTTGGTGACATTAAAGACTGTTTTGTTTGTGGCGCTCACCTCGTCGCGCAGGGTTAGTGAGCTACAGGCACTGTCTTTGTTTGAGCCCTTCACCACATTTCACGACGACAAGATCATCTTGTGCACTCGCCCAAACTTCTTGCCCGAGGTGGTCTGTCATCTGAATCAAGAGATGTGCCTGCCGTTGTTCTTCCCGCAGTCGGAGAGGGCTCTGCATTCTTTGGACCTTAAGAGGATCCTCTTGTTTTACCTCTCGGACCAAATCCCTCCGGAAGTCCGAGGCACTGTTTGTGACTTTTCGGGGCTCTTCCACCCGGCACCCGGACCTCTAAGGCTTCCATCGCCTGTTGGATGGTTCAGGCCATTTCGGAGGTGTGTAGGGCCATGGCCAAACATGTTCCTGAGGGGATTCATGCACATGCTGTCAGAGCCAAGGCCGTCGCTTTTCAGAGACTTCCTGGGAAGTCATCAGCAAGGCGGCTATTTTGCCCACTCCATCAGCTTTCTGCAAGCACTATTCATTGGACACCAGCTCCAGGCGCGATGCAGTTTGGTCAGGCAGTTCTGAAGAACCTTTTTTTGCTTCGTCCTAGATATATCACAGCTCAACCCGATGTTTCTTGTTTGGTTAATCGCCCATAAGGATGGAGGAAAGTGGACGGGACGTATGAGTAATTGAAGTTACTCACGGTATTGAATAGAGTACTCCCAGTCCACCCACCTTCCCCCACTAGTATGCCATTGGCTTATATGCAATATGACTAGCCAGGTATCTAAGCGTCCGATGTGTTCAAAGGAGAAAGATGTGAGGTGCTGAGGACGGGGCCTCAGCGTGTCATTCCCGAGGCCGTGTCGCCACACACTATATTACATTTTGAAGGGGAAGATCATTTTGTCACTGCCAAAGGTTCCAGTACTGTTCCCATGTTGGGGGGATGGGGGAAGACACCCACAAAAATGGAGGAAAGGGGACTATGGAATATGAGTACTCTATTCACTACATTAACTTAAATTTCTGTCTGCATCCCCACACCTTCTGGCTCTCTTAGACCCAGTTATGGAGACCGCTCTGCTCGAATGGTGATCACCAAGGGCCTGGCTCAAGACTGCTTGGGTGCAGTGCAGTAACCTCACTGGACTTTTCTCTGGCTTCCAGGATCCAGTTGAAATGGGTAGAATTTTCAATGAATATACTAGGGAGCGGGCAGGACTTTCTTGTGGTATTTTACAAGCAGGTGGATGGTTTAACTGCTGCGGCTTCTGATTTCCATTATGCCAGCAGGTGGGACACTTCAGGAATGTGACTAAACAGCACGGCATTCCCCACCTAACCCCACAAGGAGGATATAGATTTTCATTCTAGGCACTCCACCATGGGGAGCCTGCTGCTGTGTCTACGACGGGTAGCTTTGTGTGGAGCATTCCTACTACCAGTTTGCTGTCCTGCACGTCAACCTTTCCTTTGCCCCTCAGTGTTTTTTACTAAGTTGTTGCCTGTGGTGGCTGCAAATCTCAGGTGGTGACCGGATTCAAGTTTTTACCTACCTTGATTGGCTCATTCCAGCTTGCTCCCCCAAGCTCACTTCGGCTCACCAGTACCACAGTTGTCATTTGCTGTAGCTTTGCCTTCTAGCTTACCTTGGGGGTAGGGGTCCCTTATCACGCTCTTTGTCACGTTCATCTGGGTGGTTCTGGACAGGAATTTGTTTCCTCCCAAGGATCCTATGGTGAACATCTCAAGTTACACATGCCTTTGACTCATGGTTGAGTCCCTGGCCGCCTCACTTCTGTGTCTCTTGGCCTCCTGCATTTTCATGGTGCCAGAGGCTTGTTGGTGCCAGTGGCTACTTTGCGGCCAATGGTCTCTTTCAGGGCAATTGGACAATACATTTACAGGTTTAGAACACATATTCACAGACCCTCCTGCAGTGAGCCCTTAAAGACAACTTTCTGCTCAAAGAGGCATTTAGGTACCCTTGGCCTCATTTGAGAGCTGTATCTGATCTCTCTTAAGGGCTGTTGCTCTCACCTGAACCATCTGATGAATTGTCTCTGGTTCCCCATGCAAGGGAGGCAGAAGAGGACGACACGGAGAGGGGAGCAAAGCATATCATCTTAAAAGAAAAGTAGGCCAACAGTCTGGCCCTCGTTTTTGTTCTCTCCAAGTGGGCGAAGCGTGTCCGTATACTGACCGATAGTTTGGCCATGAATTAGGGAGGTGGATTGGTGTTTGCAGTGATGCAATGCAACTGCTTCTGAAGAACAATTTCTCCCTGCAAGGCAGTCTATCTTGCCAGCAGGGAGAATGTGGTTGTTGATGCATTGAGCAGGCATTTGTTAGTCTCTTGTGAGTGGGAGCTGTCTGGAGGTTCTGGAAGTTCTTTGCCGCTTGGGCAACCCCCCTGGTGGAGCTCTTAATTTCCAATGTAAATGCAGAAGGGGGATTTCTGCTCCCAGGCAGTGTTGTCCACTGGGAGATGCATTGAATGTCAAGTGGTCATTTATTCTCTTTTATGCATGGATTCCGATTCCTGTCATACTGCAAGTTCTCTGGCTATGGCAGAAGTTTGGGTCTACCCTTATTTTGGTTGCCACAGACTGTGCCCATAAGATATGGTGGACAGAATGTCTGCACATGTTGATCGGTCTTCTCCAGCATTGGATCTTTCATGGATTCACATGCTTAGAATATTCCCTGTTGTCAGACTGGGACCCCTCGCTACACATATATAGCCTTTTCCTATAGGAAAACTTCCGACACTTTTGTGTCCTATCTACGTCCTTTTAGGGTCCCGCCCCCGCGGCTCCCCTTCAGATTTCAACCGTCTCCAAAGTAGTGGGATCTCCTCGCGTCGTCTTACTATTTTGTACAAGGTTGTGTACTTGGAGTTGGAGTTAGGTGAATTTTTCCTTCATGTCAGGAAAGGCGCTGTTCCGTCCGTGCGCGACGTGCGGCTTGAAAAAAGTTTACGAGGGGGATGGACATATGGATTGTATATACTGTCTCCACCCTCATCATTCGGCTGATAACTGTGACATATGCAAAGGGTTTTCTCAAAAGACCCTCAAAGACCGAAATCGACGGCTGGTGGCATGGTTGAATGATGTAGCAGGGGCATACCCCCCTTCGGAGGTAGGCTCCACACAATCGGCGAAAACATCACACCGCGCTGTATCGTCGGAACCACCGGCGAAGAAATCTCGACCGACGGAGAAAGAGTCATCTCGGAGTCATTCAGCTAGAGAATCTTCGTCGAGAAAATCGTCATCTTCGTCAAAAAAGCATGACAAGGAAAGGCCGAAATCCTCCTCGGGCGATCACCATAGATCGACCACGAGTCGAGTAAAAGCAGGCCAAGTGCAGAAAAGGCGGGACCGCCTAAACCACCTGCTAAGCCACCGTCGTCGACGGCGGTCCAGTCATCGGCCTCCTCCCTACCACTGACGCATGTGGTATCCACCGTCCCAACGACTGCGACGGTTGCCTCGTCAACGGAGGTTCGGAAGCCTGGAGGCCTGAAGTTTTTGATCCGATCCCTCCGGATACTTTACTGCAGGAACAGGCAGTGTCGCTGTCCTCGGGAGAGGACGAGAATAGCTGGCCCGGCAGACCTCGGGCTACGAGTGGTTGACAAGTCGTCGATGAGGGGATCCGGAATTCCGGTGTCTGCCCCTCTTCTCAATCTGTTTTGTCGTTGGAGATTCTGTCCACGCTTCAGTCTTTAGTACAGTCGTTGGACCAGAGACTACCTCAGTTAAACCTGCCACAGTCACCCGTCGACGAGCCGGGCCCGTCCCGTCCACCGACTCACTTACGCACGCCAGTCTCAGCACACAGGCACCCCAAGAGGAAGGTGAGCTGCCAGATTCAGAGTCTGACAGAGGAGCCATGTCGGATATCTCATCATCCCCCTCCAGGGATCCAACCTGGGAGTCAGAGGTGGAGTTAGAAACCCCAAAAAGCCCGGCTCACCCGTCCCCCCCCGGACGATATTGCATCATTTCATTCTATGATGGAGAAGGCGTGTAAGGAATTTGGTTTGTCCCAGGAAGAACAGAAAAAGGACTGTTTTTGTTCGACCACATGGGTAAGAGAAGGTCAGTGTTCTCAATACCCATACTAGATCACGTGTGGAAGGAGGGTTTGCAGACAATGCGTCACCCCTTTTCGGAACCGGCGGTAAAAGGACACATTGAGAAAAAATGTAAGGCTCCAGAGTCTACCCCCAAGTGCTTATCCTCCCAACCAACGCCTGAATCGGTGGTGGCAGCGGCGAGGAAAGCGAAGGCCCATAACAAGTGCACGACTACGCCTGAAAATGAGGCAAGACGTCAGGATGCCTTCGGCAAAAAAGTGCTATCCGTGGGAGCAACTACAGTAAAGGCTGCAAACTCTCTGGCTATTGTAGCCAGATATGACAGAGAAATGTGGCACAGGCTGGCTCCGTTGCTGGATCATCTTCCGGAAGAGCATAGGAAGGCGGCGATGTTACTTGTCCGAGAGGGTGAGGAAGCCTCCAATCACGCAATAAACATCGCGGTTGACCTCGCTGAATCGGGCTTCAAGCAAGTCAATAATGGGGTCGTGTTACGATGACAGTCATGGCTTAAGTGTACCTACTTCAGGCCAGAGGTACAATACAAAGTATTAGATATGCCCTTTGAGGAAGACCTTCTATTCGGAGAGAAAGTAGATGAGGCCCTAAAGGGAATTAAAGAGGACTCGGACACGGCACGTACATTGGGTGCCCTCAAGACTGGCCGAAGCTACAAGTCTTTTCGTCCCTTTAGAGGGGCTTCAGGTAATTCCAGATTCTCTGCGTCAGGAGACAGATCCTTTGGTAGGTCGGCGTACCCCTCCCAGGGATACAGGCCTGCTTCCCAAACTGCAAACCGACGCCGGAACTTCCAGACTTCCAGGAAGAGACCATCCTATCCGTCGTCGTCGAGAGAGAAGCAAAATAAAGATCAGCAATGACGAGCAACACACCATTCTGGGGGGAAGAGTATCAGCCTATGTCGACGAATGGGAACGAATAACGACAGATCAATGGGTGCTGGACACAATAAGGAACGGGCATTCTCTACAATTCAAGTGCAGCCCTCCGCACATTCCACCTGCGTTCGCCGCTCATTCCCATCTTAGGGTACTGCAACAAGAGGTAACACTCATGTTAGCAAAGGGCGTGATAGAATTAGTTCCAGCATCACAGAAAAGTCAAGGAGTCTACTCAAGATACTTCGTCGTGAAAAAGCCGAACGGAAAATGGCGTCCCATTCTAGACTTACGCGATCTCAACAAGTCCTTAAAGAGCCTAAAATTTAAAATGCTCATGCTGCAGGAAGTGATCCGAGCCGTTCAAGAAGGGGATTTTCTGGCGTCCCTGGATTTGCAGGACGCGTACTTCCATATTCCAATGTGTCGGAAACACAGGAGTTCCTGAGGTTTGTGATAGGGCGGACTCACTACCAGTTCATGGTTCTTCCCTTTGGGCTCAAAACCTCCCCCAGAACGTTCACGAAATGCCTGGCCCCAGTAGCGGCCTGGCTAAGGAGGCAAGGCCACCATGTTTACCCATACCTCGACGACTGGCTGGTAAGGGGATCCTCCCCAGCGTCGACCAACACAAGTTTGCAAGCCACCATGCAGCTTCTACAACAGCTGGGATTTGCCATAAACTTCAAAAAATCCTCGGTGCTGCCATCGAGAACGTTGGTGTTCCTGGGGGCACAGTTCATGACCCAGTCGGGGCTAGTGAAGCCTTCCCTCGATAGAACCTCAAAACTCAATCAACTGGTGAGTCGACTACGGCGAAACACCAAGCTCTCAGTGAGGAAATACGTTTCGGTCCTAGGGGCCATGGCATCCTGCATCCATCTGGTGGCAAACTGTTGCCTATTCATGAGGCCAGTTCAGGAGTTCCTCGCGGACCGGTGGACACAGGCCCAAGGATCGTGGTCAGACAAGATAATCATCGACGACAAACTGCTTCAGACTCTTCAGTGGTGGCAGAGTTTCCACAACCTGAACAACGGTGTACCCCTACAGGAACCGGAGTTCCAGCGAACCATAGTCAGGGATGCGTCTCTAACTGGCTGGGGAGCTCACATGGGCACTCTTCAAACGCAAGGTCGTTGGTCTCAAACGGAGTCACTCCTACACATCAACGTGTTAGAGCTCAGAGCAGTGCGATGGGCCTTGAAGGCGTTCCTACCACACATCAAGGGATCGAGAGTACGAGTGCTGACGGACAATACGACGGCCTGTTTTATTTGAGAAAACAAGGAGGGACGCGATCCAGGACTCTTTCCATGGAGGCCCAGAAAGTATGGCATTGGGCATTAAAGCACAAGATTTCCATCGTGGCTCACCATCTCCCGGGAGTGAGGAATTCGCAAGCAGATTCCCTCAGCAGAAGGATGGCCCAGATACACGAATGGGAAATGGACACAGTTCAGCTGACGAAAGTTTTCGAGAAATGGGGTCACCCCCCACTGGACGTTTTCGCAACGAAGGAAAACAAGAAATGCAAACAATTCGCAAGCAGATGGCCTCAGGAGGGTTCCATGGGGGAGGCGTTCTCCTTCCGGACACACCATCCTTAGCCAGGGCCTTCCATGAACGTCTTGCTGGCC